>NC_140580.1:968340447-970740447 GCF_964204655.1 Triturus cristatus
AGGGATACCGTGCCCCACTAGGCCCCAAGGGGAGAACCCAGAGGAACCATCCGAGGGGCCACAATTAAAAAAAACTGCCATTTTACTGCAATCCCGAGGACTCCCACATTCTTACAATTTTAGGCCCCGGTGAGCCCACCTCTGGAGCCTCATTGTTTATTTAAGGGAAGGGAGGCGAATGGCCCCCCTCCACTAGCCATTATAGGCCCGGGAGACCAACCCCAGGGCCAAAAGAAGGTGCAACCCCCTCCCCTAGCCTCTAAATGCCCCAGGACCACTTTCCCGCAGGCCGCTAAACTTTTTAAAAGTGAGGGGGCCATGCAGCACCCTCCCAAAGCCATCAATGGCCCTAGGAACCCCATAGCCAACTTATATGCTGTGTCTCGGGGAGACCATCCTGGGACACATAAGTTTTCCTGCCCTCACCGCAGGGAAACTTGTGTTTGTGCCCGCCTGGAGGGAGCATTTTTTAATCTCCCACCATGCAGGAGCAAACACAAAGTCTGCTCCAGCCAGCTGGGAGCAGGCTTTTGCTCTGTTTCCGTGCTCGCACTGATGTAGGCAGGGAAACAGATCAAGAAGCATAAGTAGTGGCTCCCTGTGAGCAGAAGCCAAGCTGCCTCCCACAGCATGTGGGGAGCTGGTTGGAGCCACAGGGGCTTTGGGTGGGCACCAGGGCATCCACCCATATTAAAGACAGGCCCCAGGGGATGGGGCCCCGGGACCAGGAAAGGCTCAGGGAGTGGGCCCCCCTTCAAAAAATACACAGCCCTGGGAGGTGGGGTACCCAGGGCCTTTTTAAGGCTCAGAGTGGTTTATCCATATATTAAAAGGAGAGGGGGGCCACGCGGCTCACCTCTCCGAGCCTTATATATGTATATATGCCCATTCCCTTTTATTATTAATACGGCCCTGGTAGAGGCAGTACGCAGGGCCATAATGGCCCAGGAAGGAGGGGCATTTTAATATATATATATATATACATTACCTACTGGCGGTCGCCAGTAGGTAGTTATAGTTAGGACCACGTTTCCATAGGAAAACCTCAACATTCTATTTTGAATAACTTTGGCGCCGGTCGACGAATCCTCGTGAATTTTCAAAATAGGTGGGGCGCTACGCTCCGCTCCTACCCTGAAAGTCTCGGGGGGATTCGTCAAGCGGGGGCTGAGAAAAAAGGGGGGTCCCAAAACGCGTTTTCCCCATGCATTTTTCCATAGGACCTTTAGACAGGGCAAAAGCCCGAACGGCTGAACAGAATTACTAGAAATTTGGCAGAGAGGTAGTCCCCAGGTCAAGGAAGTGCCTTTTGTAGGTTTGGTGTAAATCTGTTCAGTAGATTATGAGAAAATAGCCTTTAAATCAATATATATATATCTAAGCGCGCTCCGTGCGCGCTGGGTGCGCGCACCTCGCCGTGCGCGAGCGCAATTCTGATTGGTTGTTAGATCTTAGTAAACATTCGAATCGGTGGAAATCAGGAAGCGGCGGCCGCCATTTTGTCTATCGCATAAAGAGGGGGTGATAAACAAAGGGGGAGAACTTGAAAAGGGGGCAGAGTGGGTAGAAATAGACCCAGTAGGCATTGTAAGGGGGTCAAAGTAGGACCTTGTAGGGCAAAAAAAAAGATTAATATTTTGTTAAAAAATATCGCCGAGTGCGCGCACCCAGCGCGCACCCGAAAAAAAACTTAATAAAACAAATTTTAAAAAAATCGCATTTAAGTGTTTAGATATAAGGTGGCTCTAAAAAGAGCCCTTGTGTTTATTGTGCGAGGCGCGCATGGCACTAACTGCGTAAAGTGGGCGCGCGGTGCGCGAAGCGCACCGCGTGCTCACTGTGCACGCACGGTGCGCGAAGCGCACCGTGCGCGCACGGAACGAACTGCGTTAAGTGGGCGCGCACGCCACGAATGGCGTAAAGTAACTTAGCATTTAAAAAACCGTACAAATTCACTGAAAATACCATAGGTTTCACACACGTTATAGTTAGGAATTAGCATTTAAAAAACCTTGCAAATTCACTGAAAAAACCATAGGTTTCACACATGTTATAGTTAGCGGAAATTTTACTGATAAAAAACCAATGAAATTCCCCCGTTATAGTTAGTGCAGGAAACTATAACTCACGCGACCGCAATCTTCTGCTGATGACATATGTGTCTTTATGAAAAAAAAATATTTGTAATATATGTATAGCTAAAAATTTATGGAAGAAGACATGGGCAAATAAGTGTCTAAATACAGTATTAGCATCAGCAGAGGATTGCGGTCGCGTGAGTTATAGTTTCCTGCACTAACTATAACGGGGGAATTTCATTGGTTTTTTATCAGTAAAATTTCCGCTAACTATAACATGTGTGAAACCTATGGTTTTTTCAGTGAATATATATATATCTATATATCGTGAAGAATTCCCAGGTTCCAGCAGATAATTGGAGCAGGTACAGACCACCACACGCTGAGGTAGTTTTTAAAGCAGGTTTATTTACTTAGTTAGTCAGTATGACGCGTTTCAGCCGCGTTGCCACAGCCTTGATCACATGACACCAAATCATCCATATATATATATATAGATATATATATATGTATATATATATATATATGTGAACAAGGCTATGACGAGCTGAAACGCGTCATGGCGAAGAAGGAGTAAACGTTAATTTTTGAGCACCTACTCTGGGTCTGTGTCCTGTCTTGTTCGGCGGATTATCATCACCGGATTGGAAATGAAGTAATATATATATATATATATATATATATATATATATATATATATATATATATATATATATAAAAATATATATATATATTATGCCCTAGATTCAGTTCCAGTACATAAAAGAGGTGGTGATCGCGAGGGTAAATTAAGACGATTGGAAACTAGATATATTCTAGAATTTGATTCTAAGTACCCTAGAGGATTTAACACGACTGAGGATTTGCACACATGCATATGATATTATCGTTTTATCATCTTTTAGTACTGTATTGTATATGTGTCATTTTATCGAGTTTTAAAAGGTCCGCCAAGTAATTTATACCGATTGAGGTGTTTTGACATATACTCACAAAACAGGGAAATCCTTTTCCAATAGTTGGGGTTCCTGTTATTTTAGATAAGTATATAATATGTCAACAGGTATATTACAATGTGTTTCTCAATTTAATTTATATTTTATATTATATTCTATAATATTTGATAGCAATTTTACTTGGTGATTCCCCACAATACTCGAGATTACACATATATTTATTTACAAGGACTATTTGAGGCACTGCTTATTATCACTGAGAATAGACTGATCTGTACTCCTTGCGAGAACATAATAGAACAACCTTATACATGATATACCAATAAGAGAGGGTAAATTCA
Source organism: Triturus cristatus (assembly GCF_964204655.1). Lineage (NCBI taxonomy): Eukaryota > Metazoa > Chordata > Amphibia > Caudata > Salamandridae > Triturus > Triturus cristatus. The sequence goes on from NC_140580.1 coordinate 968,343,823, forward strand.
GGAATGGAAGGGAGAGGTGTGTTGGAGTAATAACCAGGAAGTTGGATTTTAGAATATTTATATAATTCATATTTTACAGATTTTTATATTTATATGCTCAGATCTATATTGAACGTTTTCCTAGAAATTGTTTAAAATGTGTATTATATTTATTGAATGTATTTATATGTAATATTTATTAATTAATTTTAACTATCCTCCATTACACAGCCAAGCAGTTATATGGACAGGTATACATCAAATAAGATCACCTCCTAAACCATTGAACCATCGCTCGTATTTCTCCCCTCCAAACCGTTTTTACCCCAAACACATAGTTTTATCTTTGTCTTTATCTCCTACCACATTTGCCGTGAATTTTATATAGTTTTCATTTTTTAGCCAAGCATGTATATTGTATTTAAACTAAATACATCTTGGCTGCACTGCACTTTATTATATTATATATATAATTTTATAATATAAATTTGAAAAATTCAAACACATAATCTTACTCTATTCTTATTCTTTTTCTCCTTCTCTTTTACCATAATAATGACAATAATTTTTTATGTAAAAATAAAAAAAAATGTTAGGCTTTGCTATTTTGCACATGATTAGCTTATGACATACACATTGGATATACTTATTGACTAGAGTTAGCATTTATGCATTTACTGATGACTATTTTTGTATATAGCGGGCGTGGATTACTAATTCATTGGTACCATGAGGGTAGTACAATTATAACCACGAATGGTTTCTAATTCAAACATTTCAGGTATTATTGTAAACCACAATTGTATTCATACGAGGCTCGCTGTATCTTTAAAGTATTTTATCTATGTCTATCATGCACAATTGAAGCACTGGCACTTTAAAAATAGCTTTCACAGTCTGTAGCGTGTCATGTGATCAAGGCCGAGGGACGGCCGAAACGCGTCATGGCGGACTAACTGGTGGTGTGTAACCAATAAACCTATTGCAGCACGGAATTGGGTCCATACTCGTCTTCTTTTCAACAGAAAACAACGAAACGAGGAGTTTAAATATATATATATATATATATATATATATATATATATATATATATATATATATATATTATCTACTGGCGGTTGCCAGTAGATAGTTATAGTTACAACCTAGTTTCCATAGGAAATCTCAAAATTCTATTTTGAATAACTTTGGCGCCGGTCAGTGGCGTAACGAAACTTGAGGGGGCCCCCCTGCAAAGTACATGGAGGGGGCCCCCCATTCTCCTCGCCAGTCAAGAGCCCTCAGGCCAGCGACCCGCCATACTGCAGGGGCTCACCCCAGCCATAAAAAAAGGATTCTGGTTCCTCTATTGGTCACATCCGCCCTCTCATCGAGCGATTTACATACATCAGTAAATGCTGCTGCGCCCTCCAGCAAAGTTACATAACACTGCCTCCAGCCGGCCCACCAAACACATCCTCCTACTTGATGAGCCACCTTCAAGTGAAGCCCTCTCAGTTAACCACCTCCAAACTCAGATCACTTCAGTCGTGCCTGCTACTAACTCATCCATTACACTCTACCCTCACCCCTATGAAACCCGCAATTATGCTTTTCTGCCCGCCTTTAAAACCACCCCTCGGATGTCACTGCAAACCTGTGACCGCCGCCTACTGCTCCCCTGTCCATCACCCACAGAAAGACTGATGACCGGTCACCATCTAACCACTGCCTACCAGTAAAGACAGAGCCTTTCAGCTGCTGGCCTCCCCAATGCCACTATGGAAGTTTTAAAAATGTTGAACAATCTCTGCAACTGACCACCTCAAAACATTTCTTCCTGCTAGCCTATACGGCATCAAAGCCGTTCCTGCTACTTTTCATCCTCTGCATGATGCACACAATAATATCAAATGTACAAAGGGTCAGATTTTTGTTTCCTCACGCCAACATTAATTTACACTATGTACCCCACTAAACCATACCTGCTGTCAAAGGCAAACCAGATCCCATATGTAGCACCAGTCAAAAACAAGTACCCCAAGGACAAACCCCAGAGAGAATGAGCGATTCATGAATTAAACCTACAATGACAACGTAGCATTTCCCCACCAACTGTCAGCCCAGCGAAGTCTGCAACCGCACAGGAGCCATCAATACCGGCAACATCTAAAGCGCATTTCCACTTCCTTTCTTTGGCAGCTCCTGATACATATACGTATGCCTTCTGGGCGCCATCTACCACAGACCACAGCATTCTTTGTGTCCCTAAGACTAACCGAATGCTGTTGGTGAACGCTTCTCTTCCCCCTTCCTTACTAATAACTAATGGAGGATAACGAAAAAAAAATATAGTATTTTCTTATGCAAATAGCGTATCAAGCACTTGCTGCCCGCAGTCCTCGCCAGATCCACCCAAATCAATATTCTGCTATCGCACCATCCTGTCACCCCTATTATTATCTGAAGATATTTTTTTATCCCTTCCTTGAACTGGGAAAAGCAATACTTTGCACAAAAACAAGTCCCTTTAAAACCTTTGCTACTTACAGACTTGCAAAGCACTTTCTTGTTTTACTAACTGTTGTAAAGCAAACGGATAACTCATTCTAGGATTGGGATTACTGTTTAGAGGTGTGGAAGTTAATACTGAGACATGGGATGATTTTTTACATACACTCGTTCTTCCCTGCATGCGCACACAAAGCAACATTACAATTTAGCTAAACAAATTGTTCAGAAATGTACCGGAAGGTAAAGAAACAGCCCAAATAATTTTTACAAAGAAAAATAGACAATCGTCAACTTTATACCCCATGACATAAAAGCCTTAGCGTGCACAGCTTGCTCAAATCCACGCTACCTAATTCTACCAAACTCAGCACATTTGAACATCTCATAATTCCATGCCACACAATTCAACTATAAATAATTTAACCCTACATTCCATACCACATAATTATAATCCTAAAAATGAAAAAACATATATTTCTACTTCACTCCATACCACATAAGTCCACATCACATAATAACATTCCACACAACTTAATAGCACTCCAAACCACATAATTACACTCCACACAACAAAATTTAAGTATACATAATTTCACTTCAACCTATATAATTATACGTCACACAACATATTTACACTCAACTTTAAAACACAGAATTACCCTCCACAAAATACAACTCTGCAACATGCTACATAATTCCACTCCGCACAATTATACACCACACCATGCCACATAATTCCACACGTCTCACAATTCCACAATTCATCACACATAATTACTCCACATAATACCACTCAGCACCACATAATTAACCTCCACATAATTATGCTCTCATCCATATTGCATAAATACACTCCACATAAATCTAGTCTATGCCACGTAGCAACATTCCACATACACTCGTTCTTTCCTGCATACGCACAAAAAGAAACATCACAATTTAGCTTAACAAATTGTTCAGAAATGTACCGGAAGGTAAAGAAACAGCCCAAATTATTTTTACAAAGAAAAATAGACAATCGTCAACTTTATACCCCATGACATAAAAGCCTTAGCGTGCACAGCTTGCTCAAATCCACGCTACCTAATTCTACCAAACTCAGCACATTTGAACCTCTCATAATTCCATGCCACACTATTCAACTATAAATAATTTAACCCTACATTCCATACCACATAATTACAATCCTAAATATGAAAAAACATATATTTCTACTTCACTCCATACCTCATAATTCCACATCACATAATAACATTCCACACAACTTAATAGCACTCCAAACCACATAATTACACTCCACACTACACAATTCAAGTACACATAATTCCACTTCAACCCATATAATTATACGTCACACAACATATTTACACGCAACTCCAAAACACAGAATTACCCTCCACAAAATACAACTCTGCAAAATGCTACATAATTCCACTCCGCACAATTATACACCACACCATGCCACATAATTCCACACGTCACAATTCCACAATTCATCCCCACACAATTCATCACACATAATTACTCCACATAATACCACTCAGCACCACATAATTAACCTCCACATAATTATGCTCTCATCCATATTGCATAAATACACTCCACATAAATCCAGTCTGTCACGTAGCAACATACCACATAACTACACTTCACACCATGCCTCATAATACCACTCAACATAATTTTCACCCAGCAGCGAACACTTCCACGTCACACATTTCAACTCTACACATTTCCATTCCACACCACATAATTCAACAACAAACTACATAATTCAAACCAACAACAGAATTACATAACACACCACATACATCCAATCTACACCACAAAATTCCACATCATGCTATAATATTTAACAGCACACCACATAGGTAAACTCCACTACATACTACTCCACAACGCAAAATACCATTCCAGATAATCTCATTCCAAGACACACAATCCCACTCCATGACACACAATCCCACTCCACATAATTCCAGTACACTCAATACCACACAATTACTATCCACATAATTACATTATTTCGCTACACAGATCCAATCCACACAATACAATTCCACAACTAACAATTCCAATCCAAACCACATATGTCCACTTGACACCACACACATTCACTCCACTCCAAGCAGAAAACACATAGGTAAAATACACTGTCCTTTACAATGTCAATAGCTCTAACTCTCACAAATGCGAGACCAATTGCATTGCAAATGCTTGTTTACCTTCCAATGCGACCGAGCAGATCCTGTTCATTTTTTTTATTTTTATTTATTTTATGGAGTTTTATATAGCTCGAACTTGACCCGTATCGGGTATCATAGCGCTTTACATGAGCACCAGTTGCGTTACATGAGGACACATTCATATTTGTTAGGCACAGGTAGATTAAGTGATTTGCCCAGAATCACAGGATGTTCAGCGTCATTGTTGAAACTCGAACCCAGTTCCCCAGATTCGAGGTTGACCGCCCTAGCCGTTAGGCCAACTCCTCTCCCAAGTATGAGTAAGAATAGGCATAAGAAGGGCTAAGCAGAAGAGCTGAAGTATTTAGATGTAAAAGTAGTGGAAGGTAGGTTCAAGTAGGAGTATGCAGGAGTAAGAGTGCAAGTAGGAGTAGGTAGGACTAAGTTAATGGTAATAAGGGCATTGGTAAATACGGTAGCAAAAGTAAGAATAGCAGTTAGAAGACGTAATAGGAGTAAGAGGAGAAATGAGTAAGAGCAGGAGGAAATAGGCGTAATAAATTGTAAGTGGAAGCAAGAGTATGTTGGAATAATAAAACGTAAGAGTGGGAACAAATATGAGGTGTAAGAGAAAGGTAAAATTAAGAGGTTACGTAGCACAGTAAGAGGAAGTATGCAACATATGAGTAGAAACAAAAATCAGCAGTAGGCATAAGTAGGAAAAGTTAGTAAATTAAGTGCAAGATTAATGAAAGTAAGATTGAAAGAGACCAAGATGAGAAAAGAAAGACGAAGACAGCAAATCCTTCCATATTCTTCTACGACTCCAGTACTAACAAAGCGTGACATGCTTTTCATTTTATGTACACATCAGATGAAGAGCAGGGACCTTCCATTAAGCGCTATTGTAACACGCTTCAGTTGGTAACTTGCGTGCAGCTGAAATAGGTACAATTTATGTGTTTTATAGCGCTCACAAACAGCATAAGCGTGTTTCTTGGCACTATTTCAACAAAAGTTAACACTATGCCACTGGCAGAGGTGCAATTTGTTTTATTAATGGGTTGCACACAGACCGGTCTCTGTGACGTGCTGTTCGACGAAAAAGTGCAAAAAAAGACTTCTTAATACCACGTGAGCAGCACTTCAGAACTGTTTGGATAAAGCTTAGCCGATGCCCGGGAGCCGAATAGTGATTTTTGTGTGTCTCTGGCGCCCAGTAGCAGTGCGTTTACCCCGAGGGCCACATTTGGCATGTTCTGATTTGAACTCACCATTATAGAGAGAATGTAATACTAGGTCATTTATTGTCACATGCAACAAGGGTTGTCAATCCCGGCCCCCTTTCTCTGTAGTCCCCGGCACCTGTTTAGAGGTGGACAGGAAGGAGCCCTCTCTCCTTCCAGCACAGCAAGCAATACCACAGAACAGCGCCAAGACCAACACAAACGGCTACCGGTAGCTCAGCTCATGTGCCCCGGTAGATGTGAGGCTGTGAGCTGATGAGTAAGAGGTTTAGGAGCAGGGTGAGGAGCTGGCAGCCTACACCAGGGTGGAGCAACAGCACCGAGGCGTCTACAGCAACAGGGGACGGGTCTCCTCAGCTCCGAAGTGTGAGGCCAGCACGTGGGAGCCATGCAGCGGCAGCCAATGCTTGTGAAGCAAGTAATCAAGCATTGGCAAAGGTAAAATAAAACCAAGCTAGTGCCAACTAACACGAAGGGTGGGACGGGGAATGGTAAAATTGGGGGCAGGAGGCAGGCCCGGCTCCAGGAATTTTTATTTGGGTGGGCCAAGGGTACATTCGGGTGGGCCACTGCTGGCCCAATTTATCGCTTATATATCTAGCCAGGCCTGCTTCTGGGCCCTCCTTTATCTCTCCTTACTCTTACAAGGCACAGTAAAACGCACTCTTTTCAAAGTCTCTTTCTAAATGTTATCACTCTCAAAAAGTGCTTTTCTTCCATGCAATGTCCCTTTGATGGGGAGAGGAAGTTTCTAAGGTGGGAGTATCAAGCAAGTGACACTACCCGGGCTTCCTCTGTGCGAGCCTTCAGGGAGAAACCCTATTCATTACTACCTCCACCTGACCTCTGACTCTGCAGCGCACTCTCTTACAGGCTTGATTATCCACTTTTCTACCACCCTTCTCCATCACACCTTATCTCACACCTGACCTTGGGCCCTAGCTCCATATCAGCCACCATTCAGTTCCACTTTCACTATTCCCAGTAAAAAAAAAAATAGTAAAATCACCTTCAAACTTGAAACATTGAATATAGCAGTAAAAATAATTAGCATGCATGATAAAGTATGCTCCACAGTTGTCCTAATCACCTGACTGTTAATTAAATAAATGAAACAGAAAGGCCATGACAGGGCCGGCTTTATTGCTGGTGCAAACGTCTTTTTGACCTCTTTTTTGACCTCTTTCTCCGTAGATAGCTTAACTACCTCCCTCCAACAGTACCCTTCATCTCGCCATAGCCACTCCCCCTCATGGCCTCCTCCTCAGACTCCCTAACTACCACCCTCCACCAGTGTCCCCCATCTTTCTGTAGCTCCCCCACACCCCATGACCTCCTCCTCAGATTCCCTCACTGCCACCCTCCACCAGCGCCCCTCATAGCTTCGTATTTCCCCCCACTCCATGACCTCCTCCTCGGATTCCCTGCCACCCTCCACCAGTGCCCCTCATCTCTCTGTAGTTCTCCCCCCCATGACCCCCTCATCAGATTCCTTCACTGCCACCCTCCACTAGTGCCCCTCATCTCTCTATAGTTCCCCCACCCCATGACCTCCTCCTTGGCTTCCCTCACTGCCATCCTTCACTAGTGCCTCTCATTTCTCTGTAGCCCCCCCACCCCATGACCTCCTCCTCAGATTCCCTCACTGCTCCCTCAACCAGCGCCCCTCATCTCTCTGTAATTCCCCCCGAGCCCCATGACCTCCTCCTCGGATTACCTCACTGCCACCCTCCACCAGTGCCCCTCATCTCTCTGTAGTTCCCCCCACCCCTGACCTCCTTCTCTGATTCCCTCACTGCCACCCTCCACCAGTGCCCCTCATTTCTCCATAATTCCCCCCACCCCCATAACCTCCTCCTCAGATTCCTTCACTGCCACCCTCCACCAGCACCCCTCATCTCTCCGTAGATCCCCCCACCCGTGACCTCTTTGGATTCCCTCACTGCCACCCCCCACTAGTGCCCCTCAGCTCTCTGTAGTTCCCCCACCTCATGACCTCCTCCTCCGCTTCCCTCACTGCCAACCTCCACTAGTGCCCCTCATTTCTACATAGCCCCCCCACCCCATGACCTCCTCCTCAGATTCCCTCACTGCTCCCTCCACCAGCGCCCCTCATCTCTCTGTAGTTCCCCCCACCCCATGACCTCCTCCTCAGATTTCTTCACTGCCGCCCTCCACCAGTACCCCTCATCTCTCTGTAGTTCCCCTCCACCCTGTGACCTCCTCCTCGGATTCCCTCACTGCCACCCTCCACTAGTGCCCCTCATCTCTCTGCTGTTCCCCCCACCTCGTGACCACCTCCTCTGACTCCCTCACTGCCACCCTCCACCAGTGCTCCTCATCTCACTGTAGCTCCCCACCCCATTACCTCTTCCTCGTTTTCCCTCAATGCCACCCTCCACTAGTGCCCCTCATCTTTCCGCAGCTCCACCCCCACTCAAGGACCTCCTCCTCGGCTTCCCTCACTGCCACTCTCCACTAGTGCCCCTCATCTCTCTGTAGTTCCACCCACCCCGTTGACCTCCTCCTCTGACTCCCTCACTGCCACCCTCCACCAGCGCCCCTCATCTCTCCGTAGCTCCCCACCCCATGACCTCTTCCTCGGATTCCCTCACTGCCACCCTCCACTTGTGCCCCTCATCTCTCCATTGCCCCTCTCTCATATCCATTCCATTTGTTGTACAGCGCTACTCATATGAGTGTAGGGTGTCACAGTACTTTACATAACAGCACGCATTATACAGAGACAATAAATCAGTCTATGGGGAATGTCACATAAGCCAATGAGGATTACAAGGTGTAGAAATCACGTCATCCATACTGGTGGGCAATATATTTTACGGGGGTTTGGACTGGAGAAGCACAGACTCAGGATTTAAAGAGTACTCCAGTGGTTGGGGGTTGGCTTTACTGATTAAAATGTATAACTGCCCAAACAAACTCTTTTTGGCAACATTAGAATAATGAAGGAATGGAGAAGTTCTAACTATATCACAATACAAAAAAGCGAAGTTTGTATGCAGCTCTTTAAAGACAGTTCATAGGTCACTGTCCTATGTTAGGATAGTAACTTCTGAACTGCAAGTAACACAAGGATATCTGTGACAGAGGTAGTAACCCACTGAGCTATTCCCATAAAATTCAGTTTATCAGCACTTAAAAACTACCAACAGACAAATGGTTACTCTGCAGCAGGATCGTAAATCACCAGTTATCTGCACAGTTTTTATTGTAGTTGTACATCGGTGGCAGATTCACTGGGAGGGCCATGGCTCATGTTTGGGTGGGCCTGGCCCACCCGGCCCACCCCACCCTCTAGAACCGGGCCTGGCAGGAGGTAACATATCCTGCACTTGTTAGTGGTGTGAGACAAAGAAAAGGGTCAGCCACAGGAGGATATTTACAGCTGGGACTAATTAAAGTCCCAGATAACCTATCTGTAGAAATGTAAATGCTGCATTTTAAAACATATCAGGCATTTGTTATCAACCCACAACATAGCATGTTTTTTGAAGGAGCTCACAATGAAAACTCACAATTAAAACTGCTAGACTTACCGACAACGCTGCAAAATGTGATCTGTCCTGCTCTTTACAAGTCTCACCTCTCTCCCTGAAAGCCCCGGAGTTTCTGAAGAGTGCAGGGCCCCCTCCTTTGTCCGGCCGGGCTCTGACTGAAGAGAAACAATGTAACTTGTTACTTTGTTTCTCTTCAGTCCTGCCCTGGGTCAGCGCAAGGAGCTCTGAGCAGGCTGCAGACTGCACCTGCTTTCTAGAGCAAGCCTTTTCACTCACAGAGCTGAGGGGGCCCCCTTCACCTAACCGAAGACTGGGGGCCCCCCCGCACCGCGGGGGCTGCGGGGGCGTTTGTTACGCCCCTGGCGCCGGTTGACGAATCCTCACGAAATTTTCAAAACTAATGGGGCGCTTCGTTCAGCTCCTACCCTGAAAGTCTCGGGGTGATTCGTCAAGCGGGCGCCGAGAAAAAGGGGGGGTCCCAAAACGCGTTTTCCCCATGCATTTTTCCATAGGACCTTTAGACGCAGCTACAGCCCGAACGGCTGAACAGAATTACGTGGAATTTGGCAGAGAGGTAGCCATAAGGTCAAGGAAGTGCCTTTTGTAGGTCTGGTGTAAATCTGTTCAGTATTTCCTGAGAAAATAGCATTTAAAAGCATATCAATATCTATACGCCAGCACCGTGCGCGCACCCTGCCGTGCGCGAGCGCAATTCTGATTGGTTGTTAGATGTCGGTAAACATTCGAATCGGTCGAAACCAGGAAGTGTCGGACGCCATTTTGTCTCTCGCAGTCTGAGGGGGTGAAAAAAAAAGATGGAGAACTTGAAAAGGGGGCAGAGTGGACAGCTCCTGAACCCCTAGCCTTGGTCAGGGGGTCACAGAAGGACCCCCAAGGGAAAAAAAACCCAATTTTTTTTTTTTTTTTTAATCGCGAGGTGCGCACACCCTGCGCGCACTGCGAACCGTGGGTGCTCGGTGCGCGAAGTGCACCGAGTGCCCACAGAGCGTGCACAGTGCGCGCACGGTGTAAAACCTGAAACAAAAAAAAAATAATAAAAACATAACTTAGCATTTAAAAAAACGTACAAATTCACTGAAAAAACCATAGGTTTCACACACGTTATAGTTACGAATTAGCATTTAAATAACCTTGCAAATTCACTTAAAAAGCCTTAGGTTTCACACATGTTATAGTTAGCTGGACATTTCACTCGTAAAAAACCAATGAAATTCCCCCGTTATAGTTACTGCAGGCAACTATAACTCACGCAACCGCAATGCTCTGCGAGGGAATTTCATTGGTTTTTTATGAGTGAAATATCCACCTAACTATAACATGTGTGAAACCTATGGTTTTTTAAGTGAATTAGCAAGGTTTTTTAAATGCTAATTCCTAACTATAACGTGTGTGAAACCTATGGTTTTTTCAGTGAATTTGTACGGTTTTTTAAATGCTAAGTTATGTATGTATTATTATTTTTTTTATATATTTATTTTACAATAAACTACGTATTAAAAAAATGATTATTTTTATTCTTTTTTTTTGGGGGGGGTTTTCACCGTGCGCGCACCCCCGCGATTTAAAAAAAAAAAATTAAATGTTTTTTTCTGCCTTCGGGGTCCTTCAGGGACCCCCTGACAAAGGCTAGGGGGTCAGGAACTCTCTACCCTGCCCCCTTTTCACGTTCGCCACCTTCCTTTTTCACTCTCGCACTGAAAACAAACAAAATGGCGGCCGACACTTCCTGATTTCGACCGATTCGAACGTTGACTAACATGTAACCACCAATCAGAATTATGCTCGTGCACGTTAGGGTGCTCGCATGGTGCTCGCACGGTGCGCGCACGGTGCGCAGCTATAGATATGTATGTGCTTTTAACTGCAATTTTCTCAGGAACTACTGAACAGATTGACTCCATATATGCAAAAGGCACATCCCTGAGCTGAGGACTACCTCTCTGCCAAATTTCAAGTAATTCTGTTCAGCCGTTCGGGCTGTACCTTGGACTAAAGGTCTCTATGGAAAATTGCAGGGGGAAAACGTGTTTTGGGACCCCCCTTTTTTCTCAGCCCCCGCTTGACGAATCCTCCCGAGACTTTCAGGGTAGGAGCGGAGCAGAGCGCCCCACCTATTTTGAAAATTTCACGAGGATTCGTCAACCGGCGCCAAAGTTATTCCAAATAGAATGTTGCGGATTTCCTATGGAAACACGGTCCTAACTATAACTATCTACTGGCGACCGCCAGTAGATAATATATATATATATATATATATATATATATTTATATATATATATATACATATATATATCAAGTTTCTTCTACCAAGAAGAACGATACGAGTTCCACTCACGGATGCAGGTAAACCCTTTCATCTGTATCGACAATTCTTGTCCTGACGCGTTTCAGTCTTCACGAAGGAAATCCGATTTTTGTGGCAAAAGACGACCAGCTGTTCAATTGCTCATTTTGAAATGTTGGCCACTAGTGGACCTCCCAGGTGGAGATCAGTAATCAAGCATTGTGGGACTTGTGGTCATTCATATATTTTGTCTGCCCTCCAGTAGGCGTTAATGGCATTTTTCGTTCTTATCTTGGTTTGCATCCATTCCAATGCAGTCTTTTTGAAGCTGCATGGACCCAACCTCATATATATATATATATATAGCCCTGGGGGATAGGTTGCCCAGGGCCATAATAGGCATTGAGAGGGGGCCATGTGGCTCTCCTCCGCTTTAAGATACACAGGGCCCTGGGGGATGGGATCCCCGGGCCTAATGAGGCTCAGGTGAAAGAGCAGCACAGCAACCCTTTTCATTAAAGAAACCACAGACCTGTGAGATTACATCCCCAGGTTGTTTTTAACGCTCAGGAATGGGTCCACGCGGCCCCTTTGTCTTTCAAAAAAGAGATAAGACCCTGTGGGTTGGGCCCCGAGGGCTTAATAAGGCTTGTGGAGGAGGCCTTTAAAATATATAAGGCCCTGTGGATGGGGTCCCCAGGGCCTAATGAGACTTGGGGAGGGATGCCACACGACCCCCTCCCCTTTCACACTGGTATTGACCCAGGGAATGGGATGGGATCTCCAGGGCCTAATAAGGCTTGGGGAGGGGACCGCTTGGATCCCCCTTTTTTTTGTATTTGGCCCCAAATGGTGTCCCCGAGGCCCAAAGGCCAACCTTAATGCTGCGCACAGCAAAGACAATGTGCAGCGTGGGGTTGGCTGCCTGCTGGGGATTTGGTCCCAGTTTAGGCCCTGCGGCTAACCCCTGGCAGTGCACGGGGTGTGGCTTTATGTATGGTAATAAAAAATTACTTTATGTTGAAAAACACCTAGAAATTCACTGAAGAAGACAAAGGTTAAAGTAACATTATAGTTAGGTGTGAAAAAAAATCTGTTTTTTATTTTTTAAACCTTAGAAATTTACAGAAAAAAATGAAAGTGACAGTAACGTTATAGCTAGGTGAATATGTCAGTGACAACATTAACACAGAAATTCACGAGTTATATTAAGCAGAGCTAACTATAACTTGTTCCCCCGCCATGCACTGGTTATGATCTCACATGTTACATAACTCATGACATGTTCTATAACATTATTTACATCTCAAATGACATCATTGATGACATCATCCAATGAGTGTGTTAGTTTTTTTTATAATTTACATAGTGATGAGTAGCTACCATATTGCTTTTTCTGCCTAATTTTCTACAGCCTTTGTCAAGCTAATGGGAGTAAGTGTTTATAAAACGCATGTGCTCCTAATGCATCATAGAAGTGTAAAGGTATTGAACACAAATCTTTGCATTGAAGATTAACTCGGTGTGCAGGTGAAAGTTGATGACTTGTGTCAAGCATGTTCTACTCACGTTTATGTATTATATACTAAGTATTGTAAGCAGTGTTGCATTATTAGACAGAATCATCACAGCATGACAATTTCTACATAACATAGAAGACTGTGTACACCAGGGACTAACCTATGTATATGTGCTTCTTGGATGGACTATCTGTAAAGTTTTCGCTACCGTGTGAATGCTGCAGATAGTATCATCTTTATCACCTTCAGACCGTAGTTATTTTAAGCGAATAGTGTTGCGTACATTGTACCCTGTTCTTAGTAGATACTTTTTAATACTCTGTGGTGTAATTCTCATGAGAGTTTCACTGCCTGCAAACAGTGTGGTACAGAGTAAACTCTCTCCATAGAGTAAACACTGTTTAAAGTACCCACTTTGCTACTCATATCAACTTCGTTTCTCAAGGTTAGTTCGGTGACTGTCTGTAGTAGGTCATTCACTTTGGAACAAACTTTGGGTATCTTGACTTTCTCTGAATAGCTGTATACATATTTACCACCATGTGCAATGATGATTTCCCACATATCTGTGGTTGATTTTTAATATGAACTAGGCTAGCTGTGAAGTGTATGGTATAGGGTCAATGTTGCACATAACACATGCTTGCTACACCTAAAGGAGCTGTGTCTGTGATGGCATTAATGATGCTTCATATTATTCTGAGATATTTTGCACTTACTTTCTGGCCTCTAATCCAAATACTAGTTTATACTATAATGTGTACAAAAGAAGCTTGGTTGATGTTATCAGGGTGTCATCAATTACGTAATTTGAGATGGTATCAGTGATGTCATAAATGATGTCGTAGAAAATCTCATAAGTGATGTAATATGTGAGGCCGTAGGCAGTGCATGTCAGGGGCGCAAGGTATAGTTTGACTTATTTTAATATGTATGGATCTAATCTGAGGTGGCATGGTGGGCAAAAGGACGATAGGTTACAATGCAAACCTGAGCGATTGCCAATGGTTAAACTTATTCCAAGCATCCTCCCTTCACCTTTTGTGTTTTTACTGTAATGTCCTAAGTGGTCATGGGTATGGCCAGACATAGGTCCCTTGCTTACTGTGCCACTGGAACCAATGCGACTGACTTGAAGTGGGAAGGGTATGCCCAGAAGTGGGTCCCGTGCTCTCCATGCCACTGGAATCAAGCTATCCTGGCTGAAGAGGGGTGAAACCCCGAAACCGGTCCTAGGATGCTTGTTTCCAGTCCAGGGAGGACCTGGCTTGGCAGTTCGGGCTGGACTGTTCCCATGAGGCACAGGGTCAAGACTGATTTGCATATGGCTGGTTGCAAACTGGAGCAGCATGGTGAGCAAAAAAACGATGGATTTAGGCCCAGATCTCTGTACTGGGGTGAATGTATGACATTGTTCTGCATTCTGTCCATCAACTGTTGTTTTTGCATTTGTCATCCCGAGTGGGAAGGGTATGCCCAGACGTGGGTCCCGTGCTCTCCATGCCACTGGAATCAAGTTATCCTGGCTGATGAGGGGTGAAAGTCCGAAACCGGTCCTAGGATGCTTGTTTCCAGTCCAGGGAGGAACAGGCTTGGCAGTTCGGGCTGGACTGTTCCCATGAGGAACAGGGTCAAGACTGATTTGCATATGGCTGGGTTCAAACTGGAACGGCATGGTGAGCAAAAAAACGATGGATTTAGGCCCAGATCTCTGTACTGGGGTGAATGTATGACATTGTTCTGCATTCTGTCCATCAACTGTTGTTTTTGCATACATTAAATACGGCGCATCCATCGTGTTGCAAGGACGGCGCAGTACAAACTTTTGTATCGCTGTTTTCACGCAGCGATGCAACAGATTTAATAAATGAGGCCATTAGGGCCTTATTTAGAGTTGAGCAGATGCTGGAAATCCCTCACAAAGTAATGGATGTCCCATCTGCCGTATTTCAAGTACGGATGTTAATGGCACTCTGAATATGGCCTTAAGATATTTAAGTAATAGGAAAGCAACCTCTTGTAGAGATTTTAAAGTGTGGCAAAGAAGTGCAACGTTTTTGGGGAGGTTAGGAATATATGTCTCTTCACTCCTCGTTGAAAGACCAGTCAAATGATCATGGTTCAGTTTTTCTATTGAATAAAGATGTCCTGTAATAGTAAACAGGCCATTTCAATTATTTTGTCAATACTAGTAAGTCTACAATCTGGAAAAAGGGTCGCCAAATGAAATGGCCAGGCTAAAAAGAGGGCATCAGAAGACGTGCCTAACACTGCATCTCTTCAAATCCACAAAAGCTGTTCAATCGGCTCAGTTCTACATCCTGGTCTGTTTGTTTTCAGTCGACCCATGCACATTTTCTATAATTTTAATAAACCTTGCTGAAACCAACCCTCCTCCCCCACCAGCAACACAATTTTGCTTTATTGCATGGCTGAAATACTAGTAGAGCAATAGCTATTAGAAACCAATAACAGCAACAATATGAAGAAGTGGCATTTTATTCATAAGCAACCACCTGGCTGCATTTCTGTTGCTCTTTTTCACCACGTCCCTGTGTAATTTCCCATCTTATATTCTCCTTTGATGTCCTTCGCCATTTATCCCACCTGCCTTCCCGCATCTGTCTCTCTTCTCAGCCTCTCCTCTCTGTCTTGCTGGACATCAAATAACAATCATGTTCTTCTCGGCTCCCTGTCAGGAACCTACCAAAAGGAAATAGAATGGAAATGTCAGCATCTGCAAATGTCTAAATAGTGCAGAATCTTCATCAGGGTATCGCAGTGCGTAAATCAACATGGCACCTATTTCATAGGCTCGTTCAAATGTCTGAATTCGGTATTTGGATGCTTGTTTCAATGTAACCTTACGGCTAGAACAGTCTACCTCGAAGCTGGGGAACCGCATTCGAGTCTCAGCATCGACCCTCAACATCCTGTGATTCAGGGCAAATCACTTAATCTCCAGTGCCTGATAAAAATGAATGTGTCCATCTGTAACGAAACTGGTGCTCATGTAAAGCGCTCTGATACCGGATAGCTTTGGGTCTAGTACGCACTATATAAAACTCTGGAAAAAAAAATCCTTATTTCGCTCAAATTGCTTTAAATAAATGTACGTGTTGTCTTCTATGACCAATATGAGAAACAACCATCCTGGCTTCCACGCAACTGCCTTACCACAAACCTCATTCGAGCAATAAACACACTCCACGCTGTTCTTGAAGGGTAAAAGGCAATTTATTAGGACATGGCTGTCTAAACAAAATCATTAAAACCCAAACATTAATTAAACCATAACAATCCCCAACATCAACCTTTCATTCACTCAACCATTTCAACTTGCTCCAAATCTCTCTTCCCATTCCACTCCGTGCCTCCTTTCGATTCTCCATCCACTTCAATTATCTTCGAACATCCTCTCCTGTATCCCCTTCAATCGCACTCATGCATCCCGCACCCCCATCATTCACCCTCCCCCCCTGAGGGATGGGTTTGCCCGTCAGTGACTCCCCCGCCCCTCCAAAGTACTGCCAACCAGGGAATCTCCTTTAGGGCGGTTACCTGCACCCTCCCTTCAACAGTCCTGTGCACCTTTCGCCTTCACTCCCTCACCTCCTTTCGACACCAAATCGACTCATTCCACAGCTTGCTAATCGTATCACGCATCTCCATCTTGTAATAGGCATTCCCAAGTTGCGAAAGGTGCACCCCATCGTCTATGAACAACAAACGCTTCTCCAACCGGAGCCCAACATGCGCAATCACTTTAATGTCTTTTGCCGCACAGAAAACCCTCATTGCTCTATTTAGTTTCCTATGGGCTTTTTCCACTGCCGCTTGTTATACTGCCCCTCTCCACTGCTTTCGTGGCACAAATTCTGTCCACACAATGCATGTTCCTGCCATATTCCGTTTCATGACTTCCAGGTCCCTCTGCATCAGCTGTAGAAGTGCCAAACCCGACAAGTATACTAAGTCATTTTCGCCCAAATGCAGGACCAACATATCAGGGCAACCTCTCTGTGATAAAATTTTCGTCAGCCAGTGCCCCCCAACGCATCCCGCCTTTTCCCCACCAATACACCTCATGATGACTGTTCCTCAGACCCAGGTTACGGCCGTATACTTGTCGATCTGCATAACTGGCTGCCCAATGTATGAAAGAATGTCCAACGATCCAGGTGACCGTTTTGGTCCCCGGGCCTCCCACACAATCTACGGCAAGAAAAATATGTTAGTGCACAGAAATCCTCCCCCATCGTGCTCCCAACTACCCTTCCTCGTCCCCCAAACCACTACGCCTATTTTCACACATAACGCTCACAACACCTGGACCTCCACCTCCCAATCTGTCGAATCCTGTCCCAGGACCAACCCAATTGTGCCACTGCCGTGGCTGTCCCAATTCGAAAAGAATGCATACCGTATCTAGCCGCATCCCTACCCAGGCGCCTCAAAGCCATCCGCAAAACCAACAACTGAAACACAGTCAACCTCGCCCCAGACGCATGACAAAAAATTGCCCCTGACCGTCTGCTGTGCCCAAACAAGAAACGTCATCATTCCCTCACAGGGCACACTCCCTTGCAGGCACTCTCATTCAACCACACCCATTTACCCCTGCCCGCCTGATCCGTCTTAGAATGACCCAACCAAATCCCCAATCGATCACCAATCAACCGTATTTCATCGTACGTTCTCCCGTCCCGTCCCCTTGTGCCCAACAACTCGGAAACTCGAAAAGCTCCCAAAAACATCCACACCACGTATAAACGAAACACTGCAACCTCATAACCATCATAACAACATCCGGGCAACACCCGTATCAAACTCTGGAGTAACTCAAACGTAATCGCATCCCTTGGCGCCACCCTTGTCCTCTCCCCCCTCTCACGACCCCAGCCTTTCAGTATCCTTCTGAGAATCTCGCCCCACGCGGGGTCAAACTCCACGTACAACTTACTGTAAAAAGATATACCTGCCAAGTTCCCCCCTATCGTTATAGGTGACATGCCTTTGTCAATGCAACTCAAAACAAAACGTAACACTCCCTGTTCAGTATCGTGTTGAGACATGATCCTCGTATCCAGGCTCCATCCCATAAAGGATCCAAATTCAGCCCAAGCCAGCCTCTAACTGCACCTCATAGACTCTGCTATTGACTTCTCAACAGGGCCTATCACTCTCACTCCCCCTAGGCCCAGGTGCCGTCAGGCAGCTCTGTCCTGCATGCATCCGCTCCCCGGTGCCAGTCGTCGGAATCGGCACCACTGCGAACGAGACAAAGCGTCCGCAATGTCATTACTGGGCCCAGGAACATGCCTTGCCCAAAAAATCACATTCAATTGTAAGCATTGCATCATGAAACTGCGCAGCAGCCTTAAAACCCTCAAGTCCTTCGCTCTCTGCTTGTTCACAAGCTCCACCACCGTCATGTTATCCACATGAAACAACAACAAAATCGGCGGAGGACAATGGCCCCCTCCCATCCTCTCAGGCCCCCCCACTGCACTACCCCCAGCTCCAGACACCCTCCCTTCTCCCCCAAGCACTATCCCTGCCCTCGACTGGGAGGCACCAGACCCCCCACCCTGCCACACCTGCTGCTCAATAGCTCTCCAAATTAGATCAATGGGAGCGTCCTCCCATTGTCCCACCTCTGACCCCAAAGACGGATGCCTGGACAAATTAAGGCCCTGACCGTTGTCCCACTGCTCAGCCCCCCGCCCTCCAAAACCAACAGCAGTGCTCACTCGCCGGTTCCAGTAGAAAGTCCGTTTGACTCCACAGGGCCCCGCCCCCCCACCCTCCCTGCAGGCTACCTAGGCTCAACCACATCGGGACGCTGCTGAGCCTGAAGGCCCCCCGGCCTCCTGGCCTCCTTTGAAAGCCTGTTTAGCAACACTGCCTCCTCATTACCAAGCGCGGGCTGGCTCCGATCCCTGCCCCCACACCTCAGAGCTTTCTTCTTTCCCAGGCCCTGCCCCCACCCAGACGTACCTTCGATCACTGGTGGTGGCTCGTCCATGCACGCCACCACCGCAACTGCCACGCCCGCAGACACGGACCGGGGGTTCGGAGTCATTCCAACCCACGCCTGAGCCAGCACGCCGGGCCAGAGCAGATCTTCCCAGCCCACCCGACCCAGGACGCGCAGCACCTCCCGCACTGCCTCTGCAGCGGGCATTGTCACCACAGGCTGGTGCGTCACTTCAACAACCACATCGGACCTAACTTAAAGGTAATAACCCTACCAATTGTCCGACTGGTGGCTAAATTAAACCTTGGGCCTACTCTCCAATTAACTTTTAACAACCCTTCCCGATGGTGCTGGATGCAGGAAGAGGAAGAGCCTTCCTCCCCTGCACCCTTATACCCCGCCCCAACCGTGCCCCTTAACCCCACAGCATGTCCTTCCTGCGCGAAACCCCCGGGGAAAGAATGGTCTGCGACCCTACTTCCCCCGGGGCCCATCAATGATGACAGCTTTGAAAGGTTGGCTGTTTTGCCATTTATATTTTGAAACCTCAATTTTTGGGCAAATGTTTTAAAATAGGTTTCAAGTTACTCTAATTTTGAGAGATGTACCATAATTTTTAGGTCTTGCCTAGCATCGCAGCGCATGCGCTGCTCGCTCTGCGAGATCTATTGTCGTCGGTTTGAGTTGGAAGTGAAGCTTTTTGGTGCCGCCCTGTCTCCCTTAGGCCCCGCCCACCCAGACTGGACTCGCCGTCTGTTGCTTGTCATGCGCGCTGCGTCTCTTCTTCCAGCTTGTTGTTCTGGGTCTCTCTCTTTAGCGGTACACGGGCATCATCAATGGAGCCTGGGAAATATTTTTTCTTGTTTTTGAAATGGCCAAACACCTCCGAATCTCTACTCCGTGTTTCTACTTTGAATGACTCCGATAATGACCCTGATTGCTGCAATGTTGTTAGCTTGCTGATTGTGTATTTTTCCGCCTGTCTCCTCTTTTTTTGCAAGGGCTTTGAAATTCGGCTACGAGGGAGGACGGGTTTAATTACAAGAGAAATTACTCGAACTCTCGTATTCGTCATAAAAGGTGACAGCCATTCAAGCTGTGTTTGGGAGAATACAACGCGATACCCTGAGCTCACGTTCTTAAACCCAATAAAGACGTCTTTCAATGCTCGCTGAATTACCAATGCTGCTCATGGCTTTAAATCGTGGCCGACTTCAGACTTATCGGATATCCGGCGTCCTCTGCAGAGAATGCCTGCCATTTTATGCGCAGTGGGGTTTTACTTCGCACTTAATATAAGCGTGTCTGTGACGGACCAACCAGTGAAGACCAGCGGGAGTGCCCTGGGGGCACTCCACCGAAGTGACTAGTGCTGACTCTCGTGACGGCAAAGGGGCGGAGTCCAGGAGCGTACGTAAACCCGGAAGCAGAGACAGCCGGAGAGAGACGCGAGGGACACGAGGAGCTCCAGGGAGATCTACAGAACGGGGAGAGCGGAAGCAAGAAGACAGCGAGGAAGACGAAGGAGGCCAGTCGAGCGGAGGCTCGAGGAGACGGCGAAGCAGCGGAGACAAGGACCAAGATGGACCCCGAGGAAGGCGCTCCGAACGAGACGACCGGGACCCCGTCATCGGGTTCCGGTTTCAGGCAAGTGGCAGGGAAAACGGGACGCTCACTGTTTGGGTGGTGGCGAACAGAGTCTGGCTTCTCAGGTTTATAGGAGGAGCGGGCGGAGATAGCCGGGACGGCCAGGAGAGGGGTCTTGGGTCCTATTATGTGTGGGTATAGACCATAAAGGGAAAAGCACTGCAGAGTTTAGGGAGTGCCTCACTCACCTCCAATGGGAGTTTCCCTGACGAAAGGGCCCAGGAACGTGAATCGAGTAGGCTGACCCTGAAAAAGTGCACAAGCGTCGTGGGGAGTTGGCGGGTGTAGCTAAAAATTCATAAACAGGAAACCTAACCGTCTCTCCTTTTCTACTTTACCGAGGGGGAACGTCCAGCAGGACTAGCCATGGGAACAGGACGCAGCAAAGACCAGGAACCCGCAGACCCTACAGCGAAGGGACGGCGACGAAGAGCCAGCTCTCCCCCCGCAAAAGACGAACGCCCTAGCACTTTCCATTGTATATTGTCAATAAAAGCCTGCACAACTTGCACCTCTGCATTGTCCTCTCTGCGGCCCGCGGCAGTGTCTTTAGCTGTCATTCAGTTGTTTTATCTTTAAACGGCGCACCTCATTAGGCGGCAACTCCAGCACTAGGAAACTTTTAAAAATCGATATGTCGTGCACAGAGTCAGTATATTAGTGTTCAGAAATATATAAGTGGCCCGGAGCCTCATTTTATCACTTTACCTCAGGTGGGGTGTAGTTGTGCGATCGTAACACGCATTGAATGGAGAGAAACCCCACCTGTCGGCACGGGTCAACTTGACATATTTTCCACACATCTCTCTGAAGAGGCTTTAACGTGATTTGCAGCGTCCCTGGCATTTTAATATTGGGATGAGCCTATGTTGAGGTAACAGCTTTAGAATTCTGAAGGTGAACTTGGCTCAAAAGTGAATAACTGATGGATTACAGTCCCATCCAAGCTATTCTTGCATTGTTACTGTGCAGAGTAAATTGTATTAACATCGCCTATCTGAGTCAAAAGCTCTTAAAGAATCCTGCGCCATGAACAGCCAATCAGCATCATGCTATACATGTCCCCCACGAGCATGGCCGTGTCTCCATTTAAAACAAATTGTGCATTAGCAGCTTTTTTAAACAGATCATCTTTCACTGTTACCGAAAATAAATAGACCTCCCAAATTCAGAAGAAGGCCACACATTGTTTTCCTTTGACCTTAAGTAGTACTCGTGGCTTTCCCATTCTACCTGGGTTTGCAGACATGTCTGTGGTTACATGTGCTAAAGGGAGAATGTGTGATGGTAATCTCCTATAGGATCACTTTACTTTCTGAGGACCCATCTCTTCTCAGTTATATTGTCATGTTATTAGTAAAAATGTACTTCCAACGCAGAGGGGTTATGTTGGTCGTATATGTCACACTTTTGGAAAGTTTGATTACCAACCGTGGTCCCTGCACTCTTCCACTGGGTCTCTGCCGTTCGCCGAACTTTACACGTTTTAATAAGCGCTTGCTTCTTTTCTATTAAATATACATTAGGTGAGTGAGTTGCGACGTCAGTGCTTGTTTCTAGACCTTGTGCCTTAAATACAGAGCCACCTTTTTTCTTTGTCTAGAGAAGACATGAGAGTAATTTCAAGTTACAGGACTGATGGTTGGTTCTTCAGTTCAAGCTGCCTGTGCAGCCAGACCATCTTAGCTATTTGTCCTAGATGGAGCTCATTCTTATGGGTAGGCCTATCCATATTCCTCACATTTCAAGCGTGTCCGACCCCCATACAAGCTCATGAATATTCTACATCCATGAGATACACGCCTTCTAATCACCGAGGGCTTGACTTACAGCTCGAGTCAGATTTACATTTGCTGAATGCAGGCCTTGTTTGTGGTCTGGGAGTCAGTATCCCTAGCAGGTACAAATCCAAGCAGTGCTTCATTCTTGATGCTCCACCCTTGAAATGACATTCTGCTTTTCATGCTTCCATTTACCAAGGGCTGATGTTTAAATGCAATAAACAAAACAACCAATCTGGAAGCCCCTGAAATGTTTGTTTGTATGTCCTAATGCATGAGTAGGGGCCTCCTACATAGTATGGAAGCTATTTATTGTATAGTTAGGTTACAGCTATAGATGATTTTTTCAGCAGTAGTAAATGTGCTTCAGGGCAGCTGCAACAGGAAGGGGTTGAACCTGCTGGAAAAAAGCCCAGTGTCCATGGTCCCAGTCCAACATTTTGTTCCCAATCCAAAGTCTTGACCCAATCCAAGATGGAAGCTTCTATTCAGCGTTAAAGAAAGGAGCTCAGCTAAAGTGAATATACCATTGTACTTCCCCTAAAATGAAGTTCTCGGAAGTAGAATGTTTTTGAGCAATCTTAGATGCTGCTCTCTATTATGCTTTGAACCTCAGGATAAACACTTTATTCTCTCCATGGATAGGAACTTTTTTGCTGTTCCAGGGTGTCACGAGCCCTATTCTCTAGGTAAAAGGCATTACTTTGAAAGCATTACTTTCACACTACTTGAACCATCCTGTGTAAATAGGTGTTGTGTTTTCAGGTATGAATGAAGGTTGGTTCTAAAGTTCTCCCTCTCTTGACCTCTAATACTTGCACCTTCCTTGTGTGTCGATTTTAGTTCCTGTGTCCTCTGTTGTTGCATCTAGGCAAGTCTTGTTTCAACAGGTGACTCGGTCCTTAATTAGCCTCGTTCCTTCATTAGCCTCGTTCCTTCCTTACGGTGACAATGGTAAAAGCAGACACTGTTTTAGAGCATTGGTTTCCTGTCATAAGTTACTCGTTTAGACAGCCAAAAGAGCTGTGGTGAAGTTCTCTCTGAATGCTGTTGTGAAGGGATACATCCTGCAAGGGGAAGGAACTCCTTTGATTTTCTTACTTATGATTAGCAACTTCATCTTTTTTTTTACTTTGAGCTTTGTTTGCTTATATTCAGTGGTGTTTGCCCTTTTGTAGACAGTTGGTCACACCATAAATCTCTTTGAGGTTTACTAAGAAATAAAGACCTATTTGTGTGCCCTCAAAGCAATGCTAATAGCTCAAAGTTTATCAATGCGAGACCTATTGCATTGCAAATGCTTGTTAATTCAGGAAGTAATGTCAATGTTTCCTCAAGTGCCTGTCAAAGATATTTATCCAGGCCAATATACTTCAATAAAAAATGGTAAGACGGACCACACTGGATATCATATAACTTCCATTACAACTTTGCCTGGTTACTTTATTCCTAATAAAGTACAATAAAATCAACTGTGATTGTCATTACTTGCTAGCCAATTCCTAACACATGTCGAATGAGAGGTGAGCGGCGGTGCAATTGAAGCTCAAGAGATAGGCATTCAAAAGTGTGGAAGGAGCTGTTAGGAAGAGCCTTAAGTTGAAGGGAGTTTCTAAAGATGACTGCAACACCTCCCCCAACTTTGGCAATTCTGTCATTTCTAAGTATA
This sequence comes from Triturus cristatus, assembly GCF_964204655.1. Lineage (NCBI taxonomy): Eukaryota > Metazoa > Chordata > Amphibia > Caudata > Salamandridae > Triturus > Triturus cristatus. The sequence goes on from NC_140580.1 coordinate 968,368,148, forward strand.
GAATAGCCTGTGGGTACCAGGAGATCAAACATAGAGTGAGAGGTATCGTTGAACCAGGTCTCTGTGAGGAAGAGCATGTCAATATTGTGCAAGTTGATGGTATCGGAGATTTCAAGTTTGTGTTTTATTGCAGATCTGCAGTTGTGGAGCATACAGCGCAGCTCTGTCGCGACTGTTTTGGTGACGGGGCACTTGGGCTATGAGGGGTGATGGGGATATTGTACTTATACGAGGGCGCTCGGGAGGGTTTAGGCGGATGAGTGGTTCTGACAGAGGAGATGGTCGGAATAGTGTAGATAACAGGGTTACTGGGAAGTGAAAGTGGAAGAAGGGTGACGTTCGAGTGCTTGTGTGAATTTGCAGACGACAGGCTATGCTTAGCTATTATGGGGTCTGGGAGCGAGGTGCATCTCGTGGGAGGGTGAGTGTTTTCCAAAGGAATTGAGGTGTATGGAAAAGTCGAGATCTTGGAGCTTAAAAGTGAAATGGTAGCTTCAAGTTGGGAGATGGAGGTGATTAGAGAGCCTAGCTTATTTTCCAGAGAGAGTAAGGCAGAGCACGGCATGTTGGGTGGCTCGATGGAAACGGGAGGGGGTGCACTTGGCGGTGGAAGGCAGGGAGAGGTGGGGGAACGGGAGGGGAGTAGGGGTATAGGGTTCAGAGGTGGGGAAAGGTTTTGGATGAGCAGGAGTTGGTGCACCAGGGGTGGGAGGAGAGTTGTTGTTGTTGGCGTTGCAAGAAGGATAGGAGTTAAGGAAAAAATTAGGGGGCGATAGAGGAGTGAGGCGCTGGGGCGGAAGGAGAGGGGAGGAGTGTGTGGGGTCATAGGGATGAAGGAGGTTTGGGAGGAAGAGAGGGGAGGGGGTTGGAGAGGTCCTGGCAGCTAAGTGAGGTGGCTGTGAGGGAGCGGGTATCGGGCAGAGTGGGGGGGGATTGGGAGATAGGGAAGTTGAAGAAAGGAAGTGGTTCTGCTAGGCCCGAGGGAGGGAAAGGGTTACCAGGGGGGGAAAGGGGGTAGCAGAGCATTGCTGGAGGAGTGTGGGGAAGGAGAGAGATGGAATGTATTTGTGGGGAAATCGGGGTACATAGTGAGGGGAGGATGGGGAGGAAAAGCAGAGAGGAGGAGGGAATAAGGGGAACGTAAGGAAAGTTAACTAGGGGAGAAGGCTGGAGGAGAGGTGGTCTAAGGAGGGGGGAGACAGGTAGGGATAGGGAGGAGATGAGAATGGAGTGCCGGGACGGTGCAGAATGGACGAGGAGCGTGTTAGCTAGAGGTAAGGCAGAAGTGAAGAGGGGGGGGGCATACTGTGAGGGGGGAAGAATAGGTGGGGAGGGCAGAGGGGAGAGAAGAGGGTCGACCTGTGCCTCCCAAGGGTGCAGCCTATTGGAGAGTGGGGGGTCAAGGGAGGAGAAAGGGAGTAATTGGTGGATGTTAACTCATCAACTGATCCTGAATCCCTCCAAAACTGAATTCCTCCTACTCTCCTCCTCACTTTCTCCTCCCCCAGTGCAATCATGGATGGATCAGACTAATCTACTGAACAATAAACCCATCATTGTCGAGAGCGCAAAATCCCTTGGTGTCATACTCGACAAAAAACTCAATCTACTCTCCCACATTGATTCCATTGCAAAGTCTGCTCGATACCAACTGCGCCTTCTTTGGGGGATTCGTCGCTTCTTCCCGGAGCACGACCTTAAAACCCTGGTCCAATCGCTGGTTCTCTCCAGATTGGACTACTGCAATTCTCTTCTTACTGGCCTCCCCAAAACCCACCTGTCCCCCCTGAAGTCTGTTCTCCATTCAGCAGCTCGTTTCATTTATGGGGCCAAAAGAAGCGACCACATCACACCCATTTTATCCACCCTCCGTTGGCTTCCCATAGAGGCAAGATCTATCTACAAGACTGCCTGCATCGCCCACAAAGCCTTGCACTCCTCCTCCCCTCGCTACCTGGCGAATAAACTGAAACTCTCTGGAGGCTCCAGACCATCACGTAATGCAGAAAATGTATTGCTTGAACCTCCCACTTTCAAGAAGGAAAGATCAATGGCCCAATCCTTTTCAGGCAATGCGGTGAGAATCTGGAACTCACTTCCACCTCATCTCCGGACCACCACCTCTTCTCAGGCCTTCAAATCTGACCTCAAAGCTCTCCTCCTTCAAAGACACTTCCAAATTTAATTTACGCCCTCTATTTTCTGAAGGAAGTCCTGCCGTTATAGGAAATTCTGTTCTCCATGCCTATAGAAGTGCCTTCCCAGTGTGTTTCTGTGTTTTGAGTGTCTGCCATTTAGTGCAGTATTATACCTCTACTTGTACCTTGTACTCTTGTGTAACATGCACACGTCACCTTTCCTTTTGTAACGTATCGTTTGCTACCTCTTGTATTTTGTTTGCTTTTGATACATTCACAACAGCCACCACTGCCTCATGTAAAGTAACTTTTGTTTTAGTGTTTTGAGTGTCTGCCATTTATTGCAATTTTTTACCTCTGTGTACTTTGTATGCTCTTGTAACCTGCACACGTCACTTTTTCCTTTTGTAACGTATCGTTTGCTACCTCTTATATTTTGTTTGCTCCTGATACTTGCACAAATGTCACTATTGCCTCATTTAACGTAACGTTTGATTTTGTAACACGCTCACTTGTAATTTTTCTCCTTATGTATCATTACTGCTCCTATTGTGAAGCGCTCTGACACCTTCGGGTAAAGTCCGCGCTATATAAAAACGCATTAAATAAATAAATAAATAGAATAAAATAAATGACCCTAGTGTCAGGATAGCGGAAGTGACATCATGCACCCGATAGCCATGCCTTCAACACAGTTTTAACCTATGCCCTACCTTTCCCTCCACCACAGCCTCCTATTGGCTGCTGAGTTCCTGCTCAAAGAGTCAGCATTAGCAGCCGCTACGCGCCCCTGTTATGTTAGTTAATTCAAGGGCTCTTCTGGTCGGCGCTCCGGCTGCTCCGTGGCCTGATAAACGGCGCCAGCGCTGTCTTTGATTAATACACCGTCAGGAGGGGCGTGTCCCCAGCCCCTCGCAGACAATAGCCCTTTCTTCACGTCTGAAAGTCCCCCAGCCTCCGAGTTCATTTTTCATCCGCAACGGGGGATATGTTAGTTAATCCATCGGAAATAAAACGGCGGGAGTCCATTACGGATCTCTCTTTGTCCAGCGTCTTCTGGGAGGCACGTAGCTGTCCTTTTTTACACTTACGTCAGGACTTCGAGAGTTTTATAGATTTTCTTTTTCATGAGCTCATCACAAAAGTTTTCTCCTTGTTTTCTGTTTTTGCATGTTTTTCACCGCTGGGAATAGAAAGTAGGTTAAAAGTGCGCCGGCGGCTGCAGGTGCGCGAGAAATGACGGCAAAATGAACGCTCCGCCCGTGCACGCGCTCAGCCAGGGGACAGCGCCGCGCCAGGCCGGCGTCTAAACTAAGCACACAGCCAGAGAGCTGGGGCCGCAAGTCCCCAGATTGTGCTGTACCCCAGTTGGACATAGGCGCCCAGTTAAGAGGGCTTGAGGGGTCCGTCCAAACCATAGCAATACTCACGTTCTAGGGTCTTTGGGACAGAGGACTGTAAAGGTTGTCTGTGATTAGCAGAGCTATCGGCTTCTACAGAAACACATCATGCAGGGCACAAGTCCTAAAAACAGAAATGGGGGACGCTGACGTCACGACATGAAGTGACGTCACGAAAGGTGGCTTGCAACAGCAGACTCATTGCCTCCCCTCGCTCACCCCTTAGATGCGATTGCATCAGAGAAGCCAGCGCGTGAGCAGCGTTCTGAATGAGCTTCGATCTCGCCCCAGAGAGGCCAAAGAGTGAATGTGTGGCTCCATTTGCTCCAGTTATCGAGCTCTCGGTAAAATAAGTGGGGGGACGCCGTCCACCCGCGTGGTACCCCGACTCGAGCCCTGACGTCATGGCTGCAATTAAAAGTCATCTCTCACTTTTTTCAGCGTTGGCGCACCAGTATTATCCATTGCCTTAAACACGTACTCAGACCATTTGAGCAAGGCAGTCAAAAGGGTGCTTCAACATGTGCAAATGATCCCACATCTCCTTTGTTTTAAAATATAACTTCCAGTTATTTATAAGTCAATTTCCTCTTTACATGTGGTAAAGAGATGTGACACGTTCCATTATTTTAAAATGTTTTTTCCACGTGTCTCGGTGTATTAATATCTATTTCATTCGATGTTTGGTCTATCCCTCACGGAGTCAGGATATCTCAAATTTTCCTGGATGGATAAATGCTCTCATTTTCAGTAGCACACTTTAACGTTTAACAAATAAGTACATTTGAGTCATAGGATATTGGTTTTATATACCGGATGAGTTACTTATATAAAGGATAAGCATACAACGCATTGGCTCTTAAAATAATGTTTACAATGCTTCGTTTGTATACTATTGTTAGTGCATTGATTTTTAAATATAGGCTCACGACTGCCTAAAATATTCCATGCTTCAAAGGGTAAAATAGACGCGAATGTGTGGCTTACATATGATCAAATCCATTGTATACATATATTTATTTGCATATCTAATATGCAGCAAAGTGTGTACCTTAGTTAGGTTTGGCTGGGAAATCCATCAGAGTGTGTGAGAATGTTGTGATTTGACTTACTGTGACAACAGCTCTAGTGTGAGGTATTTATTCTTTGGCTTTGCTAATATCCCCCATCAATCAACCTACACACAGATATTTTTTTTTAGGTCTCATTCCCTTTTTCTGGTCTCAAGGAAAGACCTCTTTGGTGATCAACATTAGGCGATTTGCAGAATATTTACTATATAAATAAGTGTTTTGTGTATGTTAAAAGGGTCTGAGGTGGTCATTCATTCACGGGTCTTTCAGTAAAGCACGCTGCACAGAGCTCTGGGCATTCCACAGGCTGGACAGGGCATTTGGCATGACCCGGCCCCACCAATAATTTGGTGAGTCTGACTCCAGTGAACTGGACTACTGACTTTCCCCAAGTAGGTATTAAAAAAGCATTGAAAATGCAATAGGTCTCGCCCTCGTTTAAGTTAAAGCAATTCTGTTTGTAATTAGGTGGCTTTTTAGCTTTGCTTTTATTAGTGTCTTTCAAACTTTCATGTACATAACATGCATATGTATGCATATATGTATATGTATATGTATGCATGCATTTATATTTGTATTTATATAGATATTCAGATGTATATATATGTTTCTATATGTATGTATGTATGTATGTATGTATATATATATACACATACATATATAAATGCATATGCATCTATATATACACATATATATATACATGTGCATGTGTGTGCGCGTAGAGAGGTAGAGAGTAGTAGAGAGAGAGGCAGAGAGAGAGGTCGAGCGAGAGGTGGCTAGAGAGGTAGAGAGTAGAGAGGTAGAGAGTCCAGAGGTAGAGAGTAGAGAAGTAGAGAGGTGGAGGTAGAGAGGTAGAGAGAGAGGTAGAGAGGTAGAGAGTAGTAGAGAGAGGCAGAAAGAGAGGTAGAGCGAGAGGTAGCATGAGAGGTAGAGAGAGGTAAGAGGTAGAGAGAGGTAAGAGGTAGGTAGTAGAGAGTGAGTAGCAGAGAGTAGAGTGAGTAGTAGAGAGTAGTAGAGAGTGAGTAGAAGAGAGTGAGTAGTAGAGAGTGAGTAGTAGAGTAGTAGAGAGTAGTAGAGTAGTAATAGAGATAGCAGTAGAGTTAGTAGAGAGTGAGTAGTAGAGAGTGAGTAGTTGAGAGTGAGTAGTAGAGAGTAGAGAGTGAGTAGCAGAGAGTAGAGTGAGTAGTAGAGAGTAGTAGAGAGTGAGTAGAAGAGAGTGAGTAGTAGAGAGTGAGTAGTAGAGAGTGAGTAGTAGGGTAGTAATAGAGATAGTAGTAGAGTTAGTAGAGAGTGAGTAGTAGAGGGTAAGTAGTAGAGAGTGAGTAAACAGTAGTAGAGAGTGAGTAGTAGAGTAGTAGAGAGTGAGTAGTAGAGAGTGAGTAGTAGAGAATTAGAGTAGTAGAGAGTGAGTAGCAGAGAGTGAGTAGTAGAGAAGTAGAGAGTGAGTAGTAGAGTAGTAGAGAGTGAGTAGTAGAGTAGTAATAGATATAGTAGTAGAGAGTGAGTAGTAGAGAGTAGTAGAGAGTGAGTAGTAGAGTAGTAGAGAGTGAGTAGTAGAGAGTGAGTAGTAGAGAATTAGTAGAGTAGTAGAGAGTAGTAGAGAGTGAGTAGTAGAGAATTAGTAGAGTAGAGAGTGGAGTAGTAGAGTGAGTAGTAGAGAGTAGTAGAGAGTGAGTAGTAGAGAGTGATTAAAAGAGGGTGATTAGTAGAGTAGTAGAGAGTGAGTAGTAGAGAAGTAGAGAGTGAGTAGTAGAGAGTGAGTAGTAGAGAGTGAGTGCTAGAGAGTGAGTAGTAGAGAATTAGTAGAGAGTAAAGTAGTAGAGAGTGAGTAGTAGAGAATTAGTAGAGAGTGAGTAGTAGAGAGTAGTAGAGAGTGAGTAGTTGTGAGTAGTAGAGAGTGATTAAGAGTGAGTATTAGAGAGTAGTAGAGAGTGAGTAGTAGTGAGTAGTAGAGTGATTAGTAGAGAGTGAATAGTAGAGAGTGAGTTGTAGAGAGTGAGTAGAGAGTGAGTAGAGTAGTAGAGAGTAGGAGAGAGTGAGTAGTAGAGAGTGAGTAGTAGAGAGTAGTAGTGAATGAGTAGAGTAGAGTATTAGAGAGTGAGTAGTAGAGAGTGAGTAGTAGAGACTAATAGAGGGTGAGAAGTAGAGAGTAGTACAGAGTGAGTAGTAGAGAGCAGCCGCGACCCGTGGAGGGAGTTCCGTGGGGCGGTAAGGCGGGGCGGGGGAGGGGCAGGGTGGGGGGTTCTAAAAACCAGAATATGGATAATTGCAGGTAAGTCAACAATTAAATAAATAAAACAAATTCCGTAGTGCGCGCTGCATCGCAAAATGCGATGCAGCGCGCGCTACGAAATTCGTTTTATTTATTTAATTGTTGACTTACCTGCAACTATCCATATTCCGTTTTTTAGAACCCCCCCACCCTGCCCCTCCCCCACCCCGCCTTACCGCCCCACGGAACTCCCTCCACGGGCCGCGGCTGGTAGAGAGTGAGTAGAGAGTGAATAGAGAGTAGTAGAGAGTGAGTAGAGAGTGAGTCGTAGAGAGTAGGAGAGAGTGAGTAGTAGAGAGTGAGTAGTAGAGACTGAGTAGAGTAGTAGAGAGTAGTAGAGAATGAGTAGAGTAGTAGAGAGTGAGTAGTAGAGAGTAGTACAAAGTGAGTAGTAGAGAGTGAGTAGTAGAGAGTGAGTAGAGAGTGGTAGAGAGTGAGTAGAGAGTGAGTAGAGAGTAGTGGAGATTGAGTAGTAGAGAGTAGGAGAGAATGAGTAGAGTAGAGTATTAGAGAGTGAGTAGTAGAGAGTGAGTAGTAGAGAGTATTAGAGAGTGAGTAGTACAGAGTAGTACAGAGTGAGTAGTAGAGAGTGAGTAGAGAGTAGTAGAGAGTAGTAGAGAGTGAGTCATAGAGAGTAGTAGAGAGTGAGTCATAGAGAGTGAGTAGTAAAGAGTGAGTAGTAGTGAGTCGTAGAGAGTGAGTAGTAGAGTGAGTAGTAGAGAGAGAGTAGAGAGTTAGTAGAGAGTTAGGAGAGAGTTAGGAGAGAGTGAGTAGTTGAGAGTAGGAGAGAGTGAGTAGTAGAGAGTGAGTAGTAGAGAGTAGTAGAGAATGAGTACCTTGAAGACACTGACAACCTTAATAGAAGTGGTCCGTACCGTATTTACCTCCCCAGTAAAAAACATAATGCCCGGGCTGAGGTATACATCGTGTATGATTAATACCTCCTATTCCAAGTTTTTGATTTGGAAATGAGTCTTCACACTCCGAATCGGTGTTTAAAGTGTGAAATTCCATTTGTGTTGTATTTTTTTCAAGGCCTTTTTCCCTGTTAAATTCCAAGAGATTAGACATGCTGAAATCTGCCAGGGTAAAACATCTGGAGTGGGATCATCATCGCACAGATATGCACTACAATCCCTGCGCAAACTCCTGATCGCAGAATTAAACCTGAGTTTGTCAATAAGGGCATTAATCCTGGCATTTAAATAATGTCTAAGCCCTTCCAATGCAGATCGATGACAGAAATGAGGTTCAGAAAGGTAGAGGTAACGGCAGAGGATCACGCCATGTGGATAAGTGAGGTGAGGGGAGGAATATAGTAAAACCCAGGTCAGACCAGAGCAATCAATTCACTGGACCATGTCAGTTCCCAAGTCGAGACTCGCTGCACTTTTGTCATAAAAGAAGACTTTATCAACATGCCAATCTCTCGTGTGTACTGAGGTTTTATTTAACTGCGCTGATTTAACACCTCCTACTCCGGTTCAGCTGTGTCCTATATGGTGCATGTAAATCCACTGATTTCTTTCTTAAACTATGCCCAAACAAAGGCATGTGCGACATGTTAATCCTGGCATTTAAATAATGTCTAAGCCCTTCCAATTCAGATCTTCCATGGCACCGACATGGCAGAGAGGAGGCCCGTGGCATCGGGCGGCAACACGCATCTACAGACAAAGAGACACAGGGGTCGCAATGTGTGACCGTCCCACGCACAGACATCGCGCAACTTCTCACACGAACAACACAGACCAGAGACACATACATTAACGCCAACACAAACATGCTCTCTATCTCACACATGCACTCAAACACACCCTGGCAGAAAAACAGATTGGCCAGGCAGCCGCTGTAAACAAGCAGCTGTGTCTCAGAGAGACAGACGGAAGGGGAAACAAATAGTGCTTCCCTAGTAAATAAAGGTACTAGTGTAACGCCGGGGGTGAAAGATCCAATCCCGCAGGGCGTAGATAAAAGGAGACAGGGTGGCAACAATAAGGGAGTGACATGCCTGCAGTGCAATCATTACACTGCCTTCGGCACAATTCGTGACGGAAAACAATGCGCACAAATCAAAAGTTAAGGCGGAGCTGGGACGAGGCTTCTGGAATCGTATCAATTCCAAGAAGCCTCGTATGACGAGGCAGCGCATGCGCTGCCTACGTCAGGCAGAGACCGAAAAAAACTACACTGTTAACCAAAAGGGCTGTCAAGTTGAGAAAAGTCTTAGGCGTGAGAACTCATTAGCATGCTAGCTGAATCACAGGAAGTGATGTCACACATTTGACAAAAGTGACAACATGAAAAGTCACAAAAAATCAAATTTCCTTTAATTACGCCGTTTCAGATGGCAGTGTTGCAGAAAATATGTGATCTTGTTGTCACTCATGCAAACGTTCTGTTTTTCTAGGAGATTTCCGTCCTTTGCTGCTATATATATTTCAAGTTTGAAGAACAGGACACGTCCTCCTTTGTTTCTGCCTGGTTTACTTCAAGTATATATGTCTCACATCCACTTCACAAACCAATTATTTCCAATCCCTTGTTGATATTATTACGTAATGATATATAAAATGCTTATAGTTGAGCAATATGCAAGAGCGAAATGGGAAAGAGTTCAGTGTGTATGGGCTGTTCTACAGCAGTAGTGAACAGTTTGCCAGGCTCCTTATATTTGGTGCTTTCTGGTAATTGTAGTTTTGCTTGCCCATTTTTCTGGATTTTTAGATAGATCAATTTTGCATTCGAGTACTGGTAGTTTTACATTAAAATTGGCCAAAAAAGGGTGCGTGGCCTAGGAAGCCAAATATGGCGGCCACCCAGACCCTCTGGGCAGATATGTGGGCTTGGAATGGCAGCTGAAGGAGCATAACTTCACATTATCAGTCTTTATGTGTCACCACAGGCACCTGAGAGTGCAATGGAAGCACTTTTCACAGTACTGGTGGGTTTCCCCAGGTTGTCCCAGTTATTGCTGGGGATTTTAATGCTGTTCTGGCAGTGCACTTAGCTACAACAGCAGAGCCGATGCCCCACATGTTGTACTCCCACAAAATTGCTCCATTGAGTCGTTGGGCCTTTTTGACGTATGGAAGGTGTGGCACTCTCAGGCTAGGGAATATGCCGACACCTCTGATCCACAAGACTTACGTATAGGCCTGGGCAGTGAACTTCACTCCGTTCGCGGAGTTTTCTGCACTCTGCAGAGCTCGCGGAGTGCAGAAAACTCCACTTCGCGATGTGCAGAGGAGTTTTTTCCCTGCTCGCAATCGGGAACGGTAAGATCGCGAATGGTAAGTTCACGAGCGCAAGCTGCCGCTAGGGTAGAATTTCTACCTGAGCAGCAGGAATACCAGCACAAACTGCAGTTCGTACTGCCTCTGCCACTCGCGGATCTTCGCAGAGTTTTTTGTAACTTCGCGGAGTTACGCTTAGCAAAACTCTGCGAACTATACCCAGGCCTACTCACGTAGTGATCTGTTCTTCCTACCGTCCCGTACGCTTTGCACGTCACTAGTGTAAATGTCCTTCACAGAGCTATCTCAGACCATTCACCCATTCACATCCTCCTTGGGTCCCTTCTACGGCCGGACGGCCGATGTGGCACCTTAATGCCTATTATCTGACAGACCCCAAGTGTATGAATTTCCTATCCTCAGAAATCGAGGCTTACTACAGACATAACTTAGGCATGGTTGCCTCTGCAGCCACAATGTGGCAACCGGGGAGGGCAACTATTAGGCACCTAGCAAAAGCCCAGGGCGTGCTAAAGAAAGGGCACTGCAGGATCAGACTCCCTGGCTCGAGTTGTAAATCCTTGAGAGGCAAGATATCCTTGACCCCGCCCAAAACGTGAACCACCTATTGGAACTGGACAAAAACTCCCTCTGCTAGCTGGCACTAGATGAGACATGCCAATGTTGGAGGGCAACTACCCAAAGTATGTATGAACACGGCAAGCTTTTGTTCTGGTATGCCAGCTCGGAGCTGCCGTCCAGGATTATTTCTGAAATAGTAGATGACACAGGACAGAGACAGACTTCAGCAGTAAATATTGCAGAGGCGTTTACAAATCATTACCACTCTTTATATGCCCACACCCTCATACCCCCAGAGTGGATAAACCTGATCCTCTCTGACCTCCCCTTACCAAGGATTGCAGGTGCCCAGCGGGCTGAACTGGAAGCCCCTCTGACTCTAGTGTGGGACAGTAATTCCCACTCAGACTTGAATACCAGGAAAATGTCGGGCCGGACGAGTTCCCAGTGGAATTTTACTGCAACTTTTGTGATTTGTTGACTCCCTACATGTACAGCCTATATTCGGAGGTGATGATCCAGGGCAGAATTTCATCAGAGCTAGATCTGGTCACGATAGTCCTTATTCATAAACCAGAGAGGCAACTTTATCGATGCTCTGCCTATAGACCCATTTCATCAATTAATACCAAGATGAAACTCTATGCTATGATCCTTGCCCACAAGCTTCTCACTGTACTCCCTACCCTGGTTCACATGCACCAGTGCAGCTCTATGCCGTCTCGTAGCACTCACCACTGTATCTGGTGTCAATATCTGGCCTTGACCCACAGACATGAACTTTTTGGTCCTGGAGAGTTGCTGTTGGTCGACTTTAAAAGAGGATTTGACACTGTAGACTGGACATACTTAGGCCCAGTCCTGGTCAAAATGTTTTTTGGCCTGCATTTCCAACACTTCATAGAACTCCCATAATCCTCCCCAGCCACTCAGGTCTATGTTAACGGGGTGTTGTCAGAGTCCTTTCCTATTTGAAGGGGAACGAGCCCTGGTTTTCCCCTGTCTTCCCTCCACTTTGCCTTGGCCATTGAGCCTCTGGACTGCCTTGTCTTTTGTGACGCCCAGCTATGTGGCTGGAGCTGGGGAACGGAGACTGCAGAACGGATCACTCTATATGAGGACAGCATCATCCTCTACTTTATGCACCTCCAAGACCCTGGTCCACGAGCACTTCATCCTTCACTTATTTGGAGACATTTTTGGCCACTGAGCCAACTGGTCCAAATTCCTCATGATCCCTGTAGATGAGGGCATGGAGGTCAATACCTGGCATACCACCATCTCTGCAAGGCAACTACATTTCTGTTATATGGGAGTCTTTATACGTAGGGACCCCACTCTGACATGGAACACTGAATCTGAAATCATTGGTGGTGAATATGAAAGAGGACTTTCAATGTTGGGTGACCCATCTGCTCGGATTCTTGGGCGAGTTGCTCTCTTTAACATGAAGGACGTCCCCCACTTCTTGTACGCCTCACAAACGTTCCCTTCCCATTCTGCCTTCCTGGTTCTGCAGCCTGACCACAGCCATACAGGCCTATTTATGGGCAAAAAGTAATTCCCCATAGCCTTTGATAAATGCTGTCAGTCAACCTATGATGGGGGCTGGGCATGGTGGATATTACGTTTTACTACTAGGCTGCCCAACTATTGGTGATCAGCAAATGGCATAACAGGGGGTGGGGGCACCAGGTTTTGAAGCTGAGCTCTCACTCTTGGGTTTAGACAACATCTTACATCTCCTGTATGGGGGACCGATCCTGAAAGACTTCCCTCCTCTGCCCTGAGTGGTCCTCCAGATGTGGAAGAGGGCATCTCGGATGATGGGTTGGAATGGGAGACCAACCCGGCTGACGGCGCTCTGGTGATGCACATGGCTCCATCAGGCCACCTGGCTGAAGGGGTTTGCCAGGTGGGGAAGGCCTGGGACATCACAGTTGGGAGATGTGTGGCAGGGTTCAGTGATGAAATCCTTTCAGGATCTGCAGTCACACTTCTTATCTAACACACAATTCCATAAATATCTCCAACTGCGGCATGATCTGGCTGGCCAATCCCCCCTTCTACAAGTTCTCCCTGAATTTAGCCTTTTACAGGCTAAGCTCCTACTAGAGAAGAGTGGAATCCCCCAAATGTACAAATCCCTGATTCTTAGGACACTGGACAGGGTTTCTGGCCTTAAACTCAAATGCAAGGGGCACCCACCCACCCACCCCTGGGTGCCTAGGCGCCCTAGACAATGCGCAGTTGAGAGATGCCCAGATGGCCCCCAGCACCCTAGCCATTTCATCACGGCTTCGTATCTTACAACTGAACTATATCCTTACTACTTATTACACTCTGCAGACTATGGCATGCAGGCAACCTTCCTCCCAGTTGTCACTGATGTGCATACTCAGAAGCTGACTTCTTTTATGTGGGGTGGTCTTGCCTGGTCATTGCACCTTATTAGCAATCCATCAAATGAGAGCTCCCTGGTTTCCTCAAGGTTCCACTTGAATTGACCCCCAGGGGGGCATTTCTGGGAATCCTGGATGATAAGTACAATATTAAAGGATTCATTCATTCATTCATTCATTCATTCATTCATGATATGGGGACCACACAGGCAAAACTCACACTAGTAGGCCTAGCAACACTTCTGGCCAAAAGGGACATAGCCCGCCACTGGACTCATAAACAAACACCCATTGATGCGCCAAAATGGAGGAGCCGATCTACAGAGCTGGGTTATGTCCTTGTATGCAAGCAAAAATGTGGGGGGCCTGGTGGTACTATTCAAGGTTGATGGGGGGGGGAGGGGGGGGGGTGCGGGAATTCATTATAGATTTGTTCTGTCCTATTGTCCTGTGGGGTTGTATGCTTGGCCTCGATGGGCTGGGATGGGTGATGGGATTTAATGTTTTTTTTCACCATGCCATAAAGTTCAACAAAGTTTGTCATAAAAATAAAATTGGCCAAAATCTCAGAGGCTAGGTATAACTGATGATCAGTTAACTTTTCTAATCATGGGTAAGATTCCGACATATCAACAGGCACTATGGATTGCACAGTAAGAACAGTGGTTTGTGCAAGCAATCACATCTCTAATTCTTGAGAGACATCAAGCTGCAATTGTGGAGATGCCTAGTGTTGAAGGTGTGGCAAAATGAAAGTCCAGAGTTATGGACGAAGGAAAGATTTTATCATGTAAAAGCACTTTCAATAAAAATGGTACAACACAGATGTGTGTTATAAATGTCTGTAAAATGTCCCAACTTTAACCATTAGGGTAAGCGTACCAAGTGTATGAATGTCTCTCATTTTTACATGGAGTGTGGAAAAAGGAAAGACTTTTATAGGGAAAAAAAATTAATGAAAGAGTAAAGGGACAAAAAATATAGTTTTGAAATTTCCTATCCCTACATATGTGATAGAAATCGCAGTTAGTGTGACCAAGTGTACTAATATTTCCCATTGTCAAAATCGGTGTGGAGCAAGGAAAATAATAAAATGAACAAATTGTGAGGAATCTGCAGGCAGATGGAGTGTCTATTAGAGACATCCTTGCCTTAGATAACTAATGTAATTTTCCTATGGAGTCTTCAGTCTACTAGTCTCACAATTATCTTAGCATTCCGATCGGATATAATAACTACGCCATCTCCCAACTATAATAAATGCACTCAATATTCGAATTACTTACTAGCCCTCAACAGGGAAAGATACACTTTTTGCAGTTTTCTATAGCGCAAACCTGTCTCAAAAGCATTAGAGCATTTTACAGCAAAGTCAGACTACATTGCTTAGTTTTAAGGCACAGGAAGACTAAGTGACTTGCTCAAAATCAGAGGAAGTCGAGTTGAGGCTGGGATTTACACCTGGTTTCCTTGTTTCAGCATCTCTACCCACTAGCCCACAATTCCTCCTCAAAGTTCAAACTGATGTGATGGAGGACTGAAATGATAATTCGCCCTCGACACATCACAGACATAATAAACAAGCATTGGCATAGCCAATAGGTCTCGCCTTTGGGACCTTATAAGTGTTTAGCCATGCAACAGTTGCATAACTAAACACTTAAAAGGTCCCAAAAGCGAGACCTATTGGCTATGCCAATGCTTGTTTTAACTGCTGCAATCTATTGAAGCCTCACGGAGAACATCAAAGCGTCCAAGCGGCCGTGCGGCCGCGAAAGTGATCGCGATCGCGATCAAACATAAAAGCGGCCGCGAAAGTGAAAGTAATCACGGTAAAGAGCGACGCGCGCCCGCGCACATGCACTGTAGCTCTAGGCTGGCCTGGTAGCACTTTTTGGAGCCCTCACTAAATGTCTCGCCAGGCGAGACCTAATAATGTCTGCTCTACATCCTACCTCAAACCACAAGATGGAGGACTGTAACTCAAGTCATCCTGACGGGTTTCCCTGTCTTGTTCTGATGTGTAATCCTCGTCACAGTATGATATTATATACCAGTTTACTACCTGACCTTATCATCTGGACAACCATATAATCAAGGCCACTAGAATTATGTGAATAAGTTGGCTGAATTATGAGTCAAGAAAAGGGAACTTATGCAGCCTAATGCAGCACATTTTATGATCGTATTACTTCATTATTTTGTCACTTTTGCCCGTTTTAATATGGTCTTAGCAAAGTTGCTACCTCAGTATCACTGCAACACTCAAATGCAGCAATAAGCTACTTAAAAGTGGCTTGTCAACCTTCTCTAAGGGCCTTCCACTGAGCAGTACCATATGTTGCTGCATTTTTAGTAAATTGTGATTCATTTGGGGTATAAATGTTTTTTTGTTAAAATCCGCACCACTTTGCAACGGGTGACAGCGTTTACAACACTGGTAATACCACGCGGGTTGATAACAATGTGGACGTTACATCGTCCGCGTTGTTACCACGCATGGCATTACATCTCAAGTCGTTTCAACGACTTGCGCTAGGTGGCGTGCAACACCAGGGAATGTGTTGGATTTTAAATCCAACACCTTCCCTGCTGTTGCGCTAACTGGAGTAGGAATAGTAATTTATACCATTCTTAAGTACAGTGCGTCATCTAGCGCAAGTCTTTGAACCGACTTACGATTTAATGCCATGCGTGGTAACAACGCGGACGATGTAACAATGTAGATGATGGATTATGTGGCTAATGTAGCAAATTTTAAGTATGCTAAAAATCCAGCAGAATCCATTAAGTCCAGTGGCCCTGTGAAACGTCCTGCAAAACTTAGCTAGCAGCTGGAGGGCACATATACAGGCTATATCAACCTGCTTAATTAACCGATCCAGTCACTACTAATGGGACAGTCCTGGTAAGACTGGAGAGATCTGTTCGTTGCTTGTCAACTGAGCAGTTTAACATAGTACACTCTTCGGGTTCTGAACAGTCACCTGCTCTTAGCGCCTGCTCCTTATCACGTCAATGATAAAAAGGATGAATATTAAGCAATAGATCTGTGCAGTTTTCTTTACATGATGACACAAAATGGTAATCATGTAAAGGAGGACTTTCTGGCCAATCCTCTGACTCCCATCACTGTTTCTCTCTATTGGTTACCTCCTCTCCCAACATTAATAAGACCTCAGAGACAATGACCTTGTGCCACCCCCACCACAATAATTGGGATTGAGAACAAAAAATAAATATACAACCGAAATAAAGGGACCTGCGATAAACAGAGCTGCCGGCATAGCACAAACTATAAAATGCCTGTCTCTCTCACATCTCATCATCCATCACAATGGCAAGCCTGCATCCCATAAAGCACACTTTAGTGGTCACCACACAAGACATGGAAACACTTCCCACACATGCTCAAAGAGAATTCTACACCATTCCAACTGCACACCCCACACTGTGTAGCGTGCTGCCCTTGTGGGTAAGCGTTTCAAGGCCCACATAGGCGTAGTAAGCGCTTTACAAATGCTACAATGCAATACAAAAGACATTTTAAAAGTATCTAAGTTTCCAGCTTTATGCATTAGTGTAAGTGAGGTAAAGTGTAAATCTGGGCAAGAACAGTTTTTACTCACAAAGCAAATATTGTAAGTAGTGTAAAAGGAAAATATGTCACGCAGGGGAAAAAAAATTGTTGCATCTGAAAAGGGTTTTTGAGTCATGACCTCAAAGTGTAAAGTTGGAGACCATGGATGTACTTCTCAGTCAACAATGGAAAAGCATGACTTAATAATATTCAAAGGGCACAACTGTTCTAGGGGGCAATGTGATTAATGTTCTAGAGATAATGGGAGAAGGGGGTTTGAGCTATTAATACTATTAGACCTCTCTGCAGCCTTTGACACAGTGGATCCTATTAGTTTGTTGCATTGTCTAACATAAATGACAAGAGAGAATACAAGTACTATTAGATGGTGCTCCTTTCATAGTGGAAGAGCCCAACATGCACAAATTGGATTCTCTACCTCCCTTGATTTTTTTGCCTCCCCCACCGTCCACAAGTCTTTGTCGGGTACCCTAAGGACCCCTTTTGCCTTTCTCTCTAATATTTACCTGATATATTTAACAACTGTTAATTGGAAACACTAGTTAACATTTCACCCTTAGTCTGGGGACACCCAAATGTTTCTAACAGCAGTAGGATCCACAGGCCAATAACTTGTCCCAATCAACCTTTGTCGGAGGGATAAGAGAATGCATATACGTAATCATACGGCTGACAAAGCAAGTATTTCTGGTCTAGCCTTATCACCTGGCTTCCGTTCCTGATCCCATACTTTAATTTGATCCTAGGCACCACCCAATTCCGCAGCATGATCCTGTGTGTGTAGTTATCTCCAAATATCAACCGGAACTAGTAAGCCAAAGAACATTTCAATATCAGCAAGTGTCATTACTGTTGTAGAGGCTGCCTCAGTATGCATTAGGATTTTTCCTAGGGTCAGATAACTAAGTCTTAAGGGACAAAACCTCACTCCTTTTCCATGGAGTATAAACCCACTGTTATTGGAAACAGGCTGCCTCACCTGGTCTGATAACAGCATTGTGCTGATCCCTTAGGTCTGGTATTTCAGGATGATAGATAGGATGAACCTCCCGCATCGGAAACAGAAATCAGGGTGGGGCTCTTCTCAAGCAGTCTACCTAGATAAGCAACTAACGTCGCAACATTACCAAAAACCTGACCAGGCGCCATATCAGTAACATATACATGATCCTTAATATCAAATAGAATCTGCGGTGCTGCATCATTGAAGCACTGCTCCCAAAGACCGATCAAGGTAGCTGACATATGCTTAAGGGCATGCTGATGTACAAAAGGCTCATAATCTTTCATCACACTCCACACATCTTCCACACCATAAATGGGGTTCCGGGCCCACTGGGCAGTCTTATTAGCTACTACCCTTTTCTCTTCATCTCCCACATCAGATCTGACTAACGTCTGCCCCATACGTTCCTTAAATTTCAGCCAGTCTCTATCATCAAATCCACGTACTGGTGTCCCACTAGTCTGTAATGTCGGGGAATGGAAGAACGCAGTGGGAGTGAAAACAGAGGTAATAGGCACTAACGTCGCTGGTGTAAGAGCTGGCAAAAGAGACGCAGAAGCAATAGGTGTTGCAGGAGTACTAACAGTCATACGGCAAGAACAAAGAAAGGACAGGAGGTGCCGTGGCCAAGGCAGTCCGATCAACAGTCACAGAAGTAGAAACAGCAGAGGCAGAAGAACCAGGTAGCTGAGCCTGTGAGGGAAAGGCAGGATATATCCTCTGCGGGGCATATTGGGGTGGGGGACGAGTATCTAACAATTGTTCCACAAACTTATAATTTTCTTCTTGGGTCACATAAGATTTATCAAAATTCAATCGAAACCTCCTATCTTCATGTTCAATTCCTATCTCTTGTTTCTCTCTATCATGTGCTACAGCTTTCTGAGTCAATGTTTTCATTCTCCTCTTCCGGGCCCCTTTCTCTGCTTTCATTCGCCTCTGTTTAGCCTCCTTTTGCCACGTTCTAAGAGAATCAAACATAGACTGTCTCCTTCATTTTGCAAACAACTCCTCCTGTAAAAGCCCAATTTTTGTTAATCAAAAGTACTCGTTAATGGCCACTGCACTTCGGCATTGTCCCTCGTGTATTTGTGCCATAGCGTACTAAACATAATAGGGCCAAGGCCATGCTTCACTTACATATCAAAATTCAGAGTGCCTTCTGGAGTCACTGGCTGACTTTCTTCCAATCGAGCATTGAAAGAACAACAACGACAGTTCAAACAAAACAATTTGCTGAGACCAGACATTCTCAAAGGAAAACAAGTTCACTACTTATGCCTGGCAAAACACTTTTTACCCAAAATCGGTCATCAGACCATACCAAATACAAACCAAAATGGTACCATAACCACAAAGAACCAAAACAAACTCACCTGGTGCAGACAGGTCAAACAAATGTATTCTCCTCTGCCGACTCTTTGGACCAAACGGTCAGATCCAAGGGTTTCGCCATTCAGGACCCCAGTCGGGATGACCACTGGTCGAGGCACTGTCTGGCGGGACAGAAGGGCAGCTGCGAGTTCAGGAACTCTCTTGTGCAGGGATCCCTGGTCCGTCAGTCCAACCCGACGGCGGTCACAACCTCCCACCCGTCCTCAGAAGGGGATGGGCCACTCGCTCGATGGGGGCCCTATTCGGGCACCAACTGAAGGAAGTGACCCGATTAGGGCCACCGTGTCTCTTGCGACCACCTCTCAGCCTTCCATACAAATGAAGAGTCGGTCAGACAGTAGAGAATACAAACCAAGTATATGTTACACTCGAGCGGAGCCCCGTCTGCCCAGTCGCTTAGGGGTGCTGCAGAGAGGACTGACATCAGAAAACATGGTGATACATTATGTACGATTTAGAACCAATGAAGGCACGCCCAGACTGGAAATTTCCAGACAGAGGCAGCTACACAAAGGAGGTACAGAAAGATAAGTTTTGGTCCTGAGACCAGGCACACACTATCTCTATGCCAAGGTCGTTCTGCCTGTACCCATCTCTGGACTAGTAGGAGCAGGCCTCTATCTAGTGGGAAAGGTATGCGCTAATGAGAACAATGTATTCATTAGTACAGCAAGACCCAACCTTGAAGAAAAGAAAAATTACCAAAGCTGCTTCTCACAGGGGCAGAGAGAGAGATTAGTTTCGCTCATGGATCAAAATGGCGGCCAAACATAAAATGGTGCAGCGAATGCTAACTTATGCAGAACAATATATAAACAACACAGCTAAGACATTTTTATTCTAACAGTGGCGGAAAGGTATGCAGGAGTTCTGTGCTTCACTCTATGCATAATGTGTCTCAGAGAGTGAGTTTTCTGGGGAAGTCCAGCCCACAAAAGTGCTGACATTCCACATTCTTGGCGGTGGTGAACAACTCTAGCCATGGTTCTCCAAAATGTTGGAAAATGCACTGTGCCACCACACGAAGCACTTGCCAGTCATCATCCATTAGGTGTCTCTAACTGAGATCACCTGACCTGGTGTTTAAAGATCCCACCAGGTGGTGCACCTCCAGGGAAATCCCCTGTTGATCTAGCAAGCTCCACATGTGCAGAGTCTCCTCGCACAGGGATCTAGACCCTACCCTATCTGTTTCCTGCAGTACCACATGGCGGTGGTATTGTTCATGAGAACCTTTACCTGACTCCCTTTAGTGGTTGGCCGACAGGCTTTTAATGACAAGCAAATCTCCTGCAACTCTAGCAAGTTGATGTGGAGGTGGGTCTCTACTGGAGATCTCAGATGATCTCCTCAGCCCACCGTCAACTCTGGTTGGGCAGGGAATGTGATTTTCCACTGTTCAATTACAGTCCAGCAGCTTCCACTGCAGATCTTTTACAGTCTCCTCCAACACCGTGATTGACTCTGACAAGCTCCTCTGGTGCTGGGCCCACTGAGACCCAGGATAAAGGTTGAAACATTGGAATCACAGCTTGAACGTCCTGAACTCTGAGATCTGGTGGAAAGGCTTGAAAGTGCACTGTACCCAGAATGGCACTGGTGAAGGTGAGCCCTCTGTGAAGGAGTCAGGAGTAACTTTAGCAGGTTGATTGAGAACCCTAATGATGTCATGAGGTTTGCTGTCATCTGGAGGTGGCCCACGACGGACTGTTGCAAGCTTACCTTCTACACCCAGTCATTGAGGGAGGGGAACCTAGCACCACTGATCTTTGGATACTGGCAGTGACCACCACCATCACCTGTGTGACCACCTGAGAGATACTGGTGAATGGCAAATTGAAGGTGCTTGTGGCCCACCTTGAACCACAGTGTGGGACTGCAGGACCAGGATGTAAAAATATGTAACCTGCAGATTCAACACCACCACCCAGTCTCCGTGAATCAGGCAAGATAGAACATGGGCCATTGTGAGCATCTTGAATTTTTCTTTGCGCAGGAAGGCATTGAGAGTGTGAAGATTCAGGTTAGGTTGGAGGCCTCCATCCTTCTTTGGTACAAAGAAGTAGAGGGGAAAACACCAAGTTGCCACTTCTACAGCAGTACCGTTTCTATAGCTCCTTTGGCCAAAACAGCCTGGTACAAGATGGAAAAATGGTCTTCCAAAAGGCATTCTGCTGTATGTGGCAGTTGTGGTAGGTCCAAAAGTAATAAACAATCTACAGGACCCATTTGTTAGAAGTGATGTTTTGCCACCCCTGCAAGAAATGGCTTGTTCTGCCTGCCACCAGATGGCTGTGAGCCACTAAGGGTGCACTAAAGAGGTTTAGTTGTTGTTGCTGGAGGCGTAGAAGATTGTGAGGAACATGTTCCCTGATTGTTGGGCCATTGTCTGTCCAACCCAAGGCCCCAATCATGAAAGGGTTAGGAAGCCTGTTGTTCGGGCGGTGGGGGCTGGCACTGTTGATACACCAGACCCCTGCATATCCCTTATAAAGATGAAATTGTTGAGGGGACTGCCAGGCTGAAGCTGAAGGGCCCAGAGTCCAGACTGTGCCTCAGCTTTCTTTAAAATGTTCTTCACCAAAGAAGACTATCATAGGAGAACATATGTTTGCCAAAGTGTCCACTAGTTTCAACTCCCTGTCAGGAGGAGTGATTGGAAAAGTGTTAGTGTAATACATATTGTTGGAAACTTGTTCCACTAAGCTCTCAGGTGTTGAATGCTTGATCAAAAAAGTGGAGTAGGTCTACGGTGGCAGGTGACTTGTTGGTTGAGCAGGGGCCTGAAGCATGGCTTATCCCAAATGCCCAACAGTGTGTGAGTAAGGGCTTCATTGAAAAGTAAAAGAGGATTGGCCGATGCCTGTCCAGGCTGTAGGGTCTCTGTGAGGTTAATTTCAACCTCGATAGGGGGAATTGAAGGTCATGGACCTCAGCAGCCCTTCAGATCACCATGGTAAAGGAGGTACTTTCTGTTGCCGTTCCAGGGGATGAAACCAACCCAGTGTCAGGTGAGGTGTCTAGTCTCCTGGCCTCCTATAATTCCATGCACCTGATGTCTCTATCAAAAGGAGAGGCAAGTTCTTCCCAGTTCCCTAAATTCTCATCTCCATAACACAGATTCTGATCAACATTCATGCCAGAAAGCTAGTTAAATGTATCTGAGACTGATGGATTCATATTAGGCTGTGGCATGTCATGATCCGAATGTTGTCAGTCGAGGTACAGCCAGAATCAGAGCAGGACGATGGGTTGGAGGTCCTCCACCAGCACCGGAGGCGTTAGTGCTGGCATTGATGTAGAAAGGGCTGGCGTGGGTTTTGGCACCATTCCTGATGCTGGTGAAGAACCCAAGGTGGGGTCAAGGGTTCAGATTGCACAGAGGGTGAACCCGCTAATGGTAACCTGACTGGAGGGTCCGGTAGATCTTTGAGGCCAGAAGGCATGCCAGAGCGACCCTGAAGCATGCTAAAGATGTGCAGCATAGCCTAGCTAAAGGCCTCCTCTTGCTGCAAAGTCACTAATGAACACAAGAACTCAGGGTGCATCTGACTAGAGATGGAATTGCTTCGTCAGTGGAGCAGGAGCAAGATCAAGTGGCACTGTGACTCCCTTGCTCTTTCTCCAAAGAGTGGTGGGATGGGGCTGAGTCCTGCTTGGACTTTTTGTGTTTTCCACCCTGGAAATGTTTGGTGATTACTCCCCTTCCAGGATGGGAAGCAATATGCATCATCCACTGGTTTGCTATGGTTGTAGCGAAAACTTCGACAGCAAGGAAGATTGGTATTGAGAATGACTTTGGGTGCGATAGAGGGACCAAGAGGGGGTTTATTCTCTCGACTTCAACTTAGAGTGGAACAATCGCTGAACCCTCTAGTGCTTTGATTTTTAGAACTTCGGCTCTCCATCACAGATGGCACTGGGACATAAACCCAAGCACTGAAGGCACACCTTGTAAGGAACTGTTCAAGACGTCTGTTTGTGACAATCCCTACAAAGCTCAAACCCCCTAGCCCTAGGTGGTGACATCCTTGAACATTGGAAAAATGTGAGAAAATATCCTCTTCACAATATGAATAAAAAGAAAGGAAGGGAGGAAGAAGGAGGGGATTTCCCGACTTGTGCCTGGAAGCACGGAAAGAAAGAAATGTGTCAGTGTCCATGGATGGCACTTACATGCGGCTCCACTCGTCACTTCAAGAATAGAGAATTACGCAGAATGACGCAGAGTCGCAAGGCGCCACCTGTCGGCTCACAGAAGCAGCACTTTGAAATTTTCGGATCTAGTCTGTCTCCTGGGGATAGTCACAAATTGAAGAATCTGTGTTTCGAAGTATCCATCAGAAATGTCTGTGTTGAGTGTCAGAAACATCAGTGATCAACTTGGGATTAGCCAGCTGATCATATTGAGAGTGAAGAAGATGACCTTGACAGTGGCAAGAAGATAGGTCATGTGTGGGCACGTATCATAGTTTTGAGAAGTCAGTCTTCTCACAGGGAATGAGCAAGGTGTTTGCAGGCATTGAGAGGAAGCTAGTCATATGGAATAGAAGCAAGCTGATTGAGGGGAAGGAAACTGAGTAAGTCAGGTTTAGGGCAAGCAAGCTCATTATGGATAGATGCAAGCTCCTAGTGGGAAGGAAGAGTGTGCTAGCTATGGAAGACTGTAGTCAGATTAAGGGTTGCGAGCAAGCTGGTGATGGGGCAATAAGCGAGCTGTTATCGGCATTGAACAAAGTGGTCAAGAGGTACACTGATGATGTGGGTGGTGACCAAGCTGGTCATAAACAGGTTAAATAACTTTTTGAAGCCAAGGGGAATTAACCTATTCATGGGACAGCGAGAGAGCTGGTCATTGATAAGACTTGTCATTGGAGGCAGAGTGATCAGGTAATATGAGCAAGTGGATCCTGGATAGGTAGGTTATTTGGTCGCAGCCAGAGTGAGCAGGCCACAATATTGTGAGCAATCCAACCTAGGAGACTGTGGATTAGCTGACTTTTGGTACAATGGGTAAGGAGCTCCCAGTGTGGGCACTTCTGGTGGTCATGCAGAGGGTGAGCAAGTAAGTCACAGGGAAGAGGGTTGGTCATTAGAAAGATTGGGCACCTGGATATTGCTTCCTCCCCTCTACCGTACTACATGGGTAGTGCCTTGTCGTGCTACCACCCCCAGCACTATTACTGGGTTTTGCACACCACAACATAGGCTTGTTACCGAGGCATCTTGTCAATTACCTCTTGATTGTTTTTCCTCGTAACACTGTCCACCCCTGGGGACAGTGAGCTTCGACTCTTCACACTTAATTTTCTTCTCCTTGTCAGATCCCTCCCGCTCCTCTTCCTCCCCACCACTTCCTCTTCCTCTCCTTTCCCTTGTATAATTATACTAATTATGGTTGGATGTTCTTCTGTGACTGATGTCATTGATTGCCACCTCTTCTTCACAGGGCTCGGTTTCCCACATCATTGCGGAGTCCTGTCATCTGAGTGATACCTTCAATGGACACATTGTCCGCCGTAGAGGAATTCTGCTCACGGCTTACCCCAGGATGCTATCACCCGTACTGGGCTTGCTTCTGTAGCCTATTTGATTTTGGGGGGCAGGGAACTGCTCTCTCTTTTCTCCACTGCTGCCCTTTGTTATTGGTGGCATTTTCTTCTTTTTTCTGATTGGTGTATTTCCTTTGACAAAATTAAATAAAGGTTGCAAAAAAGAAAGATGGGGCTGCAGGTCCTGGAAAAAGTGAGTGAGCAGGTCATGGTGAGGGCACGTGCAATTAGTCTGCCTGAGTCCTCACTGAAGATCCTTGAAGGCTGTTGGGAATTTAGGATTTCCCGAAAGACTATACATGAACTGTCTTTCTGTCAAATGAATCAGAATAGGGCTGAACATTTGCATATTTTTAGTCAACTTGTGTATGTTTTTTTAAAAACATTCTTGTGGGGAATCACTCCTCCTCTCAACACTCTCATGAAAGCTGTGTTCGATTGGGAAAAGTTGTGGGCAAATTCTAAATCACACCCTTAGTCTGCATGTCTGAATGATGCTTTAAGTAGAGGTGAGTAACCACTCATTTAGGTGCATTGCACTGCTAAGATTTTGTGTGTCTTGTCAAATTTATTATTTCTAATAGGCCAAGACAAGGGTATTATGTAAATCCTAATGATTTAGGGGCCAGATGTACGAGCGTTTTTTGCGGTCGCAAATGGGAAATCGGCCCGTTTGCGACTGCAAAAAAGGGTGGTGGTATGTACAAATGCTATGTTGCGAGTTGGTGGCTCGCAAAATAGTGTTTGTGAGTCGCTATTAGGAATAGATAGCGAGTCAGAACGGTATGTACCATTGTTTTCCGACCGCATTTGTGTTCGCAAAACACTTCAAATAGGTGGTAAGCCACTCGCAAACAGGAAGCGTTCCCAAGGGGACCCTTTCCCCTTTGTGAATGAGTGCAAAAATATGTTTGAAGGGCAGGCAATGGTACCAAGGATCACTGCCTGCCCTTAAAAAAACAGAAAAGAAAAGTTTTCATTTTTATTTTTAAAAGCCTCCCGTTTTCCTTTAAGGAAAACAGGCTGCATTTGAAAAATAAAGTTGCTTTATTGGAAAATTAAACACAGGCATGGGGGTCTGCTGTCTGCTGCTGCCCCTATGTATCAACACATTTCTCCATAGACACAGAATGGGGAAAACCCTTTTGTACATCGGGCCCTTAATGTTTTTACTCTGAAGAGTGGACACAGTATGCAGAATTCATTGCCTACTGCATTAAATTCAGCATGTGCCTGTATTTACTGGGCATTTTGCCCTTCCTAACCTGCAGGGGTTTGGATACGACTGCTATACTGGAATTCTAATATGTGTGGTTATATGAGTTACAACACACATATTGGAATGTAATGCTTGTGATCAGAACCTGATCTGTCAAGGAAAGCTCCATTTATGAATTTGTCATGCATTGGATTTAGTCCACATATATTAGTCCAGAACCTTCGTGACATAGGCCACACCTCTCACAAAGGATTCTTAGTCATGCACACTTCTTAGACCAGGCCCCTTTGTAGCCCCCCCCCACACACACTTTGTAGTCGTACTTAAAGCACAGAGTTGGGGGCTCCTAGACAGTGTGCGTGCACAGCCCTGTGAGAGGCACAGAGCACCTGGACAGGTAGCGTGAGCTGTTAGAGTTAAAAGGAAAGACTCTCAAGTCCAGTGTAAAGGACTAAAGAGCAAACGCTTAAAGGCATTTCAATTCAGAGTATTTGCCACAATAAAGTCCATTAAATTCTCCGTCCCCACATCTGATTTCTGTCCAGGTAAGCTGCTATATTCCTCAAGCCTCTTTGATAAAAAAAAATGTATTACCATATTGCTTCCCTGTAAACGTGTTTTATATTTACTCAATGTAGACATCATTTTGTATGTGCTGTAACATCCTATGCGCCTTGGCACCATTTCACTCTGTAGAAAACTATGTTGTAAAATAAACTAAATAAATAGCATTTCTGCAGCAATAAATCCAAACCAACTGGGAGGGAATTTTTTAAAAAGTTGCATTACTTCATACCCTCAAAGCGTTGCTAAAGATCGAAAGGTAATAGCTTTGGGTGGTGAGTGTAGGAGCAGCAGATAACAAGCACGGCTTTCCTACACTGCCCTCTCTGGTCAGAATGAGTAAGTGCACAGATGGACTGTTGTAAATAGAAGAAGCGTCAGTGCAGGAAACAAGGGCTCCCTTCCTTTGTTGCAACAGAGCTCTCTTTCTAAGGAAACGCATAAAAGAAAGCAATTTTCAGCTGCGTGCGCGTGATCTTCGAAATTGCTTACCTTAATGGCGGGCGTTCTTTTATAGTTCCATCTGCTTTGAGGAAAGGAATGCTACCCATTGGAGAGCATTCGAGGCTCACACTGAGCGGCTCTTTGGAAGTTTGCTTCCAGCTGGGCAAACTCAAGGCCATGTTACTCAGCCTGAGCGTAATGTCTGTTGCTGTGGCCAGACCCTCGAATCACAAACTCTTAAGTAATGGTGGATGCTGAACTGTCAAAGTGGCCAATTCTTTTAGAAGCAAGAGGAATTTACTGCCCCAGTGGCGTTCCGGGAGTTCTGAGGCAGGGGAGCAGTTGTAGTCTTACCCTTCCAGAGAACTTTGAAAAAAATAGGTCAACATTGTGCATTGTACGCCACAAATGTACAATAAATTGGCTAAAAAGTCATAGGTTTTACAGGGAGATCTAAAGGAGCACTCGTACTGTTGCTCTGCTGAATAGCCTTCTTAAAAGCATCCCAGTTTGCAGTTGTACTTGAAATATCACTGTGGATGGGTGGTGAGGACTTGAGAACATTGAGTTCCAGCCAGGGGCATCAATGGATTATCAGTTATGCATGCATCTCCCTAACCACTGTCTACTAAGCCTGACAATTGTGCATTGCAAAGGTATGGAATGTAGTGTCTACATAAGATCACTAGCATTGCTCTCATTTCGGGTTACACCCACCACTGGCTCCTATGGGCAACATCTTGGGACTTGTACCAGGGTGAAAGAGAGTTCTTCAGTCTATCCGTTTTTAGCCATCTTCCTGCACGCCAGTCAGCGGTGGCTCCTCCGTTAAGGCGGAGGAGCATCACCCCACTAACCAAATTGCCCCCAGAAATGGAACAATAAAGTTAATTTATTACCATTTTATTTTCAAAACCCCATCCCGAGCCAAGCATCAGGGCGGTGGTGGTGTGGGGGGGTGGGGGGGGATATGTTCTGGTTTCTGCTGCTGCCAGTCAGGCATAAGCAGAAAGCAGTGATGGGAAGGGCACTTTAGTTTTAAAGTGTACATGTCTTTTTGGCCAGCCGCCTTGCAACAGCCAGACAGACGCGCAGTTTAAACCTCTATGTTAGAGACAGTACAGGGGTCCAGTGTCCGTCCCTCCAATCCTGGCACTTCTTTCATGCTGCATGAAAGCAGTGCCTGGAATTGGTTACTGCAATTTCCTCGTCCCGTGCAAGGAGCACGACACGCCAGGATTGAAGGTAAGTGTAATTATTTTTTTTCTTTATTTCTAACCCGTCTCGCCACCCTCCTTATAAGTCAGCCGCCACTGACCCTAGTATGTAAGAAGGTGCTGAGAGGGAACTCTAGGATTCTTACAATGATATCTACCAGTGTGAGCACACTCCTCACCTCATTTGCTTGGCAACCATGTTCAGGGAGAGAACCAATCTTCCTTTAGTGCATGGTACTGGAGGATGCCACATGTATCTCACATCAGCACCCATTTCCCTTATCTAGACTGTAGTGCAAATCTAGGCAATCGCAATTCACCATTCATCAACTGAGTTGCTGTGTGCGCGATGGTGACAGTTTAGCACAGCAACAAGAGTGGCTTTCTCAGAGGTTAGGAAAGGCCTTGAAGCTAGACAAGGAATCCCGGAAGTGGCATCGGCGACTAAAGGACTGCCTTTGTTTGTTAGTTTGTGAAGGAATACACACAATATTGAAGCTTCGGTTGAGCATTGCTGTATGGGAGTTTAGGTCATTTAAAAAAATTGCAGAGATTATGACATGGCTCTTCAGCATCTGAAACAAAGGTGTGTTAAATAGACCTCCTCAGAAATAACACGTAAGTGCAGTTACAACTTGCTGTACTACAAGCTCAGTTTACTCAGATTTAATGCATGCAGATATGTGTTTCCTGACACCACTGTGCAGGATTGCTGTTCCATGGATGGTACACACAGCAGCAAAGACTTTTCTCTTTATTGACCTTTACTATCATATAGTCTGTGCAGCACTCTTATATTTAGGTCTTGCCTAAGACAGTGCTCGCATGTGCTGTTGCTTGCAAGATATTTTATTTACTAAAAGGGGCTTGCTTAGTATTTATTGGCATCATTGTCACTTTTATTAGCTGTCTCCTAATTGGCTACCGCGTGCAAGTTTCGCTTCCTTTCCTTTTGTGTGGAGCGTGGACCAAGTACTGATTGCTTCATTTTGATTAGTGTCCATCCTCTACTCACGCTGTAATTGAGGTACTATTTTTCTCTATTCTTACTCTGTCATTTGCTGTTGTCAGTGTTACTTCTTCCCTTCCACCCCACAGTCCTTATTGCTTCTCCTGTTGTCTGTGTTGCTTTTTCACTCCTCCCCCCTTTGCCCATGCTGCTTCTTCCTTACCACCTCCAACCCTTGTATGGTCTGTGTTTCTTCTTCCCTCCCACACTCCAGTTGTTCACATTCTTCTTCCCTCACACTCTCTAGTAGTTCATGTTGCTTCTTCAATCTCACCTCTCTCCCTCCTATTGTATGTGTTACCCTCTGCACCAGCCATAAGAAAAAAAAGCGATTTGATGTGGACTGGTCTGGCAGCGACCATAATGCTTTTTGTACACTCCTGTTATCCGTGTTGCTTGTTCCCACTCTCAAGCACAGCGGGGCTGCTCTATAACATGGCTAAAAGACTAGCAAAACCAATAGCTCTCGCATAGGCAAGGCCCATTGGCCCTGAGAATGCTTGTACCTGACGGTTCTAGCAACTCTCCCTTACCATGGTGGAATTGGGTAGTAATCTTCCAGAATTATATTGAGGCCTTAGGCCATCCAGTGATCAGGGCTGATAGGAAGCAAGGCCTGTTGGTGAACAAATTAGGAGTAGAAGGACTGCTCTTGTGTGTATGATGTGTCTATGGGTGCCTCGAAAAGCCCTAAGATGCCCTACAACATATCAGTGAACATGTGAAATGCAGGCATGCTCATTTTAAACCTGGTCACAAAGATCACATGAGTGAGTAGAACAGTTTATCAAGAGGTGAGGAGAAATAGCTTCAAGGTGGGATTTTGGCAATTACCAGATCAATTGACTGTACAGTGTCATAGAAAGAAATCCAGATGAAGCTGCGGGTCAGCAGAAATCCAACATTGCAATAAGCTACTGCAATAGCAACAATGACAGGGGACTCAGATATGTGAATGATGGAGCTTTTTAAGAAAAAGAGAAAGCATGAAGGGAATTTGTGTTGTGGAAATTTAAAACAAAACATGTTGCTAAGGAAAGCAAGGAGGGAAGGTCAACTGAAAAGGATTTTGAAATTCACTAGTTTTG
This sequence comes from Triturus cristatus, assembly GCF_964204655.1. Lineage (NCBI taxonomy): Eukaryota > Metazoa > Chordata > Amphibia > Caudata > Salamandridae > Triturus > Triturus cristatus. Next base: position 968,398,346 of record NC_140580.1, read on the forward strand.
ATAAGTATAATAGAGCCAACTCCTGTTTCAGAATGCTTAGCTGGGTTATTGAATGATGGCGGCTTGTTCTTGCCATCATTGAGTTACACCCAGACACATGAAAAAGTGGGAGGTTTCAGGCAGGAGGTGAATTTGCAAATGTTGAAACAAATTGTTGGTCATTATTGTTTCAGAAAAGGTTTTGTTCTCACCCACCTCCTATAAACAAATATATCTATGATCTGACTAGGGAGGAGGAGTGAACCATTTTCCCTCCTGAACTGAGTCGTGAGCACTTCCGTTCACTATTTTTATGCCAGTGACATTTTTTTTTAATGACTCTGGTCGGGTTCCAACAGGGCTTAAATTATCTAGAAACATATGTTAATAAAAACAATCTATCCATAAACATAGCAAATTCAAAGATTGTATGTTTTGGTCAGACTTAAACTTCTAATAACAGGTCTCTGTACTCAATTAAGCTTGGGGGTTTCAATTGCTGTAAATACTTGGGCATTCGATCGGATCATACATTGAGATGGGGCATTTAAGACGCAAACTCTTATAACATTGGCTACGTAGATTTAATATTAATCATGGTGCCTACTCTTTGTTGACCCTACTTAAAAGACATCTTAATTCTAAGCTAGATTCCTAGAGGACAATGAACTCCTATACACACCACAATATGGGTTGAGAAAAATCATAGCACGGAGTCATCCCTGATAGCTGCCAATGAAGAAATTAGATTAATTGCTGACAACGGAGTAAAGGCTGTGGTTATCCCATATGGACTTATCCAAAGCCTTTGACATGTAAACTCAGTGCTCATCAACAGCTTAGAGACCATTGGCATTGGAGGACCAGCACTTGAATTACTGTGTTCCTTTCTCGTAGTCAGAGGACAGTCCATCTCCATGGGAGAGTTTACTTCACAAACCTTTTCTTTACCCTGCGGTGTCCCACAGTGGAAGTCTTTGAGCCCCACCCATTTTAATGTTTATGTTGCCCCCTTAAAAAACTCATCCGCTCTTTTGGATTCTCCAGGATTGCATATGCAGATGATACGCAAATTGTGGTGTCAATTTCTACTGATATCGATGATAGTGGCAAACGCCTTAAAAACTGCATGATTGAGTTTTTTAGCTGGATGAGAGAATATTGTCTCATACTTAATTCTGAAAATACTGAAGTCCTTTTGTTCGGGGGAGAGACCTCCTTTTGGAAATCATCCTTGTGGTCCCTACATTTGGGTCCCCTCCTCATGCTGGTCCAGAATGTCAGGAACCTGGGAGTCATCTTTGATGTAAACCTGACCTTCTCCAATCAGATTGGCAAGCTCACCTCCACTTGTTTTTTCTATTAAAATCTTTGAGAAAGAATGTCCTGTTTATTCCATTCAATCTGCAGAAATCAGTAATCATTGCTCTGGTGTTATCTAGATTCGATTACTGCAACGCACTTTACATGGGCGCACAACATCGACTTTTGGATAAACTACAGGTTTTCCAAAATGTAGCTGCCCGCCTCTTAATGAGCATCTCAAAGTTTAAATCAACGTCACATGCTTTGTCGGTGCTACATTGACTTTCTATTAGCAATCGAATTGCCTTTAAGGCATTCTGCACTGCCAAAAAATGTCTCCATGATACAGCCTTGAGTACCTCAACAAAAAATGTAAATGGTACACCCCCAGTCGAGCTCTTCGTTCTCATAATTCAAGAACAGTTGAGACCCCTAAAACCAATAAAGCATCTTGGGGTTGCCGAAGTTTTACCTCCACCAACAGTAAACTCTGGAATAAAAGGCACAGGCACCTCAGAGACAAGCCCAACTACATCTGTTTCAGAAAACAACTTAAAACCTGACTTTTTACTTCTCTGCCACTTAACTACCGGAACATATTATGATGTCTAGCAGACAATAGTGCCAAGACAGGTGCCCCCCAAAAAACCGCCTACAGGCAATCACACGCTTTATAAACACTATATCAATATCCTAGGTCTTTCAGTTATGTGGCCTTCGTGACATAATCATTATGCACAGAGCATCACAATGTGTACAGTTTATTGTAGGCGGTTAGCAATTTGCTGGGATTGTTCCTAAATTTTAATGTAATACCTCCAAAGCAATGAGAAAGGTTGCTTTGACTTGCAATCTACTACCCACAGGCTTGGACATATTTTGACTGAGGTTGCTTGCAATAATTTTGTTCAATCTGCCATGGGTACACTCACTACCCCCTTGAATCTGTGATGAGCTGTTCATCTCAGTAGCATATATTTTCAAGAACAAAAAATTGCTCAGTGCCTAATACCACCAAAGGTACCGTTAATGTGGTTAAAGCACTCAATAATCCTAGTTTCCTTTCCTCAAAAATACCCACTTCTTTAGAATTTTAGGCATAGTTTGAGGTATGCAGGACATTGTGGGTAAGAAAACATTGTGAGATCCACACAAGTTACAACGCCCTGGATTCCTATGGTTGTCTAGTTTTCAGAAATGTCTGGGTTTGGTAGGTTTTCCTGAGTGGCTGCCAAGCTAGGGCCAAAACAATGCCGCTACCCTAATTGCCAAATTAGGTCATTTTGTTAGGGGAAATGATGATGCCTCCACAATGTACTTTGGGCTCTTTTCTGTTGCAGGCGCTACGTAGGCTAGTATTTCTATCTGGAGATGTTTGGCAACTCTGGGTGGTAAAAAATGCGTAGATCTCCCAGATTCTGGACCTTCCCCTCACAGAAATGTGAGAAAAATATGAATTTTTAGGCAAAGTTTGAGTTTTGAAACAACTTCTGGGTAAAAAAAAACCTTCTAGGTCCATACAAGTGACCACACTCTGGGCTCCCCCTGTTTGTATGGTTTTCAGATATGTTTGGTTTAAGTACGTTTTCCTCGGTGGTGGCCAAGCCCGAACCCAAAATGCCCAGCTACCCCTATTGCAAAAAAAGTTTGGTTTTGAGTTAAAACATTTTATCTGTCCATGTTGTGCTTTGGCCCCTTTACAGGTGTGGCTGCTTTGCCTACCCACACAAATGGGATACCATTTTAATTGGAAGATGTGGTACTGCTGGGTGGTAGGAAATTTGTTAATCCCCACAGATTCTGGAACTTTCCTTCATGGAAATGTGAGAAAAATGTGTGTTTTTAGCCAAAGTTTGAGGGTTGCAGGGACTTCTGGATAAAAGAAAACTTGTAGGATCCACGCAAGTGACCGCTTTCCTAAACTAACCCCAGGTGTTTCGTTTTCAGCAATTTCTGTGTTTGCTAGGCTGCCCAGGGCCAAAATTCACAGCTTCATATATTGCAAACAAGGGGTCAGTTTTAAATAGCGAATACTTGATCTATTCATGTTGCGTTTTGGGCCTTTTCATGTTGTGGCCACTTCCCCAACCCACAGACGTGGGGCAGTGTTTTTAATGGGAGACTTGTGGAAATGCAGGGTTGTAGGAAATGTGTGGATCCCCACAGATTCCCCAACTTTTCCTCACATAAATGTGAAGAAAATTAGTGTTCTATCCAAATTCTGAAGGGTTTCAAGAGCTACTGGGCAAAAGAACCTTTGTGAAATCCACACATGTGACCCCGCCCTGGATTCCTTTTGGTGTCTAGTTTTCAGAAATGTCTGGGTTTGGTAGGTTTCCCTAGGCACTGGCAAGTCCAGACCCAAAATCCTCAGCTACGCACATTATTAAAAAATGGTAGCTTTTGAGTGGAAGCATTTGATCTGTTCATGTTACGTTTTGCACCCTTTCGTGCCATGGGTGTCAGGCCTACCCACACAAGTTGCCAAAGTTTGAGGTTTATAAGAGCTTCTTTGTATTTCTGGGAATCACACGTTACACCAACCTGGACTCTCCCGGGTGTCTAGTTTTCAGAAATGTCTGTGTTTGGTAGGTTTCCCTGGGTGACAGCCAAGTCCAGGCATAAAGTTCACAGCTACCCACATTGTAAAAAGATGGAACAGTTTTGAGTGGAACAATTTGATCTGTCCATGTTGCATTTTGGGCTCTTTTTTCCCCTGGGCCCACCTACACAAGTAGGGTACCGTTTTTATCAGGGGACATTTGGAAACAGAGAACAGGAGAACATTTGTTATTACCAATCAAATTTCTCTGCATTTCTGGCTTCCAAATGTATGCCAGTGAGCAAGAAAGAAGACATTTTGCAAAATACCTTTCCGAATCATAAGATAGTATGCGAACACACAAATTCAGAAGTGCACAAATACCCACTATTTTTAAACTCAGTATGCATTTTAGAAATGCATAGGTTATCTACAAACCCATTTTTCATTCTTCATATTCTACCATATGAATTGCTTTACACTCGGTACACAATGAAAAGTCATTCCAAGGTGCCGCTCAGTTGTTGGCTCTTGGTATTGCATGCTTTTGGAGAACCTGCAAATCCTATATATTCTTGCGACCATAATGGTCTAAAGGACATAATGGTGTATTGGATTTGTAAACTGTCCATTCTGACAAGAAGTCATATATGAAAATGTTGTCTCAAATGGCTGTTTTGTCTCACTCATTCGCATTTTTTTTTTTATTCCACAGTTAGGGCCTCATTACATTGCCGGTCGACTTACATCTGACCGGCACTGTGGCGAAAGCAGGACCGCCCGACTAGTAGTCGGCGGTCCCGCTGTTCGCATTACAATGCGACCACCTTCAAAGCGGTTGCAATGTGTTTACTTTGGATTAAGGTGTGTGCTGCGGGCTACTGTTGTAGGAATTGCAGTCCTTCCGACAGTCCCCCGTCTGATGCGTGGCGGTCGATCTCTCCGCATACCCTCCATCCGCCCACAATAGTAATGCGGCGGGCGGTCCTGCAGGGTCCAATGGTGGTGGGACCGCCACCGACGGCCTGATGGTGGCGGTCCTACCACCATCGTAATGGGGCCCTTAGTTTTTTGACAAAATGTTATGGGGTCTACACAAATGAACCCCTGCTGAATTTAGAATTTTGTCTACTTTTTCGAAATGTATTGCTTTTCATCTTCATTTCCACCACAAACTGCAAGTAGTTTTTATTTCATTTTGTACAGCTCTGCTTGTTCCTGAAAGCGGAGGAGATGGTGTTCTTAGCACAGCAAACCTTTTGTAGTTTTTATTTTTAGAAAAAAAATCACTTTCTTGCAGTGCAGTTTTTTTTTATCACAATATGTAGCTATGTTTTGGCTATTATCTCAGTTCCATCTACAAACTCTGGGTACACTAAGAATCGATAGAATGCTGTGAAACAAGATGCAAATTTGACGTGGGTACCTTATTGTGAAAAAAAATAATGAAGGCATGAACACATAGAATAAAAGGGCTCAGCATTGGGGGTGGAAAACACTCAGTAGCTAAGAGGTTAGACATCCACCAAGTCCCCTTTGCTGTTCTTTTCCTGCAGTGGGTGGAACAGGATGATTAGACACTGAATTTCATGTAAAGTATTGTTGTTCCATGTAGCTGAAAGGGTAAAAAGTAATCCCTTTATCAATACTTGTTCAAGGCCGGGGATCCTGAGCTTTTTTCTGTTTTGTGGGTCCCTGTTCTGCAAGTTTTATGCATAATTAAATATTGTTTGCTATCAGGAGGGATTCGGTTAGTGGAATACAGAATCTGAAGTTGTTTTAAACAAGGGAATCTAAAAATCCTTAAAATGGCCCTGGTCATCATCTCAGTGCCAGTGCCTGAATGTCAAAGGATCCTTCCAGAGGGTGGCTGGGAATTCAAGTGGCCATTATATATTAAAGTGCCAGTCTCATACCTGAATAACCAACTTTCAATTGTTTTTTCCAATGACTGTATCGACCTCAGGGTTGATTCGTGCCTGTTATCATTTCCTAGGTTGCCTGTAGACAACCTTCGTTTTTGTTATCTAAAATTCCATTGGTATTTACCCGTTCCATTATTTGCAAATGATCCCCTGATGGCAATGCTCTCTATAACACCTTATCTACAGAATGCAGCACCTTCAGAGCTGGACGGCCCGTGGCTATATTGTAGCCCATTTAGGACACTGTTTTATGGTCTGTTTGCCTAATAGTAATTTTTAATCGTTTTGCGTCCCTCGGTGTGTGGAAGGAATCCAGCTTCTGCACCAGCAGGCTGCAAGCTTCTCTCCTCTGCCATGCTGTGAAAGTTCCTAATTAAAATGTCACAGTTCAAAACAGAGCTATTAACATGTATGTGTTTTTTCTTAGCCTTGTTTCCCCTTGGGAATTGTGGTGGGAATAATGTTGCTGGATCTTTACCCCTCTGGGAATTGAAATTTGAAGGATTAAACTAAAATAGTTGCACCTGCTCCCTGTGGACGTCACAGAGGAGGTTTGGAGACGGCGTGGCTCGAGCCTCGATTATATTTACAGTTTCCAGAATACACGGATCAGGCGCCTGGAAAAGGCTCACGCTCTATCTGTTGACTGTCGCATTCCTTCCTTCCCTCGTGATAAAGTATTCCAGAAGTCAAGAAGCCCAGTTTCTGGCTCGAATGTCATCCAGGTGGGCTCTGGCCTTGCCTGGGCATTCCACACACGAATGTATGACGTTACAACGCATACATTTACAACGCATGCCTTTACAATGCAGTTTTTACATCGCAACATCCTTTACAACGCATACATTTACAACGCATGCCTTTACAATGCAGTTTTTACATCGCAACATCCTTTACAACGCATACATTTACATCGCAAGCCATTACAACAATTTTTTTTGACTACATTTAGAACGCATTCCATTACATCGCATTATACCTTTCCAACGCATACCATTACAACGCATACCATTACATTGCATTTAGGGTAAGTGTTGGATAGTGTAGGGGTAAAAATTACCATTCTAACTCCAGTGGGTGCAACAGTAGGGTAAGTGTTGGATAGTGTAGGGGTAAAAATTACTATTCTAACTCCAGGGGGTGCAACAGTAGGGTAAGTGTTGGATAGTGTAGGGGTACTATGCGTTGTAATGGTATGCGTTGTAATGACATGTGATGTAATGCCTGCGTTGTAGTGACATGCGTTGTAGTGTCATGCGTTGTAGTGACATGCAATGTAATGGTTGCGTTGTAGTGACATGCGTTGTAAAGGATGTTATGATTTAATGACTGCGTTGTAAATGTAGTGTGATGTAATGACTGCGTTGTAAAGGTTGTTCCCCTCCACACACAGCCCTGCTTAGTCAGATAAGCATGGGGTGTCCTGCCCAAGCATCCCCTCTGAAGAACTGGACCAACGAGACCCAGAGTGCGTCTCAGCCTCCTATGTAATGGTACTGCATTTCACAACATGTATGTGATAAGTTATGCTATTATAAGTAATGTTATTTAGCATATGGTGTTTATCCTATGTAAATTCTGTTATGTTATGAGATGCTATAATAATTCTGTTATGTGGTGCGATAATGCTGCTGACATATTTGGTTCTATTATGGAAATGCAGCTATATTATTTGATATATTGTTAATGCTGCTATGCTGTGTAACCGCTGTTGCGTTTTGTTACCATTCTCAGTCGCTACAAGGCAGACAACAATGCGTTTCCACACCATTGGCAGAGACACGTCTGGGGGCACTCTTGCAGGCCTAGGATACTTTCTCCCCTCCATCCATCCCCCGACACATCCCAGCAGATCCAGTTTGAATCTCTATCCCAGAGCACCTAGGTACCACCTGGCACCCTTTGCGCCCCACTCACATCGACACTTCCCTGTCCTCACAGAGCACAACAAACTAGGGCCTAGATTGACTGATGGTTGCAAGGAGTGCTTGATCGATGCTGCACAACTTTGTTCTGCACCCTCGGGCTTTTATAATGGTAAGTAACTGTTTTATGCCCACACCCAACCTTACCAAGTAACCTCCTAAGTGGACTTCTCTGTCCTCTCCTTAATGTCCGTAGCTGCTATCGGAGACACCGTAAGCCTCTGCCCACCTTTGCTCATAGTCGATATACCCTCTCAAAGCCTCTGTACTTCGCCATCCTCTTCTTACCCCTCTCTTCAGTTACGTCACATTCCCTCCTCAATGAGTCAAGCGTCCAGGTCTTACCTCATGGCATTCTGGAAATCTCACGGCTTACACGGGCTTCACTGTGGTGCAAAAAGTTGCTCATCTTTGCTCCTGCGTTTGCGACGCAGAATGCGTACATATTATTTGCTGACTACAGGTTTATATATTTTTTCTAGCAAATTACTTTGATTAAACTTTAACTGTGCGCAGGAAAGACTGTGATACCTGGCTCAGTGAGGTGTGAATGCTGATGTTTCTTCCTCCTCTTTCTACCCGGAGTCCTCTCATGCAATGCGCATTCCTTCCTGCCCCAATCTCTGTGAGTACAATCAATCCACCTTGGACTTCTTATTTCGAAATTCCTCCCTGAGGGATAACTCTTTGTGAAGCTCAACTATTAGCAATTCCAAATGTCCAAATGCTCAAACTCCGGTACCATTTCTAGACTCAGAGACACTGGCCTCTGTTACATGTTACGTGGGGATTGGGCGGGGGTCGTGCAGGACTTTCACACATTTGACCCCTGCAACTGCACGGGGCAGGGGAGTGTATTAGGACTAGACGATGCTTAAGCCAGCCCTGACCCTCTGAGCAGGCAGAAAATGTCTGCAGTTTCGCATCAGAATTGGGTAAAACTGCACAGAAAAGGACTCGGTAGTAGAGGGTCTCCCGGGATCCATGCATCTAGTTCCAGAACACTCCTAAGGAAGATTTTAGGACCTTATTTAGGGGAGGATGTGATAGGACACTCTCCCAGCAGCCCCCGCCTTTATTTCCCTCAATTAGAGTGGAAACACCTATGTGTAGACTTTCTGCAGTCAGACAGTAGATCTACTATTTCTCCCTCTCTCTCTAGCTCTGTTCTTTTCTCTGTCTCTGTTGCTCGCCCCACTTCCGCTGCTTCTCTTTGTTTCACTCACACTTTCTATTCTCACTCTCCTCAATCGGTTTCACTCAGTGTCTTTATGTCACAATGTTTTTATATACATTATCGTACAATGCATGTACCCCCTGATCTAGCCCAAGGCCATCAGCTTCTATGAAGAAAAAACGGTTTAAGGTTTAATTCCATGTCCTCTGGAAGGAAAGGTGAAGGGTGAAATCTCCCTCCTATCTTTTCCTGATACCACTTTGCCTAAGGATGTCTTGCAAACTGGGTGGGGCTATCCCCTCTTCCATAACTCCAACTCTGGTCTGATCTACCTCACCCGCTAATCACTTCTGACCCCCTGCTCACCCCTGGCCTCCGTTAGGGCCTGGCTACATCGAGGCTAGGAGGGCCAATGCTCTGAAAGGAAATTGGTTTAAAGAGATCTATAGACACCTAAAAGAACCACTGGAAGTTGTGTAGGACGTCTCTTTTCTTGGCAATTTTCTTAGCAGTCCCTTGTAGCAGCACCTCAAAAACAGGTGCGAGCCCAGAGGAAAATAACTATGCCTCCTTTGGAACGCTGTATAGTGAGCTCAGGAAAAATACATTTCAAATTCCAAAACTAGTATAAGACTTGTATGTAACACTGATCTAACTTAGCTGCTGTTTTTGCAGTCTACATTAAAAGTACACCTCTAATTTGGTTTAAATTGCACTTTCATATCAAGGTTTACAGTTTTGAATGGATTTTACTATGGATTTCCCTCTAGTGTAGTTACTCGTAATTACTGTAAAATTATTCATAGTTATGTATAATTGTATTGGAAGTGTAATCCAGCATTTAGCACTATTTTCTTAGTGCAAAATGCACCATGGCGTCCAAAATTGGCCCGAGGGTCCATTTTGAGCTCAGAAAATATGCTACAAAAATACTACTGGGCATGAACATCAGCAGCCAGCCGCTCTCTCTTGGTTCATTGTTCCTGTGGTAGGATTTTTGCCCCAAATTATTCAAGCTGGGGTAATCGCGTCATTTTGGTCATTTCTCATAACAAGAGTAATACATAATTATAGAAATTACGCTGATTACTCGAGTGTAATTCAAATTTATCCCAGGCGTAAATTTTACACATTGCCCATGCTGTGGTAAGAGCAAGCAATCTAAAATCACGTTATGTTTTAGGTTTTGGAAGAAAACTATTCCTATGTCTCTCTGTCACACAATATTTGCACCCTGTAGAACTATGCAAGGGCTCTGTCCAACCGCTGAGCACTCTGTAGAACTATGCAAGGGCTCTGTGCAACCGCTGATTTACCAAAGTAGCAGTTTTCTCAGTTTGGAAATAACAGCAGTTGTCCATTTAAACACAGCACATGTGGCTAATGCCTATTTAGCAGGTCATAGCCACTGCAGTGTGAAAACACGCTAGATTCTCAGATTAAACAAGACGTTTGTGGATAGGGCCGGACTGGGAACATCAGTCAGCCCTGGTAGATTGCTGCTTGACCGGCCCATGGGGGCTGGTGCTAGTAACAAGCACCGCTCCCGCTTTTGTTACACGGGGTCGAAATTGTAAAACCGGCCTCAGTGACAAAAACGGTCCCCATGGCCACAAAACCAGCCCCCACCCCTCTGGCCACCGGGGAAACGCCCAATGCCCGCTACGGCCAGTCCGGCCCTCATAAAAAGTTGGACTGCCTTACAGTGGGCTAGATGTGGCACCTTTTTGCACTCCTCATCCTCATCGAGTTTTTCCCCTGATTCTTCATTGGCTATTTTTGTGCCTTACAAATCTCCCCTTTTTGTATAATTGATCTCTTCTTCCATATCCATATAAATTGGCAAATCATACAAGCGATATGCTATCCATTTCTCTTCTCAGGGACATACCAACAGTTGTACATTGTTTTCATGTCTATTACCCAGCTTCCTGGTGAAACACAGGTCTACATGAGTACTCCCCTTTGAAGACATAATATTTAAGAAGGGCTTGTGAACCCACTAGAAGTTGAGCAGTTCTGACCACACAGGTTTAGAAATATTTAGTCGCACAGCTTCCCTTTAGATCACCGAATAGTTATGCTCCAAGCTTTTATGTGATTGAGCTTGAATTGCATCGGCAGGCTGTTGTCACTACACCGAGTGGCTTAGTTTAGTCTCAATCCGTATGGACTAGAATTTGTGCAAATGCTCGTTTTACTTTAATGAACTCAAACGCTCTGTTTTTTTCAGACGTTCTTAAAGTAAAGCCGTGTTAGTTGTAATGTTCACTGTGTATTTTGAGAAATAGTCTCAGAATTCACCAGGAGGGCATATCTTTAATGCAAATAGATCATGCGCCCCTAAATCCTATGTGTTTGAACAAGATGACACCGGTTCTGCACTTGTGTCTTTGATGTCTAAACCCTTTTCCTAGACAATGATCAACATGTCTTTGACCATATTTCTCTCTAGTTCCACCAAGGATCAAAATACCATCCTGAAAGCATCTTATTTCACCTGCTGCTTTTAAATAGGTTGCTATTTAACAACAGCCTACTTAATGCAAAGTGACAGGATCTTTCCTATAGGACAGCTAGTAGAAGGTGACGGCAAGGTGTAGGGTGTAAAGCACCTGGGATTTGGGCAAAGTGTACATTAGTTTAATGATTTGGGTGGGAATTTGTGGTCACCAGTAACTATCCATTTAGAAGTGTTGAACGTATAAAGCCTACTAAGTGCTGCCTTTTTGGTAATCACTAAAAGAAGAAAACATTCCAAGGCCTACAGTGATTGTAGTGGTCTTTGATGAATGTCCTACACAAATTGTCCAGCTCTTCCTTGCTCCCATTGTGATTGGAATGGTTTAGACACTCTAGGATGTTAGTTGCTGCCTCATATTTAAGGTGATTTTCTGGCTCATTCATTTGAGGTGGCTTAACTGATCAATAAGCCACTCAGAAATTGCTTACTCAAAACCTGCATCCTCTCATTCCCTCTAACTTAACATCTGCTTTGTAGAATTAATGCTCAGATCAACACTGAGCTCCAGAATTGGCACTCCCCTCTCTGGTATGTGTACGCTTACTCTTGTGATGTAATGCATGCTCGTTGTGAATCAATGTACCCACAGGCATATATATCATAGCATAATTCCATTCCACTCACACAGCAGCACTTTCAACATCACATACATTTTTCAAACAATGTATTTATAAATTAGGACACAATCATTCAATGAAAAACGCATATTTATATACCGGGAAAATTAATTAAAACAAATGATATCTCTAGTAAGCAATCTAAAAGAATAACGTAAGTCATGTGAGCAGGAAGCTGAGGTAAAAAGTTAGGCCTTTGGCCATAAAGCTACAAATACATTTGTGACATTCTATTAATTTCTCTACTTTTCACTTAACCAAATCACACTTACAAGATGCACATACAGTAGGAAAGAATGGATGGTGAGAATGAGAGTGTAAGGGGTACATATTTTCATTTTGATATATAAAAAGAGGAATACTGCAGAATATTTTGGAAACTATGAACTAGGAACCCAACTAAGTGGTAGATTTAGAGTTCAGGCTACATATTGTTTTATTTTCAAAACCAAAAGCCCAAAGCGGGATGTTGTTTCAGAAAATAGAAAAAATAATGACCCCCACACTATGTGAGCTATATCCCGTGGTGTAGGGGTCATTTAGCAATTTTCTCTGCCCTTCAGCTACATTTTACCTGGCGTTGATGGATAGTAAAAATTGGCTATTTGACTGCCCACTCTAAATTGGCGGGCAGTTAGTCAGATGGCTAAAACTCCGAAGATCCTCACTTCGTCGGGCCATTGGAGGAATATGTCAGCAACGGAGACAGAGTTGTCTCAGTTGCTGACATACTGAAGGTCTGCCCAACTCTAAATGAGGCGGGCTGACCTTAAATTTGTCAGAGAGGGTACTCCAATGCAAGTGTGACGGTCCAATGTTCAGTTATGAGAGGGGAGTCCGTGCGACACCCCTCTGTAGGCCTTTTACGGCCACAGGGTCACCACCTCTCCGGGGCTTGCTTTTAAAATAAGAGGAGGGCCGCACAGACCCCCCTCATTACTTATAAATTGACTCAGGACTACCAGCTCTCCGGGGCGAAGGGAATTTCTCCGACTCTCATATCCACTCACAGACCCACACAGCCACTCACAGCACCACCACCCTGAGGCTGGCCCTACATAAACAAAGGAGGGGAGCCATGTGGGCCTCCCTCCAGGAGCCATTAAAGGCCTTGGGGACCGCTACCCCCCAGGGACGGCTCCCTATGTCCTGAGGTGCCCACCCTTGGCATATTGTTGTTTGCTCTCACTTCTGTAAAGAACAAATGGTCCTAACTTCCTGGGCTTGGCAAAGGCAAAGCAAGTATGTTTTCTCTGCAATTCCACATTAAAAACAATCTTAAATTCTTAGCAGAGGTGAATGCATCATTGATCTATTGGAGCGCAATCTGTAGTAACTGTGATGAGTGGGTTCTTTCTTGTCCTCTCCTGGTGAGAGCGGAGTCCATGGTTCTCCCTTTACATTATGAGTATGCAGATGTGCAAAATCACCTGGAAGCCTGGCCTGTTTGGTTGGCCCTGCTCCGTCCAACTCAGTTGTATGCAATGGTCTTCCCGCATTTGGCCAGTTTGATGGGCAGCTTACCAAAAGGTCCCCCAGGGCGTCTCCCAGATTTTGGTGACGCCTTCTTGATGCCGAAGAATATGAAGACATCTCCACCAAACAAAGAAACGCTTACTTTATATAGCTAAGAGGATGTACCTTTGTTTGGTGGAGTTTCAACAGTTTGTAGCCTCATCATCTTCTCTATCAGAGAATTCATGTTATCACAGATATCTGGAAGAAGACGCTTGAGGAACAATCACATTGCCGAAATTGAACCCAGAGAAGGTCACAGGAGATATTTCATCCTGGTCCATCATGCAGCTGTAGTGTGGAATATGCACTAGACATTTACCCAGCGAGTTACCACTTACTAATTAACCAGTAGAAAGCATTCCAGTTGGATAGATATTTTGTGCCAAACCGTGGACTGTTGTTGGATAAAGGGGCAAGTGAGGTTCCGTTCTTGCCTAGTCACTCACACAGCTACTGACATACCCACACAGGCACTCAGACATCCATTCACGCACCCATTTTACCACTCTCACATCCACTCACAGACCTACACAACCACTCACACTCCCACCCATACAGTTACTCACACGCCCACTCACACACCCACAAAAGCACTCACACACCCACTCAGACTCATACAGCCACTCTCACACCAAAAGAAACACTCACACAACCACAAAACCAATCAAACACCCATTTACAGACCCATACAGCCATTCACACGTCCACTCATTGACCCATACACCCACACAGCCACTCACAAACCCATGCACACACCCACACAGCTACTCACACACCCACTCACAGACCCAAAGAGCCACTCACACACCCACTCATCGACTCACAAATCCACTCATCTATTTGAGATGTCATCAGTGATGTCACTAACCATGTCATGAGTTATGTAATATGTGAGGTAATAAGCCATGCATTGGAGGGGAGTAAGTTATAGTTAGCATAGGCAACTATAACTGGAATTTCTATGGTTTTGTGCATGTGAAGTCTGAGCCTAACTGTAACGTCCCTGTAACCTTTGTTTTTGTGTGTGTGTCTCTATATGTATATGTATATATATATATATATATATACATATTTTGCTGATAACTCTGGCGCAGGTTGACAAATGTATATCTGTTTATCAAATTTTCAAAACTTGTTTACAACTTAGTTTAGCTGCTGCATGAAACATTTCGGGGTGATTCGTGAAGCGGGGACCGAGAAAAAGTGGGGGTCCCAAAACGCTTTTTCCCCATGCAATGTCTATGAGGATTTTGCAAGTTTTAGACATGGCTACATATCAAACAAGTGGATGTAATTACAATGGGCAGAAAGAGAGATCTTGGTCCGCACATTGTACTTTTGTGATTTGGGGTAAATCTGTTCAGTAGTTTGGGAGTTATTAAAGAAAGAAATGTATGGATATCTAGAGACACGGATCCTCCGTGGATCTGTGGGTACTCACAGCTACCCGCAGGTCCGAAGCCCAATTGGGAAAAAAAACCTCACCCTCTCACACACCATACTCCTGCCATGCACGGCCGAAGGCAGTGTGCATTGGTGGTTCTAGTCAGACCAGACTGCCCGTAGGGGGCACCGGGCATTTCCCCAGTGGACCGGAGGAGGGGGGGCTGGTTTTGTGCCCATTGGTACAGTGGTCCAGTTTTGCAGCAGTGCTCTAGTAACATACAGTAATTATATTTTTCTTTACATTAAAAATACAATACAAATTCACTGAAAAAGCCAAAGGTTACTGGAACTTTATATTTAGGTTGATGTTTTACCCACTCAAAACCATAGTAATTTAGCAGTTATAGTTATACTTATCTGAAGAAACTATAACTCATGCCGTTAAGTAACTTTAGGTCACAAGTTATAGTTTATTAAGATAAGTATAACTATAACTGCTGAATTTCTATGGTTTTGTGTGGGAAAACATCAACCTAACTATAATGTCTCTGAAACCTTTGGTTTCAATGAATATATTCAAGGCCCCCTCAAGCCCCGGGGACCGCCACCCCCCGGGGCTTGTTTTAAAAAAATAATAATAAACCTGTGGGGTGGGGGGCTCGAGCCCCCCACATGCCCCTGGGACCGCCATCTCCCCTGGGCACTAAAATGCAAATTTGGGGGTCCGTTACGGACAGCCCAGACCTCCCCGGGGCTGTACATTGGATGGGAGGGGGGCCGCGTGGCCCCCTCCTGGAGCCTGTGATGGCCCTGGGGACCGCCACCCTCCAGGACAGGTTCCTGCAGTGTCCCGGGGTGCCCAACCCGGGGCACTGCTGTTTGCTATGGCAAGGCGGGAGCCTCGCGGCTTCCGCCCTGCCATAGCAAACTGTGGTTTGGATTTTGGAAGAGAGAGCAGGAAACCTGCTCTTTCTTGCCAAATCCAAACCAGATTGCTTTTCCACACTGTTAGCTGCATGTCAGCAGCTTCCCATGTGGAAAAGCAATGCCGGCTCCTATGGCGTGTTTTAAGGTGGGGAATTAATTCCTCTTCAATCCTAAGGGTCCCTGGGGACCAACAAGCCAACCATGTACCTCCAGTAAGCGCAACTGCGCTGCGTTGCAGAGAGGTGGTCCAGGCCACGCCCCTTTTTACACCTCACTGCAATGCAGCTCTGTGTAGTTGGACCCCAGGGACCCTCAGGATTCAAGGGAACTTAATCCCCCAACTTACAACACGCCAGGGGGCGCGTTTGCAGAGTGGTGGAGAAAGGGGGCATGGCCTTTGTCTACCTCTCACCAATCCCACTGCGTAGGGCTTACTGGAGGTAAAAGGTAGGCTAGTTGGCCCTAAAGGACCTCCAGCAGTGAAGGGGACTTCAATCCCCATCCAAGAGCGCGCCAGGGAGCGTGTTTGTAGAGTGGTGGGCAAAGTGGGCATGGCCTGGTACGAGTACTTACCAGTGCTGCTGTGTGGGACTGACTGGAGATAATAGTTTGGGAAGTTGGCCCCCAAGGATGTCCTTGGGGGCCAACTACCCCTCTTGTTACCTCAAGTAAGTCCCTCACAGTGGGATTGCTAAGATGTCTTTGGAGGCCATGGCCCCCTTTCTCTACCACTCTGCAAATGTGAATTGTGGCAGACTACAGGATGGGGATGAAGTCCAATTTAGTCCTGAGGGAGTTTGGGGGCCGAGAATCCCTCCTGGTACCTCCTGTAAGTCCTACGCAGCGGAAATCCTGAGCGTTGGTTGGACGCCCAGCACCCTTTCTCCACCACTCTGCAAACACGACTACTAGTTAAAGTAGCATATTTCTGCTCCTCTGACTTAGAGGTAGTTTTAATCCCCCTGCCCTATTATGTACTATGGCCTTACAGAGGAGGTCATGCTAATCACAGGGGTACTCCAACACATAGTGTTCCCAAGTGTATGTAGGTGTTTTCACTGTATTCTAAGTGTCTATTAGCATAGCACTGGCTCTAGGCCTGGTTAGTCAGAGTCAGTTGCCACTAGGGGTGGGCAGAATTTGCGAAGTTGCCTTTCGCAAAATTCAGCGAAACGGCAAGAAAGCTCTGTGAACACGCAGAATTTCGCGTCCTCGCGGAGATTTTGCTGCGCCCCTTCAGGTTTAATTTTTGTGACACGAGCATCGTGCCAGAATGAATCCTGCCCTGATATTTATCAAAGAAGAGGCCACCGTTTTGTGCCATACCTCTACTCAACTCTTGATAGGGTCAGAGACCGATCAGAGCAGCAGATGAGGGGAAAGCAGCCTCCTGGTCACAGGAACTACACAGGGATTGCGCTCGAGAAACTCATGGATGCAAAGACCTCTATCAAGGACTACAGCTAATTGTAGATGGTAAGTATGGGGAGAAAGCACACCTGCCTAGCCTCGACAGTGCTCACTAATTTTCTGGAGTACTTTCTACTGGCTAATCAGAGACCATATGTGTCTGTAACTTTGTCACCGGGGGCGGGGCTTCTTTGCGAGTTCACATGCCTCTTGATAGGGTCAGCAACCGATCAGAGCAGCAGATGAGGGGAAAGCAGCCTCCTGGTCGCAGGAACTACACGGGGATTGCGCTCGAGAAACTCATGGATGCAAAGACCTCAATCAAGGACTACAGCTAATTGTAGACGGTAGATATGGAGAGAAAGCACACCTGCCTAGCCTCGACAGTGCTCACTAATTTTATGGGCTGATTAATGTGTTACTGAATTTGAGCTTCAACTCGGGCACCTGCTTTTTTATATCTGTAAGTGCTTCCTGTTGAGGTTTAATTTTTGTGACAGGAGCATCGTGCCAGAATGAATCCTGCCCTGATATTTATTATTTACCAAGAAGTTGCCACCGTTTTGTGCCATACCTCTACTCAACTGGAGTACTTTCTACTGCCCTCATGCCCCCGGATTCCGTTCCGCCGCGGATCGTGGAAGTTTCGCCATTTTCGCCTTTCGAACGGAACACGAAAATGCCAAAATTTTGCAAGTTCCGCGAGCAGAACAGAATTTGCCACCCACTCCTAGTTACCACCAGTACCCATCTGAAAAAGTTGTGGGCACAGGATGATTTTGCAACAAGGCCTATTTCTGCTCATGTGTTGGTTCTTTCTGCACATGTCTTGCTTCTTCCTGCACTTTTCTTCCTCTTTGTGGACTTCTGTTGCTTCTTTCTGCATTTCTTTTGCTTCTTTCTGTGCGTTTGTTCTTCTTTCTTCACATGTCCTAACTCTGTAGGCATAGTTAGAAACTAGCATTTAAAAAACCTTTGAAATTCACTTAAAAAACCATAGGTTTCAGGCACGTTATAGTTAGAAATTAGCATTAAAAAAACCTTAGAAATTCACTGAAAAAACCACACTCGCACCCCCGCAATGCACTGCTGATGACATCCCATATTACATCACTCATGACATGGTCAGTGACATCACTGATGACATCACTGATGACAGCTCAAATGACATCACTGATGACATCATCCAGTGACTGGGTGTTTCTGTAAAGTTTAAATATGTTTAATATATATAGGGAAAGGCGTATTGAAGAATGAGTGGGTGTATAAGTGTCTGAATGGATGATTTAGTAGGTGCGTGACTGACTCTATAAGTGAGTGATTAAACGTATCTTACTGAATGCATGGGTTAGTGAGTAAACTGTGTGAATGTTAAATGCCACCCTAAAACTATATTTAGCATGGAGTTGAAGGCAGGACCCTAACTACAATGTCACTATCACAAAATCTGCACTGTAGAATCGTTAGGTCTTGCTTGAAAGTACAGCTATCTGTAAGATGTATTTGTTGCCTTTAAAAAATATACATAGATTCGGTTTTGGCTTACCCAGATGAGTATGAAATTCTCATCTCATGATATGGGCTATTTGGTGTAACATTCTGCCTTCCAGGAAGTGCTATCGTTAGAATGTGTGATGGTCTGTTTTACATCTAAAAGTACACTCAATCATCATTCTGTTTGTCACATTCAATTCTTTATCTCCTGTATGCAGAAAGCTGTCCTTATATGTTACTTTTACCCAGCATTTGTAAAACCGGCATTTGCAGGCTTAGGGCCTCATGTAGGTAAATAAATTTTACCGGTTCTAAAATACCGAGCCGTACCGAATCGGTAAATTAGAATCGGTAAGTTATATGTAGGTAAAAATTCGGTAACAGTTACCGATTCGGTAACATTCGGTAATCACGAATCGGAATTCACCGAATCGGTAAATACCGAGGTGGTATTTACCGAATCGGAAAATACCGAGGTGGAAGTTACCGAATCGCAAAATACCGAGGTGGTAGTTACCGATTCGGAAAATACCGATTCGGTATGTACGGAGTCTGTAAAGAAAATCACATGACTTGACGAAACAGCGAATCCAGTGCAACGACAGCCCACCCAACCTGGAACTGCCCACACCCAGGCAGGTGTACTCAATTAGCCGAAGTGGCCACACCCAGGCAGGTGGACATAATTAGCCGACCCTGGAGAGGCTTGGAGTGCAGAGGAGAGGCAGGGAGCAGTTGCATGTGCGAGCGGGTAAACGAACAGCATGTCCAGCCAGAGAACACAGAAAGACGGAGGGGAAAGGAGGAGGAAGCTGAAATTTAGCCCCAAGGAACTCCAGGTGCTGGTGGAGGAGGTCGTGAAGCAGCACCAGAAGCTGTTCGGCAGGCAATCCCTGCAAGTGCCTGAGGTGGAAAAGCGCAACATATGGCTGGCCATCCAGGCGCAGGTCAATGCTGTGGGAGTGACCCACAGGGACATTGAGGTCCTCAAAAAGCGCTGGTATGACCTCCGGATTGTAACCAAGAGGAAGATGGGCGACATCCAGAAGGAGGCCAGCCAGACCGGAGGTGGAACCAACAGGGCACCTGCCCTCACCGAACTGGAGGAGCTGGTGGCGGCCACAATCGAGCAAGAGAGCGTCGTGGGTCTTGGGGACGCCGACAGCTCTGCCAGAGCCGCAACACACCAAGGTAAGACGAAAGCACAGCAATGTATCCCCCCCTACCCCATCCCACATCCCCCAAATGTGAAACGAGAATCACACTGCAGTCCACACGTGTCAGTGCAGACAGGCAATGCATTTCGGGAGATGTAGTCAGGGCAACACTAACCATGACGTAAATGTTACAGGGCAACAAGGCATGTCACGCACTCGAGGCACAAGGAGACAGGGGACATGTTGGAATGTGAAATTATTTATTGTGCCGCTTGCAATGCAGCCCTTCGGGGACACTGAGCCAATGTTGTATTTCTGTCCACAGATGTGACATCATGCAGGACAGGGCATGCTGCAGGAGAGACGGCACCACGGCAACATCAAACACCTCCAGCCAGCACAAGTACAGACCGGGGAGCAGGCCCACTGGCAGCCGCACCACCAACACAGCCAGCATCGCCGCACACAGAGCCAGCATCACCTCACCCAGAGCCAGCATCACCACCACCAGAGCCAGCCTCGCCACTCATGTTCGATTCACCGGCCACATCTCCGCTTGCATGCGTGAGACAGAGGAGGCGTCCAGCAGCCAGGCTACGAGCCTTGGACACCTCGTCAGACGACAGCATGGGCCCTGAAGACCGCACCGGGCCCCAGGAAGGGAGCCATGCCACTGTGCCCCACACCTCACAGGCAGCACAGACGGAAACAAGAGGGCGCCGCAGGTCGCGTGTCCAGAGTCCACCAGCACCCACTGACGGCCATGGTGTCTTCTTGGGGCTCGAGGGCCAAATGTTAAAGCAACAGCGCCTGCAATCAAAGGCAGTCATGTCAGTCCAGAGGCACATGCGGGTGATGAAGACAAGCATAGTCAACATGGACACAAACATTGGCGGCATGGCTGCGGGCATTCGGGACATGTCCCAGTCTATCCAGCAGTTGTGCAGCAAATTAGATGCTGACATCGAAGCACGGCGCCGGGAACGCCAGAGAAGGGACACTACCAGCAGGGCACTCAACCGTCTGGCAACTGCCACTTCCCTACTGTGCCGGCGCTCTGTGACGATGCAGGAGGGCCTAACACAGTGCTGCAGCGACCTGTCTCGGGGGATGGTGCAGGTGACAAGTGCACTAGGGGTGCTATTGACGAGTCAGGCGTCGACAACTGCTGCAGGGGATCCTGCGGAGAGCATCGACACCACCAGCAGCATCACACCCCCCGTCCCAGAAACACGCAGGAGCAGCAGGCGGCTTGGGGTTGGCTCTAGTGAGGATGCACAGGCCGTGCAATCCACCACTGCAGCGCGTATGCGCAAACATTGATGTCGCCCTGCCTAGCCACTTCACAATGGGTGACGTAACCCTGGACATACTCCTTGTATAGATGATATATTGCCAGATTGGCCTGATCATGTGTTCATGGCGTGGTGCCACATTAAACTACGTCATGACTGCTCACAACTCGCTGTGTCCCCTTACTTACTCAGAAATAGTTGGATGTGATCTCTGCCCGTCTCTCTCTCCCATCGATTGCAGTTGGCACTCTAGCTGCGTTGCCCTCTGGCTGGCCTGACTCATCCTCGTTGTCCTCAAAATATGTTAGTTCCACATCTGTACCTTTTTTCGTGGCAAGGTTGTGCAGCATTGCACAAGTGGCAATGATCTTGCAGCAGGTGATGGGTTTGTACTGGCGTGCGCCTCCGCTCTTGTGCAGGCAGCGGAACCTGCTCTTCAGTAGTCCAAACGTGCGCTCCACCACATTGCGTGTTGTTTTGTGTGCCACGTTGTATCGTCTCTCACTCTGGGTAGCTAAGTGTAGGTAGGGAGTGAGGATGAATGACCGGCATGCATATGCACTGTCGCCTGGATGGGTGAAAGGGAACCATCAGTAACATGCCTCTATACACTATGTTTGCATGTTTCAAGGGGCGTCACTGTTACTTACCTAGCAGGTATCCCTCTCCGAATTCTCCGGCACTCAGTCGTGTGTAAATCCCACTATTCTGGAAGATGTAAGAGTCGTGGGTGCTCCCAGGAAACTTTGCAACAATATCTGTGATGATGTTCCCTGCATCACAGATCACCTGCACGTTGATGGAGTGGGTGGACTTCCTGTTCCTGTAGATGTGCTCTGTATCTGCTGGTGGACAGATTGGGATGTGGGTACCATCAATACAGCCGAGGACATGGGGGAACTGTGCCATGTGATAAAAGTCAGTTTTTGTTTTCTGCAGTGCAGCCTGTGAGTTCGGGAAGCTTATGTAGTGGTGCATTCTCTGCATCATGGCATCCAGGAACTTCCTGAAGAAACGGGACAGGCAACTTTGGGATACCCCACCCACCGCAGCTATCACCACCTGATAACTGCCGGATGCCAACAGATGTAGGCTGCAGAGCACCTGCACATGTGGGGGTATGGCGTGCGCCCTTCTAACTGGCTGGTCCAGGAGTGGGTGTAGGTCCCTGATTAAGTCCATGATGGTTTCGGGGTGTAGCCTGTACCTCTCATGTATCTCTGCATCAGTCAGCTGGAATAGTGTGATGCGCTGTCTGTAGATTTGTTCCTCCCGTCGCCACACCCTCAGTCCTGCTGCCTGTAGACGTAGGCGCCTTGCAATGACGTACATAGCGGCCATGTTGTCCACGCTGTTGAATTTTGGGTTTGTTTTTATCCATTGTTGATGGTTACCACCTGCTTTTAGTCCGTGTTAATTACCGACTCTTAATTACCGATTTTAATGGATTTCTTAATTACCGACTGCTCCTACATGTCATTTTAAATTTTTACCACTTCATATTTACCACTTCATGTTTACCGATTCGTTAATTCTGTATTCGGTAAGTATGAATCGGTATTTTAGAATTCGGTAACTATGAATCGGTATTTACCGCCTCATATTTACCGAAAAGTGGTTTTTGGACTCCTACATCTCACTTGTCTGTATACCGGTCGGTAACGGCATATTTACCGAAAATCGGCCGTTACCGACCGGTATTTCGCTACCTACATGAGGCCCTTAGTGTGATAAACAGCATTTGTTTATGACATGCATGTTAACAGCATTTGTTAATGAATGTATTTACATGCACAGGCACGTTAAAGCCAGACCCATTGGCTTTGCCAACGTTTGTTTTTATGAAAAGCGTGTACCATCTTTGAATTTACGTTTCCATTCTGTGTTTCTCATTCACTCTTTCCTCCTTTTTAATGACAAGCAGACTTCTTGCTAGCTCATATTCTCTTTAGATAAACAGTTGTTATAATGTTAGTGCTACTTGAGAGCAACAAAAGTGACAGATGTGACCTACAGAGACCAATATTGACTACCAGTTGAAGCCTGAATGAAATCCAAAATGTGCTGTCTGATGTACGAATCCATTCACCTCTTCTGCTGGAGTTGCTCTCCTTATCCAAGGACAAGAGGGCTTTGAAGCGTTTTTCCTGGAAGTCCAACTCCTCGCGAGCACAAAAGCAAACCTTCAAGGTGGCAATAACATCGCTATGAAGTTCTCTTGCCGCTGATTAATAAAACAACATTCTCTCTCTTTCAGTTACAACTCACCTCCTCTGGCTATTCATGAACTAATGTATGATATCTACAAACGAGTAATCATTGCTATAGTCTACTTTCTTATTTTAACAATTTTGTATATATTATGATACTTTGTTCTATGCACTGTGCATTAATATCTTATGCGTTATCTTCTGCGTTTAGTGTACTAGTATTGCAACACTTCATCCTATGTAACATACACTAATCCCATATGATGCAGCATTACTACATGAAACTGCTAAATATATAATATAAGTAACTAAACCTACAGAATATTGTTCATTATTCTGGATTGCTGCTCAGTACCTTCTCGTAGTTGATAGTTTCTTACTAACAAAGACATGGCATCTCCTTATCTTGACTAATGCATGTGAATAATGTATTTCTGGTAACTGTATTGGAGAAAACGGTGGTGTGCACAGGTGTTCCAGTGTCCAGTGTTATACAGTTGCCCACCCTGTCCCTCAGGCCATGTTAGTGTCAGTCTGCATCACGGTACCTGTTCTCAGGTTCTCAGGTACTCAGTAGAACATGGCATTTTGTTCTAGGTTACTCAACTGATCTACCTGCACCTACACTGGTAAGTTAACTCGTACCATTCCAATTCAAGTTACATTGCTCTCTTAGGGGCTGATTACGATGGTGGCTGGACTTGGTCCGCCTGCCATCGTAGCGGTGTTTGGGACCGCCTGACAGACGTGCGGTGGTCCCAACACTGCGATTAGCATGCACCCGCCATACTGGCGGGCGCATCCTTTGCTTTCAACATTGCGGGCGGTGCTGCTGGCTGCAGCACCGTCCGCAATGTTAAAAGTGCTTGCAACGCATTTCCATGCTCTACATGGCAGGCACCACGCGGTATACAACAAGATATACGAATATATGAAAGGAGGGTCAAAGGGAGGAATTTTTACCGACCACTAGAAGACTAATCCCTTAAATTCTAAGACTAATACCACAGCACAGAAATCTAGGGTCAAATCAAAAAAGATCAAGCAATTCAAACATGTAAATTGTCTACACATGAAACGTGAATCACGTTTAATGTGTAGACAATTTACATGTTTGAATTGCTTGATCTTTTTTGATTTGACCCTAGATTTCTGTGCTGTGGTATTAGGCACCACGCGGTGCCTGCCACTTGATGCATGGAAATGCAGGGGGGTACCATGGGTACCCCCCCCAGTGCACCCCCCACACACACAGAGGGGGCTAGCAACGGGCCCCCAAATCCAGTCTCCACCTGTCTTTTTGCGGCGGGATAACCACCGCAAAAACACAGGCGGAAAGGGATACCGTAATCCCTACAGCTGTGTCTGCAAGGCACCACCGCAATGTTGCCCTGGTTCCGGTTTCCGCAAGGGAGGCAGAAAAAGGCCACCTTGCAGAACCGTGGCGGATGGACTTTCCGTCCGCCACAGACATATTGGAATTCCCACCACCATCCTAATATGGCGGTGGGAATTTTCTGTATGATGGTGGAAGGACCGGCACCGACCGGCCCGGCGGTGGCGGTCCTTCCGCCATCATAATGAGCCCCTTAGTTTATATCTACAGGGCCGTTTAAAACTGTTTTCTATGACCCTGTACCATGAATATTTCCAATGTTTTATGATGCTTCTTAAGATTCTCCACTGTCCCAAACCCCTTCACAATTGATTGAGCTGATCATATTATTACTCTATATAATTCTTTATTGCCAGTTCTGCAGTTTTCTTATGTATTAATCCTTGGAAACTGCAGGAATTTGTATCTAATTTTTCTTCTCCTGGGTGTAAATCAAATGAAAAAATCTTCCAACTGTATTTGCCATATTCTTAAAAAGTCATAAATCTACACTTGTGAGTCTAGTACAATGCACAGAATTTATAAGTTTCGATAATTGCCAAAAGTTTTCAGAAATATAAACTGGAAACCTGTGACAGTCACCTTTCCAATGGTAATCCTAGAAAACATTTGTGCATTGCAATTACGCAGGAGCAAATATACACACAATCTGCCATCAACAGCTTTCAAGAAACTGAAAATGCAACTACTTAAATTTTTGTTCTGCTTGTTTTCTCCAAGGTATAAATATTGTTTTCCTGTGAAGCAATCCCTTTCAACATATCCCAAACAATTTTTGGGGGGGTTCAGAGCCACTTCCTCTGCTGAAAGAAATGTATTCCTACCAGTGTTAGTGGGAAATTTCCTATCTTTTCCACAGCGGCGGCCAGCACAGGTTTCGAGGTGTGGGAGAAGGTGAAGTCAACAAAAGACGGAATAGGTATAATTAAATAAATAAATAAATAATACCTATTCAGTCGTCTGTTGGCTTCCCCCGCTGCTGCGCTCAGCCCCGCCCTACCGCGCTTACC
This sequence comes from Triturus cristatus, assembly GCF_964204655.1. Classification (NCBI taxonomy): domain Eukaryota; kingdom Metazoa; phylum Chordata; class Amphibia; order Caudata; family Salamandridae; genus Triturus; species Triturus cristatus. The sequence continues at coordinate 968,424,143 of NC_140580.1, forward strand.
TGTGCTGCCCGCTGCTGCTTTTAAAGGGGGGATGGGGGTCAGAGAGAGGTTTTTTTTTTTTTTGAAAAACCTTTATTACAATTTCAGAGAGATACAAGTATGGGCCTACAACCAACAGGCCGGCCGCTAAAATGCAGTGTAACCCTAGGCACAGCTGAACATTCACATCGATGAAGCAACAAAAAAGGGTCACTGGAGAGTTAATCATCGCAGTCGGCCGCAGCCGCAGTCCATAAACAAACAAGAAAGGTTTCATATTTTTAAGGAACGAAAAACAGCAAACACACAAGGCAGAGGAAATTAATAGCAGTAGCATGTGCCCCTCGTATCGAGGGAGTAAACCAACCCGGGTAGACAGAGGGGGAGGGGGGCAAGGCCGAAGAAACAAATTCGCATGTCGCAGGAACATACAGGAATGCGCGGGCTAGGGAGACAGAGCGGCATCTATCTCACGCGTCTGAGGCGGGGCGCATATACCTCCACGATAGGAGTTCCAGGGACCCCACACCTTAATCCACTTCCCAGGCTTGCCTCTCGCCACATACACCGTTTTCTCTCTGAACATACACCAGTCCATGTGTTCTTTCCACTCGGAGACCGTGGGTGGCCTCTGGGAGCCCCACAATTGTGCAATGTCACGCTTCGCTACCATATAGCCCAGAGTCACCCATTGCGTCTGCGTCACATTGTAATCAGTCGGCTCCCAGACATTCAACAAACATCTTCGTGCCTCCGGCAACAAGGCAACATGCGTGACTTCTTCTAACACCGCATGCACTCTGCACCAAAACCGAGTCACCTCCGGACACTCCCACAGGATATGGAGGAAACTCCCCAGTAGTCCACAGCCTCGCTTACACAAACCATCCACCGAATACCCCATACGCATCAAACCAGGCCCCGTGACGTACACTCTATGGAGTATCTTAAGCTGGACGAACCGCAATCGGGCCGGGATAGCCACCTCTTTCGGGGAGGCCACCGTTGACACCCAATCCTCGTCGTCCAGTTCTAAACCGTCGGCAATCCATGTCTCCCGCAATGAGGCCAGCAAACCCATCCGATCATTAATAAGCTTCTTATAAATCAGCGAAATGGTGCTATCCGGCACATAGCCGTCCAATACCCTGTCTTCCAACGGGGAATGCTCCGGAATAGCCGCCACGTCCGAAAACACGGAACACAAGGCATGATGAACCTGAGCATACCGATAGTATTCCCTATCATTCAACTGATATTCAGTTTTCAGCATGTCGAACGTCTTAAATTTCCCTTTCGTCCAGAGATCCCCTACCGTGCTGATACCAATCGTATCCCACTTCTCAAAGCCTTTCGTAGTATACAGATAACCCAAACGCTGGGATGCGTACAATGGCGTAGCCCGAGTCAAGCGATCCCTCCACCCCATCGCCGCATTTGCTGCATGCCACTCCTGTACCGCGACCCGCGTCGGGCCCGTCAACCGCGCATCAAGGGACCCCGAGTATAGTGCTCGATTATAGTCTCCGCCCGGCAATAGCAATTTGTCCATCTCAAAAGCCGGGTTCAAAGCAGGGCCATACATCCCGTGATTGACGGCAGCCAACTGGGAGGCCCAGTAGTATCGCTTAATGTCAGGGAGGGCGACCCCCCCATCATACCACGGTAGGGTTAGTTTGGCAAGAGCAATCCGCGGCCGCCCATCCCAAAACAATCGACGCTGGAGACACTCCACCTCCCGAAAATAACGGGCCGGTACTACGTCCATGGTGTTCTGCAGGGCGTACAAAAAGCGTGGCAGCGACATCATTTTGAACAATGCTGCCCGGCCAAGCGGCGAGAGCGGCAGCCGCCGCCAACCCGCCACATCCGCCCTTAGGCGCTGAAGGGGGGGGGGGAGAAGATTCCGTTCATACCGGGCCACCGGGTCCAGGGTTATAAAAATTCCCAAATACGTGAATCCCGACGTCGCAATCTGGATAGGGCACCCCCGCGGAAGGGGGGGGGCCTCCCCGGAAAGAACGTATACACAGGACTTAGCCCAGTTAATGACCAATCCGGTATTGCGACCAAAGGAGCTCAACACATCCACCAACACAATGAGCGATTTGCGCGGTGATGCAAGATACAAAAGGATATCGTCCGCATATAGGGAGACCCGATCCTCGTATTCCGGCGTCCATCTAAGGCCACGCATCGAGGGGTCCCACCACAACCACTCCGCAAGGGGCTCCAAACAAAGCGCAAAGAGAAGAGGCGACAGCGGACATCCCTGTCGGGTGCCCCTACCCAAAACAAAGGGAGCCGACACCCGTCCGTTGACCACCACCTGTGCCAGTGGATTGTCATAAAGCAATTTCACCTAACCGATAAACCCCGGGCCAAAACCAAACTTCGCCAATGCTGCCCAGATGTACGGCCATTCCAAGGTGTCAAACGCCATGGTAGCGTCCAAGGACGCCAAGATGGCCGGCTCACGAAGGAATGGCGCGTGAGCAAGGACGCCATGCAATCGCCGCAGGTTCAAAGCGGTATTGCGATGGGGTATAAAGCCGGATTGATCCTGATGAATCAGGTCGCCCACAACCCGGATCAGACGATTGGCCAGTACCTTGGCGAGGATTTTGGGCTCCGCGTTTAACAAAGAGATGGGCCTGTAAGAAGCACACCGATCCCGCGGCTTCCCCTCCTTATGGATAACAACAATAGTAGCAAGACGTTGGTCAGAAGGGAGGGAGCCCGCCGCCTTAGCCTCAAGGAACATGTCCCGGAGATACGGCGCAATCACATCTGGGCGCAACTTGGATAATTCGATGGGAAGTCCATTAGGACCCATGGCCTTACCCGAGGCAATAGAGCGAATGGCCAAAGCAATCTCATCTGGCGACAGGGCCGCATCCATCAATACTTTATCCTCATCAGATAGGGAAGGCAGAGTAATGTCTCGAAGCAGCAGTCGAGAGTCTTCCTCCAAGCGCTCTGAGACCAGAGAGTAGACCCCGTGAAAATACTCCGCAAAGCAATCAACTATATCACCGGGGTCCGTCACACGCACACCGTCCACCCTCTCAACCTCCGGTACCACTCGACTCGCTCTCTCCTTCTTATCCAACCAAGCAATCAACTTCCCGGCCTTATCACCCATATCGTACAAACACCCCTGTTGCTCCCTTCTCATACTCCTAGCAGATTCAGTAACCAGCGCCTTATAGTCAACCTGCTTAAGCTCCAACACATGCAATCTGTCATCCGTAACACCTTGCTCCAAATCACTCTCCAACTCAGTGATCTCATTTTCTAGCCGAACAACCTCCTGCGCATCGCATTTTTTGGTGTAGGAAATGAGAGATAGGGCCTGGCCCCGGAGCACCGTCTTAAAGGCCTCCCAAAGGGAGATGGCGGAAGACACCGACCCCACGTTGTCATTAAAATAGTGTTCCAGAGACTTAACCAGGTCTGCACGAATCGTGGGGTTTCGTAGGTACCAGGGGTTGATCGGCGCCACCCTCCCCTCCGCCCCCAGGGCGATATCTAGGTGTAACAAGAGGGGGGAGTGATCTGATATACCGCGTGCCAAATGTCGCACCTCCCCGATCATCCCAGCTTGGGCCGCAGGCACTAGCATATAGTCAAGCCTCGAAAGACTACCATGGGCCCCGGAATGGAAGGTATATTGCGCCTGTCCAGGGTGTTTCAACCGCCAGCAATCTATCAGTCCCAGGGTATCCAGAAAGCCCCCCAGCCAGTTCTGGGCCCGAGGGAGGTCCCTAGGGGGGTATCGATCCTCAACTCCGGAAACCACAGCGTTAAAGTCCCCCCCCAGGATCATCACCCCCCCCGGAAGCCCAAGCAGCAGGCGTCCCAAATCAGCATAGGTGGCCGTCTGCAGGCCCGGCGGCACGTAGACCGTGACCAGCGTAATCAACTTACCCTCCCACCTCCCCACCAGCGCAGTGTAGCGCCCTCTGTCGTCGTGGAGCACCTCATCCACCACCAACGGGAGAGAGGTCCTGACTAAAATGCCCACTCCCCTCGAGCCAGAGGTGAAACCAGAATGGGCCGGAAGGCGATACCCTCGTCTGTTCATGGCATGGAAAGAGTTCCCTATGAGGTGCGTTTCCTGCAGGAACACAATGTCAGGCGAAATACGTTTCAAGAACTGCAGGACTACCCCCCGCTTTATCCTGTCCCCCAGCCCATTCACATTCCAGGAAAGAAGTTTCAGCCCCCTACCCCCCATCCCTCCCAACACAAAACATCCCCCTCCTGGGGAGCACAATCATAGTAGCACAGCATGAAATATTACCCCGCCTTGTGAAACAAACAAACAACCCCCAACCCCACCCCATCAACCCCAACAAAACTCCCCCCTCCCTGCACCCCTGCGTGAGCCCGAACAGCCCCCCCAACGTGCAGTGTGCCTGTCGCCCCAATATAAAATTCACTACAGAAAGGACAAAAAAAGAACCCCAGAAGGAGGAAAGGGCCCCAGCAAGCCCCCCGCAACCTCCAAACACCACGGGGCAAAGCGTCACAAACTGGAGTCCAGTGCAGCCACAGGTGCAAAACGTTACCAGTGCAGTCCAGCGCCAGAATCACAGTTCCATTCCTACTCCGTCAAACCCTCTCCGCTCTCCGTCATCCGACCCTCCGGCTCCCGACTCTTGGGCAGGGCATCCAGCCACTCTCCCACCGCCTCCGGCCGGTCGAAGAATTGTGAGCGACCATCTAGCTCGACCCGCAGCCTAGCCGGGAATAGCATTGCATACTTGAACTCCATGCCTCTCAAGCGCCGTTTGATGGCCGAGAAACCCATTCGTTGCCTTTGAACCGCTTGCGTAAAGTCTGGGTAAAAGCTAACATTAGAGTTCTCAAATCGTAATGGCCCAGCCACCCTCGACGCCTGCAGGATAGCGTCTCTATCCCGAAAATTTAAAAGTCGGGCAATGATCGGCCGCGGGGGGGCACCCACCTTAGGCGCACCCCCTGGAACCCTGTGGGCCTGTTCCACAGTGAAGAACTTGCTCAGCCCTTTGGGTGCTAGATGAGTCACCACTAGATCCTCCACAAAGAGATCCACAGCAGACTCCTCCGATCGTTCGGGCACGCCGATAATGCGGACGTTATTCCGCCTGGCCCTGCCTTCAGAGTCCTCGAGGCGACGATCAGTCAGGTCACTAGCGAGCTGCAACCTCCGCACCGTCGTCTGCAAAGCGGCCACATCTACCGTTAGGCTCGACGCCGCTTGGGCCAACGAGTCGACCCGGTCATTGGTTTTCGACAGGTCCGCTCTGACCAAGGTGACATCAATCAGCACCGAGTCCAATTTGTTGGCCAGAGTATCCAATTGCTGGTTCACAGTCACCTTCATCTCCTCAATGGCCCCCATGACATCCAGCAGAGTCAATTCGGGTGATGCGCCCGAGGCCTCCTTGGGCGGCTCAGGCGATTTACGTGATCCACTAGGGGATCCCTTTGGCTGCGCATAGCGGTCCATATTGTTGGCCTGGGAATAGGCTCCCCTCCGGGTAGATTTGGGTTTCAGTTTGTCGCCATCCACTCTTGTCGTCATCGTCAGCGATCAGCAAGGTCAGCACCCTCCAGCACCCGGAGGAAGGCCAGGAGATCCGGGCCGCTAGCTGAAGTAGGCCCGTTTACAGGTCAAGACTAGGCTTTGCACTCCGTACTCGGCGCAGCTCTCCCGATGTCTCCTCATCAGTTTCAGTAGATCAACTTGAAACCGAAAGTGAAAGTACGGGGTCCGGGGCAGGCCCAGCCTGGCATGCCGCTGTTGTTCACTTCGCAGCCGGGCACCTCACCAACCCGAGTCCGGGACCAAGGCCGGAGAAGGCCGCAAACTTCAGATCGCCAAAAAAACCGGTTCCCGGAGTCCAATTTCGATTTGGAAAACAAGTGGCACCTTAGCGCAAGATCATAAACAAAAGCCCGTCGAAAAAATCAGGATTATGACAGGATAGACGTGGGAGGTTGCGGAGGCCCTCGGGAGCCACAAGCCTACGCGGCCATCTTGGTTGCGCGCTAGGCTCCTCCTCCCAGAGAGAGGTTTTTGAATAGCCACAAGTGTTCAAGTTTGTTGGTGGGTGAACAGGCATGCACATCTTAGCCCGAGAACACCCACTCCCTGCATGTTCACCCTGCCTGTGAGTAGATTTAGAGCCTGATTTAGATCTTGACAGACAGGTTATTCCATCACAACGGTGACAAATATCCTGTCTGCCGAGATATGAATCCCATAAGAAGTAATGGGATTTATGAGACAGAATAACCTGTCCACCAAGATCTAAATCAGGCCCCTACTCAAATACACGAGTAAAGCTGGTGTGAGTGCAAAAACAACTTTTGGGAATTCAAAAACAGACACAAATTGCTTTGAAAATCGGGACCAATGGCACAGATCCCTATGAAGAACCTTGCACCTCTTCATCACAAAACCCAAAATAGAATCTGCTCCTTCATATTCTAAGAAATGTAATGCCTGCAAACGTAAGTTTCAAAAACCTTTACAAAACTAGCAGTGTTCGCACCCAGTGGAATTACTGAAAGCCTGTAGAAAAGTGTGACTCATCTCAGATGTGAAATGTAGTTACTACCAAATTTACTCTGCTTACTCCTGCCCTGATATTTATTATTTACTCTGCTTACTCCTGCCCTGATATTTATTATTTACTCTGCTTACTCCTGACGGTCAGCGTAAGGTCTTTAAACACTGGCAATGATCATGCCGTTCAATCGACCCAAATCAATCAATTCTTCTTAAACAAAATCATAAGGATTTGTCAAGATATTCATCAGCCAATTCAATTCAGAATGCATTTGGAATGCTTCAATGCATTTGCTACTGGATCTTTTTTAAGAGCTGAAGTTCATTTTCTCACACTGTACTCATAGTCAAACTAAGTTCACAATATGATAATATTCTTCCTGTCATCATTATAAAGAACTCTGTGCTTTAATGAAATTGTCTCTGTTTTGCATCAATTTTCCCTTGTGCTGTACAAATGACATCAGTCATCCTTTATTAAATAGCTTGGTGGATCCGTCGATTTATAACATGCATTTCAAGGTGAAAACACAATTGAAACGCCGTACTATTGGAGGTGCACAACCTTCTGGCGCACCGTGATTTCCTCCTAATTCCGTGCGATGGATTCCATGCTTTAAAGTCCACATCTCTGTTTTAGCCTTTCACAAGACCCAATGTCAAATTTGGCAACATACGGGCTGAGTTACATGTCTGTGAAGTTGCAACTTTTGTTTGTCACTGCTTTGCTTCTTTATCAAAAAAACTACAAAAATAGGCAAATATTTCAGAGTTCTTTATGTGTGTACTTTCAGATGTGATTATAAGGACTTTCACCAGGCGTTTAATATTGTATGATACCCATTTAACTAATTTTTACACCACTGTATCTTTCACTGGCAATTGTCGAGTCACCTGCCTCAAGTTTCATTTTTAGGTCGAGGACCGTCCGGTCTGCCGAAGGCAGAACCGGAAGTCGGAGATTTAATGTTTCTTAGAGTGGCTATTTAGCCCGCCTCTCTTTTTGCTTCTCCTCCATTGGCTGGCTTCCTAAACGGAGGCCAGCCATTGGAGGAGAGAGCCGTCCCTCCAAATAGGCTCCGTCTTTTTCAGATTCGGGGGCGTGTTCCGTGCTCTTCTTTCCACTTTTTAGCCACGCCCCCGAATCTGAAACCACCACTGCGTTTCTCCGAGGCATTGCTTCGCCTCGGAGAAAGGCAGTGGTGTGCTTGTCTTTTTTCCCCTCTTTTATACACGTTTCTTTACCTTTTCCCAGTTTTAACAGTAAAGCCACAATTGAATTGCTCTCTTAGGTTGGACATAGAACCCCCCTCTGAAATATCAAACATCTTTGCCTTCAAGTGCTCATGACTGTGCCTGAGGGGTTTTGTTTTGTATATTTTTGTCATCAGAGCTTCGTATTCCTGTCTACGGGACCGGTCGCATGAGTCTATCGTGGTGTGAAAAGTGAAGCATCTTGCTAGTGAAAAGATGGCTCCTTATTTTCGTGTAAACAAAGGTGAAGCAAAAGAAAATCGCCGCCTTCCTCTGCACCTAGGATCCTGGCTACTGTTGAGTTGCCTACTGATTGTTTTGCGTAAAATAAATCAAGGGCCAGAGAAAATATAGGCGCCGTGGTTAAAGCACGAGTTGAAATCAGGTCACTGTGTGGCTGCCGCTTCAGCTGCGCCTGGCCCAAACCTGTGCTCAAAGCACGCGACGCTGTCGAGTTTCCTTTAGTCCTTTCCCAAATCAACAGCTTTATATTTCAATTAAATAGCGAAAGCACTAGCACATTAATATAGTAAGTTCTAGCATAATTAAGGCGCATTACTCAATGTAACTCCAAACAGTGTTACTTAAATGTCTCTACAACTGGCATCATGTACTGTTTTCCCACGGAAGCCTTTTGTAGAAGTGTTCGCATCTTCATATCTTGCTGAGCTCCTTTTCCTGTTATGAAATAATATTACCAGCATTTCGTGTTATTTAACCAAGGTTAATCCTCCCGCCGTTTCTTATTGCCTGTTTATCAAGAATAGTTGTAGTACTAAGTCAAGGATACGATCTCACCTATCTTGGCAGCAAACAGAAACCCATATGCCATGGCAAACCTGCTGAAAAGATATACCTATCTATTATTTTAAAAAAGCAGCAGTGAGTGGTTTGGGACGGGCATTCTCCTCGGAGAAGCCGGTTTGAAATGAAACACACATCTTGTTTGTGGTTACAAAATGTATTTAACTCTTCTTCATTCATACTTATTTTTGGTCTTTAAGAACAAACCATGTGTAAAAAGGGGGGTCGGATTTCCTTGTGACTTTGTTTTTCTCTGATCGCGCAGTCTTAAATACCGTTATATGGCACACGGAAGTATTTTTGCTTGCTAAACGCTTGTTTGTTCACATAACAACAAACTCTCTCTACCTCACTACTCCACTCTATCTCACTACCTCACTATCTCACAACTTCTCTCTCTCAAAACATCACTACCTCACTCTCTAGCTCACAACCTCACAACTTCACTCTCTCTCACTCACTACCTCAATCACTCTCTATCTCACTACCTCACTCTTTCTATCTCACTAACTCACTTTCACTCTCTCTTTCACTACCTCTCTCTCTATCTCACTACATCACAACATCACTCTATGCTTATATATCACTACCTCACAACATCCCTCTCCCTCACTACCTCACTCTTTCACTACCTCACTCTCTCACTACCTCACTCTCTCTATCTCACTACCTCACTCTCTATCTACCTCACTCTCTATCTCACTACCTCACTCTCTATCTACCTCACTCTCTCTCACTACCTCACTCTCTATTTCAATACCTCACTCTCTCTCTCTATCTCACTACCTCACTCTCTCTCTGCTAATGCAATAGGTATCACATATGCAAAAAAAAGCTAATGCCAATAGAAATGACAATGCCATTTATTTAGGGATACAAAAATGATAAAAAAAATAATGAGCAATACCAATAGCTCTACCTATAATATTGCCAAGACCATTGCATTGTAAATGCTTGTTATTACATGAAGCCACACGTGCTCCTGCCCGGGCCAGTTCTCAGCCCTTATAACAACTGCAACCGGCTACCCAGCCTGAGCCGACATTAAGCTCCCCCAGCGGCACATCACCACTTCTGGATACTGAATCACCAAGTCGGCCCTCTAAGGAGAAAAACAACAGAAGTATAGAGAGAGATGCAACGTTATGTGGAGTACACATGAAGGGAGATCTCTCGAAACAGCAACCGAGAACAGAGTACAAAGATGGAGTGGGGGGAGAGACTTCAATTCAAGGCATGTTGGTTACCATACTAGGCGAGATCAGAGACTTAAAAACATCTCAGGCCCACGAGATCGCTACACTGCAGGAGAGGCTGTCTAAGTTGGAAGAAAATAGGTCCAACACACCAAAGAATGAATGAAGCAGAGAACCGCATCTCAGAACTGGAAGACAAACCAACCGCTATACAGCAAGAATTATCGGCAATGGAAAAAACCAAGAGCCAGGTGGACCTCAAGCTCCAGGATTTGGAGAATTACAATAGATGCTCAAACCTCCGCCTGGTGGGCATCCCGGAAGGATGTGAGGATGCCCATGTCTCCAAATGGGCCGAAACATTGTTAAAGAAAGTCATGCAGGAGCTGAAAGGGGACTTAACAATCACAAGGGCTCACAGAGTTCCCGTACAGAGACAGTTGAATGCAAGATTCCCCCGTACAATATTAATAAGGAACGAATATTAATTACTGCAATTGCCAGGAGATGTTTCTCCACCATGTAAATTCCGCAATTTAAGATATTTTCGGACATGTCAGCTGTGACAGCGAGGCGAAGAAAAGAGTTTGTTAAAATGATTGATCTGTTTAAGGGGAGGGGAGCCCAGAACTCGATAGTACAACAATCCAAGCTCAAAGTATTAGTCAAAGGACAATTCCCGTTAGTTACTGACATACAGGAAGCTCAATCTATGTTAACAAACCTGTCTAACGGGAATAAGTGAGAGGTTGGAGGTATCTAACAGGGGAGTAACTTAGCTAGTTTTACAGAAAAGTTTTTTTTCTTTTTCTTTTCTTTCTTCTTTCTTTTTTCTTTTTTTAGGGCGGGAGGAAGGGGGTCTTGAACTAGAGTTTCTGATGGAGGCAGGGGGGCATTATAGGGATGCACTACAATGGCATCCAGATGCAAAGGGGGGGAAGAGGGAGCAGTGGGCAATCCGTCTTCCGGGGAGGCCACGGGGATGGTAAGGTGGTGGGGTTCTTGGGGGTGAGGCAAAATGAATAAGGAGAGTTCAAACTTAAAGTGCTCAGGTCCCTACTGGGACAAAATAGAAATAGGACACAATAGATAAAGGCATGGCAGAATACAGAGAACTGAGGAGAGAAGGGTTCAAAACTCCTAATTTGCACTCAACACCTTTTGCAAGTTGAAGCACTGGATGTATTTTTTACTATATCTATAGCAGTTTTCTTATCAGTTCAGTTGTATGTGGAGTGAGGCTGCGGGATAGTCCTTATGCTTCTTTTGGGACACATGATGCACTTAGCTCACAGTATAATGGTCATTATATCAGAGCAGCTGCAATGGAATCATATTATGGAGTAATGCACGCAACACTTTCTGGGAAAACTAACTTGTTTACAACAGTAAGAGCACTGGTCACTTTAGTTTGATTATTAACAAACAATGTCACGTAAAGAAGTGCTGAAAGTTATCTCATTTAATGCCAACGGGCTCAACAATAGACGTAATGGAAAGTTGGGTGAGGGGGCATAGCCCGGATATTATACTTTTGCAGGAAACACATTTTAAGAATATAAACGAGTTTCAACACAGAGCTGAGTTGCATTGTCTATCAAACGCTAGCTGCACTTAGAAAAGGGTAGGGATATATGTGGGTAAACATGTTCCATATCAAATTAAAGCCATGCAGAGAGTCCCGGGTGGAAGATGGGCATTTGTAAAGGGGAGACTCAATCAATCCAACCTGACCATAGCAACAATCAATGTGTCAGTTCTAGCTAATCCGCTTCCTCTGCTACAGCTAAAACAGGCCTTAACCAATATATCCCTGGTCAGGTCATTCTGGGCAGAGATTTTAATTTTCTCCAAGGTCAACTACTTGATTCATCCACCACAATTCGAAGACAAAATAAGCCACCAATGGCCATAGCCCTAGCTAACTGTAAAAGGGAACTAGATCTGGCCGACCCATGGCGCTTGAATCACCCCAAGGTATAGGTTTTTTTATGTCTCTCAGCAAAGTTCAATACCACTTCTAGAATAGATTACTTGGAAGTAGCTGTGGTGGGGCTTGAAAAAACGCCCAGAAGATGGCTTTTTAATAAAGTCACTCTAGAAAGTGAAGAATGGTGCTAAGAGGTATCAGACGAGATCAAAAACTTCTTTCTGAATAATACAGGTACCGCCTGGGTAGATATCGTTTGGAATACCTTTAAGGCCGTACTTCGGGGCCTTATTACATCAAAAGAAATTCAACAACAGAGAGAGAAAAGGGTAAAAAGACGTGAGCTGGAAATCAGATTAGAGCGAGCTAGTAGAAGATGCTCTCAAATAAAAAACTCAGCAGCAAAGAAGGAGTTATCTCAAGCTAAATCAGATATGCAGGAATACTATTATACACAGCATAATATGGCTAATATGGCTTATCTCCAGAGGGTATATGAGGAAAGTGAGTATATAGGGAGACTATTAGCATGCAGGCCAAGGATCGACAGGTTCAAAAAAGGATCCTATCCTTGACAGATACACTCTCAAAGACACTGATTACCAGCCCCTCAGAGATTGGGAATGTTTTTCTAAAACACTAGGAGAAAATCAGCACATTTTGGCTTGACATCTCTTCAGGTTTTTAGACAAACTCCCAATCCCGTCTCGATCAAAGGAACAAGTCCGAATATTAACTTCCGAATTTTCCCTGGAGGAACTAGACATAGTAGTGAACTCCATCGCCAATGGTAAGTCAGCAGGCGAATAGACTAAATAAGATCGTAGGATCAATTATTCACCGCAACCAATGCGGATTTGTGGCTAGTCCACAGCTTTTCTCAAATACAAAGTTTTTAATAGAAGCCTTAGATTACTTGACCCAGAATAAAATAGCGGCATAGATGCTATTTTTAGATGCTGAGAAAGCTTTTGACTTGGTGTCCTGCGAAAGTCTTTTTTAAATTCTGGACAGATTCGGATTCCCAAAAAATCTTATACAAAAAGTGAATCATCTGTTTAAGGCGCCTCAACACAAATAATCTTCAATTCCAAGAATGTTGGTAGTTATATAGTAAACAGAGGCACACACCAGGGGTGTCCTTTAGCGCCAATACTTTTTGCACTGTTTATAGAATCCCTGGCAATAGCCAATAGACAAAAAGCGCCATCCTCAGCACCAATACAAGGAATGTCCACATAAATTTATATGCCAACGACATTGTTCTTTTTCTTAAACCTGGAGGGGCTTTTCAAAAGGAAATCTTTGCAATTTTTATGGCATTTCAAACATTGGGTGGGTACAAAATAAATAACACCAAGACCGAAATCTTACTCTGCAACTGCTCTCAGGATACATTAATACCGGAACTCCAGCCATTATATAACTTAAGGCCTAAAAGATATCTTGCTATATACATTACTGAAAATGTGAAGGAACTTTATATACTAAATTACATTCCAATAATACAAAAGATCAAACGTCTCTTCGCGAATTGGAACCAACTTCCAATTTCAATAATTGGACGGGTAGCACTGATAAGAATGCCGATTTTACCCTTATTCATCTTTTTATTCTCAGCAATTCATTATGCGTTACAAATGTCCTTTTTCAAAGAAATAGATGGGCTATTTTCATCCTTCATATGGGCCAACAAAACACAGAGATTAGCACTAGCCACTTTAAGTAATCAAACTAAGGAGGGGGTTTGGCCCTTCCCAATCTGAGGGAATATAACTATGCAAATTTTGCACATAACACACACACATTATTTAACTATACTGACCCACTTTTTACAGAAAATTTCTTTATAATAAGAATTCTGAAGGAATATAAAATCTCGGACACAATGAGACTTGTGAGAAATCCCCAAAAAGTGCGTAATAAGGTCCTTCAGTGGTTTTTTAAACAGAAAAGACAATTGTTTAAATATTATGATATAACTTTAATAAACGGATCTACACGCCTGACAGACCTATATATTGGGGAACAGCGGCTTATTCAACCTAATATTTTAAAGAAATGGGAAGAGAATTGATATATAACGTTGGAAGATTTTATTAATTCTGATACTTTGAAAAAAAGGACATAGATCGAGTTCGGCCTAAGCTGCTTTAAAGATATACTTAAGTGGTCTTTCCTTCAAATCAAACACTTTTTAATGAATTAGACCTGATCAAGCTCTGGGCACAGTTAGAACTCAGCGAGGCCATCCTAGAAACAGCTAGATGTAGATCAATAAGTAGTTGGTTACAAATCCTTAACGAGCACAAGGACAAGAGGGTGCATGAAAAGGCCCGAGATGAATGGCAAATGAAAGAAGGCCTCCAATTCTCAAGGACTGTTTGGAACAGAATTAATAAATACAATAGAACAACTCTAAGTGGCGCCAATTTTAGGAAAATGCTATTTTATACTAAATGGTTATTGTATAGGACCCCAGCCTTTTTGTACAGCATATATTCCCAGATAGAAGATAAATGCTTCCGGTGCTCAGCAGAAGGGGGGGGGATTGAAAAATATTGTAAACACAAGTTAGGTCCTAGGGCAACTATCGACAGATATATTCAGATTCTTGGATGTTCCCCAAATATAACTGTTAGCACTTCACAAGAGGAAGGCTTATATATTTTAGCACTATTGGCAAGATCACTAATACTTCAGAATTAGCGTAGTTAGATTATACCTAAATTTTACCACTGGCAGTCGAAATTGTATAAAGTCTGAGATTTGGAGAAACTGTACGCTTTACCGTCTGGTTCCTATAGAAGGTTTAGGACTCGCTGGAAACCTATACGAAACTAGATAGTAGTGAATCAAAACAAACACAAAGGGCCTCATGTAGGAAGCCAAATACCGGTCGGTAACGGCCGATTTTCGGTAATTATACCGTTACCGACCGGTATTTTGGCTTTTGGTATGTAGGGGGATCATTTTTGTATTCGGTAATTTACCGAATCAGTAAAATTACCGAATCGGTAATTTTACCGATTCGGTAAATTCCGAATACAAAAATGAGATGTAGGGGGAGTGTGTGGGTGATGTTTTGAGTCGGTATTTACCACCAACTAATAGTTGGTGGTAAATAATGTATGGATGTGTAAACGCATGTGATAGCGCTTAGAAGTGTGCAATGTGGCAGACATACATGCCCTTAGGGCATGTATGTGTGCCAAATGTGCACACATGGCCGAATCAGGGGTGCAACAGGGTGTCAATGTGACACCCTGCCACCCTTGCATGTGTTCCCCCCATTACCGAATCGGTATTTACCGATTCGGTAATGAGGCATACCTTCCCATCAATGGGAAGGTATGCCTCATTACCGAATCGGTAAATACCGATTCGGTAATTACCGAATGTTACCGATTCAGTAATATTTACCGAAGGATTACCTACATACGAGTTACCACTTCTTAAATACAGATTCGGTAACGTTCGGTATTTAAGAAGTGGTAACTTGTATGCTACCTACATGAGGCCCAAAGTGGTCACTTATTGACTTGAATTCAAATCTGCAATATGTGTTTTAATACATCGTTTTAAGTATAATACCCTCCTTTTTTACATATTTGAAGTACATTGTATTGACTAAACATGTATGTTTGAGGATAAGAGTCAAGTTTGCAATTGTAAAATGGAATGCCACCGGCACTTTATGTATATATGTTACTGTAAAAATGAACTCTCAATAAAAAAAAAAGATATTGATCAGCTAATTCAATTCGGAATGCATTTGCAATGCTTCAATGCATTTGCTACACCTTAACATCACAAAACCCAAAATAGAATCTGCTCCTTCGTATTCTAAGAAATGTAATGGCTGCAAACGTAAGTTTCAAAAACCTTTAGAAAGCTAGCAGTGTTCGCACCCAGTGGAATTACTGAAAAGCCTGTAGAAAATTGTGACTCATCTCAGCTGTGAAAGGTAGTTACAACCAAATTTACTCTACTTACTCCTGACGCTCAGCGTAAGGTCTTTAAACACTGGCAATGATCATGCCGTTCAATCGACCCAAATCAATCAATTCTTCATAAACAAAATCATAAGGATTTGTCAAGATATTCATCAGCCAATTCAATTCAGAATGCATTTGCAATGCTTCAATGCATTTGCTACTGGATCTTTTTTAAGAGCTGAAGTTCATTTCCTCACACTGTACTCATAGTCAAACTAACTTCACAATATGATAATATTCTTCCTGTCATCATTATAAAGAACTCTGTGCTTCAATGAAATTGTCTCTGTTTTGCATCAATTTTCCCTTGTGCTCTACAAATGACATCAGTCATCCTTTTTTTAATAGCTTGGTGGATCTGTCTAATATACGATCGATTTATAATATGCATTTCAAGGTGAAAACACGATGGAAATGCCAGACTATTGGAGGCGCACAACCACCTGGGGCACTTTCTCCCTAATTCTGTGCTGTGGATTCCATTCTTTGAAGTCCACCTCTCTGTTTTAGCCTTTCACAGGACCGATTTTCAAATTTGGCAACATGCGGGCTGAGTTACATGTCTTAGAAGTTGCAACTTTTGTTTGTCACAGCTTTGCTTCTTCATCATAAACACTATAAAAAATAAGCAAATGTTTCAGAGTACTTTATGTGTGAACTTTCTGATGTGATTATGAGGACTTTCACCAGGCTTTTAATATTGCAAGATCCCCATTTCCACTATTTTTTATGCCACTGTATCTTTCTGATTTGTTCTGCATTCCGTCCATCAATTATGTGTCTTTTGCTTTCTCGCCCTAAGTGCAGCAGGTATGCTCAGACGTGGGTCCTGGGCTCACTGTGCCGCTGGAATCAAACTATCCTGGCTGAAGAGGGTCGAAACCCCGAAACCAGTCCTAGGATGCTTGTTTCCGGTCCAGGGAGGACCTGGCTTGGCAGTTCGGTCTGGACTGTTCCCATGAGGCACAGGGTTAAGACTGATTTGCATATGGCCAGGTCTAAACTGGGGTGGCGTGGTGAGCAAAAGAATGATGGATTTAACCCAGATCTCTTGACTGGGGTGAATGTTTTGATTTGTTCTGCATTGCGTCCATCAATTGTTTGTCTTTTGCTATCTTTCCCTGGCAATTGTTGAGTCACCTGAGTGGAAATGCACTCAGGTACGAAATGTTGATGTTCAAGCTCCCTTCTAGATATTTTGATAATGGCAGGCGAGAGAGAGAGAGGTAAAGGTGCAATTGTTTTGTTATCTCGTTACATTTTGCTGCATGTAGAAGTTCGACAGCATGAAAATACTACACTTCTACCTAGTGAAGTTAAAGAAGAAAACGTCACGGCCAATAATTTGGAATTCAGAATAGCTACATTGGGATAATAAAAACTTGCCATATCCCCAGTTGAGTTTCATACTTCACCCCCACAGACTTCAAGAAGTTAGAAACTTTGCATCTTAAAGACAATAAAGATGTTTAAAATACATTTGGGTGAGAAAATGTTCAACGTGTGTTTTCAGAAGGATTTTGTAGCTAAATATAATTTTGGGGGCAGTCTCTGTCCAAAGCATTTTTGCAGGAAAATTCCCCTCTCAGCCTAAATTAGGTGAATCACACAACGTTCCCAATGTCTAAATGAATTCATTTCCCTATGCCTAATGTTATACATATGTGTGTGATGCTCAAAGACTAATGTGAAATACTGTACAATTCTCTGTCTAATATTGAGACAGTCATTTTTGGCAGTCCACCCACTTCAGCCTATTTCTGGCTTCAACCTGCCAGGACGTCCAGCATATGGACAGTACAACACCACAAGTTTCAGATGCTCTTATTGACACCTTGTTCGCTGTAAAGTGCTTCTTCTACCTTCCTGCAGAATAGTTTCTTTGAGTGCATGTGAAATTTAATAGCAAGTATTATTAGCACCAAACTTGATGTTATTAATTTAGTTATAAAGCCAAAAGGATCAAAATAAGCTGAGTTGGACCCCGCAGCCCATGACGGATATGAAAGCGGGCTTGGGCCCTCCGGATTTTCAAGTTGGGAAGCTGCATATGAGCAGATCCCAGCAGTCGAGATGATAATCCCTGAATCATGCTACTAGAAAGACTGACTTTCTTCAACTTCCTGCGGGAAAGCATTGAGCCTGGTTATTTTTTAAGAGTGCAGTGAGTGTCTCAGTGCTGTGAATGCAGCCCATACTAAGTCAGAACAGAGTTGTTCAATGAGAGCTCTCTGGGTGTCTCATTAGTGGAGTAGTGGTTGGATAAGGAGGTTAACTTGTGGTACTAACTTGTTTTAGCAGTAAATACTGCTAATAAGATACACTTATTTATGTTAAGATGCAGATTTCCTTATATTAATGCAGCAAAATGCTTTATATTCTTTAAGGTGTCATATTTCCTTCAAATGGCACCCTTAACACCCTCCTCCAAACCCTTGTCCTACCAACATCTATGACCCCCGGCCATAATTCCCCTGAAACCCCGGCCATTTTCTAGCTGGGTACAGCAATTTGCTTATTGGGAAAATTCACACTCGCCTCCTGCATCCCAAATTTCACTGACTAAGATATGCCTCTGGTCCTGAGAGGATTTCTTGAGGATGAGAGAAAAGCTTTTTCATCCACTGTGAAGATCTAGATCCCCTTGTCTGAGGGACCACCAGAGAGAAGAGGACTGGTCTTCGAAGAGTATCCTGGACAAAGTGTTTCTCACTTACTGCAGGCACTAGAGTAGGGAATCCTGAGAAAACCCACCATCTCTGAATATTTATGGGTCTTCGACTCCATCTGGATTATTGAGGACCCACAGTCTATATATGAGAACAATGTATTTTGCAAATATATATAACTATCTCTCTACAAAAATTTCAACCTGCATTTATATAAATCCAGCCAAATTCACTTTGTAGATTGATTTGTCGGTATGGTTAAGTTTCATATTCAAAGTTTTTGCAAAACATGTTATATAGCCTATGTTTCTAATGCTACCTTACAAGTTAACTTGAAGTACCTCAAGTTCAAGTCTCACCCATGCATTTCATGCACAACCTTCCTCTTTGTCACTATCATTCACTATCTTTCAACCTTCCTCTTTGACAGTGATGAAATGAAGCACCATCTGACAAAGATCCCAGTGACACAGAAAGAGGTTAGTAACGAGGAAGTAATGTATACTGTGCACCCAGCCGCATTCGTGCAGGTAACAACTGTGGGGCGGTAGGACCATGTTGGGGGGAATTTCGAGGGACGATGCGGAGGGAAAATTAATTATAATTTTCCCTCTGCACTGTCCCTCAAAATCCCCTCCAACCCAGCCCCACCGCCCCACTGCTGTTACCTGCACGGACCGCGGCTGTATGCACCACACATTATCAGACATCTGCTGCATCCCTGCTTATGGCAGGAGCATTTCCTCAATAGTTCTGACCTCAAAACTATGACATAGACTGAACTTCAAGTGTTGTATGGCATCAACAAGATATGTTGTTCGGGGTGTAACACACCCCATTCTTGAGTTGGGTCTGCTATGTCTTTTTCATTTTTTCTTGCCATCTTGATTTCACTTAGAGGTTTTAACTTGTTCATTTTTTGGATCAAGATCTTAAATATATTTCGGACTGGCTTAACAAAAAAGTAGCAAATCTGCACTCATCATCATCATCATCATCATCATCATATAACTTTATTCATTCGTTTGTACAAAACACCAACAAAGTATGCAAGAATAAAAACACAAATAAATATACAATTAAAATAGTATTAAACCATTTTAAGCACAAGTACAAACGACATCCCTAATCAGATTAAAAAAGGCATACGTATAAAAATTTCATTTGATCTAATCAAGCTAAAAGGAGTACTCTATAATCCACCAAACGTTTGGGTTACTTGACCAAATATACCAACTTGATATTTAGAATACATATACAACATGAGAAGGAAAAAAATTAAAAATTGACTTCATTACTACAATAGAACTTTTTGCAGATCAACCAGAATGAAAATAGAAAACGACTTAGGGAAAAAACTATTGGCCCTGAGGTATCAGATTTGAAATTCCTAAATGCGATCTGATGCTGCCTGGCGCCCAGATTAAGGCATAATGGTCTAATCCATTTCCTGCGCAATTGCCGATACCTTGTGCAAAAAACCAAGATGTGTTCTTCAGTTTTGTGAACTTCACAGCAAGCAGGGCATAGCTCTAAGACCTGGCCTGTTGCCTCTTTCCCTGAAAATTTCAGTAACAGATTTCCATATCTAAACCTGGTATACAAGCTCTTAGCAAGAGGGGGTGAAATCAGGTCAAGAAAAGGTTCACAACAAGAAGCAAGATTTAACATTTAAAAAGTTAGATGTTCGCTGTCCACTTTTTTGATTGCTGGTGTAATGTTCCTCTACTGCACTCCAGTATGTAGCTTTGAGGGTCAAGATATCACGTTTAGTGGCCCTTTCTGGGTGCTCCCACAAGCCCAACAAGTTCAATAATTTACACCATTTAGCAATATGTCTGAACCAGGGTTGTTGTTTTGCCCCATTAAGTGCTAGGACCTCCCGCTGAGAATTACGGTAATCAATTAATTGTGGGGTGGTCCATAGACCCAGCCAATAAGTTAATGGTCTCAGGGCAGCTAAGTCGCCTATTCTTCCAATCCCAAGATCACAAAAAAGTGAGGTGAGTGACGTTGTAACAGGTAGCGAGATGAGAGCCCTTGCAAAAATGTTCTTGCAAATCGTTACTTTATTTACAGAGATAAATCCCCATATCTCTGCTCCATAGAGGGCACCACTTTGGGCTTTTGCACGATAAATTTCAAGGGCCGGTGAGAGGGGTTGGGTGTAAGATTGTTTTAAAAATCTTAGTATTGCTTTAGATCTTTGGCATATTATAGAACTGTTCCTCAGCTGGTATTCCCAACCGAGCGTCTCATTTAAACCTATGCCTAAATAATCAAAACTTTTTACCCGCTACAGTGGTTCATGTAAGATCTTAACCTCTCGTATACCGCCCGTACTTTTCCGAACACCATAAATTTAGTTTTAGCGGTGTTCAGTTCTAGTTTTCTTTCTTTGCAGAACCTCAGGAATGTATCCAATAGTGCCTGTTGACCCATAGGGTATGTAGATATTAGTAAAGAGTCGTCTGCAAAGAGCAGGATGGGGACTTTTGCATCATTCATCGTAGGGGCATCGTTCTTACAACCCATTAAACAACTAACCACGTCATTGATAAACAGCAAATCTGCACTCATAGGAGAACTCCTTGAATGGATGCAAATGTATTACTTTTAGAATTTACACACATTGGCAGTAGTAGGCTTGGAAAGCTAAGCCAGCCTCAGGTTTCCAGGCATACTCCTGACAATCAAACATCCAAACTGTGATGGACTAATGCTTGCAAATAGTCTAACCAATGTCAATCCCGCAAGGTAGATTTCTAAACCACTGTTTTTGCCCACTGTCCCTCCCTAAACAGAGGGCCTGATTTAGGATGAAGCACACAGAGTCAAGGCAGACTTGGTGGAGGAGCACTTTGCAACATTTACTCTGCCCGTTAAATTTTGAGATGTCCTATAGCCCCATGGATATCGCAGTACATTGGCCGGAGCCACCATCATAGTGCTTCCTGTCAATGTAGGAAAAGTGATGATGGGTCTCCGTCAAACTTTTCCAAAATATTTTATGTTTATTTTTCAAAAACAAACTCCAAAAGTGGGAGTTTATTTTCGAAAAATAAAAACAAATGAACCGCACACCACAGGATTTTATTCCCATGGTGGAGAGGGGGTCATTTTTCATTTTTGACCATCCCTAACCATCAAGATATACTCGGCCATGATGGACAGTAAAAAAAACCTCTTCTAACTGTCCACTCTAAATAGAGTGGACTATTGAATGTCATGCATCTGACGGCCTCTACTCTCTTAGACTGCCATTTTACGTCATCTGTGTAAAACTCCAAATTAGGCAGAAAGACCTTGACTTTGGCTGAAAGGGTACTCTGTCACTATTGCAACAGAATATCTGTCTTCTAACCAAAAATTTGTCCCAGAGGCCCACCCAATACAAATCAGTACTGACCCTGCTCCTCGTTGGAACAGTCCACCTGAACATTTGTAACCTCACACATTAACCCGGCAAACCACTACTTTAGCTGAGAAATTTGAGATTCATCCCCCCCCGAGCCCTCCACCCCCCTGAATCTCAGTGACTAATCCACGCCCTTGGGCATAAACCAGATACAGGCATGAGTCAAAGCTCCAGAGTACTGGGCAGCTGATCTCCCCCTGGTCTATTATACAGTTTTACAAATCAGCAGTACAGGACCCAATGCTGTTTTTTCAGTGTAATCGACTCTTGTAAAAAGAGGATTTTGCAGTCAGGATTACCAAATCCTTACATACATAGGGTTTGTAACACTTTTTGAAGGTAAATTCCACATTTTGTCTGTTGGCCCAAACCTGACATGTAGAACTTTTTGGTTATTTACAAGCTGCCAATGAATTTCCCACCATAAATGCACATCTACATTTAGTTCCTGAAAAGTATAGTGGTATGAGTGAATTTAGATTTAGAAAATGACTCAACATCCTCTGTCTACCCAGGGAGTGTACTGCATTTTTCCAGTCGGTGGAATGTGTTCTATGAAAAGAAAAACAGGTCGGAAAACTGAGAGGAAAAAATAGTTCTTGAAAATTGACTGTTTATATGGATAAACCTGCTGAGAGGGGTTAGAGAACTAGATGAAAGACAGACACTTGATAATACGTTGATTGCAGCTGCATCCCTGGTGAGACACAGGGTAGGTAAAGGGGTTCATCACGTTTTGCACCAGGAAATCCTGGCACAAATTCTTGAGCAACCCCCTCCTTAGCCAGGTGAGATGTGCCAGGAGGGGCCACAGATAGAGAAGAGGTGGGAGTCGGGCGCGTTATGGGCTCAGGTAATGGCTTCTCGCTGCTGCAAAAGGCAGTTGAATCTGTCCTCATAAACTGCAATTTGCAAAGCTCGTAAGGTTTTAAACAATTGCAAATGTGTGAGTTCTCAGGGCCTGACTCACAAATGTAAACTTACACAATTGAGTGAGTTTACACTTCGGAGTATGTTTACTACTTTTTGATATTCACAAACTGCACTTTTGTAGTAACATACGTTTTGAAGTAAGTCTAGCACTACACATAGCCAACCATTGGTACTGCAAGACCATTCCATTGAAAATAATGGAGGTAGGAACTTACTACAAAAGTGTACGTTACTACAAAAGTGCAGGTTGTGAATACCGAAAAGTAGTAAACCTCCTCAAAAGTGCAAGTTAGTTCAAAAGTGCGGTTTGTGAATAGCACTTTGTAGTAAGTTTTGTAGTGCTACATAATGCAGTGCAGTTTGTGAATCAGGTGCACTGAGTTCACACATTTACACACTTCAGCAGCTCCCATAAAAGGCATTCCCCAGACCATCTGAAGATAAGTCGGTCTTCACCTGTTCGTCCTCAGGTCTACACATACACGTGCAGCCGAGGTATCGCAAACCTTCTCTCCAAAGGGCGCAGGGATACATTGTGTTACTCACAAACTGGAACAAAGGAGATGTTTCTGCCCAGTCAGAAGTGGTGCAGAGAGCGCGCGTGCCTTCCAGAGCACTCTCCGGGCACGTCCATGTGACGCTGAAAAGGCGAGATGTGTGCTTCGGACACTCCCAAGCAGGAACATTCAGTGACTGCTCGAAGGTGCGGGAACAGAGAGCTGCAATTAGCCCCGTCCTGTTCCAGGCCTGACCTGCTCATTAAACATCAAGAACCAGGTCAGGTGCAGCAATGAATTACCTGCCATGGTGGAAACTCAGGACTCAGCAAGATCTCGGGGAACGAGGCGTCAGCACAAAACCTCCTAAAGAGAGAACCCCAGCCTGTTCTGCACACCGGCCACCAGGGCTTTCGAAAGTTTTCAGGACTGGCCCTCAGTGGTTTGGAAGGTGGGCCTGCTGGCCAAGGAAGACAGAGCACCCTTGAACGCTGCAGAAGTCTCTTACCACTGACAGGGGTACCCAGGAGCCCGCACGTGCAAGAGAGCCCGCTTTGTGCGTCAGGTGCTTCACTTGGAGGTTCCTGGGGTTTCAGTGGCTGCCGGTCCGCATGGCCTGCTCTTGTTGGAGGATCTGTGCATTCAATAAACTAATCCATTCCTACCTCCATTATGCTATGCATGCATGCGGAATGCATATGTGGCACATTTACATCAAGCGTGTGGCAAGCACTTTTCGCCAAGGTTAGGAGTGAGGTTTGACCATCTGCAGCATGAGTAACTACCTGGCATTCCGCAAGGCAATTAAAACGCACCTTTTCCCGCCGCGTTTGGCCCGGCGTTCGGCTAGTAGCCTCCTAATTCCTGCTGTCAGCGCTGGGACGCCCCTTTGCTGGGGCAGCTGTGCGCTATATAAAACTCATAACATAACATAAGATAAGATAACAGAACAATAATCTGCACTGTGGCAGAACATTTTGAATATGGAGAAATGCTTTTGCTATTTATCTCATGAACTGATGCATTGCGTTCACTTTTATAGCATTCTCTGAGCATTGGACAGACACCAAAATATGTAGGAGATCAAACAGATGGATCACCAACATGCAGGGGTATCCTAGCCCTGAGCCCCACACACTCCAGCACCTTCTCCATCTTTGTCTCTATGACACCTGTCCTTTCCTGTGGGATGAGATCCTTCTGTTTCCACAAGAACGCAATGGATGCTAAGGGTTCGCTCAGGACCACTTTCAGCCTTGCCTAGTGACTGTGTAGGCAGAATGCCCTTAGGACAGATGTAAAAGTAGGGGTTGCAAGTAAAAAAAAAAAAAAACTCACTTTTAGGAGAATAGTCTCACAAAACAGGCGTTAGCAGGTAAAATCTTCTGCAAATAAAAGAAAACTTTTATAAGGATTTTCAGGACAAGCAAAGTTTTTAAAAGTTGACATACTATTCAAACTTGACATAGCGAAAGTTCGCCAACCTAGCAAAATTTATTGGACACAATTTAAATGTTACTTACGTTCACGTGCTCCCCGTGGCGCCATCTTTGCTGGCATCCAAGAAAGCAGTGTCTGAAAATTACGGCTTTTAC
Organism: Triturus cristatus; assembly: GCF_964204655.1. Classification (NCBI taxonomy): domain Eukaryota; kingdom Metazoa; phylum Chordata; class Amphibia; order Caudata; family Salamandridae; genus Triturus; species Triturus cristatus. The sequence continues at coordinate 968,448,978 of NC_140580.1, forward strand.
GGAATGTGACTATAGCATGGCATTGAAATAGGTTTGCTGGGGTTCTTGGTTTACCAGTTGGCTCCAGTTGCCTCCTTTTGGTAGTGTGAGCTGTGCGGTGTCTTCAACAAACCATATACACCTTTAGCGTTAAAGCCTCAATTTCACACTGACTACACATTCCAAAATCTGGAATTGCCTTTAAGGCTAAATCAGCGAGTTACGTAATGTTCACTTATTGAGGAACATGAATACTCTATGGATTGTTGTAATAAGTAATCACCATAAAAGATTTGTTTCCAGATGTGCCCACAATTAAACATATCAGGCACAGGGCATGCTTAGTGGCTCTTCCTGTACTATGACCAGTGCTTAATTTGTAAAAACAATAAGTGCCAGGGCCCTTGTCAGGAGGCAACTGCAGCTTGCAACACCTATTGCCCCTGTCAGTGCTGTGAATGACAGTGCCAACATAACTACTAACCATCACACTCCTACAAGTGTGACAATTCAGACTATTCCAGGACCCTAAAGCTATAAGGATGGCCTGGGTGGCAGGTGTTGATCATTTTTACTGTATATTGAACAAATAAGTAACTCTTGTTGTCCTCATCACAAAATTAGATATTCAGCACCACCATGTGGCAGACTGTTGTAAGTCCCAGTGTTGAAAAGTAAGTGCTGGTGCCGAGCATCGGAAACCACCAGCTCAAATTAAGCACTGACTGTGACACGTTGATTTTGTCTGGAAATAGCTTTTTTAATTAAATAATGTCTTACTAGTTCCTGACTATATGAAACATGAGTTAGTCCAGAAAGTGTCAAGAGGCTGTAAGTTTGCAGTTGCTTTCTCGCCTGATGTGGACCTCCTTTTCCGCACAGGAGATGTGAGGGCAAATGGAAGCAGGATGTCTCTGTCTGCAGGTGTATTTCTGTTGTGCTGGTGGAGGGTGGGTGCATAGTGCCTGTGGGAGGAGGGTCTTGTAACACTGACACCACACGTAGGAGACGAATCAGAAGAGAGTCTGCAGGGGAGTGACTGAGTGAGCTTATAATTAGCTTTTTAGGTGATGTGAGTGGAATGTGAGGAGATGCAGAGTGAGCACATGCCACAGTGCAGGACTTTCCCCTTCGACCCTTCGGATGGGGTAGCAGGGATGTATCACCCTTCTGTTGGTTCCAGTGTGACACTGGATCCTCTAAGAGCTGGTGAGGAGCCTATGGGACTGTAGGGCTAGTCGGGACAGGACGTAGCAGCATCAGTCCTGGTTGAAGAAGGAAACTAGCATTAATAACCTGGAATCATCGAAATCCAGGAAAGACAGTAATGGGGTAACCTGGGTCTCCACTGTGGGGTTAACACACATCAGTGAGAACGGGCTAGGGAAGATGCACTCCCCAGTTTTTGGGGGGGTGGATTACACCAGGGATTTTAGGAATTGCAGAGCCTTCCAATTCACAACTTTGCATCACTTTTCTAAACTGCACAAGCTTTGCAGAGTGCAAAATTTGCCAATCTTTGCAAAGTTAAAAAATATAAGAGGACACCTTGAGTAGCCCTACACAGTAGTGGGAGACATTCCCTTTGTGGGTCAGGACTACAAGAGGTAGTGGGTGGAATGACTGTTCGATAGCAATGCGCTATTATTCATAACCCCACGAAGCTTCTCCGGGTTATAGGGAGTCACTGTTACATGGCTGCCGAGAGGCTCTCCTGCCGCTCATTCATAATAGCGGCGCTGAGCGGTAGTGAGTGAAATGGCTCTACCTGGAAACCAAAATCAGTCCTGGCAAAAATATTTAAAACCTCACCCTACTGCAGGAGGCCACAACTAGAATTGTGCCTAAAGGGCATTCATAGTTGTGCCATCATCATGGCAGCAACTCGAGCCCACTATCCTGTCGATCAGTGGTGAAATGCCAGAGTAGTACATCCCAATACACACCTCAACCCCAGGGAGCAGGGATTGCCCAGACTTGGGTGGACCTGTGGGGATCTTAAGGGGTTTAGTCCCAACAAGTGGGTGGCATTCACAATAGTGCTGGCGAGAGCCCCTCCCATCCACAGAAAGGCGGACGTCGCCCAAGCCCAGTTTAAGTAATGCAACACCCAACATGGAACCTTATTTCCAAAGAGTTGGGGGGCTGTAAAAGCTGTCCTGAAAGCAGAACAGAGGGCCTCCCAGTGGAAGTGCTTTATGTTTCTCCCCAACTCATCTGCCAGGATGGCCGTAGGTCCATCTTTGTTCATAGCTAGTGAGATGGGGAGATGAAACCCACTCTGCATCAGGGAATACTGTGGAAAATAAAGAAATTAAGATAAGAGTGCGACAAATATCCAGATGTGGCTGCGTCTTCATTCTCCTATTTGCTAATGTGCTGAGGTTTCTGGGTCCATAGAAACAGGTGGCAGTACCTATGTGCATGATTAAGGAACACAGGAAAAAATCATAAGGTGTCCACATGAACATATTTGCCCACCAGAGAGGTATTTTATCTAGTCACCTAATTCAAACATTCTAGCCTTCTCCTGCAAAGTTCCAGTCAAAGAACACCAGGTCCTCTGGGCATTACAAGACATGGTAGTTCCAAGGCATCACAGGGAGGACAGGTAAGTAGTACAGACTCAGCATGCACTCAAACAATCATATGTGATAATGTAATGTCCAGTCTAATGCACGTCTTTTTAGAAAAGTTAAGTATTTGTAATTACAGCAGTATTCAAGATGGTACAGCATGAACAAATACACTACAAGGATGCACTATGGCTCTACATGGTTCTCTGAAGAATGACATTATGGAAGAATTCACAAATAAAGATCTGGTGACGGCTCACTATGAGGCAGATGGGTAGCTTACTAGAGTTCTGTGACTTGTAAGTCAGTCTATAACAAAAGCCTGTTAAGTTCTTGTGCATGGATATCAATATTCGATAAAGCGTCCCGCCATCTCAGTGTCTCTCACCTCACAGGCGGTCGCTCCTTCCTCGCTGCTCTGCCGCTCGCCTGCCTGCTGCCTCACCTGCTGCCAGACCGCTGACGGTTACCGCTGACCTCTTCTTCTCCGCAGCCCTCCGCTTCTGCCTACAGTCCGCCTTCCGCTTCTTCCGCCTTCCCGCTCCTCACTTCTCACCGGCCCGCTGCCCCGGTCACTTCCTTGCTTTCCCGCCGCTGCCCCGGAGCCCTGCCTCCCCTCCTCGCCCATTGGTCATCCCGCCTCCCGCCTCCCGCCTGACCCTCCCTACCGGCTCCTACTTAAGGGGTCCCTGTCGGGACACTCACTGTGACCCCTGTGACCTCACAGGCGGTCGCTCCTTCCTCGCTGCTCTGCCGCTCGCCTGCCTGCTGCCTCACTTGCTGCCAGCAATAAATGGTAAATAAAAATACCGGACTGAATTTCATACGGAATCTTAAAATAAAGTAAATAGCTCAAAATAACAAGAGGCAGAATCCGTGGTATAAGAGGTTTTCTAAATGGGCTTTATTCCATTCAAAATGGCCGACTCGAGTCGCGGCCTTCAGGTTCCGTCACCACGAGGGTTCAGGAAGTGAAGTACAATATTTTATTGACAGACATGTATTTTTATAATAAGTGCATTGCAATGAAACGAATGTAGAAGGCATAACATTTGATAAGAAAAGTGACATAACAGGTACGTAATTGAAACTAGGCGTAATAAGGAATAAAAGAAACATGATTGGTTAGGATTATCAGACATAGGCGGATCTATAAGATAATACTTGGCATGGATGCGCGCGCAGCAGCATGACGTGTAATTGACGTGCAACTAGGGGGTGAAGGGGACTTGACATTTAGCTCTACATGTGGAGACGAGAAGTCTGGGGGGTCAAGTCAACCTAATCCCAAATCATATCTAACATCCTATGTTTAAAGAACTATGTTATCCACAAGGAAGGACTCTCGGACAGAATCTAGTCTATACTGACTGTGTGCGTGCACAAACGTCTAAGTGTCTATATGAGATGCGAGGGGCGGAAAACTTTCCATGGCAGCAGGGCAATGAATCACTTGCAGGAGGACGGAAAGGCTGAGTCCTTTGCTTGTGAGCTAAAGGAAATGTTTACCTAAATCACTAGACAGGAATGCATCGGAATTCGAAGGTGAAATACAGATACAGATGCGAGCTCAAGCTGAAGCTGTCAGAGACAGAGAGCAGGGAAAGGCTTTGAGGACAGAATCGGGCCTACTTGCCTGAACTGTAAAAATGGAGTAATTTAGCCATATAAAGTCGGTGGCCTTTTATACTTATGAATCGAATATCCAGCCCATCGATGGCGGATCTGACAGAGAACATGTCGACGGTAGACACACATATGTTTGCGTCTTAGAAACTGGAACTGGAGGGAACATACATGTACTTGTAACATGCATATAGAACCGTTGGGGTCCAAGATAGGGGACATAACTGATCAGGAAAATCCACATTTCCACATTCCCTCCTTGTCCCCTTCTTGCCCTTCAAGAGATATCAATCTTCATCATTCCATCGATTTGCTCATGGAGCATCATTTCTTCTTCCTTCTTCTTCCGGTATCTTGAGCGAAAACCTTGATGTGGAATACACGATGTGGCACACAGACCACAAATCGCTGGTCCACATTGCAGGCATAGACAACAACTGCAAAGCATAAGAAGGCCAATACCTAGGAAGGATAAAACTCTCCATCCCCAGGCTGATATCACACTCCAAAACCACCCGGACCACGTCCAAGTGCCTGGATTCTCGTGTATCTGGCTTACAATCTTATGAAGGCGTGTTATAGCTTTATATACAGATGGCGAATTTTCTGGTATGAATATGCAGCAGCTGGATCCGATGACCCTGCAAGCTCCGCCCCTATCGGCCAGGATGACGTCAAGGACAAGACGATTCTGGAGAACAACAATTCTCATCACTGATTGTTCCTCTGTCAGATTGCCTAGGGCGGCTATAGTCTCGTTTACTACAGCTTCAAGAGTCTTGGTGAGTCTGCGTATCAGCTTACTATTTGATATTGTACCTATATAGGGAAAGATACCTTTATTGAAATCTACATACTTGTCCCATGCTGTCTCAGTATAATCGACAACTGGGAGATCTCTTTGCTCTCTATTGTGTACTAAATGAACATTTCGATAATAATCAGGTGGAGCTAGGAAAACAGGTGGCAGAAGGAATGCTATGTAACAGGTACCATCCCAATCCAGAGGCAGAAGCATATATGCCGTCTGACCACATATAAAGTAAGAATGGCGAGAAGCTCTAAATGAAGATTTACCTTGATCACTATATTCTATTGTAGTAACGCATTGGCTATGGCCCATATGTATGGAACCAACTTTTCTCACACATAATTCACCCTTAACTGGAAATACAGACATAGTGGGCAGAATTAGTTCAACTTCGGATTTGACATTCAGAATCATAAGATTAGGCGTAGAATTACCTAATTTATACACTTCATTTTCTAAATCAGTTCCTGTTCTACTGGGGTGACCCTCCTTATTAGGGTGACAGACTTTGAATAAAACTAGATTCAGATTTCCCCATATCCAATGTTGTTGATAAACTGCTGTGCCTGGGTCTATGGAATTTAATAAACTAAACCATGCTCCACAGGAGCCATTGTGTGTGAACGGATGTGGAAAGAAAGGCAGAACTCCTTTGTTATTCTGATAGGGAGGAAGTCGGCCACACACCCAACAATTGGTGGCATTACTAGTCTGATGGGAATGATGTAACATACTAATGAATGTGTTATTGCGCAGCGCAAGTCTATAGGACAACTCATGTGGCGGTAGGTCACTAAAAGAATGTTCTCCAGTTATATTGAAAGCACGTTTAGAAACAGGATAATACATATGCAATAATATACTTGCAGTAACTATTAAAAAACTCAAGAAAAACAAAATTAATAAAGTCACAATACAGTGGCTACGCAGTGATTTACAATAAGCATGTCGTTTCACTATGAGTCTGGACTCTACATGATTCAGACCTAAGGGATACATGTCGGGACAGATTCAACCGCTTCACCTTGGAGAGGACTTAAACAATCAAATCGTCCGACAGTTTAGATCTGGACCTGAGTTTCTGTTTATAGAGTTCGGTGCCACTGGCCTCAGCCAAAGGTAGCTTTGAGTCAATGGGGGAAGACACACGGGAAGTACTGTTTGTGTCAGGAGGAAGTCCATAAAAATTTTTTATATGGCTGGAATGCACCCATCCTTTTCTTCCTTCGATCTTCACAGCTGTTCTGGTCGTCAGCAGGACCAACTTAGGAAGCCTCCACCTTGGCTCCAGTTGGGTTTTCCGATCGAAATTCCTGACGAGAACATAATCGCCGGGAATTACATCATGAGGTTTCACCTCGGTGTTGTCGGGAAAAGCTGCGACTACCTGTGAACGACAAGATTGTAGTGCAGACATCAAAGAAGCCAGGTAATCTGTCAGCATATTACAGTCAACATCAGTTATTTTACGGGGTATAGGCGTCCCCCACATATTCGGTGGTCTACCAAAGATCACTTCATAAGGGGATAGCCCTGTTCGAGAGTGTGCTACCATTCTCATGTAGAATAGCGCAACTGGTAAGGCTACTATCCAGTCCACACCTTTTTCCTGACATATTTTAGACAATCTGATTTTTAAAAGTTGATTATGTCGTTCCACGAGACCTGCTGCCTCGGGGTGTCGGACACAGTGGAATTTCCACTGATATCCCAACAAAAGTGAGACATGTTTCATTAATTCGGATGAGAAAGGCTGACCGTTATCTGAATATACAATACGTGGTAAACCGTACCGTGGGAAGAATTCTCGAACTAGCTGCTTGGCAGTAGTCGGGGCAGTGTAATCTGATACGGGATACGCCTCTGTCCAACGGGAGAGAGCGCAGACAACTACGAGAACATATTTGAATCCTCGACAACGTTCCATCTGAATATAATCCATCTGGAGGACTTCAAAAGGATGGTCAGGAGGCTGAAATCCACCCTGGTCTACGGGAACACTCTTTCCTGGATTAAACTGACAACATATCATACAGGTACGAACTTTTTGTTTAGCTGCTGCTCGTAAATGTTTATTGAACCAAATGTGCTGAATGCTGTCTAGCATAGCCTTCTCTCCTAAATGTGCTGGACTATGAACTGTAGCTATAATGGCTTGAACCATGGAATCAGGGAGAAACCATACAGATTTCTCCTTCGTCATCCATCCTTGATCTGTCTGGATCCCTCCTAGTTCAGTCCACTTCTTTATTTCTTCTGCTGTGGCATGTGTCTGTATGTCAATTACGTCAAGTGCGGGATCCTTAATTGTCATACACTGTGTTGGTGTCTGAACTATTGGCTTTGTCATGTCTAATGTGCGATTCTGAGCAGTCTGTTTAGCTGTTTTGTCAGCTAAATCATTGCCTTGAGAAATGGTATCAGTAACCTTCGTGTGTGCTTTACATTTCATAATCGATATAGCAGTGGGTAGATGTATTGCGTCTAACAAAGCATGAATGAGGGGTCCGTGCTGAATGTGGGCACCATGGGAGGTTAAATAACCTCTCTCTCGCCACAGCACGCCGAAGTCGTGTACAACTCCGAATGCATAACGTGAGTCAGTGTATACATTAACTTTCTTATTTGTGGCTTGAATACAGGCTTGCGTTAGGGCAATAAGTTCTGCTGCTTGGGCTGACAGAGTATCTATACAATGTGTCTCAATAACTTCAGTGTCTGTTGTGACTGCATACGCGGCTACTAAATCTCCTGTACTTGCTCTCATGCACGATCCGTCTACATACAACGTCAGGTCTGGATCTAACAATGGAACGTCTGTCAAGTCTTGTCTAGGTTTCGTCTTTATTTCAATGATTTCAACACAATCATGAGCTAGTGGGTCTGTTCCAATTACAGGTAATAGTGTAGCAGGATTCAATGTATTACACCGTCGGATCTCTATGTGTGGTTGAAACAATGTCAGTTCATAACCGGTAAGTCTTGCTATGGTCAAGTGTTGTGTTTGTGTTCGGTTCACAAGAACCTCTACTGCATGTGGTACTTGAACTGTCAATGGGTGTCCTAATACTATGGCATCGCTTTGTCTGATTGCTAAAGCTGTCGCTGCCACTGATTTCAGGCATGCAGGCAAAGCCTGAGCTACGGGATCTAATGTACTGGAAAAATAAGCACATGGCTTGCGTGATCCTGCTTGATCCTGAGTGAGTACTGACAAGGCAGTACCTTCGCGTTCTGTAACAAAGAGTGTAAAATGTTTGCTATAACATGGTGTTGCTAAAACAGGTGCTTGACATAAAGCTTCCTTTAGGCTTTCAAAAGCTTGTGTATGTTCCTGAGTCCAAGGGAGAACAGTCGATGTGGCTGCCTCCTGTGTGGTTAACTGAATGAGTGGTTTTGCTAGAAATGCGTACTGAGGGATCCACTGCCTACAATATGAAGTGAGGCCTATGAAAGCTCGCACCTCCTTTTGTGTCTGGGGTATTGACATGTTAGCAATTAACTGGATGCGGTCTGGTGTAAGCTGCCTTCCCTCCTTGGACAGCGAGTGACCAAGATAAATAACTCGCTGAACACAGAATTGCAGCTTAGAAGGGGACACCTTGTGCCCCTTGTCGGCTAGGAAATGTAAAACTGTCAGAGAAGCCTTTTCACATTCTGGCTCGCTTCTTGCGGTGATCAGCAGATCATCGACATATTGAAGCAGTGCAGTATTGACTGGCATGTGGATACTGTCAAGTTCTCGTTTCAGTGCTTGGCTGTAGATGCTGGGGCTTTCTGTGAATCCTTGGGGAGCGCGTGAGAATTTAAAGCTGCGCCCATTTAAACTGAATCCGAACAAGTATTGGCTTTCCGGATCTATTGGGACGCTGAAAAAGGCATTCTTGAGATCGATTACAGTAAAGAATGTTGCTTCGGAATCAATTGCTGTCAACAATGATGATATATCAGGGACCACAGGGAATTGTGGTACAATGCATTTGTTTAGTTCACGCAAATCAATAACCAATCGGTATACTGGTGGGGCAGTAGGGTCAGTTCGTTTAAGAATCGGAATTATCGGTGAATTACATACATTGGAGTCTGTTTCTACAACTACTCCCTGGGCAATCAGCTCATCAATGATTTTCAGCAAAGCCACTACAGCATCATGCGGTAACTTGTATTGTCGCATTCGTGGTAGTACCACTCCTGCTTTGAGTGTAACTCGGTATGGTGTAATATTCATGCAACCAACATCCGTAGGGCCTTGTGCCCATAGACGTACTGGTAAAATCTGTAGTCGGGGATCCATGTCTCTAGACACATAGTGACCTTTAAAATCACGTAAAAACAACCTTACTCCTTCCGGAGAACAACATATTATGGCTCCTAGTGCTTTCAGAGTTTTAATTCCTAACAGATTTTCTGGGCATGATTTAGTAAGCAATAAATCTGTAGTTCGTGTCAAAGGTCCTATCGTAAGTGGTAGAGGCTGTGATACTTCATTAACAATAGGTTTTCCTGAAAAACCAAGGGAAACATTTTGAGAGCCTGAGAGGGGTGCCCCCGGAACTTCACTACGTTTTATTGTTGTTCGACTCGCCCCTGTATCGAGTAAGAATTTTCTATTTTGACCTAATAATTCACTATGTACATAAGGTCCTTCTTGATCTACAGGAATCTCGATGAGCGGTAAGTCAACTTCCCTCTCTAGGCTGGTTCATGCATAATGCTGATATTCAGGGTATTCATACTGTGCAGTCTGATACATTTGTCGTGTTGTTGTTTGTGTGGCAGTAGCAGGCAACGGTGGTGCAGCTGGCACAAACTGTATGGGTTGCTGTGAGGCTGGCATGGACTGTTGCTGAACTGGCATGGACTGTCCATGCTGCATAGCTCCTTGTTCATTCTGATCTTGTCTAACTAATCGTGGTCTCTCCTTTGCAATACCTGTAGCTATATTACGTTTCAGGACTGGACAATCGTGTACATAATGGCCTAGTTGTTTACAGTAATTGCAGGTTCCTTTTACAGGAACTGCAGAATCACCAGAATGTGTCACACCCTTTTTGTGACCATCTGCTGGTACTGTCTGAGAAACTAGCATTTTCATTTTTGTATCCTTCATGCGTCTATGCTCGTGTTCTTGTTCATCCCTAATTCTATTGTGATGATACTGTAACATTTGTAGCATTTGCGACGGAGTGTTACTTTGCCAGGTACTCTCGAATTTCAATATTCTATTCTTCACTGGGGGCAATGCATTTTCCACTAATTTTGTCACAAATAGATGTGGATATGAGTCACTACTTGCTTTTATACCACTATTTATACCAAAACATTTTTCAAATCGAGCATAATAATCGCTTGTGTCTTCATCTTGCTTTTGTTTGCAGGCTGTGATTGCACCCCAATCTTCCTTTTTTGTAGTTAATAAACGTGGCAGTACCTGTACTAGTAAACCTGGTAACAGTTTAACTTTATCCCCGAGCCCTGAACCTGCAGTTCGGCCCCTTTCTTCCTCTGCTAATGCTGTCCAGTCTATCTTTTGGTCTCCCACTTCCCACTCTTTTTCTTTCAGTTTTTCATAAATGCCAGCAGGCAAAAGCACCTTTAATATCGTCATAATATCAGGAAAGGTGTACTCTCCCATCAGTAACATGTCTTTAATTTCTCGGTGGAAACCCGCTGGGTCCTTGTCGTGACTAGGTACTACTTTCTTCATTTCTAATAATTCCATTTTTGATATGGGTGTGTAAACAAATACACGATGAAACTCATTGTCTTCGCCTTTTATTGGGTGCACTTCTCGTAAAGGATTTTGTCTATCCATATAGTACGGTGCTCTTTCTCTGCGGGGCAGGGAGAGAGAATCTGGATTTACAAAAAGGACATACTGTTTACGTGACACTAATATTTCTTTAATTAGCTTGTTACTAGAACCTCTCCATCTGTTCGTGAGTAGTTCCGTTAATATATCAGGTAAAGGACCAGGGTCAGCGTGTTGGCTCTTATATAATATGAGGAGTTGCTGAATCATATAGATTCCAGCTAAACGTTGCTCATCTGTACTGAGATTAAAAAACGTGTGTGCTACGGTCTCATCACCGTATTTTTCAGGACTGTCAATCCAGTGAACGGCTGATCTGGCTAATTCTTGCTCATCCATGGAATCGAGGAGGTGGTAACCCCTTCGTTCTCGTAGTATCTTATCTGCGGCTTGAAACGAATGTTCAGGAGACTTCAGATTTATTACAGGCGTCGGATACGTTCTGCTATTATTTGGACATACAGAGTGTATGGGATCAGAAAAACATCTAGTATTTTCACAGGATCTTCCTCTGCCTACATAGGCTACGGTCTCTGACTGTCTTGCGGAATTCCCTGATTCGGACACTTCATCTGGCTCAAACTCGTCTGTTCCCAATCTTTCTTCATGAATACGCTCTATTTCTTTACGTATTTTTCGGCACATGGCTATTATACAATTTTGCTTATCGTGTCTCCCTTCTGATATATTCTGACTCCATCTTGTAAGAATAAGCATTGCATTCGGGTCTACCCCCGGACGATCTTGATTTCTGATTACACAGTTTATGAGGAAACGTAACAGTTCCCCCTGTATTTCTACTTTCTGGAATTCCATAGCTCTGTTAATACATCCTGGATCTCGTCCTGTTTGAACAAAATGATATATGTTATCTAGATGCGTAATCATCCCTGGTAACCTCGCTAAATACTCTGCGGCTCGCCTGATACGTAATGATGCCAGGACCATTTCATCCTCTTTACCAACCACCGGGTCATATCTACAATTTACAAGGAGTTCTTTAAGCGTACGTTCACTTACGAATTTAGGTGTACGTGAATGCGCTGACTCTTGAAAAACAAGTTTATTTATTCTAGGTGGTGTGAAGGTATTGCTAGCCCCTCCCGTGGCCCCATCTGGGGCGTCGGGTGTGAATGGGTTCGTCGAACGTGACACAGCAACTATGGGTGTCGATACCCCTGTAGAGTCGACTGCGGAGACAGATGCGGAAACAGATGTGCTTGCCGAAGCTTGCGTCGGGACTTGCTGTTGCACGGGGACAGATACCTGATCCTGACGTTGAACCCCTCCGCCAGACGGTCTATGTGATGTGGCGTTAGCATACTCGGGGGCTGCATCGTCTAGATATGAGGAAAGAAAAACATCTTCTGCGGTTCTGGGATGCCCTTTTGGATGTACCTTAATTGGAAATAATGGGGGTGGCAAGTCTTTTGGCATCTCTGGAGCAGCCTTAGGTAGTCCTTCGGCTAGAAGGGGATACATACCATTCATAAGAGCATTTCTTTGTCTATTTACTTGTTCTGATTTCACTCGGATACCTTCCTTAATTAGTAGATTTTCTTCAACTTTATTTGAACTTTCTTTACTCCTCTCTTCTTGTCTACGTGCTTTTTCTGTTCGCCTATGAGATTCTTTACGCCATAACTCAACAGCGTCTTTCTGTGACTGTCTGACCTTTCTTTTCCATAACTCTTCCTCCACTTTCATGATGCACTCTGCATCCCAGGTTCCCGCTGCGGGCCACCTTTGACTGTCCGGTAATCCCTTGGTATAATCTACCCATAGATCAAGAAACAATATGGCATCTAAGCCATGTTTATGGTACATAAAATGCCCTGGAGTGTCCCTAGGAGGAATAGGAACTGCTTCTTCAAGCACCCCTTTTCTGGTAGTAATCTGTCTTAACTTCGAGAAGAGCGGCATATTGACAACTGATCTGATACTTACTCTTGAATTTACTTAATACGAGAAAACACAATAATGAACAGTGAACAATGAACAATCATTCATACCACAATATGCAAGACATTTCTGAATACTTTAAACATTAAACATTAAACATTTTAACAATGGCCGACAATGATGACAGTCTGCTTAACTAATCACCACGCTGAATTCTTGACAATAACTGAATACTTCGGAATACTTGATATACTGCTAAACAGTACATATACACTGCTAAACAGTGCAGACCGGATTTGTGTACCCAAATCCGTCTTGACCGGCACAACCTATGTGCGCGTCAACACGCCTCCCCGGCGATGGTACTCACCGAGTAGCTCCTTGAAACGGAAGGCCTCAGAGAATGGACAGGACTCGATAACTGCGGACAGCGGACCCTCTGGACGTCGGGATTTCGGAAAACCTGGTGGGCCTCTGTATACCTCGGATCTTGCTCTCTCAGCTAGGCTCTGGTCGGGATACTTCGCACTTCTCACCGCCTCGTCTGGGTTGATCGCAGCCTCAGTCGCCCCCGCTTGACCGGAGGGAGCTTACAGGAAATCCTGCTGGTACGCGTTTATGGTCCGTCCAGCTGTGGCAGGAGACCGGGCCTGCAACGCACCGCCGGCGCGTGAGATGAGAAAGTGTCCCTGTTCGGGCGCCATTATGTGGTAAATAAAAATACCGGACTGAATTTCATACGGAATCTTAAAATAAAGTAAATAGCTCAAAATAACAAGAGGCAGAATCCGTGGTATAAGAGGTTTTCTAAATGGGCTTTATTCCATTCAAAATGGCCGACTCGAGTCGCGGCCTTCAGGTTCCGTCACCACGAGGGTTCAGGAAGTGAAGTACAATATTTTATTGACAGACATGTATTTTTATAATAAGTGCATTGCAATGAAACGAATGTAGAAGGCATAACATTTGATAAGAAAAGTGACATAACAGGTACGTAATTGAAACTAGGCGTAATAAGGAATAAAAGAAACATGATTGGTTAGGATTATCAGACATAGGCGGATCTATAAGATAATACTTGGCATGGATGCGCGCGCAGCAGCATGACGTGTAATTGACGTGCAACTAGGGGGTGAAGGGGACTTGACATTTAGCTCTACATGTGGAGACGAGAAGTCTGGGGGGTCAAGTCAACCTAATCCCAAATCATATCTAACATCCTATGTTTAAAGAACTATGTTATCCACAAGGAAGGACTCTCGGACAGAATCTAGTCTATACTGACTGTGTGCGTGCACAAACGTCTAAGTGTCTATATGAGATGCGAGGGGCGGAAAACTTTCCATGGCAGCAGGGCAATGAATCACTTGCAGGAGGACGGAAAGGCTGAGTCCTTTGCTTGTGAGCTAAAGGAAATGTTTACCTAAATCACTAGACAGGAATGCATCGGAATTCGAAGGTGAAATACAGATACAGATGCGAGCTCAAGCTGAAGCTGTCAGAGACAGAGAGCAGGGAAAGGCTTTGAGGACAGAATCGGGCCTACTTGCCTGAACTGTAAAAATGGAGTAATTTAGCCATATAAAGTCGGTGGCCTTTTATACTTATGAATCGAATATCCAGCCCATCGATGGCGGATCTGACAGAGAACATGTCGACGGTAGACACACATATGTTTGCGTCTTAGAAACTGGAACTGGAGGGAACATACATGTACTTGTAACATGCATATAGAACCGTTGGGGTCCAAGATAGGGGACATAACTGATCAGGAAAATCCACATTTCCACAATATCAATATTCGATAAAGCGTCCCGCCATCTCAGTGTCTCTCACCTCACAGGCGGTCGCTCCTTCCTCGCTGCTCTGCCGCTCGCCTGCCTGCTGCCTCACCTGCTGCCAGACCGCTGACGGTTACCGCTGACCTCTTCTTCTCCGCAGCCCTCCGCTTCTGCCTACAGTCCGCCTTCCGCTTCTTCCGCCTTCCCGCTCCTCACTTCTCACCGGCCCGCTGCCCCGGTCACTTCCTTGCTTTCCCGCCGCTGCCCCGGAGCCCTGCCTCCCCTCCTCGCCCATTGGTCATCCCGCCTCCCGCCTCCCGCCTGACCCTCCCTACCGGCTCCTACTTAAGGGGTCCCTGTCGGGACACTCACTGTGACCCCTGTGACCTCACAGGCGGTCGCTCCTTCCTCGCTGCTCTGCCGCTCGCCTGCCTGCTGCCTCACTTGCTGCCAGACCGCTGACGGTTACCGCTGACCTCTTCTTCTCCGCAGCCCTCCGCTTCTGCCTACAGTCCGCCTTCCGCTTCTTCCACCTTCCCGCTCCTCACTTCTCACCGGCCCCGCTGCCCCGGTCACTTCCTTGCTTTCCCGCCGCTGCCCCGGAGCCCCGCCTCCCCTCCTCGCCCATTGGTCATCCCGCCTCCCGCCTCCCGCCTGACCCTCCCTACCGGCTCCTTCTTATGACGCCCCCTCTGCGACCGCGCAGCGGACGCGTGCAGCGGGAGCGCCGACTGAGCGCCGAAGGTGCGCCAAAGGTAAGCCCGTCTGGGGACCGCGCCCAGCGCCGGACCCCCTGGCCCCCGCGTCCGCCAGCCTCCCCGCAGGACCTACGATGCCGCCACACTCATCGCACTCAACACCGCCCGAGCCCCCGGGTGCTACCGTGCATCGCCGCGACGCACCCATGGACCCTTCGCCTGCCGATCCTGCAACTTCTCCTGCCTCCGTCCCGGCACCGCACCCATCAAGACGGACAACAGCAACCACCTGAAGTGCATCCTGCTCAACACCCGCTCCGTCCACAGACACGCCGTGGAACTCTGGAACCTCCTCGACACCTCATCTCCAGACATCGCCTTCCTCACGGAAACCTGGATGAACGCCTCCTCAGCCCCCGACATCGCCATAGCCATCCCGGACGGCTACAAGATCATCAGGAAGGATCGCGTCAACCAGACCGGAGGGGGCATCGCCATCGTTCACAAAAGTACCATCCGCATCTCGACTGACTCCATCGACACATTCAACGCCGCCGAATACCTGCGCTTCCAGATTCACACTGACCCCAAGACCACCCTCAGAGGCACCCTCATCTACAGACCCCCTGGACCGCGCACACAGTTCTGCGAAGACATCACGGACTTCATCAGCCCTCACGCCCTCCCCTCCGCCGACTACATCCTCCTCGGAGACCTCAACTTCCACCTGGAGAACAACAACGACCGCAACACCACCGCCCTGCTGGACAACCTCGCCAACCTCGGACTCCAGCAACTGGTCAACACCCCCACCCACTACGCCGGCCACACGCTCGACCCCCTCTTCTCATCCAGCAAGCACGTCACCTTCAGCCACTCCACCGGACTTCACTGGACTGACCACAGCTGCGTCCACTTCAGCTTCCAAAAGAACACGATCCACCACCACCCGAAGCAGGTTCCCCACAGAAACTGGAGCAAGATCACAGTCGACCAGCTCACCACCTCCCTCAGCCAGAACCCACCAGGCAGAACAACGGACTCTAACACAGCTGCCCTCGACCTCACGCAGTGGCTGACATCCTGTGCCGATGACCTCGCCCCGATGAAGAACCCACCCACCAGACCCAGAAGCAAGAAGGCCCCCTGGTTCACCGACGAACTCAAGGACTCTAAGAAGGCCTGCCGCACCCTCGAGAAGGCCTGGCTCATCGACAAAACAGCCAACAACATGACCGCCCTCAAACTCGCCACCCGGAGACACCACCAGCTCATCCGCACCACCAAGAAGACATCCCTGAAGGAACGACTGGACAAGAACGCCCATGACAGCAAGGAGCTCTTCAACATCGTCAAAGAGTTCTCCAACCCCAGCACCGGCAACAACGACATCACTCCCTCGCAGGACCTCTGCGACTCCCTCGCCTTGTACTTCCACCGCAAGATCGCCGACATCCACATCAGCTTCGGCGTTCCACCCCCGCACCCATCGGTCGAACCAACACACCTTGCCGCCACCCTCCAGACATGGACCAAGGTGACCCCCGAAGACACGGCAAGCATGATGAACACCATCCACTCCGGATCTCCGACCGACCCGTGCCCCCACCATGTCTTCAACAAGGCCGCCTCTACCATCGCACCCTACCTCCGAAACATCATCAACACCTCCTTCGACACAGCCACCTTCCTGGAGAGCTGGAAGCACGCCGATCTCAGCGCACTGCTGAAGAAACCAACAGCGGACCCGACCGACCTCAAGAACTTCCGCCCCATCTCGCTCCTCCCCTTCCCTGCCAAGGTCATCGAGAAGATCGTCAACAAGCAACTAGCCGCCTTCCTCGAGACGAACGGATCCCTCGACCCATCGCAGTCCGGATTCAGAGCGAACCACAGCACCAAGACCGCCCTCATCGCAGCCACCGACGACATCCGAGCCCTGCTCGACAACGGCGAAACAGCGGCACTCATCCTCCTAGACCTCTCCGCAGCATTTGACACCGTCTGCCACCGCACCCTAGTCCAACGCCTTAACGACACTGGCATCCAAGGAAATGCCCTGGAATGGATCATCTCCTACCTCTCCGGCAGAACACAGAGAGTACGCCTCCCTCCGTTCCGCTCTGAAGCCACCGAAGTCATCTGCGGCGTCCCGCAAGGATCATCGCTCAGCCCCACCCTCTTCAATGTCTACATGAAACCCCTCGCTGCCATCGCACGCCAACACAACCTCAACATCATTTCCTACGCCGATGACACCCAACTGATTCTCTCCCTCACCAGAGACCCCGACACCGCCAAAGTCTGCCTACACGAAGGAATGAAAGACGTCGCCGAATGGATGAACATCAGCCGCCTGAAGTTGAACACGGACAAGACAGAAGTCCTCATCCTGGGACCATCGCCCTCCGCATGGGACGACTCCTGGTGGCCCCCGGCACTAGGCACCGCACCCAAACCAACGGACCACGCACGCAACTTGGGCGTCATCCTGGACTCCTCCCTATCGATGACCAGACAAGTCAACGCCGTCTCCTCAGCTTGCTTCCACAACCTTCGCATGCTCCGCAAGATCTTCCGATGGATCCCGACCGAGACCAGGAAGACGGTCACCCAGGCCCTCGTCACCAGCAGACTAGACTACGGAAACACCCTCTACGCCGGTACAACAGCCAAGTTTCAGAAACGACTTCAACGTATCCAGAACACCTCCGCCCGACTCATCCTGGACGTCCCCCGACGCTGCCACATCTCGAGCCACCTAAGAGACCTGCACTGGCTCACTGTCAACAAAAGGATCACGTTCAGACTCCTCACCCACGCACACAAATCCCTCCACGACCTGGGCCCAAGATACCTCAACGACCGACTGACCTTCTACACGCCCACCCGCCAGCTACGATCCGCGAACCTCGCCCTCGCCGTCGTCCCTCGCATCCAGAGAACCACCGCCGGAGGAAGATCCTTCTCCTACCTGGCGGCTAAGACATGGAACTTCCTGCCCGTCCACCTGCGACTGACCCGGGACCACCTCGCCTTCAGGAGGCAGCTCAAGACCTGGCTGTTCGAGCAGTAGCAGCCCCCCTCCCCCAAGCGCCTTGAGACCCTTCCGGGTGAGTAGTGCACGATACAAATTTCTTGATTGATTGATTCTCAGGCATATGGATATACCTGATGTGGTGCTCATTCAGGGTTACCTAGCACAGGTATGCCGGTGGAAAGGACACAGGGCTATTGTTGCGCTCACTGGAACTTGCTCATGCAGCCTCTCCACATTCTGTCCGTGGTCAGCCAGCAGGCGCAGCAATTCCTCCACGAAGAACACTGCTCGCAGTCGGCTCCAGCTGTTGAGGTGGGGCACTGGTGCAATCGCTGACGTGTAACAAAGGCAGAGTCATCTCAGTACATTTACATCTTTCTCCACAGTGGCATCTGAATCGGGCAGTCTTTACTCTGCAGTTGACACTGGCCAATTACACATACCCTTTCCTCAGTCAGACTTCACTCAGCCATCAGGCAAGGAGACCAGGGGACCCTGAGCATTTCAGGGGTTTCTTCTGCTTCTCTAGGCTGCTCCTCTCACTGGTCTCAACAGCTGGGTTCTCCTTCATAGGCAGACAGACTCATGTGGGAAGAGACTGGGTCACTGACAGTCAAACAGCTTATTCCACCAAGGCTTGCAGAAACCGGGTGAGAGCCCCTCACCTTTGGCAGACTGGCTATCACCAAAATCCGTCCTGGAACACAGTGGCTCGTCTCCTTGGGCAGTGAAGCAACTCATCTGGAACAGTGTGAACGTTTGGGACCCACTTTTATAAGGATGTTTCAGACAGGTGTTTTGGCCTGTGTATTTTTTATAGTTTATTTTTCCTTTGCATTTCAGACAGGTTCTTTGTTCAGGGTGATGCATCTCTGCACTTGACTCTCATAATCCTTCCAGGATGGGCCACTCTAAGGAAAATAAAATCCATAGACTAGCTCCAGAAATGTCTCTTGCACTAGCTACTGTCTCTGCAGACTCACCCGCATTTCCCCACAATTAAACAAATGATGGTGCTCAAGAAGGACCATTCAACAATCTCTTGGTAAAAAGGTCATATAGAGTTTCTAAAGGCAGCCCTGTCTCCAAGCCCCTACACTTCTGTGTCTACAGTTACACCCTTTTCTGGAATGCAGGAGATACACTTCCCTCTCTAGGGGCCGTTTCAAAACCTCCTTCTTCCAATGTCCGACAAGAGACAATCCAGAAGTCTCACTGGTAACAACATCCATACATTATCACAAATAATATGGAGTTCAGCTACCATACACTATACATGTAATCGACATTCACACAGGGATGTCAGGGTAGGGTCTGGTTATGACAAATGAGTGGAACATTTACTTCAGCGGGCCTGAAGACATCATGCTCAAATCCCTGAACAGGTAAGAAATCCTGTTAAGATACAGATCACTAAAATCACAATGCATTGCCGCCACTACTCAATGTACACGCCCAAGGACACTACGGTAGTCTCATGCCGAACCAAGAGTATGTATTGTCACCCCTTCATGACCTTATAGCCAGGCTCTGGCATTTAGTGTCAATTTCAGGCTTGGGCCTGCACCTCTCACACAGGGTATTGTGTGCTGAGGCCAAAATGAAGTCAGGATACGAAATAAACTGCAGTGGATTTACTAAAGGCAGGGGTACATGTACTTTATCATCCATGGGGACATTTCCTTTGCAACAGTAGTGTTCCTGCAGATATGGCAAGAACATGCTATTGCTTTAATTGCCTGCCAGTATAGTGGTAGAGTTACCATTAAAACCGTCTGAAATGTAAGGGGGACATACTTCCTTGTGTGAAGTGTGGCGTCTTATTTTCTCCTGACTGTCTTGACCACTGCAAACAGCGTAAGCCCTGATAAAGGCCCATGCACCACTCACAACAGAATAAACAATGTCTCTGGAGAACTTGTCTTGAAGAATGAAACCAGCAAAGAACAATAGTGTCCTGTAAAAAAAGATTACACAACAAATAAAATCAACTTACTCAGTCCATATGGGTTAATTACTTAACAACAAGAACTTACGAAAACTTGAGCAGGAACCCCTAACCTTATGAAATGTACTACAGGTGTTCACATATAAAAAAAAAATGATGCACATGTGATGAAAATTGATCAATGTATTTATCTAAATATGTTGTTCGCCTTATTAGGTATTAACTCAGAACATATCTTATTTTATACAAAAAAAGTCACATTATTATAGGAGACTGGTATAAATGCATACTCAGTGGGACAAACCTAGTACCAGAGATTATTGAGTTATCTACATATGAGCTACATTGGTGTACACTCCACACATTTAAGCTCTTAGTTTCTTTATTCACTTTAAATAAGGTTTGTAAACTACACCCACCCCCCAAACTGGAACCAAATTCTCCCGTATTCAGAACATCAATAAAATAAATATTCCCTATGGTCATCTACTCAGACTAGACTATCTTGCAGATTTTTACAGGACTTAATCCCAGAATCAGGGCACAAGCAGATGCTGCCCACGCGCAACCCAAAGGGAATTGGAACAATGAAACCCAGCTCAATGGAACTCAATTGATCAACATTAAAAAGATGGAAGGCTAGGGAGAAATACAGGGACCCCAATCAGTGGCAATGAGGCCAAATATAAATTCCTGAACTGGATGCATTAGTCCAATGAGCCACCAGAGCTGGATTTACATGCTCTTTGGAACAGTAAGGTCAGCTTTTTAGAACTAAATCAGAATATGTGTTACTGTAAAGGTAGGAAAACCTTACACTTGCCTTTTTCAACTGACAAAGAGCCACCTTTGAAAGATATTGAAGTATTATTTTTCCCTTCAATCTGGCCCCTGCTACTAAAACCTATCATGGACTTTCAAAGGTAGTCCTTTTCCCCTCCTTCTCACATCAGTGTCTGGGTCACCCTCTAGCCACAGGAATGGAGGTAATATACACTTGGACTTTCTGGGGCAGCTGTCCTCATCTTCAACATATGCACACAGACACACACACTTGGCATAGACACAGGATGCCAGCACACGGTTCTGGGCAGCCACACATTCACATAACAACTGAACTTCACACAAGAGGGTCTTGTAGGCCACACTCTCAGTGGCATAGATAAAAAGGTTTGGTCGCACCATCAGTCTTAAAATATGGTATGCTGTAATGACTACTTTATGTCTGATACCAAGACAGGTACAGTAGTTCTCTTTCCATAATGTGGGCACGCTTGGGGCACCCCTGAGGATAGGTACAGGATATGGCTTAGTCAGGGACAGTCCCAGCCCTCTGCGCATGCTTAAATTAGCATGAGACTAGGACCAACATTAAAATCAGAATTCCACATTCACACATAGTCGGGCACTCAAGGGAGGGCAGCACACCTGTACACTACGCAGGGAACATTCCTCCACCACCATGCCAGCGTCCAACAGGGCTGTACTGTTCTTTCATCTCAGCGTGCTCTTTATAAGACAGCTGCACAGCAAGGGGTGAGAAGCCACACACAACAGCAACGGCTGTGTGATGAATGCACCTTGGTGGTTTAATGGTGGCGCGCTCTATGTCTCTCTTCTCTCACACTCCCCCTCTCACTAGGTGAGACATTTGTACCCTCACCGTTCCGGGCTGCCTTTTCTTCTGTAATTAATGAGCAATCATCTCACAGTCACTGAGCCTGGTGGATTACAGGCCCCTCTGCTGGGCCTGCTGACATGTGATGACACAGCTGTCAGTCACAGGCCTCAGGGCTGAGGCAAGAATGGAACAGTGGGGAGCCTGGAAGTAGCTGGTGCGCCCTTCTCACCTGCTTCAACCTCATTAGGTTAATTGCATAGAGATTAAAAGCGGCATTTCTGTTCTACTCTCAGCTAATGCTTGGAAATGGACATTTTAAATATGGGCACTGATTCGAGGCACTGTGCGGCTAAAACAAAGGCACCTTTGGCAAGCGTGAATACGATAAAGGAAGTGAAAGAAATCCCAATGAACACGTTTCTGCCTTAAATGGCCTTGGCTCCACTGCTCACTTACTGCCCCCTGACTGACCACTAGATTGTTGTACACCTATGGATCCCAGCGTTAGCATGCTATGCACATACATGCAATGAACGTGCTTCTCCCATTACTGTATCCGTCCCACCATCAATGTGAGGCACTCTGATCCCCACTTGGATAATGTTTCTGCTATGCATATATGTCATGTTTGTTCTTTTCCCTCTATTGTATCCTACCTCCTATAACTATGAAGCGCTCTGATACCCCCATGGGTCATGCTTGCGCTATACAAAACTTTATAAATTTATAATAAATTAATAGATATAGTGCAGGGCATGTGGATTCAGGGATTGGAGGGATTGGAGCTAAGTATGCAAATGTGAGTAGACACAGGACAGATAGATACAGCCTACTGAGGAGCAAGAGGATCAGCCTCCCCCATTCCCCCTTCCACTCTTCCGCTGGTCCAGGGACTATACGGGAGGTATACACATAAGTTCCTGCCACAGAACCCTCCAGGACACTTATATCCATGCGTTGGCACTGGAGATCGGCAAGATTCATGACATTTGCACCATGCGAAGTACCATGACTTTAATGAAGCAAAATCTCACATGATATTGTTTTATTTTTTGCTTGAAAATCTTCCAGAAGCGCCTGGGAATTTTCATGAGAGACATTTTCTTCTCCGGTCAGTGCTCTTCTACGTTGTCTCGGGTGAGATTTTAATGCAAGATGGGCCCTTATGTACATTTTTCATGCTAGATTCCATTAAATTAATTTCACTGAGTTTTCACAAAAGGACATTAGCAATTTTGCACATCCCTAGACATGGCACCTAGCTATCAGTTGTAAGCAGGAAAGTTCTGGAGAATCACAGCAGCATTTGGAAGAGCCATGTCAAGTCTGAACTTGTGTGAACCCCGCTTATGTGCTTCCTGAACACTGAATAGTTGAGCTGTCTTCCTCTCCCTGCTAGCACTCAATTTAAAAACCCTCTGAAGTGTTACTATCTTGCTGCTGATGCTGCTGTCTTGCTAGTTTGGAAGCACCTAGCATGAGCAAGGAATCTGGAGAATCTGGCAGGGTCATCTTACTTCTCAACAGAGAAAGTATCGACCAAGAGTAGGTGACACTTCCTTTAACATTCCTGTGGAGTATACTTCAATGTATGTACTCATGCTTCAATGTATGTGAGCATGCTTCCCTGAACCCCACCACCACATCAACTTTCACTGGCACCAACAAGCCTCCAACTATGGTGGCGTGAGCATGGGACATCGATAGTGTCTGTGGCCTTGTGCCAAAACAAGTGTTCCTTAGCCACACTCCATACACAATGGCAAACAGACATTTGTGCCATTGTGCAATTATTGTTAAATGTATCTTTTAAGATTCTTTGGCTGACACTTCAAATATTAAGTGTAATATGCTAGCAGAGTACTTTGTGAAAAAATTAAGGTGAGGGACATTTATACAAATTTTGGAGGACATTACCTTGGCCTTACCCAAGCTCAGGATATACAATCAGAGCAGCAAGTCACTTTTGAGTCCATATCTATCTTTCTTTGAGCTCATAAGTATAGAATGCCTACAAATGTCTTACTCCAGAATAACATCTGGCTCCCCTGGTGACCCAGCACCGCCAGACATATTAAAAAAGTCAAGGGATGTTCTTTTTCCACTTTTTCTTAGCTTGGTGAATCTTTCTACTTCCACTCACTGCGGTGGTTCTGACCAGTTGAAACATGCCATGGTCATTCCTTTATTAAAAAATCTTTGCTAAATCATAAGCTGCTAGAAAACTATTGGTCTATTTCTATTTTCCTCGTTTTACCAAAGTTTTGGACAAATTCACCAATAATCAACTGGTAGAGTATCTGGTGGAACATCACCTACTTAACCCATCCCCAAACTGGTTCGCAACACTGAGACCGCGCTGCTCAGGGTTACAGAGAAGCTTTGTCAGACTGTGAATAAGGAAGGTTCAGCTGCTTTCATCCTACTGGATCTACGCTCTGCTATAACAATGTATCCCATAAGGGTCTGATTAAAGAGACTGAGTGACTGCGGGGTTTGTGGCAAGGCCCTAGCTTTGTTTAAATACTCTTTGGAAGGACGTTCTTTCCAAGTGATGCCACTTGCCTCCACAAATCATCAGCTTGAGTTAGGGGTTCCTCAGGGATCTGCACTAAGAGGCCGATTACTATGCGTAAAATCGTAAAATGCTGGTCGGATTCCTTTCCGACCACCTAATTACAATGGAGGTAGTCAGAAAGGAATCCAGCCGGTCATTCCACCTGGCTTCCGGCAGGCTCGGAGAGCCCGTCGGCCAGTCGGAATGCGGTCTGTAATCCCAAGGGCTGCTCTTTCGCCCTTGGGATTACGATGTCGGGTTTCGGCAGCCTTTCCGTGCCGACCTTGCTGACACAGAAAGGCTGTTGGAACTCGCATTTGGAAGCCCACAGCAGGACACCCTTGGGTGCACCGCCTCCTGTTGGAAGCCGAGGGGGCACTATGGTGCCCCCCTGTTGATCCCTGCACCCCGTGGCAGGCACTCTGAGGAAGCTCTGGTGCTACTTTCAAAGTATGAATATTTTATATTGTTCGTGTTGGGCTTCTTTAACAAATGTTACGAATGAGGCATTATTGATTTTGATGTGATGCTCAGAAGTCTCTCCACTCCTCCCGAGAACACCCCGCCCCCTCTACATGGCACCTTCAAAATTAGTAACTCTACAGCACTCCCCAGTGGTTCCTACACCATCTCCTTTGTTAACAATTTTAAGCATACTGGACGGCTCTGGAGCAAGTCCTGGGGCTGAAACTTCATAGGATAATACTGTTTTGCTGTTGATGAGTTGTTTGTTTGCATCATTTGGTTTGGTTGTTACCGCGTCACATTTTAAGGTATTATTAAAGTGCTGTTCGTTTTTTTCGATCGACCCTGGCTGGATATTCCATCTTTATTGTGATTACTGTGTTTTACTCCACCAAGCTTCCTGTAGCCCCCTGATCTAGCTCATTACTGCTTTGGAAGTCAATCAACATAGCTTTAGAAGCCCAGTTTTCCATCTAGACTACGTCATAGTATCCTGCTCAGAGGAGAACACTTGCAGCATCACCATTGATGCTCTGAGGTGGCCCCTACAGCTCCGCAAACCTTGAAAGAAAGTACGACCAGAGTTAATCCATATCTGCGCCGTTGGATGGCTCAATCGCCTAAAAATTAACCCAACTTGAGATGATGCATTTTAAAACTTAGAATATGGTATTTCCCGGTAACAGTGCATTGCAGTGGGAAAAGTGTATTTTTAGGCAGTATTTAGCAACAACACACACATTATTTGAAGGAAGACATTTCCTAGCAACCAAAGTAAACCTATCTGGATTTGTCATCATGTCTCAATTAGGCCGTTATGTTGTTTTGGGAGTTTCTCTGGTTGTAGGAATCCTCCAAAGTGCAAACAATCACTTATGACTCCTGTTCTGTTTTTCGTATTCCTCTATATAGAAGGCTGAAGTTTTCTAACTTTGCCTGAGGCAAAGCTTCACTATTACTGATGCATTTACTGCAGGCAAATGTTACCTTAAGAGTTACAGGATTTCAGGATGCAAGAAATTGTGTAGCTTTCGGTGGCAACGGGGAAAATAGTATACTAGGGGCCATTTTTTCAATGAAGTGGCGGAGAGAGGCGTCAGCCTTCTTGACTCAACGCCTCTCGTGCCACTTCAGGAACTCGAGGCTGCACCCTATTCTCAAGGATATGTTTCCCCCTGCGATGGCGCTAAGTTTCACAACTTAGCGCCAACGCAGGCACCCTTGCACCAGAGGGCAAGGGTGTCTGCAAGCAGGGAGGTTTGTTTATGTATAGGAAGGTGTCCCTTCCTGCACATTAACAAACCTAAAATGCCAGTTTGTAACTTATATATGTGCTGCTTCGTGCAGCACACATGTAAGTTACAAAACAGCATTTTTAAATAAGGTTTGTTTATGTACAGGAAGGGGCACCTTCCTGTACATAAACAAACCATTACATTTTGCTTTTTCCATGGGTGCTGCACAAGGCAGCACACATGGAAAAAGAAAAAATGAGGAGAAATAAAGCATTTCTCCTCGTTTCGCCACCTTAAGACCAGATTTTTCCTGGTCTTAAGTTTGGCGCTACCTCCTATTTACACTGCCCATGAGAATAGGAGGTAGCGTCAAACTCAATGGATGTTGCGGTGGAACACCCACCGCAACACCCACTGCACGTCCCTTTCACGCTAAAAACAGCGTGAAGGGACCCCTATTCACAAGGCAGCTGCCTTGTGAATAGGGCTTAGCCCCTATTGCCACCACAACGTCACTGAAAGTGACGTTGTGGCGGCGATAGGGGGTTGAGAATATGCCCCTAGTTGTATTAATGTTTATCTGGAGGAATTGGGGTACATAGAAAGTAAACACATTATATGTTAGCTCTTGCTTGTCATAAGATTTTGAGGGATGAATCTTGGACAGAAATCTACTTGTTCCAAACGTGTCTAAGAATCGCATACAATTATGGTAAATCTAAACTTACTATACATTATGCCTTTTTGAGCTACAGCTAGTCTTGTCTTCTCTCTGTTAACAGAATCCCGTGATGTTTTCAGGATGCCTACAATAATTGCTTTAGGTGAATGACTTTCAGTGGACTCTGGTTTTACATTAGTTGATCATTATGACATTTCCAATAGATTTTACTGTTCAGTGTGTCAATGAGCACAGCCCCAACTTTGCAGAGTAATCAATTGATAAGTATGTTTTATTTATAAATATGCCAATCAATTAAATAGTTTCACTAAATAAAGTAATTTATAATTGTGCCATATTGCTGTTTTATCAAATTTCACCTGTTAGTTATTGGTACTTTTATCATCATTATTTGGGTGGTAGATTGACCTGTAGGAAGCACATTGTTTGGACTCTTTTTTAAATGAGTTTAGAGCATGCCTCCATGAAAAAGCTGCATTTGCTGCTACAGCCTTGAGAGCTTATGTATCGAAATTCCTGATATACTGTATAGTGCTTCAAAGGAATGGCATCCATTACTTAAGGTGTTCCATGCTTCATAGGTTTTAAGGCCTCTGTGGTCCATGTATCCATAGATATTGCCTTCAGCATATTTCCTTAATCCTTGCCGACTGCGATGATTGACCGCCGCCAAAATGTCATCAACATCTGATTCTTTCACATGGAGATCTATTCAGGGTAAGTCCTCATATTATATTTTCCTTTTTTTTTTAAAAAAAAAAAAACATTTTATTTTATTCCCTAAATGACCCATAGGTTTGCCAATAATGATTTTATGTTTATCGTACTTAACCTGTCAAGCTAATACTGACTCAGAGCTTTCATTGCTTCTCAAACTCTAGAATGACGCTTCTGACATATTTCTGTGTTTTTTGCGTAAGCATTTTCATCAATTAGTTAGATCTTGCTAAGTCCAGGCTAGTTCATTCTCTCAAAGCTTGAGTGCGAAAGTGCACAGTATATCTTCTATTCCCACTAGGACTTATACTCAGAGGTCAATTTACTCATGTGTAAATGTAAGCCTGCACCTAAGTGTAAATCTATACTATGGTGCTATTTCCCATTTCCAAGTGTAGATTATTAACACCTAGGTGTAGACTTGTATGTCTCCATCCCTTAAGCTCAGGGGGTTCAGACATCTAAGACTGCATTTACGAATTACTACTGGTAACTTATTAAAAGTGCCATAGAATATAATGCACTTATAATAGGGCAGACAGTATATCCATAATATTTGTGGCTAAGTAATCTGTCCGCCAAAATCTAAATCAAGCCCTAAACTTTCTCAACTCGATTATATATCCACCAAGGACAGTCTTTTTCGCTTATTCCAAAACTGTTAACATAAGTTAAGAATTCAACCAACACTTGCTTTTTTTCCTGTGGATTCATTACTTGCCTTATTCTCTGTTAAATGGGATCTTATATTCTCATTTGTATCCACTGTCCATATCGACCCTTTATCTTTATTTGTTCTGTAATGCTCAGGCAAGCATAACAATCAAACCAAAGCACACTGAGCTGAAATAGCCTGTTCCCAAAATGTACTTTAACTATTTTATGTGATCCCTCCCCCAAACTCCTTTCATACTCTGTAAATGCCCCATTGCCTATCTGACATGCATTTATAGCCAGAGCCATGCTAAGGATTTTTGTGCTCCTCTTTTCAGATATATTTGAGACATCACATGTGGAACATTAAGAATAGAAATTGGTAACCATTACACATACATACAACAGTCAGAAATGTCTGTCCATATACACAGATGAATGACTGGAATGGTATATAATTGGGTGTTTATTATATTGAATTAATTTTGGCAAAATGCTTATTCTATTTCAGCTAGTGCCAGATCATTGTATGGTAAATATACATGTTATAGAATTTGGATTACTCCATATATGATTTGTTAATGTTAGCTGCTCAATTGTAAAGTGTGGTGTGCAGCACAACTTGACTCCTTTTTGGTGTTACAGCAGAGGACATTGCTTGGTTACAGTGATGTGCTGATGCTGAACATGGTTGAATGGATTAAAATTCATGTTTATTAATGTATATAAAACAGGAGAGGTGGAGATTTCCACTCATAGGTTTATGAATTGCATTTTGTAGTGAGTAGTACTCAGGGGCGGCTCCTACGTAATGGCGGAGGAGCGTCACCCCACTAGTCAGTCAGTCACAGAAAAA
Organism: Triturus cristatus; assembly: GCF_964204655.1. Lineage (NCBI taxonomy): Eukaryota > Metazoa > Chordata > Amphibia > Caudata > Salamandridae > Triturus > Triturus cristatus. The sequence continues at coordinate 968,477,938 of NC_140580.1, forward strand.
TAAAATGATAATAAAACAATAATATCATTTGATTTTTCTGTGACTGATGAGTTGATGCCAGTGTAGGGTGGGGCCAGGCCGGGCCATGGCATGGGGAGGAGTGATGGGCACTGTAAAGTGTGCATGCCAGTTTGGCTGGCCAAACTGACATGTGTACTTCTATTTCTCCAATGCAGCTGTGTTGCACAGCCAGATTGGAGAAACAGCCCAGACTCCCATGCACTGTTTAAGCGGCAGACCAGGCCGCTCAGGCGAATCCTGGTGCTTCTTTCATGCTAGGTATAGCATGAGAGCAGTGTCTTGATTGGACAGGGTGCCTGTGCTTTCGCAGTGACCACTGGGAGCAGAGAACCCCAGAGACATCCGTCAGCAACAGCTATGTTTTTCAAATTATTGTTATTCACAGTCCCCCCCACCCCTCAACCCCCACACTTGTCTTATGCGGCTGACGCCACTGATAGTTCTACTGTAGAGTTACTTTATGCTCTACAGAATGTAGTTTGTGACTCAGGCCCTTAGTCCTTAGTCATTAGAACAGATGCTCAGGTTACGCATATCAATGCAGACTCAAGCTCCACACAGGATGTATCCCCCAGATTACAAATATCGTGTAGGCTCAGACAGCAATCTTTCGGCCTGCAAAGACTATATGTTGAGGTGTCGGAGCTGTGTCTCACGTTGGAGAAACAAGCTCAGACTTCAGAGTCATGAGCTGCCCCACATGTTATATAGATCACTGAGGCTTTGGCCAGTAAGCCTTTGCCACAGGTAACAGAGATCCTACAGGCTAAAGCCTCAAACAGATAATCTGTCCACCAGTTTCCATAGACTGCACAGGCTCCCCTCTTTTAGTAAAGTCCCACACGATGTTGTGTTATCAGCTTCTGCACAGATAATGTCTGCTATTCACATGGCCTCACATCACTCTCAGGAGTCCAGGGAGAGTTTTTGCATAGTTCTGTGATTTTTCACAGACCAACATCACAGTATTCTGGTATTTTGTTGACACGTCGGTTCGTTTGATGCTTCCTGGCGGGCTCTATTGGTCTGATACAGGGAAACTGTGTGGCTCTTTTGTGTCCTAATCGTGTGTCTTTTGCATCTAAGTAGGTGGGCATTGGGAATTTGCATTTCTCCCATCGATGGTGGTGGTTGGTTATCCATCGCTTGCCAGGCGGTCTCGATAGCAGGCATCATGCTGCAAGATGTATGCCTGTATGCAGTGTTGTGTATGTGAAAGTTTGAGTGGGGTTCACTGCCTAATATTTGCTTTTGTCTCTGAGTGTTGGAGTGTGTGTGACGAGTGTGTTGTACTGTTGTGCATTATGTGAATTTGGTACAGTGTTGAGCATGCGAAGGTCTGCACAGATCTGGCGAATGTGCTCTGTTGTCCCCTTTGCCTGTGTGAAGAGTGTGATAGTGTGCCTTCTACTGTTGGCGAGAGTCGGGTTGCTAACTTTATGGTTTTGGTTCATGTTTGACCATCACAGACTGGCATCGGACAAATGTATATTGTGAGATTGCAATATTTCTCAATCACAGAGAAGTACGAAACACAATACTTTGAAATAAAACATGAGGCAATCTGAGTGAGAAATGCATGTTATAAAATGGGGCAGATTCATATCAGAGTTGCGCCACTTTTACGCCGCCGTTGCGTCACTTTTGTGACGCAGCGGCGACGTAAACCCTGCGCCATTGTTGCGCCCCATTTACATCGTCACGGTGTAAAGCCCTGCGCCACATGAAACCTGCGTCAGGTTTCATGTGGGCGTTTCTACTCAGGGGGGGCGTTCCGTCGCAGGAACGCCCCTGAAAAGTGACTCAGTGAAATCTATAAGATTTCACTGAGTCACTTTCCCAACGCTGATGCGTCAAAACCCTGCGCCTGCTTGAAGCAGGCGTAAGGCTTGACGCACCATGTTAGGGATAGGGTAGGTTGGAACAGTGCTGGAGTTGCGTCGCACTTGTGATGCAACTTCAGCACTGCGCCAACCTTACGCCGGCAGATGCGTCACGTATCTGCTTGTCCTTGCGCCACGATGCACCGCATTGTAAATGCGGCGCATCTGCGGTGGCGCAAGGGCAAACTTGCGTGACGCATCTTCCCTGGCGCATCCATGCTGATTTGCAGGGATGCGTCAGGGAACATAAATCTGCCCCAATGTTTGAAATAGCGGCCTGTAGTTTTAACTGGTGTGCAAACTACATTTAGAAAAAACTGTAATTAGGCAAAACTATAGACATCAAATGGCATGCTTTAAAATGTCAATAATTTGCTTTTATTTAACTCGTTGTGCCAGGGTTTTCGTAGCTTCCAAGAAATATAAATAGCACGTGTTAGCATTACTCGTTAATCATAGACAATATACTAATGGAACAATAAAAAGATTCTGGGGTGCAGTCATAAGTGGCCTGGGGCACAGCAGTGTGCCACAAATACCTGTGTCTTACTTGACCACTATTAATAAGCAGATGCAAGAGGCAGGGTGTTTCGGGGGCTCTTCGGGTGTCCACTCTGTTTTGATGAAACAGAATATAAGGGTGTTTGAAGATTATAGGGAAGTGAGGTACTCTAGTGGCCGCAGGTGGTATTATGGGGGTTTCCTCGAGCACATAGGTCTTCCTTCGGAGCCTTTAACAAGTAATACAATTTGCAACTCAGATGTGCCCAGTCCTAGGCGTTTTCAAATTTGTTTTTAAAGGAAAAAGATTTTTTTCACAGCAATGTTACAAATGTTTTAGAACGCATAATAATAAAATATATTTTAAAAATATTTCAGATTCGTTTCTAACTTTATCACTTCCAAATGTAAAGCATAACTTTTCAAATCCATTTATTCAAGTTTTTTTCGTGCAAACGAGTTGCTTTTCTCCCTTTTACTATTGAACAGTCCAACTAAGCACTTATTTATGACTAATCAATCACCGGCATCTTTGAAGGTTTCCAAACAATCACAGACCGGAATCTGTCAATGAGATGTAAGCCACACCACAAAATGGTATGGAGGTGACCAGAAATAGAGACGCTTTGTGAAAAGAGTGGCCTTCACTACAGATGCCAGCATCTCACGTGACAGGAAGTAATGCATTCATTCTGCCTACCCTTCTTCCTAGAGGCCTGGTCTAGGGACTCGGAGTCATGAGGAATGACGCTTACCGCTCTAAGCACCTATCTCTTAGATGCAGGTGTAACACTTGAAAGCTATTCCCTCTTCATTGATACTTAACAAGCGAAGGCTTTTGGCAGCCGAGCCAGCCCTTTTATACAACACTCACATTCACGGGTACCTGACAGCAAATCTGTACCTCGGTTACACAAACTGTACAGGTTCTGACTTCTGACAACAAAGCAATCTCCCAAGCTACCTTCATCATCTTACCAGCTAAGGCACTACACAGCAACGCTTTCATTTGGATGGCACAGTTGCTGAGTCTCTTGCCCCTGACACCAGAGGTATCCTTCCAGTTGCAGAGCTCCTACAAACTCAGGCACCTTTCAGCAAAACTCTCTCTCCAGTTACACAGCTTACGAATTGACAGACGTCTAAGCACCCTCTTTCTCTCGGGGTGTCGGTGTCTAGCAGCGCGGTTATCCATCAGGGTGCATAGATCTTACAGGCTCAGGCTTTGGAGAGCAAATCTAACACCAACCAAACAGAGGGAGCAAGTTTAACACTCTGGAGGAAAGGAAACAACAGCTCTTTCCACTAACATATTCTGAAAAGAGGGAGAAAGCACTACATTTGTACTCAAGGGTCTGTACTAGCACCCTTGAGGAATATTTATGTGTGGCTACAAATGAGAAAATAAAAGGAATAGCAATTGGATTTTCAAAATAGGTCGAGAAGAGACACAATTGAAAGCTGGACACAGCTTGCTCACCTCAGGAGAGTGTAATGATGTGAAATGAAACAAGATAAGTTCCATCTGGCATCTATTCAACTTTCTATCTTGTTTATGTAGAGACGTTTCAACATTAGTATGTGGTCCCCATATGACTTCAAGCATGTGTAATTGACCATTAAGCTCATATATTAGGGTTGTCGTGGACTGCCATCTTCAGCATAGCTTCTGACCGCTCCTCAAACGTCGGGGGCAGTTTCAACTTCCCGCGTCGCAGCACCCAGGTGTCAGCAACAGCTACAGCGGAATCAAACCATTTTTATGACTGTTTATCAAAATTACCTCCTCGTCTGTCTTCTTGTCTCAGTGCTCACACAAAGAGCAGTCATTCTCCTCACAGGAAATTTTACCTAGTCCTAAATAAAATGTTTGCCCATCTTGGCCGCCATATCTCGACACGCCCAAAAGGAAGAACTTAACAGGACCACTTCCTGTTTTTTCCCTTCTGCAATTGCTGCGGCTGTTACCTTCCCAAACTATTTCAAGTGTTTCCATCATTGTTTCTATCTTGTTGAAATTTGAATCTCGGATTTTCTTTTTAAGGAAGGCTTGCTGTATCATCAGTCTTCGGTTATAGGAGGATCCTACAGCCCTGCTAAGCGCCCGAGACCCTACACTATGATATTCAGCTTTACAGGCTCGATAAGTCCTTTTGTGTGTATTGAGATGGACAATCAGGTGATCAAAGCCTACACCCATCACTATGGGGTGATGCAGGGCTCCCTTTTTCTCCTTTCTCAGGAGATATGTCTCTGGGCAGAAAAGGAATCCCCTCGGTATCGCAGCAGTTTATTTCCGAGGAAGGAGAATGGGCCTGCGGAGTGGTTGAGTAAAAAGTTCCTCTTCTCGTAACTGTCTGCCTCTTCCCACTAGTTTTTGAACATATTGTCCAAAGTTTAGTCAACTATGGTTACAGCTTTTTGCATGGAAGACAACACTCTTCTTCCGCATTTCTGCAGCTTGATGCCCACCAAGAATGACTGGGCGGTAGACACTCTAGCCATACCTTGGGCTCGGGGTCTCCTTTACAGGTTTGCTACCTTTCCACTCATCCCCAGAGTACTGAGGAAGATCTAGGAGGATCATGCAAGGTCCTCCTTGTTGTCCCAGAATGGTCCAGGAGACCATGGTTTCCCCTGTTCCGGATGGAGGATTGTCCTCACTGGCCATTTCCCATTCTGCCTTCCCCTTCGAGAGTTCCTCTTTGGCAAGACTGGTGAAAGCAGCTGAAACTGCGGGTGTTGCTCTTGTAAGGCTAGACCACCAGGGTTGTTAGAATTAAGTGGCAAAAAGCATTCAACACTCTAGGAAAAATCACCACATTGAAGGCTTACAGTGGCCATTGGTGTAACTTCGAGTCCTGGTGCAGGAATAGACGTTTATCCAGTCTCCTGTGCTCCTGTCAAAACCTTAGATTTCCTATGAGATGTTTTTTGCTTGGTTTGGTCGTTTCTTCAATCAAAGCCCAGTGGGCCTTCATTCAGGCTTTCAGGGGTTCTGAAGTTTTTAACTCTGCTGGATTTTCGACCATTAAGACGTTTTTTTTCTTTGAAGGCCAGGTACCCATTGTTCTATTTCACCTTAGCACCTACCTTTAGTACTTCAAGCTGTAATGGGTGCCCCCTTTGTACCCTTGCCATCTTCAGACCCTGAGATTTGTATCAGTTAAGGATCTCTCTCCTTAGTTGCCATTTTTCTGGTCGTCAAATTGGGGGAATCTGCACTTAGCTCAAATCCTCTCCTTTTTTAGGGTTTTGTAATGACAGGGTCACTCTTAAACCAAGTTCCCTCTTTCTCCTAAAGGTGGTTTTAAAGTTTATTGCCTTGGAAAGGTATTCATCCAACTACATCCACCCTTTCCAAATGGATAAAAATGGCAATACTGAAATCCTATGAGGTGTCTAAAGTGGAGTTACTGTCCAGCATCCAGGGCAAATCAATGTGAAGAAACACATTCCTAGTGGGCAACGTTTGAGCGAGCATCCTTGAAGAACATTTGCAGAGCAACAGCCACTTAGATGTATCCAAATCATGTCAAGTCCATGTCACGTTATCGACTCCAGTTGAGTGGTGTAGAATCAGCAGAGTTTTGTGGCCAGGTTTTGTCTTCTGTTCATCACCTTTGATTTGTTTTTCACATTTATTAAAAAATCACAAGTTTAGCATCAACCTTCTGTGGGCTCAGCTTTCTTTATTCAAGACAGCTTCATAATAAATCACTCTGGGCTAGGGTATTAGCTCATTGTGTAAGGACTGGGCCAGGAAGACAGATGAGGAGGTAATGACTCAGTTACTTATCAGTGACCATCATTACTTCTAGTTCAGGTCTTCCTGTATTAGTCCTGAGCCCCTCCCGCCCTATCCAGTCCTTGAGAGGGATTGATTGTTGGTTTATTAAATGTCTGCTCTTTTGAGCTTGGTATATCAGAAAGTGCTTGTGTTAAGTTCCTCTTTTTGTCCGTGTCAGGATATGGCAGCCATATTGTAGGAGCTGTTTAGTTTTGGCTAGGTAATACTTTTTATGAGGCAGGAGGACCACTCATTGTGTAAGGACCGGGACAGAAAGACCAGGTCTGGGAGTAATGACAATTACCAGTAGGTACCGGGTCATTATCTTCTTCATAACATTTAGGATTGCAAGTTGCAACGCTGGGATAATCTGCAATTCACTTTTGCACTGGAGTTGCCGCAGCAATGCATTTTTTTAAAAAGCATTTTTTGTCCATTAACATCTATGCACCTCTTATCACCAAAGGAATCATTCTGAGTTTTTGTTTTTAATTGTAATCAATCAATTCACAAGCATTGCACAATAATATAGATGGCTTATCTTTTTGCATTGAAATAAATTGAAAATGCAAAGTGAAATCACTTCCTTTAGCTACTCACAACTGGAAATAATTTTGACCTAATAAATACACAGTAATTGATGCAGTTTAGGTAGGAGCCCGGGAGACAGGAAGTGGCGTGGCTGGGGACGTTTATTGACAGAAAGGGATATGCCTAGGGGTCTGTAGTTAAAACAGTGACATGGTTGAGAATCCTCAATGAAAATATATGACTAAGCTAGGGGCAGGAGACAACATGTTTATGTTATATTGACTTGCTTCAAGGAGTAGGATGGAGGAAGGCCCGGAAGTCACATCTGAGTTTGTGCTCAAGGTGAAACGTTGTAAAAGGTTGGTTCCAGTAACACAGGAACATTTTTTGACTTCCATCTGCTCTTAATGACTTTTATTGTTAAGTCAAGTATTTTTATGACTGTGAAAGGACTAAGCACAACATTCCTTAAGTGGGATGAACACTAGATGTCTGGCAGATAGGCCCCGGCTGTATAGAAGCATGTTCCCATTAAGAGGCCCTATTAAATTGAAACTCTAAACTGTTACCTTAATGGGGGTAGGAAAAGCTTTTAAACAATGGTACTTAAGATTGTTATCATGGTCAGTTTTTATTGTTATTTTAATTGGAGGCACAGAAATAAAAAGGCTGGCTTGAACTGCCTTAATGCTGGTGTAGGTATTCGAATGCCATTTGAAATGACAGAATTTAAAATATTTCTTTCCCTTCCGCATCGGGCTCGCACCCCAGCTCACCACTCTACCTGCCAGTCCAGGAAACTGCCAAGTGCACCCGACCTACAGAAACAGCAGTGTGCTGTAAGATCCTGCTCTGCCCCAGACCATCAGCCAGTCTGGGCCCTGCAATATACTCACAGGGACAAGAGTAGGCAGGAAACTCAGGTGTCCGGCACCACTCCCGATAAAGACCATGATCTGGAAGGTAGAGGAGACCTGAAGCTGGCAATGTACCCATGGAGACCTGAAGCCGGCAATGTACCAACAGAGACCTGAAGCCAGCAATGTACCCATGGAGAACTGAAGCCGGCAATGTACCCATGGAGACCTGAAGCCAGCAATGTACCCATGGACACCTGAAGCCAGCAATGTACCAACGGAGACCTGAAGCCAGCAATGTACCCATGGAGACCTGAAGCCAGCAATGTACCCATGGAGAACTGAAGCCGGCAATGTACCAACAGAGACCTGAAGCCAGCAATGTACCCAGGGAGAACTGAAGCCGGCAATGTACCAACGGAGACCTGAAGCCGGCAATGTACCCATGGAGAACTGAAGCCGGCAATGTACCAACAGAGACCTGAAGCCAGCAATGTACCCATGGAGAACTGAAGCCGGCAATGTACCCATGGAGACCTGAAGCCAGCAATGTACCCATGGACACCTGAAGCCAGCAATGTACCAACGGAGACCTGAAGCCAGCAATGTACCCATGGAGACCTGAAGCCGGCAATGTACCAACAGAGACCTGAAGCCAGCAATGTACCCATGGAGACCTGAAGCCAGCAATGTACCCATGGAGAACTGAAGCCGGCAATGTATCAACGGAGACCTGAAGCCAGCAATGTACCCATGGACACCTGAAGCCAGCAATGTACCAACGGAGACCTGAAGCCAGCAATGTACCCATGGAGAACTGAAGCCGGCAATGTACCCATGGAGACCTGAAGTCAGCAATGTACCCATGGACACCTGAAGCCAGCAATGTACCAACGGAGACCTGAAGCCAGCAATGTACCCATGGAGACCTGAAGCCGGCAATGTACCAACAGAGACCTGAAGCCAGCAATGTACCCATGGAGAACTGAAGCCGGCAATGTACCCATGGAGAACTGAATCCGGCAATGTACCAACGGAGACCTGAAGCCGGCAACGTACCCACGGAGACCTGAAGCCAGCAATGTAACCACAGAGACCTGAGTCCTGCAACGTACCCACGGAGACCTGAAGTCGGCAATGTAACCACAGAGACCTGAGTCCTGCAACGTACCCACGGAGACCTGAAGCCAGCAATGTAACCACAGAGACCTGAGTCCTGCAACGTACCCACGGAGACCTGAAGTCGGCAATGTAACCACAGAGACCTGAGTCCTGCAACGTACCCACAGACACCTGAAGCCAGCAATGTAACCACAGAGACCTGAGTCCTGCAACGTACCCACGGAGACTTGAAGCCCGCAATGTAACCATGGAGACCAGAAGCTGGCAATGTACCCATGGAAACCTGAAGCCCGCAATGTACCCACAGAGACTTGAACCTGGCAATGTACCAACAGACAGAAGTTGGTTGTAAACTCAGGAGTCCCACTCCACTCCTGACAAAGACCATGATCTGGAAGGCAGAGGCTGCAATGTACCCACAGAGACCTGAAGCTGGCAATGTACCCATGGAGACCTGAAGCTGGCAATGCACCAACGGAGACCTGAAGCCGGCAACGTACCCACAGAGAGCTGAAGCTGACAATGTACCCACAGAGACCTGAGTCCTGCAACGCACCCACAGAGACCTGAAGCCAGCAATGTAACCACAGAGACCTGAGTCCTGCAACGTACCCACGGAGACTTGAAGCCCGCAATGTAACCATGGAGACCAGAAGCTGGCAATGTACCCATGGAAACCTGAAGCCCGCAATGTACCCACAGAGACTTGAACCTGGCAATGTACCAACAGACAGAAGTTGGTTGTAAACTCAGGAGTCCCACTCCACTCCTGACAAAGACCATGATCTGGAAGGCAGAGGCTGCAATGTACCCACAGAGACCTGAAGCTGGCAATGTACCCATGGAGACCCGAAGCTGGCAATGCACCAACGGAGACCTGAAGCCGGCAACGTACCCACAGAGAGCTGAAGCTGACAATGTACCCACAGAGACCTGAGTCCTGCAACGCACCCATGGAGACCTGAAGCCAGCAATGTAACCACAGAGACCTGAGTCCTGCAACGTACCCACGGAGACTTGAAGCCCGCAATGTAACCATGGAGACCAGAAGCTGGCAATGTACCCATGGAAACCTGAAGCCCGCAATGTACCCACAGAGACTTGAACCTGGCAATGTACCAACAGACAGAAGTTGGTTGTAAACTCAGGAGTCCCACTCCACTCCTGACAAGGACCATGATCTGGAAGGCAGAGGCTGCAATGTACCCACAGAGACCTGAAGCTGGCAATGTACCCATGGAGACCCGAAGCTGGCAATGCACCAACGGAGACCTGAAGCCGGCAACGTACCCATAGAGAGCTGAAGCTGACAATGTACCCACAGAGACCAGAGTCTGGCAACATACCCATGGAGACCTGAAGCTGGCAATGTACCCACAGAGACAGAAGTCAGTATTAAATTCCGGTGTCCCACTCACTTTTGACAAGGACCATGATCCAAAAGGCTGGGGCTTACAATGTGCCAACGTATAACTGTAGTGCTTACAACATAGAACAGAAGTCCATATAAGGGTGGTGCTTTCAGAATATCCTCACCTTGAACCAAACTGTCTGATGTGCTTTAATATAGTTTGGCTTCACCTGTCGAAGACGGGACAATTTAGAAAGGTATCGTCTAAAAGCAGCATTTGGATGTCTATACCTATCAACATCCTCGGAAATAACTTGACATAATAATGGCATTCAACACACTGTTCCATTCCCTGTCTGGAATCAAGGCCACTAGAATTTTGTGCCAATGGCAGACCAAATTATGCAGAAGTGTTGACTAAATTAGCAGGAAGAAAAGACAAATTATGCGTCATAATGCAACACATTCTGTTGCAGTATTTTTTTTTTTACATTTTAATACACATTTGACTATGTAATCATACAAATTCTGGTCAGGTTCCCTCCATTCCTTTCCTTTGTTGCTTCCACATCCAACTCTGAAAGGAAACAGCTTCCCAACTCCCTCCGTGCCGTCCTAAAATACATCCCATATCCACAACTACCTTCTGCCGCTGCATCTAATTATATAATTCAAGCAATTTATGTGTACCCTTAAAAATGCCTTGGACTCGAACTGTCCTCTATGCAAGGCTTCTTCTGCGTCACATCGGCAGTTGCACATCTCACCTAGCATCCATTCTTTGAAAGCCAAGGTGCAAACACACCTTCATAAATCACATTACCTATAACACTGAAAATCCTGAGGAAATTGAATTGCAGCAGCTACATTGTTTTGAGCCCAAATCGGAATACTTCCAAAAACCCAACCTCTTGCTTCAGTCCCACGCAGAGTCAACAATCTACTCTCTCCACCATGCACTCCTGTCTCACAATCTTAACTATCTGAAAAAGAATTTGCATCTTACATCATCTACAAAATTAACAGTATGGGAGAAACCTTTGCCACACTACTCACTACGCCACATCTGCACTTCTAAACCGCATGAGTTCCATACCTCATCCTGCTTTGCTCTTGTACTTTATTCCAGCACCCCCCCCCCCCACCTTTGAGCTACTCCTGGTACTGAAATCTGCTACATTCTCATGCTCCTACTAATGTTTTAAGCACTCAAACTATAACCTCTTGCTCTGTCCTCCAAGGGTCTTCTCTGATGTATATACGTATTCACCCACCCCTTTCTCTCGTCTCTATTAACCTGGTCAATCACATTTAGTTGGTTTTCAGAGCTCTACACTTCATTCTAATTCTCATAGGTTCAAAAAGTAATTGCCTTGGCCTATAACCTGCTATCCATCCTCATATTCGTTAATTTACCTTCTACATTTGACACTGAGGACCACACAGCATTACTTCTTGCTGTACCAATGTTGGCATTCCAGGCTCATCCTTTAAATATTTCTTCTCCTGCCAGTCTCACTGCTGGGTACTAAGCGGTCTTCATGCATCTCACTTCCAGGCTGCAGCACTGGACTGCGGGACGAGAAGCAGCCCTGGCAAACTGCTCAAACCAGCCCCACTCCCTTCCTATCCTCACACTCTTTCTTTCTATCCCTTGTCTTTATCTCCTTTTCTCCTCCCTGTTATGTTATGTTAATGTATGTTATGTTATTTTACGATATGTTATGCTGATTTGTATAGCGCACTAATCACTCAAGAGGGTATCTTCTTCCTCTCTGGTTGCTCTGCTCGCACTTCGTCCTTTCGCGCCCGCTTTCTCTCTCTCTGCAATTTACCTCAGGACCGGTGGAAAGTGGCTGGGGCACCCACAACAGCCCCAGTCTTTCAAAACCAGCTTCAATGGCTCCTGCCCACTGGGGGCATGCCTGATGGAATAAACAGTGCCCCCGACTGTGCTGTTTACCGTTTATTGTCATCACATAGAGGGCCGGACTGGCCATACCGGGCATCGGGCGTTTCCTCGTGAGGCTGGAAGGGTGGTGGCCGGTTTTGCAGCAGTGAGGGCCGTTTTTTACGGGGGTGTTTTTTCAGCTGTGCTGCAATATTGGCCCCGAGTAACAAAAGGAGCTATCAAGCGTTTCCAGCCTTCCGGGGTCAGGCAGTGCTTCCCCAGGGGCTGGTCTGAGAACATTGCCAGGCAGCGTTGGTTTCCCAGTCCAGCCCTGATCACGTACCACATTACTGCTCGAAATGTTATCGCTATTATCATTCAATCAATAAATTAGTTTGCAAAGTATAAAAATCTACATCGATCACTTAATTACAAGCTCAATTTATAAAAACCATCAATCCATCATTCAATAAAATTTTTAAATAATTTTCACCCCCACTTTGCCTACTAAGAAAATAATGCACTGCTTTGTATCTCAGAAATAAACTCAAAAAATCAGTTTTGCACTATAAGGTGATGCTCAAAAGCCACTGGTTTGCTCCGCCTTATTGAAGTTCAGGCCTTGCAGACCTTGTCCTGCAACACGGCTTATGCATTGTAGAGCATGGAGCCGAGCATCTTATAGAGAGCAGTCCTTAATTTGTGATGGTGTTTGCATATTTTTGTGGAGTGGGTCCTACTTTTCAGCATTAGACTCTGACCCCCTAGGGGGAAGATAAAGGTAGGTAAACAGTGACAAGATGAGAAAGCAGGAATGAAAACAACTTCAAGAGTGAGACACAGAGGCAGGAAGTGTAGGCTGATGGATGGGCGAGAAATTATGTGGAATCAAAACTATGCTGCCTTGATTCGACTACCTTGGCAATCCGCTGCGCTAGCCACTGGCTGCTAAGGAATCATTTGTCCCTTGCACTTATTATTTTTATTATTTTTACAAATTAAGCACTGTATACCATAACCCATGGGCATGGACTCGCAGGATACATATACTGACGAGTTTTCTTTCTCTTCATTTTTTGATCAGGTGCAATGGCCCTTTTTCCAGGGCCCTGCTGGTGCACCGGCTCCCGGCTGTGCATCTGCAGAAAGCGTCAGGGTTTCTTGGGCCTGAGGTGGTCACCACTGATAGCCACACGGCTGAAGCGGAGTCTGAGGACCAGGTGCTTACCTGTCCACCGCCGCCCACGCACCAATGGGGAGCAGGGCCCTCCGGTCGGAGAGCAGGATAAACTTTTCCAGCCCTCCATGAGGAAGCATTTCTCAGCTAAACAGAGCCCTGAGACATAAATATTTACGTTCTTCGGGCGGAGCGGTGGGAGTTAGTCAGAGAGCCGTGTGTACATTTTTTTGCGCGCTGCAGAGAAAAGAGCTTAATCGGATTCCGCACGTGTTGATCCAGCCTCGGATTATGTAAACCGACGGTGTCAGCCTGATGGAAAGCGAGAGGCCACTTTCATACTTTTTCATCTTGGCAAACAAACCACAGCAAATGACTCCTAAAACCCAGCCTCTGGAAGGCTCCCAAGAGCTACATAAGGCTAAATCCAGCCTGATTAGGAATCAGGGGTGTCACTCACCACACACATGGGGAGGCTAATCAACTCGCGCCCTCCTATTGGCTGACGCGGAAGACGTGCGCGAGTACACGCCAGCGTAGATGGAAGCTTTTCAAGGCAGTCAGCACGCTCCATGTCAAGAGGGTACCTTTCAGCCACTCCTTGTTTTTCATCTTTTAGTATGAAGGGACCTGTGGTTTAAAGCTTGTAATAGGAAAAATGCAACTACACATTCAGCCGTCTGCCGTGTTACAAGTGCATTATTTCCATGTCCACTGGAATTATGCAGCGGGAAAAGGCCCAAATTATGCAGGAGGGTTGAGTACATTATGTGGCAAGCAAAGGCAGATTATGCATCATCAAGTGAACCACTTTGTAATAGTATTACTTTATTATTTCATAATTTTTCAACTTGGTAACACTCTATGGGCATTGATTGCACCCCATTAGTACCAGCTTGACATCCAAACCATTGTGCAAGGATGCCTGCGTCATGGGGAGATTGTTTTTGTGCAGGAAGGTGCACTTTCCTGCAAAAAAACAAACACTACAAGCATTTTCCTCTTTCAATGCGTGCTGTAGAATGCGTCAGCACGCATTGAAAGAGGAAAGAAACGAGGAGAAATTTAAAAATTTCTCTTCGTTGCGCCTCGCTACACCACCCCTAGGGTGGCGTAGCATACTGACGCATTTCCAGGTTTACGAATCCTCGTAAATCTGGAAATGTGTCTGGCTCCATGGGTGTTGCATGGGAACACCCACAGCAACACCCATGGAACGCCCCTTTCACGCAAAGTGCTGCGTGTAAAGGGGCCATATTTACAAGGGTGACTTTTCCTGTCCTTGTAAATATGGGGCAGTGTAATGCGCTGCCAGTGCATCACAAAAAGTGACGTACTGGCAGCGCAAACGGCTTGTAAATCTGCCCCATACAGCTGTAGAGAAACAGAGAGTGGTTAAGAGAGAGAGGGTTAGGACAGAAGAGGCGAAGTGAAGTTTGGAGAGAGAAATGCCGTAGAAAGATGATTTTGCAATGTAATTGCCACCAATTGCCAGAGAGTGCGAGGATTAAGGCCTGGTAGGGCAAGCGTGCTCACTTTGGGCCATACTTATCAACACTTAAAGTCAGCGTAAAGTCACCACACAACGCAAAACTGGTGCAAAGTGTTGTTTTGAGATTTACTTTCCAGCGCAAAACTTGTTTTGCACTGTAAAGCTGTCTAAACATAACGCGAAGTAGCATTATGCGTTGCTTTACCTTTCTTTGGATCAAGGCGTCATCCAAGGGTGGTACATGGGTGTTTTCATACCACCTTCCATTTTTCTTATATTCAAAGCCCTTTCTACTAGCATTTATAGACAGGGCTTTACATAAAAAATACATCTCATTCCGACAGGCACAAAGTAGGAGAAAAGTTTTTTTTTCTTTCTATTTGCAGGTGGGCTGCACAGTACAATACACATTAAAACGGGGAAAGTTTTGAGGTTAGTCTGAGCATGATATTTGGTCCTGTAAAGCTAGCCTTCCAGAACAAAACCTATTCTAGATACACTCATAAACCTTTGCTTTGCAGTGCGAAGGTGTGTGCATGGCACAAGGCTCTCAAATTGTTGGCCAGTGTGCATAAACAGAGCAGCACTGCCACATGTCAGTAGATATGGTTCTTTTTCATCTCACTCCTTTTCATGCAGAATTGCATAAAATAGTAGTAATTTTGCCTCAGTGTTTCTGCTAATTATGATCAACTGTCAAATTAGAAAAATATTCTGCTGTTTCTCAGCATGGTTATTTCGACTGTCCCTCTAACTTTACCGGGGGCCGCCTTGGAAGGTTAGGGTCTTGGGAAATTGAACACTTTGCCTTAAAAGTATCAATGTTTTTTGGTAGCCCTTAATTAATAAATAACAGTTTTTTACATTCATCTGAACATTCTGTGCATTGGATACTTTAGTATTTAATCACTGTTCTGTATATTTCCTAAACTAACTTACAGTTCTCAGAAGCAGATCTGTCATTTTAGCAAACATCATTGTCATACTTGGATATTTAAGCCAATACAGGAAAACACTACAATTCCCAGCAAGAAAAGCGCTTCTGGCTCAAACGTGAAGACTGGCTGAAAGGGTTTCACATATCATAGAACCACAAAAGGGAAAAACTGAAAATAAATTATACATCTGTCAGACTGCAAGGTTATTAACCTGTGAAGTTCCTCTTTTCAGATGAAGTGCGCTGCACTGAATGAAAACTTAGGATATGTGTGAATTCTCCAATCCAGAGGCTACAAGTGCAGTAAGAAAACTCAGTGGGTGAAGGCATTTACTGCTGCTCTCTCTGTGCTGCTTGAGGCTCTCATGCTTCAGTCCCAGTAAGCAGGGGTGAAGTAGACGCTACATTTCTGGAGGGGACTTTTCATTGGCCCTACCGACAGTGCCCGCCATCTGAGAGCCACAGACTTCGATAAATGTATACAGTCACATAGTTCTGAAGTGAAGTAGCAAGAAAGGAGGGAATGCCATCACAGTCTGTAATTATGCGTTATTGTTAATTTCATATCGGAAAGTAATTAGAAAATATGTGAAAAAAACATGATCCTTGCATCTTCATGCACCAAGCAAACAAGGGTGGGAGGGAACAAAGGAAGAATAAACAACATTTTCCTAGTAACATTCATAAACCTCGAAATGCAAATGAACTAATCAGAAGCCATTCTTTGTGCTGCAGGCAGTTATAATAAAATCCTGAACTTTTGTTTGAAAAAACAAATATTTTCTAGCTGTTCAGTGTGGAGTACAAATTATTTTGCTATTGTCTGTATGTCACATGATTCCATCATCTCTTTAGATATGTTGCATATGGCATGATTCAGTCTTTTCTGGGACATGATAGACCTCAGCCACGTTTTCAGTTGGTGGAGACCAATTATGTTTTTCTCATCCTTAAAGAAGATCCTTGAATAACTAGGATAACCTGCTGTAGCTTCACAAGTTATGTAAAAAAAACTCTCTCTATTGGAAGCATTTTTTCAAACCATGTCTGCAAGTTTGGTTCTGAAGAGTACTTGAACATACTTGATCATACAGTTAACTGAGGTCAGGGAAGCAAAGGGTCAATTTCTTGGTATTGAGCAATGGTGTTGTGTGTGTCTCTGTGCCCGTTTTTGAGGCTTCAGTCCATACTGCTATTCTCTGCAATATGCCCTCAGTCGTTTTGAAAGATGAAGCTGTAATCTCTCGTTGAATTTTAATGGATGTGTTTAATGCATCGTGCTGCAAGGAAGTAACCATCCCTCTATTACCTTGACTAAATCTTGGCTGCCCACTGTTGCGACTCTTGGAGAGTTGGTTGTATAAACGCTTATTGAATTGAATTTAAGAGTATCTAGGCAATGGGACACCGATAATAAAAATAGTACCTGGTGGACTTGGCCCTTTATGAAGGGTCACTCCCAAACCTTTGGCATTTTCCCCTTCTGTTTTCTGGACACGTTTTTGTTGGCTTTTAGAACTCTGTGTTAACCAGTGGTAAAGTTCTTGTGCTCTCTCAATTCAATATGGTAAAGTTGGCTTAAATCTATTTGGCACATTTTATTTACTTATAGGTCCCTAGTAAAGTGTTACTATATGTCCTCAGAGCCTGTAAATGAAATGCTACTAGTGGACCTACAGCATTTATTGTGCCACCCACTTAAGTAACCCTTCAAAACATGCCTCACGCCTGCCACTGCAGCCTGTAGTGCAGTTTTAAACTGCCATTTCAACCTGGCAAAATAAACCCTTTACCAGGCCTAAACCTTTTTTTAACTCATATATCATCCCTAGGGAAGGCGTTAAACATTGTGTCTAAAAAGTTGGCCATGTGTTTTTAAGTTTTATACGTCATGGTTGTGAAAACCTCTTAACTTAATCTTTCACTACAGCAAGGCATGCCTCTCTTATAGGATAACATTGGGTTACTTTATTACATTTAATACGTGATAACTTTCAATTTGGAGTAGGCAGGAAGCTTGCGTTTGATGTCTAAAGAATTGTTATTTAAAACCCTCTTTAATGGTAAAGTTGGATTTTAAGTTGCAATTCTGAAAATGACACTTTTAGAAAGTAGCCATTTTCTTTCCCTAGCCATTTGGTGAGTGCAGCCAGCGTCCTGATTCATATGACTGGGTGTAGTTGGCAGTTGGCCTTTGTATATTCCTCCCAGACAGTGAGGCAAAGGGGGATCATGCATTGGCAGGATTGGAGTAGAGGGGCTGTTCCTTGGCACAAATATATTTCAAAGGGGCTGCCTCAGCACACTCATAAAAACCTGACACCAATCTATTGTCAACCCAGACCCCTAGGAGCCTGGGCGCAGGGGAAGGAAAGAAATTCCAGAACCAGATGTGGGGAAGTCTAGAGGTTTCTCCCATTCAAAAGCCGGCACAAGGTATACATATGGGACCCTCTGACTAACTCTTCAGTACACAACTGGACCTGTGGAAGACTACAGAAGGACTGCCTTGTACTCCAGGGGACTGCTCTGATGCTTGAGGCCTGCTTTGTTTTTCAGATGACTACTCGGCTGCTTGAGGCCTGCCTCGTTTCTCAGAGAACTGCCCTGCTGCTACCAGGGGGCTGCCTGGCTGCTTGAGGCCTGCCTTGTTCTCCAGAGGACTACACTATTGCTTGAGTCCGGCCTTGTATCTTCAGAGGACTGCCCTGCTTCTTGAGGCCTGCCTTGTTGCTTGAAAGAGAGAGTACCATCTCTTTGAACCCAGGACTATCAGAGTGACTCTAAGGGTCGTGTGGCTGACCTCCCGTTCTGAGCTACAGGGACAAAAGAAGTTTCAGGGGCCTCCCTGCAACTGGCCAGCAGCCATGCTGCAATTGGCCCTGCCTGGACCTGCAACTGGGCCTGCAATTGGACCTGCCTGAGCCCCGCTGGCCTCTGCTGAAGTGAGTTCCTCATTCCCAAGAGGTGCCTTCCCAGGTCCTGGATACTTGGCTGGCATGTGTTGAGCTCCTCCTGTGAAATACTGAAGTTTTGAACTCTGCACACAGGACTTTGATAAGGTAATCTTTTTCAGTGTGACTAACCTGGTCCCCATATCTGGCCCACACTCCATCATGGTCAGCCTTAACTTATGACTTAGGTCCGATCTAGCGACCAGATACCCACAGTTAGAGCATTCTTCCTCTTGACGCTATTTTTACTTAAACCTTCACAATTGCATATATCTGATTCTACTGAATGTATTTTTGTAATTTTGGTCTCATTTTATTTATTACATTTTACTCTATTTTCAAAATTTGTTGTGGGTATTTTCTTGTGTTGTGTTTTAACTTTATTACTGTTTTTGTGCTGCATAAATGCTTAACACAGTGCCTCTAAGTTAAGCCTGACTGCTTTTGTGCTAAGCTACCCGAGGATTAAGCAAAGGTTAATTTAGTGACTTTTGTGGCTCACCCTGACCAGGATTTTGGTTGTTGCTTGAGAAGGGTTTTCACCCCACTCAATCAAAAACACAATTGCGTACAGTATCCATCATTCAGTAACCACTTACTACACCAGGCCTCTAGAAGAGGCTTAACAATCTGCCTGTCAAAGAATTAAAGCACTTAGAACAAATGCTATTAAAAAACCCTTGACCAGAACTCCAGCTGGTAATTTAGTGGCATTAGCATCCAGCACCACTTCACTAAATATGGTATTGTGTGTACGTTTTTGTCAAAGAACTATACGATTTCTAATCGCAGTTTCTCCTTTTTTAATAAAAGTATGATGTAATAAGCACTGCATTAAAATCTGCAGAGGGGTTCCAAACAGTGGCATTTGTCCATGAAGGCAATCTCCGACCATTTTTATCAGAACCAACCACACCATAACTGCAGTGATATGGGCAATTTGTAACCAGGAAGAATGATTATTATTTCCAGCCTCCCCATTGAAAAACAGAGTGCTTGTGGTCAATCATATTTTCAACATATAACTCTCCTGCTAATTGCTTTTAGCATTGCACGAGCTGGAGGAGGGTGAGTAAGCAGAGGCGTAGCATGGAAAGGCGGGGGGGGAGTCCGCACAAGTTTTGTGGTCGGCAGCCTCCCCCGCTCTTTCCTGCGGCTGTAGTGGGGCAGCAAACACAAGAATTACCAGCACCACCCACTGCTCTTACATGGGACCGCTACAGGTGGAACAACAAGATCTAGCTGCGCCACTGTGAGTAAGGATACTACCACAGACAGTTGAAGTGTATTGCTTGCTCTCCCGTGGGTGGAAGGTGGAGGTTGGGACACTGTATGCACTCAACGCACCACAAAATATAAAACACAGTATAAAAACTTTAAACTTTTGTTGTTTAATCTGCAAGAAGGACTACTGCAAATACATGACATCAGTGTAAAGTGCTCACAAACTGAACAGCTGAAGGCGCAGACAAACATGACATGAAATATGTGTAGTAACCTGTATTGTAATTATCCTGTTACTTTCTCCCTAGCTGCTCAGCCAGTGTGAATGTGCTGCTTGGAATGTTGTTGTGGTGATGATGGATGGAATGTTTGGGTGCCTGTGAACTGAAGTAGACAGTTGGAGTATGGGCTGAGCAGCAGGCAGACTGCTCCTGGTGGGGCTTCTTCACAAGAACTTAACAACTTGAAACCAAGACTTAATAAATTTACTAAAAGTACATCTCAGCTACTGGACTTCATTTCTACACATTTTTGGCGACGAGGATGGAAACTGACCCATATGTTAAACCTGGATTTCAAAAGAAAATGTTATAGGTGAGGAATCTTGCACAATCTACTGAAGCTAACATTTTAAAAGTACATGGAAAGTCTGAAGATATTGTCTGAATCAAAAAGGCCCTGTCCATGCGATGTACACCCATCCACAGAAAGCAAAACTTTAGGGAAAATTCATGGTAACGTTAACCAAATAGAGTCACAAATTGCCCATCAACATTTCAGCCCCACCAGTGACCTCTACATCAGTCGGCCTTAGCCAAGGCATGTGTCTCCTTACATCATTTTTTCTCGTGTGTCAAGGAACAAGTTTTTAAGAATTCTCTGTGATGAGCCACGTTGTGTTTTATTTATAGATTGTACTTATGCTGTTAAGGGAAACTTTATGCCACTTCGCACTACTCTTTGCCTGCACGCTGGAATATACTAAGAAAGTATAAGGACAAAAGTTAACTTGATCATGAACAAGCAACCCGGACCTGCGTTTTTCTCAATGCCCGACCCTAGTCTTGACATGCGACAGTCTTGTATGTAGATTCTACATGAAAGGAGATGTTTGGGACCATTCATTTAAAATCATCAAGTCATTTTTTTTTTGCATTTGGTGGCAGAGCTGGTAAGTGGACTTGTCTGCATCTTTGTAATAGTCTATGGTGACATTGTATTTTCATGGCTTGAAGGAAAAACGTTGATAATGGTTGAATGCGTGAGGATACAAGAGGCTTTAACCTTACCTTTGCTGCTGTTCACGCGACTCTTCATTGTTGCCGTGGGTGTTAGCCATGATGCTGTAGGACGAGCAGGGAAGCTTCCTAGTAGCTGTTCGCTGGCGAATGCTTCACAGCGACATTTGGCGCACGCACGCGCTTTCAGCCACCTGGCACTGGGTTTCTCTATGTGCCGCCATCTTGGTTCAGTGCGGCCGTGCACCGTGAAAATGGGTGTCTTTACTTCAGTTACAACATTGTGTGCTTGTGAGTGACGACATGCAGGCTTACACATGAGGAGGAGACACAGGCACATGGAAACCACACAACTCCGACCGTTTGTATTCTGGATATGTTGTGTACTCACCAGAACTATGTTCGGAAGCTGTCGTTTCAAAGTGAGTTCACTTGGTGATTACTGTCTAGCCCATGTGGCAGAGAAGATATTTTTTTCTCTCTATTAATAACTTCACATCTTGCTATTCATGCTTCATGAGTTAGTTTGCTGTTGCGCATTATGTTTGTGTCGACAACTCAGTATTAGCCATCATGGAGACTGTTCGATCCAAGTTTGTAAACCCATGTGTGACGTGGGTATTATCACCTCTTCATAACTTGTGTTATCCTGGACACATGCTAGCACTGGTATTCTTTTTCTAACAGAGGATGCTGGTAAGACTGCTTTTGTTACTCAGACTTCATCTTGCCGAGATCTCCAGTTTTTTTATGAGACTAGATTTGTGTCAAGCATTTGCGTGTGAGAAATCTCTCAGGGGAGACCCGGTTCAGGTCATGAACAATTTACATGGTTTACCTCTATGGTCATCACAGAAAGTTTTGGGTGCTAAGTTCCTGAGTGAGAATTTCCTGTGCACTTTTCTGTGTCTATTGTTGTGCAAGGTTGCAGTGGGTGGTATCGCTACTGTGTCCAGCTATGTTCGGTCAAGTACAGTGTTGGTGTGTTTTCTTTTACTACGATGCTAGTTGTTTGTATGTTGGTGTTGCTCCCATTTCAACATTGTACTCAAATTGTATTGCTCTTGCCCATGTTTTTTTATGTTTACCCTACTTGCCCTTATGTGAGGGATGGGTATGTCGGTGTAAGTTGCTCACCTCCTCTACTCTTGGGTACTAGTCCCATGTGTTCATATCACATCACATATATTTTCTTGAGGGATGAATGGGTGGTGTGTAAGTCACCTTGCTGCACATATGTTAAACGGTGTGTGTGTCACCTTGTGCTGCACATTTGTTGTATGGTGTATAAGTCACCCTGTGCTACACGTATTCATTTATTTGTTAAACGGTGTGTAAGTCACCCTGTGCTGCATGTTTGCTTTACGGTGTGTAAGTCACCCTGTGCTACACGTATTCATTTATTTGTTAAACTGTGTGTAAGTCACCCTGTGCTGCAGTTTGTTTTACGGTGTGTAAGTCACCCTGTGCTATACTTTTTCTTTGAGTTGTTTTACATTGTGTAAGTCACCCTGTGCTGCACATTTTCTTTAAGTTGTTTTAAGGTGTGTATGTCACCATGTGCCACACGTGTTGTTTTCTGCCCTTAGCTGATAGCGACTGTATGGGTAGGAGTCAACCATCTTTTCATTTTTATTTTCCCCTAAACTCTTGTATGTTGGTTGGATGTGGGTGTCCCCTGTTGTTTAGGTTTCTCCACTCACCCGTGTTTTTGGTGACGTTCTATCGGGTGCCCTTCACCCATTTCTTTTATGCTTTATTCAATTTATAGAGGAGGAGGATGTGTGATATATTATATTATCTTGTATATTTTTCTACACATCTCCTCTACGCTTCTTAATTCTTTATGCATGTTTTTCTATGCATTTCTTTGCTTTCTTCTAGCACTTCCTTCTATTCCATCTACTTCATTTTATCTTGTATATTTTCTTGTGCATCTTCCGTATAATTTCCTTTCATGCTAATGGTGGTTTTTCATTGTATCTATGCTGTGGTTCTTTCAGTTTTTGGGTTGTATTCTTTCTTGCATTTTCTGTACTGTTGCATTTTCTCTTTCTTGGGTTCTTCTGTTTAGAACCTCATTCGAGTTTGCGGTTGGAGTCTGGGCTGAGCAGCAGGCATTCTGCTCCTGGTGGGGCTTCTTCACAAGAACCTAAGAACTTGTAACCAAGAGTTAATAAATCTACTAAATGTACATCTCGGCTACTGAACTTCATTACTAAAATATGCCTTCTGTATCGATGCTCACACAATAAGATGCACTGTGTGTGTGTATTGGAGATACATGCTTTACAAAAAGTGAAAAACCCCATGTGAAAGAAACAGATACATAAAGCCTAGTATGTGAGATGCCTTCTAAAACAAGATGCAGTGTGTGTGTGTGTGTAACATGCTAACAAAAACAAGATGCAGTGTGTATGTGTGTGTGTGTGCGTGCGTGTGACAGGCATACAAACACATAAAGCTTGCTGTGTGGGACACAGAGTACACTACGTCGTGAGATGCTTGAAGCAATGAGAAATGTGGCACCAGCTTGTGAGATGCCCACAGAAATTTGGCATAGTGAAATATACAGAATGAGATGAGTGTGGCTGATGATTGGTTACTAAGCAAGTCTAAGGTCTTCATTGTAGCCAGTATAGGCTTTTTTATTCATCTTCCTGGTGTCAGAGAGTTATTCTTTTTTGAAAAGCAATTTAAGGTTGTTATCAGTCCTGGAAAGGTTTGATGTAGGTATAGTCTGAATGTTTCGTACTAACAAAAATATTTTTGAAAGCACTGTAAGCATTTAAACGTTGAGGGGCAAATTTGTAACCTTTGATACAACTAGCACAGTAACCAAAGTTACTTTCCTGCATCAATAACAGAGCGTAAAACAGCACCCTATGTACTAAGGTATGATGCCGGATTTGTCTCTCTCTGACTGGCAAACATTTGGCTGCCTTGTGCCGATGCAAACACCCACGCACTTTAGTGCATGGGTGTGCATATGATGTCAAGCATAGGTTTTTGTAGTGGAAGGGCACCCTTCTGTACAAAACCTATGCTTTAAAAATGTAACATCTTTACTACTATATGTATGCTGTAAGGTGCTGTATATGCAGAAAGTTTCAAATGCTTAGAGAAAAGAAAACTTTTACTCATTCTTTTTGCCTTCCTCAAGGAGGTGTAATTTCTTTTTCTCAAAGTCCTAGCTACCTTTGTTTTAGTAAATAAGACTTTGCATCAAAAACCATGAATGGGTGCATGGGAATTAGAGGTGGGTGAGTTTCTGAAAGCTTGAGCCAGGCTCTAGCTTGAAGTCTGCCTCAGTCTCAGCTCGAGGTCATGTTGGAACTTCAAACCCATAATGAGCCGAGCTTTGGCTTTTTCCTGCCACCCTCCCTCTACCCAGGAGGTGGTGTTACGGTCAAAGCTGCCGGCTGTGGAACTAGCGAACCAGGCTAAAGTCTGCATTGGCTCAACATCCTGCGATTCTGGTCCAATCACTTCATCTTCTCCTGCCAATTAACAATGCATGTGATCTTGTATAATGTATCTGGTAATCTTATAAAGCGCTCCAGTTTGCACTATACTTCAAAAACTGTAGAAAAATGCACTAAGAGGTCAAATAAAAGCCTAAACGTAAGGAGAGACAAATAGATACCAATTTACTGGCTGATCTGTGCAAAGTGAGACCGGCTGAATAAATCACAGCTTCCCCGCTTAAATTGTGTGATCTTGGGCAAATATTTTCTTTAACCAAAACACTTTTTTCCTTCTTTATCATCTATGAAAGCATGTTCAAGTCTGTGAATTCACTAGGAGTGGTGGAAAACTATCACTTTTAACAAGTAATTCCCGGTGGAGTGCTATAATTTACCCTATTAATGTAAAGGCTTCCACATCTTAAAGAAATACACACTTTGAATTTTGAAGAGACTTATTAATATTTAACATGATGTTTGTTGCATGATTTACATAGCTAAAATATTTCCAGGGCTCAGCTCATGCATGGGCTCTTAGATCCAAGCCAGACTCTTGGCTCTGCTCTGGCTTGGCTCGCCCACCTCTAATGGGAATGTCCATGTACAACCTATGGAACATAAACTTGCTGCAAAGTAGCACTTAACTGCGCGTTATGTTAGGTAACTTTTCAATGCAAATCAAGATGTGTGTTGGAAAGTAAATTCCAACACAACACTTTGTCCTCGGTTTGAGTCACTTTTATTTAAAAGCAAACCTGGCGAAAAAAGTTAGTAATTTTCCCCTTGAGTCTTTCTGCACAGTTTCTGGTCTATATTATAATGTGTGCAGCCTGTTAAACATTTTTAAATTGTCCTACATATCCACAGTGCTTTCACACCAAGTCCGGGACCTCATAGGTCTATAAACACACAAGTCACTAGTCCCCACTGCACAAACCGGTATACAGACAGATATCTGAAGTAATCATATGAACCTAGAGGTGGGTGACCACTGAAAGCTCAAGCAGGCTCGAGCCTGAAGCCTGGCCCTGGCTCAGATCGGGGTCCCGTTGGAACCTCAAGGCCATAACAAGCTAAGCTTTCATGTGGCTTCTGCCTGCCACCCTCACACTACCCTCATGCACAAAAAGGTCAAAACAAAACATCAACATTTGAGGTAAAAAGGAGAGACAAATAAATACCAATTTAGTGCCTGATTTGTACAATGTGAAAAACAGAAAACCCAGGATTAATCATGGCTTCCCCACTTAAACAAATTGTGAGATCTTGGGAAAATATTTTATTTTACCCATGTTCCTTTCTTAACAATTGCATATGAAAGCACATTCAAATGCATGAGTTCAGAGTACCAGCTGTACAAAACCTATTGTGTTTCATTTAAAACACTATAATATTGCTCTATTTATCAGACCGTGGGCTGCATAAAGGATTCACATGACAACATTCAGGGCAGGAATGGTTCTAAGTTCATGTTGAAAAACGATCACTTTTAATAAATGATTCTCAATGGAGTGCTGTAATGTGACGTATTAATGTCAAAACTTTCACATGTTAAACAAATACACTTTTTTGAAATTTGAAGAGACTTTATCATATTTTAAGTGATGTTTGGTATATGATTATCTTGGCAAACATTTTCAGGGCACAGCTCGTGCACGGGCTCTAAGAGCCAAACAAGACCTTTCTCTCTTCTCTGACTCAGCTCGCCTTGTAAATTTGTTGGCTCGCCCACCTCCATATCAACCACCTGAGCTTTACATTATGATATTAAGAATAGACATTAGAAAGGGGTACAGCCTAACATGTATACCATCTACCTGTAATCATGACAACACCAGCCACCCTTGGCTAGTACCCTGTAACGCTAAAGCGAATGTACCTGTTGAAAATTTAATAAAATACTTTGAAATAAAAAATAAAAAAAAAGAATAGGGGACAAGCAATTCATTTATTCGCCAAAAGGAGTTTTTTGATGAGACGCGTGCCTTAGGGTGATTTTTGTCAGTTAATACCTTTTTATAGTCAAAATGAGAAAATTCTAGCGAACTGTGTGAAGCTCTTGTCCAACTTTTTAAAATGTTTTTAGAAAATGTAGCTTTTACTGGTTAGTTGAACTGTATTTTAACATATTTTACTACTATGATCTATACTAAAAAGTGTCTTATGTCAGATTTTATCAGTTGTGTGGTTTTTAAGAATCCCTGGGGCATATTTACAGGCCCCTTGCACCACTTTTGCATCACTTTTAACATGGGAAAAGTGATGAAAAAGTGGCACATGGGGTTTGTAAATCTGCCCCCCTGTTAAAAAGACTACGGTCTAAATAAACATATGTTTTGACTGACTGACAAACTGAAGAGCAGAGCAGATGGACATGGAGAACTGGGCCATTAGATAAAATAATTTATAGAACCTGATGACAGAATCCATCCTGATTCTGTTTAAATAGTGTCTTATGTTAAGAATGGTTTCAGGGTGCTAAGAAAATGAACATTTATATTGTGTCATAAATATTTATGTTACAGCTCCTTGGGACTCACAAGGGATAGGAAAGCACTATAGAAATGTCAATATAATAATACAAATGTACTGTCTTGCTCATTTATTTTTTAAAGGAAACATGCATACCCTCTCCTTTGTAGTTGTTAGGTGTGACATGCTACTACTGCAGTGTATTTAGGCAACAGGAAGAGATATGCTAATGGAGCCATTCATCCCCGTTTATCTGTCCCCACCAAGTCTTTTATTGACACCTTGGAAGTGAGCTGAAGATAGTGCGAGACCGCAGGTAGCACAATAAGCAATTAAAAAACATAGGGGTAGATTTACAAGCCCCTTGCGAGACATTTACGCCGCCGTTGCGTCACTTCTGTGACGCAGCGGCGGCGTAAACCATGCGCCATGTTGCACCTTATTTACAATGTGACGCATCTAGGGAGATGCGACACGTTGTAAAGCCATGCGCTACATTAAACCTGCGTCAGGTTTAATGTATGCAGGGTGGGCGTTCCGTCGGAAAAAGCCTCGGAAAAGTGACGCAGTGAAATCTACAAGATTTCACTGAGTCACTTTTCCGACGCTGCTGCGTCAAAACCCTGCGCCTGCTTGAAGCAGGCGTAAGGCATGACGCAGCATGTTAGGTATAGTCAGCTCCTGAGCATTGCTGGAGTTGCGTTGTGCTTGCGACACGACTCCAGCAATGCGCCGCCCTTATGCCATCAGAAGCGTCACGCATCTGTTTATCCTTGCGCCACGATGCGCTGCATTGTAAATGCGGCGCAAATGTGGTGGCGCAAGGGTAAACTTGCGTAACGCATCTTCCCTGACGCATCCCTGCTGATTTGCAGGGATGCGCCAGGAAACATAAATCTGCCCCATAGCCTCCTTTACTTTTAAAAGGCCTTTGAACGACCTGTGAAGTATCAGAGTCCAGCATATACATTGGATAAGAATCCTCTACGTCATCAAAGCTGCAGAAGCCCGGCCTCCAGCACACAAGGCATGTGGAGCAATTTGATGTTGCACACTTGCATTCCAGCAAAGACACATGCTTAGTCAGCAGCTCTTTTAAACTTCATTCGTTTTTCAGTCCCCATGCTTTTAATACACTGAAGAACGAATGAAGTTTGAACAGCTACTGCATGGCTGTCTTTTTTTTAAATTTAGGGTTCTCTTTATCCCCCTCATAACTCCCCCCACCCTTGTCCCCTGTGTCCCCTCAAATCCAAATCTGGAGGGATAAATCCCCTGCGCCCCCCACAGTTCCTACGCCCATGCCAGTAGGGTAGCTCAGTGATTTGACTGCCAGCCTGTGAAGGCACGTGAGCTTGTCTGCATGCGCAGGCATGAATAATGGCCTTTCAAGCCGGGTAAAGCCTGCCGACGAGTCACTTGAGACACGTAAAAGCTTACATCGCCTTTGATGATCCCATAGCAACGATATAAAAATACAGCTCACGGTTGGCCCATGAACTGTGGTCTGTCTTACTAGCCCAATTCAGCTGCTCAACACATGCACCAGATCAGCAGCGCGTCAGTGGAGGCGGAGTGAAGATGCCACTGCTCAAGCTCTCCCTCTTTAAACAAGTGCTCAGCCAGTACAAAATGGAACTTTAATGAGCTAATAAGCCGTATTTCACTGTGAGGATTCAGGAAACTGATAACTCACAGAAAGAAGTATTCCATGTAGTACAGGTAGGGGTGGGCGGAATTTGCGTAATCACGTTACGCAAATCTCCGCGAAACGGTAAAAAATCTCCGCGAACACGCAGAAATTCCGCGAACACACGGAATTGCTTGTTCGCGATCCTTTTTCCTGTTCGCGATCACTGTTTGCGTGCTCGGGGTGAAATATCTTGCGAACACGCATATTGAGAACGCGAACAAGCCAAACATTTCGCGAAGTCGCTGAACGCAGATTTTTGGTCAATTTCGTGTTCTCCGCGGAACGCGAAATTACCCAAATTCCGCAAATTCCGCGAGCGGAACGGATTTTACCGCCCAGGCCTAAGTACAGGCACTCTCTAATTATAATGCTGTCTATCCTAATCAGGCCCGACTCCAGGAATATTTATTTGGGTGGGCCAAGGGTGCAATCGGGTGGGCCACTGCGGGCCCGATGTGTCGCTTATATGTCTAGCCAGCCCTGCTCTGGGCCGTCTTTATCACTTCTTAGTCTTAAAAAGTCCAGTAAAATACACTCTTTTCCAAATCTCTTTTTAAATTTAAGGGTGTGCATAATTTAAAATTCCACAGCCTTGGACTCCCATTTAATTAAACAGAAACCTTATGTACTTTTGGTAAAATATCAAGTATCTCTGTCTTTACATCTTTAAATGCATATAGTCATTTCACAAAAGTGAAAATGAAAATTTAGCAAGCAGTGAGAGCGGTGATGATTTTGGGATCCTTCCTAACCTAGGGAGAGAACCAAGCAGATGCCTTGAAAACAAAGAGCACATCTTGCTGTCGTTACTAGGTGTCCCTCACCAGTCAAATGCAAAAGCATTGAAACCCTTTCATGAAGCTGCCATTCCACTAGTCGTTGCTAGGTGTCCCTCGTGAGTCAAATGCAAAAGCATTTGACTTGAGGGACACCTAGCAACGACTAGTTGAACTGCAGCTTAATGTAATAATTTCAATGCTTTTGTATTTGACTCATGAGGGACACCTAGTAACGACTACTTGAACTGCAGCTCTTTGTAGAATTATTTTGATATTGGATACTATAATATTCACTGCCCATTGCTAATCTCATCCCATAATGCTTTGCAGGGCCTTTGGTTGGGATTGTATTTTTGCCCATAACTGTGCTTGGGGTGGTCCTAAGAGGATGGGACCACCACTTAATCGTTCAGCATGATATGTTCTTTGTGTTCAAGGCATGTGCTTGGTCTTCCCCCTAGGTTAGGGGGGACCCCAAAATCATCACCTCTCTCTTTGTCTGATATGTTTCAAGTTCACTTTTGTGAATTTGTTATATGCTTTGCAGCATGTAAAGTTGCATTATCAATACATTTGTGGGTGCAGTTTAGTAGCTGACTCCACTAATCAGGGTAGTTTTTTTTCCACATAATGTCCCTTTAATGGGAAGAGGAATTTTTTAAGGTGGGAGTATCAGGCAAGTGACACTACTCGGGCTCATACCAGTTCCACTTTCATTATTCCTGGGAAAAAACATTAGTAAAATCACCTCCAAACTTGAAACATTGAATATAGCAGTAATTATAAATAGCACGCTGCCCTAATGACCCGACTGCTAATTAAATAGACACGCATTTGCAATGCAATAGGTCTCGCATTTGCAAGAGTTTAAGCTATTGGCATTGTAAATGACACTGCCTTTTATTTATATTTTAAAAACCAACACAAAAATAAAAGGCATTGTCATTTACAGTGCCAGTAGCTCAAACTCTAGCAAATGCAAGACCTATTGCATTGCAAATGCTTGTTTTAAATCTCACGCCTCTTCAGCCCATGATGCTCCCTCGTCCTGCACATCTTCAAATGCTTCACTCACAACCTTCGTTCATCAAGAGAGCACTTCTGAAATGAGGGCACGTGTGAATGGCAATTTATTTATATAGTACTTACTACTTCTGATGAGGCATCGGAATTTAGTTGTTTTGACTCTGAATGTACAGTGTCTATTGTGCCTTTTATTAAAGGGCTCCGACGTCAACTCGGACTACATATGCACAATATAAAAGAAAATAAGCATTTCTGCAGTGTGAACCCTCTGGCTGTCCTTCAGACAGACCCTGCCCGCCACCCGTTCACATCAAGCACTTAAAAAGACACACCCGCAGGGCAGGCTTCCAGCACAGAGGCAATGCAATGAATGAACATGACTGCCCCTTATGTATGTCTTCCCCGCATGTCCACATCAGTGTTCCGACCTGCCATTGGTTGTGAAGGGCTTTGGTGTAAAGAGATAGGTGCAGCATGCCAATGAAAATCACCTAATAGATAGACTTCTGGACTGAAAGTACCTGTGTAAAAACACACAAATCAATGTTTTGAATATGGGTTATTAATTGCATGACTTTGTAAAAAGTCAAAATTTATTGGTTTTTATGTATATTTTTGTATTTTTTGTTTGTACCTGTAGGGGACCGTGGTGCAGTAAATCTTGTGGTTATTTTAAATTAAAATGCCCCTTTTGAAGGATGTTGGTTTGAATGGGGAGTGCTGTCTAGAAGGATTTAGGCGAGCGTCACAGTATTGTTTCACATTGTGACTCATTCTCAGGGAACGACCATACAGGACTAGGGCATCTGTAGGTGCACATCACCCCAAATTCACAGTGCCCATTACAAACTCAGAGGGATGAAAGGCAAAGCTGGTCCAGTAAGAATGTCTGTCTAAGCTGAATGTTGCACACCGCAGCAGCAGGCGCATTGACTCGATGAGCTATAGTGCCTCGCTTTATATCCTATTAAGTCCACTGCGTTGTATGTGTTTCACACAAGCCTCGACATTCTTTTGATATGCAAATCTCCCCACTTTGAACCCCATTTACGACGTAAACAGGCCTCTTCGTGTTGATTGTTCAGGAGGTATTGTATTGTATTGTAATTGCATTTATATAGCGCTTACTACCCCTGACGAGGTGTTGAAGCGCTTTTTCGGCGAGTAGCACGCTACTCCGGAACCCATAAAGGATTAGTGTTGAATTAGTATAGTGAAATATGAAAGTGATTTAAGTGGTGGATAGGTTAGTCAGTTATTTAACCCCGCTTGGGTAATCCTCAACAAGTGTTAAAACCACGGAACAAACAGGCAAAGAACATTAGATGACCATCAATAATGTACACAATAGAGGTTCCTTATTCCTACGACAGAACACTACTGCTCCCAAGAGTCAAATATACATATTTTGAGGGTCAGAGTATTTTTAGGCCGACGACGTTTCGATCCATTATTAACATAAGATCATCATCAGGACTACAGAAATATATGCCCGATTACATAATATGCAAAAATTATAAATAAGTTAAGAACTGCAGAGGAAAAGAAGGGAGAATAAAAGGGAAAAGTTAAAGTATAAATCAGGTCTCAAAAACATATTTATCAAGAGAATGTAGAAATAGTCAAGCGTGAATCACGCGTTCATGCTGATTGTGGAAGTGGGAGTGAGCCATAATCAATTAAATTGTCCATAGCTATTGTGGGAAAACATGCAGATGGCAGCTGTATGAGCAGTGCACTAAGTAATCGCATTTCGAGCGGGGGGAACGCTAGAACCGGGCCTGATCCTAATGCTCCTCAAAATGTATCTAATCCTTTGACTCCACACTTCTCTAGGCAGCATAGTGAATATTCAAAGGATGGCTATAGCATAGCTCCTAGCGGTTCTCTACCTCCTATCATTCGGTCTAAATTTCCCCTGTGGTCATTTCATAAGAAACATTGTGTTCCACTGCAGACCGTCGTCCAGCCACTCTTGAAAATGTTTCACCTGGGGATATTGTTAGTTCCCTTCATAAAATACTGAATCTCTCCTTGGCCCAGCAGAATCTTCTGTTTCAGTTTAAGGAATTCTAGCATTGCTCTTTCTCATGCAGACCAATGAACAATTGATCTATGTTTCTCCTGCCGTTGACTCCCGACATCTTGAGGACCCATGTGGTTGTTCATCTGAGGCATATTCGTGATGCCAATGATAACCTGGACGATTCCCATATGGCCTTCGGTCCACATTGGCGCACTCAGTCTGTCTTAGTGACTGCTCTGAAGGATCTTTAACCTATGACAGAAGCTGGTAGTGTCAGTACCTAGATCTATCTGTGGTATTTGACTCCTTTTGCGCTGGGACCTTCTTGTTCAGGCTGGAACAGCTGTGCATCGTTTCTAAACTTCAGCTCTGGTCTTTGTGGTTCCACACGGATTCTCCTTTACCATATTTCTTGAGTGTCTATGTTGAACCACTGGCCAGGGTTGTTCATACCTATGGCTCCCTACTTTCCATTTACCCTTAGGCCACCCAGATCTTCCTTCACCTGGGATGGTCAGGAGAAAGCATCATGGCAATGGATGGGTTCAAACTGACTCAGGCTCAACACTGACAAAACATAGGTAATGGTGATGGGAGGTCCCCAGGAGATGCAGACTTCAAACCCTTGGTCAAAGAAACGGGTGCCTGTCCTACACCAATCTAAACTATTAAAAATGTAGGAGTCAAATGTGACTCAAAGCTCCACATATAGACACAGATTACTTCTGCAATTTCTTTGCACTTCTGTATGAAGCAACTGAAGTCGATTCTAACTTCTATTACTACTGTGGGATGAACGGCTGAAGTGTCATTCACCATAGTTTTCAGGTTTCACAATAGTAATGGACTCTACCCGCCGGGGCCTGAACAAATAACAACCTGTGCCGCTGTCATAATTATGCTGGTTGTAGCCCTATACTTCTTTCTTTAGACTATCTTCCTAGTGAGGCCAGGGTGGCCTTAAAAATTATGAATGGTCGGCCACTCCAGTATTTTTGGTTTGACCCTGTTATTTCTGACACAAAACTCTAATATTTGCACTCTTCATTTTAGTAATTGAGGCATGCTTGTGGTACCCAAATGTTGCTGTAAGAGAGTGAATGGCTGGTCATTCTTGGTGTTGGCTTTTGATGTTTTTTGCCTGCTACTCTTCCAAAAATTGTAGAAACTCATGTATTTTCAAGTCAGTAAAACCTGTCTTTTTACCTAATATCTCTGTGTAAGCTTTCTGGATGGGTCACACAGTCTTGCTTTCTCTTTTGTTTTATGTTATGTTGCATGTATTTGAAAGTGTTGTACTTAATGAAAGCATGAACTCAATTACATTTATATTGCATTTATTTTGAAGTTATTCGTGCACACACACATCCATGTAATCGAAGTGCACATTTTAGTGTCAAACCATGCTAATATAACTCGGCCTGAATTTCAAAATGTATTTTCTTGTTTGCATTGTATGTTCTCTCCTCTGCGGATGCAGTTCCAAAGCATCATTGGTTAGAGAAAGGAGTACTGTATATTAGTGATAGCTAGGACTGCAAAGTAAAACTTGGCAGAGACATGAGGTGCTAATGAACAATGAACGGGAGAAAATGTGCCTATTCATTGTATATCAGCAATGGTGTTTCGTCCAAGGCTGTGTGAATGTCCAGGTTTCATGAGATGGGAAAGTTCGATGATGTTGCCAATGGTCACATGAAGTATAATTCTATTAGTTCCTGGAAGGGTGGTATGAGGATCATACTATGAGAATGTATCTGTCTGTTTTAATGAATGCACTGTTAGAGTTTAGAGCAGGTACTTTTAGACTTAGGGCCAGATGTATCAAAGGGTTTTGCCCATTCTGTGTCTATGGGGAAATGTGTTGATACATATGGCCATTTGAGAGGTACAGACCTCTCTCCTTGCCCTGTTCTTGAGAGTGTAAAGCTAAATGCTAAACACTTGTCCTCTCTTAGAGGTTTTCTAATGAATTCCTCACTATGCTGACACCTTCCTGTTTCACCGTCAAATTTCTGAAATTCCTTGAGATTTCCCGATTTTTATCCTCCTCAATCTAAGTTAGAGTCTGATTAGATGACTTTCAACTTATGCCATTTATACTTATGTTGCTGCACTTGTCACATTTTGATGCTATTGAACTGGATTTACTTTGTTGATAAATGCCCCTTTTTCGGGGCCGGACTAGGAACCGAAACTGGCCATGGCAAACTGCTCAACCGGCTCCCCTTGGGTGGGAGGGGGATTAAGGCTGAGCTGTTTGCTAGGGCCGGTTTCGGACAATTTTGTTACAGGAAGCCTATATTGCCAGGCCCCGCTAACAAAAATTACCCCCTGGGGACCAAAACCGGCCCCCACCCTGGCGGCCCACCGGGGAAACGCCCGGTGCCCGCTACAGCCAGTCCGGCCCTGCTCTTTTTAAATTCTGTATCTGAGCACTGCTTAATTTGCATTGATCATAATTCATTATTAATTTGTAATATAGTTACTGATTCTTGGTCCTTATTGTATGGCCAAAAGGGTTGCACGAATTTGAACTGTTTTGTTGAATGCTAACTCTCTTTTTTCCTCCGCAAACCAAAAAGGTCTGTCACTTAGAAATTGTAACTGCGTGCCAACGCACCATCAGTACCATAGAACCTTGTAGTAGGAGTAAGCACTTTACCAAAAATATGACATAACTAATGGCTATACTAATTACCACTTCTTTTCCTAAAGCCTCCTTAGGGAAGTAATGTCATGTCTCCTTGTAATGCAGATTTTAAATTCGCTGAAGTTTTGACAATTGGTACTCAAATGCACCATTTTCATTATATTCTTCCCAAATTCCTTTTGATAAAACCCCCAACCCCTCTTCCCAGGTTTTCAACAATGTCACTGCCCTAAGGGGTTTAAAAACATGTCTTTACTGCTTTATGTCTCAAAAACATACTTGAAAAAGGAGCTCCCACCCCATGTACCCTGTATGCAATCTTTTATCATATTATAATATCCTATTCTTATTATAGCACACAACAACACCGTTTTGCAGTTCTAAGCCCAGTGAAAGCAGGTGTTCTTATTACACATTTTAATGGTATTCAATTTAACAACTGCAGAAAGGCTGCACCTTTTAAACTCCATGTCAAGTACAGGTAACAGTAGTGATGATCCCTTAACACTAATTTAAAAATATAGTACACTATTGCCCCCTTCTCTGTGGATTTCAGTCCTGCTTTCCTCATCTGCTTAAAATGTACCACCTTCTTCCCCCCCCGAAAACATCCCAGAATAGCACCAAATCCATTTATAATGCAGACTCAAAATCCTATGGAGTCATGACCGATGACACTTCCCTAATGTGATTTAAAATATATCAGGTGTCATCACATTGCCAAAAATTCCTTTGGGGAAGGACCCCAAAACTTGTGCATGGTATGTGGAGCTATATAATGTTATGTTATGTTATGTTATAACAATTTAAATAGCGCAACAGCTGCCCCAACAAAGGGGTGTCCCGGCGCTCATGACAAGGACTAAGCCCTCAAGACACCTTCCAACACAGATTAGACTTTGGGGAAGAGATGGGTCTTAAGGGCTTATTAACAACTTATTATTTACGGAGCACATCATAGCGAAGTTCCATCGAACACATTTTTGGGATGGATGTCACTGAAAGAGAAGGACATGGAGAGACAGGTGGACATAGGGCAGACCCCCTCCACATTGTAACGCTGAATGTGCTATTTATTGTATACCTAATGATGAATTCTCCACATCACTCGAAAGGAAACATCTTTGTGTGAAGATTCTCCAGCAAAAAGGCAATTTGCAGCAAAATATGTGATAACCCCTCCCCAAGGATGTATCACGTATTATTTATTAATTTCATCAAAAACGGTAAATTTTCGGGTGTTTCTCGTCAAAAAAAACTATTTGTGAAAGTTTTTTCACCCATATTTTATTTTTAAATTGTGTAATGTTTGCAAGGCTTCTCATTTTCTCATGATGTGTGTGGGCAGGAAGTTCACACACATCCCTACTTTCAGGAATGCCACATCCTTGGGCTGGAATCTCTAGTTTTTGCACAAGTAATGGCGGTGAATAGTCGAAAGCAGTTTCCTGTTCAAGGAGTAAAACTCTTTATTTGTCATTGTAGAATTTCACTACCTCGGCCATGATCCGACTATTGCAATACTATGTTACATAAAAAAAATAAACAGTCATACAGTGCAGTATTTCAACACATTTCTCAAGATCATTTGCTTATCGCACTTGAATACAGGTCCAGATGAAAGTTGGAGAGATGTTCACGTTTTCAGGGAGAAACACCCACTTTTTAGCTTCAATGACATAATGGCAGATCACCTAAAATCAGAAGCCATGAACATTTGGAAATGATCACTAGAAGTCACTAGATGACGCCATTTTACCAAGGACGCAATGCTGCAGTGCTAGACTTATATCACAAGTCATTCTTTGCAGACCCCTTAGTTCAGCTGGACCACATGAACTGTGACAGGACCACATCTTCCATAATGTACCTCCCAATCATTTGCAGCAGCTTAGTGGGTGAGATTGTAGGACATCATCTCATGCATGTAAACACCTATGTTAGGCTGGAGACTACCCTATCGCTAATCCAAAAATTGCATTACTTTAATTTTTTTAGTATATTTGAAGACCTTTGTTTACTCTAGCACAATTACTGTTAATTAACTCACAATTACTCGTGAGTATGGGAGGAGCCGAATACAGCATTTAGCACTAATTTCTTAGTGCAAAATGCACCCTTGTATCCAAAATGGGCCTGAGGGTGCATTTTTCACTAAGAAAATAGCACTAAATGCTATAGGACTTGAACATCAGTAGCCAGCAGTCGCTCGCTTTCTCTTGGTTCGTGGTTCCTGTGCTCCTGCTGTAGGATGTTTGCCCCCAAATTACTCTGAATTACTCAAGATGGGGTAATCACATAATTTTGATAATTTGGCATCACAAGAGTAATGTGTAATTATTAAGATTACTCTGATTACTCCGGTGTAATTAAAATGTCTCCCAGGCCTAGTTTACAGCTGATGGCCTACTTATCACTGTGGTAATTTGAAACACTTCATAAATATACTTTCTAGTGTGAGGCCATGTGTTTTTTCAAAGTAACTTTGATGCATGGCCACCAGCGTCCTGCGTTTGCGTTAAAGAGAGCGTCCTTTCTTTGGTGGGGTGCTCCATTCAGCCGCAATCTGTACCACAAAGCAACAAGGGTGGGTGAAGAATAGAGGTTAGCAGGCGAGAAGCCTCAGCACCATAAGTCACTCATCAGAAGTGGGTAAATTGAGAGCTTTGCCAGAATGCAAGAGTTGTTAAACTTAAATCCAGGACTGGGCCGCTGCAGCGTGGTGATATTGAATGGTCAGCTAAGCTTATGCTCTGGCCTATTTATGGACTGCCAGTTTAGTGTTGTAGAGCTGGTTTCATAATAATGAATCATAAGGTGGTGAAGAGATCTTAAGACCTCACACATATATTTATCAGGTTTAACCATGAGTACATTTAAGAGCATTATGAGATCTAAAAAAATAGATTTTGTATTGGTGTTGTGCCAGAAGAGTGACGCAACCTCATGCAAAACTGGGCCTCAAGGGATCCATTTCTGTTTTTAAAACACTGCCACAAAGAAATTGGCAACATAGAGAAATGTTGCAGTAAATCTGTTCTGCTCAATTGGTTGCAAAGTCTCCATTTTAAAATATCTTATGGGGTTAAGGCACATGCTGCAGAGATCCTCGCGTGCCTGTTAAATCTCAAGGAATATTAATAATGGTAAAATAACTCTGGTGGGTAACTCATTTGCTGGAGAAATATGTGTTTCGTCTAGTCATAGTTTTAAATAAAAGTAGCATAAAGGGTTAATGTGTCCCCTGCTAAGCACACCATGTAACATGCATGTGACAGATTTTTATTTTATGTAGATAAGTGGGTTTTTGCTTTTAACACAGATCCTTTTGTTACTTGCAGTTCATATATTGTAACCCTCCTAATATAGTGCAGCGAGCTCTGAGGGAAATTGGACTCCTACACCTTGTATCCATCACTGTCTTATGTAACGCATCCTGTTCACTGATTTACACACTTGTATGATTTATTCTGAATGCATAATGTGTGCTTGTGCTGTAAAGTGTTCTGACACCCTGCATTGGCATGAGTAGCACAATACAAGAAATAAAACAAAATGGAGGTATTTAAATTGTTGTTTGTGTAAATACTGGGACAGACATCTGACATTCTTACAGTGCAGCACATCTCATATACAGGGACTGATAAAATGTACTACCTGCTTTTGGTGGGGGGAGGCTTGTGGGGGCACTTCTTGTGATGCCACTTCCTGTGCTGCACGTGCGATGTCACGGACCATGATGTCACTTGTGTACTGATCAACTTGGTTAGTCCCCCACTTTTTTTTTTTTTATTTAGGACTCGAACCCTTCTTACACTTAATTTTCGGCACTGACTGGGGTCCCTCCCTGACAGGCCTCCCCACCCACACACTTTCCTGCCTCTAATTCAGGCCATGTATCCCTGCGAACTGGTCCCGCAGCCCTCCCCGTGCAGGCCTCAGAGCTCCCCGTCTATTTACTGCGAGTCTCACAAGAGGTTCTCGAGAAAAACAAGAAAGATAAGCGAAAGGTTTCGAAACACTGCACTTTTAATATAAATTAGCCAAGGAGCTCAAAGATATTAGACAAGAGCAGCCTGGAAATGCAGGCCTCGCTCAGACCCCAGGTGCCGTAATCAGACTGAAAGTGAAATCCACCCCCGCGCGACTGCCTCATTTGCATAATTAACGGCTGCTACGAGCTAATGAGCGAGTGATTATTGGGAAGAGAAGGAGCTAAATAAGGGTCTCATCATGTGACGGGGGCCGCGTCAGCGGAAGGA
The DNA here is from genome assembly GCF_964204655.1 of Triturus cristatus. Classification (NCBI taxonomy): domain Eukaryota; kingdom Metazoa; phylum Chordata; class Amphibia; order Caudata; family Salamandridae; genus Triturus; species Triturus cristatus. The sequence goes on from NC_140580.1 coordinate 968,517,285, forward strand.
GGGGGGAGCCGCCGTGGCTGTGCTACTCGCCTGGAGAGAGAAAGTTGCCAAAAGCCAAAGTTATTCTGGAAATTTCGAGGGGAGAGAAAAAAAGCTATTCCAGTTCACAGAGCTGTCAGGTGTCCCAGTTCCATGCCATTCAGTACAACAATTTTGCTTGAATTCTGGGACTTGTTGTTCTGGTTTTATATCAAGACAGGCCGGCTTTGAGTTAACAGCCCTGTCCATCCCGGCCACTGTCTCCATGCTCAGTTGCGTCGTCCCCGGTCCGTCGCCGGGGCAAAGCGTCCAGCCATTCATCGGCCATAACAGGAGAGTCAAAAAAGAATGTCCGATCTTCATGCACCACCCGTAGTCTGGCGGGGAAAAGCATGGCATACTTTAGGTCCCGCTCCCGAAGCCTTCGCTTCACCCCCAGGAAGCTCTGTCGCTGTCTCTGCACCTGCTGGGTAAAGTCCGGGTAAAAATTCACCGACGCATTCTGGAAGGGGACTGGGCCCGTCACCCTCGAAGCTTGCAGGATAGCGTCCCGATCTCGGAAATGAAAGAGCCGGGCGACAATCGGCCGCGGCGGGGCACCCGCCTTGGGCCGTCCGCCTGGCACCCTATGGGCCCTTTCCACCGCAAAAAACTTCCCAAGGCCCTTAGGCTTCAGATGATTGAGGACCAAATCTTCCACAAGCAGGTCCGCCGAAGCCTCATCCGAGGACTCCGGGACCCCGATTACGCGCACGTTGTTGCGCCTGGACCGGCTCTCGAAGTCCTCCAGCCGGCGGGCGGCGAGGTCACTCTCGGCCCTCAGCTTCCGGACCTCGTTCTGCAGGTCCGCGACCTCATCAGTGAGGCCCGTGGTCTTGTGGTCCAGGTCCTTAACGCGCTCGTTTGTCTTGCCCAGGTCCGAGCGGATCAAGTTGACATCCACCAGGATGGCATCCACCTTATGCGCCAGGGCCTCGAATTGCCTCCCCATCGAGGTCTGCATCCCATCAAGCGCGCCCATGACATCCTGCAGGGAGAGCTCCGGGGTCCCAGGCGAGTCCTCCTTCTGGGCATCCGGCGCCTGGCTCGATCCACTCGGCGATGTCTTCAGGAGGGCGTAGCGGTCCATACTATTGACTTGGGAGTACGTTCCCCGCCTGGTGGACTTAGTCTTCAGCCTATCTCCTTCTGCCTTGCCCGACATAATGGACTCCAAGCAGTCCAATGCAGTGAGGACCGTCCCCTCTCAGAGAGAGGTATAAAGAGTGAGCAGGTCCGCCTTGTTCTTCCAAAATAGCCCACCGAGCGTCCCTGGGGTTATAGAACCACCCAGAGCACAACAGTGTCCGGGCAGACAAAGGGAACGAAACCGAAAGTGAAAGAGCGAGGGCCTCCGTCCGGTAGTTCACACCTCACCAGGCCGTTGTTGATCAACTAGGAGTCGGGCATCCTGCCAACTCTAGCCCCTGGCATCTCCGGGAGTTAGGCCGCAATCTTTCGCCAGTCCTAAGTCCGGTTCCCGGTGGGCGATCCGGTCGCGGGTAGCATCAATCGCTTCCCTGACAACTCAGCAACACGTTGCCATGCATACCATCAGGATTTGAGTCAGGATAGTCGACGGAGGGCGCGAGGGTCTCGGGAGCTCTAAGCTCACGCGGCCATCTTGGTCAAGCGCTAGGCTCCTCCCTCCTGTTCTGGTTTTATAATGGGTTCAAGAGGACAACAAATCGGAGAATGCAACCAAAAAACAAGCATTGGCAAAACCTATAGGTCTATCCTTTGGTACCTATTGGTTTTGCTAATTGTTTTTAGTGACGCTGTGCGCAATGGGTACTAGCGGTAGGCGAGCCACTGAAAGCTCGAGCCAGCCTGGAGCCTGAAGTCTGGCTCTCCGTCAGCTCGAGGACCAATTGGAATCTTGAGTTCCTGACCAGCCGAGCTTTCAAGTGGCTTGCCACCCTGCTTCTGCCGAGGCAATCATTGCCTTTGGGTTTCCATTCAGTTTGAGAATAGATGGGATTCAAGGCAGAAGCCAGCACAGCTTCTGCCTTTGGAACTAGGGAACCGCTTTTGGAACTAGGGAACCAGGTTCGAGTCTCAGCATCGGCTCAATTTTCTGTCATTCTGAAAAAAACACTTACACTAACAGTGCTTGTAAAAAAAGGAATGTGATCTTGGGTAATGCAAATAGTGCACCTTCCTTCGGGTCGATTTCGCGATATTTAAAAAATACAGGAAAATGCTCAAACAAATAAAAACAAACATCATTAATGTAGGGAAGACGAATAGATACCCATTTAGTGGCAGACTGGTGCAACGTAAAACTAGGAAACCTGGATACATCACAGCTTCCCACCTTAATTATTTGATCTTAGGCAAATCGTTTATTTCGTCAAAACTCCTTTTCCTTCATTATTGCGTATGAAAGCACTGTTGAATAAGTGAGTTCAGAATATCAGACGTCCAAAAACCTATTGTGCTTGATGTAATAGACTATAATGTTTCTCTATATAAATCTTGGCTGTGTACAGAGCTCACATGACAACTGTCAAACATTTTCAGGGCTTGGCTCATGCATGGGCTGTAGGAGCCGAGCCCTCCTAACTCGATGGCTCACCTAGCTCTAATGGATATTCGCAAACATTTCCCAGGGGCCAAAAAGTATGGGCTATGGCGCGGCCTGGGTCTGCTTCTATACTAACAAGGTGCAGGTAATGGGACAGGTGGATAAAGGTGGGTGTAGGTGGAGTGAAAGGTGTACTTAGTGTGGATTGTGAGTCGTAGAGTTATTTTGAGGGTTTCATTCCGTACTTTATGCTCCTAGTCTCTAGATCGTGTACAGATTTGACAATATTGTGCTATGCTGTATCTGAGTCGCAGTCCCTCTATCACACCTGGGGTAAGCCTTCCATGCTTGCTATCACTAACTTTAACAAGTCAAGTGTGCAAAAGCAGTAACTTAGTAGTTGAACTGGAATGAAATTGAATCTTAGGCCTCACAATCTCCTTATTTTTTTATTCTTTCATCTGTAAACATTAGGAATCCTTAGCAACTGGCTTGGTTAAAGCAGCAAGTGCTATAAAAACCTCATGTTTTGTCGAGACTTGCACTATAAGTGTTTCTGGTAAAAGGAGCATATTGTGTGGTTCTTCTAATTGTCGTTTGTAATGTCTGTGCATATACTTCCTTTATTGCTTAGCATTATATCACTTAGTAGAATTAGATTCCTGTGAAAAGTACTCTGAATTTGTCCCTGTACAGTCTTTAGTGGATCCTAATAAAATCTGTTATGTTTGTTGAGACGGGAATCACAAATAATACAGTCAGCTGTATATTTGCTTCATTCATGAAGGCTAGTCTTTTTCAGCACATGCGTGTTAGGACTTAATAATTAAGTTAAAGCTGAGAAGTGTGCACCAGATATTTAAGCAAATGTTGTTTAAATTAAATTATGCTGCTCCCTACGAAACCTTAATAGAAACACAATAGTTGGAAAGAAGTGTACCAACAAGGGTTCATGTGTGAATGACAATTTGCACTTTACATGCACAAGTGGTACAGGAACAATTTTTAGAGTCGGGGTTCTGCCATTAATTTTACATCGCTGAAGTAATAGGGATTATGAACGAGTCATATGCCACACACAAAAAACAAGTGTAGCAAATATATTTAGCAGCAAAGTGGTATGGATGTATTATGTACACGTGGTACATTTTGGAGCACACTGTTGCACATATATTACTAAAACATGGTGTTTTAGAGCACTGTAATTTACAGACAACACATTTTCCATTAATATGACACTACATTTGGACAGATATACAGCTTTACTGATACAACTATAAGGTGCACAAATGATGTGTGGAAATCAGCATCACCAAGTGTATTGATTTGTTAAAATATTTGTCTCCACCACACTTCAGAATTAAAGAAAATGTGGTTCATTTCTTCATTCCTTATTTTGATATAGCCTGAAATATTTGTGAAGTTCATTTGCCAGCATTTAAATTGTGTTGTGTTCTAGAAAAAAATTATATTCTACATCCTTTCCTATTACTCCACCAGCACCCAGCAAGATTATCACCTAAATGCTCTCGCTTTGCAGTGAGAGAAAGAAAACTAAACCCCAAGCTCACTAACAGCAATTTGTTAGAAGACGGAGCCTGACATTTCGCCTCTGTCTTCGAACTCACAGTAAACGTGACAAGATAAAAACAACATTTAAAGGCATCTCTATTGCTCATTGTACTCCTGGGCTACAGCATGGTTATTTTAGGGGTGCTTCAGCACCCCGACTCCCCTACTTCCTGCAGCTATGGCATGGGTGTGAAACTGAGGAAGAGGATGATTTAAGTTATGCTCTTGGTAAGGAGCACTGACCAAAATTAGCACGCTCATAGACAGAACATTGTTACTCACAGGCATGCATGACTGATGAACTGGTAGTGCCAGAAATAAGTAGAATCAACCATGCAGAAAGATAGGAGGCAGGAAACTCTTTCAAAGAAGCACAGCATGTTCCTGCTTCCTGAACAAACATACAAAGCACACATCTGAAAACACATGCACTCTGAGGTAGTGCCTCACGGGAAAAAATATAGTTCCCACAAACAAGCACTCATGGAAGAATACAATGAGCCAGTCAGAGAGGTGGTAAACAGGCTATGCTCCATCAGAGGAACAAAGACATGCTGGACGGATTAAACATGTGTGTTCCAAAACACAATGGCAATAGTAAGCAATAGGTGGAATGCATTCCTATGTCGGACTAAGGCTTAGGGGTTATGGCTATAAGGTTAAGAGTTACAAGAATGGGATTTTGGGTTAAAGGTTTGAATATGGGGTTCAATATAGTGTTAAGAGTTAGGGTTAAGGGTATTCGTTAACGGTATGGCTAGTGGTGTAGAGTTAAAGGGATAGGGTTAAGGTTTAGGATAAAAAAAATAATAACAAGAGAAAAGGGTGACCATGAGGCATCTAACAGACACCATTTGCAGAGATGATCCCACTGACCTCTGTCATGTTTTTGGCTACATTTTGTACTCTATAGAAGTCCCACGCATGTGCTACGTGTGCTGAGAAAGCAGTTATTCAATCGGGTTGACGACTAAAATATTTTGACTTACGGGTTGTCCCGGAGCACAACAAACCAACACTTAGCATTTACATTTGAAAGCCTTGACCCTCAATTTCAATACTGAATTATTCCAGACCAATGATAACTGCTGAACCATTTCAGTGCTATGTTTCTTGGCCAACGTCACAGCGAGTATAGGCACCATTGCCTTTGGGTTTCCATTCAGTTTTAGAACGGATGGGATTCAACGCAGAATCCAGCACAACAGACAGCAGCACGGATCGGAAGAGACTACTGAAGGACAGCAGCAGAGCTGGTGGGGAGCACTACACTTTCCCTATCTACCTCATTCCACCTACTCTCCTCCCCTTTTAAATGTTTTTCAATTTTTCTTTTCTTCTCTCTTTCCACCCTGATTTTAGAGGTGCTGTGTCTGCTCTTTTGGAATTTCTGGCATCAGGTTAGCTGAAGAAAGTTTGCTTTTATTTCTTTTTTCTGATAGTTTATTTAATTTCTTTACTTATTTGATCTTAGGGCGTAGGGTAACTATGACCAACAGAGAGAGTGTGATGAACATCACTCCTTCAAAGGTCACCTTCACCGGCAAAGAAGTACACCAGCCAGCCCCACAGAAGAAAACTGCACATCATTAACCACTACATTTACCAAAGCATCATCCCTCATTACCACCACCGCAGGCAAGTCCACCGCCACTGCTGCACAGGTCTTCAGCTTTAGACCTGGAGTTTGAAAATACCCTCCTGCTGTCTATTTGTGCACACCATTACCAGAGAAAGTCCATAGCAACCCACCTGAGAAAGAAGAGAGTCCTAGACATCCATCTAAGAGCATATTGCAGTACATTTTCAAATCAGCAGCCCGGCTACCCCACGACGATTCCAAATTAAGCAGCAACACTCCTACAAAAATCAGAAATGAGTGCTCATTAACCATTCATTCACAGCAAATTGAACATAATCTCAAACCCCATTCAAACGGTGAAAGAAGTTGAGTGATCATAAATGAACACTTTTTCAAACCATTGCTCCATTACCTTGTCAATTATATTACTACGCATGAAGCATTTTTGTAAATGTAGCTGAACGTTGATTGAGTAGAAGGTCAGCCACTGAGGCTTCGTGTGGAGCAGTTTCATTTGCATGTGCAGTGCTCTTTAAGGCCAGGGCTGGACTGGGAACCCAAGGCAGCTCTGGCAAATGTTGTCAGACCAGCCCCTATAAGTTGCGTAGCGAGCGAGCACAGCAAGCGAGCTTGAACATGACAAGGAGGGTTTGGGGGGGGGGGTTCACCCCACAAGAAAATTTGAGCAAAAATGGCAGAAATTGTGTATTCTACAACACATATTTCATTATATTCAATTGTATTAGCTTTTTAAGCATAGTAAATGATGGGCTTACAGTGCACCAGGATACAACAATCTTTGTTGGGGCTTTTCAATTATTCTCTCACTATCACCCTCCAAAAGTGACCTTCATCTCTAAATAGCCCCTCTCTCACATATTTAATTAGTTTTATTGGGCCTCTCATACCAGATTATTCTCAGCCCTACTCTGTTTAATATTTACATGTCTCCCCTAGCAAATCGGGCTGAGACCCACGGAGCAAAAATAGTGTCTTACGCCGACGACTCGCAGCTTCTCTTTACCTGCGACAAGGACGCAGACTTCAGAGACAAAGCAATCAACTCCTGTTTATCCGAGGTGTTTGCCTGGCTCCAGTTAAATCAACTGAAATGCAATTCCGAAAAATCAGAAATTATATTTTTTGGTCTGCCCCCCAACAATATGTGGTTCAACTGGTGGCCACAGGACATGCATCCGCCTTCAACCTCGGTTAACTCAGTTAAAAACTTGGGAGTGAAAATGGAGGACACCCTAAGCATGAAATCTCAGATCCAAGTGGTAGCCGGACAATACTTCAGCCTTCTAAAAATGCAAAAACAGTTTTTAGCCCTCCTTGCGGATCCAGGCTGCACTATGTTAACATCCTGTACCTAGGACTACCGGAATACTTACTTACCCGCCTACATGTGGTCCAAAACGCTGCAGCCAGGGCGATACTCTTACTCGGCCGGAGGACGCGGATGTCTTCCCACCTGAAATCTCTTCACTGGCTCCCGATCTGCAAGAGGATCCACTTCAAGGCTCTTGTCCTGGCCTTTAAGGCCCTTCATGACACTGGAGACCCTAATCTTAGAAAAAGAGTCCAGTTCTATCATCCTCGGCGCACCCTGCGTTCCTCGGCGTTGGCACTAGCATGCACCCCTGTGTTCCTCCGCTCTAGAATTGGAGGCTGATCTTTTCAGGTGCAAGTTGCCAAACTCTGTAACCGCATGCCACCAACTCTAAGACAGGTGCACGCTCTTCTCTCCTTCAGGAAGTCTCTAAAAACCTGTTTGTTCCAGCAATAGCCTCCGTGTCATCTTACTTAGCCAGCTCCGCCACACTCACCTAGCGCCAGGACAGTCTTCGGAGTAGCTGTGCGCTCTACAAATACCCTGGTAACATTATGGTGTCAGAGCAGTTTACATCAATTATACATAGAGAAAATGAATAATGCATGTGGAAGTCAGTGTATAGAAAATGTTACACAAGACAAAAGGCACTACAAGTTGTAGGCTTGTTTTAAGAGTGTTTGAGCTGGAGAAGCACAAACTCAGGATTGAAAATTTAACACAGTGGTTAGGGTTATATTTACTTATAATGAAATTAAAAGAATATTTGTAAAGCGCGATAGCTCCCCTGAGGCGTCCTAGCGCTGCAGATTAACGCGGGCAAGGAAGTTGCTAGGGTCTATAAAGTTTGTTGAAAAGGAAAGTTTTTAGGAGTTTGCGGAAAGGCAGTAGGCTGAGCTCTGCTCGCAGGTGGAGGGGAAGAGAGTTCCACAGTTTTGCTGAGTTATAGGAAAAGGAGCGACCACCGCACCTTGCTCTCTTGATTTTGGGGATGAGGGCAAGGAAGGAGGAGGCTGATCGGAGCTGTCTGGTAGGTTGGTAAGGGGTGATCAGTGATTGGCTGATGGCCGGGCCAGTCTTCCAGAACGCCCTGTGAGTAATGCACAGGGCCTTGAATTGAATTCGTTCCCTGACCAGGAGCCAATGCAGGTTCTTTAATCCTGGATTGGTAGAGTGCCGGCGGTGAATTTGAAGGAGTGTGCTTGCTGCACAGTTTTGGATAATCTGGAGTTTGCGGGTAGTAGATTGAGAGGCCCCTAAGTAAACGGCATTCCCATAATCCAGGTGTGATATAATAAGGCCCTGGGCCATGATTTGTCTTTCCTGAAATGGGAGCAGGGGAAGGATTTTCCATAGTAGCCTGAGTAGACCATAACAGGAGGCTGATAGCTTCGCTGCTTGATGGTTGAAATTGAGGGAGTGGTCCAGCCAGATGCCCAAGATTTTTATTGTGTTTTTGGAGCTGGGGTGGGGCCAAGACAGGCTGCAGTAAGTTTGCATTGAACGAGGGAGTGTGTCATAAGAGGATGAACTCAGTTTTTTCTCCATTCAATTTTAAACAGGAAAGTGTCATCCAGTTTGCCAGCTCCTCTAGACAGCTACTCAGATTGGATGGGGAGATGTTCGGCTGGTTAAGGGCCAACACTAGCTGAGTGTCATCGGCATAAGTGATGATTTTTTTGCCGAAAGGACGGACAATCTCAGCTAGGGGGCTCATATATACGTTGAATAGTGAGGGGCTCAGGGAGGAGCCCTGAGGCACGCCACAACTAAGCAGCAGGCTAGAGGAGGCAGAATCGCCCTCGAAAACCTGGAATGAGTGGTCAGCTAAGAAGGATCTAAACCAGGTGATGGCATTTCCTGACACACCTAAGTTGATAAGTCGGTGTATCAATATGTCGTGGTTTACAGTGTCGAACACGGCACTTAAATCGAGGAGGATAATTGCCGCGGAGCCTCCCTGATCGAGGATTAGCCTGGCCTCCCCGGTTACTGCGAGGAGGGCTGTCTTGGTTCCATGCATGGGATGAAACCCTGTCTGGGAGAGATCAAGTCAGTGATTACTTTCCAGGAATTCAACCAGTACCGAATTAACGTGTTTCTCCAAGATCTTGCTCAGCCATGGTAGCAGGGAGATTGGCCGATAGTTTCTGGGATTATCTTGATCAAGGTTTGGCTTCTTTAGCATAGCCTTGACCATAGCACGCTTCCAAGGAGGAGGAACAATGCCAGAGGAGATGGAGGCATTGAGCAGGTCAAGGGTATTTGGAAGAAGGTTTCTTATGGCCGGCAGCAGGACTCGTGGGGGTGCCGGGTCAAGGGGGGAGCCAGATTTCACCTTGTGCATGATAGAGAATAGTATAGTGGGATCAAGAAAAGGGAGGAAATCCAGAGTGGCTGAGGGCCTGGTCCTGAGCTTACGATAGTCGCCAAGGCAGGATCAAGCTGAGTGAGCGGAAAGGAGGTATATATTTTTTGGAGAAAGAATTCTGCCAGATTGTTACAGCGGGTTTGGGCATCAATCGGGTTAGGAGGTTTCTGGGGAAGTTTGAGGAGAGTTGTAGCAATTCGATAAATTTCCTTGGGGGAAGAAGCAGCTGCCTTAATGTTTTCTTCGTAGAAGATTGCTTGAGAGGCTTTAATTTCATCTTTATAGGTTTTTATTGCTTCCCTATACGCGGTTTTGCTGGTAGGGAAGTAATCGAGTCGCCATTTTCTCTCTAGCTTTTTACAATATCGTTTTAGTTCCCGTAATTTGGGGGAATACCAGGGGGCGGTTGTGCCACTACGTTTTGTTTGAGAGCATTTCAGGGGGAGCACAGCGTCTAAGGAGCTATGGATCCAGCTATTGTATTCCTCATTAGCTACAATGGGATTGGGGTTACTAGAAGGTCTGGAAGCTTCCAGGGCCGGCATCCAGAGTTCCAGGGAAAGTTTTGACCAGTTACGATCCCTGCGAGTGATCGGGTTGGTGGGAAAGTGGAAATCGGGGGTGGCCCAGGAGAGAGGGATCACGAAGTGATGAGTCCAAGCGAGCGGGGAGGGGATTCCTGTTGTGAGTTGTGCACAGTTACTAAAAACAGGGTTGAGTAAGTGGCCTTTGATGTGGGATGTATTTCTACCCAAATAAACCCATTTTAGCAACGTTAGGATAATGAAAGACTGGAAAAAACATACCTTTCTAACCTGTACCGTGCAGTTTGCATGCAGCTGTTTGATGGCAGTTCATGGGTCACTGGGCTAAATTACTATTGTAACTTATGGATTGCACAGTAATAAAAGGATCTCTGTAACAAAAGCAGTAACCCACAGAGCTATGCACATACTATAAACGTATGTGATCTGTGTGGTACACATTCGTTGCAGTGGGCATATTAACCCTCTGAGCTATCTTAGATGAGTCAAAACTGCCACTAGACAACACTCCTGTTAACTCCAGCAGGAAGATTAATCATCAAAGATATCTTGACACTTTTATTGTTACTGTAAAGTGCTGTATATACCAAGAACTGTGTTGCTGGTGTTTTTAAAACAATACCATATTTCAAAACACAGGGAGGCTGTAAATGAAAGTAAGTGCTGTATGGATAACGCTGGCCTGCAGATTTTGCTACTGAGGGCCAACATTGGAGCACTGCTGCAAAATCCGCCCCCAGAAACAAATCCTGCCCCTCACCCTTCCAGCCTCCCGGGGAAATGCCGGATACCTGATACAGCCAGTCCAGCATTGTTTTGGCCTCAGTTTTACTATGTTTGAAGTTGAAGGCACGTGTTTAAGGGCACTCCAGAGTAGCTTTCAATGGTGCAGCATGTGCAGTGGCACCAGAGCATAAGGGCCCCACTGCACACAGTAATACCTGTTTTACTGCCAAAGCAGGAAATGAGGAATATTTGCCTTGCTTGCTTTAGGACCCATTGAAGCATACAAAAAGTGATGGGTGGAATGCTTGAATTAATCACTGATACTGGTAATTACTCTGGGCCACATCCTAATCCATCAATATTTTGCACACCTTGCCATCTCAGTTTGGACCCAGCCATATGTAAATCAGTCTTGACCCTGCTCTAATAGGAAGTGTCCAGCCCAAACTACTAGGCCAGGTCCTCCCTGAGCCAGAACACAAGCAGCACCAGACCAGTGTTGCGCTTATTAGAGCTCATCAACCAGGTACAGTTTTGTTCCAGTGGCACAGTGTGCCAGAGATGTACACCTGGGCATATCCATCTCACTTATGGCAACACACTGGAGTATACAAAAAGGCATGGCTGGAACCACTGGAAAATATTCAGGCCTGCATCTCAATCTGTTATTTTGCACACCATGACACATCAGTTTGTACTAAGCCATAGCTTTAGAGCCCAGGGCATCCTTGCTACATCACTGCACACTCTATAATTTATTTAGTAGTGGAAAAAAGGAACAGCTCAGGTAGAGTGAGAGGAGACTGTATAGCAGTAATTGAGTACTGGCTCTAGCAGGCCCTTGGCTCTGACTCAGCATCACAGTGCTGTTTTGTTGTATTATGGGCTGCCACTGGAATGCAGAGTCAGGGCTAACAAGACTGCTGGCCACCATAGTGCCTTGGCAAGTTCAAAGCACTGTTAATGGATGGGTGCAGCTTTTCAGCCTGCTGTTGATACTGAGGTCACCATGCCCACCTGTGCCACATCCTCCATGGCCACAACTGCCATCACAAGGTCACCAACACAGCAAGGGCTGTAGGAGATGGATGTGCATTAGCAGCCACAGGGCTGTGAAGTGACACTGGAGGTAAATTTTATCTGTGTGCGCTGCCAGCAGTGCTGAACACATCTAGTTTGACTTTTCCCAAAGTACCCCAGGAAGGAGAGATGCTGCTGGATTGAAGGGTGGCGATGAGATCCCATGGATCAAGAAAAACCATTGTCTTAAGGTCATAAAATGAGATGGTGCAACATCAGTCAACTGTTTTCTGAATCTGCCTATGTTCTTTGTAACCAAATGAAATAGCAAGAGGGAAGTTAGATTGATTGAAAGAGATCATTCCTCTAAATTGAGCGTGTGCGAAGCTTGCTAAATTTGCTTTTGAATAATTATGCGAAATTTAAGAAAAAGTATGCAAAACAACATGTAAATATTCACATTGTAAAACTGGCATTTGGTGCTATATTTTCAGGTACAAGCATGTGGTGCCTATAATAATCATGACCGCGAGAAGGAGGAAAGGGTAATTACCAATATTACATGAAATAACACCAGCTTAGTGGAAATTCCACCCAGGCCTAATCTAAATGTTGTGGTTTATTATTCCAAAGAAGACCTATAAATGAGACTAGAGCCAGTCCCACAGGGTGAGATGAAGGTGCACTATTAATTTTAAAAATAGTTGCCGCAGCAGATGGCTGAGCGGTGGTGCTGCTGGACCCGAGAGGTTCTAGCCTTGATCAAATGCAACCACAAGCCCTTTTTGTTCTAAGGACCTTCTGAAAGTAGAGAGAATGGGTTAAAGGGAATATGCCAGAGGACCAAGATGTTGTCATCTACTCTGACCTGCCGCTATTAGCCCCGCCATTGTGTGTTAATATTCATTCCATTTTGGACTTGCCCAATATGCATAGATTCTATTATTCTCCACTTGTAGCCCACTGAGTCAAGAAAAGCGACTTACAAGTGCTCTGGGCTTTTATTTGTCTATTGAGATGGCAGAGATACACAGGAAAAGCACAGTTCTGAGCTCAAACGTATTGCTGAATAATTGTAATTGCATTAATCTTGCGCTTACTGCTCCCAATGGTGTTGGAGTAGCGCAGTTAATACTCTATCGTTTATACGTCAAAGAAGTGCAAACGATATTAGTGCACTTGGCATTATATTCACTGTGTGCCTTACCTTCATTAACATGCGTGACACATTTAAACGCATTACTGAAAGGTATTCACTGTAGAAACTAGAGATTTATATACATGTGCACTAATGTTTAGTTTAAACTTGAAGAGATGTAATTCTCATTTACATTTTACACTTGCGTTTCAAGCTATATTGTATTCATGTCAGTGCTTAGTTTGCAAAAAATGAAGTGCCAGGGCCCTCGTCAGGACGTCAAAGCATTTTGCACTGCCCATTGCTCCTGCCAGTGCTGCTAATGACTGTACCAGCACAACAACTAACCATCTCCCTCCTAAAAGTGTTACAGTACAAACTATTCCAGGTCAATAAATGTTTAGGATTGGCTCAGGCAGCAGGTATTTGTCATTTTAAATGCATATTAAATATCTGTTGTTGTGCTCGTTTCAAAAGTGTCAAACAGCCCCCCAAGTGGCCAACTGCTATAAGAGCCATTGTTTACTATTAAGGGTCGTGGCTCAGTACCGGAAACCACCGGCACAAATTAAGCACTGATTTATGTTGAAAGTGACATTTGCGTTTGTAACGTACTCATTACTCAGATTTTACATTCATTAGTAAAGTTACGCATGCATGTAACCATGTATTTGAAGTGCACATTAAAATACTTAACTAAAGTTAGCCTGTCTACAGGCCTCAGTTGCAATGTATTTTACCTTTTGAAATGTTTTTTACCTTGCCACCAGGTTTTTCCTTTTCAATTGCAGTTTATTATCATGATATTTGTTAGCTAGAGAAAGGCTCAGTGTCTGTATTACACAACTGACAGGCAGTCCCGAGAAGAAACCTGTCAGTGGAGGTGAGGAAACAATGGTCAAAAGAGGCTTTCTATTCATTAGGTAGTAGAATGCCAAGACGTTCAAGGTTGAGAACCGAAGCTTCATGCTAAACACTGATTTCCTTTTCTTTAGACTTCTACTGAAGTCTGGTCATGTTGACACCTTTCTTCCTTTTTGTCCTAAGCTCCCGACTTAAAGATTTTTTTTAGATGTCCATATACTTAGTTCCATGTTAGGAGAGAAAAACTTCCTTTTCAAAGTTTCTTAATAGAACACCTGTTTTTTTAAATATTTGTTTATACAGTTGTGATTATTCCAAAACGATATATTATTCTGCTACACCTTAGCCTACTGAGATACTTCAGTTTACAATTTGTATTCCTGCATTTACTGAACTTATAACAGTTTTAACCATATTTAATGATTCCTGGTCCTTATTGTAGAGTCACCCTGGCTTCACAAGTTAGAAATGTATTGTTGATGCAAACTGCTTTTCAGTATTTCAAGTCAGCTAACAAAGGTCCGTGAGAACAATGGGAAAAAATCTTTGACGACTTGAATAAGAGATTACGCTTCAAGGCCCAGTGCACTTTCTGTGTTGAAGTGCTTTACAGCGAATAGCATGCTGTTTAGGAACCCAACGATAGTGGTTAATCCATTGGTTTATAATTGTGTTTTGATCTGCAGCACCACCCAAAAGGTAATCAGCAGAAAATCCATTCACAGCACATCTTCCATAACCAGCATCAGTTACTCGATACACAACAGCAGGAAATCAGTGCCTGATAACTTTTGTCAATACAATAGAATTGTTTTGGAATCTAATTGAACTGATGCAAGCTTTAGGGTACACAATTGAGTACCTATGTATAAATGTATTTTTGCCAAGCTCCACAATTATTTGGCTTAATACTCCTCTTCCTCTGTCAATGAAGGATCTCGTCCCCATTCCATGCACCCTAGTGCAAACACCATTGTGGTGGTGTTGTCTCACAAAGGATGTTGATTCTTAGTTTTGAAGCACACACCTTTGGTGCCTAAATAACCAGAAACATCACAAAGAGGGAAGGGCAGCTGGGGCCCTTTGTCCCATCCCATTGTATTTTGAGGCCTCACTTTCCTGTTGCAAAAGGCTTTTAAATATTAAAACAGAAGGGTCAATCTGTTCCTTCTTGATGCAGCTAACAAAATAACACATAAGTGGCGCCAAATAGTATTTTTTTTACTATCACTGAGTATGTCTTAATTCTGAGCTGTTCTTTCAATCAGGCACCAAAAAGAGGTCCCATAAAAATACTGGCATCAGCCCCACAAAAGCTTAAGACTTGTTTAACAATGTCTCCTAGAACTATGTAGAAAAGGTGGACTTCAACATGCCTTCCGTTGACTGGTATATAAGAGGTGGATACTTACAGAGCTTCAAAAATTGAGCAGTCACACAAACTTTTTCTAGGAAAAGTCTGGTCGTGCCAGGCATGTTGCACTCTTTTGTATGGTGCACTGCGAGAGAACTCAAGTCCAGATGTCAAACTCCACAGACCATACTACTGATGTTGTCCTATAAGGACTCAAAGGGGCATATTTACAAGCCCCTATCGCCAACACAATGTCACTTTTAGTGACGTTGTGTTGGTGTGGTGATTCAGGCTTTGCCTTATTTACAAGGCAGCGTTAAGCCACTTAACATGGTTTAACACTGCCTTGTAAATAAGGCACCCTTTCACGCTGTACTTCGGGTCAAAGGGGTGGGCAATGGGTGTTGTGGTGGACGTTCCAACGCAACACCCATTGATTTTGACGTTGCCCCTTATTTACAAAGGTGGTGTAAATAGGAGGCAGGGCCAAAATGAAACTGGCAAAATGAGGAGAAATTCTTTATTTATCCTAATTTTTGCCGTTTCCAATTTGTGCTGCATTGTTTATGTGTAGGAAGGTGACCAAAATAGGCCCATGGAGAGTGTGGTCCCCCTCCCCAGGGGGAAACAGAAGGCATAAGAACGAGCAGAAAAGGCAAGACAGAGCAGGAAAGACAAAAAAGAGGGCAGGAAAACAAGGAGGAAAGGCAAAACAGAGCAGAAGAGGGCAAAACAGAGGGCAGAAAAATAAGCATGAATGGCAAAACAGAGGGCAGAAAAACAAGCAGAAAAGGCAAAACAAAGCAGAAGAGGGCAAAACAGAGGGCACTTAGACACTCGCACACCAACTCACAGACCCACTCAGAGACTCACTGACCCACTCAGACACACGCACCCACTCACAGACCCACTTAGACACTCATGCACCTACTCACAGACACACTCAGAGACTCATGCAACCACTTACAGACACTCATGCACTCACTCACAGACTGACGCACACACTTATGGAGGCACTCTCAAACCCATTCAGACACTCCGACACCCACTCACAGACCCACTCAGACACTCATGCACCCACTCAGACACTCAAGCACCCACTCACACACCCAGTCAGACACTTATGCAGCCACTCCAAGACCCACTCAGACACTGACATGCCCAATGAGACACTCACACGCTCATTTTCAGAGGATACAGGTTAAAGTTAGGAAATAAAATAATCATAGAAATTCACTTAAAAATACAAAGGTAACAGGGATGTTATAGTTAGGAAATAACATTAAAAAACATAGAAATTCACAAAAAAACTAAGATTACAGGGACGTTATAATTAGCAAATAAAATTAAAAAAACCTTAGAAATTCACTGACAAACCAAAGGTTAGAGATATGTTATATTTAGGAAATAGAATTTAAAAAAAACCTTAGAAATTCAGGGACGTTACAGTTAGGCTCAGATTTTACTCGTACGAAACCAGTGAAATTCAGCCGTTATAGTTACCTGAGCTAACTACAACTTATGCCTTGCAATGCACTGCTTATTACCTCACATATTACATCACTCATTACATGGTCAGTGACATCACTGATGACATCTCAAATGACATCTCAAATGACATATATGACTACATCATCAACAGAATCACTCACCCACCTACTCACACACCCACTCATACACCCATACAACCTCTCATACACCCACTCACACACCCACACAACCACTCACATAGCCATTCACATACCCATACAGCCATTCACACACCCCATTACTCACACATACAGTTACTCACACAGCTCCTCACTCACTGATACAACAGCTTACACATCCAAACATTCACCCTTACAGTTACTCACACACTCACTGATTCAACCATACAGACACTCACACACCCAGATGCTCACCAATCCAGCCTCTCAACATAGTCATTCACTCACCCATACAACTACTAACAAACCCACTCACACACCCACACAATTACTTATAAACCCTGACTCAGCCATCCAGCCACTTACACAGACACTTAATCACCCATGTGATCAGTGATGTAATACATGTGAACATAAGAATTGCATTATGGGGCATAAGTTATAGTTACCTCAGGTAACTATAATTACTGAATTTCTATTATTTTGTACGAGTAAAATCAGATCCTAACTATAACATCCCTCTAACCTTTGGTTTTTTTCAGTGAAAATATATATATATATTGAGGACGCACTCGAAAGTAAACCACCATCCGGTTTATTCTTGCAACAACCCACTACAGCACTCCAGAAGTTACTTTCTTTATTCGCCTGACGTGTTTCGAAGCCAACCCCTCTTACTAATAGGCTGCTTCAGTCACAGATGAATCATGGAGGGCTCTTTTTCATCCATTTCAGATATGCCGACCCCCTAGTGGGTCTCGTTTCGTGCTTGTTAGTCCTTCACTGCATGCTGGGACTTGTAGTCCTGAGAGAGCAAGAAATCAAACCTTTAGTAGGTTCCATGGAAACATCCGCATATATATTGAGACATTTTTTGCTCCCTTGGTAGGGTCCAGAGTGCTGAGGCGGGCAGACTAATGCCGCTTACTATGCTGCACCACCGGTCTGGACACAGTTCCAAGCCGCAGCCTCTCCTCACTGCGGAGATGGTGCCGTCCTCCACGGCAGGGCAGCCGTGTCTATCAATTCTTCACCAAACGCCGAAAGCATTGAGGACGCACTCGACAGTAAACCACCATCCGGTTTATTCTTGCAACAACCCACTACAGCACTCCGGAAGTTACTTTCTTTATTCGCCTGACGCGTTTTGAGCCCAACGCCTCTTACTCATAGGCTG
Organism: Triturus cristatus; assembly: GCF_964204655.1. Lineage (NCBI taxonomy): Eukaryota > Metazoa > Chordata > Amphibia > Caudata > Salamandridae > Triturus > Triturus cristatus. The sequence continues at coordinate 968,535,161 of NC_140580.1, forward strand.
CTTCATTCACAGATGAATCATGGAGGGCTCTTTTTGATCCATTTCTGGCATGCCGACCCCCAGTGGGTCTCGCTTCGTGCTTATTAGTCCTTCACTGCATGCTGGGACTTGTAGTCCTGAAAGAGCAAGAAATCAAACCTTTAGTAGGTTCCATGGAAACATCCGCATATATTAAGACATTTTTTGCTCCCTTGCTAGGGTCCAGAGTGCTGAGGCGGGCAGACTAATGCCGCTTACTGTTCTGCACCACCGGCCTGGACACAGTTCCAAACAGCAGCCTCTCCTCACTGTGGAGATGGTGCCATCCTCCACGGCAGGGCAGCTATGTCCATCAATTCTTCACCAAACGCCCGAAAGCATTGAGGACGCACTCAACAGTAAACCACCATACGTTTTATTCTTGCAACAACCCACTACAGCACTCCAGAAGTTACTTTATTTTTTCGCCTGACACGTTTCGAGGCCAACGCCTCTTACTCATAGGTTGCTTCAGTCACAGATGAATCATGGAGGGCTCATTTTTATCCATTTCTGGCATGCCAACCCCCAGTGGGCCTTGCTTCGTGCTTATTAGTCCTTCACTGCATGCTGGGACTTGTATTCCTGAAAGAGCAAGAAATCAAACCTTTAGTAGGTTCCATGGAAACATCCCCATATATTAAGACAGTTTTTGCTCCCTTGGCAGGGTCCAGAGTGCTGAGGCGGGTAGACTAATGCCGCTTACTGTGCTGGTCCACCGGCCTGGACACAGTTCCAAGCCGCAGCCTCTCCTCACTGCGGAGGTGGTGCCGCCCTCCACGGCAGGGCAGCCGTGTCCATCGATTCCTCACCAAACGCCCGAAAACATTGAGAATGCACTCAACAGTAAACCACCATCCGGTTTATTCTTGCAACAACCCACTACAGCACTCCAGAAGTTACTTTCTTTATTCGCCTGACACTTTTCGAAGAATCATGGAGGGCTCTTTTTTATTCATTTCGGGCATGCCGACACCCAGTGGGTCTCGCTTCATGCTTGTTAGTCCTTCATTGCATGCTGCGACTTGTAGTCCTAAAAGAGAAAGAAATCAAACCTTTAGTAGGTTCCATGGAAACATCCGCATATATTAATAAATGTTTTGCTCCTTGGTAGGGTCCAGAGTGCTGAGGCAGACAAGCTAATGCCACTTACTGTTCTGCACCCCCGGCCTGGACACAGTTCCAAGCCGCAGCCTCTCCTCACTGCGGAGATGGTGACGTCCTCCACGGCAGGGCAGCCGTGTCCATCAATTCTTCACCAAACGCCCGAAAGCACTGAGTACGCACTAGACAGTAAACCACCATCCTGTTTATTCTAGTAACCACCCACTACAGCACTCCAGAAGTTACTTTCTTTATATGAGGACTTTATACGTCTATAGAATGCCAATGAACTTAACCCGAAGATCACAAGGGTGAAATGTGCAAAACTTCCATTGATTTCTTGGACATCAATATAAGAATCATAAATCACAGTATAACTAGCCAACGTAGTAAAGCCACGCCAGGGAACACACTTCTGCACACTCAGAGAAGCCAGCCTAAACTCTTCATCCACAGTATTCCCTATGGTAAGTGACTGCAAGCTTGCCGCAATTGTAGCATTGATGAAGAGTTTCAAAAGGAGAGCAGGAACATGGTGAGAAGATTCAGGGCAAAGGGGTACTCGGATTCCATACTACGGGTGGCAGTAGAAAACATCAGTAACAATACAGGAACTTTTGGACCCCCCAAGAATAGATGCCAGAATGATCGCTGGTAGGAAGATAAGATTTATCACAACTTTTATAACAAGTCTAAAGATGTGAGACGTATTCTAGGGACAAACTGGTCGATCCTACACAGAGAAGAATGTCTCAACAATATGATCAGTGACCTCCCCAAGATCATATATAGGAAGGGGTAAGTCTGAAATATAAGAATCATAAATCACAGTATAACTAGCCAACGTAGTAAAGCCACGCCAGGGAACACACTTCTGCACACTCAGAGAAGCCAGCCTAAACTCTTCATCCACAGTATTCCCTATGGTAAGTGACTGCAAGCTTGCCGCAATTGTAGCATTGATGAAGAGTTTCAAAAGGAGAGCAGGAACATGGTGAGAAGATTCAGGGCAAAGGGGTACTCGGATTCCATACTACGGGTGGCAGTAGAAAACATCAGTAACAATACAGGAACTTTTGGACCCCCCAAGAATAGATGCCAGAATGATCGCTGGTAGGAAGATAAGATTTATCACAACTTTTATAACAAGTCTAAAGATGTGAGACGTATTCTAGGGACAAACTGGTCGATCCTACACAGAGAAGAATGTCTCAACAATATGATCAGTGACCTCCCCAAGATCATATATAGGAAGGGGTAAGTCTGAAAGACAGATTGAATACTACATGGATGTCCAAGATGAGGAAGGGGTTCTTTGTGTGCAAGAAATGCAAAGCTTGTAGGAACAGTCAGGATATAAGAAAATTTCACGCACCTCTTCAGGGAGAGGAACATATTATTGAATAATATCTGACCTGCAATTCTGATTTTACAGTATATGTGCTCACCTGCCCCTGCATGAAATGGTATGTCAGGAGTACTATTCACTTAGTTAAGAAAAGAGTGTTGGAACATCTGAGGGCCATCATCCATGGAGAAAGACACTTTCCAGTAGCGAGACACTTCTCCTAGTTACACAACAGTGAGAGCAGATTTCTGAGCATTATTGCCATTGACAGGAGAAACCCTACAGTTTGAGGAAATATGAATTTTGTGATCAGTTATGTCCCCTATCGTAGACCCCAACGGCTCCATGTACATGCTATACGTACATGTATGTTCCCTCCTGCTCCAGTTTTGAAGACGCAAATATATGTGCGTCCACCGTCAATATGTCCTCTTTCAGATCCACCATGAATGGGTCAGATATTCCTTTTCTAAGTATGAAAGGCCACCGACTTTATGTGGTTCACTTTCTACATTTTACAGATTCAGGCGAGTAGGCCCGAATTCTGTCATCAAGCCTTTTCCTGCCTTCTGCCTCTGAAAGCTCCAGTCTGAACCTGCATCTGTGACCATGAACTTTGTCTCACTCCCTGCGCGGCTAACGGTGCCTGATCCAGCCCGTAGCCTGCCAAAAAACTGTATTTCACCTTCAAGATTATCTCCTCCGCCCCTCATCCGATGCATTCCTGTCTAGCAGTTTAGGTAAACATTCCTCCAGCTACCGTGCAAAGGGGCCAGGCCTCGCTGTCCTCATGCAAGTAATTCATAACCCTGTTACCATGGAATATTCCTACCCCCTCGCATCTAGTGTAGACACTTAGACGCTTGTACACGCACTAGTCAGTATAGTCAGTATAGAATAAGATTCTATCCTAAGAGACCTCTCTTTTTGGATAACACAGTTCTTTAAACATAGGATATTAGATATGATTTGGGATTAGGTTGACATAACCCCAGACTTCTGTCTCCACATATAGAGCTAAATGTCAAGTCCTTTCTCCCTCTAGTTGCACGTCAATCACACGTCATGCGGCTGTGCACGCATCTCTGCCAAATATTTCTGCTGACATTGCAGGATTCTCTTATGGATCCACCCACTTATGACATCATGTATGATGACGTTGTCTAGTTACGCCTATTCTAGTTACGCATGCATAGTTTATTTTTTCTTATCAGTTGATACGCCTACTGCATCTGTTTTACTGTAATGCCTTTTCTATAAAAATGATTACCTGTCAATAATATATGCCCTTCCTTCCTGAACTTTCGTGGTGATGGAATAGAACGCCAACAATTCGAATTGTGTTCCTTTGTATAGGAATAAAGCCTTTTTAAACCTCTAATACCACGGATTCTGCCTCTCATTTTACTGAGTTGTTCTTAATAGACTTTACCGCATAAAAAATAGTACCGGTAACGAAATATTTACCACATAAATTGGCGCCCGAATAGGGACACTTTCTCATCTCACGCGCCGGCGGTGCGTTGCAGGCCCGGTCTCCTGCCACAGCTGAACGGACAAAAACGCGTATCTGCAGGATTTCCTGTATCTCCCTCAGGCCAAGCGGGGACGACTGAGGCTGCGATCAACACCCAGACGAGGCGGTGAGAAGTGCGAAGTATCCCGACCAGAGCCTAGCTGAGAGAGCAAGATCCGAGGTATACAGAGACCCGCCAGGTTCCGAAGTTCCGAGTCCAGTCCGGTCCAGTCCAGTTTCAGTTCCGTTCCGAGGCCTTCCGTTCCGAGCTACCCGGTGAGTACCATTACCGGGGAGGCATATAACGTGCACATAGTCTGTGCCGGTCAAGACGGGTTTGGGTACACAAATCCGGTCTGCACTGTTTTAGCAGTGTATCTGTACTGTTTAGCAGTATATATAGTATGTTTTGCATATAAATAAGATAAATAAGTATTATCTAGTGTCAGTATAATGTCAGTAACTAGTTTTCTATTAGTTATCATTGTTCGTAAAACGGTTAAGTGTTAAATGTTTCAAATACGTTCTATATACTGTGGTGTGAATGACTGTTCATTATTGTGTTTTTGTAAAGTGTGTTCTAGTAATAAGGTCTAAAAATGCCGCTCTTTTCGAAACTAAGACAGATCAAAACTAGAAAAGGTGTACTCGAAGAAGCCGTTCCCATCCCACCTAGGGACACTCCAGGGTACTTTATGTATCATAAGCATGGCCTAGATGCCGTATTATTTCTTGATTTATGGGTGGACTACACCAAAGAATTACCAGAGAGTCAGAGATGGCCCGCAGCGGGGACCTGGGATGCAGATTGCATCATGAGAGTAGAAGAAGAATTATGGAAAAAGAAAGCCAGACAGTCACAGAAAGATGCCATTGAATTATGGCGTAAAGAATCATATAGACGTACAGAAAAAGCACTCAGACAGGAAGATAAGGGTAAGGAGAATTCAAATAAAGTCCGAGAAAATCTATTACTTGAGGAAGGTACCCGAGTAAAATCAGAACAAATAGACAGACAAAGAAACGCCCTTATGAACGGTATGTATCCACTTCTGGCCGAAGGGTTGCCTAAGGCTACTCCGGAAATACCAAAAGACTTGCCACCTCCATTGTTTCCGATAAAAGCACATCCCAAGGGGCATCCTAGAACCGCACAAGATGTTTTCCTTTCCTCTTATCTAGATGACGCAGCTCCCGAGTATGCTAATACCGTACCACATAGACCGCTTGCCGATGATGCTCATCGCCAAGACTCTCCGTCTGTACCTCCACAACAACAAGCTTCGACACACATTCCGACAAACACATCTGTTTCAACAGTTTTTCCCGCAACGACGGTTGCTGTCTCACCTTCAACAAATCCTTTCACGTCCAGCACCCCAGACGGTGCTACAGGAGGTACGACAGACATTTTTTCTACGCCACCCAGAGGAAATACATTTTCCCTTAGAGAATTAGCACACCAACGTACGCCCAAACTAGCAACCCCCGACATGCTCAAGGAACTTCTAGTAGATTGTAGATATGATCCTGTACCCGGTAAACGGGACGAAATGCTGCTGTCATCATTACGTATTCGACGAGCCGCAATATATTTAACGAAGCTACCAGGAATGGCTACACATTTAGAAAATATATATCACTTTGTCCAGTCAGGACGAGGTCCTGAAAGTATTAGCAGAGCCATGGAGTACCAGAAAGCGGAGGTACAGGGACAACTGTTACGTTTCTTCATAAACTGTGTAATCAGAAATCAAGACCGGCCAGGGGTAAATCCGGAAGAAATGCAAAAACTTGTCACTTGGGGTAAGAATATATCAGAAGGGAGACATGATAAACTGTTATGTATAGTAGCTATGTACCGAAAGATCCGCAAAGAAGTAGAACGAATACACGAAGAAAGATTAGAGGTAGACGCCGCTGACCTAAACAGAGAGGAGGAGGAGCAAGAACCAGACCAAGTAGATACAATAGCTTATGTAGGTAGAGGAAGATCCCATAATAATACCAGAGGTTTTAACGACCCAATACGTCCAATACGTCCAGAATGTAATAGACATCTTCCAAACCCTATGCTAAATACGAAATCCCCTGAACACTTATTCCAAGCCGCCGATAAATTACTCCGAGATCGAAGGGGGTACCACGTGCTCGATTCCATGGACGAACAAGAATTAGCCAGGTCAGCAGTACAATGGGCTGACAGTCCCGGCGAATACAATGACGATGTACTTGCACACACGTTTCTGAATCTAGACCCATATGAACAACGTTTAGCCAGTATATACATGATTCAACACCTCCTTATATTATATAAAGGCCAACACTCCGATCCAGGACCCTTACCTGACATATTGACAGAACTGCTCACAAATATATGGTGAGGGTCAGGTACTGATTTGATTAAGGAAATTCTAGAATCCCGAAACCAATATTTAAATTTCGTATGCCCAGAACACGTTCCAGTTCCCATCATGGGAAGAAAGATGTATCACATAGATAGACAGAATCCGTTACGCGAAGTACACCCAATTAAAGGTGCTGGTGATAATTTTACACGCGTGTTTGTGTACACGCCTATAACTAAACTAGAATTATTAGAAATGAAGAAAGTAGTACCCAGCCATGACAAGGACCCAGCAGGTTTCCACCGTGAGATAAAAGACATGTTACTCATGGGAGAGTATACCTACCCCGATATTATGAAAATATTAAAAGTCCTATTACCCGCCGGTGTTTATGAGAAACTCAAAGAAAAGGAATGGGAGGTGGGAGACCAAAAGATAGATTGGACAGCATTAGAAAACGAAGAAAAGGCCCGAGCTGCAGGAGCAGGGCTTGGGGATAAGACTACAGCATTAGCAGGATTACTAATACAGGTACTGCCACGTTTATTGACTACGAAAAAGGAAGACTGGGGTGCAATCTCAGCCTGTAAACAAAAACCAGATGAAGACACTAGTGATTTCTATTCCCGATTTGAAAAATGTTTTAGTATAAATAGTGGCATAAAAGCCAGTAGTGAGTCATATCCACATCTGTTTGTGACAAAATTAGTTGAAAATTCTCTGCTACAAGTCAAGAATAGAGTATTGAAATTCGAAAGTACCTGGCAAGGTAATACCCCATCACAGATGCTACAGATGTTACAATATCACCACAATAGAATTAGAGAAGAACAAGAACATGAACAAAGACGTATGAAAGATACGAAAATGAAAATGCTTGTTGCACAATCAGTTCCAGCCGATAGTCACCAAAAGGGTGATTCCGCAAGTCCTGCGAAAGGGACATGCAACTACTGTAAACAACCAGGTCATTATATACACGATTGTCCAGTCCTGAAACATAATATTGCCACAGGTAGAACACATGAGAGACCACGTCCACCTAGACAGGATCAGAATCAACAGCAACTGCCTCAGCAGGCACAACCTAGGTTAGCTCCGCAACAATTAGCTCCGCAACAGGCAGCTCCACAACAGATCGTAGCACCACCACAAGCGCAGCCTGTTGCTGCAACTCAAGCAACAACACAACAAATGTACCAGTATGCACAAACAGATTATCCCGATTATCAGCGATACTCATGAGATAGCCTAGAGAGGGAAGTTGGCTTACCCCTTATAGAGGTTCCTGTAGACCAAGAGGGACCTTATGTACATAGTGAACTCTTAGGGGAAGACAGAAAGTTTTTACTTGATACAGGGGCAAGCAGAACAACTATAAGACGCAGTGAAGTTCCAGGGGCACCCCTCTCAGGCTCACAAAATATTTCCCTTGGATTCTCAGGAAAACCTATAATAAATGACGTAACACAACCTCTTCCACTTACAGTCGGTCCATTAACACGTACTACAGATTTATTGCTTACTAAATCATGTCCAGAAAACTTGTTAGGTATAAAAACATTGAAAGCTCTAGGAGCCATAATATGTTGCTCTCCGGAAGGAGTACGACTATTTTTACGTGACTTTAAAGGTCACTACGTATCCAGAGACATGGATCACCGACTGCAGAATTTACCTACACATTTATGGGCACAAGGCCCCACTGATGTTGGTTGCATGAACATTACACCATATCGAGTTACACTGAAGACAGGAGTGGTACTACCACGAATGCGACAATACAAGTTACCACCAGATGCTGTAGTGGCTTTACTGCAAATCATTGACGAGCTTATTGCCCAAGGAGTGGTTGTCGAAACTGACTCCAATGTATGTAATTCCCCGATAATTCCGATTCTTAAAAGAACGGATCCAAAAGCTCCGCCAGTATACCGATTAGTTATTGATCTGCGCGAATTAAATAAATGCATTGTACCACAATACCCCGTGGTCCCAGACATCTCTTCATTACTCACAGCTATTGACTCAGAAGCAACGTTTTTCACTGTAATTGATCTCAAGAATGCTTTCTTTAGTGTCCCAATTGATCCAGAAAGTCAATACTTATTCGGTTTTAGTTTAAATGGACGAAGTTTTAAATTCACACGCGCACCTCAAGGATTTACAGAAAGCCCCAGCATCTATAGCCAAGCACTGAAACGAGAACTTGACAGTATTCACATGCCAGTTAACACTGCCTTGCTTCAATATGTCGATGATCTGCTGATCACCGCCCGAAGCGAACGTGAATGTGAAAAAGCGTCACTGACGGTTTTAAAATTTCTGGCTGACAAGGGGCACAAGGTGTCCCCTTCCAAGCTGCAATTCTGTGTCCAGCGAGTTGTTTATCTTGGGCACTCGCTGTCCAAGGAGGGAAGGCAGCTTACACCCGACCGCATCCAGTTAATTGCTAACATGCCACCACCCAAGACACAAAAGGAGGTGCGGGCTTTTATAGGCCTCACTTCATACTGTAGGCAGTGGATCCCTCAATATGCATTTCTAGCAAAACCACTCATCCAGTTGACAACACAGGAGGCAGCCACATCGACTGTCCTCCCTTGGACTCCAGAACATACACATGCCTTTGAAACCTTAAAGAAAGCTTTATGTCAAGCACCTGTCCTAGCAACACCATGTTACAGTAAACAGTTTACACTCTTTGTTACAGAACGCGAAGGTACTGCTTTGTCAGTACTCACTCAGGAACAAGCAGGATCACACAAACCATGTGCTTATTTCTCTAGTACATTAGATCCAGTAGCTCAGGCACTTCCAGCGTGCCTGAAATCAGTGGCAGCAACAGCTTTAGCAATCAGACAAAGCGATGCCATAGTGTTAGGACATCAATTGACAGTACAAGTACCACATGCAGTAGAGGTTCTCTTGAACCGCACACAAACACAACACTTGACTATAGCAAGACTCACCGGTTACGAATTAACATTGTTTCAGCCACACATAGAAATCAGACGTTGTAATACGTTAAATCCTGCCACACTGTTACCAGTAGGCGGAACAGATCCATTGGCACATGATTGTGTCGAAGTCATTACTATCACGACGAAACCCAGACAAGGCTTGACAGATATCCCTTTGACAGATCCAGACTTGACATTATATGTAGATGGGTCATGTATGAGAACAAGTACAGGAGAGTTAGTGGCCGCTTACGCAGTCACAACAGACACTGAAGTCATTGAAACAAATTGTATTAACACTTTGTCAGCTCAAGCAGCAGAGCTCATCGCTCTGACACAAGCCTGTATTCAAGCCAAAAATAAGAAAGTCAACATATACACAGATTCACGTTATGCATTCGGAGTCGTCCATGACTTCGGCGTACTGTGGCGAGAGAGAGGTTATTTAACTTCTCACGGTGCCCACATCCAACACGGACCCCTCATTCAAGCCCTATTAGACGCGATTCATCTACCTACTGCAATATCGATTATGAAATGCAAAGCCCACACAAAAGTTACCGATATTATTTCTCAGGGTAATGACCTAGCTGACAGAACAGCTAAACAGACTGCTCAGAATCAGACTCACACAACTGACATGACAAAGACAATAGTCCTGACACCAACACATTGCATGACAGTTAAGGATCCCGCCCTTGATGTAATTGACATACAGACACATGCTACACCAGAAGAAATAAAGAAATGGACTGAATTAGGAGGGATCCAAACAGATCAAGGATGGATGACGAAGGAAAAATCTATATGGTTTCTTCCCGACTCAATGGTCCAAGTCATCATTAACACTATACATAGTCCAGCGCACCTAGGAGAAAAAGCTATGCTAGACAGCATTCAACACATTTGGTTCAACAAACACTTGCGAGCCGCAGCGAAACAAAAAGTTCGTACCTGTATGATATGTTGTCAGTTCAATCCAGGTAAAAGCATCCCCGTAGAACAGGGTGGATTTCAAACTCCCGATCATGCTTTTGAAGTCCTCCAGATGGATTATATCCAGATGGAACGATGTCGAGGATTCAAATATGTTCTCGTAGTTGTCTGTGCTCTTTCCCGTTGGACAGAAGCATACCCGGTTTCAGATTACACTGCCCCGACTACTGCCAAACAGTTAGTTCGAGAATTCTTCCCACGGTACGGTTTACCACGTGTTGTCTACTCAGATAACGGCCAGCCGTTCTCATCCGAATTAATGAAACACGTTTCCCTTCTATTAGGATACCAATGGAAATTTCACTGTGTCCGACATCCCGAGGCGGCAGGTCTCGTGGAACGCCATAATCAAACTCTGAAAATTAGATTGTCCAAAATATGTAGAGAGAAAGGTGTCGACTGGATAGTAGCTTTACCAGTTGCGCTCTTTTACATGAGAATGGTAGCACATTCTCGAACAGGGCTATCCCCGTATGAGGTGATCTTCGGTAGACCACCAAATATGTGGGGGACGCCTATACCTCGTAAAATAACTGACGTTGACTGTAATATGCTGACAGATTACCTGGCTTCTTTGATGTCTGCACTACAATCTTGTCGTTCACAGGTATCCGCAGCTTTTCCCGACAATACTGAGGTGAAACCCCATGACGTGGTTCCTGGGGACTTGGTGTTGGTCAGGAATTTTGACCGGAAGACCCAACTGGATCCTAGGTGGAAGTCACCGAAGTTAGTTCTACTTACCACAAGGACAGCTGTGAAAATCGAGGGAAGAAAAGGGTGGTTGCACTCGAGTCATATCAAGAAATTTTATGGACTACCATCCAGCGTAGAGACTCAACCCTGTATTCCCTCACAAACAGACTCAAAGCTCCCTTTGGCTGAATTAACGAAACGAGAACTGTATAAACTAAAATTGAGGTCCAGTAAGTCAGACAATTTGATTGTTTAAGTCCTCTCCAAGGTGAATCGGTTGAATTTGTCTCTGACATGTATCCTCTGGACTGGAATAGAGAAAGAAATAATGAAATGCTGCTCAAGAAGCATGCGTATTGTAAATCATTTCGTAGTCATTGTACAGTAACATTATTAATTTTGTTTTTTCTAAGTCTTCTGATCATCATTGTCAGCATCCTATTGCACATGTATTACCCTATTCCTAAGCATGCTTATAATATAACTGCAGAACATTCTTTTAGTGAATTACCTCCACATGAATTGTCTTATAGATTTGCGCTGCGCAATAACACTTTCATTAGTATGCTACATCATTCTCATCAAACCAGCAATGCCACAAATTGTTGGATATGTGGCCGACTCCCTCCCTATCAGAACTATAAGGGAGTTTTGCCCCTCTTTCCCTATCCGTTCACACACAATGGCTCCTGTGGAGCATGGTTTAGTTTGATCAATTCCCTAGATTCGAATTCCGCAGTTTATCAAGACAACTGGGTATGGGGAAACCTGAACTTAGTTTTGCTTAAAGTCTGCTACCCTAACAAGGAGGGACTTCCCAAAAGAACAGGAACTGATCTAGAAAATGAAGTATATGGATTAGGTAATTTTACACTTAACCTCATGATCCTGAACGTTGAATCTGAAGCTACACCAATCTTGCCCGCCATGTCCGTATTCCCAGTAAAAGGGGAACTATGTATAAGAAAGAATGGCTCCATACACATGGGCCATAGTAAATGCACCACTGTAATAAAATTCAGTGATCAAGGCAAGTCTACATTTAGAGCTTCTCGTCATTCCTACTTCATATGTGGCCAGACTGCATATATACGCCTACCTTTAGATTGGGATGGTACCTGTTACATAGCATTCCTTCTACCACCTGTTTTCCTAGCTCCTCCTGATTATCACAGAAATACCCATTTAGTACACAATAGACAGCAGAGAGATCTCCCAATTGTTGATTACACTGAAACAGCATGGGAAAAATACACAGATTTCAATAAAGGTTTCTTTCCCTATATAGGTACAGTCACTAATAGTAAGCTGATACGTAGACTAACCAGAACCCTTGAAGCAGTAGTGAACGAAACTATTTCCGCCTTAGGCAATTTAACAGAAGAGCAGTCTGCTATGCGGATTGTTGTGCTTCAAAATCGTCTTGTCCTTGACGTCACCCTAGCTGATAGGGGCGGAGCTTGTAGGGTCATCGGATCAAGTTGTTGCATTTTCATACCAGAAAATTCGCCGTCAGTATATAAAGCCATAACCCGCCTTCATAAGATTGTAAGCCAGATACACCAGAGTCCAGGCACCTGGACTTGGTCCGGTTGGTTCTGGGGAGTGTTGTCAGCCTGGGGATGGAGAATGCTCTCCTTCCTAGGTATTGGCTTTCTCGTACTATTCAGTTGCTGCTTATGTTTACAATGTGGGCCAGCGATTTGTGGTCTGTGTGCCACCTCGTGTATCCCACATCCAAGTTTTCGTTCGAGATCCCGGAAGAAGAAAGAAGAACAAATGATGTTATATGAACAGATCGATGGATTGATGAAGATCGATATCTCCTAAGGGTCCGAAGGGGACAAGGAGGGAATGAGGAAATATGAATTTTGTGATCAGTTATGTCCCCTATCGTAGACCCCAACGGCTCCATGTACATGCTATACGTACATGTATGTTCCCTCCTGCTCCAGTTTTGAAGACGCAAATATATGTGCGTCCACCGTCAATATGTCCTCTTTCAGATCCACCATGAATGGGTCAGATATTCCTTTTCTAAGTATGAAAGGCCACCGACTTTATGTGGTTCACTTTCCACATTTTACAGATTCAGGCGAGTAGGCCCGAATTCTGTCATCAAGCCTTTTCCTGCCTTCTGCCTCTGAAAGCTCCAGTCTGAGCCTGCATCTGTGACCATGAACTTTGTCTCACTCCCTGCGCGGCTAACGGTGCCTGATCCAGCCCGTAGCCTGCCAAAAAACTGTATTTCACCTTCAAGATTATCTCCTCCGCCCCTCATCCGATGCATTCCTGTCTAGCAGTTTAGGTAAACATTCCTCCAGCTACCGTGCAAAGGGGCCAGGCCTCGCTGTCCTCATGCAAGTAATTCATAACCCTGTTACCATGGAATATTCCTACCCCCTCGCATCTAGTGTAGACACTTAGACGCTTGTACACGCACTAGTCAGTATAGTCAGTATAGAATAAGATTCTATCCTAAGAGACCTCTCTTTTTGGATAACACAGTTCTTTAAACATAGGATATTAGATATGATTTGGGATTAGGTTAACATAACCCCAGACTTCTGTCTCCACATATAGAGCTAAATGTCAAGTCCTTTCTCCCTCTAGTTGCACGTCAATCACACGTCATGCGGCTGCGCACGCATCTCTGCCAAATATTTCTGCTGACATTGCAGGATTCTCTTATGGATCCACCCACTTATGACATCATGTATGATGACGTTGTCTAGTTACGCCTATTCTAGTTACGCATGCATAGTTTATTTTTTCTTATCAGTTGATACGCCTACTGCATCTGTTTTACTGTAATGCCTTTTCTATAAAAATGATTACCTGTCAATAATATATGCCCTTCCTTCCTGAACTTTCGTGGTGATGGAATAGAACGCCAACAATTCGAATTGTGTTCCTTTGTATAGGAATAAAGCCTTTTTAAACCTCTAATACCACGGATTCTGCCTCTCATTTTACTGAGTTGTTCTTAATAGACTTTACCGCATAAAAAATAGTACCGGTAACGAAATATTTACCACAAGTTAGGATGGAGACAGAGTATCGTCTCTAAAGAGATTAGAGTTAAAATATATCTTGGAGTTAAACACCAAGATACCAATGGGGTTGAATTCGGGCGAGGAAATGAATATCCATCTAGATTGTTGAGTATGGATTTTGCCTTGTTTGCTAGAATATGCATTGGACAAGCTTTGCCCTGTTTCTGATTGGTGATGACATCTTCAGAAACTGCTTGACCTTTTAACTGTTTTTAACATGTAAAGATAATATATACAATGTAGTTGTTTTCTTCTTCACTTTCTTGTTTACCTCTTTTGTTCTCTCCACTTTTACTTCACTATGTGCTGCATTTTATTGCATACAAGGCTACTAGCCCTGCGCTGCTGAGTTAAGAGGAAACCACCTAGTTGAGGACAGTGTTATTTTGTGTACACTGAATTTCCAGGTTGATGCAGCTGGGACTGTTTGATGTAGTCCCTTACTGAGCTAGGTCATTGGGATTGGTGCGAGTGTTTTGACTTTATGGCAGTAGGACTCTGTGCAGTCATGTGCCCACAGGGGCATGATTGATGTGATATATGCCCTGCAACCTAGACTAGTCTGCAAGGTATGACTTGAATTACTACCTTTTTTTTGGTCTTCGGCCTTCATCTGCCCCTCAATCCGACTGGGATATTGGTTTTATGTTGATTTACATTTGGCTATATTAGTTTTTATAGTTTTCTATTTTCAGCTCACCCATGGCTGACCATGGTGCCGTTATGATTTAAAGCACAGTATACATTTCTTTTGCACCATATGTGCACATCACTGTATGATAGACTACTAAGGACATATTATACTGCTGGGAGCTATATCAGCATCCACAAAGGCCAATTATATATGTTGGAGGTTGGCCCATATAGGCAGTACGCAGCAGATCACTATTACCTGCCCGCTACCTTTCATGTAGCTTTGTAACACTAAGAAGGTTCCCAGTGGTTGCAGCATAGGAGTGTTAGCGTGGCCTTTGTTATAAGTTTGTTATTGCACATTTACTTTGCTTATCTATATGTTTTCTGTATAGCCAAGCTATGGAATGACCACCATGATGGTATGCTGTACTATATATGCTGCCAATTGTATTGCAGCCCATGTGGGCTTGATTTTCCCACATGCTTTGAGCACTGACCAGTGCAATTTTTAATTTCATGATGTGGGCCCAGGTTTAGGATTTATTTAGTTTCTAGTTATTTTCTTTATTTTCGTTATTTACATTACTGTAATGACCATTATGTTGAATGTCTTATATTGCACATTTACTCTGTATGTTACTCACATTACTCCACAGGAATTCTGTACAGCCATGCTATCTAATGACCACCACGTTTGTTTTTGTGCTCTTTATGCTGCTATCTTAATTCCAGCCCTACACGCTGTAAGCACTGACAAGGTATGTATCGTGCTGTGGGCTCACGGTATATGATTCAATGTGTTCCTATTTATTTTCTATAATTTCTGATTCACATTAAAGTGATGAGCAATAACTTATTGTTTATTTGTTCATTTTTTTCTTGACCCTTACTGTAATGCATATTTGTATTGGTCATCAAAGCAACTGAATTATAGGCATAAGCATTGCCTCTAGTCTTGAAACAATATGGCCGCAACAATAGAATGCCAATGATTGTGTGGTTAGCCCTTGATTGATGTTGATGTACATATGCAGTGTGGATTCTTTCACCAGTCTTTAAATATTGAAAGGGGCGGCAACCGCCCACCTGTGACCAAGGCAAACAGATCGCCGAAACACGCTGGGTGTTGCCAGTGTCTTCCGTGCACACTTCCATGGTGATGTATTAGCAAATAAACCTATAGCAAGCTTTATGGAGTGCAGCTTTTCTTAGCCGTGGGAAAACCTGCTTTCCGTATATAGAGCAATTCTGGGGTTTTAATTTGCACCAAATCATTGGGCCAACTCTGATGCCCACTGGGGCTGTTATAATAAGTAGCACTGCATATACCAGAATGCCCAGAGGCCAGTGGGCAGGGCTTTTATTTTGAATAAAAGCGTGTCTACTAATGACGCAGTGTTGCCTCATGCTGCCAGTGAACAAGGGCGTTTTGGCCTGAAACGCGTTTGCGAAATGAATTTTATGGACTTTGATGAGCTGTGCTGTCTGTTTGCTGACCTTCGTAGGAGAGGTTATCCACGAGTGAGGCTCTTCCCACAGGAGCAATTCTGGTGTTTTGAGATATATATATATATATATATATATATATATATATATATATATATATATATACATACATATCAAGATCGCTGTGGCGATCGAAACGCGTCTGGGGCGGACACTTGTCTGTAAAACTATGGTGTTTTTGCAATAAACTAATGGAGCTGTGAACCCGTGTCTCAGGAATTTCCTTTGAACTGTTTTGGTGGTCCGTACCTGTGTCGTTTTTAGGTCTCGCCTAGCGACGCAGTGCATGCGTGGTGCTCGCCTTGGCGAGATCTATTGTTGCCGCTTTCTGTGCCGAAGGGAGACAGGAGATGGCACGCTCGGACAGGAGATGTGCACGCGTACGGACAGGAGATGTGCACTCCGTACGCGTGCACATCTCCTGTCAGCGCGCGCATCGCGCGCCTTCACTTTTCCTCCCCCCGTCGGCTCCACAGAGCCAGCTTGTTACACTTTCGGCTGGAGTTCAGAGCACCTCTCCTAATTTAATCTGTGTTGTGTCGGTCTCTTCCGCGTGCCAATCCCTGCCCCCGCTGAGGCCTCATTAAACCCAAAGATGTCACAAATGCCTTGGGTCCACTTCTCCAGTGCTTTGCATTAACAGTGAAAGTGATGTATGCACAATTGCTGTCGGTGTACTATTTTGCAAACCAAGGTTGAGCCTCAGTTTGTGGCCCGGCTAGGATCACATACATTGTTGTATCTCTGCCCAGGAAAGAAGCATGAAGTAATCGGGTATGCCCGGACTCCCGTCCCTTGCAAGTGACTTTACCTACGGTATATGCTGTTTGCTCTTGCTGAATGTGGCTGGTGGGAATTTAGATTTAAGGTCTAAAAGATTCCAGAGTTTTAGTGGCGTCCAAGTCTCTGAAGAAGGCTAAGAGTGTGCAGCTTGTGGACATTGGTCTTCCAAGCCCACCAGGGATGGCAAAGAGCATTTTTCCCTTTGTGAGCTCCCACAATGGAAGCAAAACTCTGGAAAGTATCATATGGGATCCTAGAGCCAATCAGTCTGGTACTCTATCGGCTCTGTGACCAGTTAGGCACACGCTTTAGAGCCTGTTATTAACAAGCACAAAGCACAGCCAACACGGAGATGGCGCTGGATTGTAAATGGCTGCTTCTTGTTTTAAAGGCTGTTGTCAGATAGTTTGTTAAATTCACTGTATTTTTTAATGTACATTAACCGTTATCCTGTTTTGTTTATTCTTTAGTTAAATTGTGTTTTTTGTGGGTTTTTTTATTCCTTTGGTCGAAATGTTCTGTTGAAGAAAGTAAGATGTGTGGTATTCTTCAGATAATGTTCTCTCATGGAACCATCCTTCCTTGTGGTTCCAGAATGTATAGTTAGCGAAGTAAGCATTTAGATATTTGAATTATAATCTTTTGGTCTCATTGTGGCTGCAGTGTCTCCGAACCTACTCATCTTGGTTCCTGATCTGCATGTGTCTTTACTTAAGAGTGCGTCTTGCACATGTTTCTAAGTACAGTTACTCTAAATACCACAAATAAATGTCCATATTTATTTTCAGTGCTATAGTACGCATGAATTTGTGTTTTATATATATATATATATATATATATATATATATATATATATATATATATATATATATATATATATATATATATATATATATATATTTATGAATGAAGATAAAACCAGTCCAAATTAGATGTGCCAGAAGTTGTTTAATGCATTTCGATTGCCCCACGTGATCAAGGCTGCAGGTGGTTTGTTCTAAAGAGTTAATTGCCGGTATGCTCTGCCGGTGTGCGGGCCACTATCCACGGGTCCCATGGACTGGTAGGAGCGACAAGTGCAAAAAACAAGCATTTGCAATGCAATAGGTCTCGCGTTTATGCAAGTTTAAGCTATTGGCATTGTAAATGACAATGCCTTTTATTTATGTTTTAAAAACCAAAACATAAATAAAAGGAATTTGCGTTTACAATGCGAATAGCTCAAACTTGCATAAAAACGAGACCTGTTGCATTGCAAATGCTTGTTCCTCTAGGCGTCATTCAGAGGAAGAGGATTTGTTTTTCATATATATATATATATAATCCACAGGTGAATGGGAACACCCGTTGCCTCCAGAACGAAGGGCGCGTCGATGAAGAGACCTCCCAAACGCGGTCACAAATATTATCCAAAACTTCTCCAAGTTCAAGAAAAGCAATCGACGCCGTGTCTGTGCTGAAAATTATTTATTGCCAGCCGAAAAAGCTAGACGCGTTTCGCCTGTCCTGCAGGCTTGTTCACTAGCAGTTTGTTAAAGTTTTCAAAGGCAATTTAAAACAGTGAGTGACGATCAACGCACGTGATGGACTACAAGCATAGAAATAAACAGAAGACTCGTAGTTCACTTCAGCTAAACTAGATACACGATCCTGGCATGTGCCATAAAGTGTAAGACCAATTCGTTATGGTCGAACACGGTCAATATGCACTCATTAATTTAGAGTATTTGATAACATACATCAATTATGACACAAATATTAACCAAGTGGTCAAATTAGAAACAAAATATTGTTTTAGCCTGCAAAGTTAATACATTGCAAAAGGGGGTTTAGATCAAGTGATCAGTCGCACTGAATATAATTACAGTCATTGTGTCAAAACATGATTTAGCACATCAAATTGAAATTGATAATAAGTACATGGTATCTATAAAGTTACTGCCCAAGTGGGCTGATGCAAAGTACAGAAAGAGTCAGTTGTAGTTAATAAAAGTTATTTTAAGTCCAAAACAGTGACGTGATCATACAATAAACAAAATACAGATAAAACCAGATAGAAAAGGACGAAAGGATTCTACAGATGTGTGTGTAAGTCTTCTTCCATATTAAGACCATGTGGGGTTTTAGTATTAAGTCTGATAATGTAGCAAGACTCAAGTTTGCGGAGCTTCTTTTCCCGGTTTCCGCCTCGGCTACCAGCTGGAACTGCATCGATTACAAAGTAAAGAAGACCTTCGGGGTCTTTGTTGTGGCATCTGTCAAAGTGTCGGGCCACGGGATAGCTTTTGTCCCCATTTTTAATGGCCCGTAGATGCTGCAACACCCTCTTGTGCACAGGTAAGATCGTAGAGCCCACATATTTGAGGCCACAAGGGCACTGTAATATGTAGACCGCATAGTCAGTCTTGCACGAGTACTGCCCCTTGATTTGTTAGATGGGTTTATGGGAAAAACCTGCTGGGAAACAAGTTGTGTTTTTTCCATACATACAGGCCTTACATTTATGGCATTTAATAAAACCATCCTTTCTTTGGAGCCAAGAACCCGCTAATTTAGTTTGTTTGCTGGGTAACACATTGCTGACTAATGCTTGGTGCAAGGATCTAGCCTTTCTAAAGGTGAATTGAGGTCTTCTTTGAACAATTTTACCTAACACTGGATCACTCCTGATGATGTGCCAGTGTTTGTTAAAGATTATTCTCAATTTATCCTCTTGTTTGTTGTAAGTCGTGATGAACCTACACTGATTAGTGTCTTTTGCTGAATTTTTTGTTGACTTATTGTCTTTATTGAAAAGAATTTGTTCTCTCTTAATTTTTTCAATTTTGGTGACAGCTTGGTTAAGACAATTGGCCGAATAGCCTCTAGCTTGAAAGCGAGATTTCCAGCATGCAAGTTCTGTATTGAAATCCTGTTGGCTACTACAGTTACGCCTGGCTCTAAGGCATTCCCCATAGGGAATGCTGTTAACTAGTTTGGCTGGGTGGAAACTAGAAGCATGCAAAAGGGTATTACCATCCGTAGGTTTACGGAACAATTTAGTATGCAATTTGCCCTCTTTCACATATAGTGTTAAATCCAAAAAATTAATTTCAGAGTCACTGATCGTACTAGTGAGTTTTAGGTTCAGGTTATTGCATTGTAACTCTCTGACAAAATCTTGTGCACTTGTCATGGTGCCTTTCCAAATAATGAAAAGGTCGTCGATATAACGACTCCAGTGCATAACATTATTGTGCCATTCGGCATGCCAGCGCGTCTGGACCACCTGCTCCTCCCACCAGCCCATATGCAAATTAGCATAGCTGGGGGCGAAGCAGGTGCCCATCGCCGTTCCGCAGATTTTCTGATACAATTCTCCATCGAATAGAAAAAAATTGCTTTCTAGACAGATGGTAATCATTTGGAGCAACATTTGGGTATGGTGCCAATATTTTGCCGGACGAGTACCCAAAAAATGCTTGCATGCATTGATGCCATCTTTGTGGCGAATACTGGTATATAGTGTAGTGGCATCTATGGTAAGTAGTAGGAAATCTGGTTCCCATAGGATGTCATACACTTTGCGTAGGAAATCGCTAGTATCCAAAATAAACGATGGTAATGCTTGGACAAGAGGACACAAAAAAGAATCAACAAATTTAGAAGTGTTTTCGAATGCACTCCCTATAGCCGAGATGATGGGACGCCCAGGGGGATTAACCATATCCTTGTGCACCTTTGGTATAAGGTATAGAACTGGAATGACAGGGCAATCAATTTTCAGAAAAGACATTTCATCTTTACTCAACACACCTGTTCGTACCCAATCAGCTAAGGAATTATTAAAAGATACATGACATTCATCCATAGTATTCTTATTGACCTTAATATAATTAGACTTATTATTTAGTTGTTTATAAGCCTCAATCAGGTACTTCTGTTTACTCCAAAGGACAACATTGCCACCTTTATCTGCATTACGAACAATGCAGTCGTTGTTACTGGTCAATTTATCAACTAGATTATAATAGTTTTTAGACTGTTGATTAAATGCATTACTTTTACTGTTTAGTGATGTACATAGGTTTTTGATATCACTGGTCACCAAATCATTAAATAGATCTACAGAATCTCTTGCTGTGACAGGTGTAAATTTGGAACGAGGTTTGAAATCAGTCAGTTTGTCAATGTTCATATCAATCCCTTCCTTGTACGCCAAAGATGTCATCAATTCTCTAGAGCTGGTTGCTTCCAAAGGTCCACTTGGAGATGCATTGGTATCATCCTGGTTGACTAGCTGCTGCAGCTCAAGCATTAGATTCATGTCATCCACTCCCAGATTGTCAAATTGAGTGTGTGAGGGCACATGGACAGATGGACTTGCTTTCTCAGGTATTACTGCAAAGAATTTTTTCAGCTTCAAGGACCTGACGAATTTGAAGAGATCTACTCTTGTCGTGACATAATCCATGTCGATTTGAGGACAATATGAGAGACCAAGTTTAAGGATGTTTGTTTCTTCTTCGGAAAGCACAATGTCCGTTAGATTGACAATTGTAGCTTCACTTGACGCTCTTATTGCTTCGGATTGGATCTGGGATTCCTTTTGTCGTTGGTATAGTTTGGAGCCTTTGCGCCTCTTCTGCCTCTGCCTCTTGCTCTTTGTGCTCCGCTGTTTGTTGGAGGTCTTGGGCGTAAATTGAAGCGTCTTTCCTCCCTTAAAAAATCAAATTCATCCACTACCGATGGGACGACTGTTCCCATCGGGGCGTTTGATCCGTCTTCTGCATCCGTGTCAAGTTCTGAGCTAGGAATGCTGCTGAGGTCAGAAACGCAGGTATGACCCGTGGTAGTAATTGCATTCATCCTCAAATTTCTCATACTCTCAAACTTTTTGGCAAAAGTGTAAATTTGACCTCTGTCGTAGTCGTTCTTGTCACGCAAAAACTTCTGCGCCTTCCTTTCTTTTATGGTCGTTTCTAGCTTGCCCAATCTTTCTTTCATTTCCACCAAGAATTTGATCACCATCTCTTGGTCTGATTCCTTTTTAAGCATATCCAAGATTTGATCTATTTCTTCAAGGATTTTTGAACGGTCTATTTCCGCATACTTTATAAGGATCGCTAACATCCTGCTGGAGGATTCCTGGCTGTTGTCGGACCACTCTCTCAGCATATTCGAATTGGGGTCCTCATAGGTAGGCGCTACTAGAATACGTAACCCTCTGGGTATTCTTTTGGCATCCAAATAACAACGTAAAGATTTGGCTTCCCACCATTTGGAAAGTTCAGTCCGCTTTAACTTCTCCAAACGTTTGAGTCTTGCCTGCACATCAGTGATTTTAACTCCTACAACAGGTGTAGCAGGTTTATTGCCTCGTGCTGTTTTATCACAGAAGATAGACAGAGCAGCTTCCTCCCGTTCCTGTATCTCGGCGGCTGACATATTTGCAAAATTATAACTGGTGCGGCGTAAATCCGCAAAGCACAGAACCGCCAGTATTCACATAAACCAATGCGTGTGAATAAGTAAAGTTTCCTGGCTTTCCCTTCTCCCCATCCGTATAATGAAAAACGCTCACCTGAGCTAGAGCTCCAACCGCACACAGGTCCTCCGACTCGTGTCGACGCTGTACTCTTGGCAGAGGTTTGCGATAGTCCAATTAGTCAGGGCGCGATCCCGCTTTCCTGAATCCACGGCAGGGGGGGGCAGCGGTATTAACACAATCCACAGGTGAATGGGAACACCCGTTGCCTCCAGAACGAAGGGCGCGTCGATGAAGAGACCTCCCAAACGCGGTCACAAATATTATCCAAAACTTCTCCAAGTTCAAGAAAAGCAATCGACGCCGTGTCTGTGCTGAAAATTATTTATTGCCAGCCGAAAAAGCTAGACGCGTTTCGCCTGTCCTGCAGGCTTGTTCACTAGCAGTTTGTTAAAGTTTTCAAAGGCAATTTAAAACAGTGAGTGACGATCAACGCACGTGATGGACTACAAGCATAGAAATAAACAGAAGACTCGTAGTTCACTTCAGCTAAACTAGATACACGATCCTGGCATGTGCCATAAAGTGTAAGACCAATTCATTATGGTCAAACACGGTCAATATGCACTCATTAATTTAGAGTATTTGATAACATACATCAATTATGACACAAATATTAACCAAGTGGTCAAATTAGAAACAAAATATTGTTTTAGCCTGCAAAGTTAATACATTGCAAAAGGGGGTTTAGATCAAGTGATCAGTCGCACTGAATATAATTACAGTCATTGTGTCAAAACATGATTTAGCACATCAAATTGAAATTGATAATAAGTACATGGTATCTATAAAGTAACTTTATAGATACCATGTACTTATTATCAATTTCAATTTGATGTGCTAAATCATGTTTTGACACAATGACTGTAATTATATTCAGTGCGACTGATCACTTGATCTAAACCCCCTTTTGCAATGTATTAACTTTGCAGGCTAAAACAATATTTTGTTTCTAATTTGACCACTTGGTTAATATTTGTGTCATAATTGATGTATGTTATCAAATACTCTAAATTAATGAGTGCATATTGACCGTGTTCGACCATAATGAATTGGTCTTACACTTTATGGCACATGCCAGGATCGTGTATCTAGTTTAGCTGAAGTGAACTACGAGTCTTCTGTTTATTTCTATGCTTGTAGTCCATCACGTGCGTTGATCGTCACTCACTGTTTTAAATTGCCTTTGAAAACTTTAACAAACTGCTAGTGAACAAGCCTGCAGGACAGGCGAAACGCGTCTAGCTTTTTCGGCTGGCAATAAATAATTTTCAGCACAGACACGGCGTTGATTGCTTTTCTTGAACTTGGAGAAGTTTTGGATAATATTTGTGACCGCGTTTGGGAGGTCTCTTCATCGACGCGCCCTTCGTTCTGGAGGCAACGGGTGTTCCCATTCACCTGTGGATTGTGTAACTTTATAGATACCATGTACTTATTATCAATTTCAATTTGATGTGCTAAATCATGTTTTGACACAATGACTGTAATTATATTCAGTGCGACTGATCACTTGATCTAAACCCCCTTTTGCAATGTATTAACTTTGCAGGCTAAAACAATATTTTGTTTCTAATTTGACCACTTGGTTAATATTTGTGTCATAATTGATGTATGTTATCAAATACTCTAAATTAATGAGTGCATATTGACCGTGTTCGACCATAATGAATTGGTCTTACACTTTATGGCACATGCCAGGATCGTGTATCTAGTTTAGCTGAAGTGAACTACGAGTCTTCTGTTTATTTCTATGCTTGTAGTCCATCACGTGCGTTGATCGTCACTCACTGTTTTAAATTGCCTTTGAAAACTTTAACAAACTGCTAGTGAACAAGCCTGCAGGACAGGCGAAACGCGTCTAGCTTTTTCGGCTGGCAATAAATAATTTTCAGCACAGACACGGCGTCGATTGCTTTTCTTGAACTTGGAGAAGTTTTGGATAATATATATATATATATATACATATATATATATATATTATCCACTGGCGGTCGCCAGTAGATAGTTATAGTTAGGACCGTGTTTCCATAGGAAATCTGAAAATTCTATTTTGAATAACTTTGCGCCGGTTGACGAATCTTTGCGAAATTTTCAAAACTAATGGGGCGCTCCGCTCAGCTCCTACCCTAAAACTCTCGGGGGGATTCGTCAAGTGGGGGCCGAGAAAAAAGGGGGGTCCCAAAACGCGTTTTCCCCATTGCATTTTCCCATAGGACCTTTAGTCGAAGGTACAGCCCGAATGGCTGAACAGAATTACTTGAAATTTGGCAGAGAGGTAGTCCTCAGGTCAGGGATGTGCCTTTTGCATATATGGAGTCAATCTGTTCAGTAGTTCCTGAGAAAATTGCAGTTAAAAGCACATACATATCTATAGCCGCGCACCGTGCGCGCACCGTGCGAGCACCCTAACGTGCGCGAGCGTAATTCTGATTGGTGGTTACATGTTAGTCAACATTTGAATCGGTCGAAATCAGGAAGTGTCGGCCGACATTTTGTTTGTTTTGAGTGCGAGAGTGAAAAAGGAAGGTGGCGAACGTGAAAAGGGGGCAGGGTAGAGAGTTCCTGACCCCCTAGCCTTTGTCAGGGGGTCCCTGAAGGACCCCAAAGGCAGACATTTTCTTTCAATTTTCTTTTTTTTTAAATCGCGGGGGTGCGCGCACCGTGCGCGCACGGTGAAAACCTCCCTCCGAATTTTTTTTTTTTAATATGTAGTATTTGTAAAATAAATATATAAAAAAAATAATAATACATACATAACTTAGCATTTAAAAAACGTACAAATTTACTGAAAAAACAATAGGTTTCACACATGTTATAGTTAGGAATTAGCATTTAAAAAACCTTGCAAATTCACTTAAAAAACCATAGGTTTCACACATGTTATAGTTAGGTGGATATTTCACTCGTAAAAAACCAATGAAATTCCCCTGTTATAGTTAGTTCAGCTAACTATAACTCGCGCGACCGCCACTCTATCACAAGGATGATGTCATCAGTGATGTCATGAGTGATGCCACTGACCATGTCATGAGTGATGTAATATGTGATGTCATGAGCAGGATTGCGGGCGCGCGAGTTATAGTTATCTGAACTAACTATAACGGGGGAATTTCATTGTTTTTTTACGAGTGAAATATCCACCTAACTATAACATGTGTGAAACCTATGGTTTTTTAAGTGAATATATGTATATTACCTACTGGCGGTCGCCAGTAGGTAGTTATAGTTAGGACCCCTTTTCCATAGGAAAACCTCAACATTCTATTTTGAATAACTTTGGCGCCGGTCGATGAATCCTCGCGAATTTCTCAAAATAGGTGGGGCGCTACGCTCCGCTCCTACCCTGAAAGTCTCGGGGGGATTCGTCAAGCGGGGGCTGAGATAAAAGGGGGGTCCCAAAACGCGTTTTTCCCATGCATTTTTCCATAGGACCTTTAGAACGAGCTACAGCCCGAACGGCTGAACAGAATTACTAGAAATTTGGCAGAGAGGTAGTCCCTAGGTCAAGGAAGTGCCTTTTGTAGGTTTGGTGTAAATCTGTTCAGTAGATTCTGAGAAAATAGCCTTTAAATCAATATATATATCTGAGCCCGCTTACGGTACGCTTACCGTACGCTTACCGTAAGCGTACGGTGGCGTGCGCGAGCGCGATTCTGATTGGCTCTTAGATCTTAGTAAACATTCGAATCGGCCGAAACCAGGAAGCGGCGGCCGCCATTTTGTCTCTCGCACTGAGTGTTGTTTATCAAACAAGATGGCCAAAAACATGTTACGGGGCTGTTTTGACAACTCCCTCCCACATAGTCATGTTGAGGGAGTCCCCAAACATCCCCCAAGAGCAAAAACGGTTTTATTTTTTTTTCGGCAATTTCGCCGAGTACGCTTACCGTACGCTTACCGTAAGCGTACGGTAAAAAAAAAAACAAAAAAAAACACTATCCACACTTACCCCACCCCCTCTGCTTTTGGTGGCCGTAGGACACCAAATGTACAGGGCTTATTAATAGGTAAAAAATACTAAATTTTGGCAACATGAAATTATAAAATCGAAATAAAAAAAACACTATCCACATTGACCCCACCCCCTGTGCTTTTGGTGGCCGAAGGCCACCAAATGTACAGGGCTTATTAAAGTTGATAAAAACCGTGCACGGAACGAACTGCGTTAAGTGGGCGCGCACGCCTCGAATGGCGTAAAGTAACTTAGCATTTAAAAAACCGTACAAATTCACTGAAAAAACCATAGGTTTCACACACGTTATAGTTAGGAATTAGCATTTAAAAAACCTTGCAAATTCACTGAAAAAACCATAGGTTTCACACATGTTATAGTTAGCGGAAATTTTACTGATAAAAAACCAGTGAAATTGCCCCGTTATAGTTAGTGCTGGCAACTATAACTCACGCGACCGCAATCTTCTGCTGATGACATATGTGTCTTTATGAAAAAAAAATATTTGTAATATATGTATAGCTAAAAATGTATGGAAGAAGACATGGGCAAATAAGTGTCTAAATACAGTATTAGCATCAGCAGAGGATTGCGGTCGCGTGAGTTATAGTTGCCAGCACTAACTATAACGGGGCAATTTCACTGGTTTTTTATCAGTAAAATTTCCGCTAACTATAACATGTGTGAAACCTATGGTTTTTTCAGTGAATATATATATATATATACACTTTCAAAAACTGACCACTCTGCTCCGCGTATAAATAAAACCCAGTGGGGGTCGAAACGTGTCATGCTAATCACGGACTCTCTGAAATAAAAAATGTTTGATTATGCTCTGAATGGTGGGCTCGTCATTCTACTGGATGTGGCAGAATTGTGCTTTTGGAATATATAGATATATAGTGGTGACGCCATCCTGTTCAGCATCAAATGTCTTTTGGAAATGCATATTTGATGTATGTCCGCCAACCGCATAAGTACTAACGAAATTTACGAGGTGAGGCCACTGATTACGATTAGGGGGGCCTGCCCCTTTGATTTGATTTCTTGAGTGTCACTGGAGCGGCCAGGGTATGCAGGGGAATTTACCCTTATGTTTTCTGGAGTCAACATTGTCATTGAAATACAGAGAGCGTTTAACACTATTTGGAAGACTCATTAAATATTATGCACTAAATGTCACAGTATTTGCCGTTAATTTTGTTGCAGGACAGTATATTGACTCTGCCACACATTAAATTGATTTCTTTAAAGGCAAGAATGGGGACATATACGTACCATACAAAATGTAGGCATGCAAATCTGCAAAGGGTCAGAAGACCAAAATAATTTGATGGCGGGAACAACAATGCAAATGCAATGCATTGTGGGCTTGGTAGTCTGAGTCTGAGAAGTGGATATAAAAACAATGATAATCCACATTGGGGTCAACTATGAAAATATTCTTGCACGGAATATGAGAACTTTTCGCATTGTGCACAAATATGCTAATTGATTTTAAATTATCAGCGCTAATTTTGAATAACTGCAATTTATGTCAAAAGATTAGTGTTTAAAAACGAGACCGACTGACCACTTTGCTCTGCTTATGAATAAGACCCAATGAGGGTCAAAACACGTCATGCTAATCACGGACTCTCTGAAATAAAATATCTTAGATTAATCTCTGAATGGTGGGCTTGTGTGTGTGTGTGTGTGTGCGTGCCTGTGTGTGTGTGTGTGTATCTTTCTCTGTGGC
The DNA here is from genome assembly GCF_964204655.1 of Triturus cristatus. Lineage (NCBI taxonomy): Eukaryota > Metazoa > Chordata > Amphibia > Caudata > Salamandridae > Triturus > Triturus cristatus. The sequence goes on from NC_140580.1 coordinate 968,563,351, forward strand.
CGTCCAATTGCAAAATAAAAGAAACATCACAGTGTATTAATTTAGATACCTATACCACAAGCCCTACAAAATACTCTCCTCTGTCACAGCGCTACTAAAATCTCCAGACCACAGAAGTTCATAACCTATTTCCAAATGGACAACCAGAAGAGCAGAACACACCATCCACCACACTCCTTATATTCAGCAACTACTGTCTGACATCCAGACATCCAGAACAAATACTACCAACACCTTTATTCATTTCTTCCACCAATAATTATTTTCGATAAACATCTGGTACTACCCACATGTATGCACCCTACCTCTCAATACACAACACGGGCTACAAAATGGAACACACCACCATGAATTAAAAAACACATATATATGATACTCCTACTTAAGAAAGCGCTCTGTCTGTTGCCTGCCTTCTCCATTAAAATGCAATCCACATTCAATTTCGAATGTGCACCAAAATAAAAATGATTCAGACTGCCATGATCAAGTCTAGAGACACATAAACTGCATTTATTTCATAGTTTTTGCAGACCTTGAAAAAATGCATATGTTCCACAACTTTTCAACGAAGTATAAAATTCCATTATACCCAAAATAATTTACAACTTGGGATTCCAAAGTCAAGTCCTACATTGTTTTGCCTTCCGCGTTGATGAGATATTTCAATGAGTCTTCCTAACTCCTTTTCTTTTGCATCTGTATTTGCTCTCGTGTGGAGAGCTGTGGGTCTTTTCTCCTGCCTCATCTTGTGCAGTGCCTATCAGAACATGCTAGCAGTACTCATTTTCCCAAGGAGAATAATGTGTTACAGTTATGTAGGTGACATCCAGATCAGCCTCAACTTCACTAAACGGCCTCCTCCTGGCACAACCACCATCAACCAATGCCAGATAGAAGTTGACAACTGGATATCCCTCAACCCTCTGATGCTCAACCCAGGCTAGACAGATTCAATGCTTTGTGGCAAAACAGCTCATACTGCACAGCAGCTGCCTTAACCACTCTCTCTCTGTCCAAATCCCTCCCCATTCAAGACAGGAAAACATCTAGGTGCCCACTTCTTCTTCAACCTTTATGCCCTAGCTCAAGTCACCTAAGTAGTCAAATGTTCCTTTTTCATCTCAATAAATTACAACAAATATTCCAATTACTGTCATTCCCTGTAAAGGGGGGTACTCTCATTAACAATCTTAGCCATTGGACAATACCCCACCCCCCATACCCCATTACCTACCATACACACGCACCACCATGTCTAAAACAAAGCTGCCTGTCTCATACTCTGTCTCGGAAAATAAACCGTCTCCATGTTGCTACCTGGGGCAGCCGAACCAGCTTTAAGTCGTTCTCCACCAAACAAAGGCACTACACAGATTTGGACCTGAATTTCTATTAGCCACGCTCGTTACATACCAACCCAAATGACCTCTCTCGTCGAATAGGTCATGTTACAACGCAAACATTTACAACGCATGCCTTTACAACGCGGTTTTTACATCGCTACATCCATTACAATACATAATTTTACAATGCATGGCGTCCCAACGCATTTTCAGAAATTACATTTACAATATATTCCATTACAACACATACCATTACAACGTATAATACTTTTAGGGCAACAGTTGGGTAAGTGTTGGATAGTGTAGGGGTAAAAATTACTATTCCAACTCCAGTGAGTGCAACAGTAGGGTAAGTGTTGGATAGTGTAGGGATAAAAATTACTATTCCCCATTACTTACCTTAGAATGCGTTGTAATGACATGCGTTGTAGTGACGTGTTGTATTGGCATGTGCTGTAGTGACATGCGTTGTAATGGCTGCATTGTAATGGCATGCCATGTAAAGGCAGATGCGTTGTAATGACTGCGTTGTAAATGTAGTGCGTTATAAATGTAGTGTGTTGTAATGACTGCGCTGTAATGGTTGTTTCCCTCTTTTATCAGTCTCAGCACACCTTTGCTTCATGCTATGCTCACACATCCTTCCTAGGGACCATCCGAGCATCACTGCTTCAAGAGACAGAGACAAATGTGCACTGGCTGATGACAACATGGCAGCCAGGCGTCTGCCCTTCCTTTTAGCCAGGGAATTAACACACTCAAGAACATAAAGGGATGTAACATACTGGTAATATGCTCAAGAGGGACTTAGAATACAGGACGTCAAACAGTTACCACATACCTACGTAAGGAACAAATAAAAGAACAAAGCCACCCATTTGCATAAGTCCACTGTGTCCTAACATTTAGGGCGAAGCACTCTCTGTGCCTCGGTGTAACCAAAGGTAATGTAAAAAGCTTTTACAAGAGAGATAATGGAAAAGGAAGAGTGAGATAGAATGAGTGAACAGAATGTACAAATAACAGTATGCATGCGTCAAACAGGCTAAAAGAAAGCCTTTATAGAGTAGAGGTACAATCTGTCATTATACATGGTTAGCACAGATGGTTTAGTCAGATACAATTAGAAACGTAATCTCCATAAAGTTCAAAATACTGTTTCCATGTCCAGTTGAAGGTGGGAGCAACTCGCTACTCTGCCTTCACATTGATCTTTAGTGCGACCACTCCCCGCGGTGAATGCATGCAGCAAATACTCTGCCAGGTGAGGACCCTGCATCTGCCATGACCATCACTGATGCCTGGGCTCATGCCTCTTGTTCTCCATAAGTGTGGCAGACATCTTAGCTTGGGAGCGAAGTCCTACCCAGAGCAGCTCCCATCCATCAGCTAACCTGCTGAACAGAGGTAGCCTTGAGCAGCACATGAAGCACACGACTCACGCCTCTGATGGGATGAACATTCGTTGTGTCGACGCAGGTCCATGACCTCCTTCACCCAGTCTTTTCACCTCTTCATGCAAACTGTGATCAATACACACATTTTAGAAGCGCCTGAGTGAGTGGGGCTCTGGTACCCCCTGAGCAAGTTATTCTTCACTTTTCAACAGAAACCTGAACACTTCAGGAATGTCTCACACCCTCCCATTGACCTTTGCTCCTTCCTACGGTTGCCTGAACACTGTGAGAGATGTGCTGCACCGCTGTGAGCTGCATTTTGCACCTTCTTACTGTGCAGTGAACACAAATGAGTTTGTTGTTGTAATGTGATGCCACAGGTGCAAGGGGTATGCTCAGGTGTGTGCCCCTTGCACGCTGTGACATAAGATACAAGCAGCACTTCACTGATGAGGGCCAGTAGGGCTAAAGGCCTCACTGTTCGGGATGGCCCGTTCCTTTTGCAGTAGGACCAAGACTGATTTGAGTATGGTTGCTCCCAACTGGCCAGTCTCAGAATTTTAAAATCATTCTACCCATTACCTTTTGCTGTTCGAATGTCATGCTTTAAGTGGGATGGGTTAGCAAGACGTGTACACTGCTCGCAGTAGCATGGGATCCAAGTTCACCTCACAACAAGAATGAACCCAGCCTGGGTTTCTTATGTTCCCATTTATAGGCGGCATGGAGCGGGAGTTCCGGCTGGACTGTTCCTATTGGAGTAGTACCACAGCGGATATGCATATAGTTGCTTCTCATTTGGCGTGGTACAGACTGAGTAAAAAACACAAATAGACTAGAACGCAGCCCCAGTGATTGCCGTGGGCAAAATGTTTGCAATTACTCTACCATCAATTGTGTTGTTTTAATATAGTTTCTTTCATTGCCAGATACATTTTGCTACTGTATCTTGAACGCCTGAGTGAGTGGTATCCTATACTACAGAGTGCACTATGTTGTGAGACTACCTGCTCTACACTGACCACTACTACTACCCTGATCACTTAAGAGTGGTGTCTTGCACCCTCTTGTGACCTGTGTTTCCCACCCCCCTCCCCCCCATGGTACCCTGAACACCAGAGGGAATAGTGCCCTTCACCCAGGTGCACTTTGAATGCTCCTACTGTAACCTGCACATATGTACTGTACACTAGAGCGAGTGCCTCCTCTTCCCCTGTGAATTATATTTTGAGCATATGCCCACCAAGAGAGAGGGGGAGAAAGTTACCTCAGGCGCTGTCTCCCAAATAAACATGAATCACACCTGAGAAGCTTGGGCAGTCCAAAAATAGGATCAAGAAAGGTCCTTGCTCAACTGCAGCATTCAGAAAATATGGATAGGTCACCTCACTCACTTCTAGTGGCATGCTTCATCACAGGTGACCTATCCACACCAAGGTAGGAAGGTGCCACCCTGGTGGACTCAAAGGAGTACCCCAGATATGATTAAATGCATAATGATCTTATGTCACAAGAGATAAATAGATAAATGGGTCATTAGATTCCATCAATGATCCACATCATTATGCTATTCCATTGACTATCCACATCATTATGATTTTAATCATATCTGGGGCACTCTGTTAACAAAGGAAAATCCCCACAGGAGTATACCCTTAGATATTTTTAACCTATCTGGATCCCTGTGAATTATCTAATTGCATTTATCTGAACACCTGCACATCAGTTGAGTTCACCAGGGTTGTAACTGTGTACCAACATTGGTGTAGAAAGGGCGCCTATGATGAGTCACACCACAAGAAGTGGGTGAGATGACTTATCCACCTTTTTAGGTTTCACCTGCACAGCGCTTGCACTGTGCTTGTGAAATCTATGGTATTAAATATATATTTAAAAGAAGGCTTACATACCGCCCTTGATTTTCATTGGTTTCTGTGCATGCCCCTTACTTTTCCACAGTTTCTATTGGCTGTAGCATACTATTTCCAGTTGTTCTTCATTTATTACTCTTATCAGTGTCCCATCACCAAAGTACTGTTTTCATCTGCTTTTGTGGAACTTTTTTTATGTTTTGCCTTCATAGTGCTTGTGTGGTGCTTGCTATGTTTTGCTTGCATTGTGCTTGTTTACATATTCTTCCTGTGGCTGTTCGCGTACATATTAAAGCATTGTGTAATCCCAGGGAAATAATTTTTTATGTCAATGTTTAGGCCAATCGGATTTGGAGCTATCATCCCTTGCGCTAGCCTGCCATAGCTGTGGGCAAAGAGAACCAGCTTTATGTGAACCGATCAGAAACACGCCTGCCCCAGGACACAACTGAAGGCACAAAACGAGAAACATTTCCAGGCTGCTGGGGATCAACCAATAAGAGCAGGAATAACATGGACCAGACAGAGACTGCTCTGCCTAGAGGGCAGTACTGAAGGTAAAAAAACCGAGAAACTCCACAGACGACTGTGCAATTCTTGTCCATCTTCTATTTCAGTCATCGTCTGTTCGTGTGAGTCATCAATGTGTGTCAGCAGGAGCCGAGGAACTCAAAGACCCATCGCTCTTGTGATGGACGTTACTTGCAAAGTGAGTAGTGTTGAGTTTTTTTCCCTAACTTTTACTTTTTACTCTTGTGGTTGCGGCAGTGTATATAAGCATTATCCAAACTCTTGAGGCTGAAGGCATTTTTACATAATACTGTAAATAAATATTCCCATTTTAATGAGTCAAAGGCTTTTTTCACATCTATGAATGTCTCTACCAGCATCCTTTCCAGTGGTGCATAGCCCGGCATTAAATGGAATAGCGTTCTTACATTTGCATTGTGCTTCTTTGTGGTATAAAGCCAGTCTGATTTGCATATTCCACATGTGGCAGGAGAGACAAAATTAAGCTTGCAAGGACCTTCCTCAGTAACACTGAAACTAAGTCGGGAAAGCGGACAATACGAGGCCACTTCAAGTAGGTCTGTATTGACCATGGGTAATACTCTAACCCAAACCTATTTGCATGAGGCTAATAGTATGCCTGCCACTAGTGCTGGTTTGTATATTATTTGCCCCCTCGAGGCCAATCAGCACCCCAAATGTTTCATGCATGTTCAGAGTCCATTACTCCAGGTGTTATTTCCATTTCTAGGTCTTTTTAACTTTTAACTGCACATTTAGCTCTTCCGCCTATACTGGCATAAGCTTAGCTATTATCGCTTGCCCCACATAGTTTTTTGCTTTAGTTATCAGTGTTTATTAAGTTCTGAATAGGTTGCCTTGTAGAGTTCTAACATCATGCCTTTATATCGTGCTGCATGCCTACCATCCTGCCCTCTGTTGTCTTTAATGCAGCATCCAGGTTTTCATTATTTAGTATCCAGGCTAGCAATTCGCCAAGTTTGTTCCCTCTGCCGTGTTGCCGGCAGCCCATGCCCTATCTGACTGTGTGTTCCCTCTGCCGTGTTGCCGGCAGCCCATGCCCTATCTGACTGTGTGTTCACTTCCTATGCTCACTGTTTTGCTATTCCCAATGAATCCAGATGCACCAGGCCAGTTTACAATAATTGCGCTGATTCCAGTTCTTTGTCGCTTCTGGCATGTTTTATGCGTAAAGTATGCTAATCTCACAGTTTGTACTCTTATTGAACACATTTAAGTCCCCTCCTTAAGTGGAACAGGGGACTTACCGAAACCCCAAACCATAACCTATTTCTTAGTGCTAGTGGACCACTCTTGGATCCGTTTATGGATTGGGCATAACTAGAGTCTTACTTGTGGTACTTGCTACCACCTTCCGTTTACCAGGTTTCCAGCATTGTTGTCATGGTTGCTTTGGGATAACCTTTTAAACTCGGTTTAGATCAAGCCGTCTGCCATCATAGAGGTGATCCGCGATGACTTCATCACCTTTGTCTGATTTCTCACTTACCAGTGCTCAATCTTATCTTTGTGATGTTGCTTCAAAGTCCAATGTTTCTGTGAGTTCACTCTTTTTCTATCCTATGCCATGGAGTTATTTCTTCTAGCACCACTTGCTGTTCCGCCCTAACCTCCTCTATTGTTTGCTTATGAGAGTTAGATGTCTCTTTCCCACACAATTCTTATATTCTTCTTGGCTCAGCCCATTGTAATGTTGTCCCTTACTCTCCTTACAGTATCCCACAGAGAGTAAGGTATTATTGTTTTCATTACATCTGTATGTGAACATGCACACCTTTTGCATGTAACACCCATGCCATCTGGCATTCAGGTACACCCGTTCAAATATGTGTTTACCATATCAGTTTTGCACGTGCTCACCAAGCTAAAACTTAGAACAACAAAAAAAGTATTAATAAAAATCACATGGGTGAAACCTATTGCATTTACCAATGTTTGTTTGGATACCTGCAGTCAAGCAAGAACCAATCTTGACCCTATTTTCGACTACCCAAGCTTCTCAGATGTGATTTAATTATAATGCATGGATTCTGTAATCCCTGTATGAACGGCAATCACTAATTTCTTTATAATCAGCGACTTGTGACGCACCAAAAAGATGTCAGAACTCGACTATTATAAATGACATCACAATGCCTGCTGCCAGAGCCAGAAGCAGAGGTAAAAGGCAGGTCAGGTCATGGCGCATAATTAAAGCAGCTCTTCAGAAACAAACATTGCTTTTCTTTCTTCTGCTCTATTTTAATAGTTATAATTAGGGCTCCCGTTTTTTTGCTATCTATTTTTTTAACATTACCGTCTGTATTTATCCATATTTATTTTTTGGCCATTGTATCTGTATTTATCCATATTTCATTTTGTGTTTTGCGTATAAATGTAGTTGTAAAACTGTGCATTTCCATATTTATTTAAATGATAGATGCACACTCATACTTTGACGTCCGTCATGTTTTAGCTATTTAAGTTGCCAAATATTACATAGCAGTACATCCACTGGCAAATGTTAGCATTATGCCACAAATTTATGTTGACACATGTAGTTATTTAAAGAAATGTCATCCTGTTTTTTAATTTCCCATGCTGTCCATCTGCTATCTGCTCAGCTGTCGGGTTATAATTCATGAAAGACAGCACAAAGAGTTACTTAAAAGAAGCACCTTTTCTGTATTTATCCACGTTTAAAAATAAATGCAGGCAGAAAACACATTGTTTTCTGTCTGCATGTATCTGTAAAAATCCGTAAAAACGGAAAACAGGGAGCCTTAGTTGTAATGACAAGAAGGAGAATATGTTTCGTTTTTGCAATCCTTAGATATAGAAAAGCAAGAATCTTTCTGCAAGGTTCTACACATTCCTAGCTACAGCAGCTTTTTTTAAAAACTGACTTGTATTTAACTGTTTCTAATGTCTGTTTGCGACAAATATTCAACAGGTTTTTGATGTGTTTAATTTTGCACAAGAGGTAATATTTTTAGTCTTCATGTTTGCAAACATGCTTGCTTTTTCATATGAAAGAGCTAAGTACCAAGGTTTTAAGTGGGTATCAGGAAAGATGATGGTGTGACCACGTATTATATAGGATAAAGAACCCTCTGGCGTACATGATATGGATATTGCAAGTTACCTTGGAGTTCCATAAGCTTATAAAGGAACTCGGCCTTTGGCCTCATTCCTCTATATGGTTATGGAACTCCCCGGTGAAATGCAAAAATTTTATGATGTACAGCAGAGGGGTACTTTATCCATTATATATTTCGAGCCCTACCACTGTGCTCTGATCAACTGAGGAGGTAATGCTCTGCATTCCCCTGTAGATCTGTATAAGACCTGCTTCACCTACCCTAGTGACTGCTCCTTTCCACCACTTCTCACAAGATGTTTGCAGTCCATAAAGTCTGAAATTCCCCATCACCTGCATTACAACCAGTATTGCAGCAAAGGGCAACACACCGGCAGCTTGCTTGAACACCACACTTCACCATCCGTCTAAGCCTTCTACCACCTCATGTATGTCCTCATGCACATTTCCTGCACCACAATCAAGGGTGGAATAGACCGGGACGGGCAGGAGAGGGAACAACAGCAAGGAAAAGGGTAGGGGAGAACAGGAACACAGATATAATCAGAGGGGTGCCATGGGTCTAAAGCAAACACGGAAACTGGGCACATCTAATCCCCAGTCGAGTGAAAAAAGACAGCCATAATTGGATTTCAGTGGGCCCCACACAATTCCGCCACAGTTGCAGTGCTTAATTTGTCAAACAGCAAATACCGAGTCCCAAACAATTTTTTGAGAGCTCGCAGTCGGTGCTGCCAAATGCCGTGGTTGTGAAATACCAAAACTACATAGTCCAAGATCGACATCATGCCGCTTTTTTCCACAATCCTGCATTTGCTGTATCTTCCTCCCTTGCAGATTCTTTTTCATGCTTTACTCTTGTTGTTACTGTTTTCCTAGCATTTCCTCCCTTCTTCATTCTCCAGTTTCTGCCTTTCCCTGTCTTGCTCTGATGTTAATGAACAATAAGCGCCAGTGCCCACCACCTGACAACACCGGCACAAATTAAACACTATGGGCCATATGTAGGTGGCATACAATTTACCAATTCTTAAATACCGAATTTTACCGATTCGGTATTTAAGAATCGGTAAATTATATGTAGGTAATAATTCGGTAAATGTTACCGATTCGGTGAAATTCGGTAATGAGGCATACCTTCCCATTGATTCCTATGGGCCTGGAGGCCCATGGGAATCAATGGGAAGGTATGCCTCATTACCGAATCGGTAAATACCGATTCGGTAATGGGGGGAGCACATTCAAGGGTGGCAGGGTGTCACATTGACACCCTGTTGCACCCCTGATTCCTGCATGTGTGCACATGTGGCGGACATACTGCCACATGGCACTCTTATTTCAGCAAAATATTGCTTTTTGCAATGTATTCGGTATTTATCACCAACCTATATTTGGTGGTAAATACCGAATTCTCATTCCTACACAACACTCATTAGAGTGTTTCCTACATCTCATTTCAGGATTCGGTATTTACCGAATCGGTAATTTTACCGATTCGGTAATTTTACCGATTCGGTAAATTACTGAATCCTGAAATATGCCCCCTACATAGCAAATGCCTAAATACCGGTCGGTAACGGGATATTTACCGAAAATCGTCCGTTACCGACCGGTATTTGGCTTCCTACATATGGCCCCATGTCTTAGTCCTCTCACACCCATAGAGTTGGGTGAATGAAGGAATGGTTGGCGACTGCGTCTGCGCTTCTTGGACTGTCCCACCGCAATGACCTAATGTTTCTGTTTTTAAATTCACATCGGGCCTTTAAGTAACAACGAAGTACTTGTTGAACACGCGCGTTTTCAGGCACGTCCCTGATTTCATCTTCTCGAAGGTGGCAACCCCAGCGGCTGGCATTTACCAGACCGATTATATGTACCAGGAAATAAAAATCCGCAGCACTTTGCAATTAACTCAACATAATTATTGTTAGATTAGAGTGGAATGATATTTCCCATCTACATTTTCACCGAGGGTGTTTGTCGTGACTAATGTGTTATTAAAATGAATGCCAAAGCAATTAATAGTGCCATTTTTTTCGGAGTGTTGCCAAATAGACGATGTACTATTTTCCGTCCTAGAGAGCGAGGTTCCACGGCGGTAATAGGAACTTGACGGGGAGTCTTTACGTGGCTGCAATGGAGCAGTGGGGACAGTTTTCTGCTCTTCAGTTCCACTGCGAGAACACCTTGCCCCTATTCACAAAACAATTTGCGCTTGTACGTTTGAGTAGTGTGCGCAAATATGTTATTTACGAGTGTAAAACGATTTTGCAATGTAAAGAAGCCAGTTTCACACTGTAAAAGGACTTACCCACGTGGAAATGTGCGTGTATCTTCTCCAGTGGGTGAGAAAGTGGTTGTTACAGACACAGTGCGAAAACGCATAGACTTGCGAGTTTGTGTGCTGTTATGCCATTTTCCGATTCTTTACCAAAAAGCCTTTGCAAGGTTAGGAGGGGAAGAGAACTCCCCCCCCCCCCGCCCCCCCACCCCTACCCCACCACAACAAAATGGTGTAGGGAAGTGCAAAAAAATGTGTTCCTTCTAGAAATAAAAAGACAAGAAAAGATTTGCAAGTTACAATAGTAATTTTCACATGAGAAAAGGGAATTCGCAAAACATTTTTTATGGATGATCCCTCTAAAGCATCGGCGGCTGCCAGATGTTTCCAGGCGTTGACCTGGAAGTGTTTTGTGAATTTCAGAGTTTGGAACCTGCAACCATGGAAGGTGAGAAACCTGCAGTGGTTTCAAGATTCAAACCCATTGTCTGAGGGATCGCTTCTCAGTTCTTCAATGGTATCCCAGAAGATGATTTCATCTCAGTTATTGTTTTTGTATTGTACATAGCGCCTCAGCAAGCTGACTTTGGTCTTTGTGTTTGATTTGAAAGTGGAAGTCCTCTGTGAATTCTCTTTGTCCATGCTGTTCATGGGGTTTGAAGGACCCCATGAACAGCATGGAGTCCTGCTCCAGTGGTGCTCTGAGGGGATGGAAGAATCTTGCGACCCTCTCACTTAACCTGTGTGCATGCCACCTGTGCCATGATTTGTATGGGCCTCCCCTTAGCACAAGCAAGCTATGCTTGTTGTCGGTAACCTTTTGAGGCCTTGGTAGATTTCCCATAGGTGACAGTTAATTTTGCTGTTATACACTGATCAGGTGTGACATATTTTCAGTAATCACAATGTGGTGAAAAAGTCATAGTTGTTCTAGCCCATGGCGCAGCATTCTTGGACTAGGGACTTACAGGTTGAGACCGTGCGGGTCAATTGTTGAGCACTCCTTTTCCATGGTCTCCTATTACACACTGGGTAAGGCTGATTGGCATGTTTCTGGGAATCCGACTGTTGTGAAGGAGTCATAGTTTGCCTAGTCTGTGAGTCTGCGTTCTTGTTCTACGTGGTTGCGAGTTGGGGCCACGGAGGTCAATAGTTATGCACACCTTTTTCACCGTCTGCTATGTACTTTTTCTAGTTGATGAGAGGATAACAACTTGAAGCTGCTGATTGATGGGTTCCTTGGGGTTGAGGGCATTCAAGGATGAGTTTCTTAGTATAGTAGCGATGGATGAACACGCTGGACATCGCTGAGCCTAAGTGAGTTGCTTGGTAGAGAGGCCACTGAGAGGTAAATTGCCCAACATGAAGCCTAAATATAGAAGTGAACACTTTAGTTTAGAGCTGTGGGGGATGAGTTGCTTGGTAGAGAGGCCACGGAGAGACACCGTGTCCATAAAAGAAGTTACTGATGGATTGGTTCCTCAGGGTGGAGTTCGCTCAAAACTTAGTTGCTGGAAATAAAGGCCAATGGTGAACACATTGACCAGAATTAGGCCCAGTGATAGAGGAATCCTTGGAGATGAGGACATTGAACAATGAGGAGGTTGGCATAGGCCATTTCTAGATATGCTGCCCATCACTGAGCCTATGATGTATGAGTTCCTTGGGGATGAGTGCACTGAAGGCAGTGATAGTGCGTCCATATAGGCGTCAATGACTGCTGCCTCAGTATACATTGTCTTAGCCATCAGACCTGCATGTAGTGTGTTAATGGAGTGTAGGAGGTGCTCCCACCACTTGTAAGCCCTGCTTCCTCAGGCTAATCCTCTGCTTGTTGTGTCTTTGCACACTGTGCTGCAGAGTTCAAGACTGCCTCCTTATGCTTCTGTCTTTCAGCTGTGGTGGCTCACACTGTATGTGTTTATTTCACTTATTTCACTACAGGGTTTCAACAGGGACCATAGATCTTCACAAAACTATATTGGGTGTCTCATTCACTCATTAAAGTGTCTGATCCCTGCCCACCTCAGAATGCTGCAAACCGGGACGGTTGCCTAGTAGCATGAGATGTTTTCATGTGTTTCAGCAGGGGGCCACCAGTGTTTCAGCTGGGGTCCACCAGTTGCCTCCTCCATCCTGCCCAGGAGCCATAAAAGAAATCTGTTACTTACAGAGAATGTATCACTATGCTTTCACAACTTCCACTGCCACTGCTCATATCGATGCCTTCCAGCCACCTCTGACTCACCACATGTGGTGAAGCATTTACAGGAGTGGTACCACTGCTTCTGCACACTGTGTGGTCTCTGTGAGTAGGCTAGTTGGGGAGGAGAAAGCCAAAGACTATGAATTGAAGACGCTGTGTTTGAAAGAAGGCACAGTGGAATGCCCATGTGGTCCTGCCCCCCCACACCCCATATCTCTTTCTAATTGGTAATCCACAGCAAAGCTCACCCTGCACCACCTAGGTGTAAAGTTCCCTGCTGTATGACTGGGACAGCTAGGGAGCAGCCATGCATAGACGACACATACGCGTGGGTTACTGTCTGGGCCCGAAGTCCCGTGCGACCTCTGCCCGTTTAGTTAAGCTCTCTGGCCACGCCTGGCCAGAGAGTGTTACATTGTGTGATTGCTCTTCCGGGCTATGGGACCCTCGCGTGGTGAAAGACTAGACCGTTACATCCCATCCCAAATCATTGTCCAACCAGAATGTCAACAATGGGTCAACATGCGAAGTCTGCCAGTCTCTGATTCGGCCTGGGGTTTGGCCTCAAATTGTACCGGTGCTGCGAGTCGCGTTGGCTTCTCACCGGGCTGGCTGCTGACGCAGTGTCCCTGATGTTATCTTGTCCACATTCTGTGGGTGGAATGACAGGTTCGTGATTCCTGCTTTGAGTGTCATCTGTACGCAGTGACAGACCGCCTTTTGTAAGGTCCTCATCACCTAGGCCACTGGGAGGCAACTGCTCAGCATCATTCGGTTGTACCCGCTTGAACCAGGATATGTTCCGGGTGATGTGTTCCCTCCTTTCGTAGTGGTGACGGCAGTCCCGTTGATGTTCAGCACTGTCCACAGTCCTGGCTTATACATTGTGTGGAATTTCCCTCCGCTGCAGCGGTGGCGCACTAGGACGGTACATCCTGGTGCTATGACTCGGGGTCGTGCTCTTCTTTGGCGGCTAGCTTTATTGTTAGTCACAGTTCGTCGAGTTTGTGTGTCACCGGGATTGTACGGTTCTGGCAACCTGCTGTCTGCCACTGGAACTGTGTTTCGCCGGGGCGACCGCTGCGTGGTGCAGTGTGGGGCTCTTCAATACTCTCTTAGAAATCAGTGAAGGGCTACTTCAGAATCAGACTGTTCTGCCACTGCTATTCGGAGTATTTTGTTCAGTGTTCGCATGAAGCGTTCCGCCTCGCCATTTGCTTGCGGCCATTGTGGTTTGATGCGGTGGTGTTTGACTCCTAGCTGTGTTAATAGTTCCTTGAACTCTCCTCCTTGGAACGGTGGTCCGTTGTCGGTTTTCACCACTTGAGGTAGACCAAACAGGGCGAACGCCTTCTCCAGCACTGGCTGCAGATAATTGAATGATGTAGATGGTATGACTTCCACAAGAGGGTACTTTATTTAACTGTGACTAAGACAGCAGTCACTCTTTCGTCGGGGAAACTCCCGAAGTCTAGACTCACCCATGACCACGGAGAGGGCGCTGGATCCTCTGTTATCACCGGCACTGCTGGTGAGTTGGCAGACACGGCAGTTCCTAACAACGGTGTCTACGGCCGCTTCTAAGACAGGGAACCACACCATTTCCCTCATCCGCGACTTCATTCTCATTGTCCCTTGATGGCCCTCATGAGCCAGAACTGTCGCTCGTTCCTGGAGGCCTACTGGGATGACGATCCGTGACCCTCGTAGTACCATGCCACTGTCGGTAACGCTTAGTTCGTCGTGGACTCTACACATTCTCCCCAGCCGGGTTCGTTCTGCTTCGTTCCATCCTGTGATGCCTTGGAGGAATCCTTCCCACGATCCACCGTGTAGGGCTTCCAGTACTTTCTGAAGTACTGCATCGTTATCCGTCTCTGCTTTGATCTCTTCTATCGTGAGGGCTCGTGGGCAGGCCCATTGTGACAGCATGCATCCGTATTCTTTGGTATATTGTTCCTGTTCATTGTCTTCTGGGAGCTCCTCTGGTGGGTGGCGTGACAGGAAGTCGGCCGGATTCTTGGCTCCGGGTCGGTACTCTATCTTCATTTGGTAATGCTGTAGTTGGATCGCCCACCTTTCGATCCTGGGGGTGGATGCGGAGCAGTGCCTCTGAACAGAGGGAGCAGTGGCTGGTGATCAGTTACGACTTTGAAGGTGTGTCCACTGATATAGAGGTGAAAGTGGTTACAAGCCCATTTGATAGCGAGTGCTTCTCATTCAATTTGGGAGTAACGAGCTTCGGTTGGTGTGAGCGCTTTGCTTGAGAACGCTAGTGGGGCCCACTTCCCTGGCTCTGTCTCTTGGTCGAGGAGTACTCCTAGCCCTACGGGGCTGGCGTCCACTATTACTTCCGTCCGTCGTGCAGTGTCGAAGTAGGCCATGGTGGTTTTGCTCAACAGGGTCGACTTTACCCTTTGGAACGCTTCTTCTTTTCCCCATTTCCATGCAGCATCTTTCTTGGTGAGAGCCCTTAGAGGTTCGGCTATTGCAGCAAGGTTGAGTATGAACCGACTACAGTATGTGGCCATGCCCATGAAACTCCGGACTTCTGATGCTGTGTCAGGAGCCGGTGCTTGCTGAATGGCTTGCGATTTCCTGGGGCCTACTTGTACGCCGTCTTGACTGAATACATAGCCAAAGAACTCAATAGATTTTTTAAAGAATTGGCATTTGTCCTGGTGGAGTGTCACTCCATGGTCGACTAGGCGTCGTAGGTTGGCTTGGAGACGATGGTGATGTTCTTCTAGCGTTGCTGAATGTATAAGTATGTCATCACTGACGTTGAGAACCCCCTGAAGTCCTAATAACATCTCTCTGACTGCATTTTGGAATATCTGCGCTGCCGAAGAAATACCAAAATTCAACCGCTTGTAGCGACGTAGTCCTAGATGGGTTGAGAAAGTTGTAATGTACCTACTTTCTTCCGCCAACTTCAGCTGGTGGTAGCCGGCGTTGTGGTCGAGTTTTGAAAACCATCTGGAGCCGTTGAGATCAGCCAGGATGTCATCGACCGTTGGGGCGAGATGTCGCTCCCACTTGATTGCTTGATTCGGCATACGCATGTCGATACAGAGGTGTATTTTACCGGGCTGTTTCAGTTTCTCAGCAATGAACATGGGCGACACACATGGCGTCGGTCCGGTGACCTTTTCTATTACTCCTTGCTGTTCTAGACTCTGCACCTCTTGCTCGACGAGCGGCCGGAGGTGAAAAGGTATGCGGCGGTGTCGTAAGGCAACTGGTTTCACAGCCTTATCAATGTGTAGTTTCACTGGAGGCCTCTTCATGCACCCCAGGCCTTTGAAGAGTTGTGGGAACAGCTCAAGGATGTCATCGTTCCGCAATGTCTTGACTGCGTTGGCGAACGCCACCAGCCCTAGATCCTCAGCCGTGTGGCTGCTTACTAAGATGTCTGCCTCTCTGTCTATGAAGTGAAACATCGTAGTGACTTCGTGAGTGACTTGACCTGCACCTTCATCTTTCCTTTTAGAGGTAACGGCTTCTGACTTACGTATGTTAGGATTTTCACGTATGACAGGGTTAACGCTGGCTTTGGCTTCAGTTGTTTGTATTGTTGGCAGCCCATGACGTTTACGGATGCCCCTGTGTCAATTAGGGCAGTCACTGGTGTTCCTGCGATCTCGATGGCACACGTCAGTTGAGGTCTCCGTCTTCTCTTAAGGTCACTTGTGAATGATATTAGATAGGCTTCCGCCTCGTCATCAGTGGATGAGTCTTCTAAATACTTCTTCCGACTGGCTGTTGTTTTCATCACTTTGGGGTTCTCCGCCTCGTCGAGTGATAACTGTCGCACTGCTTTGGACGGTGGTTTTCTTCCACACGCTCCTCTGCTTTGGGCTCCTTCCCGGCAGACACTCACATAGTGATTGGGGATACATTTGGAGCATGTCCGACCCTGTGCAGGGCATTCCTCTGGTGGGTGTTATTCATTCCCACAGTAGCCTCAGCGCGGCCCTCGCGAGTTCCTGGTTGACCATCGCCCTCGGGTGCCTCTGGATGGGTTGCGTATGGCATCTGCTCTTTCCGTTTTGATCGTTGCTGGCTTTTCTGCTTGTTGGGCAAGCGCAGCGTCCATGACTGTTGCTCTGGCATCGGACAGTTCGTGCGACCTTGCTAGGATAAGGATGTCTTCCAGGGTGATTCCTGGCTGTCGCAGTATGAGGGTCCGAAGATGTTTGTTGCGGCACCCTTGAATTTCCTGGGCTCTCACCTCCTTATTCTGGTCGTCGTCTGTGCAGGTACTGGCCAGTTCTCACAGGCGAGCATGGAATGCGTCCATTGTTTGGCCTTCCCTCTGACGCACCTGACGGAGCTTGAAACGCTCGTAGTCGGGGTTGAGTTACGGTTCGAAATGGGCATTCAGCGCCCTGACGGCTGTGTCGTAGTCAGTGGGAGGGCCTGTGTTCGGGAGGTGAGCAAACAGTTTGTATATTTCCACCAAAATGGAGTAGTAACGACATTTTGACTTTGCCATCTGTCTCACGAGTCGCAGTGAAGTCATTGTTGAGCCTGCCAAGCCACACCGTCCATCTGGGTGACGCCGTGGCAGGAACGATCAGCTCGCTGAACGAGGGCAACGCTGTAATCTGGGAGTGCTGTGATGTGGGCTGCGCCACATGTTGAGCAGGTGGTGCGTTCTGTTGGGCCGTGGGCGCAGCTGCGGCCCCTGGGTTTGACATGGTGGCCTTTTGGAGGCGTCAGCAACGTGGTTCCTGCCGTAGGGTCAGCTGAGCTGGGAAAGGAGCTACCTGGATCTGTCCTCCTTATTGTTCTCTCTTGACTATCCCTCCTTTCTTCTCCCGGTATATCAGGGTGATGAAACTCACTCCCTGCAAGCTGGTATTTCCTCCCCTACGCATGTGCACCACAGCCAGAGTCACTGGGCATGTGCAGGGCCAAACGAGTGAGAGCAGCAAACTCAGCGCGTTGGGGGCGTGCAGTAGCTTCTTCCCACCAGCAGGTGGCGTGGCTTGTCTCCGTGAAGCAAAGCGGGAGAACCAGAGGGCCGCAGCAGGCACTGGATGTAGTTAGAGGGAGCGCGTGTGCGTGCGACATTAAGGCTGCAGGTGGGCACAGACTCACTGCGAGCAAGCAGGTGATGATGCGTGGAGGCCTGCAGGGTGGCACCGCATCTCCTCCACGGTGACGCGCGATGAGTGCGGCAGCCGGATCATGCCGCGCACTTGCGGCTGCAGGTATGCTTCAGGAAGTGACTGGAGCACACCAATTTTCGGCGCTGTGGCATGATGAGCAGGCGCCACGAAGGGGCTCAGCTGGCACCAGGTCCACACCAACAGAGGTACCGCAGTGAGCAGGTATTGACGCCCACCCTCATTGCCAGTGTAAAGTCCCCTGCAGTATGACTGGGACAGCTAGGGAGCAGCCATGCATAGACAACACATACTCATGGGTTACTGTCTGGGCCCAAAGTCCCGTGCGACCTGCACCCTTTTATTTAAGCTCTCTAGCCACGCTTGGCCAGAGAGTGTTACATTGTGTGATTGCCCTTCAGGGCTACGGGACCCTCGCGTGGTGAAAGACTAGACCGTTACATCAGGCATGTTGGCAGCTTGAAGGTCTACCATCTATTGCAGGGGTCTCCAACGAGTAGCTCGGGAGCTACTGGTAGCTCGCCAGTACCTTCTGAGGTGAGGTCAAGCCCAGTATCAAATTCAGAGGGTAGGTGCCTATTAAAGAAGGCAACACTGATCATTTCAATACCTTCAGAGTGACAGCCAGCCAAACTTTTGACAGTAACTCATACTAACACTCAAACACACACTGTGTCGGCTAATAGGACCTGCTACATGACAGTCCATATCCAAACTCAATATAATTAGGCCACAAGGAGATTGACCATGTTGTGTCCCTCCTTTATCAGTCACAACATGTGTGTGAACAGTGCACCATCAAAAAAGTATGGCAGCAATAGCCTGAGGTGTAATCAGTGCTTACCCACAAAAGTGCGAGACTGCAGGAGTCAGAGTAAAAATGTGTCAGTTAGATGCATGATCAGCTCAAGACCTGAGGAGAACAGGGTATGATACAGACCATAGAAAATTAAGAGATTCATCAACATTTATGTGTGTGCCCATAATAAACACTACTGCTTCCTGAAACTATGCCTGGTGCCAAGAACCGCCAACTATATATGCTAGACCCCATCATAAGAGTGTTATCTTTGGCTTAATTGTGTCCATTCCTGGCATACTAGTGCCAATGGCATAATAATGGTCATCCTTTACTACTTTAGTATTTTTGGGCTCGTTGTGGTATACTGGCACCCATCATAGGCCTACCAAGAGCACGACTGGCATATTAATGGTCATGACTGATATATGGTCGTATCCCTGATCCTTATGGTTTCCAGCCTTGGCACAACTGTGGCCCTAGTTTAATGGTGGGCATTACTGGCATAATCCAGGCATATGTGGTGCTATGGTGAGCATCCATGGCAAATGACTGTAACACCTGGGAATTCAAAGTAGTCAGTCCATATGAGGCATTTGTACATTGGAGTTTATGATGAAAATGACAAGCTGATGTTTTGAGACTGCATTTCTCAAAAACTGAAAACTGATATTTTAAAGGCAGTTTTAGTTTTCAAAAATGTGGTTTCTTCTGGAAAATGGAGTTTGTTTCCCCACAGTGGAAAGTGGTATTAGATAGAAAAATGTGCATTTTCTGAAACAAGTGAATGATAATTCAAGCTGAGCTGGGGAGACGTACTGCGTGCGTATGTCCTTTGTGCCATGAGGCATGTCAAAATTTGAATGTTACTTCATAAGTCAAGGGGAGGCATTTAATATTGATGAACTTGTTCCCAGAATTTCTGCTGGTAACCGCACTTGGTATACTTGGCTGGTAACTACTGAAAATCATGCTTTGGTTGGTCATAGTGTAGTCACTATTTTACAGTTATAAAATTTGGTAGTAGCTCAGGAAGACTTTCCTTGAGCAGAAGTAGCTCTCACAACAGAAAAGGTTGGAGACCCCTGATCTATAGGTTTCACAACCCCATTATCGTTTGTAGTGGTGTTTCCCTCCCTCACTTCATCTTGCAGTCACCATGCCTGAGGACATGTTAGACATGATGTTTGCATGTTCTGACTTCCGCTTTTTTAAGACTATTAGGAGTATGTCATTTATAGTACAAATCGCATACAATTTTCTCCAGGGATAAAGGGGCGGGTGCACTTCAAGATCGGGGAACTTGGTCAGTGCAGAAGAGTTAATACTCCTGCATCCAACTCATCCAACACTTTCCTCTTTTGCATCAAATATGACCAAATATTTGATCACTAAAAACGATCACCTTTGAAATATAATGACTATTGGGTCTCCCAAAAGGTAGCCTCCTCTGATAGGAATGCACTCTCTATATTCTGTCCAATCAGGAGTTTTATCTGTGGATGACCTAGTGACCTTTCAGTAAATTTCTGGAAGAGTGATAAAGACACTCGGTATTAGTCATCTCTCTATTTGTTTTTGAGATACTTCAAAAAAAGCAGCCACTTCTCTGATCCCTGCTCTCCTCAAGCCAGTTTCTAACTTCACCCCTAACTAGAACAGGTAAAAAAAATGTTGAAAATTACAGAACTGTTGCATCCAAACCTAGAATTTTCTAAGAGCACCCACCTACAGATTCCTTTGCAGTGGACACGCCCAGAAAGAATTACCATGCCCTTATTCCACGTGTTAAGCTCCTCTAGGAAAAGAGACTGAAAGAATGGACACTTTGGTGAAGTAACCTTTTCTGGCGTTTCGAGCCAACCCTGTGGGATATTGATTTAAGTTTTGCTGAAAGATAAGAGAAGACTTTATAGAAATAATAAACAAAGATCTGCTCATGCCAAATCATATCGTTAGTACTAAACATCAGAGTTCTCTTATTTTTTCTCAGCGTGCGGTCAACTGCCCATTGAATTGGTTGTCAACAAAGGAACATCAAAATGTCATGTCATCTTCTCCAGGCTCCTGGTGCCTAAGAATGCTTTATTAAAAATCTATTTTCCTGCCATCCCTCGACTTCTAAGAGTCCTCACACAGTTGAAGCACTGCAGAGTTTATTGCTGTGGACTGATGGTGACGATAGTTCTGCCCACATTTCTCCATTCCTCCTTAGAGGTGGTTGCAATGTATACTAGTTTAAGGATGTTAGGCGAGTTTCTCCACTACATTCTTCCATCGCTTAAACCACTTGGCTCCCGAGTGCTTACAATAATGGAAATTCAAGTCATCCATAGGACTATATGACTTCCTGTTTGACCTTAAATGCCCTGTGGAAGGGATTGCTCATTTGGAGTCTCCACAACTCAGAAAACGTTCCAGGAAGAGAAATTGTGCCCGATCTTTACTTTGCAAACTATAGCCGCCTGTTTTCATCAAAAAAGTACATTTGGCTGTCATTACCCCATACTGGAAATGTAAACTCTGATATTCATTTTTATCACTTCCAGTGACAAAAAAATACCTATAAACAAATGATAGACCTGTAGCACTTGATGCTTAACCTGAAAAGTTGCTATTCATGTGGCTGATGTCAGAGAGAATTAGAAAAGAATGGTCCAGTTTCCTCTGTGTTCCAAGTTTTACTGTATGTAGTTTTAACTTTGGTTCTACCCATCACAGTAGAAATACCCTAGTGGTGGAGAACCCACAACGAGCCCAGGTTGTAGAAATAAAAACCTTTTTAGGGGTTCACTGATACACCTGGTCCTTTAAACCAACAAAAAAGAGATTGGCACGGACGCTGTAATATAAAAATAATGCATTTATTAACCTAACATGAGGGACACTGCGTAACACAGTACCCTCAGGCCATTGTATGAGACAGTCTAAGAAGTACAGAGAACAGGGGCCTTATATCCGTATTTGTTACATAGTTAGCATAAAACCAAGGGGAGGTCCTGGCACATACAAGAATACTATTTGACTAATATGTGTATACAAAATTTGATTGCTCAACAAAGTGGGAGGGGAGACTAAACTGCTTACATCAGTAAGAATAGCTTGCCAGTTCTACACTAGGAGCAGGTGCATTCTGGCAGCTACAGGTCTTTCTGAGCATGTGCAAGGCTCTGGAAGAGGGAGAAAGCACATGGCGAGCACATGGCTAACTAAAATGGCTGCCAAGAACAAAATGGCCTTTAGCTCATGCTAACAGCAATTCCTGCAATCTTTAACAAGGTGGAAGTACAACAGGAAGGCAAACTGTGACTTTGACCTTCAATGTATCAGAACTTACCTTCAATACACATCTGGACAAAATGAACTCAGTTCAAAATGAACCTTTTGATACATGAATTGAGCAGAAAACATCAAAACATAACAAAAGGAAAAAAGTTCCTTGTGCAACTGCAGATTTAAGAAAAAGATAAAACAACAAATCACAGTTTTATTAACCCTCAAAGCAAAATACGCCTACACAGACATAACAGAATGTACAAGTCACCAATCAAAAATCAAAAAGAAAAAAAAA
Organism: Triturus cristatus; assembly: GCF_964204655.1. NCBI lineage: Eukaryota > Metazoa > Chordata > Amphibia > Caudata > Salamandridae > Triturus > Triturus cristatus. The sequence continues at coordinate 968,585,588 of NC_140580.1, forward strand.
GTTGCCTCTCACAGAGTATCCTCAATGCCAAATGGTCCAATGAGATTTTTTATGTAAATACTCACAGAATTTTGCAATCCAAAATGCACTTATGGAACCCATTCAATATTTCAGGAATTTTGTTACAAATTGGTAACTCATTATACAACCAGACAGACTCGTTGGATTCATACTTAACACACAAACCTACTTTCAACAATCCCTTCCAGGGGAACGTTAACACAGTATTTTGTCAAGCTAGCATGCCAGTCAGTTGTCCTTCAGACCCTTGTCCCCCACAAATCCTCAAAAAGATTCTTCTAACAACTTCAGTGGCAATCCCAGTGAGAACACTGATCAACAACAGGAGTTTTTCCAGAAGATTTAAAGAAGGTATGCATAGGCCTATTATTAAAGAAAATAAACGTGGAACCTCAAGATCGCAACAATTACAGACCAAATGGACCATTCCTAGGCAAAAAGCAGCCTTTGCCTATACGTCAAAATTCATTGAAGATATCTCCATACATTGCGACTTCCAAATGAAATTCTTCCCAGTAAGTAACTGTAACTTGCGCCATTGCCATTAATAATGAAATTATGTATATTAGGCCATGTAAATGTTGGTACATCTTTCTCTCTCTCTCTTTTTCTCTATATGGGTGACAGATGTGTACCCCTACCTTGAGTGCCCCCGCTGCAATGATGTCTGCATCCCTGGTGCGGATTTTGGTTGTCATGGGCGAACATGGATCATGAATGTGGACCATGACATAGGTTCTCACACATTGCGGTTCTGTGGGACTGGGAAGGGCGCCCAAAGTGCAACCCTCATAGTGGTGAAGACTGCTGCCTTTGGCAGGTCTTAAACAACATGAGGCGGTGGTGGCAGCATATCGTGTAGTGATCAGTACACGTGAACAGGTGTGTTTACCCTTGTGCCTTGTCACTGGAGTGAGGCCTACAGACTCACTTATTTAAAGGTCTGCTGCTGTGTGCTTAATTCACCCTTGGCCTACATTAAGTTGTTATGTGGCAGTTTGCAGTGTGTGTGTTGTATGCATGTGCAGGGTGTACGTGTGCCAATGAATGGTATAATACATGGAAGACTCTGGGTTCCATATATACGTAGACCCAGGGCTGATTGGAGGCGCAAGTGGAGGCAGAGGAATTCCCCATACAGACTGGTATATTGCTGCATTCCTGTAAGCTGGGTGGACACACACACACACCGGCGGAAGAAGAGACAGGCTCTTAAGTACACTTAAAATGGTGCTCTTTGATTCAGACAGTGGTCACCAGCACATCTCAGGAAGGAGATGGGGCTGGTAAAAGAATCATAAAGAGTAGGCCTGGGGTAACCTTATGATAATCCTATCACTGTGTCTGACATCCAGGTATGAACCTCTGGTCACGCACATGGCCTGTGTTATGAGACGATCAGATTTGGAGTCACTCCTGTTGTGACAGACTGCTTTGTGCAGGAAGGGCAGGGCAGAGGAGAGGGTGCCTAAAATGGAAGCAAATCCCCAACACAAATGTCATAGACTTAGACCCTAAATCACATATTATATTTGGAAATTGACTAAAAGGGGAGCTCAAGGCCCCAAAATTTGCGAACTGTCAAGCAGCCAGTTGCTCTGTCTGAGGAGGAAAAAGCTCTGCAAAACTTCTCCTGTGACCAGGACTGGGGGTTAAGGCCTTCCAGTCTCCCAGCTGAATGATCAGGACATCACCGAGGGAAAATCCAAGATCGCCTGGCTGCCTCTGGAGCCTGAAGGACCAGTGCCCGCCTACTTGCTGGCCAAGGCCAGTGCGCCCTGTGAGGAAGAGGACTCTCTTGGAGGGAGCGAGGTCCAGTGGGGGATCCTGGAGAGTGGATCTCTGCAGTGAGATATGAGGAGAGCACAACCATGCCAATTGGGCTGTCGCCTGTGTACAATGTTTCATTCGGAGATCCCATATGCCAGGGAGGGCCGGTGTGAAGTTAACCCTGCTGATCGGGCCGTCCCCCTGTGCAATGTGTAAGTCGGCAAACCTGTATACAAGAGGGAGCTTTTTTTCACAATAAGCAACTGTTGTGGGAAGAGTGAAAACTCATAATCTTCAGTTGTAGTGGAGTACTCTTCCAATACCTAATTGTCAGGTGGAATATCAAAGATATTGAAGTAAAAGCCTCACTCACATAATAGTGACATGCTTCATCATAGGCAAATACTCCACACCCAGAGTAGATGGTACTCTCTGGGCGGACTCAACCAAAGATATAATGGGAGTTCTTAGATAAGTTAAGCAGGGAACTTCTCTATGAAATTGTTTCGATATTCTTAGCAAGCCCTGACGAAGTACCCGTGGCACTGGGGAACGAAACGCGTTGGCTGTGTGCCGTTTTTAGCAAAATAACTGCGATTAAAAGAAGAATTGATTTGGACCACAAGTGTATTTCCTGTTTTGACTCCTATTAGAGTGCACCTTCCATTCGTTTTTGGACTGAACACCCACACCTTGCTCCTGCAGAGGCACACATGTTTCTCCACAAGGCAGCTGCTGCATCATCTGTGCCTGCAAATCAGAAGCTCTTGGAGACTACAGTCATGCAATCCCTGTTTGTTCGGGTAGGACTGATCAAAGTCCTGGAACGGCCCAGGTGAGCTCTGCCAGATATTGCTTTGCCACTGGAACACTTTTGACTTTTCTAAAGTGTTGGAGTGTGACTCCTGAGATTTGGGCTGTTAGTGGAGCCAAACCTGAATGTCACCTATAGTCAATAGGGAATAACCACTACTGCTAGTGAGAAGGAATGGGAATCAGAGACCTGCCTATTAAACACTGTAGCCCTGACATCAGGGAGCTGTGTGTATTGTTTGTGTATGCCATATTTCACTCTGTGTTAGTACATAAATACTACTTTTGTTATAAAAGGCAGTATTTGACTGGACAATCATTCATTGCTGCTACTGAACGTACTTTGAATTGGGAGCCTGTGTTCCTCCCCATTTATCTACATTCACACTTCTCCCCTCACCCCACCCCCCCAAGAATACTTGGACTGCTCAACCCACGCTACTATTGAGAGTCAAGTGCTGAAGGGGTACTTGGCCCAGTGGCTCAGGTTCCATAGTAGGTATGGCTCGGGCTATCAGTGGAAAAAGGCCTCAACTGCCATAGTTGGGCCCAGCAGCTCCTTCTTGCCCCATGAAACCATCCACAGGAACGGCGCAACACAGGATACAGACTCCATAAGTAAATTATATATATTTACCCTGGAAAAGTAAAAGGTTTAAGTGAAATTATAGTTAGGTATGGTAATAATATCTTCCTATACGTGAAAAAAACTAGAAATCCACTGAAAAAACAAAGCTTAAAGTGACATTATAGTTAGGTGAAAATGTCAGTCATGTAGTAATGTTATAAACTAAAAAAAACGGAATTTCACCATTTGTAGTTTACAGGGCCTACTATATCTTGTGCCCCTGACATGCCCTTCTTATAACCTCACATATCATATCACATCACTCAACTCATGTTTAATAACATAATTGTTCACCTCACAAATGACATGCCGACTTGTGTCTCGTCGGCTATCTGTAAAAGCATTACTATAGGGCGAGGTTCATATGTAGTAAATTGCATAATCTGTAAGGGGCCTTTAGTGTCTGGAAGGAGTGGCCTCTCCATGAAAGGATGAAAGGTGTGCATAGCAGTGAAAACTGTACGCACCTGGTAGTTACCCACCCAGTTGTGCTTGAATTGTCCACAAGAGGTTGGCTAGCTGTGAAGTATTTCTTACAGGGTGAAGGCTGTGTGTAGTAGGGCCTTGTCCACATACTGGGGCATGGGTGTCTAGACAGAGCGGATTCTCCTTGAAAAGATGTTCACAGAGCAAAGACAGTCTGCAGCAAAGGCTTGCCCACTCCTGTCTAACATGACACATATGTTAGGCCATTCACTAAGTGCAAGGTAAAGGGCTTCGGATCTTTGAAGGAGGACCTTGGCTAGATAAAGTAACATTTTATCACCATAACTAACTATAAAGACACTTTAACCTTTGTATTTTTTCAGTGAATTTCCGTTTTCCCCCCATAAAGTATGATCTTATTACTATATGCAGCTTTTGTGGGTGGCCAATGCTAACACCGCACTGTGCACGTCATTCAGCCATTTGTTGGCACCAGCATGGTGATGGGTGCAGATCCTGCGACTAACCCCACGTGAGTTGGCCATCCCACCAGCACTCATGCCCTCCAGCCGTGTGTGGCGTGGAGTTGGCCGCATGTCGTAGTCTGCAGCCAGGCCCTGCACTAACTCACTGTAGGAGGCCAAACCCCTGCAGGTGGCCAACCCCCAGGCGCACAAGGACTTTGGTCGCATGCTGTGTGGATTTCGACAGACAACTCCCTATTGCACACACCAACACCCAGCAAAGGCTAACAAACATCAGCACTCTGCAAAGGCCATGCAAGGCATGAGATCGGCCTCAGGGTCTGGCCTGCAGTCAGACCCTGTGGCAACTTCCCATGGGTGGCCAACCCCCTTAAGGACAGACAACACCTCACAGATCTCTACCATACGCTATGCTTTAAACATTTTTTTTTTTTCAGAGTTTTATATAGCGCAAACTTGACCCAAATCCAATCAGGTATCAGAGCGCTTTACATAGCACCAGTTGTGTTACATGAGGACGCACATTCATTTTTTGTTAGGCACAGGGAGATTAAGCGATTTGCCCAGAATCACAGGATGTTTAGTGTCATTACCAAGACTTGTACCCAGTTCCCCAGGTCCGAGGTCGAGCGCCCTAGCCCTGAGGCCAACTCCTCTCTCTTTTATGTGCGTGTCCCGCAGGACACCCGTTGGAGTACATGTGGGCTGCAGCGCTGAACCCTGTGGGCGTCCCACTGAACTGTAACAACCCAAAAATTATGGGTTTTTTTTGTTTTGTCCCCAGGGAGACTCCCACTGGGACCCCTCCCCACAAGGGTCAGAGATTCATGGTATCTTTACCCTACCCCCTCATATGTTTCGTTACACCACAGACATAAGCGAAACAAAAACGATCTTCCTATGAAAAGTCTGACCTAATGATAACGATACAGTGGCGATATGTACAAAAATATGTGAAAAGAAGCCTTCCAAGTCTCCCCTTTCTTCCACTTTCTGACTCGCCCAAAACCTTTCAGACTACAATAAACTCCCATACATGCTTTCAATAATTTTGCTGAATAGCCCTGGGCTGGAATCTGTAGATGACCATCAATTTTCGCAGTGAAGCCATTTGTGGGTTTATATTCCTTATGTCTCTGAGCCATTGTTTTTGTCTACTAGCACAGCCTTTTGATCAGGCGATAGTTGACCCAGTCGACAGATTGTATAAAGTCGACGGTATCTATCTTAGCAATCACAAAGTTGCATGAGGATCACTTATTGTCCATCGGGTTCTTGCAGAATTGAAGAACGTTTTTGTTTAGGAAGATGTTCAGCTCATTTACCTGTGGATGTGTTTGATAGTTCCAGTGTAATTTGAAATCAACTACACAGAGGATGTTCTGTGAAGCAAGTCCTTGGTTTGAGATGAACTTAATTCATTCTTAATTCCTCGGGGCGGGGACAGATAATTTGAATCTTGTGGGGAGTTTGATATAGTGCTCTGATGCACAACACTCAGGCATTCAAATGAGGAATAGTTTCCAATTTTGAGATATCTAAGTTGGATCGATTTCTGTACATGTCAGCGACTCAGCGATGCGGTCGACCGTCACTATCCTGGCGTATGATGCCGAAGCCTGGAGGGATATGTAGGTCAGTACGTGGGAATGAGAGTTCAGTGAGTCAAGATTCAGTCGGGAATATGGTGTTGCAGTCGTAGCTTAGGTTAGACTCCACAATCTTAGGGCCCGATTCACAGAACTAACTTAAAACAAAATCCTAAACTTACCACTTTTGGTATTCACAGAAGGCATTTAGTAGTAGTAAAGTTAGGATTTTGTCTTAAGTTTGACTTAAGACAAACTTAAGAAAGACTTAAGACAGACTTAAGACAGACTTAAGACAAACTTAAGACAGACTTAAGACAGACTTAAGACAGACTTAAGTTAGGATTTTGTCTTAAGTTTGTCTTAAGTCTGTCTTAAATTTGTCTTAAGTTTGTCTTAAGTCTGTCTTAAGTCTGTCTTAAGTTTGTCTTGAGTCAAACTTAAGACAAAATCCGAACTTTACTACTACTAAATGCCTTCTGTGAATACCAAAATTAGTAAGGTTAGGATTTTGTCTTAAATTAGTTCTGTGAATCGGCCCCTTTGTGCAGTATTTAGCAGTGGAACAACAGCTGTGAATCATGCACTTCAGGTTGGTGTGTACCTGCTTAGTACCTGCTTAGTGGAAATAGAGGGAATTATATGAACATTGATTAGTTTATTAGGGATAGGTATAGTTGATAATTGGGTGGGATTTGTTTCCTACGGCTTTCAATTACCAGGATGTGGGATGATCTCGAGAGCTCGGGATGATGCAGCTCTCAGTTTTGCAAGATTCGAGTAAACTGTCAATGTTGATATTTGACAGGTCAGTCTGAGCTCCTTTGGATGGTGTGCTTTGTTGCAATTAGGTAGAGATGACCAAGGAGAAGATGTATCATAGGGGGCTTAGGATGAAACGTAGTAGGAGAATATAGGAGCTTTTCTGTTTTGGTGGAGGCAGCTTTCGCAGTTATCAGGTCTTCAGACATTGAGTTGATGATAGTAAGGAGTGAATTTAGGTTAGACCAGATGTTCATGATAAGAGATTAGTAGGCGGGGAGTACCTGTTTTTCTCATATCTGTCTGAGAGCTGGCTTCTGTGGTTGGTGGTGGGCATGTTGTGGAATGAAGGGAGAGAGCATTGGTCTAATCTCAGGCGCTGGTTCATACCAAGACTAGGTGTCATATTGATAGCTGTTAGAATTGGGAGAGGTGACAGAGTGTTATTGGGAGAGGTAATGGTTGAGGAGCAATAGGGTTTGGAGATGATGGCAGGAGTAGGCTTTCAGAAATATGAGGGGAGGTAACAGAGGTGGCAGAAGGAGGAATGTGAGGGGTGTTCAGGGTGTGAATGGTAGTGCTATAAAGAGGAGGGCTAGTTTTTTGTTAAGGAGGTGTTTGAGTGATGGGGGAGCCACTTAAGCGCGTTACTAAAGTTGGCGGCTGATAATGGGTCCCAGCGGAATATGAAAGGCTGAGCGTGTTATGCTAGGCAATAAAGGGCCGGTAGGTGGGTAGTTTGAGGGGAGGGGATTTGGGGATGGGGTAGCCATTTCAGAGTATGTCTGGTATCATCAAGTGCTAGTGGTCCCATTTAAGGTAGATTGAGCTGAGGCTTATGAGTTAACTTCCTAGTTACAGTTTGGTTTAGTGTTTTTGACGTGGTGAAGGTTATTGAATTGGGAGTTGAACATTTCCAGGCTAGGATTTGATCATTATGTTGCTGTTGTTGCAAATGAAGATTGAGGCATCTGTATTGAGATTGGCAGTTGAGCTCTTTGCAAGTCTGCAACCGTAGGGAATTCCAGCGGATCTAGTTACATTTAGGTGGTTAATGCACAATTGTGGGAGAAGATCAGGTCAGTCTTAAGACTTTCTTTTTTTGCACAGAAATAATTGTCAGTGAAGTGGATTTATGTGAGTTCCTTGAGAAGTCTGTGTTTGTAGTTCTTAACAAACATTTTTACAGAGATTTGAGGGGCGGATTATTTTGCAGAAATTCAAGCCTCCTCTGGCAATGTTGGGGTGCGAGTTGTAGTTTGGATGGGTAGCCATCATAGACATGGCCTCCGAGGGAAGGTTTGGAAAGAGGTAGGCAAGGGAGGAGGAAGATTCGAGGTCATGGAAGATAATGTAGAGGAGAACAAACTCTGGTTGTGGTGTCCCACACTGATGGTTTTGTGTGGGCACTAAGAGCAGTTTTCATTTAGCAAGATAAATGAACACAGTTGGAGTTTGGGTGAGTAACATCATCATCATGGCCTCCATGAGGGTGGTGTGGCAAAGGGGGTAGTTTAGGACAGGAGGAGGGGGCAGAGTGATAGATCACCCTGCAACTGCTAAACAATCGAGCACTTTACCCGGCTCACGTAGCGGACTCTAACGCTGCCAGCTGACTCCTAAATTGCTCCACTCCTCGGACGCTCGCAGCGCGAGGACTCAGACCACGCCCACTTGTTTGGCCACACCCCCCTCTCCCCTCCCTCAATCAACCTCCATAAAATGTGCCTATGGCGGAAGCGCAGCGGACGAGCGCAGCGGGAGCACCGTTTGCGCGCCGAAGGCGCGCCTAAGGCGAGCCCGTCTGCGCCCGTCCGCACCAGACCGAGCCTAGAGCCCACACCCCTGGCCGGTTCTGATGCGCCCAGAATCAAATACTCACAAGAAACTCTGTACCAACTCAGAGATCCGTTAAACACTAGATGTAACGGACTTATTACCCCGGAACAGGAGCTTCTTAGATGCCCTATCTGCGCCTACAGGGCTACGCCCTTATCCCACTCTGAACCTGCCTGCCTGGAGATGGCCCTGCTGAATTGCAGGTCACTCCCTAAACACCACATTGAAATTAACCTACTATTAACAGAGTCAAACTTGGACGTTCTGTTTTTAACAGAAACTTGGCTGTCCGAGAGCTCCGACCCGGACATCATCCAAGCACTACCTCCGGGGTACCTCATTAAAACCCTCAATAGAACGGGAGGGTGCATCGCGATTATCTATCGTGACAACCTCGCATGTCAATTCAAAGACAGCCCCATTCTCGACAGTGAAAATGTCCTCTTTTCTTTACACCTGCCACCTTCTACTACACTAACTGGGGTGTTAATCTACCGTCCGCCAGGACAGGTAGGGAGTTTCATAAACTCACTCATTGATGCCATCTCCTCCCTGGCGTGCGGGACGCCAAACTTTACAATCCTCGGGGACTTAAATCTCCACTTCGATGATCAAGGCGATAAACTTGCCACAGACTTAAAAACTGATCTTAATTCCCTGAATCTACAACTACTCAGTAATGATCCCACCCACATGAAAGGACACCTATTGGATCCCATCTTCTCTAACCTCTCCAAACTCTCTGTTCAAACTCCTCTCCCTCTCCCCTGGTCTGACCACTTCTTGGTTCCTCTCAAATTCCAACTTCCAGGGAAGATCTCGGATACTCCTTGCCCCCGGGCCCCGTCACGCCCATGGAAAAAACTAGACACTAGCCTATGGGAACGCTCTCTGTCCTCCACTCTACCCACAATCGATCCCGACCCCTCCAAAGCCGAAATTCAATTACATAATTGGATTAGCGACTCTCTCAATACAGTCCTGCCACTCAAAGCCCTCCCTCCCAACAGGAAATCCTCCAAACTACCGTGGCTCACTGAGGAACTACGTGAATTAAGACGGAAAGGCAAAAGGCTTGAACGCCAATGGAGAAAGCACTGGAACACAGAAGACAGAAGTGGATACAAAGCCCACATTAGGCTCTACAAAAATGCATTAAAAGCGGCACAGGCCGCCTACTTTGAGGATCAAATAGCAGCCGCGACCAACTCCGCAAAAGAGACCTATCGGATAGTCAAACTCCTCTCCAAAAAACAGGAAGCCCCTCCACCGCCAGACCTGGATGGCACAAAATGCAACCAGATGGCCGAATTCTTTTCGAAAAAAATCGAAAAAATCCTCAACTCCCTCCCGGCGGCGCCAACTGCACTAAGAGGCCCTTACCACCCGACCTCCCAAGACACCCCGAGGTTGCTCTCCTTTCCCCAAATCACCACCGAAACGTTTCTCAACGTCCTGCACAAAGTCAAAAGCGGCGCCCCGTCAGATCCAGCTCCGATCAGTAAATTGAAGCAAGTTGCTTCCACTATAGCCCCTCCTCTCACCAACCTGATCAACGCCTCTTTCGAACATGGCACAGTCCCAGCAAACTGGAAAAAAGCCACTGTGAAGGCTCTCATAAAAAAACCGCATCTTGACCCCACAGGCCCATCAAACTTTAGACCGATCTCACTGCTACCGGCGATGAGCAAAATCGCCGAGAGAGTAGCGAATCAACACCTTTCTGAGTTCCTAGAGACCAACCATCTCCTCCGCCAAACCCAGACAGGTTTCAGACCAGGACAAGGGACGGACACCGCATTGTTAGCCGTGGTCGAAGAAGCTAGGGGCATACTAGACATAGGAGGATCAGTGGCAGTGATCCTCCTCGACCTGAGTGCCGCCTTCGACACGGTGGACCACGCAACCCTTGTTCACCGTCTTGAACTGATAGGAGTGGCGGATTCCGTTTTAGCCTGGATCTCATCCTTCCTTGAAGACAGGTCTTTTCAAGTGACAGATGGGCACTCCATCTCCAAGGCTCAGGCACTCAAGTGTGGGGTGCCCCAGGGGTCCTCCCTGAGCCCCACACTTTTTAACGTGTACATGGCTCCCCTCGAGGATGTTGTCAAACCTTTTGGGATTAAATCAATAATGTATGCCGATGACACTCAGCTCGTCGTTTCCCTCAACCAATCAGACAACGCCCTCACCAATTTATTTAGCTGTCTGGAAAAAGTGCACCAATGGATGTGCGAGTCCCGGTTGAAACTGAACGGGGAAAAATCAGAAATACTCCTCCTAGGAAACCCAAATAAAATCCCCACACCTCTTCCCTGGCCACCATGCATGGGATCTCCACCATCCCTAAAATCCTAAGTAAAAAGCCTAGGGATATGGCTGGACCAGGATCTCAGTTTTAAAACACAAGCGAGGAAAACTGCGGGAACGTGCTTCGGCCTTATGAAGATGGCACGAAAGATCCTCCATCTACTCCCCCCTCAATCCAGGAAGCTCTTGATGCAGGGGCTGGTGAACTCCAGATTGGACTATGGGAATGTCCTATATCTGGGGGCCCCAGTCTCTGTAGCCCACAGACTTCAATGCGCACAAAATGCGGCGGCAAGAATACTCACAGGAACCGCAGCAAGGAACTCGGCCAAGCCAGCCCTCAGAAGTCTGCACTGGCTGCCAGTCAAGGAACGGGTCAACTTCAAGACCCTGTGCATTGCCCATAGAATACTGCACAATGAAGGCCCTCCCATCCTCAGGCCTCTTGTGTCCCATCAACAATCAAGCAGACAACTTAGATCCAACTCCCTCTCCCTGGCAAAAGTCCCCAGAATTAGGAAGGCCAGAACAGGTGGTCGCCTGTTTTCGTACAATGCCCCCAGACTATGGAATGCCCTCCCACTCTCCCTGAGGCAGGAACAAAACCACCTCACATTTAGGAAAAGACTGAAGACCCTACTCTTCCCCTGAGCACTCACCCACATGACTTCCCACCCTACAGGACTGTGTTCACTAGCGCCGGGATGCCTAAGGGTAGCTGTGCGCTCTACAAAACCCAAAATCAAATCAAATCAATCAAATCAGGACCTGAGAGACAGTGCGGGAAAGCAGATGGTAAAGATGTGTCCAGTACTGGGGAACTGGTGAGAGAAGCGCAGAATGCAGATGTTATATCTCAAACATAATGAATGAGAACAGGTAAGATGACATTGCTAAGCTGTCAGTGTCATAGGGCCTGTTTTTCAGTTTTGTGGATGGAGTAATGTCCGCCAAGGTGACAAAGTGAATTACTCCATTGGCATTACGGACATCCCGTTTACGAAATTTAGAGATGTCCGCCGATCCTCAGGATATTTCTACTCCATCGGGTCATCAATAGTGTATGATGTCGACGATGGAGTCGGAGTAGGCTTTGTTGTCCACATACTGTCGGGTCGTCCATCTCTATATAGGGTGGCAGACTATGAGTTCGGAAAGAGAGTACTCCTAGCTGCCAAGGTTTCAGATTGCTGTGGGACATTTCATAATTTTAGTGTAATTATGAGTGACATTTCAATAACTGTGAGTGACACTTTCTCGCGAGCAAACTCAAGCAATGAAGTTGAGGGATTTATAAAAATATTAGAAATTACACTCATCTGAGCAACGAGAAACTCTAAGAAGATCTTAAAACTGTTGCAAAGGACCAGAAATGGAAGGGCACAAACCTAGTTCCCCTGTAACCTGATTGTACTGTTAAACGAATGTGTAACCATGATATTAAAAATTAAACATGTCTTTCACAGGCAGTATTTTATTAAAGTTCTGTGCACTATGTCTGTTTCATGGTTGTGTGTTATGTCAATGTGTATTTTGTCATTATGTTCTCTGACTCCAAATTGTTTACTATTTTGTCATATCAGTACGTGGGAAAACTGCACTGGCTGTGGAGTGCTGTATGAAATCAGTGCATGTCTCGGTGTGTGAGGTCACTGTGTTAGGCCTAGTTTAAATATATCGCCATACTCAATTGCAGAATATATAGGTGCCGATTACGATCCGGTAAAAACCGGGTACGAACCGTCGGTCGGAGCGTTTTCTCCGTCCGACTCGTACCCGGTCGTAAAACGTTACAAACATGGAATTACGATTCGCACGGAAACACCATTTCCGTACGAATCGTAAAAAACACCGACCGACGAAAATATACGTACGAATGTGATCCGGGAATGTTGCGACGTGACGTCGGGACGCTTTCAGGCAGCGTTTCACGACCCAGGAATTACGATTCGAACCGACAGCAGTCCGGACGGCAATATTTTCACGGCACCCAAAAAGTGCCGGAAAAGCGAAGTACGGCGTGAAACGACCAGAGTAGGTGGCCCGTACCCCCCCAGCCCCCATACGTACGCGCCGACCCCCCCCAGCCCCCGTACGTTCGAGTCGTACCCCCACCCGTGTATGTACACCCTTGTACGTGTCGAACCCCCTTGTATGTACACCCTTGTACATGTCGAACCCCCGTGTATGTACACCCGTGTACGTGTCAAACCCCCGTGTATGTACACCCGTGTACGTGTGTCAAACCCCCGTGTATGTACACCCTTGTACGTGTCGAATCCCCCCGTGTATGTACACCCTTGTACGTGTCGAACCCCCCGTGTATGTACACCCTTGTACGTGTCAAACCCCCGTGTATGTACACCCTTGTACGTGTCGAACCCCCAGTGTATGTACACCCGTGTACGTTCGAGTCGTACCCCCACCCGTGTATGTACACCCTTGTACGTGTCGAACCCCCTGTGTATGTACACCCGTGTACGTTCGAGTCGTACCCTCACCCGTGTATGTACACCCTTGTACGTGTCGAACCCCCCGTGTATGTACACCCTTGTACGTGTCGAACCCCCGTGTATGTACACCCGTGTACGTTCGAGTCGTACCCCCTCCCCGTGTATGTACATACGGGGGCTGGGGGGTATGGCGCGTACATACGGGGGCTGGGGGGGGTTGGCGCGTATGCGGGCACGTCTCCATGGTTGCTATGGGAGTTCGGTGCGGACGGTGTTTTTTCCATACGGTTGTAACATCGGACGCACGGGATGGATCGTGATTTCGCGGTCGGACTTCACTTTTCACATTTGTATGGTAAATCGTCCGAGGACGTGTCGGACACATTTTCCGACCCGAGGACGTGTGGGGAATAATTCCCAATGCGATTCGCATGGAATTTTTCCCATGCGAATCGTAATTGGCAGTTTGTACGGCACTTGTACGATTCGTAAGGTAAAAAGACCGGATACGAGTCGTACGGGGAATTTTTTTGCCGGATCGTAATCGGCACCATAGTGTATGCATAGAGCACAGTGCCACTGGACAATGCGGCAGATTACATTGGTGTCTGGTGGGAGGAGGGTCACTGCATGAGCTTGCTGATTGTAGCCTGTTTCACAAACAAAATAACCACACACCTCTTTTTCTGTAAAAATTGGACTACAGCCGCCATAGACAGGTTAGACACTGGGCACTGGGAAAAAGCCTCGGGCTGGCTGAGGCACACAGTCACATAGGTCACAGCCGGCACCCAGGGCGCTGTAATGTTGTTTCAAAAACCAGTAGTCAATCCTAGAAAAGTTACCTCAAAGCAAGTGGTCCACGCCTCTGGTCGGTGCGCTGCTACCTGCACAGCCCCAGCAGCCAGCAGCCTAGATGAGACGCCTTAGTAATGAGGCGACACACTCTATACTCGCAGCCCAGCCGCCACCGCGCCAGACTGCACCAGGCATCGATAGGGGGGCAAGAGGCTGAGAGGCATGCAAACACAGCGCGGCAGCTGAGTGAGCCAGGCCGCTGTATTATTCCAAGGATGTTGCAGCAATCGTTATGATATAAGCAAATTGTATTTTTAATTCAAATTAACAATCTCCAGAGCAGGCCCGGTTCTAGAGGGTGGGCCAGGCCCACCCAAACATGAGCCTGGCCCACCCAAACATGAGCATTGGCCCTCGCAGTGAGGACATAAAGGCCAATAGAAAATGGCCACTTTAATTTAAAACGTTCCTCCGAACGTTGTTTTTCTTCATATTCTGGGAAATGCGATATTGGCCCTGGGCTCTGTCTCACAGCCATGCCCAATCACCCAACTCCTTTTAGAAAGGTGGGCTGTGTCGTGCAAGTACAATAGGGGCACGGCGAAGGGAACAAATTCTTTATTTGACACCGAGTAACTTTTGACTACCGGCCTGTGCTGCGTGGATATTTCAATTTTTGTTCAGCATTGGAGAAAATAAGTTTGTTTATTCTGATTCACCTTCCCTGACTCCTGCAGCTGCTTATAAGATCAGGCTGTGACACAAGGAGTAGGTAAGAGAATGTGTTACTATTCGTTTTTATTTTTTAAATCTGCACAGGTCCAGCAAGACACATACTTTGTGTATGCTTCATTTAAATTGTTTTATTATTATCATGACCATGGATGCAAGACAGGAATAAAAGATGTCCAGAGAACTGGTGATTAATGATCCTGCTGGAGAGCAGTCCTTTGCCTGTTGGTAGTTTTAAAATGCAGATACGCTGTATTTTATTTGGATAGCTCAGTGTGTTACTGCCTTTGTCACAGAGATTCTTGCGTTACTTGCAGTTCAGAAGTTACAATCCTAACATAGGACATTGACCTATGAACTATCATCAAAGAGCTGCATACATACACGATTGGTATGGTTAGAACTTCACTTTTTTGTGTTACAATATAGTTAGAAATTTCCCAGTCTTTCATAATTTTAATGTTGCTAAAAAGAGTTCGGGCCGATATACATTTTTATTAGTAAAGCCAACCCCCAACCACTGGGGTATGCTTTAAATCCTGGGTTTGTGCTTCCCCGGCCCAAACCCTCTTAAAATATACTGCCCACCAGTATGGATGACAACTGATTCCTACACCTTGTAATCCTCATTTGCTTATGTGACATTCCCTATAGGCTCATTTACATACTTGTATGATTTATTGTCTCTGTATAATGTGTGCGTGATGTAAAGTACTGTGACACTCTACACTGATATGAGTAGTGCTATACAACAAATTAAATGCATGTGAGAGGGGGCTACAGAGAGATGAAGGGCACTTTTGGAGGGTGGTAGTAATGGTATCTCCGGAAAAAGAGGTCATTGGCGGGGCGCCAAATAAGACTTTCACATTAGCGCTAAAGCCGGCCCTGTCATGGCCTTTCTGTTTTTATTTAATTAGCAGTTATGGCATTAGGGCAACTGTGGAACATATTTTAAAGTGCGTGCTAATTATATTTACTGCTATATTCAATGTTTACGTTTGATGGTGATTTTACTAATGTTTTTTACAGGAATAATGAAAGTAGAGCTGGATGGTGGCTGGTATGGGGCTGTGGCCCAAGGTCAGCTGTGAAATAAGGTGCACAGGAGAGGGATGGTAGAAAAATGGATACTCGGGCCTGGAAGTACTTGTGTTGAAACCTGGCCTGTTGGAATTTGAGGGTTTGCACTTATGTCCAGGCATTGCTCTTACTTTCAAATAACTCTCCACATGCTCTGTATACACACAGAATTGATCTGTTGTATCATGGTGACTGTTTGCAAGTAAATATAATGTAATCTAGGGCTTGTCTGCTACCACAAGAAGCGACATATTGGTGCCTGCAGTGGCCCACCCAAATGCACCCTTGGCCCACCCAACTAAAAATTCCTGGAGCCGGGCCTGCTCCAGGAGCACACTGTGACTGAGACTGTTTACACTAAACATACTTAAATTGCAAGGCAAGCCACGGCCAGACAATTCGGTTTACGACTGGGCTGTCCACCCTCTCAGAGTCCTCCTGGCCGCAATGAACGACTGGACTCCCTCGGCAAACTTGCCACCCGGGCTGTATTCAAAGCTTAGCAGCAGATGCACTGTAGTGTATGCTCTGGGCTTCAGTACTGCCGCAGCCTGAGTCCCAAAACTTTACTTTAAACTGCAGCCACCCCCTCGCGCCACCACAGGTGGCAGCAGGGCGCTTATTAAAGTCACTGTGTCACTAATCTGAGTTGGCTTATCATGTCACAGTAATAGTGTGAGAAGTTGGCCTGGTATATGATGTTCACTAGTTAAAGTGACCACCTTGTACCATGCCAAGCAACCCTTATGGTGTGGTTGTAAGTCAACCTTTTCGGACTAGCTGCCCTAGTGGTAGCGTAGGCTAAGCAGTCTTTGAGGCTAAACTCGTTAAAGCGTGTTAAGCAGGCTGTTTTACCAAATGTAACCCCCCTTTATACCAATGAAAGGACACCACACAGATATATATTCAAAATATATATGTATTTATTTCTCAAAGTATCCCCTAGACTCTTTATGAGCACAGGAGCACAAATCGTTAAACAAGAATACGTTAGAATACACAGAAGTTGCACTTTATATGGATGGGCCCTGGTGGCCACTCAAACCATATACTAAAATAGTGGTATAAGTACCACGAACAGAAAAGGGAAAAGGCCTAGGGCCTCTAGAATCGCTGGGCCTACAAGGAGCTAACTTTAGTTAGTGACCAGGAGGTCCACGGGTTGCGTGTGCAGAGCAAACAGTCACACGCGAGCTCCCATAGGTTTTCAATGGGTGCGTAAAAGTTACAAAGTTACTGCAAAAAGGATCTTCCGGATGGACTATGAACTCAAGATTGGAAACACAGACACTAGAGATGATACTCTACACTTGGGCACCGGAGTGCCAGCTTTACCTCACCCACAGGAAGCGGGTGCATAGGTCTCGAAGTGCGTCGGGTTTCTTCTATATGTTCAATGGAGCCTGAAGACAAAGATGCTGCAGGCGGTCGGTCCGGAAGAGATGCGGTGGATCCAAGGGTGGATCGGAGTTGTAGAAGACCTGTAAGCAGAGGGGACAGTGTTCACAGTCACTAGCCAGTGACCAGCGTGGCACCGGGTGGGTACCAGGCGATGTCGGATGCAAGCAGGAGGTAAGGTGTAGCTTGTCTCTGCAGCCACGTGGTCCCTGAAGGTCAACGACGTCCAGGAGTCGGTTCACGAGCTGCCCCACGCAGGCTCTCGCTGTCGGCGGTGTCGGCGACTTGGTCGAAGCAAACAAGCCTTGGCAAAAGCAATTGTTGTGGAAAACAAAATAAGCTGATGGTTCTGACCAGCAAGGTCAGAGGGACTGCTCCTTTGGAGGGGAGCAAGGGCCAATCTGGAGCAACCAGACCAGTGGTGTAGTTCTTGAAGTTCGTCGCCAAGATGGCCACTAGCCAACGGGCCAGCAACCGGTTAGGCGCATCGAGTGGCAAAATGCAGAGGGGCCCCACGCAGATCGTGGAGATGCTGGAGGGCTCACCTTTGGTGCACATGCTGCTCGGGTGTTGGGCTTCTCAGGACCCAAAGCACAACTTGGAGGGAGCCTCGGTTGTCGCGCTTGCAGCTTGTCGTGGTCTTTTCAAGATGGCTGGCTCCACGTGTCTCGGTGCCTCCACGGGTTCCTTCTTTTCTGGGACTGTGGATCGGGCGGTGAGAGGTCTGGAGGTCCAGGTCTTGTCAGTCTCTGGGCTCGGGCTCCGGCGGGAGGCGGCAGCAAAGCAGACGTTGATTCGCTGGATGGTGCTTGCGTTAGCAAGGTGGTCACTCCCTGACCACAGGGGAGATTTCCTTCAGTCCTCTGTGCGGCAGAGCGTCGAAGTTCCCGTCTTCTTCTTGTAGTTAAGTTGATTCCAGGATGTCCAAAGTCTTAGGACACAGCTCCTACCTTTATTCGGATTCTAGGGGCCGGACTACCTGCTAGGTCCCTCCCTAAGGGTGGGACCAGGAAGGGGGGTGGTTACACCCCCAATCCTTTGTCCAGCTCGCCCCAGGCCCGGGACTGGTGTGCCCCAGGACCGGTTTGAACTGGCATATGCACCGAGGCTCCTTGTGAGCCTCAGGCATGTCTGGTTTCTTTCAAGCCCTACCTGACCAATACACAAAACCCTGTCTGGGGTGGTGCACGCACCTCCCCTGGCAGGAAACCCTTTGTCCACACCTCCCAAGCTGGAAGGACTCCCAGCAGCAGGAGGGCAGACTTGTGTCTGTGGTGGCAGCATCCATTTTGTGGAGCTGAGGCTATGTCTGATTTTACCCGGGTTTCAGGTACTGTACATGTCGTGTCCCTCTAGAAGGGTGGAATGCTAACCCCGTCGCCAGAATTGGCGAGGGGTTAGTATTCAAATTCGTATGACACCTTACTCGACATGTTTTGATAAAGCCAAACCAAAGATAGCATTTAACCGCGAGGTTCATAATGCACTTAAGAGTATATGGTATGACGATATCTGGAAACAGTAGAAGGAAGTGGTTCCGACCACTGCAGACAGGCTCAGCTCATGCCAGAGCACCATCTCACATGGAACCAAGCACTCTGCCTTCAGGATTGTTAAGGCCTGCCATAGAAGTGACTTATAGGTTAACATGTGTCCCATTTAAGGTTAGGTATAGGTATACTACACCTAAGTAAGAGGTGGTTACACCAACTTACCCCAGCTGAGTGATCAGCCAGTTGTGTCAAATTTGTTAGGCCAAGCCTGGGGTGGCATAATACATGCTGCAGCCCCTGGCAGGCCTTAGATACACCAATGCCCTGAGTACCTAGTGTACACTGGTACAGGGGCTCACAGGGTGATCCACTTCCAATTGGTTAAGCACCTAGGGTGCATAGTGTAAATTTAGTAGAGAGAACAGCAGGCTGGGGGTCTGATTGGCAGGCCCACAGCCTCAATATGTCAAAAATCAGTGAAGCAAAAAGCAAAAATTTGGGGTGACCATAGGATAGCAGACCCTACTCTCCTACACAACCCCCCCCCCCCAAACGCAGGGACATTAAACTAGCCTTGACCAGTCTCGTCTTCATGTCCTAAGTGGAAGTACCTGGAGAGACCATCTGCATTCCCATGGTCAGTACCTGGCCGGTGCTCCACTGTAAAGTCCATCCCCTGTAGGGAAATGGACCACCTAAGCAGTTTGGGGTTTTCACCCTTCATCTGATTTAGCCACAAGAGGGGCTTATGGTCGGTCTGAATCTTGAAGTGAGTGCCAAACAAGTATGGCCTCAGCTTCATCAGGGCCCACACCACAGCAAAGGCCTCCCTCTCAATAGCTGACCAATTCTTCGCTCTGGGGGTCAACCTTCTGCTAATAAAAGCAATGGGTTGGTCTTGACCATCTACATTAAGTTGTGACAGCACAGCTCCCACACCCAACTCAGAAGCATCTGTTTGGACAATAAACTCTTTGGAGTAGTCAGGACTTTTCAGGATAGGTGCAGAGCACATGGCCTCCTTCAGGTCATCAAATGCCTTTTGACAGCTTACTGTCCACTGAACCTTTTTGGGCATCTTCTTGGATGTCAGATCATTAAGAGGAGTCACAATGGACCCATAGTTCTTAACAAACTTCCTGTAGTACCCAGTCAAGCCCAAGAAAGCTCGAACTTGAGTCTGGGTGGTTGGAGGAGACCAGTCCTTGATGGATTGTATCTTACTCTCCAGTGGTTGAACTTGGCCTCCACCTACAAGGTGGCCCAAATACACAACCTTACTCTGCCCTATCTGGCACTTAGTAGCCTTGATAGTGAGGCCTGCCTTTTGCAGAGCCTCAAGTACCTTCTTCAGGTGGATCAGGTGATCCTCCCAGGTGGAACTAAAGACAGCAATGTCATCAAGATATGCTGCACAAAAGTCATCCAACCCAGTAAGGACTTGATTCACCAACCTTTGAAAGGTGGCAGGTGCATTCTTCAGACCAAAGGGCATCACCAAAAATTGATAATGCCCACCTGGGGTTGAGAATGCTGTTTTGGCCTTAGACTCCTCAGCTAATCTGATTTGCCAATAGCCAGCTGTCAAGTCAAATGTGCTTAAAAACTTAGCAGAAGCTAGTTTGTCTATGAGCTCATCTGCCCTTGGAATAGGATGTGCATCTGTCCTGGTGACAGCATTGAGTCCTCTGTAATCCACAAAAAACCTCATCTCTCTCTTGCCATCTTTGGTGTGAGGTTTGGGGACCAGAACCACTGGGCTAGCCCAGGGGCTCTCTGAGGGTTCAATGACACCTAATTCCAGCATTTTGTGTACCTCAGCCTTTATACAGTCCCTGACGTGGTCAGGTTGTCTGTAAAGCTTGTTCTTTACAGGCAGACTGTCACTAGTGTCCACCACATGGGTACACCAGTCAGTTTGGCTAGGTATCAAGGAAAACATGTGTTGAAATGATTGTAGAACTTGTCTACATTCAGTCTGCTGATGATCAGTGAGGTTGCCTCCAAGGGTCACTCCTTCAACTGAACCATCCTCAGGGTTCTGAGACAACAGGTCTGGGAGAGGGTCACTCTCTTCCTCCTGTCCCTCATCTGTAGCCATGAGCAAGCCCATGTCTGCCCTGTCAACATATGCTTTTAACCTGTTAACATGGAGTACCCTGTGGGGACTCCTGGGAGTTCCTAGGTCCACCAAGTAGGTGACCTCTCCCTTCTATTCCAGGATTGTATGGGGTCCAGACCATTTGTCTTGGAGTGCTGCTGGGGCCACTGGCTCCAACACCCATACCTTCTGTCCTGGCTGAAACTCAACCAAGACAGCCTTTTGGTCATGCCAAGCTTTCTGTAAGGCCTGGCTTGCCTCAAGGTTTTTGGATGCCTTCTCCATATACTCAGCCATCCTGGAGCGGAGACCAAGTACATAGTCCACTATGTCTTGTTTAGGCTTTTTGAGAGGTAACTCCCATCCTTCCTTCACTAAACACAGTGGGCCTCTGACAGGGTGCCCAAACAACAATTCAAAGGGGCTGTAGCCAACCCCCTTTTGTGGGACCTCTCTGTAAGCAAACAGAAGGCAGGGTAGAAGGATGTCCCATCTTCGCCTGAGCTTTTCAGGTAATCCTTTGATCATACCCTTTAGGGTCTTGTTGAATCTCTCAACAAGCCCATTGCATTGTGGGTGATAAGGGGTGGTGAACTTGTAGTTGACACCACATTCCTTCCACATAGCTGTCAAGTATCCTGACATGAAGTTGGTACCTCTGTCAGAAACCACCTTCTTAGGAAACCCCACTCTGGAGAATACTCCCAGCAGGGCCCTGGCCACAACAGGTGATGTAGTGGTCCTAAGGGGAATTGCCTCTGGATACCTGGTGGCATGATCCACTACCACCAGTATAAATCTGTGCCCAGATGCAGTGGGGGGATCCATGGGACCCACTATATCTATTCCCACTCTTTCAAAGGGGACCCCCACCACAGGTAGTGGTATTAGGGGGGCCTTTGTTGTGCCACCTGATTTGCCACTGGCTTGGCAGGTCACACAGGAGCGACAAAACTCCTTGGTATCTTCATTCGTGTGAGGCCAGTGAAAGTGAGGGACAAACCTGTCCCAAGTCTTGTTCTGGCCTAAGTGTCCTGCTAAAGGAATATCATGGGCCAAGGTAAGAAGGAAGCCCCTAAATTGCAGAGGTATAACCAACCTCCTGGTTGCACCAGGCTTGGGGTCTCTAGCCTCTGAATAAAGGAGCCCTTCATCCCAATACACTTTATGGGTACCTTGAGCATTCCCAGCAGCCTCAGCAGCAGCCAGCTGTCTGAGGGGTTCAAGAGAGTGACAGGATAACTGAGCCTGCCTCAAGTCAGCCCTTGAAGGTCCCCCTGTCCCCAGAAACTCAACCTGATCAGGTTCAAGCTCTTCAGGGACAGTTCCTTCAGGGTTCTCTAGATCAGCTTCCTGGGAAGGTTGATCGTCACTCTGAGGCAGGGGGGAAGGCAGAGCCTTGACCCTCCTGTTCTTCTTCTTGGTAGGTGCTTGGTCCATTGTTCCAGGATCCAAGACCTGAGGTTCAGTAAGGCACTTTTTGGCCTGTGACCTGGTCACAGCAAGGACATGTGGTGATATACCTAACATCTCTGCATGTGTCCTGTACTCCACTTCAGACCATAGAGAACTCTCTAGATCATTGCCCAACAAACATTCTACTGGGAGGTCTGCACTAACCACAACCCTTTTGAGGCCAGTTACCCCTCCCCATGAGAAGTTAACAACTGCCACACTATGTGAAGTAGTGGCATTGCTGGCATTGGTCACCAGGTAGTTCTCACCTGGTATGTACTGTCCAGGGTCCACAAAGCCTGGTGTCACCATGGTGACACTGGCACATGTGTCCCTGTAGGCTTGAGCCACTTTTTCATTAATTAAAGGAGTCTGTCTGTACTTGCCCAGGTTACTGGGGCTCACAGTCAGGGACAAATCTATGTCCCCATCACAGATCAGGACTGCCTGTGTCAGGGTTCTGTCTAAGTCAGAATCTCCTTCAGTTCCCATAGTGATTCCCACTACACCCTTTGTCTGGGGACCAACACTGCTAACAGTAGTACTGGGAGCAGGTGCCTTAGGGGCAGCAGTGTTGTGGGCTCCGCCCTTTTTACAATCACTAGTCCAGTGAGTTGTATTCTTGCAAGAGTTGCACCAGGGTTTCTTTT
Organism: Triturus cristatus; assembly: GCF_964204655.1. Taxonomy (NCBI): domain Eukaryota; kingdom Metazoa; phylum Chordata; class Amphibia; order Caudata; family Salamandridae; genus Triturus; species Triturus cristatus. The sequence continues at coordinate 968,608,394 of NC_140580.1, forward strand.
GACCTTCTTTCTTCTTCCCTTTAGGCTGGGACCCACCCTCGTTAGTACTAGTTTGGGGCCCTGTTGAAGACTTCTGGTCTTTAGATTTCTGATCTCCACCCTTTTGGTCTGTTTTCTTCTGATCACCCCCTTGGCCCTGGTTCTGGTTCTTTTGCTTAACCCTGGTTCTGACCCATTTGTCTGCCTTCTTTCCCAATTCTTGGGGAGAGGTCAGATCTGAGTCAACCAAGTGTTGATGCAGTTGCTGGTTCTGACAGTTATTTAAAATCTGTTCTCTCATCATCAAATTGTACAACCCTGTATAATCAGATACCTTACTTCCCAGCAACCAACCCTCCAAAGCCTTAGTGGCACATTCAATGTATTCAGACCAGTCCTGAGTCTGTGTCTTCTGGGTGTCTCTGAACATTAACCTGTACTGTTCAGTGGTTAAGCCTAACCCATCAACTAGGACACTCTTCAGGACTCTGTAGTTTCTGACATCCTCCTCCCTAACAGTGAGGAGTCTGTCTCTGCCTCTTCCTTCAAAGGAGAGCCAGAGGATTGCTGCCCACTGGTCTTCAGGAACCTGCTGCACTTTGCAGGCTCTCTCAAGAGCAGTCATCCATTTGTGGATGTCATCCCCACTTTTGTAGGGGGGCACAACCTTGGACAGGTTCCTATTATCAAAGACCCTATCTTTGTCCTTAGGGACAATGCTGCCACCAGTGGGTATAGACCCACTCTCTTTAGGTTGCCTAGCCTTACTCAGTTTCTCTTCCATCAGAGCTACTTCTAGCTCCTGTTTCCTGATTCTCAGCTGAGCTTCCTGCATTCTGGCCTCATGTTCCCTCCTCTGAGGGGTGGTCATCCTCCTTCTGGAGTGACCTTGAGAGCCTCTAGAGGCATGAGAAGCATTAGATTCACCTGAGTGATTCCTTTGCCTCCCAAGCCCCTGGTTAAGTCCACTGGGGAGATCCAATGGGATGATCCCATTGTCAGTCCCCAATAGCCTTAGGTTAGCTGGGCCACGTATAACACTTGGCACTGGGCTATTTCTCCCTTCATCCTCACTACCTTCTGTATCAGTACCCTTCTCACTTTCATCCTCTGTAGTATGAATCTCATCTAAGGGGTGACTATTGGAAAGGGGTACCTCAGTAGCATCTTCAGAAGGGGGGCCTCCTGTTCCAGTCCCTAAGGGGCCTAACTGGGAGGCTTTCTTGAGAGCTTTCTGATCTTCATCAGCTTGTAAGTCAAGTCAAATTCACTTTATTCGATTAATTAAAATCATAAAAGCATACTACAGCAAATATCAAAGGTTCATCTATAAAACAGTTGATAAATTTAATACAATATTAAACAATTTATGAGTTAAAAAGCAGATTAAAAGGGCGATAGATACATAAAATACATTAAAAAACACTCGAATGGGCAATATGGCTGAATCCATATTCCTATTGTTCTTCCAAACTTAGCCTTATTTTCTTGCATCTCACAGATGCGGCTAGAAAACTAGCAGTGCAATGCATAATAAGAGGAGAAAGCAACATTTGTAAATAAAACAGTGCAGGCTTATACTGGATAAATCCCAAGTCCTTCAGAATAGATTTTAAGTATTTTATACGCGGTTCATGATAGAAGGAACAAAAAAACAAAAAGTGGGCGTTATCCTGAACAGAGAAACCATCACATTTGCATGGGGCCGATTCCTCCAGCTTGCACCAGTCTTTCACATCCCACAGCACTGTATAAATTTGGTTAAACCGAAATTTGGATAAAAGCCATCTATGGAAAGGGTTGGTTACCGTGATTAAATAAGGGGCCAGCACACAGGATGGGGATATCAGAACGTGAGCCCTCACAGAGGGTTTACATAAATCGCGGGCTTCACGCTCGGCCGTGCGAATTCTCAGAAAATTTATTTTCACCCACTGTAAGTCAGCTCTACACAAGGCTTCAGGGCTACTAAAAATTTCAGGGCGTCCCAAAAGAGCTGTCATAGTTTCAATATATGACAGCCACTGAATTTCCCTTCTGTGATCAAGTTGGAGGCAATCTTTGATGATCCGATGGTTTAGGCTAAGGTTTGGGTTAAGCCAAAGCTTTATCCACATCAAGAGTGGAGCTAGATTTAAAATGTCTAGAATGTAACCCATTCCCAGCTCTACATGTACTGAGAAGGTAGCAGTTGACTGGGGTAACCCCAGCAATGAGCGAAAAAATTTGTTTTCCTCTGTCTGGATATCTATGACGTTAACGTAACCCCAGACAGCTGCACCATATCTAGCAATAGCAATTGTCTTGGCTTTATAGATGGCCATAATGGCCTCCATAGGTTTTCCCCCCAATCTCTTCGCAAAACCCAAAATTGCAGCATATGAACTTCTTACCGCATTAATTTTGGATGTTACCTGCGGTGTCCAGGATCCCCTCTGATCAAAGATCACACCCAGGTAGGTGAAGACCTTAACACTAGTAATCACCTCTCCGTCACAGTAAAAGGATTTTTCTTTACGCATACCACGTCCGACGGACATGGTATGTGATTTACTTTTGTTGATCACCAGATCGAGACTACTCATAAAATTACAAAAGGCGTCCAATAACTTTTGTAGGGCAACTGGGGTCCTAGCTATGAGTACCGCGTCATCTGCGTAGAGGAGCACCGGAATTGGTGCACCCCCCATGCACGGGAAACCTTTTGTAGCAGACGTTAGGTGACCCTCCAAAGAGTTCACATAGAGCGTGAACAACATTGGAGCCAGGATACAACCCTGGCGGACCCCTCTAGTAGATCTAAAGCTCTCAGTGCACTTTCCGTCGGTGGTCATTCTAATGCGAGCCCTCAGATCTTTGTGAAGCTCCGCTAGAAAGTACACCAAGGGGCTATCGAGGCCCATCTCCAGCAACATTGCCCACAGCTTTGATCTATTAACAAGATCAAAAGCTGTGTACAGGTCCATAAAACCCAGGAATAAGCTGCCCCCTTTTGCTTTAGTGTATTTGGACAGTATAAGGTGGAGGTTGAGGCATTGGTCCTCAGTACTCCTCCCTGACCTGAAGCCAAATTGAGCCTCGGATAAAATGTTATTTCCCCTGGCCCACGCGGAAATCCTCGCCAGGACAACCTTGCCTAAAATTTTAACCGAGGAGTCCAGAAGCGATATGGGTCGATAACATTTTGGATCTCCTCTCTGCCCTTTTTTAAATATAGGGACGATTGTAGCGAGGGACCAGGATTCAGGGAAACCCACTATTGCGGCGGCATTAAAAACTCTAGTTAAAATATTTGCCCAAAACAGTGGATTTGCCCTGTACATATCTGCTGGTACTCCGTCGGGGCCTGGGGCCTTACGCCCTGCTGTCTCCTCTATGGCTCTAAGTACCTCACAGATTTCAAAACTCACAGGCTCCTTTGGACTACCAGTTACAGGGGTTATAAAAGGGCCCAACTCTCTGTGGCTGTCATATATTTTTTCAAAATGAGACAGCCACTCAACTTCTGAGATGTTTAATTCCTGTACTGAGTTTTGGGCGCCTGTTAGAAATGGGGAATTTATTATTGTCCAGAACTCAGCACTGTTTTTTAGGGTAGCTTTGTCCCTTAGGTCCTCCCAAGCTTTACTTTTTAATTCTTTTTTACGTAAAGTAATGGCCGTATTATAATCCTTCCTCAGTCGTGCCACAAGCTCCTTGTTCCTTGGGCGGGCACTCAGGGCTTTTTTGAGGCGGTTATGAGCTTTACTACAGTTATTATCAAACCAGCCTTTTACCGGATATTGTTTATTCCCCTGCCCTTTAGCTAGAAGACTACCAGACACAAACCGGCAAATACCTTCAAATGAAGATATAACATCATTGTCCCCAGCTAGAGGAGTAGCACACACCCTTAACTCATCTGCGACTGAATTAGATAAAGTTACAAAAAAGAATTCCGGTACAACCGACTCCCATTTAAGTCTTCTCCCCTGATCCTTTACTTTTAAAGGCAAAATAGTCTGCTGGAGAACAACCGATTTTGACAATAAGGCACTATTTGTTAGCACCAGACCAACCGGATTGTGATCACTCATGGGCATATCAATAGCATTATAAGTGATCACATAATTAAGAAAGAATCTCGAGATAAAGATAAAGTCAATAATCGAATCGCTAGCCCTACCCGTGTAGGTGGCAACCCGTGTGGTGATATCAGAAAATTCAGGTTCGAATAGCTCATTTCCCAGCAGTACATATTCAAGTGCTCGACCATTCAGTGTGTGTTCTAAATGAGGGGGTGACACACTGTCTGGCCCCTCCAATTCAACCATAACACATTTATAGCACAAATGAACATTAAAATCACCCATTAAAATAATTCGAAACAAAGTGGTTTGCTTGTCTCCGTAGAGAGTTAAAAAATCTAATAACCAGTTAAAATGCAGAGATTCTGGGTTGCTATTGGGGGCATTGTAACAGTTAACCAACAACAATTTACCACCATCCTCTACTGTTAACTCCAGAATGATAAAATTTTTGGAAGCACAGTCTAGCATAATCAGTTTGCCTTTTAAATTCACTGAAACCAACATCATAAGGCCGCCTTTGTTCCGACCAGCTGGAGAAGGCAAAGCAGGGACGAAAAAGGAAGTGAAGCCATCTATCCAGTAGTCACATTCCAAGTCCCAAGTCTCTTGCAGGGCAATAACATTGTAACTCTTGACAAAGCTTTCCCAGCTGGGGTCTCCCTTCTTAGCCCGCAAACCAGCGATATTCCAAGATAACAGCCTAACCGTTCCCCCATTATCACTAATAATAATCTCAGGTAAATTGTTCTTGACCACCTCAGAAGAAGGTACGTGGACCATAGATGTTGAGGCCGCGGCCGCGGCGTCCTCTGTACCCTCTCCCTCTTCCCGTCAATCACAGAGGTCAAGACCTGAGAGCACATCAAACCTATTATGCGTTAAAATGGGGGGACCCCATGAACTGGCATTTTCACGGCCCTGCAAAGAACATTGCTGCGCCGGATTAGGCCCCCCCGGGGTAAATGGATAAGATCTTGGTCTCGACGCGGAGGGAAAATTGGCCTTATTGTAGAAATACCCCAATGGGCGAACACGAATACTGTTACTGTCCTCCATCAGGGAAGCTGCCCGCAGGAGGACAGTGGCCACGTGTTGTGGATATTTAAAATTCACAACCACGCAGTCCCCTCTACAAAATTTCCTTGATGGGCCAATCCAGTTCACTCTCCTTGTCGTGATTATGTCTCCAGCAAGTTTGGAAGGAAAACCACATTTAGCGCCTAACCAGGCCACCACTTTATTTTTGAGGGACTCATGCGCTTCCACTTGCAGCTCTGTGTTACCTGGGCAGAGTAGTGGGACGTCTGCAAGTACAATGACGTATGGGGCGCATTCCGGGGGCAAATTAATAGTGTTGGCGCGTCTGCTTTGTACAGCATTACTGCTAATGTCAGGTCTCTGCAAGCCCCTCGCCTGATCGCAATCCACATCTGTTGATGGGGGATGAGTTACTAGGGGAACAGTAAGATTATGGCCCGAACTAATAACAGGACGAATCATAGGTAAAGAGTTGGGAGCTTTTGTAACACTACGTCCCGTCACCCCAAGGTTTGCTAAACTATTGTGAGTGGGTGAGGGATTCGCCTGAGAGGATTTAGCCAGCTGTCGATCCAATAGAGCTCCAAGTCTTTTGATTTCCGCATTTGCGGTATCCAGTTTGACTGTAAGACAGTCAATACAGGCTTTAAGTTTTAGGTCTACCGCAGCCTCAATACGTTCGATTAACAGATCAAACTGCTCTAGGCTCAAAGTAGTCTTGGGATCCTTCATAGGCTCTGCAGTTGGGTTGGATTTGGGGGGACTGTGGCTATCCGGCCGATGAGTTTCCACCCTTCTCCTATGGGTGGTCTTACCCCCCCTCTTACTTTGTAGCCTTCTGCATGTTCTAACGGGTCTCTTGCCCCTAAATTCTTCCACTGTTTCTGAGTCTTCCTCAGAGTCAGGGCGTAACGTATCATTCACTAAGGAGGCCATTGCTGCGTTATCATGCTCCTGGAGAATAGGGGCTACTGTATTGCAAATTAGTTCGGTAACGTTATTATCTTGTGGCAATAAGTCCGTGATTCTATCGCCATCTGGGAAGTCCTCCAATGTAGCGGCTATAGCTAGGGAGGGAGCGTGATCCGTATCATCTACCTTGCCCAACGAAGCTCTTCTATCCTCGTTAATCTTGGTCACCCTCTTGACTAGAAAGTTGTTCATAGAGCCAGCCCCCGAGACTATCTTATTTTTCTTGGGACCTGACATCGTAGAATATGGCTAAAAGTTGCGGTCCCCACGACAGGACCCAGAAAATAGCCACAAGTCCGTCTATACTGAACAGCACCACAACAATGCACAAGGGGCGAAGCAGTAAAAGTAGCGTACAGCAGCAGTACCTGTAGTGCAGTGGGTGATCTGGTGTCCGATGTCAGGGGGATGGCCCCGCCCTGCCTCCTTCTGCCCCTGACGGCCACAGACGGCCCGCCCTTTGCCCGGGCTTAGCCCGGCGCCACCCGCGCGCGTCCCGCGACGCGGGGGGTGAAGCTGTTTTTGTAGCGCCTTCAGGCGCGAGATGCTGTAGGTCCGCTTCCGCTTCCGGTGGGCAAAGGAGCCTGGGATATGAAGTTTCCTGCTCCCTCCGCGCTGCAGTCGCCGATGTCACCGGTGCGACGGCGGGAGGGAGAGACGATCCAGACAGCAACCCCCAAAAGCCAAGGTAGTGAGCAGGTAGGCACAGCGTTTCTGACAGCCCCCGCTCTGCCGGGGGTGAAGCTGTTTTTGTAGCGCCTTCAGGCGCGAGATGCTGTAGGTCCGCTTCCGCTTCCGGTGGGCAAAGGAGCCTGGGATATGAAGTTTCCAGCTCCCTCCGCGCTGCAGTCGCCGATGTCACCGGTGCGACGGCGGGAGGGAGAGACGATCCAGACAGCAACCCCCAAAAGCCAAGGTAGTGAGCAGGTAGGCACAGCGTTTCTGTCAGCTTGTAAAAGCTCTCTGAGTTCAGCAGAAGTAGGATTCTTGGGCTGTTTAAGGCCCCTGATATTTGCCAACTGCCTGAGCTCATTCTGATTTAGGGTAGCAAAGAGAGTTGGTGCCCTCTGGGGGTCACTCTCGACAGAGATGGGTACCTTGGACCCTTCTGCCCCCTCCATTGCTCTTAAGTGTGGGTGGATGTGTTGCAATCTACCTACACTTGGGTTTACCTACTAAACCTATCTAGTAGTTGTAGTCAGGGTGTGCTACTCCCTTTTCTCTACAACAACTAAGTTCAGTAGAACTTAAGTATATCTATCTTGTTTTATATGTACCTACAGGTACCTATGTGATCTTTCAATTGGTAACCAAGAGATTACAATGGTAAAACACAGCAAGCTCAAATCCAACCGCTGCTCACCAATGTGAGAAGTTGGCCTGGTATATGATGTTCACTAGTTAAAGTGACCACCTTGTACCATGCCAAGCAACCCTTATGGTGTGGTTGTAAGTCAACCTTTTCGGACTAGCTGCCCTAGTGGTAGCGTAGGCTAAGCAGTCTTTGAGGCTAAACTCGTTAAAGCGTGTTAAGCAGGCTGTTTTACCAAATGTAACCCCCCTTTATACCAATGAAAGGACACCATACAGATATATATTCAAAATATATATGTATTTATTTCTCAAAGTATCCCCTAGACTCTTTATGAGCACAGGAGCACAAATCGTTAAACAAGAATACGTTAGAATACACAGAAGTTGCACTTTATATGGATGGGCCCTGGTGGCCACTCAAACCATATACTAAAATAGTGGTATAAGTACCACGAACAGAAAAGGGAAAAGGCCTAGGGCCTCTAGAATCGCTGGGCCTACAAGGAGCTAACTTTAGTTAGTGACCAGGAGGTCCACGGGTTGCGTGTGCAGAGCAAACAGTCACACGCGAGCTCCCATAGGTTTTCAATGGGTGCGTAAAAGTTACAACGTTACTGCAAAAAGAATCTTCCGGATGGACTATGAACTCAAGATTGGAAACACAGACACTAGAGATGATACTCTACACTTGGGCACCGGAGTGCCAGCTTTACCTCACCCACAAGAAGCGGGTGCATAGGTCTCGAAGTGCGTCGGGTTTCTTCTATATGTTCAATGGAGCCTGAAGACAAAGATGCTGCAGACGGTCGGTCCGGAAGAGATGTGGTGGATCCAAGGGTGGATCGGAGTTGTAGAAGACCTGTAAGCAGAGGGGACAGTGTTCACAGTCACTAGCCAGTGACCAGCGTGGCACCAGGTGGGTACCAGGCGATGTCGGATGCAAACAGGAGGTAAGGTGTAGCTTGTCTCTGCAGCCATGTGGTCCCTGAAGGTCGACGACGTCCAGGAGTCGGTTCACGAGCTGCCCCGCGCAGGCTCTCGCTGTCGGCGGTGTCGGCCACTTGGTCGAAGCAAACAAGCCTTGGCAAAAGCAATTGTTGTGGAAAACAAAATAAGCTGATGGTTCTGACCAGCAAGGTCAGAGGGACTGCTCCTTTGGAGGGGAGCAAGGGCCAGTCTGGAGCAACCAGACCAGCGGTGTAGTTCTTGAAGTTCGTCGCCAAGATGGCCACTAGCCAACGGGCCAGCAACAGGTTAGGCGCATCGAGTGGCAAAATGCAGAGGGGCCCCACGCAGATCGTGGAGATGCTGGAGGGCTCACCTTTGGTGCAGATGCTGCTCGGGTGTTGGGCTTCTCAGGACCCAAAGCACAACTTGGAGGGAGCCTCGGTTGTCGCGCTTGCAGCTTCTCGTGGTCTTTTCAAGATGGCTGGCTCCACGTGTCTCGGTGCCTCCACGGGTTCCTTCTTTTCAGGGACTGTGGATCGGGCGGTGAGAGGTCTGGAGGTCCAGGTCTTGTCAGTCTCTGGGCTCGGGCTCCGGCGGGAGGCGGCGGCAAAGCAGATGTTGATTCGCTGGATGGTGCTTGCGTTAGCAAGGTGGTCACTCCCTGACCACAGGGGAGATTTCCTTCAGTCCTCTGTGTGGCAGAGCGTCGAAGTTCCCATCTTCTTCTTGTAGTTAAGTTGATTCCAGGATGTCCAAAGTCTTAGGACACAGCTCCTACCTTTATTCAGATTCTAGGGGCCGGACTACCTGCTAGGTCCCTCCCTAAGGGTGGGACCAGGAAGGGGGGTGGTTACACCTCCAATCCTTTGTCCAGCTCGCCCCAGGCCCGGGACTGGTGTGCCCCAGGACCGGTTTGAACTGGCATATGTACCGAGGCTCCTTGTGAGCCTCAGGCATGTCTGGTTTCTATCAAGCCCTACCTGACCAATACACAAAACCCTGTCTGGGGTGGTGCACGCACCTCCCCTGGCAGGAAACCCTTTGTCCACACCTCCCAAGCTGGAAGGACTCCCAGCAGCAGGAGGGCAGACTTGTGTCTGTGGTGGCAGCATCCAGTTTGTGGAGCTGAGGCTATGTCTGATTTTACCCGGGTTTCAGGTACTGTACATGTCGTGTCCCTCTAGAAGGGTGGAATGCTAACCCCGTCGCCAGAATTGGCGAGGGGTTAGTATTCAAATTCGTATGACACCTTACTCGACATGTTTTGATAAAGCCAAACCAAAGATAGCATTTAACCGCGAGGTTCATAATGCACTTAAGAGTATATGGTATGACGATATCTGGAAACAGTAGAAGGAAGTGGTTCCGACCACTGCAGACAGGCTCAGCTCATGCCAGAGCACCATCTCACATGGAACCAAGCACTCTGCCTTCAGGATTGTTAAGGCCTACCATAGGAGTGACTTATAGGTTAACATGTGTCCCATTTAAGGTTAGGTATAGGTATACTACACCTAAGTAAGAGGTGGTTACACCAACTTACCCCAGCTGAGTGATCAGCCAGTTGTGTCAAATTTGTTAGGCCAAGCCTGGGGTGGCATAATACATGCTGCAGCCCCTGGCAGGCCTTAGATACACCAATGCCCTGGGTACCTAGTGTACACTGGTACAGGGGCTCACAGGGTGATCCACTTCCAATTGGTTAAGCACCTAGGGTGCATAGTGTAAATTTAGTAGAGAGAACAGCAGGCTGGGGGTCTGATTGGCAGGCCCACAGCCTCAATATGTCAAAAACCAGTGAAGCAAAAAGCAAAAATTTGGGGTGACCATAGGATAGCAGACCCTACTCTCCTACAAATAGCCACTGGGCACTGTCTCTCCTGACACAGATCACTCAGTCAGAAGGTAATGCCGTACCGTGGGAATACTATTGATACATGTTAGCCAAGCACAGCCTCAGCCAGCCCCCCGAAGCCTGCTGGGAGCAGCATGTTCGCCACAGTGCGCTGTCGCTCCAGCTACTTTCACAGTCAGCATAGCAGCGCTACGTCTTGACAGCCGAGGCAGGCGCTATGCCTATAATGCATGACTTTACATTTCAGTGCGGTGATGTGGGCCATCACACTGAAATGCATTAGTCTAACGTGTGATGCGTGATACTTGGCAGGGCTGAGTACCTCATCACCATTGTGAAGGAGTATCCTCTCTGCCAAATTCCAAATCAGACCCTTAATCTTTGTGCTAATTCAAATATCAGCAGGTGACAGGACTTGATTTAAGAACGCATTCTGGCTGACTGAAGTATTAGTCTGATATTAGGGTAGGTTGGGCTTTATCTGTAGCCAGTGGTCAGATGGAAGAGTCAGTCAGATTTTTAAGCTAAGTAGGGCTTGTATCTCTGATCAGTGTGCCTCTTTTGATGTCCCTTATGAGCAACTGGTGAAGGGCCTTGAATACTGAGCAAGGGGGCTACGTTAGAGTAATCTAGGGGTTGGTCTTGTGTTTAGGACTGATTGGGCTTGGTACTGTGTCAGTGGGCCTTTCTCTGAGGGCCCGGAAAGAAAAGATGGCAGCTGCCATCATCAGCATTGCATAGGAAGGGGAGGGGGTTTCCTTTCCAACCTGAGTGGGCCACAATGGCTTTTCGTCAAGCAGCACTGCAATTAAGAATGCCTGGTTCAAACCGGGAAACTCAACAAGCTGCGTACCACCAGGTAGCATGGAGCACGACTCCCTCCACCCAGGACACACAATAGGAGCTGCCCATGCAGTGTGTCTGGGCACACCTACCAGAGACTGATGCCCCGCTGGTGATAGGGTGATGACATCAAAATAGCCCACAAAGGGTCCCCAACCTGAGTGCCCCTCCGGCTGCAATTAACTCCCGGTGGAAGGAGTGCAGGGGGACAAAGCAGCCCCTTTAATGCAAGCAGTGGACCAAACAGGATCAACTGGATCCAGACCCAGCATCCTCCTGAAGTGTCTAGATGCATAGATGCAGCAGGACGGACACTGAATGCTGGTGGTGTACTCACTCACTGGAGCACAGTTACCAGCATGTTTGTGTTTCTGTGCAGGGGCTCGTAGTAATGAGGCGGATGGCATACCCTTCATCCTGTCAGAAATATTTTGAACTGATTGAGCATTTTAGGATAAAATTTAGCATTTGACAGTCCTCTTTTTGTTCCCAACCAAAACCTGTAGTTAAAAACATGCAAGTAAAAATTGACTTGAACTTACAGATGTCATCTCAAATGGCTGCTAACACCTTGTTTTGTATCTTTCAGATACGCAAACTATACTGAGGGGTCCCACTCCTTACCTGATAGAGATGCATCACAGGAATTTCTGCATCCATGTGAGCAAGGCTGGATTGCAATGTTATGTCATGTCAATTTGTGGAGCGCAACTTATCACCTGTAAGGTATTCCAGGAGCAGGAGTGTAGAACTCCTAGCTGAACAGCCATGTCTTCAGTTTTTTGCGGAAGTTGTGTAGAGTGGGGGATGTCCTGAAGTGTTGAGGAACGTCATTCCAGGTCTGGGTGGCACTATAGGAGAAGGATCTGCCTCCTGTTTTGCTTTTGTGAATGAGAGGGATATGTGTGAGGGAGAGAGAGGCTGAGCATAGTTGCCTGGTTGGATGGTAAAAATGAAGGCAGTCGTTGAGGTAGGCGTGGAGGGCTTTGTAGGCATGGTTGAGTAGCTTAAATTGGAAGCATTTCTGGGTCAGTAGCCAGTGTAGTTATCTGAGGTGTGGAGTGATGTGTGCGCTGCAGGGGATGAGTCTGGCCGCAATGTTCTGGATGATCTGGAGTCTTTGGGTGAATGGGTTGAAGATGCTGGCGTAGAGTACGTTGCCATAGTCAAGTCTCCTGGTTATGAGGGCCTTGTGTATAGTGAGTCTTGTGTTGGTTGGGAGTCACTTTAAGATCTTGCTGCGCATTCTTAGTATGAGGAAGCAGTTATGGCGTTCACCTGTTTGGTCATCGTGAGTTATTATTACAGTGCCATTCACTTATGCAATGCAAAACAGATTATCCACTACCTTAATATTCATCAAAATCAATCCGTAAAGCTTGTAACTCAATCACAACCCACCTGAAACGCAAACCCTCTTGCACGTGAGATCCACTGGCAACCAATGAATGCTTGGGTCAGTTTTAATGTCCAGTTTAATGCCGGTGCATCATTGCATTTGTAGCACTTTCGTCAATTTTCGTGAAAAAATCTTCCCGTACAAACCAAGCAAGCAATTGCACCCAATCAATCTCTTGCTGCCAAAACTTCCTCAGTTCCTCAAAATGTGGCTGCGCAGCGAGGATTTATCCTGTTTGGTTATTGCCCTTCGAGACTAGGCCTGGGCGAAGCACTACGCTACGCTCGCGTAGTTTGCGAAGTTCGCGCTACTTCGCACTACGCGAACTGCACGTAGCACAGTGCGAACACGCGTAGCGTAGTGTTGCGTAGTGCTGCGGTCATTTTTTGCTTGCTCGCGGTCCTCAACGTCAAGTTGGCGACCGCGAGCAAGCAAAATGACATCCTGGTGAGACTTTTTCCTTGTTCGCGATCGCGAGCATGGAAAATAAACCTCCCGGCGAGATTCACAACGCGAGAAGGTCAGGTTTCTCATTGCGAGGGGTCGCGTATGCTCGCGACCGCTCGCGATGAGAAACTACCAGTTCGCGTTGAGAAAGCTGCAGCTCGAGGTAAAATCTACTCGAGCAGCAGAAAACTACAGCTCGCACTGTGCAAGATGCCATTTTCAATGATTGCACAGTGCCGGTTGCTTGTCCGCACTGTGCAATCATTGAAAACAACATCTTGCACAGTGCGAACATGTTACTTCGCAGTTCGCGAAGTGCTACGCGTAGCTCGCGTAGTGCGAACTTCACTTTGCGTAGCTTCGCGAAGTGCTACTTCGCGAACTACGCCCACCCTTATTCGAGACAGTCTTCCGCTGCAATTTAGATCTACTCTGCAGCTTTTAATGTTCAGAAAAAAGGAAAAACTTCCCAGATATTTCTAAATGGCTACAGCCCTTGCCTTCCAGCTCAAGAGACGCTATATATAACTTGGTTCATATTACACAATATAACAGCTGTAGAAGCTAGCGCTGTAATGTCGTTGTATATGGTCTGAGACTTCCAACAGTGTAAGATACATTTAGCACTGCTCTGCCATCATGAAAGGCAATGGGACTCAAGCAGTGGAAGCTACCTCTTGCACTGCCCAGTTACTGTCAATGCTTCAAATCTCCAGTAGTGGGAGCTACATCAAGCGCTGCGATGTCACAGTCAATGATTCAGGAAGCTAGCATTATGAGCGGCCTAGTGCATCTAACACTGTTATGCCATTGAAGGCGCTGTGGAACTGCAGCATTGTAGGCTACCTCGAGTACTGCCCTGCGTCTTCCAGAGGAGGCGTGTGAGCTTCCTCCAGAAGAGCCTTGTGGTCACTGACAGCTTGTGATCTTTTAAACAGGTAGGGTATACATGTCTGCTCCTAACTGCAACAAACAGAGGGAGCTAGCCCAACTTAGTCCACGTGGATTCAGGAGAGGAGACTACGTGCTTAATTTGAGCCGGTGGTTTCTGGTGCTCGGCACCGGCACTTAATTGTCAATATCGGCGCTCATGGCAGCCTGCCACATGGTGGCACTGTTTGTCGAATTTAGAGATGAACACAACAACAGTTGTTTTTTAATTCAATATACATTGAAAATAACTATTAACTGCCGCCTAAGCAATTCTTATAACTTTGGGGGCCTGGAAAAGTCTGAATTGTCACACGTATAAGTGTGTGATGGTTAATAGTTGTGTTGGTACTATTATTGAAAGCGCTGGCAGTGACAATGTATGGTGTAAGCTACAGTGTTCTCCTGATGAGGGCCCTGGCACTTATTATATATACTTTTTTCATTAAGCTCAGGGGGACAGAAAATGCTGCAACACTGGGGCCAATGAGTGCATCTCACAGCACTGTTCTCAGAGAAGCTGTGTTAAAAGGCCATATGTTCTGAACGAGCACTTAAGAAATATTCGAGAATGTTCATGGTTTCCCGAAGAAGCTTAATTAACCCTCTCCGGGAGTGTTGGAGGTTCACCTACCCCAAGACAATTTTGAGAAAATTATGCCTTTTTAATTACATTTTCCCTAAAATCTTTAATAGCTGACAAGGCCTATCATTTTCCGTAGCCTCTGTTTTCACTTCTTAAAACACTTTTTTTAATTTCTCCATTCTGGCAGTTCAAGGAGAATTTCAATTACATGTTATGGCTGCCAATCTCTTTCCAAGGGCAAGGGCACAAAAACAAACCACTGCACACTTCTCAGTTTCGGATAGCAGATGGACTGCACCAGTCCTATAGACAGCAGTGGGGATTATCTCTTAATTGCTAGCTTCAATATATATGTGCATATGGAGATTCAATAATTTATCTCCACACAACAGTTTGTCTGTTTAAAGCTTTTCATTATCGAATAATAAGCTTATTTCCTCTAAACAGGAGCTCATTGATTTAATGAGATTAAATACATTCTTGGTCCTGAAATACATTTTTTCACCTTTAGTAAATGCTTGTTTGAAGTCAAAACATCAATTTGTCCTTGTCATAAAGTTCTCTTATGTATTATTATAACACATGGATATATTCTGCTAAGCAAAGGATACTCACAATATGTCCAGAATTGCCTGTTATGCTCGGTAGTGAGCTCTATCATAACATGGATGACTACAACATGCTAAAAATTGCCCCATTATACCATGGCCATCATTACATCACGGATGGGCAATAGGCATTAATAGTGCCCGGTCACACAATGCCGAGGGTGATCAACATCCTCCCATGAATGCCCAGTGTATCTATAAAAAAGGACTATTGTTATGCCGGAGCCAGAAGGACCGAGCAGGGGCCCAGTCATGCCAAATAATGCCCAGAATTCCAAGAACTACCACTATTGTGACAGGGTCAGCATTTTACCAAGAACGGTGGCCATCATGCATAGATGTCATGGATGTTCACAATATCACATGAATTAACACCACTATGCCTAGGCTAACACTTTACTAGGTTTGGGCAAAGCCATGCTTTGAAGGCCCACAATATACCAAGAATAGTCACCATTATTCCAGAATTACAATTATACAAAGGGTGAGCAACACCCTCATACACTCACACGTCTACCTGCGTGTGTGTGTGTGTGTGTGTGTAGAGACGCATACATGCATGCATTTGAACAAACATAGGCACACGCAGACACTATTCAAGATTTTTTGGCCTATCACCAGCTGGTAATTGCACGTTTCCCACTCTGGCTGCCAAGTCGCTCCCTCTGCTGTGGCTAGATAGAGCCCATTTGCAGTTCTTGTGATATGACGTGCCCTGTGTCACATGTAGTGTGATTGACAAGACAGAATGTAATCAGGGTTGGATTGGGATTAGAAATCGGCCCGAGCATGCTAAAAAAATAGTGGCCCATATTTGCATATTGCCTTTCCGCAAAACACTGCTTTGGCGAAGTTTTTTAAAAAGCTGGGGGGAGGGGTCTCTGACAGAGGCATTTTTCTTAACTTTACTTAGATTTTTAAAAAAGCATGAATTAGTTCGCACTGGTGAACACACCTGAAAACAAGTGAGGCCACTTCTGCTCAGGCCCCCTGCCCCCGCTCAATATGCATACATTATGGGCTAGCCTAACAAGAGAAAGGGAGTGACACCTCTGTCCGTTGATAAAAGGGAGGTAATGGACGCCCATCTGCCTCCAGAAAGCCTACTCAGGCAGCCACTGGGCCGCTGGCGGCAGGCGCGTAGCTAGGGGGGGGCGGTGGGGGCGGACCGCCCCAGGCGGCACTATATTTAGGGCGGCTGGCGCTGCCTGCAATTTGCCCAGGACTGAATTTACCAAATGAATCAAGACCGTTACGTAAAGTTAATTTCTGCCCGCGGCCGCGGCGCCGCCCCGACGCGCATATGTTGACTGGCCCATCCCAGCCTGCCTGCTCCAGGGCCGTCAATCTTGGAGAGCGCGCCAGCGCTACCAATGACGGCCCTGGGCTACATTTGCCCGGCCCTCGCGATGAGAACGTAGCGGTGACGCGTCACGCGCTTCACCGCTACGCACTCTCCTGACGACCTTGTGGCCTGGGGCACGGGCAGTGGCAGTCTCTGCTGCGTCACCGATAATTCGTTTTAGAGTAGACAGTGCAGTTCTGCAGTAGTAGGTAAGAGAATTTGTGTTTGTGGGTGAAGTACACTTTGCAGAAAAATGGGGGAAGAGGCGGCAGGAAAAGGGAGGCAGAAGTTGACACTGAGGTCGGTTCCCCCTATTTGAGAAGCCATCGACCCTGAGGCTTTAGTGGCTCTGGGTAGTGGGACATCATTGTTTAAGGGAATCAATATTCAAAAACTCTCCACGAAAAGGCAGACGTTATGCCACGGTTCCCATATGCACACAGTTTAAATCCTAGGTGCTGCCTTCTCTCTTTGCTGGATACCAGGTACATTGTTCCTGTTGTTTTTGCTTTTTTCCGTGTGATCTTGTATGTTGTGACCGTTAGATCTGTGAACATGAAAAGCTAACAACTTTATTAAAATAACACATTTTGGGGTGAATGATGTTTCAGTTGTTTACAATTCTTTCGCTACAACAGACAGACAGTTTGTTTTGGTGTTAACGTTTAATTAGTATTGCAATATTCCAGATTTAGCACAATTATAGCTCTTGTTGTTGTACCACCAAATGTGTTTTTTTCTATGTAACCACTAAAGCTTAATTCCCGAAAATGGCTAATACTGTATACCAACTTGTTTTAATAACTGGAGGAAGCTAGCCCAGTATTTACTATTTATGTGTATGTCCATGTTTAGAGTCGGGCAAAAAATGTCCCCCTGTACTTTTCCCTTTAATTTAAAATGCGAAATAAAGCGTGCCAAATGTGTTCTTTAAAAAAAAAAAAAATCCCTATTGTGTTTTTGATTGAGGTCTAATCAAGGCTAAGCTATTTGAATAGTGAATTGGAAGGTAGGTGGGATGAAATTGGGGCAGGTCGACTCTAGAAGAGGAGGATAGGTTTAAAACAATGCACGTGTTATCTGCATAATTATGGAATAAACATGGTCAGGTCTTGCAAAAGATAGGCTTGTTTGGATTGTACTGCTGAATGCTTTTGCGGTACTCTTATACCGCGGGACAAAATATTAAATGGTAATAAGTAAGTGTATATTAACTATTCCGAACTCCACATCTACGTAATTACATTGTCTGATGTTCTGATTCATCATTTATCATTCAGTGACAGGTATGGTTGTATGTAGGGTGATATGGGGGTTATAGTGAGGTAGAAGTTCTGAGGGAAATTAAGTTATAGAAAAGGCAAAGTTTGACAAAGGTGTTTGGAATAGAAGGGCCAGGAGGTGATGGCAAATAAGCAGGGGAAAGTAGATAGATAGTGTGAAGATTGAGTGTGGAAGAAATAAGGATAGGGTTATGGAGGATGCGATTGGGGATAAGGAGCCAGTGGTGAGTGGGGTGGATGGCAGGAGGTGCTAATGAAAGAGAGTTGTGGAATGTTGTGAAAGGTATTTGTTAAAGGCAATGAATATAGAATGAGAGAATGGTGATGGGAAGAGGGGGAGGAAGGTAGTGGGAGTGCCAGTAGTGGTTGTGAGGGGTAGATTGAACGGGTATTGTGGAGACAGGGAAGAAGAGGTAGTGGGTGAGGGGCAGTTGCAGATAGGGATAAGGAAAGGGAAAGGTAGGCAAGGCTAAGCAGCAGGGATGGTCAGCTAGGACAGGAAAAGAAAGTGGAGGAGAGGAGGAGAAAAGTGAATGAAGATGAGAATCTGCAATATAGAGGGAACATATGTGGAAACTTAGAAGGAGATGGTTGTTGGTGGTGAAGGATAGAGGAAGGGGTAGTATAGATACAGACATAGGAGGAGAAGTAATGAAAGAGGAGAAGGGGAGGAGGAAGAGAGAGAGAAAAGGTGGATGAAATAGCAGGGGGAAGCAGGGAGTGGAGGTGAGTGGAGAGAGAAATGAAGGAAGGAAAGAAGAGAACGAAGTCGAGGAGAGGTACAGACGTGTGTGGAGAGTAGAGAAAGGGAGAAAAGGCGTGGCTGGGGGCCAGAATGGAGATAAAATGATTAGGGTACCCTACATAGACCTTGTACCTCAAGTTCTGGGAAAATAATGTGGCCTTCAAAAATGGTGTACTCGCTGTGTCCAAGGCACAAGATCCAGAAATGTATAAAGTATTTGTTGGTGCACATTGGGCTCTGGGTAAAGGTAATTGCCTTATGTAATAGCATGCATCCTGCATCCTTGGTGCCTGAATCCATTGTGTTGCACATGAACTTTGTCTAATAGGCTCTGGGTGCAGGCTCTGATCTTGTGGCAAAATAGACTGCAACCTTTTGCTCTGCTCAGCATGCTAATTGTCTGCAGTTGTCTCTAAATGCAAGTCTTGTGCATAGGTGATTGGCGCCCAGTACCCATATCACAATAACTATTGTGTAATTGTCTTGATCATATGCAGTGAGATCTGGAGGAGAAGGGTAGCCTCCAGTCACAACTGTGTCTACCTCTCCACTTTGTAATATTAAATGCATTAGTACAAGATCATGTCGGAAATTTGGTCCAACTACATTCAGAATGTGGTGCCTCATTTATTTCTGCTTAACCTGCTGCACATAATCCATCATGCACATTTTCCACTGATTGAAGGAGAGGATCATCTACCATGCCCTAAACTCAGCTTCCAAGTCCTCCAGAAACCACTGTGCAAGACATTTGGCTACACATTCAGAGCTGTGTCCACATTGTTCGGCCTCTCACCACACCTTGCACCCATCCTACGGCCACATAATAGGATTCACTAGGTCCCCTGATGTGCACCATGGGTTTTAGGTGTAGGGTGAGATTTCTGGCTGAATTCTGCAACCAGCCCCCCTTGAATCTGAACTAGTTGGGCAAACGGCATGGCTACCAGCACATGCTACCCCCAGCTCCTGCAACACTAACCTTCATGCACATTGTCTTCAGCTGAACAGAGGAAGATGTTGTTGTAGAGCATGAGCCTGGGCCACAAACCGCTCCTGGTACAGCAGTATACTACCTTTTGTTATATATTATGGCTTCTAGCCACAGGGTGTAGATTCCTGCCACCCCTATGCACATCGCTGTGCCCCCAGGCACCCCTGTTCTTTGCTTTTGTTTGTGCATTTCTTGGTGCATGTTGTGGTCTCTGGCTATGCCATTCATCAAGCTCCTGTATTCTCTGAACTTGCTGCATACTGCCTTCCTTGGCTGTTCACAGTAAGCTTAGGTGCTGGATGTCCCCTGTGCCCATGCCTGCATTCAGCCCATATGCGCATGAACCCACTGCTCATAGCCATACAGCCTCCAGCTGCGCATGATATTATGGCTTCTAGCCACAGGGTGTAGATTCCTGCCACCCCTATGCACATCGCTGTGCCCCCAGGCACCCCTGTTCTTTGCTTTTGTTTGTGCATTTCTTGGTGCATGTTGTGGTCTCTGGCTATGCCATTCATCAAGCTCCTGTATTCTCTGAACTTGCTGCATACTGCCTTCCTTGGCTGTTCACAGTAAGCTTAGGTGCTGGATGTCCCCTGTGCCCATGCCTGCATTCAGCCCATATGCGCATGAACCCACTGCTCATAGCCACACAGCCTCCAGCTGCGCATGGTAGGTCCTGTCCAAAAAGCCTCTAACATCACATTTGAATTCAAAGACAGTTTGGTTCTGTTATATTTGCATTGTTTTACATGATGATGATGATGATGATGATTGCTGTTTGAGAATGATTCTCAAACAGGTTCCAGAACTGCTGGTTTGGCTCTGAAACACTGCATACCAATAGTTACTAGTTTTAATTGCCAACAAGGGCGCTTTCCAACCTATGGTTAGATGTGCCCTCCAGCGCACACTTGCCCTCATGAGATTTTGTCCCCACAATGCAGGATCAGAATCAGTTTGTAAACATCTTGCATTCATAATGGTGGTCAGAGCAAAACTTTCAATCAATGACAGCCAATCAGATCATGGTGGTTCAAGAATTGCAGACAGCACAGAAAATACAGCTAATTTACAAAATCAGATTTATTTTCCAGATCAAAATTCGTTCTCAGATGGAAAGTTCTGGAACTGTTCTCAAATTCAGTTCTCAAAAAAGCATAAAAAATAATCTAATATTAATTCTACAACCCCACATCCTTCAACATAGGCCACTAACTCTTCTTAGCATGGGCCCGTCACCAGTCCTGATGATAAAGCACCTAAAATAAAAGACAGATTGAACCTTGTTGACAATCAATGAACAACAGGAATATATCTTTAAATTAAACGTTTCTAATTACCTTGGAGCATTTCTAGTTATTTACTATCCAAATTCTCACAAAGTTAGCTTCGGCATACTGCCCAATGGGCTATTGAGGGTGCAATCCAATACAACCCACACGTCACAAAGGTTAAACAGGATGTAATAAACGATTTCCAGAAGGTACATAGTGAAGATTATTTGTGTTCATTTTGTTAGTTCTCGGCTAGCGTTGCAGCGTGAATGCGCTGCCATCGCTATGCGAGGCATGCAGTATACACTATAGTGTGGAAGCATCGTGGAAGCTCCGCCCACTCTCCGGCCCATCTTCTTCATTGGCTTAGGTTATAAAAGCTGCCTTCTGATTGGTTTTAAGCTTGTTAGTCCCTCCCCATGACAGCCATGACAGTCATTTGTATCCTTCCGTGGCTACTGGCTCCTTTACTGAACAGACTACTTTCTTCCCGTCACTCCCTACCCCCCTCCTGCAGTCTGTGACTTTTTGAGGACCCCCTCCCCCCTCCCACGCACTCCCAGTCATGCTCGTGCCTTCTCGCGCCCGCTCGCACTCCCGTTTTCAATGCAATAGGTCTCGCGTAAATGTGAGTCCTATTGCATTGCCAATGCTTGTTTAAATGGCGAAATTTCAGCATATTGAAAGAAGTTCTGCTTTCACAAATTCCCAATACATGCATATTATTCCTCAATTCTGTGAACGTAAAGTAAGCAAATTATGCAATCAGGGCTTTCTGTCTAGCACGTCCGTGTGAAACTGAGCCACAGTGTCTGCTGGGACAAGGAAGTTCCAGCACCGAAATGTGACGCAGGAGGCGACCTGCAGCAGGTAAGCGTAACTTTTTGTTTCATTACTGTAAACACTCCCTCGTCGTCCTGCGCCCCCCAACTCTCCCACCCCCCTTGCACTCCCCCCTCTCTTTGCATGTGGCGGATGCCACTGAGCCTCTAAGCACTATTTGGTTAAAAGGTTTTCTCCTGCCTGCTGTTGCAGGCAGGACATGCTCTCTCGCAACGCATTCAGTTTCTGTTTTTCATAGCACACCACGCCTCAGCTGATATAATGGCGGCCGTGCCTTTGGTTTGTTGTTTGTGGAGCCGAACGAGGCACATGGTTTTTTTCTTCCTACTTGTCACTTTTTTGTCTTCATGTGCCCCATTCCGCACTTTCATTTTAATGGCAGCCTCGCCTCTTTCTTTAGGCGCGGCTTGTCTAAAGAAAGGGATGCAGCAGCTATTAAAGTGAAAGTGCGGAATGGGGTGCTTTTACAAAAAAAAAAAGTTTGTCAACTTGACACAACAACAATACTTTTTTTTTGTAAAAGCGCCCAATACTGCGCTTTCAATTTAATGACGGCTGCTCACCTTTCTTTAGAGAAGCTGCGTCTAAAGAAAGGGGCGTGGCCGCCATTAAAGAGACAGCAGCATGGAACACTTTTACCCAAAAAATTATTTGCCTGTCACCTTGACAAAAAAATGCTTTTTTTCAGTAAAAACGTCCCATACTTTCACTTTAATAGCGCTCTCACACCTTTCTTTAGATGTAGCTCAACTAAATAAACGGGCACTGCCGCCATTAAAGTGAAAGCAGTGCAGGGGATGTTTTTACAAACACGCATTTGCAATGCAGTAGGTCTCGCATTTGCGAGAGTTTAAGCTATTGGCATTGTAAATGACAATACCTTTTATTTATGTGTTTTTAAAACCAACACATAAATAAAAGGCATTGCCATTTACAATGACAATAGCTCAAACTCTTGCAAATGTGAGACCTATTGCATTGCAAATGCTTGTTTTAATTTGCTCTAATGTAAAGATGTGTAACATTCCCTTTTTTATGTTATTTTTAAATTTTCATTTGAAGCATCTGGCTAATCATTGAACATTTTTCATTCCAACTGGAAT
This sequence comes from Triturus cristatus, assembly GCF_964204655.1. NCBI lineage: Eukaryota > Metazoa > Chordata > Amphibia > Caudata > Salamandridae > Triturus > Triturus cristatus. Next base: position 968,630,973 of record NC_140580.1, read on the forward strand.
CATGTCAAATCTGTGCAAAACCCACCTCTTTTTTCGGTAGTCAATATACATTATGGGGATCATTATGAGGTCTTTTACTTTTTAAAGCGGGGAAAAATGCAGTTACAGAAATGACTGAATCCGGGGTAATTCCTAAGTTTCACGGGAGCATCAGTATTCAACCTGCAATGCAATCCCTTGTAACTCTCGCTGTTACTGTCAGTGGTGGCTGGTCCATAGGGGCGCCGGAGCATCGCCCCACTAGGCAATTGTGCAGCAAGAAATGTAAGCAGACGAATTGACAGCTTTGACAATTTGTCTGTTTACATTTCCGGCCTGACCTGTGCTGGCAGCTGCATCACAGCCTCAAGTGCACATGAGTCAACAACAAACAAACAACGCACGCAGGTGAGTTGAGCAGCAGGAGTCCAGACTCCGACTGCGCATCTGCGAGAAGAGCGCTTTTTATTTTAGCACCCCACTCCTTTGACATTACATTAGGTATGCTGCGCATGCCTAGTGTAGTGCAGGAGTCTGAAGATAGGCTCCTGCTTGGGCGGTGAAGTACAGTCGCTCCATGCCCTGTAAAATGCAAGGATACAGCCGAGTAGCCGTCCCCAGTCGCATCCAGTCTTCTGATTTGCCACTTGCCAGTCAAGCAAAAGAGTGGGGAGAAGTTAGTTCCACGTCTGTGAGAGGAGACGTGATGACATGCGACGCAGGACCGGTGGAGGAGATGCCTGGTAAGTTTGTTTTTATTTTATTTATTCATTTAATTAAACGCCTGCCCCCCTCCCTGCGTATTCCCCCTGAGTCATCGGCCGGGGCTGGTTAGGTGAGCTGGCCGGAGTCAGTAGGAGACTGATCTAAGCCATCCTGCAGCAGGTCCCATCAGAGGCAGACCAGAGACGTCCGAGCCTGGGGGGATGGTGCCAGGAAAGGAATCGTGCAAGACAGGGGTGAAGAACAGCTGCGCATGGAACTAATGGTGAATGGGGTCATGTGCAGCCACCTGGTCGGAGCCGGGCCCACATCTGAGCATCGGCCATGCTGACAGCTCCTCTGGCACGAACACTATGCAGTGCTCTAACTGGACGCTATTGCACCAGTGCACTGACACCAGCAACTGTGCGCCAGCACAACTCTGTACTATTATTCATACCGCACACTACCTCAGCTGTGCACTATTTGTGCGGTGTACCTCTTCTTACACAAGTGACAGTGCGCTAACAAATAGGTGCATGTCACACCTACCAGTACACTGCATCCGATCACTGTCACAAGGAAATGCAGGTGCGTAGCTGGGGGGGGCGGTGGGGGCGGACCACCCCAGGCGGCACTATATTTCGGGCGGCCGCTTGGCACTGGTGCCCGTTACGGCTGCGGCGGCCTTTATAATTTATTTAGGGACACAGTGTCACAAATAAATTATAAAGTCCGCCGCGGCCGCAACGGCGCGCGCGGCCGGGTGGCCCAGTTTAAAACTGTTGTAACTTGTTGGTCCCATCCCAGCCTGCTCCAGGGCCGTCAATCTTGGAGAGTGCGCGCCAGCTCTACCAATGATGGCCCTGGGCTACATTTTTTCCCGGCCCTCTCGATGAGAACGTAGCGGTGACGTGATATGTATGGTAAGGGTTGAATGGTCACACAGTGTTAAAGATCCTCAACCCTTTACGTTCAAATAATGGGTGAGCACAGCTCTAAACGGTTTGAAGCTGAAAGCATGGCTCTCCACAGAGAAGAGGCATGGGGCTTCAGAAAGCATTCCATAAGCGATCAATGACTGGGTGTATAATAATGTTAACAGACAAATCTTGTAGTTCCAGCATCTGAGCAGTACTTCCAAAATAAAGACCTATTACACATATTAAAATCCCACTCCACATTGAGGAAGAATGTAACAGCTTGGACCCAGGGGCTTGATTGATCCTCGACCATTTACATTCAAACAATGGATGTCTGAAGCTGACAGCATGGCACTCCACAGAGCAGCCCTGCCCTGGCACTGCCTCCCAGCCCGTGTCTCTCTTGGCAGTGGCTCCCTTCCCGTGCCCTGGGTCGACTTGGGGGTAGGTTACAGGCTCAGCCCACAGGACAGGCGGCTCTCAGCTTCCCACCATTGGCTGCCCTTCCAGCCCATTAGGAAAATGAAGCCCTCTCCGGTTGCCCGAGCGGCTAATGCCGTTTTCTGGAAACCCTCCTCATTCTCTTTATCACTCCCTGGCCTCTCTCCCTCACACACTCCCCATTCTCTTCATCACTCCCTGGCCTCTCTCCCTCACACTGGCCCTCCTCATTCTCTTCCTGTCTCGCCTGTTGGTCGCCCCCCTAAGTATGTGCATCTACAGTCCGTCTACCAATTTGCCTGCGTCTACTCCTTCATTACCAACCGCTGCTCTCTGACACAAGCCTGACCATGTTATTGCACGTTCTTTTTTCTTCCTGCATCGCGTCCTCTTCCATGAGGTCCCCTCCCTGTCCGGAGTGTGTCTTGCTGTGCATTGTCCTCCCAGGTTCTTTCATGCCCTCCGTCCCCAGACGTGAACCAACCCCTGCCATAGAGACCCTGGCTCTGGCTGCCACCACTGTGGAGTGCTGCTGGAGGCTGAGTGAGGTAAGAGCTAAACGTTTTCAGAGGGGATATATAGTGAGTGGCAGAGTGGCAGCATAGCTGTGTGTTCTCTTTTGTACTGCCAGTCACCGGTGTATTCAACTGTGTAGCCTTGTACCGTGTCATGTATGTGCATGTAACTTGCATGATCAAGGTAACTATTAGCGGCGATACTACGTGTCTCTCGGACCTCTTTGATGTGCATGCCCTCCCCCCCCCCCCGGGGGGGGCGGCAATCTGAGGGATAGCCCCGGGCGCCACAAGCTCTAGCTACGCCACTGCGGCATCTGAACATCACAGACACCGCCCAAATCGCCCCCCAGGCTGTCCAAAAAAGCAGCCCACAGCTGGAACTCGGATACCGGACACTCGGCCATTGCCTGAGTGCCCGCCTTACCAATCCGACCCTGGATGTACTTTAATTAGACCCTGCGTTGTCTATCAGAACGTGCCATTGGTTTTAGAGCATCGTATATAACACTCAGCTGTAGAGGCAATTGAAAATCCTGACCAAATACAAAAACAGGCGAAATCCACCGTTTTCAATCCAATTCTGAGGTGAAATTGGCCCATAAAACATAAACATGTTGTGTAGAACCATAAACAAGCAGGGTTAGTTTAATATGTGTAGTTTCCTAAATAAGTGTGGTGTCCTTCTCACTAGCGAAAAAGGCTCCATGGACGACCACATGGTTCGTGTGGTTCTCTCTCATAAAACTCGGTTCAGGGAGAACCACATCTCGTAAAACATACATGGTCCAAGGAGAACCACGTGGTTGGTGCGGTTCTCTCTTGCTGAACATTGTCCAGGGAGAAACACAAACGGCGTTAACTGCCCAAACTGTCTGTGAACCAGCACTTCGTGGTTAGCTGTAAAGTGCCTCCCAGTTTTTTCTTCAACCGTAGCAGCGGTAGAGTTTTTCAGATCATGTCACAATCAGATTTAACCATCACTACTTTGTTGGCGATCTACCGGCCATGTTTATACCCCACAGAGAACTGTGCAGAAGCACTCTAAAAAATACAAACTGTGCAGTTTAGGTGGACTTAGCGTGGACTGCGTCAGACAGGCACAGTTTGTACTTTTAACCTGAAGATAAGCACCCTCGTGTGAGCAGTATGTGCTTGCAGATGGCCACACCTGAAGTACTGTGTCCACTTGTCCAACCCATCTTTAGCATAATGCCCAGTTCTGGAGCCCTCTTTTGAGTGTTGGGCCCCGGCCTCAATTCCATGACTGTGCCTGTACTCAACACACACAGATTCAGAAACACGTGCACACTCACTTTTTATCCCCGTCCACACCACACTGCTCCACATAAATGTCTTAGGTATGCAGGACAAACTTCTTTTTCTCCCCCATTGCCCCTTCCCTTCCCTTTCCTCCCTTCCTTCTTCTCTCCACCCCACCCCTTTACCTTAGCTGTGGATGTTTGTGCTGGTTCCCAGGATCTAGATCCTGCTATAGTGAAACCTAAATGGTGCTGAAGGTGAGAACAAAGACTTGTTCTACTAATGGGGACAACTCACTTCCGAAAAGTACCTGCACACTCTCTTTGAGGCACACAGCATGCAAGTGTAAATGCCAGCCTCCTATTTGAGTCCTGAACAGCAGACAGTCCCTCCTGATGAGGGATATTAGGAAGGAAGTACTGATGCTTAACATCAAACACCAAATCCCTGACCTGGGACCATCGCCTAGAGCTTGGGAGAGCTCTACAGGTTCTTAAGGCCTCCGCCTGGTCCTGGGCATGTTAGTTGCTGCATTAGTTCTGCATTCGTTTGCCAGTAGTAGAACAAATGTATTCGCTGGCAGCAAAGGGCCAGATTATTCAGCACCCCATATGCGAGCATGAAGGGACGTGGGAACAGTGTCTGTGCAACAGTTGGCACAGACCACGCTTCTGGATTCTGTTCAGGGCGGAGTGTGACCAGAGTTTCAATTAGTCTTGGAAGAGAGTGTGGGGAGAGATTTCCAGTCGGAGCTTCTGCTCTAAGGAGCAGGAAGAATTAAGGATAAAGTCTGTTTTGTGTTGATTATAAAAATTGGCCACACGCCTTAGCTCTGTGTGTACCAACCATGAACTTTTAAGAGGTTGTTGCTAAGTGCTCAGCTGGAAGAGATGAAACATAAATCTTTGTAGCAGGATTGCTGGGATCTTCTGCCTGTAATTGATGCCTGCAGAAAGATAGCTTGCATGTACTGCCTGTGAGGGTTACCGACAGACAGGTGGGAGCCTGCTGCTTTCACAGATGCCTCCAGAAATGAAGCTGTGGCTTTCTACCTGCGATAGCTGGAAGCTGAAAGCTAGCTGGAAGCCTGCTGCCTAGGAAGATGCCTACCAAAGGATAGCAGTGTCCTGCTGACTGCAGTACATTGTCATAGAAAGTTAGCAGGGGGCCTCCTGCTTGAGATAGATGCCTGCTGAAGATAGCTGGTGCCTGCTGCCTGCAGTAGAGGTCTGGAGAGTGTGCGTGTTGGCCTGCTGTGTTTGTTGAATGTCTGTTGAGGGAATGTCTGTTGTAATCGATTCTCGTGTGAGCAGAGCAGTGGGCTCGTATCTGTGTTTGCCGTTTGCAGAGAGAGCAGGGGTCTTATCACATAAAGTGAACACTGGAAGTGCTAATTTAGATATGGTCTCTGATAGCAGAGTTTATGTTTTAAATAGTGGAATAGCTGGAGCAGCGGTATTTTACCACCTCAGACAGTGGTAAGTGGGTTGATTGTCACTGGATCTTTAACAGAATGCACCATTTTTTGCTACATATCAGCAGCAGTTGTTGACATCTCTAATTTAATATTGAAAAGGAGAGCTGGAGTATCCCTTTTACAGGACGGTTAACCTCATTCACCCGAAGGTGGCATGCCTCATCATAGGGTAACCTCATCGCACTGCGAACCTGGTCGTAGTGCGGGCTACTCTCTCTCTATATATATATATATATATATATATATATAGAGTATATCCTTCACTTATGTTCTGTTGGGGTACTCACCCTAAAAACGTCCTTTCACTTTGGTCCTGATGAAAGCCACCACACCTCTGCGGAGAGTAAGGAGCTGAAACCATCACTGCTCTATGACAGGTTGAATAACCCTGTGTCATAGCTTCTTTTTAATCCTGACCTCAGGGTGCCCTAATCAAGCTCGTCTGGCATACCTGAGAGTCAGTTTTAGCTCACACACTCTTTTTCTTTTCTTCCCCTTACCACACCCTGCTCATCTACAGGTTTTAGGATACCTCTACTGTTTCATAAACAAAACATCCCTGAGCTCCTCCCTTGTAGAGAGGAGGTTGTAGCCCGCACTGCGACCAGGTTCGCAGTGCAAGTAGGTTACCCTATGTTGAAGCGTGCCACCTTCGGGTGGGTGAGGGGAACCGTCCAGTAAAAGGGATACTCCAGCACTCCTTTTCAATATTGAGACCCAGGGGACTTTTTTGTGTATTTCTAGTTGTGATAGAGGGTAGTCGTCCCCTGCTGGTCTTTAAACCTCCTCAGGCCCTTCTTGTGTGTTGTATCAGTAAATTAATTACAGAACACAGCAGAACACGACACAATAACATAGCACAAAGCAAAATATCTCAATAAAGACATTGCAGGGCACAACTCAAGAAAGCATTCAAAAGAGCGCACAGCACAATTACCCAATTCAGCAACAGAACGTATCACCTCACCACAGCAAAATGCAGCGCAGACAGTATGCAGAAATATCCACATTGTCACCTCTGCTTTCATAATACGGTGGTAAACGGTGTTTGCATCGAGCACTGCTTTTCCTACCAGCAAGCAGATGCAATACCGCCAGTCAAGAATGTTTTGTGCCCGTTGCTAAATTGGTAAAATAAAAAGTTCCAGGGCCCTGACCAGGAGGCCACTGCAGCTTGCACCACCCATCGCCCCTCTCATCGCTGCCAATGATGGTACCAAAACAACTACTAACCATCTCTTTTGCCTGCAAGTGGGTCAGTTAAGATTATTCCAGGTCCCCAAAGCTACAAGAATGGCTGGGGAGGCAAGTATTATTTATTTTTAATGTATATTGTATTCAGAAACCCTGTAGAAGACTGTCAAAAGTGCGGTGTTCACAATTAAGTGCTGGTGCCGAGCACCGGAAACCACCGGATCAAATTAAGCACTGTTTGTGTCTACAGCGTGGCACGGATGTCTTGGGAACTCTGCTGCATGTGTGATGGTTGTCTGCGAAGGAGCAAGTTTCTGCTGCTTGTAATGGACGTAATGTCATCTAAGAAATGATGCGGTTGCTGAGGCCCATTGTAGATGTCTGAAGAGGTAGGGCCCGATACCTGAGAAAGGGGGGTCTGAAGATGGGGTGCACCTGGCTGCTACAATTAATAAAATGGTGTCACCATAAGTTGCTGCTCAGGTTTTAACGATGAAGGTTATCATGTACACAACTTTCTGTCTTGAAAAGGCAGTACTTACCTCGGTACACGTCACACATCACACTTGTAATAAATCATGCAGTGCTTTTGCAACATCTCTTGGCTCATTCTTGCCCATCCTATTTGACTCTGGTGTAACATATGCACGACACAACACCAAAACATGCTATTAATAATTAGGGCTCACAGCTTTCCGGTTTTACTGTTTTGTACAGATAAATGCAAACAGAAAACAATGTATTTCCTGTCTGCATTTATTTTTAGAAATGAAAACATACAGAAAATTGGGTTTCTTTTGAATGACATTTCAAACTGTCTTCCATCAACTGCAGGCCAACAGCTGAGTAGATACATGGCACAGGGAGTTAAAAACAGGCTGAGATGTCCCAAAATAATGATATATGTCGACATCCATTTGTGGTATAATGCTAATATTTACCTGTGGGTGTATTGTTATGTTATATGTGGCTGCCTAATTTGCTAAAACACGACAGGTGTCAAAGTATGACTGCAGGTTTATTTGTTAAATAAATGTGGAATATACCATTTAACAACTTCATTTATTTACAGACCAAAAAATAGATATGGATAAATACCAATAAGATGGTAAAAAAATAACTATGGATAAATACCGATGGAAATGTTAACAGAATAAATACCATAAAACCGAGAGCCATACTCGTAATTCATACCCTAATGAAATCTATTCGACCGTGTATTAGAAACATAGGAGCTACTTACTCAAATACGGGGAATGTTCTTTGACTTTTTATCAATGGATAAGGAGGCTTCATAAAAATGCTTACAAAGGAGAGAAAAAAAAACTGGCCACACATACAGACATTGTCAACAACATGATGAAAAGGGGATGTTTTTACATGTACAATCAGTATTTTGCAAACAATCTGCAATGTGTATGATTTTTTTTTAATACTTGTATCTTTTTCCATTCCTGTTCTCCCTGATTTGAACCGGTCTTTACGAATCACGCTTTTCCCAAAATTGTCCCTTTTTCACAGTGATGTTCAACTTTTTCTTATCTATTGATTTATTAACGCTCACAGACGTTAAACAATGCCTCTGTGTGTTATTTCCCTAGCTCAAGACATTATCCATTTACAAACTTAGGGGCATATCGCTGGCCCCACATAGCGGAAGAAATATTATCGCCGGCTATCGCTGAAAATTATCGCCATCGATAAGGGCCTGTGTCTGCCCTCTCCAGCCCTAGCAACGCTGCTGGGGCTGGAGAGAGCTTCACTGCACATGAGGGTTTGGTCAACCTGAGACGGCCAGCCAAACCCTCATGCACAGTGAAGGGAGTGGACTACCACTCCCCCCCCATCAGTGTCACCCGCAGGACCCGCCCCCAAGTCTCGTAAGAGTCCTGCGGATTAAAATAAAACAATGATAAAAACGGGTTTAAAACCTGTTTTATTATCATTTTATTTGAGAGTGATGGCAGCGGGGCGGCGCTCTACCGCCCTAATAGAGGGGCCACTGCTGATTTAAATGTTTACAGTGCTTTCAAAAGTTATACTGTTTGCAATACGCTGACTGTACCTGATTCTATCAATTAAACCCTAAACTGACTGCCAAGCCGCCTTTAGATTTGCTGATTAACCTTTGCACACTATTACATTTCTTTCAGGAGCAGGGACCCTGGAGGGAAGGCTTGCTTCTTCTGTAAAAGCCTCTCCCTTCTCTCACCTCACAAGTGAGTAGACCCCCATTCTCCCCTTTTAACCTTCAGCAACTCAACCGTCCTGGGACAGGTAGTTTTCTAAATAAAAGGTATGGGAATTGTTTTTATCAAATTAATAAAGCTTGGGAACGTTGTTCCCCCACCCTCCTGTCCACTTCGATCTCTGGCCTTCACACAATACACCAATAACACAAAGAAACCCTAGGTTTGTTAATATGCATTTGGAATGATGATAAGCACATCCTTAGAAAAGAAGTGTGAAGGGTGAACTCAATAATCAGGATACAATACCATAATTGACTCATGGATGAAAATACTAGTATTCAGACCCGTAATGCCTTGGCCCACAAGTGTACATAGGTGGTATTCACACATTTTGGTAACCTGTTGCTGTAGTATTCTGCTCCTTTTAAGAGGACGGAGGTGTTTGACAGGACCGTATGGCCTGTTGCTCACTCAGAGCATAAACATTACAGTGACGAGAGGGTACACAGTGGTTGTTGATTGTGGGTGGTATTGTTGGAGGTACTTACATTGAACATCCTCATGGGAACAGTCTAGCCGGAAATGCCAGGCCGGATCTTCCCTGACCAGAACACAAGCAACTCAGAACGCAGCTTCGCCTTTGGCTAAGGAGCCCATAATAAGGGCAAAACTGCATCGAGGTTACTTTTATTCTGATTCAGGGAGGACCTAGCTTGGCAGTTTGTGGCTGGACTGTTCCCATTGGAGAAAAGTCAAGGCTGATGTGCGTATGGCTGGTTCCAAACTGAATAGGCATGGTCGGTGAAAAACAATAGATTGGGATGAGGCCCAAGCAATTACCAGTGGCTGAGATTAATTCAAGCATTCCATCTGTCATCTTGTTGTTGCAATTGATGACCTAAGTGCAATGGGTATGCCCAGATGTTGGTCCCGGGCACACTGTGCCACTGGAATCAAGCTACACCTGGCTGAAGAGCCCAGGATAAAGGTGAAACCACACTAAGGTTGCTTGTATTCCAGTTCAGGTAGGACCTAGTGTGGCAGTTCAGGCTGGACTGTTCCCATTGGAGCAGGGTCAAGACTGATTTGCATATGGCTGAGTCAAAATGTAGTTGGTATGGTGGGTGAAAAATGATGGATTGGGATGCAGCCCGAGCGACTGCCAGTGGCTGAAACCAATTCAAGAATTCCATCCATCACCTTGTTGTTGCTGTCAGTAAGCATCTTTTTTCAGGTGCACTTTTGCACGTGTTTAATTTTTTTACTTACCAGTCTAAAACTGCCATCCGCCATCCTAGAACAGTAAATTAAAAAATTTACAAAAATGGCAGCTACACGTCATACAGTTGGCAAGCACATATGTGTTGACAAATGCGTCTGCATACATCACAACGTTGAGCCGCTGTAGCGTTATGATGCATACACATGCATGTATCATATAGCATGCAAGTGTTCCCGCCATCACATTTATTTATTTATTTGCCAATGCTGCACTGCATTGGCAAAAAGCATTTCTTTTTGCCAGTGCTATTCTGCATCGGCAAAAAGCACCTATAGTTTAAAAAGTCGAGACCTACAGGCTTTCCCAATAATGCACATTTTAATGAGCCTACTAGTGAATTATGTTACAATTGATCTCAAAACTCCAACCAACATTAAAAAATGCGAATTGCTGGCGATTGTTAAAGATGCAAGTCAGGGCAGGGCTTTAAGTGGGATGAAAAAACTGGGGGGGGGGGTGTCCCTCAAAGGGGTGTGGCTGATGCAGTTAAGGGCATGGCTTAAAATAATATAAGCTTAAAATCTGTGCTTAGCTTAGTGTGCCACCTGACTGGAGTGTTGCTGCTTCTGTGATTGAATCCAGATATATAATACAAAAAGTAAGATTACCTACAACAAGCTAGGGCTATTGGCTTTGTCAATGGCTGTTAGTTGCATGAGATACATAAGCAACAACTATGGCTTTGTTGCATATAATATTGAAAATACTTCCGTTCTGAAATGCTAAAACTGTGAAAAACGAGTCTCTTTGAAGCTACCTCAAAGGCAGGGAAGGGTGGTATTGCTGCAGAGATAAGATTTGTATTCCACCCTGTGGGTGAGGGCAAAAATGAAGAGACCGAGAGGGACCCGTTTCGCCACCTGCTTTTTAGAACTGCCGGTGCTGAGCACCGGCAAGACACGGCCGACTTAAAACCCTGGGGCAGGGTAAAGAAAGCTGTTATTCTCTACAGTGGGTGACTCCCTTATCCTATAAAAGGCACGTTTCAAAATGAAGACCTAGGCGCACCCAAGAACTTCCGACTTCCTGTCTGGAATGCTCATTGCCCCGGGGAAGGATTAACTAGTGTGTTTTATTTGAAAACTGTGGTGTTAAACTTTTGGGTAAATCGGGTTATGAGTCCAAATTCGCCTTTTGTAAATTCCCTGAACCAGCATATGAATATGAAGCAATTTTCCTGTGTAAATTGAACGCACGAATGCAAACGGCTGTAAATCTACCTCGGCCTACGGGATGCCGACAATGCAACCCTCAAATGTCTACGCTGAAAAACAGGCTGCCACGGATGGCGTAGACTACCCACGTCCACATCTTCAACATGGGCTCGGCTACACTTGGTAGTATGGGGAGAAAATTCTCTGAGCTCCATCTTCTGCCAACCACAGACACGGACGCGGATTTCTCATCAAAACAAACTGCAAATTCGAGAAAAAAAACTGCAAAGAAAATCAATGAAATCTATCTGTGTACTTGTCTTCCCCCACTTCCCTCCCGCCTTAGAAAGAGAGGTGGCAGGACTCTTCAATTGGGTGGCGTGGCGATAATGCACAGCCCTGGGAGGCCGCCGCAGCCCGGCCCTGCTCTCCAGCCCCTTCCCTTCCCAAGCCCGTAATTGGGCCCAATTGTTTGACTCAATTAAAGCGGAATGGGCTGCCGTGGTGGGAGCGTCAGACAACACGCACGCGCGCACGGCGCGGCTCGCGCTCCGGCGTGGCACGCGAGGCGAGCGCGCTGGATGGCATTTTCAATTACCGACAAATTTAGTGCAATTTGGGCCCCGTTCAGAGACGGTGTCACGCTGGGAATGTAATGGAAGCCCGGCCGTATCTATAAACTCTGCCATTGAGTTGGCCGCCAGCCCCCAAGCCGAGGAATAGGCCTCTCCATAGAGCAGAAGCCAGTAGGGTAGGGAGCGACGAATGGCTTATAGTCAAAACATTGTGTGTTCTCGCTGTAAGTGCAGCACATTTGACGATCAGTTTAGTTTTTAACCCTCATTTTCCTTTGTAGCATAACAGTGGCGAAGAATTGATGTGTATTCAGGAAGGCGCGCCTGCTTGCCTTGCACGTTTAAGAGCACGGCCGGTCCCTTTCCGGGGCTGAACACATTGGCTGCCCCCGTGAGCTGCTCCGCACCTGGGATGACTTGGGGTCATTAGTCACAGTCCCAGTAAATCACCAAGCTTCTCCTTTGGCTGAATTTACAGAACATACATTCTGCTCACTGTCTCAGATTTTCCGCCTTCTGTTGTGGTATACTGTAGACACAGGGCAGAAAGCTTTTAATCCAATGTCTTTGGTGCGCCTTGAACATGCACATGGACGTCAATTCACCAAAATGCCAGGGGTAGTGAAAGATGCATCGCACAGCATTTGAGCTTCAGTCTTACACGCACAGACATGCTCAGGACCGGACTGGCAGTAGCAGGCACCGGTCATTTCCCCATGTGGGCCGCCAGGGTGGGGCCGGTTTTAAACCCCTGGGGGACCAATTTTGTTACAAGGGGCCGGTTTTGCAGCATAGTTGCAATATCGCCCCCCCTAACAAAAGCAGCTGCAGTGTTTATCTTTACGACACGCTCCCATACCCCCCGCCCCTTCCGGCGGCCAACCCAACTCAATTGTCAGGGCCGGTTTGCGTTCCTAGTCCGGCCCTGCACATGCTTACACATACACACACATTTACGCATACATGCACACTCTCTCTCACATAAACACACACTACTCGCAAGCAGGCACGCAACATGCATTTAAAAGCATTTTTTTACTTACCATAACTCACAAGGAGGGCCATATTTCAGCGAAGTTTACTCACTGCCTCTGTGTTCCTGGCACTGTTTTTGCCACCTCTGAGGCCAAGGATTGCAGAGGCAAAGGGGCAAGCCAGCGGTCGCAGCTGCCACCCCTAAATGACGCCCTTGAACATACACATCTGCAACAACAATCATCTGAAGTCTGCACAAGTCATAAAGCATGTCCTATCTGTCAGAAGATCAATTTATTTCTCTTCAGTGCTTTGCATGGTCCAGTACTGTTATGCTGTCTGTACTGGTGCTAACGGTCAGATGGTCATTTACCGTACCTGGCTAAGGCATCGTGGGATGGCCTCATGGAAAGCTATACGGCCGATCCCCTTCTTGTTTCTTCTATTTCGATGTCTACAATTACATTAGATGTCGTACCTTTTCCTTGTCCGAGTCCTTTATAAATAAGATGTTCCACCCCAGGAGTCAGAAACCATCTCACTCCCAGACAAAGTGATCTTCTCCCCCATCCAGCAGCAGGGCTATATATTTGCATCTATCCTCCTTTCAGTCTCATTTTTATGTCTCAGTGACAGACTGCAGTGATTCTCCAAAGCAGGGCATGTAAGGTAAGTGTTTATCGCCCCTAGTGCAGACTGAGTGCTGAGTTACTTTGTTCTGAAACGCCAAGGTGTTTAACGTGCAAAAACAACAGTTGATGGACAGAATGCAGAACAATGTCATATATTCACCCCAGTACAAAGATCGGGGCCTAAATCCATTGTTTTCTGCTTACCATGCCATTCCAGTTTGAACCCAGCTATATGCAGATCAGTCTTGACCCTGTGCCTCATGGGAACAGTGCAGCCCGAACTGCCAAGCCAGGTCCTCCCTGGACTGGAAACAAGCATCCTAGGACCGGTTTCGGGGTTTCACCCCTCTTCAGCCAGGATAGCTTGATTCCAGTGGCATGGAGAGTACGGGACCCAACTTGGGCATATCACATGTTGATACAGCATGACTGTGCAGTGCCATGACTAGTATGTAAACAGGCCCGACTCACAGACAGACAAACTGTGCGACTAATACACTGGGATTTCCTTTCAAAACAGGCTCAGGCGGTTTGATGATGCCATGCCAGTGGCTGTTCAATCAAAGAAAATTCAATTAAAACAAACAACAAAGAATGGAACATTTTCAGAAATGGGGTTATTAAGTTGGGACAGTGTGCCCCAACCAATTCAATAAGCGCACTCTGGTTAAGTGAAAACACAAGAGAATCTCTGCCTAACTCCTGGTGGCTAGGGAACAAGCAGCAGGCAATACCCAGAGAAGTGCATGCTAAGTTCAAGCAGTACCAACACTTTAAAAGTAAAGAAAACAACATACAAAAATTCACAAAGCAGTTTAGAAAAATAGACAAACATTTCATGAACAAAAATACACCAAGAACATCAAAGTAGGTTATCAGGAACATAGGATACTAATGTATGAAGTTTTGAGGCAAAAAGAGCATAGAAAAGACAAGCAATATGGAAAAACATCAATTCACAGTATACTGAAGCCTAGGTGCTATTTCAGATGGGCCGCAATGGAGTGGAGGGCAATACACCAAGCGGGTTGTACTCACCAAAGGTTCAACTGTCAGACTTACTCACTGAGCAATTGCCAAAATGAAGCCATTACGCTACATCGCATAATTCCAGGGAGAAATTTTAACACAAGATGTACTGTTAGGATAACTTTTTAGTGCAAGCAGTTTTTCAGGTAGATTTTTTACCTGAACGGACTGTTTGAGTAATTTTTGAGAGCAAAACTACAAATCCATACACAACGTCAGTGTTTTTATTGCGAGCTGCACTTTCTTTAGCATGGGTGGTCACAAACATTTTTGGTAGATTTTTTTACCCAGCGGACCGTTCAGGTAATTTTTTAGCACAAAACTACAAATCCACCCATCAGCAGCACTTTTCTTAATTTGAGCAACCGGAAATCAACTCGAAATTACATTTTCAAGTTGATTTTTTAACTCAAACAGTTAATTTTTTGAGTGCAAGATGCATTCCACGTAATTTTGCAATAATTTCACGTAATCACACTATAGGAAATTACACAAGTTTCGTTCCGAACTCCATTTTCTAGCTCCTCAGGACAGACTTGTGGGCATCAGTACTCTCTCCAGTCATGCTCCCTGCAGGGACTATTTCTCTTTAGTCAGCTGGGCCGTATTGGAGTCAGGAGTCCTTCTGCTTTTGTGTCCCTTCAGCAGGTAAATAGGAGACCAGCCACTTAACCTTTGGAGAGCAGTTCAGGTCCATTGATGTCAGCAGCATTCAGGAGTACTTAAGTCCTTATGTGAGTCATCTTCTTCCAACAGGAATCTTGAGCCAGAAGTCATGATTCTTCTACTAGCAGGGACTTCATCTTCAGATGGAGGCTTCCCAGGTCCAAAAATGTTTTGAGACGGAGGTGGTTGAGGTGACAGGTTTATCGTATGTACCAGCTTGAAATTGGTAAAAATCTACTATCCAAGTCGAACTATTTTCTTGCAGCCCCACCTCCTTTTACTGCACTTCTTCTTTGCCTTACTATAAAATTACCCATAACCCCCTGTTTCAACGTGGTAAGAGCTAAATGCCAGCAGGCAGGCCTGTCTTCAGGGTCTTGGATACTCCTCTAGCTGACATGGACAAAATTAATTTTCATTCCTATTGTGGCTGGAGCTTGACAGTCTAGAAGGATTCTGGGATCAATAGGAGAATCCCCTCTGGCATCACAACGTCAAAATATGACTAAGAGATGCCAGAGGGGATTCTCTTATTGTAACTTATTATAGTTAAAGCAGCCCCTTATTTTGCTAACTTTTCCTGACCACTCCCAAATAGCTAATCCCTGCTACGTTGTCAGCAGGTAACACCCATTAGTCTTTCCTGGGCCCAGAAGCAAGCTATTCTTTTCCGAGCCAGAGCCATTAACTCACCCAGCAAAGGATGTTCATTCCAACTCTGGAGGTGTGATGATTGACAGAACTGGTTTGAGCCATTTCTGGCCCAGTACATTTCTACAAAGTTATTTTTCTGCTTAAATTTTTTTTGTTTAAATTTCTTTATTAGTTTTATTAATTTCCATGTATTACAACAAACAAGGCTTCATCATCAAACATTAAATTAGGATGTACACCGCATTGGTTGGAATAACATGTTAGCTCAGAAGGGGGACTAATAACAGGGTGGAAAGGTAAGGTTGGGCGAGGGGGGAATCGCATCTCACTAAAGTGCCACATTAAGCGTAGTTGGAGCTGTCATTGCGGTGTATTTCACCTGCCACATTGACCCTCCCATCACTGGTGTTTCGTGTAGTTATGTCTCAGTGTCAATGGTTACTTTTCTGCTTAATTTATTTAAAAAAAACTGAACCCTTCATTAAGTTTGATTTTATAAGATAAAAGGAAATAACCTTGAAGAATTTTCTATCCTTTTGCTAAGGCATGTCGGAAAATAATGATTTTAATGACACCTAAGGTCTATTAGGTAAAGGTCTATCCATGTATACACAGTGAAATCACTTTTGGGTTTTATTTCAACGTAAGGCCGCACTAACCCAAAATGTACTGGACCTATTGTTATATATTAGCACCCTGTCCTGTGAATGTACAAGGCACACTTTAGGGGTGCATTTTGAATATAGACAAATCGTTTTTTTCCTTTGTGCCAAAGTCCTTTTTTCCAGCCAATTGTCACTTCAGTTAAACTACAGCCTAGGCAGAGCACAGTGGTGCTTGTGGCAGAAATATGATTTTTTTCACATGTGGGTGGTGCAAATATATACTTGAGCTCACATGGCATTCAACATTCCATGCCATAGGTGTACTTTAGGTACATTCACAATGGATATATATTGAGGTTATATAGGCTAAATAAGGGAGTCTAAAGTTGCCGCAGTTAGCCAATGTAGCTTGACCATGGAAAGAGAAATATGGGTACATCTTTAAAGTCCAAATATAACCAGTGTATGGGGCTTAATTTGAGCCGGTGGTTGCAGATATGGCCCACCAGCTCTCCTTTTTGGGACCCAGCACATATTTTTCCTCAACAGACTTTGATCATTAGATAGGAAAACACAAAAGGGGGAAAGGAGGAAGCAAAAGATGGAAAACAGTGACAAAGGGAGGAGGCAAGGATGAAAGGGAAGCACTGAATAGTAAGATAAAGGGGAAGAGAGGATCTGTTGCGTGATTAAAGAAGTGTGAAGTTGTATTCAGACTGTGAAGCAATGGTATTTTGAACCCCGACCGTTGATGGATCCGGCCTGTGGGCTTCTGAGAAAAACATTGGGTCCCTGAACTTATATTTTTACAAATTAAGCACTACCCATACTGCTGAATTCGTTATCAGTTGCAGTTTAGATAGTCTTTTTGAGGATCCCACAAGGTTGCATTACAGTAATTGAGTATAGCTTTCCAACAGCTCCGATGAGGAAGTGCCACATTTTTCAAAAATAAACATCTCAAAATGTTTTATTGTTATGTGATTCAAGGCTCAGGGCTTTGTCGAGAACCATTGCTGTAGAAGCAGGAATTGGAGTATAGGCTGCATTTGATGGCCACCGGTTGAACCAAAACACCTCTGATCTAAGTAAAAGAGAATCTCTGTTTTGTCTGTGTTTTGCTTTAGGGCATTGTCAGACCCTGCTCAGGGGCCATGAGGCAAGTAGAGGCTACTGTATTGAACTGTGAGGGTTGGGGTCATTTGTCTTTGTTGTCATGGGGTTCGTGCTACTATGGCTCTACAAACTGAGCCGGGTGCTACCCTTTCCACACTTAGCTATCAGGGTAGTGACGGTGAACAGTCACAAGCCTCCCAGGGAGGAAGTGTGGAGGTGTTTGGGCCCAAAGCTAAACAGTCAATCAGCAACCCAATAAAGTGAATGTCCAGCCCAGTGCTTACCTTTTCCAGAATTTAAAGAAAGTACTTTACTACACAATCATGGTCAACAGTACACACTTCTAGCAGCTGAAACCAAGTCAATGTCTGAGGGCTCTACTCTGCAGGTGCTGTGCCCACCCTGCTGCTTTGCTGTACCCAGGTTCTCTTCCCAGTTCTGAGTTTCCTTCTTTATCCCTCAGGTGAAACAGGAGTGACCTCTGCACAGGTGCAGTGCATTCAACCCCAAACAATATGTGCACTCTGTTGTTTATGTCCCTCACCCACTCACAGATAAATCCAGCCGTTTCAGGTCTCGCTCGGTTTGCCCAGTCCTCTGGGCACCCCTGCACACTCCAAGGTGTGGCAGCACTCTGGCTGTCATTCTTTAAGTCCAAGCCGCCACGGACTCTGCAAATGGGACGTGGCAGTCCTGAGATGAAGTGGTCTCACCTGGACTGGTGGTATGTGTCACAGGCCTCCTGAGATGGTGGCTGGGCTCACGCTGAGGATGGATGAACCATGGATGAAGCCCTTGACAGGGCCTTGCAACACTTGGCAGTAGTAGCCCCTATGTGAGCTGGTCACAAATTTGGTTGATGTATCCCCCATAGGCGGTTCACAAATTCAGCAGTTGCACATGAACGCTCATACTATTGGCATTGTCAGCCCTGCAGTGGCCAATCATGTTTCAGCAGTTACAGCCCTGAAAGGAGCAATCACAATCTTCTGCAATTCTGCGTGCTGATCACAGCACACAATCACAGGCTAGGCTGGGCTTGGCAATGGCGGTGTCATTGTATGGAAGAGTCTGGGGTGGGGCCCTCCAGTGTCTGCCCCTTCTGGATCGCTCTCCAGTAATCTACTGCTCTGGGTGCCCCACAGCCACCTGAGATACACTGCACTACACTTCCTCTAGGATTTGCAAAAACGTTATTCTCCCAGCAGGTAGGTAGACTTCTAGGTAATTTAGGACAGTTACATGGTTTCCCCAGAAAGAGATGCAGACTTCAGGTGATATTCCTTCACCTATTGGAGACTGGCTGTCAAGCAGAGCACTCTCGTACTTGGCCATAGAGGACTTGGAACTGAACCAACATCTTTTGCACGCAAATCATGGACAGGAACTGTAGATCCACTGGCTGAAACTGTACAACAAATTGTAGGGTGGTTCTCCTTTCAAGTGTTCTTTCTAGGCAGTTCTCTAGATACAGACGAAGCATCGACAACCTGAAACACACACAGAAGAGGCACAAAGAGGTGTGAGGTTTATACACCTGGCTGTCATCAGCCCAACTGAAGGAGTAATCAGGGAAAGACAATAAAGCAGGCGTTGCTTAAAGGTTTTCTCATGTTTCACAATATGGTCTACAGTCCACGGCTCACCCCAACCATCCACCAAATGGCAAGTTCGGGAGGACTAATGAGCTCCTGACAGCTGCCTGATACAATATCTAGTAAGGTCCCTGTCTCTTCTGCCTCTACTTTAGTTTCAATGGACCAGATGTACGACCGTTTTTACCGGTTTGCGATTGCTAAAAAGGGTTGCAGTACGTCAAACTCTATTTTGCGAGTCATTAGCCTATTACGGAAAACAAGTTGCATTAAAAATCAAACAGACATGGTGGACTGCTGTCCCCAGCAGGCCACCATCCCTGTGATAGTAGCCCATTCCAAATGGGTCCCAAATTGCGACCTGCCTCATGAATATTCATGAGGCAGGATAATTGAGACCCCATTGGGAATTACTAAATGTGTCTGAGACACATTAGCACATTCCGTTTTGCAAGTTGCAAATTGCGCGTCACAAAAAGTCACAATTTAGGACCCTCAAAACAGAATGGTTGTACACCTGGCCCATAGTCTCCTCCCTCCAGCTTCAGGAATGTGAGCAATGCACTTCCACTGGCAGCACTGTCCTCACCTTCATCTTGAACAATGCCAGGCCAGGAGAATCCAAAATGCATGCCGCTGGCCTCCATTACTTTGACTCACTCACAAACAACAAGCATGTACCACAGGCTACACACCTGAACAGGCTTAACACGAACTCTGGATGTAAGGACTAAGAGCTGGGTAAGCACATAGAAGTGGAACTTACACAAGAGAATCAGTAGGTCACCCCCTCCAGTGACTCAACTTAAAAAAAAGTCTGGTCACACTAATCTCAAAACACAGTATGCTGCCACCACAAGGCCATGCTCAAAAGCCATGGCAGAGACTATAGTCCAGTGTCACCAAATGAGGACATGCTTGGTGCACCCGTCCAGGTCACAAGACAAGTCCAGGACCTACTTCTGCCAGGGACAGAAATATGCCTCTGTACCCACACTAGATTAGCAAAACACTACCTCAAAAATCCTAATTTTGGATACCAAGGCCAGTAGCATAAATAAGGTGCACTGTTCGCGTTTGTGGCTGACACACCTTTGAAAATGAGTGCTGGTACAGACCAGGATAGTGCACCCTACCATGATGAATGCAAACCAAGTCACATGAAGCGACTAAAGCAAATCCACAGACGGAGAGTTTGGAACAGCTCTGACAGAGTCAACAAGAAATGCAATCCAGAGGCAAGCAGTCAGGGTCAAAGTCAGAGACAAAGTAGGTCAACCTCTCTAAGAGCAACAAGTCCAAAGCAGAACAAAGAGAGAGATGGGGAATGGGCCAGATCAAATAACAAGAGGGTCCACTCAGTCCAAATGAGCAAGTAGGAGAAGTGCAATGCATGCCGGGCCAGTGAACAAAAGAGTATCAGCAGATATGTTCTTGCAGCCTTTGCTCTCTTGGATCCAGTGCTTTGTGACCCTCAAGATCCGCAAGGCCAGGTTTGGTCGCCAATCGTTCAGGTTCTTGATGCCAAAACTGTGCACTTCTGGGTCTTTTACTATTCGAGCTCTCGCTGCCTGCTCATCTTTTCACAAAACAGTCAAAACCTGGCTTTTTACCAATTGCCTGGCATGGCAAATGCCTCTCTTTTCTACTCACTACTACCACGCCCTCTGCGATCTAGTGCTGGGATAAACCTTGTTGAGGTCCCTGTGCACTTTAGCAAATGCTCATTCCTTCATCAGCATTCCCTCAGGTTGCAGAGAGTTGTAAAACCGAGGAGAGGGTTTTTTTGGCCTGTAAAGGAGCAGTATTTGTTAAATGGGAGCGTTTGAAACAGGAAATGCAAAGCATTTGTTTCTGCTAAACTTTGAGCGGGGCTGTCACATGGTGGAAATGGGTGGGGTCAGTCCAGGTTGTTAGTCACAGTCTGCACTTTCTGCAAACTTAATTGAAATGCAGACTACACTGTGTAGCAGGTTGTTGGTTCAAGCACTAGAAGGTTCTACAATCAGTCCTTTTTCATTTGAAAGCTCAAGGCCTCGTTATCAGTCCTGGATGGACAGCACAGACCTCTATTACTCTTACCAGGGTTCATGACCCTTCCCTGCCCATGACCCTCCTCTCTGTATTCGGCTGGGCCCTTCCTTACATCGCTGCTCATGCATATAGCTTGGTCTTTCTCAGTAGGTGCAGAGCCAGCTCTAGTCTCAGAGCACCACTCCGTGATTCCTGGAAGGGCAGGGAAGGTCATGGCAATATCTTAGGGCCTGATGTAGATCTCAGTCGGACAGGTTACTCTGTCACAACGGTGACGGATATCTTGTTCCCTGAAATGTTATTCCCATTATATCCTATGGGATTTATATTTTGAGGTCTAAATCAGGCCCTTAATCTTAATCGAGATTGATAGAGATTGATGATGACGTTGCACATTATAACTTGTACATGGTTGAACAAAACAAGGCTCAAGCCTGTCTCAAGCCGAATGTCTGGGTCTGGATCTGACGTTGACCGTGGGGCACACATTCCCGCTTCCACTCCCATTTTCTGTGCACATTTAAAAAAAATTAAACACCAGCAAAATTTGCGACAGATGAGCTCAAACAAAAAATTCAAAAAGTTGTGTTTCAGCTACAACTTTTTTCGACAGGTTGAGGGCATGTATGTGAACCTCTACAGGATAACATTTTTGGTTTTGCACTTTTATATAGCGTGAACTTGACCTGAAGGTATTACACAATTACATTACACAATGCCACATTGTTTTTTTGGTTAGGAATCAGGAGATTTGTTGATACCACTATGCAATTAGAGAACCTGGGCTCACCCTTAAACAAACTCTGTGATGTCACTCAGATCACTTTATACCTCTGTATCCTATTTTCATTGATCATCCTCTTCGCGTGCACCTTGAAGTAATTAAATTTAGATTGTGCTCTATGAGAAAACTTCGGTTGTCTATAGTTTAATAAACTATAATGTTTCAACATTTATGACACCAACATTTGCCATACTTAATTGACACAAGGCAACTGACGTCTCTTGGTTTATTCATGGCATCACCATTCTTGGATTCTAAGCTCATGTTTAGAAAGTTTCACTTTTAAAAACACGCTTTTTAAAAATTACGTCTCTATCATAATTTGACACAATGTTTACTTAATAATTTAGCAACCAAATCATTTGGTGGCTCAGCGAATAATTCTGTGACTCTTAGGGCCAAGTCAGACTTCCTGGCTCGGCTCTGGTTCGGATTTCCCTATCAATTTGCTGACTCGTGCAACTCTTTTATGTAAATGCAGAGAACACACCTACACTAAAATATTTATCATACCTGTGTCCTTTAAAACGCAGCAGTTTTGGACGTAAATGCATCCCCGTCCATACTACAGCAACAATTATGTGATTGGAGTTAAAGGACTGTAAAAGACATTACTGAGCATCCCATTTTAGGAAAACAACCAAGATGTGCTAAAGACGGAAAATGTCCACAAAAATCCTAAAAGATACTTAGAGTGAGGGGCCAGAAAGTTCTGTGACAAGAAAAGGGAAAATGTGAGTGTAAATCATGGAAAGAAGCATTCAAGATATCAATTTCAAGAAGCAGCAGGTGGAGAAGGAGAGATCCACAAAGTTGGAGATGGTAGCCCGGTGGCATCCAATTCTACTGCTAAGTAAAGCCTCAACATATATAATGGATGAAGGACTGTTGCCTATGTATCCGCTTAGCTTCTTACATTATTAGCTTTGTTGTTTGATTTCTCAAAAGGACCATGATGGGTACTGGTTTGCCGCTCATTACTATTTCTCTCAGAAAGTTGGGCGAAGGGCTTAATTTGAGCTGGTGGTTTCCGTACTTTCGGTGTCTGCCTTTGACCTTGCTGTCTCTTGTGGTCTGCTCTGCATCCTCTACACACCTGCTATTTGTATTTGTTGCATCCTTTTGAGGCCTAACTTAGTTGTGTTGTCAGCCCTCTAGACTCCATGGGCCCAATTCACAGAACTAACTTAAGACAAAATCCTAATCTTACTACCATTTTGGTATTCACAGAAGGCACTTACTCATTTTGGTATTCACAGAATGCACTTACTCATTTCGGTATTCACAGAAGTTAGGAGTCCTAACTTTAGGAATCCTAAATGCCTTCTGTGAATACCGAAAGTCTTAAAGTTAGGATTTTTCTCAGTTTAGGTGTAGTATAGTTAGGACTCCTAACTTTAGGACTCCTAAACTGAGAAAAATCCTAACTTTAAGACTTTCGGTATTCACAGAAGGCATTTAGGAGTCCTAAAGTTAGGGCTCCTAACTTCTGTGAATACCGAAATGAGTAAGTGCCTTCTGTGAATACCAAAATGAGTAAGTGCCTTCTGTGAATACCAAAATGGTACTAAGTTTAGGATTTAGTCTTAAATTAGTTCTGTGAATCGGGCCCCCAATGTCTGACTTTTGCATGCGGTCCTGCCTTTGTCCTTCTTAGGCCTATTCCTGTTACCTACCCTGGGTTCTCCAAATGCCTGACTTTTGCATATGACCCTATCTGCATCCTTCTTAGGCCTAGCCCACTCCTGTTGTCTGCCCGGCATGCTCCATATGCCTGCTTTTCCCAGAGAATAAAATTTGCAATGGGCACAGGTGACTACTGCTCTGTGCATGCTGCAGAGAGGCATAGGATTGGATGAGCTTGTATTCTGAACACCTTTCTGATCACCTGACAGGCATTGTGAGCCTCACCTCCACAGCTCTCAACCATGGCCCAATAACAACACCAAGAGGTGACTCAGAAAAAGGTGCTCACTATAAACAGTGCCACTGGAATGATGTGATTCTGATGCAGTGGCGTTCTATGCATAATTTTGAAATTCCATAATTGCCACATCATCCATCATCTACTGCATAATCTGCAGATTTTAATAAAAAAAATGTTTGTAGCTCAAACAGGTCCAAAGTTACTCAAAATAGGGCAACACGTATTCCTGCGCACTGAAAGGCCATTCACAAAGGTTTTTCTGGTCATCTTTCAGTTGCTTATTACCATAGTTGGGTGTTAAATTGGTTCTAATAAGGTGAAATCATTTCCCAGACAGTGATACCATGTGTAAAATTGACAAAGTATTAAATACTATCACCAAATGTGCTGCACCCTGCCGCATAATTTCCCTTTGTTGCAGCATAGTTTAGTCATCTCTGCTACATAATTTGGCCTTACTCTGCCACATAATTTCAGTGTGCCTGACTATAAAAACTACATGAACACAACATCCCTTAAAAGTAATTAAACCACGTGAAATGTAAACAGAAGCTACATCACTGACATGAATTGCCTTCATATTTTAACATTAATTAGAAATCTATCAGTGTTTTTGCTTGTAAACCCGTTTCAATGTCCGTTTTAAATTTCTGCCGGGGTTTGACACCGGGAGGTATCCGGCCCACTGAAAGCCGAGCCACAGCCTCAGTGTTTTCTTGTGCACAAAGGTCACATCTAAAGCTAGCATCCTCCTTATGCTTGGATACCCCATGCTCTGCACGGGATAGGCGCAGGTGTCACCCAGGGTCTCTCTGGACCCTTCTTCTCAGTTGCAGGGCTGTCTCCCCCTCCGCTCCCCCCCCCAACCCGCCCCCCCCCCCCCACACACACACACTCCACGGCGCCTTCTCTCCTGGTAGCTCCGCGGGTTGAGCAGCACTGATGGCTCCCACTCCTGCCTCGTCCCTGCTCCATTTGGAAGCAGCGGGAATCCTGCCTGTCAGCGGCTGTCCATGAGAGAGATTGCGGTGGGAAGACAGCAGCACTTATGAAGAATTTCCCTTCCATGACCTCGCAATACTGTTCTGCCTAAAGGGAAAAGAGCATCTGCAGTCGCGCTATTTGCATAGGCGAGTGTGTTTCAATGATAAACCGGGCGAGCCGCGGCACCAGCACGAGGCGTCCTGCCTGCCAGCGGCTTCAGGAGACGGAGTACCCCCGCAGTACTTCACACCTGGGAGCCTTTTCTGCAGGGCATCTCTGAGGACCACGCCGACTGCGCGGGGATGCTATGAGTCAATACCGAGGCCACCTAGCCCCGCTGCCACCCCAGGCCTCTTTCTTCCACCATTCTGCACTTCCTGTCTATTCCCTCCATCGTGCAGGTTCTCTATCACTTGCTTTTTCCATTGGGCACTGTTATCTTTTGCTTCCAGTTGTTTTCTCCATTTCTCATTTTCCCGCTCTGGGTCAAAGTCTAGTGATGAAAACTAAGTCCTGGGATGCAACAGGTGTTTGTGCCCACTTTTCGCACCCCTGTGGGCACTTTGGTATTACAGAAGGGGCCGCAGACACTTGTGCGTCGCCCCTTCTGTAATACAGATAGAGCTGGTGCAACAAAGCACCAGCGCTATCATCAGAGAGCGTTCTCTCATTTGCATCAGGGCGTTGCTCAAAGCAAGTGAGGGAATCCCGTTGCCTCTGTGCCTGCTTCGTTTTATATATATTATAGGCACGGGAGCACAGGCAAAGAAGCTGTCATGAGGCGCCCTGACAGTGCGCCACCTAAAAGGGGGTGCGGTGCACTGTCAGTGCACTCCCTGATGGCAGCCCCCTGATGGACCCCCAGACATCCCCTTGCAGGTGGGTTCAGTCATTCACTGCACTTGCCTGCAAGGCCGTTGCGGCCTGTGCATGTAAGAGAGGTGAGGCCGGGTTTGGGGGGATTCGACAGACAACGAAGAGGGAAAATGGAATAAATATTTAATTTTCCCTCATCTCCGTCTGTCAAAATCCCGCCCACCCTGCTCCACCGCTCTTACCTGCTCAGGCCTCTGCTGCTACAAGGGGATCTCACATTCCCCTCAGAGTGCAGGCAGGTTTCCGCCTGCACTGTGAAACACGGAGCGGCTTCAAATCAGCCACTCTGTTTTTAACCTGAATGCTCTGTTTCCAGGGTGGCACGAGTGCACGGCTGCCCTGGAGGCAGGGCATTCAACCTAATACAGCGCATTTTCCTTGTTTGCGCTGGGTGCACATTTTAAAAGGTGCGCCCGGCGCAAACAAGGAAAATGTGCTGTATCTGTCATACAGCCCCTGGTCTCCAAACATGACTGCCGGTGCTACCACCAGCAACCACCGGCACAAATGAAACAGTGCTGCCAGTGAGAAAGAGAAACAACGCTCTCCTTTGTAGAGGAGGTCCTAGATGCAGGCCATGCCCTGTCTATTGCTATCCTGAGTCACAACCTATTCCTCTCCCACCATCTGGAAACATTTCCATAGAGAGCCATAGAGAGGGAGGTGGGTGTCATCAGCCTGGAGCTGGTGAACTTCAAGCCATAACCTGTGGAGAACTGTATTGTGTTACAGAGTTTGTATAGCGCCTCATTTCTCTGATGACGCCCTGAAGGTCTTTTGGGAGTCCGAGTATGAGTATGAGGTTACTGTATTCAGTATGCTTGACTGGCCTGTTTTTTCTTTGAAAACAACCTGTCCTTTCTTCTCTCCCCAGTCTCTTCCGCTGCACACCTTTTCTTGCCCTCTGCGTCAAGCAGCATGGTCCAGCAGGAGTGGTTTAATTCTTGCATTATGTTCTTTTCGTTTGAGGAACTTGAATGCTTCTCAAGTCGCTTGCCCCATCTGCCTGAGGTTCACAAGATGAGCCCCACTGTTCGCCTGACTATTGGGTTCCTAGAGTCTGTCTTGAAAGGTCTGGAAATTTCTCCTGCAGTGAAGAGAATAAGCGTTATTTGTGAACATATATAGCACAAACTTATTTGATTACTCATAAATTGCACCCCATATTCTTGTCTCCTCCCGTTCATAATATACTGATTGATTAGTCAGATATCTGGCATGATGACCTGAATACGATGCTCTTGTTTGTTGAACCTAAACATCTTATCCAGGATTTTTGCTTTACAGTTGGCAGAATTCAGTATTGACGACCACAGACCACTCTTTAGGAATGTTGTTGTTTTGCATGTTTATACTGTGACTAGGTTATAAACCCTATGACGAGATATTGTGTCCGGGAGTTTACATTTGCCTTTGACTAAAGCTGATTGGCAGATCCCAACCTTAACCATTGAATTGAGCATCTTTCCTTAATGATGAGGTACTACAAACTCACTCTTCATGATCAGATGTCTCCTATGGCCTAACCCTCACTCCAGATCCCAGTCCACTTATAACATCCTTCAGCAGCGAGCCATGGTGAGAAGAATGAGGTCAACTAAGAGTGAGAACTGAGAATCAATCCCAGGATGTAGCTGTACCTGAGAAGTAAAGATGGACTGAGTTGATTAAAAAAGATCAGATGTACATTTGGCTTTAGCCTTCTCCTTTATAAGTTACAGACCTATAGGGTATGAGATATGTAATAACCACATCACTAACACTTAGGCATTTCTATGACCTGTTGCTTAAATATTAAATGCTCATCCATTAAACATTTCTCTTTCTAAATATAAATATTTTATAAATATATATATTTTATTTACTGAAGTAACAAAGGTTAAAGAGATGTTATAGCTAGATGAAAATGTCAGTTAAAACATACTGTTTTAAACTAACAAAACCATTGAAGTTCGCCACTTAGTCATCGCACGTAACTATAACTCGTGCACTAAAGTAACTATAACTCACCATCTATAAAGTTTTCATCAATGATTTCATTTCAGATGTTGAGGTGATGTAATCAATGATGCTATCAAACATATCTTGAGTGATGTAATATGGGAGGAAATTAGCAGTGCATGGCGAGGGTGAAACAAATTGTCATAACATTTTTTTTTTAAAAAAAGGAAAAAATAAGTTTTTGGCCCTCTGGGGCCTCCACCAGGCCTAGAGGGGAGGGTGTTCCTACCCTGCCTCATTATATGCTTTTTGTAACCTTTTTTCCAGCACTCCAGACTGAGTTCTGAATCCTAAGATGGCTGCTGGCACATCGTTGTTAATGTGGTGGAAGCCAATCAGATCTTGTCTCTAGATCTGCCAGCCTGCGAATCCTCTGCAGTGTGAAATATCTATACATTTTGAGGCTTAACTTCTTAAAACTACTGAAGGGATTTACACCAAATCCAAAAGCACACTTTCTGGACCAAGATCTAGCTTTCTGCCAAATTTGGTGTAAATCTGTTCAGCTGTTTAGGCTGTAGCTGTGTCTAAATTTCCAATGGAAAAATGATTGGGAAAAATGCATTTAAGGACCCCCTTTTTCTAGGCCGACAATTGACGAATCACCCTGAAACTTTCTAGAAAGGAGCTGAGGTGGATAAGACTATTGATTGGGGAAGTTTTGTGAAAAGTCATCAAACTGTGCAAAAGTTATAAGCAAACCAAAAAATGCTTTTTATATGGAAACATGGTCCTAACTGTAACTAACACATGCATATTACATTCTGCATGGTATGTGATGAGTGTAATATGCAGTGGCGGCTGGTGACATGTGAAAGTGGTAGGGCGTAAAATGTGTGGTGTAGAGCACTATGGAGAGCGAGCGAGACTGAACAACCTAAGGTGGGTTCTCCCTACGAGAATATTTTGAAAAAAGAGTGGGCAAATGGTCCATTCTCAAGCAAATTAAAAAAAGCAAGAAGGTTAATAAAGCAATTGTGAAAGTGCAGTTATCTCCAACAGCTCACCTTTTGCACTTGTTTACATAGGCATGCAATGATTAGAACTCGGGCATCTGTGGTCCACAATCAACAATTTACTTTACCTACAATATATATTATTAGTAATTATTATTAATATTAGCCTTTATTTACCAACCAGCAATCAAACAAGTCAGTTCCACTGCAGTTCCACAGACAAGCCTAAGCACTGAGATTGTGCAACATGAAAAGCATGCACTTAAACTCTTTCAAGTGCAGATACATCTGAAGCAAATGTTTCTGAAGCTAGGCCCTGCTGGCACGCATCTCCGAGAAGCATTGGCAGCAGTGTGTATGCTTCTCAGAGGTGCGTGCCAGCATGCCCTAGCTTCAGAAACATCTATCCACAAGATAGAAATGTTTCTGAAGCTATTCTGAATCTAGTCCCTGTTTGGCACCCATCTCCAGGGACATCTTAAGGATTTTGGGACCCTGGGCCAAACGTATTTAGGGGGCCCCTGTTAGGAACAGCTTTAAATATATGATCCAGTTTCAGCTGTTTCATGCCCTCTTTTACCAGGTCATTGACAGTGCACTGGCCCACTGGTCCAAATTCTAAATGTGTTTAAATCTAATATTCATGGATAGTGGTGTGATTTCAATATTGCAACACAACAGCAGCTCACTAATATTAATGCAAAAATCTCTGTAACACCCTCCCATTTCTCATATGTTAGGTCCTGTTTTGATCTAAAAGAAACTTTTTTTATGGATGTTGCATGAAACAAACACAGTTCTTTGCAAAATGTCTGTATTAGGCTCACACATCACCCACATTAAAATAAATGAAAAGGAAAACGGTATTTTAAGAAATCGGTTTAAGAATTATTAAAGGTCATCAGGGCAAGACTCTGCAGAAGGAAGCAGGCTGTATCAGGGGGCCCCTGAAAGGCTGGGACCCTCTTGTTCCCAGCTGTCTGAGGACTGCTCTTAATCTGTATGCATATGTATGTCCCCCACCTATGTAGATTTATGTATTATTTGGCAACATTTGCAGTTACCAGCTGTAGGATAACGGGCACCTATTTGACACATAAAGTACCACAGCCATGAGAATTAAATAAAATAAGCAAACGCCACACACCGATAGCTGCTCGTGTAAAAACCTGAGCAGTAACAAATATACTGTAATAAATAAAGATGGGGAAAGTGTACAAACATCCTTTGACTTTGTCTGCTGCTGTAGTGTTTTCTGCTCCCTTTCATACCAAGTTCCATTCTCGCTAACCTTTTGCTTCCAATTCCCATCCATGTGCACAACACCAACACACGAACCCAAAAAGTACTCTAAAAGTGAGTTGTTCCTTCTCATTTTACTCGGCAATATTGCGGTCCTGGTTTTCTGTTCCTTGTACTTACATGTTGAAAAATTAGGCTTTTTATTTAAAAATGTCATTGCTTTGTTCCCGGAGCGACAGCCTTTTTACCTATGGCCCAGGCCTACATGGGTAAGAGTTGCCCCTTGGCCCATCAAGGTTTTGTCGGGCAGAGTGCTACTACGTTTTGCCAGAAAAAACCTTGCTGGGAGAAAAAGACATTTATTTGCCTAAATTTTGTTTTAGGAACCAGCAGCGAGGATGCCAATAAATAAAGTATGTGCGTACAGTGTACAAGTTGAAACTATGCAGGCTCAAGACATAGCATTTCAGGTCTGCCCGGTCCTTTCAACCAGGCCCTTTGCTTCATGCTGTTGGTATGTGCATGACAAGGAAAGGACACAATAATATTGTGTTGTGTTGGCTTCTGGAAAAAAATGAGAGTGTCTTACCCTGCCTTTGAATATTAATTCCAGAGTCTGCAGTTATTATTCAAAGGCAGGGTAAGACTCACTGCAAAAACCCCAAGCAATGCGGTGCACGGCATATCACAAATTGAAATAAACACGCAGTCATATTACTCACAAGTGTCGGTCTGAATCCTTATCCTGGGACCTGTGTGCGTCTGCAGCAGGCTCTCATCAGAAAGAGTAGGAGGACACACATTGCCAATGCCAACTTAATGAAGTTGTGCGCCAGGCCTCGAATCGGCTCAGGGGGCTACCACGACGATGAGGTCAGGCCGGCAGCTGAGAGCTCTCCTCTCGACTCTCTCTCTCCATGGTCCCCTGTGTGTAATGGCGTAAGCCTATGCCCAAAGAGCGGGAAGGGGGAGAGAGAGGCTGAGAACTAGGGCATATTGACCAATCCAATGAAGCCGTGCAGTAATTTGTGAATATGCTCCCCACGCTCCGGGCATGGACATGCCCAGTCGCGGCTCACGCTCCAATACTCGCGGGGGGAGGGAAGGGGGGGGGTGTTGGGGGTCGCGCACGGCGCGGGGAAATTAATAAAATAAAGCACCCTTAGAAAAGTGCTCTCACCCCAGCCAGGCAACAATCCGCTGTGACTGCACTGCAGTATATACTTTGCGCCAGACGCCAGTGCTGGTTTCCCTCCTGAACAGCCAACGTGAAACCTGCTGCGCGCTGATTCTCCCGGAAATTAAAACGGAGCTGCGTAGACGACAAACTCTTCCACAGCCCACTCCCGAGCTTTCAAAATCCAATCAGCATGAAGGGAGTGCTTCTGTTGTTGCCACCCACTTCACTTTGATCATGTAGGCCAGCCCTGCCTCTTACCATTTATTTCAATGGGGCTCTGCTGAAAACGCCTGGGCTTCAGCATAAGCGCCCCATTGAAAAGTAAACCATTGCTGCTTCCTCCGGCCACTCCCATCATCCTGACATCACTCTCCTCGTGTGTATCTCGAGGGCGAGCAATAGCCCTCGCCTTTGCCACCAGCACTGCACATGCGCCGGAGCCGGACTCCTCTCTGACCTCACTCCTTCCTTCAAAAAAAAAAATAGAATTTTTATTGGAATTGGAATTAAATTAGCAGGAAGCACGAAGCAGTGAGCGCTTAAAGCTACTCAATGCATTGTTCATCATTCTCTCTGTTCTCGGATGCTAGTAGGGCACGCCCCGCTTTCGCCCGTCGCCAAGTTTAGTGGGGCAACGCCCCTTTCGCCCCTATGCACCAGCCGCCACTGGTAATATGTAATTTATTTCCATTGTTGCATGTGGGGAGGGGTCATGATTCACGGAGGACTACTACACTGATAATGTCAACAGCCACCAATTTTGCACAGTAAACTGAAGTTAGCTGTTTCATTGTAAGGCAGCACACCCTTGCTACCTGCCATTGGGAGGGTAAGCAGTAGGAGCCAGAGACAGGGACAGGACATCCTATTTATTCCTTGTACCTTTGCAAGTGAAGCTGTCTGTGAGATGTCTTCTCTTCCTATACATCTTGTATGGCGCACATTGGAGGTACTAATCCTAAAAGGTAGGATAGACTGGAGGTCTGTCATAATCTCTCCTAATTAACCAATCATCTTGTTCCATTTCTCTGTACATCTGGCTGGTGTGTTAGCTCCTGGTTGCTTCTCTTCTAATGTTTACAAGTGCTGCATTGGGCTCTTCCGATGAGACACTGCATATATGGCATCTTTGCAAAGACCAACTCTGCCAGGACACCAATGGC
This sequence comes from Triturus cristatus, assembly GCF_964204655.1. Taxonomy (NCBI): domain Eukaryota; kingdom Metazoa; phylum Chordata; class Amphibia; order Caudata; family Salamandridae; genus Triturus; species Triturus cristatus. Next base: position 968,663,089 of record NC_140580.1, read on the forward strand.
CTCACTTACAGGTATTTTACACAGGGCAGCACTGCAGGTCACTTTGCTGTGCTGCCCTGCGTCAAAATAAAAGGGCAGGAATGCCCTGCATCTATGAGATACCGCGCATTCCTGTCCTCTTTCATTGCGCAGGTGCACAAATGGCTGGGAATGCAGAACAAATCAAAACATTCACCCCCAGTCATGAGATCTGGGTTAAATCCATCATTCTTTTGCTCATCATGCCACCCCAGTTTAGACCTGGCCATATGCAAATCAGTCTTGACCCTGTGCCTCATGGGAACAGTCCAGCCCAAACTGCCAAGCCAGGTCCTCCCTGGACCGGAAACAAGCATCCTAGGACCGGTTTTGGGGTTTCACCCCTCTTCAGCCAGGATAGCTTGATTCCAGTGGCACAGTGAGCCCAGGACCCACGTCTGGGCATACCTGGCGCACTTAGGGCGAGAAAGCAAAAGACACACAATTGATGGGCGGAATGCAGAACAAATCAAAATATTCACCCCCAGTCATGAGATCTGGGTTAAATCCATCATTCTTTTGCTCACCATGCCACCCCAGTTTAGACCTGGTCATATGCAAATCAGTCTTGACCCTGTGTCTCATGGTGATTGCATATGGCTGGGTTCAAACTGGAATGGCATGGTGAGCAAAAAAACGATGGATTTAGGCCCAGATCTCTGTACTGTGGTGAATGTATGACATTGTTCTGCATTCTGCGTTCTGCATTCTGTCCATCAACTGTTGTTTCTGCATTTGTCACCCCGAGTGGGGCGGGTATGCCCAGACGAGGGTCCCGTGCTCTCCATGCCACGGGAACCAAGCTATACTGGCTGAAGAGGGGTGAAACCCTGAAACCGGTCCTAGGATGCTTGTTTCCAGTCCAGGGAGGACCTGGCTTGGCAGTTCGGGCTTGACTGTTCCCATGAGGCACAGGGTCAAGACTAATTTGCATATGGCTGGGTTCAAACTGGAATGGCATGGTGAGCAAAAAATGATGGATTTAGGCCCAGATCTCTGTGCTGGGGTAAATGTATGACATTGTTCTGCATTCTGTCCATCAACTGTTGTTTTTGCTTGTGCCAATGCAGGCACCCTTGCACCATGGTGCAAGGGGTCCACGTTGTAGCAATGATTGTTTTTGTGCTGGAATAGAAACCTTGCTGCACAAAAGCATTAACTGGAGGTGTTTTCCTCTTAGCACACATAGAAAGAGAAAAGGTATTTCTCCTTGTTTCACCACCCCAGGGGAGGCGCACAGTTTTGATGCATTCCCAGATTTATGCTATGTTGTAAATCGGGGAATGTGTCAAAATCCATGGGCGTTCCATGGGAGCACCCACTGCAATGCCCATGGCATACCTCACTGATGAATTATGAGGCAACACAGCGACTTGCGCTGCGTTGCCTTACACCACATCTAAGAGGCCATGAAAAGCCATACAGAGTGGCTTTGTGTGGCCTCATCTATATGGGTCTGCACTCTGCGCTGCCAGAGCATCAGAAAAAGTGATGCCCTGGCAGTGCACGGGGCTTGTAAGTAAGCCCTCAATAGTCGGAGCAGGCTCACCAATATATATGATACCATATGATTACAAATTGATTTAAATAAATGTATCAGTATTGCACAGAAACACGTTGCTCTGTTCTGTGTTTGTGTTGTGCTTGCTACATGTTTGTCCACTACTACCACGAAAGGGCACTGCAAATGACTGTGAACAACCGTTCACCATCCAGGATGGTGTCCTTGCTGGAGCTACCTCTTGCTCAGTGGCATCGCAAGGGTGCTGTGAGATCCGAAGCAAGCAAGGATACGGAGCACCCATGCCCTGATTAATAGAAACAAACATCTTTAACTTGGGTGCAGTGGGCCCCTCACTCCTGGGGCCCGGGTTCCTCTTCACCTGCTGCTCTGTTGACAGGAACTCCCCAGCTCCAGTCTATTGAGCCTCAAAAGCAGGTGATATAGCATTCTGCTTTTTAATGGCGAAATTAGAATTAAAAAGATATTTGTATGTTTTCGCATTGTACACTTCACGCAACGTTTTACTCGTCCCCGCGAACTTCTGACAGAGGTCAATGGTACATCTTTCCTCCACCACGGTTGTTAAAACCTTCATTCTGTTTCATAATCTGGTCTTGCCATTGGCGTCTGCCTCAGAACGGGAGTGGTGGGACGGGGATGGATTAAAATAAATAGACAAACTTACCTTCTCCGCTGCACGCTTCTTGCACCGCTGCACGCCTCTCCTCCGTCCGCGGGGCGCTGGAAGCACCAGAAGCACCCAAGCTTCCAGACTCTCCCAGCCAATCATAACGCTGCAGGAGCAACGTCGTCATTGGTCTGAGCATCCTGTTTAGACGCTTAGGCAGTGCCTTGGAGCCTGGGCATATTCTCCACAGAGCTGTGCAACACATCCCAATGGAGAACATGCCAAGTGCACATGACGATTTGGCTGGCCCTAGAGGGCTGGCGAAACCGTCATGTGCACTTAGAGGAGTGCAAACCACTCCTCCTCTGCTCTGGCATCAGAAAGCCCAGCCCTGCCCCGACTCCTGCATAGAAAAATATAATGATAATAACGTCCTGTTATTATCATTTTCTTTTATGCACTACTGAAATAAGAGTGGGGCGACGCTCCTTCACCTTAGCTGAGGCAGTGTGCCTATTGGAGCCCAGTGGCAGTGTGTCTATTGGAGGCGTTGGGGCGTTGCCCCACTAATGTCACGGCAGAAATCGTTCTACTTCTGATGCTAATTGCAGCAATCAGGACTCCTGATTGGAATTAGCGTCAGAAGTAGAACACGGACGCTGAAGGGGGTGGGGCTGAGGCAGCACTCTCAGGGTTGAGTGACAGCACGCTAGTGCGCATGTTCATTTTTGGGCTGATCATTTTTACGATCAGCCCGAATATGCACACTAGCCTTCCCCTTAAGCGACCGAGGGTTGCTTCATGCGCAGCCCCCGGTCTCCTAATGGGCAGGTAGTATCCCTGCCCTCAACCAATCCTGGTGCTGCTGGAGCAGCATCTGGATTGGCTGAGAGGCAGAAGACGTTGAAGGCGCCAATGCACCGTACCCTGGCCCAGGAGCAGACAGCAGAGGCAGTGCGGTCACGCCCAGTCAGGTAACTTGAAGTTTCTTTTTTTAAACTTTATTTTTAACCCCCACCAGCCTCCCCACCACCGCACGACCACCCCCCCTCCGAGACCCCCGCGAGTATTGCGAACCGCGACTGGGGAACAAAGTACAAGAGAGCTGCTGCTCGGAGGTAAACCACTTCTTTATAACGCGCGGTGTAGCTTCTATTTGAATTTGTAACTTACAGTAAGAAAAACTATCCCGAATTTCCTGTTCAAAGTTTGCCAGCGCCCAACTTACTATGGCGGGGAAACAGCTTCGAAGCGCTTTAAAGTTGGTTTTGCATTTGAGCGAGTGCCAGCCGCATTGTATTGTAAAATAAAGTAGTGCAGTAAGTTTCACAGTAGTCCACACTAGCACCCAGTGGACTTGTGCACACCACAGTGTCAAATCTGGTAGGGTTTGCTTTTTTATCGAATTTAGGACCTTAGTTTGTTGCTCGTTTCGTTCTTGGAATCATAGACAGGGATAATCGCCTGAAGTACCAGATGCCACTTTTTGTTTAGAATTTCATGCTTTAGTAAAATGACTAGTTACAAATGATGTGCCCTCGCTCCAGCTGCTAACTTGATCTGTTTTTAGACATACTTTGGTAATCTTTACAGTTAGTTTTTGGAACACACTGGGAACACACTGAGATGTATGTGGCACTGTTTGTATTTTTATATTAGCGAGGATAATCCGATGTGTTTTTTTAATTTACGCTCTACACATAGAGAACGTTCTACAAAAAAACACGGAGTGGAAAGTTAGAGATAAGTTTTATTTTATTTTATTACCGGGCTGCTCCCCCCCCCACCCCTCACGAACCAGCGCTACTCTCCCTCCCCCCACCCGTCATGCTAGCCGCGACTCCACAGTCACGCTATGTACTGAATGCATGGGATAAACAGTACCCTCATCAGAGACTATTCAAAAAGTACTGCTGTGAACCCATGTCTAGAATATGTATTCTATCAGCCTGTCCTTTTATAGGTGATGTTTTGGCTTTGAAAATAATTACACTGCGATGATTATTTTCTGTATTCATGATTGTCTGATCTAACAAATTTGTCGTCTTGGAACTAGTCTCCTGACTCCGTGTCTTGCAGTGGTGTCCTGTGATCACCTTCGGTGTATTTACTTAGTTTCTTGCCAATTTGTTGAGAGCAGGGGCGGCGGTAGTTTAACTGCGTTTGGGTGCAGGCATGTGCAAGGCAGGGTCAGGACACAGAGTTCTGGCTGTTGGTATGGCAGGCACTGCATTCAGACAAGACCATCGGGGCGTTTAGTACAAACCATCACTTGTGAAAGAATAGCACACAGTGGCACAGATGGACAGAGCATGTGGTAGGCTGATGTCTGATATGCATCCGATTAGACTGACAGTTTTGCCAGTGACTGTTTTTATTAGAACAGTTTCACAATTGCTTTATTAACCTTCCTGCTATCTCAAATTTGCTTGAAAATGCACCATTTGCCCACTCTTTTTTCAAACTTTTCTCGGGGGTAGAACCCCCCCAAAACCTCCGAAGGTTGTTCAGGCTCGCTCGCTACACTCGCTCGCAACATTACAGTACGGCTATTGTTTGACGCCTCACCACCTTTAAATGTCACCAGCCGCCACTGGAGCTGCCACTGTTTTTTCCATCGTTTGAATTTCCACATGCCTTAGCTTGTATGACACCTCATCTCTTCTGAAAAGAAACCTTGTGCTTAGTCTGACCACAAAAAACTGAGCCGCTTGTGACATTAAGCAATAATCTTTAAAATCATAACCTGAACCGTACCTTGGACCAAGGATTTGGTTGGAGAAGACTGAAGTTCTTTCATGGCTCTTAGAGGCCAGAGAATATATAAAACTGAAAAATACATAAGAAAAAGGAAAAGATAAAAAATGGAGAAAGTGAAGTGGCAAACTCAAGGTGAACATGTAAAAGGCAAAAGAGATAAGGAAGGAAAAATGGTGACGTGATAGTGAAAGGAAAATAAAATGGAAGAAGGGAAAGGTTATGCAAAGAGGCGAGAGAGAGGAAAGAGCAGTGGCAAGAATTTATGAAATGAGAAAAGTAAAGATTAGACAATAACAGGAGAAACGAACTGTTTCACAGTGGAAGCACATGTATTATAGTGAATAAAAGCATTTGAGTGTGGCACATATTGCCAATGACACTTGGCAACAGATAACGCAGTAACTGAGTTTGGTGCACTGTGCGGCACTAGGTGGACAGCGTAGCACAGAGCTGTATCTACTAAGGCTGACCTGCTGCTGCTTTCATCCCCTGCACAGGCCCTGCACTTAGACTGCATTGAGTGATGCAGAGCGGCATACCATGGTGCTGAGGAGCGTGTTTGCTTCCTAGCATAGGATTTGTACTGGAAGCATACCCTTCAAGCGCACATTCCCATGTCTAGACACATTTCATAAGGATCTCAAGCACTGAATGTGTGCTGTGCACTTCAGCACACAAACAGCGAATGGGCTTTTTAAAGAAATTTAAAAGTTTCCATTGTTAATGCCAGCTCCATGCAGCCCTTCGTTCTTTGAAGACACAAATCCCAGTCTGGCTAACTCAGTAGATCACGCTTTGCGTCCAAACCTATGGGTGTCTGTGCTGATCCGCTTAAGAAACACTCACGTGAATCCCCTTGGTGCTAAGGGATGCAAAGCTGCAAATGGCACCTTTTCAGCTCAAAATAACCAGTATCTCTTTCCATCACCTCACATCGCTCAGCAACACCTCACATCACTTTGCAATTGTGCAGCGCCTTGATAAATCTGGTGCTGATGTGCAACATAAATGAATGTATTCCTATGGATGGTGCAAAATGACCTACTGTCTAATTCCTTGAGTAAAGTGAATAGTTGTAGTTGAAAGACCCTGAGGTGCGGATTTTCTAATACTTGTGAACAGTGTTTGCACTTCATTCATTGGTTGTTTTTCTGTGGCTAGCATAGCATGTTGTATTGCCAGTTGATCATTCATCGGTTTCATTTTTGTGCTTAGCATAAGATGTTACAGCGAAACGTGTTGCTCATTTGGCTGTTCTGTTTTTGTAACTAGTGTAGGATGCTTCAATATGATTTGAAGCTTACTCATTGCATTACATTTTGTGCTTAGTAATGGTTGCTGCAATTCAGTTTATAGCTCATTCTTTGGCTCCACTTGTGGGAAGTTGTCTACTTCTGTTCTCATGATGTCACTTTCCAGCACATGTGTACTGTGTATGCAGAAACTATGTGACTCCAAAAGAAAGCCTGTTTGTGAAATACTATTTATTTGTGTCTTGCATTTGCCTAGTAGTGCTCACTTTTATATGGTTGTTAGAGGCATCCTTATCAACCAATTTTGTGATTCATTTTTGTTTTGCAAATAAACATTTTAAGAGTTCAATTGATCTGAGCACCAAGTTTCTTTGACAGATATGTTTCAAACATCTATTTAAATCCTGATTAATATTTTTTTATGAAATAGTCTGAATCCACGTGCATTTGAAACAGCCCTACTTTAGACCTTCAGGCACTGGGCCTTTTCCAAGTGACTGCTTGCTCCTTGTTCAATACTTTGGTTTCAGGGCTGGGCATTGTCTGGTTGCAGTGCTTAATTTGTAAAAGAATAAGTGCTAGGCCAAAAGTTTAGCTCAGAAGCCGGCAGCTAGCACTATTGAAGGTTGGGGTGCCAAATACCAAGGCTACATAGTCTTGATTACACCTCAAGGCTCCTTCATCCACCACCACATTCTCCCTCCCTCTTTATCTCACTCTTTCAGGGTTTTTTTATCCCTGTTTTCTCCCTTTTGTCACTGTTTTTCCATCTTTATCTTCCTCCTTCTTTTCTCTTTTGCGTTAGTCTCTCTCTTTATTTAGTTGAAAGTATGTTGAAGAAAAATAAGTGTTGGACCCTAAAAATGAGTTCCTGTAGGCCAACACCAGCCCAGATTAGGCACTATCAGGCACATGCATCAAACCTTTTTGCGATCGCAAACGGTGCGAATCGCAAAAATAGGCCGTTTGCGATCGCAAAAGTCAGTGTTGAAATGCATCAACTGTATATTTGCGAAAATCCATTTTTTCGCAAATATAAGGAATCGCAAAACATTCTGCGAATCAAATAGCGAATCGGTATTAGCGTGTCCGAATTAGCGAATCGCAAACAACGATTCGCTAAATGTATGCATGACAAATCGCAAATAGCGATTTCCATGAAAATCGCAATTTAGCGATCGCTAAATAAGAAGGATCACAACCAGGTGGTAATCATGAGTGCAAATCACAGACAGGTGAAAACCAACTGAAACCCATTTAAACACACCCAGAATGAGCCAGCACTGTTCACAATGGCAGGGATTTACCTGATGGCGAGGAGGATGAGGCTGCAGGCTGCCGCACAGAGACGGAGGCGAATGAATGAGCGCATCTTCAGAGTCCGCATAACTTTGCTAGGCCAGCAAGAGGATGAGATATACGACAAGTATAGGCTCAATGCAGCAATGATCCATGATCTAATCAATGAATTGGACCCCATAATGCAACGACAGACACGTAGGACCAATGCCATCCCAACGCATGTGCAGGTCCTATGTTGCCTACACCTTCTGGCGTCAGGCAGTTTTCAGGGGGTCATTGCTGTTGCGGGAGGTGTGTCACAAAGCGCACTTTCAAGAATATTGAAAGCATTCCTTGATGCCATGATGGCCGTGATCGGGTCTCATATCAAGTTCCCTACCACCGCGCTTGACCTTGCAAAAACCAAACAGGAGTTCTACCAGATAGCTCGTTTCCCACATGTTTTGGGTTGTATTGATTGCACCCACGTTGCAATATGTCCCCCTGCAACACAGGAATATATATATAGAAATAGGAAATCTTACCATTCCCTCAATATTCAGGTCGTTTGCAATGCCAAAAACATTATCACTGACATTGTTGCGCAATTTCCAGGGAGTGCACATGACTCTTATATCTTCAGGCAAAGTGGCATACACACCCGTCTTGTCAGGGGAGAATTTGGAGAGGGACATCTGCTTGGTAAATATGTGTTATAGTTTATCACTGTCATTGTACGTATGTCAATGTGAAGCTGCCACTGACTCTTTGCTCCATTACATGTAGGTGACAGCGCATACGCCTTGCGTAATTACCTAATGACGCCTTACCTCAATCCCACAACTGCCAATCAACAGAGGTACAATGCAGCACATATGTCGACAAGGAACATCATAGAGCGCACATTTGGGCTGTTGAAGAGCCGATTCAGATGTCTACATAAGACCGGTGGAGCACTGAAGTACAACCCTGAACAATGCTGCAAGATAGTAGCGGCATGTGCCATGCTGCACAACATAGCGACAAGGGGAGGAATGGACATCGAGGTGTCTGACAGCGATTCGGAGGATGGGAACCAGCAAGTGCCACAACACCATGCAGCACAAGGGGCAGGCGCAGCAGAAGGGCGTAGGAGAAGATTTGACATCACACAAAATTATTTCTGAGGTGAGTAATGATGACACAGAAACTGACTATTGCTATCAAAGTATTCTTTAATTAAATAAAATTGCCATGAGTGTTCAAGCACACTTGTAATCTGACCAGTGCAATGGACATAAGTGGTTTGCAAATGTCAATTCACTTGTCAGTCTGTGAAAAGTCAAATCCAAATAAATGGTTACGTCACCATAGTAGAATGCACTTGTACATGCCAGTCTAGCGCTTTTTCCCACGAACACCCAGACGCCTGTCAGACCCTGCATTGTCATCCGTTATGTTGGAAGCGGCGGGGGTACTGCTGCGTGTGTTGCGTCTTCCTGCAGTGCGGACTGGAACAGCCACACTACTTAGGCTTGAGCCACCCTCACTACCCTCTTCGGGCGTCAAATTGTTGGCCGCAATTGTGGAAGCATTTAGCAAATCAACTGCATTGGTGACCTGGTCCAGTGCTTTAGCCACATCGCCGCTCCAATGGCACATTTCAGTTTGCATGGTCACAGACCTACGCGCCAGCAGTGCAGTTGTCGTGGCCAATCTATTGTTTGATTTAGCAAACATTTTCAATTGCACCATTAGTTGACGATGCTGTCTCTTCTGGGATACATTTCCCTCATGCATCACCTTGCTCAGTTGCTGCACACTTTCTGACAGTACTGCTATGTTGCTTGCCATCTTGCCAACTTGCAATTGTACTAATCGTGTGTTTTTTGTCTGCAGGCGCTGCATACGGAGCATCTGTCCCTCAAGACCACCCCAGACATCACTTGGTTGCTCCTCCTGCTGTGTCCTGAGTGCTCTTCCTCTCCTACGCCGGGCTCTGTGATTAGTTCTGGGGACCTGTGGTTGTGTTTTTGTGATGGTAGTTGTCTGGCCATGGCTGCCACCTGGTGTTGCATCAGCCTCATCATCTTCACACTCCATGGTGACTAGGGATGGAACAGTAGCCCTGCGTGACTTGGTTGGACCTGAGGGATTTATTTGCACCACAGGTGTGTCCATCTGTTCACCTGCGCTGGTGTCCTGCATGTCTGGGGAATCGCTATCCACATCTTCTACACGTTGCGCATCTGTGAGGTGAAACAGTGCAACACTGTATTATTTCATGTCTGTGATATTAATTGCACAGTAATAAATATCTGCATTTGTAAATGATTTTATACTCTATTAAGCTTTTTTGGGTTGTTACTCTGAGATTTGACATTTTAACTGCTTCACCTGACTACATCTCCCATAATGCCCCTCACCTACTGAACGCATTGTGTACTGGATGTTCAGGGTCAGCACTTGGGCTGTACTGTGGTCGAGTTCTACCTTTACATTTTGTAACACTAAGAAAACATACATTCATCTTACCTTCAGATGTGTTTGCTGCTCCGGACGTGTCCAGCTGGGTCACACCAACAACAGCTTCTGGCTGGATGGTGGATTCAATCAAGTCCTCCATGGGAGTGTTCCCAGTGTCTGTTGGTGTTCCCCCTCCTGTCTTCTTTGCCTCCTTCAGGCGGTCAGCTATGCGCACCTTAGCCCGACTGCGCAAGTCGTACCATCGTTTTTTGAGTTCTTCAATGGTGCGGTGTGTCACCCCAATGGCATTGACCCTGTTTTGGATCCGGAGCCAGATTTTCCTTTTCTCCTGCTCTGCCACTTTCAATGATGCCTTTCCAAACAGCTTGTCATGGCTGTGGACTACTCCCTCAATGAGGGTGTCAATTTCTTTTTCTGCAAATTTAATTTTGCGTTTCCTGCCTGTTTGGCTCTCCTCTGCTGTTTGTGAGGCTTCCATTTGATATCACAGGTTTCTCTTCTGTCTCTGTCACACTCCTGTTCTGCTCCCAGAGCCAGCTCCCTCCTCTCCCTGACACTGTGCACTGGAAATGAGGCTGGTGCTGCTCACTTCCTGGTTGTGATGTCATCAGGATGCATCAAAAAGCGACTTCGGTATTAGCGATTTCGCTAATTGCGAAATCGCTAATAGCGAGTTCGCAAATGCCGAAATCGCAATTTATTTAGCGATTTTTAGCGATTCGCTATATTCTCGCAATGTTTTTGTTGCATCGTGTTTTGCGAGTCTTTATTTGCGATTCCTTAAAATTCGCAAATAAGGACTCGCAAACTCTCTTTTTGATGCATGTGCCTGTTAGTCCTCTACATTGGCATTCATCGTTGTACTGATACATCAGAATATTTTAAAAACAACGCAGCCCAGTTCTAACAATTCATGCTATGTGCAGATCCATCTAAGTTTGCTCTAATGCATCATGCCTCTTCCAAACCATGTCTTACACTGACAATGACTCCTGTTGAAGCGAGTCTAACATTTTACTTGCAAGTAATGCTGCCTTGCACAACACATAAACCCTCGCTCACACCTAATCTTGCACTGAATGCCTTATAAATAACAAGCCAAAACTGGCACCATTCATGCATCGTTTAAAGCTCTCAAGCCTGGCACTGACACATTTTGCCTTTTCTGAATCGAGTCACAATGACGTGACAGGCCATCCTTTGTCCAAACTGGAAATCTCACCACCCAACCCAGGTATCAGCCCGGGATGTACAGTAAACCAAAATCAACCCTGGCAAAATGTTCAAACTACCCTAATATTTCAGGTGCCCTGAGTAGATCTGGGCTGTGGAACTTTTCGTGGATGTGTCCTAGCGGCCGAGTGTGCCCCGAAAGCAGCACCGTAGTCAAATACCTGACCAGTAGACTGGCCAGTCCAACCACGTATATCACAACCGACAAGCATGGCCACTTCCAGCTCAGAGTTCTAGTTTTCTTTCTGCTGCTGTTTCTCCCTTTTGAAGTTGGTGTGCAGAGGACTCGAGCCTTTAATAAGGTACCTGCTGACTGGAGCAACTTGTGAATTGCTATGGTGTAGGAAAGTGCTCCGTTTTTACATGGAAACCACCACTTTTTGCTTGGTATCTGATGTGATTTTGACTGAAAGTGCACGGGGTCCCTGCTATCCAGGTTCTCGCCAGAGCCAGATTGCTTTCCCCAAACTGTCCAATTGTCTCCCCCAATTGGCAATACCTTTAGCACTCTCTGTAGCTCCTTAGTAAATGGTACCCTTGGTACATAAGGCCTGAGATACTGAAGTGGGTCCCTTAGGGCTGCAGAACGAATTTTGCCACCCTAAGAGACCCCTCACCAAACACATGCAAGACTTCCACTGCAGGCTGTGTGTTTTGGTGCAGCCAAAAGGGAAAAAACAACCTGACACCCATCCCTGTATGACATGTCCCCTGACACTACATGTACTATTTGTAAGTCAGCCCTATGTAGGCCTAACAGCCCTAAGGCCGGGTGCATTATATTACATGTGAGGGCATATCTGCATGAGCAGATATTCCCCTGTGCTGTTGAGATCTATTACTGCCAGTACAAGTGAACAGGTAAGCCATTATAAAAGTATGTGCTGGTCACTGGTGAAAATGAGTTCCCCAGCTACATGATGGCTTCACTGAAATAGGGATGTTTTATATTATACATCTCCTATTAATAAACCCACAATAATTCCAGTATTGGATTCATAAATGCAGGCACCCACAGGGCACCTTAGAGGCGCACCCTGAAAACCTACCAGCCACTGGTGTGTTGACTGACTGGCTTTAGCCAGCCTGCCACTGGAGCTGAGATTCTGACCCTCAAGAGTGAGGGCCTTTGCTCTCAGGAGGTCAGAAACAAAGCCTGCTCAGGAAGAGGTGTTAGCATTCCAAGGCAGGAGAGCTTCAAAGAAGCCACTGCCTTTGAAATGCAAATCTGGCTTCCTTCACAGGAGTGGTAGCAAACCCCCTTTTTCCAAAGCCCTTTGGCACCTGGACAGGCAGGAAAATTAGCTCCTGAATCACAATAAGTACTCCTTGGATGCGTGGATGATAACCACGTCTCTTCTATAATAGACCCTGATAAGGTACAAATGGGAAGTCCTAGGATGAAGAGACCCACTAAGGAGTGGGGAGGGAAACAATTCCTTTTGTTTTAATTACCTTCACACACCCTAGTGGTGTCATGCTTCATCATAGGGTCACCCTGACGTCTAAAAGTTAAGGTGGGCTCGACCGTATTTCAGGGAGCTCTTGGTGATAATTTGACCAGGGGGAATTAAAGATTAAAAAAACGCAAGCAAATCCCAGTATCCCTTTATTCTTGGATCTGCTAGGATTATTAAAAATGTATAAAGCGGGTCAAATAGGAGTAGATATGGTCCTATGACCCCAAAGCCAACATGTTTCAGTCCTACAAGGCCATAAAGGTCCTGTTCTTCAGGGCAACAACACGCCCTTCCTGGAAAATGCAGAAGGAGATTCCCCATACTGCTGTTTATCTAAGGGCAGATAGCTGCTCCTTATTTCTTCCTTAAAAATGATAATTTATCTCTTTAATCCTCTTATCACTCCATCCAGTTATGGGAGAGGGAACTCATCTCCGGGCACCTAACGGCTTTAAGGGGTAGCCCTGTGGTCATACAAACATCAAGGGCCCTGCCCCGCTCTGTAACCTACTCGGTGCGGTTCCCTGGGCTTTTGCTGAAAATCAGCTAGTCAGGTTGGCGAGCCCACCCCAAGTCAAATACCACCCCTAAGGGGGCCTAACCTGAAGTGGAGACGACTTTTCAGAATATGTGATACCAAACTTAGGAACTTTGAGACAGGATTATGCCCACTTCCCACAGGAAGTGCTCATATAGGGGGCATAGTGACCCCAGGGGTGGATAGCCCATTGGCTACTACCCTACTTTCCACCAACACCCCCTAAATTCAGTATTTGGGGGAGCCACTGGCACCAGAAAATCAAATCCAGCTGACCTGAAAGAAAAAGATGGACATGAAGAGTCGCAAAGAGCAAGAACGGAAGAGACAGCAACTGACTTGGCACTAACCTTGCTGGCCTGTCTGCTAACTTAGACAATTGTACCATAAGCAGCAATCAATTAACACCAATACCGGCTTCCAAGCTCCCTTTACATTTGCAGATTGAACAGTTGCTGCACATTTACATTTCTTTCAGGTAAACAGACACCGGCAAAAAGGCTTGTTTAGCTGTCTGCTCCTCCCTTGGTTTAAAAGCACCGGAGACTCCCTGCTTTACACTCAGCTGAAGCATGTCAGCTCTCGGAATTAACAGAATGTAGGGAACTGTTTGCCTTAAATTAAAAAAGTATGGGCACGCAGTGCCCCTCCGAACATGCCCACTTCGATGGCTGATCATAAGAGACTTGTCCTGCAGCTGCTGTGTCTCCAAAGTCTTGGAGAGCTGCCAGCACTTTGTACAGGAAACAAGAACTCCAGAGGAGCAGCAGAACTGTTCCTCTGCACCTTGCGGGTACCAAAGACTTATCTGTGAGGCTCCAAGACCGCGAGAACCCAACCCCTAAAAGCACCACTGCACCCGAGCTGCCTAGACCAAGCTGAAGTGGGCCAACTGTGCCAACATGGTCCCCAGACCCTCCAGACTTGAAGCCCACCTTGGGTTTCCCTGCTATGGACTTCTCAACGCCGCCTGCGGCCTCTGTTTGCAGGCCCCCTCTACTGCGGCCACTCCCGGTGACAAAGGCCCAACGCCTAAAGACACCTCCGCAACCGTTGCCCCTAGCGCATGAAGATGAAGGCCAAAGGTGTCTCCACATCCCCAAGCATCGTGAGGTCTGAGCCACCCGTTGGTTCAGCCCGACTGGCCTCCCAGTCAAAACCTGCAGCCTCTTTTCACGAAGACCGATCTCCATTGATTTCCATTGGGCACACGACGCTGTGTTGCACCCCTGCACCCGTCCGCCCTAGTGTCGCTGGTGGTGTCTTGCTGGTTCTGCCCTGGACTTTGCCCTACACTCACTTTAGGTCTGAGATATTGGTCTTGTAATTTGCTGTATTGTACCTGAATGCCATACTTGTTTTTCCTCCCATAGGATAACGTTGCAACTTCCGAAAAATGCACTGTCAACTTTTTAAGTGCAAAAGTATTTCTATTGAAAAACGTACTTTCCTGATCGTATTGATTCTATTGCCTAAATATATTTAAAGAAACGTTTTTTAAAATAAATTAGTATGGATTTCCTTATTGAGTTGTGTGCATCATTTATTGACTATTGTGTGTATTTGCAGATGTCTAACACTCTTCTCTCATAAGACTGAGGCTGCTAGACCAACTACCCCGTTTGGATTGCTAGAGCAAGCCCCTGTCCACTCATAAGGGAACCCCCTGGACTCATTGCACAATATACCTCTTTTTGGTATATTATATACAGAGCCAGCTTCCTACACCTGGTTCTTGTGGGAACTACCCTACCCATATGTTAAATTACACCGTAAAGAGACTACATTAAAAAATATATATTTTTTGGGGGTTCAAAAGGTTTTTATTAGGTTTTCAAAAACAAAACAAGACTAAACAAAGAAAGGGAAAAATATAAAATAGTTTTGATAGGCCATGTACCCACGTGCAACCTTCGACACCATAATTTGCGCCCGCAACCTGCATATCTCAAAATACATGATAACATCCACATGAGGCCAAAACTGGACAACAAACAGCTAAAACGTGCTGCAAAGCAACTTCCGGGGTAGTAAGGGCTATATAAATGCAATTTCAAGTTCTGTATGAAAACTTTCGGGAGGCCGCGGTCTGCGCTTTTTGTCGCTTCTGCGCTGCATCTCATATTGGCGCGTGATTGATTACAGAAGATATAAAACAGCGCGAAAGATACAAAAGGATTCATTAGCCAGCACTTGCCAGGCCCCCTCCCACCGGCCCCCCATGCACATTTTTACTGCAGAGCCGCGATGAGCCCAAGCGCATTTCTGGAGCAGCGTGCGCACAGCCGGAAGCGCAATAAAAACGCCATAACTGTCATTGAGCTGCGGGTTTATTCCTTTTTTGACTGCTCCGCCGAGGCTTATAAAACTTAGCGGAAAAAAAGCATCTGGTTGCACTGGTTTTTTTTCTTTGATGAGTCTTAAGACAATTTATTTCCTTTAGTGACTGAAAGAAACTCCTCTGCATTCTTCTAGCTGAGAGGGGCGAGGCTGTGGGTGCGCGTGGGTAACGTGGTGCGCGTGCTGGGGCTCCTCGTTGGTTGGTCTTATAGGAGGCTCACGAGCCTGTATTTACCGCTGACTGCAGAGTAATACAATGCTGTGAGTCAATAGAGGCTTTCAATTATTAAAGGTAAATCCATCCACCGGTTATGTTTGCGTCTTTCTTCAGGCCCCACAGGTTCTGAGATGGCTATTTTCCATTTGGTGAAGAGCCATCGACCTCTGGACCGGAAGGGGCCCCTCCCCGCCAGCTCAGAAGTAGAGTCAATCCCAACTCAATGTTTCCCACTTTGTCTGTGAAACTTCAGGGCCATGGGCCAGCAGAGCACAGTCAGCACCCCATGTCATGGTGGCCTGCTCAGCGTTTTTTTGTTCTACAGAAATAACCACCCAAACAGAATGTTGCTTCCAAAAAACAAGAACAGGAATGTCTGACCCTCGTGGAGTTTTTCCCCTGTCTGCCGAGGGCATAGCTGCTTTTTGCCTTGTATATGGCAGAACCCTGAAGGGAGAATCAATGCATGACAGTCGATTGACAATTTTATTTTACTTCATATTCTAGCATACAACCAATGTTGTAAACATGTGTTAGGGATCACTGTACTGATAGGTGGTGTGTTTGTGAGTGTGGAACGAGATAATGGCTTTGCTTCACTTTTAAGCAGGAGAGTAGGGTGTCTGAGGGCCCCCCACTAACTAAAGGATATAACTGCATTGCACTATCTGGCATCCTTGCTGACTGACCCAGCAGTGGGAATAACTAAGGGTAACTAAATTTCTCTACACATAAATCATTTTCCTGCAAATGTATTAGAGTGTGTTTTATTTTGTGTTAATATGAATTAGCTATATAGCGCACTTTAAAAAACTATCTTAATAGTTTGACATCAAAACCTTAGTTTGCTGATTCTGTGAAAATTCATTAATAAAATAAAATCACTATATAATTTACATACATATAGTATGAAGCTGTGTAGGTTTCCTGCATGCTCTGTAAGCTCACCTATCTGAATTGCCTTCATGGCTGTTTGATCTCATGATTATTGGATGCGCTCGTGAAGAGCGCAGCGGTTAGTAAGCCTTTGCGCGGTTGTGCATTCGGGACGCCCCAGCCACCCACCCTGCAAAGACGCAGACTGCGCATACAGAGATAATGGCGCTGCCTTTCCTTTGTCCTTGCGTCTCTTAAGCTGAATATTACTGTGGAGATGTATTGGAAAAGTGCTCCTGACGTGAGCTGCTCAGCATGAAGGTGGGCTCCTGAGGAGTCCTCTTGGCCAGTAGCCACTATTAGATCTCGTTTGCCTCCATCACTACCGCAGAAGAGTGCACAGCAGGCTGCTGGAAATCTGCAGAGTGGCGGGTTCAGGCAGGAGAAGAGAATGGCGCTTACCACAGAGGGGCAGCAGTAGGGAAGACAGTATGAATATTTGCAGACAGAGAAGCCTTCCTAGGTTTTTGTTTGGAATAAAATTGTCCCTTTTCATCAGACTTTACGCCAAACACAGAAATCAATCTTCTTGAACTGATGAATATTTGTTTGAGTTTGGGTGTAGGTCTTGAATTTTTGTATGATAGAGGCACGACTGGATAAACCATGCGTGCCTCTACCACGCAGCCTAAACCACGAAAGCGTCTTAACCGCACAATCCTTCATGACTCATGACTTTACCACATAATTTCATGGTAAGACATGAATGGTAAAGGGGTACGCGTGGCTAAGGTCACAACCCCCCTGCCTCACACTAAGCTACAAACTGCTCCACCGGCCCACCTCTCTGCCCTAAGGTCCAAATACCCAACCCCTCCCAACCCCCATGCAGTCGCTAACCCTTAAATACTACCTCAACCCCCTCCCACCCCCTTGCGCTGTCCCTACAACACAAACCCCTATTTTAAAAAACTACCCGACCCCCCAAGCACTAAAAACTACCCAGCCCTCCCCTAAGCCCTACAAACTACCCCAAATACCCATACCCCTTCCCCTGAGGCTGAAAACCCTGTCCCTTAACCCACACTATCCCGACCCACTACCTCCCCTGCGCTGTCCCTAAAACTACGCCAACCCTTTCCACTGCCCTTAGATGTAATATCCTAACCCCTAATTTAAAAAAGTACCCAGACCCTCCACCAGCCCGTAAAACTACTCTGATCCTCCCCCAGCCCTGCAAACTACCCCTGACCACTCCAGCCCTGAAAACTACCTTCGACCCCTCCCAAACCTTTAAAAAAAAAACGACCCCCAGCACAGAAAACTACCCCCGAACCCCCAGCCCAGAAAAATACCCCGACCCCCCGGCTGGAAAACTACCACCCACCCCTTACCCAGCCCAAAAAAGTAGCCCGACCCCCAGCCTAGAAAACTAGCCCGAGCCCCTATCCAGCCCAGAAAACTAGCCAGACCCCCTATCCAGCCCAGAAAACTAGCTTGACCCCTCCAGCCCAGAAAACTAGCCCGACCTCCTACCCAGCCCAGAAAACTAGCCCCCACCCCCTACCCAGCCCCGAAAACTACCCCAACCCCCTACCCATCCCAGAAAACTACCCCGACCCCCTACCCAGCCCATAAAAGCAGCCCAACCTCCCAAGCCCCGAAAACTACCCTGACCCCTCAGCCCAGAAAACTACCCGACCCCTCAGCACAGAAAACTACCCAGATCCCCTGCCAGCACAGAAAACAGGACCACGGAGTTCCAACTGTTCCCCATCTTGAATAAATACACAGTCTGTATGCTTACCATCCAGCGTTCTTCCTTCTGTACCACTGAGAACACAGAAACTCATCACCAGCCAATACTCAACACATGAAGCGTCTCAGTTGAAGGATCAGGATCCGCCTGCTCTTTAAGTTGGCTGTTGACCCTGGAGCAGAGTTTTCATTTAGAAAATTCAGGGGCTTTTGAAGCTCTAGTATGTCTATGCGTTTTATTAAATATTAATAAATAACAAGTAATTATTTGTCTTGTGCAAGTGTGTTTTTTTTTATTAATCAATCCGTTTGTCTTAACATAAGAGAAAGTTACACGAGGGTTAGCATACGTGTGCTGTTTCTGTTTTCTAAAAAATAATGTGCAAGTTTTCATGTTTAAACGTTGCTGTGTGCTGTTTATTTTGAGCACAAAACGCTGTCTGAATTAATGCTTTTTATGTCGCGAGAGCTAGATAAATGCATACACATAAGGGTATTAGTGGGGTTAACACTGTTTAATCATTATGCTGTAGTAACGTTGTTTTTATTTCTTTTAATTGAGATGGTCTATTGTGGCCTATGGAGGCCTAGTTCATGATGGCTGATTTTGTGAGCCTGGCCTCGAGTGAATATGTGAAAACTGAGACGAGGGAGACCCCTGCTGGAAATGGTCTTGAAGTTGGCTGACCATGGTCCTTGAATGAAAATTTCCATGAGGACGCAGCAGTTTTGGAGGATCTCCAAAAGAAATGGAACATCATGGGTAGCCTTGGGAGACAAAGAAGTTTTAGAAATGAACAATGAACTGTGGCTCGGCTGCCGAGGGAAGTTGAACAAATCGGATACTTAAATAGTATCTTGGTTCCTGTTCCGTAGTTTCCGTCTTGTGACTTTTCCTGAGCGGAGATTTCCAGATGTAGCAATGTTACATTTCTTCCTTCTCGCTCTGCTCAGTGATTCAATGTATTTTGCAAACTTTATGTGTGTTTCCATTGTAATTTTTACTATAAAAAATGTTAGCTTAGGGAGGGATTTTGCCACTTGCCATTTTGCCTTTGCCGCGTGAATCTACGTTGCTGAGGATCGATGCTGAGGACTTCGTCTTGAGAGACTTTACCGAGAGACTTGTCCTGACCCGTTCTGACACTTAGTTAGAATAGGTAACTATGAGAAATGATTTATTCTGATTGATTTACTTTGACTAATTTTAGATAAAGCAATATAATTTTAAACATGGTGTTGAATTTTCTTTCTTGTCAATTATT
Source organism: Triturus cristatus (assembly GCF_964204655.1). NCBI lineage: Eukaryota > Metazoa > Chordata > Amphibia > Caudata > Salamandridae > Triturus > Triturus cristatus. The sequence goes on from NC_140580.1 coordinate 968,682,686, forward strand.
GGGTTTATATTTCTGATCATTATTGTATATGTTGTGTAGATTATGTTATTGATTAGGACAGTCACAAAACCAGATCTGATCGACCTGATATCGATGCAGGGTGTTTAGGTGTTTTCTTTCCACAGGTTTATTGCTGGTAGAGTATTTGAGCGTGTGTTAGTGAAATGGGCCCTAGCGTATGATGAATGTATGTGCGTGTAACTGTGTGATTACTCTATCCGTGGTAGTGGGCATATTTTAGATACCCTGATCCCTATCAATTTCCTGGTAGCAGAGATAGGATGGTTTTGATGGTTGTCTTGATCTGATAAGATTGCTTGTACATTAGCTTATTGATTATTGATTTTATTTTGTCGATATTGGTATATGTACTAATACTTTATGTTGAAGTCGTCATGTTGAGTTATATGTAGTGCTTCTGGAACTTGGAAGCTGGTAGCAGTTCCGTAGTAGGGCAGAGGAAGTATATGCTGCTCTCGGGAAAGACGGAATTGTAAGGAATAACGTGTGACAATTGAAGTTGCGCGTTCACATTGTCTGGGTTCGGAATCAGTGACATTGTTGTATGTTACAATTAGAATATATTTCTGGTATATAAGGAGTGTGTATCGTAGTGAAGGTTATCTTTGAAACTCTGGTCTTAAGTCCCAGGGATCTGTAAAGGATTTTCGTTAAAGCTTATCGCGGGAGGAGTAATAGGTATTCTCTGAGCTTGTTTGAGGAACTGGGCAAAGTTGCTTAGTTAATGTGTGTTATAATTCTGTAGTGGAGCAGATTGTGCGCTGTTCTTGGGAAACAGGATTCTGTGTGCATGTACTATATTTTTCTTGCATGAATGTGCGTGAATGTATATACATTTATTGATTGTAAGACTCTTTGGATAAGTCCTAGAGGAAACAGTTATGAGATGTATGAAAGGTTGTTGACTCTTGAAAAATAGACTCTCTTTTACTATTCTGTGGTTAGCGAAGCAGACAATGGAGATGTTTTTATGTTGTAACTAATAGATTTTGTAGAAATCTTGACACGAAGTCTACTGAGAGATTTTGTAAAGGAGGGGTAGACGAGTGACAGAAGACAGGAGACAAGCGACTGCAGCGACTGTTGACGTCAGAAAGTCCGCGCTCTGATTGGATAGTGGATCAGAATAGGGTTTGCGCTAGGATTGGTGCGTTAGTGTGAGTCGCGCAGAGATTGGAAGAGCTGTGTAGTGACGCAGACGCTCCAGGATTGGTGCGTTAGTGTGAGTCGCGCTACTATTGGTTGAGAAGCTCGTATTGTATATTTATAATACGGAGAGAGTAGAGAGTTTTGGTAAGCGCTAAAATGTATTACCAAGAAGAAAAAAAGAAAAAAACATTCTTTGGGAAAGTTAAAAAGTGGTTTAGCAAGGATAAAGAGGTTAAAACGAGAGAGGGTGAGTTGCTACCTCCAGCGAAAACACCTGCATCCTTCATGGTTGCGAAATATGGATTACATACCTGTATATGGTTGCAGAATTGGGTTAGGTATACTAAAGAAGATGGTGTTCTAGCATTTCCAGAACATGGTTCATTTAATTTGGCCGTGTTGAGAAATTTACGGGAAAAGATGGCATGTCTGGACCCGAAGCCAAGACCTACACAGTTCGAGGCTTTAGTGGAATGGGAAGAGGAAGTTCATGAGCGAGAAAAGCAAAGATCTGGAGGGTATTACAGGAATATGTTTGGGAGGAGACATGATCGTGAAACACATCATGATCGGATGAAAAGGTGGCGAGATGTTAATATGTCAGAGGGATTATATCCTATGAGAACAATTGAAGAAGGAGCAGTTGGAGTTAATGAGTATGATGATGAGGTCTTAAATGACATGATTTACAAGAGACCACCTCCATATAGACCAGAACCAGATGAGAGTACACCAGTTGTTTCTCCGATAAGAGATACAGTCTGTATTATTGAGAAAGAAAAAGTGACACCTGAATCAAGAAGTAGTAGTTCTTTCAGGGAGAGAGAGAATCGAAGTAGTGAGGAAAATGCCAGAAAATTAGCAAAAACGACAACAGAACTGACTGAGAAAATTAGGGAGTTAACGAAGAATCTGGAAGCTGTTACGGTGCCTGTAACTATAGGTCCGGTTATTCCTGTGTTTGACAAACAGAGAGCAGGTGAAAATGGACTGGTGATTCCATATGTTGGGAATAATCTGACAAATTCAGTTGGTCCTTCAGGAGATTCAGATAAAAGAGCAGAAAGAAGTGACCTGAGACAAACAAGACATGACACATGTAGTGAACTATTGGATGCTAGTGAACCTAGTTGTTCAGGGATGCCAATTTTAGAACCGCAAAAAAGAGTGGTTCCAGTGAAAAAAACTGCTGAAATAACAGATGATGATTTGAATGATTGGATGAAGGTTCTTCAGAAAAAGGATAAGGATTCACAAATTATTGATGTGGCTAGGTTACGTATAGAATTAGAAGAGCTTGTGACAGGAACAGTTCCAACAGAAATCCTGAAGAGTCATCATGATGGTGAGCTGTTGTTTATGTGTAAAAGTATTACCTGGAGAGCAAGGAATACTCATGACAGGCTAAGAACAATAGCAAATGAGCAGGGAGTTGACATTGATAAAGTGAAAGCTTTACAGAAAACTTACAGGATGGATTTTACAGAGAAGGATATTGAAAATTTGAATGCTACTGGTAGAACAGGACAGATTAAAGAAATGGTAGCATTATTGCGAAGATGGGGTGATGTAGAAAAATGGAAGGATAGGTGGTATAAGAAAAGAGAGGAATCTGAAGATAGAACAACTTATTCAGCATTTCCAGTGAGAGAAAAGGAGAAACCGGTGAATAATTATCCTATGAGAGAAATACCTGGAGGAGGATATGTACATGTTCCATGGACCAGACAGGATATTTTATCATTTACGAATGATTTCCCTCGATTGAGAGAAAAGCCCGTCGAGTGGTATAGGCAGGTAGATAGGTTTGTGAAATTGTCAAAAGTGCTGTGGGTTGACCTGAATAGTCTGTTTGATATAATTGTTCCAGCAGACTTGTGGACTGAGTGTAAAATAGTTGTGAGTTGGCCTACTGAGGAATATCCAAGAGATTCAAGAACAGGGGCACCAGATCCAGAGGTAATGAGGAAATATGATCAGGTGATGGTATACCTGAAGAGTAAAGTTCCTCCAAAAGAGACAGACTGGGTTAAGATAGATCGAACACAACAGGAAGCAAAAGAATCAGTTCATGCTTTTTACGAGAGGCTGATACTGGCTTTTAAACAATTCAGTGGAGATGAACACCTGGGTGACAAAGATTTGAGTCACTTTGTATACAGATTTGTATATGGCCTTAGACCTGAAATTGGTGAGAGAATTCGTGAACATACAGTGGATTGGCAGAGTAAAAAAGTAGATGAGATCCTGAGACATGCAAAATACTTCAGTGATGAAATTGAAGCAAAACAAAGAAAGCTGAAAGAGAAAGCAATGTGGGCACAAGTGAAAGTTGCAGAAAGACAGGAAGCACAGTTAGTAGAACAGGCGAATAATCCAGGAAATAATGCAGGAAATAGACCCAGATATGCAGGAAAAGGAAGTCTTGAGGAAGCGAAGAAAAAGTTTCCTTGTCACAATTGTGGCCAACTGGGACATTGGAGATCTGAATGTCCTAATCCACCATTAGTGAGTAATGAGAGTAAACCTTTAAATCAACAGGTGCAGAACCAGAATGAAGGAAATAATCAACAACAGCAACAACAGAAAGTTGTGAGACAGCAGAGTCAAGAGCCAAAACCGCCCTTGCCGCAGAATAGAGGGGTACAAAAGTATAATCAGGATTCAGGATTCTACAATGATGAGCAGGTAAACAAACCAAGACGTTCTAACAAAGTACAGCAGTACTTGTTAAAGAGTGAAGGGAGTGAGTCTGAGGGTGATTATTGACGGTGCCGAAGAGAGGAGGAAGAGTGCATACTTGGTGCAACTCTAGAAATAGACCAGGCAGGACCATTTGTGGATGGGAAAATAAATGAGGAGAGTGTTACTTTTTTGGTAGACACAGGTGCGACAAGATCAACTGTCAGGTCAACAGATGTTAGAAATCTTCCTCTCTCGGATGAAGCAATCCAAGTAGTTGGTGTAGCCAATACACAAATCAGAACACGTCTTACTGAACCAGTAAAGGTACAGATAGGGAAATTTTCAGACATGCATAGATTTATTGTCTGTGACACGAGTCCAGTGAACTTGTTAGGTAGGGACCTATTGTGTAAGATGAACTGCACAATTTTTTGTACACCAGATGGAATAGCTTTTGAGACACCAGATGATGATGTTTTCTACCGAGTGACTCTAGAAAATAGAGAAAGTGAGTTAATTGGTGCATTTGCTGTGTTTAATCCGGAGGATTTGCCTCAAGAGCTGAGAGACACAGTGAAAAGAACAGTTTGGGATTTTACAGGAGAGGATGTGGGATTGATGAATAATGTAGATCCAGTGAAAATTGCAGTGAAAGAGGGAATCACATATCCTAACATTCCTCAGTACAAAATGACACCAGAAATAATTGAAGGGATAACTCCTATAATTGAGAAAATGATTCAGCAAGGAGTTCTAAGAGAACTACTGAGTAGTCCGTGTAATTCACCGATAATGGGACTGAAAAAGCCTAATGGGAAATTTAGGATTGTACAGGATTTGAGAAAAGTTAATCAAATTGTGGTGGCATGTTGTCCTATTGTGCCAAATCCATCAGTGATTCTGTATCAAATTCCACATGATGCTGAGTGGTATACAGTGATTGATTTGTGTCATGCGTTCTTTTCAATTCCATTGCATCATGACAGCCAACCGATTTTTGCATTTAGGTTTGGCCAGCGTATTTTAGCATGGTGTCGTATCCCACAGGGGTATACGGAGAGTCCTTCGATATTCAATCAGTTATTGAAAAGATCGTTGGAAAGTCTGATCATGCCTGAGAGTTCAGTGCTAGTACAATATATAGATGACCTGTTGGTGGCATCAAAGACACGTGAAGCTTGTGAAGTGGATACCATAGCTTTACTGAATCATCTGGCAGATGGAGGGTTAAAGGTATCTCCAGCTAAATTGCAATTTTGCAAAAAAGAGGTGCATTATCTTGGACACAATATTGAAAAAGGTCTGAGAAAAGTGACTACTGACAGGATCAGAATAATCAGAGAAATGAAAGCTCCAAAGACCCAGAGAGAAGTGAGAATGTTCCTGGGTATGGTGGGATATTGTCGTCAGTGGATAATTAATTTTTCCCTGATAGCAAAGCCATTGATTAAATTGACAAAAAGTGAAATGACAGATCCATTGGATTTAGATGCAGAACAATTGGCAGCATTTGAAGAGCTTAAAAGTAAAATGTGTGAGGCTCCAGCTTTGGGTATGCCTGACTATGAAAAAGAATTTGAGCTCTACTGCAGTGAAAGAAATGGATGTGCACTTTCAGTGTTAATCCAGAAACATGGACAATTGAGAAGGCCTATTGCGTACTTCTCATCAACACTTGACCCTGTAGCTGTGGGTTTACCAGGTTGTCTGAAATCTGTGGCTGCAACATGCAGAAGCCTGGAACAGAGTGAGGGAATTATAATGGGATATCCTGTAAGGGTATTCGTGCCTCACAATGTGGCAATTCTTTTGACAAGAAGCAGAACTCAGTACATGTCACATAGTCGGTTGACTAAGTACGAAAAAGTGATTATGGGAGCATCAAATGTGACTCTCGAGAGATGTGTGAATGTGAATCCAGCGACACTTTTGCCAGACATTGAAAATGTGGGTGTGAAAATGGAAGATGATCATGATTGTTTGGATGTGCTTGAGTACTGTACAAAACCAAGACCAGACATAAGGGATATTCCCTTACCTGAGAATGATCATGTGTTGTTTGTGGATGGATCATGCTTGAGGAATGATGATGGTGTGCTATGTGCAGCATATGCGGTGTGCAAAGTTTCAGAGGTCATGGAAGCATCACCATTGAAAGGAGTGAAATCTGCGCAAGTTGCTGAATTAATAGCATTGACAAAAGCTTGCGAAATTGGGAAAGATTTGAGGACGACTGTGTTGACTGATAGTCAGTATGGATTTGGAGTTGTGCATGATTTTGGCCAACTTTGGCTACAAAGAGGTTTCTTGACATCGAGTGGAACTCCAATAAAGAATGCTGAAATGATTGGAAAATTGCTTGAGGCGATACAGCTGCCTAAAGAGTTAGCAGTTGTAAAGTGTGCTGCCCATGGTCAGGGGGAGGATTTCATAACGATTGGAAACAGGTACGCCAATGATGTTGCGCAGTATTGTGCCAAGACAAATCAGTCCATTAATAGGGACAGAGAAAGGGAAATGTCTTTTCTTTCTGTGATATTTACTAATGTCCTAGAGACCTGGGATGAAGTGAAGCAGTTACAAGATGAGGCAGGAGAAGAAGAGAAACAAGATTGGATTAAGGCAGGATGTGCTCCAGGAGAAACAGACCATGTTTGGGTCTACAGAGATGGCAGACCAGTGATGCCTAACTCAATCTTGTCGTCAATGGCAAGGATGTATCATGGCCAGGGACATTTGGGGAGGGACGCGATGGTTAGGTCGTTCAAACAAACCTGGTACAATGCAAAGTTCAGGACAATTGCAGAGAGCATCTGTCAGAGGTGTTTAGTTTGTCAGCAATTTAACACTGGGAAAAAGACAGTGGTGAGTCTGGGAACAATAGGCAGAGAAGGAGGTCCTTTTACAAGAATGCAGATTGATTTCATTGAAATGCCCCAAGTGAACAGACTGAGGTATGTTCTAGTGGTAGTCTGTTTGTTTTCAAGATGGGTGGAAGCTTACCTGACTAGAAGAAATGATGGATTGACAGTGGCAAAGTTACTGTTGAGGGAGTTGATTCCTAGGTACGGGTTTCCAGTAACAGTTGAGTCTGATAGAGGTAGACATTTTCAAAATGAGCTCATGGGTTTGATTTGTGAAGCATTGAAAATACAGCAGAAGTTACATTGTGCATACCGACCAGAGGCTTCTGGTGTGGTTGAGCAGATTAATGGCACGATCAAGAATAGGATTGGGAAAATGTGCTTAGCCACTGGCATGAAATGGCCAGATGTTTTGCCTCTAGTTCTGATGACAATGAGATCTACTCCAGATAGAACTACTGGTTTGAGCCCGCATGAGATAATCATGGGACGTGCTATGCGCCATGCATTCGTGCCTGTCAATAAGTTGGTGACAATAACTGATGACATGATTTTGGATTACTGTAAAGGCCTGGCTGACGCAGTTCATTCTGTGTTTCACCAGGTTGGAGAAGAAGCTACCACACTTGAGAAGAAGCAAGCCCATGATCTGAGTCCAGGAGACTGGGTGAGGATTAAGGTGCACAGGAGAAGAAATTGCTTGATTCCAAGGTGGGGAAGGCCGAGACAAGTTATTCTGACTACGACGACTGCAGTAAAGTGTGCTGGAGTGAAGCACTGGGTACATGCAAGTCATACTCTGAGAGTTCCAAACCCAAAAGAAGGGACTGGTAAAGAGTATTTTGAAGAGTCAGATTCCAGTGATGGTGAAGATACTGAAGATACGGAATCAGTGAGAAAAGAAGCAGAGAGAGCTTCAAGAGAATCACTGCGAGTATCAGAGAAGAGATCAAATTCTGTAAGAGAGCCTGAAGTTTCAAACAGCAGTGAAGGGAAAAGAAAAGAAAAGAGAAATCACACAGAGACTACTCCTGAATCGGAAGAGGAGGAGATTGAAGAACCACTTGAGATTATACTTGAAGAAGTAGGGTCAGAAAAAGATAGAGAGGGACAGATTGCGGAAGAACCCCGAGGAGGTGTAGGGAACATTCTTGATGAGTCAGGTGAAGGGACAAGTAGACAGCAAGAAGATTGCGTGTCGGAGACCCGAGGAAGGACAGGAGTAGGGAAGTCTCAAACAGTGGTGAAAAAATCTGTGGAGAAGAAGAAAACTGCTGGAAAACGGAAACAAGAGGCACTTGAAACAGATGATGAAGATGAACAAACAGAAGGTCGAGATCTGAGAAAGAGAACTTGGATTGGAGAAAGGAGAAATAAAGAAACAAAGCCGAAAAAGGTGTTAAGAGGAGACCGTTGGCCTAACAACAGAGTTAAGAGGCTGAGATACAGAGTAATAAGAGCAAATTCATCAAAAGCTGAACAAGTGAATGAAGTTTCGAGTCAAAGTTCAAAAGCTGAAGGAGAAGAATCAAAGGAGTCAAACGAACCAGTGGAAATAAAAAGAGTAAGAAGACCCAACCAAAAGTACAGATCACCGGAATGGTCTTATGTGGCACTGTCTGAAGGAGGAAAAGAAGAAACAGTGACTCGAGATAATCCGGAAGTGGTCTTGAGAGAAGTGGTTGAGGAAGATACTGGTGAAATTCTGAAAGTACTTTTGACTGACATTGGAGAAGAGTCGAGTACTGAGGATCTTGATGTTGGAGATCTGATACAATTTGATGTTGAAGAAATTGAAGTGAAGAATGACAAGTATCCAAACTGAGTGAAAGAAGGATTCACTTGGATCAAGTGAACAGAGAGATCATTTGGATAAACTGAAAGCTGAAGAATTGTTGAAGAATTGAAGAAGTTCAAACAGTAGTGGAGTAGTAGAGACTAAACTAAAATGGCTAACATAGAGGATAATAAAAATAGATGTGCCTTCTTTAAGAGGTGGTGTAGGATGTGCTGCTGTTGTACTGGATTATTAATGCTTCTATGGGGTGTTTTAGTTTTATTAGTTACTTTTAGAGTAGAGTTTGGAATGCATACAGAAAATGTGACAAGTATAGAGAAGAATTCACAAAAAGTAGTTCCAATTAGAATTAGTAATACTTATACACACAAAGATAGGTCAATTAATAACTTTTCTAGTAATGTTTTTTCGAAACTGTTATATGAATATGTGAAGACAATGGAAGTGAGGGATTGCTACGTCTGTATGCAATTACCTGCATCTGTTTCAGAGGGTGTTACTTATCACCATTTACCAGCTACATATGGTATTTCTTGTAGTATTTTAAGTAGTGTTTTTTATTTGTTAGGTAAAATAGATTATAAGATGTCTAACAGAGATAGTATTTTTGGGCATTTGCCAATGAATAAAGAGCTGAATCCAGCTAAAGAAGCTAACACTTTTGGTGAGATTTTTATTGAAGAAAAAGGATTAACATTAGATTACATTTTTAAGAATAATTTAACTTGCAGTTTGAAAGAAGAGGAGAAAGCTTTCCTGGATATGGTAGAAGAAAGGAGAGTGAACATGCATGAGAAAGGGGGAAAATATGAAGTGAGTGAGACAATTTGGGACATTGAGATGGGAAAAGAGTTGAGAAATGGGGCTAGTCCAACTTTAGCTTTAGATGCACCGCAGAAGGGTAAACTTTGCATTACAAGAAGGAAATCCCAATATTATACATATTTTGTGGGAACTAATGAGTGCCATGATACATACTTCATTGCGACAGGTTGGGGTTTCAGAGGTGGAGAAGATACAATTTTTCCGGGAGTGTACTATGTTTGTGGGAACAAGGCTTATTACAAGTTGCCTGACCATTGGTATGGCACATGTTATGTGGGCCTGGTTTTTCCTAAGATTTTTCATACAGATAAAATAAGAGATGTAGAAGATATTAACTTATTAACACGTTTTAAGAGAGAAACTTGGTCTGAAATTGTGGGTGATATTTTTGGGGTTTTGATTCCAGCAGTGGGAATTTCTTTAAATGCTTATGGAATTCGGAAACTGTCCACAGTGGTTGATCGTTTATCGACAAATACCGCAGGAGGGTTTCTTTTGGTGAATACGGAGTTAAGTGCCGTACGTGCCATGTCTATGCAAAATCGACTTGCCCTTGATATTTTATTGGCCAAGGAGGGTGGAGTCTGTGGAATATTGAAAGTTCAACATTGTTGCACTTACATTCCAGACGAAAGTAAAGACCTGAAGGTCTATATCAGAAATATTACTGATTTGCATGAAGAATTAGTACCACTTGAAGCTGGGAGTTTATGGACTAAAATAGCTAATAAAATGATAGCTGTTAAAGATTTTATTGCAAAGATAGGTAGTACTATTATAGGTAGAATATTGTTTCCCTTGTCTTGTATAATTGTGGCTTTATTAATTATAAGATTGGTGTGTGTGTGTTGTAAAAACAGGGGAGGGAGGAAGAAATTGAATAAGAAAAACAAGAGGTTGAAGAGAGAACCTCAAGAAATTGAACTAGAAGAATTAAGGGAGAGTGTTTATTTAGAGACAAAAAGAGATGATGAAAGAGTGACTGGTGTTTAATGTTGTGTAAGGGGAAAAGACATTTCTGAGTTCTCCTAAAATGGGACTAAATTTTCACTAATTTTTTTTTTGGGTTTATTTGGTGATAAAATCACCAAAGGGGGGATTGCTGGAGCAGAGTTTTCATTTAGAAAATTCAGGGGCTTTTGAAGCTCTAGTATGTCTATGCGTTTTATTAAATATTAATAAATAACAAGTAATTATTTGTCTTGTGCAAGTGTGTTTTTTTTTATTAATCAATCCGCTTGTCTTAACATAAGAGAAAGTTACACGAGGGTTAGCATACGTGTGCTGTTTCTGTTTTCTAAAAAATAATGTGCAAGTTTTCATGTTTAAACGTTGCTGTGTGCTGTTTATTTTGAGCACAAAACGCTGTCTGAATTAATGCTTTTTATGTCGCGAGAGCTAGATAAATGCATACACATAAGGGTATTAGTGGGGTTAACACTGTTTAATCATTATGCTGTAGTAACGTTGTTTTTATTTCTTTTAATTGAGATGGTCTATTGTGGCCTATGGAGGCCTAGTTCATGATGGCTGATTTTGTGAGCCTGGCCTCGAGTGAATATGTGAAAACTGAGACGAGGGAGACCCCTGCTGGAAATGGTCTTGAAGTTGGCTGACCATGGTCCTTGAATGAAAATTTCCATGAGGACGCAGCAGTTTTGGAGGATCTCCAAAAGAAATGGAACATCATGGGTAGCCTTGGGAGACAAAGAAGTTTTAGAAATGAACAATGAACTGTGGCTCGGCTGCCGAGGGAAGTTGAACAAATCGGATACTTAAATAGTATCTTGGTTCCTGTTCCGTAGTTTCCGTCTTGTGACTTTTCCTGAGCGGAGATTTCCAGATGTAGCAATGTTACATTTCTTCCTTCTCGCTCTGCTCAGTGATTCAATGTATTTTGCAAACTTTATGTGTGTTTCCATTGTAATTTTTACTATAAAAAATGTTAGCTTAGGGAGGGATTTTGCCACTTGCCATTTTGCCTTTGCCGCGTGAATCTACGTTGCTGAGGATCGATGCTGAGGACTTTGTCTTGAGAGACTTTACCGAGAGACTTGTCCTGACCCGTTCTGACACTTAGTTAGAATAGGTAACTATGAGAAATGATTTATTCTGATTGATTTACTTTGACTAATTTTAGATAAAGCAATATAATTTTAAACATGGTGTTGAATTTTCTTTCTTGTCAATTATTGGGTTTATATTTCTGATCATTATTGTATATGTTGTGTAGATTATGTTATTGATTAGGACAGTCACAAAACCAGATCTGATCGACCTGATATCGATGCAGGGTGTTTAGGTGTTTTCTTTCCACAGGTTTATTGCTGGTAGAGTATTTGAGCGTGTGTTAGTGAAATGGGCCCTAGCGTATGATGAATGTATGTGCGTGTAACTGTGTGATTACTCTATCCGTGGTAGTGGGCATATTTTAGATACCCTGATCCCTATCAACCCAATCAGGATAGGGTTTGATTCTTAGCACAACATGATGACCTTCCATTGCCTGATAATCAACTATTTTGGCTATTGGATACGACCAATGTAGCTTGTGATTAATTCACTTTTTCATGGAAAGAATTAAAGTATGGATGGAGATGGAGAGAGGGCTTATGGGTAGTGATGCAATTCCTGTTACAAGCTGCAGCACAATCAACAGGAGAAGAAACTCTTTTGCTGTTGTTTGAGATATTTGTATATTTACTCGTGTGTTACCTGTGGCTAATGACTATTCAGAAGGAATCCATAACAACCCTGAATGAACTCGAGGAAAGGCAATGAGTGATGTCTCCCTGCTTTTAAAACACATGGCTCAAAGTTAAAAGCCTCCAATGCCAGGTAGAGCTCTTTAAGATGTTAGCAATGCATCTTACTGGTTGACGAGGCAGGGGTCTGCCAAGGATAGCGCTTGGCACCTAAAAGTGGCCCATAGGTGCAAACGCATTTTCCCATCGCACAGAAGGGGAACATCCAAATGTCTTTTCTGGATATTAAGCTTTGCGAGAGTATGAATGACTAGCAACAGTCTTCTGGGGCAACTGGTTTCTGTCATTGCTTCACGCACCTCTGCATCGTCACACAAGAATTGACCCTAGTGCATCACAGCTTTAAGCTTCTTCAAGAATTTGATTTTTTTTTTTTTAAGTGGGTCTCATTGACAGGGAATAGGATGTCCCCATCAATGGAACGGTGCTAGTGTAAGTCGCTGTGCAAAAGTCACAATCATTTTGAGTGACGTTTCTGAAACATTGTTGATAATGTACTATTAAATGCTGTGACAAAGTACTACCATCTCCTCGCAGAGGTGGCGGCCCGTGCAATAAAAGAAAACTTCATACAACGGAGTGTTCTTGTTCCTACATTTTTTTGTTTTGTTTTTAATTATTCACCTGCTGAAGGAATCACCGTAGTAGATTTCGTGAGGCTAGAAAGTTAAACCCTCAGTTATTTTAACTCCAAAACCTGAATGAGGACCAGGGGATTACAGACTCCGAACACTGTGTGGCAGCAGCTGCAGTGTCTACTTTAAAAAGAAAAACGTGCAATTACAAAAATGTTTCAACCAGAAATCTCCAACGAGGACATTTTGTGCAACGTTTGAGTGGAGAAACACGTTAACAATTACAATTAGTGTGTTTAAAATAAAAATAAATAAAAAAAGCAGCAAGTACATGTGACCTTTAGTTAGTTATCTATGTAACAGCATCACAGTGCGTTTTAAGTAGTACTGTGTGGTAAGGAACTGATGGCAACTTTAGAAGTTGACCAGAAACACCCTGCGTCCTATAAATCATTAAAACCACAAGCATACCTATCCTCTCATTTCAGCGGGTTTCTAAAGAAATCATACATGGACTATCGGATGGGCCAGCACGTGTCAAAAGATCTACTCCCCTCCTGGAAACAGAGTTACCAATCAGAAAAATGCCGTCTATGCGGATACAAAATAGAATCTCTAGCCCATATTTTTTGTGTATGTCCAGCAGTAATGGCTCAGAGACGACGGTACTTAAAGCAAATTTTTAATGTCCTAAAAGTTCGAACTTGTAGACAAGCAGTAATTAGTTGGCTGGGAGGATCCTCCATAATCCTGGCATGCAGGGGAATCAAATTTTTGGGGGCGGTAAGGTTTCGCCTGAAGCAATTAGAGCAGGAAGATCGTGACATCGGAACCCTTAAGGAAAAAAGAAAAAATAAAAAAAAAACAGACTGTGCAAATAAATAATTTAGATTTCATAGAGATAGAATGTCCCGAGCTTGAATCAAACTTTTTACAATTGTATTTAACAAGTTTTACGGGACTTTGGTGACAATGATTAGATGTTTTTATGGTTCTTTACAATTTTATATATATTTATTCATACATGTGGGTATTGTGATAATTTAACAAATTATACAATAAAACTTTTTGACTTTTGACACCCTGCCCCACCTCCTCTTCGTCATTCTTATTGAAGAGACACTTTACCCTTGGGCGTGGATAATTAGTATGTCAATGAATCTAGTGGACAACTACTATGACCCCATCAGCATCTCAAGAGTCAGCATAGCGACTGGTGTTGTGCCATCCTCAAACACAAGGCGCTTTGATGCCGACATGCTAAGCAAATGGCTCATCCTTAACAAGGGCCAAATAAGCCTTTTTGAAATGGACCAGAAGTCAACAGCGAGACTTCTAGGACATCAACCAACTCTATTGGAAGAGTGAGCACATTAGATGTTCTATCCTGTGTACATAGAATATACCTGTGTACCAGGTTTGTGGAATATGCCTCATCCAGATCAGCCTGGGCTATGCGAAACCTTTGATTCCGTGACCCGTTAGCTGTGCACTGCCTGCAGCTATGATCTGGTGCTTGGAAGGCCCAGATGTTGAGCTAGGGATTCAAACTCCTTAGAAAAGAGGATGATGAAGGATAACCCTGAATGGAGAATCCATTAAAGAAGCCACCTTGTGACAAACATTCTGAGGGACTATTTTTTTAAGCCTTTAGCAACCCTTTTGCACCGCCGTTGCGTCATTTTTGGTGACGCAGCAGTGGCGTAAACAATGCACCACATTGGGCCATATTTACAAGGCAGATGCGTCACTCTGTAAACCCCATGCGTCACATTATACCGGGATCAGGTATTATGTATGCAGGGTGGGCGTTCCCAGGCAAGAAAGCCTCGTAGAAGTGGCGTAGTGAAATGTATCAGATTTCACTGCGCCACTTCTAGGGAGCCACTGTTTCAAAACCCTAAGCCTGCCTCATAACAGGCATAAGGGTGATGCAGTGCAATACATATGGGTCTCCCCCATGCACTGCTGGAGTTGCGTCATCCTTATGACACAACTCCAGCAATGCGTGAGTTTTGTGGCAACGGATACGTCAGGATACTTAACGCAACTGTCAATCCTTGCAAAATGGAGTGCCGTACAGTGAATACGGCGCCTCCATGGTGTTGCAAGGAGGGCGGAGTGAAAAGTGTCACATCGCAATTTTATTGCAGCAATGCAACTCTTTTCATAAATGAGGCCCTACATTCGGACACAGTGTACAATAATTACACTGTAGTTATTGGGAGCCTAGCCCTGTTTTCCTGTTGAAAGTGTGCCCGTGACGTGCACACACTCTGATTAATGTGAGAACAGAGATAATTCTTTTTCCACGACAAAGAGCTAAAAATGTAATTTGCATAACGACGTTGTCAATGTGTCACGTTTCTAGATTTTATTGAGTCACTGTATACTTTAATATTAAAAAGTCACCTGTACTGACTTTTATTAAATTGATTAGACGTGTTTCTTCTTCCCTTATGTAAATTTCGTAATTTTTCCATTCTAATATTTATTTTAATACTCCAGTTGCTTGCGTTTTTATGTGCTTAATCCTTTAACTTGAAGTTGTACTAGTTGAGCTCCACTTCTTCCAGCACCAGTTAAAGATGTAGGTTGTGTAGCTCTAATAGATCAACATTGGTGAGTCAATATGGTGTTTCAAGAAGAACACATGCCTCATCTGTGTGTTCAAGCTTCTAGGTTAGGGCTTTGGTGGGGACAGCTAAAGTTTATTAAACTTGTAGCTATTCTCGAATTCTCTACCTGGTAAACTAATTTCTAACACAAACTATGCAAGAGATACCATGAATAGTTAGCTAACCAAGATTCTGAAATTGGGGGTCATTGAGGAGTCCCCGAAACCCCAGAGTAGTTGAGTGGTACTTATATCAAAGGTAGATTACATCATAGGTCTAGGCCCAACACGCCTGCAGGTCCTGCGGTGCAGGTCCCACGCCTTCTGATCCTGATGCTCCCCACCCCGCATGACCTTTTGTTTGTTTAGTTGAATTATGGTGTGACGCTGCTGTCTCTTTAATGTTTTGTGCTCAGCACGCAAGTGCGGAGCTGCTCAAAGCTTGACAGCTAAAAAACAAACATTTATTAGAGAAAGTGAGAGGACCCCCTTTCACCTAGTGGATGGAACCTCCATGTGTAACAATCAGTACTTCCCTGCAGAGCACGTGAAAGGAATTTACAGAATAGCATGCCCTTCTGTTAACCCTGGGCAGTGAACTCCGCTCCGCTCACGGAGTTTGGGGTGTTTTCCGCACTCCGCGATACGCGGAGCTCGCGGAGTTCCGAAAAACTCAGCTTTGTGCAGCGGAGCAGAGTTTTTTTCCTTGCTCGCGTTCACCAATGTCAAGTTGGCAAGAACAAGCGTGGAAAATCCACCTCTCGGCGAGCTTTTTCCTCGTTCGTGATCGTCAACATTAAGTTGGCGAGCGTGGAAAATAGATTTCTCAACGCAGGGGGGTCAGGTTTGTCATTGTGAGTGGTCGCGTATGCTTGTGACCACTCGTGTTGAGAAACTGCCCGTGTGCGTTGAGAGAACAGCCGCTCGAGTAAAAATCTACTCGAGCGGCAGAAAAGGAAAGCTTGTGCTGTGTATGGTGCCTTTTGCAATGATTGCACAGTGCGGACAAGCATCCAGCACTATGCAATCACCGCGAACAGCATTTTTCTATCACACGCCACCGCTTGCGGACCTCTGCATAGCGGGCGTTTTTTTTTCCACTTCGCGGAGTTTCGCGCAGCTCTGCGAACTCCGCCCAGGGATACCTTATGTTACTAACAGTAGTGTACGGTATAGCATGCCTTTATGTTACTGACAGTAATGTGGGTGATTGGGGCTTAAGGAACAGCTAGATAACTTGAGCCCATTGCAGTGTTGTAACAAGGGTGCCATAAGTTCTGATACATGCAAAGAATATGTGCTCCCTAGCTACTGTCTGAGTACTAAATGACAGACATAATTGCGGCTCTATGGGCCCTTTATTATAGATTCTATTGCGCCTGCTGTATATTGGTATCTACACTGCCACCACTGACAGCACACAAAAGGTGGTAAGAGATGGCAGCCAGCCAGGCACTCTTTCAGGATGGAGGATAGGCTGCAGCAGCAGAGAACATGTACTGCCTCACCATCTTGGGGCAAAGCAGAAGTTCTGTACTGGCAGGGGTGGTGCCTCGGTTAGGGCAGTGGGGCATTGCCCTACTCATTATTTTAGCAGCACCATGGCCACCCCAAAAAAATATATTAGTAAGCGCTGCTTCTGACTGGGGGGTAACTCAAGTGATCGAGCGAGGAGCGCTCCAGGCAGGTCCTGAAAAAGCCAAGTCACCATTGCGGGCCAGAGGGAGTGGGGCTTATAAAATTGAAACAGTATTGCCACTGCTGGAGCAGAGTTTTCTTTTAGAAAATTCTGGGGCTTTTGAAGCTCTGGCATGTCTATGTGTTTTATTAATTTATTAATAATTAACAATTAATTATTTTGTCTTGTGCAAGTATGTTTCACTAATCAACCTGTTTGTCTTAGACACAAGAGAAAGTTACATGAGGGTTAGCTTATGTGTGCTGTTCATGTATTTACAATAACGTGCAAGTTTTCATGTTTAAACGTTGCTGTGTGCTATTTATTTTGAGCACAAAACGCTGTGTGAATTAATGTTTTTTATGTCGCAAAGCTAGATAAATGCATACACATAGGGGTATTAGTGGGGTAACACTGTTTAATCATTATGTTGTATTAACGTTGTTTTTATTTCTTTTAAATTGAGATGGTCTATTGTGGCCTATGGAGGCCTAATTCTTGTCGGCTGACTTGAAAGCCTGGCCTCGAGTGAATATTTCTGTGATGTGGCAAGAGAGACCCCTGCTGGAAATTGGTTGAAGACAACTGATCGTAGTCCTTCTATAAAACTTTCCATGAGGACATCAGCAGTTTGGAGGATCTCCAAAAGAAAAGATTTGTCCTTGGTGCACAAAGGAGCTTCTGAAATGAACAATGTGCTGAAGCCGGGTTGCCGAGGGAAATGAACGAGATGGATACTTTAATAGTTTCTGTTTCTTGGTTCCTGTTCCGTAGTTTACGTATTGTGACTTTTCCTGAGCGGAGATTTCGAGATGTTGCAAAGTTACATCTCTTCCTTCTTGTTCTGTTCAGTGATACAGTTTTTCTTGCCAAATTTTATGTGAGTTTCCATTGTATTTTACATTATAAAAACTATTAGCTTAGGGAGGGCTCCCCCCACTCTTTCGTCGCCTTTGCCGCGTGAACTTGCGTTGCTGAGGCCTGATGCTGAGGACTGTCCTGAGAGACTTTACCAAGAGACTGGTCCTGACCCGTTCTGACACTTAGTTAGAATAGGTAACTATGAGAAATGATTTATTCTGATTGATTTTACTTTGACTAATTTTAGATAAAGCAATATAACTTTTAAACATGGTGTTGAATATTCTTTCTTGTCAATTATTGAGTACATTTTGATTATTGTTGTTGTATAGCTTGTATAGAGTATGATTAAGGATAACCACTATAATCAGATCCTATCGTCCTAGATATAGATGCAGGGTTTTCCTTCCCACAGGTCTTATGCTGGTAGAGTATTTGAGTGTATGTTAGTGAAATGGGCCCTAGCGTATGAAGAATGTATGTGCGTGTAACTGTGAGATTACTCTATCTGTGGTAGTGGGCATATTTTTGATACCCTGATCTGTATCAATTTCTCTGGTAGCAGAGGATGGTTGTAGATGGTTGTCTTGATCTGATAAGATAAGATTGCTTGTATATTGGCTTATTGATTATTGATTTATTTTGATGTTGTTGGTATATGTACTAATACTAAATGTTGGAGTCGTAATGTTGAGTTATATGTAGTGCTTCTGGAATTTGGAAGCTGTGGAAGCAGTTCCGTAGTAGGGCAGAGTAAGGTGTATATGCTGCTCTCGGGAAAGACGGGATTGTAAGGAATTACGTGTGACAATTGAAGTTGCACGTTCACATTGTCTGGGTTCGGATTCAGTGACATCGTCGTATGTTACTATTAGAATATATTTCTGGTATATAAGGAGTGTGTATGATAGTGAAGGTTATCTGTGAAACTCTGGTCTTAAGTCCCAGGGATCCTTAAGGATTTCCGTTAAAGCTTATCGCGGGAGGAGTAATAGGTATTCTCTGAGCTTGTTTGAGGAACTGGGCAGAGGTAAACTGCTTAGTTGTTGAGTTATAATTCTGTACAGAGACAGGTTGTGCTGTTCTCGAGAAGCAGGATTCTGTGTGCATGTACTATATTTTCCTTGTATGAATGTGCGTGAATGCATATACATTTATTGACTGTAAGACTCTTTGGATAAGTCCTAGAGAAAACAGTTATGCGATGTATGAAAGTTGTTGATTCTTGAGAAATAGACTCTCTTTTACTGTTCTGTGGTTAGCGAAGCAGACAATGGAGATGTTTTTATGTTGTAACTAATAGATTTTGTAGAAATTTTGACACACGAAGTCTACTGAGAGTTTTGTAAAGGAGGGGTAGACGAGTGACAGAGACAGGAGACAGAGACTGCAGCGACTGTTGACGTCAGAAGGTCCGCGCACTGATTGGAAAGTGAATCAGAATAGGGTTCGCGCTGGGATTGGTGCGTTAGTGTGAGTCGCGCAGGGATTGGAAAAGTTGTCTAGTGACGTAGACGCTCCAGGATTGGTGCGTAGTGTGAGTCGCGCTGCTATTGGTTGAGAAACTCGTATTGTATATTTATAATACGGAGAGGGTAGAGAGTTTGATAAGCGCTTGCAAAAATGTATTACCAAGAAGAGAAAAAGAAAAAGACGTTCTTTGGAAAAGTTAAAAAGTGGTTTAGCAAGGATAAAGAGGTTAAAACGAGAGAGGGTGAGTTGTTACCTCCAGCGAAAACGCCTGCATCCTTCATGGCTGTAAAATATGGATTGCATACCTGTATATGGTTGCAGAATTGGGTTAAGTATACTAAAGAAGATGGTGTTCTAGCATTTCCAGAACATGGTTCATTTAATTTGGCCGTGTTGAGAAACTTACGGGAAAAGATGTTATGTCTTGACCCGAAGCCGAGACCTACACAGTTCGAAGCTTTAGTGGAATGGGAAGAAGAAGTTCATGACCGAGAAAAGCAAAGATCTGGAGGGTATTATAGGTACATGTTTGGGAGGAGACATGATCGGGAAACACATCAAGATCGAATGAAAAGATGGCGAGATGCTTGTATGTCAGAGGGATTATATCCAATGAGAACAGTTGAAGCTTCTGCTCCTTCGACAGAAAGAGCTTCTGAGTCAGACATGAGAAGGTATGGAGAATATGAGGATGAGGTCTTAAATGACATGATTTACAAGAGACCACCTCCATATAGAACAGAACCAGATGAGAGTACACCAGTTGTTTCTCCGATAAGAGATACAGTTGAGAAAGAAAAAATGACACCTGAATCAAGAAGTAGTAGTTCTTTCAGGGAGAGAGAGAGTCGAGGTAGTGAGGAAAATGCTAGAAAATTAGGAAAAACGACAACGGAACTAGCTGAGAAGATTAGAGAGTTAACGAAGAATCTGGAAGCTGTTACGGTGCCTGTAACTATAGGTCCAGTTATGCCTGTGTTTGACAAACAGAGAGCAGGTGAGAATGGACTGGTAATTCCATATATTGCAAATGAATCGACAAATTCAGTTGGTCCTTCAGGAGATTCAGAAAAAAGGATAGGGAGAAGTGACCTGAGACAAACCAGACATGAAACATGTAGTGAACTATTGGATGTCAGTGAACCTAGTTGTTCAGGGATGCCGATTTTAGAACCGCAGAAAAAAGTGGTTCCAGTAAGAAAAACTGCAGAAATAACAGTGGACGATTTAAACGATTGGATGAAAGTTCTTCAGAAAAAGGATAAAGATTCACAAGTTATTGATGTGGTTAAGTTACGTATAGAATTAGAAGAGCTTGTGACAGGAACAGTTCCAACAGAGATCCTGAAGAGTCATCATGATGGTGAATTAATGTTTATGTGCAAGAGCATAACATGGAGAGCAAGAAATACTCATGATAGATTAAGAGCAATAGCAAATGAGCAAGGAGTTGACATTGATAGAGTAAAGGCTTTGCAGAAAACGTACAGGATGGATTTCACTGAGAAAGACATTGAAAATTTGAATACTTCTGGTAGAACAGGACAGATGAAAGAAATGGTAGCATTACTGCGTAGATGGGGTGATGTAGAAAAGTGGAAGGATAGGTGGTATAAGAAAAGAGAGGAATCTGAGGATAGAACAACTTATTCAGCATTTCCAGTGAGAGAAAAAGAGAAACCAGTGGAGAATTATCCGATGAGAGAAATACCTGGAGGAGGATATGTACATGTTCCATGGACCAGACAGGATATTTTATCATTTACGAATGATTTTCCTCGATTGAGAGAAAAGCCCGTCGAGTGGTATAGGCAGGTAGATAGGTTTGTGAAGTTGTCAAAAGTGCTGTGGGTTGACCTGAATAGCCTGTTTGATATAATTGTTCCAGCAGACTTGTGGACTGAGTGTAAAATAGTTGTGAGTTGGCCTACTGAGGAATATCCAAGAGATTCAAGAACAGGGGCACCAGATCCAGAAGTGATGAGGAAGTATGATCAGGTGATGGTATACCTGAAGAGTAAAGTTCCTCCAAAAGAGACAGACTGGGTTAAGATAGATCGAACACAACAGGAAGCAAAAGAATCAGTTCATGCTTTTTACGAGAGGCTGATACTGGCTTTTAAACAATTCAGTGGAGACGAACACCTGGGTGACAAGGATTTGAGTCATTTTGTATATAGGTTTGTATATGGTCTTAGACCTGAAATTGGTGAGAGAATTCGTGAACACACAGTGGACTGGCAGAGTAAAAAAGTAGATGAGATTTTGAGACATGCAAAATATTTCAGTGATGAAATTGAAGCAAAACAGAGAAAGCTGAAAGAAAAAGCAATGTGGGCACAAGTGAAAGTTGCAGAAAGACAGGAAGCACAGTTAGTGGAACAGGCAAATAATCCAGGAAATAATGGAGGAAATAGACCGAGATTTGCAGGAAAAGGAAGGGGAAGTCTTGAGGAAGCCAAAAAGAAGTTCCCTTGTCACAACTGTGGCCAGCTGGGACATTGGAGATCTGAATGTCCTAATCCACCATTAAATGAGGGTAAATCCTTAAATCAACAGGTGCAGAATGATGGGAATAACCAGCAGCAACAACAGCAGAAAGTTGTGAGACAGCAGCAGAGTCAAGAGCCAAAACCGCCCTTACCGCAGAATAGAGGGGTACAAAAGTACAATCAGGACTCAGGATTCTTCAATGATGAGCAGGTAAACAAACCGAGACGTACTAACAAAGTACAGCAGTACTTGTTAAAAAGTGAAGGGAGTGAGTCTGAGGGTGATTATTGACGGTGCCGAGGAGAGGAAGAAGAGTGCATACTTGGTGCAACTCTAGAAATAGACCAGGCAGGACCATTTGTGGATGGGAAAATAAATGAGAAGAGTGTTACTTTTTTGGTAGACACAGGTGCGACGAGATCAACTGTCAGGTCAACAGATGTTAGAAATCTTCCTCTCTCGGATGAAGCAATCCAAGTAGTTGGTGTAGCTAATACACAAATCAGAACACGTCTTACTGAACCAGTAAGAGTACAGATAGGGAAATTCTCAGACATGCACAGATTTATTGTCTGTGACACGAGTCCAGTGAACCTGTTAGGTAGGGACTTATTGTGTAAAATGAATTGTACAATTTTTTGTACACCAGATGGAATAGCTTTTGAGACACCAGATGATGATGTTTTCTACCGAATGACTCTAGAGAATAGAGAAAATGAGTTAATTGGTGCATTTCCAGTGTTTAATCCGGAGGATTTGCCTCAAGTGCTGAGAGACACAGTGAAAAGAGCAGTTTGGGATTTTACAGGAGAGGATGTGGGATTGATGAATAATGTAGATCCAGTGAAAATTGCAGTGAAAGAGGGAATTACATATCCTAACATTCCTCAGTATAAAATGACACCAGAAATAATTGAAGGGATAACTCCTATAATTGAGAAAATTATTCAGCAGGGAGTTCTGAGAGAACTACTGAGTAGTCCGTGTAATTCACCGATAATGGGACTGAAAAAGCCTAATGGCAAATTCAGGATCGTGCAAGATCTGAGAAAAGTTAATCAAATTGTGGTGGCATGTTGTCCTATTGTGCCAAATCCATCAGTGATTTTGTATCAAATTCCACATGATGCTGAGTGGTATACAGTGATTGATTTGTGTCATGCGTTCTTTTCAATTCCATTGCATCATGATAGCCAGCCGATTTTTGCATTTAGGTTTGGCCAGCGTATTTTAGCATGGTGTCGTATCCCACAGGGGTATACGGAGAGTCCTTCGATATTCAATCAGTTATTGAAGAAATCGTTGGAAAGTTTGATCATGCCTGAGAGCTCAGTGCTAGTACAGTATATTGATGACCTACTTGTGGCATCAAAGACACGTGAAGCTTGTGAGGTGGATACCATAGCTTTACTGAATCATCTGGCAGATGGAGGGTTAAAGGTATCTCCAGCCAAATTGCAATTTTGCAAGAAAGAGGTGCATTATCTTGGACATAATATTGAAAAGGGTCTGAGAAAAGTGACTGACCTGTGAGCGCGAGCTCTGTCCTGCGAGGTCCTTCCTGTTGGGCTGTTTGTTCTGCTGCTGCACCTCGCGGAACCCGCTCCGCGGGTCCCGCTTCGCCCGTGTGCCTGGGCGCATCGTTGCTGATTCCTGACAGGGGAGCTGCCTGAATCTCGGGGGAGCAGGGCTGCGAGCGCCAGGTGAGGATCAGGGACTCCATTGCCCAGGAGTCCCTGTGCTGCCATCATTTCCTGCACCTGGACGCTCTCCCTGCTGGCCACGCCCCCTAAGCACAGCTGAAAAGAGCCTGCTTGTCCATAGCTCTTTGGGAGACATTGACTGACCTGTGAGCGCGAGCTCTGTCCTGCGAGGTCCTTCCTGTTGGGCTGTTTGTTCTGCTGCTGCACCTCGCGGAACCCGCTCCGCGGGTCCCGCTTCGCCCGTGTGCCTGGGCGCATCGTTGCTGATTCCTGACAGGGGAGCTGCCTGAATCTCGGGGAGCAGGGCTGCGAGCGCCAGGTGAGGATCAGGGACTCCATTGCCCAGGAGTCCCTGTGCTGCCATCATTTCCTGCACCTGGACGCTCTCCCTGCTGGCCACGCCCCCTAAGCACAGCTGAAAAGAGCCTGCTTGTCCATAGCTCTTTGGGAGACATTGACTGACCTGTGAGCGCGAGCTCTGTCCTGCGAGGTCCTTCCTGTTGGGCTGTTTGTTCTGCTGCTGCACCTCGCGGAACCCGCTCCGCGGGTCCCGCTTCGCCCGTGTGCCTGGGCGCATCGTTGCTGATTCCTGACAGGGGAGCTGCCTGAATCTCGGGGAGCAGGGCTGCGAGCGCCAGGTGAGGATCAGGGACTCCATTGCCCAGGAGTCCCTGTGCTGCCATCATTTCCTGCACCTGGACGCTCTCCCTGCTGGCCACGCCCCCTAAGCACCCTCCCCCTATATCAGGTGCAGCTTCTTCCGCGGCGCGGGAGCGCGCGGGAGGGCGCCGGGAGAAGCCCGGGACAAGGGCGGGACCGTCTGTGGCCGTCCGGGGCCGAAGGTGGCCGGGCTGGGCCTACCCTCTTGGATTGTGCTTCCGACCCCTGGTCTCTTACACTCGTGGAGCCGCCCGCCGAGTTTAATTTATTGTGAACATTATGCCGTCCCCTGCAAGGGAGAGCACCCCACTAAAACCGGGTGGAGCAAAGAATAGGACTCTAGAGAATTATTTCTCCCGGGCAGTGGGGGAGGGGGACAAAGAGTGTAATCTGTCCAGGTTAAGGGCAGAACGGAGATGCTCAATAGATAATATGAAAAACACGCCCCTCGGAGACCAACTTATTTTACCAAGGGAGGAGTTGTCCCGAATTGATGATGTCCCACTATTGCTGAGGGATCGCACTAACATGTCACCAGTTGAAGCCTTGAGTATAGCCCCAGAAATTAGTTCTAGCCCCCCAAGGGTGACCATTGATTTAGTGTCCCAACCCCCCCCGGCCCCTCCAGCCTCGAAGATTAGGAAAACTAAATCTAAGCCAACTAACACACAAGTAGCCTTTGGACCTCCTCCAAATAAACGCAGGAGGAAATCGAGGGGAGTTCAAGGAAAGAGCAAACCCAAGGTTCCACACTCGGATTTTGGGAAGTTTTTAAAAACCCCCACATTAGTAGAGAAACCATTGGTCGATTTACACCCTAAACCTATTGCTCATGAGGATCCAACTCCTACTATGATAAAAGACACAGGAGTTGGTATTGCTAATATTCCCTTGTCTGTTGTCCCGCTGGGAAACCTAGAATTTTTGCTAAGGTCCCTGTTATTACCGATCAGCGAGAGTATTAAAAAGATTGAGATCAGACTAACCATTTTAGAGGCCACATTGGGCAGTCTGAAAACTCCAGCTGGCAGACAGGGAAGGCAATCAGAGTCCACCCCCTCCACTGTAGCCCCTAAGCAGTCGGCAAATAGTGTCGCCAATCCAGTCCCTCCACAAGCTGTGAATGTGGCACCCTCGCAACAACCCACAAGGCCAAAGCCTGCAACAGCTAAGCCCCCTAACACCAATATGCCCAACCCTCCTTTAGGATCTGTACCCCCGGCACAGCCGGTAGACAAGAGCACCCCGACCCCTTTAATGAAGCTCACCCTGAGACCACGCAGACCCAATTTACCTCCAGAGACCAATGCTTTTACTGTCGTTATGGCAGGTGTCCCCCCACTTGAGGAAGGTGAAACGGAGGACTTTTGTGCCCTAAAAAGTAGGGCAATCAAGTGGTTAAATATAAATAGACCCCTCCCGACACATTTTAATAACGAAATTATAATGGTAAGAAGGGTACCATGGGTGGGAAGAACACAAAAATCCATTAAAGGGGACTGCATACTGGTGAGTTTTAGGGACACAGGAACGGTGTCCCATATATGTCAAGGGAAAAACAGATCTAGGGAATCCACCATCCAAACCCTCCATGTGTCGTTCTTTTTTCCCATCATCCCAGTCCTATCTCAGCAACCCCAAACTCATGACAACTGGGAGAGGGTTGGCAGGAGGGGGAGTCACCAGGCCTTTAACCCTAGGCCGTTTTTTGGCCGACCTGAACAACCCTTTTTTTCCTATAACCGGTTCCATTGCCTAAATGGCCTTGAAGGGGTCGATTGACAGACAGACAATGCCCCCCAGGGTTGTATAGAAATTGGAGGTACGGTAGAAAGACTGGAGGAGCAAAGATCCAAGGCTCAGCAAATCCTGGTGGTTGGTGAGGGGGAACCAAACTGCGTTGTGCCAAAGGAAATAGTTGTAGACAAGACAGGAGGGGGACATGGGCAGGGAATGCAAAGATCAATGTGGGAAAGAAGACCAAGGGCCCAGGGGGGTGCTGAATGGAGTGGAGAGGGTGTGAGACTTATCTCATGGAATATAGCGGGAATAGCGGGCAAATTCAACAATAAGGAATGGGTGGACTTCATTAGAACATTTCACATTATATGTGTACAGGAGACATGGGCTGTGGAGAATAACTACCATCTGCAGGGGTACAAGTGTTTTTTTGTTCCCGCCCGAAAATCTAGCTCAGGGAGAGCAATGGGCGGTGTGTCCATCTATGTAGATTTAGACCTGCCAGGCACCTGGTCCTTTCCAGACTGGTTCTCATATGGGATACAGGCGGCTCGGTTCCAGGGAAAGGGGTTACGTTTCTCTGTTTTTAACATATATAGCACCGAGTTAGAAAATAGCCACACCCCGGTATTAACTGAACTCGACCAAAGGTTAGGAAAAGAAATCATATCCCAGAATAAGGGACCGTCTGGTGGACTGCTTGTGGTGGGGGATTTTAATTGTCACCTTTGTCCGGCACTGGTCAAAAAGAACACAGATTGGGCGCAATGCCCAATTGAGAAGGGACCGCATTTTTCTCACTCGCCTACTGGGTCGGCTCTTAGGTTGCTTCGGCTTAAGTACGACCTAGAGCACACCATTAATATGGTAGACCCACAGTCGGATGGTACACTCCCACCAACTTTTAAGGGCAGGGGCTGCTCGTCTATTATAGATTATATTCTGGTCTCGAGATCCCTGGTTAATAAAGTAGTCAGTGTAGGGATAGACTGGAACACTTTCAGCGACCATAACCCGCTTGTTTTAATGCTCGCATATAGGGCGGGTATTGGCTCCAATGCCCATCGTTCAATCGTGGAGAGGGTCACCGATCAAGGCAGGAGACTGAAATGGTCCAAAATAGATGGGGCAAAGTTCTATAAAAACCTGAGCGATAAGGGTCTGCTGGCCATAAATGAATGTTTGGATCTGGAAGTCCAGGGACCAAGGTTACTAGAAGCATTTAACCACATTGCCAACCTGATAGACGGATTACTAAGGTCCAGTGCGCCCACGCGTAATCTGGTCAATCCCCGGTGGTTTGATAAAGATTGTTCCAAGACACTGAGGGAACTGAAATGCTCCCTTAAGTCAAAACCACGAGATCCACAAGTAATCAGGGCATGCAGAGAAAAATATAAAAAAGAGACCAAAAGGAGGAAACTCACCCTGCAGGCAGAAGCTTGGGCAGATCTGAGAGAGGCAGGGGAAAGAAGGGACCTAGCGGGGTTTTGGAGAATCATCAATAAACCGACCTTTCAAGAAAATGATTCTCCGGAGATAGGGGCTAACATCCTCCCGGAGCAGTGGGTCACACACTTTAGGAGCCTGTATAACCATGAATCGGGTCACCACGTAGAGTCATCAGTAACCCCAAGTCAGGCTCCTCCGGTAGTATTTACCCTTAAGGAGATCACGGCAGGGATGGAGAGTCTAACTAAGAATAAAGCCCCGGGCCCAGATGGAATTCCCCCTGACCTTTTTCTTAGTAATATAGATCTTTGGGCCCCACTGATGACCAGGGTCCTAAACACTGCTATCACCTGCGGTCTCCCTCCATCATGGTCTAAAGCGATCATTGTGCCAATCTTTAAAAAGGGCAACAAGGACGACCCCAAGTGTTATCGGCCTATTTCCCTGATTGACGTCTCGGCTAAACTTCTGGGAAGGGCACTCCTGAACAGATTGTCCGAGTGGACCGAAGAGAACAACATCTTCTCGGACACTCAATATGGGTTCAGGTCAGGGAGGTCCACCAGCGACCAATGCCTGAACCTATATATGCTGACTGCCAAATATACTCTGGCCAGTAAGGAACCCATTTATATGGGATTCATGGACCTGGCAGCAGCATTCGATCACGTCAACAGAGGGAAGTTGTGGGACATGATGGCAGGGATGGGGATCGAGAGCGGCCTAATTACCATACTAAGAGAGCTGCATAGCGACACCACGGCTAGAGTTAGATTTAACAGGGAGGGAGGTTTGACGGACTCCTTTCCATGCAAAAGTGGAGTCAGACAAGGTTGTATTCTTGCCCCTTTTTTGTTCTCCCTTTACATTAATAATTTGGAACAGTTTCTTTTGGGCTTAAAGGCAGATTCCCCAAGGGTTGGGACGCGGCAAATCCCTGTCCTGCTTTACGCAGACGACGCGGTCTTGCTGGCACGTACACCACGAAGCCTACAGATTCTGATAGATGGGTTCGTCAAGTTTATGAGCGATCTGGACTTATCTGTCAACCTAAGCAAATCTTACGTGCTCCTGGCAGGCAAAAAACCTTCCTCAAAATTTTCTTACACAATAGGCTCCCATTGTTTAGAGGAGGTTAAAACGTTCTCCTATCTCGGAGTAACCTTTGATGGTGCTCTTCAATTTAACTCCTTGGTGGAAGAGCGCTGTAACAAAATGATTGCCTCTAACGGGGCAATAGCCGGATATGGCAGGAGGTTGGGCAGATGGAGTCCGGAACAGGTGATGAACCTGTACGGCTCCATAACATGCGCTAAAGTAAGCTATGGGGCAGAAGTTTGGGGCTTCGTGAATACCTCTAGAATTGACCAGGAAGAGAACAAACATCTGAAATCTATCCTGAGGGTACCACCCAGCACTGCTGGACTCATAGCTCACAGGGAGCTAGGGAGGCCATATCTGGTCGATTTGTTAAAACTTAGGCCAATTGTGGCGTGGCTAAAAATCTGGGTAAATCCAGACGCGCATCTAAGTAGAAAAATCTTACTGGACTGCCTAGGTAGGACCCACTGCATGCGCATCCCATGGCTCAAATATGTGAGAAACACTCTTGAGGAACTAGGGTTTGGAAACCTCTTCAAGAACCCCACCACCATTTCAGCACAGCACAAGAAACAAGTAGGGGAAATTTTCCTAGAGCGGAAAACCCAATGCCGTGCTCTGGCTGAAGGGGAAAAAAAGTCAATAAGGGCTCATACTTTGGTGAAGAGTGTGGAGGGTATGGAGCCCTACCTGTATCTTGTACACAATGCACAGGACAGATTTCTTATGTGCCGTTTCAGACTGAGCCTACTTCCTTTTATGTTGGCCTCGCCAGCAGGTTTTACCATGTCAATCGAGCAGAAGGGACCCTGCGGCTGCGACAATCGGTCTCCGCAGGACTCCCTTCATTTTACTTTGCTCTGTCCCTATTATTCAATGCCCAGGCGTAGATTTCTAGTAGACATCCTAAAAAAGGCCCACCTGGAACATGCCAGAGATGCACTAATCTACTTGCAAAAAGCTTCTGACCCGCTAACCTTGTGTTGTGTTATGAATTTTATCAAGGTTGCGGTCCGACTAAGAAAGACGAGGGGAGAGGATTAAAAGACTTGTGACTCCCTGTTTTAAATTTACAGCCTTGTATGTTAGTATTTTATTGTTATTTATGCACAAGGATCTTGACTAATATTTAATGCCGTTTTATCTATGTATATGTATGTGTGCTTTTATGGTGTTTTTTAATCACCGAATAAAGATTCTTGAATTGAAAATTGAAAATTGACTACTGACAGGATCAGGATAATCAGAGAAATGAAAGCTCCAAAAACCCAGAGAGAAGTGAAAATGTTCCTGGGTATGGTGGGGTATTGTCGTCAGTGGATAATTAATTTTTCCCTGATAGCAAAGCCATTGATTAAATTGACAAAAAGTGAAATGACAGATCCGTTAAATTTGGATGCAGAACAATTGGCAGCATTTGAAGAGCTCAAAACTAAAATGTGTGAGGCTCCAGCTTTGGGTATGCCAGACTATGAAAAGGAATTTGAACTGTACTGCAGTGAGAGAAATGGATGTGCACTTTCAGTGTTAATCCAGAAACATGGGCAATTGAGAAGGCCTATTGCATACTTCTCATCGACACTTGACACTGTAGCCGTGGGGTTACCAGGTTGTCTGAAGGCTGTAGCTGCGACATGCAGAAGCCTGGAACAGAGTGAGGGAATCATAATGGGGTATCCTGTAAGGGTATTCGTACCTCACAATGTGGCAATTCTTTTGACAAGAAGCAGAACTCAGCATATGTCACATAGTCGGCTGACTAAGTATGAAAAAGTGATTCTGGGAGCATCAAATGTGACTCTTGAGAGATGTGTGAATGTGAATCCAGCGACACTCTTGCCGGATATTGAAAATGTGGGTATAAAGATGGAAGATGATCATGATTGTTTGGATGTGCTTGAGTACTGTACAAAACCGAGACCAGACATAAGGGATATTCCCTTACCTGAGAATGACCATGTGTTGTTTGTGGACGGATCATGCCTGAGAAATGATAATGGTGTGCTATGTGCAGCATATGCAGTATGCAAAGTTTCAGAGGTTATGGAAGCATCACCATTGAAAGGAGTAAAATCTGCGCAAGTTGCTGAACTAGTGGCATTGACAAAAGCTTGTGAGATTGGGAAAGACTTGAGAACAACTATATTGACTGATAGTCAGTATGGATTTGGAGTGGTGCATGACTTTGGCCAATTGTGGCTACAAAGAGGTTTCTTGACATCGGGTGGAACTCCGATAAAGAATGCTGAGTTGATTGGAAAATTGCTTGAGGCAATACAGCTGCCTAAGGAGTTAGCGGTTGTAAAATGTGCCGCACATGGTTCAGGGAACGATTTTATCACTGTTGGTAACAGGTATGCCAACGATGTGGCGCAGTATTGCGCTAAAACCAACCAATCTATTAACAGGAGTAGGATGGAGGAAATGTCTCTCCTTTCTGTGATGTTTACTAATGTCCTAGAAACGTGGGATGAAGTAAAGCAGTTACAAGATGAGGCAGGAGAGGAAGAGAAACAAGATTGGGTTAAAGCAGGATGTGCTCCAAGAGAAACAGACCATGTTTGGGTCTACAGAGATGGCAGACCAGTAATGCCAAACTCAATTTTGTCGTCCATGGCAAGGATGTATCATGGCCAGGGGCATCTGGGGAGGGACGCGATGGTAAGGTCCGTTAAACAAACCTGGTACAATGCAAAGTTTAGAACTATTGCGGAGAGCATTTGTCAAAGATGTTTGATTTGTCAGCAATTTAACACTGGGAAAAAGACAGTGGTGAGTCTAGGGACAATAGGCAGAGAAGGAGGTCCTTTTACAAGAATGCAGATAGATTTCATTGAGATGCCCCAAGTGAACAGATTGAGATATGTTCTGGTGGTAGTCTGTTTATTTTCAAGGTGGGTGGAAGCTTACCCGACCAGAAGAAATGATGGATTGACAGTGGCAAAATTACTGTTGAGGGAGTTGATTCCTAGGTACGGGTTTCCAGTTACAATTGAGTCTGACAGAGGTAGACACTTTCAAAATGAACTCATTGGTTTGATTTGTGAAGCATTGAAAATACAGCAGAAGTTACATTGTGCATACCGACCAGAGGCTTCTGTTGTGGTTGAGCAGATCAATGGCACAATCAAGAATAGGATTGGAAAAATGTGTCTAGCCACTGGTATGAAATGGCCGGATGTGTTACCTCTTGTCCTGATGACGATGAGATCTACTCCAGATAGAACTACTGGTTTGAGCCCGCATGAAATAATCATGGGACGTGCTATGCGCCATGCATTCGTGCCTGTGAATAAGTTGGTGTCAATAACTGATGACATGATTTTGGATTACTGTAAAGGCCTGGCTGACGCAGTTCATTCTGTGTTTCACCAGATTGGAGAAGAAGCTACCACACTTGAGAAGAAGCAAGCCCATGATCTGAGTCCAGGTGACTGGGTAAGGATTAAGGTGCACAGAAGAAGAAATGGCTTGATTCCAAGGTGGGGAAGGCCGAGACAAGTCATTCTGACTACAACTACTGCAGTAAAGTGTGCTGGAGTGAAGCACTGGGTACATGCAAGTCATACTCTGAGAGTTCCAAGCCCGAGAGAGGGAACTGGTGAAGAGTATTATGAAGAGTCAGATTCCAGTGATGGTGAAGATCCTGAAGATACAGAATCAGTGAGAAAAGAAGCAGAGAGAGCTTCAAGAGATTCACTGCGAGTATCAGAGGGAGAATCGAATTCTGTTACAGAGCCTGAAGTTTCAAGTAGCAGTGGGAGTAAAAGAAAAGAAAAGAGAAAACACACAGAACCCACTCCTGAATCAGAAGAGGAGGAGATTGAAGAACCACTTGAGATTATTCTTGAAGAGACAGGGTCAGAAGAAGATAGAGAGGGACAGATTGCGGAAGACCCCCGAGGAGGTGTAAGGAACATTGATGAGGAGCTAGGTGAAGGGACAAATAGACAGCAAGAAGATTGCGTGTCGGAGACCCGAGGAGGGACAGAAGTAGGGAAGTCTCAAACAGTGGTGGAAAAATCTGTGGAGAAAAGAAAAGCTACTGGGAAACGGAAACAAGAGGCACTTGAAACAGATGATGAAGATGAACAAACAGAAGGTCGAGTTCTGAGAAAGAGAACTTCGATTGGAGAGAAGAGTGTTAAAGAATTGAGGCCGAAAAAAGTTGTGAAAGGAGATCGTTGGCCTAACAACAGAGTGAAAAGGGTGAAATACAGAGTAATAAGAGCAAATTCATCAAAAGCTGAACAAGTGAATGAAGTATCAAGTCAAACTTCAAGAGCTGAAGAAAAAGAATCAAAGAAATCAAAAGAACCAGTAGAAATAAGAAGAGTTAAAAGACCCAACCAAAAGTACAGATCACCGGAATGGTCTTATGTGACACTGTCTGAAGAAGGAAAAGAAGAAACAGTGACTCGAGATAATCCGGAAGTGGTCTTGAGAAAAGTGGTTGAGGAAGATACTGGTGAAATTCTGAAAGTACTCTTGACGGACATTGGAGAAGAGTCGAGTACTGAGGATTCCGACGTTGGAGATCTGATACAGTTTGATGTTGAAGAAATTGAAGTGAAAAATGACAAGTATCCAAACTGAGTGAAAGAAGGATTCACTTGGATCAAGTGAATAAGGAGATCATTTGGATAAACTGAAAGCTGAAGAGTTGCTGAAGAATTGAAAAAGTTCAAACAGTAGTGGAGTAGTAGAAGCTAAACAAAAATGGCTAACATAGAGGAGAATAGAAATAGATGTGCCTTTTTAAAGAGGTGGTGCAAAATGTGCTGCTGTTGTACTGGATTATTAATGCTTCTATGGGGTGTTTTAATTTTATTAGTTACTTTTAGAGTGGAATTTGGAATGGACACAGAAAACATGACTAATATAGAGAAGAATTCACAAAAAGCAGTTCCAATTAGAAGTAGTAGTTACATACACAAAGATAGGTCAATTAATAATTTTTCTAGTAATGTTTTTTCTAAACTGTTATATGAATATGTGAAGACGATGGAAGTAAGGGATTGTTATGTCTGCATGCAATTACCTGCATCCGTTTCAGAGGGTGTTACTTATCACCATTTGCCAGCTACATATGGTATTTCCTGTAGTATTTTAAGTAGTGTTTTTTATTTGTTAGGGAAAATAGATTATAAAATGTCTAACGGAGATAGTATTTTTGGGCACTTGCCGATGAACAAAGAGCTGAATCCAGCTAAAGAAGCTAACACTTTTGGTGAGATTTTTATTGAAGAAAAAGGACTAACATTAGATTACATTTTTAAGAATAATTTAACTTGCAATTTGAAAGGAGAGGAAAAAGCTTTCCTGGATATGGTTGAGGAAAGGAGAATGAACATGCATAAGAAAGGGGGAAAATATGAAGTGAGTGAGACAATTTGGGATATTGAGATGGGAAAAGAGTTGAGAAATGGGGCTAGTCCAACTTTGGCTCTAGATGCACCGCAGAAGGGTAAACTATGCATTACCAGAAGGGAATCCCAATATGATACATATTTTGTGGGAACTAGTGAATGCCATGATACATACTTCATTGCAACAGGTTGGGGTTTCAGAGGTGGAGAAGATACGATTTTTCCAGGAGTGTACTATGTGTGTGGGAACAAGGCTTATTACAAGTTGCCTGACCATTGGTATGGCACATGTTATGTGGGCCTGGTTTTTCCTAAGATTTTTCATACGGATAAAGTAAAATATGTAGAAGACATTAATCTATTAACACGTTTTAAGAGAGAAACCTGGTCTGAAATTGTGGGTGACATTTTTGGGGTTTTAATTCCAGCAGTGGGAATTTCTTTAAATGCTTATGGAATTCGGAAACTGTCCACAGTGGTTGATCGCTTATCGACAAATACCGCAGGAGGGTTTCTTTTGGTGAATACGGAATTAAGTGCCGTACGTGCCATGTCTATGCAAAATCGACTTGCCCTTGATATTCTTTTGGCTAAAGAGGGTGGAGTTTGTGGAATTTTGAAAGTTCAACATTGTTGCACTTACATTCCTGACGAAAGTAAAGACCTGAAGGTCTATATCAGAAATATTACTGATTTGCATGAAGATTTAGTACCACTTGAGACTGGGAGTTTATGGACTAAACTAGCTAATAAAATGATAGCTGTTAAGGATTTTATTGCAAAGATAGGTAGTACTATTATAGGTAGAATATTGTTTCCTTTGTCTTGTATAATTGTTGCTTTACTGATACTAAGATTGGTGTGTGTGTGTTGTAAAAACAGGAGAGGGAAAGAGAAATTGAAAAATGAAAAGAAAAACAAGAATTCGAAAATTTCGAAAAGAGAACCAGAAGAGATTGAACTAGAAGAATTAAGGGAGAGTGTTTATTTAGAGACAAAGAGGGATGATGAAAGAGTGACTGGTGTTTAATGTTGTCTAAAGGCAAGAGACATTTCTGATTTCCTAAAATGGGACTAAATTTTCACTAATTTTTTTTTGGGTTTATTTGGTGATAAAATCACCAAAGGGGGGATTGCTGGAGCAGAGTTTTCTTTTAGAAAATTCTGGGGCTTTTGAAGCTCTGGCATGTCAATGTGTTTTATTAATTTATTAATAATTAACAATTAATTATTTTGTCTTGTGCAAGTATGTTTCACTAATCAACCTGTTTGTCTTAGACACAAGAGAAAGTTACATGAGGGTTAGCTTATGTGTGCTGTTCATGTATTTACAATAACGTGCAAGTTTTCATGTTTAAACGTTGCTGTGTGCTATTTATTTTGAGCACAAAACGCTGTGTGAATTAATGTTTTTTATGTCGCAAAGCTAGATAAATGCATACACATAGGGGTATTAGTGGGGTAACACTGTTTAATCATTATGTTGTATTAACGTTGTTTTTATTTCTTTTAACCCCTTCAGCGCTGGGCGAATTCCGCCGCGGTGCTGAAGGGTTCGAGCGCGGGCGGGCTCATGACGGAACGGTTCCGTCATGAGCACAGCTCAACCGTGGCTCATGACGGAACCGTTCCGTCATGAGCATGGAAGGGGTTAAATTGAGATTGTCTATTGTGGCCTATGGAGGCCTAATTCTTGTCGGCTGACTTGAAAGCCTGGCCTCGAGTGAATATTTCTGTGATGTGGCAAGAGAGACCCCTGCTGGAAATTGGTTGAAGACAACTGATCGTAGTCCTTCTAAAAAACTTTCCATGAGGACATCAGCAGTTTGGAGGATCTCCAAAAGAAAAGATTTGTCCTTGGTGCACAAAGGAGCTTCTGAAATGAACAATGTGCTGAAGCCGGGTTGCCGAGGGAAATGAACGAGATGGATACTTTAATAGTTTCTGTTTCTTGGTTCCTGTTCCGTAGTTTACGTATTGTGACTTTTCCTGAGCGGAGATTTCGAGATGTTGCAAAGTTACATCTCTTCCTTCTTGTTCTGTTCAGTGATACAGTTTTTCTTGCCAAATTTTATGTGAGTTTCCATTGTATTTTACATTATAAAAACTATTAGCTTAGGGAGGGCTCCCCCCACTCTTTCGTCGCCTTTGCCGCGTGAACTTGCGTTGCTGAGGCCTGATGCTGAGGACTGTCCTGAGAGACTTTACCAAGAGACTGGTCCTGACCCGTTCTGACACTTAGTTAGAATAGGTAACTATGAGAAATGATTTATTCTGATTGATTTTACTTTGACTAATTTTAGATAAAGCAATATAACTTTTAAACATGGTGTTGAATATTCTTTCTTGTCAATTATTGAGTACATTTTGATTATTGTTGTTGTATAGCTTGTATAGAGTATGATTAAGGATAACCACTATAATCAGATCCTATCGTCCTAGATATAGATGCAGGGTTTTCCTTCCCACAGGTCTTATGCTGGTAGAGTATTTGAGTGTATGTTAGTGAAATGGGCCCTAGCGTATGAAGAATGTATGTGCGTGTAACTGTGAGATTACTCTATCTGTGGTAGTGGGCATATTTTTGATACCCTGATCTGTATCACCACTGCCAGTTAGTCTCAGTCCAGCGTGACCACCACCAAAGTATTACTCAGTAGTAGCCCTAGTGCACTAAGTGTGCATGTCGGGTTTGAGTGCAGCCTGAGACCTAGTGCGCATGTCGGGTTTGCCAGATAATTTCTCCGGCCAGCCCGAGTCTCGATAAAATCGCACATTAGTGAGACCAGAGATGAATCAAAGCTGCAGCCCTCAGTCTCAGTAATGAGCGGTGAGGTTGCTTGCCCCATCCAATCCTGGCACTGCAGCAACAGCAGGGGCAGCGTCAGGATTGGCTTGAGAGGTGGCGGTGTTACTAGGGGCCTCTGTATTCCAATGAATGGGCACGTCGTGACGTGAGGCAGCGCAGGTGGTTGTAGGAGGCTGTCTCTCCACCCTGGCGTCTCTTTTCGTGCGGCAGGAGGAAAGATAGGCGGAAGGCCACAGGCGTTGGTTCAGCTGTTAACTAACTTTCTATTGCTAATCGATTCTGATTCCTGGCTGAAACAAGAACTGCAGGCTGCAGCTGAGCTGAGTTGTTCAGTTAAGGTTTTCCACAGGTAAGTTTGTTAAATAAGTTGGTGGAATAATATGTGTAGGAGATGTGTTAGTAGAAAAGTATTACAATTCTAAGCCGTGTATATACCTTCATAGGACCCATTGACTTACATTTATTAGCTGATTTTTCCCTCTTGAAACATTCAATAGCACGCTCTAATTGAGATCGACATAATGACTCCGCGAGATAATTATTTTGTGCTGCGGAGAGGGCACGATAGGAGCGACAGCTTCATGAAGCCTATGGCTGTTGTCTGTTATATAGAGAAAGCCTGAGAACAAATGTACACTTATGATGTCAGCCTGTAAACTCTATGGCCCTCACAACAATAACAGCTTTATCATAACACTGGTAGCTGGGTTATTCCTCTGTAGGTTTGGCGCTCAGCGCTATTGAAAACCCTACCTAACATCTTTGAAAGCCGTGCCTTTAAAAAGTGTATGGTATTGTGAATAAAGAGCACGGAAACTCTTGCTTGAAATATTGGAATGCATTTTCTCATGCGATATTTGCCCTTTCCCACTAAAAGGTCCTCGGAGCATGTCACTTCCCTCCTCACAAGCTCTTGTGTTGCATTTGTACTCGCCTCCTACCTGACACAGTGTTCTCTCCCTTTGTCGGCCTTTGGTCCTCAGGAGAATAAGTACACAGCAACTGACCTTAAGTTCCCTCTTTCAAATGTAGATCTCTCTATTGCTCTCGGCAGCCCAACCTGTGATATTTCATTACCTCCTCGTTAGTCTTCCTCGCCACATGACTAACACAGTGAGCTTCAGCTCCACACCAGAACCCTCCAAAGCAAAAAAGTCAGCCTCCCATGCCTCCCATCCCTTCCCAATATGGCCGACCCATTACACCCATGACCCCTATAAGAGGCGGGCCGGCCCAACCCATCAGCCTGAAACTACCAAGCACAAACATGAAGCCGATAGCCAGACAGGGAGGGAGGGATGGGAACTCAAGTGGCGAGGAAGACTATACTTGGAGTAATGAAGATTACCGGTAAGTAATCGGGGCATTACCTCCTCGTTAGTCTTCCTCGCCACATGACTAACACAGTAAATTCAAGTGGCGAGGAAGACTATACTCGGAGTAATGAAGATTACCGGTAAGTAATCGGGGCATTTATCTTCTCACAGGTTAGTAGAGTGGCTCCCATCATCCAAGCAGAGTCAGGCGAGCCTCATGGAACATTCTGGAATATTTGCTCGAGGGCTGGTCCTGGCAGCTTCACTGAAAGACATGGGCTGGAACGTTAGAACTGCCTAACTCCAATAACTTGTTCATACGTGTTTCCGGTCAGCCCCCCGCTCCACAGAGACTTGGGATGTTGCATCGGAATGAATTATGCACAGGGCTGGACTGGGAACGCAAACCGGCCCTGACAATTGAGTCGGACTGGCGCCGTGGGGGGAGGGGGGGAGGGGAGAAGGGGGTTAGTGTGGAAAACACTGCAGCTGCTTTTGTTACAGGGGGCCCATATTGCAGCTAAGCTGCAAAACTGACCGAGTAACAAAAATGCCCCCCCCAGGGGTCCAAACCCGGCCCCGCACCTGGTGGCCCATAAGTAAAACTCCTTGGTACAAATTTTTAGGAATAAAGGAGTTTTAGTTATATGAAGGTCCCTCTTACTTATGTTGTCAATGCGATGTACTTCTTCTCTTACCACATCACGTTCCTTTTCACTTTTGTGTGCCGACAACAACATCTCTCAGGCCCTTGTCCTGCTGGACCTTTCGGCGGCTTTCGACACGGTCGATCATTCCATTCTGATCGACCGTGTCCACAATGCCGGCATCCAGGGAGTGGCCCTCGACTGGCTCAGATCCTTTCTCCATCTGCGATCTCAGTCCGTCCATCTCACCCCCTTTTCTGCCTCTTACACTTCCCTCCCTTGCGGCGTCCCACAGGGCTCTGCATTATCCCCTCTCCTTTTTAATTTGTACCTCCAACCCCTCCTAGCTTCCCTCCGCGATTCGCCAGTTACAAGCTTCAACTACGCTGACGATCTTCAGTTGATTTTCCCTATTGACTCCTCCCCGTCCTCCCGTTTGAATTTTCAGTTGACTATGCTGTCCATTGCGGAATGGATGTATCATAGTCACTTGAAGCTGAACCCTACCAAGACTGAGTTTGTCCTGGCTGGCAGCTCTAACCATCCTTGGAACCCCTCATTCTGGCCTTTTTCTCTGGGGACCGCACCGGTCCCTGTGCGTTCAGTCAAAAGCCTGGGGGTGATTATCTCTGATGATCTTTCAATGAAGCCACAAATCAACTCGGTCACCTCAGCCTGGTTTTTCCATCTCAGGCGGATTCGTAAGATCAGCAGGTTTCTTACTAAAGAAGCCCTGACCTTAGTTGTTATGGCACTTATCACTTCCAGGCTTGACTACGCCAACTTACTTTATGCTGGCATCCCGGCCTGTCATCTTCACCGTCTACAGCTGGTGCAGAATCAGGCCGCCCGCCTGATTTTTCACCAGCCGAAATTCCAGCATGTCACCCCTCTCCTTCATAGTCTTCATTGGCTTCCTATTTCCAAACGCTGTATTTTTAAAATGGCATGTTTCACCTTTAAGGCCCTTTCACAGGCTGCCCCGGCCTTCATTTCCTCTAATCTGTCACGGTATACTCCTTCCCGAACCCTTCGATCCTCCACTCTTAATCTTCTTGCGATTCCCAAGTTTAAAAGGAAAAAGCATGGTGGCCTCTCCTTTTCTGTTTTGGCCCCCTCTACCTGGAACGCCCTGCCATCTGCTCTTCGCATCTGCCCTAAGTATGACTGCTTTCGCAGACTTCTGAAAACTTTGCTCTTCCAATCTGCATACAGCTAATTATCTCATCCCGGCTCTCTGTTATTTGTCATTTAGCGCCAAGAAACCGATGGTGAAAGTGCGCGGTATAAATATTTTAACATAACATAACATAACATTTGTGTGAGCGCTGGATCCATATATGCAAAAAACTAATATTGTTAAATAAATGAACCCGTTTTCTATACTCACTTGTGTCCCTTCCAACATTTATCCAGTATAGTTTTTTTCTGCCAGAGCTTAATTGATTAATAATTTCTTATGATAATAGATCTCTATAAGGACCTATTGGCCTTCTATGAACCATTGTCTTTTGCAAAACGATCTAAGTGTTGCAAGGCTGAAGTCTGAGGCAGATTCCATTTGTAAAGGTCCATCAATAAATAAGGAAATCTGTGAGGTACTCAGCATTGTTATCTCAAAGTCTGTTATGAAGTTCTGTGGTTATACTGAATAGGCAGCTACTTACATCATTAACTAATGAAATCTCTTTTTTAATGTCAAAACAACACTTTCACAACTGCCTTATTAAACTTCTTGCTTTCTCAAATTTGCTTGAAAATGCACCATTTGCCAATTCTTTTTTACATTTTTCTCAGGGGGAGACCATGCCTGGTCCCTCTAATGATGGTGAGGCTTGCATGCTACGCACACTCGCCACTGGTCACTCCTCCCAAACTTTTTCGCCCCACTACCTTCAAATGTCACCAGCTGCCATTGTGCACTGGGCACTCTTACAGAGGGCGTCTTTTTGATTAGTGAAGTAATCTTGGAGGACGACATCCACTCTCTCACCTCCCCTTTTCTTAATCCACATGAGCGCAAAGAACTCCGAGGGCTCCACGACGGAGGTAGGATCCACATAATGTGAATGGCTTTGCACAGAGCTGGCCTTTGGCCAGGTAGTGCTC
The DNA here is from genome assembly GCF_964204655.1 of Triturus cristatus. NCBI lineage: Eukaryota > Metazoa > Chordata > Amphibia > Caudata > Salamandridae > Triturus > Triturus cristatus. The sequence goes on from NC_140580.1 coordinate 968,723,396, forward strand.
TAGCCAAAATGAAACTTGGCACCCACACTAGTTTTTCTTAATTATCTATGTGTCCTACGCCAGAGTGAGACTTCTGCAACAAGCTCCTGCACCCCTCTGGAGGTCAGCGGCGTGGGCCCAGCATGCACTTGTAAAATAGCGGTCCTGGCTCTGCAGCAATGCCTGGTGCAACATGGCCCTCACTACTCTAGGCCCCCCAAACACTGCAGTGGTTGCATCATTGATAGCTATGTGTGCTCAATGTTGGGAAAGCATACAAAGGATATTTTAAAAAGCAACAGGCCTTGAGCTTTTAAGCTAAGCCTGCAGAAGGAGGCAGGAGCAATGTGGCCACTTACTGCTGTCCATATCCTGTTGATGGAGATGCGCCTTGAAGGTGGGGGTGGTGTGCAGTATCACCATGCACAAAAAAATCAGCCACAAAATTACCATCACTTTCTGTGCTCATCCTATCTAGCCTTGCGCCAGTGCGCCGAAGGACGGTCTCTGTGCCATACCCTGAATCCAGAGAGGTGGGTCTCTGAGTGCCAGTGGCCAGAGGCCCTGCAGCTCAGGGTCCCTCGCTGACCCTTTTTCTCAGATCAGAATGGATCCTTCAAACTATGAGGATTTTTTTTAATGTTTCATCTCTGTTAGACATCCCAGTTAGGCAGAGGCACCAAGACTTCTTTCCTCTTGCACAGACACTTATTGCTGTAAGATGTGCATTGCAACGACCAATAAAATATTAACACATGAGCATTTAAATGCATATATTCAATCCTGCAGATTGCAGAGAACCCTATATTTGAAAGCTCTCAGAGTACCAATGCCAGGGCCTTAAAAATGTATTATAATAATTGTAATTTACCTCCATCTGTTGCCACCAAGACAAATTGTGCTCAGCGTTACCGTTAACGATCGCATTCGAGGATGGCTGCCAGTCACGTCTGATGAGTTGCATACACACATATCATTGCTAAGTGGCTCTGCGTCATATTGAACACTTTCAGCAAGTTCTAACTAATTAGCCAAAACCACTGTGCATTCCAGGACTCATTGTTTTGTTTTTACCTTCACTAGTATTAAAAATCTAAGTTTGCAGAAATATTTTCGCTAAAAAGACAGGAGTGACTGAAAGTGTCTCAAACAGTGGCGGCTCCTTCGTTAGGGCTGAGGAGCGTCGCCCCACTGCTCTCCGAGCAGTTCATTAAGGAAAAAATCCATTGATAATATCACATTGTTCTTTTTCCTACTGCAGTGGCTCTGTTCGTTTTGTGCGAATGGGGCTGGGCTCTGTGACGCCAGAGCACTGCAGGGGGAGAAGTGGCGGCACTCTCCATGTGCGCATGAGGGTTTGTCAGGCTGTCTAGGGCCGGCCAAACAGTCATGCACACTTTGCACGTTCTCCACCCGCTTTATTGTTCTGCCTGGGTGGAGAACATGCCCAGGCTCCCAGTCCCCGTCTGAGCGCCGAGCCACGGCTAAGGGAAGCCCGGGTGCTTCCTGCTGCTGGACCTCCAGGCAGAAAGAAAACAAAGAGGACGGAGGAGAGGCGGCTGCCAGCCGTACCCAGGTAAGTGTTTTTTTTGTCTTTTTCATTCACCCCCTCCCCCCCCCCTCGCCCTACTATCACCCCCGTCCTGTAGCAGCCACAACTGGTCTCAAATTATATAGTTCTGCTTGGCTGCTGTGCACACCTATCCCTTTTAAGCTGACCATGCTGTACTGCTCTGTGAGGTAGGTTTACATGTCTGCTGCCCGCTCACTACCTTTCTTTTGGCGAGAAAGGCTTGGTCAGTTGCTGTCCATCTCAGTAGAGGAAATGGCCACTGAATCACTTCCAATGATTGAAGGTGGTGTGGTTTCTGCTGACATCAACCTGTCTGCACCAGCCTACTGCAGCACTGGACCCAATTTTATGCAGCTATATGTTGGTTGGCTGCTGCTGTCAATCTACTTCAAAATCCTGAGGCACTGGTCTGTAGCAGCATCTGAAACTCCTCTCGTTTGATTGGACACGCTCAATGCATAAGCTATGGTGTGCCTTCCTTGCCGTATGTATAATGTTGCAAACTAAGGTGCTGCAAATATTTTGCAAAGGTTACTGTCTTTGATACCTCCAATATTTTCCAAACTGTTTGATGTCTGTTGTGTTGTATTGCAGTAACTGAAACCTAAAGTGAATCCTAACCATCTAAACATAACCAGCTATTATTTTACCTATCACCAAAATGAGTGAGTCTTCAGTATCAGGTCTCTAACCAGGCACTAGACAGAACGTGTTAGACAATGAGCTCTTGGGTCCCCTGATGATCCAATAGATAATTCTAGCCAAGTGAAGGAAGAGCAAAGCCAGCAAACGGGGCAGAAAGAGAGTACAGCTCTGGGAGTCTGGGACCTTTTTTGATGACATTGTCCAAAAAGCAAGCTGCAAATATTTACACAATTGAATCAGTCAAGAATGTGCAGGGCCACTGCAATTATGCGGCAGGAGAGGGACAAATTATGTGGCAGGGTTGAGTAAATTATGCAGCAAGACAAGGCAAATTATGCAGAGTGATGTGGCACATTTTGTAAAAGTATTACTTTATTATTTTGTACTTTTCACACCTGTTAACACTGTTTGGGCATTGGCTGCACCTCATTAGTACCAGTTTAATACCCAAATATATCGATAAGCAACAGAAAGGTGACCAGTTAGCCTTTGCAAAAGTCCTTCCACTGCACAACAACATGTGCAGCTGGGTTCTTAGTAACTTTTGAAACATTTAAGCTTTAAGCTATTTTTCTTGTTAAAATCTGCAGATTATGCAGCAGATGATGGATTATGTGGCAAATGCTGCAAATCTATAATTATGTGAAAATCGCAGAGGCTGCACAATCGCTCAATTCCAGTGGCCCTGGGATTCTGTAAAGGTTTAAGAGAATCTATAATAGTCGGGTGTCTCCTATCACTAGTCGACCTAGAGCTTTACGGCTCTCATTGAGCAAGAATTGGTAGTGCCTGATAGAAGGCGTCTGGGGGTACATTTACTCTCAAGTCCAAGTATAAAGACAAGTTATTAGATAGCCAGCCTGCGGATGCCCAACAAATTACAACCAACAAGGATAGAGAAGGCAGCATCCAGAAATACCAGATTACCGCAACACATATAGAAGTACTAGCCATAGTGGAGTCACCCTGAGAGATCTCAACTATCCAGGGAGAGATGAATAAAGGGTTTGCTAGCAAGAGTCAACTGTGATGAACCTGCTGATCGCTTGGCAGCAAAAAGTGCATGGCAATCATGCCACACTGACACTGTTCACAAAGAAGTAAAAGTCCAGTGTGAGGGGGTGTCGAGCGACTCCCGTCCAGCGGCCATATATCGTAAAGGAGACTACTCACAGGGAAGAGTTAGGACCCCGATGCCACGTTCTCTCACGACGTCCTCCAGGAGGATAAACACACCCCTCCGTATTTCACCCATACAGGGACCTCTTCCTCATGACGTCACCGAAGAAGGAGGGAACAACCCCGGAAGCAGTGACCCGGCGACAGAGAAAAGGGACCAATCTCACCACAACGAGGAGGATGACGCCGGAGAGAGAAGGAGATCGGAGAGTAGAGACACGGAGACACAGGAGATCGTGAAAACGGAAGAGGACGAAGATACCAGGCAGAGCAGCAGAGAAGACGAAGAGGACGACGAGCGGTGGTGCGAAGACTGGTGGTCCCCGCAGGAGGAGGCTGGAGAGCGGCCGCAACTCCGGGGGAGAGTTGCGGCGGAGCCGGTGAGTACCCCGATTCAGGGACCGGAGGGAGACAGTGAGGGGGAGGAGAAGGGAGGGGAGGAAACTGTGTAAGAATCGTAGGAGGGGCGTCCAACAGACATAATCAGCAGTATTCACCCCTGATATACCCGTGAGATGTGATAGGAATCATCGCGTACCCCTGCTCCCATCCTTATCCCTTCGACACCTAAAAATCCCCTACCCTCACAAGTGATCCTGACTGGCCAAACACTCGTAAATTGTATCACCCACTGGATATGGTGACGGGTTTGCCCAGTATGGGTTTGTGGTGAAAAGATAGGACTGACGGCTCCTTTTGTCTCTCATTTATCCCTATGAGCCTCCGGGGGAGACCCGAAGACCCAGAAGCAGCCCGACCCGACGGGGAAGTTAAAGAGACCACCGTACCTCTTACAAGCGAACGACCGCCCGGAGATCCCGAGGGATTGCTTACATCCTCTTGTCCTATTTCTGACTTTGATAATAAAAGCCAACAACTGGCTCACTATATACAGCCTCCTCGTCTGTTTATCCGGCCCGCACTCCCACATCCAGATTTCCAAATAAATTAATATTAAGTTGAGAGGGGTAGAAGGAAAATTGAGAACTACTATCCTCACTACCAGCTCACCCAGCTCACACGTTAACACCTTTTCTGACTCATAAGTGCCAAAAACCAACTTCTGCACAGGTGAGTACTAGAATGTAAGGGGGGACTCGTTAAATAGAGTAGAAAAAAAGCATGGTAAGTGTCAACTTGAGAAGCCTATAAACAATCGTTCGAAAATACATTCTACATAAAAATTTCACCAACTTATTAATGAGGGGGCATCTCTCCTTCATGCAGTAAGTAGGTGAAGCTTGTTTGTAGGCAGAAGTGGCCACTGTCACTGGAACAAGTAAGATTTCTGGACTTCGCAGCACTCAGACAAAGATATTCCCAGATACAGTGACATGGAGATAAGGACACCGGGACCTGGAGAGATGGGCCATGGCACAGGGAGATGAGTCTATGGACACTGAAACATGGAAGAGACCTGGACGTGGAGCCAGTGAGACCCCGAGATTGACACTGGAGCCCAGACATATAGCGGCATAGAGATAAGGACACCTGGGCTTTGTGACATAGGCCACGGTACAGGGAGACATGTCTATGGACATAGAAACAAAGAAGAGACCTGAATGTGGTGGCAGTAAGACACAAAGACTGACAGTGGGACTCAGACTCACAGAAGCAGAGAGATATGAACAATGCAACAGTGGAGAAATGAACCTAAGGGGAGGGAGTCACGGTAACATACACTGAAAGGAATGAGACCTGAACATAAGAACAGGGAGAAATGTCTTCTTAAGTAAACACAAGGAGACACTGACACTGGGGTAGGGGAACACTGACACTAGAACAGCGAGAGAGAGTAATAGGGACAAGGAGACATGGGTATTGACTCTTAAGTAAAGAGTCGGTAAGCTGAGACATGAACACATGGCCATGAAAAATGGACTGCAGGGAGCCTAGAGAACTGGAATAGGGTAACATGGATTCTGGACACATAACCAAGAAGAGGGCCCCTATATTCAACACATACACTAAGTTAACTTAAATATTCCTACGGGGCTAAGGTAAACAACAGATATTCTTTTGATCAAATTTAGTGTAACGTATTTTAACTTCACATCGAACCCTAGCAGGAAGAGGTTAGCCATGCCTGCAATGGCCGCCCCTTAGTAGAGCTCCAAGCATGCGCACTCAAGTCACCCTTAATAGGTGAGAAGAAGCCCTCTGCTGGGTTTCAGGTGGTTTATGAGATACTAGGGGATTCGAGGCCGAATTGCTGGACAGAGATGATTGTCAGTGACTGACTGCTGAGCCAATATGTATGTAGGGCCTCAGTCTAACTTGATGTACGGATGCAGAGGTCCTCGCAGAAACCTGATCACCAGCTGACCTGCCCCATCATTAAGGATGAAATTACTCTGAGAGCTGTGCATTGCAGTGGGTATGGTTGTGTTGGTGCTGCCCGGGGCTTCCCGGTGAATCGCTTCTAAGAACCAGAGTTAGTCCTCGACCCCAGGTTCAAGAAAATCGCTCACCGCTGTAGCTGTAAGTAACACACAGGCACTGATACTCTGCTACAGCTCCATGTGCGCTTGTTCAAGCTCGCTATTGACCGCATTTATTTTTCAAATGGTACACTTAGCGTGCCTTGCCTTGTATTGCCCCTGTCCTTGTTTCTAGCTTGTTGTTTATTTCTAGTGTCTGTACTGCTTAATATTGTTTGTTATTTGTTTTCATTCAGTGCCCGATCCTGCAGTTTTTCCTGCTTCCTGCCTCTCCCACCTCACAGGACTTCTTATGGAGGTTGCTGCGCAATCGTGCAAAGCGGGCTTGCCGCCAGCTTACCTATGACGTGTCAAAGGCAAGCCCGTCTGTGCCCGCCCATATCTTGACCTCGCCCAGCGCAAGAAACAGTGGCTCTCCCACTCCGTGTAGCTACACTGCAGCCAACCTCCAAGCTCTGGAGCCTGTATGCATCAACAACCACTGCTGCCACGCATTCCAACCCACCACCAGAGGACCGTTCTCCTGCTTGCACTGCCGCTTCTCCTGCAGCACCGAAGCAACCAAGAACACCAGAGACACTGCAAATGTGACTGTGCCCACCACACAGACCGAGATCGCCTTGACACAACTCAAGTGCATTCAACTTAACACGTGATCACTCTGCAAACAACCATGGAGATGTGGGACACGATCTCATCCCTCACACTGGATGTCGTTTTCCCCACAGAGACCTGGCTGAACCCTGCCTCCACAACAGACATCGCCATCGCTCCCCCCTAAGGCTACAAAATAACACTCCGGGACTGAACCAACAAACACTAGGGTGGAATCACCATCATCTCCAGGGACACCATACGCTGTGATGGAGCAGGTAAAACAAGATTTTGTATACCTCCTCTAATTTGCATGAAATTAATTATGTAATCATTCTAACATTAATTTACATCACATGTTTGCAGTGGAAGTAGTACTGATCAATATTTGCACCTTGATAAACACAAATACATCTGTGATTAAATTGCTAATTGCATGGCAAAATTAAATAATTAACATTGGTACGCAAACTAACTTTAGATTGTGGTGAGATAGTAAAATTGCATGATTTATATTGCTTTATGATTGTATTGTGGCTTAAAGTTATCATATGGTAAGTATTATCACCTTAAATGTTGCTGCAGCTAGGAAAATACTAATATACATTGGGATTAGTATGGGTTTGAACATTAGAACCTTCATTTCTACATATTAATTGCTGCTATGTCTATTTTTGCTTAGTTAATGTTCGGGCCTACTAGGTCGCAGTACTCAAGATGGCGTTCTCTGAAGCAGATGCCACCCTGTGCGCACAATGATTTCTGCGCATGCCCAGATGGTTCTTGAGATCACGAGGTGACATGAACTCCTGACATCGTGTTCCTTGCCAAGGTCGATGTGTTGGGGACTTGACCGCAAGCCAGAAGATGACTAAATGAGAACGAAAGAAGAGGCAAAGAATGAACCTGTCAATAAGACCCTTTTGCCTTGAAAAGATACATCTACTGTTCCCCGCATGGTAATTGGAAGGACAGTGACAACTTGTGAACTCTTGTGCCAAGTCACTATGCAGAACCAGTTTGAACTGGGAAGAGTGCAATGAACTATTGATAACCCGAACTGTCCAATCAGAACATTTGGTCTGCCCCTAAAGTTGCCATATTTTGTATGAAGTAAGGCATAAAAAGGTATAACAACCCCTCATTTGTCATTATGGAGGAGTTCAGAGTTCAGTGTTCGGAGTTCGGAGTTGGAGATCAGAAGTTGCAGTTGCAGTTGGGTCTTTGAGTTAGTGGGTTCGGGAGGAGTTTGAGAGTTGTAGTTGGACTTGCGGCTACGTTTGTCTATGGGTTATTCTTTGAGAGGGAGTTCTTGTTGGGTGGTTCTGCAACGCCATCCCTGATCTCATCGCCCCAATAGCAATCGACTCAGAGCCCTACATCTCCCTAGGAGACCTTAACTTCAACCTTGATCACCCCAGTGACACCAACACAACTGACCTCTTGGAAAGCATGAGCAACATTGGCCTCATGCAGCTAGTCCTGAACCCACTCACATCGCAGGACACACACTTGACCACATCTTTCCCTCCAGCAACAGAGTCTAGTAAAACCACGTCGCACAACTCACTTGAACCGACCATTTCAGCATGCACTTCACCATCACAGAACCTACCAAACCCAGCACAGCGCACCCCAGCTTTAAGCACAGAGACTGGAAAAAAATAACAGAAGACCAGTGGAACAACGCTCGCACCTCCCAGACTCAACACCCAACCCAGAGCTGACAGCAAAAAACTTCTTCCCGTGGATCACAGAATGCGCCGACATAATCACCCCCGCCAAGCGAGTAAATCCCAAAGGACCCACCAAAAGAGCCCGCTGGTACACCAAGGAAATGAAATCCACCAAGTGCAACTGTTGGCAACTCGAGTGGAAATTTCGCACCAGTAAAAAGATGGAAGAACGCACCACCTTCAATACAGCACTCAACCAGCACCATCCACTTCTGAAAAAAACAAAAATGAATACCCTAGCAGACCACATTAAAGCCAGCACAAACCACAGCAAGGAACTCTTCGACATCATGAAGGAATTCTTCAAAACCGCAGCCACCAAGAATGACATTACTCCCTCACAAAAACTGTGTCATACCCTGGTGGACTTCTTCCATGGCAAAATTTCAACCATTTATAAAAACTTCAAACCTCCACCCCGGCGCTGACAGTATCACCCTACTCACAACCACGAACACAAACCTCAAACATCTGCTCACCATCTGGGACCTTCTCACCACTCAAGCCACAATCTCCATCATGAACTCAGTGCACTCTGAAGCACCCAAAAACTCCTGACCTCACCACATCTTCAACCTCAGAAGCAAGAAAATTGGTGACGTACTCAGGAGAGTCCTGAACACTTCCATCACTGTGGTGTCCTTCCTTGAAGGCCGGAAACAAGTTGAAGTAAGCCCCCTCCTGAAGAAATCATCCGCCGATCCAGCTGAACCAAAGAATTACTGGCCCATTTTGCTACTCCCTTTTCCAGCAAAGGTCCTCGAGAAAGTTATCAACCAGCCACTTACCAAAGACCTGGAACACAACTACCTTCTGGACCCCTCCCAATCCGGTTTGCAAGCTAACCACAGCACAGAGACAGCACTGATAGCAGCCACCAACGACATCAGGGCCCTCCTGGACCATGTCAAAAGAGCAGCCCTCATCTTCCTGGGCCTATCTGCAACCTTTGACACTTTCTCACTGTCTCTGATCAACAGACTCCACCGCATCGGAGTCCAGGGAGATGCCCTCGAATGGATTTCCTCATCCTTCACCGAAAGAACTCCGAGAAACCAGCTTCCACCATTCTCCTCAGAGCCCAAGAAGATCATCTGAGGTGGCCCCCAAGGATTGTCTCTCAGTCTCACTCTGAGTGAACGCATCACTTTCCTGCGGTACTCGAGTCACCATCCACGCAACCTTAGGGACAACCGCCCTTTGGGCAATTCCTAAGGTTGCGGAGAAATTGCTCCAGAAAGGATGACTATTTCCTAGAGTCAGCTGAACTTATGTCACGTCTGACTGACAGAGGCTACCCGCTCAGACTATTAAAAAAGGTGCGAAAATGTGCATGGTTCAACAATAGAGATTCCCTTCTAGAACCCAAAGAGAGAGGGACTAATGATCAAGACAACCATTGGCACCTGGTGAACAGATGAACTTGGTGGACTACCACCACCCATGCATGCGTTCCGCAAAGGCATGAATGTAAGGGAACATGTTGTGAAATCCCTATTACCCACAGAATTGAGAACTTTACAGATGACAGTATGGAAAATCCCGCCCGTGAAGGGACATTTTAAATGTGGGCAATGTAGGGCATGCCCCATGAATTGAAAACTTTCACACACAACAACTACAAACACACAGTTCATAATCACGCTAACTGTAACTCCAGCGGGGTAATCTACGCCATTTCCTGTCCATGTGCTTTTGCATATATAGGAAAAACTATACAATAGGTAAAGTACCGTATCCTACAACACTGCAGTCGTATGCAGTGCCAGGTACAGGGAGCACCCCTCGTGGAACATTTTACATCATTTGGATACACACCGGAGAGCCTACGTTGGTGTGTAATAGAGAAGGTACACCGAAACCCCAGGGGAGGGGATTTTGGTAGAGTTCTGAGCCTACGCGAGTATAGATGTATACATCGCTTTGATACTGTAGCAAGAGAACTAAACGAATACGAGGAGATCACCAGACAGGTGTCCACACTCAGCAATGTTTGTTGACAATAGGCCCTGTATGCATAATCTTATGGCAATCGCCTGTGTAACACATATTGTTGTTTAACCCAATCCTGTTTGCTCCTACTGAAAATTGGCGTCCTATGCCTTTAGATGTGGTAATTTACTGTTTGTTTTCTTTTTTTAAATGTTTGTATTTATGTTCAATGTGAAGTGCAATTGTGATGTCATATGTGAATAATTGCATACCACTATGTTCGTACTTCGTCTGTGAATATATCCAAGCTTCAGCACTGGTCGCTAATTGTCTATACACACTGATTCCTAAATCTGGATTGTGAGACTGCACTTTTTGTTTAATTGTGCACTGTCAGTTTCAAATACTCATTGAACGATTGAGTCTATCTTAAATATTATAATGTTGACTTTGCACCTTGAGGCGTGTTGGAATTACATTGAAGACACCACCAAAAGAGGAGCTGGCTTGTTGCTTAATTGTACATTGTCAGTTTTAATATACATTGAACAATTGTATGTATTTACAAATATTAGAACTGTGACATAGCACTTTGAGGCCTTCAGTAATGCTGTAGAAACTGAGAACTTATTGAGTCTTTCGACCCTTTTTACTAGTGTGTGGTTGACACCGCCCCTTTTCAAGGCCACCGCCCCCTTTCTCTCAGTATAAATGCTACTGCGGATTGCTGCTCAGTTGGCTGCTACCGCGATGGAGTAAGGACGTCGATCAGATCGTCTCCAGGTAGTTCTCTTTCACAACCGACCACCACCTAGGAACGCCTGGGCTCCTTAGTTAGCATTTTAATTAGAATTCCCTCTTTTTTTCTAGTTGTAAAAATCACGCTGTGCCCTGGATTGCCGGATTCATTCAACCAACTTTAGCCACAAATACGGATCTGAATATTACGTTCCATGGATGGTTTGGGCACCACCGCCATGGTCTATATCTACTGAATAACAGGAATTGTCCTTAGCTGGTCCTTGCCACGTTATGGGTGAGTTGCTATAGACAGTCCTTGTGTACTTTTAGTGTACAATCCTTATGGACCCTTGACAACAACTGTTGTTATTATTATTGAATTGCAGGCATTGGTGTAACCAGGTTTTGGACTCAAATTGAGCATTGCAAGAGTGATGAAGTGGGTTTAATACATTACTCCCGCCATTTGATGTGCAGACACCACGCTTGGGCAAGATATTAGGTCCCAATTCTAAGTTCCTTGTTTTTATTCTGTAGAGTCACTTCACCCATCCCCTTGTCCTGCGAAAGATCCGCATAGCTGAGGTATTAAAGTCCCTCTTGTGCTGATAAACCGGATCGAAACGTCGACGCTACCCCCACCGCACCTGGACCAATTTCCCCTTCCCCTTTACCCCTGTTTACAGCCTTAAGGAAACTCTCCTTACAAATTCAAATGAATAATTTGCATGTGGCCAGGTTGCATCTAACTGTTTATTGATTATCAGTTTTGTACAGTCTTGTAAATATATTCCCTTTACTTTTCTACACATTTTGAGCTCTCTTGACTCCTATATATACACTTGAGCACTCATTCTTACACGTTCCCTAGAACATTTTCTTACCTTCTTGACCCTCTAATGATTGTTCCTTTAAATGACTAAATACATTTATTGTAATAATACTTAGTGTTTTTTCTGAAAATTTATTTTCACGATTTACAGACGTTTGGGAGCTTATTAATGTAAGCTCAAATAAGTTGTTAATTCTGTTAATCTAACTCGTCCTTGAATAATTGGTCCAGGACCATTGGTTCTTGAGAATAACCTCCAACTTCACATTGGTGGTAAAACGCCAATGTTTTGCGACCGCGTTTTGGTTGCAAAACATTTGTATATACCAATGCAAATCAGTAATAGGAAGGAATGCCCTAACCACCCCTTTCCAAAAACTGATTCTGACTCCCAAATTGTGATCCGGTAACAGGTTACCATTTGGGCTTCGTACATTTGAAAATGCATTTTTGCATTCACAAATGGCTCCATTCTGTGAATCAGGGCATTGGCAAATGCAAAAAAGCTTCGTACATCTGGCCCTAAGCTCTTCAGATACCTAACCAATCCCATGCTGCAGAAATACTACAAGTCTGCTCTGCCACATACAAGAGTTTAGGCGAACACACATTCCCCTTTCCAGAAGTCCCCTTCTGGAGTAATACTGCAATAAATATAGAGTGCAGCCCCTATATGTGGAAAGACTGGTATGATGAAGGTCTGTTCACTCTTACCCATTTATATTCAGATGGCATGCTGAAAACCTTTTTAGACCTCAGAGCTGAGTTTGGATTATGGAATGCTCACTTCTGGCAGCACCTACAGCTGAGACTCTGCCTGACGAATGGTTTGAGGAAAGATTTAATGATGGATGCAAGAATTAATGGATGACGGACTATAAAGGTGAAATAGTGGATATCAGCGGCTGGATGGAAGGGAGAAAGGATGCAGGGATAGAACATTGGATGGAAGAGGCTAGGTAGCTCTTCCAGGGAGGGTTGGGCTCACTTGTTTTGCAAGCCTGTTCCCATCACAGCTTCGGTTTGAGGTATTTTAATTTTTTGGCTACTCCCTTGAACCTGACTTTAACCGATCAGGCATGTTATTCCTCCAGAGCCTAGTACCCCAAAGTGAATACTTTGTAAAGCGAATTTACAAAGACGTTTTTGATGCACGAGTTCAGCACTGAAGCACATTTATAGCAATCGGGTTCAGAACTCGTCACCTGTGCTCGGCAATAGCTTATTTGTCTATTTAAAGGCCATGCTGAATAAACTCCTGTTGGCGTTAATAGCACTGCATTAGAAGGGTGAGAGTGGTACAGCGAAGGTCTGAAAGACGCCTTTCTAATGGCGTGCCACATAAACAGCAAAATGAAGAACCTAATTGGTGTGACCCTACAGCCGAGCTTTTCGCAGGAATACGCACCGGGCCATTTCTATGTACACAAAAGTACATTTCCGGCTGTTTTCATTTGCCATGTAAGACTACAGAGCACAAGATGTCGCCTGCTTGTGGGGGCCTGTTATACACCGCCCACTAGCCCTTGGCACTACCTAGGAGTGCCATTTTGGGGTTTCACACATAAGAGCAGCGCGAAGCCAAAAAGCAGGAACAGGAAATGTAAACTGTGTAACTGGATTCGAGGCGAAATTTAACGAAGTAGGAAAGCAAAACAGGAGCTGAATGGGCCCAGTGATGCAGGCGAGTTTTAATGAAACAGTGAAGAAAATATACGAGATTTTGTGGTTATTTAGGCCCACACAGTGGAGGGCTTATTTTTGCTTTTCAGAGTACTGGGAAAATAGTGCCAATTACTCGAGCACATAAACTTGGTCCAGAGTCGGCGGTTGGGATATGGAATGCCCTTTTCTTGAACTAAACTATTTGTGAAGTGAAATTGTTCTGCTCCGGGACTAGAATCTTCAAAGTCAAGGATGTCTAATCTTCTGTTTTAAAACATGTCTAAACCTCTTCTTACTATTATTTCCACCAATAGTCATGGGGAATTTTTTTTTAATACAAACGTTAGAAGTCCTCCCTGTGCAAAAGTAACGTTATAGGGCAAGTGGACAACTTTCCTGAAATCCTACATTATATTTAGTCTTTAATTAGATGTGTGGTCTGCCTTAAAACCTAATAACAATTCATAGCAAGACACACATTTGATCGGTTGTATGTCACATCATCAAGTGACATAAAATCCTGCAAAAATACAGAGAAATTGAGTGCAGTATATATATATATATTATAGAGTGCGGGCTGCCACAGGATAGTTAAAGTTAGATCTCTATTTCCAAAGGAAGAGCAATTTTTGGTTTGCTTACATGGTCCATGACTGGCTACCCTCCCCTTCCAGCTTCCCCCACCACCTTGAAGGATTGACATAGGCAGATTGTCTTTGGAAGGCGGGGGGTCAGGAACCCCCCGGCCGTATTTATTATACAAAACAATAAAGGATGAATATCAACATTCCATCAATTATGTTAAGAAATGCAAAATTCATGACATTAGATCTACAGTATTGAAGACAAATATCAAAGGCTAACCTTAACAAAAGTCTAATACAGCGTGTTTCCTATCCGAATCTAACATCCTGCCTGAATTTTGCATTCTAACATTTCTGGCCCGACGGCAAGGTCGCTAACCGGTGTCAAGTCCTACTAACCACGCCCTTACTCACAGGTGCGCATGCGCGACAGTGGACCGCCTACCCCGTCGGCATCGTGAACTCCATTTAACCAACAAGGAGGGCCCTTACACTCTGCGTCATTTGCTGACGTCATGATGTATGTGCGGGGTGGCTACCAGCCTAAAGAAAGCGTGACTCCCTCCCCCACATCTTTAGCAGCTAGCGGATATTCCTGCCCCTGAAGTTCTAGGAGGGACCAGTGGCCCCTCCCCCTGGGCCGCCCCCTCCGTGGATGGTGACGCCCCCCCTAGAACCTTAAATTGCTGCTCACCGATCATGACCTTACCACCACAGGCCAGCATTGTTTCCCAACGATCTGGCCCCCCACAACTCCCGCCTGAAGGTCACCCCTACCTCACAAAGCCCTTCAACCAAGCTAGGATATTATCACACCATATTGTATTTCCTGCCTCAGTCAAATGGACCCCATCCTGTAAGTACAATTCATCCCCCCAAATAGTCCCATGTGGGATGGTCTGTAAGTGCGTGGTTCGGAAAAGTTTTTCTAACTTGGTATTGATCCTCTTTACCGAGTGATTAAATGCCCTGACGGAATCACCCCCACGCCACTGCAGCCGCGGTATCAGCTGGGACCATACTACAGTGCAGTCAGGGCACACCCTCCTTACCCAACCCGCTGCTGAGACAATCTCTTCCAGGAGGACCCTCCTACCCAGTCTAGCAAGGTCATTCCCCCCAGATGAAGAATCACCACCGCCGGTGGTGCTGCATGTTGGGCGACCAACTCTGCAAAGAATCCCCAAAACTGACTGAGACAGAGACCCCCCCTCCCAAAGAAGGAGATGGACAAACCTTTGTGCTCTAGCTCCCTTCTACCCTTGCCTGTAAAAAAGACATGTTTAGCATGATTAACATATGAATGACCAACAATCCAAACCCTGCCTGACCGCGTCCTGTGTTACTGACTGTTCACGACGCGATGAGTCGCCGATAAATCTTGATGATGACCCGAAACGAGTTCTCCGCCTGCGTCACAGAGCGAAGAAACTGCAAAACCAGAAAAAACAACCCAACGTCAGAAAACTCTAGGTACTTTACAACATGTGTACCCGCACATAACATTTGTAGCAATTGGAATTGGGTGACCATCTCCCAATTCTTTTAACACTGTTCACATGCAGACCCCTTGTGATTGCCTCAGTGGCTGCGCCTATCCTAAAGGAGTGTGTGCCAAATTCCTTCGGGTCAAGGCCCACCCTGGTAATAGTCAACTCCATGACTCTTCTGAACTGGTATTTGGTTAAAGGGGTGCCGTCAGCGTGTAATAAGAGCGACCCACCCAACAATCCAACTCTCTGCCTGATGAAAGTCTCCACATGGTGTACCGGGCAGCAAGGATTGGCCCTTGCCCTGTGCAGTACCACAGTCTCCTCCCGCGCCTCCTGATCAGTTTTTGATCTAAAAATTGTCACCCACAATGTGTCTCCCTGTATAGTTGTGTTCAGGAATTGGATACCCCCCTGCCTATCTGCCTTGGAGGCTGCAACCAACTCGCTCAGCCTCAAAGCTCCATAAAAGGCTAATGTGAAAGCTGCTTTAAACAATTGTATCTCCCAGTCTGAACTACAGACGTCATGCAATGCAGGCAATAATGCCGTCAGCCTCCCCAAGCCTATTGGTTTCCTAGTGTCAGTCGTGCTGCCCTGTAAGCGGCGCCAACCCCTCAAACCCTTCCGCACCACAAAACTATTAGTTGGGTCTTTTACTCCCTTTGCTTGTGCGTAGAAGGAGACAGCTGCCCTATGCCTGTTAGCTGTTGCAACTGAGCGACCCTCCTGATGCAATTTACCCAGATAATCTGTAAAACTATTCTCTAGAGCCCATTTGGATTCCCAGTCTCGCCCCAAGAAAGTGCAATATGAACCAAACGCCCCTTCATACGCTGTCCTTGTCTTGGGGGCTAAGCTAGCAGCCACGAGGTCCTGTAATTTGGGGCACCAATCTGCCAGAGTGCTGATGGGAAGTGTGTCGGTGTAGGCTCTGCTGATGGAAGATGTTCCCTGAATACCTGCATTTTTTGGCGAGAGAGTGCATCAGCTGCATTATTAATGACACCTGGTACATGTTTTGCCCTGAATATAACATTCAATTTCAAGCATCTCAACACAATCTCCTTCAAGAGGCGGAGTATGAACCTACAGCGTGCCGCTTGCTGATTGATACACTCCACCACCGTCATGTTGTCTGACCAGAATATCACTGATTTGTTACGCAGAAGTTCTGGCCAGACCATTAATGCAACCCATATGGGGAACAGCTCCAGGAAACCAATGTTGGTTGTCAACTCACTGTACACCCATTCGTCCGGCCACCTGTGGGTGACCCACTTGTTTCCAAGGATGGCACCAAACCCAACACTCCCAGCAGCGTCAGTCCATAAACCTAACTCTGCTGAAGTAGTGGGGGGGCCGGACCACACAACCCTGCCGTTGAAGTCCTCCAGGAATGCCATCCATATCTGCATGTCCTGGCGTACCTCAAGCGACAGTCTAGTGCGGTGGTGTTTTTCTCGCAGACCCTTCATAGCCTGCGCAATTGAGCGAGAAAAGGGGCGAGCCATTGGTATCACCCTCAACGCGAAATTCAACTGGCCCACTGTTTCCTGAAGCTGTTGTAAATGCACCTTCTCTTTGGCCAGGCACGCGCGTAGTGCCTCCTTGAATTTTGACACCTTCTCCTTTGGGAGCCTGAAACAACCCTCCACAGAGTCTATTTCAATGCCCAGAAATTCTAAGCAAGTAGCTGGCCCCACTGTCTTCCCAGGCGCCAGCGGGACCCCAAGAGCCCGCATGAGCACGCAAAATTCCTGCAATGCCCGCGCACACTTCTGAGACCCAGCCGCGCCCAGGAAGAGAAAGTCATCCAGGTAGTGCATGACCTGCTGATGCCTGGTTGCCTGCCTAATTACCCATTCCAAGAAGGAACTGAACGTCTCGAAATAGGCACACAAGATCGAACAACCCATGGGCATGCATTTGTCCATGTAATACTTCCCATCAAACTTGAACCCCAAAAGGTGGTGATCCCCCTGATGTACAGGGAGAAGACGAAATGCAGACTCTATGCCAGACTTGGCCATCAATGCCCCTGAACCCAGGCCCCTAAGTATCACCACCGCTTGATCAAAAGAGGCATATTTTACACTGCAGACATTCTCATCTATAGCATCATTCAAGGATGCCCCCCTTGGGGCTGAGAGATTATGAATGAGTCTATATTCTCCTTTCTCTTTTTTAGGGACAACGCCGAGTGGGGAACAAATAAAGTTGGGCACTGGCACCTCATCAAATGGTCCTGCTATCCTACCCAGGCGTAATTCTTTTTCAATTTTTGCAGCCACTACCCCTGGGTTATGCTTTACAGACAGTTGGTTCCTGCACTCAGTCTTACCTGTACCCTCCTGCCGGTATCCTGAAACCCCAAGAAAAACCCTCCTGAAGTAATTTAGCCGCTGCGTGATCTGGGTATCTGTTCAGCCAGGGAATCATTGCCATGACGTCAATGGGAGTGTGTGATACTAAACCCTCCTCTTGTCTATTCAGGTTTCCTTCTCCCCCTGGAGCCCTGGTTGCCACCCTTAAATCTGCAGGAGGTCTCGGGGTGTGAGGGGTGCCCACATAAGGAACAGGCGTGTTTGAACTTACATGTGCCCGCTGCCCTAGTGCAGGACCGTTTGTTGAAATCCCAACATACGCCCTTTTTATCCCCCCAACCCTTACCCTTTCCTGGTACCTCACTTCCTTGCGCATGCCGAAAGGGCTGTTGGGGCTTGGTCGGGTATATTTTCTGTGCACCAGTTGCCCCCATCGCTGCTGCCCCCCCCCCCCAGTTATCTGATTGCACCATGACAGGGAATCCACCATATCCCATGCTAAAGAGGGATTGAATTCTTTAGCTTTCCTAAATGAAATGTCATATTCCTTCCACCCGTTCCTCACTTGTGTCTCGCTCCACATGGCAATCCTGCTCTGGTAGCAGGCCATTTCTGCTTGTAAATTGGGCGACCTTTCAGCTGTAATGGCACTGAACACAGAAAAGGCCCTCATCCAATTAACAAATGTCTCCTCAACTCGGAACTTAACCAACTCTATTCTCCATTCACTGGGCAACATCCATTCCTTTTGTGACTTGGCATATTCAAGTTCCGTATTATCAATCAGCAAGGAGAATTTGTTGATATATTTGCCCGCCCAGATCATCTCTTTCACAGCCTGAGACACATGCTGCGCCAAATTCTCCTTCCTTGAGGGCATAGCACCATCCTTAAGTAATGGCAAAGCCACATCCTTACCACTGTCAATGCCTTGTGACGTAGCACCATCCTTCTTTGCCGTCTGCTCGCTGGCGGAACCTGTTAGGGGAGTAATTGGTGCCAATGGTGCCCCTTCCCCCGCCCTGGCCAACTTAATCATCTCAACCAGTTTCAAGGCTTCCGCTGAATGATCTTGAGAAGATGGCAATACCCCCCCTAACTGTAACCAGGGTAAAACGGCGGCTATCTGGGCGGCCAATTCGACCGGGACAACGTTATTCGGGGGGGTTAGGACCCCGACGGGGGCAATGTTCACGGGGTTGACGGGGGCAATGACCCCGAGTGGGGCAACCGGCAATGCTGGCGTAGGAGGAGCTGGCCCAGCCGGTGCCTTTGGAGGCATCACGGGAGTATCCTTAGGCACTCCCACTGGCATTCCCTCCCCCTCAGCTGTATTCTTGGGCGTTGCGCTTGCAGTTTTCTTGGACTTGCCCCTCTTAGGAGGGGTGACAAAATCACCTCTAGGCTGTGGTGGGTTGATTATCCTTCTTGGCCTGCCTTGTGGACTAGGAGGCCCATCCAACCTCTGATTAATTTCTGCCACACTCCTACCTAACTCATCCACCTTACCAAAGCGCCTATCAATCGCCGTCATCCTGCGCATCATAGTCTGCATCATTTGCTCCATGCGGGCACTCTTATTAACTCGTGCCCCCGGCATACTCCACAATACTCAATGCAAACTAATCCTAGCCAACCCAGGCAATTGTACCTTCTTTCAGATGGAGGATGTGAAGATGGCCGTAAGCACCATGCAACTGTGACCGCAAAACACACCAAGCTAGTCTTAGCGTGTGGGCGAGTGCCAACCCCTCGTAGGAAGGTCTCAAGCCCTACGGCCCCCCAGAAGCAATGAAGTGCAGGCCCGCCTCACTCCCCTTACCACCGATGATCCGAGTGTCCTCAGCCCGTTGCTGTGCTCTGCGCCCGTGATCTGTTGTCTGCCACTGGAAAAAACACCACAGTCAAGCTTCCTACGAAAAAAACAAATATTAGTAGCTTGCAAAAGACTTTGTGGAATCAATCCCAGTGCCTGGAAAAACTTTCAGCCACCAGAAACCCCCGCCCAGTCTCACAACCAGCCCGATCACGAAAATCAGCTTCAAAAACCAGCTTTCAACAGACAAAACAAGCACCTTCTCATTGGTCTCCCCTCCAGTGGCTGCCCTGCACAGCAACCAGAAAACCCCCCACCCAGTCTCACCACCAGCCCAATCTCGAAAATCAGCTTATTAACCGTCTTTCCACAGTCAAAACAAGCACCTTCTTCTCATTGGTCTCCCCTCCAATGGCTGCCCTGCTGGGTCCTGCTTCGCCCAGGGAAAAAAACCAATGCACAAAACCCCCCTGCCGACAGAATACACTCACCCGGGAGAGGCCGGCCCACCCGCGTCCGATCTACCACCGATTGATGACCCTGCCTCCACCGCTGGGGATCGCGCCTTTGCCTCCTATGGACCCGCAACACCAAAGGCCGACAACAGTGCCTCTGCGCTACGGCTCGTGCCTCCACAACCCTACCGGTCGATCGACAGCCACGCCGGTCTCCTCGCTCACGCCGCTGCAGAAGGAACAAAGAACAAAATTAAAAGAAAATTATACGCCCCGAGCGTGGGGCACAAGAGGTATGCGGGGAGCGAGCCAGGGGCAAGAGGGCGCCCAGCTCGCTCCCCGGGCCTTTTAATGCGTCGATCCACCAGGGGGTCGCCGGCCCAGCCGGCCCGCCCCCCGCCCGACCCGCCCCCCTGCCCCGGAAGCAGTACAGCCGCTTCCGGGTCACGGGGGAGGCATCTGCCTATCGGTGGTGGGGGCGCGCCGCGCGCTTCATCGACCCGCGACGCACCCCCACCACCGAGAGGCCGGGGGAGGGGGGCGCCGCACTGCCATGTGGGCGGGAGGGCCGAGCGGCCCCCCCTTTACATAACCTTGGCACCTGACGAATCTTTACAAAAACTTTTCCAAAAATCATTTCACCCACCTTATCTCCCTCTGGGAAAGTTTCAGGGTGATCCATCAAGCAGTGGTTGAGAAGAAAGGGGGGTCCCAAAGTGCAAATTCCCCATGCATTTTCCATGGACTTTTTTAGGCAGCGCTACCGCAAAAACTGCTCAACGGGAATTACACCACATTTGACAAAAAGCTAGATATTGGACCAGAGATCTTAAAAAATGGAAAATAACTGTTTGACGTAAAGCTTCACACTCTTGGGAATTTCAGCAGAGAGGACTGTTACCTCTCAGGTTCTAGAAGGAATCTGCCCAGCTAACCATGGAAACAACCATTAGACTAGCTGAAGCTTCAAAAACGTCCGCATCTCTTCCTACATTACCAGGAACCAACCAAATTATTAACTGAGAGGAACATCCGAAGCCTCCCTTAAGTTTCCCATCTCATCGCAACTGGGACTGTGGACCGCAATGTTGAGCATTCCACCTTCATGGAATGTGAAAAACAGAAGGCCTCCTTTGACTATTATTTCTTCAAGTTCGTTGCCAGGTTTCTCCCTGCAGGCCTCACTATTGACTGACTAATTCAAACAATGACCATTTCTCTTAAAGAGAAGCATTATAATGCAGCTGCAAAAGGAAAAACAGCATACTGGCAAGGTTAAACACATTTCAATTGAGGTCGTATTCAGGCTAAGTTAACTCAATATCCAACATGAACTTCGATTACATAAATATACAAACGTATGTAAATTTTTAAGAATAAATGCAAAATGTGAATAATATAAAATATGAATACAATTGTTTAATTGAACATTTACACTCTTATGTGTAAATCCCTGGTCTCTATCATGAGAACATTCCATTAATAGATCTAAATTCATCACACATGTTTAGGAAATCAAATATTGTATATGAATATATAATTGCATAATTGTGACATGTAAAAGGTGGAGCCTAAATTAAGCTGCTCCAGGATCATGGTATGTGTGTGAGCCATGTCTTTGTGCAAAACAATTCTATCACTCTGAAAATCTGTCATCTACATAGTGGCCTGCCACACTGATCCAACAACAGCCAACGTGAGTGGAGAAATACCACCAATCTCCCAAAGCTCTTCTGCACTCCTTTCTACATTTCTCCAGCCTTATGTTCACCACATTGAAAATTAGAGTTGCTGTATGTGGATAATTGTCTCAGTGCACCAAAGAAATGGACAGTGCAGCAAATCCTTTTCTTTTGCTCCAATGATTAGGTGATGAAGCAGGCATGAATTTCCTAACCCTCCCCAACTCTAGTGTGAATGACAATTAGAATCAAAAGTAGCAGCCTTGAGCACTCATTTTGAGTTCTATTTAACATTAATTATGAGCGATTCAACCTGCGCCAGGTGAGATAGAAGAAAGCAGAATCAATTGATGCATTTCTCGCCTGCCTGAGGAGGCTTGTAAGCACCTGCATGGTAATGAACGTAGATGAGGAGTGAGAGCACGAGTTATTCAGAGGTGTCATTCAACCTAACCAAGACAGCTCATCCTTTCCAAAATGAGGCTGCTACGTAAGAGCACGTCGGAGCTGGGACTTTCACAGAAAATGTAACGTGACCACACTGTGGACGCAATCTGCCCCGTGTGGGCTGCAGCCCTTCAAGAGTTTAGCAATGGTTAGCATGTAAAAAAGGTACGCCGTAGGAAAAAACTACACAGTGCAATCAGAGTCTGAATTTGATGGAAGAGCCAGAAGATGGGGTACATGTGGTCTTTGTAGTCCACTAGCCTCAAATGGAAGCTATTTATTTCCAAGTGTAGAATCACCACTGAAGGTCCTGAGATAAGGCACCAATTGACAGAGTCCACTGTTAATGTCTATACCGTGACAGTGGAGCAGTTCCACTAGGCCTTGACTGGGAACCCAGGGCCACACTGGAAATGTTTTAAATGCCAGCCCCGAATGTTTCCGGGGAAGCAATCTTTGACTTGGTGCCTGACAATTTGCATAGTGGCTAGAGATGGGTTCTCCTAACAGAAAATTTGAGCAATACTGCATTAAACAGTACAATTTTCCAGATACATTGGCTAAAAAAATCATTGGTTTTTCAGGCAGTTCCAAAAGTGCACTCATCTAACGTTCCAATAGGCGCCTTTTCCAAGTCAGAGCTTCAGGCCTGCTATTTCTTTCTTCAGAGTCATGCAGATTTGTAGCTGTTTACCTAAGGCAAATTTGCTTTTTTTCAGTGGCCACAAACTTTTGTGACCCAGCACTAAACTGTGCTATTATCGGACGTATTTTGACAAGGGCAAATATTTAGGCGCTATATTAAAGTGCTTTGTTACAGATTACCCTGTCCACCAAACTCTAAATAAGGCCCTTACTCTTGGCAACAAAAAGCCATGAATAATTTAGCATCTGGGTCGAAATGTCTACATGATTCATGTTTTGGACTGGTTGGATTAATATACCAAGAGCATGGATATCTAAAGTCTTATTCTCACTATCCTAAATATTGTAACAGCAAAACCAACTTTTGTTTATTTTTTTTTATGTCTTTTTGATATCGATTCGCACTTTTTATCTCATACAGCGTGCCACTACTCACTTGCCCAGTACCTTGTGTAACTGTCAAAAGACTAAAAGTATGGTTTAACAAACCAGGTCTTGCAACTTTCTCTCTTATTTAAATGGTCTTTTTATACAGCTTACATCGAGCATGCTTGCTATGAAAAGGAGATAAAAGTCCACCATAAAAAAGCTCTGTGTCCCGTAGAACCAACCCCAGTTATTGTACGCAAAGGAAGAGTGATAGGATGAGGACAGTGCAAACACACCTGGTATTGGATGCAAAGCCAGATCTACTAGCACAGCGGCGACTGGCTTTGCATGAAATCCTAGAGCCAAATTAAAGCAGAAGCCAATAATGGGCAAAAGGAAAATTGCATATTTTTTTATGATGGACACATCTAATTTACGCAAATTACACATATGATGCGATTTATACCAGGGTGGTTATACGTGTGTAGAAATTTTTATTCATACGCCACAGTAAAGTATATATCTCACATGAGGCCTCTTGCGTTGTTGAGCAATGTATGACTTTGAGCAAAAAAACTGCCTTTTTGCACAAATGCTGATGGTCACATCATTGGCACTCAACGCTTCATAATAAGGTGCTGTGCAAGTTTTAGTAAATCTATACGCAGGTTTTACCCTCTACTATGAGTCAGGATGCCTCTTCCCTTTCGAAAAATTCTGAATTATCCATCTCCAATGCCATGTTCACCTATTTTCAGTTTAAGTTTTCTGTATTACTGTCCTGTCTGCCTTCACATTGTTTGCCCCTGCAATTTTGTATCTATGTTTGATCCTGGCGAGCTATCGAAGCGCTTTACGGCAAGTAGCAAGCTACTCCGGAACCCAAAAAGTATTAGTGGTGAATTAGCAAAGGGAAATATGAAATGGCATGTAGCCAGTGGTGCATTTTGGAGAACTCTGGCAAACATATTACAAAAGCATGATGTGGAAGCACTTTGTCATTTACAGACAGCCATTTTCTATTGAAATGGCTACAAAATTCACACAGACATACAGTTTTAGTGACAAAATTATATGGCACACAAACGAAAATATGTGGGGTTTTAGCAAATATTTATCATTTGCGCATCACCAAGTAAAATTATTTCTTTGATCTTATTAAAGTCTTTGCATCTATCACACTGCAGAGTTAACAAAAAACTTGCTCAATTTCTGCTTTCCTTACTGCTGATAACTGTTGAAAGATTTGAAAACTTAATTTATAGGTATTTTAATTTGGCTTGTGTTACAAAAAATAGACATACTTTCCTTTCTCACTTCTTATAGGTCAGCAATATTGGCACGAAGTTCACTTAAGAAAAGCCTCTCATTTTGCAATTGGAGAAAGGAAAACAAGCACTGACAAAGGAAATTTGGCTTGGCAAAACCAGAATTATTGGCGTTGCCAATGTCTTTTAGCCATGTTGTATAGCACCACAGCTGCTGCTCAGTATGGCTAAAAGTCCTTGAAAAAAGTGCTATGTCATGGCCAGTGCATGTCCTAGCGCATTTTTGTCTGACAGCAGAGATGGGACAAGCAAACAGCACGGGGCGGGTCAAGCAGCACAACTTGAGCCAATATCAGTCAGCCCGTGAACATATTCCCAACATTTAGAGAACTTTAGCTTCACATGAAGCAAAAGCACAGCTAAGTGCGGGTGCCCACATTTGGTTTGGACTGAAAGGTAAGGAGTCTCTCATAAGTATACCCAGGTTTCAGTTTAGGTGTATATAAACTCATGGAAACAAGAACGATTAGTCCACCTTCAAAAACTCTGTATGCAGCAGTTATCCATCAAAGCATTTAAGCGCATGCGAAAATCAAATCTCAAAGGAGTGTCTTACATGTTCATATACATCACCCGGTTTTCATTTCTAAGCGTATGTAAGCGCATGAGGATGAGGTCAGCGAGTCTGCTTTCAAAGTCTTTTTATAAGGCAGATCCGTCATCCACAAGAGTGTTTAGGGGTATGTAACAGCATAAGTAAAAACGGTAAAAGTCAAATATTACAAAACAATGTCCATAGGTTGCAAATCCGCTAACTTTGAAGTCAGAGATAGAAAAGTAAACAGGCACCATTGGAAAACAGTGCCTGACATTTGAACTCGGTATTTCAATGAACATCAAATGTACGTGATAAGAACAAGATTTATGGGCCTGTTTACAGAAATGGAGCTTAGAGCGAGTGAAAACACACGTGCAGTGTTAAGTGCTCTTCAACAAAGAAAAAAGTAGTCTTTAAAATAATTGCTAAAATGGTAGCTGTGGATTGATAATAGTAATTGGTCCATGTTCTCAGGGAGGGCTAAATACAGGAAGAGGTATGACACATGCATGCAGACAGATGGGGAGAAAGAATAGGAGAGCGACGATAGAGCCAGCAAATAGGAAGACTATGGGGGGGACTGTAGCCCACAAAGTATATACAACATGTCTTTTCAAGAGAGCGCATGCGCTGTCTAGAGCCGAGACCTAATAAACTCCAATCTCCATGTTAAAAGAATAAGAAGCATTTTTTCAGAAGACATATCCTGACATTTTACCTCTGTCTTTAACCCCTTGTGTGCTCATGACGGAACCACGCCGTTATGAGCCACGGGCGGCGTGTGCTCATGACGGTGTGGTTCCGTCATGCTGCGGTCGCTCCTCCCACGCGGCACTGATTCCCCGCCTGTGCGGGCGAAATAGAGAGTGGGCGGAGTCGTGACGGAACCACGCCGTCATGAGCACAGCTCGCCCGTGACTCATGACGGTGTGGTTCCGTCACGAGCATGGCGGCGCCGCGCTCACCCCGCACCCCCCCAGTGCCACGGCCGAATTCGCACCGCAGCCAAGGGGTTAAAGATACTGCAAATGAGACAACATAAATCCCATTTTAAAGTCATCTTTATTGCTCATTCACTTTCTGAACTCCAGCATGGTTATTTTGGGGGGCTGCAGCTCCCCAACACCCCTACTTTCAGAGCCCATGATCCAACATCAGGTGGATGTATGCCCAGCAAGACAGGAACTGAGTGACAAATCTGGAAGAAATTGCAATGATTCACCAGACTCATTGCTGTTGTAATTGTTAAAAAGCAGAGTGTTTCACCAGTTCTACATCAGCAATGACCCTTGTATCTTAGTTTATCTTTGATTTTGAGACACTCAGCAAGGACCTTTTGAGACATTATATGTTTCTTTTTCTTTTGCATTAGGCTTACACTTTCCTACTAACAATTTCTAAAACAAAGCTGTGCAACTTTGGACAGGTAGAGCTGAATTTATTTCTGATTTTCAAAATAATCCCTTAGGGCCCGATTCACAAAGGGCATCCACACTCTTAGCGGAGAGCCCGCAGTCTTGGTGGGGGCCCATTCCCATGGTGGGCCCACCGCATTTACACTTTCTCATTACAGATGTTCTGCCACCAGTGCAGCCCCCGCGACTGCATACTTTGACATGGGTTTAGAGAGACACAATAATACAGCATTGGCATTGCAAATGTCCTCATACTGCATCACAGGCGCAGCATGGAAACCCGGACAGATTCCAACCAGCAGAGAGCTATCGATAACTCTGTGCACAATGTTTGCACTGTGGTAATGTTATTACTGCATAAGGGATTCACCATGTCTAAGTAAGGGCCTCTGTGAGGAAGCTGCATTCCCTTACAAGCCCCTCCTGCCCTCTAAACATTTTCCACCATCATTACAAGAAGAGACAGAACAGTATAGGAATTTGTTCTTGCCCTCTGTGGTTTCTAAGGCTTTAACCAGGACTAATCGATTAACTCCCTCAAACCTTTCCATGACGGAGGAAACACCCTAATTATATGTAAGGAATACTGTAGGAATTTGACCATTTGTGTGGTGAACATACACAAGAAAGAGAACAGCAAACCATTGTGACTCAAGAGCAGAGGCATGCAAGAAATGTACAGGCTCTGGTTGCTTTAGAGGAAGGCACTCTTCACATGACGTGGATTCAAAGTGGCCCTGTTGAAAATGTTGTCATCTGGAATATTGTCTCCAAAAATATTGAGGGCACAAATATCGAAAGGAAGGTAAGCGCATATAAGAAGGTATATATTTACTATTCTTAATGCCACACCTGTGTAGCATGATGATATGTATATATACAATATATATATATATATATATATATATATATATATATATATATATATATATATATATATATATATATATATATATATATATATATATATATATATATATATATATATTATCTACTGGCGGTCGCCAGTAGATAGTTATAGTTACAACCTAGTTTCCATAGGAAATCTCAAAATTCTATCTTGAATAACTTTGGCGCCGGTTGACGAATCCTCGCGAAATTTTCAAAACTAATGGGGCGCTCCGTTCAGCTCCTACCCTGAAAGTCTCGGGGTGATTCGTCAAGCGGGCGCCGAGAAAAAGGGGGGGTCCCAAAACGCGTTTTCCCCATGCATTTTTCCATAGGACCTTTAGTCGCAGCTACAGCCCGAACGGCTGAACAGAATTACGTGGAATTTGGCAGAGAGGTAGCCATAAGGTCAAGGAAGTGCCTTTTGCTGGTCTGGTGTAAATCTGTTCAGTATTTCCTGAGAAAATAGCATTTAAAAGCATATGAATATCTATACGCGCGCACCGTGCGCGCACTGTGCGCGCACCCTGCCGTGCGCGAGCGCAATTCTGATTGGTTGTTAGATGTCGGTAAACATTCGAATCGGTCGAAACCAGGAAGTGTCGGCCGCCATTTTGTCTCTCGCAGTCTGAGGGGGTGAAAAAAAAAGGTGGAGAACGTGAAAAGGGGGCAGAGTGGACAGTTCCTGACCCCCTAGCCTTGGTCAGGGGGTCACAGAAGGACCCCCAAGGGAGAAAAAAACAATTTTTTTTTTTTTAAATCGTGAGGTGCGCGCACCATGCGCGCACTGCGAACCGTGGGCGCTCGGTGCGCGAAGCGCACCGAGTGCCCACAGAACGCGCACGGTGTAAAACCTGAAAAAAATTAAAAAAAATAAAAACATAACTTAGCATTTAAAAAACCTTGCAAATTCACTGAAAAAACCATAGGTTTCACACACGTTATACTTACGAATTAGCATTTAAAAAACCTTGCAAATTCACTTAAAAAACCATAGGTTTCACACATGTTATAGTTAGCTGGACATTTCACTCGTAAAAAACCAATTAAATTCCCCCGTTATAGTTACTGCAGGCAACTATAACTCACGCGACCGCAATCCTCTGCTGATGACGTCAGATATTACATCACTGATGACATATGTGTCTTTCTGAAAAATAAATATTTGTAATATATGTATAGCTAAAGATTAATGGTAGAAGACATGGGTAAATAAGTGTCTAAATACAGTGATGTAATATCTGACGTCATCAGCAGAGGATTGCGGTCGCATGAGTTATAGTTGCCTGCAGTAACTATAACGGGGGAATTTCATTGGTTTTTTATGAGTGAAATGTCCAGCTAACTATAACATGTGTGAAACCTATGGTTTTTTAAGTGAATATATATATATATAGTATATTATCTACTGGCGGTCGCCAGTAGATAGTTATAGTTAGGACCCTCTTACCATAGGAAATCCGCAACATTCTATTTTGAATAACTTTGGCGCCGGTCGACGAATCCTCGCAAAACTTTCAAAATTGGTGGGGCGTTGAGCTCCGCTCCTACCCTGAAAGTCTCGGGGGGATTCGTCAAGCGGGGGCTGAGATAAAAGGGGGGTCCCAAAACGCGTTTTTCCCATGCATTTTTCCATAGGACCTTTAGACGTAGCTACAGCCCGAACGGCTGAACAGAATTTAATGAAATTTGGCAGAGAGATAGTCCTCAGGTCAAGGAAGTGCCTTTTGTAGGTTTGGTGTAAATCTGTTCAGTAGATTCTGAGAAAATAGCCTTTAAATCAATATATATATCTGAGCCAGCTTACGGTGCGCTTACGGTGCGCTTACCGTACGCGTACGGTGACGTGCGCGAGCGCGATTCTGATTGGCCGTTAGATCTTAGTAAACATTCGAATCGGTCGAAACCAGGAAGCGGCGGCCGCCATTTTCTCTCTCGCACTCTGACAGGGGGTTGAAAAACAAAGTGTAAAAACATGTAAAGGGGCTGTTTAGACAGCTCCCAAGCACCTAGCCATGTCGAGGGAGTCCCCAACGATCCCCCAAGTGAAAAAAGGCAATTTTATTTTTTTCGAAAATTTCGCCGATTACGCTTACCGTACGCGTACGGTAATAAATAATAATAATAAAAAAAATATATCCACATTCTCCCCACCCCGTGTGCAAATGGTGACCGAAGGGCACCATTTGTGCATGGCTTATTACAGCAAAACAAAACATATATTTTACCTGTCACAACGATGCTCATCATATGTCCTCCATGTGCGCACGGTGCGCGAAGCTCATCGTGCGTTCATGGCCCATCTAGCGTAACGTGGGCACGCGGGGCGCAAAGCGCACCGCGTGCTCACTGTGCGCGCACGGTGCGCGAAGCGCACCGTGCGCGCACGGAACGAACTGCGTTAAGTGGGCGCGCACGCCACAAATGGCGTAAAGTAACTTAGCATTTAAAAAAACGTACAAATTCACTGAAAAAACCATAGGTTTCACACACGTTATAGTTAGGAATTAGCATTTAAAAAACCTTGCAAATTCACTGAAAAAACCATAGATTTCACACATGTTATAGTTAGCTGAACATTTTACTGATAAAAAACCAATGAAATTCCCCCGTTATAGTTACTGTAGGCAACTATAACTCACGCGACCGTAATCCTCTGCTGATGCTAATACTGTATTTAGACACTTATTTGCCCATGTCTTCTTCCATTAAATTTTAGCTATACATATATTACAAATATTTTTTTTTCATAAAGACACATATGTCATCAGCAGAGGATTACGGTCGCGTGAGTTATAGTTGCCTACAGTAACTATAACGGGGGAATTTCATTGGTTTTTTATCAGTAAAATGTCCAGCTAACTATAACATGTGTGAAACCTATGGTTTTTTCAGTGAATTTGCAAGGTTTTTTAAATGCTAATTCCTAACTATAACGTGTGTGAAACCTATGGTTTTTTCAGTGAATTTGTACGGTTTTTTAAATGCTAAGTTACTTTACGCCATTTGTGGCGTGCGCGCCCACTTAACGCAGTTCGTTCCGTGCGCGCACAGTGAGCACGCGGTGCGCTTCGCGCACCGCGTGCCCACTTTACGCTAGATGGGCCATGAACGCACGATGCGCTTCGCGCACCGTGCGCACATGGAGGACATATGATGAGCATCGTTGTGACAGGTAAAATATATGTTTTGTTTATCTCTAATAAGCCATGCACAAAAGGTGCCCTCCGGGCAACTTTTGCATACGGGGTGGGCAGAATGTGGATATATTTTTTTTAAATATTTCTTACCGTACGCGTACGGTAAGCGTAATCGGCGAAATTTTCGAAAAAATTAAAATTGCCTTTTTTCACTTGGGGGATCGTTGGGGACTCCCTCGACATGGCTAGGTGCTTGGGAGCTGTGTAAACAGCCCCTTTACATGTTTTTGCACTTGGTTTTTCAACCCCCTGTCAGAGTGCGAGAGAGAAAATGGCGGCCGCCGCTTCCTGGTTTCGACCGATTCGAATGTTTACTAAGATCTAAGGGCCAATCAGAATCGCGCTCGCGCACGCCACCGTACGCGTACGGTAAGCGCACCGTAAGCGCACCGTAAGCTGGCTCAGATATATATATTGATTTAAAGGCTATTTTCTCAGAATCTACTGAACAGATTTACACCCAACCTACAAAAGGCACTTCCTTGACCTGAGGACTACCTCTCTGCCAAATTTCAAGTAATTCTGTTCAGCCGTTCGGGCTGTAGCTGTGTCTAAAGGTCCTATGGAAAAATGCATGGGAAAAACGCGTTTTGGGACCCCCCTTTTATCTCAGCCCCCGCTTGACGAATCCCCCCGAGACTTTCAGGGTAGGAGCGGAGCATAGCGCCCCACCTATTTTGAAAAATTCGAGAGGATTCGTCAACCGGCGCCAAAGTTATTCAAAATAGAATGTTGCGGATTTCCTATGGAAACGTGGTCCTAACTATAACTACCTACTGGCGACCGCCAGTAGGTAATATATACTATATATATATATATATATATATATATATCCACAATCACAGGAAACCCATTTGAAGTAGAGCCACACGAAGGGACTCAGGCAGCACCACGCTGGCGCTGCCTCGTTTGGAACGAAGGTGAGCTGGAGCCCTTACAGGGAGGGAGCTAGTTCGAAGCTCCGGTTGGCAGCCACAAAGCGGGGCAGGTCCCGCCTTGGACATGTGTCAAACAAGTTGCAATTGGACTGTGACTATGCACCCACTTGGGATAACCATGAAAGCACTACATCACCCATAAGGCCGTGAGGAAGGGCACGCCCACCTGGGCAGGTGATGGAAATTAAGTTGTGCTCTCAGCTGCACTTCCAGTCATTCAGCAACAAACGCCACTAAAGAAAGGTTTACCCCTGAAACGCGTCTGGCGTAGAAGTATTGAACTTTGCTGTCCCTTGATGGTTCCTGCTGGCAGGCTGTCTACCAATAAATGCGAGCGCAAATTTTCCTTTGTGTGGCTCTACTTCAAATGGGTTTCCTGTGATTGTGGATTTAAAGGCGGCCCTTACCCGGTCGCGAAGAGGAGCCCACCGCTGCGTGCGGGTCTCAGGCAGCACCACGCTGGCGCTGCCTCGTTTGGAACGAAGGTGAGCTAGAGCCCTTACAGGGAGGGAGCTAGTTCGAAGCTCCGGTTGGCAGCCACAAAGCGGGGCAGGTCCCGCCTTGGACATGTGTCAAACAAGTTGCAATTGGACTGTGACTATGCACCCACTTGGGATAACCATGAAAGCACTACATCACCCATAAGGCCGTGAGGAAGGGCACGCCCACCTGGGCAGGTGATGGAAATTAAGTTGGGCTCTCAGCTGCACTTCCAGTCATTCAGCAACAAACGCCACTGAAGAAAGGTTTACCCCTGAAACGCGTCTGGCGTAGAAGTATTGAACTTTGCTGTCCCTTGATGGTTCCTGCTGGCAGGCTGTCTACCAATAAATGCGAGCGCAAATTTTCCTTCGTGTGGCTCTACTTCAAATGGGTTTCCTGTGATTGTGGATTTAAAGGCGGCCCTTACCCGGTCGCGAAGAGGAGCCCACCGCTGCGTGCGGGTCTCAGGCAGCACCACGCTGGCGCTGCCTCGTTTGGAACGAAGGTGAGCTGGAGCCCTTACAGGGAGCGAGCTAGTTCGAAGCTCCGGTTGGCAGCCACAAAGCGGGGCAGGTCCCGCCTTGGACATGTGTCAAACAAGTTGCAATTGGACTGTGACTATGCACCCACTTGGGATAACCATTAAAGCACTACATCACCCATAAGGCCGTGAGGAAGGGCACGCCCACCTGGGCAGGTGATGGAAATTAAGTTGTGCTCTCAGCTGCACTTCCAGTCATTCAGCAACAAACGCCACTGAAGAAAGGTTTACCCCTGAAACGCGTCTGACGTAGAAGTATTGAACTTTGCTGTCCCTTGATGGTTCCTGCTGGTAGGCTGTCTGCCAATAAATGCGAGCGCAAATTTTCCTTCGTGTGGCTCTACTTCGAATGGGTTTCCTGTGATTGTGGATTTAAAGGCGGCCCTTACCCGGTCGCGAAGAGGAGCCCACCGCTGCGTGCAGGTCTCAGGCAGCACCACGCTGGCGCTGCCTCGTTTGGAACGAAGGTGAGCTGGAGCCCTTACAGGGAGGGAGCTAGTTCGAAGCTCCGGTTGGCAGCCACAAAGCGGGGCAGGTCCCGCCTTGGACATGTGTCAAACAAGTTGCAATTGGACTGTGACTATGCACCCACTTGGGATAACCATGAAAGCACTACATCACCCATAAGGCCGTGAGGAAGGGCACGCCCACCTGGGCAGGTGATGGAAATTAAGTTGTGCTCTCAGCTGCACTTCCAGTCATTCAGCAACAAACGCCACTGAAGAAAGGTTTACCCCTGAAACGCGTCTGGCGTAGAAGTATTGAACTTTGCTGTCCCTTGATGGTTCCTGCTGGCAGGCTGTCTACCAATAAATGCGAGCGCAAATTTTCCTTCGTGTGGCTCTACTTCAAATGGGTTTCCTGTGATTGTGGATTTAAAGGCGGCCCTTACCCGGTCGCGAAGAGGAGCCCACCGCTGCGTGCGGGTCTCAGGCAGCACCACGCTGGCGCTGCCTCGTTTGGAACGAAGGTGAGCTGGAGCCCTTACAGGGAGGGAGCTAGTTCGAAGCTCCGGTTGGCAGCCACAAAGCGGGGCAGGTCCCGCCTTGGACATGTGTCAAACAAGTTGCAATTGGACTGTGACTATGCACCCACTTGGGATAACCATGAAAGCACTACATCACCCATAAGGCCGTGAGGAAGGGCACGCCCACCTGGGCAGGTGATGGAAATTAAGTTGTGCTCTCAGCTGCACTTCCAGTCATTCAGCAACAAACGCCACTGAAGAAAGGTTTACCCCTGAAACGCGTCTGGCGTAGAAGTATTGAACTTTGCTGTCCCTTGATGGTTCCTGCTGGCAGGCTGTCTACCAATAAATGCGAGCGCAAATTTTCCTTCGTGTGGCTCTACTTCAAATGGGTTTCCTGTGATTGTGGATATATATATATATATATATATATATCTTCCGAAGGTGCCCTGCATTAGAGACACACTCCTCCAGGCGATGGGTTTCACAACTATTTATTAGCAAGGAACAAGATTCCAGCTCTGCCTATTAAGTCCAATTTGCCTTACGCGTTACAGAGCGTCCACGCTCTTTCTTCAGAGGCATATTTAAACACTCAGCAGTTCTCTTGGATTACCCACAGTTCCCTACATGCATTCATTGATTTGAGGAAGAAATATACATATATATATATATATATATGTGTGTGTGTGTGTGTTTGTGTATGTGTATGTATATATATTATATATATGTGTGTGTGTGTATGCATATATATATATGTATGTATGTATGTATATATATATATATATATATATATATATATATATATATATAGAGAGAGAGAGAGAGAGAGAGAGTGAAAGAGAGAGAGAGAGTTAGGTATAGAAAATCTATATATACTTACCTATCTATATTTTTGTCCTTAATACACCTTGCTATGACATTAATGTTTATCGATATGGCCTACTTGATATGTAGTACCCACACTGCCGAAGATGAACCACACTGCTACAGGTTTGGGCTGATTCTGATAGCAGCTCTTGTCACCAGAAACCAATTTTAGGATCACAGTCTGGATCCTTTTGAGACACGCAGACCAAATAGTGACTTCTAGGGATAGCACTGTGGCATAACAGCATCCATCCATTTAAGAGCAAAGTTAACAAAAAGTGTATCACTTGTTTGTAAAGCTAAAGTAACCTGTGCAAGGGCATCCATAGTGTCAGCAATGAGCAGAAAATCAAATCAACGGGTTCTCATCCTCTGTCGAAAGGTGGACCCATCCAATACATATGTATAGTTAGTAAAGCAGCGCTGTAAGAGATGTCAATTTGTGAGTGTCTTCTGACCCAACAAGGTTATATCAGACATGACAGACAACACAATACAATCCAGTGTTATTTCTTACCATGAATCTTGAATGAATGAATGATGGGGATTTGTAAAGTGTGATCAGTTACCCCAAAGAGCATCCCAGCACTAGTCACTAAACCAGACAGGTTGTCTGTTCTGAGGGGTTAAGGGGAAGAGAATAACCAAGTCTTTACTAAATACTTGAAATGATTCTCACTGGTATTACTCAAGTTGAGAGAGGAAGCCCATTCCAGGATTTTTCTTCTAGAAAGGAAAACGTTCTTTCTCCTTACCTTATAAGTATAGATGTTGGCAGAAGAAAGTGCACAGCCTTACTGGATCTGAGAACCCTACTTGGATTTTTAATGCTGAAATATCTCTCTCAGGTATTTGAGTCAGTGTCATAGTATACTCTGCATGCTAGGACAAGTCTCTTAAACTGAATGTGCCTAGTCTTAAACTGAGTGCGCCTATGTACTGTCAAGCCAATGTAAGCGCTTGAGGTTTTGAGAGATAGGGGAGTGACGAGGTAATCTCAGACCAAGTAATGCGTCGGCATTTTTTACTACCTGCAGCCGATTAATCATAGAAATTAGTGGGCAGATTTACAAGCCCCTTGCGACACTTTTCCGTCGCCGTTGCATCACTTTTTGTGATGCAGCGGTGGCGTAAACAATGCGCCACGTTAGGGCCCATTTACAATGTGATGCATCTAGGGAGATGCGTCACCTTGTAAAGCCCTGCGCCACATTATACGTATGTAGGGTAGGCATTCCCACGCGGGAAAGCCTGTAGAAGTGAAGCAGTGAAATCTACAAGAATTCACTGTGCCACTTCTAGGACGCCACTGCGTCAAAACCCTACGCCTGCTTGGAGCAGGTGTAAGGAGTGATGCTGTGTATTAAGAATAGGCCTCCCCATGCATTGATGGAGTTGCGCCGCGCTTGCGACACAACTCCAGCAATGCGTGATTATTGTGCCGACTGGTGCATCAGAATTTCTGACTCATCTGTCAATCCTTGTGCCATGGTGCGCCATATTGTAAATACGGTGCATCCATGGTGGTGCAAGGGTTTCGCACGCAGGCGCAGGCAAACTTACGCATCTATGCCAATGTGACAGTTTCTTGTAAATAAGCCCCTAGGTGTTTAGCCTTTGCCTGGTTGGGTCCAGGCAAAGGCCATACGCATAAACAATTCAGGAAGTGATCAATTCATGCACCTCTATTTTTTGAGCCTCAAGCGGGAGAAGATCCAAATATTTGTTTTAGTGTGCGAAGTAAAGAAAAGCACATACCGATAACACAGAGAATTTGCAGGCGAAAGTTGAGTTCATTTTCAAGTTTTATTTCAATTATTCTAGCTACCAAAGCTGTGGGTGAATTAGTTGGCAAGACTTCAGGACACCAGTCATTGATAGAGAAATCTTTGGTCTGCCCAAAAAAGGCACACGCGCTTTACTTTTAATATTATAAGTAAAGCACGGGTGCCGCGATATTCCCAAAAGTGAAGAAATCGAAAAAACATCTATTTCTTTAATTTTTATATAATCGCGGCACCCGCACTTTACTTTTAACATTAAAAGTAAAGCGTTGGTGCCGCAATGCTTGTTAATGTTTAAGGTTGACAAAGTCACAACATCTTGCTTGATGGGGTTAGGGTCCTATCAGCGCAGGGAGTCCTGGCCCGATATTCTACAACACCTGACAAGACCAGGTAAAGGCGGTCCGGAACGATTCAGTTTATGGGCTTTTCTTGAACCGCAGGTGGTTTGGTTCTGCACTTGGCATCGGCGTCAGTGTGGTTCACAGCCTGCGGCCCTGCACTCGCAAGATATTCCCCCATTGTTTCATCCTACAGAACAATCAAAGAGATTTACTGTTGATAAGCAAAGGTCTCTTCTGTTTGGGGCACACTGTGGTACTAGACCTGCACAGAGCTCCCTTGAATGTTCGCACTTCAAACTGTGAAGGTTTCTGGCCCCGCTTGAGACCTCATGGTTGTTTTCCTTGGCTGCGTGGCATCGGGAGGTCGTCGCCCTTGGTGAGGCAAGTCCGGGTGGGCTTAGGGTAGTGTGCGGAGGCATCACAGGTTTGAACAGGGTGGGCGGGAGGGTGTAAGACCCAATGAATCAGGTCTTCAAAGTGTCAAATGATGACGTTTTGGTTTGGAAAAGTAACAGGTATCAGTGTGGCTGATACTGACAATGATAATAGGAGGAGTACGGGTGGTGCTTAATTGTTTAAGCAGCCTGCATGTTGGTCAATTCGATATTATCACACATGCCAATACTACCGAAATAAGTGGAAAACAACTGTATGTAGCTTGATTTTGCTTCGAAACTTCTTCCACTTCAATGCACGTTTATGATGAAATTAACTTGAACAACATTACATTAAATTCCTGCTCTTTCGATTACAGAGTATATTTAAAAAGTACTTCGACAAGGGTATCAACACTGCCTATTGAATGGCGGGGTAACACCAAGGCATATGGCTAAAGACTGCTGATGGTAGTGAACACACTAGGAATGCAGCACAAGTTAGGTAGGGCTTTCAAGCTTGCTAAAACAGGCATCCGCAAGAGGACTGTGACTTCCAAGACCTCAAAGCGGCTCACATCCTGGATAATAAGGTACCATTGGCAGTGGTGCCTATAAACAACCTAAAGCAATTTCAGTGAAAGTGAAAGAAAAACCCTTTGAAAAGTGTGTAGACATCGGCCAAAGAAAGGACTAGGAATTGCATTTTTCATATAACATATTTTAATCATAGTTAACAGAATTATCATAGTGTCTGCGGGAGGTTAAAGTAGGAATTACAGAGAGCTTTTTTTTTTAGGTCGAGCCTACTAGAAGACAGTGCAAGCCGTTTAACTGCAAAAAAGATAGTGGGCTTACCAAGAACAGGGGCTTGAAGCTCACTGCT
Organism: Triturus cristatus; assembly: GCF_964204655.1. NCBI lineage: Eukaryota > Metazoa > Chordata > Amphibia > Caudata > Salamandridae > Triturus > Triturus cristatus. The sequence goes on from NC_140580.1 coordinate 968,761,084, forward strand.
CACCCATTGCATAATATTGGTTGGCATTACTGTCACTCTTTGATACGAAGACATATGCAAATAAGACAGACGAATGGTCTTGACAGACTTCTGAACTTATTATACTTCAAAAATGTCTTAGAAGATTAGCATTACTGTGTCATTGTTAGGTTAAATGCACATAAAAATAATAAAATAAAATACTGTCACTTTTAATTGCTAGCTTTCTACTGGATGGCTTTCCTTGTTTCAGCCTGTGCATCTCGTGTTTGTCCCTCCCATGGAGCATAGCATCTTTACCATCTCTTTGGCTGGCTGACTTCTATACTTCCTCTGCTCGCTTTTAGAGAACTACTTCTTTCTTTTGGTTTAGGCACTCCACAAGAGTGCATGTGATTTCCAGGTGTCTCACTCCTGTGCTTTTCTCTCCCTTTCCACGTTTCTCCCTCATGCCCATATGCTTCTCCCCCGCCCTCTACTTGTTCTCTCCCCTACCCCATCTGCTTAATAAAAAAAACAAAAAACACACACAGCACTTCTGCACTATTTTTTACAAGATTGTATTTGCGCTTTTAAAGAAAACAAGCATTGGCATAGCCAATAGGTCTCGCTTTTGGGACCTTATAAGTATTAGTTATGCAGCACAATATCCTTGGTGCAACAACATCAACTGTTGCATGGCTAAACGCTTATAAGGTCCCAAAGGCGAGACCTATTGGCTATGCCAATGCTTGTTTATTCCTTCAGCCTTGCAGGGGTTTGGAACCCTTCTTCATACCCTTGAAGCAGAAGCCTTTTGACAAAGGTGCTGAAGTGCCAGGGCCGCTATTCAATCTGTAGATAAACTAAGCAAATTGCAGCAAGGATTCTGGATCTTACATTCTTAATTTTGTCTGAGAGAGAAAGGAGAGAGAACCGGAAGAGGGCGAGTTAGGAAAAGATCCATCAATTTGGTACACATGTTATCGCTCCCAGAGAGATGAATAGTTGGGTTGGCTATGCCACTGATTGAAGCTGTGGTGCTCATCCTAGTTGGCTATTTCACATACTATTCTGAAGTCCTAACAGTTTTATAGAAGTGAATACTCCCTTTGCGCATAGGCCAAAGACGGAAGCTTCTGTTGAATGATGTGGGAGCATTTTCAAATCCAGTGTTTGGTAGATCTGAAAGTTTTGTAAAATGCACAGGCCTTGTTCACTAATAAAGTCCTAGAACTACTGGAAACTGATGTAATTTAATAGATAGAAATTTAGAAAGGGGAGAACATTGGTTTTCAGTTACTAGTGAGTTCTCCTGTCTACAGAAAGAGATAGTGAGACGTCCACCCTCGAAACAAGCATGGCATAGCCAACAGGTCTTGCCTTTGGGACCTTATAAGTGTTTAGCCAGAGATATTGACTTTGCCTAAGTCTTTAGACTGTGCTGTACAGAAGTCTGCAGGGATGCTGAAAAGTTATAATAAATAAGTGTCAGAAGCATTTTTGTTACCTTATATATGACCAAGAAAACATTATGTACAACTGAACAACCATATTAAAAAAGTATTAACAATAAATATTGTCTTTTTTTTTTTTTTTTTTTTTTTTTTTGAGTAGTTGTCCTTTTAATGCTGGTAACTTCTATCTACCTATCCCATTGGTTGCTTGTTATGGGTTTTTTTGTTATGGGGAGCATAAATAACAGGAGGGTGAAAGTCAATCAGTGCGAGTGAGAGAGTCAGTCAATCAGTGAGAGAGAGAGAGTGAGAGTCAGTCAGTCAGTAAGAGAGTCAGTGAGTGAGTGAGAGAGAGAGTCTGTCAGCCAGTGAGAGGGAGAGAGAGTGAGAGAGTCAGTCAGTCAGTCAATCAGTGTGAGAGAGTCAGTCAGTCAGTGAGAGAGTCAGTCAGTCAGCGAGAGAGTCAGTCAGTGAGAGTGAGAGAGTCAGTAAGTCAGTGAGTGAGAGAGTCAGTCAGTCAGTCAGTGAGAGTGAGAGTCAGTCAGTCAGTGAGAGAGAGTGAGAGCATTTGTCAGTTAGTCAGTGAGAGAGTCCGTCGGTCAGTCAGTGAGAGAGAGTGAGTCAGTCAGAGTGAGAGATCAGTCAGTCAGAGTGAGAGAGTCAGTCAGTCAGTCAGTGAGAGTGAGAGTCAGTCAGTCAGTTAGTCAGTGAGTGAGAGAGTCAGTCAGCCAGTGAGAGTGAGAGAGTCAGTCAGTCAGTGAGAGTGAGAGAGTCAGTCAGTCAGTGAGAGTGAGACAGTCAGTGAGAGAGAGTCAGTCAGTGAGAGAGAGTCAGTGAGAGTGAGAGAGTCAGTCAGTCAGTCAGTCAGTGAGAGAGAGTGAGAGTCAGTCACAGTCAGTCAGTGAGAGTGAATGAGTGAGTCAGTCAGTCAGTCACTCAGTGAGAGAGTCAGTCAGTGAGAGTGAGAGAGTCAGTCAGTCAGTGAGAGAGAGTGAGTCCGTCAGTCAGTGAGAGAGAGTGAGTGAGTCAGTCAGTCAGTCTCTCAGTGAGAGAGTCAGTCAGTGAGAGTGAGTCAGTCAGTGAGAGAAAGTCAGTCAGTGAGAGAGAGTCAGTGAGAGTGAGAGAGTCAGTCAGTCAGTCAGTCAGTGAGAGAGAGTGAGAGTCAGTCACAGTCAGTCAGTGAGAGTGAATGAGTGAGTCAGTCAGTCAGTCACTCAGTGAGAGAGTCAGTCAGTGAGAGTGAGAGAGTCAGTCAGTCAGTGAGAGAGAGTCAGTCAGTGAGAGAGAGTCAGTCAGTCAGTCAGTGAGAGTGAGAGAGTCAGTCAGTTAGTCAGTCAGTGAGAGAGAGCGAGAGTCAGTCACAGTCAGTCAGTTAGAGTGAGAGAGTCAGTCAGTGAGAATGAGAAAGTCTGTCAGTCAGTCAGTCAGTGAGAGTGAGAGAGTCAGTCAGTCAGTCAGTCAGGTGCCAGGATGAGAACGAAGATTGTAATCCTGTCAGATGATGTAAGGCAAGAGTGGAGGAAGCACAGAGAGAGTGAGGGGATTCATGAATGCTTGTAGGGGCCACTTTGGAGAGAGTTGGAACTGCATGATGCTTAGTGTCACCTGGAGTTATCGCTCCACGTGAAATAGCACAATTGGTAACGAGGGCCACAGAAGCAAGTATCTGGCAGAGGGGACTATCATTGCTCATTGAGTACTTACAGAAAGTTCTGGTTGTTACAGAAAGGTGGCACTCCAAGAAGATGTCAGCAGGGGCAGGTCTGACTATAATGACCAATATAATTTATGTGAGGGGGAGGAGCGCACCATAAGGAAGAAGTTTGAAATTTAAAGTTTGAATATCCATACATTGGAATCCTGAATTAGATTTTAACTCTGTTACATACAGAAATACACATAGCTTACGTTATCAGAAGTTAACGAAGAATGTAATCAAAGCAATTACCCTGACCGTAATGCTAATGATGGCTGGGCTAGACCTGAAATCCTGAGTCTAACAGTATCCTGAAGCCATTATTATGCCACATTGTGTAACTACGTGAAAAACAAAACAAAAACAAAGTGGGAAAAGAATTCACGACGGGAGGGCTCGTCTTGTCAAGAAGAGGTTTAAGAAGCAAAAAACCCAACCCACAAATGAAACACGCTATTCTGGTGTCGGGAGCATGCCGATTTGGACAGTGATTTGAAACAATAGTGACATCTCATACAGTGTGATGATAGGTAAATAAATACCTGTGCTATGCCTATAAAAGTATGTTGTACTGTACACATCTGCTAATATGGTCTGCACGTAAAACAAACACGCACCTAGAACCCCGTCGCCAAAAAGGAAGTAATTATACAAACGTTAAATACTGCCTTGATGTTATTTTCCAAGATATACACTCTAAAGGTTGGTGCACTCTGAATGATGTGCCATTTGTCACCGTTTGTTTTCAAAAACAAGCGCAAGCGGCCACGCTAATTAGAACCAGATGGCCCCTGCGCGCCACTGCTCGCTCCCGCAAGGTGGATGCCAGCACAAGCACGAGTGCTTGAAAAGAGCTGCAGATTCCTAATGGTCATCTCCTAGAGCAACGCATGCGCGCTGCCTACGCGAGACCTAAAAATCCATAAACCACACTATCCCATTGTGTTTTTCCTTGCCATAAGCCACGGCTTTTACTGACGTGGACCTGGATGTTCAACAGCATCACTCTTCCACATCTGCCAGCAGATGTGCTTTCTTCACTATCAGATCCATGTGCTCAAATACATCATTTTCCATTCACCAGCTTCATTCCAGCTCTGCTCAGCCTCCCTCGATCACACCACAGTTTTCTAGTCCCACCAGTCCACACGCAGCGTCCAGAGCCACAGACTGACATACCCAAAGATGGTCTCCTCTTTTCTATCACAGGACCCAAACTAGTCATTTACGCTTATTAGTAATTGCTAGTTATTAATGTACTGCAAAGTGTTGAGAAACCACTGTGGCAATGCATGAGACCAGCGCACATGCAGGTGATCCCAGAAGATATCCACAACTCCTTAGTAGCCACACTGCTACAGTTTTGTGGTAATCTCCCTTTACTTCTAGTTGTAATATAACTTACCTCTCAGGGTATTTAGACCCGATTGATAAACCTACCAACACATCACATCCCATTACTTCTTTTACATCAGCGAAGCGGATACTAGCTGAGGTACTGGACCAAGATAATTTCATGCATAAATACACAACTGACACAAATGCAACAGTCAACCAGGATGTAAAGGAAATAAAGCCACATGAGCTTTCAAAGTGCTTCAAATACACATCAAAAAGCAGAACTAACCTTAGAGACAATACACTGCCTCTGGCTGGTCATACCAGGGAGATACATCAGTGAGCAAAGTGATCCATACGCGAAGGGTTCAAATTCCTCCAAGGTGGCCTCAACCATTTCCAATTCAACATTCGGTAAATTAAAAACCAATTTTGGTTGAGTAATCATCGATGTTTACAATAACATACATGAAAAAATGATGCTTGTAAAGCACTTTTGATGAAAGCACTAGATAACTCTCATATTGTCATACGAACGACCCAACGTTATCGAATGAAGGATCCAACCTTAACGCATCACATCCATTAATTTGGCCACTGAGCCTTAAAACCATCATGCTTCCAGGAAGTTGTAGGCCTCGTATCACTTTGCTACTTCCAACCCAATAAAGTATTTAAAATGCCGTGACTCGAACTAGAAGCAGTTCTAATCTAAAAGAGTCCTCTTTACACCCATCAGAGAGCATTCTGAAGCATCACAAATTTGAGGCATTTCGTTTTAAAAATAATAATTACCATTTCAATTAAAATGAAAAATAAATATGTGCCATGGAGCCAACCTCTGGATGGCCTCTATTCAGGTCACAAACCAGGCTTGATTGCTGGAGTACTGAAGCACAGCTGTACCTGAAGCCACCTCCAAGCAATGGCACAAGAAAAACTACCTGTTGAGGTAGCTCAGTGGGTACAACACCTGCTGCAGATATAACCTGCCTGTGACCTGGTAAGGTCAGATTAAAATTGCCTTTTTTCAGAAATACAACCATTATTTAAGCAGCAAAATGAGGTTCAACCACTTACCAATTTTGGCACATATAAACAAATCACCATCGAGATAAGATCAAAAATCTGAAGTCGCTGCAAAACAACATGGAGCTAGTGACAGACCGACCTATTAATACATTGCTTACAATACTGCAGGCACACAGGCCGCCTCTATGTCACCAAGCAGTAAGCTAAAAAATAAAGTAGTCTATTTAAAAATTACCCAGATTTATTAAAAAAAAAATTTAAGAGAAGGAGTTTACAAATTTGTACAAATGGCTCAGCATGGTAACGTTCAGCGCTGATATGGATATCTGATTTGAAGGTCATGAGTTCAAATTCTGGCAATGCAGACTCTTCCTTCCAATGCCATAGGTTGAGGAACACCATACTGAGTAACAGAACTTTTATTGCAGAACTAAGTTGGCGCACACTACATTAAAAAGTTAATATTAACAATAACAACAAAGACAGCGATAATTTGAACCGGACAAAACGTTAAACAATGTAGTCCAAAAAGTAGTTTTAATGAACAGACATACGAAACATTATTCACACAACAAAGGTTATGCCATTCAGAAGGACTCAGTAATGTTGCTACTCTTCCAAAGCACCTGTTGGCTTCTTGATCAAACTTTAAAAAGCATAGAGTGTAACCCCAATAAGTGGACATCAGCGGCAAAGCCGAACCTGCCAGAATAACAGGGCTTTGCATGCAAAATAGACCATTTTAACAATAAGCCTGCCTTCCAGGCCCAAGGGTACTCTGGTAGTCAGTCATATTTCATCGCTGGGGCAACAGTCTGCTCTACTAATAACAGTGTATATATCAAGGAGAAAAAAGGTATCAAGGAAATAATACATCAATCATTCGTGAAGAGAGCACATTTAATTACCCCTTCAAGTGTATCAAATATTCATTTTGAGTACATCTGACATCATTTTCAAAATATCACAACAACAGGCGCTTATTCAAAGAAAGACACAATGACATATATCACACAACATCAATTCTATACATAACACACAAGATCTACTACACATAACAATTAACCTAAATACAAATTATTAACATCAGTGTCCCCTTCTGAATTGCAGGCGGACCACTGGGAGGTAGTCGAACACAGGGGAAACCACAGGAAAAGGGGGCAAAAATGGCCCAAAATTTTACAGGTGTCCCAACAACAGTCAGTGAATCACTAAGGCTCTGGTGACTCCTCCATCCAATGTCTGTCGACGTGACCACGTTTCAGCCAGAATTAGCTTATGGCCTCTTCAGGACAGGGGTTGAACAATAAATGTATCTTCCTTATTTCTATCTTGCGTGACTGTTCAAACGATACACAACAAAGTTCTTAGAACCGCTGTGCGCGCTTGCGAACAGATACTATCCACGAGATCCGACCACCGGTTCTCCACTACGTTTTAGATAGAAGTCGAGTCAGTCTCCGCACGCAATCCTCGCTGCAACCCCACTCCCCACACGCTCAATGAGGTGTAACGACCTACTAATAACAGTGGTTAGCAATACCTCGTCCATTGACGCTACTTCAAATGCACAAACATCCGGGACTCCAAGGTATCGCCATGCTTCTTGACTAACATTGGACCACCTCTCCAAGGTAGTCGGAGTTCAAATTTAAACAAGAAAAAACGGGCGAAAATGGACAGTCCTTTATGAATCTAGAGCAAGGAACTGAGATGGTTCTTTCAGACGTGGGAGAGAACTTTCAACAAGAGCAGAGAAAGAGAATTTATGATGGATGAAGTGAGTTTAAATTTAAACATAGCTCCTATCTGTCCACTAGAAACATTAAATCAAGCTGCATCATATACCTTTGCTTAGAAATAAAGTTTGAAAAAACTGACTTTGCAGAAGTAGGGAAGAGGTGTGGTGCCGCGGCCAGGGTGACTGACTCCGGAATCTGGGGATCACGGTTCGCTCGCCGGCGGCAGATTAGCCCAGCACCATGTGACTCTGGGCAATAGCTTGCTTAATCTTCCCAATGGCCCCCAGCGCCTAGAGACCCTTACGGGTGGTTGTTCGCGCTTAACAAATGTGGATTATTATTACTTTGGTACTAAATGGGTACTCAACATAATAAATTAGGAAAGCAAACATTTTTACGTGTGTTAACCATCCTTTTTGGTCCCCAATTTTCAAACTAATGCGAATGCTCGAAGAATGCCTTCACAATTCCATGCATCATGATTTTCCAAGAATATTTCCTGTCCATGAACTAGTGTAAAGAACAAGTACTTTTACGCTTGTTTACCACTCATTATTCACACTGGAGCTCCTCTTGCCACAACCAAGGCCTAGTATCCGAAGCAGGAAGAGAAGCTGAATACATGGATATGTCCCCCTCAGAGACTCAAGTGAAAGCAGCGGATGGAAATGCAAAGTACCTTCTTCCTCGGCTCTGCTACCTGGGTTTCAGGAAACGAGAGACGGGTTGCTCCCCAAGCTGGTTTGAGAAAGTTGCAGTCAAACTCGCAAGTCTCGTGCTGCTCAAATTCTGCTTGTGGTTCTCTCTAGCCGACAAATTCGGTATGCCTCAGGCTAGAAGGGGGGTGCGTCCGCCGCATTTGATTGGCGGAACTTCGGACGGAGCCATCACCAGCAGTTTTTGTGCACCTCTTCCTCCAAGGAGGCTGACGTGGTGAGGTTGGAATAGGACAGGTCGGGCCCACTAAGGCTCGTCAGTTTAATTATAACAATTAATGCAAACACAATGTGACATGTGGCCCGGTGGAAATGAACCATGACAAAAATACTCAAGAAAAGTACGGAAGGAGCGGGTAAGAAAACAAAATATTATTCAATTAGCAACTTCTGCCAGGTTTGTATTTTTTATTGAAACTAATTATGTACACTAATCTTACACATCCTCTTACTTCCCCACATATAACAAGAACTGAAAGGAGTGTGGGGGCAAGAATGAATGTGAACTAGACAGATCTCTGGACCCCACATGAAAGGATTCACATGCTAATGCCCAGCTTCATCGCTGATCTCGGTACAGGGAGTGCCAGGGGTCACAAACCTGCCAGCTTATACCCAAGAGAACAGGGTGGTAAAAGAGTCCCAAGTATGGGAGCTGGCACAAAAGTCTAGTAAACAAGCGGTCTGCACTTTCAAAGCACTCGTGCTTGTGGCGGCATCCACCTTGCGGGAGCAAACAGTGTCACACAGGGGCCATCTGTTTGTAATTAACGTGGCCGCGCCGCTACTCGCTCCCGCAAGGTGGATGCCGCCACAAGCAGGAGTGCTTGAAAAGTGACGACCGATTCCTAAAGGCCCTCTCCTAGTACACCGCATGCGCGCTGCCTAGGCGAGACCTAAAAATGAAGTGAAGAAAAATGCTCTATGTATTTTGATGTGAGATAGGCCTTTGGAATAAAGCTATAGCTCTAGGAAGTGTAATTTAGAAACATCTATATAGCGCAAACGTGGCCCATAGACATTAGAGAGCTTCATACAAGCTCGACGTTACACAAGGGAAGATTCGTTTTTTATAGACATCAGGAGATTAAGGGCCTGATTTAGTTCTTGGCAGACAGGTTTTCCATCACAACGGTAATGGATATCCCGTCTGCTGCAAATATAAATCCCATACGATATAATGGGATTTATATTTCGGCGGACATGATGTCTGTCACCGTAGTGACAAAGTAACCCGTCCGCCAAGAAGTAAATCAGGCCCTAAGTGATTTGCCATCAATCACAGGATAATGAGCCAAAACTGGGATCCAAACCTGGTTCTCCAGTTCCAAAGTTAGCAATATGGCCCCCAGGCCACATCTCTTCCCCTTATCTCATAAACTCTTCTATGGAACACCAAAAAAGTATTTGAGTATTTCCTTAGTGCTTCTTCAGAACCTCTGGATTTTCTGACCATCTGTGTGACAGCTGTGCTGTTTGGGTCTGTTTTTATGTTTTTCCTTGGGTTAAATCACCCCACCTGAACCTATTTAGTATGTTCAAACATGGTTATTGATTCCAAGTGGGCCTGGTGCTAGCACTGGAGATAGTGGGCAGGGAGATGGTGGCCCTGTTGGGCAATATGAGTGGTGAAAGTGGGCCACAACCTCCTTAGTAAAACATTGGGCAACTGTAGTTCTTTTTTTTTCTTCAAGTTAAGCATTGAATATAATAGTAACTCCTCTACCATGCTCGAATGGATAAGTGTGAAAACCTGGATGTGAGAGGAGAGGCGATGAGGAGCAACAAGGGAGCCACATTTTATTTTGCCCAGGATGCTATCTTAGGAAAGTCCAGCCCTGTTGCCAGGTCTCCACCCTTTTTACCCATTCGGTTCATGTGCATAGTTGCATAACAATGTGGAACTGCTTTAGCAACATCGGTCCTTGAGGATTCATTGATCTAGGTTGCTGTTAGAAACATTATGTCAATGTTCACATCAACTAAAAAGTCTGCGATGTGTAAGCATGCTTAAGGAGTGACCGCACATTAACGAGGCACCTGATACATTTATCTGGGCGCTTTATCTGTTTTCTATGTGATACTATAGTGTTGTTGCAGTGGGCATAAATTGCTTTGATTGGATTGGGTTCAGCCATCACCAACTGATGGTAATTAAGACAGCATAATGACCCTAAATAGATTGCACCTGCAGTTCAGTTTTACATCCTAAGACTGCCCCTGGTTCACTGAGTTTCTTTGGGGAATAGGTGATTCTTTGGGGGCTTCTTGATGAAAATAGGCAGCATGGCTTTCTCTGGCCATGGAAGAGACTCAGATGGGTGCAGACGGGCTTGCCTGTGGCGCCAGCCCTTTCTTGTAAAGGGTGCAGTCAATTGTACTCCTGAAAGAAAAATTGCATGCAGTGCCATAAAATGGCAGCTTGCAAAATGGCTGCCGGCCACCCTGCCTGACTCTGCTAAACTAAGCGGACCGGCGAGTGTAAAATGCAAGTGCAGGGATCAAAGATGTATTCATACACAAATATTTTGCACTAGAAAATCAACCACAAAACTTTTAGCTAATTTAAAAATACCCTAAAATATCATACTACTGACAACTTGAAGTTGAAAAAATGTTGAGGGGTTAAGAAAGCTGGCTCTACTGATGTCTATGGGAAGTAGCTGAGTGAACCTTTTGAACAATCCTCCTGGCTACTGCGGTTTCAGAGATATTGTACTTTGAACCCAGAGCTTTGTTATGCATGGGGGATCTGGAATGTTACATGGCCCTCTCTACTTATATTGTATTGTATCGTTATTGCATTCTAGAACACTCGCTATCCCTGGAGACGTGTTGAATCCTGGGTAGTGCGCTACTCTGTAACCCAAAGTTAGTTGATTGATTGATTGGATACTTATAGAGCGCGGCTATCACCCTACGGGCATCTTGGCGCTTAAGACTGAGGGAGCCATACTGGAAGGCAGATAAAGGGACAGGGAGAGCAAATCTGGGTTATACTTTGGGGTAGAGCCAGGTTTTAAGTCCCTTGCGTAATTCAAGTAGAGAGTTACACTGTCTCAAATTCATAGGGAGCTTATTCCACATGCCGGGGGCTACTATGCTGAAGGCCCTGCCACCTAACCGAGAGCGTTTAAATCTCGGGACTACCAGTAGGCCTGCTGTGGAGGAACGGAGCTGCCTAGTTGGTAGATGGCGAGCAAACTTATCCTGCAAAGGAGCAGGACCTAGTCCATGCACTGCTTTGAATGTCAGACACAGAGACTTAAAGGAGACCCTCTCCTTGACCGGAAGCCAGTGTAGGTCCCTCAAAGCTCCGGTAGCCGAGGAACTGCGTCGTCGATCAAGCACTAGTTTAGCTGCTGCTGACTGTATCCTCTGCAGTCCCTGGAAGATATACTGCGGGGCCCCCAGATAGAGGGAGTTGCAGTAGTCGAGCCTGCTTAATACCATGCTACGTACTACCGTGGCTCGCAATTCCCTAGGAAGTAAAGGTAGGATGCTTCGGAGAAGTCGTAGCAGGGCAAAGCAGACCGAAGCGGTCTTACTAGCCTGGGATACCATCTGGAGATCGTCGACAAAAATTACCCCAAGATTGCGTACCTTGCTGACTGGTATCAGGGGGTCCTCCTCTGGAGAGAGTCTTAATTCAGGAGTTAGATGTTTTGGGACACTGGTTGGGGAGCAGAAGACCACCTCGGTTTTACCACTATAGAACTGGAGGGAGTTCCTTCTAAGCCAGTCCGTGATCTGCTTCATGCATTGCTGGAACCGGTCCATGGATAACGCATCAGCCCCTTCTAGAGAGAAGGCCAACTGCGTGTCGTCAGCGTAGTTCACCAGGCTGACTCCAAAGGATTTAATTAGAGGAAACAGGGGCCGTAGGTAGATATTGAAAAGGATGGGGCTGATAGCCGATCCCTGCGGCACCCCGTGCGCAACTGGAGACCTGCTAGATGAGAAAGGGGTCATGGTGACTACCTGCTGTCTACCCTCCAGGTACGATTGGAGCCATTGCAGCGCTCTACCTTTGACACCTATCTGCTTCAGTCTCTCCACCAGGACTGGATGGCTCACCGTATCGAACGCTGCCGACATATCGAGAAGCACCAGAATCATGGCATTCCTGTTGTCGGCACGTATTCGAAGATTATCCAGCATGGTAGTTAGAGCCGTTTCAGTCCCATGACTGGGACGAAAACCGAACTGATCCCTGTCAAGCAGGAGGTTCTCCTCCAGGAAGCAGGACAGCGTCTTGCTAACTGACTTTTCAAGAATTTTCACCGGGTAAGGCAAGAGTGAAATAGGCCTGAAATTAGCTGGTACCAAAGGGTCCAGATTCGGTTTCTTAATCAGTGGGGTTACCACTGCTAATTTCCAGCAGTCCGGGACAGAACCCGCCATCAGAGACTGGTTGCAGATCACCCTCAAGCCGGGGAAGGTGTTACGCCCATATAGTTTCCAGATTGTATGAGGGAGAGGGTCAAGAGGGGAGCCAGAAGACACACTTTCTATTAGGCTGTCAAAAGCTGTCTGGGAGAGTGGTTGAAAGCTGTCTAGGGCCGCGGTCAGTGAGACATCTCCGTCGCCTAAGCTGGCGGTTTCCTCAGAGCCATCCTGAGTATTGTCATGTAGTGTATTGACAATGTTGGCGATTTTCTCTTGAAAAAAGGAGGCAATTTCATTACACAAGGCTTGTGAGGGAGCTACTCTATTGTTCATGCAATCCGGGTTAGAAAGATCGCGAACAATCTTAAAGAGGGCTTTAGTCCCATTGGAGGCCTGGGTGATGGAACTCGCATAGAAGTCTGCCTTGGACCTCAAGATCAGAGCTTTATATTGTAATTGTATCAATCTCAGATCTTTCTTGTCGTCCTCGGCATACTTTCTTCTCCATTTCCTCTCAGCTTGCCTGCAAGAGAGTCTAGGTTGATACAGCTCCTTGTTGTACCAGGGCGCTGATCTCTTCTTCACCTTCTTTAGTGACTTTAAGGGAACAGTGTGATCAAGGACTTTAATTATCTGTTCAGTGAATGATCTATAATTTTCATCCACGGACTTAGCAGGAGAAAAATAGCTGACGTCCGATGATAGAATTAAGGGGTCAACTTTGGCCAATTTGGCCCATTCTCTGTCCTTCCTATGAAAGCCCTGCTGGCTAGGCTTGTTCTTCCAGCGGGGCAATGCCATGCTCAGATGTATTAGGGAGTGGTCAGTCCAGTTCAAGGGCATGATACTTGATATCCCCGTTGTAACTGGGTTAGCAAATACCAAGTCCAAAATATGCCCCTTCTGATGGGTAGGGCTGGCCACCAATTGATGGAGATTAAGTTAGAGCAGGTATGCTGGAGGTCTCTCAGTTGGCTACCGAGACCTCCATCCTCTGTGAGGTTAAAGTCACCTAATATGATCATGTTGGTGTGGGCAAGTTTAAGGTTAATGATGGTATCAGCGAGGAGATGGAAATGTGTGGTTGCACCCGGGGGCCTATAGCATAGCATCCCCGTGAGTAGATTCCCGCCGGGAGACTGTAAAGAAAAGCCCATAATTTCTATCCCCCCTACCTCGTCAATCTGGAGAGGTCTGAAGTCTAAGGTGTCTTTAAAAATCATACCCACTCCACCTCCTCTACCCAAGCTTCGGGGTTTGTGGAAGATTTTGTAACCACTGGGACAAGCCGCGCTCAGGGCTGCTGTGGACTCGGTCGTGGCCCAAGTTTCTGTTATAAAAAGGGCGTCTAGCTCTAGGTCTTCCAGGAGACCATAGACATCAGAGGAGTGTTTAACTAGTGACCGGCTGTTAATTAATCCACAGGAAAGACTAACGCCCAGAGGATTGTAACCCTTAGGTAGGTTCAGCTGCAGTAGTTGTTCTCTGCTGTATACTAGTCTACCAGATATGTCATTTGACATGGCAGCATTCCTGGCGCTGGGAGCGTCCGGGGCGCGGACGGGCACAGACAGGCTTGCATGTTGCGCGTCTCCGGCGCGCCTATGGCGTGCCCGCTGCGCGCGCGCATTGCGCGCTTGCATTGAGCGCCTTAAGTAGGTAGGCGGAGGTGTTCCCTTGGCAGCTAGAGCACCGCCCAAGATGACAGCCAGCAGTGGCAAGCAGCAGGTTCCCACACCCAAGATGGCGCTGCGAAAGCAAACGGGAGATCGTCACGCTAAATCAGCGTGTGTGAGGATTTGTTTTAAAGTGCGGGTAAGTGGAGTTCTTGTATATTGCTTGGTTATTGGGCTAGTCTTGTGCTCTGAGGAAATTGGCATTTTCTCCAGTTTCTACTGGTGGATTAAAGTAATAGCAGTTAGGTGTGATTATAAAAATGAGTTTATGTAAATAAATGTAATAGTGCAGAGGATGTTAGTTATTGTGAAATTGCAAGGAGATGTTACATAGAGGGAGAATTTGTGATTTATGAGAGTGGGATGAGTAAATGGGCAAGAAAAGGTTAGCTATTGCAGGAATATTTACTCAGAAGGAAGGAGAATTTGTGACTTGTGAAGAGAGATATGGTTAGTCTTCTGAGGTACAGTAGATATTAAAAAAGGCAAGCAGAGGAAAAAGTATGGCACAATTAGAAGTTTTAAGGCAGGTAGAGGTTAGAGTGTAAGGAGAGAATCATTTAGAAAGATAGTAAAGAGAATAATCCCTATCTTTAAATTAGGTAAATTTGCATGCTGGTGTTTAATATGGGTGGGGTAGTGTATTGGCATAGGATGCAATCTTGGGAAGTATAAAGAGTAGAAATAAAGGTTGAAGATGTGTTAGCTGTGGGCTGATGATGTATGTTGTTACGCCTTTGGTTGTTCTGTTTGGCTGCTGAAGGTGCTGATACAGTAATGTAGTAAGACTAGATAGTGGCTACTTTAGATTTGTCTGGTAACATTGTGCATAGTGGACAATCCCTGGAATTTGCATTGATCATTCTTTTATTCTGTTATATATATCTGAGTCTGATTGATGGGCGGCATGTTTCTAGGGGGGGTTGTTTTTACCTGATACTAGGGGTCGTGTATAAATGGATTCTGCTGAATGAACTCTTCCTTTATCTTAGAGGTATCTGTCTGTTGCTTGAAATTGCGAGAAAGTGGATACTTTGTTGGATCACATTGGAAATAACCAGGTCTTAACCATCACTCTGAACTCTGAGCGATTTTTAGTTGTTCTGATGACTGTTGGAATTCCACTGCTTTGCAGCTTGAATGCAGAAAGAAGTATCCCCACGGGGGGTGTCTAGCTGCGAACCAAGATGGCTATGCTTTCTAAGTAAGCTGCCACTCCCTCCGTTCCCCACCCACCTGTGGCCTGAAACCACCTGGAAATGCTCCCAAAGTGGGTCCCGGTCTCCTAGGGGCGAGTGGGTGCACTCCACGGCAAGGGGTTGATAGAGTTTGTGGCCCAGGTCACACCAAAGGAGCTCCTTCCATGAGTGGTGGCGATACGGCCAAGATGGCGCCCACAAACTGCAGGAGCAAGCAGCAGAAGGTGCGGTGCCTCAAGCATGAATGGTCCAAACACTATAGCAACAGGAGATGGGCAGCCTGCCCCTTGAAGACGGCAAATCACTGGAAGAGACACAGTAGTGGAGCCCGGGAGCATACAGAGGGGGTTACACACGACCTGACCTCTGAGTGTCCAGCCTCGAGAGGCTAGGAGGTGGAGAGGCCTGCATCATCTGGTGCTGCGTCATCTGGAGGTCACCAGGTATTTGGAAGGCAAGACACCCACCATGAGTGACTGCAGAAGGGCAAGAGGGCTGGTGAGCACTGCATGGGCATGAGTGGTGCCAGTGGGAATGAGCACTTCTCCCCTTGTCCTGTCCTCTTGGCAATTACAGTGATCCCATGCCCTGATGCTCGCATACCGGCCATGGGACATAGAGGTGGTGAGGTAGATGTGGAAACGAAGGAGGCCTACAGAGCACCCTGAGCTGATTGGTGAGGGACCTGAAGCACCTCCTGACCACCCCTCCTGACGTAGCTGAATAGTGACGCTGATCCACTTTGTGGAGTTGCTGCTGAGAGACGGGGGAGACCTGATCCCCCGTTGAGTGAGAAACTGTGCCCGGGTAATCATGAACTGTATTAGAGCTATGAGAGACACTCCGTCAGGGTATGTAATGGGGTCGGTTGGCACCCCAACATGTAAGGGAGCCCACCTGGACCAGGAGGCGTTGTCTGGTTTGTCCTCACAGACGACAGACTCCTTGGCTAAATTGGATCTGATCGTTAGCTCCATGAACACATCTCGCAAAGTCATTGAGATCAAGATTAATAAAGTCTCAGGGGAATTGGGCATCCTCTATGATCGGCAAGTCAGTGGATAAAGTGAAGCGCAACGAGGATGCCATTGGTGAGCTGTGCCCAACTGTGAAGCGCTTGCAAGGTAAGATGGTGGAGTTTACTAGATGACTGGAAACACTGGACCACAGGGCAGTGGACACAGAGGGGTGAAACCACTGCAACAAGATCAGGGTGGTTGAACTGCCTGAATAATTGGTGAGTACGGATATTGGTCCTTTCCTGGAGGGTTGGCTGGCAATAGTGGTGGCCCCATAGGTGCTGTTGAACTTATTTGAATTAAAAAGGGCGCATAGAGTGCCTGTAAGGACTCCCCCCCCCCATGGGCGCCACCCAGCCTGGTGGTTGGGCACCTGCCACACTGTCCTGACAGGGACCTCATACTGCAGAAGGCCCGCACAATTGGCCGCTACGAGATGGAGAACGCAACTGTTGCCATTTTCTCCGACTATACAATGGCAGTTCAACATCAGAGATGCTCTTTACTTGTGGTCAGAAAGAACTATGGGATGCTAGCCTTCAATATATGCTGTTCTTCCTTGCAAGACTTAAAGTCATCGTGGATGATCGCGCTGTATTCTTCAATGGACCTGCCAAAGAATGGGACTGGCTTGAGAAATAGAAATCGGGGACAGATTCGGAAAACAGATATGAACCACTTCTTCTAAAATGCTGCCGCTGTCAGGAAGGCTCAATGTGCTACAGATACCAATAGGTTGCATTAACGACCCGAATATGGCTCAAGCACACTTCCTCAAAACACTCCCACACGTCCTCTCACATGACCCCCAACATTCCATTAATATTGGGGGGGTGACTATAATTGTGTTGCACATACCACCCTTGACTGATCAGACCTCCCCTCTTGCAGACTCCCCAGCAGTTAGGTTGGTGCTTGGTTACAGGTAGTGACTTGGACACTGGGCCCTCCGAGACACAGGGAGCCTGAGAAACATGGGACGGAGAGAGAATTCCTTTTACTCCCCGCTTTATGATCTGCACGTCCAATTGGACAAGCTGGTGTGCTCCCTAGAGGTCACTGCACAAGTCATCCACATAAAATATCTGGGCCCACGGCGCATGCCATCCGAGCACAAGGCATTGCTGATGGGTATTCTGTGTGTCATTAAACAGCAGCATTTCCTGTTAGGGTCTGTCTCCTTCGGCACAGCAGATGCCCCTACCAACAGGGCTTGTTTACTTTCCAATGATTGAACTTCCAAATAAATTCAAGTATAGTATTTTTATACTCGGAAGAAGTTTACGTTGCATGGACAGAAATAATCGATATCACCTGACGAAGGTCCACGGCCCGGAATGCATTGCGATGGGATAACAATATCAGTGTTTTCGTGGATGAAATTCACTTTGAAAAGATTATCATTTGTTGAATGAATATGATCTGGGACATGGTGGATGAAGAATGATTACCACCATGGCAAAATAAAAATAAAGAAAAATAAAATACTATACTTGAATTGATTTGGAAGTTAAATCATTGGAAAGAAAATAACCCCTGCTGGTAGGGGCATCTGCTGTGCTGAAGGGGACCCTAACAGGGAACTCTGATGTTTATTGTTGCTACACACACTCTAGGATCAGAGAGTGAGACCCTTTACAGCATGCTACAATTTGAACTACTAGTGCACTAGTGCATGTTCATATCTCTCTCTCTCTCTCTCTCTCTCTCTCTCTCTCTCTCTCTCTATATATATATATATATATATATATATATATATATATATATATATATATATATATATATATATTACCTACTGGCGGTCGCCAGTAGGTAGTTATAGTTAGGACCTGTTTTCCATAGGAAATCCGCAACATTCTATTCCCAATAAGTCTGGCGCCGGTTGATGAATCTTCGTGAAATTTTCCAAACTTTTGGCCAGCTCCGGTCCTATATATATATATATATATATATATATATATATATATATATATATATATACATACACATATATGTATATTTAATTGATATGATCTCACTATGCCTCACACACAACATCTTTTTATTTGGCAATGATCTATACCGTCAGAAAAACGGTGCGGCTATGGGCTTTTCATTCAGCCCGAGCTACACTTGCTTGGTAATGGGTTGGTGGGAAAAGGAGGTGGCATCGAACAAGAAATATGAATAACATACTACAAAAATAATCAAATGGACAGGCTACATAGATGATCTTTTGATCATCTGGAATGGGGATGATGAGGATTTTCAGGAGTACTTTGAAATTCTAAACAACAGCATAACAAACTTGAAATTTACATATGAAATGAATGGGGAAAGGGTAATCTTCCTAGACACTGAAATATATGTAAAAAATAACTGCCTGGAATCAACCCTACACCGTAAAAGCACAGCCACAAATGCCACACTTGAAGCAACAAGTTTCCACCAACCGTCTTTCATATCAAGCATACCGTATGGGGAATTCCTCCGCCTCCGGAGAATATGCAGTGAGGAAGAGGAATGGAGAAAACAAAGTGCAGGAACAATAAAGAGATTTGTAAAGAGAAAATACAATACACACCTAGTAAAAAACTGCTGGAACAGAGCAAATAACACGAGATGAGTGTCTGATTACAAAAAATGAACAAAAACAACAAGATGAGGAACCAATAAGACTGATAATGAATTTCTCTCAGGAGTCTAAAGAAATTGTGGGCATCATCAAAAAGAATTGGAAAATCTTGCAATTGGACAGCATTATGGGAGAGAAAATGGGACCTCAACCAGTAATAACTTACCGAAGAGCAAAGAATTTGAAAGATCGGCTTGTACATAGCCACTTCAAAGTCAGTCAAACAAAGAAACATGGTTAAGGCAGAAAGGTTTCATAAAATGCCACAATTGCAAGGCGTGTCAGATCGCGAAACCAACGAGTGAAACAACTATGGCGAATGCAAAAATCTGGCAAATCACAGGATCGATATCTTGTAAAAGCCAATACACAATCTACATAATAGAGTGTCCATGTAGTTTGAAATATGTGGGAAGCACCATGTGTGAACTAAAGAAAAGAATTCTTGAACACATTCGCGCCACAAAAAATAAAGATAAAGCCAATGCAGTGGCCAAACATATGGAACGACACCACAACAGCGATTGGAAATCCCTCAAATTTTATGGAATTGAGACAATACCCATCAATGCACGAGGAGGAAATCGGGAGAAACTACTTCGACAGAAAGAATCACGTCATATCATAAACTTTAGGAACATGACCCCTCATGGTCTAAATCAGTCTGAAGAACTTTACATACACCTTTAACAAACTGAGACCGAACATAGTAATGATAGAACAGTAAACCACTTTTTGAATCTACTAAACAGCTAGAATTGGACCACGAGAAAAGGACCCAAAATACGACAGGAGTATCGGGATGATAAGGCTGCCTTTCAAACTCGACCTGTACAATAGAATATTACATCCATACAATTTGAAAGAAAAGGGTTACTAGTAACTGAAAACCTTAGAACACTGCCCACTGGAGGGCGACATTTCTCATATCAATTTAAAGAAGAGACTTTTTTTGAAGGAACAACAAATCTGATTTTGTTACAAAAAAAGCTAAAATAAATTAACATGAAGGTCAATAGTTGATTGATTTTTCATAATGCTTCACTGTATGTATAATAATGAATGAAAAGACGGGAAAATATTAGTTAATTACCTGTGCTTAAGCCTACTCGCAGGGAATGAGTAAATTTGTAAGGGGACTACATCTCCCAGGAGTCTGTAGGTGAATGCCCCGTTTCTCACAGGAAATGATGTCACTGCATTTCCTTGAAATGATTTGTTTAAAATGTAAAGTTTATCATAACACAAACAACTGTGATCAAGTCAACGGAGGTTGACGAAACGCGTTGGCTGTATCTGTGTAATGCGGATGAATATGACTAAAAAATAAATTAGACATTGATCAACAGTCGGTGGAGTGCGATCCTATTTTCTTCTTTGCGGAGGAAGTGTGGCATATATATATGTATGTATATATATTTATTTATCCTGTGTGTCAGACACGCATCACCCTTTGCCAACTTGTGGGGGTTATCTTATGTTATGTTACTTGGCACTTGTAAAGCGCACTGCTACTCCACAGAGTGTCCCAGTGCTAAGAAGGGACAGGGAGTTACACGAGGAACAAGACCCCACACCTGAGGAGGTATTTGGTGCCGTTCTCAATACAGCAATGCTTCCGCAGTTGATGGCAGGGGACCTGGGTACGTTAGGAGCGCCCATCTCTGAATCCGAAATCAGAGAGGTCATTAAAGTATTTGAGCAGGGTAAATCGCCTGGTATGGATGGCCTACCAGTAGAATTTTATCAGACTTACGCATAGCTCCTAGTGTTGAAACTAGTGGAAATTTAATGCAAAAGCGATGGAATATGGGTCCATGCTGGGTTTGAGTAACAAAGCCATTATAGTCTCTATCCGTAAACCTAAGGGCGACATCACATTGTGGCGGCCTACCAACCTCATTCCATGTTAAATTTGGATCATAAAATCCTCAGTAGGATATTGTAATTGGAACTGTATTTATATAGTGCTTACTACCCCTGACAAATCATCAAAGCACTTTTAAGCGAGTAGCACGCTACTCTGGAACCCAAAAAGGATTAGTAGTGAATTAGTATAGGGAAATATTAATTAATTTGAGAGGTGAACATGTGAGTCTGTTAGTTGGATTGAAAAGGATAATGAAGGGCTAGAAGAGGGAAGAGTCTAGAAAGTGTTTATTGGTAGATCATTTTAATGGGAGGCGGATAAGTGAAGGTTTGCAATCCCACTTGCACACTGTGATGCTCAAGGGCCAAAATGGAATATTCCTCAATGAAACACCTTCTATACCAGATGACATCTATATCTTGCCCTGGATGAGCCCGCCCACGCCCCCCTGTCTTGCTACCCTGAGGCAGTTATCTTGTCAATTGATGTCAGAAAGGCCTTTGACACACTGATGTGGAATTATCTGAGAGCGGTCATGAATATGATGTCCCAGAGTGAGAGCCTGAACAATTGGTTTGCATTGCTGTACAAGAATGCACAGCCATGAGTTTGCATGGGCCAGTGCACATCGGACCCCTTTACGATCTACTGTGGACAGTGTTGCCTGCTCTCTCAGATGCTTTTTGCACTGCTGGCTGAGCCATTTACTTGTATACTAAGAGCTGAGGGGCGAGACAGGGAACTCCAGCTGTGCGACTGACAGCTTGCATTCTCTCAGTATGCAGATGGCATGATACTATACAACAGAGAGGACTGATGGGAGATTCTGTGATGTGTGTGTGGGCCATCTGGAAGAACTTGAAAGGGTGTCAGTTTGTGTATTAACTGGAGGAAGACGTGTGTTCCCTGTGTCTTCAGAACTGCTGGACCCCCTGAGACCTGTACCACATCTAGGCATCCACTGGGAGCCCAGAGTTTTCAAGTACCTGTGAGTCATGGTGTACCACTCCGATTTAGACACTAGAGAGAGTAACCTGGCGGTCCGCACTGTATATTTTGAGGGGAAACTGTCAGGGGTCACGGTATTGCCGCACGCACAGGCACTCGATGAGCGGCAGGGGAGAACTACATTTCCTGGCAGCCTCGGCGGACGTCTGACTTCAGACGCGCCGCCCCACGTGACGCCGGACACCCGGGTTGAGGCGAGGCAGCGGCAGAAGACGCTGACGATTATTCATGGAAGTCCGGTTCGGACGCTGGCTGTTTGCTGCACATTCCTGGTCTGGTAATGGTGCCATTGGGCACCTCTTGTTTGATATTCCGTTTTGGAGTACTCTGAGGGTTATCAGAGACCTGTTTAGAGCACGACTCGTGTCGGTGCTCATTACTGTATTTCCCTACATTGGCGAATTTTCGTCACTGTTACAGTTTGCCCACAGAGGTCATGTGAGGGAAATAGGGTAGTTCTGGTCATAGCGACAATTGCGCTACCTAGCACATATAAACTCCTCCTCGTGGAGAGGAACTCTCTTCTTTGTCTTCCCTGTTGGCGAGTCCAGGACATAGGGCTCATGCAGGGAAGAATTTGTTAGCCTACTTAGTACTGGGCTAGAGTTACCTAGAGAGTGACTATGAACTCTCGACTTTGTTCTTATTTCTATACCTGAATTATTTCCTGGATACAGTGGTTTGGTTTGCGTAACTACACAGGTCATAGTGTGCTTATGATACTTTTGAGTTTGCTTGCACTTCATGTTCATGTCTTACGTGACTCACAATATTTTGCAACTTCATCTCTTACAGGGGTGATTCAAGGAAGGTGTTCTTTCTGAGCTAGAAGTCTTCCTTCATCCATATCAAGGGTAGGTGTTGCATATAGGAAAGGAAGTCACACATTACAGAAGGAGGGAGGTTCAAGCTGGAGCGGTAGCCTCATGTTATGTGTTGTGTTTTACAGTCTATGGTGTGAGGAATTGTGATTTCATGCTCGGCACCCCTGTCAGCCGGCAGCCTTTTCTTTCTTTACAGGTCAGTGGAAGTATGGGTTCAGTTGAGTCTAGCGGGAGTAGGGATTTATTGGAAATGTCTAGGTGGTAATCTGTTCTCTTGTATCCACAGGTCTCCCGCGCCGCTGTCCCCATCCTTCCCTTCCCCCGCTTGACCATCCTTTAGTCTGTGTGTATATCATATCCAGACGTGGGGCTGTCGAGAGGTGGACCCCTAAGAGCATCGGTTCGATCCTGAGGATACATTCAGGCCTGGGACAGAAACATTGCCTTCTGGGGAACACTTCAGCTATGGCTAGAATGACGGTGACTAAAATTATTATTCTGCCCAAGTCCTTTGCCACTTCGCAAATCTCCCCATCTGGATTCCAAAAGGCTAGTTTTGATCCTTAAACACACTGCTCAGGGAATTGATATGGGATGTTTATGTTAATGTTATTGGTACTTGTAGAGCGCTAACTGTTATCCGAAGGCATCCTGGCGCTGTGTGAAGGCTTACTGCGGACTAAAAGAGTGTTGGAATTTAATCAGATAAATTAGAAAACAAATATGTTTTCAGTGCTTTCCTGAAGGCCAAAAGATTGGTCGAATTTCTCAAGGATGGTGGAAGAGCATTCCATGATTTGGCCGCATTAGCTATAAAGCTTCTGCCGCCCCAATTGGCTTTTTTTACCCAGGGACCATTCACGAGTTTTGCGTCAGATGACCGCAGTGCTCTTTTTGGTATATACCAGTGGAGTCTGTGTTTTAAGAATTCGGGTCCGGTTCCCTGGAGGGCTTTAAAAACCAGACAAAGAGACCTAAATTGTGCCCGTTTCCTGACTGGCAGCTGTTGGACTTGGCCCTTTTTGCAGGGTCATCCCTAAACTTTTTGCCTTCCTCCTGTATTTTTTCTGACCTGTTGTTGGCTGTTTTATGACTCTGGGCACCTTACCACTGCTGACCAGTGCTAAGGTGCATATGCTCTCCCTATGGTAAAATGTATACATTGATTGGTGTCCATGTTTGGCTTATTCGGTTTACTATCAGCCCCTAGTAAAGTGCACCAGGAGTGCCAGGGCTTGTAAATGCGAATGCTGCTGGTGGGCCTGCAGCGCTGGTTGCGCCACCCACAGAAAGCGGCCTTGTAAAATGTGTCTAGGGTCTGCCACCGCAGACCCTGTGCGCGGTCTGGGACCGTCGCGCTGACTGCGCAAGTGCCCCCACTTGCCAGTCCCTAAACCTTCCCTTACCTACATATTAGCCACCCCTCTGGTAGGCCCAAGGGCAGGGTGCATTGTAGGCATAAGGTAGGACATGCCCTGATGTGTGGGGCATGTCTTAGTAGTGAATTACAGCCCTTTTCGTTTTTCACTATTGAAGGCTACCTGCTCTCCATAGGCCAGAATGGGCTGCTGGAGTCACTACACGCTGTGACCCCAGTGGACTCAGAGAGCATGGTAGAATGTCAAGTTTAGTATGCCTGAACTCAGAATAATAAAATACTTCTTGTAGTCAAGTTTATTTTAATATCCTGGGTTTGTAAATACTACTTTTAGAAAGTTAGTATTTACTGACCTGGCCATTCAGTCCGCCTCTGCTGTGTGTATGTGTTCTGCCTGGCAACAGTAAGGAGCAGGGTTGGGGAATCCCCAGAGACAGGTTGGCTGCCAGGTGGTGGGTAGAGAGGTGACACCAGGATGGGTGGGAGGAGTACACCTTGACTCTTGAATAGAACTGTGCTCTGCCCCCACAAAGCCGGCGCCGCCCCCTGTGGAGCGGCTGATGTCTCTGCCCTGCTGCTGAAAGGAAAGAGCAGAGTCACCATAACAAAGTGCTCCAGAACTGGACTGAGCCAGGCCCAGGCCCCCTGGCGCTAAAGAACAAAAGAATCATGGTATAAAAGTAGGAGCCTGGCTCCTAAGAAATCAGAATCCTGTTTACCACAAAGAACCTCTGCCCGAATAGAAGGAGAAGAAGACGCCGGAGGAGCTGGCCTGCTGCTTGCCTTGCTGAGAAAGGAGAGGAAGAGACTTACTGAAAAGACTTTGCTACTTTGTGCTTGAACATTCTCCAAGGGCTTGATCTGAGCTTGCCCCCTGAACTGAACCCCAGGAACAGTGGGTTCTCTGTGATTCTTGCTCATCCTCCAATTCGAGCCGTGTGGGCATCCCGCTGGAAAAGAGACTGCGCCCCTCATCGCCCCTCCTAGGGCCGTGACACTCAGAAGCTCGCCTGCCTCAAACCCGTGAGAGCCCCGCTCCGTCCCGAGCCGCTCTCTGTCCCCGGGCCAGGCCGCCTGCATCCCTGTCACCGCCTGCTACTGGAGCGCGCTGACCGCGCTGTCACCCCTCCCGCCGGAAGCCGTCCGACGACTGTGATCTACGCCGGGTCATCCAGCTGCACTGACCATGCCCTGCGACCCCGCTTCGCTATCCCCGGACATCTCAGGCCGCGCCGCCCCCGCTGTGGAGACCCTCCTGCACCGCCGTGCTAAAGGGTCGCTGGCCGCGCCTGCCTACGTGCCCACACCTGCTGATTGAGGACCCAAGAACACTTCCCAAGCTGAGAGTCGCACCGACCTGTGCCGGCTCTCCACATCACGAAAGAAGTTCCAGCATCGGGCTCGGGGCCCGCAACGCCTTATTTCCCCGTTCGCAGGAGTCGATCTCTGTGAGTACGGGAACCACAAGTAACATTTGCAAGAGAACTACAAAGTATCCATTTGAAGCTACGAACAAAGAACATTTGCCTGCTTTACAACCTGGTGGCATAGCGAAAACGTTATTGGTCTTGTGATAAGTCTGCTGAGATATATATACCTATTTTTACATAAAGAAGCGTATTTTTCTACATATCCAAGTCTGGTGTCCGTTTCTGGGGGGATTGATGTATTTACTGTGTGTACGATTGTAAGTGCTTAACCAACAACGCCTGAGGAATCGCCTTGGCTGCTCACGCCACGCACCTAGAGGGTGAGCAAGGGTCATTCACAAGGGGTTATCCTGCGCCCTGACATAGAGGAGAGGGTTCCTGCTTGACACAAGGGCAACCTTGCGCCAACCAGAGATCCCCGACTCTAACATTGTTGGCAGCGGGTGGGATTTCGGATTTGCACTTGTAATTTGCATACAGTGAATTATTAATCACCAGATAGTGAGAGCAGACCAAATAACGCAGCCACAGGTTTTTAATTTTGGAACTTTGTTGATACATCTGCCATTACTGCAACCATGCCTAGCTCACTCTCCGCTGGGAGAGCACTCTCTGTGATTTCTGGAATAGATGAGGTGGATTGGGAGAGACTGGAAGGCTACACGATGGAGCAATTGAAAGGCTACCGTGTAAAACTCCGAGTTCCCCATGCTGGATTCAAGAAGAAGAACCAGTACACCAAGGCGTTGAGAGCCTGGAAGGAGTCAAGAGACCCACAGAATGCGGGGAACATCGTCCCACCCGACAACCTTGTGGAGCCCCGCAGAGTCCTGTCCCCAGAGGAGCTGGCAGACAGGGCAGCAGACAGGGCGCATGCAATGGAGATGGCAAAGTTAGCAGGACAAATGGAAATGGAGAAGCAGAAGTTGGCCTTGGAGGCACAACAACGCCAAATGGATCATGACCTAAAAATGAGGGAGTTGAATCTCAAGATCAAGAGTTTAGACCGCTCTCCCTCTGGTGGCAGCAATATTGACTTTTATAGTGCTGAGAGAGTAGTACGCACACCCAGAGATGTGGCGCCTGACTTGAAGGAGGGGGTTAACATACACCAGGAGGTTCAAGGGCATGAGGTAGCTCCAGTAGTGCGCAGTATCCCTGAAGGGAATAGGGTAACTGGCGCAGGGGTTCATAGTCCTAGTGGAGGGAGGGACACTCTACTGACTCTTGCTGAGAGGTACAGGGAGAGGGGTTCCCCCAAAATTGAAGTCCTGGTGGGTGAGTGTGAAGACCGCCCAGAAGAGTGTGGGTTGTGGGACAGAGACAGTCAGATACTGTCTTGCCAGTCTCAGGAGAGTGGTGTGGAGTACGTGTGTGAGGCACTGGATGGTAAGGTGAAGGATAGTTTGGTTAACCCTGCTAGGGGGTTGTGTGATCCAATTGTGGGAGAGCATATTGTAAGTCCCTGTTTTCCAGAGCTATGCCAACACCTGTTGGAGAGTGAGTTCTCTGACCGCAGAGAACTCCCATTGGAGGCAGACCTTTTGGTGGATTCCAGAGGGTCTGGAGAGGCATTGGGGAGTGACCCTGTGGGGAGTGGCTCAGGTATCTTGCAACCCAGAGTGGTGGAAGTGGTGCAGAGTAGCCCAGCTAGGTCCCATGGTAGTGGGAGGGGTGTAGGGGCTCACGTCCTGTCTCAGTGGAGAAGGAGTGAGTGTGGGGCTGCGTGCCCCCAGGTGCCCGAAACCCAGTCTCAGAGCCTGGATGGTTCTTTAAGGGAACACCAGGCGGGGAGCCTAGGCTGTCCTGATGGGCCGCCCGTTGAGGGGGATCCCCTAGTGTCTGGTGAGCTGGGAGTGTCTGTAAGCAGGCCTCCATCAGTTCTGGTGTCTGGCAGTACCGCTCCAGTTGGGAGGGTGCAGAGGTCCAGATTGAGGGGTGAGAGGGGGAAAGAGTCCCCAGTGGAAGAACCAGTGGGTCAGGGGCCAGCCAGAAGGGCTGCGTCCCCCGTGAGTGACCATGGCGACACCACTTCTGTCCTGGGGGATCTTCAGGCACTGTCAGATGGGCAGGGGTCGGGAGATCAGCGCCAGGCAGACTGTCACACGACACATGAGTTATGTGTCACCCTCAGGGGGGGCATGCGTGCTCCCCGGGAAGTCGTGGTGCGCCAGGCGAGCGTTCAACCGCATGGGTTGGTCCCAGGCTTGGGAAACCAGGTTCAGGTGTTGTCTGACCTGGAGGGTGGGACTACTGTAATCAGTGTCCTGACCCATGTTGCTTCTGGGGGTACCACGCCAGTTGGGAGTGGGAAGTACTCTGGAAGGGGGTGCAGAGGGAGGGAGTCCTCGCCTCTGACCCCGGCTCAACTGAAGGGTTTAGACCCTAGGTTGGAGGGCCAGGTTCAGGATGTCCCCCCGGACCTGGACGCCCAGTTGCAGGATAGAACACCTGAACTGGTGGGCGAATTGCGCAGGACACCTGCCCCAGGTACCCTGGCAATTCTGGAAGGGGGTACCACTCCAGGTGGAAGGGTACAGAGCCCCAAGGAGAAGGACCGGGTGTGGGAGAGGCCACCCCAGTCTTGGGTCCAGCCGCCGGGTACAGTCCTGGGGCTGGTGGGTCAGTGCCAGGATGTCATACCTGACCTGACAAGGGGGAGAATGGACAAAGGGTGCCAAGCACCTGGGGCTACTGCCCCCCGCTCCCTGGCGCCACAGAGGATTGAGAGCCCTGAGAGGCATACGGCCTGGGTCTCATCCCTGACTACTGTCAGTGGCCACTGTAGCATTTTGCTGTCTGTCTGTTGGGACACACCTGTGGGCCAGTTAAGGTTAGGTGCTGTACAGGTGGTGTCCACAGGTGAGGAGAAGGGTTCCCCATGGATTGGCTTGGTGGGCCCTGAGAGTATGGATAGAGGGAGTCCGATAGGTTCAGATTGGCGTAGAAATGGAGTCTGCCCCTGCAGTTGTGGGCCAGGTCCTTGTTCTATCGCCCCAAGCAGGGAAGACCATCACGGTGGTGATTGGTCTACCCTGCGTTTCGGCTGGAAGGGGGTTGTGTTGGACTTGGCCCTTTTTGCAGGGTCATCCCTAAACGTTTTGCCTTCCTCCTGTATTTTTTCTGACCTGTTGTTGGCTGTTTTATGACTCTGGGCACCTTACCACTGCTGACCAGTGCTAAGGTGCATATGCTCTCCCTATGGTAAAATGTATACATTGATTGGTGTCCATGTTTGGCTTATTCGGTTTACTATCAGCCCCTAGTAAAGTGCACCAGGAGTGCCAGGGCTTGTAAATGCGAATGCTGCTGGTGGGCCTGCAGCGCTGGTTGCGCCACCCACAGAAAGCGGCCTTGTAAAATGTGTCTAGGGTCTGCCACCGCAGACCCTGTGCGCGGTCTGGGACCGTCGCGCTGACTGCGCAAGTGCCCCCACTTGCCAGTCCCTAAACCTTCCCTTACCTGCATATTAGCCACCCCTCTGGTAGGCCCAAGGGCAGGGTGCATTGTAGGCATAAGGTAGGACATGCCCTGATGTGTGGGGCATGTCTTAGTAGTGAATTACAGCCCTTTTCGTTTTTCACTATTGAAGGCTACCTGCTCTCCATAGGCCAGAATGGGCTGCTGGAGTCACTACACGCTGTGACCCCAGTGGACTCAGAGAGCATGGTAGAATGTCAAGTTTAGTATGCCTGAACTCAGATTAATAAAATACTTCTTGTAGTCAAGTTTATTTTAATATCCTGGGTTTGTAAATACTACTTTTAGAAAGTTAGTATTTACTGACCTGGCCATTCAGTCCGCCTCTGCTGTGTGTATGTGTTCTGCCTGGCAACAGTAAGGAGCAGGGTTGGGGAATCCCCAGAGACAGGTTGGCTGCCAGGTGGTGGGTAGAGAGGTGACACCAGGATGGGTGGAAGGAGTACACCTTGACTCTTGAATAGAACTGTGCTCTGCCCCCACAAAGCCGGCGCCGCCCCCTGTGGAGCGGCTGATGTCTCTGCCCTGCTGCTGAAAGGAAAGAGCAGAGTCACCATAACAAAGTGCTCCAGAACTGGACTGAGCCAGGCCCAGGCCCCCTGGCGCTAAAGAACAAAAGAATCATGGTATAAAAGTAGGAGCCTGGCTCCTAAGAAATCAGAATCCTGTTTACCACAAAGAACCTCTGCCCGACTAGAAGGAGAAGAAGACGCCGGAGGAGCTGGCCTGCTGCTTGCCTTGCTGAGAAAGGAGAGGAAGAGACTTACTGAAAAGACTTTGCTACTTTGTGCTTGAACATTCTCCAAGGGCTTGATCTGAGCTTGCCCCCTGAACTGAACCCCAGGAACAGTGGGTTCTCTGTGCTTCTTGCTCATCCTCCAATTCGAGCCGTGTGGGCATCCCGCTGGAAAAGAGACTGCGCCCCTCATCGCCCCTCCTAGGGCCGTGACACTCAGAAGCTCGCCTGCCTCAAACCCGTGAGAGCCCCGCTCCGTCCCGAGCCGCTCTCTGTCCCCGGGCCAGGCCGCCTGCATCCCTGTCACCGCCTGCTACTGGAGCGCGCTGACCGCGCTGTCACCCCTCCCGCCGGAAGCCGTCCGACGACTGTGATCTACGCCGGGTCATCCAGCTGCACTGACCGTGCCCTGCGACCCCGCTTCGCTATCCCCGGACATCTCAGGCCGCGCCGCCCCCGCTGTGGAGACCCTCCTGCACCGCCGTGCTAAAGGGTCGCTGGCCGCGCCTGCCTACGTGCCCACACCTGCTGATTGAGGACCCAAGAACACTTCCCAAGCTGAGAGTCGCACCGACCTGTGCCGGCTCTCCACATCACGAAAGAAGTTCCAGCATCGGGCTCGGGGCCCGCAACGCCTTATTTCCCCGTTCGCAGGAGTCGATCTCTGTGAGTACGGGAACCACAAGTAACATTTGCAAGAGAACTACAAAGTATCCATTTGAAGCTACGAACAAAGAACATTTGCCTGCTTTACAACCTGGTGGCATAGCGAAAACGTTATTGGTCTTGTGATAAGTCTGCTGAGATATATATACCTATTTTTACATAAAGAAGCGTATTTTTCTACATTTCCAAGTCTGGTGTCCGTTTCTGGGGGGATTGATGTATTTACTGTGTGTACGATTGTAAGTGCTTAACCAACAACGCCTGAGGAATCGCCTTGGCTGCTCACGCCACGCACCTAGAGGGTGAGCAAGGGTCATTCACAAGGGGTTATCCTGCGCCCTGACATAGAGGAGAGGGTTCCTGCTTGACACAAGGGCAACCTTGCGCCAACCAGAGATCCCCGACTCTAACAGCAGCCAATTACGTTTTTTTATTTTGGCTGAGATTGACTAATACTTTAGTGTGTCAGTTAGGAGTCTGGCCACTGGTTACTGCAGAATCTATAGTTTATTAATCGATCCTTTATGAATCATAAGATAAAGGCTGTTGCAATAATCTAATCTGGACACTATTAGTGCCGTAACAACTGTTTGTTGTGCGTCTTTTGGAAGAAGTAGCATTATGTTTTTTAACAAGATTTGAGGATGTACGATGTTGATGAAGTCACTTTATTAACCTGGTCCCTAAAACTTAATTTATCGTCTATCCATACTCCGAGATTCTTCACCTTCCTGCTAGGAGTAGGTAGAGGACCCAAAGCCTCTGGCCAACATTCAGGGGCCCAGAAAATAGGGTTGTTGCCGAACAACACAACCTCCGTTTTGCCAGAGTTGAGTGTCAGGCAATTTTGGGCCATCCATCCCCCCACGGCTTTCATGTAGTCCTGCAACGTTGACGCGGTTTCATGAATCTCTTCTAGTAGTAAAGACACGGCAATTTGGGTGTCATCCGTGTAGGAAGTCAAAGTGAACCCAAAGGATTCAATTAGGGGTGCCAACGACGACACATACACATTGAAAAGTGTTGGGCTCAGTAACAACCCTTGCGGCACATCACAGGGTAGATAGAATGATTCAGCTTCAAATTCATCCAGGGCCACCATTAGCATTCTATCAGAGAGAAAAGATTTAAGAAGATTCCAGGCAATGCCCTTGACTCCTATCTCATCCAATCGGTCCATCAGCAAAGCATGATGGACCGTGTCGAATGCTGCAGAACAATAGGCAGAACAACCGTGTGCCATTATGCGTAGTCCAAAGGCCCATGTTCAGGGGAGGCCCAGGAGCCACTGATTAAGGGCTATATTACTTTGCAGCACAGCTACAATGGCCTGCTTGATGGCTGGTGGGAGTAGGTATTGCAGAACTGGGGGCAATAGGAAGAGTGCACTATTGGCACTGTTCTTGGGGGCGAAACTGGCTCTTGCCCAGAAACCAAAATTCTTCACCATCGCCCTCCAATGTAGGAGGGGAACACTCTGTTGAAAGGGCTGCATATGCTCCTGCAACATCTCTAGTGGGTCTCCCGAACACAAGAGGGTTTTTTTCATGGCCTGCCAGATGAGGGAGTGGTCAGAGGCAGAAATAGTAATGTAGTGGGGCTGCTACTCCGAGGGCTCCTTTCGGAGCCTGGAGACTTTGATTGCAGACGGTGACCTCTTGGATACCCAATTCCTAGTCTATGGGGGGATGATATAGGTGGTGCATCAACTCATGGGGTATTAGAACCGCAACCTACCACACATGACGTGTTTTAGACTGTACTAACTTTCCAGCACGGCTGTCATTTGATCTCTTGGCTCTACAAAACAATGATCGCCATCAGTGCTTTAAATGGGCCGGGGGTGTCCGGCACTTTTTATTTTGAGAGAGGGAGAGTACCTGCCTTTCACAAGAAAGATATAATACTTTTAATTGGAGAGTACCGGCACTTTTCAGAAACAAGCAGGTACTCTGAAACAGAGTACCTGCGCTTCTCTTTTTCCATTTCAAGCACCCATCGCCATGATCTCTGATAACTTGCCGACTTTATCATAGGCAGACAATTCCATGGGAAGGAGCAGACTCTAGAGCGCACGTCCACTATCTCAAATTTAGATTACTGCAGTTCAATTACCTAAATACCTCTTGCCTCACAGACTGAACACAATACTACACACTGCTGACTTGAGCTGCCCTGGTGTGCTCTTGTTGACACAGACTTTGCCACATGGTGTGGCGCTCCCTTAGCGATAACTTGCTTTTGGCTGCAGCTTACTTCGAGGCTCAGGAGAACTCTGAATATGGCTAGCTTCACTGAATCAGAGGTGTGGTAGTCCCGCTGGACGGACCGCAGCACCAATGGTGAGGGCCTTCTTCCCAGTTCCTCTGACATCACCTGGCAACTGGAGAGATCTGCCTCCCCTGGCACCAGTAACTGGAATACACCCAGTGGCGTAACAATAGCACCCGCAGCCCCCGCGGTGCGGGGGGGCCGAGCTCTAGGGAGGCCCCTGTGCAGAGGTGGTGGGCCCCTGGCCTCAGAGCTGCTGACTGTGTTCGGAGATTGGGGGCCCCTACCATGTACTTTGCAGGGAGGTGCACTCAAGTTTCGTTACGCAACTGAATGTACCCCTGAGCCCCCGTTTCAGCGTCACTGTCACCCTGAGTTCTGAACAGCCCCACGAACGAAACCAGGTACTCTGCTATTCCTTTAAGCGCAATTGGCTTTGCTGTTTCATATAGATTATGTTAAATGTCATGGGTACACTTAATGTGAGGCATTCTTGAAAGGGCCATCCTAAATTCGATTGATTCTATACTGAATAAGCAAACTGGATACCTAAAAAAAGGAATGATTATTACATGTTCGATGTATTGATTTCTCCTGTGATTGATCTGGCATTGTTTCTATAAGTTGCAAAAACTTAATAAAGAAATTTTAAAAAGGACTGTGCACACTGGCTGCTTGTCTGAGTGTCTGCACTCTCACAGAAACATCTGCAACAGGACCCCTTGTCTCACTGGCGTAACGAGACTTCAGGTAGCCTCCCTGTAAGGCACGTGGAAGGGCCCCTCCAGGCTCAATCAGGAGCTCTGCAGCCAGAGTGCTGTGCAGCGGCGGCTCCTCCATTAGGGCGGAGGAACGCCGTCCCACTGCTTTCTCGCAGTGCGAGAAGCAGAGACATAAAATGGTATTTTTAACACCATTTTATGTTTCTGCTTCTCGCGCTTTGAGGAAGCAGAAGACAGGGGTATGCCTGGTTGGGAGCAGGTGAGAGGATATGCCTGGTTTGTCGGGTCGGGGAGCAGTGGCTTGCACCACTCTGAGTACCCTGACTGTTTGGTCTGCCCTGGGGCCGACCAAAGCAGTCATGCACACTCTACATTTTCTGTATAGAGAAAATGGCTTCCCTACAGGTGCCCGGCTGGGCGCTGTCCAGGACTCTGCACCAATCACAATGCTGCAGCATTGTGATTGGCTTACAGGAGGGCAGGGAGCATGCCTGTTCCTGTTTCACTTCAGGAAAACGCAGAACGTGGGACCCGGCCGAGGAGCAGAGGCGGCGCTGAAACCGATGAGGTAGGTTTTCTTCTTTTATTTTAACCCTCGCCTAGCCCCCTGTGCAAACTCCCACTCTACTGTGTATTGCGAGCCGCAACTGGTGCTGTTCTGAGGGGCCCCCTGGAGCGGGGGCCCCCCAAGCACTACAGGGGCTGCGGGGGCCTGTGTTACGCCTGTGCCTTGTCTTCCATTCACTTACTAAGAGGCACTCATAGCCAGTAAAAGGCAGCAATATCATTGTCTTTCATTCATTTTGAATGCCACTAATCTCTGGCTTTTAAAGTAGGCGTGCACTCCAAAATAGTTTTTTTCAAGGGACTCTGTTTTTGCCTGTGTACCCCAAATAGACACTGCATATAGTTGATTATTGCCTCACCTAGGTAGCCCTGCTTCTGTCAGTATTTTTCTGTATGCCTGTGTATTCTACAGCACAAAGCAATGCTGTGAATTAATTCCACCAACACGTCTCATGCACTATGTGGGCCATTGTCGACTATGCTAATTGTTCACGGCTTATCAGCCTACTTATGCCGCACACTCACCTGAATTCATCCACACACAAGAGTCATAAACTACGTACAATCTCTGCTTAAGATTTAAAAGAACCCAGTGGCAGCGAGTTTTCCTACCTGTTGCTGATTTCTTCATGCCAGAGTGGACAGCCAATGGTCCATCCTTTGTTTCTTGTTTTTCCTTTCATTCTATATTTGTTTGCTCTGTTTCTCTTTCTGTCCCCCCAGTTGACCATAAAACCACACATTGACCTGTCAAACCAGCCCATCGGCCACTGCCTGATTGCCCTATAAGCCAGTCCGACCACCATGGTATAGTCCATTGGCATAGTCAAGCTTGAAGAGGATGAGTGGTGTAGTTGTTTGTGCCTTTTGAGGAAATGCAAGATATGTTTAAGTGTTTTCATGGAAAGTGTAGAGTCAGAGAAGATTTCAAGAATCCTCTTGCTTATCGCTGTTTTTGATTGCGGCCCTGGACATCTGGCTATGAAGATAGAGGGTTATGTTTTTTTCTGATCACCTCAGTCAGTTTAACAGTGTTTGAAGCATTCAACTTCAGGTGATTACACATCATCTATTTTTCTACGGCTCTGAAGCTGGCCTTATGTTTGGATCTTCCTTTGTCTTCTATGTTTTTACAGTTTGATAATTATCTGCATAGTTGTAGCATAGGAGTTTGGAACTGTTGATAAGGTTGAGTAGTGGCTTCATGTGTATATTTGCTGGGAATGATGCCACGTTCGTGGCAGGTGTGTGCTAAGTACCTTGACCTGTACAAGACACTCCACGCCCTGGGTGAGGACATATCTACAGTGCTTCCAAAGACACATCCACACAGTCCACAGTCCACACGCGAACAGCTCCTGTTGGTTAGTGTTGGCGTCAGTGCCTTGCTGCACATATAATCGCTTATTTTCCCATCTGGACAGTGAGACTGCAAGTCAAAAATGGAGCGGGGTGTAATTCCAAAATGCCCCTTAGCACCCTAAAGATAAATGTCTTGAAGTCTGCCTGAACCTGGTTCAGCCAGTTTGAAAACTCAGTTCCTCGATTAGCTTCGATCTGAGGCAGGTGAGAAGTACTGTGGCTAATAAATTATTCATAAAAAATAAACAGCCCGAGGGAGTTGCTGTGCTGACTGCAGAGTTTGTTAACACATGTTCCACCTGCTACAGTTCCGGCTGCAGTCACAGTTTGGCTTCTGAATCTAAAAACATCTATATTTGGTACTTTTTGAGCAAACCGGCACCAGGGGGAGGATGGATGGCTACCAGGTCTTAAAGAGGTACATCCCCGTCTGCTAACCTACCAGACCGCGCCATTTGAAAGGCAGGGGGAGCTAGGGTAGAACCAGTCACATGGTAGGCTTGCATCTTTAAGGGAATGGGGGCTTTGGACGAGTGAGTCCATGTAAGGCCGACGGGGCTGGGCCAGCGTCAGCCACACTTGTGCAGCTAAACGATAACAGACTACTAGGTTGGTCACTGCATCTTAAAAATGCAGAGAGGCAAATATATACAGCAACGTTATATCTATCGTCTCACTTTTAACACCTTCTCGGTTTTTACTGAAAAATGACAACTCAGCTGCACTGTATTTGTTCTAGACATGCATTGACATTTTTTCTCAGTTTAGGTCCTGTCTGAAAGTCAAGTGAGGCGGGGGCGGAGTCAGTCACATGTCATGTTATTGGATTGACATAAAAGGGTTTGTCAGTGTGTTTGCATCGGAAAGGAAGTGGAAAATTTCACACTGATTAAAAAGGGAAAAAGTGTTCAAAGGAATGGCACGCGTTTTTAAGGGAAGACAAAAGGTAATATATGTCATATTAAAATGTCTATATATTGAGAGGAATTTGAGATTGATCCTTGGTCTGGACGGGGTCCAACAGTTTTAATTACGGGTCTCATTTAAGGTTGGACGGGTTGGGCACCAAACCATTGGGAGGGGGTGGGCTTGCCTCCATTGCCACAGCTGCAACCACCCCAACAAATTTAAAGTTGGGCAAAAATGCACAATACCGATCAACCCACTATGTCATAGCTGGCTGGCCTGGCGGACTTAAAGTCCATGTTGAAAGGTTCACCATAAGTAGGGCTGGCCTCCTGACGCCCAGCAGATGGCAGTCTAATGGTGGCTGCCCCACAGCAGAGGAGTTTGGAGACAAAGTAGTTTTCTCACCTCTAAATAAGGTGAGGGCAACAGGAAGTAGGAGGACGGAGTATGGGCCATTTTTTGTGAGATACCATGTTTCCACCCACCCCTAAATAAGGACCTAGGTCTCCTATGATCTTCCATCCATGCAGCATTTACGAAGCTCTGGAGATGGTTTGGCTGGCATTTGAGCAGTAGGGTATGGAGTTGGCATAGTCGGCATTGCTTTGATCGGGGTGTTGCTGCTGAAGATTTGAGAGAATGTACGCAGTATATACTGTAGATTGGTAACTAGACGTAATTGGTAGAGGACGACCCTTTAAAAATAATTTACTTATTGGAAGTGCTTGCTGAAAGGGGAGGTATGCTATAGCTTTATAGCCCACTGCCAAGAGGAATACTAGTTGTTAAAGGCCCTGAACCAGAGTTATAACTTATAGGCTCGAGCCACAGGCGAGGGCCTATGAAAAGGGTGAGGGCCTTTAACTATCAGTATAGCCCGAAGCAGAAGGGCTATACAGCAATTAGAACATTCCTCACACTGCTGCAAATGGGCACGGTGTCCAGGGGTTTGGGTTGCACGGTCCCCACAAGGGCTTTGGATCTCAGGATTGCTGAGAGTACGGATCGGCCTCGGGGAAGCTTGGAAACCCACCTCCTGTGTTGCAAAGTCTTCGGAGTCCTTCGGGATATGCGTAGTTGCAAACCGGACAGATGCAACTTTGGTGCCTGCCTTGCAGGGGAGTAACTCCTTTACTCCAAGGGAGATTCTCCGGTCATCCAACGTCGTGTAGATTGTAGAAGTTCTGGGATTCTGTTGCAGAGTTTCATCCAGGTAAATCTAAAGTCCTGTAGTCAGGGGTTCCTACTTTATACCCAAGGAAGGGGTGGGACAAACTCTGGGGACCCACCTATGGGAGGGTCAGAACAGAGGGGTGGCTACACCCATATCCTTTGTCCAGTTTCGTGCCAGAGCAGGGACTGGTAGCCCCTGCAACCGGTTTGAGCTGGACTATGCACAGGGACACCAAATGTGCCCCCAGTGCAGACATCAAAGTACTCTTGGAGTGCACCCACCCAGCCCCAATACACTAAAGCCTGTCTGAGAGGTGGTTACACCTCCCTGTGACAGGAAACCTATTGCCCAGGCCTCCCCTGCTGGAGTTTCGTCCAGCAGAAACAGGGCAGACTTGTGTCTGTGGCTGGCAGCATCCATTTTGTGATGCCAGGGTCTGTGAAGCTGGTACCGGGTGTACCGGTGCTGTCATGTTTCTCCCTCTAGTAGGGTGGAATCATACCTCCCACACCCGTTACTGGTGTGAAGGTATGATTCCAAGGTGTTTGACACCAAACACAACATGTTTCCATGCAGCCATTCCAAAGTTAGCATTTACCGCGAGGTTATAATGCACTTAAGAGTATATGGTTTGGCTGCATCACAAAGAACCCCAGAATAAAGGTTCCGAAGGCTGCAGAGGGGCTCTGCTCATGCATGGGTACCCTCTCACATAAAACCAGCACCCTGCCTTCAGGATTGATAAGGCCTGCCATAGGGGTGACTGATAGGTTTCAATGTGTAGTGATATGGATAGATTTAGGGAACCTATATCTGAGTAAGGGGTGCATACACCACCTTACACAGGCTGCTGTAGCAGACCTGTTGTGTCATTTTAAATGGCTTCCCAGGGGTGGCACCATACATGCTGCAGACCCTGGTAGGCCTGGGGTACCAATGCCCTGGGTACATAGTATACCATATACTACGGACTTATAAAGGTACCCCAGAATCCAATCTGTGGTGTACCTAAAGTACATGCAATCAATTTTAGGGAGAAAGCAGATAGACTGAGATCCTGATTAGCAGGATCCCAGTCAAACTAAGTTGAAAACCAGCAAAACACCAGGCAAAAAGTGAAAAAGTGGGGGTAACCATGCAGTCAGATTCCACCTTCCTACACCACCAACCTAAGTGCCTCGTCGACAAATTCTAATTAACAATTAAAATCAACAATTACAATAAGTTTCCACGAAAACCTCGCAGCAATGAACATGAAACTGCTGAAGACAGTATCATCTTTGTTTTGCCAAACTGTCCAGGAGGATTTGACACAAGACAATGTGAAGGGCAATCGAAAGAGACATCATAGATAGTGAGACCGTATATCACACATCATACCGAGAAAGAAAATAGAAAAAAATCTATGTAGAGATACTCAGCCACTAATTACAATGGGAGAAGATTTGAAAAAAGTGTGAGGTAATGGCATGCTTCAGATTATTTTTATCTTAACTTTTCTTTATTCATCCATCATGAAACATTTTCCTCTGGAATATTGTGCACAAGAGCAAAGTATCGTGCATAGGATTAGGCTCTGGTCGGTTAAGTAGCATAAAACAGAGTAGGTAACAGAGGTGTTGTGTAAAGGAGCCATTCTTTGCTGCACAGAGAGCAGGCGCTGATCCAACAGAAAGAGGACACGATTGGAAACCAAAATCAACCCTAGCAGGAATGTGCAAACCCATCCCACACTGAGGGATGCTCCAACCAGAATGGGCCCACTGAGACGTGGGCGACTCATGGCAGCCTATCCTACTCTAATTGCACACCCCCACCCCCTCCCCAATTTACAGGCTACTATGGTGTCAGAATGTTCAGCACAGATCTTACTGATATGCTGTGCATTAAGATTTAGTACAAAAAGACATTACACATTGAATGCCAGTGTGGTGTTAGTTGTTCTTGTTCTTTCTTTATGGCATGAGGTGACTCTACAGGGTAATTTATAACACTCACTGAGTGAATGGCACACTTTAACATAAACAGGAAGGGCGTTCCAATGACGAGGAACGAGGAAGTGCTGTGATCAGAACCTAGATGCTGCAGAAGTAGGTTCAAGTATAACCAGAAAGTCCAAATTGGCAGGTCACAGACTCTTCTGGGCTGCATAAATTCAAAATGTCAGCCAGGTATTCGGTGGACACTTTGAATAAAAGTGTTAGTAATTTGTGAAATGTTATGTTAAGATTGAAAGCCATCTGACTTAGCTCAAATGTAATCACTTTGTCCAATAGGAAAAAAGGAAGATTGAGGTAAGTCCATGATGACGCTGCTGCAATAATCCAGTGGACTAAATAGAAAGTAATTGATGAATGTTTTGGCGCTGCGGAATGGAGGAGATTAATTCAATTACTTGTATGTTAAGGGCTT
This sequence comes from Triturus cristatus, assembly GCF_964204655.1. Lineage (NCBI taxonomy): Eukaryota > Metazoa > Chordata > Amphibia > Caudata > Salamandridae > Triturus > Triturus cristatus. The sequence continues at coordinate 968,800,729 of NC_140580.1, forward strand.
TAGAACAACAGTCAACACTCCAGATGTGGGTTCCAGGACTCCCATAGCTAATTGAAGTCATTAGAGCTCCGTCAGATGTCTTTAGGTAGTTCAATCAATTATGAGAGTGCGCATCTGGAGTTCAGTGTCCAGTTTTGGAGGATATAGCTTCAGGTATATGTGCTGATCTGGTGGCCTTGACTGGAATAGTGTGCCCAAACAGCTATAGTAGTATGCTATGTACATCTCTGTAGGCCACATTTGATATATTGTGTCCAGGGCTGAAAGCTACATTTTGACTACCAAGTTGAGTTCTGAATGTCTTATCTGAGGCATTGTTTCCATCTTTAATTTCCATATCTGGGCACACATCCGATTCTGGATGCCACGTGGAAGATACTATGTTTAGTTGTGGGGGAAACAGCCTTTACAATGCGCCGTTACCATGCAGTACCATTACCACGCATCCTTAACAACGACCCAGGTCGGAGGTATAACCATAGTTTCCCTTTTTCCCATTCCCCCCACGCTTTATCTTGTAAAAAATATTATGTACTTGGATTCTTCACTTTTCATGAGATTTCTTCATAAAATTGGTAATCATAGCCTAACATATGAGTAAATATATCTGTAATATTCAGTAATATTGCCACAGACTGGCATTGTTGATGTGACTGAAGGGTATTTAAAGGACCGGCTCAAATGAAGCAATATATTGACTACTACATATATCGGTATTTGACTTACGTGTTCTAAGTGCCCAGAGAGAGAAATATTCATGTCTTCAAGAATCTAGGAAATAGCTGAATGTATATTTTTATAGGTGACTCCATGGCTGTGGTCATCACAGCGCTGCTGAGTAGCAGTGTTTGCTTGAGATCTGGACTATTTAACACACCATAACAGCATCAGTAGGTTCTGAAGATGTAACCATGTATTAATAGAAGACAGCCATCCCCAGAATCAGAAGCTCTAACCCCGTACTAATGTTAAGCAGTAGACCAAGTGCTTTGCCAGAGGACTATTCCCAGTATGATTTCTGTGAATGCTCTGAGGGGGGCACCTACAACGGTTTGCCCCATACCTAAACGTATTGGCCATCCCATTTGTTTCAGCTTAATTGAAATAATAATAATAATAATAATAATCCACATTTGTAAAGCGCGAACAATCACCCGTAAGAGTCTCTAGGCGCTGGGGGCCGTCGGGAAGATTAAGCAAGCTATTGCCCAGAGTCACATGGTGCTGGGCTAATCTGCCGCTGGTGCCGGGGATCAAACCGTGATCCCCAGATTCCAGAGTCAGTCGCCCTAGCCTCGGCACCACACCTCTTCCTGAAATCTAGTGGTAGCCTCCATGCAGAGCTCACACTTGGGTTAGAGGCTCAAGCAAGGGCCGAGCATTGTTTGTTGATAAATGTTGGCTGTTTTGGCCATATAAGGTCCACCATTCCGAATATGCTGTGGGTCTACTTTGAGGTGTTTATAATGGCTGGGTAATGGGCATGGACCTCAGCTTCATTCAGGGCGGACATTACTTTAGTGGTCAGAGCAGTACTTCTATGGATCCTCTGAGCCACTAAGACTTACCAAGCGATATAAACGTGCTGTCCAGCATAGGGTGGCCGAGCACTCATGCACAAGGTTCCATGTTAAGCTCCTCTCTCCAGCAGGAATAGAGCCACCTGTGTCCCTCCCACACTCAATTTCCTGTCAATTGATCTTTTATTCATCATCCTCTCCCATCCAGCATATTTCTTGATATTATTTTTATGCGGTCATCTACCCCGGCTTTCATTTTGTGGGATGTGTAAGTGGATAGTATTCTTTTATACAAAGGCCTCGGATATGAAACTCTCTTTCCTTCACTCTGGCATTGACGCAGAACCACTTTAGCTGACGGTAAGCCCCGAAAATCCATGAATTCATGAATAGAAATCCCTTGGTTTCTTTTATATTGTTCACATTTTAGTTTGACATTTTTCTATAGAGCAGAGAGGTGGTTTGACATTTTTCTATTGAGTAGAGATGTTTTAATTTCTAAAGTACACCCATCAAAGCCATATATCAATGAATAACGTCTTAGTGTCCCTCCTGAAAAGATGGAATAACCATCTTATATATCAAAATTAATTGTCCTTTACTATAACTTTTTTTAGACTTTCTTTGAAATTTCCACTCGTTTACCCCACTGAATTAGTCCCTCCTCCTTTTTGTGAACTGTCTTCGAACCCTGAAACAGGAAGTAACTTAAGAGGAGTGAGGGCAACAGATCCTTTACAGCTGCAAAATTTCAAGGCAACAAAGTGCATTTTCTTGTTGGTTAAAAGCCAAAGAAAAATCAACCTTTCACTTTCCAATGTTGCTGCCGGTACTGTTGGACCACTGAACGTGCTACCATCCTCTGTTGTCATTTTCTGTTTCTAGAAATGTAATACAGATCTCAAAATAAAGGAAAGCCTGAGTTAGAAAAAAAAATAGGTTTAGAAAAGGTAAAATATAAGTTGATAAAATAACTGATTGGTAAATGTGGCAAAAGGTAAAGCATTAATAATAAGCAACAACATCTTTTGAAATATATTTGTCACCTTTAATGCGCAATATTCCACGTGGCGGATATATTGGATAATGTACAGACAAGTAGTTTAGAAAATATAAATACATTCAAAAAGTGTCTCCAAATGAATATATAGTGAGGGCTAAACAAATGAAAAAATAAGCAGTATTCCCTGTTCTTGGTGATCTCATTGCTATCAGTCACCCCCATTAATGGGATGCTCCTACAGATAACGAGGCAGTCGGAAATGCTGGCACCTGCTGCCATGAGAAAACCCGCAGGGGCGAGAGGGTTAACGGAATTCACTTAGACTTTAATGTTCTTGTAAAGGCGGCGTATCAATAATTGTGCTAATTAATTAATATATGTTGTGCAAACACCACCGGCACATGAGACCTGCTACTAATGTCAGCACCGCACCGCGTGCCTTTAAATAACCTCGGGTGGCATGGAGGAAAAAAACCTGACAGCAGGGCTGGAAAAGAACTTTTAAGTTCTGCTTAATTTTCCAGGTCTGCTGAAGAGCACAAAGAAGGGCTACTGCTCTCTGGTGTAGTGTTTTTTTTTTTAAACCAGATTTTATTGAGTTTTCAAATAGTTGCATCTCATTCTTCACTTGTGCAATACAGTTCATGTGAGGATTTATTGCCTATGATTATTCTAATATTTTATTTGTATATGTTCTTATGCTGTTGTATATGATGTTTGTTGTGTACTTTTATGGTTTTTATTAACCGAATAAAGTGGGTTTGACTGACTTATTAATATATTTCTGGTTATCCTCAATAACAACTTGGTCCGGTTCCACCACCCTCTCCCTCCCCCCCTTGAGTTGTAGCCGCTTCTGGGTAAGAGTCCGAATGTCACATGGTCGCGCAGTGGGTTCCTTCTTTTAACATCCTTGGTACCGTGTGCTCTCTGGTGTAGTGTTGATATCTCACGCCTTGACCTCGATTTGTCCCTGTGAGTAGACTCTAATACTTTTTTGAAACAGTTTGGGTTATTTTACAACCAATGTTGAGGTGACCTCCTTCGACCCACAAGATTGGTTTTACCAGCCCGATTCAGGACTCTTCTCCTGTGATCACTCTACATGTCTAGGTGAACCTTGCATGTTTGTGGTGAGGGTGTCACACAGCGGTGCCTCCACAGATCACAGGATGTAGGTTTCCATTGTTGACAGAGTTTGCTTTACATTGACACTAGGTTGCCTCCTGACTCTGCAGTGGCAAATTATTCAGAGATGTTGTCTTTAAGGGTGCTGCAGCCGTCTCCGACCTCCTTGTACTGGTGTAGGCGGTTGGCTGCACAGTTATTTGAGGCTGAATGAAGAGCCTGGTTATTCATCGCCCATGTGTAAAGCCACCCAGCCCCTTCTGGGAACACTTATGTTGATGAGGCACACAATGTGTGAAGTAATGAATGCTTGCAAATAGTTTCCACCACTGCCAATCACTCTGGGGAGTATTCCAACCCATTGTTTTCTTAACCACAAGCCACTCCAGACTGAGGCCCACCTTAGGCAAATCACTACTGACTATACTTCTCATGGGAACATTCGGTACCAGAAAACCCATCTCCACATGGGAATACAAGCAACCTCAGCCCGGTTTCTGCCTAATTATGGCTCAGCTAGGGTGGTATGGCTTGAATCTTGTGGCACAGTGCGTAAGGGAACCACGTCTGGTTATACACTTGGCCACGTAAGGCGAGTATTCTTCCCCTGATCTCTTGATTGTTTCACTTCCGTTTATGTCCTTCCCAAACAAGGAGCTCTAGAGGGCCTAGTGAGGTGAAGGCTATGTTGACCAGCCCCCTGTGCTTCCCTGATGGGTACCCAATACATCTGCATAGTGTTGCATCCCACATATTAGCCTCTAAAAAGTGGATTTTGACACCAGTTTTGAGCAGTATGAGCAGTGCTTTTAGATTCACCATCCGTGACCACTTTCCATGTCGAGGTGAGTCCTTTGCGAGTTCGTGGTGAGTCTTCTGTGTCCGTATCTAGTATATTATTTTTTTGCTCATTCCTCCACTCTACTCAAAGACCCATATGCAAATCAGCTGTGGTCCTGCTTCAATAAGAACAGCTCAGCTCGAACGACCGGGTCGTTGTCCCCTCCAGATGGAAGCACAAGCAACACTAGACTGGTTTTGGCCTATTTAGGCCTCAGCTGTGAGGTATAGTTTGATTCCTTCGCCAAAGTAAGCATGGATCCCACATCTGTACATTTTCGGAATAGAGTGTAGGTGACCCCTGTTATTACCCGCTTCTAATGATGTATGGGGGCCATTTCACAACTGTGAAATCCGTCACTTTGTAAAGTAAAAAAGGCTAGATAGAGAAACGTGGGCTCCATCCATGCTTAAGGCTTCTTGATGTTGGAAAGTATTGGTGGTGAAGACACAAGAAGGGATAAATCATGGCCACCATCTCGACTCTGCATACTTGTCAAGAGAAACCCTAGAACTGTGAGTGAGTGCTGCACTCCCAGTGCCTACATGAATCTACAGATTGTGAGTGGAGGGGCAGCTCGACTAGCATGTTCTTCAAGCTCCAGGTAAGTGGCAGATCGGAGGTTGACTGCACCACAACATGTAGTTCTTTATTACTAGGAATGTGTGCTACCCAGAGTGATTGCCAGTGGTTTAGAATATTTGCAAGCATTCCTTCTGTAGGAAATGTGGTTGATGTCGGTGAAACTCTACTCAGACAGCAACCACAACTCTTATCAGGGTGAAGCAAAAGCAAACTCCAAATTAACCTTGCTTAACCCTCTGATAGCTTGGTACAAAAGCATTCAGGCTTAATTTAGAGGCACTGTGTAACTTAATTATGCAGCACACAACAGTAATAAAGTGGAAACACCACACAAGAGAAATCTCACACCAAATTAGAAAAATAGAGTAAATGCAAATTATTTGACACTAAAATGGCAAAAGTCCAATAAGTAGAAACAGAGTTATGCAATATTGAAGGTTATGTGAAAATCAATCGCTGAGAAGCAGAAAGTGCCAACTGAGATTATCTGGTCGCAGGAGATTGGGTCCAAGTCACAAGTTCAGCGCTGACTATGATGGAGCACAGCCCGGATACAGAGCTGGGTTTAGTCTGATGAAAAGTACCATGTGGGCCGGGCGTCAAGACATGAAGTCCTTGCATCACGCTGCACAGGCCAGTGTCTAGAAACCGTCGACAAGGAGCTGCAATACGAGGTCTAGCATCGAGATGCTTTGGGCAGCAGGGGAGTCAGTGACCGTTGATGAAGAGCTGCGATGCGAGGCCCTGCATCGTTGTTGAGGAAAATGGTGGGGCTTGTGGAGGCTTGCACTGCAATGCTTTGGCATAGGGGGCAAAATGTGTTATGCTGGGGCAATGTTGGCAACCAGCTGTGTTGGTATCGAAGAAGCCACCAGGGCTTGCAAGGACCTGCGCTGACAGGCCCCAGTATTGAGTATGAGCTGTGTTGCGCTGGGCCAGAGTCAATGGTGGGCTGTGTTGCACTGCATCAAAGTGTGGGGAGACGCATCGGCATCGAAGAAGCCTGTTCTGTCTTGTAGATTAAACAGGGGGTCAGCCAACTGACCCTTGGAGATTTCCCAGAGTTTTGGGTCTACACAGGCAGGCTGGATTCAGCAGGACATCCCACAGCAGCAGAAGAATCCTGGTGCAGCAAACAGGTCAGCAGGGCAGACTTCACAGCAGGGTAGTCCTTCGCCCTGGCAGATTCCACAGGTCCAGAAGTAATCTTAAGAGCTGGGTCTGAGGGTCCAATATTTATACCTGGTGCCAGGCAGTGGCAGCTCCTCCGCTAAGGTGGAGGAGCGTCGTCCCACTGCTCACGGAGCAGTGTAAAATAAAAAATAAAATGATAATAACTCAAGTAAGATAGCATGCATGACACACAAAGCCCTACATTTTAATACCCACAGATATTTGCCCCAAAAACGAGAAAAATCGGGGGGTTGCAGACAATCGCGAAGTACGAGATCCCTACTACTGAAACCACAGTGGTTCCATAAAAAGAAAACTGGATACAGAGCTTTCTCGGGTGTAGCACCGAAGATATGGAACTTTCTGCCAACGGATGTTCGCCTAATTTCATCTATCACGTCATTCAAAAAAGAAGTAAAATCATTTCTGATGATGAGGTTTTTACCCTAAGCTATCTCTTTTATGTATACAGATTGTATCCATACCTGTGACTCTTTTATGATTCCTGGCCTTTTCTTGATGACTATCTTTGAGAACAAGTGTTGTAAGTTACGTATGCTCAAGGCTTTTTACTTCCAGTTATATAGGTGATCATGTTAGATACTCAATAATACTCATGTAAAGCGCTCTGATACGCAATAGGGTCATGTTTGCGCTATACAAAACTTTATGAATAAAAAATAAATAAAAAAATAAGGCAACCCAATGTTATCCTATGAGAGAGGTAGGCCTCACAGCAGTGAAAAACGATTTTAGGATTTTTCCACTACCAGGACTTGTACAACTTTTTATATACATTGCACCCTTCCCTGTGGGCTGTTTAGACCCTACCGTAGGGGTGACTTATATATATTAAAAAGGAACGATTGAGCCGAAATGGCAGTTTAAAACTGCACCCACAGGCTGCGATGGCAGGCTTGAGATATGTTTAAAGGACTGCTTAAGTGGGTGGCACTAGTAGCATTTAAAGGCCCTGGGTACCACTTTACTAGGGACTTGGAAGTAAATTAAATGTGACACTTGCGTGTAAGCAAATTTCACCATGTTTAGAGGAGATAGTAAAAGCACTTTAGCACTGGTGAGCAGTGGTAAAGTGTGCATGAGTCCTAAGGCCAACAAAAACGAATTCAGCAAACACAGGAGGAATACATCAAAACGTTTGGGGGATGACCACCTTAAGGCTGACAGGTTTAACACCTTCCATCACCTTTTGCATGTCTGATGTAATGCCCTAAGTGGCCAAGGGTATTTCCATAGATAAGTACCTTGCTCTCTGTGTCACAGGATCCAGTCTATACCTCACTGACAAGTTCTTAAGCGGCCGAAACCAGTCTGGGTTTGGTTGAGAACATTTCTGGAGAGGTGCTTGCCTGGCAGGTAGTGATGGATTGTTCTTGTGAGAGGCAGGGGCAGCACTGATTTGCATAAGGTGGGGCTCTCTATGGAGTGGTACAGTAAGCAGAAATGTATGGGTTGGAATGCCACCCAGAATAATTGTCAGCGGTTAGACCATTTACAAATATTCTTCCCATCATCTTTTGTGTTTTTCTGGGAATGTGTACTTCACTGCTTCAAAATGATGAGTCTGCACACTGTTGATGAAAATGATTGCACATCAAAGAGGGAAGGGTCAAAACCCAGTGGCATCATCATAACGCCCAGATCGCTGACGCAGGGACTCTGGCGGCCTACAAGTTCTCTACTTTCTGAGAATTTGGAGATCACTTTAAGTTAAGGCAGTGAGCATCCAGGGGTTTAGAAGTACACAGGACATGGCAGTCTGGGCTGTAACCACAGACATATTTGACTCACTAAGAGAGGGCACCATCATCGGAGTAATGTGGGAGGAACTGCACACTTGTCTCCTAAGAGGGGTTTAGCTCACATCCTCAGCTGTGTCCTGCACGTGCTATAGAACCCATCTTTAGAGGTAGAGAGGTAGTGGCATATATTCTTCCAAGTGAGGGTGCTTCATGGAAAGGGGCATCATGGCTGACACCCAAAGAAATGTTTCAGTAAAATACTTGTTTATAGCACAGGGTGTGAAGGGCAACAAGGGGAGAAACATTGCACTTGGACACATTTCGAGAGCAGGCCCTACTACTGCTGATTATCTCACAAGACTATCTGCAACATTTGTTAGATGAGATAAGGCCTAAGGTCTGCCACATTAGGGCAGGTTTGAAATTCAGCCTTCGTGAATTGCAAATTGACATGGGCACTTTAGGAAATAGACTAGATGACTTAGATAAAACTATGTACGATGGAGGGGAGGCACAACACAACTTGGGAAATAGGTACTCTCCTTGGAGGGGATATAGAATGAACTGATGACTAAACAGGACTTGGAAACACATCACTGTGTAACAATATCCACCTTAGAGGGCTGGGGAGGACTGTGGCAGGCCAAGACATACACTCCTATGTTAAAAAACATCTCCACTTACAGATAGACTAGAGGTATCTCCCCCCAAAAAACGAATCACACACAGAGTGATGGGCATGGAGTCATAAAGGGATATTCTCCTGGAATGTATAACAAAAGTGTACTTTTATGATGAAAAAGAGGAGACAATGGCACGCACACACCAAAGTTATATACTTTGATTGGCATGAAGTACAGTTGTACCACAGCGTAGCAGCATCTTTCCTGAAAATGAGAAGGGTATATGGGCCAGTGATTGGCAATCTCTGTAAACATGATATGCACAACCAATGGGACCAGCCTTTCGATTTGTCTTAAACCATACGGTATCAGAGACAATCAGCCCAGCTATTGATTGATGTAAAGGCCATCTTGTGGATACATAAAGTGGAACAAAGTGAAGGCCCATCTGATGACAGGTCTGTAATGAAGGCAATAAGACTGTGTGATGCTTAACTCAAGGACAAAGACATTGGAATGGACAATGCAGACTGGTGAAGAAACTGGGTGGCACTGTGGAAGGGGAGACCCAGGCCCCAACATGTGAAATGCAAAAGACTTATTTTTCGATGAGTGATATCCTTTGATAGATATGTCTATGACTCTGCCAAAAGACCACAGGGAATAGAGGGATTTAGGGGGAGGGGTGACAATGGTAAGGTCCAGTGACCGTGGGGGTATTGCAATTCTGATGAGGGAGACATTGGGGGAACTAGAATTGAACATTAGGAGTAAGGATGGTTTTTTAGTTTTTGTGAAAAGTTTTATTATCAAAAAATGGGATGCCCTCTCCGAATAGGGTCAATACACTGCATGGGGCTGTAGACAAGGTGCTCGTGGAGGGTTGACCAGTAGCACACTTTGTAGTTCATAAACTTGCATCCCATCACATCTTAACAGTGGAAGTTCACGTTTGCTGAATCACACCTTAATAGGGTGGCAGTCGACTCTAGAGCACATTTAGGGTGACAACTTATATGGAACCCAACCACAGGAGTATGCTATTGACCATAAGGTGGCACAACAAATTAGTGCTTAAACCCAGATTCAGGCCCTAGACCCAGGTAAGGCAAATATGCTATTTATTAAAACATTTTATAATGAAAATCAAGCAGTAGCAGCAGTGTCACAGAGCCCTGGAATTAGCTTCATTGCAGTGGAGGGAATTAGCTCATTGACCGATTACCACTACCAAGTTGGAAACGTTTGCCGTGACCCCTAGGTGGGGATTGATGGGGTGATCCGAGGGAGGTCTGAAAGTCCTTCTAAGAAGGGAGTACACTAGAACTTCTGGCAGAGGCCCACAGTGGCGTAGGAAGGGGGGGCGGTGGGTGCGGGCTGCCCGGGGTGGCATCACTTAGGGGGGTGACAAAATAGCAAAAACATGTGTTTTAAACACATATATTTGCCATTTTGTCAAACGGGGGGGTGACAAGTGTCATCACTGAGGGGGTGACAAAATGGCAAAAACATGTGTTTTAAACACATATTTTTGCTGTTTTGTCAAGCCTGGGGTGACAAGAAATTTTCAGCACCGGGTACCACCTGACCTTGCTACGCCACTGGGTGCCCACCCACAATAGAAAGGTAATATCCCTCAGAAGAAAAAGAGTTCTGAGCGGTGCCGCTGACATTTTAGTGGTTGTGACAATTTCGTAGTTTGCACTGCCCGACTATTAAGGACAAAGGCAGTTGCATTTTGGAACAACCAAAGCTATCCAGCTATCCAGTAGACCCCCCCACACACACACTGTGCCCTCACAGGCGGGACAGTAGTGGGGGGCAGGAAGCCTCCACTGATACAGACCTGCTGCAAATGATAGATCTTTACTGGTGGTCGGAAGGGGATTGAATCTTGTTTTAGACAGAAGTCATCCACCCTCGTCCAGCCCAGAGCCCGTCTTCTCCACAGCATGCACCCTTGTTAGAAACCAAACCACTGGCTACATAGAGCAAAGTTAATGGTTTCCACAGGGTGTATCCTCCAATATGCACAATCTGGAGACCCACCCAAGCACACTGAACTTATTCATAAATTGTCAACCGTCAGTGTCAGGCACTGAAGCAGCTTTTAGGGGATGGGTAGCGAGGAAGAACATACCTTCACCCACTTTGGGGCATGATCCAGGAGCTGCCACGTCACACTGAGTTTATTTGTGAGCTGACCACCAGCGGTACTGAGCACTGGTGTGTCACCCAGACCAGATATTCAGCCTTGGCATACTGAGCTTATCAATAAATACCTGGCATATGGTAGTGTTATGCAAGATATTCATTCAAGCTGCAATGCTCCACTACTCCCTTTGCTGGGTTACCAACAGCTGTCCCCCGTGGTCTGACTGTACCACGCAGTATGCATCTTCCAATCACATGGGCCGTTGCGTCCCTATTTGTGGAACCTCAGCCCTCAGTGACTCTGCTAAGCCTATTTCACCCTAAAGATATGCACACATAATGCTAGCCGCATACACCAAGTCTTACATAGCAGGACAAAGGTATTGTTGCAAACCCCTAGCTTATTATGAATACAACCAGCTGTGGAGTGTCAAGTGATGAATAAGGAGGGTGGGCAATGGCAACCCACCTGAAGCCACAAGCACCCTCCTCATCTGACCTCTTCCATTCCTGTACGTTCGGAGCATAGAGTGACAGGGAAGTCTGGTTCAGGTCGGGTCAATACTATGTTCCCCGGCTGAAAAGCCTGGCCAGCTGCAGAGATGGGGGTCAGTGACATGGTGCCTGCAGGCATTGTGCACCTCCTAGAGTCACCTTATGTGAGTTTCTTCCAATGCATGTGTTATGAAAGTCATACCCAGCACCTGGAGAGCTGTACTCCACCGTTTAGTGGGTGATAGTCTCTACAATAAGGGCACACTCCAGGGATCAGCCAGCTAACCAACAATCATTCTTCATATCCTGAGCACATCTGGTACTACCTGCTTCTCAAAGTCATTTCAAGATGTCACCCATGATTGATAATTTACTGACGCGAATACACTGCTAGATCACACATGCAGGATCTGGTTACACATGAGTCATGCGTGGTCTGGAAGCTTTTAGGCAGGAATCTTCTGAAATCTCATCAGATACTGGTAGGATAACTGCATTCAAATGACCTTCGAAGTCAACACCGATGGGGTGCGCTTTGGGGACAGGAGGATAGTTGTGCCAAAACATGGAAAAGTTCTGAAGATATTAGGCACGCTTCTGGTGCTCAACATGGAGGTCAGATGTTTACCCGGAGCATCATATGTCAGGGTTCCGTGGAAAGGAAAGCCCCTCTTACACCAAAAAATCAATAGACCTCTCAACCACGATCATTCAACTGTTCATCAGCTCTAGGGAAACTGAGCATCGATGAGCGCAGGTAGAGATTTTCAGAAGCAAATGAGATTGCTGTACGTCAACTAATGCTCAGTAAGTGTGAGCATCAATTGAGCCCGACCAGTTGAGCATTTGTTACTGTTGACCATCTAATCAATAACCTATGTAAGTAGTACTCAATAATACTCCCATATACATATAAAATGCTAAATATGTTACATATCATTCACTTAGTCAACTATCCCAATTTAGGGGTTTGCCCCGAATATCAAACCCACAATATCACTGGGATTGAGTATTTAGGACAAAATATTGGAAAGAAAATAGTGACCAGTAAGTCTTGATTTTTTATAGCTAACTCCGCATATTTGTGTCTACACTGTGCCTATACCTTCTAGGTACATGTTAGACCTGGCATCATTGGCATGAGTCTCTCCTCCATTTTTTCTGTTTGCCTCCTCTGTTTACGATGTTTTTGCTGGATTATTGCTTTGGGCACTGTGCCACTGCTGATCAGTGCCACAGTGCAAGTGCTCCCTATGCTAAATTGTTACGTTGATTGGTGTTACCATGATTGGCTTGGTTGACTTACTGTTCAGACCCTAGTCTAGTGCACTGCACGTGCCAAGGGCGTGTAAGTTAACTGCTGCTGGTGGGCTTGCAGCACTGGTTGTGCCACCCACAGAAGCAGCGTGCAAAATGTGTCTCAGGCTTGCCACCGCGGCGCCTGCGTGCAGTCCCTGACTGCCATGTCGACTTGGTAAGGAAACCTACTTACCAGTCTCTAAACCTTCCCTTTGCCACATTTCAGACACCTCTATGGTAGGCCCTAGGGCAGGGTGCATTGTTGGTAAAAGGTAGGTCATGCCCTGATGTGTGTGGCATGACCTAATAGTGAATTACAGCCATTTTCGTTTTCACTATTGAAGGGCTACCTGCCTCCAATAGGCCAGACTGGGCAGACTGATTATTAACTCCATTATAATCTATCTGACTCAGGGAGCATGGTAGCAAGTCGAGTTTAGTATCCCTGAACTCAGAATTTAATAACACACCCTTTAGGATGGATGGTTTTTAAATTCTATGTTTGAAAATAGCACTTTTAGAAAGTGGCTATTTTCTTGTCCAACTATCTACCGGTCTCTGCTGGTTTGGTGTGTGTGTCAGGGGCTGGGTGGCTCCAGAGGTCTGAGTGAGTCAGTGTGGGGTGAATGGGGCGTTTACACGTAGAGTGAGGGAAGAGTAGCCTGCCCTGCCTGACACAATACTGGCCCCGCCTCCTGCTGGGCGACTGATAGCCCTGCTCCTACCAGTGACAATACTGGCTCCGCCTCCTGCTGGGCGGCTGAGGACTCTGCCCTGCCCAGTGAATAGGCCAGGTGCCTCTGCCTGGCAACACCCACAACAAACCTGAGATGGTGGGAATCGCCCTGCTTGGACAAAGGGAACAAAGGGAAAAAGGGGTATAAGAGAAGGACCCCTGAACCAAGAACTCGGATCACTTCTGACAAGGAAACCTGTACCAAGGACAAGAAGCCTGCTGATCTAAGGACTTGCCTCCCCTTTCTGCCAGAGTGCTGTTTTGCTGTGGAGGAACCTGAAAGCTGCTTCTTTATTTTTGCCAAGGAACAAGGAGAGAGGAACTTGGTGTGTACTCTCTGAACACTTGCTAGGAAATCTCCAAGGACTGGAAGAGTGCCAGTCTCCTGCTGAAGTCACAGGGCCAAAGGACTTCACCATTTGCTGAATTGCTGGAAAGTGTTGTTTCCAGTACACAAGGGAAAATCTGCAGTCTCGACGCCAGCAGCAACGCCAGTGAGCAGTGGGTAGCGGCCCCGGCTCCAAGTGACCCCGTCTCGACGCCGGTATCGACGCCAGTGAGGAGTGAGTATCGGCTCTGCCTCCAAGCGACCCCGTCCCGACGCCGCTGCTGATCGCATCGACTCGACGCCCGTCTCGACGCCGTGAGCGCTGCTCCGGCCCGACATCCCTCGACGCCGCTGCGGATTGACCCGACTCCGAGGCACGATCGACGCCGACCTCGACGCCGACATCTCGACGCCGTGGATCATCGTTTTCTTCGTTTCTCAAGGTACTGTACTTGTGGGGTCTGTTGCAACTCCAGGCTCGACGTAGCGCTCCTCGCGGTCGACGCCGAACCTTGGGAATCTTGTAGACTCGACGTCGTGTGACTCCTGTGGGGGTTACATTGTTGCCAAAGAACTGTGCTCAGAAGAATACTTTGCTAAAGAACTATTTGCCAAGAAGAAACCTTACTTGAACTATTATTTTTCCTTCCAAAGAGTATTTATTAAGACTGTGGTATATTTTTGTCGTTATTTGGTCTTGTGCTAAGCCTTATATAAAAATACTATTTTTATAATAACTTCTGTGTCGTGTCCATCTGTAGTGTATTCACTTTATTACTGTATGTGGTCATAAATGCTTAACACACTGCCTCTGAGATAAGCCTGTCTGCTCTGCCAAGCTACCAAGGGGGTAGCAGGGGTTATCTGAGTGTGTAATCCCCTTGCCCTGACTAGAGTTGGTAGGTCCCTATTTGTCAGAAGTGTATACCTCTGCCAACTAGAGACCGCCGGTTCTAACATTGGTGGTCAGCGGTGAGGATTGAACTTTGCATTTATGACTCATGTGCAGTGATTAGTGTACGCTACATAGTGAAAGCAGACCATAACGCAGCCACAGTCTGGTTGGTAGGATTGCCTATTTTTGTTCTCCGCTTTCCTGGAGCTTATTTTCTTAAACACTGCCAGTTTTGACCATGGAGAATGCCGGAGCTGCTACACCTGTGGAGAATGTTGTGGGGGAATTCGATAAGGAGAAGATAGATTCCTACACGCTAAAAGATCTAAAAGGATTTTGCAAGCAGTTTAAAGTTCCTACCACAGGTGTCTCAAAGAAAGAGGGCTTCCTCAAAGCGCTGAAGGCCTGGTTAGAGGCCAGAAATCCCTCTGATCCGGTGGTGGTACCGGAAGAGGAAGAAGAAGAGGAAGAGGAAGAGCCCACAGGTGGGCCAGTGTCATCTCCAGGCAGTAGTGCGTCCTCTAGGAGCCTTTCCCCCGAAGAATTAGAAGACAGGGAGAAGGAGAGGGGGTACAAGTTAGAAATGGCAAAACTTAAATTAGGAGGGCAGTTGGAATTAGAGAATGCGAGAAGCAAGAGAGAAGCTGAAATGGAGAGCAAAAGACTAGATTTTGAGAGAGAGAAATTAGCGTTTGAACGTGAGAAGATGGTGAGGGAGATGGAGCTTAAAACTAAGAGTTTAGAGTTGAATCCCTCTGGTGGCAGCACTCCATCCGTGCCTGCAGAAAGTAGGTTTTATTTTCCTAAGGATGTGATCAAAGATTACAGTAAGAATGAAGATATTAGCCAATGGTTTAAAGCGTATGAGTTAGCATTGTTGGCCCACCGGGTCCCTGAGAAGGATTGGGGAACGGGGTTGTGGAGCCGCTTTACAAACGAGGGGAGAGATACCTTGTTGAGCCTTCCTGCTGAGGATAGGATGTCTTATACTCATATGAAAGATGCTTTAATGCTGAGATATGGCTTAACCCCAGAAAAGTACAGACAAACCTTTAGAGAATGTAAGAAGTTGCCTGGTACTACGTGGGTTGAATATGTGTCTTTTTTCTGCAGAACCATGGATGGTTGGATAAAGGGTAGCAAGGTTGATAGTTATGATGCTCTTTATGATTTGTTTGCTTGGGAGCACTTGTCTAATAACTGTTTTCCAGAGCTACGCCAGCACCTTGTTGACAGCAAGCTATCTAACCCTAGAAAACTTGCTGAGGAGGCGGACCGCTGGGTCAGTACCAGGGTCCACAAGGGTCCAGTGGGAGACTCAGCCAAAGGTGGGCAGGGTCCCCAGCAGAAGAGTGGGGGGGACAGGGGTAAACAGAGGGAGTTTCAGAAAGGGCCCCAAAGTAGTCCCCAAGGGAACCAAGGGAAGGGTTCCCAGCCTCCCCCTGTAAAGAAGCCAGAGGCCCCGACAGGTAAACCTGTTCACAGGGGCCCCATGACCTGCTATGCCTGTAAGCAGGTGGGACACCGTTATTATGATCCCCAGTGTCCCATGAAGGATTCGAATGCACCGCCGCGTGCACCCCCTCGTCAGGTAGCGAGTGTAGCCCTGGGAGGGGAGGAGATGGGTGCCCCCGGTGGGTGGGGTCCCGCAGAAATGTCCCTGGTCTCTTTAGGAGACGTGGAAATGGTCCCTCCAACCCCTCTGCCTAGTAACACTAAGAAATATAGGCAGTGGGTGACCATTAATGGCCATAGGGTGGAAGCTCTCAGAGACACCGGAGCGAGTGTGACAGCTGTCAAGTGTCACTTGGTGTCCAGAGAGCAGGTGGTCCCTCATGCATTCTACCCCGTTGTAGCTGCTGACAACTCACAGAGTAAGTGTGAGGTAGCTCAAGTTCCTTTTGAGTGGGGGGGGGTCTCAGGTACTCTTCAGGTTGCTGTGAGGCCCGCCATGCCTGTTGATTGTCTCTTGGGCAATGATTTGGAGGACTCCCCTTGGGCTAAGGTGGAGAGAAAAGCGCATCTGGAAATGTTGGGTCTGCCTGAGTGGGTGTGTGCGACCACCCGGTCCATGTCAGTCAGTAAGGGTGTTGATGGGGGCCCGGAGCCTGAAAGTATGGCCCAGGTCCCAACCGTGAAGAGAAGAGGCAGGGGGCGCGGGAAACCGTCCCCCATCGTTCCCGCGGTCCAGGAGGGAGCAGACCCTGAGGGGGATGCCCTGGAACCGACAGGAGAACAAGTGGCCGAACTGGGAGACCTGCCCGAGCTGACCCATTGGCAGCAGGATGGTGGTCCCTCCAGGGAGGAATTTTGTGCTGAACAGAAAGTGTGCCCTTCTCTTGTGGGTATGAGGCAGCAGGCCTCAGCCCAAACGACAGGTGATCAGTCAGGATCACATTGGGTCTACTGGGAGAACGACCTCCTGTATAGCGAGCCTAAGGCTGCTGAACCTGGGTCAGCCCGTGTGCTGGTGGTACCCCAGCGCTTCAGAGCCTTCCTACTGGGGTTGGCTCATGACGTTCCGTTAGCTGGACATCTGGGGCAGGACAAGACCTATGACAGGCTTGTCACCCATTTTTATTGGCCTCAGATGAGAAGGGATTCAGATATCCATTGTAGGACATGTCAAACTTGCCAGGCAAGTGGGAAAAGTGGGCGGAAGCAGAAGGCTCCCCTCCAACCTTTTCCCGTCGTCAGTACCCCCTTTGAGCGAGTGGGGATTGACATTGTGGGGCCGCTGGACCCCAAGACAGCCATGGGCAACAGGTTTATCCTGGTCTTGGTGGACCATGCCACCCGGTACCCGGAAGCCATCCCTCTCCGAACAGTGACGGCCCCCGTGGTGGGACGGGCACTGATGGGTGTTTTCTCCCGCATGGGGTTCCCCAGAGAGGTGGTGTCAGACCGGGGCACCAACTTCATTTCGAATTATATGAAGTCTCTGTGGAAGGAGTGTGGGGTAACCTACAAGTTTACCACTCCTTACCACCCTCAAGGTAATGGGCTGGTTGAGAGATTCAACCGGACCCTAAAAGGCATGATCATGGGTCTTGAAGAACCAATGAGGCGTAAATGGGACGTCCTCTTGCCATGCCTGCTGTTTGCTTACCGTGAGGTGCCACAGAAGTCTCTAGGGTTCAGCCCCTTTGAGCTTTTGTATGGTCACCCGGTAAGAGGACCTTTGAGTCTGGTCAAAGAAGGCTGGGAGCAATCTCCCAGGAAACCTCCCCAGGATGTATATAGTTACATGCTGGCCTTTAGGAACCAGACTCGGCGCTTCAGAGATCTTGCTCAGGCAAATCTGGAGGCCAGCCAGGAAGAGATGAAGCGGTGGTACGATCAGAATGCCACTCTGGTTGAGCTTCAACCTGGTCAGAAAGTTTGGGTCATGGCCCCTGTGGAACCTTGTGCGCTCAAGGACAGGTGGACTGGACCATTTGAGGTTGTGGAGAAGAAGAGCGATGTCACCTACTTGGTGGACTTGAAATCTCCCAGGAACCCCTTAAGGGTCCTGCATGTCAACCGGTTAAAGCCCCACTTAGAAAGGTCCGAAGTGGGCATGCTCCTTGCCACAGATGCTGGGATGGAGGAGGAGAGTGAGCCTCTTCCTGACCTCCTGTGTGCGAAAGAAAAAGATGGGTCAGTGGATGGTGTTGTCCTCTCTGACACACTGACCCCTGAGCAGCAGCAAGATTGTCGCCATTTGTTGGTACAATTCCCTGATCTGTTCTCCTTGATCCCTGGTGTCACTCAGTGGTGTGTCCATGATGTGGACACTGGGGACAGCACTCCTGTGAGGCACAAGGCCTACAGGGTGACTGAAAAGGTCAGAGCATATATCAAGGAGGAGGTCTCCAAGATGTTTGCCTTAGGGGTGGTTGAGTCCTCTAGCAGTCCTTGGGCCAGCCCAGTGGTCTTGGTCCCAAAGGCTGCCGCGCCTGGTGCTTCACCAGAACTTCGGTTCTGTGTGGATTACCGAGGACTCAATTCGGTCACCAAGACTGACGCGCACCCCATCCCCAGAGCTGATGAGCTCATCGATCGGTTGGGGGCTGCCCGGTACCTTAGTACGTTTGATCTAACGTCTGGGTACTGGCAGATCGCCTTGACTGATGGGGCAAAAGAGAGGTCTGCATTCTCCACACCAGATGGGCACTACCAGTTCCGTGTGATGCCCTTTGGGATGAAGAATGCCCCTGCCACATTCCAGAGGTTGGTTAACCAGGTATTGGCCGGGCTGGAAGATTTCAGCGCCGCCTACCTGGACGATATAGCAGTGTTCAGCGCCAGCTGGGAGGAACACTTGCGCCACCTCCAGGAAGTGTTGTTGGCCCTGCGCAGAGCAGGCCTCACAATCAAGGCTAGTAAGTGCCAGATTGGGCAGGGTTCAGTGGTGTACTTGGGGCACCAAGTAGGGAGCGGCAAGGTGGCCCCCCTGCAACCCAAGATAGATACCATCCTGGCTTGGGAACCGCCCAAAACCCAGACTCAGGTGAGAGCCTTCTTGGGTCTCACGGGTTACTACAGGAGGTTTGTCAAGGGGTATGGCAACATTGTGCACCCCTTGACCTCGCTGACTTCCAGGAAGCAGCCGAGACTTGTGATCTGGACTGACGCCTGTCAGAACGCCTTTGACACCCTGAAAACTGCAATGTGTACAGCACCGGTCCTCCAGGCACCCGACTTTTCAAAAGAATTCATTGTCCAGACAGACGCTTCAGAGCATGGTGTGGGGGCTGTTCTAGCGCAGATGAATGAGGAGGGCCGAGACTTACCTGTAGCCTTCATCAGCCGGAGGTTACTTCCCAGGGAACAAAGGTGGAGTGCGATAGAGCGTGAGGCATTTGCTGTGGTCTGGGCGCTGAAGAAGCTAAGACCCTACCTGTTTGGGACTCACTTCCGGGTTCAGACAGACCACAGGCCCCTCAGATGGTTAATGCAGATGAGGGGTGAGAACCCAAAACTGTTGAGGTGGTCCATTTCCCTACAGGGGATGGACTTTACGGTGGAACACCGCCCTGGTACAGATCACGCCAATGCTGATGGTCTGTCCAGATTTTTCCGCCTTAGTGATGAGGACTCCCTGGGTGAAGGGTAGTTCTCCCCACATTTCAGCTGGAGGGGACACGTGTTAGACCTGGCATCATTGGCATGAGTCTCTCCTCCATTTTTTCTGTTTGCCTCCTCTGTTTACGATGTTTTTGCTGGATTATTGCTTTGGGCACTGTGCCACTGCTGATCAGTGCCACAGTGCAAGTGCTCCCTATGCTAAATTGTTACGTTGATTGGTGTTACCATGATTGGCTTGGTTGACTTACTGTTCAGACCCTAGTCTAGTGCACTGCACGTGCCAAGGGCGTGTAAGTTAACTGCTGCTGGTGGGCTTGCAGCACTGGTTGTGCCACCCACAGAAGCAGCGTGCAAAATGTGTCTCAGGCTTGCCACCGCGGCGCCTGCGTGCAGTCCCTGACTGCCATGTCGACTTGGTAAGGAAACCTACTTACCAGTCTCTAAACCTTCCCTTTGCCACATTTCAGACACCTCTATGGTAGGCCCTAGGGCAGGGTGCATTGTTGGTAAAAGGTAGGTCATGCCCTGATGTGTGTGGCATGACCTAATAGTGAATTACAGCCATTTTCGTTTTCACTATTGAAGGGCTACCTGCCTCCAATAGGCCAGACTGGGCAGACTGATTATTAACTCCATTATAATCTATCTGACTCAGGGAGCATGGTAGCAAGTCGAGTTTAGTATCCCTGAACTCAGAATTTAATAACACACCCTTTAGGATGGATGGTTTTTAAATTCTATGTTTGAAAATAGCACTTTTAGAAAGTGGCTATTTTCTTGTCCAACTATCTACCGGTCTCTGCTGGTTTGGTGTGTGTGTCAGGGGCTGGGTGGCTCCAGAGGTCTGAGTGAGTCAGTGTGGGGTGAATGGGGCGTTTACACGTAGAGTGAGGGAAGAGTAGCCTGCCCTGCCTGACACAATACTGGCCCCGCCTCCTGCTGGGCGACTGATAGCCCTGCTCCTACCAGTGACAATACTGGCTCCGCCTCCTGCTGGGCGGCTGAGGACTCTGCCCTGCCCAGTGAATAGGCCAGGTGCCTCTGCCTGGCAACACCCACAACAAACCTGAGATGGTGGGAATCGCCCTGCTTGGACAAAGGGAACAAAGGGAAAAAGGGGTATAAGAGAAGGACCCCTGAACCAAGAACTCGGATCACTTCTGACAAGGAAACCTGTACCAAGGACAAGAAGCCTGCTGATCTAAGGACTTGCCTCCCCTTTCTGCCAGAGTGCTGTTTTGCTGTGGAGGAACCTGAAAGCTGCTTCTTTATTTTTGCCAAGGAACAAGGAGAGAGGAACTTGGTGTGTACTCTCTGAACACTTGCTAGGAAATCTCCAAGGACTGGAAGAGTGCCAGTCTCCTGCTGAAGTCACAGGGCCAAAGGACTTCACCATTTGCTGAATTGCTGGAAAGTGTTGTTTCCAGTACACAAGGGAAAATCTGCAGTCTCGACGCCAGCAGCAACGCCAGTGAGCAGTGGGTAGCGGCCCCGGCTCCAAGTGACCCCGTCTCGACGCCGGTATCGACGCCAGTGAGGAGTGAGTATCGGCTCTGCCTCCAAGCGACCCCGTCCCGACGCCGCTGCTGATCGCATCGACTCGACGCCCGTCTCGACGCCGTGAGCGCTGCTCCGGCCCGACATCCCTCGACGCCGCTGCGGATTGACCCGACTCCGAGGCACGATCGACGCCGACCTCGACGCCGACATCTCGACGCCGTGGATCATCGTTTTCTTCGTTTCTCAAGGTACTGTACTTGTGGGGTCTGTTGCAACTCCAGGCTCGACGTAGCGCTCCTCGCGGTCGACGCCGAACCTTGGGAATCTTGTAGACTCGACGTCGTGTGACTCCTGTGGGGGTTACATTGTTGCCAAAGAACTGTGCTCAGAAGAATACTTTGCTAAAGAACTATTTGCCAAGAAGAAACCTTACTTGAACTATTATTTTTCCTTCCAAAGAGTATTTATTAAGACTGTGGTATATTTTTGTCGTTATTTGGTCTTGTGCTAAGCCTTATATAAAAATACTATTTTTATAATAACTTCTGTGTCGTGTCCATCTGTAGTGTATTCACTTTATTACTGTATGTGGTCATAAATGCTTAACACACTGCCTCTGAGATAAGCCTGTCTGCTCTGCCAAGCTACCAAGGGGGTAGCAGGGGTTATCTGAGTGTGTAATCCCCTTGCCCTGACTAGAGTTGGTAGGTCCCTATTTGTCAGAAGTGTATACCTCTGCCAACTAGAGACCGCCGGTTCTAACAGTACATATATGTGGAGTTAGCATTACTAAATCTATACTTCCCTTTGTGCACAACCTTTTGCTACTTTGCTATTTTGTCCCTTGATGTTCTTGTGCCGCAATACTGTAGGTGTGATATTCAGTAGTATAGTCAAGTTAGGTTTAGTTGAGCAATTGGTTTACAGAGTACTCGATTAGATGGAGCATTTCAGTGAGGTGTGTGACAGGGTATTCACACAGGAGTTGTAACTTGCAGTCCATGGGTTGCGGGGTGTTCTGTATGAAGCATCTCAGCTAAATGAACGTGTTTTGACAGCTCGCTATAAAAACACATTCTCTATAGGCCCAGCGACTGGCCTAACCTGCCCGAGATCACCTTGCCTTCTCCTGAGATAATCCTTCCCTAGTGCTTGAAATGGAAAAATAGAAGTGCAGGTACTCTGTTCCAGAGTACCTGCTTGTTTCTGAGAAGTGCCGGTACTCTCCAATTAAAAGTATTACGTCACTCTTTAGAAATTCCAGTACTCTCCCTCTAAAAATAAAAAAAGTGCCGGTACTCAGTACCGGACAGTACCGGCCCATTTAAAGCTCTGCCCTTCCCCATCCAAGCAGTGAACAAGATCTGAAAACCTTCCCCTGGTTCGGCCCACGCCACCTTGCATGAACAGTACTCTGCTTTCATAGCTAGGTCTGTGCCACGTGAACCCCCAATACAACACAATATCATCTTGTGTGTTGAGACACAGCTGCCGTCTCTTCCTCTGATTGGGTGAAAAGTCTATGTTTCAGGTAGTAGGTGACGTCTTTTCCGTGATGTTTAATACCGTGTACGTCACCTCATCCACCTCTCCGAGTGCATGTGCTATAGTAATCACAATCATGGGTTTATTATGTGCAATAGTAATCAGAATCATGGGTTTATTAAGTGCAACTAATCGCCTAAGAGGGCCTCCAGGAGGGGGCTGCTGCAGATCCCGGAAGTTCAGAAGCTAAAATTGTTTCTTGGTCTAAAATTGAATTGAACTGAACTCGGCGGGAGTCCCGAGGTACCGACGGACAGAGCGGGGCCTCATCTATACCCGAGGAAGGTTCCAGGGAGGTGAGGTTTGGACCTTGAACTATCAGGGTGATGATTGCATCCCGCATATGAAGGCTTCGCACCAAGCGAGGTTGTATGGTTTTCTTACAGTGCTTAGAATTTTCTTTGGTTATTATGCAGTAGCTTCGATTTGGTCCTGATGAAAGCCTGGATCACTTCCACTTAGGCTGAAACATGTTGACCTCAGAGAAGGAGTCACAGTGCTCTACTATGAAGCAATAGCAGGAGCTCCTGATTTAACTCCTTCAGATTTTATTAGGTGTGAGGAAAGAGATATTGTTCTAACATCTTTTCTCATAACCTTTTTATTTTTTACCGCACTGCACCACATAGTTTTTTCATAGTTTTTCTATGTTATTTTGCACATTTGATGGCATGAATTGTTTGCCTTGGTGGGGAATGGCATCCACGGAGAGCACCTGAGCTCGCCACGGAGGAGACCCTTACGTTCTAACGGTCACCCTCAGGGATGTGGCAGATTACCACGTGATAACAATGACTTACAGGGCTTGACAATTTAGCTCTATCACTTGATATAATTTGATGGCAATCATGCTCAGCTCGGATTGCCAGGGATAAAAGAAGACCTTCAGTTAGCAGACACATCACCTACTGTGCTCCTGTTTAGACCCCCGGTCCCTCTTTGTAGTAGCTAAAATTAGTGACTGCCATATACTGGAAGTGAGTGATTAATTTTAATCTGGAAACTAGGACGTGCTTTAAAAAACGAACATGGTTACGGCCCAGGTTTAACACCCACAGACGACATCTGTGTCGCTCTTTAGAACAAGCATTGGTATAGGCAATAGGTCTTGCTTTTGGGACTTTATAAGTATGTTTACTTTTGCTATAATCGCGGCACGTAAAGTGCAGGTGCCGCAATTATAGCAAAAGTAAAGAAATAGAAAAAACATCTATTTCTTTACTTCTGTTATAATTGCTGCACCCGTGCTTCACTTTTAATGTTAAAAGTAAAGCGCGGGTGCCGCGATTATAGCACAAGCATTGGCCGCGTGGAATGCATAGATGGGGGCTGCAGTGGGAGAGAGAGGCGCGCGAAAGCACTTAATGAGCCATGACGGCTTGAAGGCTTAATGAGATAAGAAAGGCAGATGGCGGCTGTGCGCGTTCACGCGCACATGCACGCAAGCTTTAGGCTACGAAAAGGTTGTGGGTAGCACTTTTTTTACCCTCTACTAAAAGTCGAGCAAGCAGTGCATGCGCTGCTCTAGGCTCGACCTAAAAATGCATGTTGGCAAACTGCATTGAGAGTATTCCTGTTAGAAATGTCATTTGACACCGCAGGTCTCTGTCTCTAGTGAATTGGAAAAAAAACAAGGGAAATTCTACAGTCCCAACAAAAGAATAGCAAGTGAAACCGATAGGCGGCATCAGACTCTAACAACCAATCACAACATGTAACTTTTTGTTTTTTTTGTTTTTTTTTTAATTCACATGTAACTTGATTCAACGGAACTGTTTCAGTGTGAATACATGCCCAAAAACCCTCGTATTATCAATTGGATTCAATAGGAAGCTAGAAACCACCTATAACTGGTAAACTGGATTTTTCACTAAGCACGACAGTGTGTGCCAGGGAGAGGAGGCCGAACACAGAAATCTGCTCGCTCAATCTATGGCACTGAGGACCCCATTATGAGTGCTTAGGATGTGTATCCCATAATTCTGCCCCCACCCAGGGTGAACCGGTAGAAAGCGGTGCCAGTAACCCCAGACGTGAGAAGTTGTGGGAATTACAAGTGAAACCCTGAGGTCCAATAAATGAACAATGAGGAGTTGTCAGGATCCCCACATCCTACACCACTGTGGCTGCTTTCATCATCAGAAGCTCATGACTGGGGCAACAGCAGATGGGTTGTTGCACCTCTGTGCAAACTGCAGTCAGACTCTGAACCAAAAACTGCTGAGGAAATGTACTCATATTGCTCCAAGTAAGCACAGGAAAGCAGGCAGCGCTCCTGGGGGGTCGTGGCGGGTGTATCCTCTTTCTCAAGTATGCTTTGCAGAAATAGGGCTCAATGCTGCTCTTTTACTTGGGGGGTCGCCACAGTACCAACCGTGTCATCTTAAGTAGTTTAGAGGCCGCAGGCCAGACAAACGTGTTTAGTACAACTTTACATTGTATTTCTGCTAGTTCAAGCCTGCATGAAGGAAACAGTATTGAATTATTTATATATCTATACAGATATCTATATAACATTATCTATGTATCTATATATAGCAGCCCCAAAATCCTTTAGTAAAGGTAGGAGTGAAAGGGAGAGAGGTTCTGATAGAAAAACCGACAAAGATGAGACAGAGTGATAGAAAGATCGTATTACAATGGGGCCCTTTGAGGGTGGGGGCCCTGAGCAATTTCTCATTTTGCCTATACCTTTAAACGTCCCTGAGTACCGAGGGAAATGATTCCTCTAAAGCAGCAAAACCAATCTACAGCCTATTTCCTTCTATTCTCGTCCAGTCCAAATCAACTGTGATTTAGTTAAGCCCAACTACGTGCTGCCATTTCAAGCAGGGTTATAATGAGTCGACAGCTATTCCCAAACCCAGTGCTTAATTTGTAAAAAGGTGATGCCAGGGCTTTCGTCAAGAGGCCACTTCATCCATTGCCCCTGCCAGCGCCACCAATGACAGAAAGAAAATACAAATACTAAACATCACGCCCTACAAGTGTTATAATTTGATCTATTCGTGACCCCCAAAGTTAAAGGAATGGCTTGGGTGGCAAGTTTTACTAATTTCTAATGTATATTAAATTAATAAACATGTGTTGCTATGTTCATCTCTAATTTGACAAACAGTGCCTCCATGTGGCATACTGTCATAAGTGCTGCTGTTGACAATAAAGGGGCAGATTTATGTTCCCTGGCGCATCCCTGCCAATCAGCATGGATGCGCCAGGGAAGATGCGTCACGCAAGTTTTCCCTTGCGCCACCGCAGATGCGCCGCATTTACAATGCGGCGCATCGTGGCGCAAGGAAAAGCAGATACGTGACGCATCTGCCGGCGTAAGGTTGGCGCAGTGCTGAAGTTGCGTCGCAAGCGCGACGCAACTCCAGCACTGTTCCAACCTTTCCTATCCCTAACATGGTTCGTCAAGCCTTACGCCTGCTTCAAGCAGGCACAGGGTTTTGACGCATCAGCGTTGGGAAAGTGACTCAGTGAAATCTTATAGATTTCACTGAGTCACTTTTCAGGGGCGTTCCTGCGACGGAACGCCCCCCCTGAGTTGAAACGCCCACATGAAACCTGACGCAGGTTTCATGTGGCGCAGGGCTTTACACCGTGACGCATCTCCATAGATGCGTCACGATGTAAATGGGGCGCAACATGGCGCAGGGTTTACGTCGCCGCTGCGTCACAAAAGTGACGCAACGGCGGCGTAAAAGTGGCGCAAGTCCGATATAAATCTGCCCCTACGTGCTGGTGCTGCTCACCGGAAATCACCAGCTCAAATTAAACACTTCCCAAACCTGTTATTCCTAGCTCAGTCAACAGCTTCACACTAATGAATGCTGCGTACTTAGAGGTGGCAGCTCTCCCTCTGTAAGTAGAGCAAGCCACAATCGTCTTTTTTGTTTTATCATGCTTAAATATCCATTGTACTAAATACATTAATCCGTCACGTTACCTCTGACAACCCTATACATCTAAATTGAAAGGGGTTGTCCACAGTAGCATTTCAATGGTGAAGCGTGACTGTAGGTATGAGAGATGGCCTCCTCTCTCGATTCAAAGATGCAAGTCAGTAGTAGAAATAAAAGTTCTTCTAATAAAGCTGTAATAAAGTTAGTTTTCTTTTGAAGTGCCGCAAAACCTTGAATCGGGTAATGCGCACACAGCACTAGGAACCAATGAGGAATGTCCCATCTGCTGCCACGTGACCAGTACTAGCCTAACGCTAAATAGTGAGGTTCCCCTGAGACACCAATACCGCACGTAGGGGCAGATTTATGTTGCACTTGCGCCACTTTTGCGCCGCCATTGCGTCACTTTTGTGACGCAGCAGCGGCGCAAATCCTGCGCCATGGTGCGGGGTATTTACAACGTGACGCATCTGGGAGATGCGTCACGTTGTAAAGCCCTGCGCCACATGTAGGCGTTCCAGGGCAGGTGGGGGCGTTCCGGCGCAGGAACGCCTCCTAAAAGTGGCTGAGTGAAATCTACAAGATTTCACTCAGTCATTTTTAGGCCCATGCTGCGTCAAAACCCTGCGCCTGCTTGAAGCAGGCGTAAGGATTGACGCAGCATTGTACAGATAGGGCCCCCCAGAACATTGCTGGAGCTGCGTCGCGCTTGCGACGCAACTCCAGCAATGCGCCACTTTTACGGCACAGATGCGTCACGCATCTGTGCCATTTTTGCCCCATGGTGCGCCGCATTATAAATGCGGCGCATCCATGGTGGCGCAGCTGTGGCGCATAATAATTGGCGCATCCCTGCTGATATGCAGGGATGCGCCAGTTAACATAAATCTGCCCCAGATTTCTTAGGTTTTAGGATGAATTGTGGGGGGAGGGGTCCCATGTGGGGTTTTGCCTCCCCCACTTCAGAGTCTACATTTGTTGCATTACGCCGTGAGTGAGCAGGCAGTCATGTCTAAATGAAGTGATAATTGCAATTAAATCGTATACAGAACGGAATGTCACTGTTCCTAAAGATGATGACACTTTAATGTACTAAGCATTATATTAAAGCTTCAAAGATGTGTGTCAAGTTCATCTGTGCCTGACTATGAAGTGAGCCAGCATTGCCTGGTCTAGTTCTGAGCCCCAGTCTACCTGTCTGAGGGAAGAAGCAATCTGTGACAGGTCCACCCTCACCACAGGTTTACTTGACAGTTCTTCCATCTTTGAGCCACTTTAGACTGTGACTTTCTCTCTCAGCCCTCTATTCTCCCACTCCACTTGTCCTGTTCTTTCAGCCCCACTTGCACTTCTTCAACAACTGTATGCTTGTCAGAAGTTGTATGCAATTTCTGTGTGAAAACCATAATGCTGGGCTATGTGGACGCTCCTTCCATTTTTGCCAGGGGTACTGAGCACCTATTCCTAAGTATTAAAACAAAATCTACTCCAGGAAAGAGATGACATGGCATTATGGAATCCCCAAGAAGGCTGCCTCGTTATTAATGAAGGTGGCAAACTTGCTTTGAAATTAATAATCTATACGCAGATTTTGGTGAAGGAGCTGCGGGTCCTGAAAAGCATGGGTCTGGGCATATTTCCCTCTCCCCACCCTTGTGTCTGCCCTGGCTTCCTGCTCTCCATTACCCCAGCTGCCCCACTCCCTACAGGCACCCTGCTATTTCTGCCTACCCTGGTCACTCAATTCTGGCTCTGACGGGTCTATTTGCTCTGATTTTCTTTCTCTGCCCTGCTGATGCCTCTCTTTGCTTTCTGCCCTCGATGCCCCTGTACTCAATGCCCCCCCCCTCTTCTGGCCATGCCTTTCCTGATCTTAAAATTACTACTGTTCAGTCTCATCCACCTCCTTTCCTTGACCCTTTTATTCTCGCTGATTTCCTCTTCTGTTCTCCATACTCTTCCTCCTTTTCTTGGTGTCATCCCTGCCCTGATTATTGAATCTCCCTGCCTAGTATTATGGATGGACCACTTTATTCTTAAACTTAGTGTGCCCATGAACATACACAGGAAAATCGGTTTGAATAAAAGTATCTTGATCCGGCCGTGGCGTAAGCTTACAACGGATACTTTCCTAGCACACTTTGAACTTCCATCACTAGGTCAGGAGGTGGACACGGTGGATTCCGTTGTTAGTAACTTTGAATTCTCCATTACAACGGCTTTGGACAAAGCCGCTCCTTTTACTAGAGTTCAAGTAAAAAAGAATGCCTCACCCTGGATCACTGTCGCATTAAAAATTGATAAACAACTAAGTCGAGCTGCCGAACGTCAGTGGAGGAAAACTAAAACCGAGGAACATCGCAGGAATTACAAGTACCTTCACTCAATTTATATAAACAACATTAAATTAACTAAAAAGGCCTATCTTACTCAGCGTATAAATAACGCTGCACACTCTAGTAAAGAACTCTATAAAATATTGAAGGAATTAACCGCTCCCCAGGTCGAACAATCCTCCTTTTTGCCTACGCAAGAGTGGGTCGACTCTGTTTCTTCGTTTTTTGATAATAAAATCAAAACAATATATGCCTCATTTCCTAATCAGGTTGATGACCATAGTCATCATACCACTAATGGGATTAAGTCTTCTTCTTTGTTGGAACCTCATAGGGCCCCCTTATTAACGGAGTTTTACCCTATAACTTTCATTGAAGTAACGGAAAGTCTAAGTAGGATTAAATCCGGCTCTCCTGCCGATCCTTTTCCTCCCCGTTCCTGTGCCAAAATTGTACCGCTGTTTGCAAATGCCATAACTATCATTTTTAACATGTCATTGAATCAACCCAAGGTTCAGAAGAGATGGAAATATTCTCAGGTCAAGCCTATTCTCAAGAAACCTTTGGCTGACCCTAGTACACCAGTAAACTACCGTCCCATTTCATTGCTCCCTTATTTCGGGAAGGTACTGGAGCATTTAGTGAATAAACGTTTTACTGCTTATCTTGAGACCCATGGCCTTCATGATCCCTCCCAATCAGGCTTCCGTGCTGCCCATAGTACGGGGACCACAGTTATCGAGGTAGTGGATAACATGAGGCTTGCCCTGGATAAATGAGAATCTGCAATTTTGGTTCTCCTGGACCTGTTTGCGGCTTTCGACACCATCTCCCACAGAACTTTGAAACATCAACTGTGGGAGGTGGGTATCAGAGGGAAGGCCTTGGACTGATTTGAGAGCTATCTGGCCGACCGATTCACTCCAGTCTGTGTAGATGAAGTGGTCTCCCGTACATACCCAGTAACGGTTGGGGTTCCGCAGGGATCCATTCTCAGTCCCATGCTGTTCAATGTATACTTAACACCTTTAGCGGGTATCATCAGATCATACGGTTTTGAGACTCTGTCATATGCTGATGATACCCAGCTGCTCGTTACCTGTAACTCTGACCAGGATGGTGTTCAATCCCGTTTTAAGAGCTGCATGGTCCAGATCAACAATTGGATGAGCTTAAACAAGTTGCAGTTGAATGGCAGTAAGACTGAGGTTATTCTTTTCAGAAAAGCTGAGCAGTTCTGGACACAGGACTGGTGGCCCACGGAGTTGGGCACTTGTCCCTCGCCCAAGCTAGCAGTGCGCAACCTGGGTATTACCATCGATAACTCCCTGTCCATGAATGCCCATATTAATCAGGTGCTCGGAGTTTGTTTTGGGATTATGCGTAAGCTCCGAAAGATCTTTAAATGGTTACCTATTGAAGCAAGCAAACTTTGGTCCATGGACTTATCATTAGTCGCCTTGACTATGGTAACGCCATGTTTACCGCACTTAATCAAGATCTACTTTCCAAACTTCAAATCCTTCAAAACACGGCTGCCAGACTTGCTCTTAACCTCCCCTCCCGTACCCCATCGGTTCCGACTCTTAAAACCTTGCATTGGCTCTCTGTTCGCCAAAGAGGACGGTTTAAAATCCTAAACATTACACATAAGATAATGTATGGTACTGGTCCTCACTATTTGGCAAAAAAACCTCAATGGTATGTATCGGGACGTTCCTTACAGTCAAGAACAAAACTCCTCCTTGCTCAACCACGCATTAGAACGGTCCGTAATGGTGGCCGATCCTTCTCGTATCTAGCTCCCGTGCTCTGGAACAAACTCTCACTGGAACTGCTATTTATAACAGACCATTCTTACTTCTGTAAAAGGTTGAAGACTTGGCTTTTTTCTCAATAAGTTTTTGTATTGGGTACTCAGGTCACTGTCTGTCTCTTTGTCTTTGGCTGCTAGCGCCTCGAGACCTTCTGGTGATTTGCGCGCTCTATAAAAACGTTTGACATTGACATTGACTGGTTCTTCCTACTTCCCCTGTTCTCCTTCATCTCTCTATTAGACCAATTCCTGCTCTCCGCTCCCACTCCACTTTCCATGCCCTCCCAGATTTCCAATTTTTCTTGCTGCTTCTTCCCTAAGTACTGAGGACTGCTGGCGGAGGGGACTGCACCAGGAGGTTGGCATTATTTGAGAGAGTTGGGTGGCAAGCAAGTTTCCAATTCACTATCCTTGTTTGGGGTGAATGGTCTAGCCAAATCAGGGGTAGCGACCCGAGTTCGGCTTCTAGGGATTGGCCTTGTTCAAGGGTTCTCCACCCTGGTGCATGTATTGATGTAGGTGTGTGCACCTCATATGGGGAAAGGGCACCCAAGATGGATGGAAGTTGGGACAACACTGGCAAAATGTACACTGTGAAACATAATCATACCTGACAAACACTAGCGTAAATAGTGTTTGTTATGAAAAATAATCTAAAAAAATGGAAATGTAAGGGAGCATTGGTAGTAATTGGCTAAAGGGTAACCATCACATTAGGGCACAGTAAGGTCAGTGCTCATGTGTCAATCCACCACCAGGGAGTACTTCTTCCCCCTGTAGTTAGCTTTGTTGTCATATAAAGTTGGCTCCAGTAGGTGAAGTACGCCCTAGGCGGATGTTGGTGTTCTATTTTTCTATGGCATAGTTGTTGAACGAGAGACCACTGCTTGGAGCCGGTGAAACGAGTGATATGGGTGCACTGTGGTTGCTGGTGATTAGAGAGGCAACCTGAATCCCAACCAGAAGGTCATTGGAGCCAGCTGGGATGAGGGGCTATGGCTGGTGGTTGGGCAGGCTGGAAACACTCTGGGATGGCTTCAAGGAGAGCAGCAATCGGATTTCAATAAAAAAATGGAAAAACACTTCTTGCCCTCCTCTCATTCCTCTGATTGTCAAGAGGGCAATGGGGAGCAGACTCATGGCAGAGGCTTTGCCAACTCTGCCACTTCAAGAGGTTAGTGTAGAAAGTACCGAAAATAGTATTGGACCAGTCACCCAAAGCAGTCTGGTTGGTGTTGGCATCAACCCCTACTCCATGCAGGGCAACCACGTTAACCATGGCAGCCTCACACAGGAAGGCACACAAATATGTCACAGCAGCAGTGTCTCCGTGTCTGTGCCTCAGTGACCATGTCACACTGGTAGTGTCCGGGTGTCTGTGACCCAGTCTCATTGTCCACGTCGCAGCAGCAGTGTCCCAGTGTTTGTGTCCCAGTGTCATTGTCCATATCACAACAGAAGTGTCCCAGTGTTTGTGTCCCAGTATCACTGGCCATGTCACATAGCAGTATCCCAGTGTCAAAGTGATGGTATCCCAAAGTCTGTGACCCAGGGTCATTGTCCACGTCACAGCAGCAGTGTCCC
Organism: Triturus cristatus; assembly: GCF_964204655.1. NCBI lineage: Eukaryota > Metazoa > Chordata > Amphibia > Caudata > Salamandridae > Triturus > Triturus cristatus. Next base: position 968,833,028 of record NC_140580.1, read on the forward strand.
AGTGTTTGTGTCCCAGTGTCATTGGCCATGTCACAGTGTCAGTACCCCAGTGTCTGTGCGACAGTGTCCATGTCCATGTCACAGAGCAGTGTCCCAGTGTCTGTGTCCCAGTGTCACAGTGTTCGTGTACCAAAGCTGTGTCCCATTGTCATTGTCTATGTCATGGTTATAGTGTTCCAGTGTCAGTTTCCATGTTACAGTGATAGTGTCCCAGTGTTTGTGTCACAGTGTCATTGTCCATGTCACGGAGGCAGTGTCCCAGTGTTTGTATCCCAGTGTCACTGTCCACGTCACAACAGCAGTGTCCCAGTACTTGTGTCCCAGTGTCATTGCCCATATCACAGCAGTAGTGTTCCAGTGTTTGTGTCCCAGAGTTAGTGGCCTTGTCACAGCAGCAGGGTCCCAGTATTTGTGTCCTAGTGTCAGTGTCCCAGAGTCTGTGCCTGGGTGTCATTGTTCATGTCACAGCAGCAGTGTCCCATTGTTTTTGTGTCCCAGTGTTATTGGCCACGTCACAGCAGCAGTGTCCCAGTGTTTGTGACCCAGACTCATTGTCCATGTCACAGAGGCAGAGTCCAATGCTTCCAGTGGCATTGTCCATGTCACAGCAGCAGTGTCCCAATGTTTGTGTCCCAGTGTCATTGTCCATGTCACAGAAGCAGTTTTCCAGTGCTATTGGTCATGTCACAGAAGCAGTGTCCCAGTGCTTGTGCCCCAGTGTTATTGTTCATGTCACAGTAGCAGTGTTCCAGTGTCATTGTCCATCTCACAGTGGTAGTATCCCAGTGTCTGTGTCCCAGTGTTATTGTCCATGACACAGAAGCAGTGTACAGTTGTCATCATGGGCCAGTGTAAGGTACAGTGCCTCTTCACCACTGTCTGTTCACCAGGGTCAATGTTGCAGTATGTTTACCAGATTCCTCATCTTTGTATCAATATTTCTGAGTCTTTTTCTTGATTAACTGACATAAGATTCCCATTGGCACCATTAAATAATATTTTGGACGTGGAAGGGGACATCATAGATTAACATTGCTTTTAAAACTCCATTTTATTTTGTGCAGTTCCTTACCACGTAAACACTATATTCGGTCATATTTGTCCTCAGAAGGTACAAGTGTCTAATTGGACCCCGTCCCGCCTTTACTATAAGTAAATAAGGACCCAGGGAGTTGTTTAGAGTATGGCTGTTGATGCGGCAGAAATCATTTCAGCTAAAATGAAACGTTGACTGTCTGCCACACTGCTGGGACTGTAATGACCCCTGCATGGTGTACATTTGTGTTCCCCTGCACTCGGTGCCCAGCTGCAAGTATTTTTCCCCCTAATGTTTGGCTTTGGCCCCTACCTTACACCAAAAGTGAGAGACAGGGAAGAGAGAGAGAACAAGAAGAGTGAGTGAGAGAAGGAGAAAAGTGAGAGGAGAGTTATTAGAGTAGAGAGTAAGAACAAAAGAAAGAAAGAAATTAAGAAGTAAATAGAGAGAGAGAGTGTGTGTGTGTGTGTAAGTGTGTGTGCAGGTGCACCAAGTGTGCCCTCACCGGTTTGACAGTGGACTATCATCTCTAAGTTTGGTTTAGCCTATAGAGCTGTGGTGGCAGCGTACTGTGTTTGTTTTAGTCAGTAGTTGTGGCCAGACCGTTTTATGTGTGTCACTTGAACGTAGGCCTACTGGCCAGGTTCTGGCTCTAAAATTTCAGTGCATGTTCATCCGTGTGAAAATGTGTGTAGTCTGTCTAGTGCTTGCATTACATATGTGAGTGAAGCAGAGAAATGAAGGCCTGTATGTTCCATTTTAGATGCACCAGGCCTGTCCATGTGCTCAAGATGAAGGCGAGGATTTTTCCAGACAGTTGAAGTCTATTGCTGACTTTCTTGAAGCAGAGGGAGGAGACCTAGACACTGAAGTGAGGAAAAGGAGACATTTTTCCCCTAAGAAATTCAATTAGATCCTTTTGGTGAGAGGGGCTGCTGATTAGCCTTCTTGAGCATTGCCATTTGGTTGCTGATGGGGTGAAATGTGAGACTGAAGTATCTGGTGTTTAGAGTATGAAGGGTCCTTCAGGTGAGACCAACCTTTTGTCCCTTTCCTGATCATTATTCACTGCAGATACCGTCGCCCCCGAGCTACAAAGTATCATCAACCGATCCTTCAAGACCGCCTCCTTCCCCGATGACTGAAAACACGCCGAGATCAACCCTCTCCTAAAGAAACCCTCGGCGGACCCCTCCAACCTTAAGAACTTCAGACCGATCTCCCTACTTCCCTATCCAGCGAAAGTCATTGAAAAAGCTGTCAACAGCCAACTCGTCTCCTTCATCGACGAGAACAACATCCTTGACCCCTCCCAATCAGGCTTCAGGAAGAACTGGTTCCAGGATGCTTGTTTCCGGTCGAGGAAAGACATGGCTTGGCAGTTCGGGCTGGACAGTTCCCATGAGGCACAGGGTCAAGACTGATTTGCATATAGCTGTTTCTGAACTGGGGTGGCAAAGTGAGCTATAGAATGATGATGGATTCAACCCAGATCTGTGACTGGGGATGAGTGTTTGAAAAGTTTCAGCACTCCGTCCATCATCGGTTCATCATGTGTTTGCTCAGGAAGAACTACAGCACAGAGACCGCCCTCATCGCTGCGACAGACAACATCCGCTCCCTCCTCGACAGAGGAGAGACTGTGACCCTCATCCTCCTGGACCTCTCCACGGCCTTCAACACAGTCTCACACAGCACCCTAGCATGCAGACTAAACAATGCTGGAATCTGGAACAAAGCCCTCGACTGGATCCACGCATTCCTCTCCGGCAGAATGTAGCGGGTCAGACTCCCTCCCTTCATCTCGGAGCCCACACCAACCACCTACAGAGTCCCCCAAGGAGCCTCCATCAGCCCCACCCTGTTCAACGTCTACATGACCCCTCTCGTCTCCATCGTCAGAGCACACAGACTCAACATCGTATTGTACGCAGACGACACACAACTCATCCTCTCACTATCCAACGAACCCAACATCTCGAATCGTCCTGGACCCCAATCTCAAAATGGACTGCCAGATCAACGCCGTCATCTCTTCCTGTTTTCACACCCTCCGTCTCCTACATAACACTTTCAACTGGATCCCCCTCAAACACAGGAAAACCGTCACCCACGCCCTCATCAGCAGCAGACTGGACTACGGCAACGCACTCTATGCCGGGATCAACAAGAACCTCACTCGCAGACTCTAGAATATCGAGAACGCCGCTGCCAGACTAGTACTTAACCTACCGCACCATTGCCACATCACCCAACACCTGCTGGCACTACACTGGCTCCCCATCGAGAAGAGAATCACCTTCAAGCATCTCACCCACACCCACAAAGCACTCCGCAACACCGGCTCCGCCTACATTAACCACCGCCTCTCGTTCCACGCACCCCAAAGATCCCTCCGCTCAGCCCAGCTTTCCCTCGCCGCGCTACCGCGCATCAAGAAGACCAGAACGAGAGGTCATTCCTTCTCCTTCCTCGCAGCCAAGGCATGGAACACCCTCTCTCTCCACCTCCGCCAGACACCAACTCTCTCCAAGTTTCTGAAGGACCACAAGACCTGGCTCATCGACGAATCACAATAATCATCCGGCACCGCACGTACTCTGATGGGCCATTGAAAACCTCTTGTAGATTTCAAAATAATCATAGGGCTATGCCCCTTATGTCACGATATTTAGATTAGCCTTATATAGCTATATATAGCAGTGGTAAGTATCTATATTTACAACCCACTGAACTATAATAAAAAAGATGATGTTTTACAGTATAGGTTAGTCTTGGACGGGTGGCATCCATTTTGTATGCCGGCCGCCATTTTATATTTTGGTTATATATAAGCATGCGGTGAGCTCCAAACTGCGAACGAGGTAGGCCCAGATAATTGCGCCATGACACTTGTTGTTCACCAAATAAGTATACGCCCAGTTTTTTTCTGTATTGTGCAAGAGGCGCTGTATAGGCCATTTCTGTGTCCATAAGCAATGTGCTGTTCACAGCACCTCTCCTACGTTGGGAGAAGTAGGGATGCATCTGGCTGACCTTGACCAGAAGATACCGTGTGCCCGTCTCAGGCTGGTGATGTACGCCCCTCTGCCTCCCTAGAATACGCATCCCAAACCTGAATCTTCCCCTTGTAGGCATGTTCTAGAGGTTCATGACGGGTTTCATGTATTATTCTATGCCGCGCATGATTATTGATTCAGTCCAGTAGCAAGCATCGCATGCAGCTTGTTGTATTTGGGCTCCTCTACAGAGTTTTGCTAATAAACTGCTTGTTTACATTCTCTATTGGCTGATCGACTCTTCTATAATATAGGTAAGGCCGAGAGGTGGTTTAGTAACCCGAGTGACCCTATTCGGGTCATTTCCTTCAGTTGGCACCCAAACAGGGACTCCACGATATCACCCATCACACCCACAAACGGGTCGTGAGGTCGGGGTGCCGGGTGGTCGGGTGGGCGAATCGAGGGCACCCCACGGATAGAGCCCTATCTCTGTGAAGCTTGCTCCGCCCGCCTGTTCGAGGGTGCCCTGTCTAGTGGTAATACGCTGGAGTCCGAGAGACGGCGAGACCTTGGAACTGACCAGGTTGGTCCGAAGAGTTGGCGGTAGAGAATCACGTGTGAAACTGTGTTTGTTTTAGTACCTGAAAATCTACTGGCACCAGTGTTAAGGTAGTGTTGGACCGGACCGTGCGAGGCAGACCGTTGACATCCGCCTTTCGGTGTGAACTTGAACTGCTCCAGGTGATTCGGCCTCTTGTGACCCGTCTCATGAGGGTTCTTGGGTAGCACCGGGAGGGGCAGGGCCGTCGGGGCGTGTTTCGTGGATGGAGCCACACTACCAACTTGAGGGAGACAGAACCGATTGGTCTGTGCTCTGATAGTGGTGCCGGGCTGTGAGGGTGAGGTTGCCCATCGAGCTGTATCTTAGTGGTCTTGAACCACGCATGAGACGAGCCTTAGCGGTGTACCTCACGCGCAGCACCTTGTGAGGCAGACCCAGAGTTGTACTCTAGTGTGAGACAAGCTGCTGGTCTGTGCTCTTATAGTGAGTTTGATCTGAATGGTATGGAAGATTCCCGATGCTGAATCTCGTAGTGGTTTGAGAGTCGTTAATGGCTCTATGAGCTACAAGATGTGAGATAGGCTTTAGATCGTGTCGAGATGCAATAGGATCGAGCTGGGCTATCCATACACGTAACAGAGGATCTTAGGTGGTGCTTAGTGAAAGGCTGTTTTGGCCATGTTGTACTGCATATCTAAGAGGTTTGTTCGTGCTGATTTTTGATTGTATTTTGTGTAACGACTTTCGGACAAGAGAAGTGGATTTGTTTTGCGCTTGCGCAGTAGAAACTGCTTTGTATCTTATATTAAGATCCCGTGTTTTAGTAAACTTGGATGTTTTGCATGTTGATGTTGTTGTTCACGTGGTCGATTGGAGGAAAGACAACCTGCTCCTTCAGAGGGCACCGCGAATTATGATATGTACATAAAGCATGGCATTGGCCTTATTATGTTTAGCACTATATGGCATAAATATACGAAGGACAATGCTGATTTGCAGTGACCACTTGAGGGCTCGTTCAATGAACAGAAGTTGAATTTTTTAGAAAGAAAGCGGTTTGCTAAGAAGAGCAGGCAGTCAATGTTTGATATGTTAATGGTTTGGCAGAAGGAGGCATAGCAGTGGCACATTAGAGAGGAGAAAAATATAAGGAAAAGACAGGCGATGACGATCGCGCAGAAAGCTGTGGCTTATGATAAAGCAACAATAAACAAAGGCATTGAGTGCACAGATAGGGCGTTTCGGCTGCAAGCTTAGAAAAGTTATGTCGTTCAAAATTAGAGTGATGCTTTTGTTGAAAATTTGTTAGACACCCAGCCCCACCGCCTTATGCTCCTGTACGGATATATCCTACTGTTCCAGCTTCCCAGGCACAGGCTCTAGGGGCTCGGGCTCCGGTTCTTGGCTCCACTGATCCTCCCCCCGTTAACATTCCGGGTCTACATTTTATGCCTTCTGGGCATTATAGTACTTTACCAATGCCCAGGTTGGTGGATGTCCCTCCATCTGTGGCACTTGCTTCTGCGCCTTCTGGTTCGCCTTTCTTTACTCCCTCTAGTCAAGATCGGTCATCAATGATACCTGTCACTTCATCTACTCTTTCACCGGGGGATGTTTCACCTCCCATGATGCAATTTGACAGAACACCTGTGAGTGGAATGTCCCCAGGAAGTCGAGTGAATGCACAAGACCATGTGAGTAGGGTGGTGGTACGTTCTGCAATAAGTGACCGGGGAAAAGAAGTGGTGGCAAATCAGGCTGCACAGTGGATTTGACATCCGATTTATACAGTTGAGGAAGTGTGGGATGTGGCGAGATAGTATGAACCGCTTATGAAGCAGCTCGCGCTTCAGTCTATGTGTACAGTGTTGAAGAGTTTGTGGGAGCAGCGCTTTAATGCCGAGGTGCCGAGGGAGATTTGTGAGATATGAGATGCTGTGTATGGTTATGGTATGGATCCTGCTGCTGTGTTGAATAAGGTTACTACTTTGTTAAAATACCGAAATAGGATGCTTAAAGAAAGTTCTGCAGCATTGGCACAGTTCCCGATGAGAGAAGTTCATCCCATATATCACCCCGAGATACCAGCAGTAATGAATGCTACAGGTGACTTTATTCGGCCCCAGGTGGGGGCACGATTTCAAGAACAATGGGTTTATAACCCTTGGAAGAGAAGTGAAGTACTTGCTCTTAAAAATCAATTGCCCTATCCTAGAAAGAATCCGACTACTTACTATAAAGAATTGACTGAGGCGGCTGACTCGACAGTTATGACGTTAGCTGACATTATGTTGTTTTTTGGACTCTTGGTGCCGACTGGTATATGGAGACAGGTACACTTGGTAGATCACATGTTAGACTTAGGGGCGACATGGGACCAGATAAAGTTATGGGATCAGGAACGTAAGCCAGGTGAGAAACCAAGACAGGAGGTGTTATCTTTACCTGGCTGAATTATTTCGTACATGCATTCATTTATTGCTCCACAGAAAGTAGATTGGGATAAACTTACGGCATGTTGTGAAAAGAAAGATGAGAATGTGTCAGATTTCTTTACTAGATATGAGGGAGTGTTTTGGGATTTCAGTGGACAGCATTTGTCAGTGGATGGTGGAGTCCGGCTGTTTGTCGATGGGTTTATTAATAATTTGCTTCCTGAGATTGCAGCTAGAATGAAGGCAGCGGAAAGTACCTGGTCCACAGCCACTCCCTCAGGAATATTGAGTATGGCGCAATAATATGAACATCAAGAGAATGAACAGAAAAGAGTGCAGAGAAGAAAGGGAAGGAATTGGAGACAAAGGTGTTGTTACAGCAGGTGCACAAAAGTAGAGAAAGAAGAAGGGGTCAACCGCAAGCGCAACAGCGATGGTCGTACAGCGAGGTGGTGGAACAAGTGCTCCATATGCACCTGTGGGACCTAATCAATGTGCGTATTGTAAAAAGGAGGGGCATTGGTGACATGAGTGCCCTGAATTGTTACAGAATGGTGGGAGCTCTAGAGGAACAGGAGGTTTTCGGGGACGAGGTAGAGGAACAGGAGGACAGGGTGAAAGAAGACCAGTATGATTTGAGAATGTTGAAAAGGATCAGAATTATTTTGATGATCCTAGAGGACGACAGTATTGTCGTGAGGATTATGATGTAGATGAAGGAGCAAGGAGGTCCATTAACAGCTAGGATAGCGATGGACAGGGTGTGGGACCAGTTTCGGTGAATGTAGATCAAAGTGGACCCTATGTTGCTGCAGGTTTGCTTGGTACCTTTCAAACATTTTTAGTTGACATAGTTCGCTGGTTCCTGGGGCAGCACTGTCTGGCAAGAATAATGTTTCGGTAGGATTTTCAGGCATGCCGGTTGTTAGTTCCATCTCTAAGCCCCTTGCTTTGACGATTGGTCAGTTTTCAGTGAAATCTTCGTTTCTTTTGACTTCAAATTGTGGGGAAAATGTATTGAAAAAGCTGCATGCAACTATTTATTGTTCCCCAGACAGTGTTTACATTACGATTGGACCTGATGTGGCGTGGGTGAAAAAGCACTTTGCCAAAGGCACCCCTCTCCCTGATGAATTTAAGGACATGCCCAGAACGTTGTGGGCGACAAATGGCACGGACGTAGGACTGTTACAGGTACCACCAGTGTCCATTCAGGTTAAGGACAATGTTTCTCTACCCCGTATTCCACAGTATAAAATATAGCAAACAGGAGAGACTGCTTTGTTGAAAATAATAAATGATTTAATTGCATCTGGAGTAGTTGGGGAAACAGTTTCTAATGTGTGCAACAGCCCTATTCTTCCGATTCTTAAGAAGGTCCCGACAGATTCCCCTGATGCCCATCTAGATGTGTACCATTTTATTATTGACCTTAGGAAATTAATAAAATAGCTGCACCGCAATTTCCTGTTGTTCCCGATATTACTTCGATTTTGACTATGATCCCTCCTACAGCTCAGTACTTCTCAGTGATAGATTTGAAGAATGCTTTTTTTAGCATTCCGATTCATCCAGATTCAAGGTGTCTTCTCGGTTTCAATTTATCTGGGAGACGCTTCGTCTTCTGTCGTGCTCCTCAGGGGTACACTGAAAGTCCTAGTATATATAGTCAAGCCTTGAAAGCGCAATTGGATTTGCTAGTACTTCCGGCTGGTAATGTACTGTTGCAATATGTTGACGATCTCCTCGTGGCTTCTGATACTGAAGAAGGATGTAAGGAAGCCACGGTTAAATGGTTAATGCATTTGGCACAAAATGAACATAAAGTGTCCCTTTGCAAGTTTCAGTATTGTCGAAAGGAGGTTACCTATTTAGGTCAGGAGGGTAGAAGATTGACACCTTAACGCCTTTCTGCAATCAATAACACAGAGAGGAGTGCAAGCTTTTATTGGAATTACCTCATATTGTAGACATTGGATCCCTAATTATTCTTTGATTGGGAAACCTCTCCTCTTCTTAACTACGAAAGATGTGTGTGAACCCTTGCTGTGGACGCTTGAGTGTCAGCATGCCTTTGAACAGCTGAAGCATGCGTTGTGTTCTGCTCCTGTCCTTGGTACTCCTGACTATACGAAACCCTTTGTATTGTATGTCCATGAAGTGGATGGTTGCGCGCTGAGTGTGTTGACACAGGCTTTCGGTGGCAAGTACCGGCCCTGTGCTTATTTTTCTGCAGTCCTTGACAACGTGGCTAGAGCGCTCCTGAGCTGTCTGAAAGCCGCTGCTGCGGTGGCAATCTCAATCAGACAATCGTCAGGGCTCGTTCTCGACACTGACCTAACGGTCATGGTACCCCATTCTGCAGACATTCTATTGAATAGAACGCAGATACAGCACCTTACCAGTGCACGTCTGACTGGGTATGAGCTAACTTTGTTCGCTCCACATGTCACCATTAAACGATGTATCACTCTGAATCCAGCCACATTACTACCCCTCCCTTCGACAAGTCATGATGCAGAGGCACATGACTGTATGTACAGAACAGAGGAAGAAACTAAGGGATGGGTAGACCTGACTGATGTTCCCTTATCTGGCCCCCAAGGGGAGCTATATGTTGACAGCTCCTGCCTGAAGCTACCAGATGGCACTACTTCTGCCGCATATGCAATCACCACATTGCGCACAGTCGTAGAGACTTCCCGCATCCCACATCAATCTGCCCAGGCTGCTGAGCTAGTAGCCTTGTTGAGAGCCTGTGAGTTAAGTGAGGGAATGGCTGTTAATATTTATACTGACAGCCAGTACGCGTTCGGAGTCGCTCATAATTTTGAGCGGCTTTGGGCAGAGAGGGGGTTCCTGACATCCCATGGGTTGAAGATACAGCATGGCCCGTTAGTCCATAGATTGCTGTCGGCTTTGATGTTACCCGAAAAGCTGGAAAAAATAAAATGCAGCACCCACAAGGTAGTTACAGATGAAGTAGAAAGGTGCAATGCATTTGCGGACCAAACAGCTAGAGAAACTGCTAGATCGGAAATGACTAAGATTTTTGTGGCAGGACCTGCTAGGTGGGTACCTGACTATACAATGTACGAGAACACTGTAGATAGTGTTAAGGACATACAGAATGAGGTAACAGCAGATGATGTGGCTGTATGGCAGGAACGGACAGGCACCCTAGATGAAGATGGGTGTTGGACTGATGTGTCAGACAGCCAGAGATGCTGCCCAATGCATATGTTTTCCCAGTTGTCACTATGGCTCATGGTCCCGCTCACATTAGCGCAAAAGGGATCTGTAAATTGTTAGACCCAGTGTGGCGAAATGATCTCATTCCCAAGGTAGCCGCACAGTTAGTGAAGACTTGTATGATTTGCTTGAAGCATAATCCTGGAAAAGGTACTCCTGTGCCTCCTGGGCATTTTGCACCACCCTCATTCCCCTTTGAGGTTCTCCAAATGGACTTAATTGAGCTAGACCGAGTGAATAATTTGAAGTACGTCCTAGTGGTAGTGTGTACTTTCAGTAAGTGGGTGGAGGCGTACCCTGTGAAGGAAAATACTGCTAGTGCCACGGCGAAAGTACTCATTAAAGAGTTCTTTCCTCGCTACGGATTGCCTCGGGTGACCTGGAGTGACAACGGGAGCCATTTTAATGCCCGACTTATGCAGTTGGTGTGTGAAGGGTTGCACATAAATCAGAAATGTCATGCCTCAAATCACCCCCAATCTGCAGGTCCTGTGGAGAAATACAATGGAACGATCAAGGTAAAATTGGCCAAAATACAGGAGAGCCCAGGTCTGAAGTGGCCGGATGCGTTACCATTAGCCCTTTTATCCACAAGAATGACTGCACACACGAGGACAGGTCTATCTCCTTACGAGGTAGTGTTTGGGTGCCCTGCCAATATCTGAGGTGTCCCTAGACCCAAGAGATTCAGGGGGATTGAGTATCCAATGATGATAGATTACCTGTATGAGTTAACTAAAAATCTTTGTTCTATTCATCAGCAGATCGAGGAGTCACTGCGACCATTTCCTGAGGGTCCTAGGCACACGCTGCAGCCCGGAGACTGGGTCCTGATCCGAACCTTTGCGAGGACCAAGGCTTTAGAGCCTCGCTGGCTCGAGCTGAAACAAGTGTTGTTGGCTGCGAGAACTGCGGTGAAGCTGGACGGGAGAAAGCACTGGATCCATGCCCACCACACGAAGTTAATTCCACTACCACTCCCTTATGACCGGTGGGTCCTAGAAGGAATCGGAGATCAGGAATATGAGCACGTACCTCAGTTTGTTCCCTTTTCGGATGCCCGCCTAACTTGGACGAAGACAGAAAAAGAAAATGATAATGTCCTTTCGGAAGCTGTCCCTCCTGAAATAAGGGCAGCCAGAGAGTCCTCTGACACTGAACAGCGAGTGTTGGAGCCTGAGAGTGTTGCTGGGCCTGAAACTCTGTTGCTCTTTTCTGATCAAACAGTGCCTGGATCCGCACGATATGACCTGCGCCCATGATCAATGAACAGCACCAAATGGAAATAGAGAGTCATGGATTTAAGTTTATGGTAAGAGCTCGATATCTGTAGTGCCTGCCACAAAAGAGAGACACTGGTGCACTGCTTTGAACACTTAGACTTTCGAGTGAGCTGTGAGTGTTTGCCAGGAGGGCACTCCGACAGATACTAAGAAGGACTAATTTCATGGGAAAGGCCTATACTGGGAGGCCCTACGTGGAAGAAGACGACTGGTACAGTTTGATGGACAATAGAAGCCTACCAAAGAGGCTTAGAACGGACTTTGACGAAGTTGCTTATTGATTGAAGAAGGTTACAAGTGACTCCATTACTATTGTATAAAATAGGTGTTAGATATGTTTCTGTTTGTTTGGGCGATTAGTCCTGCAAGAGGAGCAGCCTCTTGCGGCCCCGCCCTAAGGTCAAAATGATCCTGGATGGCCTAGTTGTACCACTAAAACCAAACTTGTGGAATTATCTTGTATCTTTGTTGTGCTGATGATATTGTTTGGTGTGATATTTCATTTAGAAGACAAGCCCCCAATGCTTGTTCTGATAGGGACTACTCCTGATCTGCCTGAGCATTCGTTTGTTTCCCTAGCTCTGCATAAAGAAAGACATAGGCAGACATATTTTGGAAATGCTTTTCTTCAGATGCTCCATGAAGTACACCAAACCACAAATGCGACAAAGTGTTGTATTTGTGGTTTACTCCCTTCTATGACTCATAAGAATGATCTCCTTATATCCTTGCCTCTGTCATATCTAGGAAGCTGTGAAGCATGGTTCCAACTCCTTACTGTAGTGTATACCCACTAGGGGTGGGCAGAATTTGCGTAATCGCGTTACGCAAATCTCCGCGAAACGGTAAAAAATCTCCGCGAACATGCAGAAAGTTCCGCGAACACGCGGAATTGCTTGTTCGCGATACTTTTTTCCTGTTCGCGATCGCTGTTTGCGTGCTCGCGGTGAAATATCTCGCGAACACGCATATTGAGAACGCGAACAAGCAAAAATTTCGCGAAGTTGCGGAACGTAGATTTTTTGCAATTTCGCGTTCTCCGCGGAACGCGAAATTACCCAAATTTCGCAAATTCCGCGAACGGAACGGAATTTACCGCCCAGGCCTAATACCCACTCGCACGCAGATACTGCCAAACTGACTAAAGAAGATTATGAAACAGTGTTGGAATACATAGTGGTGCACCAGGGTTATACTCCGAGAAAAGGAGGGAAGCCAGATACTTTGCATCCAGATGCCTGTATGAATGTTTATGAGCGAAGTGCAAACAGTTCCTGGGAAAAAGATGAAATGACGGAGTTCCTAGGGTTTAATATCACAGAGTATTTTAGGTCCTTCCATAAGAGAAATATCCCAGATAGTGAGGCTATACCCATACCGATAATTGATACACCAGCCCCATTTTGTGTGGAAGGGGATGGGAGTATTTCTGTGGGTCAGAGTCATTGTAATTACACGTTTACATTGACCACGAACAGTGGTCCACCCTTGCTTACATCCCCAAATGTAAATTTTGTCAGTGGGATGGGCAGGACGCTGCTATGTTTCTTTCCTTCTACCCCCAGTTTACTTAGCCCCGTGCAATTATCATAAGGATCATCAGTTACAGACTCATTGGCTAGAGTAGAGAGAGCTATTGACACTGAAGATGTTGATCAGACAGATACTACATCACAGCAATTCATTGATGCTATGGAGGGCTTGATTCCTCTATGGGGACCTATGTATAATAGCAGGCAAATTCATCATCTTACTAGAGTAGTGGAAGCTGTTATTAACACTACTGCTGGTATACTCACAAATATTACAGCTGAGCTTCAGCCGACCAGGCTCGTTGCTCTTCAAAATCGTATGGTCCTTGACGTCATGCTTGCAGATAGGGGTGGAGCCTGACGTGTGATCGGCAGCAGCTGCTGCGTTTACATACCAGCCACACCCCTACTGTTTATTCAGCTATTCAGAAACTCCATAGGTTAGCTTCTGACATGCATGTAGATAATGGTACAGGCTCCCTGACACAGTGGTTTTGGAGTCTGATGTCTGCCTGGGGATGGAAGATTCTAATCGGTTTAGTAGTGGTTGCAGTGATCAACTTCACTTGTTGCTTGTGTGTGAATTGTCTTCCATCCTGTTGCACTTATTGCATGGCTAAACTCACCCCCTCTGTTCCAACAAGTGAGTGTAAAGCCAGGAAATGTGATTATGGTGCTGAAAGAACTTCAAGAACTTATGGATATCGACGAAGGTATTTTTGAGGACTAACAATCAGAATTCTACTGAATCTTGCCCCAGTTTTGCATAGTTGCTTACCCCTTAGGTTTTCCCTCATGCTGATGAAAAGATAAAGAGTACGTCTGATGGCCTCTGCACATTTATATTTAGCTTATAATGCTAAAAGGAGGGTCTGTAGGTTTCAAAATAATCATAGGGCTATGCCCCATATGTTACGCTATTTAGATTAGCCTTATATAGCTAAATATAGTAGTAGTAAGTATCTATATTTACAACCCACTGAGCTATAATAATAAAGATGATGTTTTACAGTATAGGTTAGTCTTGGACTGGTGGCATCCATTTTGTATGCCGGTCGCCATTTTATATTTTGGTTATATATAAGCACGCAGTGAGCTCCAAACTGCGAACGAGGTAGGCCCAGATAGTTGCGCCATGACACTTGTTGTTCACCTAATAAATATACGCCCAGTTCAGTTTCTGTATTGAGCAAGAGGCACTGTCTCGCTAATGAATAGGCCCTTTATGTGTCCATAAGCAATGTGCTGTTCAAAGCACCTCTCCTACGTGGGGAGGAGTAGGGATGCAGCTGGCTGGCCTTGACCAGAAGATACCGTGTGCCCGTCTCGGGCTGGTGATGTACGCCCCTGTAACTTTCCCTTGTAGGCATGTAGGCATGTTCTAGAGGTTCATGACGGGTTTCATGTATTATACTATGCTGCGCATGATTATTGATTCAGTCCAGTAGCAAGCATCACATGCAGCTTGTTGTATTTGGGCTCCTCTGCAGAGTATTGCTAATAAATTGCTTGTTTGCATTCTCTACTGGCTGACCGGCTCTTCTATAATATAGTTAAGGCCGAAAGGTGGTTTAGTAACCCAAGTGACCCTATTCTGGTCATTTCCTTCACTCTGGACCCACTTGGCCTTCGCTGATACTCCGTGAGTGATTAGGAGCCGTCCCCCCACCCCCCGTCCCCAGTGCCTTGAGACCCTTCCGGGTGAGTAGCTGCGCTTAATAAAAAACCTCGATTGATTGATTGACTGTTGCTGTTAAATCCAGATGCAAAAAACTCACACCTCTTTGTGTCTCTGTTGTGGATGCTTCAAATTGGAGATGACCCTGCTATAAGGAGCATTACTCTATACAAACATGGGTGTCAATTCATCAAAATGCCTGGGGTTGCAGGAGCAATGTTACATAACCACCCTTTGACCCAATGACATCATAGGAAGTGATATTGTATGATCTTTGACACTGAATCCGCTGAAGAACTGACATATAACACACATTTCTAACAGAGATAAATGTCCATTTAACATGCCACCTACATTTTAAATAGGGTGCTGATATGATTTTAAAAAACTACACATTTTTCTGCAGGAAAAAATATGTGCTTGTTGAAAGAAGATAATATAGGGTCACAAAAACACAAAACAACACTGGGAAGCCAAATTACTTATACCTCAAACTACCATATTTTAATGTGTTTCCTGGTGTATAACCCAAGCATAAAATGGATAGGTAAATCACAGGAACATGAACAAAAAGATTTAAAAAACAATGGGGGTTTTGTCCATCTATATTTCTTCATGTAGACCAGATACTGAATGAGAAGTATGTTAGTGACATACATTATTCGTTAGCATTGTTAATATATTTTGAGTAGCATCACTTGTAATGCTTTATCACTTATTCAAAGCATAGATGTGAGATTTTTATTCAAACACATTATTTTCCATGTGTTGACAAAAATGAAAACCTGCATCGTTTCAAAATGTGTATTTATTTCATTTCTTAAAATTTTATTCAGAAGTGTCTACATTCTATTGCTGTTTTTTAGAGAGCTAAAAGTTAATGCCTCAGGTCACAGCAGGAGCTGCAGAAAGTAAAATGTGCACATCACAGTGCTGTTTACCTTCCGTTCTTGGCATTGCCTTTGCAACCCCTAAGTCCAGGGGTTGCAAAGGCAATGCCAGCGGTCTCAAGGAGCAAGTCAGGGGTTGCAGCTGCGAGCCCTGGCGATCCCTAAAAGACATACATCCATGGATATGAAAGGCTGTGTTTAGAGAACAGCCTGAAAAGGACACATGAAAGAAGAACCACCCCAACCCCGTTCTGAGAGTGCAGATATAGAATCCACACCCTCTGTCTGCTATCCTCTGTCTGCTTTGACTGTGTAAAAATAGGAGCTGCTGACTAACTTGACATAGTTGAGGGGACACCACCTGCAATCTGACTGGAAGGAAGAACTGTCTCTCTAGTTAGGATGGTATTAGTGGGGCTGCCCTACTCTTCAGTGTGCGTCTCACTTGCTTTGAGACAGCTGAGAAGGGTTTCCCAATGACAGACTGACGACTGCTCTCCTGTCTAGGAAACTACTATCTCGGCACTCTGAATGAGGCAGTCGTATAGGAGGAAGGCTGAAAGACAGCAACTTTACGTGCTGCCCTGCATTGCGTGACGTGTAAATCTGGGCAAAAATAAGTAGGGTTGGTATGCATGACACAGAGTCACTGGACGCGACTACTGACCCAGTAATGTATTTATTATGGAGCTGCAACAGCCCATACATCCACCTTGAATACATGCCATTGACGACACAGACCAGAGGACTGACCAATAGAGCAATGGATCAGGGACCATCCTAAGACAAAGATAAGACAACAAAAAGACTTGGGACAAAACTCAAGGGGCACAACTTAGAAGGCGGAACTCAGAAAACATAGCCTAGGAAATAGATTTGGGAATATAGGGACAAGTATACGGCTCAGCTGGCAGCTACAGAGACATTACACAGGGCACACAATGTAGGGCCACCTCTCAGGACACACATTCAGGCAGTGCAGCCAGTGGAGCACCATTCATTCCCATGGGTGCAACATGTTCCATACCAAGAGGACTCTATGGGCCTGATCCACAAACTGCATTTTGAGATACAACCATCTGTCCACAGAATACAGCTCAGGCTACACAGTCCAGGAGACATGGCCCAGGAAATAGAGCTGAGAGATACAACTCATGGGTCACAACAGGAGAGATATAGGTTAGGGTACTGTTCTGCTCGATTTTCCCGGCCTTCTTGTGTTAACAAGTGATTGAATGTGACTTCAGTCTTTTACCATTCAAGCCTAAGGGTTAGAGTAGTGAATGGAGCCTATTTACTAGGCACTTCGACATGATTCTGTGCTCTTCCCCATAGATCAGGGCTTGCACACATAGCCTAGGGGATAGATTCGTTAGCATTAGGGATAACCTGTCCTGTAGTGAGGGTATTTCATGGAGCTGTGCTGAATTCAGGCCTGGTAGGCCTCAAACGGGAGAGACTCCATCTTTCTTTCTGCTCCGGCAGCTTGGGATGCTTCTAGGTCAAAAGTAATGTTTTAGTTAGGAGGTGTTATTTGCTTGGAGAGAACCGGTTCAGGCCGGCCCTTATCGAAGGATTGTATTTTTCTTCATGCCGAAGACACTACATCAGGCCGGCCGGCTGGGAACGTGTCCTTGGTACGGGGAGGTACAAGAATTTGGTGGGCGGCAGGTTACGGGCCGGAATTTTCCATGAGGAAACGCACCTCTATATTAGTGAAAGTCTGAGGCAGTTACATGTTCAGTCCGTAGGCGGCATCTAGCCGTTAGCAGTAAAGCTACTACTTATTCCAGGGAAGACGGACGCCATCTTGAAGGCGGAGAAGAACCGAGAGACAGATGCTCTCCTAGCAGAATAGCCAGAGAGGAGAGAGTAGCCGATAAGGAAGAGGTCCCAGTGACTCGGAGAAGGGTGATTCCAGGCGAGCCGAGGCACAGACGAGAAGGGAACCTAGATGACCACTGAGTGCAGGCTACATACTACTAAGGTGATGTCGACCCTTTCTTATTAGAGTGTATAATTTAATCTTTCACTTTCCTTTGCAGGTTATGTGTTATATTGTAATGTTATGTGATTGCGTATGTAATGAGTAATAAAGTACCCAGTTTGTAGTGAACCAACATATGCTGTGTGTTCTTGTATGAGAGGGTAGCCTATTCTTCTAGTCAGCTGCGGCTACATGAACAGATGTTAACCCTGATCAGGTAAGTGGTAACTGAATAGGGGAAAGAGGAGCCCCTCGAACCTGAGAACAGGCTATGCTCGAACTGGCAATCCTTGTGTGATCCGATGAATAGTGAGACTGATCCCCTTTTTGTATGATATGGTGATCATAGGATGAACTGTCGCATGAGACTGCCGTCTGGGTAGAGAGGTCTGGATTCGTGTGGAATCGCGAGGCCGCCACTTGTGATACTGTCGTATGGGCAGAGAGGTCTGGATCCGTATGGGATCGCGAGGCCGCTGATTGTGCTGAGACTGCCGTCTGGGTAGAGAGGTCTGGATCCGTGTGGGATCGCGAGGCCGCCACTTGTGATACTGTCGTATGGGCAGAGAGGTCTGGATCCGTAGGGGATCGCGAGGCCGCCGATTGTGCTGAGACTGCCGTCTGGGTAGAGAGGTCTGGATCCGTGTGGGATCGCGAGGCCGCCACTTGTGATACTGTCGTATGGGCAGAGAGGTCTGGATTCGTAGGGGATCGCGAGGCCGCCACTTGTGATACTGTCGTATGGGCAGAAAGGTCTGGATCCGTATGGGATCGCGAGGCCGCCGATTGTGCTGAGACTGCCGTCTGGGTAGAGAGGTCTGGATCCGTATGGGATCGCGAGGCCGCCGATTGTGCTGAGACTGCCGTCTGGGTAGAGAGGTCTGGATCCGTGTGGGATCGCGAGGCCGCCACTTGTGATACTGTCGTATGGGCAGAGAGGTCTGTATCCGTAGGGGATCGCGAGGCCGCCGATTGTGCTGAGACTGCCGTCTGGGTAGAGAGGTCTGGATTCGTGTGGAATCGCGAGGCCGCCACTTGTGATACTGTCGTATGGGCAGAGAGGTCTGGATCCGTGTGGGATCGCGAGGCCGCCGATTATAAGAGGTCTTGGTATGTATAGTAGGAATCCCCTGTCCTTAGGTGGTAGATATATGTGGTTGCACTATGGTAAACAGGTTCTAGGGAGGGGGTAACGTTCTGGCTGGGTTAGTGAGGCTCTGATGAGCGGGTTCTATCTGATCCGAAAACCCAAGCAGAACATTTGGCGTCACGAACCGTTTACGAAACCTGTGTGCATTGTGGTTGTATCGTGTTTGCTTTCGGTGCGTGCGTGGTTTCGTTTGTATATTATTTCTATATAATTGTGAGTGTAGTTTTTTTCTTCTTCTCTTTCTCTTTTTCTTCTCTTTCTTTTCCGAGATGTTTTCTAGAAAGTCGAAATCTACTTTTAAGTTGCCCGTTGATATTCCCGGTTGGAATTCAACGCCTTATGAAGCCTTAGCCCGTGAGTGGGCTGATTCTACTGGTTTGAGTGAGAATTGGAATTCTTTTTTGGAGCTGGCGGAGCCGGCTGATGTGATTACTTGTTTACAGAAGGCGCCGGTATCTAAGGGTGATGAACTTCCCGTTTTGGGGCGCAGGGGTTGGATTGTTCTGTCCGCGTACAGGATCCTGCATGAGAGGTTGTTGAAGTTACAGAATGTGCATAAGGATGTGGAAGCGAATTTTGTTGAGATTCAGAATGCTCATACTTTGTTACGGTGTCAAAATAAGTTGCTTGCTGACAAACTTGAGACGTATCATACTATTGCCGAGAGGGCGGCTGTGCGAATTGCTCGTTATAAATACAAAAATCGGCGTGGTCGGGTTTCGAAGCGAAAGGTGCGTCTGGTCGTGGCGAAAGCCGGACTGGATTGGAATCCTGATGAATGGGATGGTAATATCTGGAACTCGAGCGATTCTCCTTCCTCGGGTGAGGAGTCTGCCAAGTGCGAGTCCTCTCGCTCCGGCCGTGATTGTAAGTCTGCTTCTTGCGCCTCTGATGGTGCACTCCATGATTGCGTTCGTCCTTCGAGTGGGGTCGATGCTTCTTACACTGATTGTTCCTCTACGTGTACTGGTCGAGCTCCTTGTGCTGCTCGTCCCGCGGTCTCGGTGCATCCGGTTTTTCGGCGGAAGTTGCAGCAGGCTCCCGGTGCTCCGAATGGTATTGCTTTAGACTCTTTGGAGGATTTTACTCAACAAGAAATTAGTGATATTTTACAGAGATTTCGGCAGCGAGCTGGTGAGTCCTTACTCACATGGATGGTGCGCCTTTATGAACTGGGCGCTGCTGGCATTATGTTGGATGCTGGCGATTGTTTGAAGTTTTGTTCCTTGAGTTCGGATTCTACTGTACAGGATCATTTTCGTAACTTTAATGTTGGTGGTCAAATTTCTTTGCTTCAATTGGCGACTGAGGGTTGTAATCAAAAATATCCTACTGAATCTGATTGGCCTGTGAATGACAAACCGTGGTATACTTTGCGCGATGCTACACAACGTCTCAAAGAGGAGGTGATGAAAACGGCAATTTTTCTGAATACTGCTGACAGGTTGCTTGATGGTTTCTTGACATCTTCTGTGCGGAATCGTATTATTCGTTCTTCCCCTGTTGCTTATAAGCAGGTTATGATGACTTTATTGATTAATCAGACTGGTAACATGTTATCTGTGGTGCTGGAATCGGTACGCCAACTCGGTGAGTGGTTTAAACCTGAACGGCAATCCCGGCCTGACACTCGTACTCCTGGTGACAATAAACTTACTAGACGTGATATGTTTTTTGGTCTTATGGCCGATGGTGTGCGGAAGGAGGACATTGATGGTGAGACCACTTCTCGTTTGTGGGAAATGTTTCGCAAACGTGGCTTGGATCGAAAGGAGGGTGCCCGGCGTGTTCGGACAACTGAGTGTGATCGTGGTTTTTCTGACGGTAGCGGTGATGACGACCGCCGTGGGCGCTCTGATCGTCGTGATGATCGCCATTATGTACGTGATTTGTCCCCCCGTCATGAGAGAAACAGGGAGAGAGAGGGGGAAAGAGAGAGGGGGAGAGATGATTATGTTAACAGCAGACGTAGAGATGATAGGGATCAATCCCCTGAGTTGAGAAGGAGAGAGGATCGACACAGATTGGCCGATCGAAACCCGCAGTACAATGCAGAGAACAGGAATCCATTTCGTAATGGAGATGGATATGAACAGGAGGTATCGATACCTGGGAAACGTGAGAATCTTGATCCTGATTTATCCTGGTACACAGAACGCAGTAAAGATGACTAGGAAATAGGTCAAGCTCCAGTACACAGATGGGCTCACAGAGATAATAGACCCTATGTAGATATTGATATTTATTGGAGACATCGTAATGTCCAAAGGGCCCGAGCATTGGTAGATACAGGAGCGGAGGCCACTCTTATTCATGGAAAATCAAAGAAGTTTAAAGGTCAGCCTTTTACAATTACCGGATTAGGTGGAAAGGAAACTCCCGCAGTTCAAACTTTACTTGAAATGAGAATAGGTAGAATTCCTAGAAAAGAATACTCTGTATTAGTGGTACCACTCTTAGAATTCATAATTGGAATTGATATTTTGAAAGGAATGACTTTGCACTTAGATGATGGATGTTACCAATTTGGAACTAAACATTATATATCGTCCAGGCCTGTACGGGTTGGTCGTTTAAGAATGCCCCCCATAAAAGTTCCTCAGGCGACAAAAGTGGTTCGTCAGAAGCAGTATCGTATTCCGGGTGGTCATGATGAGATTAGTACCACTATTCGGGAGTTGGTGGATGCAGGTGTTATCACCCCAGTTACTTCTGCTTGGAATAATCCTGTTTGGCCTGTACGTAAGAGTGATAATTCTTGGCGCATGACTGTTGATTATCGGGAATTGAATAGACACACACCCCCTTTGCCTGTTGCAGTACCGGATGTTATTACCCTAATTGAAAGAATTCAAAAACATCCAGGTACATGGTATGCGTCCATTGATATTGCTAATGCTTTCTTTTCGATTCCGATTGCCTCTGAGTGTCAGGAACAATTCAGTTTTACGTGGAACGGGCGTCAGATGACGTTTAGAAGTCTTCCCCAGGGCTATGTGCATAGTCCTACGATATGTCACCGACTGGTGGCAGAGCATTTGGCTGAGGTACCGGTTCATCCACGAATTCAGATATGTCACTATATTGATGATATTTTGATCCAAGGTGAAACACAAGAGGAAGTTCAGACACAATTGGACAGAGTCATTGAGTGCCTGCGTGAGAAAGGTTGGGAAATCAACCCGGATAAATTACAAGGTCCGTCCCAGGCTGTGAAATTTTTGGGTATTAATTGGCATGAGGGGCACCGAGAAGTGATCCCTCAGGTTAAACAGAAAATTCTTGATTTTGCAGTTCTGAGGAACAGGAAAGAAGCCCAAAGCTTCATTGGTGTGTTTGGTTTTTGGCGCCAGCATATTCCTCATTTGAGTCAAATATTGGCCCCTTTGTACCGTGTCACTCGTAAAAAGAATGCATTTGAATGGGATAAACCACAGCAAGATGCGTTCAGTCTGGCAAAAGAAGCAATTCAGCATGCTCTGGATTTATGGCCTGTATGTGATGGTGATGTGGATTTGAATGTGTCTGTACAAGGCCTTTATGCGAATTGGAGTTTGTGGCAGAAACAAGGCAAGAGTAGAGTACCGTTAGGTTTCTGGACCAAAAAGTTACCTGATGCTGGTGAGCGTTATACACCTTTTGAGAAACAGTTACTTGCATGTTATTGGGCTCTGGTGGATACCGAGCAATTGACTTTGGGACATGATATAGTTTTGCGACCTGAAATTCCTATCATGCAGTGGGTTATGAGTTCGCCGAAAACTCACCGAATTGGACACGCTCAAGAGGCGAGTGTGATTAAATGGAAATGGTATATACAAGACAGGGCACGTGTGGGACAAAAAGGAGTTGCATCTTTGCATGAGCAGGTGGCACGAGCGCCATCGACTGAGACTGAGAGTGAATGTTCCGTACCTTTAGTACAGGAGTCTCCTGTTAAGTGGGGTAGACCTTTTGATGATTTGTCCGCAGAGGACAGAAACCATGTCTGGTTTACAGATGGTTCAGCAAGGTTCATAGGGACGAAACGGCATTGGAAGGCGGTGTCCTATAATCCGATCACACAAAAATTGCTGAGTACAACTGGTGAGGGTAAGAGCAGTCAATTTGCTGAACTCTATGCTGTTTATCAAGTTCTGAAACAAGAGTTACCTGGCACATGTCATATTTTCACCGATTCTTGGTCTACTGCCAATGGGTTGGCAGTTTGGTTACCGACTTGGCATTCCCATAGTTGGAGAATCCATTCAAAAGAACTGTGGGGAAAAGAATTATGGCAGGAGATTTGGGAAATGCTCCCACAGAGTACTGTTACAATCTTCCATGTGGATGCTCATACCCCGATAGACTGTCTTGACAAATTTTTTCATAACATTGCAGATGAGAAATCTAAAATTGCTGAGGCAGTGGTGGACAGGCAAGATTCTGATATTGCGGGATTGGCGAAATGGGCCCACCAGAAAGCAGGACACTTTGGAGAGAAAGCCACTAGCAGGTGGGCTGCTGATCGAGGGATTTATATTCCCCTAGATTTAATTAAAAATGTTATTTTACATTGTCCCATTTGTCAGCATATCAGGCAGCGCAAAGTGCCCCAAATTGTTAAAGGTCATTTACATCGCGGGAAATTGCCCGCTCAAATTTGGCAGATTGATTACATCGGTCCACTTCCTATGAGTAGGAATTGTCAATATGTTTGCACCATGGTTGATACATACAGTGGCCTGTTGGTGGCCCTTCCCTGTAAGCAAGCTACCCAATTGAATACTATTAAAACATTGGAATTGATTATGATGTATTATGGTGTGCCATTCCAAATTCAATCTGATAATGCATCCCATTTTCGTGGAAGATTGGTACAGGAATTCTGTGTGGAAAAGAATATTGAATGGGTGTTTCATATACCATATTATCCACAGGCCTCGGGTCTTGTGGAGAGGTTGAATGGCCTGCTGAAAGACCAATTGCGCAAATTAACAGATGACAAGTATAAGAATTGGCGAGATTTTTTGCCTCAAGCGCTATTGATTTTGAATAACCGTCCTTTTCTAAATGCTGAATCCCCACTTATGCGTTTGTTTCCTCCGAATGTTGATGCTAAGCCCAATGAGATCAGAGAGACTGTGATGTACTGGGAGATTACTCCCGGAGCTTTGGCTCCATGCAGAGCGACCCCAGAGTCGGCAGGTTTAGACTTGCATGCCATGGATGACACCATTATAAAAAGTAAAGATCGAGTCATCATTGAAACAGGTGTTGGTGTTCAGATACCACCTGGAAATTTCGGATTTATTGCCCCTAGATCGGGGCTGGCTGTAAAAGGCATTCAGGTGCTTGGAGGAATCATTGATAGTGATTATCAGGGAGAGATTAAGGTGCTCCTGCTGAATAGCAGTGAGGTTGACTTACTGATACATAAAACTGACCGAGTGGCTCAATTGCTAATAATGCCTGTTTTCAGTGGTGAGATCACAAAAGGCACTGCCCCAACGTTGCTAACTGTACGAGGCCAGAAAAGTTTTGGCTCCACAGATAATCCTGGGGCCAGAGTTTGGGTGCAGTCGCCTAAGAATCCCCCTGAACAAGCAGAAGTGATTGCAACCGGTCAAGACAACACCATTTTAGTTATGAGACCAGGGAAAGATAGCTGGGAAGCAGTCCCGGCTGACAAATGTTACTTACGAGAATGAATAATGCCTGTATTTGATTCTTTTTCAGATCATTCTTTGGACTGTTGCTGCAGGATGTGTCGGCGTTGGACTCCTTTTGGGATGGTACGACGAGAGAGGAGGGATCCCATCAACCCGGGCTGAGTTGAGAACCCGAGTGTCGCGTTCCTTCGTTGCGTGGGATTCGTCGCCAAACTTTTGGGTTACATTGGCCAAGCAAGTGACGAAGACCCCTCATTTCTGCTTGACACCGATGAGATCGGTAACGGATATACTGGCAACTTGTTTGGTTGCTGTCCCTGCTTCATTGGAGACTCTGACTCATATTTTTAATATAACAAATGCTCGCCCCAATGTTCTTCTGGGCGATTTCGCTGCCCATGAGTATTGCCCCTTGTGTACTGTACTGTCAGACCCGATACCGCCTGTCCAGTCCCAAATAGTTACCTATAATATCACACAAGGTGATTTATGTTTTTTCCTTACTTGTGATCCTAATGCGATTTCTGAATGTATGCGTTTCAAATTGAAAGGTGCCACTTCATTCACCGCTCATGAACGAACTTTGTGCTTTCAAAGGACACCGAAAACATGTACTTCTGTTCAAAATCACATGACTTGCAAGAGTATGGTAGTTACCCCCAGTCACTATCGCACGATGTTGCTACCTGCCGGATGGCTTTTCTCATGTGGTAATACTTCCTGGCCATATATCCCCGCAAATATTTCTGGAGGTCCTTGTGCCATTACTAGACTGAGCTTACTAATGTTCTCGTCGCATCCGAATGCCAACTCTCGTGTGATCCGAGATACAGTGAGGTTACAGGAGGATTGTGACTCATCTTTGCATTTATATTCCAAGTCTGAATACCTTAGTCTGGCTGTTTCAATTGTTGGTGTTCCTGCTTTGGCAGTTTATAATGCCAAATCTATTGGGAAAATGGCCTGCTGGATGGTAAAATCCATCAATCATACTTCTACAATCCTGTCTGACATGCTATTAGATGCCCAGGATGAACGAAGGGCTATCTTGCAAAATCGAGCAGCCATTGATTATCTTTTGCTTAAACATGGACACGATTGTTCTGATTTTGAGGGTCTTTGTTGTTTTAACTTGTCGGATCATACAAAATCCATTCAGGTTCACATTGATAAATTACATGACTTGACAGAAGAAGTTAGAAAACACATTGACCAGGGCTGGTTTGACTGGCTCTTTAATTGGGTACCTGATTTGCATTTGTTACGTCAAATATTAGGAGGTATTCTGATTGCTATTGGCATTTTGATTTCTATCTGTTGCTTTATTCAGTGTATTCCTTCACTACTTCAATTCTGCACACCTGGTACTAGACATAGATCAGTTAGTCTTGTTTCATATTATTCTTCCACAGATGTTAGTTCTGTTTAATGAATGTATAATAGACTGAAGTCAAGGGTGAAATGTTCTGCTCGATTTTCCCGGCCTTCTTGTGTTAACAAGTGATTGAATGTGACTTCAGTCTCTTACCATTCAAGCCTAAGGGTTAGAGTAGTGAATGGAGCCTATTTACTAGGCACTTCGACATGATTCTGTGCTCTTCCCCATAGATCAGGGCTTGCACACATAGCCTAGGGGATAGATTCGTTAGCATTAGGGATAACCTGTCCTGTAGTGAGGGTATTTCATGGAGCTGTGCTGAATTCAGGCCTGGTAGGCCTCAAACGGGAGAGACTCCATCTTTCTTTCTGCTCCGGCAGCTTGGGATGCTTCTAGGTCAAAAGTAATGTTTTAGTTATGAGGTGTTATTCGCTTGGAGAGAACCGGTTCAGGCCGGCCCTTATCGAAGGATTGTATTTTTCTTCATGCCGAAGACACTACATCAGGCCGGCCGGCTGGGAACGTGTCCTTGGTACGGGGAGGTACAAGAATTTGGTGGGCGGCAGGTTACGGGCCGGAATTTTCCATGAGGAAACGCACCTCTATATTAGTGAAAGTCTGAGGCAGTTACATGTTCAGTCCGTAGGCGGCATCTAGCCGTTAGCAGTAAAGCTACTACTTATTCCAGGGAAGACGGACGCCATCTTGAAGGCGGAGAAGAACCGAGAGACAGATGCTCTCCTAGCAGAATAGCCAGAGAGGAGAGAGTAGCCGATAAGGAAGAGGTCCCAGTGACTCGGAGAAGGGTGATTCCAGGCGAGCCGAGGCACAGACGAGAAGGGAACCTAGATGACCACTGAGTGCAGGCTACATACTACTAAGGTGATGTCGACCCTTTCTTATTAGAGTGTATAATTTAATCTTTCACTTTCCTTTGCAGGTTATGTGTTATATTGTAATGTTATGTGATTGCGTATGTAATGAGTAATAAAGTACCCAGTTTGTAGTGAACCAACATATGCTGTGTGTTCTTCTATGAGAGGGTAGCCTATTCTTCTAGTCAGCTGCGGCTACATGAACAGATGTTAACCCTGATCAGGTAAGTGTTAACTGAATAGGGGAAAGAGGAGCCCCTCGAACCTGAGAACAGGCTATGCTCGAACTGGCAATCCTTGTGTGATCTGATGAATAGTGAGACTGATCCCCTTTTTGTATGATATGGTGATCATAGGATGAACTGTCGCATGAGACTGCCGTCTGGGTAGAGAGGTCTGGATTCGTGTGGAATCGCGAGGCCGCCACTTGTGATACTGTCGTATGGGCAGAGAGGTCTGGATCCGTATGGGATCGCGAGGCCGCCGATTGTGCTGAGACTGCCGTCTGGGTAGAGAGGTCTGGATCCGTGTGGGATCGCGAGGCCGCCACTTGTGATACTGTCGTATGGGCAGAGAGGTCTGGATCCGTAGGGGATCGCGAGGCCGCCGATTGTGCTGAGACTGCCGTCTTGGTAGAGAGGTCTGGATCCGTGTGGGATCGCGAGGCCGCCACTTGTGATACTGTCGTATAGGCAGAGAGGTCTGGATTCGTAGGGGATCGCGAGGCCGCCACTTGTGATACTGTCGTATGGGCAGAAAGGTCTGGATCCGTATGGGATCGCGAGGCCGCCGATTGTGCTGAGACTGCCGTCTGGGTAGAGAGGTCTGGATCCGTATGGGATCGCGAGGCCGCCGATTGTGCTGAGACTGCCGTCTGGGTAGAGAGGTCTGGATCCGTGTGGGATCGCGAGGCCGCCACTTGTGATACTGTCGTATGGGCAGAGAGGTCTGGATCCGTAGGGGATCACGAGGCCGCCGATTGTGCTGAGACTGCCGTCTGGGTAGAGAGGTCTGGATTCGTGTGGAATCGCGAGGCCGCCACTTGTGATACTGTCGTATGGGCAGAGAGGTCTGGATCCGTGTGGGATCGCGAGGCCGCCGATTATAAGAGGTCTTGGTATGTATAGTAGGAATCCCCTGTCCTTAGGTGGTAGATATATGTGGTTGCACTATGGTAAACAGGTTCTAGGGAGGGGGTAACGTTCTGGCTGGGTTAGTGAGGCTCTGATGAGCGGGTTCTATCTGATCCGAAAACCCAAGCAGAACAGGTACACAGCTCAGGGGGCAGCACTCAGGAAATACAGATTAGTGGACAGGAGATGCAGCTACTCTCTCAGAGGAAACTGCCCATGGTGCAACATTTGAAGGTGTGCAATTGAGGTGACTTTGCTCCAGAGATCTATGTCAACAGCTCAGTGGATACAGCTCTAACTAACTATGGGATTTTAGTCACTGTGCAGAGGTCAGGGGTTAAAGTGTTGGAGCTCATTGTTTAGGAGATATGACTTAGGGGGCATATTTGTAGATATATAGCTTGGAGCACCCAAATCAGACAGAATCTCTCCGGAAGCCCAACTCATCACTCTAGTTTACATTTCAGGGGACATGGATCAGGGTATGCACATATCGAGGTATAGGCAAGGAGCACCTCTGCTCAGGGACACTGAAGGCTGCAGCCAGAGAGCTTTTAGGCTTCACCGGAGGCAGCCCACGCACTGTTGCCTATGAGCTCTTTCGTTACCCTAAACTTAATGGTGGCTTAACCATTGGTTGGCTTCATCGTCACTCTCATCTCCTTGCTTTTCATTGGTCAGTGTGCACCTGTTTCACTTTCTCTTTGTATGTTTGACCCGTCAAAGGAGGATGAATAAAGTACTGATCAATTGCTTAGTTAGTGTTTTTCCACTACTTACGGTCAGATTCCGGTACTTATTCTTTTCTTTCATCCCTTGTCATCATTTCTTCCTGGTCATCGTTGCTTGCCTGTGTTAGCTTGCACCTGCCCACTCCTCCCTAATATCGGTGTCGCTTGCCTCATTCCTTTCCATCCCCTCCCTCACTCAGTTGTTGCTTGCCCCGTCCCTCCCATGCCCGCCTGTATTCTGTTGTTGTTGCTCACCCCCGTACCTCACACCCCCGCGAAATTATGTTGTTGTTTGCCCTGCCTTCTCACCCTGCCCCTTAATCTGTTGTTTGTTGCCCATCCCTCTAAACCCCTCTGCCATTGCGTTGTTGCTTTCCTCTCCCGTCGTTGTTGCTTTCCCTCTGTCCTCCCAAAGTTATCCCCTCCCTTTGTAGTTACTCAACACCCCTCCCTCTTGCCAGAAAAGAAAGCGCTATGACTCACCCAGCGCTGCCCACGTCATAGCACATAACACATAGTCTCGGCCTCACCCCTCCATCATTGTTGCTTGCCCCCCCTCCTGCCTGCCAGAAAAAAAGCACAATGACATGGCCAGTGCTGACTGCGCCATAGCACTCATAGGCACTGCAGCTTCTCATGTCCTGTGGTTCTCCAGGATAGAGGCAGTGGGAACGCACACTGAGCCCAGCCGCAACCAGTGGTCGCCATCTTCCTGCAAATCAGTCTTCAATTCTTGGAGCATAGAGGAATAATCGAGTCCGAGCACTATGTCTGGTGAAGAGACGGTCTCAGAGCAGTCTGGAGGCCTGTGGGTGATGACGGAAGTACAGCGCCATGAGGTTGGAGAGGCAGCGGGCAAAGGCACTTCTTTGCGATACTTTGTTACATGCCCTGCCAGTCCAAGCTTTTCTTTGCAATGGTTTCTAAAACATGTCCATGCTGTTGGGATTCTGGCGCATCTCCGCATACACACCTGCACACCGTCTAGTCCACTTGTGCCATGCTGAAAAGTGAAGCAGTGCGCTGCGTGGACCCTGAGATCCGCCATCTCACCCATTGTTCAGCAGCTTAAGACTTGCTTCATGCTAGACTTTGTTAGTTGATAAATTTCATTTCCCTTTGATCTATCCCACTCCCATGCTGCAGAAACACCCCGAGTGCACACAGTAAAGCGCCAAGAGGTCACTGTCAGTCAGTCAATAAGCTTTATTTCGATACATAAAATATCTTAAAAGCGATAAGCGATACAATCCCATAAAAACATATAAAAATTTCCAGGATACAAGTTTAAAAAACATTTGCATAGAAAGAAATCTTTGTTAAAAAGAAAAACAATTAAAAAGAATCATTAAGAAGAGTTTGAAATCCATGTATGGTTTGTGCCTGAAGAGGGAAGTATGCCTGGGCCAGAAAATAAGCAAAACATATGTGCAATATATTGTTTGGGGACTGGTATTCAGGTTTCTCACTCTAATATTCCACGCCCATCTAAGGAATTTAGCTGTAGCACAGGCGTGTAGGTCCCTTGGGTCAGATCTTAGAATACGTAGTGCTGCTTGGAAGTTACGAGTCCCTAACTCCCTACAGAGAGGTTTCAGCCAACGCCTTCTAGGTATTTTGTAGGCGGGGCAGGCACACATAAAGTGAGGAAGTGTCTCTATTGCAGCCTCACAGCTAGGGCAAGAAAAGGGAGTTTGATGGGGTGACTTCCAATGCCCAGTGTGTTCTCGCAAGGGAAGGATACCTACCCTGAATTTAAAATACAAAGATCGATCGTATGGATTTTGTATTAGATCCAGGTAGGGTTCAAAGTGCAATGTATGTTTGTGCAGCATGAATTCCTCGGTGAGTCTACCGACCCTAGGGTTGAGGAGGTCATTCGTAGCAACCCACCGCCAGTAAGCTTTCTTGATCTCTGTCTTCGGTGGTGAGTTTCTATGAATCCAAGCCTCCTCAAACCCAATGTCGTGTAAAAGTTTTTTCACCCCTTTTAACCAGTGAATCTTAAACCACCCATCCATATCCATTACCTCTCTAAGCCCTGCAGCGTAATTAGCTAATTCTGGTGTCAACCACAAGCGGACCCACAGCAAGAGAGGACGTAATCTTGCTGTGTCCCCAATCGAGTGGCAACCAAGATCATATAAAAGGGGCTTAGTGAGTGTCTTCTGGGGGAGCATCAATAGGTCCTTCAAGAATTTGTTCTCTGATCTAGAGATCTGGTCTGTGGTAGATAGGCCCCACAGTTCAGCACCATAAAGTGACGAGCTTACCGCTCTGGCCTTGTAGATTGTTTGTGCGGGGGCGATTGGTTTAGTTGATGAAGAACGATGTTCTTTCAGAATGGCCCCCACCACCCTTTTATGGCTCAGGAGCATTTTCTGCACGTGTGATCTCCAAAGCATAGAATCGGAGATACGAATTCCCAGATAGTCGAATGTGGCAACCCTCTCCAGTGGTACACTATTGAGTGAAAGGGAATTCCTAAATGTTTTGGGTGGATTTAAGATAGGAGCTTTGTTTTCTGGATGTTTATAGTCAGCCCTCTAATGCTACAAAACTGGTCGAAACTATTTAAAAGAGTCTGCAGGCCCTTTGGAGTTTTTGAAATAAGGAGGGTGTCGTCCGCGAACAGGAGAGTGGGGATTTTTTCCCCTGCCAGGGCTGGGGCATCTTATGGTGTTTGGTGTAAATGCTCAACCACCCCATTAACGTACAAAGAGAAAAGGGTGGGAGCTAACACACAGCCCTGGCGAACTCCCCTGTTCACCGGAATCCGTGCTGTTGTTTGCCCTTGTGAGCCCCACCTTATTTGGGCATAGTTATCCTTGTGCAGGCGAATTAGTATATCAAGAATGTACCTAGGCATCCCCTGGTCTAGCAAAACTTGCCACAGGCGCTCTCGAGGGACCAGGTCAAAGGCAGTCTTTAGGTCGATAAATGCAAGATAAAGACTGCCTTTGCCAAGTTTAACCACCTTCCAGTACAAAAGTAATAGCCTAAACACCTGTTCTACTGTTCCTGTCCTAAAACCAGCTTGATAGTCTGAAAGGATCCTGTTTTCCTCAGCCCATGCAAGAATCCTTTCTAGCAATACCCGGCCAACTACTTTCTGGGTTGAATCAATCAGGCTTATCGGACGGTAGTTGGCCGGGTCTTCCCTGGCCCCCTTTTTAAAAATAGGCACAACTTCTGCTCCCTTCCAGGAATCTGGGATAGGACATCCGTGGACGATAGCATTAATTAGATAGGCAATAAATTTTGCCCATTTCGCCGGGTCTGCTCGGAAGACATCCCCTGGCAAGCCATCAGGTCCAGCTGCCTTGGCCGGGACTATGCGCTGAATAGCAGCTTCGACTTCCTGCTCTGAAAAAGGTTCTGTGTTTAGTTCCTGGCCAAGAGTCCAAGGATCGGGTAGGCCGACTAGGACAGATTCCTGTGGGCCAGAATATAAATTCAGGAAGTGTTCGTGCCATCTCTTACTCGTGATGTTGTTCGTTATTAATTCGGTATCAGGGCGGCCCTTTCTCCTGACCAAATTCCAGAAGAGACTGGCATCCTTCCCTATACTGGCTTCTCTTAATGCTCGCCAGTGCTGTTCTTCCCACTCTCTCTTAGCTATAAGGACCGACGTGTTATATTCCTTTCTAGCAATTCTAATCCTACCAGGGGACTTGGCTTTAACAGCCAAAATTAAGGCGGATTTTTTCTGTCTACAGGTCCTCGTATACCATGGATTAGTAGCGCAATTACTCAAAGTACATGGTTTGCTACCTGTGGTTACGTGGAACAAGGATCCCAAAGTACTGGACAGACCACTATAAATAGTAGAAACCTTCTGCATACTAATGGAACCTATAGTGATCTCTTGTAAATCTCTCAAGGCCTCTGTTAGAGTATTCTTTATAACTGTCAGTTTCCCCTCGTCCAATGCTACCTTTTGCCATTTGAGGCGCCTACCACAATTCGAGGTAATAACATCCCTCGAGATCATGTGGGCCTCCCTGCTCGTATTTTCAGAAATGGGGAGCCATAGGTGTTTTAGTGTCAAGGACAGCAAGTTATGGTCGCTATCAATTGTCGATACGACCTCCATATCGATTAAATGTCTCCAAAGTTTCCGATTTAACAAGATATAATCGATACGTGAGGAGAAACCCACCCTATTATATGTATGGGCTCCCAAGGGATCAGAAAGTGATCTTCCATTAGTGGCCCTGAGTCCGTACTCCAGTGATACAGAATTTAATTGGATGGCTAGCTGAGTCCACTTTTTTATTGGTCGTAGACTCAGCAGGGGGAATCCTTGCTTTGCATCGTCCTCCTCCATGCCCAACATATCCTCAGTGGCAAGAGGTTCAAATGTACAATTAAAATCGCCCGCCACTAGGATGTCGGATTCGGGGTGACAATGGGAAAGTTCTGCTTCCAGGCAGCTAATTATTGGAGATTGTGCACCACCTTTTGTGCCACGCACATAGATGTTAAAAATTTCTAGGGTCCTCCCTTCTTTGTTATCCCTAAGGGTCAATTTTAAGAGGTCTGGACAATTGCACTCAGTTGTTTGTATCGTGCAATCCAGTGTAATACTAATCCAGATGAGCAGGCCACCAGAGGGCCGTCCCTTTCCTGATACTGGTGACACTGCAGAGGTAAAATAGGAGGTAAAGCCAACTTTATAGAGGGGAATCGTGCTCCATGTCTCTTGGAAGATGCAGATAGTATAATTGTCAATAAGCTTGTTCCAGTCGGGTAATCCTAGGTTCTTTGAAAGTCCAGCTATATTCCAGGAAATAAGTTTAAGGTTTGGAATACTTTCTCTAGGACGCCCTTGTTCGGCAATAATTGTAACCGCATGCATGGGATGAGGCTTACTACTAGGAGTCTGGTGCAGTTGGATAACCAATGGTGCCCCCTGGTTTGCAAAGCTAGGCCGTTTAGTAGTCACATTAGGATTGTTAGTCACGGTGGCACGCTCCTGAACCATACTAAACCCGGAAGGGCTTTGCTCAACTGAGGGTAGTCAGTCGTTTTCGTCCAATTGTGATCCTGTGGAAATATGGATTTTTCTGATCAGTTATGTCCCCTATCTTGGACCCCAACGGTTCCATGTATGAATCACAAGTACATGTATGCTCCCTCCAGTTCCAGTTATGAAGACGCAAACACATGTGCGTCCACCGTCAACATGTCCTCTGTCAGATCCGCCATGAATAGGCCGGATATTCCATTCCTAAATATGAAAGGCCACCGGCTTTATATGGTTCACTTATGCCATTTTACAGTCCAGGCAAGTAGGCCCTGATTCTGTCATCAAACTCTTCTTGCCTTCTGCCTCTGAAAGCTCCAGTCTGAGCCTGCATCTGCGACCATGAACTTTGTCTCATTCTCTGCGCGGCTCACGAAGTCTGACATCAGCCCGCTGCCTGCCAAAAACTGTATTTCACCTTCGAAATTATCTACTCCGTTCCCTGCCCGATGCATTCCTGTCTAGTAGTTTAAGTAAACATTCTTCCAGCTACCGAGCAAAGGCCCGGCTTCTCTGTCTTTACGCAAGTAATTCATAGCCCTATTACTATGGAAGATTTCCGCCCTCGCATCTAGTGTAGACACTTAGACGCTTGTACACGCACTAACAGTCAGTATAGTCAGTATAGAATAAGATTCTACTCGAAGAGACCTCTCTTTTGGATAACTTAGTTCTTTAAACATAGGATGTTAGATATGATTTGGGATTAGGTTGACTTGACCCTCCAGACTTCTGTCGCCACATGTAGAGCTAAATGTCAAGTCCCCTTCACCCCCTAGTCGCACGTCAATCACACGTCATACTGCTGCGCGCGCATCTCTGCCAAGTATTTCTGCTGACATTGCGAAATTATTTCATAGGTCCACCCCTATGTGACATCATAACCAATGACGTTTTCCTTGTTACACCCAGTTACGCCTCCTTCAGCTACGCATGTGAAATGTTATCTTTGCTATCAATTGTTACGCCTCTTGTATTTGCCTCACTGTAATGCCTATTGTATAAAAGTAATTGATTGTCAATAACGTATGTACTTCACTTCCTGAACCTTCGTGGTGATGGAACTTGGAGCAACCGATTATAATCGACCACTGGAATAAAGCCCATTCCGAACCTCTAATACCACGGATTCTGCCTCTTATTTACTGAGCTATTTTTTTATTATGTTTCTGTATCAAATTAAGTCCCGGTAATTAAATTATTTACCACATGAATGGCGCCCGAACAGGGACACTTTCTCATCTCACGCGCCGGCGGTGCGTTGCAGGCCCGGTCTCCTGCCACAGCTGAACGGACAATAACGCGTACCAGCAGGATTTCCTGTATCTCCCTCCGGTCAAGCGGGGGCGACTGAGGCTGCGATCAACACCCAGACGAGGCGGTGAGAAGTGCGAAGTATCCCGACCAGAGCCTAGCTGAGAGAGCAAGATCCGAGGTATACAGAGGCCCACCAGTTTCCGAAGTCCCAAGTCGAGTCCAGTGTCCGAAGTATTCGAGTCGAGTCCAGTCCGGTTCAAGTTCAGTTCAGTTTCCGAGGCCTTCCGTTTCCGAGCTACCCGGTGAGTACCATTACTGGGGAGGCGTTCTGGCGTGCACATAAGTTGTGCCGGTCCAGACGGGTTTGGGTACACAAATCCGGTCTGCACTGTTTCAGCAGTGTATCTGTACTGTTTAGCAGTATATCTAGTATATCAAGTATATAAATTCAGAATAATCCAGTTAAAGTCGAGTATTATGTTTAGTGATTAAGTTTTCCTTAGATCGTCATTATCATCGTTGCTCAGTTAAATGTTAAATGTTAAATGTTTTAATAACGTTCTGCATATTGTGGTGTGAATGACTGTTCATTATTGTGTCTAATGTATTAAGTTTGTTCAAAATCAAGTATCAGATCAGTTTTCAATATGCCGCTCTTTTCGAAATTAAGACAGATCACAACAAGAAAAGGGGTACTCGAAGAAGCTGTTCCTATTCCTCCTAGGGACACTCTAGGGTACTTCATGTATCATAAACACGGCTTAGACGCTATATTATTTCTTGATTTATGGGTAGACTACACTAAGGAATTACCAGAAAGTCAGAGGTGGCCCGCGGCTGGGACCTGGGATGCAGAGTGCATCGTGAAAGTAGAGGAAGAATTATGGAAAAAGAAAGCTAGACAATCACAGAAAGACGCCATTGAATTATGGCGTAAAGAATCGTATAGACGTACAGAAAAAGCACGTAGACAGGAAGAGAAGAGTAAAGAGAATTCAAATGAAGTCCGAGAAAATCTATTAATTGAGGAAGGTACCCGAGTGAAATTAGAACAAGTAGACAGACAAAGAAATGCCCTTATGAATGGTATGTATCCCCTTCTGGCCGAAGGATTACCTAAGGCTACTCCAGAGATACCAAAAGACTTGCCACCCCCATTATTTCCAATAAAAGTACATCCTAAGGGGCATCCTAGAACCGCAGAAGATGTTTTTCTTTCCTCATATTTAGATGACGCAACTTCCGAGTATGCAAATTCCGCCCCACATAGGCCGCCTGCCAGGGAGGTTCAACGCCAAGACCCAGTATCTGTACCTCTACAGCAACAAATCCTGTCACAAGTTCCGGCAAGCACATCTGTTTCCACATCTGTTCCTACAGCTACTTCCATAGCTGTGTCCACACCTATAGTTGCTGTATCGCGTTCAACGAATCCTTTCACGCCCGATACCCCAGATGGGGCTACGGGAGGTGCTACCAACATTTTTTCTACGCCACCCAGAATAAATAAACTTACCTTTCAAGAGTCAGCACACTCACGTACCCCCAAACTCATAAATGCCCGTACGCTTAAGGAACTTCATATAGATTGTAGATATGACCCTGTGGCCGGCAAAGAGGACGAAATGATCATGGCATCATTACGTATCAGACGAGCCGCGGTGTATTTAGGGAAGTTACCAGGAATGACTGCGCATCTAGATAATATATACCATTTTGTTCAAACAGGGCGAGATTCTGAATGTATTAACAGAGCTATGGAATACCAGAAAGTGGAGATACAGGGGGAACTGTTACGTTTCCTCATAAATTGTGTGATCAGAAATCAAGACCGACCGGGGGTAGACCCGGAAGCAATGCAAATTCTTACCAGATGGAGCCAGAATATATCAGAAGGGAGACATGATAAGCAAAATTGTATAGTAGCCATGTGCCGAAAGATCCGTAAAGAAACAGAACGCCTACACGAAGAAAGATTAGCGGTAGACCAGTTTGAACAAAATGGGGAGGAAGGATCAGGACTGCCCACAGGACAGTCAGAAACTATAGCCTATGTAGGTAGAGGAAGATCTTGTAATAATACTAGATGTCTTACTGACCCGATACGTCCGATATGTCTAGAAAATAACAGGAATTTTCAAACACCTATAATAAATATAAGGTCCCCCGAGCATTCGTTCCAAGCCGCTGACAAATTACTGCGAGAACAAAGGGGTTATCATTTTCTCGATTCTATGGATGAACAAGAATTAGCCAGGTCAGCTGTCCATTGGGTTGACAGTCCCGGAATGTATGGTGATGATACAGTAGCACACACATTTTTGAATCTCACCCCAGCTGAACAGCGTTTAGCTGGGATTTATATGATTCAACAACTTCTCATACTATATAAAAGCCAACATTCAGATCCTGGTCCCTTACCTGACATATTGACTGAATTACTCATGAATAGATGGAGAGGTTCAGGTACTAAGCTAATTAAAGAAATACTAGAATCAAGAAAGCAGTACATTCTTTTTATATGCCCAGAACATGTCTCATTGCCCATCAAGGAAAGAACCACGTATTACATGGACAGACAGAATCCCTTACGAGAAGTACACCCAATAAAAGGCGAGGACAATGAGTTTAAACGCGTATTTATATATACGCCCATATCGAAAATAGAATTGTTAGAAATGAAGAAAGTGGTACCCAGTCATGACAAAGACCCAGCGGGTTTCCACCGAGAAATTAAAGACATGTTACTCATGGGAGAGTATACCTATCCCGACATTATGACAATATTAAAGGTATTGATGCCTGCTGGCATTTATGAAAAACTCAAGGAAAAAGAGTGGGAGGTAGGCGACCAAAAGATAGAATGGTCAGCATTAGAAGCAGAAGAAAAGGCCCGAACTGCAGGAGCAGGACTTGGGGATAAAACTAAAGCACTACCAGGTTTACTAGTACAGGTACTGCCACGTTTATTAACTACGAAAAAGGAAGATTGGGGTACAATTTCAGCCTGTAAACAAAAGCAAG
The DNA here is from genome assembly GCF_964204655.1 of Triturus cristatus. NCBI lineage: Eukaryota > Metazoa > Chordata > Amphibia > Caudata > Salamandridae > Triturus > Triturus cristatus. The sequence continues at coordinate 968,870,913 of NC_140580.1, forward strand.
ATGAAGACACTAGTGATTTCTATGCACGATTTGAAAAATGTTTTGGTATAAATAGTGGCATAAAAGCAAGTAGCGAATCTTACCCACATCTGTTTGTGACAAAATTAGTTGAAAATTCCTTGCCCCAAGTGAAGAATAGAGTATTAAAATTCAAGAGTACCTGGCAAGGTAACACCCCATCACAAATGTTACAAATGTTACAGTACCATCATAATAGAATTAGAGAGGAACAAGAACATGAACAAAGACGCATGAAAGACACGAAAATGAAAATGCTAGTCTCCCAGACAGTTCCAGCTGAGGGACATAAAAAGGGTATGACACATTCCAGTGATTCAACAGGACCTATAAAAGGGATATGCAACTATTGTAAAAAGCCAGGTCATTACGTACACGATTGTCCAGTTTTGAAACATAATATCGCCATAGGTAATACAAAAGAAAGACCACGGCCACCTAGACAGGATCAGAATGAACAAGGAGCCCCACAGCATGCGCAGTCCATGCCAGCTCCACCACAGTCTATACAGTTTGTGCCTGCTGCACCAGCGCTGCCTGTTGCTGCCACACAAACGACGACAAGACAACTGTACCAGACCACACAGTACGACTATCCTGATTACCAACGATATGCATGAAACAGCCTAGAGAAGGAAGTTGACTTACCCCTTATCGAGATCCCTGTAGATCAAGAAGGACCTTATGTACATAGTGAATTATTAGGCCAAGACCGAAAATTTTTACTCGATACAGGGGCAAGTCGAACAACTATAAAACGTAGTGAAGTTCCAGGGGCACCCCTCTCAGGCTCACAGAATGTTTCCCTTGGTTTTTCAGGAAAACCTATTGTTAATGAAGTGTCACAACCTCTTCCACTTACGATAGGACCCTTGACCAGAACTACAGATTTATTGCTTACTAAATCATGTCCAGAAAACTTGTTGGGAATAAAAACACTGAAAGCTCTAGGAGCTATAATATGTTGTTCTCCGGAAGGAGTAAGATTGTTTTTACGTGATTTTAAAGGTCATTATGTGTCTAGAGACATGGATCCCCGATTGCAGACTTTACCTACACATCTATGGGCACAAGGCCCTACTGATGTTGGTTGCATGAATATTACACCATATCGAGTCACACTAAAGGCAGGAGTGGTACTACCACGAATGCGACAATACAAGTTACCACCAGATGCTGTAGTGGCTTTACTGCAAATCATTGACGAACTCATTGCCCAAGGAGTGGTTGTGGAAACAGACTCCAATGTATGTAATTCACCGATAATTCCGATTCTTAAACGAACAGATCCGAAGGCCCCGCCAGTATATCGATTGGTTATTGATCTGCGCGAATTAAACAAGTGCATTGTGCCACAATTCCCTGTGGTCCCCGATATCTCATCATTACTGACAGCTATTGATTCCGAAGCAACATTCTTTACTGTAATTGATCTCAAGAATGCTTTTTTCAGCGTCCCAATAGATCCGGAAAGCCAATATTTGTTCGGATTTAGTTTAAATGGACGTAGCTTTAAATTCTCCCGCGCACCTCAAGGATTTACAGAAAGCCCCAGCATCTATAGCCAAGCACTAAAACGAGAACTCGACAGTATCCGCATGCCAGTTAACACTGCTCTGCTTCAATATGTCGATGATCTGCTGATCACCGCTAGAAGCGAACCCGAATGTGAGAAAGCATCACTGACAGTTTTACAATTTCTAGCCGAAAAGGGGCACAAGGTGTCCCCTTCTAAGCTGCAATTCTGTGTCCAGCGAGTTGTTTATCTTGGACACTCGCTGTCCAAGGAGGGAAGGCAGCTTACACCCGACCGCATTCAGTTAATAGCTAACATGCCAATACCCAAGACACAAAAGGAGGTACGGGCTTTCATAGGCCTCACTTCATATTGTAGGCAGTGGATCCCTCAGTATGCATTTCTAGCAAAATCACTCATTCAGTTGACAACACAGGAGGCAGCCACATCGACTGTTCTCCCTTGGACTCAGGAACATACACAAGCTTTTGAAAGCTTAAAGAAAGCTTTATGTCAAGCACCTGTTTTAGCAACACCATGTTACAGTAAACAGTTTATACTCTTTGTTACAGAACGCGAAGGTACTGCCTTATCAGTACTCACACAGGAACAAGCAGGAGCACACAAACCATGTGCTTATTTTTCTAGTACATTAGATCCCGTAGCTCAGGCTTTGCCTGCGTGTCTGAAATCAGTGGCAGCGACAGCTTTAGCAATCAGACAAAGCGATGCCATAGTGTTAGGACATCCATTGACAGTTCAAGTACCACATGCAGTAGAGGTTCTTGTGAATAGAACGCAAACACAACACTTGACTATAGCGCGACTTACAGGGTATGAGTTAACCTTGTTTCAGCCACATATAGAAATAAGACGCTGTAACACATTGAATCCTGCCACACTTTTACCTGTAATCGGAACAGACCCACTAGCCCATGACTGTATTGAAGTTACTACAATCACAACGAAACCCAGACAAGACTTAACCGATGTCCCGTTGTCAGACCCAGACCTGACGTTGTATGTAGATGGTTCATGTATGAGAACAAGTACAGGGGAATTAGTGGCCGCTTACGCAGTCACAACAGATACTGAAATCATTGAAACAAATTGCATAAATACCTTGTCAGCTCAAGCCGCAGAGCTCATCGCTCTGACACAAGCCTGTATTCAAGCCACAAATAAAAAAGTCAACATATACACTGATTCACGTTATGCATTCGGAGTCGTACATGACTTCGGCGTGCTGTGGCGAGAGAGAGGTTATTTAACTTCTCACGGTACCCACATTCAGCACGGACCCCTCATTCATGCCTTATTAGAGGCAATACATCTACCCACTGCAATATCAATTATGAAATGTAAAGCTCATACGAAAGTTACTGATATCATTTCTCAAGGTAATGATCTAGCCGACAGAACAGCTAAACAGACTGCTCAAACTCAAACATCCGACATGACAAAGACAATAGTCCCGACGCCAACACATTGTATGACGGTTAAAGATTCTACTCTTGACGTAATTGACATACAGACACATGCTACACCAGACGAAATAAAGAAATGGACTGAATTAGGAGGGATCCAAACCGATCAAGGATGGATGATGAAGGAAAAGTCTGTGTGGTTCCTTCCTGATTCAATGGTCCAAGTTATAATTAACACTGTACATAGTCCAGCACATCTAGGAGAAAAAGCTATGCTAGATAGCATTCAACACATTTGGTTCAATAAACATTTACGAGCAGCAGCCAAACAAAAAGTTCGTACCTGTATGATCTGTTGCCAGTTCAACCCAGGAAAAAGCGTTCCCGTAGAACAGGGTGGATTTCAGCCTCCTGATCACCCTTTTGAAGTCCTCCAGATGGATTATATCCAGATGGAACGATGTCGAGGATTCAAATATGTTCTCGTAGTTGTTTGTGCTCTTTCCCGTTGGACGGAGGCATACCCGGTTTCAGATTACACGGCCCCGACTACTGCCAAACAGTTGGTTCGAGAATTCTTCCCACGATACGGTTTACCACGTGTTGTTCACTCAGATAACGGCCAGCCGTTCTCATCCGAATTAATGAAACACGTCTCACTCTTGTTAGGCTATCAGTGGAAATTCCACTGTGTCCGACACCCCGAGGCAGCAGGTCTCGTAGAAAGACATAATCAGACTCTGAAAATTAGATTGTCCAAAATATGCAGAGAGAAAGGTGTCGACTGGGTAGTAGCATTACCAGTTGCACTCTTTTACACAAGAATGGTAGCACACTCTCGAACAGGGCTATCCCCGTATGAAGTGATCTTCGGCAGACCACCAAATATGTGGGGGACGCCTATACCACGCAAAATAACTGATATTGACTGTAATATGCTGACAGATTACTTGGCTTCCTTGATGTCTGCACTACAATCTTGTCGTTCACAGGTAGCTGCAGTTTTTCCTGACAACACTGAGGTGAAACCCCATGACGTAGTTCCGGGAGACTTGGTCCTCGTGAGGAACTTTGATCGAAAGACTCAGCTGGAACCTAGGTGGAAGTCGCCTCAGCTGGTGTTGCTCACCACAAGGACAGCCGTGAAGATCGAGGGCAGAAAAGGCTGGATTCACTCAAGTCATATCAAGAAATTTCATGGACTACAATCAGATGTGAATACCACACCTTGTGTGTCTTCACCCATTGACTCAAAACTTCCTTTTGTTGAAAGGAGTAACTCCGAACATTATAAACTAAAGCTTAGGTCCAATCAGTCAAGCAATTTGATTGTTTAAGTCCTCTCCGAGGTGAAGCGGTTGAATTGTCTCTGACATGTATCCCTTGGACCTGAATAGAGATAGCACCCGAAAAATGTTGAAACGACAGGCGTACTGTAAATCACTGCGTAGTCATTGCATAGTGACGTTATTAATTTTGTTTTTCTTAAGTCTTTTTATAATTACTGCAAGTATATTGTTGCACATATATTATCCTATTTCTAGACATGTTTACAATGTTACTGCTGAACATTCTTTTAGTGAATTACCTCCGCTTGACTTGTCTTATAGATTTGCGCTGCGCAATAACACGTTTATCAGTATGTTACATCATTCCCATCAGGTTAGCAATGCTACAAATTGTTGGATATGTGGCCGACTCCCTCCCTATCAGAATTATAAAGGAATTCTACCTCTCTTTCCATACCCGTTCACACACAACGGCTCCTGTGGAGCATGGTTTAGTTTAATTAATTTTCTAGATTCGAATTCTGCAGTTTATCAAGATAACTGGGTATGGGGAAATTTGAATTTAGTTTTACTTAATGTCTGCTATCCTAACAAGGAGGGATTTCCCCAGAGAACAGGAACTGATCTAGAAAATGAAGTGTATGGATTAGGTAATTTTACGCTTAATCTTATGATCCTAAATGTCGAATCCGAAGTTACTCCAATTTTGCCCGCTATGTCAATATTTTCAGTAAAAGGTGAACTATGTGTAAGAAAAAATGGTTCCATACATATGGGCCATAGTAGATGCACCACTGTAGTAGAATTTAGTGATCAAGGCAAGTCTACATTTAGAGCTTCTCGCCATTCCTATTTCATATGTGGTCAGACGGCATATGTACGTTTGCCTCTAGATTGGGATGGTACTTGCTATATTGGATTCCTTTTGCCACCTGTTTTTCTAGCTCCTCCTGATTATCACAGAAATGCTCATTTAGTATATAATAGAGTAAGGAGAGATCTCCCGATAGTCGATTATACTGAAACAGCATGGGAAAAATACACAGATTTCAATAAAGGTCTCTTTCCCTATATAGGTACCGTTACTAATAGTAAGCTGATACGTAGATTAACTAGAACCCTTGAAGCAGTAGTGAACGAAACTATTTCCGCCTTAGGCAATTTAACAGAAGAGCAGTCTGCTATGCGGATTGTTGTGCTTCAAAATCGTCTTGTCCTTGACGTCATCCTGGCCGATAGGGACGGAGCTTGTAGGGTCATCGGATCAAGCTGTTGCATTTTCATACCAGAAAATTCGCCATCTGTATATAAAGCCATAACTCGCCTTCATAAGATTGTAAGCCAGATACACCAGAACCCAGGCACCTGGACTTGGTCCGGTTGGTTTTGGAGTGTATTGTCTACCTTTGGATGGAAGGTCCTATCTTTCCTAGGTATTGGCCTTCTCATACTATTCAGTTGCTGTCTATGCCTACAATGTGGACCAGCGATTTGTGGTCTGTGTGCCACATCGTGTGTCCCATTACCAAGATTTCATTCGTCCCAGAAGAAAAAAGAAGAACAAATGATGCTATATGAACAGATCAATGGACTGATGAAGATTGATATCTCTTGACGGGCAAGTAGGGGACAAGGAGGGAATGTGGAAATATGGATTTTTCTGATCAGTTATGTCCCCTATCTTGGACCCCAACGGTTCCATGTATGAATCACAAGTACATGTATGCTCCCTCCAGTTCCAGTTATGAAGACGCAAACACATGTGCGTCCACCGTCAACATGTCCTCTGTCAGATCCGCCATGAATAGGCCGGATATTCCATTCCTAAATATGAAAGGCCACCGGCTTTATATGGTTCACTTATGCCATTTTACAGTCCAGGCAAGTAGGCCCTGATTCTGTCATCAAACTCTTCTTGCCTTCTGCCTCTGAAAGCTCCAGTCTGAGCCTGCATCTGCGACCATGAACTTTGTCTCATTCTCTGCGCGGCTCACGAAGTCTGACATCAGCCCGCTGCCTGCCAAAAACTGTATTTCACCTTCGAAATTATCTACTCCGTTCCCTGCCCGATGCATTCCTGTCTAGTAGTTTAAGTAAACATTCTTCCAGCTACCGAGCAAAGGCCCGGCTTCTCTGTCTTTACGCAAGTAATTCATAGCCCTATTACTATGGAAGATTTCCGCCCTCGCATCTAGTGTAGACACTTAGACGCTTGTACACGCACTAACAGTCAGTATAGTCAGTATAGAATAAGATTCTACTCGAAGAGACCTCTCTTTTGGATAACTTAGTTCTTTAAACATAGGATGTTAGATATGATTTGGGATTAGGTTGACTTGACCCTCCAGACTTCTGTCGCCACATGTAGAGCTAAATGTCAAGTCCCCTTCACCCCCTAGTCGCACGTCAATCACACGTCATACTGCTGCGCGCGCATCTCTGCCAAGTATTTCTGCTGACATTGCGAAATTATTTCATAGGTCCACCCCTATGTGACATCATAACCAATGACGTTTTCCTTGTTACACCCAGTTACGCCTCCTTCAGCTACGCATGTGAAATGTTATCTTTGCTATCAATTGTTACGCCTCTTGTATTTGCCTCACTGTAATGCCTATTGTATAAAAGTAATTGATTGTCAATAACGTATGTACTTCACTTCCTGAACCTTCGTGGTGATGGAACTTGGAGCAACCGATTATAATCGACCGCTGGAATAAAGCCCATTCCGAACCTCTAATACCACGGATTCTGCCTCTTATTTACTGAGCTATTTTTTTATTATGTTTCTGTATCAAATTAAGTCCCGGTAATTAAATTATTTACCACAATCCCCTCAATGAATTGGAGTTTGGAGCTGTAGTTCTCGTGTTTCTGCTTGTAGCGAGTGGGGTAGATCTAAATTGGATTTCGGATGGGTCAGGATCAGAGGTCCTATATTCTAAAGCTAGTAAATCCTCGGCCAACTAGGGCGAGGTCAAAACAATTTCCAATGTATCCAGTCGGGGATTGTGAGAAGAGTGCCTTGTAACCTTGGCAATATCTTCTCTTATCAATGACCGGCACCCTCGGACATAACGAATCCAGTGAGTAACTTTATTCTTGAGAGAATCCTGGGATTCGTAATCCAGATATTTGGAAACATTAACCAAGTACACTGTCTGGCTCTTGCACATAGCAGCAGAGCCAAGAGGGTGCGAGCCAAATGAGATTGGAGTCGGCGATAGAGGTCTAGCTCTTGGAGTTGCACGGTGGATATGACTAGTGTTCTGTATAGTTCCGACTTGCTTTCTCGCTTTGAGCGGCATGGATGTCACAATTTGCCCTACCAATAAGTGGGGGGGGACAGTGGGTGCAGGGCTAGTGTGTGCCAAAGTAGTTTTAGCTATAGAGATGGCATTATTTTGTGGTGGCACGGGTTGAGGGGGGTCAACTCGGGGTGTATGAGCTGTGTGTTCAGAAGATAATGTCCTGACTGTAGCCGTTAGATCTAAAACTAGAGATTTACGGTCTCTCACCTGGGCTACAAGTAGGTTTACAATTGCCAGCAAGTTTCGATCGCTTGCATTGGGATCAGTTTCATGATTTATTTGGGGGGGAGGGTGTACCTCCAGGGGGACCTGGACAACTAGATCACCAGTTGAGGATATTGATTCCTCAGCCAGAGCAGCAAAACGGTCAGTGCAGGCTATAGCAGGAGGCTCTAGGTGGCTCCATTCCGTCCGTATCAAAGAGAGAGGAGATAAATGATCGGGCGGAATGGTAGTCAGCCCTGGGCTAAGTGGGCTAGGAGTTTTGGTACTGCTTCCAGCTGTTGAGTCCATGCTTGAGATTTTGCAGAACATCTTAGGTATACGAACTAGCGGAGGTTGTTTGTTGGCTTCTGTGTTTGAGGGGAGGTCTACCGCTAGGATCCCCTCACATTCGTCAACTAGTGATTCAATTCGATCCATAAGGTGGTCACTAGGCATTGTCTTGCATTTCTTAGCTTTCTTTGATTTCCTCACCCCCTGGGCAACATTTACAGCAGTCGATCTCCCCCCTCCCCCTGTGCCCTCCATAACTTTCCTCTTACCCATTATAAAACCGGGAAAAGGAATATTTGGCAGTAGTAAGGACAGTACCTTTATCAGCAGAACGGTGACAGCACAGTCAGGTCAGGACAGTCAATAACGTACAAACAAAATATCAGTGGGGTGGCCCTGCCCTGGCTCTTCCTGGCTAAGACGGGCAAGGACGGGCCGCGGAAAAGTTCGGCGCGTTTTCAGCGTGAGCCCCCAGTGGCCACTCCCTCCAGCAGCAAGGCAGGCTGGGGCTTAGAGTCCCCACTGCGATCTCCGGTGTCTGGTGGCAAATCAGGCACTGCCTCAAGAGGCCTTCTGCTGTGGTTTCAGAATGTTGCATTTACTTTTGGGCGCACTAAGTCTATAACTCACTTCTCCAGAGTGCACTGCATAGTGCAACAAGCATTGGCAAAGCCAGTGGGTCTCACCTATGCGCTACAATGCTGTACAACATGGCTAAAAGCAGGGTCGGACTGGCCTATAGGGCTATCAGGAAGTGCCCAATGGGCTGGTCTGACAGGTTACTGTATGGACTGGGTTTTTGGCTGTTTGTGGTCCAGTTTATGGTCAGCTGGGACAATCTTTATTGTTTTTTCCTTAATATTAACACAAACATTGCCTACGGCAAGCTCAAATCCACGCAGTCTTCCATACCATGCAGAGCACTTACACAGTGTGTTTTTACAAGTTCAAAACTGCCACAATTTGCAAACATGGGCCTTTTTTTATAGCTATCTAATTCAATAATGGGGCACTTTGTTTTTGGTACCCGGGCCTACCTTTTTCCCAGTTCAACACTGGCTAAAAGGCATTGGCAAAGCCAGCAGCTATCGCATAGGTGAGATCTATTAGCTTTGCCAATGCTTGTTCATCTTTCTCAATGTGCAAGTCTAGTGCCTCTGAGTGTAAACAGTTCACTCTGAACATGCTGGCTGGGGGTAAACAGCACTCCTTCATTAGCCGGCATCCAAACCTCGAAACAGATGTGGGTGACCAGATCAAAACATATTTGAAAGGGCTGTGGAGCCTGCCAGCGAACTGCGCCAGCAGCTGCGGCACATTAAAGCGCTGTTCCACGCCCGCCCAGGGCTTCAAGCACTGCAGAGGCATGCACTAATAACACTCTTACCAAAGTCCAATACTACATTTTGGAATGACTTTGTCTTCTTGAAGTATTTGAAAAGTACATTTAATGCTTTTAATTAATCCATAATATTCTTTTGTAGAGTCTGGTTTATGAAGCGCCTTGAGACCCTTACGGGTGAGTAGTTGCACTTAACAAAAAACCTGATTGATTGATCGATTGATGAAAACTACAGAATTTTATTGAATACTCCTTGTTTACTAACAGAATGCTCAAAAAATACTTGTGTTCCATTCTTGGGGCCTTCATTTACTATTCACAATACTTTTTGAATTTAAACCTTTCTTTGAGTTCAACTATTACTTGGTTGTCATGAATATTACAGACTGCTACATTGACATGTGCCTTGTTTCAAGCTGTTGAAAATACTTTTTTACATACCTATTATTTTTAGAGTAAACACTACGGGACACTGGTGAATACTGTGAGATCCCTCCCTGTCACATTGTGTCCCAGTGGTAAAGATGTCTATCTTGGCACCTGCATCCCCGAATAAACAATGCCAGTTGTAAACATTGTGCCCGGAGACACAATGTCCATCACAGTTTCAAAACCTGAAGCTTAAATAAGTATTTCACCTCAAATCCTGCGACAGAAAATAAACTGCCATTGAAATTGTGACCACCATGCACCAGGAAACTGCCATCATACACCAAGGTGCCACCAATGTATACATACTAATATACATACATTAGGGAGCTGACATCTGTATGAGGGCGTGGGCAATCAAATAAAAACTCTGATCAGCATCCCGAGGTGCAGCCAGTAATGTTGGGGTGCTCCTCGGTTTTCCACAGACATGCCTGCAACAAAAGAATGCTGTGCTTATGCTGTAAAAAAATGAGAGTATCTGGATGAGGAAAATGGGACTGGTGGAGAGGAGGGCAGGGCCAGGAGAAAAAGTAAAGACTGGATTTGACAGTCTGCAAAGGGGTAGAGTACAGTCTTGGGGGGCAAGAAAAGAGGTGCCAGGCAGTGGGTGTGATAAAGGAAGGATGTGCAATCTGCAGTCACATTATGCAGTACGAACCAGCCCAGCGGCTTTTCCACCTGCTTTTCTATTAGAGGTGTGCATAGTACATGTGACACACAAGTACTGGTGGCCACAATGCAAGTCTTTGATTCTGCGTCGTTGACACAGTTCAGGAAGGAATGCAAGACCTGGCTCTTCAACTGAACCTCCACACCCAGATGGACTAGCAGCCCCCCCCCCCTAGCGTGTGAGACCCTCACGGGTGAGTAGTGGCGCTATACAAACATCTTATTGAATGATTGATTGAAGCCTTTCCCTCAGTTTATGAAACTGCTGATCTGTCAGAGACTGCCTTCTACCTACCAAGCGCCATTATTGCTCCTTTCTCTCTGGAGATGCATCCACATAGGTAGGGGCTTCCTCACACCAGGAGCAGGGCCTCTTAGGATGTGGTGTAACAACCAGAGCTGCCCACATTGGAACTGGGCAATAGGGTTGGAGTCTCGGTGTCGACTCAGCATCCTGTGATTCTGGGAAAATCGCTTAATCTCCCCCTGCCTACAAAAATATAAAAGTGTCCTTGGGTAATGTAACTGGTGCTCATGTAAAGCCTCCAATACCTCCAGGTCGAGTTTGCGCAATATAAAACTGCAAATACCCCCCCCCCACCCCCTTTCCAACAAAAATGGCACACTACACCTTCTGCTCAACCAGAGGTCTGGATGAAGGTCTCCAGATTTTACACCACTTCAGGTTCAGGGGTAAAGACACTTTAAAACAATGACATTCAGTCAGTTGAGGAGGAGCTGTTCTACTGGTGGGGTGTAGTGCTGACCTGACCATTCTTCCTAGCAGGGTGGACGAAAACTACCTCAAGGAAAGGTCTGGATTCGACACTAATCCCACATGCCTTCACAGCGAAATGCTTTGGTAGAAGTAGAAGAGGCTTGAAAACTGTGAGAGGCAACAAATCAATGGAGCATGAAAAAATGCTGTAATATCTGGTCTGAGGACATACTCAGAAATATTTATGTGAAAAGCTTGATTAAAACTACTTTGAGTGGTGCCAAGAATCAAGGCGTGAGCCTTGATTTCATGAGCGCGTTCACAACCCCCAGTGCGTGTGTGCCATACAGGCTCAGGGGCTGCAATTTGGTGAACAGTGGGGTAATGGGTGTCTCCCACTAAATCTAAGCAGTGTAACCGAAAAAATAACAAAATGTTATTGACTTTTTTGTGATGTTGATTACGTCTATTTACATATTATATTGCATTGAGACTACTTTCCATCACTGATCCAAAGTCAGGGGTGTTTGAAGGGTAATGCCATCCTGATTACAGAGCAAGAGGGGGAACTGTCATTTATACCAAGAGGTGCCATCGCTTATACTTTGTAGTAGAGGTGGGCGAGCCACTGAAATCTCACGTCAGGCGGGGGCCTGAAGTCTGGCTCTGGCTCAGCTCAAGCTTCAGTGGAAACCTCGATCCCAATACTAGCCCAGCTTCCATGTGGCTCCTACCTGCCAATCGCGGCTGCTCCTGGGAAGCAGTAGTGGGGCGGGGAGGAGGGAGTGAGTGGGGGTTAAACAAATAATAAAAAAGATCACTTGCCTGTCGGCGGCTGGCTCGCCTCTGTGGAAGCAGGAAGCACCCAGACTCCCCTTAGCCAATCACAACCTTGCAATGCAGCATTGAGATTGTTCCGAGCGCCGTGGTTCGGTGCTCAGATGGGGATAGGGAGCCTGGGCATGTTCTCCACCCAGGCTGTAATGCAGCCTGGATGGAGAACATGCAAAATGTGCATGAACGTTTGGCCAGCTCGAGAGGGCTGGCCAAACATTCAGATGCAGTTAGGAGGGTGCCACCACTTCTCCCCCCTGCGCTGCCAAGCCCACCCCACAAAACTACCTCAGCACGGATAAATAAAATGATAATAAAATTGCGTTATTACCATTTTATTTTTCCTTTGTTGCAGTGTTGAAAGACAGTGGGGAGAAGCTCCTCTGCCTCAGCGGAGGAGCCCCCCTGCTGCCATCACTCTACCCAGGGTGTTGCGTCAGGATCACAGATGCCTACTATAGAACTAGGGAACCAGGTTCCAGCCTCAGTGGTGAATCAATAATATGAGATGCTGGGCAAATCCTTCATCGCCCCGTGCCTTAAACGTTAATGTGACTTTGTGTAATGTATCTAGTGCTCGTGTAAACCGCTCCAATACCTTTCAGTTGAGCTCTGAAGAAAAAACCAATGCATTAACATAAAGAAAGGAAGACAAACAGAATGTAGTGACTGATTTGCACAAAGTGAAACCAAAAAACCTAGATAAATCGCGGCTTCCTGGTTTAAATTGTGCAAGCTTATGCAAATATTCTGTTTCCATTTTCTTTATTATGGAACACAAAAGCACTTTCAAATATGTGAGTTCAGAATACTAGTTGAACACAAACATATTGTGTTTGATTTATTAGACTGTAATATCCTCTATAAAAATCGGGGCCACATACTGGGTTGACATAACAACTGTCTTGCCTCTTAGTTCACTATGGGGACGTGTTTAAAAACGATCACTTTTAGTGAGTCCTACTCAACAAATTGCTCTAATGTGACGCATTAATGTCAAAGCTTACATGTATTAAAGAAATACACTTTTTTTAATTTGAAGAGACGTAATGATATTTTACATGATGTATGTGGTATGATTTACATGGCAAACATTTTTAGGGCTCGGCTCGTGCACGGGCTCTTGAAGCCAAGCCTGACCTTTCGCTGGGCTCTGGCTCTCTCTGTACATTTGTTGGCTCTCCCACCTCTGCGCTGTTTGTACCCATGTCTGATAGTTGATGACATTTCCCACGCAGTGTATGCCAGGAAGTGCCGCCAACTTTTACAGAGTGGCGTACTGCAGAGAAAGTTGCCAGCCTTTGCCTCAGAGAGCAGTGCTACAGTTAATGCACAGAACGCCGTCAAATCTCCTGCAGGCCGAACTATCAGACGTATTGCTCCTTGAGAGGGCATCTCCAGTGCTAGGATGGTGCCATCCTTAGTGAAAAGTGGCCTGCTAGCCTTGACTCCATAGAGCACTGTACTTCTTCTGATTCAGTGGCGGCTCCTCTGCTAAGGTGGAGGAGCATCGTCCCACTGCTTTAAAAGCAGTGCATTGGAAAAATACAATGACAATAACTTTGTTATTATCATTTTATTTTTCACTAAGGGCTGGTTTAGGGCGGGTGGGGCTAGGGTTAAAGGGGGAAGAGTGGTTTGCACTTGGGCCGGCCAAACAGTCATGCGCACTTTGCATGTTCTCCACCAGGCTCAAATGCACAGCCTGGTAAGGAACATGACCAGTCTCCCATTCCCCGTCTGAGCGCAGACCCACGGCGCTCAGACCAATCATAACACTGTATTGCAGCGTTATGATTGGCTTTGGGGAGGGAGCCTGTGTGCTTTCTGCTTCCTTCTGCTACCGAAGCAGAGAAGGCGGAATGTGAAGGAACCGAAGAGGAGAGACGGCGGCTGGCAAAGGATAAGCATTTTTTTAAAAACAATTTTTTGCCTCGCCTCGCCACCCCCATTTCCTGCCAGCTGCCACTAGCTGCAGGAAGCACTGCCACCTATAATACACGAAGGGTGACACAATACCTAAAACATGCTGGCCTCCTAGGGCAGGATGTGAACATCATGGGCCTCATTTACAAGCCCATTGCGCTGCTGGTGTGTCACTTTTTTTAACGCACCGGCGACACAATGGCTTGCCCATATTAACAAGGCCACGTAAAGTCACTCTGCGCGACTTTTCATGGCCTTGAAAAAATGGGCCCCTTTCACGTATTACTCTGCATGAAAGGGGGGTTCCAAGGGTGTTGCTGTGGGTGTTCCCACGCAACATCCATGGAACCTGACACATTCCCAGATTTACAAAGTGTCGTAAACCTGGGAATGCATCAGAATCCTACGCCTCCCCAGGGGATGCGTAGGAGTGGTGCAGCAAGGAGAAATTCTTTTATTTCTCCTCGTTTTATTTTTTACTCTTTCTATGTGTGCTGCATTGTGCAACACACATAGAAGGAGCAGACGCCATTAATGATTGTCCCATGCTGCACAACAACAATCATCCCTGCAATGCAGGCACAATTGTGCAATGGCGCAAGGGTGTCTGCGTTGGCGAGCGGCATCTGTTTGTGCACTGGTGCAGGGGAGAAGGACAAAAACGCGCTGTATCTTGTAGTTAAAGTTCATTCCTGCCCTTTTATTTTGATGCACAGCAGCGCAGCAGGAAGGCTTGCTCTGCTGCAGTGCCTCAAAATATAACTAGGCCCTATGTATTTGGATAATACGCAGCCAAAGTGCCACTATTGATATCAGGGTGTTGCCGAGTGGTACCATAGGACTGCTGAGTTATGCAAAGTACTGCTCAGTTATGCAAAGAATCTGCTCAGTAATTCTTCAGAGCAAATGCAGCAAGAATATTAGAGTGCTCTGCGACTGCAGTAGGCGTTTGCACTCACCTCTGGGATCACACAACTCCTTCTATAACACACACTGCGCTGGCTGACATTTCAAGCCTGCACAATGTGTAGGAAATAATCCCACATTTGCATGGTGGTGGCCCTGAGCAAATCAGAAACACCTTTGCCATATGAGTGCACTCCATTACAGATGTAGGTACACGGGCAAAGAGACTGTCGTAGTAGGTGTCGCTCAGTTCTACATATGGGAAGGTTCACTGCTGATCACCAGTTACCGCATGTGCTGGACAGACCGTAACTCGTATGTGCTGGCCAAAGCACCTAAAATTGGAACACAACTAGATTTGCTTGAGGTGAAGGGATACAGAAAGAAAAAACGAGAAAAAAAATGTGCGCTTGTCCAGGGGGGTTTCACTACACCAGTGCTTAAATTTGCACCAAGTAGATTCCCATACTGGGAAAATAGAAGCCTGTGGCAGATGTCACATGGCTGTCCCAGTGGCACACCTGCAAAACTGCACCTTGAGTAGATTTCCAGGCCAGCTCCTTGAGAACAGTTGAGAGTTTGCATAAATATGTAATCTGCACCCTTGCATAGGCTTGGATAGCATTCAATGTCCTTTATGCCAACTTTGGGGAGAATGGAAAGTCAGATCTCCCTATTGTGAAGGGTTAGAGTAATTATATTACTGCCCACTCCAGTTATATAGTTGAATAATAAGGTCATATAGATTTCTCGGAAGTAGTGTGCTGACACGGTTGCCCCAGTGAGATTGTACACAGCTTCAGATCTAGGCCTAATGCCATGTATGAGGACAAAAAAAATGGCTGCCCACTGCATTCCTCAATGAATCTCCTTCCTTTCTTGAATATTCACTGCACGGATAACTGGACCACCTTCCTGGCTAAATTTCGTTTCCTACCAGCTGAAGGCCTCTGAGCCTTTCCATATATTTGGCCATCACCATAATGCCACTAAGAGTATTTTTCTCTACAGTCCCGGGTATTCTTCTCAAGGGTTGGCAGTTCAGTGCACCCTTACAAACTCTGAAGTACACACGGGGTTCAAGGTGCCAGACTCTATCGTGCACCCTGCCAACTATGCAAGCCCCGAGCCACCACCCAGGTCAAGGGAGTGAATCTACATATTGTTGGTTACAGTTTTTTATTTTATTTCTGGACACTGATGGAGCACTATTTCTTTCTTATGTTATTTCACGCCCCCTTTGCTATGCGTTAATATGTGCATATCAGTTGGCGACCGAGTTATTTGCAGAGAGGGCAGGGCTGATTCACGCACTGGCAGTCAGCTGGCACGCGCTCCAGCTCTCAGCGTTCTCCCACTGCAGCCTCAAAGTAAATGTAAGGAAAACAAGATGAACATATACACAGATTTAATACAAAAAAAGGTCCGCTTTTGAGTGTGGGTGTGGAAATTCGATCTGTAATTGGGGCTGATTTTCTCCCGAGTCACAGCAGCGGGGGGAGTGTGCCATCGGCAGGGTGCCCCGCCGAGGAGGCAGAGATGTCCCAGTCAAGGTGGCTGAACCTGCCTTTGAGATGTGGGGAGGCGAAATCTGGCACAATTCCCGGTTCCTGTCCACGGTGGCAGGTTATCCACCAGCAAATGTGTGCGCTGGAGATGCCCCCCCAACGTGTCATTTCCCACATACCAAGCTTCCTAAAACATGCTGAAGGGGGGTTTCCAGCATACAAGGACACTACGGTCCCCTCACCCTCTCTGGGGTGGTCTTTCCTGGGGGTAACTCCGCCAGACACTTCTGCAGCTAGCCTGGTTTTGGTTTTGACGGTCAACACCAGGCCAGCTGCACAAGGGTCAAAATGTGACCCTTCTTTCTGAAGCACAAGGGCTTGAAGTGTGTGGGTGTTTTTAAAATGCACGTACCTGCCGCGTTCCTTCCGCTCCTCATGTTATCCCTCCCTTTTCATCCATCCGTCCTCTGCATGTCCTTCTCTCCTGGCCTTCTCTGATTGCTCAACTCTCCCATCCGTTTCCATGTCCTTGGCCCAGCTACTAGAGGCAGCCTAAACTTACTGTTGATGCCTGTGCAGCATGGCTGAGCTTTAATGATGCATGTTCTGCCTGACGCGCTCTGTTAGATGCTTCTTGGTGGCAAGTGCTACGAGGAGCCATATCCTGGTCGGATATTATGTTGCCACAGAAAGCAGCTAAGCCTAAGCCCAGAGGGTGGCCCTGAAGAAGGTACAGGACAGTCACTCCATTTGCATCTGCAATATAGCTATTCCAAAGAGGGCCGCTGTGAAGGGCCGGTCAGATCAACGCATTACTACATGACCAAAATAATGATGAGTAAAACTATTACAAATACAGGGTGTATGACAAGAATTGTGGCTGTAACATTTTTATAGTAATTTTAATATTTCTAAATATAGCAGCATTTTTTATTCTGTCTCATTCATTCCTTTCTTGTGTGACATAGTAGGTCATAGTCATAGAGAATGCAGGGTTCCTCATAGGTAATGACAATAATTTACAGGGTCACGATGTGGGTCTGTCCCTGTACGGCCAGAAGCTACTTATTCCTGACAAGATGCTATAAAGTAGGCCGCGTGGTAATTCGGGACCTCAGATTCACTTTACAAAAAGCCACAGTCCATGTACAAGACCAAGAGTATCTCCACTGCTCATCTTCATTCTTAGGTGGTACTAGTGTTCCCGCTCCTGCAGAGATGAAGCAGCTGAGATTAGGGCTCTGCGTGGAAGGCCCCATATAGCAGTGATGCTCGTGTACCGTACTGGCTGGACAGTAGGTCCTCTTGAATCTCTCCAGGGACTCTGCCGCTCAGCACTAGGGTAATGTAGTGTGTTTGGTGGAGAAGGATAATGCTGTCCATCAGGAAATGCTTGTGGTGAAAGTTTGAGTATTGCTAAGGATTTGTAAGTGAGATGTGAATTCCCAAAGTGATATAGAGCTGAGGAATTTGATAGGACAACCAACTTGCTTATGCAATCATACCCCACGTTTGTTTAACCAATTGACTTCATCGGCGGCCCGTGCAGGTAGGAGCAGGCGGGTGGGGGGAATTTCGACAGACGACGACGAGAGAAAATTAATTATTTATGTAATTTTCATTTATGGCTGCCTGTCGAATCTCCCCCAACCCGGCCCCACCACTCTTACCTGCACGGGCCATGGCTGATTGACTTTACCATTCCAAACGACTCAGCAGGGAGAGTTCTTTTGGCACTTTGAGCTTCAGCTGGATCACAGATCATGAGGATTATTAGAAGATTGAAAGTGGCCTGGGGCAAGAAAGTAATGTGGGCACTCTGGCCACATTGCCTACTTTTGCCGGGTGCCATATGCACATGGTTCTGAGTATTGGATGTACTTCAGGAGAAGGCAAATGATTGTAGCTGGCGCCCACTAACGGTAGATCCATGGAAGCTGCCTCATTATTAATGAAGTCAACAAGCTAGTATTTCATCAAAAATCTATAAATTTCATTTCATTTCAGAAATCTTTATTTCGATCACAGATCATAAAAGATGCATAACATTAGTACAACATTTTTTAAAAACGAATTAAACAACAGTGTGATCCAGTAGTTAAAACAGTGTTAAAAAGAGGGTGCATAAAATTCAGTCTGTAGCTATCAAGGAGACTTTTTATACGAGTCTTTTTACCCATCGGCTTCGGGTGTACCACATGGAAGTTAAAAATTTCGAGAGGGCAAAGACTACAGTGGGGGAGAGGTCTGTCTTTAAAACTCTATAAGCAGGTTGAAAGGATCTAAAACCCAAGTTCTTAAGTAGGGGGACTAACCAATATTTCCTGCTCCTCTCATAGCCCTTGCAGAAGAAAACAACGTGAACGTCATTCTCCTTTGGATGTGCGCACACTGGGCAAGTTTCTATGGAGGAGCGGCATGTCCAGGACGCTGTGAACGATGCTAAGGGAAGTGTTCCGTATCTCCATTGTAAGAATAATTTCCTCGTTAGTACAGGAGACATGGCATCTAGAGTACTTTCAAGATGGTAAGAATCTTTTACTTTTAGGAACAAATGGGTCAAAGATCCTTCTCGTGTGGCATCGATAGCTCTGGTGAGCAATAGTTCTTGGTATGCTCTCACAAGAACCTTTTTTGGAGTCTTTAAACAGGCATTTGTAGGATCCGTCCATAGTTCCGGATAACCAATCTCCTCTAGCATTCCCTTAACATAAATCATCCATGGAATTTGCTTGGCGTTCCGTAGGTGCAGGAATTCCTGTAACTCCTCTCTGTAGTTTATGAGATCTGGGCTGCACCACAAGCGTCTCCAAAATGTCAAGGGTTTAAGACCTAGCTCCTCAGTTATCGATCGAATTCCCATGTCCAATCTTAGGGGCAGTAGTGGAGTGCTCTGCGGTAGGGCAACGATCTGTCTCAGAAATTTATTTTCCGTTGACTGTAGTTTAGACAGATTGGTGTGTCCCCACAGCTCACCCCCGTATGTGACACCCGCGCGGGCTTGAGTTTTGTAAATATGAATGATTGGGGTTAGTGGGCGATAGGAAGATTTGTTCGCCAGACGCATAGTGCCACCCGCCAACTGAGCCAGTTTGATAGTCACTTTAGTCTGGTGTGACGTCCACGTTAGATGTTCGTTTATAGTAATCCCCAAGTATTCGATGTTATGCACACGTTCTAATTGGACTGTGCCTAACCTAGGTGGAGCTCGGTTATGGGTATTAGGATTCAAAATCATAAATTTAGTTTTTTGAGGATTAATTTCCAATCCACGCTCAGAGCAGAACTCTAAAAAACCGTCTAGGATGCGTTGGATCCCCATAGGGGATTTAGACAACAGCAGGGTGTCATCTGCAAACATGATTGCAGGCACCCTGCTGCCTGTCAACTTGGCGGCATCGGTGTTGGCAATCCTGTTCAGGTGGGCAACTACCCCGTTCACAAAGAGGCAAAACAGGGTCGGTGCAAGGACACAACCCTGTCTAACCCCTCTGCGAACGGGGAAACCATCGGTTAACTTGCCATCTTTGCCGCACCTTACGCGGGCGTAGTTGTTATAATGAAGTCTCATCAGGATTGCCAGAATATCACCAGGGACGTTTAGCTCTTGCATAACTCTCCACAGCCGTGCCCTAGGTACCAAATCGAAGGCGGCACATAAGTCTACAAAAATAGTATACAAAGTACCGCCCTCGATTACGGCTGTTCTCCAGTAAAGGAGATTCAGCCGGAAAATTTGATCTACTGTCGATACACCCTGTCGGATGTATGTCATTACAACGCACACTTTTACAACGCATGCACTTACAACGCATTTTTTACAACGCACAATCCATTACAACGCATGACATTACAACGCAGGACACTACAACGCATTTTTAAAAACTACCTTTACAACGCATTTCCATTACAACGCATACTACCTTTACAACGCATACCATTACAACGCATAATATTAAATTGCATTTAAGGTAAGTATTAGATAGTATAGGGGTAAAAATTACTATTCGAACTCCAGGGGGTGCAACAGTAGGGTAAGTGTTGGATAGTATAGGGTTAAAAATTACTATTCTAACTCCAGGGGGTGCAACAGTAGGGTAAATGTTGGATAGTATAGGGGTAAAAATTACTATTCTAACTCCAGGGGGTGCAACAGTAGGGTAAGTGTTGGATAGTATAGGGGTAAAAATTACTATTCTAACTCCAGGGGGTGCAACAGTAGGGTAAGTGTTGGATAGTATAGGGGTAAAAATTACTATTCTAACTCCAGGGGGTGCAACAGTAGGGTAAGTGTTGGATAGTATAGGGGTAAAAATTACTATTCTAACTCCAGGGGGTGCAACAGTAGGGTAAGTGTTGGATAGTATAGGGGTAAAAATTACTATTCTAACTCCAGGGGGTGCAACAGTAGAGTAAGTGTTGGATAGTATAGGGGTAAAAATTACTATTCTAACTCCAGGGGGTGCAACAGTAGGGAAAGTGTTGGATACTATAGGGGTAAAAATTACTATTCTAACTCCAGGGGGTGCACCAGTAGGGAAAGTGTTGGATACTATAGGGGTAAAAATTACTATTCTAACTCCAGGGGGTGCAACAGTAGGGTAAGTGTTGGATAGTATAGGGGTAAAAATTACTATTCTAACTCCAGGGGGTGCAACAGTAGGGTATGTGTTGGATAGTATAGGGCTAAAAATTACTATATTATGCGTTGTAATGGTATGCGTTGTAATGGTAGTATGCGTTGTAATGGAATGCGTTGTAAAGGTAGTTTTTAAAAATGCGTTGTAGTGTCATGCGTTGTAATGTCATGCGTTGTAATGGATTGTGCGTTGTAAAAAATGCGTTGTAAGTGTAGTGCGTTGTAAAAGTTGCGTTGTAAAGGTTGTTCCCCCACCCTGTCTGAAGCCCGCCTGATAGGGGGACAGGATGTCCATCTCCTCTATCCAGGCCAGAAGCCTGTCCAAAATCAGTCTTCCGAAAAGTTTTTGGGGTATGTCGATGAGACTGATAGGACGATAGTTGGCTGGGAGCAGAGGGGAACCCTTTTTGAAAATTGGAACCACCTCTGCTCCCAGCCAAGTATCGGGGACCTCCATTCCCCCCAGAATGGCATTAAATATTAGTGTAAGATATGGGACCCATATCCCTGGTTCCTGTTTGAACAAGTCCCCAGGCACCCCATCGAGTCCCGGGGCTTTTCCCGCAGCTAGACCCTTGATGGCCTCCCTCACCTCTTTTTCAGTAAAGGGAGCTCCCGTATGACTAGATGTCTTTATGCCACCAACTGTATTTTGTTCCCCCCCTACCTCAGCATAAAGCGTCTCAAAGTGGCGCTGCCATATCATGGGCGCTATGTTGGGCTCTATTGCCGAGGATAAATCCTCAGTACCATTGGCGACTATGCGCCAAAATTTGCGCGAGTCTCTGTTAGTTAGTGTTTTAACAAGGTTTTCCCAATAATCCTGGTCCCATTCCGCCCGCGCATTTTCCAGGAGCCTTTTGTAGGATCTTCTCCTAGCTTGGATTTCTTCCTTGCCATAGCGTCCTTTTATAGCAAGTAACAGATGGGCCTTGGATTCCCTGCAAGTGGCGTTATACCAGGATGTTTTGGACAGGGGGCCTTTCCTTTTCCCTGAGGATGAAAACAGATCCTGCTCTAAGGTGATGATTATGTCTGCATGAATTTGTGCAAGCTTTCCTCTATTGGGATCATCTTGCACCTCCTTTCCAATCTGAAAGGCCCTCTCCAGCAATGGGATGATCCTTGCACATAACTGCGGTATTCTATCTGGACTATTGACCAATTTCTCCCACTTGACTCTCCGCCGATTGTTTTCAAGTAAGAGCCCTGCTTTATCTTTATCCGGTCCGTAGGATGTGTCCTCGCCCCCTGGCAGGGAATAAGTCAATTCCAAAGCGTTATGGTCACTGTCCATTCTTTCAGTGACTTTGAAATCGACTATTAATGGCCACATGAACAATTTGACCAAAATATAGTCCAGTCTGGATTCGCTACCTGTTTTATTATAGGTATACATGCTAGGGATGTCTGATTTGCAGCGGCCATTGCAAGCCCTTAGGCCTTGATTAAGAGTGAGAGCAGTAATCTGCAAGGCCAAGGGAGTCCAGGCCCTAAGTGGTGGGGCCACCGTTTCTGGAACAAACCAACATGAATCTTCCTCATAGGAAGGGCCGTCACGTAGTCCAGAAAGTGGTTCATACTGTGAATTAAAGTCACCTCCCACCAAGCAGGCAAGTTCGCAAGGAATGCCTTCTAGGAACCCGGATAATTCATCTATAGTGCAAGATTCTTTTAGCATATGAACAGGCCTTGAATATATGTTAATGACTAACAGCTTAGTGGAGTCTGACCACTCGAGTAAGACAGCCAATATGTCATCCGAGGCGGTCTCTAGGCAAGTGGCGTGACAACCTAGGTCAGTTGCTACCCAGGTCGTAAGGCCCCCCGACGGCCTGCCCCTTCCCCCCCACTTTGCGGGTTTAGAGAAGGAGGCAAAGCCCGGAAATAATATTTCCTCACGTGCCCAAGTCTCCTGGAAAAGAAGTATATTTTTGGAGCTAATGTACGAGCCCCACTCTATGGAGTCTATTTTATTGGCTAGGCCTGCCACGTTCCAAGAGATCACAGTTATATGCGCCGATTGGGTGGTGTCTAGGCCTGCGGAGACAAAGTTATTAGAGTTAAGCTCAATGGGCGCCATTTGGCTAGTGGGGGAATAATTTGTGATAGAGGTTATATTAATGGGAGACAGGATGAGATCCGTCATGCCTAATACGAGAGCCGGCTTGTGTTCGACTATGTCAATTGCCCTAGTATGTATATCCGGGACTGGGGGTATACTAATCTCCATCCTGGGAGATACTATTAGAGAACTCCCCACTTCATCCACCTGTCAGTCTACCATTTCCAGACTGCTGTATCTATTGTGGGTGGGTAAATAGGCTGGATAATGTGTTCTGTGTGGCCCTGGGATTCCTCTCCTATATCCTCCACCCCCGCCCCTCCTCCGTGTAACAGTTTCCCAACCAGCCTCCCCCCCATACTGGTGGAAATGATGTATAGGTCTTCCCCTATGGTATTGGGGCACATTGCTCTCCCTGGGGCAGTTTTCCCAATCCTCCAGCAACTCTTGATGGTGCCCCCATCTCTGGTCCTCTGAATTATAGAGGCTCGAAGGGTAGAAAAATGAAAGAGGAAGTGATTGAATGTTACTGCCAAAGTCCTCGTCAGAAACCCACGTGCAGATATATGCGACTGTATTCGGGTCTCTAAAGGTGACCAGAATGCAGTCCCCACTAATAGATTTCCTGGTGTAGCCCACCCACGTTGCCCTCCTGGCCATGGAGATATCACTGGTTGTTCCTCTCGGAAGGGGTCTATTAATAGAGAGCCAGTTGATAACTTTATTCCTAAGAGAGGTAGTGGATTCGAATGTTGAGGATTTTAATTCCGGGACCCCTACCAGAACTAAGGTGTAGGGTGCTGCTTCTGGGGGGAGGTTTACAGGCTTTTGTCTGCGGTTAGGGTATGGTTTCTCGCCAATAGGTGGCGAATCACCCTTGTTATTGGTTGCGGGTATAGCAGTAGCTTTAAGCGGGGGGGTTATTTTCGGAGTGACAATTACTATAGGCTGGGTTGGAGTTGGGTCCTTGTTATCATTTAAGGGTTGCAAGGTCTTATTTAGTACAACTTGTGGAGTTTTGGGGTTTGTGAGTGGAGGCTTGTTATTTGTGGCAATAGGTGGTCCATTCCCCTTAGTGGGCTTTGGTCCTAAACCCTCTATTGTAGTTTTAATTCCACTATTGTCAAGTTTCCTTGCGTCAACAAGTTGTACAGTGGCTTTCTCAATGCTAACTAATCTAGCTTCGATTTTAATCAGTCTAGCTTCAAGGGGACTCAATAGGGACCTTAAGAGTGTGCCTATGTCCTCCAGTGTGATATCATCAGAGGTAATATCCACTGGCGCGGTATTGGTGGACTGTGGTAATGGAATTGTATTATTAATTCTAGGGGGAGTTGTCATTCCTGACTTCTCTAGCATAGAGACAGAGGTGGCTCCTTTCCCCCCTTTGCCTCTCGATTGTTTGGATTTGGGGGATTTTGTCCTATTATTTTCTTTGTTTTGGGGCCCCCTCTTCTTTTTTTGTATTGCCCCTTCTCTCACCCCCCTATCTCTATCTGTGTTAGGTTCTATAGCTTTAACTGCCTCAGTGTTCTCGGTTAGTGTTGGTAGGGTAATTTGGGTGCTAGGTAGGGCCATTAGGCTCATGTCCTCAAGGTCACTCAGCACCTCAATATTGAACTCTGGATTAGTAGTTGAGGTGCCAGGGAGTGAGCATGGTGCTTGATCAATTCTACCACTAGTTGATAGGCAGGATCTAACTTCTGGGGTTCTGGCTTGGGCCATTGGGCCCATTGAAGATCTCCTTACCCAGTCTATTTCTTGGGAGATTCTTCGCTCCAGCACCTCGATTTCCTCGATCAGAAGAGAGCCAGCTTTAGCAAAGTAGGTGTCAATAGGTCCTTTGACAGCTCCGGCCGCGGCTAGGGAAGATGTTTTACTTCTGGTTTCCCTGGTGCTCATTTCGCTGGTGGTTGAGCGGCCTAAATGTGAACATGAAAGAGGAGGGGCCCGGACCGGACTCTCACGTACTCGAACGGCCTCAAACGGCCCTCTCTTTGCCCGGTCTTCGCCCCGGTCGCTCCCGCTCGCTACCGCACAGCGGTAACTCCTATCTTTAATATAGAGCTGGGGTAGGGCGGGGGGCGTGGCCGGCAGGGAGAGCGGCCACAGGTGTGACACGCAGGGACTCCTGGGCAATGGAGTCCCTGCTAGGCTGCTCGCAGCCCTGCCGGAGTGCAGATGGTCCAGGAAGTTTCCAGCTCCCCACACGAGCCTCTCAGTAGGTGCAGGCGCAGCGGGACCCGCGCAGCGGGTCCTGCAAGGTGTAGAGTTTTCCGCGAAGAAATCCAGCGACGAAGTTAAGAAGGGTAAGAGCCTCCACACAGTGCTCTGGTCGTCCAAAAGGCAAGGTTTCCCACAGGCTAGAGGATCTTGTGCACTTTTATTCATCCAGGGGGCGTGGCCGGCAGGGAGAGCGGCCACAGGTGTGACACGCAGGGACTCCTGGGCAATGGAGTCCCTGCTAGGCTGCTCGCAGCCCTGCCGGAGTGCAGATGGTCCAGGAAGTTTCCAGCTCCCCACACGAGCCTCTCAGTAGGTGCAGGCGCAGCGGGACCCGCGCAGCGGGTCCTGCAAGGTGTAGAGTTTTCCGCGAAGAAATCCAGCGACGAAGTTAAGAAGGGTAAGAGCCTCCACACAGTGCTCTGGTCGTCCAAAAGGCAAGGTTACATTTTGCTAACGGAGAATGGTACCCCAGAAAGTGTGGCGCCTTGGGCATGCGCTCTCTCTAAGGTCCCCAATTTGATGTCACTGTTGAACATCACAAAATTGTCCTAGTTGGAGAAATCTGCAAAGGGGACCAGAAAAGAAAGCTCCAGTCTGAGCTACAATAAACCAATGGATCCCCTGTAAAGATCCTTTACAATCCCCACTGTTGAAATGCACTAAGCAGTAAAAGCCCGCGACTATCACACCGTTAGCTCGGTCAGATTACCTTTGAGGACACTGAAGTGTGTTCCAGCAAGATCCAGGCCATTTTGATTATTATTAACATTTCATTTGTATTGGTTTTTGATGTCTGTTGAGTACACCGAGCCAGATGTCTGACCCCAAGAGACTGTAGAAGCGAGTTAGTAAATGAGATGACTGAAAAAGAGGATATAAAAACGTATATAACATATAAAGCAGTAGTCATTTTCCCAAGAACACATTTTACATGAATTAGTAGTAATTAGAAATAATTAATACATATATTTAAATTTAAATGAGACCAAGGGTGGTGGAAAGGTTTGGGCTTTGACATTTGAGAATCAGGTGGGATTTTGCATGAGTGGGTGAATTGTTTTATCAAAACTAGAGAACTAGAAGAGATGGGGCAACATTTGACAGGTTCTGTAATGTGTCAGTCTCTGGTGTAGTCCAGTCTAGGTGGGAGCAAGACCTTGTACACTAGTAACCAAAACCAGGAAGGGGGTGGGTGGGAGAGCAGGAGAATCATCAGATTCTCCTTGATCGAAAGGTCACAGACACTACTCTATGTGAGTGTGCTTCAGATTCCCAATAGGACTGACAAAGTGCCTGCTGCTCCTTAAAATGCGACCATTGCAGGTAGAGTTCCTTCTTCCTACACACAGCATGCCTTGGACCTTTAAAGTTTATTGAGAAGTTAGCATTGTCAAGACGGAATTTACAAAGTCCTGACCATTGATAAATTTTGCCTCACCATTAATAAATTGCGCCTGAAACACAGTTGTTACAGAAACTTGGGCCGATGCTTCTTCCGAACCTAATCTCCTAGAGGCTCTCCCAGCGGATTTTAAAATCCTCTGGAAAGATAGAGTAGGGAAAAGGGGAGGAGGCATAGCGCTAATAGCCAGAAATGGTTTCAAAATATGGTTTAAACCAATTTTAGCAAAGTATGAAGCAGCAATCTTTAAAATCAATCTTGATAGTCAGAACACTTTTAATGGTACATTACTGTATCGGCCTCCTAGGACCAAAAATACTTTTTTAGACTCAATAGGTCAATTCCTGGAGAACAAAGCAGACCAGTCAAATTTCTCTATTTTGGGAGACTTCAATTTCCATTTGGAACATACTGCAGACAGGGAAACTGAAGTCCTTCTTGGTCATATGGCCTGCACAGGACTTAGTCAGCTGGTCAAAGGGGCCACACACTCTGCTGGGCATCGCTTGGATGGGATATTTTCAGATCATGCCAACCTAGTATGGACCAGAGCATTGCCACTAATCTGGTCGGATCACAAGGCAATTATGTTTGAAATTACCTTGCCACCTAAAATGCCCACTAAATCCTCAAATAAAGTTATCACCTTTCGACCCTGGAACAAGGTAAAGGTAGAAGAGCTAAACAAAGTGCTTACTTGTCCCCTACAGTCTGCCCCTGCTGACCTGGATGAAGCAGTGATGACCTATCACTCCTGGGTGGATTCCACAACCCGGCAGTTGGCCCCACAAACTACCCTGAGATCAGTCAGGCAATCGCCGTCAGAACCATGGTTCAATGAGTCACTGAGAACACAAAAACAAATGTGCAGAAGATTAGAAAGGACATGGAGGCTATATAGCGATGCTCAGACCAAAACAGACTACAGATTAGCCATTCAAACATATAAAAACCTCAACCTGCCGGCAAAGTCAGCTTACTTTAAAGAAAAAACAGAAGCAGCCAATGGCTGCTCAAAAATACTGTTTTCTACTATTTAAAAACTTTCTAAATCCCAGAATCCCAAGATCATGAAAGGAGCCAACAATTTTGCAACATGTTAGCAGACTCCTTCCAACAAAAGATCAAACAGGTCTTTGATGCATTTTTGCCCCAAGCTAGCCAATCCTCGATGCCCGACATGAACTCTGGTGATAGTTCTGGCTCTCACTCGAACCCTGATAGTTCTTCCATACCTACTTTTTCTTCCTTTCCGCCCGTCACTCTTGACCAGATCACTAAACTAATTCCCTTAGTAAAATCTGGATCTCCCCTTGACCCATGACCACCAAAAATTCTTCACTTAGTCCCCGAGATTATGGCCTTATCACGCTGGCCTATCTTTAATCTCATGATCTCCTCAGGGCACTTTCCCACCGAATGGAAGAAAGCTTCAAGAATTCCAATCTGGATCCCAATGACCCTTCAAACTATAGACCCATCTCTAGGTTGCCTTTCCCAGCAAAAATAATCGAAAGGTTTCTAAATGAAGAATTATCCACCTTCATCTTGGAAAGTGACATCTTGGACCCTTCACAATATGGATTGCGGGCCCATCACAGTACCGAACTGGCACTAATAACGGCCACTGAACAGCTTTGTCAGACTCTCGATAGGGAGGGGAAGAGCTGCACTTATCCTTTTAGATCTCTCAGTGGCATCTGACACGGTCAACCACGATGTGTTGGTTGACCGCCTTGCTGGGGATCAAGGATAAAGCAGTCCTCTTTATCAGTCCCATGTGGAGTCCCACAGGGTTCATTGTTGAGCCCCCCTCTTTTTAACTTGTATGTCACACCCTTGGCTGAGTTAATAAGAAACTACAGTTTCACCCTGGTGTCCTATGCTGATGGCATGCAGATCATTGTGTCAATAAACAGCTCGTCCTCTGATACTGCGTCTTGTTTCCCAGATTGTATGGGCCACATAGGAAGATGGATGTAGTATAATTGTTTGAAACTTAACTAATCACAAACGGAAGTTATGCTCTTTGGAAACCCGACTCTAATTTGGTCAGACAGCTTGTGGCCCAATCACATGGACCCTCTTCTGACACCCTCTAATAAAGTGAAAAATCTTAGGGTTTTCTTTGACACTAAGCTGTCATTCGAAACTCATATCAATCATACTACGGCGGCATGCTTTTTTATTCTTAAAATAATGAAAAAAGTACTTCTGTTTATTCTGTTTGATATAAGGAAAACAGTGGTCACAGTGTTAATTGCATCTAGGCTGGACTACTGTAACATCATATTTACCAGTGCAAGAAAGCGCAGCATCCCCAAACTCCAGATGACTCAAAATGCTGCGGCGAGAGTCCTGTTTGGGCTTACTCGCTACGAACTTTCCACGATTACCCAACAATTAACGGTAAATCGATCCCCATCTTGCTCTATGCCGACGACGCGGCAATTATGTCCCAGACTCCCATGGGGCTTCAGAGGGCTGTTTCTGAATTTTCCGACTTTATGTCAAAGAGAGGTCTAAAAGTCAACACCTCCAAAACCCATAGCATGTCCTGTGGTCTAGGGATTGGGAAAAAGCCATGTACTATCTTTTTGAATGGCAACAAATTATCCAATGTCGATAGTTTCCCTTACCTGGGCATTACTTTTAATAAGAGGGGTACCTGGAGAGCCGCGGCCCAAGCCAGAGGTTCAGCAATGTCTAAAGCAATAGGTGCACTGACAAACTTTTCAAAAAAATTAGGGGGTCGCCCAATACGCCCCTTACTCCAGATTTATCGGGCGAAGTGCACCTCAACCGGCACCTACGGGTCAGGGATTTGGGGGATTGAACCTGCCGAACAACTCCAGCGCCTTGAGAATGCTTTTCTACGTTATCTCCTGGCTGTTCCCCCCGGCACCTCTACCCATATGGTGCATACAGAACTGGGCCTTACATACATTGCAGACACAATCAACTCCTCTCCCCTCTTTGGATTAATGAAGAAACACCATTTAATAGGGAAATGATAGTAGATTGTCTAAAATTGACAGAGGTCAGGAACATTAAATGGTTGAACTATGTAAAAGGGTTATCCACTGACATCGGGCATCCGGAATTTTTTGCTGATCCATCAACCT
The DNA here is from genome assembly GCF_964204655.1 of Triturus cristatus. Classification (NCBI taxonomy): domain Eukaryota; kingdom Metazoa; phylum Chordata; class Amphibia; order Caudata; family Salamandridae; genus Triturus; species Triturus cristatus. The sequence goes on from NC_140580.1 coordinate 968,900,761, forward strand.
TAACTCACATATCCAAAGCCGAGCTAAAGCGACTCGTTTTAAATCATCTGCAACGCAAACGCTGGCTCTTAGAAACACAGAAGTCCACCATTGTTGATTACCAAAATTTGATCACTGTGACTGGCACACAGCAATACTTATTACTAGAACCATCTCCATTCACCCGCATGCTCCTGACCCGTCTTCGCACCAACACGTTCTTTAGACTCCTTACTTTTCCTAACCCAAACTGCTGGGACACTGACCTACAAAAATGTCCTTGCGATGGCCTCTCGCCCCAATCCAATATCCATTGCATCCTTTTCTGCAGATTTTATCATCTGCCAAGGACTACTTTTTTTAAACCACTGTTGAGATCCTGGGGTATACGCACATGCAAATTGGCATACTGCAAATTAATAACCTTGGAAACCCCTTTAGTCCTGGCAGCTATGTCATCTTACCTGAAAATGACGATGAGGCTGAGGTCATCAATGCAACCCTAACCTGTCTTACACTCTGTTGCTTAGCTGTACTTATCTTTTTAATCTCTGTGATTTTACTTATGTTATTAATTGTATGTAATTTTAGCTGTTTTAAGGATTTTTATTCATGTGTACTTTTTTGATATTGTATTTACATATCGAATAAAGCTCAGTATCTATCTATCTATCTACTCGCTACTATTCAGTCTCTAGGGCTCTCACAGAGCTACAGTGGCTGCCTATCAGCAAACGCATTCAATTCAAAGTTTTATGCATTGCTTTTAAAACTAGACATGCCCTTGGTCTGTGGCAACTGTCACAATTTTTCAAATCCTACACTCCAGCTAGACCACTTAGATCGTCAGACAGTGGTAAGTTGATCATCCCCAAGGCATATAAAGTAAAATGGGGAGGAAAAAGCTTTGGCTATACTACCACTAAGCTCTGGAATTTTCTTCCTGTAGCTCTAAAAAAAGAACCCAATTTGCTTACATTTAGGAAGGGATTGAAAACCTGGCTATATTAGGGTGCCTCCACTGCAACATCTATCATCTGTATGCTGATTAAGCGCCTAGACACCTCCGGGTATATGTAGTGCTATACAAAGTCTTCATTTAATTTCATTACATAGTAGATTTAAGGCCGAAATGCAGTGTTTCATTTTCTTTTTTAAGATAGAGTTTAGGTGTCGTTTGCAGTTTAGTAAGAAACAGAGAGATGATAATACCAGTTCTCCACGTGTACTAGGCAGTGCGCGAGGGCTCAGAAAGCATGGCCTGATGGCTCTGCAGGTATGATTTTGTCCGAGTTGGGGTGTGTGGATGGGGATACAGCTTTGCCAATGATATGCCTTTGGTGCTGTGCTGTGCGCGCCATGATGCACAAGGTCTGTCTTACATGTCTTCCTGGGGCTCTGGTCCCTGTGTAGATATCTAGACTGCAGGAGCTCTGCGGCAGGTCAGGTTGAGACATTGCATTTGTACTTATGGATTGCATGACATTTTAGTAAATTGCAATGCAAAATATAAAGGGAATATATTGCATCAAACATTGTTAAATGAACATGCAAAATATTAATGTATACCTAGCACTGTCTCGTGCACACAGTGAAGTGATGATGGCCGGCAAAAGCAGATCAATGAGAAATGCCGAAGTGGAGACATGAGGGACCCATAGAAGCCTATACGCTTGGATCTTTAGATAACTGATAGTTGAAGTGCATTGTTAACTAGTATCTGCAGAGTCACTCTGTGAATTGCATGGTCATCTGAGCAGACAATCCCTGATCACAGCATGAATAGAGCAAAACCCGAGGACAAGTGCTGCAGAAAGGCAAGATGAAAATTCAGCTATTTTAAAATCGCTCACAGATGTAAGCCAAAGATCAGTGACATAGTCCATGTGCTGTGGGCCAAAGATTGTAAACACTGGCCTGAGGCCTGGAATCAAATGAATGCTGTCACTGTTCTGCAGAGGAGACAACTGGGAGTCCTGCATGATGTCTTGGGGCTGAAAGGCTCATCCTTCACTGCAGGGACAGGGATGACACCATCTCTGGCAGAAGCCGATGTAGTTGTCAAGAGTGGTCAATATTAAATGGTAACATGTCATTCTATATAAGGCACGTTGTTCCACCCTTTCAACACCTCAATCTACTTATCTTTTGTATCTCATTTTACCTTTTCTGTTAGTCCCTCTTTCTGTGTTTTCTCCTACTCTCATCATTTCTTTTTGAGTGTTTCCTTTGCTCTGCATGTAAGCCTACCTCTCATACCCCTCGGCCATAACATTCACTAACAGTATAATTTTCGAGCATTGATCTGCAGACAGAAAAAACTCATAAACAACTAATTAAGTTTTAGTGAGATCCAATTTATCAGTCCATTGGCAGCCGCCACATAGCTGCTCATGTGGGGATTCACTATGCCAATGCCACTGTCAGTGCATAATTTGAGCCAGTGGTTTCTGGTGCTCGGCACTTGCACCTAATTGTCAACACTGCCGCTTATGACAATCTACCACAAGGTGGCACTGTCTGGCTAATTTAGAGATGCTCACAAAAACAGTTAATTATTAATTGAATATGCATTAAAAATGACTATTACCTGTTGCCCAAGCCATTCTTATAGCATTGGGTGCCTGGTATAGTCCAAATCATCACACTTGTAGCAGTCTGAGGGTTAGTAGTTGTGTTGTTGCTATCATTGGCAGCATTGCAGGGGTAATGTGTGGTGCAAGCTGCAGTGACCTCCTGGTGAGAGCCCGGGCACTTATTGTTTTACAAATTAAGCAAGGGCCATTGTGCATGTGTCAATGCTTGTTTCCACTCAAGTTATTCTTTCCATTGACATGATCTCCTGCTACTTCTGCTCCAGGGCTCACGTTGTGGGGTCAAGGGTTACCTTCACCTGTTCCTCTGTGACAGTGGTGAATCTGATGCCTAGGACATTTCACTTTTACATAAGAAGTCCTGGATTAGGGGTGTTGTTGAGGTGTCTTTCTCCATGGGGACGTGGACATTTTACAAGATACCACTTGCTGCCCAAGGCATTCCCCTTCTAAATAGCCTATCCTGGATTCTGGGCAAAGTTGAGGTGTCATTCTCCAGGGCAATGTAGCCATTCCATAAGTTACTACACTCAATGATAGGTTTCATCTATCATCATTTAGTTCACTATTTGCTAATCTTAGGTCTCTTTTCCTTCCATTCATCTGGTAATAAATGCCACTAAGATACCCTGTTTCTTGAGCTGTGATTCGGTCTATTGAGAAGCAATCCCTGGCTTTGCAGTTTGTAGGCATTGGTGTAATTGACACGTGTGTCTGTTCCTTTGCACTGCTGAGCATGTCATGTTTGGTGCAATCATTGCCACATCTTGTGCCCTTTGGACAGTTGATAGATTTTCTCCAACACAATTTCTGTCACACCACTCAGTTCCCTTGGATTATTACTTGTTTCTTTTTCCATTAGACTCGCCCGACTCCCCACATGGATTCTAACCATCTGCACGGCCACCAGCCTGTCTTCAGATCATGCTGCATTATGGAGGCGATTACCTTGCACATCATAGATGATGCCTCCCTGAATATAGCTGAATATGAACTAAGCATCCTGATTTTGCTGGACTTTTCAGCTGCCTTCAACACAGTTGACCACCCCACCCTCATCCCTCATATGTTCACTGGTTCTCCTTCTACCTTTCCAACTGACATCAGTTTGTTCACATGGGCACCCACTGGTCCCGAATGGTCCCTATCACCTGCGGAGTCACTCATGTTTCCGTACTGTCCCCTGTCATCTTCAACATCTACATGGAGCCTCTTGGTGGCCTACTCACAGAAAACAGCATCAAAATTCACCAATATGCTGATGATACACAACTCTATTAACAGTGTCCTCTACTTCAGACATCCAAAGCCTCAAACATTGACTCCACATTATCCAGACCTGCACATCCTGGGCTTACTTGAAGCTCAACCCAACCAAAACAAATTTCTTTTATTAGAAGTAGAAGTGAAATTGTTTCTTCCAGAAAGCAACTTCAGTAGTTCTGCTTAATGCCACTTACTCTTGCATCTGGAAGGTGGTATGGTCTTGCTCCATGGCCTCCCAGATGCTACACTGGCACCCCTTAAGAGCATCCTGCATGCTATAGCATATCTATTGTGGGGGCTGTAGGAATATAGATATACCACTCCCATCCTCATTGAACTTCTCTGGCTTCCCTTGCTGGCATGCACAGATTTAAAAACCACTGTCATCATTTACAATGCGATCACTACCACCACCCCCACTGATCTTGCAGACAAGCTCATTATCTTTGGTGTTTCCTAGCACACCAGCAGCCAAGACAACATCAGATGCAGACTTAGAAGTGTAAAAAAAGAAAAAACAAGGCAGCAGGCCTTTTCCCTCTATGCACCCAGGATCTGGAACAGCATCCTTCCATCCATCAGGACCACCCATGTCTGCTCTAATTTAGGAAAGAGCTGAAAATGCCCCTCTTTAAAGAGCAGCACATCACAATACAATAACAGTCCACAAACCAGCTATCTCGCTAATCACCCGTTGACTTTGTCCTTTTCTTTAATCCTGTACAGTGCTCCACTGCCTTTTGTCTAGATTTGCACTATAGTAATACTACATGCATACATATTACATGTTTGATTTTGGTCCTAGAAACCTCTACTCTAGAAATACTATGGTGCTTATTTCAAGTTTGTCAGATGCAGAACATCCCAAAGAAATCGACAGGTCCCCAATCCACTCTATTTAGAATGTTCAAATATATACATTCTAAACAGGGTGGAAGGGACTTTTGCCAATTTTTGGTGAATGCCACACATCCAACAAACTCAAAATATCCCCAACGCAGGACATAAACGTGAACAATGGCAGAGTAAGACACAATGTGATTTTTCTAGTGAGTGAAATATATTTACTTCTCATAGCATGGCAGGAGGCAAGCTTTGAGCCCCTGAGCTTGTGACCTTGAGTACAGACCAGTTTCTAGATTTTCATAGACATGAAGGACCTTTTTTTAAATTTATTTTTATTGCAACGCTGCATTGTTGTCACAGGACATATACTAACCCTGGGCGGACAACTACGCTACGCTAGCAAAGCTTACATAGTTTGTGCTACTTCTCGCTACGCGAATTGCATGAGGCACAGTGCAAAATCGCGTAGCGTAGTTGGCATTTTTTGCTCGCTCGCGGTCCTCAACGTCAAGCTGGCGACCGCGAGCAAGGAAAATGACATCCCAGCAAGACTTTTTCCTCGTTCGCGATCAGCAACATCAAGTTGCCGATCGCGAGCGTGGAAAATAAACCTCCCGGCGACATTCTCAACGCGGGGAGGTCAGGTTTCTCATTGCGAGTGGTTGCGTATGCTCACGACTGCTCGCGATGAGAAACTACCAGTCTGCGTTGAGAAAGCTGCCGCTCGAGTAAAAATCTACTCGAGCGGCAGAAAACCACCTTTTGCACTGTGCAAGATGCCGTTTGCAATGATTGCACAGTGTGGACAAGCGTCTGGCACCGTGCAATCATCGCGAACAGCGTACTACGCAGTTCGATTAGTGCTACGTGTATCTCGCGAAGTGCACTTCGTGTAGCTACGCGTAGCGCAACTACCCGAACTACGCCCAGGGTTAACATATACATCTCATAAGTCTTACAATCTGCCCATAAGGCTATTTGAGAGATTTACTTCTCAGCATGCTATTCAAACACTCACTCTCTTGCTTCTAAGTTATAACAATGGATGTATAATCCCTCTATGGCGCTCCGGAGTCCTCACACCCTGGATGAAGATCCTTCATAAGGTTTTGGACAGGGACCAATGTAAGAGGTGCTCCCAGATGGACATTTCCCACATGGTAAACAGGTAAACCCTACTGGCTGGCCATTAGACACAGTCACACACAGAACAGAAATTCTGTCGCACACAAGGCACATTGCCATTAAAAGCCAGACTAAGTAGATATGCATAAATACACACAGAATGCACTGCTGTATTCTAGACTGGCACTTTAACTGAATATTCCTCCCCACAAGAAGAAATCCATCGCTGGAATCTCCTTTTTCCTACAGGCAGCAAAATAATGGAACACTCACGCATGTTTCACTGCATCTGAAGTGCAGTGGCACATAATACAATGAAAGTAGTCCTTAATCTGTGAAATTGTTCCTTTGTTGCAGGTTGGGGCACCGGCACTCATTTTTGGGCACTGGGGCTTATTTTTCAACTTTAGACTTTTACCCCTAGCAAAGAAGAGAAAGAGAGAAGTAGGAAGTACGAGACATATAGGAAAACAGTGCCAAAGGAGAAAGCTGTCAAGTAGTGCACCCAGTGAAGGTCTCTCTTGTTTCCTTCATAATTGCCTAAAGAAAGGTGTGACTTTTCCCAGAAGCCACAGTGCCACCCAAAGAAAGGTGTCACTCTTCCCAGAAGCCACAATGCCATCCTGCAGTTTACATACACATGAAAGGTCTCAGGTATCTCCTTAAGAGGCTCACAGGAGGAGAGGAAAATACCACAGAGGGCAGAAAAATTCTATTTGCAGTATAGATGGTTCTTGATTGAAAAAGAAGAGGTTTACAAGTGATAGAAAGCAAGACACCAAAACTACCCTAAGTCAAGCACCGAAAGAAACTAGCATAATCTTCTAGATGAATAATCTAACAGGGAAAAATAGCTGCAGAATAAAAGGAGCACATATCAAGATCAAAAAGTATCTAGGATGTGTGATGAATGCAGTGAAAAACATAGGGGAGTCAAAAGTGTTCTTCTGACACATCCTTCTCGGATCCAAGCACCCTCGTATATGAGTAGAATAGTTAATGACTGCACAGGAAAGTAGTTGGAAACTAGGCCTGGGTGACATTTTAACTACACCGGAGTCATTGGCATAATTTTGGTAATTTCATGTAACAAAATGTATGCAAAATTACTGAGATTATGCCATTGCACCACATTGAGCAATTTCAGGTAGAAATCTAAGCACAAGATATATCATTTGGGTAATGGCATTTCGGGAGGATTTTTGAGCGTAAAACTATAAATCAGAACGCGAACAGCACTGTTTTTAAAGCTAACAGTAGTTAATTTAACATGGGTGGTCAACAAACATTTCAGGATGATTTTTTACCTGTACAGACCGTTCAGACAATTTTTGAGTGCAAAACTCCAAATCTGAATGTGAGTGGCAGTGTTTTGAATTAGAGCGATCGAAAATCAACTCAAAATTAAATTTTCGATTTAAATTTTTACCCGAATGGACCATTCAGGTACATCTTTGAGTGCAAGATGCATATCACGTAATTTTGTGTACATTTGCAATCATTTCATTAACTGATGCTCCACATAATCACTCAAGTTATGCCCTTTCTTATTGAAATCCATCTTGGAAGGGAAACTCTGGCAACACAAATTGGAAAGACGGCCATCTTGGCTACAATGAAGACAATTGTAACTACATTCACTGTCACAGACAGAAAAATGGCAATGTTCTTGCATGGGAGGTGCAAGACAGAATATCCTTGACCCACCTGATATCTCTGATCCTCCACACTACTGTAGTCCATCCTTTTAACTCTCAGTCCGACATCCTGGACTGTGCACGAAGCAGCCAACCACCAGCAGAAACTTTTCCCATCTGCTGTCGCGGAACCAAAAGACCAGGCCACCACCTAAGCATCTCCTAAAGAGACTTGAAGATTCAGGTGGAAGAAGAAAGAGACCTGAGTTGAAATCAAGAGTATTTTCCCCTGGCCCTTAGTAACCCCAGCATTCAGCAATGCTGGTGATGGGTGTCAAAAAAAACGTTTGCCCTCTTCGCCTTGCTTCGTTGTTTTTACAAATTAAGCACTGGATAAGGGTACTACTTTGTTTCATGCACCACATCGAAACATTCTGGCAAAGGCTGCAACACACACAAACCCACACTCTTACAAAGAACCGACTGCCTAGTAGTGGTATTTAGCTTCTCCAATGAGTAGCTCATGAGCGACTGGTAGCTCTCCAGCTACCTGTCAACAGATCTCATGTGCATCACAGCCCACTAGATGAGAAGCTTTTGCTTGGTTGATTGAAAGCATCGATGCCGAAATGTGTGAATTTTCAGAACTCATAAGCTGATGTTTGGAGAACTTCCAAAATACATCGAGATCCGGATTTTGAGTGATAAATCAAGTGGCGGGGCTTATATCCAATATTACTATTGTGCCAGGGCATTACACCTCTGGATGTAATGAGGTGGTCAGTGCTAGTAATTTTGCATATGATAGCCACTGATGTAATCTTGCCTGATGTGGTCAGTATTACAACACTAATAATGTTAGTAGCTCGGTATGATGTTAATTGAACATAAGTAGCTCTTATTACACAAAAGGCTGGAGACCCCCGGCCTGGATATAGACCACTACATTATACGGTTAAAATGCTGAGCCACTGAATTGCTCGTGCCAACAATAACCACTGGTGCAACAGGAAGGAAATAGGGACGCGGGCAGATGCCTGTGTTAGCATCATTCTTTCATAAAGCACATTATACGGATGCTGCCAGAAGCGCACATCAGGCTACATTTGGGGCCACATCACACTCGGATTAAACATGCATTTACGCTCAATCTATGTTCGAAGCACGAGGGCCGTTCCCTCTTTTATCAGGGGAACTATTCTCAGCACATCCACTGCAGGAGGAAAATGATGAAAGGCGGATATTCTGCAAGTTCGTTGCTTTCACCCACGCAGTTCTACAAGGGGAACTCCCTCCTGCGACCTCTGGGCGAGGTGTTCTGCTCCAATATGGGCCCAAGTAATTGATTTTCCACATCTTTTGCTGTCCGCCTTAGACTTTTTATATCTTATTTTGAGCTCCAAATTTCGGCAACAGCTGGTTCCGGCACAATTACTGGGACATCTGGCAGCCCCTGCGCAATTATGCATCACTGCAGGAGGGTGCGCAGGGCCCTGGGCTGCAGCACACCGAGAGAAATCAAGGCAATTAACTGACAAGCGTGTCCTGGAGAATTAAACATGTGTAAAAGGAGGAAGATGGAGTGCCCCCACGTGAGGGGAAATCTGATTGGGTGCGGAGAGCCTGTGCGCCCTGTCATGTCATGAGGGTAGGGTGTGAGTGTCGGGGGTATGAGTGCAGATCTCTGAGGGATCACTGGGTCTATGTGCACCTGGGTATTAAAGGGTGGAAGAGGGAGTGTGGGAGGTACTGAGGGCCACCAGGTCATGTCTACAGGAGGGTACCGAGGGCTTCCAGTGTGAGTGCAGAGCTCTGAGGGCTCTCTGGGTATATGTGCACCAGGGAATTAAAGGGTGGAAGGGGGAGTGTGGGAGGGTCTGAGTGCCACCAGGGCATATCTACAGGAGGGTACTGAGGGCTTCCAGTGTGAGTGTAGAGCACTGAGGGCTCTCTGGATATATGTGCACCAGGGTATTAGAGCCTGGAAGTGGTAGTGTAGGAGGTACTGAGCGCTACTAGGGCACATCTACAGCAGGGTACCGTGGGCTTCCAGCGTGAGTGTAGAGTCTTGAGCGCTCTCTGGGTATAAGTGCACCAGGGTATTAGCGCCTGGAAGTGGTATTGTGAGAGGTACCGAGGACATATATAAAAGCTGGGTACCGTGGGCTTCCAGTGTGAGTGTAGAGCTCTGAGGGCTCTCTTGGTATATGTGCACCAGGGTATTAACGCCTGGAAGTGGCATTGTGAGAGGTACTGAGGGCCACCAGGATATATATACAGCAGGGTACCGAGGGCTTCCAGTGTGAGTGTAGAGCTCTGAGGACTCTCTTGGTATATGTGCACCAGGGTATTAGAGCCTGGAAGTGGCATTGTGAGAGGTACTGATGGCCACCAGGATATATATACAGCAGGGTACCGAGGGCTTCCAGTGTGTGTGTAGAGCACTGAGGGCTCTCTGGGTATATGTGCACCAGGGTATTAGCGCCTGGAAGTGGTATTGTGAGAGGTAGTGAGGGCCACCAGGATATATATACAGCAGGGTACCGAGGGCTTCCAGTGTGAGTGTAGAGCTCTGAGGGCTCTCTTGGTATATGTGCACCAGGGTATTAGCGCCTGGAAGTGGTATTGTGAGAGGTACCGAGGACATATATAAAAGCTGGGTACCGTGGGCTTCCAGTGTGAGTGTAGAGCTCTGAGGGCTCTCTTGGTATATGTGCACCAGGGTATTAACGCCTGGAAGTGGCATTGTGAGAGGTACTGAGGGCCACCAGGATATATATACAGCAGGGTACCGAGGGCTTCCAGTGTGAGTGTAGAGCTCTGAGGGCTCTCTTGGTATATGTGCACCAGGGTATTAGAGCCTGGAAGTGGCATTGTGAGAGGTACTGATGGCCACCAGGATATATATACAGCAGGGTACCGAGGGCTTCCAGTGTGTGTGTAGAGCACTGAGGGCTCTCTGGGTATATGTGCACCAGGGTATTAGCGCCTGGAAGTGGTATTGTGAGAGGTAGTGAGGGCCACCAGGATATATATACAGCAGGGTACCGAGGGCTTCCAGTGTGAGTGTAGAGCACTGAGGGCTCTCTGGGTATATGTGCACCAGGGTAGTAGCGCCTGGAAGTGGTACTGTGAGAGGTAGTGAGGGCCACTAGGATATTTGTACAGCAGGGTACCGAGGGCTTCCAGTGTGAGTGTAGAGCCTCTGAGGGCTCTCTGGGTATATGTGCACCAGGGTATTAGCGCCTGGAAGTGGTACTGTGAGAGGTAGTGAGGGCTACTAGGACATGTCTACAGCAGGGTACCGAGGCCTTCCAGTGTGAGTGCAGAGCTCTGAGGGCTCTATGGGTATATGTGCACCAGGGTATTAAAGGCCGGAATCGGGCACGTCTGAGGTACTGAGGGCCACCGCCACCGGGACATATGTATACAGCAGGGTATCGAGGGCTTCCAGTGTGAGTGTAGAGTGCTGAGCGCTCTCTGGGTGCACCAGGGTATTAGAGGCTGGAAGTGGGATTGTGAGAGGTACTGGGGACATATATACAGCTGGGTACTGTGGGCTTCCAGTGTGAGTGCAGAGCTCTGAGGACTCTCTGGGTATATGTGGACCAGGGTATTAAAGGCTGGAAGCCGGAGTGTGGGAGGTACTGAGGGCCACGGGACATATATACAGCAGGGTACCGAGGGCTTCCAGTGTGAGTGTAGAGCTCTGAGGGATCACTGGGTATATTTGCACCAGGGTATTAAAGGCTGGAAGTGGTATTGTGAGAGGTTCTGAGGGCCACCAGCACATGTCTACAGCAGGGTACCGAGGGCTTCCAGTGTGAGTGCAGAGCTCTGAGAGCTCTCTGGGTATATGTGCACCAGAGTATTAAAGGCCGGAATCGGGCGCGTCTGAGGTACTGAGGGCCACCGCCACCGGGATATATGTATACAGCAGGGTATCGAGGGCTTCCAGTGTGAGTGTAGAGCTCTGAGGGATCACTGGGTATATTTGCACCAGGGTATTAAAGGCTGGAAGTGGTATTGTGAGAGGTTCTGAGGGCCACCAGGACATGTCTACAGCAGGGTACCGAGGGCTTCCAGTGTGAGTGTAGAGCTCTGAGAGCTCTCTGGGTATATGTGCACCAGAGTATTAAAGGCCGGAATCGTGCGCGTCTGAGGTACTGAGGGCCACCGCCACCGGGACATATGTATACAGCAGGGTATCGAGGGCTTCCAGTGTGAGTGTAGAGTTCTGAGAGCTCTCTGGGTGCACCAGGGTATTAGAGGCTGGAAGTGGGATTGTGAGAGGTACTGAGGACATATATACAACAGGGTACCGAGGGCTTCCAGTGTGAGTGTAGAGCTCTGAGTGCTCTCTGGGTATATGTGCACCAGGGTATTAGAGCCTGGAAGTGCTATTGTGGGAGGTACTGAGGGCCACAAGGACATATCTACAGCAGGTTACAGAGAGCTTCCAGTGTGAGTGTAGAGCTCTGAGTACCTCTTGGTATATGCGCACCAGGGTATAAAAGGCGGGAAGTGGAAGTGTGGGCAGTACTGAGGGCCACAAGGGCATATCTACATCAGGGTACAGAGGGCTTCTAGTTTGAGTGTAGGGTAGAGAGGACCATGGGCTGCCAGGATAGGAGTATAGGGTACAGAGGTCATCCAGGGCGTGAATGTAGAGCGCGGAGGGGTACAAAGGTGTGTTTGCAGCAGGGTGCTGAGACAAGAAGTGTGCAGGGTAGATGGGGGCCCCACTAAATGTCTACATCATTGTACCGTGTGTTCCAGGATAGGTATGTAGGGTACAAAGGGCTTCCAGGGCAAGAGTTTAGAGCACTGAGTGGTACCAAGGTGCATTTGCAGCAGGGTCGCAAGAACTTGATGGGGTGGCGTGCAGGGTACTTAGTGTAGAGGACTGTCCGAGTATCATTGTAAGGGACTGAGGGTATCCAGAGCACAATTTTGGAGGACTGAGTGCTGCCTGAGTATCATTGTAAGGGACTGAAGGTATGCAGGGCATAAGTGTAGAGCAGTGAGTGGTGCCTGGGTGTGTGCTGCAGGCTACTAATGGCTGAAAAAGTAACTCAGTCGGCGCCCAGGGCCGCCCTTTCATGTCTGCCAGGGCTGCCAGGCTATGGACTGATGGCTTCTAAGAGCTGCCAAGGCAGAAGTACTGGGGAAGGATGGCTAACAGGGCACGAAGATAGGATGCTGAAGGATGCAGCGGAGTGACCACTGTCGCATAATGTGTGCAGAAAGTGTACTTGAGATGTCTGAGCACGTGGAGTGAGTACTGAGTATTAAGATCTGTCTCAGTGCGAGTATATAGAGTACTATTTGGGGTCATAACGTTTGAGTAGGGAGCCTTACAGCATGTATGCAGGGTGTTGAGGACTAGAATGGTACTGTGCAAGGAACCAAGGTTGGTAAGGGCATGCATGCAGAGTGCTAAGAGCTGTCAGGGCACACGTCAGAGCACCTGAACAGTGTACTGAGGGTTACCGGGACACACGTGAAGAACGCAGAGGGATGCCATGGCACCTATGAATGGTACACAGGGTTGTCAGATACATGGAACAGGGACAGAAGGCAGTCAGTGTAAACACAAGTGTCTGCTGTGATATTAGGGACTGTTATGTCGGGTATGCAGGGTACTGAGGGTCATCATGGCGCCAGTACAATGGAGCAGATAGCTGTTATATTTTTGCAGGGTACTCATGGCTACCAAGTCATGTCCGCCAGCCGGAGTCATATCAGGGCGCGTGCAGGAAAATGAGTAGGCTATCCTACAATGGGTTGGGGGAGGGGGTCTGCGCCTGCGCCCTCAGGATCTCATGGTCCAGGGAGGTATGACCTGCTTGCACCAGCCAATGGTCCATGTGCATGAATAACATTAAAAGTGACACCTTTCTCAAGTTTTACAGACCTCAAATGCCCTTGTGACTGCTCCCTCTCAGATATTCTTCAATTCCTCCACTACTTGATAAGGACATGGCCAATAACGAGGCCAAATAAAAAACATCACTGAAATATGAATGAATTTCAGATCAGCTTCACCTTTTGAAATGTCAAGAAGAGCAGCAGAGACGACAGGGGAGATGAAACCGCCCTCGAGCTGCGTTGGTCTGATGCACAGAACACCTTTGTATCTGAATTAATGGAGCTTCCTCCCAAGCTCGAATAATCATTGCTGACAGCTCCAGCAAACAACTCTTTAGCATGGACCACAAACTGGAGGTGAGCAACTCGACAACGTGAATCAATCTCATTTCAAAGTTGGCATCCTCAATGAAAAACCCTGCACCTGCAGCACTCGTCTACCGCTGTCTTCCACCAATCCACCCCTAACCGTGTATCTTTCTGTGAATGTACCATATCATACCGTCCGAGGTAACCAGAATTATCAGCTTTCCAAAACCTATGGTCCATGCACCAAACCCTGCAAATCAAAAACCATAAAAAAACTTCAGCCTGCCATCGAACCCAATATCGCACACTACACCTATGCCTTTTGTAGTGACATTGCATGTCTAGACCACCAAACTCTTAATCAGGCCCCTATTCTCAAAAGGTACTAAACAGATTTACCCTAAACCAAGATGGCACAATTCTTTAGTAAAATGTTTGGGGTAATTCAAATCAGCTGTTTTTTTCAGTATTGAAGAGCAAAGTATCTTATTGTTAAAATGAATATTCACACTTTTGGGACTCCCAATTTTTCTTTATGTTTGCCCCGCCTGATGGATCTGTGCAAAACTTACTATAAATGATCCAAACTGGATGAACATTTTCTTGGTAAGTTTTGTGCAGATATGTCAAATGTTAGCTCTGGCAACTATAACTAATGCCCCAGCCTTGCACAGTTTTCTCATCAATTATTTCATTGCAAATGTTTAAGTGATATTTTTAATGATGTCTTACAAGATGTCATGAGTGATGTAATATGTGGGGTAATTAGCAGTGTTTGGCGACAGTGCAAGTTAGAGTTACATCAGGGCATGTGTTATAGTTAGCAGAGCTAACTTACTGGAGGCATGGGGAGGGGAGGCCACATGCCCTCCTCTCCCAAAAATCTATCTGTCCCACTCTGCCTGGCAGTGGCCAAACCCAGAGTTTTTTTTCTCAAAAAGACATGTGAGAGCCTTCACTTTCTTTTTAATTTTGCAGTTAATTTACCACTCTTCTGGGAATTTGCGGCAAAAACGTAAAAAAAATGTTTTGGTCAGCAGACCCCACTACCACGTCTAGGGGGTCAGGGTATCCCTACGTATCCCTTATGTCCTTTTTTCAACTTTTTCTGAACATATATAAATATAAATTTATATGTATGTGTGTTTGTATATATTACCTACTGGCGGTCGCCAGTAGGTAGTTATAGTTAGGACCCTGTTTCCATAGGAAATCCGCAACATTCTATTTGGAATAACTTTGGCGCCGGTCGACGAATCCTCGCGAAGTTTTCAAAATAGGTGGGGCGCTACGCTCCGCTCCTACCCTGAAAGTCTCGGGGGGATTCGTCAAGCGGGGGCAGAGATAAAAGGGGGGTCCCAAAACGCGTTTTTCCCATGCATTTTTCCATAGGACCTTTAGACACAGCTACAGCCCGAACGGCTGAACAGAATTACTAGAAATTTGGCAGAGAGGTAGTCATCAGGTCAAGGAAGTGCCTTTTGTAGGTTTGGTGTAAATCTGTTCAGTAGATTCTGAGAAAATAGCCTTTAAATCAATATATATATCTGAGCCAGCTTACGGTGCGCTTACGGTGCGCTTACCGTACGCGTACGGTAGCGTGCGCGAGCGCGATTCTGATTGGCTCTTAGATCTTAGTAAACATTCGAATCGGTCGAAACCAGGAAGCGGCGGCCGCCATTTCGTGTGTTTCACTCAGAAAAAAAGAGTGATATCTTGAAAAGGGGGCAAGGAGGAGAGTTACAGACCCCCTAACATTTGTAAGGGGGTCAAAGAAGGACAGAAAAGTACAAAGAAAACATTTATTGATTTTAAAAAAAATCGCGGGGTACGCGTACAGTAAGCTTACCGTACGCGTACGGTAAAAAAAAAAAATTAAAAATTAAATTAAATGCAGATTTAAGTGTTTAGATATTAGGGGGCTCTAAAAAGAGCCGTTGTGTTTATGAAGTGATTTTTTAGTGGTACCTACAAGTAAGTACTGATGCAGAGACTAAGGTTCAAGAGGAAGACTCTGTTCCCTTCATCATTGAAGTGCACACCATCTCCTCTATAAATGTCTTGCATGTCGTAACGCAAGTTGTTGTGGTAAATGGAACCCATACCATAGTCACGGAGGAAAGCAGAAACAGATTTGTTGACATGCTTTCTTGCTTTGTCAATCTGCGGACAGAAATGATTGGACCAGTTCCATTTTTGCCTTTGTTAGAAAACACAAAGGCAGTTTTTGGGAAAAGTGAAAACAGTTGTGCAAAGGTCTCCTTCATAAGCATTTCCAGACCTACCCCAGTCAAAGTGCCTAGGTCATTGCCACCACAGTGCACTATTATGAGGCCAGGGTGTTGGATTTGCATGAAGGATTTCACCAATGGCATCAATTGGTGCCACTTTAACCCTCTCTGACCAATCCATTTAATGTCTACATTTGGTAAAGCAAGGTCTCTCACCATACCTGTTTTCTCTGCATACTTTTCACTCCAGAAGACATAGCTGTGCCCTACAATCCACACTGTGAACATCTTCAAAGGAGAACTGGATGCACTCAGGAGGTGTAATTCAGTAGAATGGTAAAAAGAAATGAAAGACAGTTTGGAAATGGAGGCATACATATTTTTTTCATAAAAAAAAGAACTGATTGGCTGTTTCATACCATTCTAGAATAAAAACTAGGCTGTATGTGTAAATTAATAGAAGCATGTTTTGTATTGGTACAGAAAAATGTGTTACCAAAGAACAGTACTATGGATTTGCTGTTAGGTTTGAAAAGTCAAGCACTCTTGCTCTGTGGAATTGAAACATTGTTTGGTGAACTTCTGACCTAACTCCACACAGCAGTGTTCCATGAGCTGTTGCTATGGTAGCAGGCAGAAGTCAAGTTGGGGGAAGGGTACTTTTGGAAAAGGGTTGGTTTTCAACCAATAGAAATGTGTGATTACATTTGAAAAAAAGGGGGAAGCACTGAGATTTGAAACTTACATGTAGATGTGTGGAAAAAGAGAGGGAAACTTTGCCATTATCTGGTTCTGCTGAGAGGAGAGAGGTGTAAAGAACAGAGATCCTGGCTCTGATAATCTGCTGTTTGAGTGCCACATTTCTTTCACAGCTAACTAATTTTAAAGGTGAGTTTAGAGTTTGAGAGGGGATGTATATGGTAAATTAAGAAATGAATAATAGAAATGGAATTCCTTTTGTTGAAGTTGTGTTTATTATTTTCTGTTTTGGGAGAAATTTAAATGTGAGGAACATGTAAAATAATATGGACTATGTTTTCACCATAAATTAAGGTGTACTGGTAAAAATAAAGAATACTTTAAGGGTTTGAGGTTGGACTCAGTAATGCAAATACATACAGCATCAGTAAGGCTGGTTGCCCTTGCTGGAGTGTAGGCAGTCACCCAGGTTACACATGGTGCTGGTCTGAAAAAGCAGTTTGGACATGTGCTTTTTTAAGAATCTGAAAAGTGGATTCATAATGTGTCAGTCTGTAAAAGTGTTTATCACTTGCCAAAAAAAAGAGTAGTAAGTGTGCTTTCAAATTGGCAAAGAAATTTCGTTTTGTGACTAATGTGAAAACATGAATCTGTGTGCAAATAGGAATTACAGGCAGAGATTTATTGCGTATTGCTCTGGTGATTTCACAGTTGCATTAGATGGAAAGGGGGAGCCATTTTTTGGTGCAGAAGCAGACTCTTAGCACACACCCAGCTGCTTACCCTGTGGAATCATGCACAGTATTCACAAGCGAGTGGGGTTTGAGGTTTCAGTCAGTAATGCAAATACATTCAGCATCACTAAGGCTGGTTGCCCTTGCTGGAGTGTAGGCAGTTACCCAGGTTACACATGGTGCTGGTCTGAAAAAGCAGTTTGGACATGTGCTTTTTTAAGAATCTGAAAAGTGGATTCAAAATGTGACAGACTGTAAAAGTGTTTATCACTTGCCAAAAAAAAGAGTAGTAAGTGTGCTTTCAAAATGGCAAAGAAATTTCGTTTTGTGACTAATGTGAAAACATGACTCTGTGTGCATATAGGAATTACAGGCAGAGATTTATTGCGTATTGCTCTGGTGATTTCACAGTTGCATTAGATGGAAAGGGGGAGCCATTTTTTGGTGCAGAAGCAGACTCTTAGCACACACCCAGCTGCTTACCCTGTGGAATCATGCACAGTATTCACAAGCGAGTGGGGTTTGAGGTTTCAGTCAGTAATGCAAATACATTCAGCATCACTAAGGCTGGTTGCCCTTGCTTGAGTGTAGGCAGTTACCCAGGTTACACATGGTGCTGGTCTGAAAAAGCAGTTTGGACATGTGCTTTTTTAAGAATCTGAAAAGTGGATTCAAAATGTGACAGACTGTAAAAGTGTTTATCACTTGCCAAAAAAAAGAGTAGTATATGTGCTTTCAAAATGGCAAAGAAATTTCGTTTTGTGACTAATGTGAAAACATGACTCTGTGTGCATATAGGAATTACAGGCAGAGATTTATTGTGTATTGCTCTGGTGATTTCACAGTTGCATTAGATGGAAAGGGGGAGCCATTTTTTGGTGCAGAAGCAGACTCTTAGCACACACCCAGCTGCTTACCCTGTGGAATCATGCACAGTATTCACAAGCGAGTGGGGTTTGAGGTTTCAGTCAGTAATGCAAATACATTCAGCATTACTAAGGCTGGTTGCCCTTGCTTGAGTGTAGGCAGTTACCCAGGTTACACATGGTGCTGGTCTGAAAAAGCAGTTTGGACATGTGCTTTTTTAAGAATCTGAAAAGTGGATTCAAAATGTGACAGACTGTAAAAGTGTTTATCACTTGCCAAAAAAAAGAGTAGTAAGTGTGCTTTCAAAATGGCAAAGAAATTTCGTTTTGTGACTAATGTGAAAACATGACACTGTGTGCATATAGGAATTACAGGCAGAGATTTATTGCGTATTGCTCTGGTGATTTCACAGTTGCATTAGATGGAAAGGGGGGGCCATTTTTTGGTGCAGAAGCAGAATCTTAGCACACACCCAGCTGCTTACCCTGTGGAATCATGCACAGTATTCACAAGCGAGTGGGGTTTGAGGTTTCAGTCAGTAATGCAAATACATTCAGCATCACTAAGGCTGGTTGCCCTTGCTGGAGTGTAGGCAGTCACCCAGGTTACACATGGTGCTGGTCTGAAAAAGCAGTTTGGACATGTGCTTTTTTAAGAATCTGAAAAGTGGATTCAAAATGTGACAGACTGTAAAAGTGTTTATCACTTGCCAAAAAAAAGAGTAGTAAGTGTGCTTTCAAAATGGCAAAGAAATTTCGTTTTGTGACTAATGTGAAAACATGACTCTGTGTGCAAATAGGAATTACAGGCAGAGATTTATTGCGTATTGCTCTGGTGATTTCACAGTTGCATTAGATGGAAAGGGGGAGCCATTTTTTGGTGCAGAAGCAGACTCTTAGCACACACCCAGCTGCTTACCCTGTGGAATCATGCACAGTATTCACAAGCGAGTGGGGTTTGAGGTTTTAGTCAGTAATGCAAATACATTCAGCATCACTAAGGCTGGTTGCCCTTGCTGGAGTGTAGGCAGTTACCCAGGTTACACATGGTGCTGGTCTGAAAAAGCAGTTTGGACATGTGCTTTTTTAAGAATCTGAAAAGTGGATTCAAAATGTGACAGACTGTAAAAGTGTTTATCACTTGCCAAAAAAAAGAGTAGAAAGTGTGCTTTCAAAATGGCAAAGAAATTTCGTTTTGTGACTAATGTGAAAACATGACTCTGTGTGCATATAGGAATTACAGGCAGAGATTTATTGCGTATTGCTCTGGTGATTTCACAGTTGCATTAGATGGAAAGGGGGAGCCATTTTTTGGTGCAGAAGCAGACTCTTAGCACACACCCAGCTGCTTACCCTGTGGAATCATGCACAGTATTCACAAGCGAGTGGGGTTTGAGGTTTCAGTCAGTAATGCAAATACATTCAGCATCACTAAGGCTGGTTGCCCTTGCTTGAGTGTAGGCAGTTACCCAGGTTACACATGGTGCTGGTCTGAAAAAGCAGTTTGGACATGTGCTTTTTTAAGAATCTGAAAAGTGGATTCAAAATGTGACAGACTGTAAAAGTGTGTATCACTTGCCAAAAAAAAGAGTAGTAAGTGTGCTTTCAAAATGGCAAAGAAATTTCGTTTTGTGACTAATGTGAAAACATGACTCTGTGTGCGTATAGGAATTACAGGCAGAGATTTATTGCGTATTGCTCTGGTGATTTCACAGTTGCATTAGATGGAAAGGGGGAGCCATTTTTTGGTGCAGAAGCAGACTCTTAGCACACACCCAGCTGCTTACCCTGTGGAATCATGCACAGTATTCACAAGCGAGTGGGGTTTGAGGTTTCAGTCAGTAATGCAAATACATTCAGCATCACTAAGGCTGGTTGCCCTTGCTGGAGTGTAGGCAGTCACCCAGGTTACACATGGTGCTGGTTGTGGAAATTTAGCGTGCAAACTGAACATTATCTGCGCCATCTTGCCTCTCCCCAGCGCCACGCATAGCAAATGTACGGTCGCCATTTTAGGCACCCCACTCTCTCTCCCCGCTCACTCTCGATCGCCAGCGCTTTCCCCCGGCGCTGCGAGCATCCCCCGCGCGCCGGCCACCCCCGCTCTCTCATACAGGCCATAAACCCTCTCCTTCTGCGCGACCCTGCTACGGAACCACTTCCGACCGACAACCCATACATGGTCATGCCTCTCCTTTGATAACCCCCTTCCTCTGCGCCCCATTGTCTGAACTGGTCCCAGGCCATCACCTAGCCCTGCGGATGCAGTTTATTGCCCCTACTGTAAGGGAAACACCCCACATCAAAGGGATTACAGTAGAATCAAAGCCCCTACCCCCTGAGACCCGGCCGGTTGCACACACCCCCGGGAATTAGCGGAATTCCCTGCTGCGCGATAGCCATCTCCCACTGCGGGTAGGGTGGGAACCTCTACTGTAACCATGTGTGGGATCGGATCTGAGCCGGGGCTTCAGGGGATATTTCCCCGCACATCAAGGGAATCTCAAGAATGTACTATGTGTAATAAAGCAATAAACCAGTGTATAAGAGACCAGGTCTCAGAGATGCAGTTAGAGCACCTCGTGACGATACCTTGCTGTCTGATCTGATGTGTTCTGCTCCGACGGAATAAAACCTTGTTTCCTGCCTTCCAGTCTCCAGCGCCTGCCTCTTTTATTGGTAAATTATCGAGTGGTATGAGAGGCGATTACCGCCGGGCAAATACTTGAAAGGATACCGACTGAAACAGCCGCTACCATTTAACAATTGGCGTCCCAAACGTGGGGCCCATCAGCGACACGTGGATCCAGTGGGAGAGGTCCCGACGACAGAGTGAACGACTGCAACGATCGGGAGAGCTCCTGCCCAATAGACCCTCGTCTGGCAGCCGATCATCCGAACTTCACTGGTTCCGAGCAGACCTCTCTCGAGTGATCTACGGTCCTGACTGGGAACCATCAGGAGTGCCGCGGCAAATACGGAGAGTAGAGGACGATCGGGCGCTGGAGGCGGAAGACGAGAAACTGTCCACGCGGTCCGGGTAAGGTCGTGATACACGACAAATTGAGAAATAATTGATTGATTGTTTAATGCTCTGGAAATACTAGTATTGCTCATTGATTGTGCTCATTGATTGTTCTCTTTGAGATATTCGCTGTCTACAAACGGGGAGGAGTAGAAATACTCTCTCTCTCTCTCCCTTTGCAGATAGTGAAGGGTAGGTAACGCAGACTTTTGTCCCCGTTGAAACCCGTCGTGCCTATCTTTATCTCCCCATTGATTGATTGTCCGAACATTGATTGTTTTGAAGAATAGTGCTTTTTGAGATATTCTCTGTTTGCAAATAACGTAGAATAGGAATATTCTGTCTAGTCTTTGCAAATAGTGAAGGGTAGGTAATGCAGACTTTTGTCCCCGTTGAAACCCGTCGTGCCTATCTTTATCTCCCCATTGATTGATTGATTGATTGTCCGAACACTAGTTGTTCGATATTGGTTCTTTGGAGGTATTCTCTGCTTACAAATAACGAAGAATAGAGATATTCTGTCTAGTCTTTGCAAGCAGTGAAAAGATAGGTAGTGCTGACTTTTGTCCCCGTTGAAACCCGTCATGCCTATCTTCTCCCCACTGATTGGTAGTTGGTTCTGCCCGGACCGCTTATTAGAGGTGAACCATCCGGCTCCACTGGAAGGCACCCCTAATAAGGACATGTTCACTAAATATGGACTAGTCGCCGTAGCCTATAGCAAGCTGTGGCATAAATATACCAAGAAGGACCCCGAAAGTCAGTGGCCACTGATGGGATCCTTCGACGACCATAAGATAGAAGCGCTAGAAATAGCTCTGCGTAGCAATAAGACGACGCCTACTATGCTTGACAGTATCGGCATGTGGCGCAAAGAAGCAACGCAACGGAAAAAGAGGGAAGAAGTAAAAGCAGAAAAGGAATTACGAAAGGCAGCTCACCTTGCCGCTAGAAAGTTAGAAGAAGACATAAAAGAGAGAAGGGAAACTAAACTAAGACAGGAGCCCGAAACCTCAGGCCAGTACGCTGTTAGGACCCCTTCTCTGCTCTACCCTGAGTTGTCCTCCAAGCAGCGAACGAATGACGAATTACTGTTAGGTCCTCCGATCATTTACATGCCCCCTCCGTATGCACCCTCCCAATCAATAGTACAACACCCACAACCCCCGAACACAAGCGAAAGCAGTACAAGGGCCTCGGCCCTCACGGCCTCCGCGCCGGCTGAGCCTCTTGTGCCGAACCCAACGTCAACCACAACGCCAGTCGACCATGAGATAGGAAAGAAAGAGTCCACCAGAATGAATCGACTAACTAAGGATGAACGAGCAGGAATTGACAAGATAGTAGGGACGCTGGTGGAACGAAAAGAAAGTGAGGAGTATATAACAGACGTGTATAACTCGTATGCCGACAGCCGCAGACGACACTTCGTCGTACGGCTCTGTTATCACGCCCTGAATGCATATGAGGATAGGTACCACGATAAAGGTCCCGAAGGCTTAGCGGCCCTATATAGGAAGGTAGACATTGGGGAAGAAAGAGAGGGCGATGTAACGAACCTCTTCACTCGTACACTCGAGGTCTACCGACACCTTAAAGAACATGGACAGACCACCAAAACAGAAACCCCCATAGCAATTAATCCCCAGGGAGGAAGGGCCGATGCCATGATGCCCATTAAAGAAGCTGCCCCCTACTGGGTCCCCCCACGGGGTCAGGGAACACACGATGACATCAACAACCCAGATGCGAAGGGAAGGGTTGTATATAACTGGGTCTATCAGCCGTGGGACCGGCAAGATATTTTGACTTTTAGAAAGACTCTACCCGACTTAAGAAAGAACCCAACTGCCTTCTACACGGAATTGGGTACAGCCTTAGGCTCAACGATAATGACGTTAGCAGATATCGACTTGTTCTTTGGGCTATGTCTGCCGGCTGATGTGTGGAAACAAATCCGGAAAGTTGACCACGCTGAGCCGTTCGGATATACCTGGGTACAACTCGATACCATAGATAAACAGCGAGAGCCGGGACAGAAACCCCCGAAAGCCATCTTAGAGCTCCCAGACAAGATTGTACAAAAGCTGAAGACTCTAATCCCAGAAAGAAAGGTAGATTGGTCGATAGTGACGGCTTGCTGTCAGAAACCCCAGGAAGATGTGTCTGAATACTTCTCCCGATTCGAGACTGTGTTTTCCGATTACAGTGGCCAAGACATGACCACCGCAACCGGACACCACCTCTTTGTCCAGAATTATGTAAAGGGTCTGTCACAGGAAGTTTCCCAGAAGCTACAGACCAGCGAGAGTAGTTGGGCAGCCTCCAAACCCGCAGCGATTCTCCAGATGGCCCAATACTACGAAAATCAGAAAAACGAGAACGATAGGGCATCAGAGAAGAAGAAAAAGGAACTGAAGGAGAGAGTAATGATAGCACAGTTGCAAGGGGTGACCATAGGAAGGGAACCCCCGAAAGAGAATTACCAACCAACCGCCCCTAGGAAGCTACCCCCTAGAGACCATACACCTGCACCCTACAACGGACGGAGAGACTTGGATGGGAATCAATGCGCGTTCTGTAGAGGGTTCGGACACTGGAAATCCCAGTGCCCGGTCCTTCTGGAAATGAACAAGAATAGGGACTATGGGGAGAGAGCTTGCCAAGGATCGCGACAGAAGACCAATGGCAAGTAACTATGTCGATATTATATAAGTTGGTTAAACCTGCGAATTTAAGAAGAAACCACCTGTTCACTCTCCACAGGGCATATTGGACGCCAAAGCGGCTGGCAAAATTCAAAGAAGGTGGTAATGTAAGATGCCCCAAGTGTAACAGCCCAAATGAAGATGATATTCACATGTTTGTAACATGTCCGGCGATCAAGATCTTTTGGGACGCTGTAAGTAAATGTTTGACAGTTATGCTCAAGCAAAAGATTGAGGTAAGCCCTGAGAACATTATCACAGGTAGATTGGATCTACAAGGTAAGGGCTTGGACGATAGAACAAAATTGGTGTTTTATTCCATTCTGTTGGCCCGAAGGGAAATCTGTAAACTTTGGGTTTCTCCTGACTCCCCCACAGATCTCATGTGGATCAGAGCTATGAGAGACATTGGTAAATTGGACATGGTAGTTCCTCTAAAAAAGAAGCACAGATTCTGGCTGCTATTTTTTGATCATTATGGGTGATGGGTTGGGGGAATTTTGTCTTTAATATTGAAATATTGTGTTGGTGGAGATTTCCAGTCCTATGATTAAGTTGCTTTTTATCTTTTGGAGAATTCTGCGATACGAAGTTGGTGCGAAGATCTTGTATCGTCGTTTCTCCAGCTCTTTGTCAAGCAGACCTCCTTGAATATAAGATAACTTACACCCTTGGGCGTTACACAGACAGATTGGGTGGAAAGCGGCACATGAGGACAAAAAAAAAAGAAAAAAAAAAAGAATAGGGACCCCAGAGACACAACATATGACCCCAGAAACAGAGGACAGGGACGAGGGCACACGAACAACACCATCAACGACAGGCCAGGCAGACCAAACACCTTTGATCGCCCCCGACAAAACCAGTATCAGCAGTCCGACTACGAAAGCACCCATGACTTCGCATAGGACCGCCAGGGACAAGGGAGGGATCCAGTCGAACTCCGTGTTGACCAGCAAGGTCCTTACGTTACCGCTAAGGTCTTGGGCACAAAATCTCCATTCCTGGTAGATACTGGGGCGACACGTAGTGCGTTATCTAAACGACTGATTCCTAGGGCACCCTTGTCTGGCTCACACGTAACCTCAATAGGCTTTGACGGAACGCCCTCCACTAACCCCTTATCAACACCAATCTCCTTTGACTTAGAAGATAACACCACTGACACGACCTTTCTGCTCTCCTCCAACACCCCCGATGCTATTATGGGACTTGATTTGCTAAAGCATTTTCGAGCCACCATCAGATGCTCCCCAGACGGAGTTCGAGTCATCCTACACGATAACCCAGATCTGTCCAGACCCTGTCACACACGGCGTATGCTCTCTATAACCGATGCTGATATGTCCCTACTCGACACATTACCTTCACATCTATGGGCTAAAACCGACTCAGATGTAGGGCGCATGGTGATCGACCCGGTACACATAACCGTCCGACCGGACGCAGTGCTCCCGAAGCTTCCACAGTATCGGATATCACCCGAAGGCGAGAAGGCATTGGTGGAAATCATCGAGTCCCTGGTCGAGGCAGGAGTGGTGGAAGAAGTAGTCAGTAATGTTTGCAACAGCCCTATCCTACCCATTGTAAAGAAGCAAGGCGAGGGGGATGAGAAAGCCTACCGTTTCATTGTTGACTTGCGAGAGGTTAACAAAGTAGTCATACCCCAGTACCCCGTAGTATCAGACATCACCACCATCCTCACCCTGATTCCATCCACTGCCACCATCTTTACTGTTATTGACCTCAAGAACGCATTCTTTTCCATCCCCATCCACCCAGACAGCCGCTACCTGTTCGGCTTCACTTTAAAAGCCCGTTCGTACAGATTCTGCAGGGCACCCCAAGGCTACACTGAGAGTCCCAGTATTTACAGCCAAGCCCTCAAGAGGCAACTGGATGCAGTCCAACTACCCGATGGAGTGGTGTTGATACAGTACGTTGATGACATTCTTTTGGCGGCCGACACCACTCCTCTCGCCGTCACAGCCACCATTCACCTCCTCCGCTTCCTTGCGGAGAACGGTCACAAGGTCTCCAGAAAGAAATTGCAATTCTGCCAGCCCCAGGTAACTTATCTAGGCCACCTACTATCCAAAGACGGGAGGAAACTTACCCCTGACCGAATTCAAACCATCCTAGAAACCCCTGTTCCCAAAACTCAGAAGCAAGTACGATCCCTAGTGGGCCTCACCTCCTTTTGTCGACAGTGGTTGCCAAACTTCAGTCTTACCATAAAGCCTCTGCTTTCCCTGCTGGCTAAGGATGTCCCCTTCCCCCTCCCCTGGACACCTGAATGTCAATCCTCCTTCAAAGAATTACGAGACGCCCTCTGCTCGGCCCCAGTCCTAGGAACCCCAGACTACACTAAACCTTTCTCCCTCTACACCCACGAAAGGGAGGGATGTGCGTTGTCTGTCCTAACCCAGTCCATAGGCCCTAAGCAACGCCCTTGTGCCTACTTCTCTGCCACTCTTGACCCCGTAGCCAGAGCTTTGCCCGCCTGCCTTCGAGCAGTAGCCGCCGCTGCTGTCTCTATCCGGCAAAGTGAGGGGATCGTGCTCTCGAACCCCCTCACAGTATTGGTACCCCATGCTGTTGATACCCTCCTGAACCAAACCAAGACTCAACACCTGACTAGCGCACGACTGACTGGGTATGAACTGACTCTGCTTGCACCCCATATCACATTGAAACGATGCACCACTCTGAATCCAGCTACTCTACTACCTCTCCCTGACGCTGACCCCAATGCATCCCCTATACATGATTGCGTGACCCTCACCGACGAACAAATCAAGAGTAGGGTTGACCTCCGGGATACTGCCTTCCCGGACCCTGACGGAGAACTGTGGTTGGATGGCTCATGCATCAAGCTCCCTGATGGCACCACCTCAGCTGCCTATGCAGTCACCACAGCTCGAACAGTTGTTGAGACAGCCCGCATCACACAGCGATCCGCACAGGCGGCTGAACTAATTGCCCTCACACGAGCCTGCATCCTGGCAGCAGGGACAACCGCAAACATTTACACAGACAGTCAGTATGCCTTTGGGGTAGTTCACCACTTCGGGCTCTTATGGAAAGAAAGGGGATTCTTGACTTCTCATGGCACACCCATCCTGCATGGAGATCTAGTCTCTGCCCTGACCGAAGCAGTCCTCCTCCCCACACGGATAGCTGTGATCAAATGCCAGGCACACAAGAAGGTGACAGACATTATAGGTCAGGGAAATGCACTAGCTGACATTACTGCCCGAACCACAGCCGAGAATAGGTCCACGACCCGCATGTACGTGACCAGGTCACAAACTGAGAAATGGAAGGATGCTAGGGAAACGATTAGGGATATCCAACTAGCCAGCACACCACACGAATTAACTGAATGGGCCCGGGTGGGATTGAAGGACGATGACGGTTGTTGGCGAACTAAAGACTCGAACAAATGGTTACTACCCGACTCATTCTTGATCCCCATGCTGACCATGGCACACTCCCCCGCACACATAGGGTCTGCCCCCATGATCGAACTCATCTCCAAAGTCTGGCACAACGACAGAATACCAGACTCAGCCAAACGTCTGGTCCAACAATGCCTAGTATGCCTCCAACACAACCCTGGGAAAGGAACTGCTGTACCCCGGGGAGGGTTTGGGGTCCCCAATCACCCCTTTGAAGTCCTACAAATGGACTATGTCCAGCTAGAAAGGTGCCAAGGTTTAAAGTATGTGCTTGTCGTTGTGTGTGCCTTCAGCAAGTGGGTGGAAGCCTACCCGACCCATGACAACACCGCTATGACTACTGCAAAAGTACTGCTGAAGGAATTCTTCCCCCGATACGGCCTTTGTCGAATTTTGTGGAGCGACAATGGCCCCCACTTCGTAGCCGAAGTTATCCAACTCATCTTAAAAGGGTTGGGTGTAAAACAGAAGTTCCATGCGGTCTTCCATCCCCAATCTGCAGGCCTGGTTGAGCGACACAATGCCACATTGAAGCTTAAGATAGCAAAAATAGTCACCACCACAGGACTAAGATGGCCAGACGCTCTCCCACTAGCATTGCTATCAATGCGTTCCACCCCCACCAAACACCACTTAACCCCCTACGAGGTCGTCTTTGGGCGGCCCATGAACCTTTGGACTGCACCAAAACCATCATCCATCCACGACGTCCCGGACGTCCTCATGTCTGACTATTTGTATAACCTAACTAAGACGTTGTCTGTTATCCATCAGCAGGTGCTGCACGCCATTCCCGATGTTTCCAGGGGCCCGGGACACGACATCCAACCCGGTGACTTCGTCTTAGTGCGTAACTTCCAGCGCACCAAGAGTCTGGAGCCCCGGTGGACGGGCCCCCTGCAAGTCCTGATCACCACCCGAACAGCTCTTCGAGTGGAGGGGAAACGCAATTGGCTGCATGCACACCACTGCAAGAAGGTATCACCGACCCTGACAACCACGGACAACATCACCGCCCAAGAGGAACTTCTGGACAAAGACCGACCATCCCTGAGCCGCTGCCCGGATACAGAGACACTTGAGTTGATTGAATATCCCGATCCCACTGTGCCATCCAAAGAAGGGTATAACTTGCGACGAAAGGAGAGAACTTCGGCTAAGCAGACCACAGGCTAAGTGGAAATCTCAGAACGGTAGCCTAGGCACCTCAAAGGCCACCAGGAGAGAAACTAAAACAAAGTCTGTGGTTCTGCCCGCTACCGAGTCTCTTGAAGGTGATGGAAGCGCCCGACATGAAGATGATGGAAGCAACCGGACGTCCGAAGATCCACTTCAAAAACCCAAAGACTGACCGAATGCACAGCTTTAAGACAATAGCACTTTTCATTTCCCTTCTCTTTTGCCTTCTCCTCGTGGTCACCTTCTGGATCATGGAGGAGAGCACACCCGCTCATAAGACATTGCTGACTACCGTTCAACCTACCACCACGAAAGAACACCATCTGATCTCACTTTCACCCCAACTCCGAGAAAGGCGTAAGGAGTTCTGGAATAACTCTTTTGTGCAGTTACTCCACCAACACAATCTTGCCACCAACGCCACTAACTGCTGGATCTGTGGATTGCTGCCCCATGCCACTGGGCACTCAATCCCCTTCATCCCTTCACCTTTTTCCGTCCATGGTTCCTGCCTCGCCTGGCTGATCCTCCTGCAGGAGAGCTACAAGGACAATGCCACTTCCGGCAGAACCATGTCACACTTCTACCATGGGTTCTGGCTGAACAAAACTGGTAGAACCTCCGCCCTCTTCTGCCCTCTGAGATCGAACACTTCCTTTCACATGGACATCCCCGCCAAAGAACGAATTGAAATGCAAGTGTTCAACAATCCAGCCAGACCCACCTTCTCTTACCTCCGAAAACGGACAGCCGCCACCCTAACAGTGGCCCTGTCCGTCATCAACATCACTGGATCTGTATGCCTCGAAGGCCTGGGGGCACAGCTGGTGGGCCACAGCTCCTGCCTCATCACCCGAACATTGGACTCAGTTGACCCACCTTCCTTTGTTGCCTCCCCGAATATGTACTTCGTGTGTGGTACTAAGGCCTACACCTGGCTCCCGAAAGGTTGGGGAGGCACCTGCTACATCGCCTTTGTCCTTCCTCCGACGTATGTGGCTCCAGCAAACCATCACCGACAGAAACGTGCCAAAGACATTGTACAAACCGACTCCACCAGAGCACAGTTCATGGACGCAGTAAAGGGTCTTGTTCCGCTCTGGGGTCCAATGGCAAACAGCCGTGCCATCCGCCACTTAACCCAGGCAGTCGAAACAGCAATGAACATTACAGCTGGCGCCCTCGCCAACAACACCGCTGAGCTTCAGGCCGTCCGCCTGGTGGCTCTCCAGAACCGCCTTGTTCTAGATGTGGTTCTGGCTGACCGCGGAGGAGCATGCCGCATCATTGGGTCCAGCTGTTGTACCTACGTACCGGATAACTCACCCTCAGTCTACAAAGCAATTGAACACCTCCACAGACTGTCCACAGAGGTCCATCAAGAACAAGAAGAATGGTCACTGGGGAGTTGGTTTTGGGACGCTATTAAAGGTTGGGGATGGAGGCTGTTTTCATTTATCCTCATACCAATCATGATACTATGTGGATGTTGCTTGGGGATTCAGTGTCTGCCACCTTTATGTTCGCTTTTTATGAACTGCATCTGCCCTAAGACTTTGGACTTTGAAACTGAGCGGATGAAAGCTCTGAATGAGGTGGAGGTACGGGGTATTATGGGGATAGATCCAAACTAGGCAAGCTGGCGAGACATGTTAAAAGGGAGGATTGTGGAAATTTAGCGTGCAAACTGAACATTATCTGCGCCATCTTGCCTCTCCCCAGCGCCACGCATAGCAAATGTACGGTCGCCATTTTAGGCACCCCACTCTCTCTCCCCGCTCACTCTCGATCGCCAGCGCTTTCCCCCGGCGCTGCGAGCATCCCCCGCGCGCCGGCCACCCCCGCTCTCTCATACAGGCCATAAACCCTCTCCTTCTGCGCGACCCTGCTACGGAACCACTTCCGACCGACAACCCATACATGGTCATGCCTCTCCTTTGATAACCCCCTTCCTCTGCGCCCCATTGTCTGAACTGGTCCCAGGCCATCACCTAGCCCTGCGGATGCAGTTTATTGCCCCTACTGTAAGGGAAACACCCCACATCAAAGGGATTACAGTAGAATCAAAGCCCCTACCCCCTGAGACCCGGCCGGTTGCACACACCCCCGGGAATTAGAGGAATTCCCTGCTGCGCGATAGCCATCTCCCACTGCGGGTAGGGTGGGAACCTCTACTGTAACCATGTGTGGGATCGGATCTGAGCCGGGGCTTCAGGGGATATTTCCCCGCACATCAAGGGAATCTCAAGAATGTACTATGTGTAATAAAGCAATAAACCAGTGTATAAGAGACCAGGTCTCAGAGATGCAGTTAGAGCACCTCGTGACGATACCTTGCTGTCTGATCTGATGTGTTCTGCTCCGACGGAATAAAACCTTGTTTCCTGCCTTCCAGTCTCCAGCGCCTGCCTCTTTTATTGGTAAATTATCGAGTGGTATGAGAGGCGATTACCGCCGGGCAAATACTTGAAAGGATACCGACTGAAACAGCCGCTACCATTTAACACTGGTCTGAAAAAGCAGTTTGGACATGTGCTTTTTTAAGAATCTAAAAAGTGGATTCAAAATGTGTCAGTCTGTAAAAGTACTTTTCACTTGCCTAAAAAGTAGTAGAAAGTATGCTTTGCAATTGGCAAAGAAATTTCGTTTTCTGCCTAATTTCAAAGCATGACTTTGTGTGCACACAGGAATTATTTTTAGAAATTTAATTTGTGAAGGTGTTATTGTGATTTTCATTTATAGGAAAGGGGTTTATAGTATTTTAAGATTTCTAAAGAACATAAAAAATGTAGTAATATATTTAAATAAAATAAAGGAATTTTTTTTTAGTTTTTTTCAGGTATTGCTGAAGAGCAGTGAACAAAATTTAAGATGCCTACAAAATCCAGAGTAAAGAAAGACCACAAAAAAAACCTATATTTGAAGACAACTGGAGGACCTAAGTTAGTTGGAGATGCTCATGTTGGGAAAAAGAAAAAATCTTCTGGTAAGCAAACAAAAGATTTTTTAAAGAACATATTCAAAAAAAGGAAAAATGTACAAAATGTCTGTACTGGAAAAAATGTTTTCAATAGAAAAGGAGAGGAAAAAATTGAGCATTTAGTTAATGAAAATATACCTTCTGCAACTAAAAAGATAAACTTAAACAGAATAACAGCGTTTAAAGAGATACGTAGAAAAATGTTTCAGAGAAGAGTTATGTCCAATTTGATAAAGGATGTGAAGAAATATAAGCAAAAGGCTAAGTTTTATAAGAGAAAAAAAGAAATTGAAGCCATTGCAGCAAAGGCATTAGAATTAAAAAGGAAACTATTCATTTTAATTTTGAATAGGATGCGTACATTAGATAAAATGGTTAATGTACTGAAATCACAAAGCAAAAGGAAAAGAGTAGTGAACAGAACAAACTTTTGTAAAGTGTTTTTAGGAAAATGGATGCATAGTTCAAGTAGTGAACCTTTTTTTAATGAAGAGAGCTATTTTCAAAGTAATAGTTTGCTGCATGCAGTTGACACCAGAGGTCGTGCTTACGAAGTGAAAAATGGTTGCATAATGGAGAAGGAGATAATGGTTCCAAGAGATGAGGTACAAGTGATGGCGGATGAGGCTATGGGGAGACGTCCTAAAGCCCCAGTGTACACTTGGAATTGTAGTAGTATTTGCACTGTGCGTCAGGAATCTATTGATAAATTTTGTGAGTTTCTAAGAGAATATAGTAAAAAAAGTGTAAAACAGAAGATTAAGGTGCTTCAAAGTCTGGATCCATGCAGAGTGAGAGAGAATACTGGTTTGCAGGGTCATTCTCTGGCTTGTCTATCTAGAAAAGTGTGTAATAGTGTTTTCCATCATTTTAGGATGCTGGCTGTTCATCATACTGAAATGAGAAAGTTTGTGAGACGGTTGTATTTTGCTAAAAGTCCAGCAATAAAGTTAGATGAATTGAATAGGGCTCTGTTCCGTGGATCGGTATCAGATGTAGAGAAGGTTGTTGATGAAATTCAGTTTTGTTACTTTGGTCCTGAACAAAACAGTGCAGAAAGAAGTGGAAGAGAATGTAGAACCCTCTGTAAGTAAGACATTTAATGATCACATAACAAAATTTGCAATAATCTCTAATGAAAGACCAAATATTACTTGTATTTGTTGCCGCAGAACTCATTATAGAAAACAAACCAGGTATGTTGATCTCTATAGAAAAAGTGAAAATGAAGATAATTATAAGTGGAAGGATTTTGCCACATATATATTTCTTGAAAATTGTTTTGAATTGGGTGAAGTTCAGCGTATTTGTAAATACTGTTATAATAAGTTAGAAGAAAATAGAATGCCGAACAGAGCTGTACATAATAATTTAGAATTGGATGCAATTCCTGCTGAACTTTCTGAATTAAATACATATGAGTCTATACTCATTCAATGTGTTCATCCGTTCCAGACCATAGTACGTATGGAGCCCAAAACTGGTAAATTACCTCCTTCAGATTTACTGAGAGGTTTAAAAGGTAGAGTGGTGTATTTGCCCTTGGATTTGAAAAAAAATATGGAAACTATTGATGCGGATACTTTGGAAACTGAACCATTAATTATTCTGGTTAATGGTGTACCTACAAAGAATAAGAAGATTTGGCAGGAGCTGGTAGATGTACGGAAAGTACAAAGAGCAAATTTGTATTTGAAAAGGAATAACAAATGGTATGAATCAATTTATATAGAAGAAGAAGAAGAAGATTTACAAGAAGACACAGAAACACCAACTGGACAAATTGAAAAAGTGGACAAGTCAAAGGAAGAAGAAATTTATGAACATTTTAGCATACATCCTCTTCATTCAAAAGAAGTTATGGGAGACAAAATTGATCTGTTTCAGATGAAGAAAGCAAAAGGAACTCCCGTGAGTGTATGGGAGGAGAGCTTGGAAGCTCGATGTTTTCCCCAGCTGTTTCCTACAGGAAAAGGAGGACGATACGATGAACGTCCGGAACAGATTCCAGCTTCTGAGTATCGGACTACAAGACTATATGCTGAAGATCCCAGATTTCGACAAAGTATTCCTTATTTGTTCCATCTTTTATTTGAAAGCGACTTGTCTGCACTGTCTTATGCAGTAAATCACATTTTAAAAAGTGGAGTACATTTACAAAATGTGTCTGCTAAGGATTTTATGGAGAAAGTGCAGCACCGAGATGATCATTTGGAAACACAACTGATCAATCTGATGGCTTGTCAGCGTGGGACAAATGAATATTGGTACCGACGTCATGGTGAATTAAAATGCATGTTACGGAATTTAGGAACACCAACATGGTTCGTTACCCTAAGCTGTGCTGAGTACGCTTGGGATGATTTACTGGATTTTCTACGAGAGGCAAATTCAAACATTAAAAACATCGAATACAAGACAGCAGGAGAACTGTGCTCATTGGATCCAGTTAATGTTTGCAGATATTTCAATCATAGATTTGAGGGTATGATGTCGTTCATCTGCAATAAAAAAAATCCACCTCTAGGAGAAGTAGTGGATTTCTTTTGGAGAAAAGAGTACCAGGCAAGAGGTGCTCCTCATATTCATATGCTGTTGTGGATCAAGGATGCCCCAAAGTTTGGAACAGATGCTGATGAAGCAGTGTTATCTTACATTGAAGAATATGCAACATGTGCTATACCAAAAAGCACAGAAGATAAAAAGTTAAAGGAGCAAGTTTTACGTTTCCAAAGTCATCGGTGTGGAAAATACTGTCGACGGAAATACAAGAGCAAAGATAAATACTACACTAAATGTCGATTTGGATTTCCTAGACCTGTTCTTTCAAATGGAAGAGTAAACAGTTTTATGTCATCTGTGAGACATACTATCACAAGAAAATCACCTAAGAATACCTACAACCTTAAAAGAAAAGAAGAATCAAAAAATATAAATGACTACAACCCAGTCATTTTATCCATGTGGAATGCTAACATGGATATACAGTATGTAGCTGACAATTCCATTGCTGTTGCTCGATATGTAACGTCTTACATTACGAAATCAGAAAAAACAGAATTGAAGGAAATGTGGGAAGAGATTTCTCACGAGAAGACTGTCAGTAAGAAGCTGTACAGTTTCAGTTTGAAGATGTTATCGCATCGAGAAATTGGATCCTACGAATGTTCAGATAGGTTATCTTCTGCAAGTCTCTACTCGAAATCAAGAAGAATAATTTGGGCAAGTTTAGGCCTTGCAGCAATGAGAAATCGGGTACTGAAATCTGTTGGAGAAATTGAATATTTGGCCGAGAATGACCCAGAAAGTACAGATATTTTGAAATCAAACATGTTGGACACATATTATCCCAAGAGAAGTCATCATCTGGAGAACATGTGTCTCTATGAAGTGCTGCAGAACTACATTTATTCACGGAAAGCCACAGAAGACATCAACAATGGACAATATAAAGTCATTGGTGAGGAAGGATGTTTGGTGAAGCAAACAAAAGGAAGTTTGATAAATCACAGGAAGCTGAGTTGCGACACTACTGACAAAAAGGAATTTTACTACTTGGCTCTTTTACAGCTGTTTAAACCATGGCGTACAGAGGATGAACTACTGGGAGAATTTCAAAGCTAGGAAGATTCTTTTAATGCTTGCAAAGACAGCATACAATGCAGTACATTCTCAACTTATCTGCAAATGTTAAATGAAGAAATTGAACAGGAAACTACAATTGCAGCAGAAATAGCTAGAGACAGTTCTCAGGACAGCCAAAGTTCAGGAACACTCAGTCAAGATCCCCTAGGACAACCAATCGTTGAAAATGAAGCATCAATAGCCATGAATGAAGTGGAAACAGCTATGAATCAAGCTCAAGAAGAATTTATAGACTTACAAAATTTGGAAAGACAACTGAACGAAGAGCAGCAACAAATTTATGAAAAGATCAGAAACAAAATTGATCACGGATTTCTACATGAAAAAAAAGAGTGCTCATGCACATCATTTCATCCAATCAGGATGTATGTAAGCGGACAAGCTGGAAACGGAAAAAGTTTCCTTATAAAAGTCATCAGAAGCTACCTACAGCAAAAAACGGATTCTACTTTGTCTTGTGTGGTTACTGCTCCAACTGGGTTAGCAGCATATAACATAAAAGGAATCACTTTACATCGTTTGCTAATGTTACCAGTGGAGCATGAGAACAAAATACAATACAACAAGCTAACTGGAGAAGCATGCTTGGAAGTTTCAAGAGTAATGAAGAAGATGCAAGTTCTCATTATTGATGAGGTGAGCATGGTATCAAACTTAATGCTTGCCTTTGTGCATTTAAGAATGCAGCAAATTCTGAAGACAGACTATGACGTGTTATTTGGAGGAAAACACGTCATAGTTTTTGGAGATCTTTTGCAACTTACTCCAGTTAAAGGACAACCAGTGTTTAATACTGTGACACATGAAGACACAAAGAAGTCATTGGGAAGCATCGGTAATGCAAATATTTGGTCCTTCTTTGAGTACAAGGAACTTACTACTAATATGAGGCAAGCAAACGATGAAGAATATGGAAGTATTCTGAAAGATATCAGAATTGGACTACTCACTGAAGCTGGCAAAAAAGCATTACAGAGTCGGCTGCTACATAATTTATTTCCAAAGGAAGAAATAGTTGCAGAGAAGATATACAAGAACATTGCAGAAAAGAAAAGTGTCATCTGCTTAATGCCAACTCTACGTGAATGCTCAATATTCAATGAGGAGCTTTTGAAATTGGAAAATGAAGATATCAGGAAATTGGAAGCAGTGGACAAAATTGAGGATGGAAGAATTACTGTCACATTAACAGGCACACTGAAAAATAAATTGGATTCACTAGAGAAGAACATTTCAAAAACAGCTGGATTAGAAAAAAATCTATATGTTTGCATGAACTGTAGAGTATTTTTAAGGAGAAATTTGGATGTTGAAAAAGGTTTAGTTAATGGAGCTATGGGAAGAGTTGTGGGTTTTATTAATTATCAGAAAAAAGATGGAATTGAATGTTTAAAAATAAAATTTGATCAGATAGAAGAAGTTAAAGACATTTGTCGTTGTTCAGTTCGTTTCATGCTTGTGAAAGATTTATATGTACGTAGGAAGCAGTTTCCGTTTTCTCTAGCATATGCTGTAACTATTCACAAGTCTCAAGGATTGACTGTAGATTGTGCATTTGTGAACATTGGTTCAACTGTGTTCAAAGAAGGTATGGCATATGTTGCTTTGTCACGAGTGAAAACATTATCAGGTTTATTCATGATAGACTTTGATGACTCAAAAGTTAGTGCTGATGCAAATTGTGTAAAGGAGTATAATAGATTAAGAAGAAGCTATGCTCCTCATTTAGGTCAGTATCCTGTGTTGGAGAAACGTGTAGTTTCTCGTAAAAGGAGAAATGAGAATATCTGTAATGAAGATGTAGAGAGGAGGAAAAAAAAGAGGAGTGATGTAATTGCAAGCAAAAAGAAAAAGGAAAATGAAGAACAGGTTGTAGGATGTCATTTTGAAAATAGCTCTGGTGTCAACTGCTACGCTAATGTAGTGCTGAATGTTGCATTTTATCTGGAAAGTGTGCAAGAGCAGATAATAGTAAATCAGGGAAAAAGATTCTGTTCTGAGTTGAGTCTCCTTTTTCAAAAGCTGAGTAATGATAAAACTCAAATAGAAAGTGTTACTGAAATTAGAAAACTTTTAGATGTATGTTCAGGACGAACACAGTTTTCTCAAAATGTACAGCAAGACGCACAGGAATTCTTGATGTTTTTTCTTCAGGTACTGGAAGAAGAAGGGGTTCCCATTAAAAATGTATTTGGTCTCTCTTATAAATGGGAACATAGTTGTGAAAACTGTTATAATATATGTGGCTCTAATGTTGATTCTGAAAGGTTTATTTATTTAACATTGCCAGAAAGTAAAACAGTCACTTTTGCTAAATTAGTTAAAGATGCTAATCATAGCATGGAATGCAGTGAGTGTCAATCTGACATGTTTTCAACGTTAATTTTAAAGGAATACGGACAGTGTGTAATTTTAATGATGCAACGCTGTAAAGCTGATGGTTCAAAATTAGATACTTTAATAAAGAAGTTTACAGGACAGCAATTATCAATTTCAGGAAAAACTTTTGGAACAGTTGCAATAATTTTCCATGATGGACCTACTGTAACTTCTGGACATTACACAGTTTATCTTAAATGTGAAAAAGGCTGGACACTGTGTAATGATTCCCAATTGATTTTTAAGCAACGTTTGCTATCTATTCTTCCTGAAACCTAAATTTTAGAGAGATTTGGCAACATCTGGACAAAACAATTTTACCATTTTATTGGATTACCAGTGGAATTTTCAAAAAAAATGATTTTACAAATTACCATTTGGCCTAATGGAAAGGTAACCAATTGTAATGTGGACTTTTTCAATTTTAAATGAAACTTTGGAAAACCAAAAATTTGGAAAAAATCGGTAACATCTGCACAATTTAAATTTTAGAATGTTATTGGATTGCCATTGGAAATTTATTCAAAAAAGATTTTTAAAATTACTATTTGGCCATGCGGAAAGGTAAACAATCCTATTGTGGACTTATTTAATTATTAATAAATCTTTCGGAAACCAAAATATTACAGAGAATCGGTGAGATCTGTACAATTTAAACTTTAGATTTTTATTGGATTAACATTGGAAATTTAATCAAAAAAGAATTTTAAAATTACTATTTGGCCTAAAGGAAATGGAACCAGATGTATTGTGGAGTTATGTGAGATATATTTTTGTGATTATACTTCTGAAACAAAAATATCAGACGGTATTTTAAAGAAATAAGTATTGATATTAGATGATATTTTTTAAGAATATTATGCATTTCTATAAAGTTATGTTTATGCAAAAAGAGATTGTGGGCTTTTTTAAAACAATCTTTGAGATTGTTAATTTTTTTTTTGCCCGCTGTTAAATGATGAATGCAATTGCTTTCACAATTTATAGTGAAATGCAATATATTCTGAAAACAGCAAAAAAAAGGCAACATTTTTTTTTGAAAAATATGTAAATATGTGTACTGTATTATAAAATGTTTTATTAAATATTAATACTTTTTTCTTTTTTTTCAGATTGAGATAGAAAATTTTCGAAAACTAGAACCATTTTTAAAGCAATTAAAAAAAATTTAAATGAATAAATATTTTTTTGAGTGGGTATGGTAAGTCAAAAATATCATGGTCCCTTTTTTCCACTTCTTCACAATCACATTTTCAGTTTTTCATTGTAGTCTCTCAAGGACCTTGTAATGTGATAATTGATTTTTAGTGTTTTTACGGTAAAAAAAAAAACAAAAAAAAGTTTTAAAAACATATATAAAAAATAGATGAAAGGTAAGGTTGGCTCTTAAAAGAGCCGTTGTGTTCATGCAGGGACAGAGGAAAGAAAGAATGGGAATATTAGACGGTACGACAAGTGTGCTGATCTATTTTATTGTTCACTAGGGAAATACTGGTCTCCCTATAACAAATTAGATCATGACAAGTGGCGCACCGTATTTCAACCCTCAGAAACCGAGGGTTAATTTCCTGAGGAGAAGAAAAAGGAGATGCTCCCCCCACAGATGAAGGGCTCACCTGACCTGCAGAAGAAGGACTCGGCACTGCAGATGATGGTCCAGGCTGAGCTGCTGTGGATGTGCTTGGTTGATTTACTGAAGGGTTACCTTCAGTAAGTCGAGCATGTGTCCTTCTGTGTACATCCTTAAGGTGTCTCAACATGGTGTGATTCCCGAAGGAATACTTCCTGTCGGGATTCCCTCTTGAAAGTACACGGCCACACAGCTTACAAGTCACTAAGGGTGCATTTACCTTTTGCTGGCCCTCTGGAAAAGAAAAATACTCCCATATGAAAGAGGTCTTTTGTTTCCTCGCTCTCTGCCTCAAGGTAGTGCTGCTAGCCTCACTCCCAGAAGGGCTCTGCTGTTCTGCCATCGTATCACAAAGACAACCCAGCTCCTTCTCCTAAGGGATCACAAGCAGAAATGAGGGGAATGGGTGTGGTGTAGGAGAGTTCTAGAACTGAAAGTAGTTTCAACCAATCAAAAGTTGTGTTTCATGATCACATGACCCACCGTACGCTTACGGTGCGCTTACGGTGCGCTTACGGCAAAAGTACGCATGCGCGTAAAAAAGACACGCGCACGCGCGCATGCGCAAAACAGGCATGCCCCTTCACTTCCGCGTAACGTGCGCGTGCAGCGTACTCGTTACGCGCTGTGCGCGCGTGACGTGCGTCTACGCAAATTGCGTAAATGAACGCAAACAGCGTAGAAATCTAACGTAATTACAGCAAGACGTGCGCTTACCGTACGCGCGCGGTAAAAAAAAAAGGAAAAAAAAAAAATATGTCATACTAATACATTTTACCTGTTTATTTTAAAAAAATGGTAAAATAAAAACATATTGTAGAATTTTTAAAATTTAACCATAGTCTTTAAAAAAGGATAGACAATTAAAATAAAAATATGTAAAAAAAAAAAAGAAGAAAAAAAAAAAAATTAGCATTTAAAAAACCTTGCAAATTCACTGAAAAAACCATGGGTTTCACTCACGTTATAGTTAGGAATTAGCATTTAAAAAACCTTGCAAATTCACTGAAAAAACCATGGGTTTCACACACGTTATAGTTAGAAATTAGCATTTAAAAAACCTTAGAAATTCAATGAAAAAACCAAAGGTTTCACACATGTTATAGTTAGCTGGACATTTCACTCGTAAAAAACCATTGAAATTCCCCCGTTAAAGTTAGTTCAGCTAACTATAACTCGCGCGCCCGCAATGCACTACTGATGACGTCACATATTACATCACTCATGACATGGTCAGTGACATCACTCATGACATCACTGATGACATCTCAAATGACATCACTGATGACATCATCCAGTGAATGTGTGTTTTTCTGAAAATTAAATATGTTTAATATATGTATATCTCAAGGTCGATGGAAGAATAAATGAGTATATAAGTGTCTAAATTGATGATTTGTTTTTGAAAAATTGATTGTATTACTGACTGATTAAGTGTATCTTTTTGAATACATGGCTAAGTGAGTAATGTTTAAATGTGTAAATACCTGTATCAGTCTCTCACTTTGTGTATAAGTGTCTGCATGGGTTGGTGAGTAGCTACATGGGTGTTTATATAGGTTATTATTTGGTTTTTTGAGTCTCAGTATGAGTGTCTGAGTGTCTTCATGGTGCGGTGGGGGGTATTACGTAGTGCATAGATGCATGAATGAGTGACTCACTGTTTGTATGTGTTGAAGACAGCATGTGTGCAGGACTGTATGGGTAGATGAGTGTGTGCATGGGTGTGTTAGTGAGTGAATGACTGTCTCAATAGTGTCTTCATAAGTAACTACATATGTTTTAAACTAGTATATGTGACTATTGGTGTTTATAAGTGAGTATATGTGAGAGTGAGAGATTGGAAGAGTTCCTGTATGAATAAGTATGTGTTTCTATAAGTGATTGTTTAAAAGACTAAGTATGTGTAAGTTTCTGTAAAAGTAAGTGTGGTGGTGTGTGTATAACTGTATATGCAAGTAAATGGATGTTTGATTCTTTATTAGCATGAGTGACTATGTGTGAGTAACTCTATGGATGAGTGGCATTGTGTTACAGGATGTTTAGGTGTATGAGTACATATGATGTGTGAGTACATGTATGAGTGACTGTATAGGACTGTTGGTGGATGAGTGGATGTGTATGTGGATCTTAGAATTACTGAATAGGTTGTTGTAACTGGTATTGGTATGTCCATTTTTTTGAAAATTTCAGTCTCTTTTTTTGAATGTTTGTATCAAAGGTTATATTAGGGGGAGAGGAGGTCTACCACTCTGTCACAAGGATGATGTCATCAGTGATGTCATTTGAGATGTCATCAGTGATGTCATGAGTGATGTCACTGACCATGTCATGAGTGATGTAATATGTGACGTCATCAGTAGTGCATTGCGGGCGCGCGAGTTATAGTTAGCTGAACTAACTTTAACGGGGGAATTTCAATGGTTTTTTACGAGTGAAATGTCCAGCTAACTATAACATGTGTGAAACCTTTGGTTTTTTTCATTGAATATATATATATATACATATATATATACACACACACACAGACACACACACACATTCATATACATTTGCTAACTTCCAAAACAGACCACTGTGCTTGTATCGGGGCAACCAAAAACTCGTGCATTCCTAGTCCTCACGGGCTCGCTGAGTTTTGGGGGTGCATCCATCAGGCATATCAGTACGGTGCAACATTTTCACAATATAATGAACACAAGTGGGTATTTTAAAAAAATGTATAAGTTGAGGGACCTGACACTGGAGAGTCCAGGCCAAAAACAGGATTTGCGAGTACGTATGGACCACAAGCTGAGTATGAGCATACAGTGCTACGCTGTGGCTTTCACAACAAACATTCTTTCATCCGACAGCAAAAGGCGCATGGATTAGTGTGCTTACCACTCGTAAAGCCAGGCCATGTACAGAGTTTTGAGTTCAGTTTTGGGCACTAGAAATGCAGTTTTAGTGAACTAGAAATGACTTGAAGGTGATCTACAAATGCAAGCAAAGAATGAGAAATTGAGCCTGCAATGTCAGACTTGAAGAGGCTGCAGATAATTGTGGTACCCAGGCTGCAGACTTTAGAGGGCTTTAAATGTCCCTGCTTCTTTCAAGTCTCCGAAAGAGGGCAAGACTGAGAACTGAGGTGGAGTGGGGTGGGGTACGAGGGAGAGGAATTTGTGATGTCTAGTCTGGGATGCTTAAGTCATCACTCTAGCCTTCTCAATATTTTCATGTCTCCTTTTGACTCACTCTTAAATCTGTTGTTCTCACTCCTCCAATATCTGTTATAATATGCCTAAGGTAAAATGTACAGAATTGGTAAACAAAAGCAGGAAGACGTTTCTTAAACACTAGCCAGTGAGTCACAATTAACAAAAAACTGGATTCCTCGCTATGCATGTTAAACTTTTCGGTGCTGCAGGGTAGTAGAATATTCCTTCCTATAGCGCCCCATTGATCTATCAAGAAAAGTCAATATTGGGTTTATGCAGTAGTTTTGTCGTGTGTCATTGGATGGTGCCATAAGGTTGCTACCTTACCTCCACTTATGAGCCTGGTTTGTGCGTTTGATTACCCTATCCATGGTAAGAAAAGTACAGGTTCCTGTTCAACCACAACACACTAGAGAGAATGGCTGCCATCCACTCAGGCTGGAAGAACAGAGTTTCACTCACTCAGGCCGTTTATAGTTTAGTTTAGTTTACTTTTTCTATTAACGCCTTGAATTCCGATTGGGTATCTTTTTGCGCCCTACAAAACCCAATAACATAACATTACCACTGTCTCCGGAAGGCATACTCTAGGTGAGCACAGCTAAAACATGAATGAAGCTTCCATCATAGCTGGTTCTTCCAGCATCTGTCAATGTTTTTAAATCCAAGTTGGATGAATCATCAGAGTTACAGCACTGGTGGAAGCTAGTCTTCTGCTAGAGGTAGTAGGACTGGCTGGTAATTGATTACTCATACTTAAATCATTATATTTATGGCTAGCAAATGTAAGTCTTATTTTATGGAACACATTTAGCAGAGATTACAATTAGATTTTGCCTGCATTAAGCGTGAGTCACTACAACTTAATTATTTTGAATGGAATTAGCAATAAACATTAGATAATTAGCAATTGGAAGTACATTTATCTTGAGCTGCACAAGTACAGGTGGGGGAGGCAGGAGCCTCAGTCACAAAGTTTTTTTGACATTTACAATTAGTACTTCTTTCTGAGCTACGTCACGCTGCCTAGGACTGAGTGAAATCGAATAAATTTTTTCAGGTCAAATTAAGTGAAATTCCATGAAAAATTTGTGAAATTATGCAAGTGTAGCGAAATGCACTTTGCATGTACTATACATCAATTTTATTTACACAAGTGTGCACC
This sequence comes from Triturus cristatus, assembly GCF_964204655.1. Lineage (NCBI taxonomy): Eukaryota > Metazoa > Chordata > Amphibia > Caudata > Salamandridae > Triturus > Triturus cristatus. The sequence continues at coordinate 968,944,290 of NC_140580.1, forward strand.
TCGTGTAAAAACGTCTCATAAGATCCCTGCAGGAGACTAGCTGGAGCGGCCAATGTCTCGCAATGTGTGCAAAGCAGTCTCCCTCCGGCGTACTGTGAGATTTTTGAACATGCAATGCACACTCAGGTAAAAACAGTTTGCCAGATTATGCGAATTTCACAAGTAGTATTAAAATTATGCCGAAGTCTACTACCAACCAACTGCAGTTCAGAGCCTGTCCAGCAACTGGACGTGCGGAGGACAAGTCAACACGGCCAGCTTCCGCAAAGTGCCTAAAGCCCAGGGATCACCTCTGACAGCCTCCGATACTGGCAGCACCAGCTGAATACACATCTATGGGAAGATCTTGAAAACCGGCAGCTCCTCTGCTATGATGGAGGAGTGTCGCGCCACCTTCCAGCAGCCCAAAAAACGAAAAATAAAACAACAATAAACCCTTGTTTATTATCATTTATTTTTCTCTTGGAGGCGAGGCTTGGGGGCGGGGCCAGGAGGATGACAGGCTGGTGGAGGAGTGGTTCTACTGCTAATCAGTGTGCATGTTGGTCTGGCCGGCCGTCTCAGGGCGGCCACACCGTCGTGCACTGAAGCTCTCTCCAACCCGAGCTGCGTTGCCGGATTGGAGAGGCACCGGCTCCCAGTCTAACTGGGAGCGCAAATCATCGGCGCTCAGGCCAATCCTGATGCTGCTGAAAAGCAGCGCTAGGATTGGCTGCAATGGACTCTGGGAGCCTCTTCCTGCATTGGAGAGGAGCACAATGCAGCAGGTAAGTGTTTTTGTTTTATTCGTCATTTATACGTTCGTCCCCATTTTTCCCCTGCTTATAACCCTCCCCCACCCCCCACTGCGCCACTCTGTCTCCACACGGGTCATTACTGGTCTTTCATCAGACAGTGACAGCTGGATATAGCGGTAAATGTATAGCAGTCCACCTCAACTAGAGACACATTGGGACAAAGCACCAATAAGGGGGACTGCTGAAGGGGACCGAGGGGAGACCCGGCTGGAAGCACTATGCATGTGCAGTGTTTAGCCATACTGCCTTCGTCAACTGATGCAAGGTTAACCACTTCTAGAAGCCACACTTCCTATTGCAACAGATACATGGGTTACATAAAAGCAAGCTCGTGCCAAAGCGGCTAAGAACTCAAGAATCATTCATGCCTGATTTCAACACCAGCTTTTGTAGTTGGTTATTTAGGTTTGTTAAACATGACTAGAATTTCTGGCCTTGAATTTTCATGGATTAGTTGCCAGGGCTGGATTTTAAGAAGTGAAGCCTCAATACACTGGACATGCATAACAGAAAACTGGGATGGGAGCACAGAGAATGAAATCCGAAAGAAGATTCAGTAGTGATGAATCTGGCATCTCAGAGAAGCTGGCAAGAGAAATATGAAGCAATGAGGCACAATTTGAGATCCATTAGTTAAAAGAAAAGGGCACACTTCTATATAAGCAGAGGGGCATATTTACACTATTGTGGCGCAGGGCAGCACCACAAGACCTCTAGCAGCACTGCCATACGTCAAAAGAAAAATGCAGGAATGCACCGCATCTGCAAGATACGGCGCGTTCCTGTTCTTACTGCCAGCGCCGGTGCACAAACTGCAGCCCAGCGCCAATGCAGGCTCCCTTGCATCAGGTTGCAAGGGTGTCTGTGTTGTTGGCATGATTGTTTTGGTGTAGGAAGGAACACCTTCCGCCACAAAAGCAAGCAGAGGGGGGATTTACCTTGTTTTATGTGTGCTGCAGAATGCAGCACACATGGAAAGAGGAAAAAGAAACAAGGAGAAATGTAAACATTCATCCTTGTGATGCCTGCTTTGGGAAGGCATTATTGTTGGAGCTGCCCCAGATTTACGCTATTTTGTAAATCTGGGGCAGTGTCAATAACCATGGGTGTTACGTGAAAACACCCACAGCAGCACCCATGAAACACCCCTTCCACGCAAGTAAGGCATTGTCATAATCCATATGTAGAAGGTCATGAAAGGCCACACAGGGTATAGGCCGGCGCACTGCACCTCCGGAGTGCCACAATAGTACCGCTCCGGTGGCATGAAAGTGCTGCAGGGGCATTGTAAATATGCCCCAAAGTGTTTTGAAAACTCAACATATTACCAGTCCTTTCGATCAGTTCAAACATCCAAAAAGGTAGAGCTCATCATCATATTCTACTTTGTTCAAAAGTGATTTGAATGAAGGTAAAAGCATTCGCCAACGTGTTTCGTGCCACCATCTGAAACGTCTTCAGGGCTGAAATGGTTATATACCAATTTAAGGCATATTTTATATAAATCTACTCTAGAAATTACTTGAAACTACAAAAATATATATTAAATCATATATTATTACAGATCTCTAACAAAAACTCAGACATTGGAGTAAACCTTTGTTCAGATATGGAACATTGTCTTAAGTACACATCACAATTGCATCAGACATTTGTTTTGCTAGTATGTCATTCATATTATACGGTATACACCTATTGCATTTTCTCAAATATAGTCTCTAGAGCATACATTTTAATCATAATGAATCATGAATCAAATGGCAGAGGGAAAAAAAATCTATGTTAAAATTATAACACATTACTTCTAGGGATACCCAACCCCATATCCATATTTGTATTTACCAATCCATGACTCATTCCCAGACGATAGATAACCTCTGCTCTGTATATACTTGCTATCTATGTTGTGAAACATTTACTGTTGTAAAACGCTCTGACTCAGATGCTCTGTATAGACTTGTTATCTATGATGTGAACATTTACTGTTGTAAAGTGCTCTGTTACCTTTGAGTCTAGCTAGCACTATATAAAACTCTCAAATAAATAAAAAAACAAATAAATAATATCCTCCAAACTTCATCAGAGTGTAGTAAATTGTTATACCTCCTACAAATGGACATGCCGCAGTGGTTCAACAAACCACCACTCCAGCCCATACTTACCCAAAGCCTTTTGTACAACAATAAATAATGAACTCGCCTACTTCTTTGAAAAACACCATCACCTACTCCAGACTGCATCCCGGGTTAGTAATATGTGATGCCTTCTACAAACTGACATGTCACAGAAGTTTTAAAAAACTCAAGTTTGATTCAAACTTAGGTAAAGCGTTTTACACAACAATCAATCAAAAATATGCTTTTTTATTGTTTTGAACGATTAATGATCTTAACCACTCACTTCAGAATCCAAGAAAAACATACACCCTGAAACCGGCACCACCATTTATTAGACAAGGCAATGTTTAGTATGTCCCAGTCTAATTTCCCTGTATTCAGCACCGATCGTGTGCACATCAAACCATCAATGGAAATATAACCTTCCTCAAGAGTACCGTATTTTTGAATTCCCTGTCATTTGTTTAAAAGGAAACCCATGTTTCGTTATTCAGGAAATCATCCCTAATATGGGCTTGATTCACATAAGTACATATACTCTTTTGTTTAAGTTTAAGTTTGTTTTGGTATTCACAAAACTGTCTTTTAATAGTAAGTCCGTATCGGTGCCGAGAACTCCGCACATAAAAAGATAGGCATGTTGTATATTTTTATTTGGGGTAGTCTCCACCCTGGCTACGTAGTCTCCACACTTGCTACGGACTGTCCGCACTCGTAAACGTACTATTAAAATGCAGTTTTGTGAATTAGAAAACAAACGTAAACACACACAAAAGTATAAGTTCACCTTTGTGAATTAGGCCCTATGTATCTAAATAACTTCAAAGGAGCAAAGATCTTCCCACATTGCTTACCCCATGCTCGATGCACAACATTGTCATGACTGCCTTATTGTGAGACAGCATTCTGCACCAGTGCCATATTGCTATGTCTCTACGTATCCAATACTGATTGGTACCTACATGTTCGGTACTAGACGTGTACCATGGAAAGGCGTTCTCTGTTCACTCCATATTCATATCGGTCTTTGAAAAATTGGAATCTACATATCAATGGCAAAGGAAGCACTTGAAAGGAAGAGGCATGCCTGGGCGGCACCAATGAAGGAGCGATCTGTAACTTCATCAATGCAAACTTCATAAAGTTTTGGGATTTAATTTTAGGCAAAGGTTTATAGGTTGATTTATATTCTGACTGACATATTTCAATCCAGCAGGGTAATGGAGTAAATTACTCTGTCACCCTGACAGATTAACCGCTTGCCAAATATTGAAGTGTCTGTCAGTCTGACAGAGATTTGAACGATTGACAGGAACCACCATCCAGGCGATTTCTACCAATGAATTGGTACTTTGCCGTACAACTCCATTAAATGCGATGGAGACGTACAACAACGTTATTAAAGTTTTTTTATTTTCGAAAAGAAAATGCCAAAGTGGGTTTTTTGTTTTTGAAAAAAAGGAAAAAACAATGCCCCCCCCTCACCATGGGAGTCTTTCCCCATGACAAGGGGGGCATTTTTAGTTTTTTTACTGTCCCTTATCGCAAGAGTTTTCCTGGTGGTGGCAGGCAGTGAAAAACAACTATTTATCTGCCCATATAAATTGAACGTGTGGGCATGTAGCCATTTCTCTGAGGGCCCTTACTCCGTCGGTCCATTGGAGAAGTGCAGTCATGGCAGAGTCTCCGCCATTGCCAAACTATGGTCCACATGCATCTACATTCAGCTGGAGGACCGCTATGTTGGCAGTAAGCAAACTCTGTCGCCATTGCAACAGAGTATGCTTACCACCAACATATAAATCATGGCTTATTCTCCTGTAGCATCTGCATATTTTTGGATCAATTTGATTCTTTCACTGACACCACCCGGTGCCAGGAACTCAAATATGATGCTCCTTGAAGGGCTATTGGTCAGCTAAAATAATCAGCAATGCACTGCTAAACAATGCAAGTGATAAGAACCTGGGTATGAGTGCTTAGTAGAGTGCTAATGCTCCTAGCAGTATGAGTGCTCTGAATCTGGATGTGGGTACTCAATGCTGCAGTGCTCCTAGTACTATGAGTACTTTGAACATGGATGTGGGTTTTCAGTGCCAGCAAGCTAGTGCTCCTACTAGTATGAATGCTCTGACCGTGGATGTGGGTGCTCAGTGGCATAGCACTAATGCTCCTGGAAGTACAAGTGCTCTGAACCTGGGTGTAGGTGCTCGGTGCAGCAGCACTCCTAGTAGTGTGGGTGCTCTGAACTGGAATGTTGGTGCCTTGTCCCAGCGCACTAGGGCTTCTAGTAGTATGATGATTTTGAGATTGGATGTGGCAGTGGCAGCTGGCATCTATGGAGGGGAGACACGTGCCATCTAGCGCAATTAAAATAAAATAAAAATGAAACACTTACTGAAATGCACTGGACGTCTTCCTCTCCCTTCTTCATCTGCAGCTTGGACACCATGAAACTCTCTTGACCAATCCTGGAGCTGCTCTCATACCATGAGAGCAGCGCCCTGATTGGAGGGAGCAGCCTCACGCGGCACTCCACAGCACTCTGGAGGCCTGCGCTTGCTCTAACCCAGCTGTCTTAAGAGACCTGGGTTAGAAATGTTTAAAGTACACATGTGCGGCTGGTGAAGAACCGGGGTTTAACCCAGCGGCGTCAGGGGCATGCCTAAGATCTTCGAGTTCACCTGTCTTGGTATACAGAGACACGGAATACTTCTGGATGGCATCAGAGACCAATTTATTAGCTGCAGCTAGTAACAGTGATCCTAGAAATACATCACAGTGTAAATTCTCAGGAGACTGCTAATTTTACTAAGGCGAGACGTCTCCTTTTATACCCAATATTCACATTATAAATGTACACCCACTGCACAAAATTCTAGCCAATAAGGTACATTTTCAAACAAAGTGTCACATAACAAAAAGTCAATTTAAAGTATCCCAACCCAAAAGTTAATTATTAGGAATGTCCCAAATTCAATCTCCACAAGCCGGACAAACCTATAATTGAAAGCATAACCCATGTAATGAAGAAACATAAAAAAAGAAACGGTAACAGATGCTGTACAAGATAAGGCATGTGCAAGGAAACTAAAAGTTAACGATGTCCTGAACATTGATTGGCAATCTCAGACAAAGATCGATCAGGGAAATTGGCTTTGCGGGGTCAGTTTCAGGTGCAGAGGTCAGTTTCTTACAGTTCATTTCAGAGTCAAAAAGAAACCTAGTTAATGTATACATGAACTAAGAAGGCCAGGCCACTTTATTCGCCAGGCTACCTTCACAGGCCTATGTGAGGGCAACACAAAATGGTGGCACAGAACGAAATGGAGTCAGACTCGAGAATTACAGAACCTCAGACCCTCCTTTTGCCATTACGTAGGCAATAACCTAAGACTCATGTTATTCTGAATCTTGGTCTATGTATATATTCATTAGGTCATCAAGGTGTTGCTGTAGCATCCTCTTATTATTCACTACTTCTCTCGGGACAGGTCTCGAACATACATAGTAGCACAAAGACTACAAATGGCGGGACCACACTGGATGCAAAGACAACAAGAGAAAAGGATGGTTAAAACCATACCAAGGAATGTCAAACTCTTCCATCCCCATTTGGACAGCAGTCCCCAAAACCATCCCGTCAATGACCAGTCTCCTTCGTCTACATGGATAGACTCAGAGATTTTATACAACCTAGAGATGGCTTGGTACACTGTAGGGGCATTATCTGGTATGTAAACACAGCAACTGGATCCAATCAATTTACATACTCCTCCTCGATCTGCAAGTATGATGTCTAATACCATACGGTTCTGCAAAGTCATAAGGCGGTCCGCTTGAATCTCAGCTGTAACATTACTAAGAGCACCTGCTGTCTCATTAATAGTAGCTTCAACAACGCGGACAAGCTGTCGAATATGCCTACTATTGATCATAGAACCCCAAAAGGGCAAGAAGCCCTTGAAGAAATCTCCTACTTCGTGTGCTGCGGTATCTTTCTTATTGAAGACACCTCTACCATATCTCGTTCTATGATAGTCTGAAGCAGTAGTGTATGTAGGGGGAAGTAGAAACGCCACATAACACGTTCCTGAAAAATCAGGTGGCAACCATGTATAGGCTCTGTCATGACAAACAAAATATGTGCCTTTAGCTGGCACAAACGGTGGAGAAGTCCGAGATGAATAGACATAGGTTTGAGCACACACACTCTTACCTAGCCGAGCTTTCAGATTCCGACCATTACCTTGAAAACAAAAGTGGCCTCGGTGGGGTATAATCCAAATAGGGGGAGACCTTTTTCGTCTCTCCTTCTCTGTCAAACTGGTACTATATCCAGTCACGTTCCAACCAACGTAAGCCTGCACCTCATCCTTAGGGATAGCATTATATGCATCAATATCTTGGATCATAGCTACTATTCCCCTTATTAAGGCACTATTGCTCGAGTTATCTTTAAGGGAACGTAAGGGGCGTACCTCATTTGCATAGATAAACATGGTCTGAAAAGCCCACACAGACCCATTAAAAGAAAAAGGCAAAACCAAATATGGCATACCTTTATCTGTCGTATGAGGCATAAGACCACAAACCCAACAATTAGTGGTATTTACTACTAACTGATGCTGATGCAACAACTGTATAAATGAGTTGTTGACAAATTCTGATCTCCTTGTCTGTTCATGCTCAGGCAACGTATAAAACTGGTGCAAAGAAACAGTAGTGAAAGAAAGCATTGTTTGTGAGGTGGGTGCAAATGTCTGTTGTGTAGCATAGGCAGTCCAACCCACACAAGCTAATGTGATACTTAAAAACATCAAAAAGCACAATATTATACAACATTTGCTATGTGTCAATGTACAAAATCTTGTCTTAAGATCTATTCTCTCAACATCTCTTTCAGTTACAACAGACTCCATCCTCTAACGTGCTGCTCGCGGCAATTTTCCTTCTTCACTCAAGTGTGCGTCCAGGCGTCCTAGACGTCCCTAGAACCGCAGACCTTTCGTCAATATGCGGGCCACCCCTTAAGTTCTTATACCGCGACCCTGCAGCTGAACCCGGATGGTGGTTCGAAAAAGAAAAAGAAAAATAGTCTCTTGTCTGAAAGAGTGTAATTCACAAAAAAAAGCAAATTTTATTTGTCCTTTTTAGACCTTAAGTTGTAGCGATCTTTACCAGGCACAGTTTGATCCTGAAAGAGTGTCTCTGGGTGCGTAGTATCAAGTCTCAAACACGGCGGCACAGCTTCTTGCAAGAATTTATCATCCGCACGTTCTGACTGAGTCCATTCCAGATGTGCATCGCTAAAAGGTACTAATCTCGGAACCCTTTCACTCTCGGAATTGGCAACACCTTCCCGGACCCACTTGTCGTACGGTAAGGGCAAAGGTATCTTCTTACAATGGGTACCATGTACCCAGTTTTTCTTGCCGAACACCTTAATAGCAGTCCGAGTTGATAACAGGACTTGGTATGGACCGGTCCATCTTGGTTCCAAGTTCTTTGACCTCTGGAAATTCTTGGTTAGAACCCAGTCGCCAGATTGAATCGTGTGGCCTGCGTCTACAGAAACTGAAGGCAAAGTGTCATGGACCTGTTGGTGAAGAACACGCAATTTAGCAGTCAAATCATGTAAGTAGTCAACCAACATAGGGTACTCGATATCACTGTACTTCTTAGGCCTCGGCACACCCCAGACATTCGCCGGGCATCCAAAAACAATCTCGTATGGGCTAAGTCCCACGCGAGAATGTACTGTCGTTCTCGTGGACAAAAGTGCCAATGGTAAGGCATCGGGCCATGTAAGACCAGAGCTCGCTTGCACCTTGGCCAACTTCAGCTTCAGAGTGCCATTATAGCACTCGACCAGGCCTGCTGACTGGGGGTGATTCGCAGCGTGGAATTTCTGGTTGATACCCAGACCCGCACATACTTTCTTCATAATCTGACCCACAAATTCACTTCTATTATCACTCCATACCATCCTCGGCAAGCCATATCTGGGAAAGAATTCTTTGAGCAAAACCTTGGCAGTAGACAGGGCAGTATTATCCTTTAGGGGGTAGGCCTCTATCCATCTGGAAAAGGCACAAACAACCACAAGGACACACTTCAAGTTATTGCATCTTTCCATATGAACATAGTCTATCTGCAACACCTCGAACGGATACGTTGGAGGAGCAAAATGACCCGCTGGAGTTGGGGTTCCCTTTCCAGGATTATGCATCAAGCAAATCATGCAGTGTTTAACCAAATTCTCAGCACACTTAGGAATACCACCGTTCTGCCATACCGGAGCCAACAACTTACATATCCCTTTTGAACTAATGTGAGCCAACCCATGAGAGCCATAGTAACCACCGGAAGCACATATGCATCCGGCAACAACCATCACTGGTGCTCTGACAACTCAACCCAACAGCCTGTTGAATCCAACATTCCCGTACTCTCTCTTCACATACTCAATTCTTTCTCAGTAGCTTCTGCCTGAATCATCTTCACACTTTCTGTTGTATCTTCACACATTCCTCCTTCCACAACTTATCTGGCAGGACCTGCAACATACATCCGACTCGTCACATCTTTCGCCGTTTCTCTCGCTACTTCATCTGCAAACGCATTCCCTTGACCCACATCATCCGTAACCTTCTTATGCGCACTACACTTCACTATCGCAATTTGGGTCGGCAAAGTAAGTGATTCAAGAAGTTCACTCACTAATTGTCCATGCTGAATTTTCGTACCATGGGAAGTAAGAAATCCTCTCTCTTTCCACAAGCGACCAAAACTGTGAGCCACGCCAAATGCGTATTGGCTATCAGTATAAACATTCACTTTCTTTCCTTTTGACAACACACACACTCTAGTCAATGCTATCAACTCCGCTGCTTGCGCTGAATTCTGTGCAATACGTGCTGTTTCAACAATCGTGTGCAAAGTTGTAACAACATATGCTGCAGTCGTCTCTCCATTCGGAAGCTTAAAGCACGAACCATCTACCCATGGGGTACCATCAGGATTCGAAAGAGGAGTATCTTTCAGATCAACTCTACCCTTCGTTTCCTCCTCTGTACGGAGAAAACAGTCATGATGTTCCTGAGCATCTGTCTCTACAAAAATCGGCAACAATGTAGCTGGATTCAATGTGTTGCACCGCTTGATGTGCACATGGCTAGCCAAAAGCGTCAACTCATAACCTGACAAACGCGCACTGGTAAGATGTTGAGTCTTCGTTCTATTCAATAGGGTATCCACTGCATGTGGGACCATCACAATCAATGTATTATCCAATGCCAAACCAGCAGACTGTCGGATAGAAACAGCCGCTGCCGCTGTAGCTCTTCGACAACTAGGCAACGCCCTAGCTACCGGATCTAAAGTAGCTGAAAAATACGTACATGGGCGCTGCTTGTCTCCAAATTGTTGTGCCAACACTGACAACGCACAACCTTCTCTCTCATGCACATAGAGTGTAAAAGGCTTACTATAGTCAGGAGTACCTAACACAGGAGCAGAACACAGTGCAGTTCGTAAATCCATAAAACTCTTCTGACATTCCTCTGTCCAGGGACGAGGGTGTGGTGTATCCTTAAGAGTAAGTGCCAACAGAGGTTTCGCTAACAGAGAAAAATTTGGAATCCACTGTCTACAATAAGATGTAATGCCTAAAAATGCACGCACCTCTCTCTGTATACGTGGTACAGACATTTGAGCAATTGCTTGAATACGTTCTGGGGTAAATCGTCTTCCCTCCTTCGACAAGAGATGACCTAAGTAGGTCACCTCTTGGCGGCAATACTGCAACTTAGAAGGTGAAACCTTGTGATGAAGGTCAGACAAATGGCGTAACAAAGAAAGAGTAACTTCTTTACAAATGTCCTCAGAGTCAGCAGCAACCAAAAGATCATCAACATACTGGATAAGAATAGCACCAGGAGGCAGAGGAAAGGTATCAAGCTGTGTCTTCAAAGCTTGACTATAGATAGAAGGGCTTTCACAATAACCTTGAGGAGCTCGTTTAAACCGGAAGCTTCGGCCTCCTAAAGAGAAGCCAAAAATATCCCTACTCTCTTCAGCAATAGGAATGCTGAAAAAGGCATTCTTCAGATCAATAACAGAAAACCAAGCAGCTGAGGCTGGGATCATAGTCAATAAAGCAGTAATGTCCGGGACAACAGGAAACTGTGGCACAACGATCTTATTGACCTCTCGAAGGTCGATCACAAACCGATACACAGGTGGCTGAGAAGAGTTAGTACGCTTAAGGACAGGCAGAACAGGACTGTTACACACATTACCTCTTGTTTCTTCAACCACACCTTTCTCAACCAAATCATAGATAATCGCTAAAAGAGCTCTTTCGCCATCAATGGAAATTTTGTACTGGGGAATGCGAGGTAATTTAGCATTAAACTTAAGGGTAACAACGTAGGGTGGAATCTGCAAGAGACCAACATCATTGGGACCTGTAGCCCAAAGTGTATCAGGGAGAGAACGCAGTTCCAGTGGAAGGCGATCCTTAGACAGATACATCGGGGAAATCACTGTCTTACCCACCGTAAGATGTACTCCCGAAGGAGAACAATATAATGTTGCATGCAATCTTTTCAACAATTCCAAACCCAACAGATTCTCGCCACAGCCCGTCGTTAGAATAAGGGGAGCCTCCAATTCACAGGGACCAATAGAAAGGGGCAAAGGACAAAAAACCGGATTACGAACTGGGGCGCCAGAAAATCCTACTGAAACATTAGTCAAGCCAGACAAAGGTGCGCCGGGGAGTTTAGAGTGCATGATAGAACTCTTTGCTGCACCAGTATCCAAAGGAAAAGGTTCTGCCACACCTGATGTAATCACTTCAACATAAGGTCCACTCTGGTCTACTGGAACTGACACTACTCCCTCCCTTTGTCCATGGCTGTCCTAACTATCATTAAAACCAGCACTCTCACTTCCAACATAATAATCATCAGTATAGTACTGAGCGGACTGGACGGCTGGAACATTCTGTTGGTCAAAATAATTCATAGAATTCTGAGGGGAAAAGGAACGTTCATTCTGGGGAAACGTACCACGTCCCCTACCCCTAGGTACTTGTTGGAAACCACCACGACCTCTCAGACCAGACATACCATTCGCACGCTGTAGCAAGATCGGGCAACTATTCTTGAAGTGACCTTCTTTACAATAAGCACACTGATTAGGGCCTAGTGGGAGTCGCGAAGCAAAAGACTCAGGCTTCTGCAACAGTTTCTGAAACTGTGGGGGTTGCTGAAACTGGGAAGGTTGCTGAAACTGACGCTGATTAGGGTGAGGCGGATAAGCCTGCTGCAGAAGAACTTTCGTTTTTAATTCTCTAGTCTTCTTCTCTACGTTATCCTTCTCATCTTTATCTCTATTCTCATAGTATTGTGCAGTAGCCAATATCTGAGCCGAAGAAGAAACAGCCCATGAACTTTCAGAGTCCTTTAACTTATTAGAAAGTTCAGGAAGTAAATTAAAAACAAACTTATCTACAAACAACCTCTGACCACCTTCTGTACTCATATCCTGACCACTATGATCAATTAATGTTTCCTCAAACCTAGTGAAGAAATCAGACACACTCTTGTCTTTCTTTTGTTTGCATGCTGCTAACTTGTCCCAATTCACCCGCAGAGGAGGCATCATAGTTTTCATTAAATTAAAATTCCTACCAGGTAGTTCTGCAACTAAGGGTTCAGGTTTGGCACCTCCTACCTGCCGACCATCTGCAGCAGTAATATTAACCCACGTATCTCCTAACTCTGGCGTGTGATCCTCGTGACGGATCTTCGCCCACAAGGGTTGAGGAACTACATTACCCATCAACATATCTGTCAGCTAAATTCATAGCACACGCATCAACTGTCTGAGACAACTCCTTATAATAACCAGCAGGATGTTTACGGGGGTCAGGCAAAGTCTGCTTAAGAGCCAGGACCTCAGCTCTCTTCCAAGGGACATGCACCCACACTCGCTGAAAATGAGCCGGTGCAGCCGCAATACCATGAGTGGCATCAGCCACAACTGCCTCTCTCCATACAGGGGGAACCTCTCTCATAGGATACTGCTTCACTTTTCTCCTAATAGAAGGGTCAGGTTCGAACAGTGACTGAGGTGGAAGTCTAGACCTAAAAGTGAGTAGTGTCTCTACCGCTTCCTCAACATCGGAACCCGCTATCGTCCCTTTAGCAAATTCAGACTGAACATTAAGCAATTCCAGTGGAATTGAACCCAACTCATTATCTTCCCACTCCTGATGAAGGAAGGTACACATGACATCAAAAACATACCTTTGTTTTGGTGCCGCCCACTGTAGGAGGATATCCATAACCACTTGTGGACTGTACTTGGAGGTATTCGAAACCCATCTACGAGCAAGGAGATCTAACACTGCCCGCTCTTCGGGACCAGGGAGCTGACTACGTCTCTGCTTACGTTCAGAAACAGGGGTCATATTCAGTGACCCAAAGAAAGGAGACAAAAGACTAGTGACAGTCTCAGTCATTCGTTGCCGAGCAGAAGGAGAAGAAGTTGACATGAGGACAGGAGACAAAGTGTTTTGAGGTGACAGAGACGTAGGGACAGAAATAAGAGAAGTCGAAGATAAAGGAGTGTAAGACAAAGGAGTTTGAGGCAAGGCTGGTGGCAAGGCTGGCGGCCCTGGAGGGGGCTGCGCCGGGGGAGGAAGAACCACCTGTGAAGCAACGGGTGGCTGAACAACAACAGGGGGTTGATCGACAACAAGGGGTGCAACAACTGGAGGTAACGGAGGTGCAGTAGCACCCTGCACATAAGGGGGTGGTAATCTCAGTAAATGTGACATCAAAGGATCCTTTTCAGGGTCTACAGTCACATTTGAAAGGGGAGGTGGCAAAGCCGGGTAACATTTGTCAATGGCCATGCAATGTTGTCTATCTGACACTTCAATCGCACGATCTTCTTCATCTTCCTTAAACTGCCTAGCAGCTTGCATTACCGATATATTCCTTTCCTTCCTATCTCTCTTAGCTTGCTTAATTTCTCGCTGTTTGGCTTCCTTACGCCAAAGGCGGAAAGAGTCAAACATCGCCGGCCGGGCTTTCTTCTTAAATAGCGCAACTTCTAGGTTATCTAAAACATCTGATTCAAAACTACCATGTTGGGGCCATCGTAAAACACCATCTTTCCTTGTATAATGAACCCATACTGCATTAAAGGTAATGGGACGTACACCATGCTTTGAATAGAGCTCATAAGTTGGAGTTCCAACCGGAGGTATCGGACACGAGTCCTCCAATCAGGAATCCCTATTACAACTACAACAAAACCATTTCCTAAATTTGCTAAAACCAGGCATCTTTTAGCTCACTAGTCTTGCTTCAAACTTCAAGGGGTTATCAAAAATGATACACTCGCAAATATACGAACCCCCCGGCTTCGACTATTGCAATGGCCGAATCAAAACCAAGAAACAAAACAAAGTCGTGGGAGCGACCCACTTATACTTAACCAAAATGTCTCTCACGCCACCAGAAGACCGTCTAACGTCTCGCCTTACAAATCATCACAAGAGGGTCCAAGACAGGGCGACAGTCAGGGCAGCAGTCCTTCGCAGCCGTCGGAAAGGGGAAGCCTCGCAGAAAAAACCTTCGGTGCACGTCGACATGCAGGGGTCGATGAAGTGGCGGCCGTCCTCCAGAATTTCCTCACGGGCTCCTCACAATCTTCGGGCTTGGACCAGTACCGCTGAAGTCGCCCAACGTTGGGCGCCAGTTGAAGAACCGGGGTTTAACCCAGCGGCGTCAGGGGCACGACTAAGATCTTCGACTTCACCTGTCTTGGTATACAGAGACACGGAATACTTCTGGATGGCATTAGAGACCAAGTTTATTAGCTGCAGCTAGTAACAGTGATCCTAGAAATACATCACAGTGTAAATTCTCAGGAGACTGCTCATTTTACTAAGGCGAGACGTCTCCTTTTATACCCAATATTCACATTATAAATGTACACCCACTGCACAAAATTCTAGCCAATAAGGTACATTTTCAAACAAAGTGTCACATAACAAAAACTCAATTTACACTATCCCACCCCAAAAGTTAATTATTAGGAATGTCCCAAATTCAATCTCCACAAGCCGGACAAACCTATAATTGAAAGCATAACCCATGTAATGAAGAAACATAAAAAAAGAAACAGTAACAGATGCTGAACAAGATAAGGCATGTGCAAGGAAACTAAAAGTTAACGATGTCCTGAACATTGATTGGCAATCTCAGACAAAGATCGATCAGGGAAATTGGCTTTGTGGGGTCAGTTTCAGGTGCAGAGGTCAGTTTCTTACAGTTCATTTCAGAGTCAAAAAGAAACCTAGTTAATGTATACATGAACTAAGAAGGCCAGGCCACTTTATTCGCCAGGCTACCTTCACAGGCGTACGTGAGGGCAACACAAAATGGTGGCACAGAACGAAATGGAGTCAGGCTCGAGAATTACAGAACCTCACTGGCCATCCTAAGAAGGCCCTCAAAAAATACATGCACACTTTAAACAGTACATAGACAGCCCATCCTCCTCCCTGCTTCTGTCAATCAGCAGCGTCCCTGCCCCGTCCTGATTCTCTGTTTAGGACTGACGATGAAAAATAAAAAAAATCATGAATTACCATTTTATTTTTCATCCCTGAGGCTTTGGAAGTAATTTAAGTGGGGTGACGCTCCTCCGCTCCAATGGAGGTGCTGCCCTGGGATGTGGGTGCTCAGTTCAGGTGCCCAAGCACGCCTAGTGTTATGAGTGCTCTGATTGAAGATTTAGGTGTTCGATACTGGTGCACTAGGGCTCCTGGTAGTACGATTTTGGATGTGGGTGCTCATTGCCATAGTTCTCCTAGTGCTATAAGTGCTCTGAATGTGAATGTGGATACTCAGGACAGGTGTACTCTGCTGCTATTGGTATGAGAGTTCTGAGCTTTAGTGTGGGTGCTCAGTACCAGTCCTTTCACACTCTTAGTAGTATGAGTGCTCTGAATTTGGATGCTGGTGGCTCAGTGCACTAGTTCTCCCTGAGGGATAAGAGCAAGAAACTTGGATGTGGGTGCTTAGTGCCAGTGCACTAGCACTCCTAATTATGCATATACTCTGAACTTAAATGTGGGTCCTCAGTTCCAATGCACTAGGACTCTTAGTATTATGAGTGCTCTGAGATGCGGTGTGGGCACTCGGTGCCAGTGCGTCAGCGCTCCTGGCAGTATCAATGCTCTGAACTTGGATGTGGGTGCTCGATGTCAGTGTTCTAGTGCTCCTAGCAGTAGGAGGTCTCTAAACACTCATGTGGGCGCTCAGTGACAAAGCGCTAGTGCTCCTAGCTGTATAAAGACTCTGGACTTTGATGTGGGTGTTGGTACAGGTGAACATGCACTCATAAGAGCATGAGTGCTCTGAAATTGAATTAGTGGTCAGTGCCAATGTGCTAGTGCTCCTGGTTGCAACTAGCTCTGAACTGGGATGTGGATGTTCAGAGCTGGTGCACTAGTGCTCTCAGCAGTGTGACTTGGTTGTGTGTGCCTGGTTCTGGTGCCCTATTGCTCTCAAGTGGTGGGTGCTCAGGGCAGGTGCACTAGTGCTCCTTGCAGTATGAGAGCTCTGAACATGCATGTAGGCGCTTAGTGCTGGTGCATTAGTGCTCATAGGAGTATGAGAGCACTGAAATTGGATGAAGGTACTCAGTGTCAGTGTGCTAGTGCTCCTAGTTGCATGAGAGCTCTGAACTGGTATGTGGATGTACAGTGCTGGTGCACTAGTGCTCTCAGCAGTGCTGATGTCCTTAACTTGTATGTTGGTACCTGGTCCGGTGCCCTATTGCTCTCAAGTGGCATTAGCCCCCAAGGGCAGGTGCACTAGTGCTCCTAGCAGTGTGAGAGCTCTGAACTTGCATGTAGGGGCTGAACTCATTGTAGCATCAGAATCGGAACTTGGATGTTGGTGGTAAGTGCCAGTGTACTGGTGCTCTTAGTTGCATGATTTGATTTGTGCATTTATAAAGCACACGGTCACTCCGGCAGGAGCATTGTGGCGCTATGCGGGGGTGACCAGGAGATTCAGACTGTTATAGATTACACCAAAGAGAGACAGAGGGAGTCTGGAGCTGTAAAGATCCAAGTCTTAAGTGCTTTCCTGACGAGCGTCCATGACTCCAAGAGTCTTAGTTGTATAGGCAAGATGTTCCATGCTCTTGTAACTAAGCAGGCCATTGACTTGCCGCCGCTAGATTTGAGTTTAAATGGAGGGTTTAAACAAATTAGCTGAGGAGGATTTGAGTGTTTATTTGCCCGGGCATATAGGCTGTTGCAATAACCTAGTCTAGATAAGATCAGGGCTACTGCCACCGTTTTGCCTTGCAGCAATGGGAAAAAGAGCAAAAAAAATAATTATGATTTGATTAGATTAAAACGCATTCCTGCTACTGCCAAGGCTTGTGGCCAGAAAGAAAGAGTCGAATGCCAGAGAGAGGGACAGGGTGCTAAGTAAGAAAGGAGGTCCAGTACCCGTGCTCCCAAGACAAAAGGTCGAAATCACTGGAGGCTAACTGTTCCTGTAGCAGGATGCTTGCCTCATAGGCCAAGGAGAGTATAGTTCAAGAAGAAGAGGGTTGGTAGTGATCCATCTAAGGCGGATGAATATTAGGTTGGATAAAAAATGAAGTATATGGCGGGAAAATTCCTCAAATTTGAAGAGTTGCCCTCAAACACCCATTGAGGTGTCATGCTTCATCATAGAGGCGTTTTGCTCCTCGTGGGGTTGGCCCTGCAGTCTGCCGTGGGCCTCCGGAGGGCTCTATAGTGTAGATCTTCTAAGAAGAACGCCGTAGTGATGAGTGTGGGAGTGTGGGAAGTGTGCAGGTGAGTTAAAAATAACGTAACGGTACCCCTAGTAACATTTATTCTTGGATCCATTCGGAATGATTAAAAACAGGAAACAGAACTCTGTTATCCTTGCTCCAGTGAGGAGGGTCAGTTCAATTTTCAAAAAAGTGAGAAGTGATAAAGGTCATTATACAAAAAAAAAAAAAAACTACGACTGACTACTAGTTTAGCACTTGCAATCCCAAAGTCTCATCATTAGTATTTCAAGTCCTGTGCACAGTACTTCCGGAGTGCGTCGTAGGGCTACTCCACTGAGGATCAGATGAAGATATGAAGAACAAAAAGGAAGGTGCACCAGTCAAAAGACGTCCAAATCAAATAAGTATCTTTGGGTATTCTGTTTATTTTCTTTAAGGAAACTCAGCCAACGCGTTTCGTTCCACGCAGGAACTTCTTCAAGGCTGCAGACAATTAACATACAACATAGAAAAACATTTATAATGTATAGACAATAAAACATGTATCACTTGTGATGTACAAAGAGTCCACAAACAAAAATATACATTTTTTGAGAGAATTCACAAACCCACAAGGTCAGAGAATACATAAAAAAACCAGTCATAAAAGATCAACGTATATATATAAAAAACAGAAACAATATACAAAGGACACATTGATGACAAACTTACAGGTTGTAGTGTTACGGCAAGCACTAATTGATGTGTGTATACATCTATATCGAATCTCAAAAAGTATTGCTAGTGGAAGTGTTGCAAAGACTCGGACATATGGCAAGATAAATCCGTTGCACCAACCACTAGAGCCAAGTAGATAACAGTAAAGACACCAACGGAAATAAGGTCTAAATAAAACAGTGAAGAGGATTCAGTGCAAAAAGATTCAACACTCACCAAATTCAAATCTTTATGGCAACAAGAATACACCATGCCATGTGTCAGTGTCCCACATGCATAGAGATTTTTGGGTTCCAAAATCTAGTAGGAAGATATATCTATATACAAATATAAAAATAAAAATATTGATGCTTTAAAACTATATTATTGGTCTTCCTAAATCTCAGAGGTATAAACCCTATTATAGAGTATAGACTCAATATTAAATAATGTCCTTAAATGAACCCGACAAGTTCACAGAACAGAATAGAAAAACCCTCATTCAAACAATATGTGCTTGGCAGTACATTATCCACCATAAGAACAGAGTACAAGAGGGTGTTGGTCTCAACGAGATATAAGAGACAAGAACATTTATTAAATAAAAACAGGTTGGAAATATCAGTCTAACGGGGTCAATCATTTAATAAAATGGCTGTAAGTTGATACGTAAGAAACTTACCCCCAAAAAGAAATATGATGGCAATTGTCTTAAAATAAGGTAGTTGTGGATGGCCAGAGCTTCAAGTACAAATATGACTTGTGCTCCACAGATAGAACCAAATATGAACGGGTTCCAATGATAAAGGTCATGGGGTTGACATGTTTCACGTCCTAGTGGTCCCTACTGGATCCTTGGCGTTTCACCAGGACCACAAAAAATGTGAGAAGTGCAGAGTTAAAATCAAACAAGGGTCAGAGGTAATAATACACCCTGTTATGTAAACCTGAGTCAGGTGAGTGGTTGTTTTTGTCTGGAAACAGTCGTTCAGAACCCATCCAACGTATTAATCCAACCTATAGATGTAAATAAAAGTACATGGGGTGAAAAAGTAGCTGTGAGTGGGAACATCAAGCATGATTCACACATGATTAAAAACCTAGGTAGTAGGAAAACTGCTTACAGATGAAATTATAGCAGTAGGTTACGAAGGCATGGCATGATAATGCTGTAAATGATTCCAGTCAAGAGTTATGAGAATGCGTTGCTTAGAAGTCGCATTGGCTACCCGGGAGGTTAAGGGTGCTGTGGCTCGTACAGAACTGGTTATAAAAGCTCATCACTTACCCCAAACAGCACCCGGGGATACCTCAACCCCATACCCCGTAGTGGTGTTCCAAATGCCGGAGCCCTAGCACTATAAGTGTTCTGAAGTGTTCTGGGACTAGTGTTACGAGTGCTCTGAACAGAGATATGGGGAGTTCAGTGCCAGTGTGCAGGTGCAGTCAATGAGTAGTATGAGTGTTCTGGGCTTGAAAGTGGTTACTCACTGCCTTTGCACTAATACTCTTAGTAGTAGGAATGCTCTGAATTTGGAAGTTGGTGCTCAAGGCAGGTGCCCAAGCGCTCCTAGTAGTAAGCGAGCTGTGCACATGGATGTGGGTACCCCGTAGTGGTGTACTAGTACTCCTGGAGGTATGAAAACTGTAAATTAAGATGTGGTGCTCATTGCTGTAAGCTAGTGTTCCAAGCTGTGTGAGTTCTGAACTTAGATGTGATTGGTCAGTGCCATGGTCTAGTGCTCCTGGCTGCTGAGAGCTCTAAACTTGGATATCGATGCTCAGTGCAGGTGGCCAGTGCTTGCAGTATTATGAGTTCTCTGTACAAGGGTGTGGATGGATGATCAGTGCCAGTGCACTAGTGCTCCCGGTAATATACGTGCTCTCAGTTTGGATATGGGTCCTTAGTGCCCATGCACAGCTCTCCTAGCGTTACGAGTGTTGTAAGCTTGGATGTGGTTGGCCGGCGCTGGTGCCCTAGCACTCCTAGTGGCATGCGTACTCAGTACTTGTATGCGGGTGCTCAGGGCAGGTGTGCTAGGTGTTCTAGTAGTGAGAGCTGTGGGTGCACTAACGCTCTTAGGGCCATATGTAGGTAGGCCAATACCGGTCGGTAACGGCCGATTTTCGGTAAATATACCGTTACCGACCGGTATTTAGGCTTTTGAGATGTAGGGGGATCATTTCTGTATTCGGTAATTTACCGACTCGGTAGAATTACCGAATCGGTAATTTTACTGATTCGGTAAATACCGAATACAGAAATGAGATGTAGGGGGAGTGTGTGGTGGGTGTGGGGATTCGTTATTTACCACCAACTGAAAGTTGGTGGTAAATGACGAATGTCCCTGTTAATGCATTATTTGGCCCTTAGATGTGTGCAATGTGGCAGACACACATGCCCTCAGGGCATGTATGTGTGCCACATGTGCACACATGCAGGAATCAGGGGTGCAACAGGGTGTCAATGTGACACCCTGCCACCCTTGAATGAGCTCCCCCCATTACCGATTCGGTATTTACCGATTCGGTAATGGTAACTGGCTTCCCATTGATTCCTATGGGCCTCCTGGCCCATAGGAATCAATGAGATACAGGTTACCATTACCGAATCGGTAAATACCGATTCTAAAATACCGACACTTACCGAATCGGTATTTTTTTACCTACATTACATTTACCGATTCATAAATACCGAATCGGTAAAATTCGGTATTTAAGAATGTAATTTACCTACATAAGGCCCTAGTGTTATGAGAGCTGAAAATTCTCATGCAGTGCTCAGGGATGGTGTGCTATTGTTCCTGGTCATATGTGTCCTCTCAACTTGCATATGGGTCCGTAGTGTACGTGCACTAGCACTCCTAGTGATAGGAGAGCTGAAAATTCTCATGCAGTGCTCAGGGATGGTGTGCTATTGTTCCCGGTCATATGTGTCCTCTCAACTTGCATATGGGTCCGTAGTGTACGTGCACTAGCGCTCCTAGTGATAGGAGAGCTGAAAATTCTCATGCAGTGCTCAGGGATGGTGTGCTATTGTTCCTGGTCATATGTGTCCTCTCAACTTGCATATGGGTCCGTAGTGTACGTGCACTACCACTCCTAGTGTTATGAGTGCTCTGAACTTGGACGGGGTAGCTGATTTAGTGTTATGCTTTAGATTTGATTTAAAGTGTAACCTAAGTCCACCTGTTATCAGAGAAAAGCACTAGGAATTATAACAGAAGTGATAACAGCCAAGTTCTCAACTGCTCGCGAAAATAAAGAAAATTGGCTTGGCTATTAACATGCGAGGGCATCTATGACCTTGGACGTAACAACTCACGGCAGTTGTGCAAACACTCCTAGTAGTGAGAGAGCTCTGATCCTGGACGTGGGTGCTTAGTGCCAGGGCATTAGGACTCCTAGTATTATTAGAGCTCTGACCATAGAGATTTCAAAAGGGTGCCACAGGGCTCCTGTTTAAGCCCAACCCTTTTTAACATCTATGTGGCACCCCTGGCAAGAGTGATGCGCATGTATGGTTTCATCCCAGTATCATATGCTGATGATACACAGCTCCTCTTCCCCTTTAAGACTCTCTCCGCTGATGTAAGAAGCTCTTTCTCTTCAGGCATGAAGGCAGTGGCACATTGGATGTCCTCCTATTATCTTCAGTGCAACATCAGCAAAACTGAGGTAATGCTGTTTGGAGAAGCTAAAATACTATGGACCCCTGATTGGTGGCCACACGACCTGGGAACAGTTCCCAAACCCAAACAGGTCGTGAAGAATTTAGGGATCCGATTGGATCAAGATTTGTCACTCAAACAGCATGTTAACTATATTTCAGGAATATGCTTCCATACCATTAGCCTGTTACGTAAAGCTTTCCCTCTACTACCTGACTCCTTTAGGAGAACTCTTGTTCAGGCTTTGGTTTTAAGTCGGATTGAATATTGTAATGGCCTGTTGCTTTTTGCCAACGAAGGCGTATTGGCCAAGCTTCAGGTCATTCAGAACACGGCAGCTCGCCTTGTCCTCAACGTCCCCCCGAGAACTGCTTCTAAGCCCCTCCTTGAGCAACTGCACTGGCTCTCAATCCGGCAGAGAACTAAATTTAAAATATGTCGTCTGATTCATAAATGTCTAAATGGACAAGGGCCCGCCTACCTTCTAAACAAATTTGTTCCCTATATTCCAACTCGATCGCTCAGGTCCAGCAACAATCCTCTCTTAGTGATCCCCCGTGCAAAAAAAGCCAGACATGGGAGCAAAGCACTATCAATTACAGGACCCACATTATGGAACAAACTCCCTCTGTCTTTGAGACAGTGTAAAGAACACCTCACTTTCAGGAGACACCTGAAAACTGTACTGTTCAGAAATGAGATCTAGCCCCATTCTGTCTCACCTCTGTTTCGACCGGCTCCAAAAGCGCAGAGATACTCCACCAGGAGTCGATTCCAGCGCTATACAAACCAGCAAATAAATAAATAAATAGATGTGGTTGCTCAGTACCAGTGCGCTGGCGCGTGTAGTTTTATTAGAGCCCTGATCTTGGATGTGGGCCCTCATTGCCAGTGCACTAGTGCTCCTAGAGGGTGCAGGGCTCAGCGCAGGTGCACTAGTGCTCCTAGTGGGCACAGGGCTCAGTGCATGTGCACTAGTGTTCCCTAGTGAGTACAAGGCTCAGCGCAGGTGCACTAGTGTTCCTAGTGGATGCCGGGCTCAGCACAGGTGCACTAGTGCTCCTAGTGGGTGCAGGGCTCAGAGCAGGTGCACTAGTGCTCACAGTGGGTACAGGGCTCAGTGCAGGTGCACTACTTCTCCCACTTTTATGCAGTCTCTTAACTTGCCTGGATGTGAGTGCTAATGTGCTAGCACCTCCTAGTTGAAGGAGAGCCATGAGATTGGATGCGGGCTCAGTGCCTGTGCCAGTGCACTAGTGCTCCTAGTGGGTGCAGGGCCCAGCACAGGTGCACTAGTGCTCCTGGTGAGTAAAGGGCTCAGTGCAGGTGAACTAGTGCTCGAGTGGGTACTAGTCTCAGTGCAGGTAAACTAGTGCTTCTAGTGGGTACAGGGCTCAGTGCGGTGCACTAATGCTCCAAGTGTGTGCAGGGATCAGTGCAGGTGCACTAGTGCTCCTACTGGGAGTAGGGTTCAGTGCAGGTGCACTAGTGCTCCGAGTGGGAGAAGGGCTCAGAGCTGGTGCACTAGTGCTCCTAGTGGGTACAGATCTCAGTGCAGGTGCACTAGTGCTCCTAGTGGGAGCAGGGCTCAGTGCAGTTTCACTAGTGCTCCAGGTTGGTGCTGGGATCAGTGCAGGTGCACTAGTGCTCCTAGTGGGTGCAGGGCTCAGTGCAGTTTCACTAGTGCTCCCAGTGGGTGCAGGGCTAAGTGCAGGTGCACTAGTGCTTCAAGTTGGTGCAGGGCTCAGTGCAGGTGCACTAGTGCTCCTAGTGGCTGCAGGGCTCAGCACAGGTGAACTAGTGCTCGAGTGGGTACTAGTCTCATTGCAGGTACACTAGTGCCTCTAGTGGGTACAGGGCTCAGTCCAGGTGCACTAGTGCTCCAAGTGGGAGCAGGGATCAGTGCAGGTGCACTAGTGCTCCTACTGGGAGTAGGGCTCAGTGCAGGTGCACTAGTGCTCCTAGTGGGAGAAGGGCCCAGAGCAGGTGAACTAGTGCTCCTAGTGGGTACAGATCTCAGTGCAGGTGCACTAGTGCTCCAAGTGTGAGCAGGGCTCAGTGCAGGTGCACTAGTGCTCCTAGTGGGTACGGGGCTCAGTGCAGTTTCACTAGTGCTCCAGGTTGGTGCTGGGATCAGTGCAGGTGCACTAGTGCTCCTAGTGGGTGCAGGGCTCAGTGCAGTTTCACTAGTGCTCCTAGTGGGTGCAGGGCTCAGTGCAGGTGCACTAGTGCTTCAAGTTGGTGCAGGGCTCAGTGCAGGTGCACTAGTGCTCGAAGTTGGTGCAGGGCTCAGCGCAGGTGCTCTATTGCTTCCACTTTTATGCAATTCTCTGAACTTGCCTGGATGTTGGTGCTGAGTGCTAATGTGCTAGCACCTCCTAGTTGAATGAAAGCCATGAAATTGGATGTGGGCTCAGTGCCTCTGCCAGTGCACTAGTGGCCCCATTAGTGCTCTAATAAGGGATGCAGGTGTCGAAGGCAGGGTGCTAAGACTCTGGGTATCACAAGTGTTCTTAGGAAAGTGAAGTGAGTGTGCATCTGTGTTCTGAGTTGAGTGAGTGTTGAAGGAACAAGGAAATGTAGGGATGAGATTAACCAATGAATTAACACCAAAATGAGTGAAGAACTAACTCTTACCCTAAACTGAAATGGATCATTCACTTATAGAGAAAGTGGCCTTTTGGCATTCTACAAACATATAAAGATAGACTTATTTACCATTTTAAGAATTGATAGCCAAATGTGAGTCGTGTACAATCACAGGACGGAAAGTCAGGTTGGAAAACGAGGACTCTGCCAAACCTTCTGAGTATTTTTTGGGGAAAAGAGGTAAGCAACTTGCAAACCTTTAGGTGCCTTAACAGTGTGAGATGTACCTGTAATGACAGACTCCCCTTCATCAAGAGAACGATGATGGAAGGGGTTAAGATAGAGAAATATGGAGTGTGTATGTGTGTGATAAAGACAGTGCTTAATTTATGCCAGTGATTTCCGGTGCTAGGCACCGGCACTTAATTGTCAGCACCGTCTCTAGTGACAGTCCACCACATGGTGGTGCTGTCTTTTTAATTTTGAGATAAGGACAGCAAGCATGTTTATTCAATCAATATACATTGAAACAGAAAAATATAAGCCTCTCATGCTATTATTATGGGTTTGTGTGGCCTGAAATAGTCTGAATTGTCACACTAGTAGTAGTGTGATAAGTGTTTTGTTGGTACTGTCATTGGCAGCACTGGTAGGGTATGGGTGGTGCAGGCTGCAGTGGTCTTCCGAGAAGCACCCTGGCAGTACATGTTTTACAAATTAAGCTCTGGATAAAGAGCATGGTCAAGACGTGAGAATGGTAATTACTGCGCATTAACATCCTGTCAGTACCATGCCACGATGAGTTAGACTCGTCAGAATGGGAAATAACTGTGCAAATAGGGAATTACAGTGTGGAATTCCGCATGGTATTGCCTATTCCAAAAGGTTTACTGCTCCCATTTGCCGCCTGCTTTGAGCAGTGCTCTCTCTCTCTGGGAGAAGGTGGTGGAAAGAGTACTGGAGGGAAGTGGGAAAAGATGCCCTGGTAAAGGGAGTAGTGCATGCTTCCTTCTTGCCATAGAAAGAGGTCAGGCAGGGGCAGAGGCTTGACTGCTGCTGTAGACACCTCAAGTCATTGTTACCTGCATACATTTGTGGCGGATAAAATCGGATCTGGAGTTATGTTATGTTATGCTGTAGTATTTTTAACGGTCAAACTGTTACCCGAAGGTGTCCTGGCGGTATCTACAAAGAACCTCCCAAAGAACTCACAAAAAGAGGCCACAGATTAAACGCTAAATAGCCAAGTTTTTAAGGCTTTCCTGAAAGCCAGAAGATCCGTGCTATTTCGAAGCTGAAATGGGAGGGCGTTCCAAGCTTGGCTGCCCCCACCCGAAAACTCCTACCTCCCCAGCCGGCTTTTCTAAAGATAGGAACTGTTACCAATGTTGCTCCTAAAGAGCGGAGTGGTTTATTGGGGACATACCACTGAAACTGCTGCTTCAGATGCTCTGGACCGGCCTCGTGAATAGCTTTAAAAACAGTACAGAGTGACTTAAACTGCACCCGTTTCTTAATGGGTAACCAATGAAGTCTTCTAATGTCACCAGAGACTAGAGGCAAATTTAGCCATCCCTGTAAGCAGTGTAGTGGCCGAATTCTGTCGAAGTTGGAGTCTATGCAACAGTCGCTCCTGAATGTTAAGGTAGAGGCTGTTACAGTAATCCAGCATAGTTAATGCGGTCACTACTGTACGTTGATTTTCCATTGGTAGATACTGTAAAATTTTCTTGCATGTTCTCAGAGCAAATGTGATAGCTGAGACAACTGAATAAACTTGGTCTTCGAGCCGAAGTTTATCATCAATCAGGACTCCCAAGTTTTTTATTTTCCTGGTGGGAATCGGAAGTACGCCCAGCGAGGCTGGCCACCAACTTGGGGTCCAAAACTTGGGGGCATTGCCAAATAGAATAACCTCAGTCTTACCAGAGTTAAGTTTTAAACAGTTTTGGGACATCCATTAACCCACTGCTTCCATGCAGTCATGAAATCGTATTTCTGTCCCCCTCTCTTCACCTGGTAAAAGGGACACCTCAATCTGAGTGTCATCTGCATATGATGTCAGAGCAAATCCAAAGGACCTGATCAAGGGTGCAAGAGAGAAAACATAAACATTAAAAAGTGTCGGGCTAAGAGAAGAACTCTGCGGAACCCCACAGGGCAATCCCGCAAGGAGTTGTCCTCTTTTTAATGTGCTGCAGAATGCAGCACACATGGAAATAGGAAAAACTAGGAGAAATGAAAATATTTCTCCTCATTACGCCTGTTCTAAGGAGGCATGTGGTTTTGGCACTGGCCCTGGTTTACATGATTAAGTAAATCTGCTGCAACATCAAAATTCATGGGTGTTGCCTGGGAAAACCCACCACAACACCCGTGAAATACCTCACTGGCGCAGACTAAGACAACTCAGCGTCTTGTGCTGCTTTGCCTTACTCCATATGTATGAGGTCATGCAAAGCCATGCAGAGTGGCTTTGCATGGCCTCATAGATATTATTTAGTGGCTTGCGCTGCCGGAGCATCAAAAAAAGTGACGCTCTGGCAGCGCAAGTCTATCATAAATAAGCCCCTGTGTGTTTTTCCTAATGAGGGCCACCACAGTCTCAAGGCGCATCCCAGTGTTTTCATGCTTCTGGTAAATGCCCAGACATTTTTGTTAGTGGGCGCAGCTCCTCACATAATGCAGTCTCCAGTTTAATAAACACAAAAAAAAGAAAGGGAGCATGCCTGGGCAGTCTTCATCCACAGCTGACGCTGAGACATAGCCACTTAGCAGCGCAGGTGTAGGGACAGATAAGATGTCCAAATTTGCCATCAGCACACCAAGGCTTAACATAGTCGGTAAGGAGCTCTACAACTGACACATCTACGAGAGATCACCTACACTAGTACCCGTCACCCCATAACAGGCGACCAGCGATACTGACTGCCACTGTCATGGTTTCCCTCCCTCAAATAGAGCCATATGTGGTGGTTGACCCTCCACAGCCCCCCCTGCATCAGCGCAGGCATCAAAGTGGAAAACCTGGGTGGAAAGAGTGGAAATATATTTCACCGCCTTGGCCATCGACAATGACCAGATGAGGCCACTGTTACTACACCTAGAAGGGAAGGGCATCTATAAACTGTACAAGAATGTTGCAGAAGCAGGTCCCCCATTCACACATGCCATTCTGAAGACAGCTCTAATGGCCTATTTAGAACCCCTCACCAACCCAGATCATGAGAGCTTTCTCCTGCATCAAGTGTCTCAAGGCCCGACCAATTAATTGACATGTTCTAGACATGATTGAGAGAACTAGCCAGTGCTTGCCCCTCCCTGATGAGCAGGATGAAATAAGAGTACAATTCATTTAAGGCTGTGCCTCCACCAAACTTTAAGAACAAGTCCTACAATTTCTGCGAAAATCCATGAAACACATTCTTATGCTGGGGCTCTCTAAAGAAATGCAACCAAAATCAAAAAGTGTCCTCTGGGAGTAAGCAAAACGGGGAGTCCCGTGCTGTTTAACTGTCACTCAGCATCCATAAATTGATAGAGGTGATTGTGGATTTTCGTCAGGGGGCGTTTGGATTTTTAAAATTGATTGACAAAACACTATGTGTATAGATTTATACAATAAATTGAAGTGAAAAAAAGTTTTCTTCGTGACATAAGGATTCTGTGTGCCAATACGGATAGATTTAGGAGTGTTGAAATATGAGTGGTGAATGTATGCTGAGTGACAGTTAAACAGCACGGGACTCCCCGTTTTGCTTACTCCCAGAGGACACTTTTTGATTTTGGTTGTGATTCAACTCTAGTCCTTTGGGTTTCCAAGGGTTCCTCTCTTTATTTACACACTCTCTAAAGAAATGTCCAGAAAGCGAGCATCCCACATGGAGGCAGCGCTACAATGAACAGTAAGGGTTTGAACCTGTCAGCTATGTGTCCTGAGACAAGAAAGACAAGAAAAAGTCCCAGCCAACCAGGAAGACCTGTGTGGCATACTTTCCCCACATATAGGAGTGTGCCCGGCCATGGGGAAGAAATTCTCTGCATGTGGAAAATTAGACCACTTTGCTAAAGTGTACCATTGTGTTCCAACGTCCCAAAATTGCCAGAAGAAAGTGGTAAATGCCCTGGAGTATCTTGCAGAGCCGCTAGAAGGTAGAAATATGGATGATGATAACCTGGAAGGCACTATCCATGTGGTCCAGGCAGTTGAGCCAATCTGCAACCACGCAAGACCCAACCCTAAACTCTGAATACACGTGCTGGTGCAATTAACAGCTTATTGACACAGGAGTGTTGATTAACATCATGGCACAACAACTGTATGAGACTTTGACAGTGAAACCAAAGATCCAGCCAGCCTAAGTCAGGATATACAATTTTGGAAACGCTGCAATCCTTCACCTAGTGAGCATATTCACAGAGCACAACAAAGACCAGGAGCACTTGACATTTATCAAAGTGTACGTCACAAAAGAGGGATCAGGCATGCTGCAGAGGTGCTAAACAGCAGAGACTCCAAGTGGTGCAGTTTTCCCTCAGCATGCGTACAACTGGGATTGAGATGTTGCTGAAAGAAATGTTGCAGTTGTTTCAAAGTACTGAATGCCTAAAAGGGAAGCTGGTGCACCTCCACATAGGCCAATCATCCTGCCAGCAGCACTGTGCTTCCTCAAACCAAAAGTATAATAAGAACTATGCAAGCTGGAGGCAGCAAAAATAATCGAGAAAGTCAACAGGCTCATGCCACTGATGTCCCTAATCGTGGTGGCCTAAAAGCCGGAGCAACCTGGGGAAGTATGGCTGTGCATGGACATGCGTAATCTAAACTTAGCTATAAAAATGGAGAGATACCCTACCCCAATGGTGGGTGACATTTTGTGCGAGGTCACCGGGTCATGCTGGTTTCCAAAATGGACCTATAGGCAGGCTACCATTAAAAACTCCTGCCACCACTTTTTCAACCCACCGGGGGCTAAAGAGCTATAAGCGCCTCAACGCTGGCATATCGAGTGCCACCAAAGTGTTCCAGGATATTTTTAGAGGTGTGTTGGCTGGCCTCCCTGCTGTGTTAAATGTTAGCGATGACATTCTGGTATATGCCCCGACCCTGTACGATCACCTCTCCCCTTGAAAGCGATATTCCGCAGGCTCATGGACAGTGAGCTCCAACTCTATCAAGAGAAGTGTGAGTTCCAGAAGAGCTAAGGCAGTTTTTTTGGCTACAGGTTCCTAGCAACAGGGGCAGACCCTGACATGGCCAAGGTCCAAGACATTCAATCTGCCCCACCACAGTAACGGCATTTCCTGGGCATGGTCACTTATTATGGCAGTTTCATTCACAACCTGACCACCCCGACGCCACCCCTTACAGGAGCTTACAAAAGCATACACACTATGGACCTAAAGGCCAGAGCAAGAATAGGCTTTCCAAGACACAAAAGAAGCGGGCATATTTTGAACCAAGAAAGAACTTAGAGCTGTTTGTGGACACCAGCCCCACAGAACAGAAGTAGTGTTTTCCCAGAAACAGGAGTTTCGATGATGGGATCTGGTAGTGTATGTGAGCCATGCACTCACACCCACTGAGAAGCAGTATTCTCATGCTGAAAAGGTAGTAATAGCCATTCATTGAGGGTGCAGACATTTTCATCTCTTCCTATATTGGCATCTATTCACAGTGCACATCAACCATAAACTCCTTACTCCTCTGCTCCTGGGGTCGGCATCTAAATCACTTCCTTATATAGAGAAGTAGATATTACAGCCACATGAATACCCATTCCCTATAGAGTACAAGCCATGGATGAAGAACCTGGTGGATTACCTGTCAAGACATGCCCGACTGGCTACCAGATAGTTAGAAGAAGCCACGCTAGAAACTGAAGAGTATTTTTTCAGGAACATTGAACAATCCCGGCCTCTGTAGATCTCACTAGTGAACATCACAGAAGCCAACCAAGCCAATGACTGTCTGCAACTGGTGGCGGTGCGATAAGGAGATTAGAAAACTCTCACGCTCTACAAATATTCTGGACGGAGGAAGCCTGGCAAGTGCTGACACTGGCGGTGTGGGCTATGTGGCACTATATTAAGGGTGATAATACGGACCTTCAATAATATTGCATTTATTAGATCGCCTACCTCTACATCATCAAGGTAGGTATATAACTACTTTTCATTACTACACATGTAATTCCCTATTCTTACCTTCTGATTGAACCTTAAGTGATATAGTGGATCTAATATTTTTGTCATGTGATACAATGTGTGCGATATATATTGGGGTATACTGAGGCGTGGCCATAAATCAAAATTCCCAAATAAGGTAAATCTCATCCTTACAGCAGCCAGGATTTATTTTCACCCCGAGATATCTTCTTTTTAGCCCACTTGCATTATGTCTGTAATTGCAGAAACATTTCTCATGTTGGATAGCACCCACAATTTGGCCAGAATGTTTACGTTCACGGAGATACAATGAGAAGAATGAAACTCATTTTTGTGTTGCATATGTTAGGATAAGATTTTGTAATGCACAAAAGAGGATGCAAGTTCCTTGTTCAGTGCCATGGATTCCATTTATATTGTGACTGTGACATTTTTTCTGCCCCTGATATGGTTGGTATAATATCAGTCAGTTTATTATCATTGTTGCCAGATTAGAATCATGGGTGACAATTTGCCAAAGTTCAAAAGGAAGCGGAAGTTACATTCCTCACTGTTTGATCCTTGGTGACATGTTATGTTATGTTATAGGATTTTATTATGCGCACATATCACCCAAGGGTCTCACAGCGCTTGCCAAAACCGTGAAGAGAAGGTAAAACACCGGAGAAGAAGAGATAGAGGTCAGAATAGCCAGGTTTTTAGCATTTTTCGAAACTGGCAATGGTCGGAGACCAGGCGTAGGTGCAGGGGGAGAGCGTTCCACAGAGTTGGTGCAGGATGTGAGAAGGATTTCCCACCATACCTGGAGGTACGTATTCTGAGTGGGGTTAGGAGATACTTGGTTCCTGATCTCAGAGTTTTAATGGGCTGGTACCATTTGAGTTTTTTTGATAAGTAACTAGGCCCATTCCCAAAAGTGATTTTATGAACCAGGATGATTATCTTAAAACAAATTCGTTTCCTGATGGGAAGCCAGTGTAGGGCTCTCAGACTTGGGTCCGATGGAGATCGAAATGGTAGATTTAGGATAAGTCTGGCGGCAGTGTTTTGCAATACCTGAAGTTTAGTGAGAAGCTCTTCATTAATGGAGGCCATAAGAGCATTCCCATAATCGAGCTGACTGATTATTAGACCCCTGCTATCTGATTGACATGGTCTCTCATGGGAAATTTATTGTCAATTATCATTCCCAAGTTGCGAACTACATATTTGGGGGAAGGACAGGGGCCAAGGTTCTGAGGCCACCAGTCTTTAGACCAGTATTCATTAGCCTTCCCGAAATGAATGATCTCCGTTTTGCTTGCGTTTAACTGAAGGTGGTTAGTTTGCATCCAGGTACTGATATGGGCCATGCAATTTATGAATCTGAGCTTGGTGTCAGATGGGTCAGTGTTCGAGGTGATTAATATTTGTGTGTCGTCAGCATACGACACTGTGTCAAACCCGTAGGATCTGATCACCATTGCAAGGGGGGCCACATAAAAATTAAAAAGAGTGGGGCTGAGGATAGCTCCCAGGGGGACTCCTTTATCTACTATCCGACTTTGAAAGAGGAAAGTGCCAATTTGGACCCTCGAGGTTCGATCTGTTAAGTAGCTCTTGAACCAGTTTAGGGCATTCCCTCTGATCCCTTTCTCCCACAGTCGGTGTATCAGTGTACTATGGGAGATTGTATCAAACGCCGCTGACAGGTTAAGTAGGACAAGCATAGCTGACTGCCCATTGTCCTGGGCTAGTCTTATACTATTAACTACCTCTATCAATGATGTTTCAGTGCTGTGGGCAGCCCTGAACCCCGATCGAGAAGGGTCCAGTAATTTGTTTTCCTCCAGAAAGCTTGTAATTTGTTTATTAACCAAGGACTCTAAAACCTTTCCGAAATACAGGAGGAGGTCATAGAGTTAACTCCTTAACCCGCTCTTCACAACCCAAAAGCCTTCTATTTGCTACTTGCACTAGAATAAGGATACAGCATTCAACACAACAGGAAATAACTATGGTCTATTGGCAGATGTACTAAACAATGTACAAACGGCATTCTACGAGTCAGAAAAGTTATTCTGACTCAGAAAATAAGTTTTGTGACCCATAACATATCACAATTTGGAAAAGGTCATGTAGGAGGCGCTTGTTTCAAATTTACAATTAAATGTGGTATGCGCCAGTGGTTTGCAATTCTTGTTGCAAACCAGTGACCAGTTACTGACTCCTCAAAGGAGATGGAAACTGATTCACAAAGGGGATGAGGCCCTGGGATCCCTTTCCCTTTTCTTAGGGAATCATGTTGGCAGCCTCTGGAACCACAGCCTGATCTCCTTGACATTTTCTTATATTGGAAACATTTTTTTTTAAAGCTGCACTACTTCCTTTAAAGAATTCGGTCTCCAGTGATGGAAATAGAGGTTTCCCATTTGGCAATGAAAACACAGGAAAGGGGGCCTGCTGTCCCTTGTAGGCCATTGTCTCCGTGTTTGTAGTCAATCACATGGGTTTGCAAATTGCAACCTGCCAAATTAATATTCACTAAGCAGGTTGTTCTGTGACCCCAGCAAATAACAATTTCACATATTGACCTAAAGGTAGATAGGTCGGCTTGCAAAATCACTCCATTCACAAAAAGTTGGTGCGCAATTTGCGACCTCTTTTCGCGCACAGACTTTTAGTAGGCATAGCCCTTAGAGCCCTGCTTACGATCTGTTTATTTACTGCCTTCATGTCCCAAAGGGGAACACTGGGGGAGTGGCTCCTACCATTGGACATCACTTATTATTGTCCATGCTGCACATGTTCTGTTTTTTTGCTTAGCATATTCAAGGCCAAGAAGTAAATA
Organism: Triturus cristatus; assembly: GCF_964204655.1. NCBI lineage: Eukaryota > Metazoa > Chordata > Amphibia > Caudata > Salamandridae > Triturus > Triturus cristatus. Next base: position 968,978,008 of record NC_140580.1, read on the forward strand.
GCTTCGTCCAGTATGTATTCAACTAGGTTTCAGCAATATCTTGAAACATTAAAGGTATTAAAAAGTGACACCTCCCTTTAAATAGTGACCAGCTTGAGTAGCTCTCTATGTGTTGTAGGGCTTGTGCGAAATCAGAGAGGTTTAACATTTTAAAATGTAATTGATAATTTAAAGTTGATTTTATATTGTGGTACAAATGCACGTAATTAGATGGAGTGTGTAAACTGAACAGTTAATATATGGTGCAGACTTTCATAAGTGGAGCTGATACTTGATAAAATGTACTATTTACTTTGAAGTCTCACTGAAAAGAGGATGCTTTTCTTGTTTTATTGCACTGCTCCCTGTATTTTAATCAGCTGTAAGGTTACATGGATCTTACGATCGCACAGTCATGTTTTAAATACTTTAAACCTCCATGCCATTACCTGTTTATAGTGATTGAATTCATTGGTGGACTACCTGAGGAGTTTAATCTTAGGGGCCTCTAGACATTGTAGATTGGGTTTTAATCTGTTTAAGTGGGTCTTGCATTTTTCAGTCTCAAGTTAATTGTCGTCCCCAAGAGATTTGTGGTATAAAGCTGCTAAATCGAGTATCTCCTTTTCCGAGCTCACAAAGAGGCATATTATCAAGCCAGGCGATAAAATTATCGCCACTTTAGCGGCATAAAACTGCCGCTAAAACGGCGATAATGGGCTTGATAATATGCTCTATGGAATTCCAATTGAAGCTCAGGTTAGATGTCCTTCACATCTAACAGGGGCTTCAATTGGAATTCCATAGAGCATATTATCAAGCCCATTATAGCCGTTTTAATTTTATCGCCTGGCTTGATAATATGCCCCAATGTTTGTGGAGCGTGAGGATTTTGTATTTGTGCAATGAACTGTGGCGAATGTATGTTGACTTTAAGGCTATGTTAAGGATTTGTTCACCTTGTGAAGTTCACAATATGAACCATTTTCTCTTAAGATTATTGTTGCATGAAAAAAATGTTTTTATTGCTATGTTTAAGGAAAGAATCTTCCGAAATAAACAAAAATACAATAATTGACATCCATATGTTGCATAAGAGACTGCAAAGCTCGTCCACGTGTACCACAGGGCACAGCCTCTGATACAGGAGTTACTTAGTCACACGACTCCCCTGTGTAATGAGACTTTCCAGTTTATACACAAGATGCCAAGAGAAAGATGAAAGAGACCACAGCATGCATCAATCACTGAGTACCCACAGAGAATAGAGTTCCAGGGAAAGATGTGCAAATGAACACTTGCCTTCCAGGCCCCCTCCTCTACCATCCCCACCCCCCCCTCTCTGACATAGCAGCAGTGCTCCATGTCACGGGATGAAGAGTGCTGCGCCTCTGAGGACATGCTGTTTCAATTAGCCGCCATTTGCAGCCAGCTTTCACATCAGAGAGCAGTTTGTGTAATGCCCACACAGTGGCCGGCTCTGCAGGTTGTGACTTAACTTTCATCTTAGAAAACACACAATTAGGTTATTTCAGGCTCTCATCTCAAGTAACCACAGGCAGGCATGCTCTGTTCCCCAGCGTAATCAATAAAACATTTTATTTGTTCCTTGATGTAGCAAGTTTATTTCCCTCTCTTCTGCTCCCTCGGAGAATGGATCAGTCATTAGTCACTGGTCAATAAAGGCAGGTGGTATTGCAAGATGCCGAGTAAGGGGCAGGACGTCACTGCACACAGCTCTGCGCCCTCAGTACAAGGGACAAAGGCAGATGGCCATGTCGGACAAAAGATGACAATAAAGTGGACAACACCCGCACTGTTTGCCACCAGGTAGGGAAAGCAGAGTATTTCTTCTATGTCCACCTGGCACACTAAACCTCAGCCTCATTGGTAAAATGGCGAGCACCGGAAGTCGATGTAGGAAAACAATGTTGTTATACCCGATGGTATACAAAATGCAGGTCAGCTATCAAAATTCAACACAGCACTGAACCCTACCTGCTTGTTACTATGATTAATACACCTAAGACAGGTTTTTTTTTGTTTAAGAGTTTTATTGAGTTTTCTAGAGAAACAAACAAAAAAGAAGAATACAACCATTCACAAAATAGAAACCATATTTACAAATTGTAAATAACCTATTAATATAGAAATACAGTGTATGAGAAAACAGTAGAAGGAAAAAGAAAAGAAAAAGAACTAGGAAAGGGAAAGAAAAATATATGATAATAATAAGAAAAACAATTTAGGGCATAGGAGCATGTGTAGAAAGATAAGATGTAAAAGGTAACCAGAGGAGATCAGATTTAATTTTTTGAGAAAGAATAGAAGAGACATTGGCAATCCTATGTTCATCGCAAATAAAATTCCACCACATCAGTACAGATATTTTAGAGTTGTCTTTCCAAGATGATAAAATAACTTTGAATGCTAATGCAATAAAAAGGTCAAACAATAAAGAAATAGAAGTGGAGTCATCTACATCAGGTGAGGAGGAACCTAGAAAAACATTATGTAATGATAATGTAAGATTACATTTAAAAATGCTCATGCAAGTAGACCAAACAGATTTCCAAAAAGTCAAAACATTGGAACAATCATAAATTAGATGTCTCAAAGTGCCGGTATATTTAGAACAAGACCAGCATAGGGGAGACGAGGAAGGGGAAAACTTGGATATGCAAACAGGGGTAATAACAGCTCTATTGTAAATAAAATACAAAGATTGGGTTATACGAGCAGCAGCAGAAATTTTAAATGACTTAGACCATAATTTATCCCAAACAGAGATAGAGAATAAAAGGGACAAGTCTGTCTCCCACGCAATTTCAATAGGGGACTTAGGTCTTTCAGTTATATGCAACAACAGTCATTTATAGACAAGAGCGGCCTTAGGTCTGTGCACTGGAAATAAACTGTATAAAGGTGTTGGAGGAGTAAGAGATGGTATGGCATCAGGAAGGTCAAAAGAAGCTAACTGTGATTGTAAAGCAGCTGAAATTAAGAGGTGTTCATTCAGAGAAGTGTCAGGTAAATAAAAACGTGTTTGTAATTCAAGGAAGGGAGTAACAGAGTGTTGGTAAATTAATTGATGCACAAAAATAATACCCTTCTCCTTCCAGTGTTTATAATAGAATGATTTACCCTTATATTTGAGAAATGTATTATACCAGATAGTAGAGGATAAAAAGCATTGAAAAGGAGTTAGAACATTGGTGAATGTATTATACAATCAATTTTGAGAATATTTTAAAATAGGGTTATTTGAGATGAAAGTACAATTGGACATATAAATTACATTCTGAAAAGAAAAATCCTTTAAAGAGGAGCGTTCAAAAACAATCCATCTGGGTATAGGGGTATCCGCAAAGTCAAAAGATAAAGCAAAGGATTGTTTAATCAAAAAGGCTGAGTGATAGGCTTTAAAATCAGAAAAACGTACTCCACCTTCAGATTTAGGGCGTTTAAGTTTTGTAAGGGCAATACGTGGGTGCTTCTTCTTCCATAACAATTTTGTACAGATGGAATTAATTTGTGAAAAATATGAAATGGGAATTCGAATAGGCAGCATAGATAATGTATAGAGGACATGGGGTACAATCATCATTTTGATAATATCTAACCTACCCCACCAGGAGAGATAAAGGGAGGTCCAAGTAAGAAGGAGAGATTGAATTTTAGAGATTAATGCATTAAACGTATATCTAATTGTGGTAGATAGAGAAGCAGAGAACTAAATACCAAGGTATTTAATTTTTGTGGGGCACCATGTAAAATTAGTGTCATTAAACATATATTGATAGCATAAAGAGTTCAGAGGTAAAACTTCTGTCTTAGAGAGGTTTAACTTATATCCAGAAATACTGGAGTATAACCGAACCTCATCCAAAAAAGGAGGAAGAGAAGTAAGAGGATTAGACATATATATTAATATATCATCAGCATATGCTGATATTTTGGTTTCTAAAGAATTAAGTGTGAAGCCAGAAATATGAGCATTAACACGGATGCGTTCAAGGAAGGGTTTCATGACAGAGAACAAATAACAAAGGGGAAAGAGGGCAACCCTGACGTGTACCTCTAGATAAAGAAAAACATTTGGAAAAGTGATTATTTACAAAAATACTGGCCCGTGGACAGGAATATAATAATTTAATATAGGAAATGAAAGTAGGACCAAAACCAAACCATTGGAGGGTACTAAACATAAATTGCCAATTGATACGGTCAAAAGCCTTTTCGGCATCTAGAGACAGAGCTGCAAGAGGAGATTTGAATTTTTTCGCATGAGAGATAATATTTGCAAACATTTGAGCATTATCTGCAGCTAATCTACCCTTAACAAATCCAACTTGATCAATCTTAACCAATAATGGAATAAGACTTTCAAGACGAGAAGCAAGAATCTTAGCAAATATTTTACAATCGTAGTTAATTAATGATATAGGGCGGTAATTTTTACAAAGGGAATGATCCTTGTCAGGTTTAGGAATGAGAATTATTAAGGCATCCATAAAAGATCCAGAGGCCTTAGCATCATCAATAAAAGAATTGGAAAGTGTCAAAAGTTTGGGAACAAAAATGAATGCAAAAGTAGAATAGAATTCAACTGAAAATCCATCTGGCCCTGGTGCGTTTGATTTTTCTAAAGATTTGATGGCATTAGTTATCTCTTGGGCAGTAACCACACCCTCCAATGAGTTAAATTCATCAGGCAAGGATGGAGGGGAGGGAAGGCCCGTAAAAAAAATATCTAAATTTTGATTAGAAGGATTTGTGTCATCAGAGTAAAGTGATTCATAATATTCATGAAAAATATTAGCAATATCTTCATCTGAGGACGCTAAGCGTTTAGTTGATTCATTTAAGATGGGTCCAATATTTTAACGTTCAGATTTGATTTTTAAGTAGTTGGCTAACATCTTACCAGCTTTATTTTGGCCACCATGATATTTAGATTTAATTTTAAGGAGGATATTGCAAGCTTCTACTGTCGCAAGTTTGTTAAGTTCAGATTTGGCCTTAATCAACTCATGAAGTACTGAAGATGATTTAGAAGTGAAATAATTATGTTCCAATAATTTAAGCTGTTGTAGTAGAGCTGAATATTTATTTCGAGCAATTTTCTTTTTTTTTGTAACATAAGAAATAGTAAAGGCCCGGAAAGAGGCCTTAAAGGCATCCCAATTATTGGAAATAGAGGATTCTATGGGATTGTTAAACATGAAAAACTCGTTAATAAAGGTAGTGGCTTCTGTAATGAAAATAGTATCCGATAATAAAATGTTATTAAGCTTCCAGCGGCTGAATTTTGGGGAACTTAAGGAAAGATCGAAAACAGTAAGGACTGGTGCATGATCGGAGATAAAAATTGACCCAATCTCCGATGATTGAATAGATGGAAGTAGGGGTTTACTAACTAAAATATAATCAATCCTGGACGGTGTTTGATGGACATTGGAAAAAAAGTAAACTCGAGAGAGTCAGGGTTACAAGTCTTCCAAACATCATATAATGGACGAGAGGCAATGGCCGAATGGAAAGCTTTGTGGGATTTATCTGGATGAAACTTGCACTTACATTGTCTGTCAGAAAAGGGGTCAATCCATTGGTTAAAATCACCAGCAATAATAATATTAGGGCAGTCAATGGAGGAAAGTAAAATCTTAATGTTATGCCAAAACTTAGGATCCGGTCTAACCGGACCATAAATATTCAATAAGACCAAATCCCTGCCTTGCACAACAACCCTGGCCATTACCCATCGTCCATCAGCATCATTTTGGGTAGATAAAATGTGTACAGACAATGACTTATGAAACAATATAGCAACACCCCCTTTTTTACTGGGAGCAGGAGAGTAAACAACTTGACCCACCCATTGTCTTTTTAACTTAAGCGATTCTGCTTCATTACAATGTGTTTCTTGAATAAAAGATACTTGAGAGTTTAATTTGGATAAATGAGAAAGTACCTTCTATCTTTTGACGGGGTTTCCAAGACCACGAACATTCCACTTGACAAAATTACACATGGTGGAGGGACAGAGGGGCAATACATGTAAAGAGATGATACACTTCAGGGATACAGCTACACAGAGAAAAACACCACATATGAGATGAGTAGAAAAAATATGCTATACAACAACAAACAGTACTAATGGACACATGCAATGAATAGAACATTATCGAGTAGAAGAAACATATGAAAGGAAAAAACGAAAAAGCGAAAAAAGAAAAAGGGAATAGAAATAGAAGAAAAAGAAGATAGATCAAGGAAAGATATCCAGATCTAAAAGAAAGCAACAAAAACTGATGCATGGGGCGTGACAGCACCGAGGAGAGATGAAACGACAGAGAGAAAGATAATAATAGAAAAGTTATAAACAGCCATAATAAATAAGGTAAGTAAAAGAAACAAGAACAATAAGGACGGTAGGAAGAACCAGTTGCAGAAGTTGGAGAAAGGTTCTGAAGAAAAGACTTCAATTTAATAGGATCATCAAAAGAACATGTGGAGCCTTCGTGAGTAATTTTACACAGACAAGGATGGAGGATACCATAACGAATATTCAATTGTCTCATTTGAGGACGAAGAGCCAGAAATTCCTTCCTTCTTGCATTAGTAGCGTTAGACAAATCTTGTGATATGAAGATGTTATGACCCGACCATTTAAGGTGACGTTTTGCTTTGGCTGCAGAGAGGACTCGCATTAAATCAGTAAATTCCAAAAACAACATGATGATTCCTCGAGGTTTGGAAGCATGAGGTTGAATACGACCAAGTCTATGAGCTCGTTGAATATTAAATGAAGGTTCAGGTGAAAGGTCTAAAAGTTCTGACAAAAATTTCTTTAGAAAGAGAAGCATATCCGGACCTTCAAGATTTTCTGCCAGACCATAAAGACGTAGGTTGTTGCGTCTATTACGATTTTCAAGGTCCTCAGTGTGAAGCTTGAGACGTTGAATTTCCTGTTCCAAAATCGGGATTTTAGTAGCTACATCATGTACATCACTGATGCGTTGCTCCATATCTAACACCTTAGCTTCTATATTAATCCATCTATCCTCAGTTTGTTGAAGCTTCTCGTTAGTCGTGGTCATAAAAGAATTTAGACCCCTCACCTCATCCAAAATAGTGTCAAGAACAGGGTTTTGAGAGGATAATATGGGTGAGGGAGGGTCATTTTTGGCTCTCTTGGGTTTGGTACCTGAAGACGAGGCTCTGTCCAAAATAGGAGCTTCACTAGCCATCTTGAAATGATGTGGAGGTCGAGAAGTGATTTTTAATAAAGACTTCAGTCTGCCCATATGCCTAATGAAAACACATCACTAATCAACGAGGCTCCAGAGAAAAAGATACCAAAAAAGAAAGCATGTGCAGCAAAAAAAAAAAGAGCGTCACCCTCCGTTAGCCCTCTGATAGTAGTTGACAGGCATCCATGAGAAAACAACGTGACAATATTAAGTCAAACACCATGTTATCAAGAGGCTAGGAAGTGTGACAGGAATGAGATAAAGAAATTAAAGCAGGCACTTGCTGAATATAAAAGTCAGAAGATCAGAGAAAGGAAAAAGAAAAATGCAAATATCAGCACCTTTAAAGAATATCCATATTTAAATTAAAGTGTACATGTTGAAACTTGAGGTTGAGGTGAGGAGTAATAAAGCATAAGATCACCAGCTGTCGCAGGGCATATTGTAGTCAGCAATTATAATGCAGGTAGGGAGCTGAGAGTCTTTTGCCATACCTCAGGTATATAGAGGAGGAAAAAAAAGAAAAAGAACGTTGCCGCGCGTTTAGAATCTAAAAACGCCGGATTACCTCATAGCTGGTTGATATATGCGAGCGGCCGGTACAAAATGGCGGCCGCCGCTCGCATCTCGATGAAAGGAAAGCACCGCCGCTGCCGCTGGCTCAGAAAATGTAGCGAGCGTGGTCGGAACGACCTCAATCGTCGCTCCGACCCTTCAACCACAAGATTCCGGCCTCAGAACAGCTTCGTGGGTAGAAAGCAGGCTGTAATCTTGAGAGTAGCTCCGTGTTCGCGCGGAGCATAACGACCAGCCGCCATCTTCTTGCGGCGCGAGACCACGCCCCCCAACCTAAGACAGGTTTAACACCCAAATAACTGTTTGATCTGCTTTTATGATGCATGATATTTAACATTACTGGTGCAGGTTACAATAATCAGGGACACAAAGCAAAGAACCTGGTAGAAAAGTGCCAAGACTCTAAGGTTTAGATGTTTACGTCACTGCTTAAAAGTCCTACGTTGGCATTGTGATTATGTTATATACGTGGATATCAAATAGTAATAATTTCTACGGAGATTGTGGGTCAGGCTTACCTTGTTACTGTGTCTATGCACAACAGCAGCACTTTTGTAACAACTCCAAGTACCACAATCCACACTTTTGACATGTAGTGTGTGCTTTGTGCCCTCTGACATGTGAGGTTCAGGGCACGCCTCTTTTTTCCTCTAGGATGTCGGTGGGCTCTTGTACCTTCTCCCAAAGGGGATGATGGGTCCCTTGCTCACTTTGCCACCTGGCTGATGACGGCTGATTAGCCAGAAACCGGTCCCAGGATGCTTGTTCCGGTCCAGGGAAGACATGGCTTGGCAGTTCGGGCTGGACGGTTCCCATGAGGCACAGGGTCAGACTGATTTGCATATGGCCATGTCTGAACTGGGGTGGCGGAGTGAGCTAAAGAATGATGATGATGGATTAAACCCAGATCAGTTGACTGGGGGTGAGTGCTTGCATTGTTCAACACTCCGTCCATCATCCCCTTTGGTTTGGCATCCCACTAATTGCCATACTACTTCTATTCTGTGTGTACCTCCATAGTAGCACCGTCCTCCTTGGCTTCCTTTGGTATCGCTGGCATACTGTGCTGCCTGCCATGGTGGTGTGGCCCTCCTTGCTTTTCCTGCTGTACTAATGGATTACTATGTCTTGTCACAGCATCAGTCTCCACTTACTTCACGTGCCACATTGTTTCTATTCTGTTTATTTCCCCACCCTTATTGCTTATGTCGCTCTATTACTGGACTGCTGTGCTTTCTGCTATGGTGGTGGTGTATTCCTCGCTTCTTGCCCTGCTGTGATAACTTCAGTCTTTTCTGGCGTGATGGTGGTGTTGATCTCCTCCCTGTCCTTCACATATTGTTGCTGTTCCATCTCTGCTACCTGGATGGTGAAGCCATAGTGCCTTTTATTGCTTTAATGCTTGTGCATTGCGGTGTCTGCCATTGCTGGTGATACTCAGCTGGCTTTCATTGCTCCAATGTTGGTGTTTTGTGGTGCCTGCCATGGCTGGTGATACTCAGCTGACTTTCACTGCTCTAATGCTGGTGTTTTGTGGTGCTTGCCATTGCTGGTGAAACTCGGCTGACTTCCACTGCTCTAATGCTGGTGTCTTTTGGTGCCTGCCATTATGGCGAGACTCAGTTGATTTTCTTTGCTTTAATGCTGGTGTTTTGTGGTGCCTGCCATAGTGCGAGACTCAGTTGGTTTTCTTTGCTCTAATGCTGTCTTTAGTGGTGTGATGGGGCACTCCTCCCTTCACCAGCTGTGGTGATGGTATTCAAGGTACAAGTTGAATGTTTGATGACATCTCTCGGGGCTGCAGGTGAGAGTTACTGGCCACACTCTCTGAGTTCTTCTTGATGTTAACTTCTAGCTTCTTTCCTCTTTTCACCAATCCATTCTGCCATCTTTGATGTGGTTTTGAATTCTGTTATCATAGCACCATTGTATTCCCAGAGTGTTTCAGGTTTTACCTACAGGTGTGACTCATATGAGGTTTTTCCATCAGAGGAAGGGTAATGACCTGGTTGTCGTGTCATGAGGAGGCCACAAGGGCCCTGCTGTAAGGCATTCTCACAGATGCACAGTCAGGACACTGGACAAGAAGCATAAGAAGTAGGTATTTGAAGGAAGTGTAGTGTAGAGACTGTGTGGTTGGACAGAAGCTTCTCTATAAGTATAGGAACAAATGTATAAAATAGGGCATTCATAACAATGTATACCTTTGTACAAATTCATGACTTTCAGTCTTTTTTCTAGATCCCCAATATCACAATGGTGTGTAATATACCAGCTTGGAATGATGTCCTTCCTGGTGTGTGACACACCAGCTCTTCAGATCCAAAGAACTCTAGATTAACAACCGAGCTTTTAGTTAGATCTTGTGGGTTATGCAAATTTAAAACATATCTTTTTTGGGTATTTTCAGAAATTCCGTCTAAAGAAATGCCATTTTGCATTTTAACCGATTGAGCTTTTATCTAGACTATAAGACAAAGCAATGGCAGTTTTGTTTATCTGACGCCAGTGTTGGTGTCTTGGTGCCACACTTCAGATTTAGATGAAGAAACTTTCTGTGTAAGAACTGGCTTCAAAACAGGAGAATAAACATTTGGCACAAGCACTGGGATTCTACAAGTGCAACAGATGTGTAATCTGATTTCAATTAAGTAGGCAGCGAAATATGCATTTCTCTTCTGTTGCATTTTCTTTGTCCTGCAAACAAAAGTCAAAATCCGTGCCCCAAATTTTTGTAAGCTGCTCAGGCCAAGATTATGATTAAAATTTGGTGTGCTGCTGCCAACCAAACGTTTTAGTTTTTCTGAAAAAACTCTTAAGGGGGAATTTGTTTCTGTAAAACAAAAAACTGATGATCCCCATACCCTCTGAGTTCTCTCTCAGCACATGGGGGTCATTATATATTTTTTTGCGACAGCCAGGTTTTACCTGACGGTGACAGACATAAAAAAAGGACATCACACTGCCTGCTCTGAGTAGGGCAGGGGCAGCTCCTCCACTATGGTGGAGGAGCGTCGCCCCACTGCTTTCTCGCAGTGCGAGAAGCAGAAACATAAAATGGTAATAACCATTTTTTGTTTCTGATTCTCACACTGTGAGAAAGCAGAAGGGTTTGGTTGGGGGTGGGCGGGTGGGCAGTGGGGCAGTCCTGCAACAGGGCAGGGGAGGAGTGGCTAGCCCAATGTTGCAGCCCTGACTGTTTGGTTGGCCCTCTGGGGCCGACCAAACCAGTCATGCACACTCTGCCTTTTCTCCATGCAGCCTACATGGAGAAAATGGCCTCCCCATAGTGCCTGGCTGGTCGGTGTCCCGACCAATCACAACGCTGCCATTGCAGCGTTGTGATTGGCTTAGGGGAGGGGAGGGAGGCTGCCTGCTTCCTGTTCCTGCCGGAGGCAGGAGATCAGGAGTAGGCGCTGAGCAGGACTGACACCGAGAAAATGCAGGACCCGGCCGTGAAGGTAAGTTAACTTTTCTTTTATTTAAAATGAAACCTCCCCCACCCGCACGACCCACCTCCCGCACGATCCTCCAACCCCCTCACCCGCGAGTCATGCCGGTCTCAACTGGAATAGGGTTGGCGGTCTGGTGCTCTTACTCTGACAGCTCCTGCTTCATCGGGCCATCGGAGTAACTTTTCTGATGGTTGAGATAGCGGCGGCATTGCTGTCAGAAAATTGACGGTCCAACTGACTCAAAATAGAGCAGGCAGACCAAAGATTAGGCAGACATTTGTGATGGAGTACCCTGTCTGCTAAACTCTCAACCAGGCCATGTGAGAAAGTGGCTCTGTATATACTGTTCCCAAATAGGTACAGTGTGTACAGAGTCCACAGTCCACAGAGGTTTGGCAGAGGATACAGTTAGATATAACCTTTCTCTCCAAAGTGGTAGCTTGGTCGAGCAGTAAGGCAGTATCAGAGGACAGTGTAAAGCATTTGTTGTACACACTCAGTCAGCAAATGGTCTCACACACTCAAGAACAGAACTCTAGGCCAATGGTTTATATAAAAAATATATGGTTGTTTTATTTTAGAACCAACAATAGGTATCAAAATATACTTTCTCAGATGGGATGCTTTAGTTAAATACTTTTGCAATATGCAATTGACTTCTGTAGGTAATAGTTACAGGTTGTTGCAATATGCAACACAATTTCAAACACAATAGTACATTGAGCTCAATGTGAGTTTTAAGTTATCTGCAATAGATTACTTTCAGGATTACTTTTCTAACTCCAGGACTGGATCCTGGATTCAGTCCTGGGACAGTTCTTGGAAACAAGTGAGTAAGTTAGTTTTAGTTACTGTTGTGATTTTTAAGCAATATTTTGCTATTTTACAAGTTGACACTTAGAAGAAATTTCATAGAAAACAGTCAATGGTTCCCTATGGGAGAAAATTCAAGTTACGGATAAAGTATGTTCTCGTTACTTTTGTAATCCAGGGCTGGGCTCCTAGGCTCAGTACTGGGACCTCTATCTAAAACAGGTAAGTGATTACGTGTTCACAGTTGGTGCGATTTTTAAAGAATATTTGTAGTTTGCAAAAATCGACACTTCGAAGAAGTTTCACAGAAGAAACCAGTCAATGTTACCCTATGGAAGAAAAGTGAGTTATCGGCTTTTGGGTAAGTACTCGACTGGCAGAGTTAAGGTTCTGGGCACAGACTCAGGGGTCTCCCAGGGTCAGTTTGGTACAGTTGTTACACCCTCAGCATCACTGGGGCGGCCGGGTGCAGAGTGAGTTAGGCCCAATGTTATCCTATGGGAGACAGGGGGGCCTTGGTTGGTGGCTGCTGACTAGCAGGCCACGCAGCTGTGGAAGCTGGGCTCCTGGTCACTTGCTCAGGGCAAATGGGGAAGTAGGTAGGAGTAGAAGTTACACTGCCAGGGCCACTCGGGCGGCTGGGTGCAGGGTGCTTTTGAGCCTTCGGGCGCTCAATGAATTTCAATGGGAAAGCTCAAGGACGAACAAAGGCTGCAAGCTCGGGGACGAAGATTCTTCAGGTGCCACCACCACTTCAAGAGGTAAGTTGGGTAGTTGGAGGATAGGTAGGTACCCAGGAGTCGGGCACAGGGGGCCGCAGGGTGCCGGGTGTAGGGGTGCCTTTTGATGTCGGGAAATCTTACCCTCTGTTGATCGCGGTTGGGGGTCCCTGGTTCTGAGGCTGCAGGCGTCGTCAAGAGCGTCGAGGTGGGTCCTTGGGTGCCGGATTCGGGGTCACAGTCACCGGGGGGACGTCCTCTGGGTCTTTGTCCACCCTGCCACAGGCCAGGCTTGGCCGGTGCAGAGTGTGCAGGGTTCGCGGTTCCAGGCTGATGCCAGGGGTTAGAAACATGCTGCGAGCAGAGCCACTGCTCATGGGAGTCCCAGATGCTCAGAGTTACAAGGTAGCCAGGTCCTCCAGGATTTGTGAGGTTGCTGGCTACAGGAGGTGCCGGGATTTAGTAGGAGCAGGTTCGAGAGTCGACAGGCCGGTAGGGCTGAGGCCAAAGCAGTTGGTGTCTTCCTCTTCTTAGCAGCTGCACAGCAGGTCTTCTTTCTTCTTGCTCTTCTTTGCTTTTCCGAAATCTGGAATCTGAGGAAAGAAGGTTCAGGGCGCCCCTAAATACTAGATTTAGGGGCGTTACAGGTAGGTAAAGGGCAGGGACCTGGGGTGGGTACACCCCCTATCCTGCCACTCTCCTGTGGGAGGGGGCAGTAGCCTAGTCCTGATTGGGCAGGGCTTACCATCTTCAAGATGGCGACAGCCCGGAGATGTGCTTCACCTATCCTCCCCCACCTGAGGGGTGGGGTTGGCAGAGGTTGGCTCATCCCCTGTTCTTACTTGGGGTTTCCGGCCAGTCTTCCCGCCTGACTGGGGGTCAGAACCGGTGGGGGCCAATTTGCTGGGTACAGCAAGTGGCCTGGAGAAGCTCACAAAGGCGGCATGCCTTTGAACCTTCCCCCTGCCCATCCTGGGGGAGGAGACCTAGCACCTCGCCCAGGATGTGCATTGTTGCAGGCCCAGGAGAGCGGGGGCTCTCCACCCAGGGGTCCAGCAACATGTCTGCTGTGTGGCAGCCTAGGCAGCCTCCCAGACAAGACGTGGATTGTAGGTTAGGTTTCAGGGGGCATCTCTAAGATGCCCTCTGTAGTGCTTCGTACATTAAATCCCACACTGGCATCAGTGCGGGTTTAATGTGCTGAGAAGTTTGATACCAAACTTCTCAGTCTTCAGTATTGCCATTATGGTGCTGTGGAGTTCGTGTTTGACGAGCTCTCAGCACCATATACTCTTCAATGGCAGCACTGCACTTACAGTGCCCACGAATGAACCTGGGTACTGTAGGGGCACAGGGCTCATGCTCCTGTGCCCACACCACTGTCATAGGGCACCCAGCTAGAGGGGTGGCTGATGTATGCCAGGGCAATGTAGGTTGTGTGCCATGTCGACTCTTTGTTTTGTCTTGTACCCAGACACTCAGCCTGCAAGGGCAGTGTGTTTGTGTTAGGGTACAGGGCCTCTAAGGGTGGCACAATAAGTGTTGCATCCCTTAGAGGCCTTCCCTGGTCACAATGCCCTGGGTACCTAGGGTACCATTTACCAGGGGCTGACATGTGGCCAGGGTTTGCCAATTTGGGGTTTTAGGTTTTAGGGAAGGAACATAGGCCCTGGGCACCTGATTAGCAGGAGTCCAGGGCACACTCAGTCAAAGTACATTCAGCAATTCAGCAAAAAGTGGGGGCATACCATGCAAGAAAGATGGCACTTTCTCACAGGCCATCCATATGTTAATCCCTATTCTCCCTGCAAAACTCAGAAAAACAGGTTTTCATTGTACCTGGTAAATACGCCTCCTGGATTATTGCTTGAATTGTTAGTCTTAATTAAGCAATGGCAAATGCCACCGGGTCGCATTATATTCCATTGTTTTTAGCTCGTGTATACATTATACCATTCATATCTAAATCAGTCTATAATTACCCATCTCCAAAAGGCGCCTTCCAGCCAGAGCTGTTAGACCGCCTCACCCCTGAACACATTTCGGTCACTGCAAGATACTTTCCTGGTTTCCCAACCTCAGGGATGCTTCCTGAGTGTGCCAATGTACAGCCAGCTCCACAAACCCAGCCTGGTCGCTCGTGCTGGAGGAGAATTCTAAAAAAAACCTGCAGCTCTTGAGAAGCCAAACCTATTAACAACAAAATCGATACCATTTACAGCAGGCGCACTGACTGCGGTGTTCACACTGCGTATATTGAGATGGGCTGAATTTCCGCAGGCTTTGCCCATTAGCCTGGCATTGTTCGTGGTTTTGTTCCACCTGCCCTCCTGCAAGTGAGGTTGTGGGACAGAGACATTAGCGCACGCGCGGCCCATTTACCCCTCAATCTTTCGTGTTTCGAGGCCCGCAGATGTTGACGCGAGCGAAGATGAAAATAACATGTAATTTCGACAGGCCCCCCCTCCCTGGCCGCCAGCCCCCCCTCCACCTACAGCTTCAAGCTGAGGCGGAGACTGGATACAAAAGCGAAATAAACCAGTTTAGGGTTGGCGCGTCGGAAGGGAGGCATTAACGAGGAGGGGGGATAGAGACCAGCCGCAAGGCTTTCATTTCGCACAGCAGGCCGCAGACCACAAGCCAGGAAGAATCCTCTAAAGTTTTTTGAAGGCCGTTATCTTTATAAACTCTGCCTGCGAAGGATGCGGCGGAGGGTGAGCAGGTCCGGACTCAGGACCAAAAACAGCCCTGGAAAGATGTTCTACCCGCCCTACATTGCAAGGAGCAGGCGGGGTGACCGACCAAGCCCTTTATACTGTCCTGGGATCTGTGGGGGAGGTACGGGAAAATTGTTGAGACGATAAATAATTGTAATTGTATTTATATAGCGCTTGCTACCCCTGACGAGGCGTCGAAGCGCTTTTTCGGCGAGTAACATATTCAAATGCTGGAGTCTGCCATTTTATGCAGGAGAATTGTAACTCTGTTAGAGTAAATTATTCATGATCCTAAGCAAAAACGGGCTACTTTTATACAAAAGACTTGGTAAACACGTGGTGCACAGGAGTCCATATGTATAAGCACTTATGTGCCACAGGAGAGGCGGTGCTGATCACATGTGCAGAGTACTGCTCCCCGTGCCAGCTTTGAGGAGTGATGCTGATGCTCAAATAGGCCAGGGGTTCTCATTGTGCCCAGGGGCTGTTTACACGTGGGGGTGGGCATGGTGGGTAGGTGGTTGCTTAGTGCACAAGATACAAGTTCTGGGCCAGGACTTAATTTGTGCCGGTGTATTCCGGTGCTCGTACCAACACATATTTCTAGACAGCCACACATGTTTATCCACCACATAGCGGCGCTATGTGCATTTTGTTTAGCAGACTTCCCCAGTGGCGATTTAAAAACTAGCGCATAAGTATTGCTATCACAGGAACTGGCTGCAGTGGCAGGAGCTGGGGGGGCGCCAGCTGCAGTGGACACCCAATCAATCAATCAATCAATCATTTGATTTGTAAAGCGCACTACTTACCTGTAAGGGTTTCAAGGCGCTGGGGGGGAAGGGGGGGGGGATGCTGCTGCTACTATTGGTCGAAGAGCCAGTTCTTTAGTTGTCTCTTGAAGGTCAGCAGGTCCAAGAAATACTTTGGGTCCTTACACTTCATTTTTTCATTTTTTTTTTACAAATTAAGCATTACCTTCAGAGTACTGATCTTGCACAGGGGTGTAGCCACCAGTAGTCCAGTCAGTGCAGTACACCAGAGGTGGGAGGGTACCCTTACAAAAATGTTCAAACACAAAGCCTGCATGGGGGTGCCTTTGTGCTTACACTTTGGGGTGGATGACGGGGAGGTTTATGGAGGGTGTAAAAGATGAGAGAGAAATGTAGCATAGGAAACAGATTAATGAACATGCGAAGGTGAAAGATAGAAACGAGCGAAGGAAAGGAAAATGTATCAATGACAGAAAGAGTTAAAGATCAGAGAGAAAGAGAAGCAATGTATGTACGAGCACATGGGGCAAGGAAAGAGGAAAAGAAAGTGGCTAGAAGTAAGGATGTCAGGAAAGAAGGGAGGAATGTGAAAAGGATGACTGAGAGACACAATTGAGACAGAGGGAGAGCATAGGGAGGAAATCTTGAAAGGGAGAAAGAGGATGAGAGAGGGGTGGGGATAGGATGAAAAGAAGGACAGAGGTTGAATGGGGAATCATGATACTCTCAAGCAGGGGTGCAGTGCCATCTATTAGCGCAGCAGGTGTAGTGACATTGAGGGTCAGGGGTGTGATTGGCTTATTGCAACCCAATTATATCCTTTTTTTAATACAGATCACGGGGCCATTTCCCTTGCTTGCATAGGGCTCATGACACCCCAGATATGCCCCTGTCTTCTGGGCTGGGTCCCTGGGTTGAATTAAGAGTGCCTTAAGGGCTGGGGTCCTGTGTTTGGTAAGAGTGTCTTCTGGGCTTGGTGTCTGCTCTGTCTGCACACGGGCACGCCTCGTCTCGGTGACCGACCTCTGCATCCCTGGACCTTTTCCAGTTGGTTTGGCAGGAGAGTGACCAGATGGGTCAACTGGCAGCTCACCAGGGCATCTCTGCAATAGAAATTCCCCCAGGAGTAATCTTAGAAAGTCAAGACATGTTGTTAGATGAAGTTTGCTTCTTTAGAAAGTCAGGTGACCTTGTCCCGGTAACACCTTCATGTGGCGAATATTTTCTGCGGTCACTAGATCTCATGGCCAGGGGCGCCGTCCCTGGGTGGATATCTTGTAACTGGGGCAGATGTTCTCTTCACAGAAAGAGGCATCTGAATTGGAAGTTCTTCCATGCTAGGTGCAAGCCTTCCACTGGAGGCCCCTGACTGTCAGGAAAGGGACTGGAAGTGGTTTCATCACATGCAGGCCTCTGGAAATGGAGTCCATGTGACTTTGGGACTTTAGGCATGCAACTCTTACCATATTATCTTCAGTTAAACCTAAACAATGGAAACCAGGAGTGTTTGGATTTCAGAAGCAATGTCTTTAGGGCATTGCAAGGGAGTCTAATTTTTTAACCATCTCTCAAGGAAATGTGCCTTCAGTGGCACATGGATCATGCAGTTGGCAGGATGGGTCATTTACATGATAGTTATTTGACTGCCCTCAATGGACTGTTTTTGCTGTTGTTTGGCAAACTGGTGCAGTAGGGCCTCTCATCCCTCTTGTCTGGCAAAATATATAAGCTTTTATGCTATGCAAATGTCAGTTGTAGGTCTTGTCTAATTATAACGCATGTGCTGTTTGTTGTGAGAAATATTGTCAGCTTACAGTGGGCTTAGAGTCCGCCCATTGCTTACCCTGGGTTGGGTTCATTGTCTCTGTCATTTGCTTGCTATTTATTTGTCAGTTTGTGTAGGCTTCCCTTCCTCTTCTTTCGTTAGACCCTCCATAGACCATGGATGCATTACTTGTCTTCTTCCACTGATCATTTTCCAGGAATACATTTTTTCATTTTGGTTAAGTACTCGATGAGGGTGGATGTTTTCCGGATGACTCCCTAATGTGCTTCTCTTTCCCCTCTGTGCTCTGTTGTGCTCTGTCTCTTGCACATGTGAATCTCCCCTGCCTGCTCCAATTTCTCTCGTCAGCAACTTTTCCTTCTACTGCTCAATGTTTCACCCCGCCCTCCTTATTATTGCTTCTGTCCCCCAATCTACTGGGCTCTTTCTGGCCCGTGTTCCTTCCTTTACGTTTGACTCCCAGAGAAGCTGAGGATGTTTGGATCTGCTTTGCCAGGGGCAAGAGGCCTGCACAAATTTGGGACAACTTCTCCAGGAAACAGATAGTGCAGTTCCACGTCTAAATGGGCACAGTGGCACCAACAGCCCTGAAACCGACAATCACGACTAGGGGTGTGCTCCTGCCCTCGCCAAGACTCTGCAGAGTGAATGCGCAGAAGAGCAAAGGGGTCACTCCTCAATTCTGTCCTCAACTTTTGGATTTGACTCCAAGGACGCCTCAGTTTTACAACACCAACATTTCTAGTTCTTGTTTATGAGACAGTCTTTAGCTTTAGGCAAAGGCTGCAGTGCACCACAGTGCTATGAGTGGTATTAAAAAGGTGGCAGGCTGTGGAATCTAAAAGGGGAATGGCCTAAGTAATTAAGGATGTGTCTTGAAACATGTGAACTACAATCCTGTGCATTACACAGCTTGCTGTGAGATTTCTGCTATTTCATCCAGACATATCACACAACAATAAACATATGCCTAAAACAAGCCAGAACAATTGGCTTTCGGAGTTCTCATTAGCAGTTTTAAATAAATGAGTAACAACAATGACTTTGTTGTAAATAATTAGAATTAGTATTTACCATCGGTACATTTGTGGCCATCACTATGTGCACACTGGAGAGAAGCCAATGTTTGAATGGGAATGTAATCTGGAGGCTGTTAAGACCCAATGACTCACACTGCCTTCAGCCTCAGCTCTAGAGGTTTCAGTTGTGCCCCATTATGAACACCCTCCCTCAACCAGAACTCACCAGCACACCTAAACGTGGCCCAGCTCACATGTACCATTCAGCATTAAAAAAAACAATAACTCACGCTTTTAGAGCCGGGACCTCTTGACTTTGCCAATACTTAATAAAGTAATTTCCAATTACAATACAAAATTGCACTAAATCAAAGAGCGTTTACAAATGTACACAAATTAAAATTCTCTATGTAAAATATTAAATATATTTAGTGTAACATATTGCTAAAACTACTGGCAAAGCCACTTGGGCCCAAAGGTGAGACCTATTGGCTTTGCCAATGTTTGTTATATATTGCACTTAAAACACATCTCCCAAAATGGGCAAATAAGTGGAATCAAGGCATGAAAAATAAGTGATCGGAATCTTAAATGAGATGTAAAAGGGAAATATGGGATTCTAATTTGGACTCCTGGGCTCATACTCAATACGTTTTCTGCAATATCCCCAAATCTGGGGGTATCGTTTTTTAAAATCATGCAAAAGATGGAGTCCATGTCCCTATTCCGTAGGCAGTATGCTTTCATAACTTCCTACCAAAAACTTTACAGACAGTGCACCTTACTACTGATTTGCGGAAGAGTGCAAATGATCACAGACTAATGCAGTGCTTAATTTGTGCCGGTGATTGAATGTGTTGCCCACTGGCACTCATTTTTGGGTATCAGGACTTATTTTACATCACCAGACTTTCACCCAGAACAAGAGAAAGAAAGGGAGAAAAGGGAGAAAAACGGGTGATAAGTAAGATGAAAAAACTATAAAAAAGGGAGAAAGAATGAGATAAAGGGAAAGAGAGTGTCTGGTGGTGAAATAAAAAGCATGAGACTGAATCAAGACAATACAGCCTTGGCATTCAACACTGTGGCCATAGATAGCACCAGCCCCGGCTTCAGAGCAAAACTGGGCCCCGGCACTTATGCTTTTACAAATCAAGCCCTGGCAAACGTAATGATTTGTTTGCAAGTGGTTTGTAGAGCATACTCAAAAATGCATTGCGTCTCTGTGCTTTTCATTAAAAAGGTGTTATTACCAAACTGTATTTGTTTAGTGTGAATGTTATCAACCCAGTTGTATTCAAGTGTGTATTCAGGTTTTCCGTGTGGTTCAAAAATGGCCAACAACTGTTTATCCAGAGGATATTGGCCTTCCCAAAATGTTGGTTCTGCCATAGTGGAAGCAGAATGAAGCAATATTGAAGCATATGTCGGTGAACTCAAAATTTATCTTTCCGTTCATGGTGCAGCAGACATCACAAAACAAGGCGTGTTCTTCCAGTGGTTGGATTCCACAAGTCATATCTACCATGGATTGGAGGCCAGCTGGGCCTTTTTACTTCTCTTTAGGCAATGCATTTCACGTGGTAGGGCAGATAGGTTGGAGGATTAGTCTGTGCATGCGCAGAAGGACTCTGCCTCCTACAGATCACTTTTTCCAGTTGTCCCTTCTTTGAAAAGTGATTGTTATAGTTACAAAGGCACAAGCAGCAAGTGAAGGCAGTGATATTTGTACCACCAACAATCCCCTGTGAAGGAGGTTTGTAGCTGCAATTCTTTATGATTGTGATTTGTAGCAGTAATCCCTTGTGTTTGTGATTTGTAGCAGCAATTCCTTGTGTCTGTGATTTGTAGCACAAATCCCTTATGTCTGTGATTTGTAATAGCAATCCCGTGTCTATGATTTGTACGAGCAATTCCTTGTGTCTGCGATGTGTAGCAACAATCCCTTATGTCTGTGATTCGTAGCAGCAATCCCTTGTGTCTGTGATTGGTAGCAACAATCCCTTATGTCTGTGATTCGTAGCAGTAATCCCTTGTGTCTGTGATTTGTAGTAGCATTCACCTGTGATGGAGGTTTGTAGCAGCAATCCCTTGTGATTGTAAAGGGTGCACCGCTAATCCCTTGTAATTCGGATTTGTGACAGTAATCCCCTGTGATTGTGTGATTTGTAACAACAATCCCTTGTGACTGTGAAGTTTGTATGAGCCGTCCCTTGTGAATGTGAGATTTGTAACAGCAATTCCTTGCGACTGTGACATTTGCAGCAACCGTTGTGGCTTTGAGACGTGTAGCTGAAATCCTGTGGTTGTGAGAGTTGTATCAGCACTCCCTTCTGAGTTAGATTTGCTGCAGCAGTACCCTCTGATTGTGAGATTTGTAACAACAATCCCTTATGAGTGTGAGATTGCAGCTGCAGTCCCCGGTAATTGTGAGATTTGTAACAGCCATCCTTGGTGAATGTGAAGTTTGTAGCAGGAGTCCCTTGTGTTTAATAGATTTGTAACAGCCATCCTTGGTGATTGTGAAGTTTGTAGCAGCAGTCCCTTGTGTTTAATAGATTTGTAACAGAAATCCCTGGTGAATGTGAAGTTTGTAGCAGCAGTCCCTTGTGTTTGTTAGATTTGTAACAGCAATCCCTGGTGAATGTGAAGTTTGTAGCAGCAGTCCCTTGTGTTTGTTAGATTTGCAACAGCCATCCCTGGTGATTGTGAAGTTTGTAGCAGCAGTCCCTTGTGTTTGTTAGATTTGTAACAGCAATCCCTGGTGAATGTGAAGTTTGTAGCAGCAGTCCCTTGTGTTTGTTAGATTTGTAACAGCAATCCCTGGTGAATGTGAAGTTTGTAGCAGCAGTCCCTTGTGTTTGTTAGATTTGCAACAGCCATCCCTGGTGAATGTGAAGTGTGTAGCAGCAGTCCCTTGTGTTTGTTAGATTTGTAACAGCCATCCCTGGTGATTATGATGTTTGTAGCAGCAGTCCCTTGTGTTTGTTAGATTTGTAACAGCAATCCCTTGTGAATATGAAGTTTGTAGCAACAGTCCCTTGTGTTTGTTAGATTTGGAACAGCAATCCCTGGTGAATGTGAAGTTTGTAGCAGCAGTCACTTGTGTTTGTTAGATTTGCAACAGCCATCCCTGGTGAATGTGAAGTGTGTAGCAGCAGTCCCTTGTGTTTGTTAGATTTGTAACAGCCATCCCCGGTGAATGTGAAGTTTGTAGCAGCAGTCCCTTGTGTTTGTTAGATTTGTAACAGCCATCCCTGGTGAATGTGAAGTTTGTAGCAGCAGTCCCTTGTGTTTGTTAGATTTGTAACAGCAATCCCTGGTGAATGTGAAGTTTGTAGCAGCAGTTCCTTGTGTTTGTTAGATTTGTAACAGCAATCCCTGGTGAATATGAAGTTTGTAGCAGCAGTCCCTTGTGTTTGTGAGATTTGTAACAGCAATCCCTGGTGGATGTGAAGTTTGTAGCAGCAGTCCCTTGTGTTTGTTAGATTTGTAACAGCAATCCCTGGTGAATATGAAGTTTGTAGCAGCAGTCCCTTGTGTTTGTGAGATTTGTATCAGCAATCCCTGGTGAATGTGAAGTTTGTAGCAGCAGTCACTTGTGTTTGTTAGATTTGTACCAGCAATCCCTGGTGAATGTGAAGTTTGTAGCAGCAGTTCCTTGTGTTTGTTAGATTTGTAACAGCAATCCCTGGTGAATGTGAAGTTTGTAGCAGCAGTCCCTTGTGTTTGTTAGATTTGTAACAGCAATCCCTGGTGAATGTGAAGTTTGTAGCAGCAGTCCCTTGTGTTTGTTAGATTTGTAACAGCAATCCCTGGTGAATGTGAAGTTTGTAGCAGCAGTCCCTTGTGTTAGATTTGTAACAGCAATCCCTGTTGAATATGAAGTTTGTAGCAACAGTCCCTTGTGTTTGTTAGATTTGTAACAGCCATCCCTGGCGAATGTGAAGTTTGTAGCAGCAGTCCCTTGTGTTTGTTAGATTTGTAACAGTAATCCCTGGTGAATGGGAAGTTTGTAGCAGCAGTCCCTTGTGTTTGTTAGATTTGTAACAGCAATCCCTGGTGAATGTGAAGTTTGTAGCAGCAGTCCCTTGTGTTTGTTAGATTTGTAACAGCAATCCCTGGTGAATGTGAAGTTTGTAGCAGCAGTCCCTTGTGTTTGTTAGATTTGTAACAGCCATCCCTTGTGAATATGAAGTTTGTAGCAACAGTCCCTTGTGTTTGTTAGATTTGGAACAGCAATCCCTGGTGAATGTGAAGTTTGTAGCAGCAGTCACTTGTGTTTGTTAGATTTGCAACAGCCATCCCTGGTGAATGTGAAGTTTGTAGCAGCAGTTCCTTGTGTTTGTTAGATTTGTAACAGCAATCCCTGGTGAATGTGAAGTTTGTAGCAGCAGTCCCTTGTGTTTGTTAGATTTGTAACAGAAATCCCTGGTGAATGTGAAGTTTGTAGCAGCAGTCCCTTGTGTTTGTTAGATTTGTAACAGCAATCCCTGGTGAATGTGAAGTTTGTAGCAGCAGTCCCTTGTGTTAGATTTGTAACAGCAATCCCTGTTGAATATGAAGTTTGTAGCAACAGTCCCTTGTGTTTGTTAGATTTGTAACAGCCATCCCTGGCGAATGTGAAGTTTGTAGCAACAGTCCCTTGTGTTTGTTAGATTTGTAACAGCAATCCCTGGTGAATGTGAAGTTTGTAGCAGCAGTCCCTTGTGTTTGTTAGATTTGTAACAGCAATCCCTGGTGAATGTGAAGTTTGTAGCAGCAGTCCCTTGTGTTTGTTAGATTTGTAACAGCAATCCCTGATGAATGTGAAGTTTGTAGCAGCAGTCCCTTGTGTTAGATTTGTAACAGCAATCCCTGTTGAATATGAAGTTTTTAGCAACAGTCCCTTGTGTTTGTTAGATTTGTAACAGCCATCCATGGCGAATGTGAAGTTTGTAGCAGCAGTCCCTTGTGTTTGTTAGATTTGTAACAGCAATCCCTGGTGAATGTGAAGTTTGTAGCAGCAGTCCCTTGTGTTTGTTAGATTTGTAACAGCAATCCCTGGTGAATATGAAGTTTGTAGCAACAGTCCCTTGTGTTTGTTAGATTTGTAACAGCCATCCCTGGCGAATGTGAAGTTTGTAGCAGCAGTCCCTTGTGTTTGTTAGATTTGTAACAGCAATCCCTGGTGAATGGGAAGTTTGTAGCAGCAGTCCCTTGTGTTTGTAAGATTTGTAACAGCAATCCCTGGTGAATGTGAAGTTTGTAGCAGCAGTCCCTTGTGTTTGTTAGATTTGTAACAGCAATCCCTGGTGAATGTGAAGTTTGTAGCAGCAGTCCCTTGTGTTTGTTAGATTTGTAACAGCAATCCCTGGTGAATGTGAAGTTTGTAGCAGCAGTCCCTTGTGTTTGTTAGATTTGTAACAGCCATCCCTTGTGAATATGAAGTTTGTAGCAACAGTCCCTTGTGTTTGTTAGATTTGTAACAGCCATCCCTGATGAATGTGAAGTTTGTAGCAGCAGTCCCTTGTGTTTGTTAGATTTGTAACAGCAATCCCTGGTGAATGGGAAGTTTGTAGCAGCAGTCCCTTGTGTTTGTAAGATTTGTAACAGCAATCCCTGGTGAATGTGAAGTTTGTAGCAGCAGTCCCTTGTGTTTGTTAGATTTGTAACAGCAATCCCTGGTGAATGTGAAGTTTGTAGCAGCAGTCCCTTGTGTTTGTTAGATTTGTAACAGCAATCCCTGGTGAATGTGAAGTTTGTAGCAGCAGTCCCTTGTGTTTGTTAGATTTGTAACAGCCATCCCTTGTGAATATGAAGTTTGTAGCAGCAGTCCCTTGTGTTTGTTAGATTTGTAACAGCCATCCCTGATGAATGTGAAGTTTGTAGCAGCAGTCCCTTGTGTTTGTTAGATTTGTAACAGCAATCCCTGGTGAATGTGAAGTTTGTAGCAGCAGTCCCTTGTGTTTGTTAGATTTGTAACAGCCATCCCTTGTGAATATGAAGTTTGTAGCAACAGTCCCTTGTGTTTGTTAGATTTGGAACAGCAATCCCTGGTGAATGTGAAGTTTGTAGCAGCAGTCACTTGTGTTTGTTAGATTTGCAACAGCCATCCCTGGTGAATGTGAAGTGTGTAGCAGCAGTCCCTTGTGTTTGTTAGATTTGTAACAGCCATCCCTGGTGATTGTGAAGTTTGTAGCAGCAGTCCCTTGTGTTTGTTAGATTTGTAACAGCAATCCCTGGTGAATGTGAAGTTTGTAGCAGCAGTCCCTTGTGTTTGTTAGATTTGTAACAGCCATCCCTGGTGATTGTGAAGTTTGTAGCAGCCGTCCCTTGTGTTTGTTAGATTTGTAACAGCAATCCCTGGTGAATGTGAAGTTTTTTTTTTTTTTTTTTTTGTCCTCATATGCCACCGAGGTTATAGATGCGCAATCAATCGGATTACAAGCAATATGCTGGCACAGTTCGAACCAACTGGGAGGGATAGTCATGGAGCCGGGACCTCATCCCACAGCAGAAAAGCTTGACATACCAGGGACCGCCATACCATAACCTCAGAAATTCAGCTGGGGTGCCACCCAAGTGCTGAAAGAAGGGAATCAAAGTACCGCTTATGCCAAGCAGTTGTAAATATGGCTTAATCATTGGACCTGGGGAAAAAAAAAAAAAAAAAATAAAATAAAAAAAAAAAAAAAACCCAGAGTCTCACTGATCCCATTTAAGAAGATGCCAAAATGATCTTTTGGCTGGATTCCCAGCTCTAGCCAAATCCAACTTAGAAACCTGCAGGGTAGAGGCGTACCAATCGTTGATAGAGGGAGGTAAAGGATCCTTCCACTTTCTGCATATCTCCCTTCTAGCCAGTAGTATAGTGTAAAATACTAGCTTCTTTGCTGAGCTGGAGACCCCCTCTAAGACTCCGAAGATCACCAACTGAGGATGTACAGTTATTCTGGAGTCTATTGAGGACGACAGGATCTTACAAATGGCTTCCCAAAACTGAAACAGAAGGGGGCAATCATAAAACATGTGGATGTCAGAGGCTGCTAGGAGACCACATCTAGCGCACCCCACCATATTCCCCTGAGTAAATTTAGAAAGTCGAAGGGGGGAATAATATGCTCTGTGGATAGTGAAGATGTGGTTCCTACGCAACCACGCCGGTTTCACCACATCCCACAGCAGTCTACAAGATGTTCTCCAGACCTCATGCAAATCCGTATTACTTAATATGTCAGCCCCCCAGAGTTCCTGTGGAAGATTAAATAATCCGTCCATCTCCTCCAAAATCAGATTGTACCAGGACGAGATCTCCTTCTTAGCAGGGGGTCTATCAATTAGCAGAGTAATAAGAGTACTATAACCCCCCACTGGGAATTTATTTTTACGAGAGGGCTGTGCAGAATAGGAACGAAACCAGCTAGCCATCTGCAGATATTTTAGCTTAGCAAGGCCAGGGCCAATCTTTCTACTCAAACACTCCCAGGAGAGCAATTCCCCTTCAACAAATAGATCACCCCAGACCTCCACACCTGCCTCTCTAATGGGTGTTGCAAGTGAGTCTCCCAACCAAGATGGATTATCAGGGAGATCCCATAGGGGAGTTCTACTGCTATAGTACCCTATTTTGATAGATTTGGAAACCTGGGCCCAAGTCTTTGCCATTCCCAATAGAATTTTCAATTTAATTTTTTTAAAGAACTTGGGATCACCGAATTTCAATAGGAACCCAGACTGACTGACCCCCTCTCCCCTAAGCAGAGTAGTGTATAGAGATCCCACCCCACATTCCAATGGTTTTTTTAGCAGGACCCTAGCATGAGACAACTGGAACGCCCAGGCATAGACCTGGATATCGGGTGCGGCCAGCCCCCCCCTTTTCCCTGCGCCTCCTTAACTTTTTCCACGCAATTCTTGGAAGATGTTTATTCCAGATAAAGGTATTAATCTCGGCCTGAAAAGTTTTAATGTGGTTTGGATCGAAGTAAAGGGGGATAGTATTGAAAAGAAATGAAATCTTTGGCAAAATAGCCATCTTAACCAAATTAGCCCTTCCTAATAAAGACAGAGGAAGATGGAACCAGGACTGAAGCAACTTACGGCAGTCCTTAGCTACTTTGGAAAAATTGATATCTGCAATTTGATCTATATTTTCCACAATGTCGAGGCCCAGGTATCTCAATTTATTCCCCGGCTGAATACCCGAGATACAGAAGTTCTTGTCCATACCCCATGTCATCATCTCGGTTTTAGAGGCGTTGATCTCATACCCGGACACGACACCAAATTCGGAGGCTAGCTTAACTATTTTCGGGAGAGCCGTACGGGCATCAGAGGTGAAAATAAGGATATCATCAGCGTACAGGGCCACTTTCCTTTCCCAACCCCTGTACGTGAACGCCTTGATGTCAACATTGTTTCTTAAATTTTGAGCGAATGGTTCCACGTAAAGATCGAAAAGAAGTGGGGAAAGTGGGCAGCCCTGTCGCGTACCCCTCGAGATGTTAAAGGGGTCAGACAAGATGCCATTAATCAGTACACAGGCACTTGGATTCTGATACAATAAACTAATTGCCCGGCGAAACCCGGCTCCCACATTGAACTTTGCCAGGGCCTCCGACAGATACGACCAGTTAACTCTGTCGAAGGCCTTGGTGGCATCCAAGGTAAGAACCGCCAGGGGGAGGGACTCCAAAACTGCCAAGTCGATAGCGCCTATTAAATCAAAAGTTAGTTCATGTAGCTGTCTCCCCCTAACAAACCCTTTCTGATCCGGGTGTAAGATATTGGGAGCAACCGAAGCTAGTCTATTGGCCAGAATTGAGGCAAAAATTTTATAATCAACATTCAGTATGGAGATTGGCCTATACGAACCACATGCAGTAGGTGATTTTCCTGGTTTTAAGATTACAGTGATAGACGCACTGTCCCAAGATGTCGGGGGCCGACCCCCATCCAGTAGAATGTCATTAAACAGTAGTACCAAGAAGGAGACAAGTTCCTGCTCCAGGGCTTTATAGATTTCAGCCGGTAGACCGTCAGTACCTGACGCCTTCCCTTTTTTGGCATTATGTATGGCCTTGATGACTTCCTCCTCCGAGATTACACTATCTAACCTCTCACTTTGCTCCTCAGAGAGCACTGGAAGTGTGATCTTACTAAGCCAATCTTTAATTCTGACCGAGCTGATGTTCTTATCCTCACAGTAGATATTTTGAAAAAAATCCCTGAAGGCGGATCTAATATCTTCATCCCGGGAGAGAGGGAAGCCATTGACATTAATCACCTCGATGTTGTTACGAACTTGGTCTGTTTTGGATTTCCATGCCAATAGCTTCCCTGCTCCCTCTCCATACTGAAAATGAGCAAGCTTACTGGCCTCCCATCTCTCTTGTATTCGCTGATTTAAGACGGAAGCGAGGTGACCTTTTAAAGAAATTAACCTTCCAGACAAAAGAGAGCGATCTTCTGCTGTAGTGGAATCAGCGTCTAGTTCTAACTGAATCTTAGCTATGTCTGCTTCCACCGATGTCACTGCTTCTTTGTATTGCCTCCTCCTATATACCATTTTGTTTGTGATAAGACCTCTAACAAAAGCTTTAAGAGAATCCCACACCACCCCGATGCTTGTCGATCCTACATTTGTTGTTAAAAAGTGACTCACCTCAGACTTTAAAAAAAGAACATCATCCGGGTGAGAAAGTAAGGAGCGATCAAAGGACCAACTTCTAGCTGGCAAATTTTGCATCGAAATAAGCTCCATAGTTACTGCCGAGTGGTCTGATAAATGTGACGGGAGGTATATAACATCTTTAACAGAATCTACTAAGGTATGGCTCACTAATACAAAGTCTATTCTGGATTGGTGGCGGTATTTTTGGTTTCTAAAAGAGAAACCCAACTGTTCACCTGCCCTCAACCTCCAAATATCCACATAACCATACTGCTTCATTTCACTAAGCAAAAAGGATCTGGATTTTGATGGGATTCGAGATCGACTATTACGTGATTTATCAAGCGTGGTGTCTAAGACGATATTAAAATCGCCTGCAAAAATGACAGGCTCTGGGAGGGACATAAGGTGAGAAAAAATTGCCTCCAAAGATGACGGATCGTCCTGATTAGGACCATAATACCCCACAATAGTAAACTGATTACCCAAAATAGCCATGTAGGCAATCACCCATCTACCCGCTGGGTCAACCTTAAAATCTAACACTTTAGCCCTGAGTTGTTTTTTGAAGATAATTGATACTCCTCTACAAGTCAAGGACTGAGAAGTAGAAATTGAAAAGTCGATCCACTTATTCTCCTTAACTAACGCATCCATTTAGTCTTGGACCAGATGCGTCTCTTGCAGGATGATCAGCTGTGCCTCAGAATCCCGAAGATATTGAAGTATCTTCCTTGCCCTAGATTTAGTACGGAGGCCATTTACATTCCAGGATATTATTTTAAAATTAGCCATTTGTCTTCAATGCCTCTCAACTCCCCCCAGAGACTTGGGACATCACCTGTATGACCTAAGCTACTGTCTGATAGATGCATATCTGAAATTATCCTACACCCAGTGGAATACAAAAATGCACAAGGTTGGCACATGAGGAATTTTATAAGACATTTTACCCCGTGACCCCTATACCCCCCCACCCCCCCCTCCCACCCATGGAGAACCCTTGGTGTATCCAACCGGAACGGATCCAGTAGATAGCACCCCCATCTCAGGCTCCCGTGACCCACCCTTGACGCTAAAAACCAATCCCCCTTGAAAAAGTAATCTAATTACTCACGTGTTCTAACAAAATGTGTGAAATGTGTGAATGCGGTATATGTACCTGGGAGTTTGTAAATACAGCAAGGATAGAACAAGAACAGGAGAAAGGAGAGGAGAACAGAAAACCGAATAAAATTTCCTGTCCTTCACCAAAGATATATATATAAAAAAATATATTTTTTCCTTTTCCTTCCACCATTCCTCTTTTTTTTTTTTTTTTTCCATTCCCAGTCTCCCCCATTCCCCCTCTCTCTCCCCCGTGGTAGTTGTGTCGTAGAATATACTACCTCAACAAAATAAAAAAAAATGTGAGAAAAAAAAAAAAACTAACTTCAATATCTACAAACTACTAATATGTTTTAACACTCAGGGGGCCATTTATTATTTGATCTGTATTTTTACACAAGGTACATATCAACCAGCTGCTTTATTGCCCAACTCCAAAAGGAGCTCATCAGCGGCTTGCACTGACCTAATGTTAAACATCTTATTGTTGAACATCACCTTCAGGGCTGCAGGGAACACTAGCTGAGCCGTTGCCCCCAATTTTCGAAAAGCCTCAAGTAGGCCTGGGCGGCAAATTCCGTTCCGCTCGCGGAATTTGCGAAATTTGCGTAATTTCGCGTTCCGCGGAGAACGCGAGATTGCTCAAAAGTATGCTTTCCGCGATTTCGCGAACTTTTTGCTTGTTCGCGTTCTCAAATGCATGTTCACGAGATATTTCTCCTCGAGCACGCAAACAGCAATTGCAAACAGGAAAAAAGCATCGCGAACAAGCAATTCCGCGTGTTCGCGGAATTTCTGCGTGTTCGCGGAGATTTTTACCATTTCGCGGAGATTTGCGTAACGCAATTACGCAAATTCCGCCCACCCCTAGCCTCAAGCCGCCTTCCAAACTCCCACTGCTTCTCTAACGTGACCCTAGAAAGGTCAGATCTAATAAGAAAAGTAAATCCTTTTCCAAGGAGGGATTTTTGTTTTAGGGCTAAGTTGAGGATCTGTTCTTTGAGTGCATAGGTATGGAAATTAACCAAGATTTTACGAGGTTTAGGTCTTTGTGGGTTTCTCCTGAACGGATCTCTATGGACCCTCTGAATGTCGATGGTCAGTTCCTCTAGAGAATTATCGAGACATAATGACTCCTTTAAAAGTTGCGCCACAAAGTTTTTAACATCGGAACCCTCGGAGCCTTCAGGCACATTAAGTATGCGTATATTGGCTCTCCTGGAATTGTTTTCCAATAATTCCATCCTATCAAGTAGAGCCTGATCCTCTTTTCGCAAATTGACGATGTCTTCCTTAGCTTTGTCCAAATAGATAGACATTGCAGCAACCTTATCTTCTAGCTCCCCTGTCCTAGATGTTAACCCATCGATCTTTTTGTCTAAGGACTCACAGTAGCTCCGAATGTCCGCCTGATTAGCAGAAGACTCTTCAAAACCCTTCTTAATATCACGGGACAGGGTTGAGAACATTGCCAAAATAGAAGCCGCAGAGATTACACCCCCTGTATCTGAATCCACTGGGGGTATCGGGTCGGGACTAGCAGAATCTCCTGCCCCCCCTACTCCACTTGCGTTACCATGGCATCCCCCCTCCGGAAACTGAGGTTTGAGAGTCTCAACTGAGTCACTGGTCTCTAAATCTGGCTGAATCAAGTCCGCCTCAGACAAAACACATTCAGAAGTGAGCTTAGGGCCAGAGTCTCCGCCAGAAGGGGCACCAGAGGCAGAAAGACAATTGATAGCTGGAGCTCCCATAACACCTAGGGTACTCGAGGCGGGCATACCTTTAGCACCAGTATCCATTGCCGTCAAAAAGGAAGACATGCCCTGAGCATCCGTCAAACGAAGCAGCAGTCCCTTGTGTTTGTTAGATTTGTAACAGCCATCCCTTGTGAATATGAAGTTTGTAGCAACAGTCCCTTGTGTTTGTTAGATTTGTAACAGCAATCCCTGGTGAATGTGAAGTTTGTAGCAGCAGTCCCTTGTGTTTGTTAGATTTGTAACAGCCATCCCTGGTGATTGTGAAGTTTGTAGCAGCAGTCCCTTGTGTTTGTTAGATTTGTAACAGCAATCCCTGGTGAATGTGAAGTTTGTAGCAGCAGTCCCTTGTGTTTGTTAGATTTGCAACAGCCATCCCTGGTGAATGTGAAGTGTTTAGCAGCAGTTTCTTGTGTTTGTTAGATTTGTAACAGCCATCCCTGGTGATTGTGAAGTTTGTAGCAGCAGTCCCTTGTGTTTGTTAGATTTGTAACAGCAATCCATGGTGAATGTTAAGTTTGTAGCAGCAGTCCCTTGTGTTAGATTTGTAACAGCAATCCCTGGTGAATATGAAGTTTGTAGCAGCAGTCCCTTGTGTTTGTTAGATTTGTAACAGCCATCCCTTGTGAATAAATATGAAGTTTGTAGCAACAGTCCCTTGTGTTTGTTAGATTTGGAACAGCAATCCCCGGTGAATGTGAAGTTTGTAGCAGCAGTCACTTGTGTTTGTTAGATTTGTAACAGCCATCCCTGGCGAATGTGAAGTTTGTAGCAGCAGTCCCTTGTGTTTGTTAGATTTGTAACAGCCATCCCTGGTGAATGTGAAGTTTGTAGCAGCAGTCCCTTGTGTTAGATTTGTAACAGCAATCCCTGGTGAATATGAAGTTTGTAGCAGCAGTCCCTTGTGTTTGTTAGATTTGTAACAGCCATCCCTTGTGAATAAATATGAAGTTTGTAGCAACAGTCCCTTGTGTTTGTTAGATTTGGAACAGCAATCCCCGGTGAATGTGAAGTTTGTAGCAGCAGTCCATTGTGTTTTTTAGATTTGTAACAGCCACACCTGGCGATTGTGAAGTTTGTAGCAGCAGTCCCTTGTGTTTGTTAGATTTGTAACAGCAATCCCGGACTGTGACATTGCAGCAACAGTTGCGGCTGTGAGACGTGTAGCTGAAATCCTGTGGTTGTGAGATTTGTATCAGCACTCCCTTCTGAGTTTTATTTGCTGCAGCAGTACCCTCTGATTGTGAGACTTGTAACAACAACAATCCTTTGTGACTATGAAGTTTGTAACAGCAATCCCTTGTGATTGTAGATGCGTAATAGAAAGTCTGTGATTGTGAGATAAGTATCTTCAATCACTGGTGAAAGTGAGGTTTGTAGCAACTTCTTGTGACAGGGACTTGTTGCAGCGATCCCCTGTGAGTGTGAGATTTGTAACAGGAAACCCTTGATGCAGCCGTGGTCCATGCAGGTAACAGCGGTGGGACAGTGGGGCGGTGGGGCTGTGGGGACTGGTGGGAGGGATTTCGAGGGACGATGCAGAAGAAAAATTATTTATTTATTTTATTTTCCCTTTGCATCGTCCCTTGAAATCCGCCCCCACCAAGCACCACCGCCTCACCGCTGTTACCTGCACGGACCGCGGCTGCCTTGATGTTGCCCTACTGAAATTTGTAGCAGCAATTACTCAGGACAGCGTGATTCGCGTGAGATTTGTTTCTTCTGAGCAAAGATAATGTTAGCAAAATGGAAGAATTCTCTGATCTGAATCATGAGTGACCATGTGACTGATTCTGTCCCAGCCTAACATGGACGTTTCTGTAGTCACAGCCCAGTGCTGTACTCATGTAGTCTCGGCAGTCTGCCAAGTACCATGCATCATAGGTGAGAGGAATGCATTTCAATGCCGGTTCATGCATCACAGCACTGATATATATTGTCGCACATTTACAGCTCCTCGCTGAATTGTTTAAGGCTCTCTTGGCACTGCTGTGTGATTCCAAGTGTCTGCTGTGACCCTGCAGCTGCTGGGTACAGCAGAGCATCCCAGGCCAAGAGAAGGAGAGGTCGCCATGGATATGCTGAGATTTTGTCATGACACTTTTGGTGGCGGTTAGGATTTGGGCGTGGCCTTTCTGTCACTTTCTTGCTGCACAACGCTGGTCACTGGCAGTCATAAACTTTTCAGACTCCTTTGGCCTTGGTGCTCAAAAGGAGCCTGTGGTCTTGCCCTTGGCTGGCTGTTAGATGGATCCTGGCGCTTGGCTTCCAGCAGTCGCCAATGCCTCACACTTGCAGAGGAGACCGGTCATGTGCACCCTATAGTTGGCCTTCCTATTATAGATGGAACAATGTTATAGTTTATTGCATACATGCAGGAGAGTTTATTTTGTACACTACCCAGCCTAAACTCACATATTGGAAGGCATGCTTGTGTGTGAAAATGAAGAAAACCGAGGTTCAGTGAAATAAAATGTGTGTGTGGGATCACACAGTTTGGTCAAGCAGGGAAGCTGGGATTGAGCCCAGGTTTTCTAGTTTCACTCTGTGCAGTTTATCCACCAAATGGGTATCTCTTGCTCGCTCCTGTTTTACATCAGAGGTTGATATTTTGTTTTTCATTCTTGGCACAGGAGGTTACAACGTGGGTGGCAGACAGAAGCCACATAAAAACTCAGTTTGTTTTAGGCTCGAGGGTCCACCAGGTCCACGAGCTGAGCCAGAGCAGCGCGGCGCGTGACTGGAGCTTGGCTCAAGCCCTCTGTGGTTTGCCCACTTCTAGCCAAACATGAGTTGAATTACTGTAGCTTTCAGTTACTGAGCGAGTGCTGGACCAGTCACTCACTCTCAGTCTGCATAATATATTCATTTAGACTCAGAGTCTAGAGATGAGCATGGCTAGACTGAAGCGTGTGGATAGGGAAGAGATGGTGGAGAGTGAGGAGGGCAGTGTGATGTGCCAATGAACAGGCAGCAGGCAGAGTGGCGGCTTGTAAGTAGAGGCCTCAGGAGGGAGGCAGATTCCAGGAGACTGGGTTTCTGGGGACCTAGGGACTCTGACCTAAACCAAGTGGAGCAAGGTAAACAGAAACCAGCTTAGTTAATTAAGCCCTCAGGGTGCAGTGGCATCTCAGTGAGACAGACAGCTGACTGTGTTCACTCTCTGCCCCTCAATGAAGCCTTCAGGGTGAGCTGTGTCAGGAGCATCAAAGGCAGGGGCTTTACAGTCTTCAACTGCTCCTTCCGCGAGGGCCTCTGGATTCTGCGATTGTCCTCATGGTGGGAGGTTGTATCATATGCCAACAACCTCCAACCCCTCCCCAAGGTGCATTCATGAGTCTCAGTCAGTGAAAGACTTGTTTATAGTTTATTATCATGGTGCCATTAATTGCTTACAGTCCAAAATCAAGTTGGAAATGGGAAGTCGGTCAGAGACTTTCAATTTCTGGTGTTGCAGCAGTTTCAATGCCTTTTCTAGAACTTCACATTTGTCCAAAAGAGGGTCATGTCTGATGTTTCTATGTTTCCGTAGACTCCATCAGGGGCGGCCTTAGGCATGTGCAAGCTGTGCACCTGCACAGGGCCACCAAACTCCAGGGGCCACCACGAGGAATCGGATACAATACATATTCGTGGCGGCCCCTGGCAGGGATATGGCGCATGAACGACTGAGGCGTGCTAACTCCAATGTGATGCACGCTGAATGGTTGTTCTTATACTCTTTTCCTTTCTAACCCAGTCTCGTCTTTGTGTGGGGTCGGCCTTGTTTCGGGCTCTTCTGGTAGGTCTTGTGCTTGTTTAGAACTTTTTTTTCAGGAGAATCGAGCTTGTTTTAATAGTCCAGATCTGGCACCTTCGGAGCCTCGCATGCGCGCGCATGCGCAGTGCCCGCGAGTCCTGCAGCGAAGGGGTTACAGAAGCACCACGCATCACTGGCGGCAGGAGGGGTGGCAGCACCCGTGCCTGGCGTGCAGCGAGCAGCACCGAGACCGGCCGAGGCCATGCACCGGCGCGCCTATAGACCCTGGGCAAGAAAGGCCGCTTTTCAGAGGATAGAATGCCAGTGTGCAACCTTTGGTGCCAGCTGCGAGGTGAGCAGCCCGAGGGTCAGGGCATGGGGAGGGGGAGTGAGGAGGTCAGCGTGTGCCACTGCAGAGTGAACCCGAGGGAAGGTGAGCCATTGGACGAGGGTGTGAGGGAGCCCTGGGGAGGAGGGCAGATCAGGCGTAGGAATGTATCCCAGCCCGTGGGGGTGAGGAGCCGGGGGCGTGGGGAAGGTTGGGTGAGGATGTTATTATAGATGGTGTGTGCTTTGGGTCTGGGTGGAGGTAAGCCATGTGAGGTGGCGAGCTGGAGGTATTCTGGTGGTCATGGGAAGGGAGGGCATGATGAATCGTAAGAGAGAGCCTCTCTCTCACGATTCATCTCTGAGAGGGCGCGGGTCAGAGAGGTGGTCACCGTGCGCCAGGGGTAGGGAGTGGTACAGATCGGCGCTGTATGTTGAGGGAAGAGTGAGTCAGGAGTGCAGGGGCGGTGTTTACTTGTGGCTGAGGGGAGGCATGGTGACTTTTGGAGGTGTAACTTGGGAGGCACGGTCGTATTGGGGAGAAGAGGAGAGCAGGGTACGAGGTGTTAGACGTAATATTAAGGATTCATTAAAATGATTACAATTACTTATCAACAATCATGAAAACAGAGTATGAAGCTGATACTTGTGATCTAATGAGTGGATCTGCCTGCACAAATCTTTTAAAACATCGAGTGTTCGAATGTACTTGGCATTTGGTTATGTCTGTTTACATGGTGTTGAGGCAGACATGAAATGCAAGCACCTATGGATGGACGCCTGGAATAGGATGGCAGTGCCTACCCATGTTAACTCAATCTAATGCCCTTTTGCAGAGACCTTGGTAGGAGACTGGCTTCTTGATCATTTCCTTAATTACATTCCAGTGCTTGTCATGTGACTAGCAGAGAAAACTAGTTTAACTAGTCCTCAGTTTGCAATTGGTGAAGCAGCCTTCTCTGTCCATACTAGGGGCATTGGTTCAGCAAGTACAGTGGTACTGAGACCCAAACCCCTCAGGGGCCCATTGAACCCTGATAATTGCTATATTTTACTTCCTGAGCAGCAGCCAAAGGGGCCATTTTCCTTGCTTATGCCACGGCCCATGGGGTCGTTGGTACGCTGTGCTAGTGATTCGTACGTCTGCTTGAAAGTTGTCTCCTGACTGGATGTTCCTTGCACATTAATTTTGCTTCAGTGAACCTTTAGTGCCTTTTCATAGCCTTAGGACTCACTGTAATTAATCCTTGTTTAATAGGTGCTCTGAAAGCGAGCAGAACTGGTTGCTGGAATATGGCACTATACAAGAAACCTTAATGAAATATATTGTATTTTGTCTTTTGACAATGTGGTAAAGTGGACGAGTCTTTGGTTACCTGTAGGCTGTCTTCAGGATCAGTTAGTGACGTACTGAGACAGGTCTCTGTGTGCCATGATTTCAAGGTAGCTTACTCTCTTCCTGCTAAGGTCACTTCCCAAATAGATCATGAACTATTCTCCAGGCTCTACTGTTCTCAGTGGACTGAGAAAACAGACCTTGTATGCCAAGTCACATGATCTACCCTATAGTTTTATAACACTCTTCAAATAAACCTTCCATATGTGGCTAGTCCTCATAATGTATCATACATGTAGTGGGAAGGGTAATTACTATCAATCAGTCAGGGTTTGTAAAGCTCAGCTGCTTCACACATAAGGGTCTCGAGGCGGCGTGGGATTCATGCTGCTGGATCATGCTGCTTGTTGGTTGAACAGCGAGGTCTTGTGGTCCTTCCTGAACTGCTGGAGCGATGGTGAGGCTCTGAGGTGCAGGGGAAGGGTTTTCAGGTCTTCACTGCCAGGTGGGAGAAGTAGCGGCCTCCACTGTTTTATCAGCGGCTGCATTGGGTGGCTGCTAGGGAGATGGTTCTGGAACATATTTTCCTGGTAGGTTGGTGGAAATTCACTCGTTCATTAAGGTATGCTGGTCCTTCCTTGTGTGGTCCAGGGAAGACGTGGCTTGGCAGTTCGGGCTGGACTGTTCCCATGAAGCACAGGGTCAAGGCTGATTTGCATATGGCCATGTCTGAACTGGGGTGGTGTGGTGAGCAAAAAAACGATGGATTTAGGCCCAGATCTCTGTACTGGGGTGAATGTATGACATTGTTCTGCATTCTGTCCATCAACTGTTGTTTTTGCAAGAAAATAAAAATGACACATCAAAATCTTTCAGCAGCCGCCACTGCTGATTGTCTTCTTTTTTTCCCTACCCACTGCTAGCCTCGCCCGCTGCATTGCAAGCAAAATGAAGAGAATTCAAGTACACAAATCTGGTTATTCGAAACGAAAGAGAAAGGTGGCTCAGCAGGCTTTCGTAGTGTCACAGGAAGGAGCAATCCTGAACTTTATCACCCAAGGGAAACCTAAAGATGGAGAATCCTCTGGCCAGAGTACTGCTGATGCACTCGGTAAAACAGGCGCTGACGACCATAAAGAAGAACAAAAAAATTATGATATCCATGAGCAGAATGATACTCATGAGCAGACCAATGAAAATGAACAAGGTGACTCTGAAATTGATACAAACATGCAGCAATTACCAACTCAGGATGAGGATTATTACAAAAGACTCTCAGACAGAGAAACTGAAACATCATTCATCGGTCCATCAACATCTGGCACTCTGAAGGAGGTTCAGAGTTTACAGACGGATGATGCTGGTATTGAAAAGGAAGCCATAGAGCAAGACCATGTTACAGACCCGTGTTCTGAATATGATTTATGTGATTGGAGGGATCCTACTTTGTGGCCGAACTCTCTTACGGACGCGCACCGTGTTTTTCTTGTTGAAAGGGGTCCGTCCAGAGACCCAGATTCTAAAACAAAGTATCCAAGTGATGAGCACTCAAAAAGTAAACGTCGTTTTTCTGTTACCATGTCACTGGTCATCTAACGCCTTTTCTGGACGTTTTATTAAAACACCTTCCTGAGCTCCGCCCCGCCCGGACCCCCTCTTCCGGGGCCCCCTACCTGCGCTCCCTGCACAGGGCCACCATGAGCCTAGAGCCGCCCCTGACTCCATAGCTTGGTTCAATCGTGTTAACGTGTCACTCAAAGTGTCACATAATTAGCAATGAAGTGTCACTCATACACACTGAAGCCATGAAATGTCACACATAAGCAATTTGAAAACTTGGCAGCTATGTGTATGTCTGCCACATCTTGAC
This sequence comes from Triturus cristatus, assembly GCF_964204655.1. Taxonomy (NCBI): domain Eukaryota; kingdom Metazoa; phylum Chordata; class Amphibia; order Caudata; family Salamandridae; genus Triturus; species Triturus cristatus. The sequence continues at coordinate 969,016,892 of NC_140580.1, forward strand.
CACATTGTTTCTGGATTGCATTCCTTGTTATGTTATGTTAAGATAGCTTGCTATAGCGCATGAATCACCCCCGAAGAGGTATATCAGCTTTGAAAGATACACACAGGCAAACCAGAACGCAAGATTAAAAAAGAACTGTCTTAAGCAGGTTCCTGAATTTAACAAAGTAAAGACAAGTATGAATACGATTATGATAAGGCAGGTTATTCCAGTAAAACAGTGCCAGATAGCTGAAGGATCTGCCACCGCATCTTGTCAATCGAAAGCAAGGCTCAGTAAGTAGAGCTTATTCCTGAAACGCAAGTCCCTATCAGGACAGTAATGTTTACGTTTCTGTGCTAAATAGCTAGGACCCTTGCCTTTAATCATTTATATGTAAGGCATCAGATTTTAAAAATAGTCCTTTTATTAATTGGCAGTCAGTGTAAAGCTCTCAGCAGTGGTTTGGATGCAGAACCAGCAGGAAAATTACAAACAAGCCCCACAGCCATGTTTTCTACCACTTGCAGTTTGCCCAATAAAGTATCATTCGTCGAGGCACATAAGGCATTGCTGTAGTCCAGTTTGCTGATCCTCAAAACCTGGACAACAGTTTTCTTGGTAGAGGGTGGAAGGTAAAGAAGAGCTTTCTTCAGCATACGCAGCATGTTAAAACAACTGTCGCTAATGGTGGCGATGTGGTCTTTCATAGTTAAAGAGTAATGAATTTTCAGGTGAAGATTCTTAACTACCTGCTTGGGCACAGGAGCAGGGCCTAATTCTATAGGCCACCAATCCTTAGTATAGAGTTCCTGGGCTTTGCCAATTAGCATGGACTCAGTTTTGAGAGCATTCCGTTGTAAATAATGTGGGCTTTAACAAGAGTCCTGCTGTATCCCCTTGTCAATCAGCATAGTGCGAGAGCTAAAGAAGCCCAAAGTGATAGTCTGGGTTATGTTTTTAAGAAATCTCGAAACCATTGTATGGCAGTGCCATGGATGGCAATCTCATACAGCCTTTCAATCAACCTAGAGTGGGATATGGGATCAAAAGCTGCAAGACAGATCCAATAGCACCAGCATAGACGGAATACCTTTGTACAAAGAGAGTCTTATAATGATGATGATGATGATTACATTTGTAAAGCGCAACTAATACCCTGAGGGGGCTAGGCGCTGCCTTTGATAGGTATTATTCAGGTGAATGATAAACAATCAGCTATGCTGAAAACAACCATGTTTTAAGGCCCTTCCTAAATTTGAATAAATTGGTCTCTCTTTTTAATGAGATGGGTAAGGAGTTCCAGAGGTCTGCAGTCGTGGCTGTGAAACTCTTACCTCCCCACCTGACTCTGCTGGTTCTGGGTACAACTAGATTTCTCTGATTGGTGGATCTGAGAGATCTAGCAGGTGTACGGCCATGGGTAGCCAATGGAGTTGGGCCAAGGACGATGAAATTGAGTCATATTTAGGGATGTCCACCAATACTCTGGCAGCCGCATTCTGTACTGTCTGTAATTTATTAATGCTGCGATTCGGGGCGCTGGAAAATAGGGAATTACAATAGTCCAACCTTGAGGCAATAAGTACAGTTACCACCGTCTTTCTCAGGTCTGGAGGTAGAGCCGGCAGTATTTTCCTCAGTATTTTCAAAATGAAAAAGCAAACTGAGGTGATTACATTGATTTGTGCTTCAAATGACAGTTTAGTATCGAAGGTAACTCCAATGTTTTTAGCCTTTTGCACTGGTTTCGGCAGGGCATCAAGTTGAACTGGCCCCCAATTGTCTGTCCACAAAGTTAGATTATTCCCCAGCAGCAAAACCTCAGTCTTAGCTGAGTTTAGCTTTAGACAATTGTCAGACATCCAGTTGGCGATATGACTCATACAATTGTGGAACCTTGTAGCCGTCTGACTAACTGGATTACTCACCGAGACGACAATCTGCATGTTGTCTGCATACGAGTGTCTTGTACTGAGAACTGATGAGCTGACTGCCTATTATTGAGTCGACTGATTGTCTTGTTGCATAAACAAGTCGTAAATGGACTTGACATTGCGCTGGAAAGAAGCTGCTAGTGAATTACAAAATTCCTGGCTAACATTATTGTCCAGCGCATTTGGTTGATTAGCAAGTTTTTGTACAGTGCTGAACAGAACTTTAGTGCAGTTGTTGACCGCTGTAATTTCCTTAGTGAAATATTCAGCCCTCTCCCTGAAAATGAGTTTCTTGTAGTTTAGAAGGGCCGTCTTATATTCCAGCCTAGTCACTGAGTTATTTTCGAGTCTCCATTTCCTCTCTGCTTTACGACAGAGTCGTTTGTGGGCTCTCAATGTGTCATTGAACCAGGGTTCTGTTGGTAACCTCCTGGATCAGAAACATTGTTTAGGGGGGGCCAATGTTATCATTGCTGAATTAAGCCATGTATGATATTGGGTTGCGGCCTGATCGGGGTCCGAGGGCAGATCGGGTAAAGTCCCTGAAAGAGTAAGGTTAAGAGAGTCTGCCGCAACTTTATTCCAAGGGCGACTAACATAAGGTTCTCTGGGAATTTTGCCAGTATTTTTCTCTGGCAGGGCAATGTCAAAAAGTACTGCCTCATGGTCAGACCAGATCAAGGGCCAAACACTCATCCAATTTAGAGAGGGATTATCTGAGAAAATACCATCCAGACGATGCCCCGCTCTATGCGTTGGGTTTTCACCAGTTGATACAGTTCTGCACTCTCCGTGTGATCCAAGAGTGCTTTAGTCTCAATGTCATCATTTTTTTCTAAATGGAAATTAAAATCCCCTAGCACTGTGAAGTTAGGGTGCTCCGCTTTGTGTACCAGCAGAGAGTCTAAGTGATTAAGCAAAGTGGTCTTAGATTTAGGTGGTCGATACAGTAAGATCCCACTGACGGAGTGTTGACCGTGCAATTCAATTATCAAATTGAATGATTCACAATCCTTGATGTCCAACATTATTTTAATAGATGATTTAAACTTGGACAGAAGAATAATAGCGATGCTCCTGCCTTTTTTCTCTGAACAATCTAGTTTGTGAATTTTATAACCAGATGGTAAGGCCAGCAAAAGATCTTGGTCTGATGAAGCATCTGCCCATGTCTCTGTGACAAAGGCTATTTCAATCTTCTTTAACTCCAGGAATTCCCTGAAAGCAACAGCGTTTTTAATCAGAGATCTAGTGTTAACAAGAGCGCAGGATACCTTGTTTTGATTAGCTTTTGCAGTGGTATGAGTTGGTAGGGATGGTAAGGTGAGCTGGGCATTGAAGCCACAATTTGAGCACAGCCCTCCATCCTGGAATTAATGAGGGTAAAAGTGTGGGCCAGGGTACTGCATGTCACTTCTTTGGAGCTCCAAAAGAGTGTTGCGGCCGTAGTGTAGTCTGGAATCCCTGCCATAGGTTTCTGCTCCAAAACTGGCAGCATGCCTTGCGCTGAATGTATTCCGAGCGCGGACGGACACAAACGGGCTTGGGTCGGCGTGCCCACTGCGCTCGTCCACTGCACACCTGGGTTTGGGCCATGTGAAACAGTGGCTGGCTTGTCAGACCTAGGATGACGACTAGCAGGAAAGCGATTGACCGGAAATGAGTCAATCAGCTTGAATGCCTAGACCGCTAACTCTCTCCGCATCAAACGGGTAAAATACCCGACGGCGGACCAGAGAATTAGCGCAAGTACAATTAGAGTGTAATCAGGTAAGGATCACGTTTTAACTTAAGCAGGTTGAGCAGAAGCTCTACACAGAATTTAATATAAAAACGGGTATTTTTAAAAGTATTAAAAAAGAGGTTTTGCTATGTCTCAACAGTATTGTTCCATCCACCCCAATTACAACAAAGGCTGCATCAAGCGGCGCGATGCTACCTACTGCGTCCGCAGTACAACCAGTGACCACAACCAAGGCAGTCTCACTACTGTAAGAGGCCCTGAACCCAGTTGCAATGGGTCCAGAATCTTGTTTTCTTGAAGATAGGCTGAGAGTTGAGTATTTATTAGGCCTTCCAGTGGTTTGCCCAGGAGTGGAAGCAACGAGATGAGGTGGTAGTTTGCTAGCTTGCTAGGATGAATGTTGGCCTTTTTTTGTAAAGGTATCACCTGTGCAGATTTCCATTCACCAGGGATACTTCCCATGTCCACAGATAGATTAAACAGTGCCTGCACAGCAGGTGCTAACTGGTGCGACAGTAAGGCTGTTCTCCATGGAGGACAAAGATCCAAAGGTGAGCCAGATTTCCTAGGGTCTTTTGAACATGTTCAAGAGAGAGGGGAGCACATTTTTCTAAACTGCAGGCATTATTTTGAGGATGGGTGTTATAGTTTGAAATATCGTCAGACCGGTCTGCAGAGCTCTTGAATTTCAAATAAATGTGGTTAATTTTGTCCTCAAAAAAGTCACCTAAGGAATTATACAGGTTTTGTGAAGCTGGAGTAGACTAGGAACAGGCGGAAGGATTTACAAAATCCTTGAATAGTACTTTAGCAGAGTTACCAGCTTGCTCAATTTGAGTAACTATGTATGTTTACCAGGAAGTTTAAACTTCCAGTGATAGGAGAACAATGCCAGTCTGAAAGCATCTTTGTCACTTTGGAATTTAGTTTGTTTGCCATCTTCTTACCAGCTTTTTGAAGGAGGATTTCTCCTGTTTTAGCTCCTTATGGGGTGTGGGGTCTAGATGGTATTTTAGATCTTGTTTTGCAGAGGCAATACTGTCTAGTGCCAGATTTAGGGATTTATTAAATTGAGCTAAGGCTAAATTGATGTTTAAGTCAGAGGAGGGCCCTGAGTACTTAAACATATAAGAGGAGGGATTGGGGTCACCAGTCGCAATTCTCACGAAGCTCTGTGTTCACCTGTTTTAGGTTTAACAGTCCCAAAAGTTTTTGGGATCTGGAACTGGATCAAGAAGTGATCTGTCCAGGTGAGTGATAGCAGCGGCTCACAGTGAAAAAGATGGGAATTGGTAAAGATTTGATTTAATGTGTGCCCTGTGACATGGGTGGGGCCTCTGATTTCCTGGTGAAGTCCCAGGAAATTGTGCAACCTCAGGGTTAGAGGAATCTTCCCCATGATAATTAAAATCACCCAACAAAAGAAAGTTTTTCGCGGACAATATGTGTGTAGCAGTAAATTCAGTTTAACAATGGCTGAACTCTTTCTTAGGACCCGGCGTGTGGTAGACATGTGCTTTTTCCAACAGTTTCCTGAGGAAACTCAACTTTGAAAATGCTTACCTCAACCCAGTCAGTCAGCAATTAAAATGATTATGAACGACACTCTGATAGTATCTTGAAAAATAATTGCAATGCTACCAACTAGTTGTCAAGAATTCCTGTCATGCGAGGGGAGGAAAACGGTAACCAGCGAAAACGGACTACATCTCCCAGGATGCTTAGCAGTTGAGAGGTTATGTAAACAGGAGAGCTGTTACATAACTCAAGGAAAACACGCCCTTATGTAAACAGGAGAGCTGTTACATAACTCAAGGAAAACACGCCCTTATGTAAACAGGAGAGCTGTTACATAACTCAAGGAAAACACGCCCTATAAAGGGAGGAACCGGGAGGTACAACGCTGTCGGATATTGTGTTTACACCGACGTACCTGCTTAGTGAAGAGCAGTGTTCCGGAGTGGTGCTCCAGTAAGGCAAGAACGGAGGTAGGTCGAGTCGTTACTCCCTGGGCCGTGTCTTGCCCCATCGTCACCTGTGAAGGACCCGGAAGCTCTACCGGATAACCATTGAGCTTCGCTTTTGACTCGGCTGAGTCAAAGCTCAGTGGCGCTTTTGCTGGTTGGAGTCGTAACTCCCAGCCCGACCAGAGATACAGGGACTGCCAGCTGTAACGCACACCAGGAGGTGTTTGCCGCGTTACAGACTCGGAAGTCCACAGGATCGATCGAGCGGCTGCTCTCGGTTCAGTCTTCTTTGCTTGTGATTGGGGTATCGGTGACGCATCACCAGGAGGTGACTCCGCGTCCCGGTGCAGTCTGAGGAAGAGGTTGAGCGGCTGCTCCCTTCAGGTAGAGACCCCGGCTGGGTGTTTCCCTGACTCCTCGATTCTCCCCAACACTCTTCGTGCCCCTCACAGCCTACCGATTGGCATTGTCGGCCATTTCATTTCTGCCCTCTGTTGGCATACGCCGGGATCGGCGTATATGCAGAGGACGGCTAGGACCATCCGTGCTGTGGGCTGGTAACGTACTTAGCCTGGAGGATTCCAGTGACTATAACCTTTGTTTATTCCTTGTATTATTTTTGCCTTCATTAAAATAACTAAACCTTCACAAGTGGTTGCGTTCTCATTATCGTATCTGTTAAACGATCCTGAGACGTTCAGGGCGTTACACTAGTCTAGCCTCTCTGTCAAGTCTAAGCATGTAGTAATTTGCTGGGAGTGCTAGTGTGACTGACAGAAGGGTGGTAGAACTCATCCAGGTTTCTGTCAGAAAGCATACATCCGGGGATAGAGAAGAAGAGATGGGGCAGTGTGCACAAGACCCACGTCTGGGCATTTCCTTCCCACTTAGGATGACAAAAGCAAAAGGACCAAGTGACTGGGGGTGAATGTTTGCATTGTTCAGCATTCCGTCCATCATTTATTGCTGTTGTGCCACTGGATTCAAGGTAGCCCAGCTGTTGAGGGGTGATGCCCTGAAACCGGTCCCAGGGTGCTTGTTTCCAGTCCAGGGAGGACCTGACATGGCAGTTCGGGCTAGAATGTTTCCATGAGGAACAGGGTCAAGACTGATTTCCAAATGGCTGGGTCCAAACTGGGATGGTGTGGTGAGCAAACAAACAATGGATTAAACCCAGATCTTTCTGACTTGGAGTGGTTGTTTGCATTGTTCAGCATTCCATTCATCATTTGTTGCTTTTGGTTTTGTCACCCTAAGCGGGAAGGGTATGCCCAGACATGTGTCCCTTGCTTACTTAGCCTCTGGATTCAAGCTAGCCTGGCTGATGGAGGGTGATGCCCCGAAACCGGTCCCAGGATACTTGTTCCCGGTCCAGGCAGGACCTGGCTTGGCAGTTCGGACTAGACTGTTCCCATGAGGAATATGGTCAAGATGGATTTGCATATGGCTGGGTCCAAACTGGGGTGGCTTGGTGAGCAAAAGAACGATGATGGATTCAACCCAGATCTTTGTGACTGGGGGTGATTGTTTGCATTGTCAGCATTCCGTCCATCATTTGTTGCTTTTGCTTTTGTCACCCCCTTTGTACTCATGCACCTAAAGGCTCACTGGCCTGCAGACAGCATAAGGTCTTCCCAATCAAACATGTTCCCCTGTCAACCATGAAGAATATGCCCCCGCCACCCTGTCTAAGTCACCCCACTCCATTGTCTGCATGTCTACGACTGCATAAATGATGACCAAAAATAAAGGATCCCATCACCCAGCCACATAGTAGAAATCCGATGTTAAGCAAACTACAGAAGTTACGCTCCAAATTATCAACTGAAAAATATTCAGTGTTGCAACCCTGGCATAGCCACTCTACTCTTAAATCAAATGAACAACAGCGGAAACTGAGCACAGACATCTACAAACACCTACCCTCCCTGTTCACACAAAAATATATTCACAATAAAAAGAGGGAATCTATTTGTGCAAAGAAATAAGTGGGCTGTACAGCAGAGCAAGGCATGCGTTCTAAATGCTTCCAATCTCATGAATCGTTATATAAAAAATTCTTCTGTTTGCATTGTCACCCTCATTTTTATGGGGACTAGTGCAGCTGGTTTTTGAACTTTGCTGTCCAGCAGGTTTTAGAACACTGCAGTTAAGTCCCCTACAAACGTGCTCTGGTCCCTTAAAAACATCAACTCCTAATTGGCATATTTAACTTTCCAGTAAGGCCATAGTATATGATGCAGAAAATATACCAGTGGCATGAAGGGATAAAAGTCACCTGTGGACTGAAGCACATAAGGTGCTATCAACCAGACTGACAAAGAAACTATGGCATTGAGCATCTGTAGACTGCCTATGTCAGCTTGTTCTCCTGCAGGCAGACCTGTCAAAACTCCAAATAAACCTTTTTTGACAGAAGGAGCCCTACATTAAATATTAAGGAAGTCACTTCAAATCAGGCCTTGTAGCCCACAGGGTAGAGCTCCTGATATTTAAAAGTGGAACATGTAAGAATTTAAGGTTGCCAGTGCCTACAGTAACTAGCTCCCAAAAGCAATTTCCACGGTATAGGGTTGTAACTGTTTCTAAGAAAAAAAATGAAAATACAGTTATAATGTTACTTTTGTAGCTTTTGTTTAGAATAATCTACAGAGTCAACTCAACCACTGTTTTAAATATTTGTATAAAACCAGTCCAATTTGATTTTTTTTATAAATCTGCAGGAAAAGTAAAGCTATACATTCCTTCCTGAAGCTTCAGTAGGCTAATTAGTATTAGCCAGCTTGCAACTGGTCTCCCTGTCAGCGCTTTCACCTCGATGAGATATAAAAACTGGTTCCACAGCCAGACAAGGGTTTGGCCCTTTGGATTGAAGATCTGGGTGTGGGATATATAACAGGGGCGTAACACATGCCCCTGCAGGCCCCGTGGTGCGGGGGGGCCCCAAGCTCCAGGGGGCCCCCTCAGCACAGCACTCGGGCTGCAGAGCTCCTGATTGAGCCCGGAGGGGGCCCATTCACGTGCCTTGCAGGGAGGCCCCCTCAAGTTTCGTTATGCCAGTGATATATAACTCTTCCTCTCTCAGGAAAGGCAGATGGAGAGGGCTCATGAACTTCTTTCACTTGAAGGGGTCTACAGTGAAACCTGCCCATTAATAGTTAAGTGTAGAGCGAGAACTAGGGAAGAGGGGCGTCTTGACCCGAGGGCACACTGTAGGCATCTCGGCTCCATCCCAGTGGGATGGTAGTTGGTCTCAGAACCAGTTTAGAATGTTTGATGAAGGGTTGCTCATTTGTCTTGATACACCCTTTATTGGGCCATGTTGGATTGTGCCATGTTGGAATTCACTAGGGATGACACACTGTGGGATATTTTACAGTGATACTAACAGATAGAGCTGCAAAAGAAGGAGGAGTTGCCCCTGCACTACCTCGGCAGGCAAGAAAACCAGGTTAGTCCGGCTCTGAGTTTTGGGCGGAAAAAAAGAAGACTTCAGCGGACACTTGCAGCCAAGGTATCTGCTTTGGTGTGACCTGCCAGACTAGAGCTTCAAGTCTTGTCCTTCTGGAGGTTTTCAAGCTCTAAAAAACGGCTTGATTTAGAGTTTGGCACTCTATTTTCAGTCAGTGAACCATTGTGTTTCACCGACACGTACCCTGCTGGACACCTGCCAAAGTCAAAATTAGACCCTAATTCTCAACATAGAAATCTTGACCAGGTGAACCTGCAAAACATATCTGGTCAACAAGAGGACTTCGGCAGGCAAAAAATTCGAATTACTCCTCTCTGAGCATTTTCCACTGAAACCAACAGACTGATCTGGGCCTTGACTAATGGATACCCAACTTCAATAGGACTTCTAGGGATACAGCATTCAAACATGCACTGCAAGAGGATTTGAAGTGACTGAAAAAAAATACTAAGTCAATAGGTAACTACTTTGACCATGCCCTCATATTAAGCTTAGGTCGCCTCAGGTGCATCACAGTCAGCCTCAACCTGTGCCTAGGTGCAGGTCGACCACACTCACAAATGATATGCAGTCCCTTTGTGCTTTTTGACTTATAAACTTTAAAAAACACATATCACTGGTCACCCTGGTTGTATTGTAATCGCTTTGTGTCATCTATCTAATTGCAATTTAATGTATTTTTATATAAATTTGTTGTGGAATCTTTAGTGTGTTGCATTTTTACTTTTCAACTATTGGTACTGCTAAATAAATGTCCCTAAGTTAAAACAGTTTGCTCTGTGCCATATTTACCAGGGTTGAGCTTAGGCATTTTTTTACTGAACATCTGTTTTGGGCCTGACAGGATTGAGAACATGATAAGCCCCAGACTATAATTGAGTTGTGACTGGAGGTGGTTCCACTGTCTATTAACTGTTGCCAATGTTCGCTTATCCACACTTTACTGGGAGGCCATGTACCCATAAACATTAGCCTAAAGAACCACTTATGCATATGAAGCTAGTATCAAGCCACTAAAGATGTGTACAGTGTTTCTCGAACCCTTAACCCCATTTTACCCCAATTGAGAGAGCGTGCTCCGAGTGCCTATCCCTCAGAACTGCACCACCCTCAACATGTGGAGTTTTGGGTATTAGTATCTGAATCCACCAAACGTATCCATTCAAACTCGAACAGGTAATATATGTGTTGATGTTTCTCAATATCATTGTCAACACTTTTCTGATTATATGTCTTCAGTCATTGCTAAGGAATTCTGAAAAATCCATGTTCCACAAAATTATAAAATTGTGATGGAACTAGAAGCTTCACTGATGGATATACAGAAGTTGCAAAGACTATGCCAGATTGCAGGTCTTCTAGTTTGCTCCTTGAGGTGGCTGTAATAAAGCAGCAGATGGTGAGTACCTGCTTCCCAGACAAGGCTATTAAACTGACTTGCATTCTTTATCTTTATCGCTGGTTGCTTCATCGATCAAGCTGCTTGATTAATCAAGGTGCTGAAACAATGCCTGCTTAAACCTATCATGTTTTCTGTGCATGGCTACCATCTTTCCTGTTAATTGGAATTTGCAGAAGATCTGAAGCTTTACTTTGTGTCTGCTTTTATGGGGCATAGAGGTAAGACGTTATATTTGCTTCCATTTCTGGCATGTTGGAAGTCAGAATGGACCTTGATCCTGACTTCTTTTCAAAGTTTTTCTTTTTGCTTCAGTCCCTTTGCAGGTTTTTCGGACACTAGTGTTAGGAGTAAGATTTATCATAGTAAACCTTTGGTATTGCATGCTTTAGACGGTGCAACACATGCAATGTTGTTATATTTACGATTTACTTGGTCATTTTTATGCCAGACTCTAAGAGATCACATATATTTCAGGAGCAGATTCTTGACAGGGCAAAGGTGGGATTTTAGCAACACATTTGACATGGTTCCCAGAAAGAGACAATGGTCTAACTTTCAAAGATGGAATTTAGAGCCCATATTAATAGCCTTTGCACAGCGTTTTCACAATCCACCAAGGTATAAAAACTAAGGGCGTTATTAGGATGGTGGGCGGACTTTAGTGGTGCTGGGACCGCTGCTAGACATGCGGTGGTCCCGCACCACTAATTAGGATGCGACCGCCACCTTGGCGGTCACATTCGGCATATTTGACATTGGGGCGGGTGCTGCTGTAAGTAGTACCCCCCGCAATGCCAAAGTGCCTTGTTGTGCACTGCGCAGTGCCTGCCACCTTGCGCATGGCAATGTAGTGGGGTACCATAGGTACCTCCCATAGGTACCCCCCAAGTGCAGCCCACCCCCAAGGGCCCGCAATGGGCCCCCAAAGCAATTCCCTGCCAGCCTTTCCATGGCAGCTAAGCCGCCATGGAAAGGCCTGTGAAACCCTGCATCCTAACATGGATGGCAGTGCCTGCTAGGCACTGCCACCATATTGAGGACCAAGTCAGCCCGACTGGCAATCGTAACGATTGCCGACCGGCGGAAAAACGGCAGACGCACTTTGCGTCCGCCGCGATACCCCCGCCATTATAATATGGCAGGGGGTAACTCAGGTTGGGATGGCGGGCGGATCGCCACTGCTGGGCCAGCGGTTGCGATATGCCCGCCATCCTAATGACCCCCTAATTACTAACTGTTTTACTAACCAATTACCAAACAATTCTGGAGCCAAGCAGTAATTTATTTATCCTGGCTCCTACACTATTTAACATATATCTAGCTGACTTGTTTTCTTTAATTTATAAGGTCAATTGCTGCCCCCCCTAAATTGGACACTAAAAATATAAATATCAATATAATTAGGGGCCTATGCTGAAGACCTAATAATGAAGGATAAGACACTGTTAGAGATCCAACATCCAAATACAGATTTAATATGATCGCTGTTGAAACTAATTTAATGCAATGTATAGAAATGTGTTTATTAACAGTATTTATTTATGCTACATGTTGGTTGAAACTCCATTATGGATAACATGGATACTGTTGGTGTTTCTATTTTCGCTCCTGGATCCACCCCCTCCCATCAGGATCCCCTGCACATCTTTTCTACCAACAGCTCTGCAGAATGAAGACAAGTTGATGTTGTTTTCCTGCTGTGCTCTGAATGAACTTTCTACTGCTCTTAACTGTAAAATTTTCCCCAGGGTCCTTTTTCTGTGTTCCCATAGCTCAGTTCAGTTTTTTTCATTTGTGAATCGCTTGTGTTAAATGTTGCATATTTTGTTTTTAACTTCTCCTGGTGACAATGACATGGAAACGCAGGTTGCTTTTTTAGAAATGGGAGAGTGTTAACATATAGGGGCTGATTCCAATCCTGGAAAAAGGCTATACAAAGCGTTTTACCCGTACAACTCGTACCCTGTAAACTTTTCTTACAACCTATGAAGTACGATTCGTATCGCATACCCCAACATCGCTATGTACGCACCGTACATACGCGATGTTGGGGTACGCGATGTTGGGGTATGCGATTTTGGGGGTACGCACAGTACATACGCGATGTTGGGGGTACGCACAGTACATATGCGATGTTGGGGTATGCGATGTTGGGGTACGCGATGTTGGGGGTACGCACAGTACATACGCGATTTTGGGGTACGCACCTTACATACAAAACGCACTGGGTGTATGGCTGTACGACTCGTACCCCTGTACGATTCGCACCCCGGGAACAACTTTTCCTGGGATACGAGTCGTACAAAGTTTGCTTCGTAGCGGGTAATGGCATTCCCCGTGTACAGGACGTTTTCCGTACAAATCGTAAATCGGAAAGCCGGTCCGGATCGTACTAGTACGGTTGGACTGCATTTTTACAATTTGTATGGAAAGTGTCCGGGTCCGTCTGGTACAACTTTTCCCGATCCGATTTGTAAGGATCGGGCCGATCCGTACAAATCGGATCGGGAAAAGTTGTATGTTTCCCGTACGAATCGTACTTCACGGGTCGGACGGGACTTGTACGATTTGTATGGAAAAATTTACCGATACGAGTCGGGCGGGAAAATAAAATACAGGATTGGAATCGGCCCCATAATGTTCTTGACATGAATTACTCTGATTTGCTAAAGGATTGATACATGGGATCCTGCCATGCTGGGGCTGTGGTTTTTTGCTAGTTTTCGATGCAAGAATTGTGTATACAAGAACCCCTTGATTCTGGGAGTGAGCCAGATGATTTTTGAGCTCTCCAGATGCTATCAGGGATGCTGTCCAATTCTTTCTTATTTTTGATGCTCATTTGGGAGTCAGAAGAATTTCTGATTTTGATTACTCTGTATAACTCTTCATTGGAACCTTCATAGCATTATTTTTTTGTAGCACTTGATTTTGAAATTTCTGTGATAAAATCCTTTAGCTTTAACTGACCTAGAATTCAGTTATGGAGTGGTCCATTTACTTATTCTATCTCTCTGCTAAATTGGTGTTGGTAAAGGTGATTTTAAGTATAATTAACCTGGAGCAGAAGTGCCTGAGGTTAATTTTTGGTGTGACCTGAATTTTGGGGTGGTCCAAACATTGCGGTTTGTGATTCTGCTCTCACAAATTGGTAGCAGAGTATGATTGCTTAAGAGTACCTCCTCTTTGTGAGAGGTCCCCAAAACGTTTCCTGGCCTTTAATGCCCTTCTTTAGAGAATAGATGACTTATCTGAAACTCTAATGGATGCAGGAGTTTCTCAAGGGATCTCACTTGCAGTGTGTTTCTGAGCGATTTGCTGTGTAAGTATGAATATGCACACTGATTGATGTATGGTGTGTATTAGTGAGGTCGGTTTAAGTATGAGATAGTGAGATGATCTCTTGTGCATTTTGTGAGGTTTCTGGATATGCAATGCTGATTGTTGGTTTAATTGGTTGATTAATCACTGTATTGCTGAATTCACAAATTCATATTTGCGAAGTCATTTTTTGTTTAATTATTGGTTGGTTTGGTTATCAGTTTTTACTTGTCTGCATAAGGTGGTGTGTAGAGTTAGACGCCGGATACAGACGGGTTTTTGACCTAACAAATTTCTTCTGCAGGATTGTGTGTCTAATTTGGATTGGTGTATCCTTGCTCCTAAGTGCACAGGAGTGAGTACATTAAACAGGGCGGATTGTCGCTGGACGGGAATCTGCCTGGTGTGAATAACGACTTTAAAATGGTATTGTGAAAAGTGATGTTTTTGTTGTTCATCTGGTTTCTATCGATTGAAAGTTTTGCCTTATTTTAATTTACTACTTTTTAAATTTAGGTTGAGCAGACAAGGGATATATTTAGTTTAAAGTTGATTTAGGTGTTATACTGGCAAGTCGACTGATGGGCGTGATGGGAACGCTGATCCATGAAGACCATGTAGTTTTATACCAGGACGTAGCATGGCTTTCAACCTGCTTGGACTTACTCATGTGTTGCAAGAGACCAAGTGCAGGGATGAAGAGATGCCATTGGTATCAGTAGACATAAGGCGTTTGATACTTTAGAGTGGGGTTACTTACATTGTGTAATAAGGAAGATGGGTTTTGGACCCCGCTTCTGTCACTGGGTGAAGATACTATATACTGACCCCAAGGTAAGGGTGCGCAGAGGAGGTTTGATTTCAAAGGCATGGGATGTGCAATGGGGCACCTGCCAGGGATGTTCGCTTTTGCCGCTGCTATTCGCCTTAGCAATGGAGCCGATGGCACGTTTCCTCCACATGGTTCTGGGTGATGTTGGTATAGGAGTGGGGATATGATGCGTCTGGTTTCATTATATGGTGACATTGTGCTGTTCTATCTAAAGCGTCCTCAAGAGACAGTGCCACAACTCCTGGCGCATTTGGTGGCATTTGGGACTGTGCCAGGACTACAGATTAATAGAAGTAAATCTCTATTGTTCCCACTGGGGACAATGGTGGGGATCTCAGACACGAACCTACTGTCATTGGGGCTAGGTTGGGAGGTGGATTCCTTTCGCTATCTTGAGGTTAGTGGGCAATACCCTTGATGTACAACAACAATGTTCCAGGGACGCATTATTGACCGGATTGACTAACTTGTGCGTTTCTGGAATACTTTGCCACTTTCTGTGGTGGGGAGAGTGGCTGTGGCGAAGATGGTGTTCCTTCCCAGATGCCTGTATATATTGCTGAATGTATTTTATACGCTCCCATATACACTATTCAAGAAGATGGACAGCTTGCTCATCACCCTTGTTTGGGCTGGGGGGAGGAGTAGGGTGGCTCTATCTCAACTCAAGCGAGATATGCTGGAGGGTGGCATGCCTCTAAGTTAACACATGCAGTGCAGTGGGCATCTGAGGTTGATAACTGGCACTTATGCTGCGTATTCACTGGTGGAAGTTCTTATGTGTGGTTTTCAGAAATCTCATGACATTCCATATTTAATTAGACAGGTGGCAGAGGTCTGGGAGCGTGTTTAAGAGACCACCCTTTACTAGAATGTTGGAAATATGGGCACTGCTTCCATTTAAACGTATTCCAGAAGATATGCCTGTGTTGAGATGGAGGGACAGAGGGTGCGAGGCGCTGGGAGATCTATAACCGGGATATTTATTTCTTATATTTGCAGACGCGTGAGAAGCATTTGCAGCGGGGGGAGGGGGGGGGGGGGGCGGGCAGTTTCTGCAATATGTGAATTTTGCACACATAGCGTGAAAGATTTGAACTAAGTTCCCGGCCACTCCTCATGTGAGAGATACATTACACCTTATACTCACTATAGGATCAGCAAGTGACATACCTCTACCAAACACCTAAAGCTGATAGGACTAGGCTGGAGCCAGTGGCACAGAGGGTGTGGGAGGAAGAATTGACAGTCCTGCTCACTGATTCAGATTGGATAGTGACAAGTGAACTGGTAAAGACAGTTTCCTGCAATGCCAGATTCAAGGTAATACATTTTAATTGTGTACACCGTACATATACAACACTATTTAAACTTAGTGAGATGTACGTGGACAGGGGAGCGACCTGCCCCTGGTGTGGGTGCCACTTTTTTGTACACGTCATGGAGCTGGCCAAGGGTGCGGGAGTACTGGCATTAGGTGATGACACAATTAAGGAGTATCACCACAATAGTGCTGGAGGAGACCCCCCGGATATGCTTATTGGGTATTATTAGGAGGCCCATGAAAGGGAATATGCCGTGGAAGTTTTTGCAGCTCCCCTTGGTGCTGGCCAAGCGAAGAGTAGCTATTGAGTGGAGGGGTACTAGGGCCCCTTCAGTCACACAATGGTGCAGGGACGTAATAAAGTGGGCGATTGCAGAGGAAGTGCATATGAAAGTAAATCGTTCAGATGATAAGCTGCAGGAAGCTCTGGACACCTGGGCAGCACTGTTGGGAGGTATGCATGTTACTCGGGATGGGGTAACTATGCAGAGTACGCAGTCGCAGCACACAGAGAGCACACGAATTGCACAGGACCATGCCATGATAAGTTTGAGCCTGTCAACGACTGACTCGGAATCCCAGTGAATGAGTCATTTTGTGCTTAGAGGATGAGAGCTAAGATGTGGGGATGTGATGGAATGCGTAACCTTAATACATTATGGACTGCTTTGGGGAGATAGAAAGGGCTGATGGGATGTTTTTAAAACTGTATTCCTGGACTTATATTGTCAAGGATTGCAAAAATACATACAGACTGTGCCAAGATATGTTGGTTATTGTCAGTGGCATAGCTAGACCTTTGGTTGAACCTGGCGCTCCCAGCATTTGCCACCCTGCGGCGCCGAAAGTAAAAGCAGTGGGGGTGGTGGTGCTGGCATTTCCGGCATTTGCCGCCACTGGCAGGGCCGGACTGGGAACCAAAACCGGCCCTGGCAAAGTGCTCGCCCGCCCCCCCTCCTCCCCGGGGCTTGGGGTGCCGCCGAGCTCTTTGCCACAGCCGGTTTTTAGCCGATTTTATTACAGGGCCAATTTTGAAGCTATGCTGCAAAAATGACCCTGTAACAAAAACGACCTGTGCGGCCCACCGTGGGATTGCCCGGTGCCCACTATGGCCAGTCTAGCCCTGGCCACTGGTAAGAGCGGGGGAAGGCCGCCGCCCGCAAAACTTATGCCGCCCAGGGCAAACCGCCCCTTCCCACACCTTCTTCTGGTTGCTGGTAATTTAATATCTGTTTAAAGGAAAAAAAAGACAAATGCATGCGTTGTATACAGCATAAATAAACAGAATTTTCCAAACAACAAAAATAAAAGTTGATTTAGAAGGTTCTGCAATTGTTTTCCGATTCACGTAGAAGTCCCACTGTGAATGGTTAGTCACTCAGGGAGACGCGCTAGGATTGGTGAGACATCACCACGGAGCCGCACTGTTATTGGTTGGTTGCTGACAAAGCTGCGCTGTTCTAGAATGATGACGAATTTTGGATTTTATACTTGTATCTGAATTTCTGAATGGCCTGATTATACTGCTACCTATAAAGTTGCGGTTTTCTTTAGAGGGTACATTTGATATTAAAACGCTGGATCTCCAAAAACAACTATAAGCCTCATGAAGTCAATGCCCAGTCCTACACAGTTTGAGGTCTTAAATAAATGGGATCAAATGTCAACAGAGAAAGACAGAAAGAGAATGTCAAAACAGTTGAACAGACCATTTACGCAGTGGTTGTGGAAAAAGTTAGATTCACAAGAAAAATGTTGGCGGGAGGATGCAATGGAAGGGGTGAGAGCTTATCCTGCGACAGGTAAAGAAACAAATGATCAAAGCAAAACAAAAGTGGGAGAGAAACAGAATATAGATCCTGATGAAGAGAATCATTTCTTTAATGATCTTTTGAATTTGAGACCTCCTCCGTATACAGTGAGAGCAACTTAGACGAATAGTTCTAGTTCGGGATGTGACATGAGAGCGGGAGGAGTTGGCACTACTGTGCACACTTCTTTGACTGTGGTACCAAATGTATCAACTGACGCAGCAATGACACTGATGCCTGGTACCATACTAGTGGGGAATGCTAAACCTGTTGCCCAGTTTCAGGTTAATTCACTTGATAGACAATTAGTGACCGAGGAGCCCCCCAAACCTATTAACATTGGACTTTTAAAGATTTAATTTGGTGAAATGTTACAAAGGAACATTGATTTAAAAGGCTGTTGACATACAATGCTGATGAAATGAGATGTTTGATTAAAAAAGCAGAACCGTAAGTTTGCGGTTTAATCTATGACACAGCGATGGGTGCACCTTAGTGAGTGCATACCTCTTGTGTCAGTACTGATCCTGAAGAAAGCCTTGCATTTCTGCACCCTGAGGCTGAAACATGTAGACCTGACTTTGTCACTTAATACACCTGTGGATGTCAATGGCCAATTGAACCTAATAGGATATCCTCTTTTGTTTTAATCTTGCCTTATTATTCCAATATAAAGTTTCAGAGGATAATGCAGGCAATCTTAAACCACTTCCTCACTATTCACTCACCTTGCACAACCAAACCTGCTCTGCTGTAATCAGGCGTCGTAGCACACCCGAGATGCATTCGGCCACTCGGGTGGGGACCCTATGATGAAGCAAATCACCAACTAGGTTGGTGAGTGAGGGTTCTTTTAAAAAAAAGTATTTTTACTCCGTTGCCATCAATTCTTATTCTACTTGGAATTACTCCTTCTATTGTTGTTATTATTGATTACAAAAACAGCCAGATGTGCAAATGAAGCACCTGAGGAATTAGAGGAGCTGACTGATGAATGTGAAGTGGACATTACTAAAATAAAAAATGTGAAATAAAATTATAAAACGGATTTAAATCATGATGAGGTTAGAGAGATAGGCTTGGATACTTTGAGAACTCATATCAAAGATTTGATAAAAAAATCTAGAGACTGGAGTGACCGGAAGAAATACAAAGAAAGATGGAAGAGAGGGGCAGTAAGTAAAAAGAAAGTGAAAGGAACCTAAGACAGGGCAAAAGGTATAGCGTGGTTCAGAAGTTGGGACAGGAATGGTTTGTAGCTTCTTTTAAGGGAAGTACATGGTGGGAATCTTGTGCCGTGGACAAGAGCTGATCTTTATGCTTTACTACAAATTTTCCTATATTGCAGGAGGAACCTGAAAAGTCGTACAAGGAAGTGCACAGGTTGAAAAGCATAACAGGTGTTGTGAACTTATTTATTCTTTATTTGAGATTATAGTTCCTAGTGATTTGTGGGAGGAGTGTAGGCAGTGGGTGCTTGGCAACTGGCAAGCTCCTGGTAATGCTCCTTCTGTGGAAGTAGCCAACAAATACAGACAAGTGATTGGACATTTAAAAAAAAGAGTGCCTGAAAAATACATATATTGGGAACAGATTTAGAGAACCTCACAGAAGCCAAAAGAACCAGTGCATGCCTTTATCAGAGGCTCATGCAAATTTGTTTTGGGGTGGCCGGAACTTGAGGAGTTACATGATAACTCTATGAGATTCCACAAAGTTCAGCGAACAGGCGGAATTAGGCACGTCGCACTGCTTGTGCTGATTTGTAGCACAGGGAGCTCGTTCCACATTGAACAGCACCATACGACGCACCACAGGGCTGCTTCCTGAGTTGATTTTGCTGCCGCACTAGTACATTTTCTACTCAAGTGGCAGATTTCTGACAGCGAACAGTCACGACTGCGGCAGACGCCTACATTGGTGAAATCTCACCAGGTGCCCTCCAAGTGACTGAAAATCACTCTAGGGAACGCCAAATATCGCCTGCACTTGTCAACTTACTGTTTGTGAGCTGCGCATGAGAAAAAACCCTGGCACGCGATGGTCCACAGAATTTTGCCGGAACTCCGTGTTACATGAGTAATGTGGAGTGGCCAAAACTCCACCAAGTCCGCTGGCGGAGCAGAATTTATCACCCACCCCTAAGTTTTATGAAACACAGTGGAGTCGATGCCCCCAAAGAAAGATTGAGTCAGTGTTTTTGCTTCTGCTTTTGTCATGGGTTTGTGACCACAGTTTAGTAATCATATAAAGCAAAGTGAGATGTGATGGCAGACTAAGAGTATTAAGATTTTGAAGCTGGCTAAATATAGTAGTGATTACTTTGATGCAAAGCAGAAAAAGGTTAATGAGAAGCTGAGAATTGCTCAGACAAAGAAATTTGAAAAGAGATGGCAGACCAAATGGGTTCAAATATGAATTTTGTTCAGTCTAGAATGAATGAGATGAATCAGCAACAGAAAATGGTGTGATGCAAATACAAGCTGGTGAAAGAGGGATTTTGAACAAAAAATGAATGAGCGCGAGTGTTAAAATTATGAAAAAAACCACTCCTTGTCACTTCTGTGGGAAATTTGGGCCCCAAGTGTCACCAGAATCCAAATAAAATCGATGGAGATGATGCTCCTTAAATGCAGATAAATAGGAGGGTCCGGATAGTTTCAAATTCTGAGCAGGGTATGCAGAATCAGAAATCATTTCCAATGTTGATGCCTTCAGCACTAGTGATGCAGCAAACCATCAGAAAGAAAAAGCAATATAGTGCAGGATACCAACAGAATCCAGTGATTCTGAATGATAATTCAGCATTCACACTGATAGTGCCCGAGAGGGAAGGAGGATTACTTATTTGGAGCAATCCTACTGATAGACCAAAGTGGCCCATATGTTGACAGGGAGGTTAACGACCATTCCTGTTTCATTCTTTATTTATACAGGGGCTACCTATTCTACAGTTTGTTATGTGGAAGTTCAAACCTGCTACTTTCTGAGAGAGAAGTCCAAGTTGCAGGGATTAGCAATAAACTAGTAGTTAATCAAGTTACAGCATATGTCCCAGTTAAAATTGGTCAAATGGAAAATAGAAACCAGTTCTTTTTATGTGATTCAAGTCCTGTGAATCTGTTGGGAAGAAACTGTATGTGCAAAAGTGTAGGAGAGTAGGGTCTGCTATCCTATGGTCACCCCAAATTTTTGCTTTTTGCTTCACTGGTTTTCGACATATTGAGGCTGTGGGCCTGCTAATCAGACCCCCAGCCTGCTGTTCTCTCTACTAAATTGACACTATGCACTCTAGGTGCATAACCCATTGGAACTGGATCACCCTGTGAGCCCCTGTACCAGTGTACACTAGGTACCCAGGGCATTGGTGTATCTAAGGCCTACCAGGGGCTGAAGCATGTATTGTGCCACCCCTGGCCTGGCCTAACAAATTTGACACAACTGGCTGATCACTCAGCTGGGGTAAGTTGGTGTATCCACCTCTTACTTAGGTGTAGTATACCTATACCTAACCTTAAATGGGACACATGGTAACCTATAAGTCACTCCTATGGCAGGCCTTAACAATCCTGAAGGCAGAGTGCTTGGTTTTATGTGAGATGGTGCTCTGGCATGAGCTGAGCCTGTCTGCAGTGGTCGGAACAACTTCCTTCTACCGTTTCCAGATATTGCCATACCATATACTCTTAAGTGCATTATGAACCTCGCGGTTAAATGCTATCTTTGGTTTGGCTTTATCAAAACATGTCGAGTAAGGTGTCATACGAATTGGAATACTAACCCCTCGCCAATTCTGGCGATGGGGTTAGCATTCCACCCTTCTAGAGGGACACGACATGTACAGAACCTGAAACCCGGGTAAAATCAGACATAGCCTCAGCTCCACAAAATGGACGCTGCCACCACAGACACAAGTCTGCCCTCCTGCTGCTGGGAGTCCTTCCAGCTTGGGAGACGTGGACAAAGGGTTTCCTGCCAGGGGAGGTGCGAGCACCACCCCAGACAGGATTTTGTGTATTGGTCAGGTAGGGCTTGAATAGAAACAGACATGCCTGAGGCTCACAAGGAGCCTCGGTGCATATGCCAGTTCAAACCGGTCCTGGGGCACACCAGCCCCAGACCTGGGGCGAGCTGGACAAAGGATTGGGGTGTAACCACCCCCCTTCCTGGTCCCACCCTTAGGGAGGGACCCAGCAGGTAGTCCGGCCCCTAGAATCCGCTTAAAGGTAGGAGCTGTGTCCAAAGACTTCAGACATCCTGGAATCAACTTGAAACTAAGAAGAAGATGGGAACTTCGATGTTCTGCTGCACAGAAGACTGAAGGAAATCTCCCCTATGGTCAGGGAGTGACCATCTTGCTAACGCAAGCACCATCCAGCGAATCAACGTCTGCTTTGCCGCCACCTCCTGCCGGAGCCCAAGCCCAGAGACTGACAAGAACTGGACCTCCAGACCTCTCACCGCCTGATCCACAGTCCCTGCAAAGAAGGAACCCGTGGAGGCACCGAGACACGTGGAGCCAGCCATCTTGAAAGACACTCGACAAGCTGCAAGCACAACAACAGAGGCTCCCTCAGAGTTGTGCTTTGGGTCCTGAGAAGCCCAACATCCGAGCAGCATCTGCACTAAAGGTGAGCCCTCCAGCATCTCCATGATCTGCGTGGGGCCCCTCTGCACTTTGCGACTCGACGCGCCTAACCGGTTACTGGTCCATTGACTAGTGGCCATCTTGGTGACCATCTTGAAAAACTACGATGCTGGTCTGGTTGCTCCAGACTGGCCCCTGCTTCCCTCCAAAGGAGCAGCCCCTCTGACCTTGCTGGTCAGAGCTAGAAGCTTTCTTCAATTCCTGCGACTCCTGCTTTTGCCAATGCTTGTTTGCTTCTTCCGAGTTGCCGACACCGCCGACAGTGAGAGACTGCGTGGGACAGCTCGGGAATTGACTCCTGGATGTCGTTGACCTTCAGGGACCATGTGGCTGCAGAGACAAGCTACACCTCTTCACCTGTTTGCACCCGACATCGCCTGGTACCTACCTGGTGCCACGCCGGTCACTGGCTAGTGACTGTGAACACTGTCCCCTCTGCTTACAGGTCTTCTACACTTCCGATCCACCCTTGGATCCACCGCATCTCTTCTGGACCGACCGCCTGCAGCATCTTTTTCATCAGGCTCCATTGAACAGATAGACGAAACCCAACGCACTTCGAGCCCTATGCACCCGCTTCCTGTGGGTGAGGTAAAGCTGGCACTCCGGTGCACAAGTGTAGAGTAACATCTCTAGTGTCTAGGTTTGAAGTCTTGAATTCGTAGTCCAACCAGAAGACCCTTCTAGCAGTAACTTTTGAACTATTACGCACCCATTGAAAACCTATGGGCGCCCGCGTGTAACTTTCCTCACTGCACACGTGACCCGTGGACCTCCTGGTCACTAACTAAAGTTAGCTCCTTGTAGGCCCAGCGATTCTAGAGGCCCTAGGCCTTCTCCCTTTCCTGTTCGTGGTACTTATACCACTATTTTAGTATATGGTTTGAGTGGCCACCAGGGCCTATCCATATAAAGTGCAACTTCTGTATATTGTGATACTTTCTTGTTTAACGATTTGTGCTCCTGTGCTCATAAAGAGTCTAGGGGATACTTCGAGTAATAAATACATATATATTTTGAATATATATCTGTGTGGTGTCCTTTCATTGGTATAAAGGGGGGTTACATATGGTAAAACAGCTTGCTTCACATGCCAAAACGAGTTTAGCCTGAAAGACTGCTTAGCCTACGCTACCACTAGGGCAGCTGGTCCGAAAAGGTTGACTTACAACCACACCATAAGGGTTGCTTGGCATGGTACAAGGTGGTCACTTTAATTAGTGAACAGCATATACCAGGCCAACTTCTCACAAAAAGGAATTGTGTGATTTATTGCAAATCGGATAGTGTTACAACAGAAACCCAAGCTGAAGCACTCTGTATTTACAATAAAATCACAAGAAATTAGAGTTCAGTAATTTCCGGCTTTACCAAAAGATGACATGCTTCAGGATTTAAGATATACCGTCTAGGAAGAGGCATGGTGTTACTCTGGAAAAGAGTCTAAATTAAGTAAAAGTGCTGAGCCAGTTAAAATAAAAGAGAGATATGATACAATTTTCCCTAGAACTTTCAAAGAAAGCAGAAGAAGGAATGAAGCTGGTGATTGAAAAAAAGATTGCACAAGAAATCCTATGAATGCTACTTGGTAGTCCTTCTAACTCTCCTGTGATGGAAATGTAAAAAACTGAGTGGTAAGTGGTGCAGTCCAGGACCTGAGAAAAATGAATAAAATTACCATCTCGTGTTGTCCTGTTGTACTGAATCCAGCAGTAATATTGTTCCAAATTCCATCAGATACAGAATTATATACAATCATAGATATGCCAAGCATTCTTTTCAAACCTTTTTCATGAAGGGAGCCAGTATCGTGTTGTGTTACAGTTCCAGAATAAAGTTCTTGAGTGATGTAGAATTTCACAAGGGTATACGGAAAGACCTTCAAGTTTTAGTCAAATACTAAAGAATGATCTAGGAAATGTGAGGTTCACTTGCAATTCCGTCCTATTTCAATATATAGATGACCTCTTGGTAGCATCTTAGACAAAGGAAGATGGTAAAATTGATATTACCTTGTTAAATCCTCTAGCTAACAGTGGACATAAGGTCTCCCCCCCCCAAAAAAAATGCAGTATTGTAAAAAAGAAATGATCTATTGTGGACACCATATTAAAAAGTCTCAACAGAACACATTTCTGCAATTAAGAAAATGAGCCCACCAACCACCAAGAGAGAGGTTCAAATGTACCTTAGCATTGTTGGCTACTGTCCCCAGATAATTCCAAACTTTTCCTTGATTGCAAATATTTTAGTAAGGCTAACTCACAGAGACATACAGGATCTGGTACCATTTGAAAAGAATGCACCAAACCATTTAAAGAATTGAGAGAGAGTCTGTGCACCACAACTGGGAATGCCAGACTACAAGTAAACGTTTTTTGCTGTACTGTCATGAAAAGAGTTAATATTTTTTCTCATTTTTTACACAAACACATAGTGGGTTAATGCCTGCAATTGCATACCTTTCAGCCGCATTGAATGCAGTAGCTGTAAGTCTTTCAGGAAGTTTGAAATCGATTGCAGCTGTTAGTGTGCTACTGAACAAAGGGCCTCATGTAGGTAAATAAATTTTACCGTTTCTTAAATACCGAGCCGTACCGAATCGGTAAATTAGAATCGGTAAGTTATATGTAGGTAAAAATTCGGTAACAGTTACCGATTCGGTAACATTCGGTAATCACGAATCGGAATTCACCGAATCGGTAAATACCGAGGTGGTATTTACCGAATCGGAAAATACCGAGGTGGTATTTACCGAATCGGAAAATACCGAATCGGTATGTACGGAATCGGTAAATAAAATCACATGACTTGACGAAACAGCTAATCCCGTGCAACCACAGCCCACCCAACCAGGAAGTGGCCACACCCAGGCAGGTGTACATAATTAGCCGACCCTGGAGAGGCTTGGAGTGCAGAGGAGAGGCAGGGAGCCGGTGCCTGTGCGAGCGGGAAAATGAACATCATGTCCAGCCAGAGAACACAGAGAGACGGAGGGGAAAGGAGGAGGAAGCTGAAATTTAGCCCCAAGGAACTCCAGGTGCTGGTGGAGGAGGTGGTGAAGCAGCACCAGAAGCTGTTTGGAAGGCAATCCCTGCAAGTGCCTGAGGCTGAAAAGCGCAACATATAGCTGGCCATCCAGGCCCAGGTGAATGCTGTGGGAGTGACCCACAGGGACATAGAGGTCCTAAAGAAGCGCTGGTATGACCTGAGGATTGTAACCAAGAGGAAGATGGGCGA
Source organism: Triturus cristatus (assembly GCF_964204655.1). Taxonomy (NCBI): domain Eukaryota; kingdom Metazoa; phylum Chordata; class Amphibia; order Caudata; family Salamandridae; genus Triturus; species Triturus cristatus. The sequence goes on from NC_140580.1 coordinate 969,042,569, forward strand.
CATCCAGAAGGAAGCCAGCCAGACTGGAGGTGGAACCAACAGGGCACCTGCCCTCACCGAACTGGAGGAGCTGGTGGGGGCCACAATCGAGCAAGAGAGCGTCGTGGGTCTTGGGGACGCCGACAGCTCTGCCAGAGCCGCCACACAACAAGGTAAGACGAAAGCACAGCAATGTAGCACCCCCTATCCCTATCCCACATCCCCCATTGTGAAACGAGAATCACACTGCAGTCCACACGTGTCAGTGCAGACAGGCAATGCATTCCGGGAGATGTAGTCAGGGAAACACCAACCATGACGTAGATGTTACAGGGCAACAAGGCATGTCACGCACTCGAGGCACAAGGAGACAGAGGACATTTTGGAATGTGAAATGATTTATTGTGACGCTTTCAATGCAGCCCTTCGGGGACACTGAGCCAATGTTGTATTTCTGTCCACAGATGTGACATCATGCAGGACAGGGCATGCTGCAGGAGAGACGGCACACCGGCCACAAATATCACCTCTAGCCAGCACAAGTTCAGACCAGGGAGCAGGCCCACTGGCAGCCGCACCACCAACACAGGCAGCCTCGCCGCAGCCAGAGCCAGCATCACCTCACCCAGAGCCAGCATCACCTCACCCAGAGCCAGCATCACCTCACCCAGAGCCAGCATCGCCACTCATGTTTGAATCACCGGCCACATCTCCGCTTGCAGGTGTGGGAATGAGGAGGCGTCCAGCAGCCAGGCTACGAGCCTTAGACACCTCGTCAGACGACAGCATGGGCCCTGAAGAACTCACCAGGCCCCAGGAAGGGAGCCATGCCACTGTGCCCCACACCTCACAGGCAGCACAGACGGGAGCAAGAGGGCGCCGCAGGTCGCGTGTCCAGAGTCCACCAGCACCCATTGACGGCCATGGTGTCTTCTTGGGTCTCGAGGGCCAAATGTTGAAACAACAGCGCCTGCAAACAAAGGCAGTCATGTCAGTCCAGAGGCACATGCGGGTGATGAAAACTACATTAGTCAACATGGACAATAACATCAGCGGCATGGCTGCGGGCATTCGGGACATGTCCCAGTCAATCCAGCAGTTGTGCAGCAAATTAGATGCTGACATCGAAGCACGGCGCCGGGAACGGCAGAGAAGGGACACTACCAACAGGGCACTCAACCGTCTGGCAACTGCGACTTCTCTACTGTGCCGGCGCTCTGTGACGATGCAGGAGGGCCTAACACACTGCTGCAGCGACCTGTCTCGGGGGATGGTGCAGGTGACAAGTGCACTAGGGGTGCTATTAACTAGTCAGGCGTCGACAACTGCTGCAGGGGATGCTGCGGAGAGCATCGACACCAGCAGCAGGAGCAGTATCACACCCCCCGTCCCAGAAGGACGCAGGAGCAGCAGGCGGCTTGGGGTTGGCTCTAGTGAGGATGCACAGGCCGTGCCTTCCACCACTGCAGCGCGTATGCGCAAACATTGATGTGGCCCTGCTTAGCCACTTCCCAATGGGTGACGTATCCCTGGACATACTCCTTGTATAGATGGTATATTGCCAGATTGGCTTGTTCATGTGTTCATGGCGTGGTGCCACATTAAAACTACGTCATGACTAATCACAACTGGCTGTGTCCCCTTACTTACTCAGAAATAGTTGCATGTGATCTCTGTCCGTCTCTCTCTCCCATCGATTGCAGTTGGCACTCTAGCTGCGTTGCCCTGTGGCTGGCCTGACTCATCCTCGTTGTCCTCAAAATATGTTAGTTCCACATCTGTACCTTTTTTCGTGGCAAGGTTGTGCAGCATTGCACAAGTGGCAATAATCTTGCAGCAGGTGATGGGTGTGTACTGGCGTGCGCCTCCGCTCTTGTGGAGGCAGCGGAACCTGCTCTTCAGTAGTCCAAACGTGCGCTCCACCACATTGCGTGTTGTTTTGTGTGCCACGTTGTATCGTCTCTCACTCTGTGTTGCTGGGTGTAGGTAGGGAGTGAGGATGAATGACCGGCATGCATATGCACTGTCGCCTAGATGAGTAAAAGGGAAACATCAGTCACATGCCTCTTTACACTATGATTTGCAGGTTGCAAGGGGCGTCACTGTTACTCACCTAGCAGGTATCCCTCTCCAAATTCTCCGGCACTCAGTCGTGTGTAGATCCCACTATTCTGGAAGATGTACGAGTCGTGGGTGCTCCCAGGAAACTTTGCAACAATATCTGTGATGATGTTCCCTGCATCACAGATCACCTGCACATTGATGGAGTGGGTGGACTTCCTGTTCCTGTAGATGTGCTCTGTGTCAGCTGGTGGACAGATTGGGATGTGTGTACCATCAATACAGCCGATGACATGGGGGAACTGTGCCATGTGATAAAAGTCTGTTTTTGTTTTCTGCAGTGCAGCCTGTGTGTTGGGGAAGCTGATGTAGTGGTGCATTCTCTGCATCATGGCATCCAGGAACTTCCTGAGGAAACGTGACAGGCAACTCTGGGATACACCACCCACCGCAGCTATCACCACCTGATAACTGCCGGATGCCAGCAGATGTAGGCTGCAGAGCACCTGCACATGTGGGGGTATGGCGTGCGCCCTTCTTATTGGCTGGTCCAGGAGTGGGTGAAGGTCCCTGATTAAGTCCATGATGGTTTCGGGGTGTAGCCTGTACCTCTCATGTATCTCTGCATCAGTCAGCTGGAATAGTGTGATGCGCTGTCTGTAGATGCGTTCCTCCCGTCGCCAAGCCCTCAGTCCTGCTGCCTGTAGACGTAGGCGCCTTGCAATGACATACATAGCGGCCATGTTGTCCACGCTGTTGCATTTTGGGATTGCTTATATGCACTGTTGATTGTTACCACCTGCTTTCAATCCGTGTTAATTACCGACTCTTATTTACCGATTTTCTTGGATTTCTTAATTACCGAGTGCTCCTACATGTCATTTTAATTTTTACCACTTCATATTTACCACTTCATATTTACCGATTCGTTAAGTATGTATTCGGTAAATCTGATTCGGTATTTTAGAATTCGGTAAATATGATTCGGTATTTACCGCCTCATATTTACCGAAAAGTCGTTTTTGGACTCCTACATCTCACTTGTCTGAATACCGGTCGGTAACGGCATATTTACCGAAAATCGTCCGTTACCGACCGGTATTTGGCTACCTACATGAGGCCCATAGTGAGGGAATAGTGATGAGCCATGTATTAATTGTATATGTCTCTCCTTCAGTTGAGATCTTGTTAACAAGAACACAGCATTTGGCTAATAGTTGAGTGAGTCGTTATGAATTGGAGTGTGCATAACTTGTGTAATTCAGAGTAGCGTAATCATGTGGAATTACTCTAGAGTTAGACGAGATCACGATTATTTACTCAAGAAGACTAATTCTACATTTAGCTCTATTTCATAGCACAAAAATGCCTCCTTGTTTACAAAATTGGCACGAGAAGGCATTTTTGCACCAAGAAATAGCATTAAATGCAACAGAACATGAGTAGCGGGCGTGAGGAGCCGCTCGTGCTTGCTAAATGTGCTAAATGTGCTCTTGGGATTTATTTTTCCAACGTACTCCCGGTATTTAACTCTATTCTCTTAGCACAAAGTGCCCACTCGTGTCCAAAATAAGCACAAGAATGCATTTTATGCTAAGAGATAGTGCTAAATGTGCTCTTGAGGTATGATTTTCCCCAACTTATTTTAGCCTATAGCACTGTTTGCTTAGAGCAAAATGCACCCTCACTTCCAAAATGGACTCAAAGATGCATTTTGCCCCCAAGAAATAGCGCTAAATACAGTAGAACACGAATAGCAGGCTGCCGCTCACGCTCAATAAATGTGCTCTGTGGGAGGATTCCCCCTTCCTAAATTACATGAGCAGGAGTAATCTCGTAATTATCTGTAATTCAGCATAAAAGAGTAACGCAGGATTACGGAAATTACTCTGATTACTTCAGCTTAATTGAAACTATGCCCAGGCCTTGTTATGAAGTGGTCATTATTGTAGCTGAGAATACTTCTATTAGAAGATGCAGTTTACTGAACCCAACAACAGAAGATGCAGTTCACAGAACCCAACAACACTGCTTCCTTTTTCAGACAGGTGCTATGAAGATAGGAAGGGTAATGAAATTGATGAGACTGATGATGAACTAGAGCATTACTGCATAGAAGGTTCTGAGTTATGTACCAAACCAAGACTAGATACCAAAGAAATTCCATTATTTGTTGATGGTTCTTGTTTAGGAGACCGACATGGAGCATTGAAAACTGCCTGTATGCTCCATTTCTCAAACACTGAAAGCACCTTATTTGCTGAATGTAACCGCACAGGTGAGAGACTTAATATTATTGACTACACCTTGCTGCTTTTTAGAAAACTTAAGAGTGACACTTTATACAGATAGCCAATATGGTTTTGGGGTGGGGCATGATTTCAGTCAACTGTGGTTACTGAGAGGCTTTATGACATCTTCTCTAGCTCCTATTAAAAATAGTGCATACATATTGGATTTGTTGAAAGCAATACAACAGCCAGAGGAAATTGTAGTGGTAAGGTGTGTGGCCCATAAGGGAGGAAAAGATTTAGTCACATTTGGTAACAGATATATGGACCAAGTGGCAGAATATTGTGCATTACAAGATGAGATAGTGGTGCAAGAAAATGAGAATATTGACTTAAGAATAAGTACCATACAAAATGCAGAAAATGTTATTTGTTTCTTTATGAATTCAATTCATCCTTCTTTGAATGGGCTAAGAGATTTGCAGGTTTATGTTTCAGATGAGGGTAAAAAGAAATGGGAAAATAGTGTAGCAAGAAAAATGACAAAGATCTGAATGTCAACGCTGAAAACAAATACATCCTTATGGATTAAATGTTGTATCCAGTAGCTAAATACTTACCTGGTCAGAGACATGCAAGTAAAGTTGGTATGTTGCATACATTTAGAAAATGCTGAATTTAGAAATGGAGCCGAAGACATATGTGTTTGTTGTTTGGAAATCAACTGCACAGCATTCCAGATTTAACAGAAGTTCAATTATATCAACTTCAATCTATAGGTATGGTAGAGAGCGCTAAATGTACTGTCAAGAACAAACTGCACATTCTCTTTTCCTGATCAGTATGAGAAGTGCTCCTGACAAAAAGACTGGTTTATCGCCCCTTGAGGTGATCATAGGAAGAGCAATGAGGCTGGCATACACTCCTTCAGCTGCACCAGTTTCATGGTCTGGTTGATATGGTAAAATCTGCCTCTCACCAGGCATATCTGCAACAGAAGAAACAATAGACATTGCCTGCCATAATCTCAAGCCAGGAGACTGCATTATGGTCTGAATACACGGCAGGAAAAATTGTTTGGATAAAAAAAGTGGCATGGACCCTTCCAAGTGATATTGATGACCAACACTGTTGTGAAATTAGCAGGAGTACCTCAGTGGATCTACGCTGGAAAACTATTGAATCCTCTACAAAACCACAGACTCAAGCAGAAGAAGGTGGAGTTCAACCTCAAACTCATGTTTACGGCACGATCGGTAAACGCCCTAATTGTCGAGGCTCCACCAACTGATATTGAAAATCCACTCGTAGGCTTGTCCATCTCAGCCCATGAACACAGTCCACTCTGTTTTTTAAATTTTACATTAATTTCTCATGAACAAACCGCAAAAATTCTTGTAGCAACTAAGTCAGGATCCCTGTTGGATCCATGTCCTCCGAGGGTAAGTCATATGTTAGTGGAGACAATCGCCTGCCCTCTCATGGAGGCTCTAAACACCGCCATTGAAACTGCAACTTTCCCCCTGCTGTGGAAAAAGACATCTATTTTACCTTTATAAAAAAAAAAAAACTTGGATAAAATAGATGTAGGAAATTATCGTCCTATCTCCCGCCTACCTCTACCAGCAAAGATTCATGAAAAACACATGAATCAGGAATTAGTCGCCTTTATTGAGAATAATCAGGTCCTGGATCCCATCCAGTATGGTTTTAGAGTCCAACATAGTACCGAACTGGCCTTGATTACCGCTACTAAGGAAATTAGACTGGCAGTTGATAAGGGAGGATCGGCAGCTTTGATACCGCTAGATCTGTCAGCTGCCTTAGACACGGTAGACCAGACCACGGGACCTTAATATATCGGGTCGAGAGGCAGGACTAGGTGGCCCAGCCCTCACACTCCTTAAGTCATTTTTGCGTGGTAGGGAACAATTTTGTTGAAGTAGGAGGTTTTAAATCAAAATGTTTTAGGCTCCCATGTGGGGTTCCCCACGGCTCATCCCTGAGCCCCACCCTTTCCATCGTCACACCCCTGGCTCGTATAATCAAGACTCATGGTTTTGAACTGGTATCATACGCAGACGACACGCAGATTATCGTATCGATCTCGGGCAAAAATCATGATACAGCTTTGAATTTCAAGGAGTACTTGAATAGTGTCAGCGAATGGATGGCTGAAAACTGCCTTAAGTTAAACTCAAATAAAACAGAGGTTTTACTTTTTGGCAAGGACACAACATTCTGGTCCTCAGACTGGTGGCCATCTGAATTGGGGACTGTCTCCGTCCCAGTCACCAAGACCAAAAACCTTGGCGCCATTATGGATTCCACCCTATCCTTCTCCCAGCATGTAAAAATGCATACTGCATCTATTTATTACACTATGAAAATTCTGAGGAAAGTGCTCCCTTTTATGCTGACAAATCTGCAGAAAACTGTGGTGTCAGCCTTAGTGTTATTGAAACTCGATTACTGTAATGGGCTACTGGTCGGAGTAAACAAATCGGTTGTAGCAAAGCTACAGGTACTTTAGAACTTCGCCGCGAGATTGCTCTTTGGATTAGCCAAATACTCGTCAGCTAAACATGCTCTCAACACTCTGCACTGGCTATCTATGGAGAAGCGCATAAGGTTTAAAGCCTTATGTATTGCCTTTAAAGCATTACAAAATTCAGGCCCTAGTTACCTGATAAAGCCCTTCAAATGGCATATCCCTGCACGTACACTTCGGTTGACCTCACTGAAGCTGGTAACAGAGCCTACTTTCCATCTCCAGAGATGGGTGGTAAACGTTTCTTTAGTATTACTACAAGATGGTGGAATAAACTACCATTCTATTTAAAGAATGCTTCTGATCTATTGTCCTTTAAGAAGGGACTTAAGACATGGCTCTTTACTCTGTAACTCCGCCCAAGGACTGGAAATATAACATCTAGCGTGTCCTGTGTGCCTATTCTGCAAGCGCCTAGACACCCTCGGGTAGTAGAGCGCTATATAAATATTTAAATAAATAAATAAATGTTTGCAGCATGGATCCAGAGGGGGTGAGATTTTTGAAAGGGGTGAATAAAGACATGAAACCATGAAGTTTCACGTCAGAGAACATTCTGATGAAGGACCGAAGGGGTGAATTATGTATGATAAGACATAGTCCTTTGAAAGAAAGAAAGGCTGAATTTTTAACAGAACGTGAGTGAGACAGAATTGATGTAAATGTATGTGGCAGAGAAACAATTCTGAGAGGTATTTATAATGTTTGTGGGAAAACTGCTTATTTCAATTTGCCACGGAGCTGGATTGGGTCTTGTTATTTAGCCTGAGTGTTTCCCAGAGTGTACCATATGATTGAAATGGACAGTGGCGTTGACATGAGAAGTGTGAAACAGAGTTTGGGACAAGTAGTCTTGGATATACTGGGTACTATAATTCCTTCTGTGGGTGCAGCAATGAATGATGTGAAAATTAGACATCTACCTACTCTTAGAAATAAGCTCTTGGCAGATACAACAGGATCATTGAAGCAAGTAAATGTGGAAATGGTGGCTATTAGAGCTATGGTAATGCAGATTTATATAGCATTGGATAACCTTCCGGCAAAAGAGGGTGGAGTTTGTAGGGTATTAATGGCCAAAAGGTGTTGCACACAGGCGCGCAACAACCATATTGCTAAGAGGGCTTTAGCTCCTCCCTGTCGTGTGTCTCAGCTCGGGCTGCTGCAGCTTGAGCTGCGGTGGGCTCGGCTGGGCAGTGTCTGGAGTCTTATCTCCACCACATCCAAGTTTTTCACAGGTCTGTAAAAGGCTATTTACATGCCTTTGTGAACTGGTTAACGAGGCTTTGTGTTTTTCACTGGTTCCAGTAACCCCTGAGTCCACACTATTTTAAAACTTTATTTATCACTCTGGTAATCATCAAGACATAGCAAGATTACATGTTCGCTGTCGTTAGCATAGCAGTAAAATGAAAAATAACCAAGAAAAAAGCAATTTGGAAAAGCGTTATATCGATATCACAAAACAGACATGTCATAGGCATTGGAAACCCAGCAAAATAATGCCGTAGTAAAAGGAACGAGCAGTCCCACAGGTCTATCCCCTCCTATATGTCTTGACAGTTCATGGTGTACAGCATAACTCTAGATTAATTTAAACATCTGCATTCAGAATAAGTTGGGAAGACTTAAAAAAGAACAAACTATAAGATGCACACAAAATTTACAATGTCGGTATTATGTGCTGTCAGCTACCTCACCCTACTCCTGCTGGGATTATACAGTGGTGCAGTTGAGAGCTGGAGGCTTGCTGCAGATTTTCTGCGTACAGTCTGAAAGGACCCCAGATGTCTTTAGGCCGGGAAAAGCCCGGTTGTAGCCCGGCATATACCTCACAATTTGTATTACAGTAAACTAGGTTGCGCAGCCAGCCTCTCCGGGTAGGAGCAGACTTGCGGCCCCACAGTAAGGCAATTTCACGTTTAGCAAAAATACCGGTGGGTAAGGGGGTCGAGGGGAAATTCAAAGACCTGCACGGAAAGAATCCCCTAATCACTATTTATATACCAACAAGGAATCCATGGGTCTAGAAAGACAAAACTGAATACTGCTGGCAAAAAGACAAAGTGCTACAGGAAAAACAGTCAAAGTCCCATCACCCACCGAAGTGGCATGCTTCATCATCTGGGGCCTCCTCTTAACCACACCTGGTGTGGTTAAGGAGCTACAACTCCTGGTTAGTGAAAAAAGGAGGAGCTCGCGGATGTTTTTCTTGATACTAACAACTTTGTCAGGATTGTTCCTGGATTTAAAATCCTTTCCTGCCCTGGAAGACTATTGGGACACAGTAACAAAGCCCAGTGATAGGAAGCTCTATCATCAGTTAAGGGTTGGCTCCCTCCCAACCAGACTGTTTGTACAAAACTGGAAGGGCCAAGTGTCTGATTGCTGCCTTAGTTGTCAAGAACGTAGAGAATCGATCGCCCACATATTCTTTGAATGCCCTGTTTATACAGCCCCTAGGGCCAAATGGCTGAAACCGATTTGTCGAAACCTTAAAATAAGGGTTGGGTCTGAGGCCCTGAGGCTTCTCAAGTCGGATACAAGTGAACCAATTGTTATCGCCGTATCAACATTTCGGGGCTGGGCGTGGTTCTTGAGGGCTAAACAGGACCCAGAGGTCGGCGTCTCATATGATTTGCCCTGATGGTCCTGAAATCTTATCCTGGTTTTTTATCCTACTTTTGTTGTAGGTTTTAAATCCTGTATTCTTACTGTTGGTTTTTATTGTGATCTTATTATGGTATATATTTTTTAATGAGGTTCAATTGTATGGAAATGTCTTTTATGATGAAATTATCGAAATAAAGACTTATTGAATTGAATTGAATTGAATTGATACTAACAACCCAGATAGGCTACTATAAACAGAGACTGAAGCTGCCTAGCGTGTGGTGAAACAACGTGTAAAGTGCAGTGTGGATGAACAGTGTATTAAAATTGACTATCCAAAGAAAAATATGTTTATTAAGTATCTTTAGATGTCAAATGATAAAAACATGGTCAACATGTTTCAGCCAAGGTTGATCCAACTCTTAGATCATGGCTTTCTTCAGGACCAAATTCTACTACTGCAACAGAGAATGAAAAAAGGGGGTACAAATGTATCCCAAAACAGACACAAATTGAAACGATACCACCTACAGATATACCCACTCTTCGAGTAGTAAGCGGAACTGCAAGGGTTCAAATCAATCACCTGTTCAAGACAAAAAAGAAGGGGGGGAGAGAAGGGCAAGAAACAGGCGAAAATATCAATGATACACATAGTCTCAAAGCACAGCACTCAGTCAAACAAATCACTGAGAAAATAGTAAACAGTTGATATATTGAGGTCTCTGAAAGACCTTCTTACCCGTAATAAATCGGGGATAATCGCCTCCACACCTGGTAACAACGCAGGGCGTGAGGCAGCGCTCTGTTAAAAAACAAACGAAGACAAACTAATAAAAAGGGGAAAAAATCTAGTACTGAGTACTATGATCTAATAACTAAAAAAGGAGAACTTTCACGTTTAGCTAACAGCAAACTTCTGACCGTTTTGGGGAAGTTCCCCATGTATCTCATTAGTGCTACTTCCGGAAAGGGGGTAAGGGTCAGCTTCGTCATGTTCCCTAGTGTGCTGTGTACTTCTTCCCAGTAGGTGCAAAGTTTGGGGCAGGTCCATGTGAGGTGAGCAAAATCAGCATGTGGGGCAGAGCATTTGCGGCAGTTGTGCGGTCTGGTCGAGTCTAGTTTGTGTGCCTTGGCGGGGGTGATATAAATTCTACGCAGGAATTTGTAATGTAGCAGCTTATGTCTACTGTTTAGTAAGACATCCTTTGTCACTACGAAGCATCTAGCTCACTGATCGTCCATGATGGGATAGCCTAGGGCTTTCTCCCAGTCTGTGCGAATCTTGTCGTCATGCGCAGGCCGCAATGCCGCGCAGGCCTTATATAGCTTAGAGATGAGGTGTGCCCTGCCAGGGATATTCCTTACATTTGTATTTTATTTTTACTGCCACACTGGGAGAATGCATTTAATGAAAAGGCATCTCACAAGTAGAGATGCCACCTCTCCTAGAGAAAAATACTGGGCATTTATTCGTGTATAAAGAGTCTGCAAAGGCCTTGCCTTGACATTAAAGAGGGTTGTAAATAAAATGGTATGTATTCATTTGTAACATGACTTTTCTGTCTTTGTTTCCTTTAATTATTAGTCATGGATCATTAATACAGCCCTAGAACCCATTTTAAAGTGCTATTTATATGTGCTGTTTTAAGTATGCACAAATAAGTGCGAATAATACCGGCTTTAGGTGATTTTGTTTATTTTGGTACTGGCTGGAACATCAAAATACTGGTGATGCCAAGTATGAATCCGATCTGCTGGCAACCCTGATCAGGAGACTGAAAGTTTGTTGCAGGGCATTATTTATTTCCTCCATCCCTGATTGATGCCATGATTGCAATAGTTTAACTTATATCTGAAACCCTACGCCAGTCATCAATACAATGCTGAGTTACTCCAGGTGTCTGGTAATACATCCTGCATTCAGACAACTCCCACTTCATTCTCACCGCTCACCCTTCACTTTCATGTTCACCCTGCACTCACAGCGTTCACACTGCACTCACACTGCTCAGCATGCACTCACGCCATTCACCCTCCTCCTACCCTGCACTCACACGAGCACACCGCTCACCCTGCATGCACGACACTTCACTCACTTGTCACTTTCACCACTCACCCTACACTCACAGCGATCACACTGCACTCACGCTGTTACCCTACACTAGCACCGTTCATCCTCCTCTTGACCTGCCCTCACACAAGCAAACCACTCACCCTGCACTCACAGTGATCATTCTTCCCCTTGCCATGAACTCACGCTGTTCTCCCTCCATCACATGAGTACACCGCTCACCCTGCACTCACAGTGATCACACTGCACTCACGCCACTCATCCTGCATTCATGCTCTTCACCCTGCACTTACATGAGCACGCTACTCACCTGCATTCATGTGACACTTCACTTACCTGTCACTCTCACTGCTCACTCTGCAATCAACACTCAAACAAGCACATCACTCACCAAGCATTTATTTCGCCCACTCTTAACTTTCCCCTGCACCCAAAATCATATGTCACATCACTAACCTGGCTGTCACTCCTCTCACTCTACTCTCACACTGTAACTTCACTCACTGTGCACTCACATAGGCACCCTTGTCACTCATATAGCTCACCTTTCACTCACATGGGCACAACACCCACCCTGCAGACACACCACACAACAAGCACATCACTTACCATGGAGTCACACCACTCACCCCGCACTTCCTCCTCTCACCTTTCACTGACACTGACAAACCTCTGAGCCTGCATTCATACAGGCACTCTGTTCATCCTACCTGCACACATGGACAATAGTCTGCAGGAACTCATAGGGAGACACCAGTCACTAACTCCTGCCACCATGCACTCACCACTCACCAGTCACTGTCACAGATTACCCGCCATTCTTGCCGCTCATCCTGCACCACACACTGGCACACCACTCACCCTGCATTTACAGTACTCACACCACCCTGCACTCACTCCTCTGACTCTGCATGAACTCCTCTCACCCGAGCCTCACATCGGCCCTCCTCTCACATTGCATTCATGCAGCTCACCCGACACTCACATCGGCACAATTTTCACCCTACATTCACACCACTCACACTGCACTCACACTATTCACCATCACCCAGCACTTACATGAGCTCACCTCTTACTCTGCACATATACAAATTACACAACTCTCATGAATATACACATATTTCTAAGAAGGCACCCACAGAATACCTGCTTTTGCTATAGTTCTAGATGCCTTCTTAATTCCATCTGCAACAACGCGGCTGCGACAAGAAGGGAGAGTGGACTGGGAATGTGGGATGGTGTGAGGAGGGTGATTAGGGCTGAGGCTTTGGGGCATGGTGATGGTTTGAAAATTGTGTAAGACATTCAGCCATTCCTGGCTTTCCATTCACCACAATGCTTTATTACGGAACTTGTCGTTTTTTTCTCTACATTGTAAGTTGGGTTTCAAAGTCCCCAAAATGCAATGTGTTGCTGGATAAAATCGATGGATGCCAAAGAAGTCTAGCATTTTATAAGATCATTTGGATGCTGTGATATTACATGTTAGAACGTGGAATAGTTAATTTCCAATAGTGTAACTGCTTGATCCACAAGTGAAACCAAATATAGGCCCCGTACTTTTTATTCACATCATACTTGCAACAAACATTGACAAGGCAATATATTATTATCTTTGAATAGTGTATAGAGAATATGTTTATATTAAGCTTCACTGAAAGGCAATACAAGTATAGCAGAGGCAGCAGGGCAAGCTTTTCTTAAACAATAAAAGCAGATTGACTAATGGAAGTGTGAGTGACAGTGTATCTGTGTGTGAGTGTGACAGAGTACAAATGTATGAAAGAGCACAAGAGATATAGTGAGAATGTATGTGAGAGAGAATGTATGAGTGGCAGTGTATGTGTGTTATGTGTGCAAGTGTTTATGTTTATGGATCTATAAAGCGCATAGCTGCCAAAGGGCTTCCCAGTGCTGCGGAGAGGTGGTGATGTGCGAGGGGATTAATAGATCATCAGGGAAAAAACCACGTTTTAAGTTTTTTTCTGAAACTTAGTTAATCTCTTAGCAGTCTCATTTCTTTGGGCAGGAAGTTCCAAGTGTGCTGCTGGTCTGGCACACTGGAGGTTATTCTTGCCTTATGGATAAGGGCACTAATAGAATATGGATGGGAAGTGTTACTTATGGCAAACTGCAAGCCCTGACATGATTCTATTAAGACACCATTATTGGCTGTGGGGACTTGAAATGTCTACATGAGAAAGCCACTAGCCCAGCCATACCCAGCGGCAGGGACACAGAACATGCTCCACCACACCTGGCCGCAGGCCCTGACTTGATGCACGTAATTCTTAGCATATGTGGTGGATCCATATCAAAATATTGGAACTGATATTTGAGATAACTCTTGTGATAAGATTTCCTGAACTCATTTTATAGGGGGTGTCAATGGCAAAATGCTGGCCCTTGATACTGGAGGGAATTTTTAGAGGTACCCATGGCTGTGGCTGAAATATTCATAGTAAATTTCTGGCACTCCCTAACTTTATATGTAAACCAACAAAAGGACACTGTTCCTATGGTCGGGTGCAATTTGTCACCCATGCCCTTAAAAAAGAAGAAGCAAAAAGAAGAGTGTAAAGAGTCCTAGGTAGAGGACCCACTCAGGGGATGGAAGATCACTCTTTGTCCTCTAATGCCCTCACACACCCCGAAAGATGTCATGCTTCATCATCGGCAGTTGCTCCTCATAGGGCCGGCGCTGCAATTCCCTACGGGCCCCCGGAAGGGTCACTTTATCGGAGATCTTTTGAGGATTGCCGGATGATGCATGCGGATCTGTGGAGAGTGGGTCCTCTGTGGAGGGTGAAAAAGGGTGCGTGCGGTGTTATTAAAATAAGGGGTCATCATGAAGCAGATGTAAAAAGATGTACCCTTAGCAGACTGTACTGCTAAATAAAATATTGCCCTGGAGGCACACTATGCCCAGGTGTCATATAGGTCAACATGTTTCGCGCGTATATCGCCATAAGGGTCGTTGGCGCTTCTTCATGACCAGAGTAATAATAAGGTGCACGTGAAGCAAGGTGAAATAAAATCAAATACCCTCTATATTAATCAGGGCAGTGACCTGTACTCCCTCAATGTGGCTACAGCTCAATAGTGAAAGCCGCTCCTGATCAAAACCTAGGAAAGAAAAACAGGAAAGACAACAGGCATGTGCATCAGTAAAACATGATGCATCATTAGTGTGCCACAGCTGTGTGCACACAACAACCACATAAAAAAGAAACAAGTGCACGAGTCAAGTAAATAAATTGATGGCACTCAGTGGAGCCATAACCCTGTGTAACATCCAATAAAAGTTCCTACCCATATGCTGTGAGTCATGTATCTAGCAAATAGTGGTCCCAAGGGTATATTACCTATAGCAGGACAAATTTGCCCTGAAACACATACCACATAAAGATCGTGAACCCCGATGTCTTAAAAGCAGAGCTCACAAAAAGGGTAAAAAATGCTCAAGAGTTCTTACCTTGTCGTATGTAGACAGTCGCTCCATTGACTAGAAGCATGGGACACCCGCATATTACCGGCCTGAAACAACAATGGTAAGGATAGGAATACTGTTGGTGAAAGTACACAGCCAACTTAATTTACCACAGTCTCTACTCGGTATCCAAAAACCTTAACTTACAATCTACTTACAGTTCTGCCCGGGTGGTGGCTCCTATACACCTACCCCAACCATGCAACTGCCAGTCATAAACCGATGATGGCAGCGCACGGAACGTAAGTAATCGCGGGGGCAGGTATCTGGACGGTTTCCCTTTCCGGGATGTCAGCTGGAGTTCAAACATCGTGCGCCTGTGCAAATGATAGTCAGTAGTGCGCGTGCGTATGATAAGAAAACTAATCTCCACAGCCTAAGTATGGGCATCCTGTTTATATGTCTGTAAAAGACGGCAGCTTATAAATTATTATCGCCAGATATGCTCGCATTAGTATATATCAAGCATAGACATGCCGTACAGAGATTAAACTGTATCGCAAATGGTACTGACCTCATGCATTGGCGTGGACCTCTCACGTAATGTGATCTCAATTTTTATCAGCATATTGCTATTAACGACCATCCCAGAGTAAGTATAAGTGTAAAAGTTAATCTTTTAATTCATATCAGTCTATACGGTATTAGTAAGGTGACTATGTCCTATCGTATGGAAACAAATAAGGGGGGAAAGGAAAAGGTGGAAAATAATAAAGATGATGTAAACTACAAAAAAAACTAAAAACCCATACCCCAATAGGCTGACTGAGCCATAAAAAAACAGAGAAGGGGTTAGTTTAACAGGAATTGCGCCGCAACATATACGTTAAGGCACAATTTCAAAACAAACCACCTTTATCAGTGTGGTGTTAACTCGTATACCCTAGAAAAGGAAAGCTCAAAATATAGTAGTAAGGTCCCTCGGCTGAGCCACCGTACTATATCTCTATCACAAAAGAAGAAGGGGGGACCTAGGAGCTAGTTAAGGTCCAGTTTCCATGCTCCCTATCTTTACATGTAAACCAACAAAAGGACACTGTTCCTCTGGCTGGGTGCAATTTGTCACCCGTGCCCTTAAAAAAGAAGAAGCAAAAAGAAGAGTGTAAAGAGTCCTAGGTAGGGGACCCACCCAGGGGATGGAAGACCACTCTTTGTCCTCTAATGCCCTCCCACACCCCGAAAGATGTCATGCTTCATCATCGGGCAGTTACTCCTCGGAGGGCCGCTGCTGCAATTCCCTACGGGCTCCCCCCGAATGGTCACTTTATAGGAGATCTTTTGAGGACTAGTGGCCTTGTAGAAAATAAAGGGTCAAGACTGATTTGCATATAGCCATGTCTGAACTGGGGTGGTGTGGTGAACAAAATAACGATGAATTAAACCCAGATCAGTGACTGGGGGTGTATGTTTTGCCAATGTGCAACATTCCGTCCATCATCTTGTGTGTTTTGCTGTTCGCCCTATGTGGCAAGGGTATGCCCAGACGTGGGTCCCGTGCTCACTATGCCACTGGAGTCAAGCTATCCTGGCTGAAGAGGAGTGAAACCCCGAAACCGGTCCTAGGATGCTTGATTCCGGTCCAGAGAAGACATGGCTTGGCAGTTCGGGCTGGACTGTTCCCATGAGGCACAGGGTCAAGACTGATTTGCATATGGGCATGTCTGAACTGGGGTGGCGTGGTGAGCAAAATAACGATGGATTAAACCCAGATCTGTGACTGGGGTGAATGTTTTGCAAATGTGCAACAATCCATCCCTCATCTTGTGTGTTTTGCTGTTCGCCCTATGTGGGAAGGGTATGCCCAGACGTGGGTCCCGTGCTCAGTACGCCACTGGTGTCAAGCTATCCTGGCTGAAGAGGGGTGAAACCCCGAAACCGGTCCTAGGATGCTTGATTCCGGTCCAGGGAAGACATGGCTTGGCAGTTCGGGCTGGACTGTTCCCATGAGGCACAGGGTCAAGACTGATTTACATATGGGCATGTCTGAACTGGGGTGGCGTGGTGAGCAAAATAACGATGGATTAAACCCAGATCTGTGACTGGGGGTAAATGTTTTGCCAATGTGCATCATTCCGTCTATCATCTTGTGTGTTTTTCTGTTCGTCCTATGTGGGAAGGGTATGCCCAGACATGGGTCCCGTGCTCTCTACGCCACTGGAGTCAAGCTATCCTGGCTGAAGAGGGGTGAAACCCCGAAACCGGTCCTAGGATGCTTGATTCCGGTCCAGGGAAGACATGGCTTGGCAGTTCGGGCTGGACTGTTCCCATGAGGCACAGGGTCAAGACTGATTTGCATATGGGCATGTCTGAACTGGGGTGGCGTGGTGAGCAAAGTAACGATGGATTAAACTCAGATCTGTGACTGGGGGTGAATGTTTTGCCAATGTGCATCATTCCGTCCATCATCTTGTGTGTTTTGCTGTTCGCCCTATGTGGGAAGGGTATGCCCAGACGTGGGTCCCGTGCTCACTACGCCACTGGAGTCAAGCTATCCTGGCTGAAGAGGGGTGAAACCCCGAAACCGGTCCTAGGATGCTTGATTCCGGTCCAGGGAAGATATGGCTTGGCAGTTAGGGCTGGACTGTTCCCATGAGGCACAGGGTCAAGACTGATTTGCATATGGCCATGTCTGAACTGGGGTGGCGTGGTGAGCAAAATAACGATGGATTAAACCCAGATCTTTGACTGGGAGTGAATGTTTTGCCAATGTGCAACATTCCGTCCATCATCTTGTGTGTTTTGATTCGTTATGACAACAAGCTTGAGTCATGCCATTGCACTAGGACATGCCGAGTCCTGGCCTCAATTCAGCGAAGGTCAGGATTGTGTGTGGTGGCCTTGTGCAATGAATCACCAATGATGCTGAATAGAAAATAAAGGATACACTTTGTTTTGTAAACTGGCACAGCATGCTATATTGAAACGGTGCAATCTCATTGGCTGCTGAATCTGTCCACATTGAACATGCAGTGCAAACGGCCCAGAGTCACCTCACGTGTTCTTTGGCAGAACCTAGTGTACACAACTGAACTCATGCAATGTATGATGTTTTTTAATCATGACTCTTGTAAAAGATAGGTTTACTGGTAGATTGGTCATTGAGAGTACATCTGAGCTCCTATCTGAATGGAGCCTCTCATTGAGGCAGCCTCAAATCACCTACGAGAATATACACTGCCCTGGATACACTATATGGCGTATATTGTATGTTATCTCCTCCACACTCGTGCACGCAATTTTCCAGTCCAAAGTCTTGTGTGTCGACAAATATCTTTTTATCCGAACCTCAGACAGCGTTGCTTTTCTTCGGAAGAGCAGGACAAGGGATATTCTCATAAACAGCGCCCCCTTACGATTAGTATTGTTTTAATTACTGTTGCGGCTCTAATTGAATCAGCCGGAGCACGATAAAGAGAGGAATGGCAAACAGTAGGTTACAGCAGTGGCCTTCCTCCATTTGTAACTTATTTAATTCGCTTTCGGTTTCCGGCCGTGAGAAACGTAAGTTAAATTCCTGCTATATGCAAATCGCCAAACACTGTATCTGAAAGGATCATTCTACTGATGCTGTTCTCTGCTTAGCCAACATTTTAATTTCTAGGTTTTCGGGATTGTATATATGTGTATTTTGTGTTTAAAAATCTTCAGGCAAAAACTGTTAATTGACTGTTCTCCTGAGATTTAGTGTGATTTGAAAAAGGGAAACTGATGAATGAATGCTTGCTGCCGAGTTCTCGCCTTTCTTCCGTTTGCCCATCAGCAATTGTCATGCACACGTCTAGAACAACTCTTACTTTGAATTTTATTTGTACGATAAAAAGATATTCTAGGCTGCATTAAAATCTGTCTGCCTGTTCGCTGTAAGTAAACATGTTTTCCATTTTTAAAACAAACAGTGGTGAACGGGAAATGATTCCTTACTGTATGTGTTGGGGTAGGTTACATCACAGAAGGTTGAATCTCTAACTATTTAATGGAAGGCCAGTCCTTTGTCAGCGATAGTGACTTTGCTTCACCTCCAGTCTTAAAAACGTAAAAGCTGTGAAAATGTTTTAGTCCACATTTTAGGTCGGAGGGTGTGGATGTACCCAGATAACTTAATCTGAGATTCTGCATCAAAGTCCTTCTAAAACTTTCGCAACCTTTATACTGTTAGACGTGGTGCTGTGACCTAAGTGCTGTGTGGGAATACAGTGTCTCTGTGTGTCTAAGAGTGGCCTCCCCTGTACTGTGGGGCGTATAGTATCAGCGGACAACAACTCCCAGGACTGTTTGGAGTATTGTGTCCACCGGAATTTGAGTTCCCAAAGCGCGTAAGCTGCGGTGTCTCACTTTGTAAAGCTGGCCGTGCTAGTGCGGTCTGTGTTGCAGTGGCTGCAGGAATGTGACTTCTCAGTGCTGTGGGTGGCAGTGGCTCAATGGGTCAGGGGTCACCGCTCCCGTGCATACACAATCATGCAGCTCTTTATCTGTCAAATACATTCACTACACTACAAACATTAAGCAAAATTGTAATAACAATGCCAATAACTCTAACTCTAACTGATGCGAGACCTGTTGCACTGCAAATGCTTGTTTAACATGATTTAGTTATGCCACATTTTAGTGAAAAACTCCATTTTGAATAAAAAGGATGCTACTATTATCTCAGTTCTCACTCCTGTGTTTACCCTCTCCCAGCGTGTTTCCTGCATAATTTATCACACCACAGCTCTGAAGAATGAAGAGAAGTTGATGTAATTTTCCTGTTTTGCTCTGAATTAACTTCCCTAGGTTCCTAACTGTAAAACTGTTCCCAAGGTCCTTCCACTGTGTTTCCATAGCTCAGTTCAGTCTTATTCATTTGTGAAACGCTTTTGCTAAATGTGGCATATTTTTGTTCGAACATTTCTGGGTGACAGTGACACAGAAAAACAGGATGCTTTCTTGGAAATGGGATGGTGTCTTTATTGGCGTGACTTATTCTGATTTGTTAAAGGATTGATAAATGGGATCATGTCATGTTGAAGATGTGGTATTAACTAATATTTGCATGTGATAATTGTGTATAAGAATCCCTTGATTCAGGGGATGAGCCAGAAGATATTTGAGCTTTCCTGATGCTAGTAGGGATGCTGTGCAATTCTTTCAGATTTTGATGCTCACTTGAGAGTCAGGGGCATATTTATCAAATATTTACATAACACAATGCAACAAGCCGCCTGCATGAAAAGGAGATGGCAGGAGTGGGCCGTATTTACCGTTTCATGGCGCATTCCTGCCCTCTGCCTGCGCTGGCGCACAAACTGTTGCCTAGCGCCAACACAGGCACCCTTGCACCATAGTGCAAGGGTGCCTGCACTGTAAGCAGGATTCTTTTTGTGCAGGAAGGCATACCTACCTGCACAAAAATAATTCCCTGTGGGGGGGGGGGTTCCTCTTTCTATGTGTGCTGCAGAATACAGCACACGTAGAAAGAGGAAAAAACAAGTAGAAATAGCCATATTTCTCCTCATTACACCTCCCTCATGTCTACCGCTAATGGTAAATCTGGGAATTCGCCAAAATCAATGGGGAACACCCATGCTCCAACCATGGAACACCTCCCTGGGGCAGAGTAATGCTAGTCAGCGACTTGCGCTGACTTCGTTACTCCACATCTACCAAGCCACGCAGGGCCTCACAAGGTGGCCTTACGTGGTTCGGAAAATGTCATTCTAGGATTTGCGTCACCCATGCCCCCACTTGAGTGGCCCTACAGCAACGCAAAACCATGATAAATGGATGTATGTCGTTACAACGCACACTTTTACAACGCATGCACTTACAACGCATTTTTTACAACGCAAAATCCATTACAACGCATTCCATTACAACGCATGACACTACAACGCATTTTTAAAAACTACCTTTACAACGCATTCCATTACAACGCATACTACCTTTACAACGCATACCATTACAACGCATAATGTTAAATTGCATTTAAGGTAAGTATTAGATAGTATAGGGGTAAAAATTACTTTTCTAACTCCAGGGGGTGCAACAGTAGGGTAAGTGTTGGATAGTATAGGGGTAAAAATTACTATTCTAACTCCAGGGGGTGCAACAGTAGGGAAAGTGTTGGATAGTATAGGGGTAAAAATTACTATTCTAACTCCAGGGGGTGCAACAGTAGGGTAAGTGTTGGATAGTATAGGGGTAAAAATTACTATTCTAACTCCAGGGGGTGCAACAGTAGGGTAAGTGTTGGATAGTATAGGGGTAAAAATTACTATTCTAACTCCAGGGGGTGCAACAGTAGGGTAAGTGTTGGATAGTATAGGAGTAAAAATTGCTATTCTAACTCCAGGGGGTGCAACAGTAGGGTAAGTGTTGGATAGTATAGGGGTAAAAATTACTATTCTAACTCCAGGGGTTGCAACAGTAGGGTAAGTGTTGGATAGTATAGGGGTAAAAATTACTATTCTAACTCCAGGGGGTGCAACAGTAGGGTAAGTGTTGGATAGTATAGGGGTAAAAATTACTATTCTAACTCCAGGGGGTGCAACAGTAGGGTAAGTGTTGGATAGTATAGGAGTAAAAATTGCTATTCTAACTCCAGGGGGTGCAACAGTAGGGTAAGTGTTGGATAGTATAGGGGTAAAAATTACTATTCTAACTCCAGGGGGTGCAACAGTAGGGTAAGTGTTGGATAGTATAGGGGTAAAAATTACTATTCTAACTCCAGGGGGTGCAACAGTAGGGTAAGTGTTGGATAGTATAGGGGTAAAAATTACTATTCTAACTCCAGGGGGTGCAACAGTAGGGTAAGTGTTGGATAGTATAGGGGTAAAAATTACTATTCTAACTCCAGGGGGTGCAACAGTAGGGTAAGTGTTGGATAGTATAGGGGTAACAATTACTATTCTAACTTCAGGGGGTGCAACAGTAGGGTAAGTGTTGGATAGTATAGGGGTAAAAATTACTATTCTAACTCCAGGGGGTGCAACAGTAGGGTAAGTGTTGGATAGTGCAGTGTAATATTATGCGTTGTAATGGTATGCGTTGTAAAGGTAGTATGCGTTGTAATGGAATGCGTTGTAAAGGTAGTTTTTAAAAATGCGTTGTAGTGTCATGCGTTGTAATGGAATGCGTTGTAATGGATTTTGCGTTGTAAAAAATGCGTTGTAAGTGTAGTGCGTTGTAAAAGTTGCGTTGTAAAGGTTGTTCCCCATGATAAATATGCCCCTTAGATTAATTTTGATTTTTATTACTCTGTATAACTCTTCATTGCAGCCTACATGGCATACTTTTTCTGTACTGCTTGATGCTGAGATTTCTGTAATAAAACTATTTAACTTTTCCTCTGGATCTAGAACTCAGTTATTGAGTGGTCACAGTTACTTATTCTATTACTCTGCTACATTGATTTTGGGAAGAGTGTTTTTTTATGCAAAATCAACCTGGAGCAGAACTGCCTGATATTCATGTTTGGTGTGACCTACATTTTGGAATGTCTTAAATATTGGGGTTCAGTGTTCTGCTCCCACAACATGAGGAGGGCTTCAGACATCGATGGACTTTATCTCCCAGTTTTGCAAAGAAAATGGTTGCAAGATGAGGTTAACAAAAAGCAAAATCATGATCTTTTATCAGGTCTACCAAAACGTTCAGCTGTTTTGTTGAAGGAAGACCTCTGAAAAAACCTCAAACTGATGTCTTATTTAGATGGATGTATGACGTAACAACGCGAGTCATTACAACACGTGCGGTTACATCGCGGTCGTTACAACAACTGCGATGTTACTACGCTATGCCATTACAACGCAAGTCTTTACATCGACTTGCGCTAGATGGTGTGCTAACATTAGAAAAGCGTAATTTACTATTCCAACTCCAGTCCACTTAACAGTAGGGAAGGTGATGGGATAGTAAACTACACTATTTGTAATGTTAGCACGCCATCTAGCGCAAGTCGATGTAAAGACTTGCGTTGTAATGGCATCGCGTGGTTACATCGCGTTCGTTGTAACAACCGCGATGTAACAGCATTGCGGTGTACTGAATGCGATGTAAACGATGTTTCCCATTTAGATATTAGCATGTCTTCCAACCTATACTGGTCACCTCATCTGATTTCCTTAAAAAAAAAACCTTTAAAAAAACATGCAAAGCCAATGCTAGTTTAAAACGCCAATTTTTTAAAAATAACACAGTTTCTTACTCCAATATTTTAAAAGTGTCTTACACCAAGGTTGCCACAGGAATTTGGTATTGTTGGGGCATATATATAAAGGAAGAGACACCTTATAACTGCAACACTTGAAGGGACTCTACATAAAGAGCATTTTTAGGTTTTGACAAAACACCCCCAAAGGAGATACTGCATCTTGAATGTGGTTTAACAACCATGGGTAAAATGTGCAATGAGTCAGGCCATCTCTTTTCCTTTAATCTAGTCATCATAGTTGCACACTCAGTGGGACTCTGCTCCTTGATACGGGAAGAGACAGCAAGACATCTAAGGGTACATATATTTTATTTGTAACAAAGACACTCTGCAGTTATAGCTAGTCTCAATATTGTCTTGTTCAAATATGTCTTTAAAAGTGTTCAAAAGTAAAATGAAAGAAATGATCAAGGCCAATTGTTTTAACTAAGATATTGGGGCCTGGTGTACAAATATCTGGCCGCAAAATACTGGTAGCAAATTGCAACCAGTATTTTTGCAAACTGTAAAGATTTTGAAGAATCTATGTATTAATAGGTCAGTTCTTAAAGATCTGAATCATAGTGGGTCACAACCCATCCTACCTCAGGAATATTAATGAAGTAGGTAAAAGATTATGACTCACTATAATTGAAGGCCATCACAGGGTGGCGGCCTCCTGGAGCCAGCAGACCACCATGTCTGTGATTGCTGTTCAAAAAAGGAAACTTTATTTCTAAAAGCAGCCATTTTTTCTTACATTTTAAAGACTAGATGGATAGTAATAGGCAAGCAGCTGCCACATCATGGGCAATGATGATTGTGCACAAGCTTCAACACTTCGTCAGATCATTATTCTTGGTGGGCTGTTGGTTAACACAAGGCAATCACTAAGCACTGCCTCTTTCTCACTCCTACCTATGAGGGTTGTCTGACAGAATATCAAGGACAAAAATTTAATGTGACCAAAATATCGTGGCAAAAGTATGGAGGACAAGAATATCAATAATGTAACTGCAAATAGGTAAGAATAGATTTACTATTCTTAACTCCAATTCTATGCACCTTAATGATATACATATCGTTAAGGTACATACATGTGGAATTATGCATAGTTAACCTTTGCTTACCCACAGAATCTTACCTTCACAATATTCTTGTCCTCAATATTCTTACCGTGATATTTTGCACACACAATGTTTCATCTTCAATATTCTGATCAATCACCAGCTGTGAGTGAACTGGAGTCCCCAGGCATAGTGTCCCTAAGATGGTGGGTATGGATGGCACATTTGAACAACTACTTCAAGGCCACCAGATAAACATATGGTGCTATTAACCACTTGGGTGCTAAGGATATGATGAACATGTCCTTTTGTACAGCACGTCCTAGCACCCACCCGCAGGGTTAGCACTGGCATTTGGCTGGCAGTGTGTGTGTTGCCTGGAGGCCGGCTGGCAGTGTGTGTGTAGTGACCTGCTGCTGGTCCCTACACAAACACTGGCAGCCAAACACCAGTTTACACACACTTCCAGTCAAATGCCAGTCTACACACCACACCAGCCGCCAGGTTTTTGGATTTCTGTGACAGTCCTGTGGGTGAGTGAAAGTGTTTAGCCCTTGAATGTGGCCCTTTGTTGATGTAAGTGTTGTAGTATGTTGGGCTCGTGGTTGACGATGTGTATGGTCTTGTGTATGTGATGCATGAAAGGTGTGTGAATGGTCTGTAGAGTGTTTGGTGCCTTGACATGGCTCATCAGCTCACGAGCTGTGAGTCACTGGTTCAGTATTCGATCATTAAATTATATTATCAACAGTATTTCTACATTATGATTTTCATGAAATATGTTGTTATTAGAATTTATATTTACAACTTTTCACTCACACTCATGCCAAATCAAACCAGTATGTATGTGTATTTGAATAGGAGATGGTTGTGTAATAATATTTTCTGTCTTTCACTGCTAGAGTGAACATTGTCTGTAGGAAAAACCTACCAACCCCACATACTGTTGTAAACTAGGCACCGGGGGACTCCAGGGTGATGTGTCTCGCGTGGATCACACAAGGTTTTCTTACCCAAAAGCCCTTGCAAACCTCAAACATAGGCTAAAAACACATATTTTGTTCATATTTCTGTGAGTCAAAATATTGGAAACTGCAGGGAGCCACAAATTTCATACCACCCAGCGTTCACACATGTCTTCTGATAAAAATGGTACCTCACTAATGTGTGTGAGCCTAGCACCCGCAAACACAAGGGGTCTAAGGCGCTATGTGGCAGCATAAACACAATTGGTAGCTGTAGTTTTTGGGCCTGGCCTCTGCAACTATCCTGGGACACCTACCAAATCAAGGCATTTCTGAAAACTTACCATTCAGAGGAGTCCAGGGTGGTGTGCCTCGCATGGACACAACCAAGTTTTCTTGTCCACAATGCCTTGCAAACCTCAAAATGTGCCTAATATTGCACATTTTCCATACATTTCTGCAAACTAACCTTCAAGAATTGGAAGGAATTCACAAAGATCCCACAGCCCAGCATTCCCCCACTTGTTCGATAAAAAGGCTGCCCCACTTGTGTGGCTGAGCCCAGTGCCCACAGCAGAAACAGATCAAACTAAGATCAGTGGGAATCCTCACATCCTTTCAGACCCCTTTCCAATACCTTACTGTGAATTGTGAAACATGTTCACTGCCACACTGACTGACAAAACCTGCTCCAGGGCACATTTGAAAACCAAAGAATGATTGCAGACAAGAATGTTAGACTTCGACACTTCCACTGAAGCAAAAAAGATAAATACCTTCCGACCATGGTTACCTTACACATAGGTCAAGCGCCTCGTCTTGGGTCTGCCCTTAACAAGTGATTGTTAATAAGGGCATTTGTTCCATTCAGATGATGGTGTCGCGATTTTGTTCATGCATAAAGCGCTATCTGATGCATCAAAATCCACAACTGAAACTAGCCATCAAATCAATCCATTTAAATAACGTGAAGCGCATTATGCTCTACAAGGAAGACAGAGAGTGGTTAGATTTTCAAACCCTAAAGGTTTCTTAAAGGTATACAAAGTATAAATCATAATGTTTGTGTCAATTAGTAATCAATACATGATTGCATCAGTAAATATGGAGTTTAAACCAATCAAACACATATAAGAGGACGAAATATCATAAAATCATCTCAAAGGAAAGTTTTTATGTAAATCAGTTCTCCCATTAAGAGAGTACCATAATATGTTCTAAACTGTGGGAGAGGATGTGGTCTGACGGCTAGACTGCCTACTTTGGAGCTGGGAAACCAAGGTTCGAGCCTCTGGGTCGCGTCCACATCCTGTGATTCTGGGCAAATCACTTAATCTCCCCGTGCCTGAATGTGTAATGTAAATACGGTGCTCATGTAAAGCGCTCCAATACTTTCGGGTCGAGTTCGTGCTATATAAATCTGCAAAAAAAAAAAATTGTCTCGAAATGTGAACAAACATATCCGGGAAGTTCTGTACTCTTGTCTACATTGCACTAGCTTAAATCACACAATTCTAACATTTGTTAAACTTGCACATGATTTACATAAAACTCTCCAATCAGATCAAAGCACAAAGATACAATTTAAAGCCCATTAGTTTCTGTGAATCCTTCACAGTACAGCGTCTGTAAGCATCCTTCAAACTTACAGTTATCTGCAACAAACGAGATACATCAGACCAGCCTGTACTCATGGTGAGGAACAAAGAGGCCGCTAGGTGGGCGGGGGAGGAACTTATACCTCTCCCCTTCCCCCACCTGGGCCGGAAATGACGTGTGGGACCCCAAAGGGGTCTCACAACGCTGGGCTGTCCTGTGTGCCATCGAGTGGCACTAAAGGGGCCGCCCTCTTAGGAGGTCCCCTTCATGGATGTCGGGCAGCCCACATGAGGTGTACTGTCGCAACTAATTAGGACATTCTAAAAGTGTAAAGGAAAACATTTACACGTAGGAAAGAAAGCAAAGACACCTTGTGTTTGTTAGTTGATACTGCAGCTTCTCCTAGAAATAAAATACACACAACATGAAACAAAATGGCACTCAAATGTTAGCCATTCTAAGTACAGACAGCCTACATTAGCTATGGTCAATCTAAAATTGAGTAATACACAGTTAATAGCATTTGCATGTGTACAGGTTAATGTTGATGAAAGATTAAATCCAAAACATTTAATATTAAAAACCCTTTCAATGGCAGAAAAGACTACAAATCCCAGAATACATTGGGGTGCTATGGTGGCAGCCTTACGGAAAGAAGCAAGTGCAGCGTCCATCAAAACAGCCCCTCTAGCCTCAAGACATAATCTGGCTCTTTTTAAGGAAGAACGCTGGCAATTAGAGCGGGCAGAAGGCTAACAATGAGCGCACAATTAAAAATTTGCGAACATTCGTGACAAGAATTTTCAATTCTATTAAGGACAACGGAGGCGAGGATTATGCTTCTCATTCTTTGCTTTATTCCAACAGCAGCCAATAAAAAAACATCTTTTTTATTCCAAACTACAAATCCCATGAGTCCAATGCATCACGATACCATAGAGACTAACACTACATAAGGTCCCGTCGAGGCAGACACCTCCTCTTTCTTTGCGTGACCGTTAACTGTGAAGTCCATAACTTGAAACAAATTACTCCTCTTGGAACTGAGATCCTGAACCATTGTCTCTGTGAACCAAACATCCGGAAACCAATAGGTGAATTTCGGCTCCGAGGAACGAAACCCAGATGATCACAACAGGTGAGCGAGCCTCACATCGCAAAGGGAAAACCATTCCCAACGAACTCCTGAACAGAGAGCAATTTTCACTTGCCACTGGAATCTGAAACAAAGATAAAAATTCCGTAATAACGGTAATCCCCAAACCATGTTCCAATCTGAAATGGCATAAACTCTTCAGACATAAAAAGGGGGGGAAAGAGAGAGAATAATGAAGGCAATATAATGCAACCTAAAACCAACATCAATTGATTTACATATACATTCCAATAATCATATAAACTCTGGGTGGGATAATCCTCGCCTCCGTTGTCCTTAATAGAATTGAAAATTCTTGTCACGAATGTTCGCAAATTTTTAATTCTATGTCGGGACCGGAGGCTCCGATTATGCTTGTTTAAAGCCTAGCCACCACCACTGATGCAATATCCAATATAGGTTTGTAATAAAACGATTTAAAGGTAGACTCATTTGACCAATCCGCAGTGCTCATGATGTCGGATAGGGTTACGCCTAAGGAAAAAGATTTAGACACCATTGCGCCCCGCACAGAATGTGCACCAAACTGAGACACATCAATGCCTGCTTCATTCATGAGCCAACGCACCCATCTCGCCAAAGTAGCTGACGACACTGGGCGAAAAGGCTTCTGCAATGCAATCAACAGTTGACCCTGCATGCCAGAACGGAAACTAGCTGTACTCACCTCGTACGCTTTGACACATTGCACCACACATAAATTGGGATTATCCGGAAAGGCCGGATAAGACACTGAAGTGGAATTGCTTTTGGTCCGTCTGGAGATAGAGAAAGTCACCCCTTCTGGGGAGAACCGACGCCCCGCAAGATCCAAAGCTCTAATATCAGA
The DNA here is from genome assembly GCF_964204655.1 of Triturus cristatus. Taxonomy (NCBI): domain Eukaryota; kingdom Metazoa; phylum Chordata; class Amphibia; order Caudata; family Salamandridae; genus Triturus; species Triturus cristatus. The sequence continues at coordinate 969,071,354 of NC_140580.1, forward strand.
AACTCTCTTGCACAAGACCAAACATAACAACATCGCCAGCTTGGCGGAAAGCTGTTTCCGTGACAGGGGCTCGTTAGGTGGCCAAGACTCCAAAAAGCGAAGCACCACCGTCAAGTCCCACAAAAAAGAGTATTTTGGACACGGAGGTTTGACCATCCGGATACCCCTAAGCAGTTTACACACCAGAGGGTGTTCTCCCACTGGCTTGCCCTCCAAAGGAGCATGTCCAGCGGAAATAGCAGATCTAAAATTGTTTACTGTCCTATAAGCAAAACCAGATGACGCCAAAGAAGCAAGGAAATTCATGACCATGGAGACATTAGCTGTAGTGGGATTGACGTCCCGTTGAATACACCAGCTACACCACTTGTTCCATGCTGATGAATACCGCTTATGGGTATTGTCTGACTATGCCTGCTTGACGAAGTTGGAAGCGTCTGTCGAAAGACCCGGGACCTTCCATCTGTCCCTGAAACTCGCCACGCTACAAGAAGTAGCTGACCTGAGATCACTAACGGATGAGGGGCCTTGAGAGGGTCCAGCAACAGGTTCCATCTCTGAGGTAGGAGAATTGGTGACGCACAAGACATTTCCAGAACTATCGGGAATCAAGCTTGTGCTCTCCACAAAGGTGTAACCAACACCATCTCCGTTCGCTGGCGTCTGGCCTGAGCCAGGACCCTGGAAATCATGACAAACGGCGGGAAGGCATAACAAAGGACTGGTGGCCAGGTTTGAAGAAACGCATCCGAGGCTAGTGCCTCTGGATCCGGGCGCCAGCTGTAGATATCCGGAAGTTGCTTGTTCAGGCGTGACGCGAACAGGTCCAACTGACACGGACCCCATAGGACGTTCAGCATCCGGAAGACTCGAGGGTGTAACCGCCAATCGCTGTAATCCCGTAGGTACCGGGAATGCCAGTCGGCCACCTCGTTCTTCCGGCCCGGGAGGTATTCCGCCACTATTGACAGATTGTACTGAAGACAGTAATGCCAAAAATCTTTGGCAATCTCCGCTAGGATGCGAGATTGTGTACCCCCTAGTTTGTTCACGTACCGGACTGCTGATATGTTGTCCATTCTTAGAAGAATGCAGCAGTTCATCTTCTGCGGGGAGAGACTGCGAACTGCGAACGATTCCGCTAACAACTCCAGACAATTGATGTGAAGGGAGAGTTCCTCTGGAGACCAATGACCCCCCCGTCGAGATCAGCCCGCAGGGGGCTCCCCAGCCCCAACGACTGACGTCCGATTCGATCACTACTTCTGGATTGGACCCAAAAATGGCTCTGCCATTCCACGATTCCATGTGGTCGAGCCACCACAACATTTCCCACCTCACTTCCTCTGAAAGAGGGATCTGATCGGTATAGCTGAGGCCTTTGTGGAGATGTTGAATCTTTAATCGTTGGAGAGCACGGTAGTGAAGGGGTCCCGGAAAGATGGCCTGAATCGAGGAGGCCAACAAGCCCACTACCCGGGCTATGGATCGTAAGGACACAGTCCGCTTGTTCACTATCGACCTCAACTCTTTCTTGATCGTTTTGATCTTGGGTGCGGGAAGGAGAAGCTGGCAGCTGCGAGAATCCACCTGAAAGCCCAGAAATTCTATAGACTGCGTGGGTACCAGAACGGATTTCTGAGAATTCACAATGAAGCCCAGGTTTTGAAGAAGGAGAATGGACCACTCCAGATGTGTCATCACTAAACGCGGACATTGCGCCATGATAATGACGTCGTCCAGATAGACGATCAGCCTCACTCCACGGGAGCGCAGTGACTCCATCACTTGACGAAGGAGTTTTGTGAAGCACCATGGTGCTGACGAAAGTCCGAAAGGAAGAACTGCGTATTCGTAACAGACGCCTCGCCACAGAAATTGAAGAAAACGGCGATGAGGAGCGTATATGGGCACGGCCAGGTAGGCGTCCTTCAGGTCCAGACGGACCATCCAATCGCCTTCCTGCAGCAGATCGCGCAGAAGGTGGATGCCCTCCATTTTGAAATGGCGGTAAACGATCCATCCATTGAATTCTTTGAGGTTCAGAACCAACCTGTACCCGCCCCCTTTCTTCTCGACCAGGAACACGTTGCTGAGGAAACCGTGGGAATGGAGCCGAGACTCGACAACCGCCCCCTTCTGTAAGAGAGAGTGTATTTCGCCTGTGACAAAACTCTGATCGAGTTGGTAAAAATGGATGGGAGGGGGGGGAAACGCTGGACGGGGGTGTTGTACATTTCCAATTTGTAACCCTGTACCGTTTCCAGGATCCAGGGATCCTGCGAGAGCGTTTGCCAAGCACGCAGGAAATATTGAATGCGACCCCCCAACTGTACCTCTGAACAAAGGATAAGTCTCACCTGCAGATCCTGACTCCTGGTGGTTTCCCTGGTTGCCACCGAACCTGCCTCTGCGGAAACGGTTCTGCGCCCGTCTGGAGGGGTAGAAATTGGAGTTCCCGGAATAGTTGTCTTGGTAACCTCCTCTGTTGTGGTGTTGACCACGCGGGGCGCCTTGGGGATGACCTCCCTCGATTTCGTCCGGCCCTGGCGAAAAACGGTCGGAAGGCCCGCCGTAGCGATTCCTGCGCCTTACCGAGGCCGCTGAAAGTAGCCATAAATTTGCTGAGCTCCTTCAAAAAGGTTGCCCAAAAATGAGACCCTGGGCTACTGGACCTGCCTCCGATGAAGATAATTCCGCCAGTTTAGGGTCTAGCTTGAGGAGGATCGATCTCCTCTGTTCGCTAGACATAGCGCAGTTAGCATTGCCTAACAAGCACACCGCACGCTGCGCCCAACCAATGAGGTCATCGGGATTCACTGGAGACCTGGACTCTTTTGCCTGGAGACCCAACTCAAGAATTTTTGCCAACGGCCCGGACAAATCTAAAAGCTTGTCCTGGCATGACCGCCAGGCGCGGTCAATGCCCTTTTTCGGGTCCTTAGAATATTTCCGAAGGTAGGTTATCATGGTCGGGTCAACTTCAGGGGTCTCCGCCACTCGGGCCGCCAAATCAGGTCTGGGGCACTCAGACTTAAGGCGTGCCCTGACGTCCTTTTCGAAAGGGCGACGGAGGTTTGATTGGAGGTAGTCCGCTACTTCCTGCAAGGGGGTCCATGCCAAAGAATTGGGGTTAATGATATCCGACGGGTCGAAGGTCAGGTGTCTAGGCAGTGGCGTGGGCTCCACATGATGCTCCTTCCTAGTCTTTTTAGCATGGTGAGTGCATCCTTCCTGATCGGACTCACTGTTCGCCGAGGAATCTCCCTTGTCTTCGTGAGAAGACTCATTCTGTTCAGAATGCACCAAATAAGCGTGATCATTCGCTAAGGCCTTGGATAGCCAAGCAAAGTCCTCCGAGTGAGGATTAGAGGCCTTCTTACCAGTTGGCTTGGGATGGCAGTGGAGGGAGGGCCTGCTACCTCTCTCGGCAGAGCCTATGCAGAAATTAATCAGCCCTAAGCTCAAATTCCGCTTCGGGCATCAGATGGGGCACAATACGGGCTTAGAAATTTAAAAATCGAGCGTTTCCCGCTCCGAAACGAACTCCGATAATAAGCAAATCGAAAAATGGCCACCGCGCATGCGCGGAGACGGCCGCCCGTAATAATGGAAAGAGGACGCGCGCAAGTAGAGACGCGCCGTCCTCAGTGCCCCGTTCAGTCCACTTTGAATACAGGCTACGGGCGCAGAGAGCACTGCCGGGGAGGCCGAAGCGCTCCCGATGATCAGTCACACACACGAGTAACCCGCTACACGAGCAGAATACAGAACCAACTGACAACGAGCGGTAACGTCTCGTCAAGCAAGTAAGCAATAAACGCTTTGTCAACAGTAAACTACCATAAAGACATTAAATAAACCTATAGACAGAGCGTCAGACCTATGAATAGTATAATGAAATTAATTATCATGCCCAGTGCGCGTCAAACCCATACACCACAATCAAATAAAAGCAGTAAGGGAGAGGCACTTAACTGGCTGCGGAGCAGCAAAGAAAGAGGAGGTGTCTGCCTCGACGGGACCTTATGTAGTGTTAGTCTCTATGTTATCGTGATGCATTGGACTCATGGGATTTGTAGTTTGGAATAAAAAAGATGTTTTTTTATTGGCTGCTGTTGGAATAAAGCAAAGAATGAGAAGCATAATCGGAGCCTCCGGTCCTGACATAGAACTGTAATTGTATTTATATAGTGCTTACTACCCCTGAAAATGAGCTTTTCATTCGGGCTCTCCAGTTTTCCTACTCATCTCTTATTTTTAATGAAAACTATTTTTTTGCTGATGTCTTCCGATCTTTTAATTTTGTCACATTTCAGATCGGATTAGTAAAAATGACCGAGGCTGGAGCAGCCAGGGAGCCCCAGTGCGGTGACACTTCCCAGTGGAGTCTGTGAGGAAGGGGTGAATTACATTACAGCCCTCCCGCGGAAGGCTAAGAGAGCACTAACACAACATGACAGGCCTCCCATCTCGCCTGCCTTCTTGCCGCTCTTTCAGAATCCATCATAGCACTGGTGCTATCTGATTAGATAGGCTTGCTTAGGCAAGCAGGCTTCCGGGGTCAAATGATCACATGACTCAAAGGGTCAGCTGCGTCGGTCCTTCCGTGTCACGTGACATGCTTCATCATCTGTGCTTGTGTAAACTATTCTTAAATACCTCGTGGGAAGCTTTCCTTGTTTTAAGACTTTCAAGCTGGGTCGACAATTACATCCCGTTTAAGTTTGATAAATTGGATTATTAGTTTGCGTGGTTAATTAAAACCATTCCAACAATAAACCAGATTAAATGAAAAGAAAGAACAATGGGACAGATTTATGAGGCCCGTTGCGCCATCGGAACGTCACTTTTTGTGACGTTCCGTGGCGCAGAAGCCTGCGTGATATTTATCAGGCAGCACTGAGCCACTTTTTTTGGCTTAATGCTGCCTCATAAATATCAGTCCCTTTAACGCAGTGTTCTGCGTTAAAGGGGCGTGCAATGGGTGTTGCTGGGGGCGTTCCCAGCAACATCCATGGCCTTTTGACACTGCCCCAGATTTACGAGAAATCGTAAATCTGAGGCAGCGCCAAAAGCTTCCGCCTCCCCAGGGGAGGCGTAAGGGAGGCGCAACGGGGAGAAATATCTTTATTTCTCCTCGTTTTTCCTTTTTCTATGTGTGCTGCATTCTGCAGCACCCATACAAAGAGGAAAAACCTCTTGTGATTATTTTTGTACAGAAAGGTTTCCCTTCCTGTACAAAAATATTCATCTCCGCAACGCAGGCACCCTTGCACCATGGTGCAGAGGTGCCTGCGTTGGCGCAGGCAGCCCATTGTGCGCCGGCGCAGGGGAAAAGGACAGGAATGCGCCGCATTTTATAGATACGGCGCATCCCTGCCCTTTTCTTTTGCCATAGGGAAGCGCAGCAGGAAGGCCTGCTGCGCTTCCCTACGGCAAAACCTCATAAATCTGCCCCAATGTGTGTAAAAAACAGTTCAGCAGTGTGAAAAATCAAACGTTGTTGTTTATATACAGATCAAAACAATTTTTAAAGTGCTTAAATTCAATCCCAGCCACCTGCTGCAAATGAGCTACTGTCCTTAGTGCACAGAGAACAAGACATGTGTACAATATTTATTGGTGGGCAGCTAGAGCTTATCTCCAATGCCCCAAAGCTGACTGCACAGTTTGTTTAAAAAAATGCATGCATTGCATGGATGGGAAGAGAAATAAATGCATTCTTCAGCAGTAGCGGCCGGTGCTGTGGATAAAAAAATAAAACAAAATACCTGCAGCCGTGTCACGCTCTTCTGCTCTGCTCCCCGCAGGCATAGGCCACCAGACTGTCCTGCGGCCAATCCTGAAACTGCTCCCATGCATGAGAGCAGCTTCAGGATTGGCTTGAGCACTCTGGATTTGCGCTCCCAGGGAGGCTGGGAGCCTGTGCCTGCTCTCTTCAGCCCAGCAATGCAGCTCGGGTTGAAGAGAGATTCACTGCGCATGATGGATTGGCCGGCCTGAGACGACCGGCCAAACTGTCATGCGCACCGATCACAGTGCACCACCATTCCTCCTGCACCTGTCATCCCCCATGGCCCCGCCCCCAAAGACTAGGCAGGAAAACGTGTTTATCATTGTTTTATTTTTCCTTTCCTGCAATTTTTGAGGCAGCTGGCAGCGGGGCAACGCTCCTCCGCCACAGCGAAGGAGACGCAGCTGTTCTTCAGAATATATTAAAAGTATTGCCTGACCTCAGTCCTGGATGATTTCAATTTAAGGCCAGCATACCCCCAAGGCTAAGGGAATCCTCAGTCGGTGAACGCAGCTGAACGCAGCTGCCACACTGTTCTATTGGGCTGTCCTCAGGATGTGTTTCTGTCCATTAGTCTGACTATGTTTAAGCACCTAACAATGTGGCAATTAACCTGTAAATCCTCTGTGGCAAAGCATGCCATCACCGCCTGTCTTCAGGTATGAATGCTTTTGTGATTGAAAAGTGGACGTAGCATTGCTGTATGTTCGCTCAAAAGTTCTTTGCATGTAGTAAGTGCTGGATATCTTCTCTTCTTGTTCTACATCCTGGGCAACAAATGTTGGTTGGATTGCATTTCCAATGTGGAAGATGGAGCAAAGAGGGAAGAATACCAAGACGATAATGCAGATATTTCTCTTAAGTAGTCTTGGTAGACCCTAAACATAGATAGGGCTGAGCTGTGCCTTATTATAGCTATGGAGAACAAACTAGCCATGTGCCCTGCCAGTCAGTGATGCCTTGTCCTCCAACAAGGAAATACTTTGAATGGTCTTGTTGACCAGCCGTTTGAAGCTCTGGTTTGTTCCTGGCACCTCCCACTAGCCTGTAAGCCCAATTGCCTAATAGATTCATGTAGACAGGCCCTTGCTGGGCAATTTTCCCTAGACGTCAATTCAGTCCAAAGATGAGCATTCAGGGTCCCTGTCTGTGAGCCCCTGATCTTGTACCAGCTAATTAATGTATGCACTTATCGTGCCAGCCCCTGTTTCTTCTGCTTAAACTCAAGTCTTATTTGAACCTGTGATGTATACTTAGGGAGATAATTTTGAAGGCACCAGTTAATATCCCGTCTAAGGTAGCAGCGTCTCTGCCCCTCATTGACTCGTTCCCATGGGTTACTGTTGGAGCGAGCTTTGCCGGGATCACTTTAAGTAATGGAGCAGAGTTGCTACTTTGTTCTTCAGATTTTTTAGCGCCATCTGAGTTTAATTGGGTGGCATCTAGTAGGTGCTGATGTCCAACAGGGGTGCGACTTATGAGTACCAGATCATCGGCGTAAAAGTACGTTCAAGAGGATCAGGCCCCACTGTTTTGGGGCATGAGCAGTACATCTGTTTAACCTCGATGTTAAGTCCACCATGAAGACAATAAACAAGGTGGGAGCTAAGATGCAACCCTGCTTCAGCCCTTTAGTGGTTGGAATGTGTCTTGAAAGATGAGTACCTGAGCCCAGTTTAACTGTTACCCAGGTGTCTGTGTGTAACAAAATCAGATGTTTCAAGAGGACAGATGGATAATTAAATCCAGAAAGCAGCAACTTCCTTAGATGGACAGAGAGATATTAAAGGAAGGTTCCCACCACTGGTTGTGGAGTGCCCACAACAACATCAGGCTGTTGATATAAGAGACACACACATTTAGTGGTCAAGCTAAGCACTCACTCACCCCAGACTGAATTTCAGTCCTTGTGAGAAAGACTGGAAGCATCACAATCTTCCACATGATGAAGCTGGTGACAACCTCTCCCTGTCCTTTGAATCAACAAGTTATAAGAGAGGTCTGTGCTTAATTTGTAAAATAATAAGTGCCAAGTCCCTGACCAGGAGGGCACTTCAGCTTACACCACTCATTGCCCCATCATCGCGGTGAATGATCGTACAAAAACAACTACTACTAACTACCTCTCTCGCCTGCAAGTGTGACAGTTTCGATTATTCCAGGTCCCCAAATCGAAAGGAATGGATGGGGAGGCAGGTATTAGCAATTTTAATGTATATTGTATTCCTAAACAACTATTGTTCTGCTAATCTCTAAATTAGATGAGCAGTGCCACCATGTGGTAGACTGTTCTAAGTATGGTGTGACAATTAGGTGCCTGTGCCGAGCACCGGAAACCAATTAAGTGCCGGTGCTGAGCACCACCTCAAATTTAGCACTGCCTGATAGTAACTAAGATACTCATCATCGGTCATCTTCCAGCTTCTTAGCTCGCCCTGAGGGCAGCAGTGACTCAGACCCGCGAGTAGCACAAAAAGGCCAAACAAAGGATATTGGAGAGAAATATAGAGTTCTGTGAGATCAAGGTTCACAATACTATCTGTTTGATCGCCTGTGTCTGACTGAAATACTATGTAGAATGAACTAAGCTGAAGTTCTACTGCTAAACTGAATGTGTGGTCTGGTAGACCCTTTTTTGGGTACTGGAAGGAATTATGTGTTCATGTAGGTTTTTAAATCCATAGGAAATGGAGCAAAGACTTACATGCACCCATGTGATGGGACAGGAAGAGAAGAACAAACGAGAATTGGCAAAGACAAATTGTCAGGGCTTGCATTCTTAATTGCTGTTTACATGTGTTGTATGCACAAATGCCCTATGACACTTTAAAGCTTGCCCTACCGGCTTTGTCAATGCTGAGAAAAAAGAAGCAATAAAACTGCTTTGTGTAAAGAATGCATACATGAGATAAAGAAATGAATGTTACAAACAGGTAGGGGTGAGCAGAAGCTGCAGAATTTGACTCTGCAGAATTTTGCAGTGTTACATAAAATCTCTGCAAGAATCCACGGAATTCCACCAAATGTTGGACTCTACTTGTCATCTAAGTAATGGTGCCTTTGTTAACTCGAGCCTCACAATTAGCAGAACATTTTGAGATTAGCTTTATGCATGTAGGATGTAGTTATCCAGGGAGTGATGCTCCGGTGTCAAACCTCTCTGTTTACAGTTTGAGCACTGTTGCCTCTTTTTTAAATTCAAGTCATCGCAATGAACAGTATTATGTAAGATTAGTTTTGCTCCTTTTTATACTTTAGTAATGCTACGGCCAAAGGGTGAATCCTTGTTCTTTGATTAGTTTCTAACCTCTCTGTTTATAGTTTGAGTAACGTTGCCTTTTAAATTTGAGCTATCACATGGAACAGCATCATGTGAGATCAGCTCTGTTCCTTCTTACACTTTAGTGATGTTATGGTCAAAGGGTGATTTCTTGCTCTGTGATTCAGTTTTTGTTTGAGACAGTGCAGTTACCGGTCCCTTCTTCCCCCTTCTCACAGGGCCTGTGTGATTAACTCCATTTTGTGTGCCCCAGACTCTAATTGTGGAATTTTTCCTGGCCATGGCCAGTTGAGTGGAAGCAAGGTGAGCTTTGCAAGAGACTCCGACCTTTAATTCTACATTTGTGTCAATATGCAGCAATTACAGTGCTAAGCTGAATTTGAAGGCTTGTGTTTTCATCATTACGGTCACTGTTACGACCATAGATTAAAGTGGAGACTGCTCACCCATCAGAGTGGAGCCTTTGAGCCCTTCTGCTTCATGGACTTATCCAGATCTATTTTCTCAGTTGGATGACTTTGGCATCCAAGTATGGGCAGCTTGTTTTTTTAAATCTGTTTTTAACCAGCTATAGGATTTTTAATTAACACAATACTTTTCTATACTCTAAGAGATGACTCCTGCTTTCTCTATAGGTCGCTTCTTCACCTTCCTAGTCCGAATGACGACCCGCATTTGAGGCAATCAGTTGCCCCCTTCCCCTCCCCAGGTGTCAGGTCGAAACGTCAACACTCTTCCATTAAGCCTGGATTGTTTGGATATCTGTGCAGAGTGGCAATAGTAACTTAACAACTGGACCACTTCTAGATGCGACATATGTTATATAGAAATGGTATGCCTGACGGGCTTCCATGTACAATAATATGATTTGTGAAAAGTTCTAATTTGCCTTTTTTCATTTTCTACTCCTTAAACACACAAGCACCTTCACTGAGCACTCACCTTTATCACTTTATCCATTTGTGGAGCTAAGAGTTTTTGATACAATATGTAAATAAGAATGTTGTGTGAGACTGACTTATAAGTGATTTAACTAAACTTTCAGAAATGCAATTATGTGTATGTCTTAATCTTCTGTTTTTGAAATCTTGTCTGCTGCCCTAGCCTTGTAACTGTGGATTGAATCTACAAGACTATTTTTCTTATTTTCCATAGAGTAGTAGGGGATATATTCAGTTTCCTATGCTTCTTGTTGCTTTTTTCCGATCGGACCATTGTTTGTCCGTATCATAAGTTACAGAGGTCGTTTGGGTTAATTTTGGGTTACCCCATTGTTCTGTGACTACTAACAACGCAAGAAATAGGCATGCCGAGCAGCTCGAGCTGTGATATAGCACTGGTAGCATGTTCTGTGCTGAAATATCAGCTTGAACGGTACCATGCAGTGCGCCAGAGGGCACAGCTACTCGAGTTGATTTTGCTGCCGCTCAATTAGATTTTCTACTTCAGCGGCAGCCTTCTGGCTGTGAACGGTAGCGACCACCCTTGTTAGAAAAATTTCGTTGGATGATCTCCTAGCGACTGGAAATCATGCTATGGGATGCCAAATCTCGCTTGCCAACTTACCATTCTGGACCAAAAATCCTGCAACGCAGAGATTGGCAGAATTTGGACGGAACTCTGCATTACAAGAGTAACTCGCCAAAATTCTGCCAATTCCTCAGACGGAACAGAATATTCCGCCCACCCCTACAAACAGCATGACGATCGAGTGTACTTTGCAGATGTAAAATAGACTCTCATTTTTTTTTTGGTAAAAGATTTTATTAAGTTTTCACACCCAGGGTCTTACAGACCAACATTACACATATGACCAGCAGACGAGGAAGCCCCCCTCAAAATACACATCAGGAGAAATCTGTTCCACTGCATGTCTACCCTACATCCCCCACCCGCCGCCCCCTCTACCCCCACTCCCCCAGTCAGTGTGCCCGCAGTAAGTCCTCAGCAGCCACCTTCCATCTGGCCCTATGGCCTAAGACGTCCCCGCTCCGGGCAAACGGGCAAACCCCTGCCAGTAGTCAGCCCGAGAGAGAGGGCCCAGCCGTGGCCTCCCTCCGCAGCCCTGTTCCCACCTGCGCTCTTCAACCGCTACCCAGGTAGAGTGCAGATAGCAAGTCCTCCATGAGTGTAACTAAGTGACCCCGTCCTGCATGCACTCCCCCGCAGCCCCCACCGACCCCGTCCCAGGCTCCACTCCCCCATCCACGTCTACAGAATCCCCATCCTCCACAGCCTCCACATTCCTCGTCTCCCAGGAGCGCAGCTCTTCCACCAACACCTCCCACGCCCTCGCCACATCCAGCGCCTTCTCATTAGCGGTCCGCCTGGCCATCTGATGCCGAAGCGTCCCTTCGCTTCCCGCCCAGGCCAGGAAACTCCCCCTCCATCTCCGAAAACTCGGGCCGGACTTGGCCTTCCAATGCAGAGTGAGCTCCCGCTTCGCTAGTATCAGCCCCAAATCCCAAAACTTGCTTGTGACCTTGGTGCGGGGGGTGTGCGGAAACCACAACAAAAGACAAGTCCCCATCTCCACCTCCAACTCACGGTCAGTCACCTGATTCAGACACGCCACCACATCCGCCCAGTACGAGCCCAGGCCCCGGCAGGACCAGAACATGTGACCAAAATCAGCCCCTTCTACTCCGCATCGAGGGCATGGCGACTGAGAGCCTCCAAAATACCGCAGAATTTTGACCGGAGTGAGGTAAGCCCTATGAAGGGTGTAAAATTGGATCAACTGGAATCTAGCATTGCGCGTGCCCTTCCAGGCCCGCCGTAAAAGCTGTGCCCAAGTCGTCTCAGGAATGGGCCTGCCAAGATCCCCCTCCCATTTACCCCGCAAGACTTCCAAGGGTGCCAGCCTCTCCGTGGACAACCGTCTATACAGACAAGTAATGGCCTTAACCGTACCCGCCGCCACAGTGACGTATTGACATCCCTGGGAAATTGGGGGTTCCGACAGCCCCATCCCCCAGTGCTTCTGGATCCCACGCACCAAGGCAGCATGCAAAAGGTAGTCCCCCCGTGGTAGGTCATATGCCCCCTGCAGATCCTGAAACGACAGCAAAACGCCATCTCCGTATAAGTCCCCAAGCATGTGCACCCCGCACTCTTCCCAGTGAGCCAGGGCCGACCAGTCCCCGCCGTGTGGGAGGGCCGTGCACATGCCCAACGGTATCTCCGGGGCATACGGCCGGGCAAACCCTGCCCGTTTCTGACTACGGATCCAGCACAGCCGAAGCGTGCGTTCCTCGAGGGTAAGCTGATCCAATCTGAGCCGTTGCCGGAGCACAATGAACGACAATACATGGCGCGGAATGACCCTATCCTGCGGACCCTCTGGGCCCCGAAACTCACGTGCCACGGCCTGCGTCAGCCACTGCAGCTGCGCCGCCAAATAGTACCATTCAAAATCGGGGGCTGCCAGCCCGCCCGCCTCCCGTGGCCTCAACAGCGTCGACATCGCCACTCGTCGCCTCCCAGTTCCCCAAATGAACCCTGTCATTAAGGACCGAAGCGTCTGGAAAAAGGCGGCCGGAATCCAGATCGGCAAAGTACGGAAATAGTAGAGCAGGCGCGGTAGTGCTATCATCTTCAACAGCGCCACTCGTCCAGCAACCGAGAGGGGAAGGGTGCGCCAGAACGCCATACTACCCCTAAGCCCCCTCAGCGCGCCCCCCACATTCCCCTCAAAAAGATCATTGGGGGTGTGGAATATACGGACGCCCAGGTACGGCAAACAGCCAGGTTCCCACCGCAGGTCAGCCAGCGCCAAGGGCTGCCGCGCTCCCAGCGACAGAGGAAACAGGCAGGTCTTAGTCCAATTCACCCGCAACCCCGACAAGCGACCAAATTCCTCCAGCAAAGTCCGAGCACCCCGGAGGGAATCCCCCGTATCAACCAGATACAACAGGAGGTCATCCGCATACAACAATATGTGTTGCAGTTCCTCGCGCCACCAAACCCCCCCGTAGTACTGCCCTTGCCGGGCGCGGGCCGCCAAAGGCTCCACGGCCAGCGCGAACAACAGCGGGGAGAGAGAGCAACCCTGGCGTGTGCCCCTCCCCACCAAGCACGCCGCCGAAATAGTACGTCCCGTACGGACCCTAGCCGTAGCGGAGCTATACAGCAGCTCGGTCCAGCGCACAAAATTATCACCGAGGCCAAATTCCCGCAGAACCCGGAACAAATACGGCCACTCCACACTATCGAACGCCTTTTCAATGTCGACCGATAACACCGCGGCATCCGATCTCCCCTCCCCCTCGTCTCCCATTATCTGCACCAACCGCCGAATGCATGTCGCAGTGTTCCTAGTCGGGATGAACCCCGATTGATCCGAATGAACCAAGGAGCGCATATGACCCAACAATCGCGTAGCCAAGATCTTACTAAGAATCTTATAGTCAACCGAGAGCATGGAAAGCGGCCGGTATGCCGCCATGGAGGTAGGAACCCCACCCTTCTTCAACAGTGGGACTATGATCGCCTCTCTCATGGTGGCCGGAAGCCGTCCCAGACCCCACGCCTCCCGATATACCGCCTGTAGCCGCGGCGCCAGAGTGTCCAAATACGCAGCGTAGAACTCCACCGGAAGGCCGTCAGCCCCAGGAGTCTTCTTCCGCACCATATGCTTGACCGCCGCTCTAATTTCGCCCAGAGAGATCTCCGACCCCAGAGCAGAACCCTGTTCCGGGTCCAGGCGGGGCAACCCCGCAGCCTCCAAGTAATCGTCCAGCCCATCCGGTAGACCCTGCATCCTACTCTGGTATAGCAGGGAATAGTAACCCAAAAACAAGTCATTAATCTCCTTTTGCGAGTGGACTAGGTTCCCCGTCGGCGCAGCCAACGACACCACCGGGGAGCCCCGAGCCGCCGGATCAGCCAGCCAGGCCAAAAGCGTCCCCACCTTGTCACGCTCCGCTTGTGCCCGCACCATATATTCCTTGTGGTCATAGCAGCGGAGCCGCTCGACCTGCAGGGCTACCTCCTCCCGCGCCGCCAGCAGCTCTCCACGGGTACCCTCAGACGCGTGGTCCTTCAACTCCGCCTGGCGCAATCGCGTCTCCGCCCGATCGACATCACGTAGCAGCACCTTGCGCGTCCCAGTCACAGACGAAATGCAAATCCCTCTCACTACCGCCTTGAGTGCATCCCACTCGTGCGCTCTACTCGTCGCCGTCCCCGAGTTACCCTGAAAGTAGCGCTCCACGCCGTCCCCCAGCTCCGCATGAAACACGGGGTCCTCCAGCAGCGCCGGATTCAAACGCCACGTCGGGATCACCGGCCGCTGCCGCGACCAAAGTATCGTGATCAAGCACGGATTGTGATCCGAGAGCGTCCTTGCCAGGTACTCACTATAGGACGTGAGCTCTAGGGCCCCTGGGGTACACAAGAAACCATCCAGTCGAACATGCAAGTCATGTGGTGCCGAGTAAAAGGAGTAATCCCTATCTAATGGGTGGTGCACACGCCAGGCATCCACTAGACCCCACGCCTCCTGCCAATCCCGTCGCACCTTAGCCACCCTGCGCACCCCGGACTGAGCCAGCGGGGGGTGAGAGCGATCCAATTCCACATCCAGTATGGAATTAAAGTCCCCCCCAAGAAACACGGTACCCGCTAAGTACGCCGCCAGCTTCCCAGAAAGCCGCGCAAAAAATGCAGAGTGCTCAGAATTCGGGGCATAGACACTGTAAAACGTCACATCCCTATCATCCAGCCGGCCAGCCACCAACACAAACCTCCCCTCAGGGTCTATCAGCGTGGTCAGGGGTTGGAAAGGAACCCCAGCTCGTACCCAAATTAAGGTCCCCCTAGCAAAGGCTGAGAATGTGGTGTAGAACAATTGACCCCTCCACCTCCGTTGTAGCGCCCGCCCCTCCGCCTGATCAATATGTGTCTCCTGCAGGAAGGCCACTTGGATCCCCCTACGGACTAGATAAGCATGGACCTTATAACGTTTCCTCATGGTGTTCAACCCACGCACATTCCATGTGACGCAGCGTAACTCAAGGCGGGTCGCCATACCGGAAAATACAACTGAGCACAATCCAACCCGGCCTAGCGGGCACACTGACATATCCCCCCCCTGCAAAACATCCCCAACAAACCCCCACCCCACCCTTCCCCAGAACATGCTCTAAACCATAGTTACCCATCCAAACACTGTCCCAACAATGAAAGTCCCCCTGGTAGCTACCAGGGACTCACAGTAGGTGTGAGGTAAGAGGGGTGACCGAGCACCAGCACAAGCCGGACCGCGATCCCACCAGCCCACCAGATGTGTCAGGCCTCAATCACAACATTCCCCTCCTCCCGGCAGCGTCCCGACCCAGGCGGCCCCCCGGAACAACAAGACCCCCACCCGGCCCCTCAGCAGCAGAACCCCCGACATCACCCACTGCGCCAACCTCAACGTGCCAATCAGAATCGCAACCCATAAAGAAGGCAATAGTGTCACTCATCCAAAAGGCCATCGGCAGTTCCGGGAGTCACCCCCGATAGGAGTGCGACATCCTCCCCAGCGTCCTCCGACCCCTGCGAGTCCGCTCCCGAGGACGGCCGCCGGGAGCCCGAACCCACCGGTGACGCCGCCGCTCCAGAAATAGCAGAGACCGCCTGCAGGGCCGCCCGCCTCTCCACCTCCGTCTGAGAAGCAGGCGGCGATCGTCCACTCCTGGCACGTTGCCTATTGCGGCGGCCCCGGCGTAGCCGCTGCCCAGCCCCCACCTCCGGGGCTCGCCGGCCAGGGCCATCCCCGCCGGCGCGGTGCCGCTCCAGCCACTGCCAGGCATCATCCGGCGAATCAAAGAACGTCGAAGTCCCATCCACCATCACCTTCAAACGGGCCGGAAAGTACAGAGCATACTGGAGCCCCACCTCTCGGAGGGCCTTCTTAACTGCCATGAAGGAGTAGCGGCTCCGCTGGACATCCTGGGAGTAATCAGGAGAAAGAGAGACCGCAGCATTATCCACTTTGTACGGGCCTGACGCCCGGGCATTCCGCAGTATAAGGTCACGATCCCTGTAGTGCAGCAGGCGTGCCACCACTGGCCGAGGGGGGCGGCCCGCCGCCGGAGGGCGAAACGGCACCCGGTGGGCCCTCTCCAAGGTGTAGAACTGCGACAGGCCTTCGCGCGCCACCACTTCTCGCAGCCACTTCTCCAGGAACTCGACCATATCGTCCCCTTCAATTCTCTCGGGAAGGCCCACCACTCGGATGTTGTTGCGTCGATTGCGCCCTTCCGCCTCCTCAGCCCTCTTCTCCAACAGCTGCACCCTGTGCTCCAAGCCACTCAGTGAGGTCTCCGTCGCCCTCTGGGCAGGCTCCAGTGTCTCCAACTTGTGTTCCGCAGTTGTGACGCGGTCAACCAATTTGGCATGATCGGCGCGCAAAAATCCAAGACTTGTGGACACTTGCGCAATGTCACGGCCCAAAGCCTCCCGCGTCTCCGATATGGCCTTTAGAATTTGATCCAGCTGCTGCTGTTGGAGCCCCGCCGCCGAGGCGCCATCCGCGCCCGGAGCCTGAGAGTCAGGCGGGCCCTCCTGGTGCTCAGCCGGACCCTCCCCTGGGCCCCGTCGCGGTTTCCCCATGTTCGGGCCTCGGCTATGGTCCAGCCCCGATCTCCCCGACCAGCGGCAAAAGTCCCAGGAGCCCCCCGGACCCACAGCACCAGGACCAGGAAGGGCAAGTCCACGTCCGCCGCACCCGGGGCAGGGGCGACCACCGCGGTCTCAGCGAGGCAGAAGGGGATCAGCGGGCAGCCGCAGGTGCACAGTCGCGGCACCCGATCACGTGCACCCCGAGGTGAGGCCGGTAAGTAGGAGTCCTGCACCGCTCCCAATCCAGCGCCGCCAGGGGACCACACAGCCCCGAGTCCAATCCACCAAGCGAGGGTTCCCCCCGCTGCCCAGGAAGCACAGGTCCAGCACTCTCGGCGCCAACACCAGCAAGGGCACAGCACCCACCGTCACAGAGGGCCACGAGGCAGGGGGCACCACCGGTCCAATCCACGCCAGCCCTCCCGTGGGCCGACGATCACGCACGCCAGCACTCAGAGGGGCGAGGTCCCCTCAGCACCACAGGGCTGCCCATCGCCCCCAGGATCCTCCGTCTCCGCCGCGGGTCACAATCCACCTCCAGCGCCTCGAAGAGGCGCGTTCCCGCTCACCCGCGATCTCGCCGGCACCAGCTCCACGGGTCCCGCGGTGGCGCCCCAGGCTCCAGAGGTTCCGCCGCTGCCCCTGGCCGCTCACAGGCCACTATCCTCCGCCGGGATTGGCTCCGCTCCGCCCGCACAGCTCAGGGCCAGCAAGCCACAGCGCGGTCCGCAAGCCGCTCCCGCTGAGTCCTCCTCCACTTCCGGCGGGGCCGCGCTCCACGCAACTCCGGGGATGACAGCGCCGACCCAGGCCGCAGGCAAGATGGCCAGTCCCCACCGGGCAGGGCCCTCGCAGTCTCCGCGCTAGGCAGCCCCCGGCGCCGCCGGAAAGGATCCAATCAGTCGGCCAGCTCCTCTCCGTCCAGGGGAGCCCCCTCTCGGGTCGCAGACACCGCCAGCGAGGGTCACGTCAGGATAAATCGCACGGAGCTCAGGGCTCACGCGTCCATGCTCAGCGGCCTCCAAGCCACGCCCCTCATGTAAAATAGACTCTCATGCATTCCAATAGAAGCACTTCCTATAACTAGAACGATTAGATTAGATGAGATTAGAAAGTAACAATCATCTTGGTGGAGACAAAGCTGATTTACTATATATACTTAAAGAATTGGTAACAATACATCTTGCAGACAGCTGCGCTATCAAGTCAGACCTGAAAAAAGAAGATACCGAGCTCAGACAGGTGCTGCATACCAGACCACCAGGCTAATGACACCAACCTGTTGTGAGTAGCAGTGTCCTTGCGTGTACATTACCTAAAATGGACATTTTCTTCTAATCATCAAATTTGAATTTTCACTTGCTTAAAATGCTATCAACACAACCCTATCCATTTTCTATGTGTAACCCTCAATGACACATACAGATAGCCAACCTAGGGTGAGGAATAATGCTCTTGAGAGCGGTGATTATACCTTCAGTACCCTGTGGATAGTTACTTCACAAATCTTGATGATTCTTTGTTACCAGGGACCCAAGCACCTTGGGGAAGAACAGGTCTCCCCAGTTCTCCCAACAACTCCCATCACAGCTTTCGGGCTGCAGGAAAAGGTCTAGGGAAGAAGTCTGACTTTGACTTTGTGATGAAGGGATGTCACTCGTTAAGTGCAACAACTTCTTCCCATAGAAGTCAACGAAGACACACTATTGGTCCATCTCTTGTTCGTTGAGTGACAGTCTCCATGAAGAGGAAGAGAAAGGGATATTGGACACACCTTATGCATGCCTCTTCTCAGGAAAATAGTTGCACGATATCCTTTCACACACCTAACCTACAACTGCAGCATTATTAGCAAAGATGAAATAATAATATTTGACTCAAAAAACAAATTTACCTTGCGTGAGCTTTAGAGATACCCACTCAAGTCATAAACTTATGTTTCATGCAGGAGCATTATGAAAGGTAGTTTCCTGTTCTTCGCAGCTGTTTTTACAGCGGTTTGGAGTGGGCTTCATCTGCGGCTTCCAATTTGGCCTCCAACCTGACTGAGCCCGATTGATTGGTTGGGACCAGATTATACGATCAGTTTGAGAATGTGTGTGAGCACCAATCTGCTTGACACACACCCGATAAACACACGCTTTCAGATTATTTTTTGAACAACAAGGATGTAATCATGGGGTCTTTGATGGTTCCCCTGTTCTGGGCTCCCTCCTCCCCTCTTTGCCTGACAAAACAACGCGGGCCGCTGTGGGAAGGGATACTCTTTTCCTTTTTATTGGCAGCGTTTGTTAGAGTCACACACGCTAAATATAGCCCAGTAGCCAGCCTGAAAGTCGGGGAAGGAAATCGAAGCTTCTTGCGTGATTAAAGATGTCGTCTCAGGGAGCGAGGTCTCCGTCCAGCGACCGGCACTCGAGGACCCAAAAGAAAAGAAACAATAGGGTATGCTTAGGACGGTTTCCGCAATGAAAACAACAAGGGGGGGGGGAAGTGCACACCGTCACCAAACCCTAGACTCGTGCTGTGGCTATTGTGTAGGGGAATCAGTGCTTTTAGCTAGGTGCGCCCCTCACACGTGTCCAAAGCCCCTGTAAGATGGAAGAGCATACGCCCGTCACTTGCCTGCTTCCACGACCCCCATGGGCCGTGGCGAGGGGAGACCCAGTCTCCTTGGCTCCCAGGAGATCAGCGGTCCCGAGCGTGGTGCTCCTCGAGCTGTCTCTTTCGTTGTCTGCTCCCTCCCGATCCGGAGGTCGATACTCCTGGGTGGTCCCTCTACGCCAGGCGATGGTCTCGTCTCTCTCGTCTTCTTCTGGTCTCGTTCTCCACTCTTCACCGGCTTCCGTCTGCTCCCTCCAACTCTCGCTCTCTGCTCCCTCCTCGCTGTCGTCTGCTTTTGCGGGTACTTCCGCTCCGCGCCCGTCGTCCGCTAGACCGCTGCTTCCAGTTTCGGGTGGTTTGGCGGCGGCCATCTTGGGTTGGGCTCCGCCACTATCGGACGGTCGCACTCCATCACACTGCCCTCCCCTTGGGAATGGACGTTCGGGCCATTCAAGGACAGGATATCGGGAGAGGTAGTCAGCATTCGTCTGGAGTTTTCCAGGGAGGTGTACGGCCTCAAAGGTGAAGGGCTGTAATGAGAGAAACCAACGTAAAACCTTGGGGTTTGAGTCTTTATGGAGAGCTAACCAGGTGAGAGGAGCGTGGTCGGTCAGCAAAAGAAAAGAACGTCCCAAGAGGTAGTATTGGAGGGATTCCATCGCCCATTTGAGAGCGAGGCACTCTTTTTCGATAGTGGCGTACTTAAGTTCCCGAGGGAATAACTTCCTGCTGAGGTATAATAAGGGTCGTAGGTCTCCCATTTCATCTGGTTGGGATAAGACGGCCCCAAGGCCTCTTCCCGAGGCATCTGTTTGGAGGACAAATGTCTTCTGAAAGTCTGGACAGACTAGGACAGGGGCAGTACATAGGGCCCTTTTTAGTTGTTGAAAACTTTTTTCTTGGTAAGCAAACCAGGGGAGATGTTTTCCTGTGTGAGCTTTTGTCAAGAGGTCCGTGAGAGGACTGGCGATGTCAGAAAAGTGGGGTATGAACCTCCTGTAATATCCCACCATCCCCAGGAAGGAACGAACACTCTTTCTACAGGATGGTCGGGGTATGTTGGAGATGGCTTCTATTTAATTTACTTGAGGTCTAATACACCCTTCCTGTATGTCATACCCCAGGTATTCTATGTGGTTGGTGCCAAAAGTTGTCTTCTGTGGGTTGAGGGTAAGACCGGCTTGGTCTAATGTGTTTAGGATGGCCTCTAGATGTCGTATGTGGGTGTCCCAGTCAGGGCTATATATGACAATATAATCTAGGTAAGCAACAGCGAAGTGACGGTGCTGTGCCAATATAGTGTCCATCAAGCGTTGAAAAGTAGCGGGGGCCCCGTGGAGACCAAAGGGGAGTACTTTAAATTGATAGAGGCCGGAGGGTGTTGAGAAAGCCGTCTTTTCTCTGGCTGTGGGAGTCAACGGGATCTGTCAATAACCTTTTGTTAGGTCTATTGTGGACATCACTCGGGCTTCTCCTAATCTTTCAACTAATTTATCAACCCTCGGCATGGGATAGGCGTCGAATTGAGATACCGAGTTCACGCGGCGGAAGTCTATACAGAAGCGGATGCTGCCATCTGGTTTTGGTACAAGTACAATAGGTGAAGACCACTCGCTGTGTGAGGGCTCGATTATATCGGCCTTCAACATGTCTTGCACTTCCTGATTCACCTCCTTCCTCCGGGCCTCCGGGATACGATATGGCTTTAGCTTAACCGGCTGGGAGGTTTTTGTGATGATGTCATGTTCGACTAACGTGGTTCTCCCTGGTGTCCTTGACAGGACGGAGGAATATTTGGCACACAGGGACATGATCTGCTGTCTTTGGGTTTCTGTGACTTGGGGCCCTAGCTGTATGGGGGTTTCTTCCTCCAGTCGTCGGGGAGGAAAGGTTACCTCTAGCGGTCTGTCCACGGATATGTGGTGGATGGGTGCGTCTGAGGTTGATGCATCATTTTGGGGTTCCTCCCATGCTTTGAGAAGATTAACGTGATATATTTGACCCACATCACGTTTGTGTGGTACGTCTATTCTGTAAGTGACAGGAGTCACTTTTTGTAGGATTTTATAGGGGCCTTGCCATGTGGCGAGGAGTTTTTTATCGGACGTGGGTAGAAGGATAAGCACTCGATCCCCGGGTTTAAATTCTCTTAGCTTGGTATGGCGGTTATACAGTTGTTTTTGTCTCATTTGGGATTTTTTCAAGGTTGGTATGCACCTCTTCCCACAGGGTCGACAGGGTCTCTTTTAGGGAGGAGGAGTACTGAAGGAGGGTTTTCCCTTCATCTTCTTCTTCAGTCCACTGTTCTACTGCCATATCAAGGAGAGTTCTGGGGCGACGTCCGAACAGGAGTTCGAACGGAGAAAACCCGGTTGAACTTTGTTCGTGTGTCCTGATAGCAAATAGGACCAAAGGTAGTTGGCGGTCCCAGTCCCTACCGGCTCTGTCTATGCTTTTCCTCAGAATGGTCTTAATAGTCCGGTTCTACCGCTCCACCAGTCCGTCCGTTTGGGGATGGTACACTGACGTGCGTATTTGTTTAACTTTAAGCGTGGAGCATACCTGCTTCATTAACCGGGACATAAAAGGCGTCCCTTGATCCGTTAATAACTCCAGAGGAAACCCCACCTGGGAAAAAAATGACACCATGGCATGGCTAACAGCTGTGGTTGTGGTGGATGAGAGTGGTATAGCCTTGGGGTATCGAGTCGCATAATCCATGAGGACTAGTATGTACTGATGCCCTCGGGCGGACGGGACGAGAGGTCCAACCAAATCCATCCCTACTCTTTTGAATGGTACATCTATGATCGGGAGAGGTTGCAGTGGCGCTTTGGGTATAGCAGGGGCATTGACTAACTGACATCTGGGACAGGCTGCACAGTAGCGGGCTACCTCTTGATAGACCCCGGGCCAATAGAACCTAGGTAACATATACCGTAAGGTGTGTTCTTTGCCATAGTGTCCCCCTCCCGCTTGGCCATGTGCTAGACATAGCACCTGCTCCCTAAACGGACGTGGAACCAGCAGTTGTTCTTTTCGGTTACCCCGTTCATGGGAGACCCGGTACAGGAGCCCCTTATGAACCCAATAGAAGGGGCCTACCTTATCTGGCTGGTCTTCTTGGACCTGTTCCCAGGCGTTTTGAAGAGTGGGATCCTCTCTCTGGGCTGTTCGGAAACTCCGTCCGGATTCAGTAGGCGCTTCTGAGAAGGTAAAAATAGTTGGGGATAACACATGTTTTGTCTGTACATACCGGGCTCTTTCTCCTCTTTTCTCTCTGCGTGTTTTTGGAATTCTAGGGGACGTGACATGTATCTCGGCATTGTGGTACGGAGCATCGGTTAACCACGACAGCGGGGTTGGGGAGGGGGAGCTGGCCTGCAGGTATTCATGGAATCTAGGAAGATCTGTTCCCAATAGGACTGCTTCTGGGAGATTAGGAACCACCCCTACTTTCCTCAACATGGACTCTCCCTCTATGTCTAGCAGAATTTCTGCAAGGGGGTACAGTTTCTTTTCACCATGAACACAAGTCACTTGAATGGCTTCGTCGTCCCTAAGTTGGGAGTCCCTTATAAGGGTCCTATCGACCACGGTATGATGGCACCCTGTGTCTAGAAATGCGAGAACCAGTTTCCCGTTTATGTGTATTCTCTTCCTGTATCTTTCGGGGGTTTGTCCTGTCACCATGACCCTACCCCGGGTGTACCCTACCTCCATGGGCTTTGGAGGGGAAGGACGGGAAGGGCAGTGTCTCGCTATGTGTCCCCACTCGGCGCAGTGAAAACATTGTGGGCCTGGTGGGGTTGGACCGGGAGGAGTTGGTTTAGGTTGTGGCCTACTATATGATTGACTTCGGGGCTCAGGGAATGTCGGGGATGGTTTGCTTGGTACTTTTGGGGCTCCTAACTGGATCCTGTTTGAAGGGGCTTTAAACTCAGGAGAACGATGATACGCACAAGCCAGATCAACGGCAATGGCTACCGAGAGATTAGGATGTTGTCTAATCCAGGCCCTGGTATTATAGGGAAGAGCGTCCAAATATTGTTCCAGGTAGACTTTTTCTGTGATTTCATCTGGGGAGGCTGTGGTGGGTTGTAACCATCTATTACCCAGATCCCTGATACGGTAATATAGGGCCCTCGGGTTGTCGCCCACAGTCCATTTCTCCTTTCTAAACCGTGACCTGTAATATTACTGGTCGCAACCTAATCGTTCCAGGATAGCCCTTTTTATATCAACGTAACTGGTAACACCGGCTGGATTAGCAGCTTGGTATGCGGCCTGTAACTCGCCGGATAACAAAGGTGCGATATATTGTCCCCATCGCTCGGGTGGCCATGCAGCTGTGGATGCAACCCTTTCAAACATAACGAAGAAGTAGTCCGGGTCATCCCCTTGTTGAAATTTCTGGAGTACTGACCCTGGGACGTTGGGGTGTACTCGGGCACTTGCTATGGCATCCGTCAGATGCAGTACGGCCGTGTCCTGTACCTGCTGGTTTGTTGTTAATAGGACTGCTTGGTCCTTTAGGGCAGCCTGTAGAGCCTCTCTCTCTGTTTGTGCCTGTTTTGTTTGCTCCTCGAAGACAAGCTGCAAATGTCGCTGTCCTTCGGCTAACTGGGTGATGATGGTCTCCATTTCGGGGTTCAGTCTTTTTCCAGACTGTTAATATCCCACTTCTGACACCACTTTGTGATGGTTCCCCTGTTCTGGGCTCCCTCCTCCCCTCTTTGCCTGACAAAACAACGCGGGCCGCTGTGGGAAGGGATACTCTTTTCCTTTTTATTGGCAGCGTTTGTTAGAGTCACACACGCTAAATATAGCCCAGTAGCCAGTCTGAAAGTCGGGGAAGGAAATCGAAGCTTCTTGCGTGATTAAAGATGTCGTCTCAGGGAGCGAGGTCTCCGTCCAGCGACCGGCACTCGAGGACCCAAAAGAAAAGAAACAATACGGTATGCTTAGGACGGTTTCCACAACGAAAACAACAAAGGGGGGGAGAAGTGCACACCGTCACCAAACCCTGGACTCGTGCTGTGGCTATTGTGTAGGGGAATCAGTGCTTTTAGCTAGGTTCGCCCCTCACGCGTGTCCAAAGCCCCTGTAAGATGGAAGAGCATACGCCCGTCACTTGCCTTCTTCCACGACCCCCATGGGCCGTGGCGAGGGGAGACCCAGTCTCCTTGGCTCCCAGGAGATCAGCGGTCCCGAGCGCGGTGCTCCTCGGGCTGTCTCTTTCGTTGTCTGCTCCCTCCCGATCCGGAGGTCGATACTCCTGGGTGGTCCCTCTACGCCAGGCGACGGTCTCGTCTCTCTCGTCTTCTTCTGGTCTCGTTCTCCACTCTTCACCGGCTTCCGTCTGCTCCCTCCAACTCTCGCTCTCTGCTCCCTCCTCGCTGTCGTCTGCTTTTGCGGGTACTTCCGCTCCGCCCCCGTCGTCCGCTAGACCGCTGCCTCCAGTTCCGGGTGGTTTGGCGGCGGCCATCTTGGGTTGGGCTCCGCCACTATCGAACGGTCGCACTCCATCACAGGGTCACTGATTACACTACACAGAGTAGGAAACTCTAACGGCATCTCACAGAATGCCATATATTTCTCCTTCCCTAGTTCCTGTTGTTTAACCAGTTTTATAACAGTAAATGTAGCCAGAATATGACCCATAGCATGAGAGACAGTAAAATATCAGACTATTGCTGAGATCAAGGCCACCACCCACCTGGGCACCAAATGAAATTCCAACCTGAGCACTCCATTGCGTGCAATTCCTCAAACCAAATGATTTCTTTCAAAGCATGCCATAAATTTAATCGACTGCCCCCTTTAGCTCTGTAACTGAGTACAGGAATAACTTATGCATTAAGTGCTTCGAAGGAGCTGTTCTTGTCCTGACCAAAATCTCCTTTGTCGACCTCCTCAACCCCATGACTAATTGTTTTCCTTTAGCTCCTCAAAAGTCAAAACTCGCACCATTTCACTACTTTTCTTTAGCTGCCCCAGACCTTCTCATCACCAGTTTCCATTGGCTTTGGAACTTTCCTTTAGCCTTCCAGAACTCCTCCACCACAGCCCCCATGACTCCCTCTCTCCCTGCCTTTAGCTGTCCCTAGTGGTTGTATGTCTTAAGCCCATTCTACCCCAAACGTCACTGCTTCCCTCTGCTGTCCCTTGAGGTCCTCTGCTCCAATCCCTCCCCCTCAGATGATGCTCCTTCCTTTTACTTGAGCCAGAGCTCACCTGTCATTACCCCAATTTCTCCTCAAATCTCAGAGTTTCCGTGTAACTACGGTCCCAGCCTCAGTACTCTTAGGCTCCTCTTTCCCAATGCACCACCAGACTTCAATGCATCCCTTTAACCTGCCCCAGAGCTTCTCTGCCCTAATCCTAATCCTAATCCTAATCCCCTCACAATTCATGGCTTCCCTCCAGCCGCCCAGAGCACCAGGCCTGCCCAGTGCGGCGTATGACACGTGGAACCAATGGGATCTCTCACCGCCCATTCACTGCGCCACAGTAAACAATTGCCTGCACTACAGAGAATGAAGTGGGCTTGCACAGGTTATTGGACAACTTCAGAGATACCAACTTGTCTAGTTGCCCTTTAGATTCTGGTTCTTGCAGTGTTATTTTCTTCATACAAATTAAACCTTGTGTCCCTGAATGCAAGGAAAATATAGGCATGGCGCACTCTGCATTGCACTGCTTTTCTGCTCACGATTACGTGTCACTTAAACTGTCAGAGGAGCCATGCACACATCACATGTGGGTACACAGCAACTATAGAAATGTCAGACATGCTCGGAGACGATGTGGCAGCTGTGGCGCTCCTTCAACCCATGGCCACCCCATCTCAACTTCTCTGCTTCCCTTTATCTGCCCTGAGCGACTTCCCCGCACCCTTCTCCATAATCTCACTACTTCGCTTTATGTTGCACCCCAGCCACCATTATTTGCTTTTGTGACTTCACTGCTTCCCATTAGCTGCCCCTGTTCCTCCATGACCTTGCTGCTTCCCTTTAGCTGCCCCCTAGATACCACCCATTCCTCCATGACCTCGATGCTTCCCTTTAGCTGCCCCTGGATACCCCCCATTCCTCCGTGACCTCACTGCTTCCGGTTGGCTGCCCCAAGAGACCCCCATGCCCCCCTGACCTCGCTGCTTCCCTTTAGCTGCCCCAAGAGACCCCCAATCCTTCTGTCACCTCACTGCTTCCCTTTAGCTGCCCCTACAGACCCCCCCTTCCGCCTAAATAACCTCACATCTTTTCTTAAGGTGCGCTTGTATCACCACTCCAACAAGACCTCACTGCTTCCCTTTAGCCACCTAAAATGACACCTTTCCCTGCTCCCCCATGACCTCACTTCTTTTAGCTCCCCTAGAGACCCCCCACTCCTACGAGACCTCATTGCTACCTTTTAGCTGTTCCTTGAGGCCTCCCTGGCTTAGACCTCACTGCTTCCCTTTAGCTGCCCCTAGAGACTTCCTCCTCCTCTGTGACCTCTCTGCTTACTTTTAGCTGCCCGAGAGACTTCCCCTCCTTTGTGACCTCCCTGCTTCCCTTTAGCTGCCCCTATAGACTTCCCCTCCTCTGTGACCTCTCTGCTTCCCTTTAGCTGCCCCTAGAGACTTCCCCCTCCTCTGTGACCTCGCTGCTTCCTTTTAGCTGCCCGAGAGACTTTCCATCCTCTGTTAGCTCCCCCTGGAGACCACCCTGCTCTTCCGTGACCTCTCGTTATGTGCGCCGAACCCCTTGGTCCAGTCCTCCCTCGGACTTCATTCCGTTTTTCTATCCGACCCACCATTTGCTTCCTCTGAGGGTGGGGAGTGTGCATGAACAGGCTGGTTTATGGAGCGCTGAAACTAAAATTTATTCCAAGAGTGGGAGCTGATGGCTTTCGAAAGTGATTGCCTGTGACATCCATTAGTGGCGCTTTCAGGATTAAAAAGGGAAGCGGAAAAAGCATGCAGAAATACTGCAGAAAAACTGGTTGCACGCAGGGCCTGCCTGCCACGCTGACACTGAATCGTGACACCTCTTGCCGAGTTAATTACCTTGTCTCAAAAAATTAAATATTTTTTTTGTTTCTAATTAAGCACTCACGGCAGCCAGGGTATTTTTGAACGCTGACACTGCCTCTCCCGCTGGTCACCGGCTCTCCCATATTGTCTAATTGCATTATGGTATCCATGGGAGAGCAAGAGAGTGGGGGCTCCAGAGAGCGGATCCTGACACCAGAGCTGATGAGGCGCCTGAGAAGGTCCCAGGAGTGACTGAGAGCCCCGCTGCTCACTGGAGGGATGGATGGACCTCTCCTTTATGATCATCAGACAATTGAGAGCCTTCCGCCAACACCGCAGATTATAACTTCATCTCTATTGATAAGGCACGCCGCTTCCAAACACCGAAAAGAGCTTTTCTGGAGCATCTCAGGGTGCAAAATGCATAATAATAGAACAATTAATTCCAAGAGCATCTGATAAATCTTCCTAACCTGGGGATTTAGTTATAAACATCAGAGACTCTGACAGACTTTGTTGAAGGGTGGCCCCATCCATAGGAAACCCAGACACATGTTCCGTAACTGAGGGTGTGGTGGTCCTCACCAACGACTACACTGAGGCCAGTACCTTCCTTGAGACATTTGATAGAACTTAAACTAATGGTGATGCTCCCCTGAAGAGTTTTTAGAGGATTTCATGCCTCGAAGGTGTAAACTTCCTAAGAAGTTTTAACTATTTTTCTAAACAAGGATTGGTACGTTCATGTGGACTTTGAGACTTTATTGAGATAATCAAGATACCTTGATTAACTTTCTTAAACTGATTGTGACAGCTTCTGTAGACCTTTTACAGACTTGCCTAACCGGGGGTGGTGCTGTCTTGGCTAAATTTGACACACTTTCCTGAACTAAGTGAAGTACCTTTCTGAGTAGCTTTGCTTTACACACTAAACTGAGGTGAAACCGTCCTGTTGACCTTTGTTAGACTTTCCGAACCTGGCAGTGGTACCATTCCAGGGAGAGTTTGTAGAATGTCCTAACCTAAGAGTGATGCTCTCCAGAAGAGCTCTCAGAGTCTTTGATGAGCTGAGGGTGGCACCTCCCCACAGACACTTGGAAGACTCTCCTACATTAAGCGTGATTCTATCCTGAGCAACTCAGACCAGGAGCGGCCCGTGGAGGTAAGAGCAGTGGGGTAGGGTTGGAGGGACTCAACAGACGATGACGAGGGAAAATTAATTATTTATTTAATTTTCCCTCGTCGTCTGTCTGGTCCTCCCACACCCAGTCCCATCGCTCTTACCTGCACGGGCAGCTCCGGACCCTGACATATGTTCCTTAACTGAGAGTGTAGAGGTTCTGTCAAACTTTGAGAGTCTTTCTATGCTGACGCTAGTACCTTCCTGAAGACCTTTGGTAGACTTTCCTAAAATATGGAAGGGTGTGCAGAGTCTTTTTAATGAAGAAGCGGGATGCCGCTCTGAAGAACTTTCAGGTATCTTTCTGAGAGTTTTGCAGAATTGTTCTGAAAACAGAAGAAATTATACTCTGCCCAGCTCTAAAAAGTTGATATCATTATTCCTAAAGGTGTTCATGCACTTTCCTCAACTAAGCAAGGCACTTGATTTACTTTCTTAAACTGAGGGTGATACCTTCCTGTTGATCTTTGATAGACTTTCATAACCTGGGCATGGTACCATCTCGAGGAGATTTTATAGACTTTGATAAACTAAGGGTGGAGCTTACTAAAGATTTTTCAGAGGCTTTAATAAACCTTCCTGGAGATGTTTGAGACTTTCCTAAAACAGAAGGCAATAAAATCCCACAGAGCTTTCAGAGACTGGGACCTGCCCGATGAGCTCTGAGAAACTTGTCTAAATGGAGAGTGTTGCTGGCCTGGGGAGATTTGATAAAAACCTTCTTAAATGATTGTGGTGCCATCAGGAAGAGCATCAATAGATATTTTCCACCTTATAATAGTGCCATTGTGAGAAGTTGTAATTCTCAAGATGTTTAACAATCTTTACTAAAGTGAGGGGGTAACATCATTTTGACAAGTTAGGATACAGCACCTTAAAACTACCATGCTGACAAGCTTTGATGTGCTATGGTCATGTGAGTGTGGTGGCACCCGTATAAAGGACTTTCATAAACTCTTAAAGTTTGGTTTTCAAATTACTTCTGACAAATGTGTATCCTAAATTCTGACTTGGATTTTGATTTGGATTGCATGCCAGGCATCTGCTAATTTTGTCGTCTAATCAACCAGGAGTAGGCATTTACAGATCTGCTCTGTAAACGTCTTAGTCTAGAAGCTAAATTTATTTCCTGTGTCTTTAAGCTGAGAACTTTCACACCTTCAGCCAATAAAGATAATTTCACCACATGAGATTTGTGAAGAACCAGTGGTGCTATTGAAACTGGCAGTGTCAAACAAATGTCAATATTTCCATCATAATATGGAATGAGGCCCAAGTAGGAACTTGTGTGGGCTTTCTTCTGACAAAAGAGATCGGATCACTGTCAATGATATGTAGAATAACTCGGACAGTTAAAAAATTGTTCTGGAGACAGAAGATAAAGTACTCTGTCCAGCTCCAAAAAGTTGATACTATTATTCCTAGACGTGTTCATGCACTTTATGTGGCACTCGGGAAATAAACAGCAGAAATCAATGCAGTGTGTAAATCAAATGATAGAAGAAGCAATCCATGGGCTTTGCAATAGAATGTAGTTGAGGATTTCCCCCAAAGTGCTTTGGACCATGAATCAGTCTGTGACTTGATGGCAGATAAAGAAAATCATATACTTAGATAAAATGTTTCTTTCCCCCATCGGAGCTGTTTCAATAATAAATAACACTAGTGGTCACTGGAGTTAACTGTTCTTTATCCATTGCCCATGGTCATCCTCAGAGACCTCTGGCGGCCCATCACCAGGTTCACTGAAATTATGTGGCAGGAGAGGGACAAATTATGTGGTAGGGTTCAGTAAATTATGTAGCAAGAAAAGCCAAATTATGCAGCGTAACGTGGCACATTTCGTAATAGTATTACTTCGCTGTTTCATAATTTTTAAATCAAGTAACACTCTGTGGGCATTGGCTGCACCTCATTAGTACCAGTTTAACATCTAAATATAGCAATAAGCAACAGAAAGGTAACCAGTCCAGCTTTGCAAAGGGCCTTCCACTGTGGGGTAACAAATGTCGTTGCATTTTCTGTAATTTCTGAACCGTTTAAGCTATGAAAAATGTGTTGTTGTTGTTAAAATCTGCAGATTATGCCGCAGATAATGGATTATGTGGCAAATACGGCAAATGTGGCAAATCTATAATTACGTGACTATCACCATGGCCGCACAATTGCATAATTCCAGTGGCCCTGCCTATCGCCCATCAACATCCTGACTGTGTGTATAAAGGCACTGGTCAGTTTAGCATTAACCATATGTGCACTACTAGTTACAAAAATGCATGCATCTTCCTTTGAAAGCAATACATCAAAACAGCAGCTACAGAACCGGAATTCATTACTGTTATGGCATCAAGCCAATATGACACTGTGGGCTCTGAAGAAGCATCTTCCATACAGGAAGGGCAGTTGTATCCGTCTTCCAAGGGTGTCTGATACTTCTTTACCTGAATGTTCAGTCATCTTCCTACCCAAGTGAAATAATTCTCCTTGAGGGCTCTCGTGACCTTTCTATTGGTTTCAACTAGCCCCTCCTTCCACTGTTTATATTAGGTATTGGTTCAAAGAAACTAGATTGTAAACATGTATAAAATGTAAATCCATCAGCAGAAATTCTGGAAGAATGTGAATGGAAGTAATCCAAAATATAAACAACAAAGGATTGTGGAATTTAGTGAACTAAGGTCCGATAAACTGACAAATCCCAACAGAGGCACACATTAAAGAAACACTACAGAGATACAGAGAAGTTTTAACCCTAATCTCTACCCTCCATCCTACAGCTCGCCAGCACATCAAGCAGGTAAACTATGCAACCTAACATACCCGTTTGCCAAATGTAGGCCTTGTGTTTCTTGTCCACAAGAGAAAACCACTTCTTGATGCTCGCCTCTCTGCTCTTACCTGTTCTTTAGGTAAGGGATCATATTGTTATTTCAAAAGTGTTCTAAAATACTGATTACCAAGTCACAATGAGATCCCAAATCTAGGTGTTCACCTAGTGATGTCATCCAGCTGAAGGTCCTTTCATTTAGCACTGCTGTCTGAAGATACCCCCGAGTGCAATAAACTGTTGTGGTACCTCCACTGGCACAGGGTTCCCCTGCTTCTGATTCATTAATAGTGTGCAAACTCAAATGATAGACTACCAGTTGTATACAATGCTTAGTTGCTTATTTGAATGATTTGAACGACATAAATATCAAGACAAATGGTCATGTTCAAGAATATATTCCAATTGTACAACCACCTAGTATTCTGGATGTAGTTGGAGACCAGGCTGTGAGAAGATTGAGCCCAAACATGTTGTTTTGATGATGGAGGGCATTGACATAATGCTTATCCGAGAACCGTCCACATTCAGAAAAGAAAATTGATAGCTCAATCTTTCTGAGTCAGGTTGAGCATAATCTGGAACTCCCCCTGGACACATAACACACCCCACAATACTTGGCAATATTTAAGAAAGTTCCCAAGCTCTTCTTGTTCCAAAGATACTTTCACTCAGGGTTTATCTAATTGTTTTACTTACATGTGACTCTCCTAATACTTGCTTCTTTGTTCTATATACTTTCTATAGTCACAATTCTTCCGCCTCACTTATAGTTACTCATTTCGTATGCATGTTTTTACATCCACTGTATTGCTTTCTCCTGTTTGTTGTAGGTCCCTTCGCAGTGGCATCAATACCGCCCCC
This sequence comes from Triturus cristatus, assembly GCF_964204655.1. Classification (NCBI taxonomy): domain Eukaryota; kingdom Metazoa; phylum Chordata; class Amphibia; order Caudata; family Salamandridae; genus Triturus; species Triturus cristatus. The sequence continues at coordinate 969,103,537 of NC_140580.1, forward strand.
TATTTAATCCCTGTGTTCCTTATATTATTCAGCCCGCACAGCATTTTGCATGTATGTTAACTTTTGTTTTAACTATACTGCAATTTATCACCATTGTTTCCTCCTCAATTTTCGAAATCGCTTAAATGTCCATGCACCATATTCATTCTATATATAAATTGCATAAATAAATGGATACAAGTTATTGCGATTGAACTATTTGGCAGACCAGCATTGTATAAAATAACCAATCACACTTGCATTTTGGATACTCCGCAAATTACTAAGAAAAATTCTTCCGGTGTGGAAATGTGCCCTTTTAGGGGCACACCGGTGCAGGGGTCACCCTTATCTTGTCCATGGGTCCTTAAACCAACAAAGAAGAGATTGGCACTGAAGCTGGAATTCAAATAAGAAGTTTATTAATCACTCATGAGTGGGACTACATCAATACAACACCCTCAGGCGGTGTAGGAGGCAGTACATGGAATATAGAAACCATGGGCCTTTTATACACAGTTTGTTGAAGAGTAAGCATTTAGACTCAAATAGAAGGTACAAGCATACACTAGAATAGCTATCGACTAACATGGGCAGATGGATATCACTTAGTCAGCAAAGTGGGAGGGGAGACAAAAATGCTTACATCAGTAAGACATAGTGGACAGTTACATTTTTTGCCAGGTGCATTCTAGCAGCTACAGGCCTTTTTTAGCACGTCTTGCTTTGGCTCAGTACAGAAGGAGTTAACTAAAGCTGATGACTCAAGCAGAATAGAAAAGCAGGCAACAGCGAAGACGGCAGAATCACAAGGCTAACAAAATAGATGCTGCAAACAAGATGGCTTCAGCTCATGCTAACAGCAATTATTTTCGATTTCCACAGACGGCCCTTTTAGCTTTAGCTGAAGACATCTCTATGATTTGGAAGGAGCATGGAAGATATCCTGGACATCAATCATCATTAACTCACTAATTTCTTGGTCTGTTACTAGTCGGGCATTTACATTCTTGACATTTTGTTTAGCTGGTATACATGAGGTACAGTTAGAAGCACAAAGGGAACAGAGAATCGGGCCACATTGGATACATAGGCAACAGGTGAAAAGGATCGCAACAAATATACATAGAGCTGACAATAGTTTCCAGCCCCATACAGTAAACATAGTCCATAGCCATCCAGTCAAAGTCCACGTTCCTGAATCCTGATGGATTTGAGTGACTATCTTGTGCAGCTTAGAAATTGCCTCATAAGCTGAAGGGGCGTGGTCAGGGATGTGGACACAACAACTGCTTCCGATGATGCGGCATGCTCCACCACGGTCGGCCAGGACGACGTCGAGGACCAGCCTGTTTTGGAGCGCCACAATTCTCACTATTTGTAGATCTTCCGTGATATTTCCAAGTGCCATGGCTCTCTGATTAGTTACAGCCTCTACAACACGTGTCAAGCGCCTGATCTTTCTGCTGTTTAAGGCCGCACCAACAAAGAAGAATAGCCCCAAATTAAAGTCAACGTACTGCTGCAGTGAAGTATTATTCTGATCCACCTCATCATGATTTATTGTCCTCTTAAATCGGCTCTTAGAAATGTCATTATACAGTTTATAGTCTTTGTGGTAGGATGCAGGTGCTAAGAACACAGGTGGTAGAAAAAAGGACACATAACAGCTACCTGATCACCCAATAGGTAAGTGGTAATAACCTTTACTTACACAAATGAAATAGGTGTTATGTGATGACAAAAAACTACTATTGTTCATTCCAGTAACATTTAACACCATAGTACAGTCACTTTTTCCCACAGGAATACTGCCAATACTGCTCACACAAAGGTCTGCTTGAGCTCTAGTAACAGCTATAATAGGAGGTCCATTACCTTTGACAGTTCGAGTGTTAGGTAAAACATAGTGTGTGTTGGAATTTCCTCGGCAATACTCCTTCATTTCCCATGCAGTTCCTTTAGCTTGTGGATCTCCTTCCTCATCAGGGTAACAAGCTCTGTTAAGTTGGGCATTCAGTCCACCTACATCAGTATAAGTAATGTTAGCAATTTCAGAAGCCCATAGCAGCGCAAACCAGGCTTTGCAGGAGCCATTGTGTGAAAACGGCAGAGGAATGAAAGGCGTTCCTCCCTTTTTCTGATGAGCTGGCATCATTCCACACACCCAACAGTTGGTAATGTTCGTAGTATTATGGGTGTGATGCAACATTTGAATGAACGTATTGTTGAGATAGGACATTCTGTGCTTCTGCTTATAGGGAAGAGTGAAATAATGGTGCTCAATGGGGACAGGAGTAGTAGCAATCAGTACATTTCGTGCAGGAGCTACTCCCTCTACAACCCATGTTATTGTAGCAATCAGAACAATATCTGAAGTGAGTCCAATAATGAACATACTCTTTCGATCACAGATTCTTGCAGCAATTGATTTCTTCTCCGCAGACATGTTCATCTTGCCATTGAACAACAGAACAGATGGTGCCCTAAAGTCCTGGGCAGACGTTGGTTTCTTCGCTGAGGTTGAGACGAGTAGCCACTAAAAGAGTACCCCCCTTTGTAACTCAGTCTTTCACTACCCAGGACAGTGGCTCAAACAGTCTTTTTCAGCAACTAAGTGTCTCTCTTCCGGGGTCGCAGCTGATATCGAGATGTACCAGGGATCGTGTGGTCCGGGAAGACTTCCTCAGGTCCTTCAGGTGACGTGGCTTGTCCTTTCTCTGTGTCCAGGATGTCGCCAGGATCTGCCAACACAGCTGGGCTCACTAGGTCCTGCAACACGTTCCGACAATGGGTTGCGTGCTTCCAGTTCTTCCGGGTGGTCACTCACACTGCAGTCCTGGTAGCCAAAAGGACTTGCTCCGGGCTGCGCCACTGAGCTGGTTCTCTGGAAGGACTTCATTAGTACAAAGTCCCCAGGCCGTAGATTATGGCCCTCACCCTGCAAACTGTCTGGAAGAGTCTCCCAAACCTGTTGATAAATAGAAGACAAACTGTCGGTCAACTGGGACAAATAGTCGTAAATCAATACATAAGGTACATCAGGTATAGGGCGTGGCTTAGGAATCCCCCAAATATTCATTGGCCTTCCAAAAACCACCTCATACGGTGTGAGGCCAGATCGTGTATTTGGTATCGATCTAATAGATAGCAACACTAATGGCAGTGCATCAGGCCATTTTAAAGATGTGGAAGCTTGTATTTTGGCCAATTGTAGTTTGAGGGTAGAGTTGTAACGTTACACTAGCCCTGCTGATTGTGGGTGAAAAGCAGCATGGAACTTCTGCTTCATTCCCAATCCTTTCATGAGGTAATCAACAACTTGCCCAATGAAATGGGGTCCGTTGTCATTCCACAAAACTCGCCAAACGCCAAATCTGGGGAAAAACTCCTTTAGGAGCACTTTTCCATTGGTAGTAAGAGCTGTATTATCTTTCATAGCGTATGCCTCAATCCATTTACTAAAGGCACAAACCCCTACTAGGACATACTTCAGATTATTACAGCGTTCAAGCTGGATGTAATCCATTTGCAGGACCTCAAAAGGTGCAGTAGGTATGGCAAACCCTCCTGCTGGAGTACGTGTTCCCTTTCCAGGATTATACTGGAGACAAATCAGACAAGACTGGATTATCTTTTTAGCTGTGCCGGCAGTATTTGGGTGATCCCAAACTTGCATAAGTTGCTATGTCATTGAGGATGCTCCAACATGTGCCGGCCCATGTGCCATGTGAATCATAGGATGTAAATAGGCTGTGGGTAATTTCCATTTTGTCATTTCTTTATTCCTCCAACAGCCCTCATCATCCAATGTTTCCTCCTTAGACCATTGGTCTAATTCATCAACAGAAGCAGATTGTTGCATATTCAGTACCTCTTGTCTGGCATCATACCAACGTTCAGCCTGTGACTTAACTACATACATGGGTGTAGTACTTCTCTGCATTGCAGTCTCACGAGCTGTGTGATCCGCAAAGGCATTGCCTTTTCCTATTTTATCAGTCACTTTCTTGTGTGCACTACACTTAACAGTTGCCACTTTCTTAGGATATGTCAAGGCAGTAAGGAGATTGTGTACTAATTCCCCATGCACTATTTGTGTCCCATGTGAAGTAAGAAAGCCTCTTTCCTTCTAGAGTTGCCCAAAACCATGAGCCGCTCCAAAGCATATCGGCTATCGGTGTAGATGTTAACAAGTAGATCTGTACTAAGCTCACATGCTCTTGTCAGTGCTATCAAGTCGGCAGCTTGAGGTGACTTCTGTGGAATGCGAGCTGTCTCAACTACTGTCTAAAGTGTTGTAATTGCATAAACAGCAGATGTTGTACCATCAGGCAACTCCAAACAGGACCCATCAACCCACAGTCCCCCATCAACACTAGAAAGGGGCGTATCTTGTAGGTCAACACGACCCTTTGTTTGTTCTTCAGTAAGGGATATACAGTCATGTAACTCTTGTGACTGAGACTGAGTGGCTGGAAATGGCAATAATGTAGCAGGATTCAAAGTCGAACATCTTTTCAGTGTGATATGAGGAGCCAAAAGTGTCAATTAATATCCTGTCAAGCAGGCACTAGTCAAATGTTGGGTTTTCGTTTGATTTAAAAGAGCATCGACTGAATGAGGTACTAGCACAAGCAATCTATGTGACAAGACTATTCCCTCACTCTGATGTATGGACAAAGCCGTTGCCGCTACCACTCGAAAACACCCAGGCAGCGCACAAGCGACTGGATCAAGGACAGCTGAGAAATATGCACAAGGACGCTGCTTATCACCGTGTGTCTGTGTTAAAACCGACAGAGCACAACCGTCCCTCTCGTGTACATAGAGTGTGATGGCCTTAGTGTAGTCTGGAGTTTCTAATACTAGTGCAGAACAAAGAGCCTGACGTAACTGTTGGAAAGCATGCTGGCATTCAGTAGTCCATAGGAGAGGCATCGGAGTGTCTTTAGTCAAAAGGGCCAACAAGGGTTTAACAATGTGAGAAAAGCTAGGGGTGCACTGCCTACAAAAAGAAGTAAGGCCAATCGGTGCACGAACATCCTTCAGAGTACGGGGCACAGGTGTGTCTAAAATAGCTTTAAGGCGGTCTGATGAGAGTGCACGTCCCTCCTTAGATAGGAGGTGACTTAAGTAGGTAACCTGCTGTCTACAATATTGCAATTGCTTCCGAGAGACTTTGTGATGATGAGATGCAAGAAATGATAGCAATAATAGTGTTCCTTCTTCACACTGTTCAGGGGTATCAGCAGCCAACAAAGAGTCATCGACATATTGAATGAGAGCCACCCCTTTTGGCAAAGGGAAAGAATCAAGCTGCCTTTTCAATGCCTGGCTATACATGCTAGGACTCTCTGTACACCCTTGTGGAGCCTACAAAATCTGAAAGATCAATTATTCAAAGTGAAGCCGAGCAAATAACGGCTGTCAGGATGAATAGGTATTGAGAAAAATAAATTTTCAAATCGATTACAAATCGATAAACTTTAGTTTCAGTATCTTTTTTTCAAAATAGGAAGAATAGGGCTATTACAGGTATTGTAAGGGACTTCTTCCACAACCCCCACCTTAATAAAATCCTGAACATTGTGTATCAATGCTTCCTCGCCTTCCCGAGATATTTTATATTGGGGCAGTCGAGGCAAAGAAGCACCTTCTTTTACTTGAATATGTACTGTTGGGATAACCATTTGTCCCACATCAGTGTCTGATGTAGCCCACAAAGTACTAGGTAAAGATGCCAAAGCTATATCCTCTTTAATAAGACAAGACCTCTCAACCATTGGATAGTTCCCTCTGGGAAACAACGTATTGTAGCACGAAAATGTTTAAGCATATTGATACCCACAATGTTATCTGGCGTGTTAGGGGAAAGCAGAAATGGACATGTTGCAGTGAAAATATCAAGACTAAATGCAAGTGGCTGTGACAGTGGGCTAAGGGAAGGTGTCCCATCGAATCCTATCGATGTTATCATTGTGCAAGACAGGGGAGCTCTAGGAACCAATTGTTTAGACAGAGCACTATGAGTAGCTCCTGTATCAACCAGAAACCGATCAGTAGAATCCAAGACGTTTGCATCGACATAGGGACCCTTCTGATCTACTGGGACCTCAACTGGTTCCTTACCCCATCCTAGGCATTCCTATGCATAATCGGAATCCTTAGGACCATCAGCCAAATAATCAGACATTTGGTATTGGGTTTGTCTATCAAAAGTATTAAAAGAATTTGGATTGTGTTCAACTGCCTCAATTCTGGTACGATTATCCATTCCTCCCCTATTTCCTGTGTTCCCTGGGCGGCCTCTCATACTTCCTCTACTCCGCTGATACTGCTGACCTCGCAAATGGGGCACTCAGAACGCCAATGTCCAATTTCTTTACAATAAGCACACTGATCAGAAGACAAAGTTGCTCGAGGAAAAGGGGGTACACCAGGGCGATACATCACACGTCCACCTCTACCACCACCTCTAAATGAGGGACCATAGATTTGAGCCAACATAGCTTTCGCTTTTAGATCCTTAAACTTTTTATCCTCCTTGCCTTTTGTTTCCAATTCCTGTCGCTCGTAATACTGAGCCATAGTCAAAAGGGAGATGAGGGAAGACGTGGTCCATGAACTCTCGCTGGCCTTTAGGTGACTAGCTATTTCTGGCACCATGTTAGTGACAAATTTGTCGACGAACAGATGCTTACCCGTGTCAACTGGCAACGACTGTCCACTAAAGTCATGGAATGTTTCTTCAAATCACGTAAAGTAATCAGAAACTGACTCATCCACTTTCTGCTTACAAGACGCTAATATAGTCCAATCTATTTTCTTAGGGGGTATAAAAGTTTTCTACTTAGTTACAATAGCTTTAGGAAGATCTAATATCACCGTTGCGGTTTCTGCACAGGCTCTCTAGCAGCATCTATTCCCTCTAATTGCACCCAGGTATCACCATAGGCTACATTATCATCTACCTTCCGAATTTATCTCCACATATCAGGGGGTAAAATAAGTCCAAAAAACATGTCGATATCAGGCAACGTCAGAGTGCAGGAGGTAATAGCTCCTTCTTCTTCTTCATAAAAAGCGGCCGGATTTTTTCGTGGATCAGGAAAAGCAGCTTTAAGAGCCATAACGTTTGCTCTACTCCAAGGGGTATAGACCCAATTATAAATAAAATATCCCTTTGCATTATCTGAAGTTTCATCGTCACTTGTTCCTGCTCCCTTTGGAGGAACATACAAAGGCGCAGCTTCACACATCGGTTTTACAGTAACTACAGTATCACTAGCGTCTTTATCTGTCCCTGTAGCTCCTTCTTGTCGTGCTGGGATCTGAACTGTTTGTTCAGCTGTAGCTTTACCAGCTGCTTTTTTCTCCTCTCACAGACAGAATGCCACAGTTCGCATTTTAACCACTCGCCTAATTAGATCGGGCACCTGTAAAGAAAGAAAGGCGCCATCACTTGATTGATTGATGTGGAGCTTATATAGCGCAACTATCGCCCTACGGGCATCTTGGCGCTTTTGACTAAAGACATCATCAGAAGGTGACAGAGGGAGAGTCAGGAAGAAAAACCTGCCTAGATTAAGCTTTAGGATATAACCAGGTCTTAAGTCCCTTACGAAATTCAAGTAGGGATTTACACTGTCGCAGGTTCGCAGGGAGCTTGTTCCACAGGCCGGATGCTAATATGCTGAAGGATCTTCCGCCTACCCTAGTGCGCTTGAATCTCGGAATCACCAAAAGATCAGCTGTAGAAGAGTAGAGTTGCCTGCTTGGTAGGTATCGGGCAAACTTATCCTGTAGAGGGGCTGGGCCCAGTCCATGTATTGCTCTAAAAGTTAGGCATAAGGACTTAAAGACGACCCTTTCCCCCACAGGAAGCCAATGTAGGTCCCTTAGTGCTCTGGCCGACGAGGACAGCGTCGCCTATCAAGCACTAGCTTGGCTGCGGCTGACTGAATCCTCAGCAGTCCTTGGAGGATATACTGCGGAGCCCCCAGATAGAGGGAGTTGCAGTAGTCAAGTCTGCTTAATACCGTGCTGCGTACCACTGTAGCTCGCGACTCCCTAGGGAGCAGGGGAAGGATACTCCGAAGTAGCCGCAGCAGGGCAAAGCAGACATTGGCAGTCTTACCTGCCTGAGACACCATCTGGAGGTCGTCATCGATGATTACCCCAAGGTTGCGAACCTTCCTAACTGGTGTTAGGGGTCCTTCCTCCGGTGTGAGACGGAAATCGGGAGGGAGGTATTTGGGGATCCTAAATGGCGAACAGAAGACCACCTCAGTTTTACCGCTATTAAACTGAAGAGAGTTCCTTCTGAGCCAATTCGTAGTCTGGTTCATGCACTGATGGAAGCGGTCCATGGATAGCGCATCATCCCCCTCTAAAGAGAAGGCCAGTTGCGTATCGTCAGCGTAGTTCACCACGCTGACTCCAAAAGATTTAATCAACGGGAACAGGGGCCGCAGGTAGATGTTAAAAAGGATGGGACTAATAGCGGACCCCTGCGGCACCCCGTACGCAACTGGAGATCTTCTAGAGGAGAACGATGGCAGGGTGACGACCTGCTGTCTGTCTTCTAGGTAAGAATGAAACCATTGCAGCGCTCTGCCCTTCACGCCTAACTGCCTCAGCCTCTCTAACAGGACTGGGTGGCTCACCGTATCGAATGCTGCCGACATATCAAGAAGCACCAGAATCATAGCATTCCCGTTGTCGGCACGCATTCGAAGGTGGTCCAGCATGGTGGTTAATGCTGTTTCGGTTCCGTGGCCAGGACGGAAACCAAACTGGTCCCTGTCTAGCAGAGAGTTCTCCTCCAGAAACTGAGACAGAGTCTTACTCACAGACTTTTCCAGTATTTTTACCGGGTAAGGCAAAAGAGAAATGGGCCTGAAGTTAGCTGGCACCAGAGGGTCCAGGTTCGGTTTTTTTATCAGTGGGGTTACCACTGCTAATTTCCAGCAGCCAGGAACAGATCCGGCCGTCAGGGATTGATTACAGATCAGCCTTAACCAGGGGAAAGTGTTACGTCCATAAAGCTTCCACATCTTATGGGGAAGAGGATCTAAGGGCGAGCCAGACGACACACTTTCAGTCAAAGTGTCAAAAACTTCATGAGAGAGAGGTTGAAAACTGTCCAGGATAGCAGTTGGTTTTTGATCTCCGTCAGCCAGGCTGATTATTTCCTCAGGACTGTCCTGGATGTTGTCCTGCAAATTGTTCACAATGTTAGAGATCTTCTCCTGAAAGAAGGAGGCGATTTCGCTACACAGAGTTTGCGAGGGGGCGACTCTGTTATTCATGCAGTCTGGGTTGGAAAGGTCTCGAACGATCTTAAAGAGGGCTTTGGACCCGTTAGAAGCCTGGGTGATAGAGTTAGCGTAGAAATCTGCCTTAGATCTCAGAATGAGGGATTTATATTGCAGTTGTACTAGTCTTAGATTTTTTCTGTCTTCTTCAAAGTAATTTCTTCTCCATTTCCTCTCTGCTTGTCTGCGAGAGAGTCTAAGATGATGTAATTTCTCATTGTACCAGGGCGCTGATCTTTTCCTTACCCTCTTTAGAGATTTTATAGGGATATGGTGGTCTAATAACTTGGTAATGTGTTCCGTGAAAGACCTATAGTTATCCTCCACGGGCTTATTGGAGGAGAAAAGATTGACATCAAAGGATGTAGTTATAGAATCAGAAATTATATCAGAGGGCTCTAGATCACCAGAATGTTTTCTAAAACTGAGTATTACTTCCCAAGTAAAGGTCTCTACAAAATATAACTGCTCTAAATCTGTCCACTGTTGAACCATTGCTTTGAGTTCTGGGGTGGAGGCACTCCCACGAGCTGCCTTACGAGCCGCGTATCTAAGAATGGCCTTGCATTCAGTAGTTAAAGTAGAGCGAGTCTTCCGCCTGTCTTGCTTATCCATATCTTTCTCATCTGAAGCAAAATGGTCTGTTTCAGAAAGATCATCCTCAGGGGCAGAGTGAAACTTATACGGGGGGGGAGGTCGATCTAACAAAATAAAATCATCTTGAGGTCTATTAAGTATGGGATAAATGGGGCGCCTAATAGGGTACTGGCCAGGTACCTCTAAATGACGCTCCCTATCTTCTTTTTTCTATATTTCCTTCATCTCCTTATTTTTCAGTTCCAATGCTTTTTGATATATCGTTTCTCGCTGTTCTTTTGCTGCTATAGCTTCTTCTTTCCACACTCTCTCATGCATTTCTTTCTCCCACATTCATACACAATCAAACATATCTTGTCGACTCTTTCGTTTAAACAGACACTGCTCTACATACTGAATCTTTTTAAAATCAAGTGACCCATTTACTGGCCATTGTAGATCAGGATCCTTTTTTGTATATTTCTTCCACAGTGTACTATAGTTATGGAAGAAATACCATATTTATTATACATGTACCTATTAGGTGTCCCCTCTAGGGGAGCCGGCTGACTACTTCCTAAATCCATTTTGGTACCTCCAAGACAGCAACACAACATATGGAATGCGCTAGGAGCAGGCATGCTACCAAATTTGTAAAATATTACTTATCCCACATATATCAAAGTAGAGAAAAATCTCCACATTACCTGCCTTTATCTATTCCAACAGATAAACAAACAAATAAAACCAGAATCTTGGCCAAGCAAATCCAAAATCAAGAGTGCCGCTTCAGCGACCTTACCAAACAAAAGTCTCCAACCTCCAGCTGCCAATCTCTTGGTCGACCTAACAGTCACTGTGAAACTTGCGCCAAAGAAAATCTCAGTCGGAACCGGCCACCACCTGCAGGGTCAAATCGGGAAAACCAGAAAAGTCACTTTGGTCTGCAAAGACAAGGGTCTCCTCATGCAGGACGTCTCCTCAGCAAAATTCCATTCCTCCGTCAAGACCACTCCTTTGGGTGGCCGCGTCTCCGATGAGCGCCATGTTGGGCGCCAAACTGTGGAAATGTGCCTTATTAGGGGCACACCAGTGCAGGGGTCACCTTTATCTTGTCCACGGGTCCCTAAACCAACAAAGAAGAGATTGGCACTGAAGCTGGAATTCAAATAACAAGTTTATTAATCACTCGTGAGTGGGACCACATCAATACAACACACTCAGGCGCTGTAGGAGGAAGTACATGGAATACAGAAACCATGGGCCTTTTATACACAGTTTGTTGCAGAGTAAGCATGTAGATTCAAATAGAAGGTACAAGCATACACAGGAATAGCTATTGACTAACATGGGCAGATGGATATCACTTGGGCAGATGGATATCACTTAGTCAGCAAAGTGGGAGGGGAGACAAAACTGCTTACATCAGTAAGACATGGTGGACAGTTACATTTTTAGCCAGGTGCATTCTAGCAGCTACAGGTCTTTTTTAGCACCTCTTGCTTTGGCTCAGTACAGAAGGAGTTAACTAAAGCTGATGACTGAAGCAGAATAGAAAAGCAGGCAACAGTGAAGACGACAGAATCACAGGGCTAACAAAATGGATGCTGCAAACAAGATGGCTTCAGCTCATGCTAACAGCAATTATTTTAGATTTCCATACCGGTGCCTCTAGAATTGAATTGGCTGCCTGGTTTTTCATGCTGAGAAAAGTGTGCCAGGCATCAGGTAGAAAGGCGGAACAACTGGGTCCTTGGAGGTGTGGCACAGTGGCAGCAGCCTCAGCAGTCGCTATCAACACAGGTAGCAAACTCAGATTGCCCTCACTCAGATAGCCTTTATTGCAGTCAGAAGCCTAGCAAAAATGCCTTGAGCCCTGGTGAAAGCAAGAAATCGCCCCTTATACAGCTGTTGTGGCAAAACAATACAGCAATTATTAGGGTCCAATGAGCACCTCAGGGCATCAAGAAAATTATAATCTCTTCACATTTTCTGGTTTTCATTACAGATTCGTCCTGCCCCAACCCCAGCTCTACAAAAACATTTGGAAAACACTTCCAGAAAATTTCTGGCATTTTTCTGCCAATGTGGGCATCCTCTAATCATGCAATGTCGCTGCTGCAGCTTTCACCTACCCAGCCCTGGAGTGCATGTATTACAAGCATGGAGAACGCCTACCCTAGTGATCAGGTCTGGAGGTCTTATTGAGTAGAAGTGCTCTTGGATCCTGAATGGCACCGCAACACACTTTCATGATGCAGGCACCATTGTCTCCTATGAGTACAGGTGGTGTAGAGGCTGAACTGCAACCTGTTGCTGGGTTAGACATTTCGTCAATCAGAAGGAGAATTATGACAACTATGAGATGGCAGACCGAAGAACCTATCAGCAACCGGCACACCTGCAACAGGACTCCAGGCACATCTTATTGAAAAATAGTGGCGTTTCAGAAGAAATGGCACCCAGTAATCTCTAGTCATATGGGCAATGTGGGGCACTGACATCACGGTGATGGTGCCTGTCTGAAGCAATGACACCCATAAGCCATTTCGTGATGTCCATTCTGTGTTTATATTTTTCGTGTAACGACACACACAGCAAGGTATGCACTGTTTATTTTGTATGGCATATTGTTCTTGAAGAACTCACTGGAGGAAGTCTTTTTCTGCATTCAATTCCTCTTCTTGCTGGCATACTGTACAGCATTTATTCACCATTGTTTTCTGTTGTTTATCTAACTGGTTTGTTCTGACACCTCTGCATGACATTAGGTCAACAGGTGCTAATCATTATTCATGTAGCGGGTTATTGCTAGGATGGTAGAGTTATGTGAAGTTTTAGAAATATTAAATGTGATTTGTTATACTAACACTGACTTTGCAGTTTACATGATTTCCTATGCTAAAAATGCATGCACAACCTCCTAAATTTGAGGGTCAGCTAAATTCCTTTGGTCTCTACTAGGGATGCTGTCTGAGTTTCTATCGATTTGCAGAACATTTGAGACTATTTCACTTGAATTTGCTTATTTTGCATTGTTCCTGTAACTGAGAGTCATCATAAGCGCATTATGTATTTTAACTGGCTTAATGAGAATTACTACTACATTATACTTAAAATCTCAATAAAACCTTCATGGTTTTCTCTAAATTTCTGATCTCAAACTCCCATACAGAGTCAGCCCTTCCTTATTGGCGGTATTTTGAATGATATTTTTAATCTTAACACTATGGACACATTAAGTCATGTACTATGACGTTAACTCCGTCTCCGACTCATGCAATCCTGGTACACAACTGGCATGCAGATTTTCTAGGCGACAGTGCACCCAGAAAGGCCTGTATAGTGGTGTTTGGCATATGCACTTTAAAAGATTAAAGAACTTGCCGAATCTAACCAGAATCTATGGTATTTTTCCTCATGTTCCACTATCTCTCATGCTGGCCAGTCAGTTTATGCGTGCTACAACTGGTTCTTTTGTGTTTAACAATTGCTTTGTAACAATAATCATTCTCATCCAGTTTTATCATACAAAATTAATCAAAGACACACCAAACAATATACTTGTACCGACATATATATATGTTATATGAACTTCTTGTCAGAAATATGGCTGCTATACAATCAAATTTATAACAATAGACATTGAGAAGACATTTTTACCAAATCAAACAACATTTATTTTTAACATAAATAGTGACAGATTAAGGGAGTTAAGGGAGTATCCTTCAGCAAGGAAATCTCGACCTGGAGATTCGAGAGGTCCTTATTATTTAACAAAGAATATTGAACCACATAAAAGGCTGGATTCAGGAATTACTTGAAAGAAATAATGGCTCTGCTCAAATTGGGGTGGTCCGGGATGCCCTAAAGGCTTGTATACATGGGGAAATATTACAGTTTTCACTGAGGAAGAATAAAAAGGAAAACAACAGATCGTAGAGCTCCAAAATAAATTAGCAAGGGCCGAGGAAAAACTTATCAGGGCTGTTCAGCAGGATAGGGTAATAGAGCCGGTATAATTGAAGGTTGCATCGGTAAGAGCAGAAATCGACGCAATTTTGCCCGAAAAAGCCGCCTCCAAGTGGGCCGCTGCTAGAGAAAAGGTATATGAATTTAGCTAACAAATTGGCCACCAGCTAGCCCTGAGAACTAGACAGCACATTAAGAATAATTATATTTATTCCATCTGAGACCTGATTGTCAGGATAACGTCTGAGCCGGAAAAAATCAGATTCGCCTTCCATCAGTTTTACCAAGATCTGTATGCTGAGGAAGGTGTTGGCACTATAGCATCTAGACAAAAAGCCATTCACAATTTTTTAGACCCAATTCTGATATCTATTCTAAGCTCTGAAGATCGCAAATTCTTAGAAGGTTTCCCCTCCTGGGACGAGATTGCTATTGCTATAGCTAGCATACCAGATGGAAAGGCAGTGGGCACCGATCATATCCCGGTGGAGTTTTATAAAGTATTCATAGATCAGATCAATAATATATTTAAATCAATTCATTTCAAATTTCACTTTAATCTGTTTTCGTTTTCGTATAAAAAACCATAAAAGAAAGATACACAGATATATAATACACTTATTTAAATTAATTCATCATAAGGTACCGCCCATCATATTATATTCTATTTCATTTCCACGTATTCCCATTAAAAAACTTTCTCCATATAAAAATTACATTCTAAAAGCAGTTTATATAATTTATGTACATTCCTAAAAATCATATATGTTTCCTAAATTTAATTACAGCTTTTAAAAATAGTGCAATATTTCTTGCATACCATTCATTTTCCAAAAATTGGAGTGCAAGGTAGGCCGGCTGACATTGCCTCAAACCCCAAATTTTTAAGATTGGAAGGATCCACCTTTTTCTGTATTCCCCATAATATTTTCAAAATAAAACAATATGGATTGTCGTTTGGGGTGCTACCCCGTCACAGGGGCAGGGTCCTAGATTTTTTGACCAATCGTTTATTGTGGGGAATGAAACTAGGTGGTAGAAAGAATCTAGTCTGAAATGAACCAATACAAATCTATCATAACCAGTTCCCCGATAGGTCAGATACGGTTAAATTTTTGCAGACAATAGGATCATCTGATTTTGGCGGACTGACGACTTAAGGGCTTCACTTTCAAATCTAAGTTCTTCCAGGTGTGCCATGCATTGTTTTTTAAAATCCTTCCTAGAGATATTATTCATCTTTAACGGGTCAATAAAAAATTCGGGGTGTCCTAGGTCCATCATGAAATCTTTGATGTACTTCAGCCATCTAATAGCTAGGTCTTGCTCTAATTTAAGGGAATCTCTTATAACACTCTGAATAAAAGTTATTTTTAATGAGGTCCAAATTAAGGGTGGGTGCAGTGCTCCGCTCCGCTCCGCAGGCGCATTTCTCGGGAGAAATGCGCATGCGCAGGTGCCCGCGCATTTGTGAGGAAGAAGGTAGCGAGGAATCAGGAAGATGGAGCCTCGGGACGCGGCAGCTCAGGTAAGTAATTTTCTTTATTTTTAACTTTCTAAGTAATTTTAAAATGAGGATGGGAGGGAGGCGGGTGGCGCGTAGTGGGGCTACGCGGAGTGTGCGGGTGCGCGTAGATTTGGGCACACTCCGTGATGCTCCGCGTAGCCCCACTACGCCCACTATGCCCACTACGCCCAGGGTTAGTTCAAATACGGTGCCACATTAAAAGTGGCTGGACCACTATTTTGTCGGTTAAATATTGCAGCCCCAGCTCTGTGTGACAGACAAAAGTTGAGGTGGATCGTGGAACTGCCAATACATAGCGAATAAAAGCGTTTTCAACTTTCTGTAACTCTGATATATTACAATATCCCAGATCCCTGCCCCATATATGACCACACTGACGCACTTGGCCTGATAGATCTTTAGTAATTCCAATGGCGTCCTTTTACCTAATTTCTGTGCGAAATTCATGAGAGCAGTTGTAGTCTTCATAAATAAAAGTTTCTTAGCCCTTATGGCCTGTTTCCAGGAACCTTTGTTATCCATGAGGATGCCCAAATATGGATATGTTTTTGTACTTTCTAATTTATTGTTACCAATAAAAATAGTTTTCTCCTTCCTGGTGACCTTCCCACAAGTCATTATATAGGTTTTTGTAGCATTTATCTTTAATTCTAGGCTCTCCATATACTCATTATATTTATGTAATGCCCGCTGCAGTTCTAAAGGTGTTTTGGCCATTATCACTGCGTCATCGGCGAGTAGGGTGGGTATAGGACGATTTTGTATCTGAGGCAGGTCCTGACACCCCACAAGCATCTCCTGTTCGAGACCGTTTGTATACAAAGTAAACAAAAAGGGTGCCAGGACACAGCCCTGTCTCATCCCTCTCTCTACTGCAAAAGGAGCTGTATGTTCCCCATTTGGTCCGAACCTTACCCTGGCTCTGCCATCAGAACATAGCCTCTTACAGCTTGGATTAGGGCTGGTTCGACTCCCATCGCTTCGAGGATCTGCCACAATTTCTTGTGGGATACACAGTCGAAAGCGGTGGAGAGGTCGACAAAAGCCAAGTACAGTTTCCCTTTTTTTGCCTTTGTATATTTTTCTATCAAAATTGTTAAGTTTAGGGCCTGTTCTATTGTTCCCAAACCTTCCCTAAATCCAAATTGCAGGTCGGTCAATACATTGTTATCTTCAGCCCATTCCTGGAGGAGGTTTAAAATAATGCGGCCCAACACCTTTCCCACCGAATCTAATAAGGAAATCGGCTGATAAGATATGGGATTTTGTCTATCGCCTTTCTTAAAGTTTGGGACCATTAATGATTCGGACCAGGATCGATCCTTCTAGTCCAACTTTGCACGCTGCTGCAAGTCTCTGTTTTATTAGGGGTGCCCAGAGCTCCAAGTTCTGTTTGAATATATCTATGGGCCCCCCATCAGGTCCCGGTGTCTTCCCGCCCTTACTGGCTTTCAATGCAAGTTCGACTTTGTCCAATGTAAAATCTATTTTTATTGGGGAGGACACATTTGAGGGACTAGAAGATGCAGGGCAGTCTAACTGGCTGTCAGGAATCCCCTCCCGCACATGGATTCCCTCCCACGATGCCACTTCCGTGAACCTGGTGCGCTTGGAGGACTACAACTCCCAGAATGCCCTCCGGCAACAATTGCCTTATGCAACTCAAGAGTTCTGGTTACATGACACCAAGGGTAACGCCTAGTTTTCATGTTATGCAACTCAAGAGTTCTGGTTGCATAACACCAAGGGTAACGCCAAGTTTTCATGTTATGCAACTCAAGAGTTCTAGTTGCATAACACCAAGGGTAACGCCTAGTTTTCATGTTATGCAACTCAAGAGTTCTGGTTACATAACACCAAAGGTAACGCCTAGTTTTCATGTTATGCAACTCAAGAGTCATGGTTATACAACGCCGAGAGTACTACTTAAGGAGAAGATTCCTGGGACTCGGCGTCGGATATTCTGATCTTTGCAGGAGTACCTGGTTGAGGTACACGGACCCGTTGGTGTGTTGAGCGGCGGAAGGAACATTCTAAGGAGCGGAGGAGAGGTGCTGGCGTGTGCTTCCTGCCCGTGTCCTGTCCCGTTCTGAGAGACGTATTCAACGTCATTGGGCACAAGTCCCGTTGGTAGAGCCGAAGCTCCCAACGGCCTGACAATTTGGAGAAAACGAGGTTGGTGCGAGCTGAAGCTCCCAACCCTCGTTCCTTGGGTAAACACACGCTTAGAGCTAAGACGCTATCCAGGAGGTGTTTCCGCGTCTTAGCCATCGACACTCGTAGGAGAACTGGGATAGGTAGAGCGGCTGCTCCCATCCATTCTCTGCGCCACCTTGGGTATCATCACTTAAACCCGGATACAAGAGACGCACACTAGGAGGTGTTCCCAGCGTCTTTGTGTTGTGGCAGTACTCTGGGGGATACTGGTAGAGCGGCTGTTCCCAGGTGGTAGAGAGCTCGGCCGGGTGACTCCCACGTGCCCCCCGTAGATTCCACAACCTTGGAACTACCCTTCACAGCGGTCGAGTGGCATTGTCGGCCACTGCTTAGCACTGTGCCCTCCGTTGGAGCATACCGGGCCCGGTGTGCATGCGGAGGACGGTTAGAAGAGCTGTGAATGGGTATCGTACTTTAACTGGTGATTCCAGTACCGGTATTCTTTGTTGTCTGTAGTTGTTTATCTGTTTATTAAATCATCCTTAAACTTCCATTTCTCTGGTCCGTCGTCTGTTTGTCCCAACCCCGAGAAAGCCAGGACGTTACACTGGCGGCTAAATTCATTTTTCTTTGCATACATTTTGGAGAAATGGTCTACCCATTGGCCTTCAGTTATAGCTATTTCCAATCTCGGCATTGTCTCAGGTCTCATAAAAGGTGAGTTTACCACCTGCCGAAAGGCTATACTGTCCCCTTCTATGCTCGCCTTATGTAACCCTGCCCATGCTTTCCTTTTTAACTCTCTCTTTCTTGATTTTAATACTTGATTATATATTTTTCTTAATTGAATTATTTCTATACTATCCCATTCCTTCCTATGTAGAGCAATCTTAAGATTTGTATATGCCCTCGTACCTTTCTTATCAAACCAGCCTTCTTTCTTACCCTTCCCTTTTATCACTTCCCTTCTCAATGAATCCCTAATAGTGTCTGCTATACGCATATAGTCCGCTAATATGTCTTCAGATGGTGTAATCTCTTCAAGACACTTAAGGATATCGTCCATACTGTTTTCAACAACTACTTTCATTATTACACATGGATCTACCTGGTCCCATTTTAATGAGTAACCATTTATTTTGTTTATTTCTAGGCCCTGTAGTTTTAGGGTCCTTTCAGAGTATATTTTTCTTACTTTTGTTGGTACCAATATCACTACGCTTTGAGGAAAGTGATCGCTTAAAACATTTTTGTGTGTTTTAAAACTTTGAACCCTTGAGGCGGACCTATTCAAGGTTATTATAAAATCTATAATTGTGTTTGCCCCCCTCCCATGAAACGTCTGCGAAAACAGGGTGGGTGGGGAGGTCATCTCGTTGCAAACCCCATATATAGAAAAAATACAATTTCATTCAGGGCATCCCCCTGTGAATTATGAGAGATGTTGCCTTCTCTTACATCTACTAATCCACACAGTACTTTATCGCTATGTGGGGCAGTGTTAAAGTTACCCCCCAAACTAGTAGCACATCTTCCCTATGATCATTCAGAATATTCAACATTTCATCTCTAAGCTGTTTCATTATCTCTATCACATTTTCCCTTATTACATTATTATAAAAGTTCACCAAGGTTATAGTATCACACTTTTCTGTTTTCAGGTTCAGTACTTGATAATTAGGTTTTGGAATAGTCAACAGTACTTTGTTAAGCTTTAACAAAATTGACACATAAATACATAATCCACCCTTTGGCCTCCCACTAGCTGATGGAAGAGCTGGTGTATGAAAGGTTTTATAGCCTTCGATGTATAGTTCTTTCCTGGACCATGTTTCCTGTAGACATAAAATGTCAAATTTCTTAACAAAATTTATCCAGACCTGATTCGATAGTTTGGACCGAAGTCCTGCAATATTCCAAAAAAGTGTAATATCAGTTCCCTGAATAGGATTGTCATTATACACAGGAGTGGATACATTTATGGATATCAACCTGGTATGTATTACATTTAGTATATATTTAAATCTCTTCTTGAACAACTTTTTAACGGTACGACCCCTCCCTCTTCCTGGTCACTAGCAAAAATCATTATTTTTCCTAAATAAAACAAACTTCTCTTGGAAATGGGCTCTTATCGCCCAATAACTTTAATCAACAGAGATTCCAAAATATACTCTAAAATCCTAGCTTTCCGATCATTGGTTGTTATCGAAAGACTCGTCTCTAGATGGCAACATGGATTTATCCCTAAAAAAATCACCACCGATCATGAAAGTAGATCTATTACTCTGTTTGATATGGCACAGACTACAGGAGACCTGATGGCGTTAATAGTTCTCGACGCCGAAAAGGCATTCGATCGGATCTCCTGGCTATTCTTGTGGAGCATCATGTAGAAAATGGGTCTAGGAACTGGGTTTATTCAAAGCCATATATATAAAAACTATGGCTAGGGTCGCGATCAACGGGGTACAGACAGAACAATTGGCAATAACGCGGAGGACACATCAGGGGTGTCCCTGCTCCCCGCTGCTTTTTGCGATGACCCTGTCATTAAGAAGCTAGAAAATAACCAGGGGATCCCCTCAATAATCAGACACGGATTTGAAACAAAACTTGGCACTTGTGAATCCTTATCCTGGTAAGGCAATAGATGCGATAGAACTCAAGGCTCAAAAATTTGGGGAGGTTTCGGGCTATGACTTAAATAAAGAAAAAATAACTGATAATTGTGAATGGCAAAGTCAAATGGACAGACCATAGAGTGGTTGCTAAAGCTAGATATCTTGGAGTGAACATTTTGGCCAATATTGGTACGATTGTTGAAGAAAATATCTCCTCTTTAGCCTCAGAGATGAAGAAGTCATTGCATCGGTTAAATAATCTACATCTTTCCACAGTGGGCTGGTGCAATGTTTTAAAAAGGATTTTCTTCCCTAAAATTCTATATTTCTTTAGAGCCACCCCCTTGAATTTACGAATTCAATGCTTAAGAAATTTGATAGTCTTTTTTCACAGTTTTTATGGGCCTATTCCCAGCCGAGAAGGTCCCAAAAGTAACTGTCCCTCCCTAGAGAGAGAGGTGGATGAGCGCTCCCAAATTTAAAAATGTATTATTGGGCCACCATCATGTAGATATGTCCGGTATTGCTTCAAGATCAATCCCAAGCACGAACGACGGATCTCCCCTCCCCGTTCGAGCAGCTACTCAGCCCAGAAACTTGGGAATGTTTGTGGCGACAACTTGAATACGGTTACTTTAAGAAAGTAAGTTTTAAGACCCTTCTGGGAACATACAAGTTCTTTAGCGCTGTCCGTAAACCACTAGGGATCGGGAGACTGAATTACTATACTCCTACAAGAAGCAATGAGAAGCTGCCGGACATATTCGGGGGCTTCTGCGTTTCAAATTGGCTCAAAGCAGGAGTCAATAAACTAGGGGTTTTTTTATACCTCAGATGGGGTTTTGGCCTTCAAAGACCTTAAAACAAAATTTGGTCTAAGTCATAAAGAGTATTTTTTTAAATATCTATCAATAAGGAACTTTTTACTACGTAAGGCAGGCGGGCCCTCTGGGTTTGTCAATTGTGAACTTGTGAAAAAATTTACTGATTCCAAAACTCCTCGGATTGGGACTATCTATTCTTAATAGCTTAATACCTGACGATCTGACTAGAATTTCCGGGAAATGGCAGCAAAAACTAGACATCACTGATAATGTTTTCCGATCCGCTCTTCGCTTTGCCCAAAGCGTCTTACTATCAGCCAATTTGCAAGCCCAGTTTTATAAAACGTGCTTTTTTTTGTATTATAGCCCAAGTAAAATAGCAAATTGGGGAACCGGTAAAGCTACTAAATGCACCCAATGTTCTGAACAGGGTGCAGACGCTATACATATGTTTACTACCTGTGAGAAACTCGGCCACCTGCTGGAAGAGATCCAGGGCCTCCTTAAGGTAGTTTTATCTCAAGATGTTCTGCTAACCCCTTCTACTCTATTATTCGGAGTACAGGAAACAATGGAAAGAGAAAACGGAGCCGCCCTGATCTTCATCGCTATTGCTATAGACAGGTTATGTATCACCTCGGCTTGGTTGGATCCCAACCCCCCTTCCTTTCAGCAGTGGTTGGCACACCTACTCTCAACATATAACTTTGAAAAAGCAATTTATGCCAAGAAAGGCATCCGGGCTAAAAGGAAGGGCTTGGTAATTTGGGCACCACTGTCTGAATGGTCTCGCCAGTTAAATCTGCATTAAAGAAGGGGGGGACTAATGTTACTAAACTTTGAGCCTGGGTTGGCAAACCCATAAGTACTGTATAAGTTTGGAATTGTATTATTATGTATGTTTAATAGACTAGCTATCCGTTTGAGACCCCAGGTTTGTCTTCTGTTATTAAGGTGCTTCTTCATACACCTCCCACTTTGCACTTTTTGTATAGGTCACTTTATATATCTCAAGATATATATGTAGCTGATTACTTGCACTTTGCACTTTAGGACTCCGGATGTTTCATGAAATGCTTTGTGAAATGCTTTGTGATACGTTTTGTGAAAACTACTTAACTGTTCACTCGCACTTTGCACTTTAGGACTCCTGATGCTTTAGGAAACGCCTTGTGAAACGTTTTACGAAATGTTTTGTGAAATGCTTTCTGAAAACTACTTCAATCTTTATGCTTTTTATTAATTTGATGGTTTAAATGGATCATCCTAAGAAAAAGGACTGCCTTCTGTATGCCGGAGCTTATTGTGGGTCTGTGTAGGATTGGGTGGGTTAGGTTGTGTGGGTGGGTGGGTGAGTGAGGGCGACTCAGTTGCTCTGTTTATTATTCATGTGTTTGTATTCAAAATTGACAATAAAAAATAAATAAAAAAGGAATGGTATGGTATGGGAAGGACAACACTATGGAGGCAAAGGCTCTCTGCAATATGACTGTTTGAAGGATTTCTAATCCCTGCATCTATCTTTCATCACTCGAGGTAGAGGTGACAGCTGTAACAACGCATTGTGGTGTAGTATCACTGATCCTGCCTAGGAAGAACACAAGAAACCACCACAAAAAGTGCCAATACTGATGATCATTCATTCATCCTTTCATGCAAAGATCAAAAAAACCTAATCAATCTGATCTGAAAAAAACCTTTTTTATTTTATTTGCTTTTAGTTAATTATGTTCATTTTGGATTATTTTTTTAAAAATTCTTTTTTTTACAAAACCAATTTTTTTGAGATACTTAAACATACACTGAGAACACAACAAAACAAATGGATAAAAAATTAAATGACACAATATAATGTCAATATACAAACATATCACATTACATTTTAATAACATAAACCACATATATAGCTCAGGTACTGTACACATTCTTTACTCACAGTTGCATAAACAGCCAATAGCTCTGAGCATTATCTAACATGAACAGTATTCCAGAACTGTAATACTCAAAGGCAAGACCGTCACGGACCAAGACAGACTATACAAATTGAAAATTGATGATCGAGTTCACAACAAGAAATGGCGAATCTAAGGTCGGGAATTTCCATACACAATAATGGTGTGGTGGTTTCTAGTTAAGTTGCCCGGCCTTACTGATTAAGGGCCAAACCCCTTGATGATTTCCACTAGGAAGAACACAAAGCATTGCACACACACATTCTGGATTCAAGCGTGAATAGTGGGAAGAATTTTTAACTGCTTTTTTAAAAATGTAAATAAAAGAGAGAAGATATTTGTAAACTTTGTATTACTGTCAAATAAAGACGAATAACTTTAACTTCCCACTGCATAAAATAAAAAATAGCAAAGAATGACATGCCAATTTCTTTCTGAAAACCCTGTCAAATATATCCTATGTACAAAACATAAAGCTTGCAGGAGACGATTAGGTTTTTCTGAAATTGTATTGTAGATCACAAACAGCAGATTTACCATTGGTACAAAGGATGTATCCCATTGAGCAGTGCATCAATAAACAACACAAAATATGGAGAAAAAAGAGAAATGGGGATATCATCAAGAACTACTTGATTGTAAGAGCATGGTTATAAGTATAAACCCATTTTTAGGAAATTCTGCCAGCTAATAACATTCCTTCCTTTGATTGCCACATACACCATGGTGATTGTGTTGTGACCAAAAGATTCCAATATACTAAGAAAGCAACCTGGCATGCCATTGCCCTTGTCCCTATTCACCTTAGGTCTGACATCTGTATCTGTGAGGAAACATTCTTTCCAATGCCTAAAAAAAGGTTGTATCTGACACTATGGTAATCAAAGACCCTGAGTCTGCCATATTTGTAAAATAAGGTCTTTAAAACGCACATCACATAGGGGTTCTATCTGTAGACATACATGGCATAGCATCACTACCCACTGCCAATACAAAATTATCAAATTATAAACAACATTTGGATTCAGCAACTTTAATTGTATGGTTTCTTACTATCCCTTTACCATTTCTACACACTACTTGGAACTGTCTGATACTTTTACAAAGGTTGCAGCGTTAACCTTGGGCTGGACTATTTGGACTGTTGCTCATACGAATATTAGAGCCACATTTTAAACAATTTCCAAAGATTTTTCTTACAGAACTTCTGGTGAATCTATTTTGTGTGTTGATAATGCACACAGGATCACTATCTTGGACTAGGTCCACAGACGTTGTTGAACTTGTAGACACTTTGCAATATAAAGCCGTGCTGGAAACCATAGATCACCCAATTCCTTGAGCAAGGTTAATAACTTCTTTTTTTTTTCTTTTTAATAACACACTTTATTGAATTTTAACATGATTAATTAATTATTTAATTGCCCCCTTCCCATCCAAACCTGGATATAAATAGAGAAAATTAAAGTGCTGAACAGGTGAAAGCAGTAAAGTTGAATATACACTAACAACACGTAAGTGTCATGGATACATCAAATCATAATACAATATCACAATAATAGTAATATTAGTAATGAATCAGCCCCAAACAAAAGCCAGATGCCCCAGTAAATCATACAAGATAGGCCAATCATCCCTGACCCTGTGTTTCAGGCCACTTTTTCAGTGGAGCCCAGATCTGAGACCCCCTTTTCAGAGCTCAATTACCTTTCTGAGCGGAAACAGCCCTTTCTATATGGTAAACTGAGATTAGCCGGGCGAGACATTGATTAAATGATGGTGGGGCGGGGTGAAGCCACGCTGTTGCCAGGCACAGTCTGAGTACTGTCATGGCAAAGTACATAAAAGGTAATTGAGCCGAGATGAGATTCCTGTTCCTGAACCCTTAATAGAATCAATTGGGAGGTAACCTTAATCCTCATATTCAACTGGGCCTCAATGAAATGGGTTATATCACTCCTCAAATTCACTAGCCGGGGTCATCTATAGGTTAAACCAGGTTTTATGATGTTGTACCTGAAGGTTGGCGGATAAAAGCATTGAGTGAGCTAGTTCTAAAGATGAGAGGCTCTCCCCCTCTGTAGCTTGCAGTGCCCCCTGCCAACGAATAATATGTTTCCCTATATTGTCCCCGATCCTGTCATTAAGTAATTTATAAATAGTTCCAAATGTAGGCTTGCTTCCAGCTAACAGGCCCAAAAGCTCGACCCTGTTAAACCCCTCCATTCCACTTCTTTTCATCCCTATAAAATCCCTGATTTGAAGAAATTAAAAAATGTGTTCTTTCTTAACAGAAATTTGCTCTTCATAGTCTCAAAGGTAGTAAAACTTTTATCATCAAAAAATCCTCAAAAAAATATGGACCATAATTTTTGCACCAGCGCGTAATGTATCATCCTAGTTTTTGCCTGATGCTAGTTCACACTCGAAATGCATACGATAAGTTCTTGAACCTAACTTTCTTAAAATAACCAAATTCTAATTGTCGAAACATACATCCCCGAACCACAGCTCCGAGGGTCAATTCAAAGCGTGACGGGACAGTATTACGTATGGCTGCTCCTTGAGTTGAGTCAAACAACAGAGGCATTACCTTTAATTCGATGAATTAGAGGGTCAATATAGATGGCAAATAGCAGGGGGGAACACAGACATCCCTGCCTTGACCCCGTTGGTTTTGAACTGTCTCCGATTCCCCCCCATCAACGCAATTTTAGCCGTAGGCTTAATATATAACATTTTAATCCACCCCATAAAGTCTTGCCCCAGACCCTTCTTCTCCAATATTGCCCAAAGATAAGGCCAGGAGACCCTATCAAACACTTTCTCAACATCTAATAATAGCAGAGCCATAGGGTCTCCTTTAGTTTTGGCCACATCAAATAAAATAATCACCTGCCGATTGTGATCTGTTGTTCCCATTCCCGGGATAAAGCACTGTTGTACGGGAGAAACGATTTTCTTTATGATCATAGATAACCCTAAAGCTAATTTTTTTGCAAAAATCTTAGTGTCAGAGTTAATTAATGTAATGAGTCGATATGACCCTAGATCTTGCCCCGGCTTTCCCTTTTTGGGGAATACCAAGATCTTCACAGAGGCTTGTGAGTCTGGAGGAGGGGTGCCCCTCTGAATAGCTAAGAATACCTTTAGAATGTACTCATGGAGGGTAGTGGCAAAGGTCTCATAAAATTCCCCCAGAATAAAGTTTGTTCCTACTGCTTTTCCAGATGCTATTCCAGAGACTGTCAATGTAATTTCTTCTGCCGATATTTTTGATTTAAGAGCTCCTGATCCTCCCTATCAAATGTATCCAGAGCCACGTGATCTAAATATGACTCTATCTCGCTTGGATTTACATTCTCCTCAGTGTATAATTGTTGATAGTATTTCTGAAAAGCGGAGCGTAATCCCGCTACATCAGAAAAAAGTCCAGGCTCTGGGTCTTGAATTTGCTTAATATCGCCATGAGTTGCATGTTGTCTGGCGCGGGATGCCAATATATGCCCCGCCTTTTCATTAAATTGATATGCTTTGTTCTTCCACAGTGTATATTTTTCGGCCGCTTTCTTAGCAGAGATATCCCCTATTGTTGTGGCTGTTTTAGCAAATATAACCCGGAGCTGGGCATCCTCAATATCTGGTCCCACAGAAACAGCTTCTACAAGACCCGCCTCAGCCTGCGATAAGGCCTGATAGAGTTCCTGCAGATGGTGCTTCTCCTTCTTCTGTCCACTCCAATAAAATCTTGCGGTTTCCGCACGAATCCCTGCTTTAAATGTATCCCATACTATACCAAGGGGGTGGTCCCTACATTTTCAGTAATGAATATCGGGATCCAATTCCTCATATGTAAAACATAATCTTCATCTAACAACAAAGCTCTTTGAAATGACCAGCCCCCATTAGATTGCGGAATAGCTTGAATATCTAACTCTGCACTAAGGGATTGTGATCGGACATCACCCGAGGATAATTAAATATGCGAGAAGCAAGCATCAGTCCCCTGGAAATAAAAAAATAATCTAGGCAAACATGCACCTGGTGGGGGGCGGAGTAATATGTATAGCCTGGGTCCAGCGTTCCTTATCAGCGCAAACATCATGAAGCCCATGAGTCGTTACAAGCTGCACTAATGACCGGAAAACCTTAGGTTTACGCCATTTATACACTGCTGCGCCTTCCATCAGGGCATCCCTTTTTTAATATTGATATTGAAATTCCCACAGACAACCAAAGGCAGGGCCCAGCTAGTTCAACATTATTCCAATACAATAAAGCTGAGTCGTCAGTGACGGGCCCATAGATAGAGCAAAGTGTAAAAGACCCTCCAGCATAAATACTTTCTGCAATGGCCCACCTTCTAAACTTATCCGCCCTAGCGCTAGTATGTCGAATCTTGCCTTTGCGTGCCAGTATCATCACCCCATCAGTGCGGGTACCTTGCAGAGCCCTGGTAATAGTTTGATATCCTGAAAACTCCAAAAGGTGTTTATGGAATCCCTCAACTTGCGTTTCCTGCAAGCAAACTATATCGGCTTTTTGAATACTGCAAATCTAAATTCCCCCTCTGTCTCTTCCGAAAGTTATTCAACCCACAGATATTAATTGAGGCTATTCTTAAGCTAGTCATCTTTTATTATAGTGTAGTATTTTTCTGATGAACACCTGCCTGCTCGCCACCCTCCAACCCCACCATCTCTGAACCAGCCTCCCGCCTCCTCCAACCCACCCCTGTCACATGCAAGAGGGTTATTCCTGACCCTGGTGATGGTGCTTACCCACGAGCCGCCACTATCACCCCCCGACCCGACCCCAAGCCCAACCCCGCCAAAGCCCAAAAAGGAATACAGGGCAAAAACCGGGAAAAAAGGAAGGAACCCCCTCTCCAGAAGCCTATATGGCCCTTCTGAAAAATCCAAAGAAGGAATACACCCACGAGAAAGGACCCAAGAGGTAGAAGATACAAACTAGAAAAGCGACCCTTTGAATGCAAAGAGAGAAGAGAAGCAACCAGGGATTTATCAACCCAGTCCAGTCTCACTAGTGATCTCTTTCAGGTATTCTTGTGCTTTGACCTCCGGAAGTAATATCCGTGTGTTTCCCTTGAAGATGACCTTAAGACGAGCTGGATTTAACAGAAATACTTGACAACCTAGCCGCTGGAAAGGGAGGCATAGCTGCCGGAGTCGCCACCTCCTCTCCACTGTCACATGGCAAAATTCTGGATGCGCAAAGAAGGTATTCCCATCATATGTCCTCTTTGTTTCTGATCTTATCTTATCGAAGATTGCCTGGTACAAGAGAAAGTTACCAAAATAGACCAAGGCCAAGGTCTCTCTGTCAGTTGAGTGAGATTTTTCTTGGGAGTCAGAGGAAAGCAGTGTACCCTTTGCAGTTCAGATTCCCAGTCCCATTGGGCGAGATCGGTGAAGGCTCCCTTAATCAGCTTCAGCATGAAGGATCTGATGTCACTTCCCTGCGCATTCTCCGCGAGGCCGAGAAACCGTAAGTTGTTTCTGCGTTGATGGTTCTCAAAATCCTCCCGCTTCCACATCACGTCCACTAGCTGAGTCTCTTGCAGGCTCTGCCGTTTCTCCACTGTTGCCACAGCAACTTCTGCTGCCTCCGACCATTTCTCAACTGCAGTAATCCGCTCTGCCATCTCAGAGCATATTTTAGTAACTTTTCGCACTGCACCTTGTATTTTCTTTGTAGCCAGATGGGCTCTTTTACGTTCAACTCTAGCCATAGACTGCATCTGCTTCAGCACGGAGTAGATTGTATCCATTGTGGGGACAGGATTCATGTCTGCTGGGCGCGCCCCCTGTGCTGTGCCCAATCTCTCTCCCTCATTCTCTCTATATACCTGCCGAATCGCATAGTAGTTCCACTTCAATTGCCTGGTGATATTTAGCTCTAATCCCGGCTCTTTGTTGATACTCCTTGCTCCCTCACTGCGCCGTTTTGAGAGAGATAGTCGCTTTTGCATTGATGGTTTCTTCTTCCCCCCATTTGGGCTATTCCCTGATGAATCCGACGCAGACTCGCCATCCATCAGCTCCTCACTGAGGCCGGAGAGATACGACTCTTCCATCAGGGAGAAGAATTTCTCTGATCCTTCTGGAGATCCTCCTATCTGAGTTGTTGCCCTTGGATCACGGTCTTTCCCTAAGGGGTCTCTCATCTCACCCCTACTCAGTTCCTCATCTAATAGTGAAAAAGTATTTAACTCTGACCCCTGCGCCCGACCTCAAGTATCTCCATAGTTGACTCTCCTTTTTACCCGTTTTCACCAATGTCATTTTCCTTTTCTTTCGAAGCAGTGCTACCCTATGAGTTTTGATCAGCCATGTTGGATCCCTTTGAGGAATTAACCTCTCCTATCACAGGCGCAGTCAAAGGAAGTACAGTAACCAGGGACTTACCCTGATAATTCAGGTGCTGTCCCACGTGTTTACCAGAGCAAAGTTCTGGTAAACAGGGCTGTCTCTCTTTAGCTGTTTCAGGGCACATCATAGTCCCTTGTGCTCCTGGATGGTCCATTTTCAGCCCTTGTTTCCCAGTGAGGGATTTCCCTGCTGTCATCCCAGTACACTCCTCTGCTTTCCGCAAAAGCAGCGTCTTGCTGTGTAGAGCAGGATGTGCAGGGGCCGGCCCAACAGGCTCCGCTCACTCCTTTGCTTGTTTGGTAGTTTTCAGCAGCATCGTTGGACTTCCCGGAAGCCGGAGCCAGAGAGAAGTGCCGGGGTGATTTTTCGAGGTAAATGCGGCTCTCCAGGTGGTCCTGCCCATCAGTAGAAGCCCAATAGCGTAGCTAAGCTGCCGAAGAAGATGAAGACCGGCACACTCCAGGAAGGAGGTAAGCCCGGGCATCAGCGCCGGGGGTCGGGGTCAGAGACAGTACAGCAGCTACTGCAGCAAACTAAGCAGCCGCCATCTTGCTTTCCGCAATGTCAATAACTTCCATGAGCGATGAATTCTTGTAGTTTAAAAGTCTTGCTTGGATTTCCTTTGTGCAACAGTTAAAGTTAAAGTGGTTACTGGGCCTAACTGTGGTGGTTGAGGCCTTTTACTAGTGATGTCCTGTGGCCTGACTTACTATGGATTCTGAGTAAATAGGCCAAGTACACCTTCTGCACTTGATTCTCAGGGTATGTGTGGTCCAAGCAGTCGAAGGCTTCCCCAGGGGGAGGCGTAGATACAGGATAGTGAACACAGGCTCACAATTCAAAATGTGCCCCGCAAATGTTTAGTCAAATACTTACTTTTATGAAAAAAGAGAATTATTTTGTTTTCTACCTCTAACTAACACAAAGAAAAAATAAGACATTCAACAACAACTGAACAATCCCCCTTGAGGGAGATTCTCTGTGCCAATACCTCTTTGTGTTAACAATGGTGGTTATTCCCCTTTCACTATTAGTAATATCCAGGGTATGGCCCACTCACAGTCCAAGTCTCAAGCTTCCACTTTGACTCTAAGTTAAAGTCAATCATGTTTCAGCACCGCAGCGCTACTAGCTGTACGGTCCCCTGGAGCTGACAGGCCCAAAACCAGTCTTACCTACACACCCTGAATGCGCCCCATCACAGACCCTCGCAGCAGTTGCAGCAGAGTTCAGGAGAGCCATCCGCACATCGCCCTGGCACCTACACTCACTGGGTGCAGAATCTCTCACTCGTGGTTACACTTCCAAAGCGTCTGAGGACTCTCTGATGCTTCTCATGCTGGATGTGTGTCCGACTCCAGTCCGGTTGGGAGTGGTTACAAAGATCCTGTCTTGGCTTTCAGTGCACCCCTCTGTCATACATGGACACCGCAGCTTACAGCACATCGACTCCTGCCCAATCTGCATGGTGAAATCCTTCACGGAGGGCTCTCGTACAGGGTCGTCGCTACTAGCGCACAAGGCTGCAGCTTTTACCACAAGGCAGTCTTTTCCACAGAGGTCCCTCCCAACAAAAAGGGTGGCCAATTCTGCACTACGCACAGGCTCTGGCACTATTGGTGTACATTGTTACACGGCTCAATTCATGGCGGCCATCTCCTGGCATATGGGGGTTACTGACTTTTTCCTGTACATGGCAACAACCAGATCGGTGCAGCAGTAATTTCCTCATACCTCACAGAGTGAGTCCATATAACAGGGCTTTCCACTGGACCTTTCTGTCTCCAACACTCTCTTATTCATCACAGGGCACACTGGTCTTGGCAAGCAAGCTGGTACTGGTGCTCCAGGGCAGGTGGTCTTGTATTCCCTGGGTGAAGTCCTCTCACCCAGGAGGTAGACTAACAGGCCTTGGCCCCCAGTCATGGACACAGGCAGAAGTTGTTCAGAGCATCCCCTCCTCCCACAGTTCATCTGGCTACTTGGCAGATGACAATTTTTGAGGTCTCAAACTCACCTTCTTATGGTCCATTTCCACACACGAAATGTGATTTAGGGTCTGAGTCTTTGAAGTTTTACGTTGGGTCTTCTGCTTCTTTTGAAGTGTCCACTCCTATGTCCCCTTTTTCTCATAAAAAGCAGTATGTCACAGCAGGGGTGCCTCCAAAGCATGTAGTTCCACAACACAGGCTGTTGGAGTGACTAGAGTTCACACCTATATGTCCGCCACAGTGATATGTGAAAATATCAAGAGGTTAGCCAAAGGCCCCCCTCCCTACTCTTTATGATTCTCTTATCAGCCCCCTGTCCTTTGTGAGGTGTGCCCAGGCCCCTTCTTTGTGACATCTCTCTGAATCAAGGAGCACCCTTTGTAGTGTACAGAAGAAGCCTGGTCTCCCCCTCCACAGTGTGCGTCCCACCCAGCTTACAGGAATTCAGCAATCCACAAATCTGTCTGGGGGATTTTTCTACCTCCTCTTGATGCTTCATCATGCAGGCCTAGACCTCCCAAAATAGATCCCAGGGCCCTCCATGTATTGTACCAGCCACATATACACCCAGCGCATACATACAGTATGCACACACTGCACAGTACTGTATCCTCCATGTACTGTACCACTCATAGACACACATAAATCTAGCATATGCATTTAACATGGTCACCTGCCCAGCAGAGTATATGTTATGTAATGTACCACTCATAACTGCACATACATCCAACATATGCATTTAATATGCACAAATGCCCAGCACTGTATCTTTTATGTACTGTACCACTAATAGGCACTGAGACATCCAGTATATGCATTTAACATGCACACATTTCTCCTTTCATGTATTGTATCACTTACATGTACACATATACCCAGCACATGTACATACATGCAGCACATGCACAGCACTACATCCTTCAGGTACACTAGCACTCATAGGCACATATACACCTAGCACATGCATTCACTATGCAGGCAGTGGACAGTACTCTATTATCCATGTATTGTATCCTTCCCAGGCACACATACACCCAGTGCAGACACACCACTTCCGCATTGCACAGGACTTCCAACCAACCCGATGTAGGCCAAGGCTGAGTTTAGCAAACAGCAGTGGAACTTTATAAATGTGGTGAGCTTGTAGACCTCACTCCAGTGATACAGGTTAAAAAGGACTTGTTCACTCCTACTAATCACTACACAGTATGCTGCCACAACTGTGCTTGTGCTGTTCAACTCCTGGTGAAGGTGTTAGTCTATGAGGAAAGCTCTTTGGGCTTCCCTCCCAGTCCAACAAGACCACAATCCGTGAGACAGGCCTATGGCATAGAGCACACACATGATCTGTGTTTGCTTTTACAACAACATGAAGACTTGTATTTTCCTTTCATTTCTCTGTCTACAAAGTTAGTGAATTTTAAAACGTATGTCCAGGAATGCTCGTGCATGGTACAAAACAATGCTGCCAATCAATCTGAATGCTTCATTACCAGGTGTCAGTAAGAAAAAGGAATTAGGGGTTTAACTGGCTGCTCAAAATGGTAGGTGCTGTTCTCAAGCGCCCTTGTCAATGTCGGACTACGGGCCCTGCACAATAATAGTGTCTCTACATTTCCTCAGTGCCGATGAGTAGCATAGCCATTGCCCCTCTATGGGTACTGCACCAACAGTGCTGGGGAGTAGCACCACTATTGGCCATTTAAACATCCTGCACAGGCGGTGCCAGGATGTTTAATCATAGATATATTTTGTACATTATGATATAAATGCGATACTATTCATTAGTTGGAGGAATATTAGAGTAATGTGTGAAAAAGAAGGCCCGTATAATACCATTTCCCGTGCCTTAAGCGCATACCAACAATCTTACTATATCATGAACCCTATGACTGTATCTTCCAGCATTACTCAAATATTCCTACAAATAATGAATAGTACTGCATTTATCTTGTAATGTACAAAATGTATCCATCATTTTTTGTCTATAGTGTCTTTTATCTCTCCCAGTTATAGACAGTAGTACCTTCTATAAGCCATACATGAGGATGAGCGAACATGGCTCAGTGATGAAGCGGGGTGAGTAAATTTGCCTACCCCCTATAAGCTACCTCGAGGGTAGCTTACTACGATTTGTTCCTAAAGAAGGCCCACAGACCTGTGAGGGCTAGTAAGGGCCGAAACATGTTGACCTATTATGACCTAAGATCAGATGCAGTGATATATTGACACTTCCACTACAGTGCCACCAATTCACCTTTTTAATCTTGCCCCATCCTTGGCAAATAAAAGATTTAACTGAGGACAGGAGGCAATTTTAACCTCACTCTTCACATCACACCTTTGCACTTACTTTTCACAACTGTCAAAAAA
This sequence comes from Triturus cristatus, assembly GCF_964204655.1. Classification (NCBI taxonomy): domain Eukaryota; kingdom Metazoa; phylum Chordata; class Amphibia; order Caudata; family Salamandridae; genus Triturus; species Triturus cristatus. The sequence goes on from NC_140580.1 coordinate 969,137,225, forward strand.
CCAGACGGTCTACCTCCAGGTGGAGGATAAGGAGATCACTTGAAGAACCGACCACTCAAGTGATAAAAGACCCAATGATGATACTGCTCACTTAATAACAGATCGGAAAATCAAGATATACAGCACATTATGGTTAATGTGAATGAGGGTCTTCCCCATTTGAGAACCCTAGACCCTGGTAAGAACCGGACATGTGATTCATTCCCCTTTGATTTTTGACTATATCTAACGGAAGTCGAATGAATCTCTGCTTCTTCCTTAATCCATTGATTAAACAACCATCTATGGGTCCTGCACAATTGTCCTGGTCAGTGAAACTGCTGTCAGCCCAGCCCTCGTATGGATCCTGAAAGGGTGGTGCTTGGAAGTGCCCTCTCATGGCCTATTTATCTGCACTGCATAGGTAGTGCTGGTGAATGGCACTGCCATGAGCCATGACCCCTCTAAGGACCTTTCACAGGTAGTGCAGATGAGTGGCACTGTCACATCTCTCTAAAGACTCTGCATAGGTGGTGCTTGGTGTTGCACTCTCATGGCCCATTGGAGATGGTGAATTAAATGGTTGCGGCCTGTCTGAGCTGAAGACTGGCTCAGCCATAGCCCTTCTTCATCCATCTAGTGGCCCTGCCATGTTAAGCTGATGACAACAAAAACTGTGCAGTGCCCAAAGGGGTATGTGCGCAGTAGATGCTTCTCCGCTATGTCGGAGCAGCGTTGCCCCACTGCTTTCAAGCAGTGCGAGAAGAGGAAACATAACATGATAATAATAACTTACAGTTATTATCATGTTATGTTTCCTTTGCAGGCAGGAGGGTGGGCAGGGCTACTTTGCTCACAGAGCAGGGCCGAGGCAAGTGATTTTCCCACTCAAGTGCGCAATGGCTGTTTGGTCAGGCCTCTCGGGCCGCCCACAGCAGTCATGCAGCCTGCATGGAGAACATGTCTACTTCTACAGCCCCTGGCTGAGCGTCGTGTCACAACGCTCAGACCAATCACAACGCTGCACTGCAGAATTGTGATTGGCTTAGGGGAGTGAGCCTGGCTGCCTGCTTCCTGTTCCTGAAAGCGAACTAAGGAGAGCAGGAGCACAGAAGACACGGGACCCGGCCTCGCGAGATACATTTTTTAAATTTCTAAACCCCGCGTCCCCCCGCGACACCCTCTAAGAAGCCGCACCTGCCACCCTACCCGCAAGCCATGCCGTCCGCCCCTGAGTAGCAGCCCGTCCCCTGCCCTAAGAGGCAGGGCGGGTGGCCCGAGGAAGGGGACAGGGAGGTGGGGGAGGGGGGTCAGGGGATAAAAATTACATTTTTTTAAAAAGAATAAAACTTACCTTCACACTGCCGTCTCCCGCCACACCGCGCTCTTCCAGGTTCTGGGCACAGGCTCCCAGGAAAGCAGCATCAGGATTGGCCTGAGCGCCGGCAACTTGCGCTCCCAGGCCTGAAAACGGCAGCCAAACACTGAGGGCCCGATTCACAGAATTAACTTAAGACAAAATCCTAAACTTACTACCATTTTCATATTCACAGAAGGCACTTACTCACTTCGGTATTCACAGAAGTTAGGAGTCCTAACTTTAGGACTCCTAAATGTCTTCTGTGAATACCGAAAGTATTAAAATTAGGATTTTTCTCAGTTTAGGAGTCCTAACTTTACTACTACTAAACTGAGAAAAATCCTAATTTTAGGGCTTTCAGCATTCACAGAAGGCATTTAGGAGTCCTAAAGTTAGGACTCCTAACTTCTGTGAATACCGAAATGAGTAAGTGCCTTCTGTGAATACCAAAATGGTAGTAAATTTAGGATTTTGTCTTAAATTAGTTCTGTGAATTGGGCCCCTAATGCGCAGTGAAGGTAATGCCTCACTCACCCAACAGTCATCCCCTGGACCCACCCCCAAGACTCGTCAGAGTCCTCGGGCGGGTCCTGGGAATTAAAATAAAACGACAATAAAACGGGTTTAAACCCCGTTTTATTATCGCTTTATTTACTGGGGGGGCGGCGCTCCTCCGATCCAATGGACTGGCCGCCGCTGTTAAATGTGCGCATAGAAGCAGCCAACACTGCACGATCAAGCAATAACGCAATTTGTCCAAATTAACTGGTAAAAATAACAAATACAAAGGACTGTGCTGTGATAATCTGTACTATTTTAGAAGTAGAACATTTCAACACTAAATTGGAATTCTAGTTTCATTGGCTTCGGTGCCCACCTGTAGTGCCTAGAGGGTGAATGGCACTCACTACGCAGCCTTGCCACTTTAGCCCCATGTCTGTCTCTGACCCATTGAAGTAGGGGCGTGGCCTTGGTCCCGCCACTTTATGCCCATCCGTTGGCCCTGCCAAGTCAGAAGAGGTAGGTGAGGGCTGCCCTGGGCACAGCCACGCGCTGCTGGGAAACCGCCTGTTCTCAGCCCCCGCCTCGCCTTCACCAGCGGAAGTTCTACACGGGTTCTCTCCCTGACCAGCGCTGTTATTTTTTTTTTTCTTCACGTCAGTTGCCTGTCACATGCCAGCATTTATCACCGAACAAGCCGGTCAATTTAGCAAATTAGAGCATTTTAAGAAGTCATTAGCGTGAAGTTTTGTCATATCTCAGCGAGCGCCTTTTCTTCGCCTTTCTTTGAGAGCGCTCTCTGCATTCTGGGCCCCCGTGTATAAATCAAAGGGCTCACTGACAGCTTAAATAGTGCCTGTGTGCTGCACTGCTGTTAATAACATGTCTTCGGCGCTCGGGCTTTAATACACTGCTTTGGAATGTTAAGTGCAATTGGGGGGAAGAAAAATGTATTAAGGCTTCCTTGCAGCTAATGGGAAAAGTTTGCTCTGAGGCTTGCTCAGAAATAGTAGGGTTCTTTCACATACTATATGGTTCTGTCTCTGAGCAAGGGCATTTCTGCCCTTTGTTGGGCTCTGTTTGCAAAGGTGATGGTTTGTTACCTAGAGCATGCCTGGGCCACCAAATGTAGTGTTTTGTTATTATTTGCATGGCTCTTTGACTGCGTATAAACAGGCCACTAGAATTATGAAGTAGGGAAGCACCAAATCATGCGGTAGGGTTGACTAAATTATATGGCAAGAAAAGGCTATTTATGCTACATAATGCACAGTGACGTATCTGGTGGGTGATGGTCTGCCCCGGACAACACTGTATTTGGGGACGGCGGAGGTGAGCAACTCCCTCCCTCCGGAACAAGTCATCCATCGGCTACCCATCCCCCCATGCTTTCCTGCACGGGGCGCAAACTTAGGGTCTGCCCCAGTAGCAGTAGTGGCCTTAGGCCTAGCTACACCACTGATAATGCAGCACATGTTTTATAGTATTACTTTATTCTTTTGTCATTTTTACACATAGTAATATTGTGGGGCAAATATTTCACCTCATGAATACCAGTTTAACAACCAAATACAGAAATAAACAAATGAAAGATAGGCAGTTAAGCTTTGAGAAGGCTCTCCACTGTGCATGACCACGTTGTCACATTTTTTGTAACTTTTGATCCATTTGATCTAGAAATATATTTTTGGGCTAACATTTGCAGATTATGCAGCAGATGATGCATTTTGGGGCAAATGCTTAATTATGCAAAAAAAAAGCCATGGGCGCAGAATTTCAGTGACCTTGCCTATAGGGCTGTTCCACCATTATAGGGCTCTGCTAGCAAGGGTGGCGTTCGTTGCCTAGAGAGCACGGCTCAATCACCAAGTGTAGTGCTCTCTCATTGTGCATAGGGCTCCTTCACAGAGGGTAGGTCTCTGACAACATGAGCTCAATCACTAAACACATTGTTCTATCAACCAGTGTAGGAGGGTAACCCGCCGCACTATGGGATCTGTCACCAAGTGTAGGTTTCTGTGACTGGGGTGCATGGGTCTATCACTGAAGGCAGTGCTCAGTTCTAGGGCTCTTTCACTGGGGCTCTCTCTCACTACCAGTAGGGTTCCATCACTGAAAGGACTCAGTCACCAATTCAGGGCTCTGTCACACATCGTCAGATCCCTCACTCACATCTCCAAGTCCCTGAGTCTCGCTTTCTGTCGCAGAGTTTGGTTCTCTGTCACTATGTGTCACATTCCATCCCCAAATGAAGGGCGTCAGCACTGAGTGGGGGGTATTTCACTAAGGGTAGAGCTCTGTCAGTACAAGATCGAATTTGCCTGCAATTGTAGGTGTCTGCAAGTCAAAGTGGTTATTTAGTGTCTGCCTCTGTCACCAAATGTAGGTTACTGTCACAAGTGTGAGGGCTCTTTCACCAAGTTTAGGGGGGTGTCAAGAAGTCTAGTACTCTGTAACTGAGTGCACAGTAGGGTTTTGTCAACAAGTTTAAAGCAGGGGGGTAGGGCTCTGTTACCGAAATAGGTTATTGTGACTACGTTTAGGTTTCTGTCAAAGAATGTACAGCTTTGTGATCTGCTGCTGGGGTCTGTCACTGAGTGCTAAGCTCTATCATTAAATATTTAGCTCTGTTAATAGGTACAATATAAGTGGAATCCATGTTTTACCACCCAACAACACGCAAAGCTGCACATATGCCCTCAGAACCTCAGGACTGTGTTATATTGCTGCAGGTGCACCACAAACGTTGTGACACACAATATCGATAAACTCAATCGACAGAAATATCACCCATAGTGATGACAGCATCCAGCCGCGGCCCATACAGGTAAGAGCAGTGGGACGGTAGGGCCGGGTGGGGGTGGGGTTTCGACAGACGACCTCCAGGTACATTTAATAAATAATTCATTTTCCCTCGTGGTCGTCAGTCAAACACCCCCGCCACCCCTGGCCCTACTGCCCTACCTGCACAGGCCGTGGCTGGTAGCATCAAGTAACCGGTACCAAAAAATGAGATGGCTGAAATGGACATTTACATGATTAAATTCACAGCCTCAAATGCCCAAGCGCAGTCTCAACCGGTCAAGTACCAGATCCATACACCCAGACAAAGCCATCGGATGAACAGACAGTGTCTCAAATGCTCAATGTGACCTCATATGTGTAGGGGTTGTCCCCTATACCAGTGCAGCTTCATTGCACACGGATACAGCCTTAAAGGTTCAGGAGTAGTGATGCATGCCTAATTCTACTTCATCTGCACTTGCACAGCCATGTACACCCTATTGCATTATTTGCTTTGTGGATAATGGCAGATAGATCCACAGATTTGCTACTTTCTGTGATATCTGTGTCTTTCATTGCAGATCTTCAACTGTGGTGCATGTCAGTTGGGGATGCCTCCACGAAAGACTTTGTGGCCATCAAGGACACCAAACTGTAGCTGTAATCTCCATTCAACTAAATGAAAATATGCTGCTGGCCCTAATCCTGTTCATCAGTAACAGTCACCATCTGCTCTATTGTCAAGATGCTTCCATCCTGATTGCATACTACCATCAATTTTCTAGTAGGCCTGGGAGAAATTTAAATTACGCTGGATTAATCAGAATAATTTCGGTAATTCTGCAAACCTCTTGTCGTGCAAAATTGCTGAAATTCCACAATTACTCCCACTCAAGTAATTAAGAATAATTTGGGCCAGAAATCATACCACAGGAGGACAAGAGCAACAAACTTAAAGAGCGTGAGAGGCTTCTGCTGTTCGTGTTCTGTTGCAGTTACCGCTATTTTCTGGATTACGCTCCTTGTGTAAGTACAAGTTTATTACATGTAATTTTGTTGGATTTACACATAAGTAAGCTAGAAGCAATTACACAAGTTGCACACACCTTTAGTTTCTAAACCTCTAGTTGGTTGAATTCCATCTATGGTTTGCGTCACCCACAGTGTGGCATTTGCCAACTTTGTCTGGAACCTACCTGCCTTCTTCATCTCTGCCCTGGACTGGTAATATTGGGTTTAGCTGCTCACCACTAACCTTTACTTTTGCACTTGACAATAGGTCGTGTTGCATCCCCCTAAGGGCAGCCAGGTGGTATGGGATAGGGTGTAGTGACTGACTATGCTGCAAGGACTCTGGCGTTTGTTGTGAACTTGGTTTGGCATGCCAAATGCCTTCATTTGCGGATTTTCCCTCATCAGATAGGATATCATCATGAGCGACCTGTCTCTTTTCCTTTTCACCTATTGTCTCAATTGTACCCAGAATATGCCATTTGCCATGTTGGTTGATGTCACCATATAACATCAGGGTGATTGGTTTCTTGAATCTTCTTTCCATGATGTGTGTTGAAACACCAATCACCACTTCTCGGTGGTGGCTGAGGTGTTGCAGTATTGGTGAAAACCTTCCTGGCTCTTGCTTGCCCACCATCTTGTGTTCTGCTGGTCTCACTGGTAGATGGGCCACATATGCAACAATTCTGTTTGGTGTCTGATATCCCTGTTACCTTGTAATAGCGTTTTGTTGGCTGTGATTTTGAGTATTTATTCTTTGGCTTGACGATATGGCTCACCGGCATTGCCTTATTTCTATGCGTATGATACATTTGCATGTGTCCATATATAATAGTTGCGGTGCTCTTGGCCTTTAGAATAAGCAGGAGGATATGGTACGTGTCTAAGTCATGTGTGCCAAGTGGTTAGGTTCTTGGATCAGTATGGTGTTTGGAATTTGATTTTCATCGTGCATTTGTATGTTCAAACTGCTATATTTTAAGTTTGTTGTTGCAGTAGTAATGGCAGACGTAACACATGGCGTTGGGTTTGTCTCTCTTTTTCAGCTATCTACACTGAATGAGTTTTGTTGCCTTTACATTTTTCTATCCATGTCTACGCCAGGCCTTTCACTCCTCTTAGGCTTTCCTTTTGCATGATACCCAGCATGTTCTCTTCCAGGGTTGCAAGTTGAGGTGAGTGACCTAGGGTAACCTACACCTCTTGTATGTGTCTCTGTAACATGTTTGTGGATTCTGAAAATGTGATCTGGGCTTGGATGATGTCGCTAAGGGGCAGATTTATAAAGGTGTTGAGTTGCCCGTGCATCACACAAGGTGGCACAAGGGCAACAAAAGCCCTTAAGTGATATTTACTATGCCACACAGAGCCACCTTGCATTGCTCTGCACGGCATAGTAATTCTGGAGTAACACAAGGCAGCGCTGTGAGAAGTTGGCCTGGTATATGCTGTCCACTAGTTATAGTGGGCACCTTGCATCAGTCCAAACAGCGCTCATTGATGATTAGGTTAAAGACAACCTTTATTGAAAGCTATCCTAGTGGTAGCTATGGAGAGCAGCCTTCAGGCTAAGTCTCGAAGGAATGTAAAGCAGCTTTGTTTACCAGATTATAACCTCCTGAATGACCAAATGAAAGGAGAACCACACATGGTATATATATAAAATATATTTATTTATTTCTAAACACTCTCTACTAACCTCTTTATGAGATTAGAGACCAAGGCACAGAATATTAATATACTAGAACAACAGTAAATAGCACAATACACAGTGGGCCCCAGGGGGAGACCAAACCATATATTAAGAAAGTGGTATAACAACCACGACTTGACTAGGCACAGTACCTAGAGCATGTAGAATAGCTGGGACCCCAAGGAACCACCCAAGGTAGTGACCCAGGGGACCCACGGGGACGCATGCAGTGTGAGAACACAGCCGCGAACTCCGTACAATGGTATGGGAAAGTTGCGGTTGGAATTTTAAAGTTTAAGGACACTTAGGAGAGGACTTTGAGCAAACCCTTTCAAACTTAGAAGGTTCTAAGGCCAGCACCCATGTGAGCACCGGAGTACTTGTGTTACCTAACCCAGGGAAGCCAGGTGCATAGGTGTCAAATGGTGTTGGGAATCTTCGTCGTTTTCAATGGCGTGATGCTGCAAAGTGCTGCTGCTGGGAAGAGAAGAAGTGTCCAGTGTGATCCAAGCCTGGATCAGAGCTGAGAAGAACCTGAAAGCAGAGGGGACAGAGTCTGGGTCACTTCAGGGTGACAAGGGGCTCGGTAGACGAATGCGCACCAATGTCGGGTGCTTCAGGTGAGATGGGTTGAAGCTTGTCTCTGCAGCCACAGGGACCAGGAGATGTCGACGACAACCACAGGCGAGCTGTTCCATGAAGGATATCGAGTGCTGGGGGGTCAGTGTCCAGATTGTAGACCAACAAGCCTTGGCAACTGCAACCAACGCAGTTAGAGAAAACATGCTTCGGTGAGGACCAACAAGGTCCTGCGGACTCCCCAAGCAAAGGAGAGTCAGGGCACGTCTGGATCAACCAGGAAAGCCCATTGAAAGTTATAGTTGCCTTCATAGAGACCCACAGGTCGACGGACAAGGGATCGCGAAGGCACCTCAAGAGGAATCACAAAATACCAGCCCACGGATCACTAGTGGAGTGTAGGCCTGTAATCGTTGGTGGAATCACTGCTCGGGGTCTGGACTACAAGCAGCCGAAAGCACAGCCTCAGGGATTGCCAAAAAGCATGTGCTACTGCATATGTGCACGGTGTCCAGGGGTACGGGTTGCACGGTCCCCACGAGGGCTGCGGGTCTCTTGTGTGCTGAGGGTACTGGGCGGCCTCGGGGAAGCTTAGGAACCCACGTCCAGTGTTACAAAATCTTCTGAGTCCTTCAGGAGCTGCATAGATGCAAACCGGTCAGATGCGTCTGTGGTGCCTGCCTTGCAGGGGAGTAACTCCTTTACTCCAAGGGAGATTCTTCGGTCATGCAACATAGTGTAGATTGTTGAAGTACTTGGTTTCTGTAGCGGAGTTTTGTCCGGGAAAATCTAAAGTCCTGTAGCCAGGGGTTCCTACTTTATACCCATGGAAGGGGTGGGACAAACTCTTGGGACCCATCTATGGGAAGGTCAGGACAGAGAGGTGGCTACACCCATGTCCTTTGTCCAGTTTCGTGCCAGCGCAGGGGCTGATAGCCCCTGCAACCGGTTTGAGCTGGACTATGCACAGGGACACCAAATGTGCCCCCAGTGCAGACATCAAAGCACTCTCAGAGTGCACCCACCCAGTCCCAATACACTAAAGCCTGTCTGGGAGGTGGTCACACCTCCCTGTGACAGGAAACCTATTTGTCCAGCCTCCCCTGCTGGAGTATCGTCCAGTAGCAGGAGGGCAGACTCGTGTCTGTGGCTGGGAGCATCCATTTTGTGATGACAGGGTCTGTAAAGCGGGTACTGGGTGTACGGGTGTAGTCATATTTCTCCCTCCAGTAGGGTGGAATCATACCTCCCACACCAGTTACTGGCATGGAGGTATGATTCCAAGGTGATTTGACACCAAACACGACATGTTTCTATGCAGCCGTTTTAAAGTTAGCATTTACCGTGAGATTATAATGCACTTAAGAGTATATGGTTGGCTGCATCACAAACAACACCGGAATAAAGGTTCAGAAAGCTGCAGAGGGGTTCTGCTCATGCATGGGCACCCTCACAAATAAAACCCAGCACCCTGCCTTCAGGATTGATAAGGCCTGCCATAGGGGTGACTGATAGGTTTATATGTGCAGTGATTAGGATAGATATAGTTAACCTATATCTAAGTAAGGGATGCATGCACCACCTTACACAGGCTGCTGTAGCAGACCTGTGGTGTCACTTTGAATGGTCTCCCAGGGGTGGCATAATACATACTGCAGCCCCTGAGAGGCCTCTGGGGTACCTATGCCCTGTGTATATAGTATACCATATACTAGGGACTTATAAGGGTACCCCAGAATCCAATCTGTGGTGTACCTAAAGTACATGCAATCAATTTAGAGAGAAGGCAGCTAGGCTGGGGTCCTGGATAGCAGGATCCCAGCCAGACTAAGTCGAAAATAGTGAAACATCAGCAAAAAGTGGGGGTAACTATAAGAAGCAGATCCTACTCTCCTACACACCCCCCCCCCCCCCCCAAATGTAAGAACATTAAACTAACCTTGACCAGTTGAGTCTTCATGTTCTAAGTGGAAATATCTGGAGAATCCATCTGCATTTGCATGGTTACTCCCAGGTCTATGTTCCACTCTATAGTCCATCCCCTGTAGGGAATGGACCACCTCAAAAGTTTGAGGTTTTCACCCTTCATCTATTTTAGCCATAAGAGGGGCTTATGATCTGTCTGAACAATGAAGTGAGTGCCAAACAAGTATGGCCTCACCTTCTTCAGAGCCCAAACCACAGCAAAGGCCTCCCTCTCAATAGCTGACCAACATTTCTCTCTGGGGGTCAGCCTTCTGCTAATAAAAGCTACTGGCTGATCCTGACCCTCATCATTCAATTCTGATAACACAGCTCCTACTCCCAACTCAGATGCATCTGTTTGGACAATCAATTGTTTGGAGTAGTCAGGACTTTGCAGAATGGGAGCAGTGCACATGGCCTGCTTCAGGTCATCAAATGCCTTTTGACAGCTGACACTGAACTTTCTTTGGCATTTTCTTAGAAATTAATTCATTCAAAGGGGTCACTATGGATCCATTACCTTTGACAAATCTCCTATAGTACCCAGTCAGGCCCAAGAAAGCTCTGACCTGAGTCTGGGTGGTTGGAGCAACCCAGTCCATGATGGTCTGGATTTTGCTCCGCAGTGGTTGAACCTGGCCTCCACCCACAAGGTGGCCCAGGTATACAACCTGACTCTGCCCTATCTGGCACTTGGTGGCCTTGATAGTTAGGCTTGCTTTCTGCAGAGCCTCCAAAACATTTCTCAGGTGGACCAGGTGATCCTCCCAGGTGGAGCTAAAGTCAGCGATATCATCTAGATGTGCTGCACTGTAGGCTTCCAGGCCTGTACGGACTTTATTCCCAAACCTTTGAAAAGTGGTTGGTGCATTCTTCAAACCAAAGGGCATCACCACAGATTGGTAGTGCCCATTAGGGGTAGAAAATGCTGCCTTTGGCTTTGCATCATCAGCTAGTCTGATCTGCCAGTAGCCAGCTGTTAGGTCAACTGTGCTCAGAAATTTGGCTGAGGCCTATAAGCTCATCTGCTCTAGGGATTGGATGGGCATCAGTCCTAGTGACTGCATTGAGATCTCTGTAGTTCAACACAAAACCTCATCTCTCTCTTAACATCTTTGGTGTGAGGTTTGGGTACCAAGACTACTGGACTAGCCCAAGGACTATCTGAGGGTTCAATCACACCCAAATCCAACATCTTCTGGACTTCAGTCCTGATACAGTCCCTGACGTGGTCAGGTTGCCTGTAAATCTTATTTTTAACAGGCAGACTGTCCCCAGTATCCACTTCATGAGTGCACCAGGTAGTCTGACTTGGAGTCAGTGAGAACATATGTCTAAACTGATTGAGAACTTTTCTGCAATCAGTTTGTTGCTGGACAGTGAGGGTGCCTGCCAAGGCTACACCCTCAACTGAACCATCATCAGGGTTCTGTGAGAGCAGGTCAGGGAGTGGATCACTCTCTTCCTCCTGTTCCTCATCAGTAGCCATGAGCAGGCCCATGTCAGCCCTGTCAACATATGGTTTGAGCCTGTTGACATGGCGCACCCTATGGGGGATCCTGGGAGTTCCAAGGTCCACCAGGTAGGTAACCTCTCCTTTCTGCTCAATTATGGTATGGGGGCCACTCCACTTGTCTTGGAGGGCTGCTGGGCCTCAGGCTCCAACACCCATACTTTCTGTCCTGGCTGATAAACAGTCAGCACAACCTTTTTGTCATGCCATGCCTTTTGCAATTTCTGGCTAGCCTCCAGGTTTTTATTTGCCTTCTTCATGTACTCAGCCATCCTGGAACGGAGACCAAGTACATAGTCCACAATATCCTGTTTAGGGGGTTTGAGAGGTAACTCCCATCCCTCCTTCACTAGACACAATGGACCCCTAACTGGATGTCCAAACAGAAGTTCAAATAGGCTGTAACCAACACCCTTCTGTGGAATTTCTCTGTAGGCAAAGAGAAGGCAGGGCAAAAGTATGTCCCATCTGCGCCTAAGCTTTTCTGGGAGACCTTTAATCATACCCTTGAGGGTTTTGTTGAACCTTTCAACTAACACATTGGATTGTGGGTGATAAGGGGTGGTAAATTTGTAATTTACTCCACACTCCTTCCACATAGCAGTCAAGTAACTAGACATGAATTTTGTATCTCTGTCTGATACTACCTCCTTAGGGAAACCCACCCTGGAAAAGATTCCCAGGAGGGCTCTTGCCACCACAGGGGCTGTGGTGGTTCTAAGGGGAATTGCTTCTGGATACCTAGTGGCATGGTCCACCATCACCAGTATAAATCTGTGCCCAGATGCTGTTTGAGGATCCATGGGACCAACTATATCAATACCAACCCTCTCAAAGGGAACCCCCACCACAGGTAGTAGTATCAGGGGGCCTTTGCTGTGGCACCTGCCTTACCATTGGCTTGACAGGTGATACAGGAGCGACAAAACTCCTTGGTGTCTTCAGACATGTGAGGCCAATGAAAGTGAGGTACAATCCTGTCCCAAGTCTTGGTTTGGCCTAGGTGACCTGCTAAAGGGATGTCATGTGCTAGTGTCAATAGGAAGCCTCTAAACTTCAGAGGTATAACCAACCTCCTTGTGGCACCAGGCCTGGGGTCTCTACTCTCTGAGTGAAGGAGTCCATCATCCCAGTAGATCTATGGGATCCACTAGCACTCCCAGCAGCCTCATCAGTAGCTTGCTGTCTGAGGGGTTCAAGAGAGGGACAGCTTAGCTGGCCCTGGCTCAGATCTGCCCTGGAAGGGCCCCTGTCCCCAAGAATTCAACCTGATCAGGTTCAAGCTCATCTGGGACAGTTCCTTCTTCAGGACTAAGATCATCTCCCACAAGAGACTGATCTGGATTCTGAGTCAGGGGGGAAGACACTGCCTTACCCCTAATGCTCCTTTTCTTGGAAGGCGCCTGGTCCATTTTTCCAGGATCCAGGGCCTGTTCAGTGTTAGACATTTTTGCCTGTGACCTGGTCATAGCAAACACATCTGCAGGGATTCCCAATATTTCTGCATGAGTCCTGAGCTCCACTTCAGCCCAAGCTGAAGTTTCTAAATCATTGCCCAACAAGCATTCAACAGGGAGGTCTGCACTTACCACAACCTTCTTAGGGCCAGTTACCCCTCCCCAGGTGAAATTGACAACTGCCAAGGAATGGTCTGTCCTGACAATGCTAGCATTGGTCACTTGGTGCCTCTCACCAAGTATGATTTGCTCAGGAGCCTCAAGATCTTGTGTCACAATTGTGACACTTGCTCCTGTGTCCCTGAATGCCAAGGCCTCTTTTCCATTTAACAAAGACTGCTGTATGTATTTCCCCAGATTACTGGGACTGACAAATAAGAAGGCCATATCCATGCCTCCATCACAGATCAGTATAGCCTGAGTAGGAACTATGACTAGGCCAGAGTTCATCTCAGATCCCAGGGTTAACCCTACTACACCCTTATTCTGAGTACCACCACTTGGAGCTGAACTAGGGGGAACAGTTGCCTTAGGGGCAATGGTGGCTGGAGTTGAGTCCTTGGACTTGGTACAATCACTTGTTCAATGGGTCTTCTGTTTACAGATTTGACACCATGGCTTCTTCTTGCCTTTTCCCTTGTTGGATTTTGACTCCCCATCAGATGAGATTTTTGGGGCCCTTGAGAAGACTTCTGGTCTTTACCCTTCTCCCCACCCTTATCAGAATTTTTAGAATCCTGCTTCTTGGAGTCACCACCTTGGTTCTGAACCTTCTGCTTCACACAGGTTCTGACCCATTTGTTTGCCTTCTGGCCCAATTCTTGGGGAGAGGTCAGATCAGAGTCCACCAGGTATTGATGCAGCAACTGATTTTGACAATTATTAAGGATCTGCTCCCTCATAATTAAATTGTACAATCTTTTAAAATCACACACTTTACTGCCAAGCAACCAGCCTTCCAGAGCCTTAGTAGCACAATCTACAAAGTCAACCCAGTCTTGAGCCTGTGCCCTTTGGGTATCTCTGAACTTTAATCTGTATTGTTCAGTGGTTAAGCCAAACCCATCAATCAGAGCACTCTTCAAGACTGTATAATTATAAGCATCCTCTTCTCTATCAGTGAGGAGCTTGTCTCTACCTTTGTCTGCAAAGGAGAGCCACATGATTGCTGCCCACTGCTCCTGAGGGAACCTCTATACTTTACAGGCCCTCTCCAGGGCAGTTATCCATTTGTGGATGTCATCCACACTCTGGTAGGTAGGGACAATCTTGTTCAGGTTCCTATGGTCATGAGTATGTTCACTACCTCTAGGGACACTGTTGCTGCCACCATGAGGCTCCAGCCCCAACTTTTTAGAAGCTCTCTGAAGCTCCAGGGATTCCCTATCTAAGGCCAATTGCTCTCTCTTGATCCTGAGCTTAGCTCTCTCAAACTCAAGCAGTTGGCATTTCTTCTCATAAGAGGACTCCCTTTCATGAGAAGAAGTGCAAGAGAAATAGAGGTCCCTACAGAAGTACCAAAATCATTAGATTCCTGAGAAGGAGATCTGGATCTTCTTGGTAAACTGTTACCCCTTCCAGGTGGGGTAAAGAGAGGACCACTGAGGCCTTCTCCCTCACGTTCAGGAAGAGTTGGATTGTCCATGTTAGAATCATCTTGATCCTCCTGGTCAGCATCAGAGTCTAGGTCCTGGATGTTTTCACTTCCTGGCCTTTCCTCTTCTGCTGTCCCACCCAACTTGCCTGCCTCATCAGACCCTGGGGTCTTTCTGAGGTCATCTAAAAACAACGCCTCTATGAGGCGTTGAGTTCTGGGGTTTTTCCCTGTCTTCAGTTTCCTGGCTGTACACATACTCCTCAATTCGTCGAATGGGATATGGTCATACTTAGTGGTCAGAGCCCCACTGGCTTCTGCCCTAGAAGGCATACTAGTGTTGTGTGGTGTTGCACCTACCTAACCTAGTGGGAACTACTAACCTCTCTTGAGTTGGAGAAAGGGTGTGCTAGACCCTTGGCTTACTCATCTCTAAGTTCAGTAGAACTTACTTTATTCTAGCCTTGTTTATATGTACCTATGTACCTATAGTGGTTTTCAGTCAGTCACTCAATGAGATTATCTGGTAAAGCAATAGCATGCTTGAATCCCAACCGCTGCACACCAATGTGAGAAGTTGGCCTCATATATGCTGTCCACTAGTTATAGTGGGCACCTTGCACCAGTCCAAACGAGCCTTATTGATGATTAGGTTAAAGACAACTTTTATTGAAAGTTATCCTAGTGGTAGCTATGGAGAGCAGCCTTCAGTCTAAGTCTCGAAGGAATGTAAAACAGCTTGGTTTACCAGATTATAACCTCCTGAATGACCAAATGAAAGGAGAACCACACAAGGAATATATATAAAATATATGTATTTATTTCTAAACACTCTCTACTAACCTCTTTATAAGATTAGAGAACAAGGCACACAATATTAATACACTAGAATGACAGTAAATAGCACAATACACAGTGGGCCCTAGGGGGAGACCAAACCATATATTAAGAAAGTTGTATAACAACCACGACTTGACTATACACGGTGCCTAGAGCACGTAGAATTGCTGGGACCCCAAGGAACCACCCAAGGTAGTGACACAGGGTACCCACGGGGGACGCGGTGCAGTTTGAGAACACAGCCGTGAGCTCCATACATTCCTATGGGAAAGTCGCAGTTGGAATTTTAAAGCTTAAGGACACTTAGGAGAGGACTTTGAGCACACTCTTTCAAACTTAGAAGGTTCTAAGGCTAGCACCCATGTGAGCACTCCAGTACTAGTGTTACCTAACCCAGGGAAGCCGGGTGCATAGGTGTCAAATGGTGTCGGGAATCTTCGTCGTTTTCAATGGCGTGATGCTGCAAAGTGCTGCTGCCGGGAAGAGGAGAAGTGTCAGGTGTGATACAAGCCTGGATCGGAGCTGAGAAGAACCTGAAAGCAGAGGGGACAGAGTCTGGGTCACTTCAGGGTGACCAGGGGCTCGGTAGACGAATGCCCACCGATATCGGGTGCTTCAGGTGAAATGGGATGAAGCTTGACTCTGCAGCCACGAGGACCAGGAGATGTCGACAACAACCAAAGTCCACAGATGAGCTGTCCCACGAAGGATGTCGAGTGCTGGGGGGTCAGTGTCCGGATTGGAGACCAACAAGCCTTGGCAACTGCAACGCACGCGGTTAGAGAAAAGATGCTTCGGTGAGGACCAGCAAGGTGCTGGGGACTCCCCAAGCAATGGAGAATCAGGGCACATCTGGAGCAACCAGGAAAGCCCACTGAAAGTTAGAGTTGCCTTCACAGGGACCCACATGGTCGACGGACCAGGGATCACGAATTGACCTCGAGAGGAATCACAAAATACTAGCCCATGGAACACTCGTGGAGTGAAGGCCAGTAATTTTCAGTGGAATCACTGCTCGGGGTCTGGAATACAAGTAGCCCAAAGCACAGCCTCAGGGATTGCCAAAAAGCATATGCTGCTGCAAATGTGCACGGTGTCCAGGGGTACGGGTTGCACAGTCCCCACAAGGGCTGCGGGTCTCAGGTTTACTGAAAGTACTGGTCGGTCTCGGGGAAGCTTAGGAACCCACCTCCTGTGTTGCGAAATATTCAGAGTCCTTAGGAGCTGCGTAGATGCAAACCGGTCTGATGCGTCTTTGGTGCCTGCCTCACAGAGGAGTAACTCCTTTACTCCAAGTGAGATTCTTCGGTCATCCAACGTAGTGTAGAATGTTGAAGTACTTGGTTTCTGTAGCAGAGTTTCGTCCAGGTAAATCTAAAGTACTGTAGCCAGGGGTTATTACTTTATACCCAAGGAAGGGGTGGGACAAACTCTGGGTCCTTTGTCCAGTTTCGTGCCAGAGCAGGGGCTGATAGCCCCTGCAACCGGTTTGAGCTGTACTATGCACAGGGACACCAAATGTGCCCCCAGTGCAGACATCAAAGCACTCTCAGAGTGCACCCACCCAGCCCCAATACACTAAAGCCTGTCTGGGAGGTGGTCACACCTCCCTGTGACAGGAAACCTATTGTCCACCTCCCCTGCTGGAGTTTCATCCAGCAGCAGGAGGGCAGACTCGTGTCTGTGGCTGGCAGCATCCATTTTGTGATGACAGGGTCTGTAAAGCTGGTACTGGGTGTACCAGTGTAGACATATTTCTCCCTCTAGTAGGGTGGAATCATACCTCCCACACCAGTTACTGGTGTGGAGGTATGATTCCAAGGTGTTTGACACCAAACACGACATGTTTCCATGCAGCCGTTTTAAAGTTAGCATTTACTGTGAGGTTATAATACACTTAAGAGTATATGATTGACTGCATCACAAACAACCCCGGAATAAAGGTTCCGAAAGCTGCAGAGGGGCTCTGCTCATGCATGGGCACCCTCTCACAGAAATCCCAGCACCCTGCCTTCAGGATTGATAAGGCCTGCCATAGGGGTGACTGATAGATTTCTATGTGCAGTGATTAGGATAGATATAGTGAACCTATATCTAAGTAAGGGATGCATGCACCACCCTACACAGGCTGCTGTAGCAGACCTGTGGTGTCATTTTGAATGGTCTTCCAGGGGTGGCATAATACATGCTGCAGCCCCTGAGAGGCCTCTGGGGTACCTATGCCCTGAATATATAGTATACCATATACTAGGGACTTATAAGGGTACCCCAGAATCCAATCTGTGGTGTACCTAAAGGGCATGCAATCAATTTAGAGAGAAAGCAGCTAGGCTGGGGTCCTGGATAGCATGATCCAAGCCATACTAAGTCAAAAACAGTGAAACATCAGCAAAAAGTGGGGGTAACTATAAGAAGCAGATCCTACTCTCCTACAAGTGCAAATCGCTGTCTTGTATTACTCTGCGTTGCAAAGGCATTTCAATCGGTGTGGCGTGGGTGTTCCCATACATCCACTCATCGTTTTTGGTGCATTCCCAGATTTTCTAAAACAAGTAAACCTGGAAATACCTCAATATAGTACGCCTTCCCAGGGAATGAGCAACCAGGAGAAGGGGAACAACCTTTACAACGCAACTTTTACAACGCACTACACTTGCAACGCAATTTTTACAACGCAACATCCACTACAACGCATTCCATTACATCGCATGACACTACAACGCATTTTTAAAAACTACCTTTACAACGCATTCCATTACATCGCATACTACCTTTACAACGCATACCATTACAACGCATAATATTACACTACACTATCCAACACTTACCCTACTGTTGCACCCCCTGGAGTTAGAATAGTAATTTTTACCCCTATACTATCCAACACTTACCCTACTGTTGCACCCCCTGGAGTTAGAATAGTAATTTTTACCCCTATACTATCCAACCCTTACCCTACTGTTGCACCCCCTGGAGTTAGAATAGTAATTTTTACCCCTATACTATCCAACACTTACCCTACTGTTGCACCCCCTGGAGTTAGAATAGTAATTTTTACCCCTATACTATCCAACACTTACCCTACTGTTGCACCCCCTGGAGTAAGAATAGTAATTTTTACCCCTATACTATCCAACACTTACCCTACTGTTGCACCCCCTGGAGTTAGAATAGTAATTTTTACCCCTATACTATCCAACACTTACCCTACTGTTGCACCCCCTGGAGTTAGAATAGTAATTTTTACCCCTATACTATCCAACACTTACCCTACTGTTGCACCCCCTGGAGTTAGAATAGTAATTTTTACCCTTATACTATCCAACACTTACCCTACTGTTGCACCCCCTGGAGTTAGAATAGTAATTTTTACCCCTATACTATCCAACACTTACCCTACTGTTGCACCCCCTGGAGTTAGAATAGTAATTTTTACCCCTATACTATCCAACACTTACCCTACTGTTGCACCCCCTGGAGTAAGAATAGTAATTTTTACCCCTATACTATCCAACACTTACCCTACTGTTGCACCCCCTGGAGTTAGAATAGTAATTTTTACCCCTATACTATCCAACACTTACCCTACTGTTGCACCCCCTGGAGTTAGAATAGTAATTTTTACCCCTATACTATCCAACACTTACCCTACTGTTGCACCCCCTGGAGTTAGAATAGTAATTTTTACCCCTATACTATCCAACACTTACCCTACTGTTGCACCCCCTGGAGTTAGAATAGTAATTTTTACCCCTATACTATCCAACACTTTCCCTACTGTTGCACCCCCTGGAGTTAGAATAGTAATTTTTACCCCTATACTATCCAACACTTACCCTACTGTTGCACCCCCTGGAGTTAGAAAAGTAATTTTTACCCCTATACTATCTAATACTTACCTTAAATGCAATTTAATATTATGCGTTGTAATGGTATGCGTTGTAAAGGTAGTATGCGATGTAATGGAATGCGTTGTAAAGGTAGTTTTTAAAAATGCGTTATAGTGTCATGCTATGTAATGGAATGCGTTGTAATGGATGTTGCGTTGTAAAAAATGCGTTGTAAGTGCATGCGTTGTAAAAGTGTGCGTTGTAACGACATACATCCCCAGGAGAAACATGTTTGTTTCTCTTTGTTTTTTCCTCTTTCTACATGTGCTGCATTCTGCATTCTGCAGCACACACAGAAACAGTAAAAAGCCTTAGGTTTGTGTAGGAAGGTTTGCTTTCCTGCACAAGAACAATCCTGGCTGTGACACAACAACCCTTGCACCATGGTGTAAGGGTTCCTGCATTGGCGCCTGGCAGCCACAAGTGAACCAGTCCTGAGGGAGAGCATGAAAGCACCATTGCTTAGTAGATATGGTGCATACCTGAACTCTCCTTTCGACGCAGCGCAGCATGTTGTCTTGCTGCATTACACCAAATATTAGTACATCTGCCCCTAAAAGACCAGCAGCATTCGGTCACTATGTGTAGCTTCCTGTCTGTCACTAAGGGCCCCATCACGTGTCTGGCAGTCCAAGAACCACCAGACTCGTGGTGGTCTTGCAACCGCCACATTACGACCCTAGTGATCATGGCATGTTGGGAATGCCAACACCGCCAGGAAACCGTCATTCCTTGGCTGTGGTGCAGCGGTCCAGAGGTATCTATATGCTTGGCGGGACCGAGTGGTTCTGCGTGGTTGTCAGTGTCTTGTACTATGGAGACAAGATGCCAAATATGTCATAGATTTTCATTAGCTCTGACATGAACTTTACATCTTCTTAAAAGGGCCATCCAGCGACGAGAAAAAAACTGTTCTATATAGCCCGACTTGCATCACTAACAATCACCAACAATAGGAATTCTAGATTGCTGCTTTGTTTAAACATATCTGCTTGATTGAGAGAGATATGTTGACATCATTCACCAGATCTGCCAGTATTTACTGTGAGTCAGTACACCTCCTGGACAATATCCAGTGTGCATTTCTTCATGGTAGATGTAAAGAGATCCCTTCATGACAACAGAGATCCCCTTGTGACAGACTTAACACAGACCGCTGCAGCGCCTATATAACAGTGGGTCCCCACAATTCAGGGGGCTGTATTCATCCTGAGGTCTATTAATATTTGTGAGATATGGGTGTAGAAGTTATTTCACATTTGAATTACATATGCACTAGTCATTCCACATTTGAATTCATGAATGTGTTTTAACGTGGAACTATTGCCACTGAAACAAAATGTTTATGATGTGCTTTAATGTGTAGTTCAGGCTTAGAATAAACTAGGCCTAAATTAGGCTCAACTCCATCTTTGTTAAAATGTCTGCCATATTGTGATGTTCATTGTGTATTTATATTTCTCGCTTGATACTGCATGCAGTAAGATGTGCAGTGGTTGTTTTGTATGAAATGCTTTTTCCGAGAACTCTCTGAAGGATGCCTTTTTGCTACATTCCTAGGCTCTTCTTGCTAGCACTCTGTATTATATTCCTTCGCGAGTGTTTTTTGTTGTTTATGTAACACATTTTTTCTGACACCTGTGGATGGCATTAGGTCAGAAGGGGAAAATTAATATTCATGCAGTGGGTTAGTACTAAGATGGTAGTTGGGGGTGAGCCAGAGACTTTTAGCAGCCTACAAAGAATGCTACCCATTTTTAGGTCTCGCCTGACCCAGCGCATGCGCTGCCCTGGCGAGACTTTTAGTGAGGGCTCAAAAAATGCTACCATGGCCAGCCTAGAGCTACAGTGCATGTGCGCGGGCGCGCGCTTAGGAGCAGAGGCACCATATGGCAAACCTCATCATGCTCATTAAGCTCCCGAGATCACTTTCACTTTTGCCCGCGATCACTTTCGTGTTGCCCCTTTGATGTTCTTGTTCAAAGAACATCAAACATCAAAGAACATGTTGTTGTGTTAATGCTTTGCTGCACCCGTTTGACTTACAATGTGCTTTCTCTTTCCACAAACTCGATGTTTGTGTTCCTTTATTTTGATATGCTTTTAGTATTACTGTCTGTTGGAAGGGCGTTCTCTGGGGGGCTTCGGAATACGTCCTGACCACCCTTTGACCCACCTCTCCCATAGTTAGGCCGAGCAATGGCGGGGAGGCCCCTCCTGGAAGGGTCTCGTTCCTAGGATCATACACGCTGCGCTTACACAGAGGGACACCACACCGTAGTTCTTAGTAAGACAGTATACTTTATCGACAGTTTCAGGGGGATCTTTATGATCCGAGATGCAGCTGTTGAATCAATGCCACAAGCGGCGGCGGTTTCGTGATGAGGGTATTGGGGTAGCGGGACAGTCTTTTAGATCAGTGTCTCTGCGGAGTATCCTTCGCACAGCTCTCAATCCTCGAGCCGGGGGATTTGGGTTCACTCGGCAATCTCCGCCGATTCTCCTGGAGGGGAGCGCCGCGAGTCTCTCAGCAGGCACAGGTGGTTTCAGATTCTCGGGAGCCGCGACAGCGTCAGCAGGGCTCAGATGGTTTCAGAGTTTGGGGAGCCGCGACAGCGTCAGCAGGGCTCAGATGGTTTCAGAGTTCGGGGAGACGCGACAGCGTCAGCAGGGCTCAGATGGTTTCAGAGTTCGGGGAGCCGCGACAGCATCAGCAGGGCTCAGATGGTTTCAGAGTTCGGGGAGCCGCGACAGCGTCAGCAGGGCTCAGATGGTTTCAGAGTTCGGTAGCGTCCTCGGGTTTCAGGGATCGGTCGAGCCGCGACCAGGTCAGCAGGGCTCTCGTAGGTCCAGGTCTTCTCTACCTCCTGTCCCTTCAGCACCCCTTGTTATACTCCCCCTCCTCTTTGAAGTCCGGAGTCCTCGCAGAGAGGGGTCTGGTGCCTGGGGGCGGTGTGTCGGGATTTCCTGCCGCTCGGCCCTTTGATCTGTTCAGGTTGGTCTGGGAGGGACTCCAGACGCCCAGCATGCGAGGTGCCCGCTCACTGGGGGCCTGGTGGCCGATCGAAACCCTCCTTGGGAAGGAGATCAGAGGTGTGACAGGGACGGCGTCTCCTGGTTTGGCTTGGGGGCTTCCCTCTCCCTCGGCCGGGCATGCGTGGTAGTGTCTTGGGTGTTGCTGGGGCCCCGGCCGGCCATCGGGTTGTTGGGCCATGGTGGCCGGAAGTCTGTGATACCGGGGATCCGGTGTGGTTATAGGGTTGCTTACTGGTCGGGAGGGTCCACGCCACAAGGCCGGTCTCACACGTGCCCCCCCCAGCTGAAAGGCGGGGAGAACTACCCATCCACTTGGGGGTTCTCCTCGCTGAAGCGGAAGAATCGGGACAGGCCGTCAGCGTTGGCGTGGTCAGTCCCGGGGCGATGCTCCACAGTGAAGTCCATCCCCTGGAGGGAGATTGACCATCGTACCAGCTTGGGGTTTTCTCCTCTCATTTGCATCAGCCACCGTAAGGGTCGATGATCCGTTTGAACTCGTAAATGGGTTCCGAACAAGTAGGGCCGCAGCTTTTTGAGGGCCCAGACTACTGCGAAGGTCTCTCTTTCAATGGTGCTCCACTGTTGTTCTCGAGGTAGTAACCTTCGGCTGATGAAGGCTATGGGCTGATCTATGCCTTTGTCGTTGAACTGTTAGAGGACTGCCCCGATGCCGTGCTCTGAAGCGTCCGTCTGGACCACAAACTCCTGAGAGTAGTCGGGGGCTTTGAGTACCGGAGCAGTACATATAGCGCCTTTCAAGGCGTCGAACGCTTTTTGGCACGGGGGAGTCCACTGCACTTTCTTCGGGTGCTTCTTGGAGGTTAACTCGGTGAGGGGGCCTGCGATGCTGCCATAGTTTTTAATAAACCTCCGGTAGTAACCGGTGAGGCCCAGGAAGGCCCGGACTTCCGTTTGGGTCGTGGGGGGTTCCCAGGACAAGATGGAGTCGATCTTTGGCTGGAGGGGGGCGACCTGCCCGCTCCCCAACTGGTGTCCCAGATAGATCACTGAGCCCTGTCCAATTTGGCACTTGCTGGCCTCGATGGTTAGGCCGGCTTGGCGCAGGGCCATCAGTACTTGTTGGAGGTGCTGGAGGTGTTCGGTCCATTGGGAGCTGAATACTGCTATGTCGTCTAGGTACACTGCGCTGAACCCCTCTTGCCCGGCCAGGACCCTGTTCACCAGTCGCTGGAAGGTGGCCGGGGCATTTTTCATCCCAAAAGGCATAACTCTGAAGCGGTAGTGCCCATCCGGGGTGGAGAAGGCGGACCGCTCCTTGGCTCCCTCAGTGAGCGCAATTTGCCAGTATCCGCAGGTCAGGTCGAAGGTGCTGAGGTAGCGAGCGGCCCCGAGGCGGTCGATGAGATCGTCTGCGCGGGGGATAGGGTGAGCGTCCGCTCGGGTGACCGCATTGAGTCCCCGGTAGTCTACACAGAATCTCAGCTCGGGGGCGACACCAGGGGCTGCTGCCTTCGGGACCAGTACTACCGGGCTGGCCCATGGGCTGTCGGAGGGTTCAATCACCCCTAGGGTTAGCATCTTAGCTACTTCGGTCTGGATGCAGGTCCGGACCCGGTCAGGGACTCGGTAGGCTCGGTGTCTCACCGGCGGGCTGTCTCCGGTGTCTATATCGTGGACACACCAGTCGGTGACCCTAGGGGTGAGGGAGAAGACGTCTGTGAATTGTCCCAATAGCTGGCGGCAGTCGTCAGACTGTTGGGGGGTGAGGGTGGACGAAAGTCTCACCCCCTCTACGGAGCCATCTTTCTCTTTAGCACACAGGGGGTCCGGAAGGGGCTCTGTGTCTTCTTCAGTCCCATCGTCGGTGGCTAGGAGCAAACTCAACTCCGTCCTCACGAAGTGGGGTTTGAGGCGGTTCGCGTGGAGGACCCGGTGGGGGTTCCGAGGAGACTGAACATCAACTAGATACGTGACTTGACTCTTCCGCTCGACCACTTTGAAGGGTCCAGTCCATCTGTCTTGGAGGGCGCAGGGTTTCACCGGGGCCATTACCCAGACCTGTTGGCCCGGCTGAAACTCGACCAGCATGGCATTCTGGTCATACCAGCGCTGCATCTCTTCTTGGCTAGCCTCGAGGTTTGTTTCGGCGAGCTCCCGGAACTTCCGGGTCTGGTTGCGGAGCGCCAGGATATAGCGGAATACATCGGGAGGGGTTCCTCGGGGAACCGTTTCCCAGCCCTCTTTGACCAGGCTCAGGGGTCCCCGGACGGGGTGTCCGTAGAGTAATCCGAACGGGCTGAACCCCAGAGACTTTTGGGGAACTTCCCGGTAGGCGAACAGGAGGCAAGGGAGGAGGACGTCCCATTTCCGGCGAAGGGGTTCTTCGAGGCCCATGATCATCCCTTTCAGGGTCCGGTTAAATCGCTCGACTAGGCCATTGCCTTGGGGGTGGTATGGGGTGGTGAATTTGTATGACACCCCGCATTGTTGCCATAGGTACCTTATGTACTTGGAGATAAAGTTCGTGCCACGATCACTCACGACTTCGCGAGGGAACCCCACGCGGGAGAAGATCCCCATCAAGGCCCGGCCCACCACGGGGGCCGTCACAGTGCGAAGGGAAATGGCTTCTGGGTAGCGGGTGGCATGGTCCACCAGGATGAGGATGAACCGGTGGCCCTGGGCGGTACTGGGATCCAGGGGTCCCACAATGTCAATCCCCACCCACTCAAAAGGGGTACTAACAACGGGGAAGGGTTGTAGCGGAGCCTTGCGCTTCCCACCACTTTTTCCGCTGGCCTGGCACGTGAGACATGACTTGCAGTGGGCCTCGACATTCGCTCGCATTTTGGGCCAATAGAAGTGGGTCACCAGGCGATGATAGGTTTTGTCTTGGCCTAAGTGTCCTGCCAGGGGTACATCATGGGCTAGGCCTAGGAGGAAACTTCGGAAGCGCAGGGGAACCACCAGTACCCGGGCCGATCCCAGCTTGGCCGACTTCTGTTCGCTGTACAGGAGGCCGTTTCCCCAATATACCCAGTGGGATCCGGACTGGTCGCCTGCTGCCTGGGCTTCGGCCTGTTGTCGGGGTCCAATGAGGGAAGGGCAGGTGGCTTGTTCCCTGCAGAATTCTTCTCGGGAGGGACCTCCCTCGCCGTGCCAATGGGCCAACTCGGGTAGGTCCCAGAGCTCGGTCAGTTGCTCGGGGTCTGGATGCGCTGACCCGTCAGTGGGAACGGGTTCTTCTTCTGGCAGAGGGTCGTCGGGCTCGGGTAGCGCGTCCCGGTCCTCGGGGACAGCGACTGGGTTCAGGGGTAAGGCCTCAACTCCCTCGGAGGAAGGCAATCGGGCAGCCATGGAGCGCGTGGTGGCGCATACCCATTCGGGTAGGCCCATCATCTCCAAATGGGTTCTTCGTTCCACTTGTCCCCACAGGGAGCTCTCGAGGTCGTTGCCCAGGAGGCAGTCTACTGGATGGGATGTTCGGATTGCCACTCTCAATTTACCGGTGACTCCCCCCCATTCGAAGTGTACCAGGGCCATCCGGCAGAGGCTCTCGGAGTTGTCCGAAGATATGACTGGACAGAAGGCGTCGGGCAGGATCTGGTCTTCGGATACCAGGTGGCAGTGGAGCGCTGTGACACTCGCCCCGGTGTCGAGGAGGGCCTCGACTCGGTGGCCGTTGACCATCACTTGTTGTCGGTATTTTTCCGTGTTGGCGGGTAGGGGTGTTCCGGGGACCATCTCTCGGTCTCCCAGGGAGACCAGGGCCATGGCTGCTGGTTCCCACTCTTCGCAGTCTTCCATCTCTTCTCCTAGGGCCACGGAGGCCATTTGTCGGGCTGGAGGGGCTGTCGCTGCGGGTCGTTGGTACATGGGACACTGGGGGTCACTGGCATAGTGTCCGGTCTGCTGGCAGCGGAAACAGATGATCTTGACTCGGGGTCCCTGCCTCCCCGGGGGCCCTGTGCCAGCTGGAGGTGGGGCTGGAAAGTGCGTGGGTTGGCCTCTGGGGGGACTATGCTGGGAGCCCACCTGGGATTCCCTCGGTCGGCCTTGGTTCCCTCCACCCCTCGGGTGGGGGGGGTCCCTGACTGTGGCAACCATAGTCTCCCACGGGGCCCCGGGAGGCCCGGGTGTTCACCCATCGGTCAGCTTCTACCGCCAGTTTCCGAGGGTCAGTGAGCTTGCTGTCCAGGAGGTGCTGGCGTAACTTCACAAAGCAATTTGCGGACAAGTGTTCCCATGCTATTAGGTCAAACAGTTCCTCAAAGGTGGAGACCTTGCTGCCCTTGATCCACCCGTCCAAGGCCCTGCTGTAAAAGTTCACATATTCCACCCACGTAGTACCGGGTATCTTTTTGCAGTCTCGAAACCGTTGCCGGTACATCTCGGGGGTGAGTCCATATCTGGCTAATAGAGCCTCTTTCATGTGGCTGTACAAATTCAGCACCGTGGAGGGCAGGTCCAGCAGGGTATCTCTCCCCTAGCTCAGGAACCGGCCCCACAAGCCAGCTCCCCAATCCTTCTGCGGAACTCGGTGGGAGGTCATAGCGACTTCGTAGGCCTTGAACCACTGCTGGATGTCGTCGTTCTTGTAGTATTCCTTCACCACATCCTTGGGGATGTGGACCTTTGGTTCCACGGCGGAGGAGGTCGGTGGGATTCCCGTGGTTCTGGACTCCTCACTTTTGGCCTTGAGTTCGATCTCTTTTAGACTGCGTTCGTGTTCTAGTTGAAGTTTTCTTTCTTCGTGTTCTCGCTGGCGTTTCTTTTCCTCGAGTTCCCCTTGTTGGCGTAATTGTTCTACGGCTAACTTCTTTTCGGCCAATTTTAGCTCTCCCTCTATTTTTAGTTTGGCTAGCTCTAGTTCGTGGTTGCGGCCCCTCTCTCGGTCCGCTAGCTCTTCCGGGGATAGGCCCCCCTCTGGGGCGTTGCTCTTTGCCGGGATGCTTCGTGGTTCGGTTGGCGGCTCTCTTTCGGTTTGGGGCAGGGATGCTCCTGCCTCGACCCAGGTTTTCAATGCTTCCTGGCAATCTTCTTTAGTGCTTAATCCGGTGGTAGCGATTCCAAGGTCTTTGCAGAACTGTTTTAGTTCTCGATGCGTATAATATTCCAACCGGTCCTCTCGGAACGTCGGGCTTGTGTTGGTTCCTGCGGTACTCATGGTGGTTTCTCCTTCCATCTCCTTCCGGTAGTGCGTCAGCCGTTTACTGTATGATCTCTAGGTGTCGGCTCGGATCCCGACGTCTGCCACCAAATGTTGGAAGGGCGTTCTCCGGGGGG
This sequence comes from Triturus cristatus, assembly GCF_964204655.1. Lineage (NCBI taxonomy): Eukaryota > Metazoa > Chordata > Amphibia > Caudata > Salamandridae > Triturus > Triturus cristatus. Next base: position 969,164,677 of record NC_140580.1, read on the forward strand.
CTTCGGAATACGTCCTGACCACCCTTTGACCCACCTCTCCCAGAGTTAGGCCGAGCAATGGCGGGGAGGCCCTCCTAGAAGGGTCTCATTCCTAGGATCATACACGCTGCGCTTACACAGAGGGACTTCACACAGTAGTTCTTAGTAAGACAGTATACTTTATCGACAGTTTCAGGGGGATCTTTATGATCCGAGATGCGGCTGTTGAATCAATGCCACAAGCGGCGGCGGTTTCGTGATGAGGGTATTGGGGTAGCGGGACAGTCTTTTAGATCAGTGTCTCTGCAGAGTATCCTTCGCACAGCTCTCAATCCTCGAGCCGGGGGATTTGGGTTCACTCGGCAATCTCCGCCGATTCTCCTGGAGGGGAGCGCCGCGAGTCTCTCAGCAGGCACAGGTGGTTTCAGATTCTCGGGAGCCGCAACAGCATCAGCAGGGCTCAGATGGTTTCAGAGTTCGGGGAACTGCAACAGCGTCAGCAGGGCTCAGATGGTTTCAGAGTTCGGGGAGCCGCGACATCGTCAGCAGGGCTCAGATGGTTTCAGAGTTCGGGGAGCCGCGACAGCGTCAGCAGGGCTCACATGGTTTCAGAGTTCGGGGAGCCGCAACAGCGTCAGCAGGGCTCAGACGGTTTCAGAGTTCGGGGAGCCGCGACAGCGTCAGCAGGGCTCAGATGGTTTCAGAGTTCGGGGAGCCGCGACAGCGTCAGCAGGGCTCAGACGGTTTCAGAGTTCGGTAGCGTCCACGGGTTTCAGGGATCAGTCGAGCCGCAACCAGGTCAGCAGGGCTCTCGTAGGTCCAGGTCTTCTCTACCTCCTGTCCCTTCAGCACCCCTTGTTATACTCCCCCTCCTCTTTGAAGTCCGGAGTCCTCGCAGAGAGGGGTCTGGTGCCTGGGGGCGGTGTGTCGGGATTTCCTGCCGCTCGGCCCTTTGATCTGTTCAGGGTGGTCTGGGAGGGACTCCAGACGCCCAGCATGCGAGGCGCCCGCTCACCGGGGGCCTGGTGGCCGATCGAAACCCTCCTTGGGGAGGAGATCAGAGGTGTGACAGGGATGGCGTCTCCTGGTCTGGCTTGGGGGCTTCCCTCTCCCTCGGCCGGGCATGCGTGGTAGTGTCTTGGGTGTTGCTGGGGCCCCGGCCGGCCATCGGGTTGTTGGGCCATGGTGGCCGGAAGTCTGTGATACCGGGGATCCGGTGTGGTTGTAGGGTTGCTTACTGGTCAGGAGGGTCCACGCCACAAGGCCGGTCTCACACTGTCATACACACAACTACAACCACACACATAACCACAACCACACACACAACCACACACACAACCAAACACACAACCACACACACATACACAGCCACAACCACACACACACACAACCACACACACACACACAACCAAACACACACAACTACACACACACACACACACACACACAACCACACACCTACACACAACTACACAGACACACACACAACCATACCCACAACCACACATGCACAACAACCACACACACAACCACACACACAACCACACACAACCACACACACAACCCCACACACAACCACACACACACAACCAAGACCACACGCACAACCACATATACACAACCACAACCACACACACAACCACACACAACCACAACCACACACAACCACACACACACAACCACACACAACCACAACCACACACACAAACACAACCACACACACAACCACACACACAACCACAACCACACACACAACCACACACAACCAAACACAACCACACACACAACCACACACACACACAACCACACACAACCAAACAACCACACACACAACCACAACCACACACAACCAAACAACCACACACACAACCACAACCACACTCACAACCACACACACACAACCACAACCACACACACAACCACACACACACAACACACAACCACACACACAACCACATACACAACCACACACAACCACACCCAAAACAACACACACACACAACCACAACCACAAAAACACCCAACCACACTCACAACCACACACACACACAACCACACATACACACACAACCACACACACACAACCACACACACACACCCACAACCACAACCACACATACAACCACACACACAACCACACACACACACAACCACACACACATGCACAACCACACACACACAACCACAACCACACACACACACAACCACACACAACCACAACCACACACACACACAACCACACACAACCACATCCACACACACAAACACAACCACACACACAACCACACACACAACCACACACACAACCACACACAACCAAACACACAACCAAACAACCACACACACACACAACCACACACAACCACACACACACAACCACAACCACACAAACAACCACACACAACCACACACACAACCACACACAACCACACCCACACAACCACACACACACACAACCACACACAACCACACACAACCAAACAACCACACACACAACCACAACCACACACACACAACCACACACCCACAACCTCAACCACACACACAAACACACAAACACACAACCACACACAACCACACACACAACCACACACAACCACACACACACAACCACACCCACAACCACACACATGCACAACCACAACCACACCCAACCACAAAACCACAACCACACACCCACAACCACAACCACACACACAACCAAACACACAGCCACACACACACAACCACACACACAACCACACACACACAACCACACACAACCACAGACAGAACCACACCCAACCACACATACAACCACACACACAACCACACACACACAACCACACACACAAGCACACACACACATAACCACACACACAAAACCACACACACACACAACCACACACAACCACACACACAACCACACACACACAACCACACACACACCTACAACCACACACACAACCACAACCACACATACAACCACACCCAACCACACCCAACCACACATCCGCATCCACACACACACCCACAACACCCGCACCCACAACTGCACCGACAACCAACCACAACCACACACACAACCACACACACAGCCACACACACAAGCACACACACAACCACACACAACCGCACACACACACAACCACACACATACAACCGCACACACACACAACCACACACATACAACCACACACACACAACCTCAACCACACACACACAACCACAACCACACACACAACCACACACACAACCACAACCCCACACAAAACCACACACACAACCACACACACACAACCTCACACAACCACACACAACCACACACAACCACACACACAACCACACATACAACCACCCACAACCACACACACAACCACACACACAACCACATACACACAACCACACACACAACCACACACAACCACACAACCACACACAACCACACACAACTACACACAACCACACACACACAACCACACACACAACCACACACACACACACACACACAACCACACACACAACCACACCTAACCACACACACACACAACCACACACACGCACACACACAACCACACATACACAACCACAAACACAACCACACACAACCACACACAACCACACATCCACACCCACAACCACACCCACAACTGCACCAACACAACCACAACCACACACACAACCACAACCACACACACACACACACAACCACAAACACACACACAACTACACACAGAGCCACAACCACACAGACAACCACACAGACAACCACACAGACAACCACACAGACAACCACACCACACACATAACCACACACAACCACACACAAACACAGCCAACCACACATCCACACACACACGCACACACACACACACACACACACACAACACCCACACCCACAACCGTACCCACACACAACCACAACCACACACAACCACACACACAACCACACAACCACAACCACACACACAACCATACACACAGAACCATAACCACACACACAACCACACACAACCACACACACACACAAACACACACACAACCACACACACAACCACACACACAACCACGCTAAACCACACATCAACACACACACCCACAACACCTGCACCCACAACCACACCCACACACAATCTTAACCACACACACAACCACAACTGCACACACAACCACACACACAACCACAACCACACACACAACCACACACACAACCACACACACACACAACCACAACCACACACACCCACACACAAAACCACACAGACAACCACAACCACACACACACATACAACCACACACACAACCACACACACACAACCACACACACAACCACACACACAACCACACACACAACCACAACCACACTCACAACCACACACACACAACCACAACCACACACACAACCACACACACACAACACACAACCACACACACAACCACATACACAACCACACACAACCACACCCAAAACAACACACACACACAACCACAACCACAAAAACACCCAACCACACTCACAACCACACACACACAACCACACATACACACACAACCACACACACACAACCACACACACACACCCACAACCACAACCACACATACAACCACACACACAACCACACACACACACAACCACACACACATGCACAACCACACACACACAACCACAACCACACACACACACAACCACACACAACCACAACCACACACACACACAACCACACACAACCACATCCACACACACAAACACAACCACACACACAACCACACACACAACCACACACACAACCACACACAACCAAACACACAACCAAACAACCACACACACACACAACCACACACAACCACACACACACAACCACAACCACACAAACAACCACACACAACCACACACACAACCACACACAACCACACCCACACAATCACACACACACACAACCACACACAACCACACACAACCAAACAACCACACACACAACCACAACCACACACACACAACCACACACCCACAACCTCAACCACACACACAAACACACAAACACACAACCACACACAACCACACACACAACCACACACAACCACACACACACAACCACACCCACAACCACACACATGCACAACCACAACCACACCCAACCACAAAACCACAACCACACACCCACAACCACAACCACACACACAACCAAACACACAACCACACACACACAACCACACACACAACCACACACACACAACCACACACAACCACAGACAGAACCACACCCAACCACACATACAACCACACACACAACCACACACACACAACCACACACACAAGCACACACACACATAACCACACACACAAAACCACACACACACACAACCACACACAACCACACACACAACCACACACACACAACCACACACACACCTACAACCACACACACAACCACAACCACACATACAACCACACCCAACCACACCCAACCACACATCCGCATCCACACACACACCCACAACACCCGCACCCACAACTGCACCGACAACCAACCACAACCACACACACAACCACACACACAGCCACACACACAAGCACACACACAACCACACACAACCGCACACACACACAACCACACACATACAACCACACACACACAACCTCAACCACACACACACAACCACAACCACACACACAACCACACACACAACCACAACCCCACACAAAACCACACACACAACCACACACACACAACCTCACACAACCACACACAACCACACACAACCACACACACAACCACACATACAACCACCCACAACCACACACACAACCACACACACAACCACATACACACAACCACACACACAACCACACACAACCACACAACCACACACAACCACACACAACTACACACAACCACACACACACACAACCACACACACAACCACACACACACACACACACACAACCACACACACAACCACACCTAACCACACACACACACAACCACACACACGCACACACACAACCACACATACACAACCACAAACACAACCACACACAACCACACACAACCACACATCCACACCCACAACCACACCCACAACTGCACCAACACAACCACAACCACACACACAACCACAACCACACACACACACACACAACCACAAACACACACACAACTACACACAGAGCCACAACCACACAGACAACCACACAGACAACCACACAGACAACCACACAGACAACCACACCACACACATAACCACACACAACCACACACAAACACAGCCAACCACACATCCACACACACACGCACACACACACACACACACACACACAACACCCACACCCACAACCGTACCCACACACAACCACAACCACACACACAACCACACAACCACAACCACACACACAACCATACACACAGAACCACAACCACACACACAACCACACACAACCACACACACACACAAACACACACACAACCACACACACAACCACACACACAACCACGCTAAACCACACATCAACACACACACCCACAACACCTGCACCCACAACCACACCCACACACAATCTTAACCACACACACAACCACAACTGCACACACAACCACACACACAACCACAACCACACACACAACCACACACACAACCACACACACACACAACCACAACCACACACACCCACACACAAAACCACACAGACAACCACAACCACACACACACATACAACCACACACACAACCACACACACACAACCACACACACAACCACACACACAACCACACACACAACCACACACACAACCACACAACCACAACCACACACACAACCACACACACACACAACCACACACACACAACCACACACAACACACACAACCACAACCACACACACAACCACACATACAACCACACACAACCACACACACAACCACACATAAAACCACACACACAACCACACACACAACCACACACACAACCAAACAACCACACATACAACCACACACATAACCACACATACAACCATACATACAACAAAACACACACACAACCACACACACACAACCACACACACAACCACACACACACAACCACAAACAATCACACACACAACCACACACAACCACACACAAAACCCCACACAACTACACACAACCACACACACACACACACAACCACAAACAAAACCACACACACAATCACACACACACACACAACCACACACACAACCACACACACACAACCACACACACACACAACCACACACACACAACCACAACCACACACACAACCACACCCAACCACACCCAACCATACATCCACACCCACAACCACACCCACACCAACAACCGCACCAACACAACCACAACCACACACACAACCACAACCACACACACACACACCCACAACACCCACACCCACAACCGCACCCACACACAACCACAACCACACACACAACCACACAACCACACACACAACCACACACACAGAACCACAACCACACACATAACCACACACAACCACACACACACACAAACACACACACAACCACACACACAACCACACACACAACCACGCCCAACCACACATCAACACACACACCCACAAAACCTGCACCCACAACCACACCCACACACAACCTTCACCACACGCACAACCACAACTGCACACACAACCACACACACAACCACAACCACACACACAACCACACACACAACCACACACACAACCACACACACACACAACCACAACCACACACACCCACACACACAACCACACAGACAACCACAACCACACACACAACCACACATACAACCACACACACAACCACACACACACACAACCACACACACAACCACACACACACACAACCACACACACAACCACAACCACACACACAACCACACACACACAACCACAACCACACACACAACCACACACACACAACCACACACACAACCACACATAACACACACAACCACAACCACACACACAACCACACATACAACCACACACAACCACACACACAACCACACATACAACCACACACACAACCACACACACAACCACACACACAACCAAACAACCACACATACAACCACACACATAACCACACATACAACCACACATGCAACCACACACACTCAACCACACACACACAACCACACACAACCACACACACACAACCACAAACAATCACACACACAACCACACACAACCACACACACAACCACACACAACTACACACAACCACACACACACACACACAACCACAAACAAAACCACACACACAACCACACACACACACACACAACCACACACACACACACACACAACCACACACACACACAACCACACACACACAACCACAACCACACACACAACCACACCCAACCACACCCAACCATACATCCACACCCACAACCACACCCACACCAACAACCGCACCAACACAACCACAACCACACACACAACCACAACCACACACACACACAACCACACACACATCCACACACAGAACCACTACCACACACACAACCACACACACAGCCACACACACACACAACCACGCACATACAACCACACACAACCACACACAACCACACATCCACACACACACCCACAACACCTGCACCCACAACCGCATCCACACACAACCACAACCACACACACAACCACAACCACACACACAACCACACAACCACAACCACACACACAACCACACACACAGAACCACAACCACACACACAACCACACACAAACACACACACACAACCACACACACAACCACACAAACAACCACACACAACCACAAATCTACACACACACCCACAACAACACCCGCACCCACAACCACATCCGCACACAACCACAACCACACACACAACCACAACCGCACACACAACCACACACACAACCACACACACAACCACACACACACACACAACCACACCCTCACACACAACCACACCCTCACACACAACCACAACCACAACCCCAACCACACATACAACCACACACACAACCACACACACAACCACACACAACGACACACACACAACCACACACACACACAACCACAACCACACACACAACCACACACACACACAACCACACACACAACCACACACACACACAACCACAACCACACACACAACCACACACACACACAACCACACACAACCACACACACAACCACACATACAACCACACTGTTGGAATGGCGTTCTCCGGGGGGGCTTCGGAATATGTTCCTGACCACCCTTTGACCCACCTCTCCCAGAGTTAGGCCGAGCAATGGCGGGGAGGCCCTTACTGGAAGGGTCTCGTTCCTAGGATCGTACACGCTGCGCTTACACTATTTGACAGAGGGACACCACACAGTAGTTCTTAGTAAGACAGTATACTTTCTCGATAGTTTCAGGGGATCTTTATGATCCGAGATGCAGCTGTTGAATCAATGCCACAAGCGGCGGCGGTTTCGTGATGAGGGTATTAGGGTAGCGGGACAGTCTTTTAGATCAGTGTCTCTGCGGAGTATCCTTCGCACAGCTCTCAATCCTCGAGCTGGGGGATTTGGGTTCACTCGGCAATCTCCGCCGATTCTCCTGGAGGGGAGCGCCGCGAGTCTCTCAGCAGGCACAGGTGGTTTCAGATTCTCGGGAGCTGCGACGGCGTCAGCAGGGCTCAGATGGTTTCAGAGTTCGGGGAGCCGCGACAGCGTCAGCAGGGCTCAGATGGTTTCAGAGGTCGGGGAGCCGCAACAGCGTCAGCAGGGCTCAGATGGTTTCAGAGTTCGGGGAGCCGTGACAGCGTCAGCAGGGCTCAGATGGTTTCAGAGTACGGGGAGCCGCGACAGCGTCAGCAGGGCTCAGATGGTTTCAGAGTTCGGGGAGCCGCGACAGCGTCAGCAGGGCTCAGATGGGTTCAGAGTTCGGGGAGCCGTGACAGCATCAGCAGGGCTCTCGTAGGTCCAGGTCTGCTCTACCCTGTCCCTTCAGCACCCCTTGTTATACTCCCCCTCCTCTTTGAAGTCCGGAGTCCTCGCAGAGAGGGTTCTGGTGCCTGGGGGCGGTGTGTTGGGATTTCCTGCCGCTCGGCCCTTTGATCTGTTCAGGTTGGTCTGGGAGGGACTCCAGACGCCCAGCATGCGAGGCGCCTGCTCACCGGGGGCCTGGTGGCCGATCGAAACCCTCCTTGGGAAGGAGATCAGAGGTGTGACAGGGACGGCGTCTCCCGGTCTTGCTTGGGGGTTTCCCTCTCCCTCGGCCGGGCATGCGTGGTAGTGTCTTGGGTGTTGCTGGGGCCCCGGCCGGCCATCGGGTTGTTGGGCCATGGTGGCCGGAAGTCTGTGATACCGGGGATCAGGTGTGGTTGCAGGGTTGCTTACTGGTCGGGAGGGTCCACGCCACAAGGCCGGTCTCACACGTGCCCCCCCCCAGCTGAAAGGCGGGGAGAACTCCCCATCCACTTGGGGGTTCTCCTCGCTGAAGCGGAAGAATCGGGACAGGCTGTCAGCTTTGGCGTGGTCAGTCCCGGGGCGATGCTCCACAGTGAAGTCCATCCCCTGGAGGGAGATTGACCATCGTAGCAGCTTGGGGTTTTCTCCTCTCATTTGCATCAGCCACCGTAAGGGTCGATGATCTGTTTGAACTCGGAAGTGGGTTCCGAACAAGTAGGGCGGCAGCTTTTTGAGGGCCCAGACTACTGCGAAGGTCTCTCTTTCAATGGTGCTCCACCATTGTTCCCGAGGTAGTAACCTTCGGCTGATGAAGTGTTGGAAGGCGTTCCCCGGGGAGGCTGCGGAATGTGTTCCTGACCACCCTGAGGCCCTCCTTTCCCAGTTAGGCCGAGCAAGAGCAGGGAGGCCCTTCCTGGAAGGGTCTCGCACCTAGGATCGCACGCGCTACGCTTCTCTCTTCTGCGGATAGAGGGACACCACACAGTAAATGATTGCAAGATAATAAGCTTTTATCGGTGGTTATCAGGGATCTTTATGATCCGGCAGGTAGGTGCAGGATTAATGCCACAAGCGGCAGTGATCTTATGATGGAGGGAAAAGAGGTAGCGGGACAGTCTTTCAATCAGTGTCTCTGCGAGGTATCCGGCGCCCAGCTCTCAATCCTCGAGCTGAGGGGATGTTGCTTCTTTCGGCAATCTCTGCCGATTTTCTTGGAGGAGCGGGCCGCGAGTCACTCAGCAGGCACCGGAGGGTCTTAGTTCAGGGAGCCGCGACGGCGTCAGCAGGGCTCAGATGGTTCAGAGTTCGGGGAGCCGCGACAGCGTCAGCAGGGCTCAGATGGTTCAGAGTTTGGGGAGCCGCGACAGCGTCAGCAGGGCTCAGATGGTTCAGAGTTCGGGGAGCCGCGACAGCGTCAGCAGGGCTCAGATGGTTCAGAGTTCGGGGAGCCGCGACAGTGTCAGCAGGGCTCAGATGGTTCAGAGTTCGGGTAGCGTTCTTCTGTTCGGGGAGCGATCGAGCCGCGACCAAGTCCGCAGGCTCTCGTCAGTCCAGGTCTTCTCTGCCTCTCGTCCCTTCAGCACCCCTTGTTATACTCCCCCTCCTCTTTGAAGTCCGGAGTCCTCGCGGAGAGGGGTCTGGTGCCTGGAGGGCGGTGTGTCGGGGTATCCTGTCGCTCGGCCCCTTGATCTGTTCAGGTGGGTCTGGGAGGGACTACAGACACTCAGCAGGCGAGGCGCCCGCTCACCGGGGGCCTGGTGGTCGATCGAAACCTCCCTCGGGGGAGAGACCAGAGGTGTGACAGGGTCGGTGCCTCTCGGTCTGGTTTGGGGGGGGGGTTTCGTTCTCCCTCGGCCGGGCATGCGTGTTGGGGATCTGGTCGGCCCTCAGGATGTTGGTCCACGGAAGCCGGGAGGCCGTGCCCACGAGGTTCGGCGTGGTTGTAGTGTAACTTGCTGGTCGGGAGGGCCCACGCCACGAGGCCGGTCTCACACGTGCCCCCCCCAGCTGAAAGGCGGGGAGAACTACCCATCCACTTGGGAGTTCTCCTCGCTGAAGCGGAAGAATCGGGACAGGCCGTCCGCGTTGACGTGGTCAGTCCCGGGGCGATGTTCCACAGTGAAATCCATCCCCTGGAGAGAGATGGACCAGCGTAGTAGCTTGGGGTTTTCCCCTCGCATCTGCATCAACCACCGCAGGGGTCGATGATCTGTTTGCATTTGGAAGTGTGTTCCGAACAGGTAGGGCCGTAGCTTTTTGAGGGCCCAGACTACTGCGAACGTCTCTCGTTCAATTGTGCTCCACCGCTGTTCCTGGGGCAGTAACCTTCCGCTGATGAAGGCTATGGGCTGATCTATGCCTTTGTCGTCGTACTGTGAGAGGACTGCCCCGATGCCGTGTTCCGAGGCGTCCGTCTGGACCACAAACTCCTGGGCGTAGTCGGGTGCTTTGAGCACTGGAGCCGGGCACATTGCGGCCTTTAGGGTGTCGAACGCCTTCTGGCAGGAGGAAGTCCAGTGTATTTTCTTGGGGTGTTTTTTGGAGGTTGGTTCTGTGAGAGTGCCTGCGATGCTGCCATAGTTTTTAATAAACCTTCGGTAGTAGCCGGTGAGGCCCAGGAAGGCCCGGACTTCCGTTTGGGTTGCAGGGGGTTCCCAGGACAAGATGGCGTCGATCTTCGGCTGGAGGGGGGCGACCTGCCCACTCCCCACCTGGTGCCCCAGATAGGTTACGGAGCCGTGCCCAATTTGACATTTGCTAGCTTTGACGGTGAGCCAGCAGGACTTGACGGAGGTGCTGGAGGTGCTCGGTCCATTGGGAGCTGAAGACCGCTATGTCGTCGAGGTATGCTGCGCTGAACCCTTCTAGTCCGGACAGGACCCTGTTCACCAGCCGCTGGAAGGTGGCCGGGGCATTTTTCATTCCGAACGGCATCACCCTAAAGCGGTAGTGCCCATCCGGGGTGGAGAAGGCGGAGCGCTTCTTGGCTCCCTCGGTGAGGGCAATCTGCCAGTACCCACTGGTCAGGTCGAAGGTGCTGAGGTAGCGGGCGGCCCCAAGGCGGTCAATGAGTTCGTCGGCACGGGGGATAGGGTGGGCGTCTGCTCGGGTGACCGCATTGAGGCCTCGGTAGTCCACGCAAAACCTCAGCTCGGGGGCAACACCCGGGGTAGTCGCTTTCGGAACCAGGACTACCGGGCTGGCCCAGGGGCTGTCGGAGGGTTCAATCACCCCGAGGTCTAACATCTTTGCCACCTCGGTCTGGATGCAGGTCCGGACCCGATCAGGGACCCGGTAGGCCCGATGTCTCACTGGCGGGCTGTCTCCGGTGTCCACGTCGTGGACACACCAGCTGGTGACCCCGGGGGTCAGGGAGAAGAGATCCGCGAACTGCCCTAGTAGCTGGCGGCAGTCGTCGGTCTGTTGGGCTGTGAGGGCGGTCGACAGTCTCACTCCCTCCACGGATCCATCGGTTTCCTTCGCCCCCAGGGGGTCTGGCAGGGGCTCGGTGTCTTCTTCGGCCCCATCATCGCTGGCCAGGAGTAGACTTAATTCGGTCCGCACAAAGTGGGGCTTGAGGCGGTTCACGTGGAGAACCCGGAGGGAGTTCCGCGGGGACTGCACATCGATGAGATATGTGACTTGGCTCTTCCGCTCGACCACCTTGAAGGGCCCAGTCCATTTATCTTGGAGAGCGCAGGGTCTCACCGGGGCCATGACCCAGACTTGTTGGCCCGGCTGAAACTCGACCAGCGTAGCATTCTGGTCATACCAGCGCTTCATTTCTTCTTGACTGGCCTCGAGGTTTGCTTCTGCGAGTTCCCTGAATTTTCGGGTCTGGTTGCGGAGCGCCAAGATGTATCGGAACACGTCCGGAGGGGTCCCCCGGGGGATTGTTGCCCACCCCTCCTTGACCAGGCTCAGGGGTCCTCGGACGGGGTGTCCATATAATAGTTCGAATGGGCTGAACCCCAGGGATTTTTGGGGAACCTCCCGGTAGGCGAACAGGAGACATGGGAGGAGGACGTCCCACCTCCGGCGTAGGGGTTCCTCGAGGCCCATGATCATTCCTTTCAGCGTTTTGTTAAAGCGCTCGACTAGTCCGTTTCCTTGGGGGTGGTACGGGGTGGTGAATTTGTACGATACTCCGCACTGCTGCCAGAGGGATTTCATATAACGGGAGATAAAGTTCGTACCCCGGTCACTCACGACTTCGCGGGGGAACCCCATGCGGGAGAAGATCCCCATCAAGGCCCGGCCCACCACGGGGGCCGTCACGGTGCGGAGAGGGATGGCCTCGGGGTAACGGGTGGCATGATCCACTAGGACGAGAATGAACCGGTGGCCCTGGGCGGTCTTGGGGTCCAGCGGTCCCACAATGTCGATTCCTACCCGCTCAAAAGGGGTACTGACGACGGGGAAGGGCTGGAGCGGAGCCTTGCGCTTGCCCCCACTCTTTCCGCTGGCCTGGCACGTGGGGCAGGATTTGCAGTGGGCCTCCACATTTGCTCGCATCTTGGGCCAATAGAAGTGGGTGACGAGCCGTTGGTAGGTCTTATCTTGGCCTAAGTGTCCGGCCAGGGGTACATCATGGGCCAGGCCCAGGAGGAGACTTCGGAAGCGTAGGGGTACCACTAGTACCCGGGCCGATCCCAACTCGGCCGACTTCTGTTCGCTGTACAGGAGGCCGTCCTCCCAGTATACCCAGTGGGTGCCAGTCTGGTCGCCTGCTGCTTGGGCCTCGGCCTGTTGTCGGGGTCCGATGAGGGACGGGCAGGTGGATTGTTCTTGGCAGAATTCTTCACGGGAGGGGCCCCCTTCGCAGGGCCACTGGGCCAGTTCTGGCAGGTCCTCGAGGTGCGTCAGGGCTTCGGGGTCGGAAGGCACTAACCCTTCGTCGGGAGCGGTCGGTTCGTCCAGAAGGGGGTCGTTGGCCTCTGGTGGTGTATTCTGGATCTCGGGGGTGATGGCGGTGTCTAGCGGCATGGGCTCTTCCCCCTCGGAGGGAGGTGCCCGGAGAGTCATTGAGCGAGTGGTGGCGCATACCCACTCGGGGAGGCCCATCATCTCGAGGTGGGCTCTTCGTTCCACTTGTCCCCACGGGGAGTTCTCAAGGTCATTGCCCAGGAGGCAGTCCACGGGCTGGGAGGTTCGGACCGCCACTTTTAACTTGCCGGTGACTCCCCCCCATTCGAAGGGGACTAGGGCCATCCGACAGAGGCTCTCGGAATTGTCTGATGATATGACGGGACAAAAGGCGCCAGGCAGGATCTGATCCTCGGAGATCAGGTGACAATGAACCGCCGTGACACTCGCCCCCGTGTCCCGGAGGCCCTCGATGCGGTGACCGTTGACCGTCACCTGCTGTCGGTACTTCTTCGTGTTGGCGGGCAGGGACGTTCCGGGGACCATCTCTCGATCCCCTAGGGAGACCAAGGCCATGGCGGCTGGTTCCCATTCTTCGGAGTCTTCTATCTCTTCCCCCAGGGCTACGGAGGCCATCTGTCGAGTCGGCGGGGTTGTTGTGGTGGACCGCTGGTACAGGGGACACTGGGGGTCGCTGGCATAGTGTCCGGTCTGTTGGCAGCGGAAGCAGGTGATCCTCACTCGGGGCCCCGGCCTCCCTGGTGGCCCGGTGCTGGCCGGAGGTGGAGCTGGAAAGGGCGGAGATTGTCCTCTGGGAGGGCTGAGCGGGGATCCCCCCGGAAGCTCCCTTTGCCGGCCTTGATTCACTCCGCCCCTCTGGCGGGGGGGTCCCTGACTGTGGCGACCGTAGTCCCCCACGGGGCCCCGGGAGGCCCGGGTGTTCACCCATCGGTCAGCCTTGACGGCCAATTTTCGAGGGTCTGTGAGTTTGCTGTCCAGGAGGTGCTGGCGCAGCTCTACGAAGCAATTCGCGGACAAGTGTTCTCATGCGATTAGGTCGAACAGCTCCTCGGAGGTGGAGACCTTACTGCCCTTGATCCATCCGTCCAAGGCCCGGCTGTAGAAGTTCACGTACTCCACCCAGGTGGTACCGGGTATCTTTTTGCAGTCTCTAAACCGTTGCCGGTACATTTCAGGGGTGAGCCCATATCTGGCTACTAGAGCCTCTTTAATGTGACTGTAGGAGTTCATCACGGTGGAGGGCAGGTCCAGCAGGGTATCTCTCCCCTCGCTCAGGAACCGGCCCCACAGCCCAGCCCCCCAGTCCTTCTGCGGGACTCGGTGGGAGGTCATGGCGACTGTGAGAAGTTGGCCTGATATGTAGTGCTCACTATTCTAGTGATCACTGTGTATCATTCCAAACGACCCTTATTGATGATTGGTTGTAAGTCAACCTTATAGACCAGCTATCCTAGTAGCGTGGACAAGAGCAGTCTTCAGGCTAAACTCTAGAGGGCGTGTTAAGCCAGCTGTTTACCATCACATATACCCCTTGAACACCAGGTGAAAGGACACCACACAAGTCGTTATGAAAATAAAGGATATTTATTTATAACAAGTCTACCCTGGCTCTTTATGAGTCAGGGAGCTAAGCACACTACAAAACTCTTAGGAAAATACTTCTGGTTGCACAATTTACACGAATGCCCGAAGGGCACGAAACCATTTACACTGCAAGTGGAATGGGAAAGGTTAGATAGTTTAAAGTTACTGATTCCGGAGGAATCCGATCAGTGGGACTAAACGAAAAAGGAACTGGACACTTGTAGAGTGAACCTACGGTGGAGCACCGAGATGCTCGAGTTACCTAGCCCAGAGGCTGCGGCTGCGTGGGGTTCAGCAAGATGTCGGGAGTCCTCGTTGTAGTCTCAGGAGCCTGAAAGAAGAAGTTGCTGGCAGGCGACCAGTGTCGATGTTCAGCGAGATCCAAGCCTGGATCGGTGATGAAGGAAACCTGAAAGCAGAGGGAACTCAGTTCTCAACCGCTAGCCAGCGATCGTGTGGGTACCAGGAAGGTACCGGCTGAAGTCACCTCAACCAGGTGAGTGGATGACGTCGGACTCGGCTGTTCCTCGGACCAGGAGGCGCGGCGGCGACCAGGATGGAGGGGGAGCTGTCCCACGAAGGTGTCTGCTGTCGATGATGCTGGGCCCAGGAATGGGGCAGCAGGTCTTGGCAGTGGCAAACCCACGCGGTGGAGTCAAGATGGCGTCGGGAGTGGACCAGGAGGGTCCGAGGTACTCCTCTGTTGAAGGGGAGCAAGAGCCAGTCTGGAGCAACCAGACCAGTGATGAAAGTCTGTCGTGGTGCGTCGTGAAGAGGGCCACCAGCCGGTCGGCGAGTGGCCGGACAACGCGGTGAGCAGCAAGGAGCAGAAGGGCCCCCACGCAGATCTCGTGGATGCTGGGGAGGCAGACTTCGGTGCTGGAGCCGCTCAGGGTTAGGGCTTCTCAAACCCTAGGTGCACTCACTCGAGGGTCCCTCGGTGGGCGTGCTAGATAAGCGTCGTGCAGGTTCTGAAGATGGCCGGTCCCGCAGGTCTCGTCACACCTACGAATCTCAGCTGAGCTGATGATGTAGGTAGAGGTCAGAGATGGCAGGGAACCCGGGTCTCGTCGAGCTGGGCAGTCTTGATCCGTGGGAGAGACGTACAGCAAACCGCAAGCGCTTAGGTGGTGCCTGCTGGTGCAGGGTGGCTACTCCTTAGCCACAAGGGAGAGTCTTCAGAAATAGTCAAGAGTTCCTTTCGTGGAAAGTAGTTCAAGATTCAGAATTATCCAATTTGGGAAGGGGACCCGCTCCCACCTTTATTCTAGGAAAAAGGGGCTGGCCCGTGACTAGGTCCTACCTATGGGTGGGACCAGGAGGGGGGTGGTTACACCCCTATCCTTTGTCCGGCTTCGCCCCAGCTCAGGGGCTGGTGTGCCCCCGAAACTGGTTTGAGCCGGGCTATGCACAGTGAGCACCGGGGTGCCACTTGCCATCACCTTCCTTTCAGCCCTGCCTACCTGGGATACACAAACCCTGTCTGGGATGGTGCTAACACCGCCCTCGACAGGAAACCCTTTGTCCAAGCTCCCCTCGCTGGAAGGTCTCCCAGCAGCAGGAGGTCAGACTTGTGTCTGGTGGCAGCATCCATTTTGTGATGCTGAGGCTTGAGTCAACTTTAACCGGGGTTCAAGGTTACTTCCATGTCGTGTCCCTCTAGAAGGGTGGAATGCTAACCCCGTCGCCAGAACTGGCGAGGGGTTCGTATTCCAATTCGTATGACACCTTACTCGACATGTTTGGGTGATGCGATGCCAAAGTTAGCAAATAACCGCGAGGATTATAATGCACTTTAAGGTAGTTGGCCCGCGTCACCATGGAACGGCTATTAGGATTTGGTTCCGCAAGCCGTCGACGGGCTCAGCTCGCGCCAGAGCACCATCTCACATGATTCCCAGCACTCTGCCTTCAGGATTGATAAGGCCTGCCATAGGAGTGACTGACAGGAATCCATGCGTCCATTTTAGGGTTAGGTTTAGGAATACTACACCTTCAGCAACGGGTGATTACACCACCTTGCCCCAGCTGTCGTGCAGCCAGTTGTGTCAGATTTGGGCGGCCATCCAGGGGTGGCATAATACATGCTGCAGCCCCTGGTAGGCCCTGGGTACACCGATGCCCTGGATACCTGTGGTATGCTGATACAGGGACTGATAAGGCGGCCCAGTTCCAATTAGTGGATGCACCTAATGTACATGTGTGTTAATTTCGAGAGAGAACAGCTAGGCTGTGGGTCTGATTGGCAGGCCCGCAGCCAGGGAAAGTCGTACACCAATGAAGCAAAAGCAAAAAATCTGGGTGATCATAGGATTGCAGACCCTATTCTCCTACATGACCCCCCCCCCAAACTTTGGGACAATAAGCTAACCTTGACCAGGTGAGTCTTCTTGCTCTAAGTGGAAATACCTGGAGAGCCCATCTGCATTGCCATGATCAGTGCCAGGTCTATGCTCCACTGTGAAGTCCATCCCCTGTAGGGAAATGGACCACCTAAGTAGTTTGGGGTTTTCACCCTTCATTTGATTTAGCCACAAGAGGGGCTTATGGTCGGTCTGAATCTTGAAGTGAGTGCCAAACAAGTATGGCCTCAACTTCTTCAGGGCCCAAACCACAGCAAAGGCCTCCCTCTCAATAGCTGACCAATTCTTCTCTCTGGGGGTCAGCCTCCTGCTAATGAAAGCTATGGGCTGGTCATGGCCATCAAAATTCAGCTGAGATAGAACAGCTCCCACACCCAACTCCGAAGCGTCTGTTTGGACAATGAATGTTTTGGAGTAGTCTGGACTCTTTAGGATAGGCGCTGTGCACATGGCCTGCTTTAGGTCATCGAATGCCTTTTGACAGCTGGCTGTCTACTGAACTTTTTTTGGCATCTTCTTACTTGTCAGATCGTTTAGCGGGGTCACCATGGATCCATAATTTCTGACAAATTTCCGGTAATAACCAGTCAGGCCCAAGAAAGCTCGAACCTGAGTCTGGGTGGTTGGAGGAGCCCAGTCCTGGATGACCTGTATTTTGCTCTCCAATGGCTGAACCTGGCCTCCACCTACAAGGTGGCCCAGGTATACAACCTGTGTCTGCCCTATCTGGCACTTAGTGGCCTTGATAGTGAGGCCTGCCTTCTGCAGAGCCTCTAACACTTTCCTCAGGTGGACCAGGTGATCCTCCCAGGTGGAGCTAAAGACAGCGATATCGTCCAGATACGCCGCGCAGAAGTCGTCCAACCCAGTGAGAACTTGATTCACCAGCCTTTGGAAGGTGGCAGGTGCATTTTTCAAACCAAAGGGCATTACCACGAACTGATAATGCCCACCCGGGGTAGAAAATGCTGTTTTGGGCTTGGCCTCCTCAGCTAACCTGATTTGCCAATACCCAGCTGTCAGGTCAAATGTACTTAAGTAGTTGGCCGAAGCCAACCGGTCTATAAGTTCATCTGCTCTTGGTATCGGGTGGGCGTCAGTCTTAGTGACTGCATTGAGGCCTCTGTAGTCCACGCAAAACCTCATCTCTTTCTTACCGCCCTGGGTGTGAGGTTTTGGCACGAGAACTAATGGACTAGCCCAGGGGCTGTCCGAGGGCTCAATGACTCCCAGCTCCAACATTTTCTGCACCTCAGTCTTGATGCAGTCTCTGACATGATCAGGCTGTCGATAGATTTTACTCTTTACGGGCAGACTGTCCCCAGTGTCGACCTCATGGGTACACCAATTGGTCTGACTGGGTGTCAGAGAGAACATATGTCGGAAGGATTGAAGAACCTGTTTACAATCCTGTTGTTGATGTCCAGAGAGGCTGCCACAAAAGACAACACCATCTACTGACCCATCGTCAGGGTTCTGAGAGAGCAGGTCCGGGAGAGGGTCACTCTCCTCCTCCTGTCCCTCATCTGTGGCCATGAGCAAGCCCATGCCCTCCCTGTCGACATATGCCTTGAGCCTGTTTACATGGAGCACCCGGTGGGGGCTCCGGGGAGTTCCCAGGTCTACCAAGTAGGTGACCTCTCCCTTTTGCTCAATGATCGTGTGGGGCCCAGACCATTTGTCTTTGAGTGCTGCTGGGGCCACTGGCTCCAGCACCCACACCTTCTGCCCAGGCTGATACACAGTCAGGACAGCCTTTTGGTCGTGCCAAGCTTTTTGTAATTCTTGGCTCGCCTCAAGGTTTTTAGATGCCTTTTCCATGTACTCAGCCATCCGTGAGCGGAGACCGAGCACGTAGTCCACAATGTTTGATGCCGGCTTTTTGAGAGGTCTCTCCCATCCTTCCTTTACCAAACAAAGGGGTCCCCTTACAGGATGTCCGAACAGAAGCTCAAAAGGGCTGTAGCCAACCCCCTTCTGCGGGACCTCTCTGTAGGCGAACAAGAGGCAGGGTATCAGGACATCCCATCTCCGCCGAAGCTTTTCAGGTAGTCCATGAATCATCCCTTTTAGGGTCCTGTTGAATCTCTCAACAAGCCCATTGCATTGTGGGTGATAGGGTGTGGTGAATTTGTAGTTGACACCGCACTCCTTCCACATAGCAGTCAGATATCCCGACATGAAGTTTGCACCTCTGTCGGAGACGACCTCCTTAGGGAAGCCCACTCTGGAGAACACTCCAACTAGGGCTCGTGCCACAACAGGTGCTGTAGTGGTCCTAAGGGGAATAGCTTCAGGATACCTGGTGGCGTGGTCCACCACCACCAGTATAAACTTGTGCCCTGATGCTGTCTGGGGTTCCATTGGTCCCACAATGTCGATCCCCACTCGTTCAAAGGGTACCCCCACCACCGGCAGTGGTATGAGGGGGGCCTTTGTCGTGCCACCTGACTTACCACTGGCTTGGCAAGTGACACAGGAGCGGCAAAACTCCTTCGTATCTTCGGACATGTGGGGCCAGTGAAAGTGTGGAACAATTCTGTCCCAAGTCTTATTCTGGCCAAAGTGACCTGCAAGGGGAATCTCGTGGGCCAAGGTAAGGAGGAAACCTCTCAGAGACAAGGGGACGACCAGCCTCCTGGTCGCGCCAGGCTTGGGGTCTCTTGCCTCGGAGTACAGGAGTCCATCGTCCCAGTACACTTTGTGGGTACCTGTGTCGTTCCCTGCAGCCTCAGCAGCAGCCTGCTGTCTGAGGGGTTCAAGTGAGGGGCAGTCTAACTGTGCCTTCCCCAGGTCTTCCCTAGACGGTCCCCCTGAGCCCAGAAACTCAACCTGACCAGGTTCAAGCTCTTGTGGCTCAGTTTCCCTCAGTTCCTTGAGGTCAGCCTCCTCAGAGACTTGATCCACGACCTGGGGCAAGGGGGAAGGCGAGGCCTTACCCTTACTGCTCCTTTTCTTGGATGGTGTCTGGTCCGTTCTTCCAGGATCCAGCACCTGTTCAGTGGGGCATCTTTTGGCCTGTGACCTGGTCACAGCAAGGACATGTGCTGGCAAGCCTAACATTTCCATGTGAGTCCTCTGCTCCACTTCTGACCATTGTGACGTTTCCAAATCATTGCCCAACAGACATTCTACGGGGAGGTCTGAACTAACCACAACTTTCTTCGGGCCACTTACCCCTCCCCAGGAGTAATCAACAACTGCCATACTGTGATTGGTAGTGACATTGCTGGCATTGGTCACTAGGTAATCGGTACCTAGCATGATCTGTCCAGGGTCCACAAAGTTAGGCGTCACCATGGTGACACTGGCACAAGTGTCCCTGTAGGCCTGAGCCACTTTTCCATTGATCAAAGTCGTCTGCCTGTATTTGCCCAAAGTATTGGGACTGGCATCAGGGGACATATCCATATCCTCTGTACAGACAAGGACGGCCTGAGTGAGCGTGCCAATTAAGTCGTCACTCCCCTCAGTTCCCAAGGTTAACCCAACTAATGCCTTGGGAGGCGCACTACCACTGCTGACTGTACTAGGGGGTGCAGGTGCCTTAGGGGCTGCAGTGGCAGGAGTTTGCCCTCCTTTCTTGGTGCACTCACTAAACCAGTGAGTCTTACTTTTACAGTATTGGCACCACCTTTTTGACTGGCCTTCTGGAGTCTTCTTTTTCTGCTGTGAAGCCTGACCCCCACCCTCTTTGGTTTGTTGGGGGCCTGTCGAAGACTTCTGGTCATTTTGTTCGTTCTTGTTACTACCCTTTTGGTCTGCTTTCTTCTGACCACCCTGGTTCTGAGTCTGGTTCTGCTTGACCCTTGTTCTGACCCATCTGTCTGCCTTCTTTCCCAATTCTTGGGGAGAGGTCAGATCCGAGTCGACAAGGTGCTGATGCAACAATTGGTTCTGACAGTTGTTTAAAATCTGTTCTCTCATGATAAGATTGTACAATCCTGTGTAATCAGTAACCTTGCTACCCAGCAACCAGCCTTCTAAAGCCTTAGTGGCACAATCGACAAAGTCAGTCCAATCCTGAGACTGAATTTTCTGGGTGTCCCTGAACAGCACGCGGTACTGCTCGGTGGTTAAGCCGAACCCATCAATCAGTGTATTCTTCAGGACTTGGTAGTTGTTAGCATCCTCAGCTCTCGTAGTGAGGAGCTTGTCTCGTCCTTTACCTTCAAAGGAGAGCCACAGTATAGCTGCCCACTGACTTGGGGGGACGCACTGGACAGTGCAAGCCCTCTCCAAGGCAGTTATCCACTTGTGGATGTCGTCCCCTTGCTTAAAGGGGGGCACTATTTTACTCAGGTGTCTAGTGTCTATACCCCTGTCTTTCTCTCTAATGAGAATGCTGCCACCAGTGGGATCTAACCCACTTAATTTCTGCTCTCGGGCCAAGGCAAGTCTTTCTTTGGCGAGGGCAAGTTCTTCCCGCTCGATCCTCAGATTGACTTCCCTCATCTTCGCTTCATGCTCCCTTCTCTGAGGGGACGTCATTCCTCCCTGAGAAGATGCCTGAGAGACATGTGTACGAACAGATCTGTTAGAGCCTCTGGAGAGAGACCTAGCTCGTCCGTTCCCAATGTTAGGCCTGCTTGAGCGTGGGCCCGGGGCTCCCCCAGTTCCATTCTCATGCCTGCTTAAGTTGGTCCTCGTAAGCCTGCCGACTACCACTGGACCTTTGTTTGCCTCGTCTCCTGATAACTCCTCCTCGTCTTCCTCCTCTGTATGGAGGTCGAGGTCTGGGTCACCAAGGGTTCCCTCTAAGGGAGGCATGTTCCCATCAGCATTGGGGGGACCTGTGTTAGAGGACCTCCTAGCATCGTACGTCTCTAAGAGACCTATCAGAAATGCGATGGTAGGGTTAGAACCCTGGTTTAGCTTCCTGGAGGCACACAGTTGTCTCATCTCCTTGAAGCTAAGAGCTGCATATCGTGACACGACCTGTGGAGGGTCACTGACCACTAAGGGAGTCTCCGCCGACTCTCCGTGGACCGACATGCTTTCTAGTGAGGTGTAAGTGATGCACCTACCTACACTATGTGTTTCTCTACTGATCCCTTGCTAAGAGTTATAGTCAGGGTGTGCTAGTCCCTGTTTCACTATAACAGCTGGTTCAGTAGAACTCAGAGTATTCTAAGTTAAGTTATATGTACCTGGGTACTTATGTGATCTTTCACTTTGATATTCTTAGGATACGTGTGTGGTAAAACAACAGCAAGCTCAAATCCCAACCGCTGCTCACCAATGTGAGAAGTTGGCCTGATATGTAGTGCTCACTATTCTAGTGATCACTGTGTATCATTCCAAACGACCCTTATTGATGATTGGTTGTAAGTCAACCTTATAGACCAGCTATCCTAGTAGCGTGGACAAGAGCAGTCTTCAGGCTAAACTCTAGAGGGCGTGTTAAGCCAGCTGTTTACCATCACATATACCCCTTGAACACCAGGTGAAAGGACACCACACAAGTTGTTATGAAAATAAAGGATATTTATTTATAACAAGTCTACCCTGGCTCTTTATGAGTCAGGGAGCTAAGCACACTACAAAACTCTTAGGAAAATACTTCTGGTTGCACAATTTACACGAATGCCCGAAGGGCACGAAACCATTTACACTGCAAGTGGAATGGGAAAGGTTAGATAGTTTAAAGTTACTGATTCCGGAGGAATCCGATCAGTGGGACTAAACGAAAAAGGAACTGGACACTTGTAGAGTGAACCTACGGTGGAGCACCGAGATGCTCGAGTTACCTAGCCCAGAGGCTGCGGCTGCGTGGGGTTCAGCAAGATGTCGGGAGTCCTCGTTGTAGTCTCAGGAGCCTGAAAGAAGAAGTTGCTGGCAGGCGACCAGTGTCGATGTTCAGCGAGATCCAAGCCTGGATCGGTGATGAAGGAAACCTGAAAGCAGAGGGGACTCAGTTCTCAACCGCTAGCCAGCGATCGTGTGGGTACCAGGAAGGTACCGGCTGAAGTCACCTCGACCAGGTGAGTGGATGACGTCGGACTCGGCTGTTCCTCGGACCAGGAGGCGCGGCGGCGACCAGGATGGAGGGCGAGCTGTCCCACGAAGGTGTCTGCTGTCGATGATGCTGGGCCCAGGAATGGGGCAGCAGGTCTTGGCAGTGGCAAACCCACGCGGTGGAGTCAAGATGGCGTCGGGAGTGGACCAGGAGGGTCCGAGGTACTCCTCTGTTGAAGGGGAGCAAGAGCCAGTCTGGAGCAACCAGACCAGTGATGAAAGTCTGTCGTGGTGCGTCGTGAAGAGGGCCACCAGCCGGTCGGCGAGTGGCCGGACAACGCGGTGAGCAGCAAGGAGCAGAAGGGCCCCCACGCAGATCTCGTGGATGCTGGGGAGGCAGACTTCGGTGCTGGAGCCGCTCAGGGTTAGGGCTTCTCAAACCCTAGGTGCACTCACTCGAGGGTCCCTCGGTGGGCGTGCTAGATAAGCGTCGTGCAGGTTCTGAAGATGGCCGGTCCCGCAGGTCTCGTCACACCTACGAATCTCAGCTGGGCTGATGATGTAGGTAGAGGTCAGAGATGGCAGGGAACCCGGGTCTCGTCGAGCTGGGCAGTCTTGATCCGTGGGAGAGACGTACAGCAAACCGCAAGCGCTTAGGTGGTGCCTGCTGGTGCAGGGTGGCTACTCCTTAGCCACAAGGGAGAGTCTTCAGAAATAGTCAAGAGTTCCTTTCGTGGAAAGTAGTTCAAGATTCAGAATTATCCAATTTGGGAAGGGACCCGCTCCCACCTTTATTCTAGGAAAAAGGGGCTGGCCCGTGACTAGGTCCTACCTATGGGTGGGACCAGGAGGGGGGTGGTTACACCCCTATCCTTTGTCCGGCTTCGCCCCAGCTCAGGGGCTGGTGTGCCCCGAAACTGGTTTGAGCCGGGCTATGCACAGTGAGCACCGGGGTGCCACTTGCCATCACCTTCCTTTCAGCCCTGCCTACCTGGGATACACAAACCCTGTCTGGGATGGTGCTAACACCGCCCTCGACAGGAAACCCTTTGTCCAAGCTCCCCTCGCTGGAAGGTCTCCCAGCAGCAGGAGGTCAGACTTGTGTCTGGTGGCAGCATCCATTTTGTGATGCTGAGGCTTGAGTCAACTTTAACCGGGGTTCAAGGTTACTTCCATGTCGTGTCCCTCTAGAAGGGTGGAATGCTAACCCCGTCGCCAGAACTGGCGAGGGGTTCGTATTCCAATTCGTATGACACCTTACTCGACATGTTTGGGTGATGCGATGCCAAAGTTAGCAAATAACCGCGAGGATTATAATGCACTTTAAGGTAGTTGGCCCGCGTCACCATGGAACGGCTATTAGGATTTGGTTCCGCAAGCCGTCGACGGGCTCAGCTCGCGCCAGAGCACCATCTCACATGATTCCCAGCACTCTGCCTTCAGGATTGATAAGGCCTGCCATAGGAGTGACTGACAGGAATCCATGCGTCCATTTTAGGGTTAGGTATAGGAATACTACACCTTCAGCAACGGGTGATTACACCACCTTGCCCCAGCTGTCGTGCAGCCAGTTGTGTCAGATTTGGGCGGCCATCCAGGGGTGGCATAATACATGCTGCAGCCCCTGGTAGGCCCTGGGTACACCGATGCCCTGGATACCTGTGGTATGCTGATACAGGGACTGATAAGGCGGCCCAGTTCCAATTAGTGGATGCACCTAATGTACATGTGTGTTAATTTCGAGAGAGAACAGCTAGGCTGTGGGTCTGATTGGCAGGCCCGCAGCCAGGGAAAGTCGTACACCAATGAAGCAAAAGCAAAAAAATCTGGGTGATCATAGGATTGCAGACCCTACTCTCCTACAGCGACTTCGTAGGCCTTGAACCATTGCTGAATATCGTCGTTCTTATAGTATTCTTTCACCACATCTTTGGGGATGTGGACCTTTGGTTCCACGGTGGAGGAGATGGGTTGGGTTTCCGAGGGTCGGGCCTCCGCCTTCTTAGCCTTGAGCTCGATTTCTTTTAGGCTACGTTCGTGCTCTAGTTGGAGTTTTTTCTCGTCGTGTTCTCTCTGTCGGTTCTTTTCCTCTAGTTCTCCTTGTAGGCGT
This sequence comes from Triturus cristatus, assembly GCF_964204655.1. NCBI lineage: Eukaryota > Metazoa > Chordata > Amphibia > Caudata > Salamandridae > Triturus > Triturus cristatus. The sequence goes on from NC_140580.1 coordinate 969,191,482, forward strand.
AACTGTTCCACCGCCAGTTTTTTCTCAGCCAGCTTTAGCTCTCCTTCGATTTTTAATTTTGCTAGTTCTAGTTCGTGGTTGCGATCTCTTTCTCGGTCCGCTAGTTCCTCTGGGGATAGGCCCCTCTCGGGGGCGCCGTTCCTCCCCGGGTTGCTTCGTGGTTCGTTGGGAGGTTCTCCTTCTGTTTGTGTCCGGGGAGTTTCTGCCTCGACCCAGGTTTTTAATGCCCCCTGGAAGTCCTCTTTCGTGCTTAGTCCGGTGGTAGCGATTCCAAAGTCTTTGCAAAATTGTTTCAGTTCTCGGTGTGTATAAGATTCTAACTGGTCTTTTTGGAATGCCGTGCTCGGGTTGGTGCCTGCGGCACCTAGGGAAGTTTCTCCTTCCATCCTTCTTGGTGATGCGTATGCCGTCTACTGCACGATCTCTAGGTGTTGGCTCGGATCCCGTCGCCTGCCACCAAATGTTGGAAGGCGTTCCCCGGGGAGGCTGCGGAATGTGTTCCTGACCACCCTGAGGCCCACCTTTCCCAGTTAGGCCGAGCAAGAGCATGGAGGCCCTTCCTGGAAGGGTCTCGCACCTAGGATCGCACGCGCTACGCTTCTCTCTTCTGCGGATAGAGGGACACCACACAGTAAATCGTTGCAAGATAATAAGCTTTTATCGGTGGTTATCAGGGATCTTTATGATCCGGCAGGTAGGTGCAGGATTAATGCCACAAGCGGCAGCGATCTTATGATGGAGGGAAAAGGGGTAGCGGGACAGTCTTTCAATCAGTGTCTCTGCGAGGTATCCGGCGCCCAGCTCTCAATCCTCGAGCTGAGGGGATGTTGCTTCTTTCGGCGATCTCTGCCGATTTTCTTGGAGGAGCGGGTCGCGAGTATCTCAGCAGGCACCGGAGGGTCTTAGTTCAGGGAGCCGCGACGGCGTCAGCAGGGCTCAGATGGTTCAGAGTTCGGGGAGCCGCGACAGCGTCAGCAGGGCTCAGATGGTTCAGAGTTCGGGGAGCCGCGACAGCGTCAGCAGGGCTCAGATGGTTCAGAGTTCGGGGAGCCGCGACAGCGTCAGCAGGGCTCAGATGGTTCAGAGTTCGGGGAGCCGCGACAGCGTCAGCAGGGCTCAGATGGTTCAGAGTTCGGGTAGCGTTCTTCTGTTCGGGGAGCGATCGAGCCGCGACCAAGTCCGCAGGCTCTCGTCAGTCCAGGTCTTCTCTGCCTCTCGTCCCTTCAGCACCCCTTGTTATACTCCCCCTCCTCTTTGAAGTCCGAAGTCCTCGCGGAGAGGGGTCTGGTGCCTGGGGGGCGGTGTGTCGGGGTTTCCTGTCGCTCGGCCCCTTGATCTGTTCAGGTGGGTCTGGGAGGGACTCCAGACACTCAGCAGGCGAGGCGCCCGCTCACCGGGGGCCTGGTGGTCGATCGAAACCTCCCTCGGGGGAGAGACCAGAGGTGTGACAGGGTCGGCGCCTCTCGGTCTGGTTTGGGGGGGGGGTTTCGTTCTCCCTCGGCCGGGCATGCGTGTTGGGGATCTGGTCGGCCCTCAGGATGTTGGTCCATGGAAGCCGGGAGGCCGTGCCCACGAGGTTCGGCGTGGTTGTAGTGTAACTTGCTGGTCGGGAGGGCCCACGCCACGAGGCCGGTCTCACATGAAGGCTATGGGCTGATCTATGCTTTTGTCGTTGAACTGTGAGAGGACTGCCCCGATGCCGTGCTCCGAAGCGTCCGTCTGGACCACAAACTCCTGAGAGTAGTCGGGGGCTTTGAGTACCGGAGCAGTACATATAGCGGCTTTCAAGGCGTCGAATGCTTTTTGGCACGGGGGAGTCCACTGTACTTTCTTCAAGTGCTTTTTGGAGGTTAACTCTGTGAGGGTGCCTGCGATGCTGCCATAGTTTTTAATAAACCTCCGGTAGTAACCGTTGAGGCCCAGGAAGGCCCGGACTTCCGTTTGTTTCGTGGGGTGTTCCCAGGACAAGATGGCGTCGATCTTCGGCTGGAGGGGGGCGACCTGCCCGCTCCCCACCTGGTGTCCCAGATAGATCACTGAGCCTTGTCCAATTTGACGTTTGCTGGCTTTGATGGCTAGGCCTGCCTGGCGCAGGGCCATCATTACTCGTCGGAGGTGCTGGAGGTATTCGGTCCATTGGGAGCTGAATACTGCTATGTCGTCTAGGTACGCTGCGCTGAACCCCTCTAGCCCGGCCAGGACCCTGTTCACCAGTCGCTGGAAGGTGGCCGGGGCATTTTTCATCCCAAAAGGCATAACTCTGAAGCGGTAGTGCCCATCCGGGGTGGAGAAGGCGGACCGCTCCTTGGCTCCCTCAGTGAGCGCAATTTGCCAGTATCCGCAGGTCAGGTCGAAGGTGTTGAGGTAGCGAGCGGCCCCGAGGCGGTCGATGAGCTCGTCTGCGCGGGGGATAGGGTGAGCGTCCGCTCGGGTGACCGCATTGAGTCCCCGGTAGTCTACACAGAATCTCAGCTCGGGGGCGACACCAGGGGCTGCTGCTTTCGGGACCAGTACTACCGGGCTGGCCCATGGGCTGTCGGAGGGTTCAATCACCCCTAGGGCTAACATCTTAGCTACTTCGGTCTGGATGCAGGTCCGGACCCGGTCAGGGTCTCGGTAGGCTCGGTGTCTTACCGGCGGGCTGTCTCCGGTGTCTACGGCGTGGACACACCAGTCGGTGACCCTAGGGGTGAGGGAGAAGAGGTCTGTGAATTGTCTCAATAGCTGGCGGCAGTCGTCGGAATGTTGGGGGGTGAGGCTGGACGAAAGTCTCACCCCCTCTACGGAGCCATCTTTCTCTTTAGCACACAGGGGGTCCGGAAGGGGCTCTGTGTCTTCTTCAGTCCCATCGTCGGTGGCCAGGAGCAAACTCAACTCTGTCCTCACAAAGTGGGGTTTGAGGCGGTTCACGTGGAGGACCCGGAGGGGGTTCCGAGGAGACTGAACATCAACTAGATACGTGACTTGACTCTTCCGCTCGACCACTTTGAAGGGTCCAGTCCATCTGTCTTGGAGGGCGCTGGGTTTCACCGGGGCCATTACCCAGACCTGTTGGCCCGGTTGAAACTCGACCAGCATGGCATTCTGGTCATACCAGCGCTTCATCTCTTCTTGGCTAGCCACGAGGTTTGCCTCGGCGAGCTTCCAGAACTTCCGGGTCTGGTTGCGGAGCGCCAGGATATAGCGGAATACATCGGGAGGGGTTCCTCGGGGAGCCGTTTCCCAGCCCTCTTTGACCAGGTTCAGGGGTCCCCGGACGGGGTGTCCATAGAGTAATTCGAACGGGCTGAACCCCAGAGACTTTTGGGGAACTTCCCGGTAGGCGAACAGGAGGCAAGGGAGGAGGACATCCCATTTCCGGCGAAGGGGTTCTTCGAGGCCCATGATCATCCCTTTCAGGGTCCGGTTAAATCGCTCGACTAGGCCATTGCCTTGGGGGTGGTATGGGGTGGTGAATTTGTATGACACCCCGCATTGTTGCCATAGGGACCTCATGTAGTTGGAGATAAAGTTCATGCCACGATCACTCACGACTTCGCGAGGGAACCCCACGCGGGAGAAGATCCCCATCAAGGCCCGGCCCACCACGGCGGCCATCACGGTGCGGAGGGGAATGGCCTCTGGGTAGCGGGTGGCATGGTCCACCAGGACGAGGATAAACTGGAGGCCCTGGGCGGTCCTGGGATCCAGTGGTCCCACAATGTCAATCCCCACCCGCTCAAAAGGGGTACTAACAACGGGGAAGGGTTGTAGCGGAGCCTTGCGCTTCCCATCACTTTTTCCGCTGGCCTGGCATGTGAGACATGACTTGCAGTGGGCCTCTACATTCGCTCGCATTTTGGGCCAATAGAAGTGGGTCACCAGGCGATGATAGGTTTTGTCTTGGCCTAAGTGTCCTGCCAGGGGTACATCATGGGCTAGGCCTAGGAGGAAACTTCGGAAGCGCCGGGGTACCACCAGTACCCGGGCCGATCCCAGCTCGGCCGACTTCTGTTCGCTGTACAGGAGGCCGTTTTCCCAATATACCCAGTGGGTTCCGGACTGGTCGCCTGCTGCCTGGGCTTCGGCCTGCTGTCGGGGTCCAATGAGGGAAGGGCAGGTGGCTTGTTCCCTGCAGAATTCTTCTCGGGAGGGACCTCTCTCGCAGTGCCAATGGGCCATCTCGGGTAGGTCCCCGAGCTCGGTCAGTTGCTCGGGGTCTGGATGCACTGACTCGTCATTGGGAACGGGTTCTTCTTCCGGAAGAGGGTCATCGGCTCCGGTAGCGCGTCCCGGTCCTCGGGGATGGCGACTGGGCTCAGGGGTAAGGCCTCAACTCCCTCGGGGGAAGGCGATCGGGCAGCCATGGAGCGCGTGGTGGCGCATACCCATTCGGGTAGGCCCATCATCTCCAGATGGGCTCTTCGCTCCACTTGTCCCCACAGGGAGCTCTCGAGGTCATTGCCCAGGAGGCAGTCTACTGGTTGGGATGTTCGGACTGCCACTCTCAATTTACCGGTGACTCACCCCCATTCGAAGGGTACCAGGGCCATCCGGCAGAGGCTCTCGGAGTTGTCCGAAGATATGACTGGACAGAAGGCGTCGGGCAGGATCTGGTCTTCGGATACCAGGTGGCAGTGGACCGCTGTGACACTCGCCCCGGTGTCGCGGAGGGCCTCGACTCGGTGGCCGTTGACCGTCACTTGTTGTCTGTATTTTTCCGTGTTGGCGGGTAGGGGTGTTCCGGTTACCATCTCTCGGTCTCCCAGGGAGACCAGGGCCATGGCTGCTGGTTCCCACTCTTCGGAGTCTTCCATCTCTTCTCCTAGGGCTACGGAGGCCATTTGTCGGGCTGGAGGGGCTGTCGCTGCGGGTCGTTGGTACATGGGACACTGGGGGTCACTGGCATAGTGTCCGGTCTGCTGGCAGCGGTAACAGGTGATCTTGACTCGGGGTCCCTGCCTCCCCGGGGGCCCTGTGCTGGCTGGAGGTGGGGCTGGAAAGTGCGGGGGTTGGCCTCTGGGGGGACTATGCTGGGAGCCCACCTGGGATTCCCTCGGTCTGCCTTGGTTCCCTCCGCCCCTCTGGCAGGGGGGTCCCTGACTGTGGCGACCGTAGTCTCCCACGGGGCCCCGGGAGGCCCGGGTGTTCACCAATTGGTCAGCTTCGACCGCCAGTTTCCGAGGGTCAGTGAGCTTGCTGTCCAGGAGGTGCTGGCGTAACTCCACAAAGCAATTTGCGGACAAGTGTTCCCATGCTATTAGGTCAAACAGTTCCTCAAAGGTGGAGACCTTGCTGCCCTTGATCCACCCGTCCAAGGCCCTGCTGTAAAAGTTCACGTATTCCACCCACGTAGTACTGGGTATCTTTTTTCAGTCTCGAAACCGTTGCCGGTACATCTCGGGGGTGAGTCCATATCTGGCTAATAGGGCCTCTTTCATGTGGCTGTAAGAATTCAGCACCGTGGAGGGCAGGTCCAGCAGGGTATCTCTCCCCTCGCTCAGGAACCGGCCCCACAAGCCATCCCCCCAATCCTTCTGCGGAACTCGGTGGGAGGTCATGGCGAGTTCGTAGGCCTTGAACCACTGCTGGATGTCGTCGTTCTTGTGGTATTCCTTCACCACATCCTTGGGGATGTGGACCTTTGGTTCCACGGCGGAGGAGGTCGGTGGGCTTCCCGTGGTTCTGGACTCCTCACTTTTGGCCTTGAGTTCGATCTCTTTTAGGCTGCGTTCGTGTTCTAGTTGAAGTTTTCTTTCTTCGTGTTCTCTCTGGCGTTTCTTTTCCTCGAGTTCCCCTTGTAGGCGTAATTGTTCTACGGCTAACTTCTTTTCGGCCAATTTTAGCTCTCCCTCTATTTTTAGTTTGGCTAGTTCTAGTTCGTGGTTGCGGCCCCTCTCTCGGTCCGCTAGCTCTTCCGGGGATAGGCCCCCCTCTGGGGCGTTGCTCTTTACCGGGATGCTTCGTGGTTCGGTTGGCGGCTCTCTTTCTCGGGCGTCTCCTTCGGTTTGGGGCAGGGAGGCTCCTGCCTCGACCCAGGTTTTCAATGCTTCCTGGAAATCTTCTTTAGTGCTTAATCCGGTGGTAGCGATTCCAAGGTCTTTGCAGAACTGTTTTAGTTCTCGATGCGTATAATATTCCAACCGGTCCTCTCGGAACGTCGGGCTTGTGTTGGTTCCTGCGGTACTCATGGTGGTTTCTCCTTCCATCTCCTTCTGGTAGTGCGTCAGCCGTTTACTGTATGATCTCTAGGTGTCGGCTCGGATCCCGTCGTCTGCCACCAAATGTTGGAAGGGCGTTCTCCGGGGGGGCTTCGGAATACGTTCCTGACCACCCTTTGACCCACCTCTCCCAGAGTTAGGCCGAGCAATGGCGGGGAGGCCCTTCCTGGAAGGGTCTCGTTCCTAGGATCGTACACGCTGCGCTTACACTATTTGACAGAGGGACACCACACAGTAGTTCTTAGTAAGACAGTATACTTTATCGATAGTTTCAGGGGATCTTTATGATCCGAGATGCAGCTGTTGAATCAATGCTACAAGCGGCGGCGGTTTCGTGATGAGGGTATTGGGGTAGCGGGACAGTCTTTTAGATCAGTGTCTCTGCGGAGTATCCTTCGCACAGCTCTCAATCCTCGAGCTGGGGGATTTGGGTTCACTCTGCAATCTCCGCGGATTCTCCTGGAGGGGAGCGCCGCGAGTCTCTCAGCAGGCACAGGTGGTTTCAGATTCTCGGGAACCGCAACGGCATCAGCAGGGCTCAGATGGTTTCAGAGTTCGGGGAGCCGCGACAGCGTCAGCAGGGATCAGATGGTTTCAGAGGTCCGGGGAGCCGCGACAGCGTCAGCAGGGCTCAGATGGTTTCAGAGTTCGGGGAGCCGCGACAGCGTCAGCAGGGCTCAGATGGTTTCAGAGTTCAGGGAGCCGCGACAGCGTCAGCAGGGCTCAGATGGTTTCAGAGTTCGGGGAGCCGCGTCAGCGTCAGCAGGGCTCTCGTAGGTCCAGGTCTTCTCTACCCTGTCCCTTCAGCACCCCTTGTTATACTCCCCCTCCTCTTTGAAGTCTGGAGTCCTCGCAGAGAGGGGTCTGGTGCCTGGGGGCGGTGTGTCGGGATTTCCTGCCGCTCGGCCCTTTGATCTGTTCAGGTTGGTCTGGGAGGGACTCCAGACGCCCAGCATGCGAGGTGCCCGCTCACTGGGGGCCTGGTGGCCGATCGAAACCCTCCTTGGGGAGGAGATCAGAGGTGTGACAGGGACAGTGTCTCCCGGTCTTGCTTGGGGGTTTCCCTCTCCCTCGGCCGGGCATGCGTGGTAGTGTCTTGGGTGTCGCTGGGGCCCCGGCCGGCCATCGGGTTGTTGGGCCATGGTGGCCGGAAGTCTGTGATACCGGGGATCAGGTGTGGTTGCAGGGTTGCTTACTGGTCGGGAGGGTCCACGCCACAAGGCTGGTCTCACACACACACACACAACCACACACACACACCACCACACACACAACCACACACACAACCACACAACCACACATACAACCACACACACAACCACACATACAACCACACACACAACCACACATACAACCACACACAAAACCACCCACACACACACAATCACACACACATACAACCACACACACAACCACACAACCACACAACCACACACACACACAACCACACACACACAACCACACATACACATAACCACACACACACACAACCACAACCACACACACACAACCACACACACAACCACACATCCACACACACCCACAACCGCACCTGCACCCACAACTGCACCCACACCCACACACAAAACCACACACAACCACACACACACATCCACAACACCCGCACCCACAACCGCACCCACACACAACCACAACCACACACACAACCACACACACAACCACAACCACACACACAACCACACACACACAACCACAACCCCACACACAACCACACACACAACCACACATCCACACACACACCCACAACAACACCCACACCCACAACCACACCCACACACAACCACAACCACACACACAACCACAACCGCACACACAATCACACACACAACCACACACACAACCACACACACAACCACAACCACACACACAACCACACACACACACAACCACACACACAACCACACACACACAAACAACCACAACCACACACACAACCACAACAACACACACAACCACACACACACATAACCACACACACACACAACCTCACACACGCAACCACACACACAACCATACATCCAAACACACACCCACAACCGCACCCGTACCCACAACCCCACCCACAACCACACCCACACACACAACCACACAAACAACCACACACACAACCACACACACAACCAAACACATACACAGAACTACACACACACAACCACACACACACAACAACACACACAACCACACACACACAACCACACACAACCACACACACAACCACACCAAGCATTGGCATAGCCAAAAGGTCTAGCCTTTGGGACCTTATAAGTGTTTAGCCACACAACAGTTGATGTGGTTGCACCAAGGATATTGTGCTGCATAACTAAATACTTAGGAGGTCCCAAAAGCGAGACCTATTGGATATGCCAATGCTTGTTTTTATTGATTTGCAGCAGATTTGAGACTTAGACTATTTTTCCTGATTTTTCTTAGTGCTATATTATTTCTGTAACTGATAGTCTTCATGGCATTTAATTCTTGTATCTGAGAATTACTGCTGCATTTTCATTTTCTATTCTGTATTGCACTTTTGACTGAATTTCTCATCTTGAAATCCCTTTTTGAGAGCATTCTTTCTTATTGGCTGTATTTTTAAATGTTGGTTTGAATCTTGTTTCTAGGTACACATTACATCATAGTTCTTGAGGTCAACTCCATCCCCAGCCCCCGCAGATTCAGGCCAGTGCACACACATATGAGATTTAGGGCCCCTCGTAATATTCTGCAGGAAGTTCCTGCCATTTTGCGTATGCCACTGTCTTGTGAACATCAGTCCTCCAGTTTAGCACTAATTGTGCAAGACTCCTGTTACACCTTTTTTTTTCTTTTTGCAGTTTTATATAGTGCGAACCTAACCTGAATATATTGGAGCGCTTTTCATGAGCACCAGTTGCATTACATTATGTTTTGTAGGCAGACTCAGAGTAAGTGATTTGCCCAGAATCACAGGATGTTGAGCCGAGGCCAAGACTCAAACCCAGTTCCCCAGTTCCAAAGCCGGTTCTTACACCGCATCCTCTCCTCCCCTTGCTGACAGGCACTCTGAATGCAGTGGATCAAAGATGCCTGCAGTGCCAACGAAATAACTGAAGGGTGTAATGATAGATTCATAGGTTTAGATGTATTATTTCATAATGAGAACAATAAATTACATTTTGAAAATCCTTTTTTTCTGTTTCTAAGATCACTCATGAGCCTAGCAGGGCAGGAGGCTCCCTGATTCAACAGCTCTGGTCATCGGTCTGTTCGGCCTCTTAGGCCTCCATCACCAGGTGCCTGAAGCATTATCCCGAAGAGGATGACCCTCCCACCAACTTCCAGTCATCTAGTGTTTCCAGACCTGAAATGTTCGGGTCCAAAAACAGTGGACAGGTTTTACTGGGCACCCCAAGAAAACGGGGCAAGGGCTGAGGAGTAGAGGAAGATGCTGACCCTTCAAGCACCATGAGGGGTGCAGACAATGCTCCTCCCTGAAACCCTACCACCTCCCCACCCCCACAGAATGACTCCGCACCATCCGGCACCACATCCTCTGAGCCCTACAGGCCGCCACAGAAATGTTTCCCCTGCCCTAGGGCAGGTGGTAGACCCGTCGTTAAAGCTCCCAGAGTTAAAGAAACCTGAACAAAAGAAAGTGGTAATTCCGGGTACAGGCCAGTCCGCTTTCCGGGACTCCAATCTGTAACCATGGAATCATTCATTCCGGCCTAGGAGCCCCTCTCAGAGATTACAGGAAACTCGCAATGGAGGCTATATTATCAATAAGCAGTGCACGAGTGCGGGTCACACTAGCGTGTTTCATTACCCGTTGTATATTGCCTGGTGATGGCGGCCACCATGCAGCACTTTGCCACTTGCACATAGCACAGGGCACTATATGGTCTGGAACTACCGAATTTTCCCCTCCCCCTGTGCATAACACATTTTTAATGAGGGACATGAGAAGGGAATTACTTTTTGGAGGCGGGGGTCGTACAACCCCCGGCCGTATTTATTAAAATATGAAAACAAAATTAAAATTTTGAAATAAACAATATTTACACAATTATACGCAGAAACATAACACGACATTTGATTACAATTCATATGCACAGATTTCAGATGGCTAACCTTAACATATCTCTAATACATAGTTCTCCTATCCGAATCTAACATAATGATCATAATCATACATTAATTACTTTCTGCGTATCCTATTTGGGCCTACGGCAAGGTCACTAACTGGTGTCAGATCCTTATCAATTTACCACGCCCTCCCGTAGGAGTTGCGTATGCGCAGAGGGCCCGCTTACTGAGAGGGTACTCCCCCCCCCCCCCCGGTTACCCCCATAAGTCCCTGAACTCCATTCAAATTTGGGGGGTCTTGCACTCTGCGCCATTTAGTGACGTCCATGCCAGTGCGGGGTGGCCAACCAGCCTAAAAGAAAGCGTGACTCCCCCCTTTCCCCGCACCCATCCAGCCAACTGGATGTACCGCCCCTGGAGTTATAGGAGAGACCTCTTGTCACTCCCCCTGGGTGACCCCATCCGAGAATGACGCCGCCCTCTAAGGACCTTAAATTTACTGCTCACTAGTCATGACCTTACCGCCTGACCAAGGAATAGCAATAAATACGACGATTGATGACCTGTAAACGGGAAAAAACGCCTAAGGAAGAAAACCACACCGTCAACTTCAAACTCCAATAACCATATTGCAACAGGGGATGGAGGGTGGGTAACAAAAAGTTAGCAGCCTCCCAGAGGCTGCGTCCGGATGCAGGAGAGCATGGGACAAAGAGACCGAGTCCCGCGCTCCCCGGCCTTTTATCGTTGCACCGGGTGCAGGCCAGTTCTAACTGGCCTGACCCCTGCCCCCCCTTGACCCGGAAGCGCCTTAATCGCTTCCGGGCCAAGGGTTCGCCGTCGTGAGCCAATCCCGGCCGCGGTGCGCCCACCGCGTCATGGTGACGAGGTGAAACGTGCCGGGCCAGGTGAACAGGCGGGGGGGAGGGGGTCGGTGCCCCGCCATATATGCGGCAGGGTCGATCCCGGCCCCCGCCTTTCTCTATGGTCTGGGACTACCGAATTTCCCCCTACCCCCTGCGCATAACACATTTTTAATGAGGGACATGTGAAGGGAATTACTTTTTGGAGGCGGGGGTCGTACAACCCCCGGCCGTATTTATTAAAATATGAAAACAAAATTAAAATTTTGAAATAAACAATATTTACACAATTATACGCAGAAACATAACACGACATTTGATTACAATTCATATGCACAGATTTCAGATGGCTAACCTTAACATATCTCTAATACATAGTTCTCCTATCCGAATCTAACATAATGATCATAATCATACATTAATTACTTTCTGCGTATCCTATTTGGGCCTACGGCAAGGTCACTAACTGGTGTCAGATCCTTATCAATTTACCACGCCCTCCCGTAGGAGTTGCGTATACGCAGAGGGCCCGCTTACTGAGAGGGTACTTCCCCCCCCCCCCGGTTACCCCCATAAGTCCCTGAACTCCATTCAAATTTGGGGGGTCTTGCACTCTGCGCCATTTAGTGACGTCCATGCCAGTGCGGGGTGGCCAACCAGCCTAAAAGAAAGCGTGACTCCCCCCTTTCCCCGCACCCATCCAGCCAACTGGATGTACCGCCCCTGGAGTTATAGGAGAGACCTCTTGTCCCTCCCCCTGGGTGACCCCATCCGAGAATGACGCCGCCCTCTAAGGACCTTAAATTTACTGCTCACTAGTCATGACCTTACCGCCTGACCAAGGAATAGCAATAAATACGACGATTGATGACCTGTAAACGGGAAAAAACGCCTAAGGAAGAAAACCACACCGTCAACTTCAAACTCCAATAACCATATTGCAACAGGGGATGGAGGGTGGGTAACAAAAAGTTAGCAGCCTCCCAGAGGCTGCGTCCGGATGCAGGAGAGCATGGGACAAAGAGACCGAGTCCCGCGCTCCCCGGCCTTTTATCGTTGCACTGGGTGCAGGCCAGTTCTAACTGGCCTGACCCCTGCCCCCCCTTGACCCAGAAGCGCCTTAATCGCTTCGGGGCCAAGGGTTCGCCGTCGTGAGCCAATCCCGGCCGCGGTGCGCCCACCGCGTCATGGTGACGAGGTGAAACGTGCCGGGCCAGGTGAACAGGCGGGGGGGAGGGGGTCGGTGCCCCGCCATATATGCGGCAGGGTCGATCCCGGCCCCCGCCTTTCTCTATGGTCTGGGACTACCGAATTTCCCCCTACCCCCTGCGCATAACACATTTTTAATGAGGGACATGTGAAGGGAATTACTTTTTGGAGGCGGGGGTCGTACAACCCCCGGCCGTATTTATTAAAATATGAAAACAAAATTAAAATTTTGAAATAAACAATATTTACACAATTATACGCAGAAACATAACACGACATTTGATTACAATTCATATGCACAGATTTCAGATGGCTAACCTTAACATATCTCTAATACATAGTTCTCCTATCCGAATCTAACATAATGATCATAATCATACATTAATTACTTTCTGCGTATCCTATTTGGGCCTACGGCAAGGTCACTAACTGGTGTCAGATCCTTATCAATTTACCACACCCTCCCGTAGGAGTTGCGCATGCGCAGAGGGCCCGCTTACCGAGAGGGTACTTCCTCCCCCGGTTACCCCCATAAGTCCCTGAACTCCATTCAAATTTGGGGGGTCTTGCACTCTGCGCCATTTAGTGACGTCCATGCCAGTGCGGGGTGGCCAACCAGCCTAAAAGAAAGCGTGACTCCCCCCTTTCCCCGCACCCATCCAGCCAACTGGATGTACCGCCCCTGGAGTTATAGGAGAGACCTCTTGTCCCTCCCCCTGGACGACCCCATCCGAGAATGACGCCGCCCCCTAAGGACCTTAAATTTACTGCTCACTAGTCATGACCTTACCGCCACAGGCCAGCATAGTTGCCCGACTATCTGCCCCCCCCCCCCCAACCTGTCCCTCAGAAAGGTCATGCCCCCTCTTTTAAACCATATAGTCAGGCTATGAAATTCTCTAACATTATTTCATTACCTAACCGAGTCAAGTGGACCCCGTCTTTTAGGAAGCACGGTTCTCCCCTGACACACCCATGTGCAATGCTCTGTAATTTAGGAGATCTGAACAGTTTCCCTATTTTATTGTTGACCCTCTTTACTGAGTGATTCAACGCTCTCACAGAGTTCTCCCCCTCCATCTCAATCTGGGTATCATGTGCGACCAAACTATGTTGCAGCCCTGGCACGCCTTGGCTAACCAGCCGATCTCGGAGATTATGTCCTCAAACAAGACCCTCCTGCCTAACGTCACCAAGTCGTTACCCCCCAGATGCAAAATAACGATTGCGGGAAGGGGACTGTGTCTCTTCAAAAGATCACTCATGAAACCCCTAAACTAACTAAGGCAAAGGCCCCCTTTTCCATGGAAAGATACTGTGAAACCACCCTGCTCTGCTCTTTGCCTGTAGTTACCTGAAAGGAAAACAGATTTCATACACCGTACATATGAATGACCCACAACCCACACATTACGTGTTCCTGTGCCCTGTAGTTTTGACCGTCGTTGAGAAGAATCTTGCTGTTGTAGTGACGGCAGTTCCCCTCCTGCGTGACAGGTTTGAGAAACTGTGAAGGAAAACGACAAACAAGGCAGGCATCAGTCCACAATTGTATTGTGTATTCACAACATGTGCAGCCGCACATAACGCTTATAACTATTGGAAACCCATCGTCCAATTCTCTGTACACTACTGCCATGCAACCCCCTAGCCGTTGCCTCAGTGGCAGCCCCTATCCTGAAAGAATGTGTCCCGAAAACCTTTGGATCCAAACCTGCATTGCTGATTGCCATTGCCAATACTTTTTTAAACTGGAACATGGTAAGTGGGGTACCGTCCGCGTGTAGTAACAATGTCCCGCCTAACGCGCTGCTCCTCTGTCTGAGGTAAGTTTCCAGGTGCATTACCGGGCAACACAGGTTATTGTGCGCCCTATGAAGTACCACCCCTTCTCCCCACGCCTCTTGATCGGTTTTAGATTTTCTGATGGTTAAAAGCAAAATGTCACCTTGTATCTTAACGTGTTCCATTAGCAACCCTGGACATCCAATTTGTTGCGTGCCACCAATTCACCTACCCTGAATGCCCCATGAAAGGCCAATGCAAAGGCAGCTCTGAATAATAATGTCTCCCCAATTGAACTGCTAATGACACCCAATGCCGTCGGCAATGCCCTCAGCCGCTCCAACCCTATCGGCTGCCTGGTGTCAGGAGCCGCTCCCTGGATGCGTCGCCACCCCTTCAATGCCTTTCTCACAATGAAACTGTTCGTGGGATCTTTGGTGTCTCTGATCTGCGCAAAGAAGGAAACTGCTGCTACATGCCACCTGGCCACTGCCACAGAGCGCCCTTCCCTATGTAGGTTGTCTAAAAACAGGAGGAATGCACCCGACATATCCCATCTATCCTCCCATTCCTGGCCCAAAAAAGTACAGTAAGACCAAAACGCCCCTTCATAAGCTTTCTTGGTCCTGGGAGCTAGGCTAGCAGCCACGAGGTTCTGTAGTTGGGGGCACCAATCTGCCAAAGTACTTCGGGGAAGTGTGCTGATGGTGTCTCTGCGGATGGTAGATGTTCCCTGAAAACCTGCATCTTGAAGCGAGAGAGTGTGTCAGCAGCATTATTCCGCACCCCCGGGACATGTTTAGCCTTAAACTGTACATTCAGCTTCATACATAGCAGCACTATCTCTTTCAACAGGCGAAGAATCATCTTACACCTTGCCGCCTGTTGATTGATGGATTCCACCACTGTCATGTTATCTGACCAGAAGATTACAGAGTGATTCTGCAGATAATGGGGCCACACCGTCAATGCCACCCAAATGGGAAATAGTTCCAAGAAACCTATGTTGGCTGTTAAACCACTCTCGAGCCACCACCCCGGCCACCGCTGGGCCACCCACTTGTTCCCGAGTATGGCACCAAATCCCACACTACCTGCTGCGTCAGTCCATAAACCCAACTCAGCAGAAGTAGTGGGGGGACCGGGCCACACTACTCTGCCATTGAAACCCTCCAGAAATGCGATCCAAATCCGCATGTCCTGGCGAACCTCAGATGACAGTCGTGTGTGATGGTGTTTTTCGTGTAGGCCTGTCATGGCCTGTGAGATGGAACGGGAGAATGGTCGAGCCATAGGTATCACCCATAGCGCAAAATTCAACTGTCCTACAACCTGCTGCAACTGGTGTAAGGTTACTTTGTCCTTTGACAAACACTTTTGCAAAGCTGCACGAAATTTCATTATTTTTCGCTCAGGTAACCTAAAACACCCTTGTACTGAATCCACTTCAATGCCTAAAAATTCAATTGTGGTTGTTGGCCCCACTGCCTTCCCCGGAGCCAGGGGGACCCCAAATGTACGCATGAGCACACCGAATTCCTCCAATGCCCCAGAACATTCCCGGGAGCTCGCCGATCCCAGAAAGAGAAAGTCATCAAGATAATGCATGACAAATTGATGTCCTGTCACCTGCCTGAAAACCCATTCCAAAAATGAACTAAATTTTTCAAAGTAAGCACAGGAAACAGAACAACCCATGGGCATGCACCTATCCATGTAAAATTTTCCTTGAAATGAAAAACCTAGCAGGTGATGATCTAAAGGATGAACCGGCAACAGTCTTAATGCAGATTCAATATCCGATTTAGCCAGCAAGGCCCCTGGTCCCAAAACCCTCAACATTTCTACAGCCTGATCAAAGGAAGCATATTTCACACTGTAAAGTTCCTCATTGATGGTGTCATTCAATGACTTGCCTCTAGGGGCTGATAGATTATGAATCAACCTGAACTCCCCTTCTTCCTTTTTTGGAACCACCCCCAGGGGGGAACAGACAAAATTTGGCACAGGGATGAAATCAAATGGACCCGCTATTCTCCCTAAGCCCAATTCCTTATTAATTTTTTGCGCTGCAACCCCTGGGTTTGATCTTACAGACAAATGATTTTTGCACTCTGATGTCCCTGTGTAATCCCCAACTGGTATCCTGAAACCATACAAAAAGCCTTCTTGCAGCATCCTAGCTGTGGCATGATCTGGATACCTATTTAACCAGGGATTCATAGCAAATACATCAATGGGTGAATGCGTTACCTTTTCTCCTTTACTCTTGCTCCCTCCCCCCTTTATTCCCTGAAAAAGCATTCCCTTTTTTAAGGCATTTTGACTCTGGGTGAGAGGGATGGTTACATATGGAGCATGCGTGCCTGAATTTACAAGTGCCTTGGGCTCTGGTACATGACTTTCTATTAAAATCCCAGCATACTCCTTTTCGCCTTCCCTCCTTTTCAGTACCCGGTGCCGAGCCCCCGGTGTGCGCTGGCCGAAAGGGCTGATGTGGCTGAGGAGTGTGTCCCTTGCCCAAATTTTGGCCTGCATTGCCCGGCTGCCCTGGGCCAAACTGGTCAAACCATGAGATAGAATCCACCCGGTCCCATGTGAGTGAGAGGTCAAACTCTTTTGCCTTCCTGAAATTCATGTCGCTCGTATTCCTTCCAACCCACGCCACCATATTTATCATGTGTCATCGCCACCCTGCTCTAGTAACATGCCACTTCTGCTTGCATATTAGGTGAACGTTCAGCTACTATGGCCATAAACACTGAAAACGCCCTTATCCAGTTTGTCAATGTCTCCTCTACCCTGAATCTTGACATTTCTACCCGCCACTCAATAGGAGGCATCCAATCCTTCTGCCTCTTAGCATACTCCATTTCCCTGTTGTCAACCAGTAAAGAAAACATATCTACATACGCACCAGACCAAATCAATTCCTTCACGTCTCGCGCTACATGCCGTGCTAAATATTCCTTCCTGGAAGGTAACACCCCCGCGCCCAACAATGGCAAAGCCAGCTCCTTACCCATTGCCCCAACTCCCACTGACTCCGCCGTCTTGCCTTTTCCGCTGTCGCTCTCCTGGAGCACTGGTTGTGATTGCTTGGCCTTATCCGCGCCCAGGCTCTGCTTCCCGCTCGAGCCGCCATAATCCTTGCCACCATTCGTTGTGCCTCCACCAGGTGGTCCTCCCTCACCTCTTTGGCGCCCACCGACAGCGGAAACATCCCCCCCTTTCCTAACCATGGAAGAACTGCCGCTATTTGAGAAGCTAATTCCAGCTGCATCTGCCCACCCCCTGCTGGTGCTAATACAGGGGCCGGGGCACCAGGGTTCAAGACCGGGACATTTGGGCATGATGGGGGCAAAACTGGTATGACACTTGGCACTACCGGTTCGGCCGCTGGAGGCACCGGAACTGGTGCAGATACTGGCCCAAGTGACCCTGGAACATTGGGCGCTAAATCCGGAGTTCCTTTTGGGATCTTTGGCACTACTGGAAGCTCAGAAGGACCACCCCCTTCAGGTGTCCCCAAAGGTTGCACTATTTTTGGGTCCTGATTCTTCCCCTTCTTGTGTCTAACCCGCTTGGGGAGAGCTTAAAATTCCCCCCTAGGCTTTGGGGGCACTATTGTCCGCTTGGGCCTGCCGGACGGCCCGCCCTGGTCCTCCACTTTCTGCCTGAGCTCTGCTAGGCTATGTCCCATTTGTTCAACCTTGCCCCATCTCCTATCCATAGTCGCCATCCTGCGCATCATTGCCTCCAGCATATGCTCCATGCGAGAACGCTTAGCTCCCCGCTTACCTGACATGCTATGATACCAAAGACCCAGCACACCTATCCCTCAATATCCCAGCTAATACAACTCTATTTGCTCTTTACCTGGAAAAAACAAGCAACACAGGCTTAGCGCAATATTAAGATCACAGTATTCTATACACTGTACATGTCCCCCCCCTACTAATCACACATGAAGGCCTGTAACTCTGTGAGCACGATAAAATGCGCCAAGACGTCAAAATTGCAAATTGTATACCCACAATCACCTCTGTGCACCTCTCCGAGCACCAGGCTCACTTTTTCACAAAATGCACCAACAGAAACAATGTTAGTTAACCTGAAATTGTCTAATAAGAGTCCCAAACATTCACCTTTATGCCCCCAGCTGCTATCTTGAGGCCCACGTAAATTTAAGTATTCGTTTAGACCGCTAGCCAGCCATCATGGTACTAAGAGAGTCAGACCTCAAGCATTAGTCCGCCAATTTTATACCTGTCCGATAGTCTTTTAAAAACACAGAATCAGTAATAATATTCCAAAGAACTTAGGCTAAAACAGTCACACAAGCAAACTACGGGCCTCGAAACACTTAAGCAGTGCAGCAGCAGCGGGCTGACAGACACGGGCGAGCAAGTGGTGCTGTTGTGGTGTCATCAGATCACAATCAGTCCCGCCGAAACCGGAGCCCCTGCCCCCCGCAATACCTTCTCGGCGCGTGCGCGCGCCTAAAACCAACCGCCTATAACCGATCCGGAATCCTCCGATACTCGTGTTCTCGTGGGCGCGACGCTCCCAAACCGCTCTCGCAACTGCCAGCCAACCGGACCAGCCGCACTTCGTCTCGCCGCAACCACGATGCTCTCCTTCAGCCTGGACTCGCCTCTCGTAATCACCGCTGGAATCGCCGCAAGACCTGAAAAACAAAATTAAAAACAAAAAGTTAGCAGCCTCCAAGAGGCTGCGTCCGGATGCAGGAGAGCGCGGGACAAAGAGACCGAGCCCCGCGCTCCCCGGCCTTTTATCGTTGCACTGGGGGCAGGCCAGTTCTAACTGGCCTGACCCCTGCCCCCCCTTGACCCGGAAGCGCCTTAATCGCATCCAGGCCAAGGGTTCGCCGTCCCGAGCCAATCCCAGCCGCGGCGCGCCCACCGCGTCACGGTGACGCGGTGAAACGCGCCGGGCCAGGTGAACAGGCGAGGGGGGGGAGGGGGTCGGTGCCCCGCCATATCTGCGGCGGGGCCGATCCCGGCCCCCGCCTTTCTCTACTTTGCTATCGCGTTTCTTTCGGTCTGTGCGGGACAGTACCTTATTGTCACACTCACTGGCAGAAGCAGAGCTTGTTCTGAAGACAGTGCCAGGCTCTCGTCGGTGTTAGAAAAACATAAAATCAGTGAGAAATTCCTAAATGTAATAGTTAGGTTCCTAAACAAACTACTTACAGTGCAGCTTCTACCCATGGGCGGGGAGGGAGCTGGGGAGGTCTTTGTCCTTGGTTTACCTCTGAACTCGAGTGGGGACTTCACCCGTGATAAGAGCGTTGTTAATACTACACGTCGATTATAGGAGGTGTGTTTGTCTTGGACTCATGCCTGACGCTTAGGGGCCTCTTCTCTCAGCTACCAGCACTTTACAACTAAACATAGCGCCACCACAAACTGAGGTGGCAGTGCCCTCCCACTGAAGTACTGCACACTGCCCGGAAAGGCCAGTACGGTCCCACTACAGCATTCTTATCCATCTGAGAAGTTCCAGTATTCTCTGGTGAAAGTGCAGTGTTCATAGCACCACCATTGTCAACAATACCTACCCCACCACACATAGCATGCATGCCAATAAATAAACACACCACACATTTTTTGTTTGGGTAAAACTGCTGCAGGTTTATTACATACACCATTATGTAATATGGTGGGTTATTTTACGGGCGATCCAAGGGCAGGCAACCTTCTGGGCCGCCTGCCCGCCTGATGAGCCAAACAGCACTGGGGCGAACCCCATCCGTGCTGCCCCTTCTGGTGATCCTCTTCCCGGATCACGGTCCCTTATTACTCATGCCCCTTTCAGGGCGGAGCGTAGCAAGGCAAGCCCCCGGTTGTTCAGGCCCACAACCGCCCGAAGGACTAACGGGGCGCCAACACGGTTTTCCAGGAACCTCCCATGAGGCTCTTGGGCTCTGGCACCCCCTATGGTGCCGCGCAGAGGTACGCTTCGGTACCCATTTGCGTCCAGATCGCCCTGTAACTCCGCCACAGCTCTGGATGCGGCCACCGTCGCCGCCAGAGCCCCCCACCAAAACAGCGATAGTCTTGCCCACTAACTCTCCAGTCTAGAGCCTCCTGCAAATCTAGATGAAAGAGAACATCCCTACTGATTATCGATGCCCCAACTATATCCCAATAGCCCTAGACGTTAGCTAGGATCAGCTAGTGTCTGATGAAACAAAAACGCCCTTTATGCCTGTGAAGTTGTGCCAAGCACTATTCACCTCACGCGGCAAAGTTCTACTGCATCACATGACTCAGCCCCGTCCCACTCTGGGCGGGACAGTTTCAGACACCCTGGCACACGATGCCCCACCTATTTGCTGATCACACTGGCAGCCGCCCATCTAGCACCGTGTGTGACTGGACACATGTGTCTCCCATCTCTGGGACAGCAGCTCACATGTTAGAAGACCGTTCCTACCCCCGCTTTCCAGCTTAGGCAATACGGGCGAGGGGGATTATGCTTAACCCTGGCATGGTCCCTTTACTTGCTAAATCCATGCGCACAGGAATGTCCATAACAGGTGTATGAGACAATGAGCACGGCTGCCCTCCAGCACTTGCCCTGCATCCCTTATTCCTTACGGGAATTTCGAACGCTCAGCTCCCTCTGGTGAAGCCCCCAAGTCATACCCGCTCAGAGAATCTGTCTGATTCGATACAGGGTGCACTGTCTGTAATCCAGTGCCGAACACTTGATGAGGGAGATGTCACACACTGCCTAGGTCATGGGAACCTTAAGGAGCACACCATTTTCCCCCGAGCGTACCACTAAATGGGACTGGATCCACCCAGCTGTAATGCTCCTACTGGGCTGAGTAAATGCGGCCCAGGATGACCTTTAAACAATCCGCGTGGTGTGCTGCCACAAACTGTATTGGTCATAAGAACCTTAAGAAGAACACAATTACCACCTGGGCGTACCCCTCAATGAGACCGGCTCCACACAGCTGTAGGCCAGAGAGACACAATATTCAACCTATTTACTGGATTCTGCCACTTGGTACCCTACTGGTTGCAGCTCTGTGTTTATGTGAAATGCGCGTGCCCCCGGGGCATAAAGTCGCTGCTAACCGGGTATGTTACCCACTCGCTGATGTATCGCTAACTGCTCTTATTTGGATAGAAGGAATGCTGGATGATTCCTAAGGACTGTGGAATTAATACTCCAACCCAGTTTGACCCCAAAAATTGGGACAGGCCAAGAAGTAACAGTGCATGAAACAGTGCATCCAGCAATGGCGATTGCAGCAGCCTTCCTGAATGATTTAAACCTATGATGCATAAGGATGCTTTGACCACCTTTGGAATTGCCCACATTTAAGAATGGTCCCGTGATTTGGCGTCAACCAAGTACAAGTTTCTTGTTATTCTTCTCAACCTGCGAGAGCAACACTAACACCAACGGTCGCACTACCGACCCACTGCGCTCGCCTTACTGACCCCAGTATGCCTCCCTGCAAAATTTCACCATGCGCCGCTTGGGCCATGTGTTCCACACTTACAACTTCACTAACAGCTTTATTGTGATCTAAGCAGAACCCACTATATGCTAAGTGGTAGAGTCACATATTTGCAGTAATATTAGTGAGCTGCTGCTGTGTTATCGTGATGAAAACACATCACCATCCCCGAATACTGCATGCAAACACATTTAGGAATTGGAAGAGTGTGTCCGTGCACTGTCAGTACTGTCACTGTCAGTAAGTTTTCTTACAGTGGGCTGGACTAATTCAAAGCTGTCCCAAACAGGGGCCCCCAAATAAGTTTCTATCAAGGGCAGCTGAACTAACGCATGTGCTGTAGTGCACTAATATGCACTCCTGACCTCAAACATTCAAAATGCTGTGTTAAACACGCCAGAACCCCCCACGCATCCTGAAGAAGGCTGTGCATTGGAGAAGGGGATTTCAGGTCAAGCTAACCCCCAATCCTGCGAGGCAAGACCCAGCCCACAGCTGTGCTTAATTAACAACCCTCCCGCTTCAGACACGACGGAAAGACAACAAGAACCTTGCACTCCATGCCTGCGCCCGCAGATTAACACCACACATAACGAACCAATGGCCTGAGCGGGGGCGTAGAGATAGTTATTGAACAGCCACATTGCCGTTTTAACAGCGCTTTACATGACCGGAACTAGGCCCTGGGTGAAATTCACGCTCCACTCACCTAGGCCCTGCTGTGGGGAGAAAAAGAGAATAAGGCAAATTTCTGAACACTGCAAGCTCACTCCACCTGACCCCAGGCTCGCCTCCGCGGGAATGACAGTCCTCCTGTGGTACAAAGCTCGAACCCATGCATAGCATGGTGTGTGGGCCGACTTGTATTGCTGTTTCTGTCATAGCTTATAGATTATGATACACGTAACATCATACCTACAACAAGTCTGCACTATTTGCTACGTCAATGGTCGTTAGTTGCAAAAGCTAAATAAGCAGTAACTAAGGCTTATATATAATAAATATTAAGTTGCTGCGACCGGACCCGCTAGCATCACCCGCCGGTCACCCTGGGTTACCCACTGGAGTGGGGGGGCGCACCACCCTCTGCACCTCTAACACACCCAGCCAGAACCGTGGACTCGACGGTAGCACCCGCTATGGTAGCGCAGAGAAGCGGGCTATAAGCAGCCAGCCGGGAGGCAGCAACCCTGCCCATGGGTCCAGGATCCACGGATGCAAGATGCGGTGACCCTCTCCCCGCAAGACCCACTACCTAGAGACGATTATGCAGGCACCCACAGGTAATCCTGCACCTGGCAGAGACCCGTGACGGCCAGGGGCAGCCCTTCCTGCTTAGGGGCAGCGGCATGCTCGTTAAGGGGTTGGAGGCGGCGGGACCGTGCGGAAACGGTAGTGCCTCGAATACCCAATTGGCCCAAAGCCCGTATCTGTGCTTAGCATAGTGAGCAGGCCAACCAGCACTTAGCTGCTTCTGTCATTGCATCCAGATATATGATACACGTAACATCATCTGGTTGGAGTCAGCACTACGCATAGGCTAAATAAACAGAACATAAGGCTTGTAAATAATATTGAAAAGCATCCACTTAAAGTATGACAAATTTGCTGCTCCTGAGGTATAAAAGAGATGGGCAATCCCGGTTGAAAATGCAGGGATTTCCCCCCTCTTAAAATGCTCACCTGGCATGCCATCAAATTTAACTGCGCGCGTTCAAAGAGGAGAACAGGTCAATGATCAAATCAGTGTCTCAGTGCTCTTAGCATTTGCGCATGCTCCCTGTTGTGAGAGGCAACATCCTTAACTGTCCCCCTCCAACAGTCTCATCTGGGAGAGAGCAGTGGTTTGGGCTGTATGATTCTTGATGTCCCCCAACGTGTGGCTAGTAGCAGCAATCTACCGTAACCGCTGCTAGAGGAAAAGGTAGGAGGCGGTGCTTAGAGGGAATGAGAGATCGATGTGAACATCGTGGAGGGCGTGCAGGATGCCACTCTCCACCACTCTCTGAAATCCCCAACGATGGAACGCGCACTCCCTGCCGCCTGCGCCGCTCCCAACACCTATCCCCTGCACCCTCGTCGCTCCTGCAGTGCTGAAAGTCCATTGCGGGCAACACGTCGGCGGAGAATTGACCCAACCCATGCCCTTTGCACCCAACCTCCATGCCCGGATGCCATATCCCACAATCATCGGACCCTGCAGGGGTCGAACACGCACCTCCACATAGAGCTGTGAGCTCTCACCAACTGGCATGCACGCGCCACCATTTGGTCGGAGCCGTGCCTCGTTCCAGGTTGGATGCAGTGTTAGTGGCTGGAGCAGTGGGGAGGCGACACCACCGCGCATCGGCCCCCCGGGCTCCCATACTTGCCAGGGCTTCCTTCCCCCACCGTGCCACCCCCACTCACCTACAATTGGGGCTGCCTCCCCTACGCTGCCGTCATGCATGGCTGCGGCCTTAGGGGGGGGAAGGAGAGAGATAGGAAGGGGCTACTGGGACCAGCGGGGCTACGCCACTACCTGGCGACTTCGAGCTCGACATGGGGGAGCACCGGGCAGCCAGTAGTACGCCGTGCTGGCCCCTAGGCGCTGCGCTGCCCGTGCGGGGCATGAAGTGTTCCTCCTCGCACCTACATACCACCGGCCGAGGCCTTCTGAAATATGGGGCGTAGCTCCCCAACGAGGCTGTCGAGGGCGCTCTTGCTGCTCCTACCTCCTAATGCTGCCCGGTGGAAGTCAATGTGAGGCAGGAGGACCCAAGTCCCCGAAGCCCTGCCCCCTTCCCACTAAACCCTCATGCACGACCGACCCAGCCAAGGGCGGCCTGCAGCAGGTGCCGGACCTAATGTGCAAAAAGAACTATTGATGGACGGAATGCAGAACAAATCAAAACATTTACCCCCAGTCAAGAGATCTGGGTTAAATCCATCATTCTTTTGCTCACCATGCCACCCCAGTTTAGACCTGGCCATATGCAAATCAGTCTTGACCCTGTGCCTCATGGGAACAGTCCAGCCCGAACTGCCAAGCCAGGTCCTCCCTGGACCGGAAACAAGCATCCTAGGACCTAATGTGCAGCGTGGACGGGCACCCCAGGGGAAGCCAAAAGGACGGGCGAGGGGTGATTCACTCACCACACACGACGCAATGACCGCACGTCCACAAGGCCTGCAGCACGACGGGAAAGACGACCCAGACGGCGTGTCCGGCGCGCAAAAGAGAACGTCCAGATGGTGGGGGAGGCCTATATAGACCTCCCCCAGTCCTCGCGCACAGGAAGTGACACACGCCTTGCGTGCCACACCAGGCTGGGGGGGGACTCCTCCCAGGGTCCCTGACCATAAGGGGGGTGTGGGGTGCCCCAGTGGCACTAGAGGGCTGCCCTCGTTAGTGGCCCCCTGCGGGGGCCTTGGGCAGCCGCATGATGTGAAGTGCCAGCACAACCCTACTAAAGTAGAGAAGCCCATATCAGAAGTGCCAGGGCCTAGTGCCTATGGCAGAATATTAATTGCAGTGCTTACTCCGCTGTAGGCGCTAGTGCTGACGTTAAACCCCTGACCTGTAAAACACAGTAGAAATAACACCAGCCTAGGGCTGTGCCAGATGGGCTGTTCATTTATTATTTTGGTACTTTTACATCACCTTGTCCAACTGATGGAGTGAGCTGTCTTTAGGGGGCTGGACGAATAGTTCGCTGACTAGGATCGCAGTTGGCAGCCTTGGCCCGATTTGGTCCTAGGTCACATTTTGGTTCCCCAAATGAAGGGTCGAGGCACAGGGAGGATGAGGTACATTCAGGATGAGGCACAGAGTTGTTGAGGTATAAACAAAGCATGTTAGTGAAAAGATGTGGGTTCGTCCTCGGGGTCCGTCCG
This sequence comes from Triturus cristatus, assembly GCF_964204655.1. NCBI lineage: Eukaryota > Metazoa > Chordata > Amphibia > Caudata > Salamandridae > Triturus > Triturus cristatus. Next base: position 969,217,002 of record NC_140580.1, read on the forward strand.
ATGCTCAATAGGTCCACCTCTTGATAGCCTCAATTCTGCATGCCATAATAGACCAGAATTTGAAAGTGATCAAGTGAGGGAAGGAAAGGCAGGAACAGCAGGGAAGGAGACCTGACATATAAACAACACACTATCAATATGTGTAGTTTTATCCACCGGTGCAAAACATATCATGAACCCCTTAATGTACCTGTAAACAATAAGAAAGCCTTTGTATCAACACTTGAATCTGAGTCCATCTTCATGTAGATAAACATTAGTATAGGTTTTATGTAACACCGCTCACTCTACAATAAAGAGTGGCTTATAACCTGGAAAGGATACCCCATTTAACTGTAACAACAAAGAAAAACCAATATTGGAACACATCCATTCTCCAATAACTACTCTCGCTTCCCTCTTTATGAATCTCTCTTTTGAAATATTATTTGATGAACCCACCTAACACTTAATGAAATGAAATGAAAAAAACATTTATATAGCGCAATAGCTACCCTGAGGCATTCCAGCGCTGCAGACGAACGTGGACAAAAAGGAGAGTACAGTGGTTTAGAGGTGGTTATTGAATTGCCGTGTTTTTAGAAATATGTGGAAGGGTAGGAGATTGGGCTCTGACCGCATGCGTAGGGGGAGGGCGTTCCATAGTTTGGCGGAGTTGTAGGAAAAGGAGCGTCCGCCGTATCTCACTCTCTTTATTTTGGGGAGTAAGGCGAGAGAGGAGGACTCTGATCGGAGCTGTCTGTTAGGTTGGTAGAGGGTAATCAGCGATTGGCTGACTGCCAGGCCACTCTTCCAGGGGGCCTTGTGGGCAATGCACAGGGCTTTGAATTGGATTCTCTCCCCGACCGGTAGCAAGTGCAGGCTCCTTAGTGCCGGGTTTGCTGAGTGTCGACGAGGGGTCTGGAGGAGTGTGCGAGCTGCACAGTTTTGAATAATCATGAGCTTGCGGTTGGTGGATTGGGAGAAGGGGGAGTATTTTATGTAGCAACCTCAGTAATCCATAGCAAGAGGCTGAGAGTTTTGCTGCTTGATGATTAAAATTAAGGCAGTGGTCCAGCCAGATGCCAAGGCTTTTAATCTGTTTTTTGGGTGCTGGGGCGAGGCCAAGGCAATTTGGCCAGAGTAATTCCGAGTTGAAGTAGGGAGTGTTTCCTTAGAGCATAAGCTCGGTTTTGTCCCCATTGAGTTTTAAGCAGAAAAGTGCCATCCAGTTGGCAACCTCCTCTAGGCAACTTCTTAGGTTGCTTGGTGTCTTCTCTTGGTGGTTTAAGGCCACCACAAGCTGAGTATCGTCGGCATAGGCGATGATTTTTATGCCCAATGGGTGGACAATCTCAGCTAGGGGGCTCATATAAATGTTGAACAGTGTGGGGCTCAGGAAGGAGCCCTGAGGTACACCACAACTAAGGGGCATGCTGGTGGAAACAACATCGCCTTCAAAGACCTGGAAGGAGCTAAAAATGATCTTAACCAGGCGATGGCACCGCCTGATACTCCCAAGGTCATAAGTCTGTAAATCAGTATGTCATGGTTTACAGTGTCAAATGCGGCACTTAGGTCAAGAAGGATAATTGCCGCAGAGCCTCCTGGATCGAGGATTTTCCTGGCCTCCTCGGTTACTGCGAGGAGGGTGGATTCGTTTCCATGTTGGGGACGGAAACCAGTCTGTGGGAGATCAAGTAGATTATTAGTTTCTAGAAACTCTACCAGTACTGAATTGACATGTTTTTCTAAGATCTTACTCAGCCACAGAAGAAGGGAAATCGGAAGGTAGTTGCTAAGGTTGTCTTAGTCTAGGTTGGGCTTCTTTAAGAGAGCCTTGACCATAGCACGTTTACGTGGGGGAGAACAACGCCAGAGGAGATGGAGGTGTTAAGCAGGTCGAGGGTGGTAGGTAGGATGTTTCCTATGACCGGTGCCAGGGCTTGTGGGGGTTCAGGGTCTAGGGGGGAGCCAGATTTCACCTGGTGCATGATGGGGTCAAGAGGGGGGAGGGTATCCAGGGTGGCTGGAGATCTGGATCTTGGGCTAGTAATGGCAACCGAGGCTGGAGTTAGGAAAAGGTGGAGTATATTTTTTGTTTTTTCTGGTAGAAAAATTCCCCCAGGTTATTGCAGCGGGATTGGGCATCGATCGGGTTAGTTGTTTCTGAGGCAGTTTAGGGAGAGTTTTGGCAATTCGATAGATTTCCTTGGGGGAGTTAGCGGCTGCCTTGATTATGCCTTCGTAAAAGGCCGCTTGAGCGGCTTTGATTTCATCTTTATAGTTTTTTATTGCCTCCCTATAAACTGATTTACTGGGGGTGGATTAGTCAAGTCTCCATTTCCTCTCTAGCCTTTTACAATGTCGTTTAAGTTCTCGTAATTTAGAGGAATACCATGGGGACGTTTTGGCTCTACATCTTTTTTTAGAGCACTTTATGGGGAGCACAACATCTAGGGAGCTCTGGATCCAATGATTAACTTTCTCATTGGCTGAGATAGGGTTGGGGTTGCTAGCCGGTCTTGTGGCTTCAAGGGCAGAAATCCATTCTTCCATGGCATGGGAAGCTTGGACCAGTTACATTCCCTACGTGAAACCGTGTTAATGGGGAGGGTGGGATCGGGGACGTCCCAGGACAGGGGTATCAGGAAGTGATCGGACATGGGGACCTGGGATGGCACTCCTGTTATAAGTTCGGTGCAGTTGCTAAAAACAGGGTCGAGTAGGTGGCCTTTTGTGTGAGTGGGTTCAAACAGTTTCTGTTTTAGCTGAAGTGCAGAAAGGCTCATAATCAGTTCCTTAGTGGTGTGGTCAGAGATATCGTCTAGGTGAATATTGAGATCCCTTAATACTGTAAAATTGGATGGCGAGCAGGCTAGATTCGCTATGGTTGGGAGGAGGGTATTAAGGAATTGGCCAAAGGCCCCGGCTGGGCGGTAGATAAGTAGCCCTCGTGGAGGAGAAATCAATGGCGAAAAAAAGACTCTCACAGTCTGGTACCTGGTCTGGGAGAATGCGACAGTTATAGTGGTCCTTCAAAACGATCGCTAGGCCTCCTCCTCTGCCCTTTTTGCGGTCTTTCTCGTTGTATGAGGTATCAGTGGGGGAGAGCTTGAATGAGGTCTGGCTCTGACTCTGCATTGAGCCACGTTTCTGTCAGGAAGAGAGCATCGGTTTTAAGTTCTTCTAGTAACAGGGCAATTTTGGTGGTATGCTTAGGGAGTAATCTGCAGTTCAGCAGGAACATGCTTAGGCTGACATGATTGACAGGGAGGCCTCGTGTCTTAATGGTAGGTTGAAAATGAAACCCACAGTGTGAGCATGTAGTATGCTGAACTGCAACATTCCATGAGTGTCGGCAACTGTCATGTGTTTTTCCTCTGAGGTCTTAGAGGGAGTGAGGGCTATAAGACCTAAGATGTGGCTGAAAACGGCCACGGATGGGCGCACACGGACATGCCTTTGGCGCGCCACCGGCGCGTCCGCTGCGCGAAGAGACTGGCATATGAATTAAATATCCTAGTGAGGCTCCGCCCCCTCCGGTCTCTTGCCCGCAAGTGAGGGAAAGTGAGTTTTAGCCGGGTACTCCCTCCACTCAAGCGGGAAAACCCATGGTAGACCGGAGAGCATTGCAGCTTGTTGCGTGAGCAAGGAACAGTGGGTGAGTACAAGTAAAAATGACCGTTTTTCTTTGTTATTAAAATCTGGTAAAAACACTTAAATACCTTTAGAATGGGTTCTACGCCCAATATGCTTGCCTTTCTGTCAGCGCGCATCCGCTGCACGAAGAGACTGGCATATGAATGAAATAACTGTACAAATTCAAAGGGAGAGCTAGGGAGAAAGTACAGGGGTACGTCCCTTCCCCAAATCAATACAAGACTTAAACAATGTGGATGGACCCACTATGTGTATGTAATTAAATCACTGTGAGTAGTAAGAACATGGACCCATTAGGTGTTCTTAAAAGACCCCTCACACACCAACTTGGCTGGGGTCATGCTTCATCATTGGGGTCCCAACCGGGTGGCCAAGTGCCTCTCGGTTGTGCTACGACGCCTTATTACAGCGGAGCTGGTGTTGTGCATAAATGTGATGTGAGATGAAATATTTACAGTTAAAAATATCTCTGAGGATCCTTGCCTATAATTTTAATAATGGCGGCTCAGGATACAGGTAAAAAACAGTATGTGTACTGCAACTAATCTGGATTTATTTACCCTAAGTTGCTTTATGTGTGGCGGTCTACATGTTTCAGCCTGTAAAAAAATGTGAAAAGGGCTTTCTTCAGGACCAAGTGGGTGAAAAGTGAGTGGCAAAGGTAAATAGTGCCACTTGAAACCTTTTGTAATACCAACACATGCGCTAAGGTGCGTGGTTAGAAGTGTCTGCGTACTTACTAACACTTGAAAATACAATGTATGGGGCAAATATGCGGGACAATCGGGGGGAGGGTTCATCCAAGTAACCAATTTGGTGTTGGTAGTCCCTCCGCTGCAAACCTGATTTGGTCCCTCGCAGTCCCGGCTGGTGAATTAAATATCCCAGTGAGGCTCCAACCCCTCCGGTCTCTTGCCCGGAATCGAGGGAAAGTGAGTTTTAGACGGGTACTCCCTCTACTCAAGCGGGAAAACCCATGGTAGACCAGGGAGCAGTGCGGCTTGTTGCGTGAGCAAGGAACAGTGGGTGAATATAAGTAAAAAGGACTTAAAAGGCCTTGTATCACAGGGAGTGAACCTTAACTTGACAGGACACACGTTGAACCCTGTTAATAAATGGCAAAGAATAAATGCAGGTTAACAAAAAGTGTTCTACCACCTCTTAGGCTTTGGAGACGTATTTGTAGAAGTATAAGATGATTGGGTATCTTGTCATACTCCTAGGATAGTCTGTGAATGCCAAGTAATGGTAGTCTAAATAATGCGACTCAAGAAATGTCTCTTAGAATTATTTGCACTGAAACTCTGTAATTCTCATTGTATCCTTAGAATCCGAAAATATCCATATATAGAGCAAATTCTATCCCCTCAGCCAAAGTCAGTATATATTTTAGAACCAAATAGCGTGATCCAATAATCCCAAGAACAGCAAGTTCTCATTGTACCGCACTGAGTCCAAGTGCACTCATAGATTGGGACATTCACCACGCGGAAAAAACAAAACAACACTCCAGGCACACACTCTTTGACCAGAGCACAGTGTAAGGAGTGACTTCAAAAAAACTAACAAGGCAAAATCCCAAAAGAGAATCAGAAAATGGTGCAAGCACCCTTATGATACTGGAAAAAGATCACAATCAATTTCTGCAGCGCTTCCACGGGCCTCGTAACTGGAATAATCTGCCCGCCTCGATGTCTGAAGCCATTTAAATGCTTTCTGTTTGAACTTCCAAACCTTAAAGAGGTTTCTCTTCCTGGTTCAAGAGGAAGCAGCGGAATCATGGGAATTGTAATCTTAATTTCCATGTGTAGTTTTCTTCACATGTAATTCCATGATTCGCACAGGTTAAGGAACAGCGAAACCACCCTGGTGAGTACGCATGGCATTTCTGATGTCGCTCTTTCCTTAGCAAGCACGGTAGTTGCGCTTTGTCTATGTGTCCTAGCTGAGTGTGTAACAGTTAGTGGTGCAGGACACATAGAGCTGTTTAGCGAGTCTCGAGGGGCACAGTATTGGGGACTTGACACTGGATGGTAAAATTACAGGGTGAGTGAGGTGTAGGGTGTACAAGAATCAAATTGTGTAAGATGAAAGGTGGAAAATGATCAGAGAAGTCCTGTCCTAAAGGTGCAAACGGCATAGGTTGGCAAGGCCCAATATGAGCAAACTCCATGATGGACCCACCACAGGATGCACGAACATAAAGTGTTTGAGAAGAAGAGTAGACAAGGTGACATCTTTTCTCATAGGATGCACACAAAGTTAATTGTGCTCTCCACGCTCAAAGGATAAACTTGAAGCCAAAGGTGCCTTCTCTTCTCATGATGAAGGTGAAGCTCTGTGCACTCTCCACATTTGAGGGATAGGCATGCAGGTACCGTCTCTTCTCGAGGGATGCGTGTGAAGCTGTATGTGCTCTCCACACTAGACAAAAGGTTCTAGTGACTTTTTCTTCTCATGGGATGCACATGAAGTTCTGTGTGCTTTCCGCTCTAGAGGGATGGCCCAAAGACCTAGGGGCTCTCTCTTCTCACAGGAGGCACGCGAAGCTCTGTGTGCTTTCCGCTCTGGAAGGATTGGCACAAAGACCTAGGGGTTCTCTCTTCTCACAGGAGGCACGCAAAGCTATGTGTGCTTTCCGCTCTGAAGGGATGGGCACAAAGACCCATGGGCTCTCTCTTCTCATAGGATGCCCGCAAAGCTCTGTGTGCTTTCCGCTCTGGAAGGATTGGCACAGACACCTAGGGGGTCTCTCCTCTCACAGGATGCACGCAAAGCTATGTGTGCTTTCCGCTCTGAAGGGATGGGCACAAAGACCTAGGGGCTCTCTCTTCTCATAGGATGCCCGCAAAGCTCTGCCTGCTTTCCGCTTTAGAGAGATGGGCACAAAGACCTAGGGGCTCTCTCTTCTCACATGATGCCCGCGGAGCTCTGCCTGCTTCCCGCTCTGGAGGAATGCGCACAAAGACCTAGGGGCTCTCTCTTCACGCAGGATGCCCGCGAAGCTCTGCCTGCTTTCCATTCTAGAAATATGAGCACAAGGACCTAGGGCCTTTTTCTTCTCACAGGATGCCTGCGAAGCTCTGCCTGATTTCCACTCTAGAGGGATGGGCACAAAGTCCTAGGGGCTCTCTCTTCTCACAGGATGCCACAAAGCTCTGCCTGCTCTCCATGCTTGAGGGATGGGCACAAAGACCTGGGGGCTCTCTCTTCTTGCAGGTTGGCCGCGAAGCTCTGCCTGCTCTCCATGCCAGAGGGATGGGCACAAAGACCTAGGGGCTCTCTCTTCTAATAGTATACCCGCAAGGCTCTGATTGCTATCCAAACTAGAGGGATGGGCACAAAGACCTAGGGGCTTTCTCTTCTCACAGGATGCACGTGAAGCTCTGCATGCTTTCCTCACTGGAGGGATGGGCACAGACACCTAGGGGGGGTCTCTCCTCTCACAGGATACACGCAAAGCTCTGTGTGCTTTCTGCTCTGGAGGTATGGGCACAAAGACCTAGGGGGTCTCTCTCCCTACAGGATGCACACAAAGCACTGTGTGCTTTCCCCTCTGGAGGGATGGGCACAACGACCTAGGGGCTATCTCTTCTCACAGGGCGCCCGTGAAGCTTGCCTGCTCTCCGCTCTAGAGGGATGGCACAAAGACCTAGGGGCTCTCTCTTCTCACAGGAGGCACGCAAAGCTCTGTGTGCTTTCCGCTCTGGAAGGATGGGCACAAAGACCTAGGGGTTCTCTCTTCTCACAGGAGGCACGCAAAGCTCTGTGTGCTTTCCGTACTGGCGGGATGGGCCCAAAGACCTATGGGCTCTCTCATCTCACAGGATGCACGCAAAGCTCTGTGTGCTTTCCGCAGTGGAGGGATGGGCACAGACACCTAGGGGATCTCTCCTCTCACAGAATGCATGCAAAGCTATGTGTGCTTTCCGCTCTGGAGGGATAGGCACAAAGACCTAGGGGTCTCTCTTCGCACAGGATGCACGCGAAGCTTTGTGTGCTTTCTGCTCTGGAGGGATGGGCACAAAGACCTAGGGGCTCTCTCTTCTCACAGGATGCCCGCGGAGCTCTGCCTGCTTCCCGCTCTAGAGGGATGGGCACAAAGACCTAGGGGCAATCTCTTCTCGCAGGATGCCCATGAAGCTCTGCCTGCTTTCCGCTCTAGAGATATGGGCACAAAGACCTAGGGGCTCTCTCTTCTCACAGGAGACCCACGAAGCTCTGCCTGCTTTCCGTGCTTGAGGGATGGGCACAAAGACCTAGGGGCTCTCTCTTCTCGCAGGATGCCTTCGAAGCTCTGCCTGCTCTCTGCGCTAGAGGGATGGGCACAAAGACCTAGGGGCTCTCTCTTCTAACAGGATACACGCAAAGCTCTGCCTGCTATCCAAGCTAGAGGGATGGGCACAAAGACCTAGGGGCTCTCTCTTCTCACAGGGTGCCCAAGAAGCTCTGCCTGCTTTCCTCTCTAGAGGGATGGACACAAACACGTAGGGGCTCTTTCTTCTCACAGGATGCCCATGGAGCTCTGCCTGCTTTCCGCACTGAAGGATGGGCACAGACATCTAGGGGGTTTCTCCTCCCACAGGATACAAGCAAAGCTCTGTGTGCTTTCTGCTCTGGATGTATGGGCACAAAGACTTAGGGGGTCTCTCTTCTTACAGGATGCACACGAAGCTCTGTGTACTTTCTGCTCTGGAGGGATGGGCACAAAGACCTAAGGGCTATCTCTTCTCACAGGGTGCCCACGAAGCTCTGCCTGCTTTCCTCTCTAGAGGGATGGACACAAACACGTAGGGGCTCTTTCTTCTCACAGGATGCCCATGGAGCTCTGCCTGCTTCCCGCTCTAGAGGGATGGGTACAAAGACCTAGGGGCTCCCTCTTCTCACAGGATGCCCGCGAAGCTCTGCCTGCTATCCAAGCTAGAGGGATGGGCACAAAGACCTAGGGGCTCTCTCTTCTCACAGGGTGCACATGAAGCTCTGCATGCTTTCCGCACTGAATGATGGGCACAGACATTTAGGGGGTTTCTCCTCCCACAGGATACAAGCAAAGCTCTGTGTGCTTTCTGCTCTGGAGGTATGGGCACAAAGACCTAGGGGGTCTCTCTTCTTACAGGATGCACACGAAGCTCTGTGTACTTTCTGCTCTGGAGGGATGGGCACAAAGACCTAAGGGCTATCTCTTCTCACAGGGTGCCCACGAAGCTCTGCCTGCTTTCCTCTCTAGAGGGATGGACACAAACACGTAGGGGCTCTTTCTTCTCACAGGATGCCCATGGAGCTCTGCCTGCTTCCCGCTCTAGAGGGATGGGTACAAAGACCTAGGGGCTCCCTCTTCTCACAGGATGCCCGCGAAGCTCTGCCTGGTTTCCGCTCTAGAGAAATGTGCACAAAGACCTAGGGGCTCTCTCTTCTCACAGGATGCCTGCGAAGCTCTGTCTGCTTTACGCTCTAGAGGGATGGGCACAAAGACCTAGGGGCCCTCTCTTCTCACAGGATGTCTGCGAAGCTCTGCCTGTTTTCCGTGCTTGAGGGATGGGCATAAAGACCTAGGGGCTCTCGCTTTTCGCAGGGTGCCCACAAAGCTCTGCCTGCTTTCCGCTCTAGAGGGATGGGCACAAAGACCCAGGGGCTCTCTCTTCTTGCAGGATGCTGGCCAAGCTCTGCCTGGTTTCTGCTCTAGAGGGATGGGCACAAAGACCTAGGGGCTCTCTCTTCTTGCAGAATGCCGGCATAGCTCTGCCTGCTTTCCGCTCTAGAGGGATGGGCACAAAGACCTAGGGGCTCTCTCTTCTTGCAGGATGCCTGCGAAGCTCTGCCTGCTTTCTGCTCCAGAGGGAGGGGCACAAAGACCTTGGGGCTCTCTCTTCTCACAGAAGGCCGGCCGGTGTGGCCCCCCTCCCAAGGCCATAATTTGCCCCGGGGACCCCATCCCCGGGGGCATGGCCCTTTTTTTTCATTTTTGTTTTTTGGAGGGGGGCTGGCCTGCCCCCCTCCTGTGGCCCATTTTGGCCCCGGGGACCCCATCCCCCGGGGCCATTTTTTTTTTTTTTATCTTTTATTTTTAGGAGGGGGGCTGTGTGGCCCTACTCCCGGGCCACTACTGGCCCAGGGGACCCCATCCCCTGGGGCCTGGCCACCTCGTTGGGGACCGTGGGGGGGTCCCAATCCCCCCACGGCCCCGCCGGCTCCCCGCCTCCTGCGGGAGCCGGCATTGCTTTTCCACATGGGGAGCAGCTAACATGCTGCTCCCCATGTGGAAAAGCAATCCGCTTTGCTTCATTGAAGTGAGAGCAGGTTTCCCTGCTCTGGCTTCAATGAAGCAAAGCAGTTTGCAATGGCAGGGTGGGAGCCGCAAGGCTCCTGCCCTGCCAATGCAAACAGCAGTGTCCTGGGGGTGGGCACCCCGGGACACTGCAGGAGCCGGCCCTGGGGGGTGGCGGTCCCCAGGGCCATCATTGGCTCCAGGGGGGGGGGGCGCGCGGCCCCCCTCCCAGTTAATTTAAAGCCCCGGGGGTGGTTGTCCCCAGGGCTTGGGGGGGGTTCAAGCCCCCCCCCTCCGCCCACACAGGGCTTTTTTTAAAAAAAAATTTAAACAAGCCCCGGGGGTGGCGGTCCCCGGGGCTGCGGATGGGCCATGAGCCCCCCGCATACATTGAAATAAAGCCCCAGGGGGGTGGTGGTCCCCGGGGCAGTGTGGAGGGGATTGGGACCCCCCCACACTTTTTTTTTAAATTATGCCCCCGGGATTTGGCCCCTGGGGGCAAATTAGAATATTCAGCGCGGGAGTCTGCGCTGAATTTTTTTTTTTTTCTGCCGAAATTGGCGATGGGTGCGCGAATCTCGCCGATTTCTTTTTTTTTTTTATTCTTTTTTTGGCCCTGGGGGTCCTTGTGGGACCCCCTGAGCAGGCCTAGGGGGTCAGGGTGTTTCTACCCTGCCCCCTTGTCGCGTTTTTCGCCTTAGTTTTTCAGGTTTCTTGTGCCTCGGTAGAACTGGCTGCCAACACTTCCTCATCTGGAGTGTTGACAGCCAATTAGAATACAGCTCGTGCACGGCAGGGTGCGTGCTGGGTGCGGGGAGGGTGCGCGGATCCTCCAAGGCCATAGATATCACTAACTTTTTTACCCTAATTTTCTCAGAAACTACTGAACGGATTTACACCATTTAAGCAAAAGGCACGAGTCTGAACTGAGGACTACCTCTTTGCCAAATTTGGTGTAATTCCGTTCAGCAGTTCGGGCTGTAGCTGCGTCAACAGGTCCTATGGGAAAATGCATGGGGAAAACGTGTTTTGGGACCCCCTTTTTTCTCGGCCCCCGCTTGACGAATCACCGTGACATTTTCAGGATAGGAGGGGACCGGAGCTGGCCAAAAGTTTGGAAAATTTCGCGAAGATTCGTCAATCGGCGCCAACGTTATTCCAAATAGAATGTTGCAGCTTTCCTATGGAAAATAGGTCCTAACTATATTTACCTACTGGCGACTGCCAGTAGGTAATATATATATATATATATATATATATATATATATATATATATATATATATATATATATATATATATATATATATATATATATATTACCTACTGGCGGTCGCCAGTAGGTAGTTATAGTTAGGACTGAGTTTCCATAGGAAATCTCAAAATTCTATTTTGAATAACTTTGGCGCCGATTGGCGAATCTTCGCGAAATTTTCAAAACTAATGGGGCGCTTCGTTCAGCTCCTACCCTGAAAGTCTCGGGGTGATTCGTCAAGCGGGGGCTGAGAAAAAGGGGGGGTCCCAAAACACGTTTTCCCCATGGATTTTTCCATAGGGACTTTAGTCGCAGCTACAGCCCGAACGGCTGAACAGAATTATGTGAAATTTGGCAGAGAGGTAGCCATAAGGTCCATGAAGTGCCTTTTGCAGGTTTGGTGTAAATCTGTAAAGTATTTCCAGAGAAAATAGCATTTAAAACAATATATATATCTATACGCGCGCAGGGTGCGTGCAACGTGCGCGCGTATAGATATATATATTGTTTGGTGGTTACATGTTAGTAATATATAACTATAACTCGCGCGACCGCCACCCTATCACAAGGATGATGTCATCAGTGATGTCATGAGTGATGCCACTGACCATGTCATGAGTGATGTAATATGTGATGTCATGTGCAGTGGATTGCGGGCGCGCGAGTTATAGTTATCTGAACTAACTATAACGGGGGAATTTCATTGTTTTTTACGAGTGAAATATCCACCTAATTATAACATGTGTGAAACCTATGGTTTTTTAAGTGAATTTGCAAGGTTTTTTAAATGCTAATTCCTAACTATAATGTGTGTGAAACCTATGGTTTTTTCAGTGAATATATATATATATATATATATACATACATATACATACATTTCTCTTTTATCTGCCTGGTCGCGAGGGACCCTTTTCATTAAAAGAAGCCGTAATCTTACAAGCTTTGTGTACGTGCCTTTTTTCCTCCTGGAGCAAAGGGTTTTGTATATATGTATATATTATATATATATATATATATTTCCAAAATCACGCTTCTTCTGATCGTCTGGGACCCGAGAGAGGTGGCGCATATGCCGGCGAAGCCAGCCGGCTGATATATCCCAAAATTTCGTAGCCAGTAAATGCGCTCTCAGTAAAACAAAACTCCACAGTCAGTCTCAAAAGAGGTGTTTAATACGACGCGTTTTAGCTCCTGGCAGAGCCTTGGTCACGTAATGGCTTGTGCAAAACAAACAGGGTGGCTAATAAAGTTTGTACTAGGCATCAACAAAGAACAACAGTACTATCGTCGATCTGGCAGACATATTTAAAAGGTGTAATGTAAGTAATACCTCAACACAGTTCTGTTCTCAATTCACAGTAACGTTGTGTATAAAGGGTATCTGTACCCAAATGTCAAAGTAATATGAATAAATCAAAATGCTTGATAATGGAGAAAGTTCTAAGCCAGGATCATATACTCGTTTGTACGAGCAAACAGAAAGACTAATTCAAGGTCTTAAACAGGAGACAATGAAATGAGTGCCCATACAGTGAAGGGCCTCTCAGACACCAAGTGATGCCCCAATCCTTGTTGGTTGGTGAACCCCACTCCTGCACACTTAACTCGGGGGGTACCTGGATGAAGCCTGGTGATTATGTTTGCCAGCTTGCAGGTGCTGGCTTAACGAGACGCCCTCTCGGTTTGGAGCTACGCGGGACACCTGCAACCCTGGTTGAAGTATTGTCTACGACGCGTCGCCCCCCCGGTGCTGCACATTTCCAACAGGAGGTCATTGGCACATGGGGAGAGAGGAGGCAGAATCTAATGCCTGAAAAGGGAGACCCAAACTGACTTGTACCCCCCGAGTTAAGTGTGCAGGAGTGGGGTTCACCAACCAACAAGGATTGGGGCATCACTTGGTGTCTGAGAGGCCCTTCACTGTATGGGCACTCATGGAGGACTTCGACTCCCAGCATGCAGCGGCCTGGGAAGTGGAGCGCGAAATGTCCTGCAACCCTAGAAGTGGAGGAGGGGCATGTGATCACCTGACTGGGAGTGGCCACAGTAACAGCTTTATTCGACCAGACCCCCAGGATATTGTTTTAACCTTTGAAACGGGCACTGAGGAAGCTAATTAAGCGAAACGCGTCTGCCGGGCGTTTCAAGGTTGTTGCACATAGAGCACTTAAAAAACATTAAAGTCAGATTGAAGCCTATCCCGGAGCTGTCTCGTACTTTGTTCTTACCTGGATGAAGCCTGGTGATTATGTTTGCCAGCTTGCAGGTGCTGGCTTAACGAGACGCCCTCTCGGTTTGGAGCTACGCGGGACACCTGCAACCCTGGTTGAAATATATATATATATATATATATTCACTGAAAAAACCATAGGTTTCACACACGTTATAGTTAGGAATTAGCATTTAAAAAACCTTGCAAATTCAGTGAAAAAACCATAGGTTTCACACATGTTATAGTTAGCTGGACATTTTACTGATAAAAAACCAATGAAATTCCCCCGTTATAGTTAGTGCAGGCAACTATAACTCACGCGACCGTAATCCTCTGCTGATGCTAATACTGTATTTAGACACTTATTTGCCCATGTCTTCTTCCATTAAATTTTAGCTATACATATATTACAAATATTTTTTTTTCATAAAGACACATATGTCATCAGCAGAGGATTGCGGTCGCGTGAGTTATAGTTGCCTGCACTAACTATAACGGGGGAATTTCATTGGTTTTTTATCAGTAAAATGTCCAGCTAACTATAACATGTGTGAAACCTATGGTTTTTTCACTGAATTAGCAAGGTTTTTTAAATGCTAATTCCTAACTATAACGTGTGTGAAACCTATGGTTTTTTCAGTGAATTTGTACGGTTTTTTAAATGCTAAGTTACTTTACGCCATTCGTGGCGTGCGCGCCCACTTAACGCAGTTCGTTCCGTGCGATCTTTGAGGACTCCCTCAACATGGCTAGGTGCTTAGGAGCTGTCTAAACAGCCCCTTTAAATGTTTTTGGCCTTTGTTTTTTAACCCCCTCTCAGAGTGCGAGAGAGAAAATGGCGGCCGCCACTTCCTGGTTTCGATCGATTCGAATGTTTACTAAGATCTAACAGCCAATCAGATTCGCGCTCGCGCACGGTAAGCTTACCGTAAGCGCACCGTAAGCGCACCGTAAGCTGCCACAGATATATATATTGATTTAAATGCTATTTTCTCAGGAACTACTGAACAGATTTACACCAGACCTACAAAAGGCACTTCCCTGACCTGAGGACTACCTCTCTGCCAAATTTCAAGTAACTCTGTTCAGCCGTTCGGGCTGTAGCTGTGTCTAAAGGTCCTATGGAAAAATGCATGGGAAAAACGCGTTTTGGGACCCCCCTTTTTTCTCAGCCCCCGCTTGACGAATCCCCCCGAGACTTTCAGGGTAGGAGCGGAGCGTAGCGCCCCACCTATTTTGAAAATTTCGCGAGGATTCGTCGACCGGCGCCAAAGTTATTCCAAATAGAATGTTGCGGTTTTCCTATGGAAACAGGGTCCTAACTATAACTACCTACTGGCGACCGCCAGTAGGTAATATGTATATATATATATATATATATATATATATTCACTGAAAAAACCATAGGTTTCACACACGTTATAGTTAGGAATTAGCATTTAAAAAACCTTGCAAATTCACTGAAAAAACCATAGGTTTCACACATGTTATAGTTAGCTGGACATTTTACTGATAAAAAACCAATGAAATTCCCCCGTTATAGTTGCTGTAGGCAACTATAACTCACGCGACCGCAATCCTCTGCTGATGCTAATACTGTATTTAGACACTTATTTGCCCATGTCTTCTTCCATTAAATTTTAGCTATACATATATTACAAATATTTTTTTTTCATAAAGACACATATGTCATCAGCAGAGGATTACGGTCGCGTGAGTTATAGTTGCCTACAGTAACTATAACGGGGGAGTTTCATTGGTTTTTTATCAGTAAAATGTCCAGCTAACTATAACATGTGTGAAACCTATGGTTTTTTCAGTGAATTTGCAAGGTTTTTTAAATGCTAATTCCTAACTATAACGTGTGTGAAACCTATGGTTTTTTCAGTGAATTTGTACGGTTTTTTAAATGCTAAGATACTTTACGCCATTTGTGGCGTGCGCGCCCACTTAACGCAGTTCGTTCCGTGCGCGCACCGTGCGCTTCGCGCACCGTGCGCGCACATTGAGCACGCGGTGCGCTTCGCGCACCGCGTGCCCACGTTACGCTAGTTGGGCCATGAACGCACGATGCGCTTCGCGCACCGTGCGCACATGGAGGTCATATGATGAGCATCGTTGTGACAGGTAAAATATATGTTTTGTTTATCTCTGATGAGACATGCACAAAAGGTGCCCTTCGGGCACCTTTTGCACACGGGGTGGGGAGAATGTGGATATTTTTTTTTTTTTATTATTATTTCTTAACGTACGCGTACGGTAAGCGTAATCGGCAAAATTTTCGAAAAAAATAAAATTGCCTTTTTTCACTTGGGGGATCGTTGGGGACTCCCTCGACATGGCTAGGTGCTTGGGAGCTGTGTAAACAGCCCCTTTACATGATTTGCACTTTGTTTTTCAACCCCCTGTCAGAGTGCGAGAGAGAAAATGGCGGCCGCCGCTTCCTGGTTTCGACCGATTCGAATGTTTACTAAGATCTAAGGGCCAATCAGAATTGCGCTCGCGCACGCCACCGTACGCGTACGGTAAGCGCACCGTAAGCGCACCGTAAGCTGGCTCAGATATATATATTGATTTATAGGCTATTTTCTCTGAATCTACTGAACAGATTTACACCAAACCTACAAAAGGCACTTCCTTGACCTGAGGACTACCTCTCTGCCAAATTTCAAGTAATTCTGTTCAGCCGTTCGGGCTGTAGCTGTGTCTAAAGGTCCTATGGAAAAATGCATGGGAAAAACGCGTTTTGGGACCCCCCTTTTATCTCAGCCCCCGCTTGACGAATCCCCCCGAGACTTTCAGGGTAGGAGCGGAGCGTAGAGCCCCACCTATTTTGAAAAATTCGCGAGGATTCGTCAACCGGCGCTAAAGTTATTCAAAATAGAATGTTGCGGATTTCCTATGGAAACGTGGTCCTAACTATAACTACCTACTGGCGACCGCCAGTAGGTAATATATATATATATATATATATATATATATATATATATATATATATATATATATATATATATTTATATTATTGTTTTACTTTCTCTCCCTCTCTCTCTCTCTCTCTCTCTTTCTCTCTGTCTGTCTCTTCACAAGACTACCATCTCACTGGGTTACGCATGGACCCGTCAGTTGCTGTTTGATCTTAAGCAGGCACATAAAGTCCTAGAAGCCGCTCTCACTCTAGGTTACTCATGGACCCCTATCTTGCTGTTTAATCATAAGTGGTGCTCCTAAATCACGAAGAGCCGCTAACTCTCTAGGTTATACATGGACACCTCCGGTGCTACTTGTTCTCAAGCAGGGCGCAGAAAGCCCTAGCGGCAGATGTCTTGCTAGGTTATGCATGGATCCCTCAGTTGCTCTCTTAAGCAGTTCACATAAAGCCCTAGGGACCACTGCCTCTCTGGATTATGCATGGATTCTCTCTTTTCCTCTGTAACCTTAATTGAGGCACACAACGCCCTAGTGACCGCGCTCTCTCTGTTACTCATGGACCCCTCTGGTGCTGGTACATCCTAAGTGGGCACATAAAGCTTCTGCGACCCCCTTCTCACAGGGTTACACATGGACCCCTCAGTTGCTCCCTTAAGCTGTCCACATAATGGCCTGGGACCACTATCTCTCGGGGTTATGCAGGGATCCTTCTATTGCTCTCTTAAGCAGTGCTCATAAAACCCTAGGGATCTGTATCTTTCTATGTGACACGTGTGCCCTTCTGGTGCTGTTTAATCTTTAAGGGGTGCACATAAAGCCCTAGGGCCCACTGTCTCTCAGCGTTAGACATGGACTCTCCTGGTGCTCTTTACTGTTAAGCAGTGAAAATAAAGCCCTAGGGATCACTATCTCTCTGGGTTACACGTGGAGTCTCCTGGTGCTGTTTAATGTTAAGAAGTGCACATAAAGCCCAGGGATCACTGTCTCTCTGGGTTATGCATGGACCCCTGTGGTGGCGTCGCATCCTAAGAAGTGCACATTAAGCCCAAGGCACAGCTATCTATCTGGGTTAAGCATGGACCCCTGAGTTCCTCCTGTAAGCAGTGCACATTAAGCCCAAGGCACAGCTAGCTCTCTGGGGTAGACATGGACTCTCCTGGTGCTCTTTAGTGTTAAAATGTGCACATAAAGCCATAGGCACAGCTATCTCTCTGGGTTATACATGGGTCCCTGAGTTGCTCCTGTAAGCAGTGCACATAAAGCCCCAGGCACAGCTGTCTCTTTTGGGGATGCATGACCTCTGAGTTGCTCCTGTAAGGAGTGCACATTAAGCCCTATGCACAGCTATCTCTCTGGGTTATGTATTGACCCCTGAGTTGCTCCTGTAAGCAGTGCACATTAAGCCCAAGGCACAGCTAACTCTCTGGGTTAGACATGGACTCTCCTGGTGCTATCTCCGTGTTACGCATGGACCTCTCTGTTGCTGTTGCATCTTAAGCAGAGCACATAAGGCCCTAGCCACAGCTATCTCCCTGGGTAACGCATGGACCCCTCTGTTGCTGATGAATCTTAAGAAGTGCACATAAAGCCCTAGGTATCAATATCTCTGTGTGTAAAGCATGGACCCTTTGAGTTACTCCTGTAAGCAGTGCACATTAAGCACTAGGCACAGCTATCTCTCTTGGTTATGCATGGATACGTGAGTTCCTCCTGTAAGCAGTGCACATTAAGCCCTAGGCATAGCTATCTCTCTGGGTTATGCATAGGCCCCTGAGTTGCTCCAGTAAGTGGTGCACATTAACCCTAGGGACCACTATCTCTCTAGTTATGCATGGACCCCTGAGCTGCTCCTGTAAGAGTTGCAAACTATGCCCAAGGCACAGCTATCTCTCTGGTTGAAGTATGGACACCTCAAATGTCCCTGTGAGCAGTGCACATTAAGCCCTAGGGACTGATATCTCTCTGGGTTACGCATGAACCCCATAGTTGCTCCTGTAAGCAGTGCACATTAAGCCCTAGGGATCACTGTCTCTCTGTGTAAAGCATGGTTCCCTGTGTTCCTCCTGTAAGCAGTGCACATTAAGCCCTAGGCACAGCTATCTCTCTTGGTTATGCATTGACTCCTGTGTTGCTCCTTTAAGCAGTGCACATTAAGCCCTAGGCACAGCTATCTCTCTGAGTTATGCATGGACTCCTGAGTTGCTCCTGTAAGCGGTGCACATTAAGCCCTCGGCCCAGCTATCTCTCTGGGTTATGCATGGACCCCTGAGTTGCTCCTGTAAGCGGTGCACATAAAGCCCTAGACACAGCTAACTCTCTCGGTTATGCATGGATCCCTGAGTCTCTCCTGAAAGCGGTGCACATTAAGTCCTAGGCCCAGCTATCTCTCTGAGTTATACATGGACCCCTGAGCTCCTCCTGTAAGCGGTGCACATTAAGCCCAAGGCACAGCCATCTCTCTGGCCTATGCATGGACCCCTGAGTTCCTCCTGTAAGCTGTGCACATTAAGCCCTAGGGATCTCTATCTCCCTGGGTTTAGGCATTTACCCCTCTGTTGCTGTTGCCCCTTGAGGTATGTTCCCTCATTCCTAGTTACAAGCCTCCATTGTCATTCCCAGTCCTCGTGCAGGTTCACGCCAGACATGAATGTGAGGCTGTAAGTTCAGGCCTTGGTCCCTGGGAACGGAGGCGATGTCTTTCCTCACCAATGTGCCAGTCTAGCCTGCGTCACGCTGCTGCACTCTGATCCAGAGGATGCGAGAGGTGTCTCCTCCTCAGCACAAAAATGACACCTGAATCAAGAAATAATAGTTCTTTCAGAGAGGAAAATGCCAGAAATGCCAGACAATTAGCAAAGACGACAACAGAACTGACTGAGAAAATTAGAGAGTTAACGATGAATATGGAAGCTGTTACAGTGCCTGTTACTATAGGTCCGGTAATTCCTATGTTTGACGGACAGAGAGCAGGTGAAAATGGGCTGGTAGTTCCATATATTGCAAATAATTCAGCTGGTCCTTCAGGAGATTCAGGTAAAAGAACAGGGAGAAATGACCTGAGACAAACAAGACATGACACAGGTAGTGAATTAATGGATATTAGTGATTCTAGTAGTTCAGGGATGCCAATTTTAGAACCGCAGAAAAAAATAGTTTCAGCAAGAAAAACTGCGGAAATAACAGTTGACGACCTAAATGACTGGATGAAGGTTCTTCAGAAAAAGGATAAAGATTCACAAGTTGTTGATGTGGTTAAATTACGCATAGAATTAGAAGAGCTTGTGACAGGAACAGTTCCGACAGAAATCCTGAAAAGTCATCATGATGGTGAATTATTGTTCATGTGCAAGAGCATAACATGGAGGGCAAGAAATACACATGATAGACTGAGAGCGATAGCAAATGAGCAAGGAGTTGACATTGATAAAGTAAAGGCTTTACAGAAAACGTACAGGATGGATTTCACTGAGAAAGACATAGAGAATTTGAATAATTCTGGTAGAACAGGACAGATTAAAGAAATGGTGGCATTACTGCGTAGATGGGGTGATGTGGAAAAGTGGAAGGATAGGTGGTATAAGAAGAGAGATGAATCTGAAGATAGAACAACTTACTCAGCATTTCCAGTGAGAGAAAAAGAGAAACCAGTGGAGCAGTTTCCCATGAGAGAAATACCTGGAGGAGGATATGTACATGTTCCATGGACCAGACAGGATATTTTATCATTTACGAATGATTTTCCTCGATTGAGAGAAAAGCCCGTTGAGTGGTATAGGCAGGTAGACAGGTTTGTGAAATTGTCAAAAGTGCTGTGGGTTGACCTGAATAGTCTGTTTGATATAATTGTTCCAGCAGACTTGTGGACTGAGTGTAAAATAGTTGTGAGTTGGCCTAGTGAGGAATATCCAAGAGATCCGAGAACAGGGGCACCAGATCCAGAAGTAATGAGGAAGTACGATCAGGTGATGGTATACCTGAAGAGTAAAGTTCCTCCAAAAGAGACAGACTGGGTTAAAATAGATCGGACACAACAGGAAGCAAAAGAATCAGTTCATGCTTTTTACGAAAGGCTGATACTGGCTTTTAAACAATTCAGTGGAGATGAACACCTGGGTGACAAGGATTTGAGTCATTTTGTGTACAGATTTGTATATGGTCTTAGACCTGAAATTGGTGAGAGAATTCGTGAGCACACAGTGGATTGGCAGAGTAAAAAAGTAGATGAGATTCTGAGACATGCAAAATATTTCAGTGATGAAATTGAAGCAAAACAAAGAAAGCTGAAAGAAAAAGCAATGTGGGCACAGGTGAAAGTTGCAGAAAGACAGGAAGCACAGTTAGTGGAACAGGCAAATAATCCAGGAAATAATACAGGAAATAGACCAAGGTTTGCAGGAAAAGGAAGGGGAAGTCGTGAGGAAGCAAAGAAAAAGTTCCCGTGTCACAACTGTGGCCAACTGGGACACTGGAGATCTGAATGTCCTAATCCACCATTAAATGAGGGTAAATCCTTAAATCAACAGGTGCAGAATGAAGGGAATAACCAGCAGCAACAGCAACAACAGCAGAAAGTTGTGAGACAGCAGCAGAGTCAAGAGCCAAAACCACCTTTACCGCAGAATAGAGGGGTACAAAAGTACAGTCAGGATTCAGGATTCTTCAATGATGAGCAGGTAAACAAACCGAGACGTACTAACAAAGTACAGCAGTACTTGTTAAAGAGTGAAGGGAGTGAGTCTGAGGGTGATTATTGACGGTGCCGAGGGGAGGAAGAAGAGTGCATACTTGGTGCAACTCTAGAAATAGACCAGGCAGGACCATTTGTGGATGGGAAAATAAATGAAGAGGGTGTTACTTTTTTAGTAGACACAGGTGCGACAAGATCAACTGTCAGGTCAACAGATGTTAGAAATCTTCCTCTCTCGGATGAAGCAATCCAAGTAGTTGGTGTAGCCAATACACAAATCAGAACACGTCTTACTGAACCAGTAAGAGTACAGATAGGGAAATTTTCAGACATGCACAGATTTATTGTCTGTGACACGAGTCCAGTGAACCTGTTAGGTAGGGACTTGCTGTGTAAGATGAACTGTACAATTTTCTGTACACCAGATGGAATAGCTTTTGAGACACCAGATGATGATGTTTTCTACCGAATGACTCTAGAAAATAGAGAAAGTGAGTTAATTGGTGCATTTCCAGTGTTCAATCCGGAGGATTTGCCTCAAGTGCTGAGAGACACAGTGAAAAGAGCAGTTTGGGATTTTACAGGAGAGGATGTGGGATTGATGAATAATGTAGATCCAGTGAAAATTGCAGTGAAAGAGGGAATTACATATCCTAACATTCCTCAGTACAAAATGACACCAGAAATAATTGAAGGGATAACTCCTATAATTGAGAAAATGATTCAGCAAGGAGTCCTAAGAGAACTACTGAGTAGTCCGTGTAATTCACCGATAATGGGACTGAAAAAGCCTAATGGCAAGTTCAGGATCGTGCAGGACCTGAGAAAAGTTAATCAGATTGTGGTGGCATGTTGTCCCATCGTGCCAAATCCATCAGTGATTCTGTATCAAATTCCACATGACGCTGAGTGGTATACAGTGATTGATTTGTGTCATGCATTCTTTTCAATTCCATTGCATCATGACAGCCAGCCGATTTTTGCATTTAGGTTTGGCCAGCGTATTTTAGCATGGTGTCGTATCCCACAGGGGTATACAGAGAGTCCTTCGATATTCAATCAGTTATTGAAAAGATCATTGGAAAGTCTGATCATGCCTGAAAGCTCAGTGCTAGTACAATACATTGATGACCTACTGGTGGCATCAAAGACACGTGAAGCTTGTGAAGTGGATACCATAGCTTTACTGAATCATCTGGCAGATGGAGGGTTAAAGGTATCCCCAGCCAAATTACAGTTTTGCAAGAAAGAGGTGCATTATCTTGGACATAATATTGAGAAGGGTCTGAGAAAAGTGACTACTGACAGGATCAAAATAATCAGAGAAATGAAAGCTCCAAAAACTCAGAGAGAAGTGAGAATGTTCCTGGGTATGGTGGGATATTGTCGTCAGTGGATAATTAATTTTTCCCTGATAGCAAAGCCATTGATTAAATTGACAAAAAGTGACATGACAGATCCATTGGATCTAGATGCAGAACAATTGGCAGCATTTGAAGAGCTCAAAACAAAAATGTGTGAAGCTCCAGCTCTGGGTATGCCAGACTATGAAAAAGAGTTTGAACTGTACTGCAGTGAGAGAAATGGATGTGCACTTTCAGTGTTAATCCAGAAACATGGACAATTGAGAAGGCCTATTGCGTACTTCTCATCGACACTTGACCCTGTAGCTGTGGGTTTACCGGGTTGTCTAAAATCTGTGGCTGCAACATGCAGAAGCCTGGAACAGAGTGAGGGGATCATAATGGGGTATCCTGTAAGGGTATTCGTAACTCACAATGTGGCAATTCTTTTGACAAGAAGCAGAACTCAGCATATGTCAAATAGTCGGTTGACTAAGTATGAGAAAGTGATTTTGGGAGCATCAAATGTGACTCTTGAAAGATGTACGAATGTGAATCCAGCGACACTTTTGCCGGATATTGAGAATGTGGGTATAAAAATGGAAGATGATCATGATTGTTTGGATGTGCTTGAGTACTGTACGAAACCAAGACCAGATATCAAGGATGTTCCCTTGCCTGAGAATGATCATGTGTTGTTTGTGGATGGATCATGCCTGAGAAATGATAATGGTGTGCTATGTGCAGCATATGCAGTGTGCAAAGTTTCAGAAGTTATGGAAGCATCACCATTGAAAGGAGTAAAATCTGCGCAAGTTGCTGAATTAGTGACATTGACAAGAGCTTGTGAGATTGGGAAAGATTTGAGAACAACTGTGTTGACTGATAGTCAGTATGGGTTTGGAGTGGTGCATGATTTTGGCCAACTGTGGCTACAAAGAGGTTTCTTGACATCGGGTGGAACTCCGATAAAGAATGCTGAGTTGATTGGAAAATTGCTTGAGGCGATACAGCTGCCTAAGGAGTTAGCAGTTGTAAAATGTGCAGCACATGTTTCAGGAGAGGATTTTATCACTGTTGGCAATAGATATGCTAACGATGTGGCACAGTATTGTGCGAAGCTAAATCAGTCAATTAACAGGGAAAGAGAAAAAAAGGAAATGTCTTTCCCTTCTGTAATGTTTACTAATGTCCTAGAAACGTGGGATGAAGTGAAACAGTTACAAGATGAGGCAGGAGAAGAGGAAAAACGAGATTGGGTTAAAGCAGGATGTGCTCCAAGAGAAACAGACCATGTTTGGGTCTACAGAGATGGCAGACCAGTGATGCCAAACTCAATTTTGTCGTC
Source organism: Triturus cristatus (assembly GCF_964204655.1). Taxonomy (NCBI): domain Eukaryota; kingdom Metazoa; phylum Chordata; class Amphibia; order Caudata; family Salamandridae; genus Triturus; species Triturus cristatus. The sequence goes on from NC_140580.1 coordinate 969,240,680, forward strand.
AATGGCAAGGATGTATCATGGTCAGGGACATCTGGGGAGGGACGCGATGATTAGGTCCTTTAAACAGACCTGGTACAATGCAAAGTTTAGGACAATTGCGGAAAGCATCTGTCAAAGGTGTTTAATTTGTCAGCAGTTTAACACTGGGAAAAAGACAGTGGTGAGTTTAGGGACAATTGGCAGAGAAGGAGGTCCTTTCACAAGGATGCAAATTGATTTCATTGAAATGCCCCAAGTGAACAGACTGAGGTATGTCCTAGTGGTAGTCTGTTTGTTTTCAAGGTGGGTGGAAGCTTACCCGACAAGGAGGAATGATGGATTAACAGTGGCAAAATTACTGTTGAGGGAGTTGATTCCTAGGTTTGGGTTTCCAGTTACAGTTGAATCTGACAGAGGTAGACACTTTCAAAATGAACTCATTGGTTTGATTTGTGAAGCATTAAAAATACAGCAGAAGCTACATTGTGCATACCGACCAGAGGCTTCTGGTGTGGTTGAGCAGATTAATGGCACAATCAAAAACAGAATTGGAAAAATGTGCTTAGCCACTGGCATGAAATGGCCAGATGTTCTGCCTCTAGTCTTGATGACTATGAGATCTACTCCAGACAGGACTACAGGATTGAGTCCGCATGAAATCATTATGGGACGTGCAATGCGCCATGCATTCGTGCCTGTGAATAAATTGATGACAATAACTGATGACATGATTTTGGATTACTGTAAAGGCCTGGCTGACGCAGTTCATTCTGTGTTTCACCAGGTTGGAGAAGAAGCTACCACACTTGAGAAGAAGCAAGCCCATGATCTGAGTCCAGGTGACTGGGTGAGGATTAAGGTGCACAGAAGAAGAAATTGCTTGATTCCAAGGTGGGGAAGGCCAAGACAAGTTATTCTGACTACAACGACTGCAGTAAAGTGTGCTGGAGTAAGACACTGGGTACATGCAAGTCATACTCTGAGAATTCCAAGCCCGAGAGAGGGAACTGGTGAAGAGTATTATGAAGAGTCAGATTCCAGTGATGGTGAAGATCCTGAAGATACAGAATCAGTGAGAAAAGAAGCAGAGAGAGCTTCAAGAGATTCACTGCGAGTATCAGAGGGAAGATCAGATTCTGTAAAAGAGCCTGAAGTTTCGGGTAGCAGTGGAGGAAAAAGAAAAGAGAAAACACACAGAGACTACTCCTGAATCGGAAGAGGAGGAAATTGAAGAACCACTTGAGATTATTCTTGAAGAAACAGGGTCAGAAAAAGATAGAGAGGGACAGATTGCGGAAGACCCCCGAGGAGGTGTAGGGGACATTGATGAGGAGCTAGGTGAAGGGATAAGTAGACAGCAAGAAGATTGCGTGTCGGAGACCCGAGGAGGGATAGAAGTAGGGAAGTCTCAAACAGTGGTGAAAGAATCTGTGGAAGAAAAGAGAACTGCTAAGAAACGAAAGCAAAAGGCAATTGAAACAGAATCGGATGATGAGAATGAACAAACAGAAGGTCGAGTTCTGAGGAAGAGAACTTCGATTGGAGAAAGAAATGTTAAAGAAAAGCCGAAAAAGGTCGTGAAAGGAGATCGTTGGCCTAACAACAGAGTGAAAAGACTGAGATACAGGATAATAAAAGCAAATACATCGGAAGCTGAACAAGTGAATGAGGTATCCAGTCAAACTTCAAAGGCTGAAGAAGAAGAATCAAAGAGAACAAAAGAACCAGTGGAAATAAAAAGAGTTAAAAAACCCAACCAAAAGTACAGATCACCGGAATGGTCTTATGTGACACTGTCTGAAGAACTAAAAGAAGAAACAGTGACTCAAGATAATCCGGAAGTGGTCTTGAGAGAAGTGGTTGAGGAAGATACTGGTGAAATCCTGAAAGTACTCTTGACTGACATTGGAGAAGAGTCAGATACTGAGGATTTGAATGTTGGAGATCTGATACAATTTGATGTTGAAGAAATTGGAGTGAAAAATGATGAGTATCCAAACTGAGTAAAAGAAGGATTCACTTGGTCTGAGTGAACAGGAAGATTCATTTGAAAAGCTGAAAAGTTTGGAACCAACGTTGAAGAATTGAAAAGATCTAATTACAGTAGTGGAGTAGTAGAAGTTAAAGCAGAATGGCTAACATAGAGAATAATCAAAATAGATGTGCCTTCTTTAAAAGATGGTGCAAGATGTGCTGCTGTTGTACTGGAATATTAATGCTTCTATGGGGTGTTTTAGTTTTATTAGTTACTTTTAAGGTTGAATTTGGGATGGATACAGAGAACGTGACTAATATAGAGAAGAATTCACAAAAAGAAGTTCCAATTAGAAATAGTTACATACACAAAGACAGGTCAATTAACAATTTTTCTAGTAATGTTTTTTCTAAACTGTTATATGAATATGTGAAGACAATGGAAGTGAGGGATTGCTATGTCTGCATGCAGTTACCTGCATCCGTTTCAGAGGGTGTTACTTATCATCATTTACCAGCTACATATGGTATTTCTTGTAGTATTTTAAGTAGTGTTTTTTATTTGTTAGGGAAAATAGATTATAAGATGTCTAACAGAGATAGTATTTTTGGGCATTTGCCAATGAACAAAGAGCTGAATCCAGCTAAAGAAGCTAACACTTTTGGTGAAATTTTTATTGAAGAAAAAGGACTAACATTAGATTACATTTTTAAGAATAATTTAACTTGCGGTTTGAAAGAAGAGGAGAAAGCTTTCCTGGATATGGTAGAGGAAAGGAGAGTGAACATGCATGAGAAAGCAGGGAAATATGAAATGAGTGAGACAATTTGGGACATTGAAATGGGAAAAGAGTTGAGAAATGGGGCTAGTCCAACTTTGGCTCTAGATGCACCGCAGAAGGGTAAACTATGCATTACCAGAAGGAAATCCCAATATGATACATATTTCGTGGGGACTAGTGAGTGCCATGATACATACTTCGTTGCGACTGGTTGGGGTTTCAGAGGTGGAGAAGATACAATTTTTCCAGGAGTGTACTATGTGTGTGGGAACAAGGCTTATTACAAGTTGCCTGACCATTGGTATGGCACATGTTATGTGGGTTTGGTTTTTCCTAAGATTTTTCATACAGATAAAATAAGTGATGTAGAAGATAGTAACCTATTAAAACGTTTTAAGAGAGAAACTTGGTCTGAAATTGTGGGTGATATTTTTGGGGTTTTGATTCCAGCAGTGGGAATTTCTTTAAATGCTTATGGAATTCGGAAATTGTCCACAGTGATTGATCGTTTATCGACAAATACCGCAGGAGGATTTCTTTTGGTAAATACGGAATTAAGTGCCGTACGTGCCATGTCTATGCAAAATCGACTTGCCCTTGATATTCTTTTGGCCAAGGAGGGTGGAGTCTGTGGAATTTTGAAAGTTCAACATTGTTGCACTTACATTCCTGATAAAAGTAAAGACCTGAAGGTCTATATCAAAAATATTACTGATTTGCATGAAGATTTAGTACCACTTGAAACTGGGAGTTTATGGACTAAACTAGCTAATAAGATGATAGCTGTTAAAGATTTTATTGCAAGAATAGGTAGTACTATCGTAGGTAGAATATTGTTTCCCTTGTCTTGTATAATTGTTGCTGTGTTGATACTGAGATTAGTGTGTGTGTGTTGTAAAAACAGGAGAGGGAAAGAGAAATTGAAAAATGAAAAGAAAAATAAGAATTCGAAAAATTCGAAAAGAGAACCAGAAGAGATTGAATTAGAAGAATTAAGGGAGAGTGTTTATTTAGAGACTAAGAGAGATGATGAAAGAGTGACTGGTGTTTAATGTTGTGTAAGGGGAAAAGACATTTCTGATTTCTCCTAAAATGGGACGAAATTTTCACTAAATTTTTTTTTTTGGGTTTATTTGGTGATAAAATCACCAAAGGGGGGATTGCTGGAGCAGAGTTTTTTATTAGAAAATTCTGGGGCTTTTGAAGCTCTGGCATGTCTATGCGTTTTATTAATTTATTAATAATTAACAACTAATTATTTGTCTTGTGCAAGTGTATTTTATTAATCAACCTGTTTGTCCTAACACAAGAGAAGGTTACACGAGGGTTAGCATGTATGTGCTGTTTATGTATTCACAATAACGTGCAAGTTTTCATGTTTAAACGTTGCTGTGTGCTATTTATTTTGAGCACAAAATGCTGTCTGAATTAATGCTCTATATGTCGCAAAGCTAGATAAATGCATACACATAAGGGTGTTAGTGGGGTTAACACTGTTTAATCATTATGATGTAGTAATCTTTATTTTGTCTCTTTAATTAAAGATGGTCTATTGTGGCCTATGGAGGCCTTCATGAAAATAACTGAGAATAATTTGAAGCCTGGCTGAGCTCTGGTGCAGGCGAAATCTGTGATGTGACAAGGGAGACCTCTGCTGGAATTCGGTTACAGACAACTGACCGTAGTCCTTATATGGAAATTTCCGGGAGGACATCAGCAAGTTTGGAGGATCTCCAAAAGAAATGATTTGTCCTTGGTGAACAATGAGCCTCAGAAAGAACTCTGTGCTAAAGCCGGTTTGCCGAGGGAAATGAACTTTAATAGTTTCTAATCTTTGGTTCCTGTTCCGAAGTTTGTGTATTATGACTTTTCCTGAGCGGAGATTTCAGGATGTTGCAAAGTTACATCCCTTCCTTCTCGTTCTGCTCAGTGATACAATTTTACTTGTAGAAGTTTATGTGGGTTTTCATTGTATTTTGCATTATAAAATGTTAGCTTAGGGAGGGCTCTCCCCACACTTTCTTTCGTCGCCTTGCTGCGTGAACTTGCGTTGCTGAGGACTGATGCTGAGGACCTTATCCTGAAAAGACTTTACGAGAGACTGGTCCTGACCCGTTCTGACACTAGTTAGAATAGGTAATTATGAGAAATGATTTATTCTGATTTTATTCTGACTAATAATAGATAAAGCAATATAACTTTTAAACATGGTGTTGGTTGTTTCTTTCCTTGTCGTTTATTGAAAACTTATTGATTACTGTTTATAGATTGTTTATATTATGTTAGACAGCCACTAAACTGGTCCTATCGCCTTGATATAGATGCAGGGTGCTTTAGGAGTTTTCTTCCCACAGTTTTGCTGCTGGTAGAGTATTGGAGCGTATGTTAGTGAAATGGGCCCTAGCGTATGATGAATGTATGTGCGTGTAACTGTGAAATTACTCTATCCGTGGTAGTGGGCATATTTCTGATACCCTGATCTGTATCACCTGCAACATACCTGCCGCCACCATCCTGCCCGCCGCAGGCGTGGGAAATGTCAGCTGGCATTCCTGACACCGGGGTGTGGAAAGCGCCCTTACATGGTCCAGGGCTCGTGGACGCAGCGCGTGAGGCCGCGCCTGTAAGAGACTGAAAGTACAATATCATCTCTCAAGCGTGGATTTTATGCAAACCCGTCGCTTGATGCGCGTGCGCATTCCGTGGTTAAGATGTGTGCATGAGCGTGTGCAGAAAACCCTGGAGTGTGAACCCCCTGGGGATATGCAGGAAACCCTCTGGGACTTTTTAACATTGACGAGAGTACAGATAGCCGTATGGTCAAAAGGAACTAGGGGTTGGCTTGGAAAGGTGCCTGCGTGCCTGTGTTGACAGGAGAGATGTACACCAGCCACGCAGCAGTTTTCTACTTTAAATGAGAAGATTCTTTTGGGGTCTGACTATGGTGAAAAGATGTAGCGAGGCCTCTGTATCAGAATCCTCAGGACGGTGTGCCACAGAGATGAACAAGTTCACAGTAGAAGCTTGCATCCTTCCACCGGAACCACCCCCGGAGGGCTCACACTATCATTCTCTAATCCACTCAGTTGATCCCAGTCCAGAGATGATCCAGCGCTCTGTTTTTTTACCTTGTCTACCTGTATTTTAATGTAGATCTGTACATTTAGGAGCTACAACATGTAGTGTAGGGTTGCTGGTCTGAGCTCTCAATCGCCTCTCATCTCCACCACCTTACAATGGAAGCATCTGCCACCTACAAGCCTGTTGGATCCTCTGGGTTAGCAGAGACTCTAAGTCATATGAAAATGGAGAGGGATGGGCCTGCACACCTAAATTGAATATGTAAGCGATAATCAATGTTGTATACAATAGTTGTAGTGTTTTTGTGTGCCATCACGTTGAGGGAGTTTGAGCCCTAACCCCTTATCTAAAATGCGAATGAACTGGAGGTTCGGAAAAATCCAAGCCTACGCGATGCACAACAAAGGACCATTGGTCTCAGTCAAGAGTTTACAAACAGGTTATTGAAATTAAATGAAAAACAAGATAAATTGACTTATATTTACTTCAAAGTCAGTCACTTAGTTCAAAACTAAAGCCTTCAAAATACAATTCTTGTTTATATTACATTGCAGAATTGTCAGGATAAACAAAAAACCGTCTTGCAATTTCAAATACAGTGAAAACAAAGTCCCAATCTTAAACAAGATCCCAATGCATTTTGGGTTAAAAAACCCTTCTTCAGGGGATGGTTATCATCAAGGAAAGATGACTTTGTGCGAATCCACCAAAAGGAACTACAACGAAAAGGTCAAGATTCAATGTCAAATGTAGAGAAGTACATTCATGGTTTTACAAGGCCATGAAAAGTCACATGGGGTGATATTACGTGACCTTGAAAATATGGGCAAGCCTATTGCACTGCCGGTGCGTCAAAAAAAGTGACACACAGGTGGCGCAATGGGCTTGTAAATGAGGCACTGACTCCTTACTTTTCTCAACCAAGCAGATGCCTGTGTCTATGATATCAAGGCTTAAGCTCTCTAGTAGACTGGTTCTTAACGTGTGATCGGAGGACCCCTACGAGTATGAGAGGCATGCTCAGGGGGCGTGCAACTGTGTTACAAAATTAAATTATATTAAAATCCAGAAAGTATGTACAAATAAAAAAGCAAAATGGAAAAATTGGAAACATTTTCTATATTTGATTGTGAATTAAACTAAATATTTTGACATTTGAGCATGTGTTTGGCGTAAACTTGTTTTTGTGTTTTGTGTATTATTTTGAGGTCCAAATCATAGAAATTGCTTAGGCCAGAGGGCCCCAGCTTACCATAATGACTCAGTGGGGGCCTCCTGATTCCAGTAATGATTCAGTGGGGATCTACAGAAGTCAAAAGGTTTAGAACTGGGCAACAAGGAAAAGAAAGACAAAAAATGGGGAAAAAACACTTTAAGGCCCCACTAAGACACCCAAAGATATTGGAGTAGACTTCTCATCCACTAAATTGTGGCATGCTTCATCATCGATGCCAAGCCAAACGTTGGTAGGATGGTACCACCAGGGCCTATTGGTATACCCAATAGGAATTCCTTTTATTAGTAGGGTACCGACGGTATTGATAAAAGCAAGTACAGAGCTTAATTGAGCGTTAGTGTCTCAATTGCCCCTAATTTGTGGCAACATGTTGGCAAAATGTCCACGGTACCCTACTGTGTATACATAAAGGCATTTTAGCTACTTTTTCACAATCCTTAATCCCTGCTTTATTCAGTAAAATACGCTATATAATAACTCCCAACTCTGTTTGAGTTCGCCCTGGTGGTACCATCCTACCAGGATGTGAATAGGCACCGATGATGAAGCATGCCACTATTTAGTGGGTGAGGCTTCTTCTCCAACATTTTTGGATGTCTTAGTGAGACCTTAAGTGGTTTTTCCCAATTCTTTGTCTTTCTTTTCCTAGTTGCCCTGTTGTGTATGGTATATTTTCTGTAAGAATGTAACTAGGACTTTCTCTCGCTCTCCCTTTGTGAAAACAAAAGTTTACAACCACTGCTCTAGGAAATGGCTTCAGTACCAGGTACAATAAAACACAGACATTATCAAAGTCAATAAATATGAGAGTCAGGGTTATTTACTTTAACAAGGAGATATCTAACAACAAAAGGAAATACTGTCAGAATAGCTGCATTGATCAAATCCCGAAGGTTCTAATACTATTACAAAGTTCTGACCCCAAATAATTTGGTGCCAAAAGCCGGGACTCCCGCAACCATAGGAAACGGCCAATGCGACTCTAGACAGTTAATTTCTCCCTGCGTCCCAATGTTTTCCTTTTTTATCTTCAGGAACCATGATATCTAATTTTCTGCCCTTAGTCATGATGTTTGCCCTCACCAAAGAGCGGAACCACAGAGAGGATAGGTTTGTTGTTTTCAAAGCTGTGAGTCAGCGTATGTAACTCCAGGAGGAACAGAGCAGTTTACAAAACTTCAATGATGCCTTCAGGCTCCACAAAATAATGTTTGGGCTGCAATCACCAGGGAAGAGAGTCCGGCAGACTTTATCTGCAACCCCATACTCCCAGGAAATAATGCAGAGCACTAGGCATGGTAAGTTTTAGGGTAGATTAGGCAGCGCTCTTGCCAGACATAGGTACAGAAAACAGTGATGGATGAAATGCTTGAATTAATCTCAGCCACTGGTAATTACTCTGGCCGCATTCTAGTCCATCGTTATTTCGCTCACTTTGCCACCTCAGTTTTGACTCCAATAAGATCAGCCAGGCAGAGTCACCACTCACTGTTGATTTTAAGTTGGTCTCAGTGTAGGGGGTCGTCTCAGTTAGTAGAGTACCAACCATCTGCTCCCCCATTGCTTCAATTTGACTTCTGTGTTACGCTTACTCAGGGCCTTGGGGTTGATCTGAAGATCTCTCTTCCTTGCAGCTCTGGATCCAACTGACAGGAAGGCAGGTACAACTACCTGGCAGCCCGTCTGGCTCAGGCTGGTTGGTTTGTGGATTAGACAGTCAGGCAGATGAGGGCTCTGGAGGTCTGAAAATAAAGGGGCACATGCATCAAGATAAGGAATTGCGATTCCTTAATAGCGATTTTCAAGGAATCGCTATTTAGGAGGCGCAATTCTTTATGCATATAGGAATCTCAAAATAAATAGCGATTCCTACACATTCCCTAATAGCGAATTGCAAATTGTGATTCGCTATTAGGGAATGCATTCCATTTCATTCTTATGGGCCCAGAGGTCCATAGGAATGAATGGCAAAGCATTCGCAATTTGCTATTACCAAATAGGTAATCGCAAATTGCGAATGCAATTGCAAGGTTGCTAGGGGGCCTAAGGCCCCCCGATGCACCCCCAAAAAAGGTATGTGTGCACATGTGGCGCACACACATGCCCTAAGGGCATGTGTATGCACCACATGGCACTTTGAAAAATGCAATTTAGTGCATTTTTCCAAGGATTTGGAAATTACCATCAACTTGAAGTTGATGGTAATTTGCGAATACTTAATGCAAAGTCGCATTTTTAAAATGCTTCATGCATTGCATTTAGGGAATTGCACATTGCGATTCCCTAAATGCATTCGCAAAATAGGTAATTGCAAAAATTGTGATTACCTATTTTGGAAATGCATTTAGGTTTGATGCATCGCAAATGGCTTTTTACCTGTGGCAAACGGGCCGATTCTCAATCTGCCCGTTTGCGACCGGTAAAAAGCTTGATGCATGTGCCCAAGAGAGTTTACAAGCATTCACTACAGGCACAGGAATTGAGCAGCATGTCAAGCATGGAATAGACCTTGTGAATCCTAGCATCTTTCCAGGGGTTTGTTGATACTGTGTCAGAGCCCCAGTTTTTTTTACAGGCAGATGCCCAATCCTCAGTTTTCCTTCTAGTTTCATACATCTGAGTCATTCACAGAAGTTTATATTTCTCATACACATTTTCCCCAGACACTACGGAGAAGAGGCCATTATAAGGATGCTTGTGTATTCCCTGCCCTGATTATGCACTGCCAAGAACCATAAAAGACAAGTTCCCAAGATGCGTGAAAGAGGTTGACAAGTGGATGAATAACAACTGTCTCAAACTCAACACCGACAATACAGAAGTACTCATCTTCAGGAAAGGCAAGGACACTCGAATAACAAATGGTGCACCCCCCCCGGAGCTGGGCCAAACCCTGATACCCGCAGAACACACCCACAACTGCGGCATCATCCTCGACAGCCAGCTATCCATAAAGAAGCAAATCTACGCCATCTCCAACACCTGCTTCCTCATAATCCAAATGCTCAGGAAGGTTTTCAGATGGCTTCCAACCAACACCAGGTGAAATGTCACACAGGCCCTCATCTCCAGCAGAATCGACTATGGCAACTCCCTCTTTGTAGGAGTAACACCCCAACTCATGAAGAAACGCCAGACAATCCAGAACACAGCAGCCAGGCTCATCTTCGACCTCCCCAGATGGATGCACATAACCCCTCACCTCTGGAAACTCCACTGGCTACCAGTCATGAAGAGATGCCAATACAAGCTACTCACCCATGCATACATGGCACTAAACAATGAAGGACCTGCATACCTCAACCAACGTGTGACTTATCACCAGCCCACCAGGAAACTCTCATCCTGATCCTTCACCCTATCTTCCACCCATCGCATCCGCTGGACAAACAGCGGAGGCCGCTCCTTTTCCCATCCAGTAGCCAAGACCTTGAATGACCTCCCCTTGTACCTCAGAGCCTCACCATCACTCCAGCAATTCAGGAATGACCTCAAGACCTGGATGTTCAGGCAATAAGAGGACAAGCAGCGTGTGGGACTGGTCTCGTGGCGTGGGCCCTCCCGACCAGCCAGCCACCCCGCAACCACACCTGATCCCTGATGTCACAGACTTCCGGCCACCATGGCCCAACATCCCGATGGCCGGCCGGGCCCCAGCTACACCCAAGACCCCACCACGCATGCCCGGCCGAGGGAGAGAGAAACCCCTCAAGCCAGACCAGGAGGCGCCGTCCCTGTCACACCTCTGGTCTCCTCCCCAAGGAGGGTTTCGATCGGCCACCAGGCCCCCGGTGAGCGGGCGCCTCGCCTGCTGGGCGTCTGGAGACCCTCCCAGACCCACCTGAACAGATCAAAGGGCCGAGCAACCGGAAATCCCGACACACCGACCCTAGGCACCACGTCCCCTCTCAGCGAGGACTCCGGACTCCTTCAACTGAGCCCTGCTGACGCTGTCGCGGCTCCCCGACTCTGAACCATCTGAGCCCTGCTGACGCTGTCGCGGTTCCCCGAACTCTGAACCATCTGAGCCCTGCTGACGCTGTCGCGGCTCCCCGACTCCAAGACCACCTGTGCCTGCTGAGTGACTCGCGGCACTCTCCTCCAGAAGAATCGCCAGAGATTGCCGAGAGAAACAACATCCCCCAGCTCGAGGATTGAGAGCTGTGCGAAGGATACTCCGCAGAGACACTGAACTCAAAGACTGACCCGCTACCCCCATACCCCCATCACGCAATCGCCGCCGCTTGTGGCGCTGCTTCAATACCTGCATTTCCGATCATAAAGGTCCCTTAAAGCTATTGATAAAGTACTATCTTGCGAAGAACTACTGTGTGGTGTCCCTCTGTCCGAGAGTGCAAGTTCAGTGTGTGCGATCCTAGGTACGAGACCCTCCCAGGAAGGGCCTCCCCGCCTTGCTCGGCCTAACTCTGGGAGAGGTGGGTCAACGGGTGGTCAGGAACGTATTCCGAAGCCCCCAGAGAACGCCTTTCCAACACAGCATGATCCGACAGCGCCTCGAGACCCTCACGGGTGAAGCAGCCCCACTCTACAAATCCTGATTGATCGATCATAAATATCTCCAAAGAGTGAGATTTCACTCTTTAGCGAGAAGGACACCTTTCACAGAGTGAAGATTGGCCATGGGGTGCACAGGCGGGATAGAAACAATTCTGTTTAACTTTAGGTGTCATACATGGAAGTCGAGTTTGTGAGGCCAGCGTTCTGGCTGTTGTATATTAGTATGGACATGTGGAAAAGAACCAGAGATGCATCGCTCAATTGACTTGTCTTAATCAAGCTTGCAGGCCTCGTGTTCCATGGGGTAAGAAGTCCTCACCTTCCCTACCCGAGTCAGTGGTGGCCATAGTCATGAGACCTTGCAGGGTCCCAGTGGGCCATGTTGGCATCTTCATGATAGCAGCTATCGGGTGTTTTTTGTGACTGGAGCTCACCTGACTAGCAGGTCAGAGCATAACGAGGCAGGTCAGCCTTCGGGGAGTGGGATGTGGGAACACTGAGAGATATTTATGCAATTGAAATGGAGTGCAGAGTAGCAAGTCACCTAGCTGTGCTGCATTACAGTGAAGGGCAAGATTACCCCATATTTATTACAATATGGTGCATTCCCATCCTTTCCCAAGCACTGGAGCACAATAAGCTGCCTCACACCAACACAGGCACCCTTACACTATGCTGCAAGGGTACCAGATGTTGCAATCCGGAATGTATTTGTGCAGCAAGGGGCACCTCCTCCACAAAAACTATCCTGAGAGGCATATTCCTCTTTCTATGTGTGCTGCACAATGCAGCACACATAGAAAGAGAATGGGGGTTGGGAGCAAACTGTCTCACTGTCCCAGCACAGTTCGCCCCTTTGCATCCTGGTAAATGCAGTTCAAACTTACTTCAAAATTAGCTGGAGTTTTTCACTAAAGTTGGTGCAGACATTGCTTTATGTCTCTAGGCACGTGTTTCTGGGTTGAGCCAATCATCAGTAGAAAGCAGCAGTATAAGTGACCAAAGAAAAATCATCTGGGGTTGCTGGAAATGCTGCCAAGTTTCTCTCAGGTCACAGTGCCACTCAAAGGCACACAGGTGCATCTCCAAAGCTCGTCAGTATGCTGGCTCAAGGGAGCCTTTTAAACAGAATGGGGGTTGGGAGCACACTGCCTCACAGTCCCAGCACACTTCACCCCTTTGCATCCTGGTAAATGCAGTACACAGTTCAAACTTACTTCAAAATTTCACGTGTCTAGAGATATACAGCACTAACCTGCACCAACATTGGTGGAACACTCCAGTAAAATCTCAAGTAAGCATGTATTAAGAACTACATTTACCATAATGCTAAGGGGCAAACTGTGCTGGGAGGTGAAGCAGTGTGCTCCCACCCCTTCCTGTTTTGAAAAGGCTCCCTTGAGCCATTGGGCTGACGAGCTTGTGGAGATGCACCTGTGTGCCTGTGAGAGGTACTGAGACCTGTAAGGATTGTGGCAGCTTGCTCAGCAACCCCATATAAAATTTGTTTTTATCTCTACTGATAACGGATGAAATCCAGAAACACGTGTCTAGAGATGTACAGCACTAACCTGCACCAACTTTGGTGGAACACTCCAGTGAAATCTCAAGTAAGCATGTATTAAGAACTGTATTTACCATAATGCTAAGGGGCGAACTGTGCTGGGAGGTGAAGCAGTGTGCTCCCACCCCTTCCTGACACATAGAAAGAGTTAGGTTGCGAGAAGAAATAAATAGATTTCTCCTCGCTAAGCATCCCCTGAGAACTTTGGCACATTCCCAGGACTAACAGTGATGGTAAATCTGGTAATACATCAAAATTCATGGTAGTTGCGTGGGAACACTCAAGTGCGACACAACTCCTGTCATAAATATGCGCCACCTTTCTTTGTCGTGCGCCTGCTGTCTTAGAGCAAAGCTATTTCATGACAACGATGGACTTGGTAAACCCTACATCTGTCTTAACACCTGATAATAATGTGATTACTCAAGCTCATGTATCTATTAGTAATTTGGGTGAAAACAGTCTTACAATGAGAGCACATTTAACGAGTTCGAGCAGCTGTTCTGCTGCATTTAACGTTATTTCATAGAGCATCATGCATCCTCGCATCCATTTTGGATGGAAGGGTGCATTTTACGCTAAGAAAACAGCACTACATCCGGGAGTAAATTGGGGCAAATCCTCATAGTATACTTTGATTTCTTCAAGAGTGTCTGAACTTCTAAAATCACTGCATTTTCAAATGTAATTATCTCTTTTGACATTAGATTCATAGGCGGGCAGAATGTAGAGGAGCAATGTAAACCTGTAATATCATGCTTTTCCTCAAACTCATCCTACAAAAAGTAGTACTTTAATCTAATTATTCTGAAAAAACTAAATAATTCTACATGAGCTGTAAAAAGGTCATTCTTATGTGTAGGGACAAATGATAACTCTGCACTAAGTACTTCAATCTCTATGGAACTCAATATATGAGATGAGAGAATAAACATCGGTACTAGAGCAGAGTGATATTCTGATTTGTTTACCATTCATAATACAGATTCGGGTGCTTTCGTTGACCCGAAGTGTACTTGTTCCAGTACCGTCCTCTCTTTCTCTTATTCCCCCTTCCCCACTGGGATTGTCTCTTCGCACCTTGAGCTAACAAAGATTGATTAGACATTAAGGGAAGGGTACTGTATCCTAATGCAGTGTTGTTAGTAAGACTCCCGCCACTGTCTGAATCTGATCCTGTATTGGAGAAGATTATAGTGCTGGGTGGGGAAGTATTTGGGTAATCTCCTGAGTTCTGATGGTAGAAGCCCTTCCTCAGGTAAGGATAAGTAGGTTTTTTGCAATATCTTTTAATGTCTTTCAGTAATTTGTCTGTCTTTTTTTGTATGTTGAATGCTTGAAAATCTTTAATAGTAGTTTGAAGGTTTTTCAGGCAATCTTTTGAATTAGTTATCGCTTTGTCCTCAAGAAATTTATTTTCTAATTCTGCTACTTCTTCTTTTATTCTTTTAATACGGTTCAATGTTGTTTCAATGCTCAGTACTATCCAGCTACGAGAACATTTATTTCATACATAGCAGAAATTGGTTTTAAACTCCTCATCTTCTACAAAATGATAGAAATATTTCTCACTTGTAATCCAGTTGGAATAATGTTCGCGTTGAATGGGAACGAAATTTTGCATGCAATTCTGTTCTTATGCAATGGCTCCAAATTGATAGTACTGAGTCATTTCTAGTTACCCCTCCGGTGCTTTAGCTCCCCAATAATGAGGACTACTAGTTAATTTAGCAATATAATCATCTGTGTAGCTTAAAGTTTCTTGTTCAGACATTCAGTTAAAGCTCAGAAGCCCCAACCTCGGCACTGCAACCTTTTAGAAAAGCAAAGGCCCCTGCAGACAACCATCTGCGCTAAATCAGGTACAACAGAATTGGGCAACCCAGTAATCCTCCGGGAGACTAGGTACAAATATATGAATACAAACTGTCCCTGAAGGAGGAAGATTCACACTCCGTTATTTATTTCAAGGATATGGTTTAGGCAAAATCCAATCCCATTCCCAAGTCAATTCAATGCATACAAAATATCAAACCATATATATATCAATCATTCTCTTACAAAAAAATTGTGTTATGGTTGCTACTTTTGCAAAGGCATAAGACCACATTCATTGAACAAAGTACATATCTATATTAGGGTCAAGAGAATAGCACTCTCCCGCTGCCTAACCACATCATCAAGGTTCCAAAAGTTGAGGGTAGTGGTCTGTGACAGACCGTGCAACAACCCAACTGTTCTTTTTTATGTCCTTCACAGAGTCCATTCCTTATATAAGGTTTTCTTGGAGTCCATTTGTTGGTAATTGTGGTGGTCAATTCATTGACTTTTCAGTCTCCAGGTATCGAATAAGTACATGAGACCGTCTTCAGGGCAAGGTGTCAATTTGAAAATGCATTAAATACCCCTAATATGTAGTATCTCCTATCAAAACAAACTTATGAAACAAAGCAAAGTAGAAACAATATGTTAAAACATAATAAAATCAAAAAGAAGTATGCCACCTATGAAACCATGATGTGAATCAGCTCACAGGCAAAGTAAATATGTGCCACCAAATCCAGTGTAGATGTGTGAGTAAAAACACTCACTGCACAGTAATATGTGTGAATTTAAATCCTTATAAGTAAGGAAAGAGTTTGCCACGTCACCCGTGAGAGAACTAAGTGAATCATTACTTATGAAAGCCTATTAGGTGCAACCAGCAACTCTGTGAATGAATGAAAGAACCTACATCACATCATAAAATAAATCAACTTACATTGAGTAAATCCTGACAGAGCCAAAGGAAGGACCTAGAATGTCCCAATATAGTAAAAGACTGGGTGACCAGTAAACCTGAGCCAAAGAATCACAATCAATGACTGAAGTTGAACGATTAAAAATTAATTATTCAGAGTCAGAAAATGTTTAATACTCACAGTCTCTTAAATAAACAAAATATCTATGAAGGTAAACGATCAAAATAAGAGCCAACTAACTAAAACAGCTATCGGGTTCACACCATGGTTTCATAGGTGACATACTTCTTTTTGCATTTATTATGTTTTAACATATTGTTGTTTCTACTTTGCTTTGTTTCATACATATTAAGGGTCCTAAATTCATTTTCTAATTGACACCTTGTCCTGAGGATGGTCTCATGTACTTATTAGAGGCCTGGAGACAGAAAAGTCGACAAATTGACCACCACAATTACCAACAAATGGATTTCAAGAAAACCCAATATAAGGAAAGGACCCAGTAAGGGCCATAAACAAGAACAGTTGGGTTGTTGCCCAGTCTATCACTGATCACTACCCTCAACTTTTGGAATCTTGGTGATCTGGTTAGGCAGTGGGAGAGTGCTATTCTCTTGACCCTAATATACGTATGTTCTTTGCTCAATAAATGTGCTGTTATGCCTTTGCAAAAGGAGCACGCCTAACACAATTTATTTGCAAGTGAATAATGGATGTATATATGGTTTAATATTGTGGGGCATGTTTATCAATTCATCACGCAGCAGAGCAAGTCACCTTGCTGTGCTGAGCTGGGTGATATGGAAAGGGCAGGAATGCCCCGTATTTAACAAGATGTGGTGTATTCCTATCACTTCCCAGCTCTATCACACAATGTGCTGCCTAGTGTCAACACAGGCACCCTTGCACTATGGCTCATGCGTTGTAAGCAGAAGGTACACTTTCCTGCACAAAAACAATCCCCTGAGGCATTTTCCTCTTTCTATGTGTGCTGCAGAATGCAGCACACAAAGAAAGAGGAAAGGACCAGGAGAAGTAATCATATTTCTCCTTGTCACGCCTCCCCCGTGGAAGCGTCACATTTTAACACATTCCCAGGTTTACCATTGTAGGTACATCTAGAAATGCACAAAAATACATGGGTGTTGCGTGGGAACACTCATGCACCACCCATGGAATGCCTCCCTGGGCAGAGCAACGCAATGCAGCAATTTGTGCTGTGTTGCGTTACTCTACATTTATCAATTCACTCAGGGCCATGCAAGGGGACCCTGCGTGGCTTGATAAGTCTAACTTATGAGTTGCATCACTCTTGCACCCCATTGTATTGCGCAAGAGTGACGCAACTTATTGGTAAATATGGCCCTTTGGTTGCATTGAATTCATTTGGGAGTGGGATTAGATTTTGCCTAAACTGTATCCTCAAAATAAGTAACAAAGTATGAACCTTCCTCTTTCAGGGGACAGTTTGTGTTTATATATTCATACCTAGTCTCCTAGGGGATTTTCAGGTTGCCCTATTTTGTATAAAGGAAATAACAGTAAACGCAGAATTACTCTTCTCGTGTATTTATGCATAATCGCACAGAACTCTTCGGTAATTTTGCATGAATACACTACACTGAATTACGTGAGTTACACTCACCCCTAATCAACACCACCTCTTGGGGCACTGCTGAAAGATAAGTGCTGCTTGGTCTAGGTTTAATACTCTGCTGAGAATACTTTTGCTGTGTATGGTCTCAAATAGCGGTCAATCAAGTAAAGGGGGTCAGGAGTAGGGAGCAATCCTCTTATTCTGAGCATAGCAGAGAAGGGGAACCATGAAGCAGGTCGGCTGGCACATGTCCTCTGAGTTTTGACAGGCGGGATCCACAAGGAGTTCAGTCTCAGGACCAGTGGTTCCTTTGTGCTGTTGGTAAAGTGGGATCCACCTGGATTCCAAACACTGCAGAAGTTCTTGAGGGAACTCCAGGCTGGTCCCCGCACATCGCCCTGGCTGGGTCCAGGTGAAAGCACAGCAGCTGCAGCAGTGGCATGCATCCACGGTGTGCTTCACCACACACAGGGAAATGCCTCACTGTGACAATGAATGACTTTTGCCCAAGTTACTTCCTGACTAAGAGCAGTTAGAGGTCCTAACAAATGCAACTGAAGCCTAACACCTTGCCCATCGTGGGGGGCTCAGCATGTCACTTCACACATAACCTAGAAATAAAGATGTGAACGATTTTGGACACTTTCTCATGTTCGGTGTGTATGTAAGAGGTCCATGCACGACCCCTAAGGCTGCCCATGATATATATGTATGGAAATACATAATAGCCATTGAAATAACATATATTATAAACTGAATTGTAGACACTTAAAATAAGTGTCTAGTACTACCCAACAGATTCCATTTTATCGACCTTCGAACGAGTGAGTTTTCAAAACGTATGCGCTGCTGATTACATGGTGCTCTTTGAAGGGGGTGAATTACTTTTTCAACTTTTTTTGAACTAGGATTGTCACTTGGCAATAATCTCTGCAACAAGATAATTTACCTAACAAATTACCTCTTATTTGATTAAATCCAAATCTGGACCTGCTTGCAACACTATGATCTGAAGTGGGCACATTAACTCTCTTTGCTATTCTATTACCCTCTTGCCCATGCCCGGGGTGCGACAGATGTCTCCTCGTTAAGTGTAGTAATCACAAGAATTAACTTTGCACTGTTGCACCCAAAAATCTCGGCAGCAGGTGCTCTAACTCTAGTGTTTTCAGTGGGCGGGCCCTGCCAGTGCTCAGTACCAACAAGAGGACCAGGATCACAAGCAGGACTAGGACGACTGCGAGGAGTAAGACAAAGAGGGCCAAGACCAAGTCAGCTAAGACCAAGAGAACCAGGACCAGGAGGACAAGCAGGACCAAAGGGAAAACGAAGACCAGGGGGATCAGGGTCAGGAAGATCACAGGCCAGGAGTACCAGAGAAAGGAGGACAAGGAGCACGAAATCCTGGAAGACCAGGACACTAAGGACCAGAGAATAATGGACAGAAGGACCAAGACCAGGAGGACAAGAACCAGGGAATCAAGACGAGAAACACCAGTACCATGGAAACCAGCACTAGGAGGACTGGAATCAGGAGCAGCAGAGGCTGCTACTGAGCACGGGTGGTGGGGTGGGAGGAGGGGTGAGGGGTAGCGGCAGGGGGAATATAAAACAAATTAACTTTCCTGAATGCCGCCGGGTGCTGCCAGCACCTCTCCTCCTTCGTCTTCTGGCAGAAACAGGTAGCACACAGCTTCCCAGAATCCCATGTCTCATCACAACTCGGCCTGACAGGGGCTTGTTCCCCACCAGGCTGTGTAATGCAGCCTGGTGGGGAAGATGCAAAGTGCGCAGGATTGTTCAGCCGGCCGAAGAGGGTCGAACAAGCAGTCATGCGCACTAAGGGAGTGTGCTTAACAATCCTTCCAATGGCCCTGCACTGGCCAGTCCCACCCATCCGCCCCTCACCCATGCAGGAAGGAAAGCGAAAATGATAATAACACTAGTTATTTTTTTGTTTTCCTTTTTACGCTGCTCACAGAGCAGTGGGGCGATGCTCCTTTGCCTTAGGATTAGAACTACAGAGACCAGAAGGAGAAAGAGGAGGAAGAACAGAATAGGCCATGAAGTTGCAGGAACAGAACCAAGCCAGGAGGAGAGAGGGTACGGCCAGGACCTGGAGGAGAAACACAGTCAAGAGGGCCAAGACAAAAAAGGCCATGACTAGGAAGATTGAGAGGGCCAGGACAAGTGGGGTTAGGAGGACTAGGAGAACCAGAACCAGAAGGTCAAGAGAACTAAGGCTAGGAAGATCAGGAGAGCCAGGACCAGGTGATCATGAAGACCAGGGGTAGGATGACGAGGAGCAGGTGGACCTCAGACTAGATAAGAAAACAACAAAAGCTAGGTTCAGGCTGAACTTGGAAGAATTAGATGGACAACAAAAGTAGAGTGATGGGAGAAGGAGGGAGAGGTGAAATCAATGCTAAGCAGCTTTTGGATTAGGCAACCCTCGAATTCAGCAGTGTCAGCGGCAGGCTCCTGAAGCAAAACACCCTTACGCCCAGCGCTTAGGATTTTTCTGTTTTTTTAGCAGATTAAGCTCTGCAGTAAGGAGGGTCAGAAACTAGTGAAAGAAAGTGACTGCAAACTTTGGAATTCCCTTCCACTGCAGCTGAGGCAATCTCCATCAGTGCCTCAGTTTCTCAAAAATCTCAAGACTTGACTTTTTTAGGCTCCTTCTCCTTTTGCTTTCTTCGGCTGCTTCTGACTTCTCAGCACTGGGACACTTCTCACAGGAGTAGCTATGTGCTTTACAAAACTTGTATTCATTCATTCATTCAACCGAGTAAGTAAATTAGCTCTTGCCAATGTTTCATGGAATCTCTTCTTGGTAATAATATTTCAATGATTAGTTTCTCCCTTTTAACATCATCATCTACATCAGTATCTCACATAATCAATTTCCTAGGTGTTCAGAAGTAAAACATGCATTATGGAGACGACATTGCGAATGTACTCCCTATCTGGCTGTAGCTCATACGTCATATGACATCCTTTTGGGAGTGTCTTGATGAGCCCTGCTGTTGACATAATGGGCCCGATTCACAGAACTAACTTAAGACAAAATCCTAAACTTACTACCATTTTTGTATTCACAGAAGGCACTTACCCATTTTGGTATTCACAGAAGACACTTACTCACTTCGGTATTCACAGAAGTTAGGAGTCCTAACTTTAGGACTCCTAAATGCCTTCTGTGAATACCGAAAGTCTTAAAATTAGGATTTTTCTCAGTTTAGGAATCCGAAAGTTAGGACTCCTAACTTTACTACGACTAAACTGAGAAACATCCAAATTTTAAGACTTTCAGTATTCACAGAAGGCATTTAGGAGTCCTAAAGTTAGGAGACCTAACTATGCTACTACTAAACTGAGAAAAATCCTAATTTTAAGACTTTTGGTATTCACAGAAGGCATTTAGGAGTCCTAAAGTTAGGACTACTAACTTCTGTGAATACCGAAATGAGTAAGTGCCTTCTGTGAATACCAAAATGAGTAAGTGCCTTCTGTGAATACCAAAATGGTAGTAAGTTTAGGATTTTTTCTTAAGTTAGTTCTGTGAATCGGGCCCAATGTGTTTAGGGAGCAGGACATGTGTAATGATGATATTGGAGCGTGATTCTGACGTGGAAAAGAATGTCCTTGGACTTAATATGTTGGGTGTGCCGCTTACCTCTCAACCCACGTCTCTACGAATGAGGGTGACGTTAGCCCTCTGTTGTGAGCAATACCAGTGAATACAAGTGCGCAAACTTTAGGAGGGTGAGGAATGACGTGCCAAGATGCACTCACCTTGCAGTCCAGATCCTCTAGTTGCGATGGGAGTTTCCACACTTCACCAAACCCACAGTCACCTCACACTATTACTATGCAGGTTTCAATTGACTCTCTTGCCCCTTCCCATCTTCCTTTCTCTTTGAGGTTTGTTGTGACGCAGAGTGTATGTAAGAAAAAAAAATTGTTTGTTTCACTGAATGTGTGTAAGGCAGAGATAATGTGTGAAGCCTACTCTATAAAGATACTGGGAGAAACTGAGACGGGGCAAATGCACATACAAAGGATGGTATTAAAGTTTTTCCATTTTCAGAGCAGTTTGCACGTGTAAATTGTACTTGCACGTGTTAATATTTTTTTAAAAACATTTACCATTCACAAAAGATGGTTTTATGCTTGCAAAAAATATTTGCTTACACTTATATGTTTGTGTGGGTAAATCTCTCTCGCTGGGAGTGCGCATTTTTTTTTGTGAATATTCACTGTCATTTTCTCTGCTTGTTCCCACGATGGAAATGGTCAGAGATTCACTTCTGTTGAGGGCAATAGTAAATCCTTTCTAAGGGTGAAAATGGTCAGGGAACGATACAAAAAGTATTAGGGGTGCAGCGGTTTCTCAACAAAACATGCTGAAATGCCCTTGTACAAGGTAAAGGGCATTTACGAACGTTTTCCAAGATTACTCCTGGATAGCTACAACTGTCTCTACAAAGGAGCAAGAGGTTCCTATTAAATCACAAAGGTAGATGTACAAAACCTGGCTGATCGCTTGTATGGTGGTTTTGAAAATTTAGGGCATTATAATCAAGAAACGGCGTTAAAATTATCGCCGCTTTAGCGGCAGAAAACTGCCGCTAAAGCGGCAATAATGGGCTTGATTATATGCCGCAGAGAATTCCAATAGAAGCCCATGTTGACACCAGAACATGGGCTTCTATGGGAATTCTCAAGGGCATATTATCAAGCCCACTATCGCCGCTTTAGCGGCAGTTTTCTGCCACTAAAGCGGCGATAATTTTAACGCCGTTTCTTGATAATATGCCCCTATGTTTTTGCTTTGTAGCTATTGTAAAAAGGTTAGGCAAATGTATTGTTAGAGTTTGTGGTTATGTCTTAATTTTATGTCTCTGAGTGGAGCTGAAGGCAAGGATTGACTTTCCTAGCTGGCGGAGACAATCTGTAACTGCAGAATAAGGACACCGTGAGAGAGAAATGAAATTATCGATCTGGTAATAAATTAGATTTCTGTTGGTAAGTGCAGTTGCCAGACAATTAGCATTAGTTAGCGAGCCTTTAACAGTCAAAAGTGAAGCCTTGTTGCAAGATAAAGTCCAGTCATTAACCTAATATCCCACCAACCACTACGTTAACAGATTTACCGCCTTTTCACAGCCTCATCTCTTTTGCGGGTGTTTTGAGGATTGCAGCTTTGACTCACACAACAGCGGTGCAGGGCCAAGGAAATGATGAGGTGGGTGCAATTGTTTCAAGGGCAATTAAGCAATAGCAAGAGGGTCCAATATCCTTCTTTGGATTAGGGTCCACTAAAACACTGCTGGACCAATGCCACTCATGCAGTGTGAATGTTACCATGCCCATTTCATCATACCCTCCAACTTCCTACCTTTGCCCCCATGCCTCAGGTACCACCCTCTTTAGGGACGGGGACTGGTGCACCCACACCTGATGCTGACCTGGGGGGCGCTGTGTTAAAAATAAATTATGGGTTTAATAGCACCTGCTGCAGGGTACCTTGTGTCTCCAGCAGTTTTCAGGCAACAATAAAAATGTCAAGTAAACGCTGGTGATTAATGTTCCTGCTGGAGAGAGATCAGTGTTTTGGCTAGTGGAAGTTTTGACTCATCTTAAAGTAGCACAAAGGGTTAATATGTCTGCTGCAAAGAACATGTACCATGCGAATCACATAACTGTATTTTATATGCATAGCTCAGTGGGTTACTGCTTTTGTCACAGGGATGTTTTTGTAACTTGCAGTTCATACGTTACAATCCTAATATAGAGCAATGACTAATGAACTGTCATCAAAGAGCTGCAGGCAAACTGCTTTCTATAGGTTAGAACATTATTTTCCTCATAGTTTTTCATTATGCAAATGTTGCTAAACAAAGGTTTGTTTGGATAGAGATACATTCTTATTAGTAATCCCAACCCCAAACACTGTGGTACGTTTTAAATCCTGAGTTTGTGCTTCTCCAGAACACACATTCTTAAAATATACTGCCTACCAGTATGGATGATATGTGATTCCTACACCCTGCTATTCACATTGTCATATGTATTATTTCCTATA
Source organism: Triturus cristatus (assembly GCF_964204655.1). Taxonomy (NCBI): domain Eukaryota; kingdom Metazoa; phylum Chordata; class Amphibia; order Caudata; family Salamandridae; genus Triturus; species Triturus cristatus. Next base: position 969,264,241 of record NC_140580.1, read on the forward strand.
GACTGATTTACACACGTATAATTCATTGTCTCCATATAAAGTGTGTGTGATGTGAAGTGTTCAGACAACCTACACTGGTATGAGTAGCTCTATAAAACAAATGAGATGCATGTGAGAGTGGCTATTGAGAGATGAGGGGCACTGTTGGAGGGTGTTGGCGAGGGAATCCGCAGAGAAACAGATGATGAGGTGTGCCAAAAAAAACTGTTGCCCCGGCGCCACCACCGCTAAAGCCAGCTCTGCCTTCTTCATGTCAGAGTTTACTATTTGTACTCCTTTTAAAAAGGGATTAGAGACTGGCCCACTGGTATTCAAACCCTTGACACACTCATGAGCTTATTTACAAGCCCCTTGCGCAGCTGCAGGGTCACTTTTAATATGGGAAAAAGTCAGTCCTTGAAATGGAAAAATAGAAGTGCAGGTACTCTGTACCAGAGTACCTGCTTGTTTCGGAGAAGTGCCGGTACTCTCCAAACAAAAGTGTTGCAGTTCTCTTGAGAAGTGCCAGTACTCTCCCTCTCAAAATAAAAAAGTGTCGGTACTCTGTACCGGACAGTACTGGCCCATTTAAAGCACTGGAAAAAGTGACGTATCGGCGGCGCAAGGGGCTTGTAAATAAGCCCCTCAGTTCCTTGTAGTGAAAAGAAAAAGATCATGTTTCAGCAAGCACCTGTGTATGTGGTGGAGCAGCGAAGCCCTGTACAAGGCCAAGGGCACAGGTCAATCCATGGAGTGCTTGGAGAGGTAGCTGGGCTCTGAGAGCGGAAGTGGACTGTTACTGCATCCTTATGCAGTGTTCTTTACAGAGGTATGTGATCAACAGACTGAGGCAATGTTAGTTCCTCCAGGGAGCGACAAGAAAATGATGAGGGCAGCCATACAGTCTACAGGTTATGCACTCATACTTAAGTGTTTGCCCCCGAATGGCATAACCTGATAAGCCATTTTACCCTAGCAAGTACCTTCGTTCATACAGATCTATATCACGTGCACTTAGGGGCATATGTATCAAGCTCTTTCCCCATTCGCAAACGGGCCGATTCTCAGAATCGGCCCGTTTGCGAACTGGAAAAGGCCTTTTGGGATGTATCATCCCAAAAGGCCATCGCAAATTAGAGAACTGCAAAATTTTCGATTCCCTATTTTGCGATTGCATTTTAGGCGATGTAGAAAGGACCTAAGTTTTGTGAATTTGGCATAAGAAATTGCAAATTACCACCAACGTACAGTTGGTGGTAATTTGCGAATTCTTTGAAAAAAGCACTTTTTTGCTTTTTTCAAAGTGCCATATGGCACACATGTATGGCCTTAGGGCATGTATGTGTGCCACATGTGCACACATGCACATTTCAGGGGTGCAACAAGGTGTCCTTCTGGAACCCTTGCACCCTTGAAATTGCGTGCACAATATGCGAGTACTTAATGGGTACTCGCAATTTGCGCACGTAATTTCCAATCATTCCTATGGGCCTCTTGGCCCATAGGAATGAATGGGAAGGGATTCCTTCATTGCAACTCGCAATTTGAGAGTCGCAATTAAGGAATATGAGGGAATCGCAAAATATTTGCGATTTTCTGATTAAATCTCATTTTGCGATTCTCAAATAGAGATTCTCTAAAAACCGCTATTTGGAAATCGCAAAACCTTTCATTGATACATATGCCCCTCCTCAGAGGCTAGTAACCGCTATATACATGCAATACAATTGTGTGCACATCTTTGACTTTACTTCTTTACGTAATCTGATGTCACAATGTTTGTTCTCATTAATTTCTAATTTCGATTTTATATAGCACCATATGCTATTAATGACTTCACATCGCCATAAAAACAAAAAAAGGCATTAACTGTTCTTTTAATTTTCCTCCAATTTTTCTCTATTCTTTATTAAATATTTTGTGTTCGCAGGGAGCTTCATAACGCGTGTTTCTGTCTCTCTTAATTACATTGCGGTAGGAGGTCCCAGCTTGTGCTTTCGTTTTACCAATAACTGTTCATCGGAGCCCTACTGCGCCTGGATGTGAGGGCAGAATGCGGGGGTTTGCTTTTTTCACCTCCTCCCAGCACGGAGCATCTGCTGTCACGTACGCAGAGAGACTGAGTATTGAACCGTGTGCAGATTACAGGGGCGGGCAAATCTTCCTGCCTCCCATCCCCCCCCCCCCCCAGCTGATTTAAAAAGAGGGAGGGATGGGCATACCAGAGGATGTGGCCTCTGGGCCAGAGCTGCCAACTTTGTAGCTGGGGGACCACGTTCGAGCGTGGGCTCAGCATCCTGTGATTCTGGGAAAATCACTTAATCTCCCCCTCCTATCAAAAATGAATATGTCGTTGTGTAACGTAACTGGTGGTCATATAAAGCGCTCCAATACCTTTCGGGTCGAGTTTCAGCTATATACATCTGCACAAAAATAAAAAAACAGTTAGTTCCTATGCTCTTCGACTTCATCTAAAACACATATAGAAGCTCGGTAGTAAAGACCTTGAATCTCACCTCTATATATGACTATTTCACTCAGGTTTGTCAACAGAATATATGCAGAATGTTTGAGTCCAAAAAGCTGTCTCCCATATCCTTCATCAGGGGCTAATGTTCAGAAATCCCTTCTCTCTGATGGGAAAGTTCTTCCTCGGCACCTGAGCCCCCACAAGTGCATCGAAACAGGGAGGATTTCACTGCAGGGCCTACGGTGGTGCCGGGAACATCTGCAGCACAGCTGCACGAGCTCCAAGGCTCTGCCTTTTAAGTACAGATGTCTCCCAGCTTTAATCTCCTCTGTGTGTTTGTGCCTGATGAGGCTTATAGGAAGATAACCAGCTTTTAGGACAGTTTCAGCTTCCAAGCCCCTCCCCATGGCTGGGCTCCTAGAAATAGAACAATGCAGCTGTATTGATGTGAGCTCAGGTGGTGGTACCCAAGTAGGACTGTGGTCGCGACCACGCCCATGAGATGGATGGCGCATGAGACTATGTAACTTGTGAATGACTAAAAGCAAGGCAGGTCCTTGATAGAGTTAGGAGAAGACCGGCTGAGATCAGAAGGACATGAAATGTCACTCACTGTAAGATGTAACTTACGAGCAAACACTTACACAGGAGTGTAATTTAGTGTAGTGTAGTTACACGAATCATGTGTAGACTCCATGGGCTCCTTGTCACTCACTACAGAAACTAAACCTTGCTGCCACCACTCACAAAGACCTCAGACTAGCCCCAGTTTAGCTTTAGTGAGTGGTTGACCATCCAGTCATAGACCTCCAGAAGAGGCATCTGATTATTTGTTATTACCAGAACCAGCATCTAAAACTAGAAACCAAGGGGATAGATCAGTGCTTCATTTGTTAAAAAGTGATGATAATAAGTGCCGTGGCCCAATTTCTTTCTCAAGAGACCACTGACAGAACTGTAGATTGCCAAAGTCTCTGATTAACAAGGCGGCCTAGTTTTCCACCTCCTTTCGCCATACAACACTTTCTTTTTAGGTCTCGCCTGAGACAGCGGTTTAGCGCTGCTCTCGCGAGAGCTTTTGTTAGAGGGGGATCTGGAAGTGCAAACGAGTGCTTTTCAGGCCTCCAAATACAGTGCATGTGCGCCGGGCACGTGCACCATTTGGCAGCCTGAAAAGCACTGCCTGATCACTTTCATGGCCGCTTTGATGTCCTCAGTGAGCCGCGCGGCCACTGAGGACATCAAAGCGGCCGCAAACGAGCACACCATTTGCCACCCCCTTCCTGCTTGTTGCCTTTGCTTCCTGTCACGCTACACTCCCTTACTCTCCCACCCAGATCTCTTACACAAACTAACTGGGTGTCTTACACTTTTTTTTGTCATTTCTCATCGTGATGCCCTTTTCCCCCCACTTTTCATCTGGCATAACTCAACTCCCCCCCCCCCCTCCTCTCTCTGATATAGCTTTCAATAGTAGCGATTTTTTTTTTCCTTCAACCGCATTTCAAAGGTAGTTCCAAGGGGCCCATTTGAGGCCGAAAAGCGATCTATAAATGACTTACTTTTCTCTGGGGTTTGTTCAAATTCTGTAGGATTTCTTTCACCTCCTTTGTCCACGTCCCGTCTCTATGTCCCATACCTCCTTCATTCATTTACACCTCACACCCTCTACTCCCTGACTCGTCTTCACTCCCTCACATTTTCTGTCTCCCTCTTTCTCCCTTCATTTCTACACTTTCTTCTCTATTTATCAGCAAGTCTTTTTGTGTGTGGCTTTTTTGCAGTTTTATTTACTGCTGACTCGACCCGAAGGTATTGGAGTGCTTTACAACTCCCCCACTTCTTTCCTCTTTAATGATCTTTTGCCTCCCACTGACTCCTCTATGATGTGCCTCCCAACTTCTCTGCTACCACCCTTGCGCCTTCTCCTGACTAGACACCCTTACTGTCATTTCCTATGTTTCTCTCCCCATCCTTTCATCTCCTGTACCCAGCACTTCTACTTCCTTTCCCCCTTCCCTTCTCGTGACCTCCACCAGGTCAGTTCCCTCTCCCCGCACTCCTCTTTCTTTTTAACTTTTTCCTACCTCACTTACCATCCCGCCTTCTTCTCCTCCACTACTCTCCCCCTGCATTAGTCCATCCCCTCGCTACCCATCAACGCTCCCTCCTTCCCCTGCTGTCCCCTTTTCGGAGAGTTCCAATGTTTTCATCTCTCCTTTTATCACCTCTACCCTCAGCCCCCCTCTTCATCTCTTCCCTCTTCATCTCCTTCCCCCCATAAGCCGAACTGACGTGCACTCTCCCTCGTCAGCATACTTCCCTCCTTTACTCTGATTTTATTTATGCTTTTTGCATTGTCTTTATTGCGATTAAAGTCTAAACTCTTTAAATCTGGGGTGATGAAATACGGCTTGTCGGCCTGCTTCAAAGCGGCGAACTCCCTGCATGCATGAGCGGCTTCACAAAGGAAACAGACAGCCTCCCCGGTAGATAATGTGGGTGGGGGGGCTCTTGTACTGTTGATGAGGACTTTGTTGGGGGAGGGAGCAGATCACCGACAGTTCGTTTTACCAACGCAGGTCCTTAATACACATTGTTTTGCCCAGCCTTATTTCAATATAGCCTTTCCCCTGCGCCTGCTATGGCACTCTTCTGAAGGGCACAGTACTACCCCAGCAGTCCATAGGGAATACATTCGACACTTGTATGCACCTGGAATTGCTTTTAGGCGCTTCTCCTCGGGACAAGCTCTTATTTTTTTCTTTTTACGTACATTGCTTACTTACTAATTTTACATTCTAAATCCTCCGATGTTGGCAAGTTGTATAATTGGGGCAGAGGGAGTCAAAAACACACGCTTCTCGGCGCTATTCCGGGGTATGTAGCGCTATATCATTTAAATCTCGCAGCGCTTCGAACAAGCATTTGCAATGCAATAGGTCTCGCAGTTATACGAGTTTGAGCTATTGGCATTATAAATGACAGTGCCTTTTATTTATGTTTTTAAAAAAACAAACTTAAATAAAAAGCATTGTCATTTACAATGCCAATAGCTCAACCTCCTATAAATGCGAGACCTATTGCATTGCAAATGCTTGTTTTTAATCTCACTCTTGCAGGTTCTTTTTCATCCTTGCTTTCTCCCATTGACACTCTTTTCTTATCTATATTTCACTTCCCTTCTTCGTTCTCCCTTTTGCATCTTTCCCTATTTTGCTCTGGTCACAGTCTGATGATGAGAAATATTTCAGTGTCTCCAAAAATGAGTGCGAGTGAAACTGCTTGCAACCATCTTGCATATATGTGTGTTTAGAAGGAATGAGAAGCAACAGACGCTCTGCACAGATGTTGGAGAGGCTTGGCAACATCGAGGATGCCAAGGTTTAGACTGAAAAGGGCTGAAGCCATCCATCAGTCAGTGGGAAAGGTTTGGAACCATTCCAGCTATGAAAAGACAAGGGAACAGATTACAAGTTTGTCGGAGTAGGATGAGGGCCACCATGCTAGTGCCCTGCTTCCACACTGCCAAACTCGACCGCCCGCCTGATGAAGAGTTTTCTCCTGGTCTGGCAGGCTGTACATTGGCAGTCCCAGGAGGTGAGTCTTAGAAAGCATCCACAATGGGAACACCAAAGCCTGTTCCTGCATGGCATGGACTGCACCAGTCCATGCTGTGCATCAGTCCATGCCATGCAGGAACTGGGGTGCATGCACACAGGGGGAACACCATGTGCCCCCCTGCATGCACCCCAAAAACTGAGGTAACAGGGGGCCCTTTAAAGCCCCCTTAGTTTCCTCACTGCCACAGTTTTCATGGCAGACTCACCGCCATGAAAACTGTTGCAGTGAGGAAACTCGCAATATGTCTAGTGGTGCCACATTCCGGGCTTCAGACCACTGCAAGACCACCAGGGATTGCGTATCACTGGCAGTAGCAGCGGTCCCATGGCAGTCCGATGCGGCAGTAGCCTCACTGCCACTGTGGTTTTGGCGGTCCACCGGCCCGCCAAACTCATTATCAGGCCCTAGGTCAGTAGGCAGATAATTTCTCAATTGGATGGTGTGATGAATGGTGACAATTGGCACTGACAGATGCAAGAGCATCAGGACATTGACAACGGTATCATCAGAGGTCATGTGAAGGTCTTCCAACATGGCCACGCGCATTTATATTCTGTTCCTCATGCCCAGTCAGCCAGTCCTTTTCTTCCAAATGCTTCCTGAGAAGGCAGCTCACATTGTCTTTCAATACTTTGGAGGTGTCTAAAGGACATGAACTGGACCAGAAAATAACAGGTGCACGCAGGTTCAGTGAAGGATGGTGACCGCCACATGTTTGCAGATGTCCGAAACAAAGGGAAAAGAGAGTGTTTTAAAAGGTTAAGCAAGACCAGAGTCAATGTGTGAAGGATGCAAGCAGAGGCAGATCATGCTGCTTCTCCCATGCATGACAGTAGATGGACTTTGCCTTGGGCAGAAAAGTGCAGCCCCGGGTACCGCCAGTAGTGGGCTGACATCTGCAGCCGGGGGACCCCTTCTGCACATCTGGCATGCTTTGCTCTGCCCCATTCAAGACAGGCCAGAGGCACTCGCAGCTGGCAGAAGTGGAAAGGGCGCAAGCACCTGCATTGGGCAAACACCCGAATGTGGGATGCACTCTAAACAAGAGGCTTCATTGCAGCAACAAGCAGTTCAGCACAAGATTAGATCTCTGGGAAAGAAAGCTCAGCAGGCAGAAGTCTACGAAGAGCTTTCAAATGTTCTTTGACATCCATCCCAGCTTTTCATAACTCTGAGTCACAGGGAAGCAGCTGCTAATGTTTTCTTGAAAGAGAAAAAGCATCTCAGAATATATTAAAATGCAAGGCGACTCGAAACACCCACTGAACTGACTGGCAACCTCACTAAACGCGGCGATGAGCCTACGGAATGAAGGACTTGGATACATGTTCAGCTTTCCATCACGGGGGGCTCCGCTCTAATTTTGGGAAGTTTTGGAAGAGTTTGAAAACTTTTCTTGCAAAAGTTCTCTTTTTACTTTGGTCAGTTAGCTTTAGGACTCGTCGCATCAAGGTGCCTTTGGAAGAACGTGTGCCTGGAAATAAATAAACTGGGGTGCTCCACTGAGAAGCAGTCATAACATTTACTAGGCGCTAGCAGCTGGGAGCGGGCCCTCCCAATATCAACATGAGAAGGTATTATGTCCAGGTGAGTAGGGATACCTGCCTCAGCTTAGAAGAAGACCTCTGATGCAGGCAATTCCAAGTGTTCCATGAAACATAAGCTCCCAGTGAAACGCTTCTACTCGGAAGTAAGTGCAAGTCCACCATTTTTACTTGCTTCTGTGAATTTCAGGTCCCAATTTGAATTTGGTTGATGAAGTGCTCTATCGCCTAGCGGTCTCTTGGCGGTATGATTTTCACAACAACTTGGTGTAAGGCAAGGAGATGGCTGTTTGTTTATGCTTCTCCATAATAGTTTAAGACTAGATAAACTGTGATTCTACTTCCAGGAACTACTTTGGGAAACACTGGATGCAATATAGGACTTCCATGTTGCTGCCTGTCTGATCAAAGGATTGAAGACGTCTGACCACATTGACTCCACCTAAAAACGACTCTACTGGCCCCGTCTATCTGTCCGCATCACTAAACCCTACTGGCTCACGTTCATTATGGGGACCTTGGCCACCCAACTATACCTGATAATCAAGATAAGGATCTCAGATGGACGCGAGCACAGACAAAGCAGGGACATCAGCTGCCTGGAAGCCAGAAGGTGCCCGAAAGAGAAGCAAGGTGAGAGGCGTTGTGCAGCTACGCGCAGAGAATCTGGAACTCTTGGCCACCTGTCTCAAGAAGCTTTACAATATCACACGGCGGTAGTGGTGGTATAAACAGTCGCACATCAAATTCCACAGTTTCTGTCTCTTATTATATTTTGAGTGATTATTTCAAAGTTACGGTGCCCCTCAAGGTAACAGAAACATCCCACTACCACGGATGTTGACTTAACGGGTATTCATTGGAAACTCGTTGTTACATTCATTTGACAATAGTTGTACCTCGGCACTCTGATATTTAACACCATGCAATTTTTGGTTAGTGGTTTACTTGGAGCAAATGGCCCATTCAAAACATCCTGACTCTGTAATATTTATCAATGTGTTATCTCACCAATGGAGAAATATATACAATGCATCTATTATTTTAAGAAAAGAGAACATCCAATTGTTATAATTGCTGTATTTTTTTAATATCCGTTTGCATTGAGATTCTTTCTACTTTTCTCTAAATATAGTATATACAGTCAAAGCACAGTGTGTACAATTTGTAATTTAGTACAGGATCAAGGTGGTTGACAATACGTAAAAAAGTTCTTCACTTAAGAGCACTGTGAGCAATCATGTAAGCCAGAATGAAGGTCCTAGTTCTAGAGCCTTCCCAATGATAGCGGTTGAAGAGCAGCCAAAAACAGCCGACACGTGTTTCGTTACTGTGCGTAACTTTCTCAAGACTTATTCCTAGTGCTGATTGCAAGGTTGAATTCAGTTGTCGAAAAGGCCCAGGGATGGGTTTTACCAATCCTTATTTTTATATATGTGTGTTGATTATTAATCTATTGAGAGAAGCTGGATGGGCGACCAATCTATTTTATGAAATCCTTATTCTTTATGTTGGTTTCTAAACTTGTTTGAAAAACTGGATGAGTAACCAGTCCATTTTTTATGATCCTGCAAAGAGAAATAATAATTCTCTTCACCCCTCTAAGCTTCCGAGCCTGTCTCGACAAGAATCAATTCAATTGTTCTCCCAAACAAGGGTTTCAGTCATGCGATAGCAGAGCTATTGATATGCCTACTAAAAAGATTTCTTTTCAATGCGGAAGGGGCTCTGATATGTCATTTCAGTACAACGGCATGTACGGAGGCTCGGGGCAATCCAATACTTTGGGAAACACTGGATGCAATATAGGATTTCCATGTTGCTGCCTGTCTGATCAAAGGATTGAAAACGTCTGACCACATTGACTCCACCTGAAAACGACTCTACTGGCCCCGTCTATCTGTCCGTATCACTAAACCCTACTGGGTCACGTTCATTATGGGGACCTTGGCCACCCAACTATACCTGATAATCAAGATAAGGATCTCAGATGGACGCGAGCACAGACAAAGCAGGGACATTAGCTGCCTGGAAGCCAGAAGGTGCACGAAAGAGAAGCAAGGTGAGAGGCTTTGTGCAGCTACGCGCAGAGAATCTGGAACTCTTGGCCACCTGTCTCATGAAGCTCCCTCTCTCCTTCACTTAGTAACGACTAGTGGAACTGCAGCTTGATATAACAATTTCAATGCTTTTGCATTTGACTCGTGAGGGACACCTAGCAACGACTAGTTGAACTGCAGCTCTTTGTAGAATTATTTTCATATTGGATACTATAATATTCGCTGCCCACTGCTAATCTCATCCCATAATGCTTTGCAGGGCTTTTGGTTGGGATTGTATTTTTGCCCATAACTGTGCTTGGGGTGGGCCTAAGAGGATGGGACCACCACCGAATCGTTCAGCAAGATGTGCTCTCTAGGTTAGGGAGGATCCCAAATTCATCATCTCTCTCACTGCTTGTTAAATTTTGTCATTTTCACTTTTTTGAAATGACTATATGCATTTAAGCATGTAAAGACAGAGGTACTTGTTAGCTTACCAAAAGAATATGAGGATTTTGTTTTAATAATTGGGCGGAACAGCGTAGGCGTAGTAGTAGCCAATTACGCCCACCCTTATTCTTATTTGTGATAAAATCCACTCCAAGTCAGTTTATTTGCATGAAAACCCCTTGTTCCAAGAAAAGCTGCACTGTTTTCCGCGCATCAACCAACTAGAATCTGGAATGTCCTTCAAACTGAAATCACATTAGCCAAGATGCTCTCAATCTTCACCCACAAGGAAAACAATAATTTGCAAAACCAATGTGTCTCGCCTTTTGGCTTTGACAACCCATACCTATTGGCATTGCTGTTGTTTTGCATTGGCAAAAATAAAAATTAATGTTTTCTAGCTAATGCTGATCAGCATTCGTGGGTGGTAGGTAAAAATACAATTTTAAATACAGGCAGACTGCGAGGGATGAGGAATCAACAGATGATGTGAGGGCATTGGGTGAGAAACACGGAGAGCATGCAGCATTTGAAGGAGGAAGCTGCAAACGAAGGAGAGTGCAAGAAAACACATGCATTACTACTAAGCACTAAAAGAATAAAATATTTCAGTTAAAATGATAATAAAGAAGCTATGTTAATGGGAGGGAAAGACACAAGAAGAAGGAAAACTATTGCGTATGAATCAAAAGAGAGAGACAAGAAAGCTAACCAATTGAATGCAATGGTTTGATCCAAATCTTACTGCAAGTATTGATATTGTCCTCAATATGTCTCGGCAGCAGGCGAGATCGAAGTAGCACCGGCTGAACAAAGCAATATCAAGAGGTCTGGCTTATGACTAAAGTGCTTTTTGTGTTGTTGATTGCCCTCAATACGTCATGACATGTGCACTCTGTCACTCATCCACATGCAACCATTCATTCATCCACTGACTCATTCTTGCATTCACCCTTTAAACCACAATAAAACACACACAGACTCAACAACATATGCTAGATAACATAGAACAAAGAAAACATGCTGCTGCCTAAACATGGGATGCTTATGCTTGCAGTAGCAAAACTAAGCATAACAGTCAGTGTCCATCGTTCAGTGGTACACAGTCGATAATTGTTTTAAAGTTCCAGCATGGCCACCATGTTTAGAAACCATGTGTTGGCCATCTTTGAATGTTAAAACACTGGACTGTGGACAACAGCATTCCATAATGGTAGCCTGGTTTAGAACAAAAGTCCACATGGGATTCAGTGCATGACGATGAAATATGCTACAAACTAGTGGAACCATTGGAACTTGAAAAATTCTGAAGAACAAATAAAATAAAAAAGAGGGGAAGCAAATAAATGAAAGGGAAGCTATAACATGGGAACATTAAGATTTCAAGGACTGGACAGACAGCTCTAACACTGAGCACACTTATTTTCAGGTGGATATGCCAATGTTATCAGAAAATCCATCATTCACAGGACAGGAGAACCAATGACTGATGTTGACCATAACCTACCCAGGCTTGCTGTAGTGCAGATCAGCATTTCACACAAGGTGACCGTCTGGTACACAGTTACAAAATTATAAAAGTGTACAAAATTACAGCCGGCAAAACAAAAGACTACCCTAAGAGGGTCAAACGACGATTCTTGCAGTGCAAATCTTCTATACATATGGCTTGTCAGAAGGGGTAACCAACACCAAAACTCTTGCCTACTGTGGTAATTTGTGAGGTTCCATGTAACAAAATACCTAACTGTAGGCTTTAACCCCTTCCATACTCATGACGGAACAGTGCCATCTTGAGCCACGGTAGGCGTGTGCTCATGACAGAACCATTTCATCATGGCACCCACCCACAGAGGAAGCGCTGGCGCTCCCCCCATTGGCAGTCCAACTACTTCCCCCCAAACAGGGATGGCAGAGTTTCCGCTGCCATCCCCGACCGCCTCCATGGCAATCCCATGACGTCAGCGTGCACAGCGCGTGCCGATGTCATCAAAAGCCCCCGTACATGCTGGAAACCATTTGCTTCCGGGCATCCGAGAGGAACAGGTAGGTGTTTTGTGCTCCAGGTGGGGGTAGGGGTTCTCTGTGCAGCGAGGCATCGGGGGAGAGGAAAGAGTTTTTCCTCTCCCCTAATGTCTCTTTGCAGGGCATTCCTGCTGCACAATCGCACATGGAGTCGCGATTGTGCTGCAGGAATGCCCCCACTAGGCACCAGGTATTTGTTTTTGTAGTAATGGAAGCGACCCCTTCCAAAGGGTGAAAGTGATGAGCATCCATTTTCTGCCCCCCCCCCACCCCCGGGGACAGATTGGCCTTTATATTGGTCTTTTTGACTCGGGGGGGGGGGTAGGAGGGGTAGAAAACACCACTAGGCACAAGGGATTATCACAGAGGGTCGCTTCCAAAGGGGGCAATTTTTTCTCTACTCGTTCTGACCCCCTTGGGACAGATCAGCCCGTTTTTTTGGCCTTTCTGCCCTGGGTGGGGGGGGAGGGAGAATATCCGATTAAGCTCCATGGATTCATTAGTTTTACAGATGGAAGCGACCCCTTGGGCAAGGGTAGCTTACAAAAGGGGCACATTTCTCTCTGCTGGTTTATGCCCTCTCTGGGGATTGATCAGCCCATTTATTTTTGCCTTTCTGCCCCCAGGGGTGGGCAGCGAACCCCACTAGATCCATGGATATTGATTAAAAGTGCATGGGGGCGACCCCTTGGGCAAGGATCACCCCCCCCAATTCTTTTTTTACACTCGTGGCCGTTTTCTGCTTCCCGCCCAATTGGTGAATCAGCCCCTTTTGAAGGCCCATGTGCCCCCAGGGGGGTAGAAAATCCACTAGAACCGGGGATGTTTTGTAAATTGAGGCGACCCCTTGGGCAAGAGTCGTTTCGAAATGGGAACATTTTGTATAAGCCGTTTTCTGCCCCATTGACAGATTGGGCCAATTTCGATCCCCTTGGCAAAGATCACCCCTAAATTTATTTTGTTACTTGTTGGCCCTAATTGAAATTGAAGGCCCATCTGCCCCCATATATATATATATATATATATATATATATATATATATATATATATATATATATTCACTGAAAAAACCATAGGTTTCACACATGTTATAGTTAGCGGAAATTTTACTGATAAAAAACCAATGAAATTCCCCCGTTATAGTTAGTGCAGGCAACTATAACTCACGCGACCGCAATCCTCTGCTGATGCTAATACTGTATTTAGACACTTATTTGCCCATGTCTTCTTCCATACATTTTTAGCTATACATATATTACAAATATTTTTTTTTCATAAAGACACATATGTCATCAGCAGAAGATTGCGGTCGCGTGAGTTATAGTTGCCTGCACTAACTATAACGGGGGAATTTCATTGGTTTTTTATCAGTAAAATTTCCGCTAACTATAACATGTGTGAAACCTATGGTTTTTTCAGTGAATTTGCAAGGTTTTTTAAATGCTAATTCCTAACTATAACGTGTGTGAAACCTATGGTTTTTTCAGTTAATTTGTACGGTTTTTTAAATGCTAAGTTACTTTACGCCATTCGTGGCGTGCGCGCCCACTTAACGCAGTTTGTTCCGTGCGCGCACGGTGCGCTTTGCGCACCGTGCGCGCACAGTGAGCACGCGGTGCGCTTCGCGCACCACGCGCCCACTTTACGCAGTTAGTGCCGTGCACGCACGGTGGGCACGCGGTGCGCTACGCGCACCGCGTGCCCACGTTACGCTAGATGGGCCATGTACGCACGATGCGCTTCGCGCACCGTGCGCACATGGAGGACATATGATGCACTTCGTTTTGAAAGGTAATATTTAAATTTTTCGTATATGTTATAAGCCATGCACAAATGGTGCCCTTCGGGCACCATTTGCACACGGGGTGGAGAGAGTGTGGATAATTTTTTTTTTTTATTATTTTTTTTTTTAATATTTTAGTTTAACTCAACTTTAATTAGCCATGCACAAATGGTGCCCTTCGGGCACCAATTGCACACGGGGTGGGGAGAGTGTGGATAATTTTTTTTTTTTAATAATTTTTTACCGTACGCGTACGGTAAGCGTAATCGGCGAAATTAGCGAAAAAATAAAAATTCCGTTTTTGGCCTTGGGGGATCTTTGGGGACTCCCTCAACATTGCTATGTGTGTGGGAGCTGTCTAAACAGCCCCTTTACATGTTTTTGTGCTTTATATTTTAAACATCACTCTCAGTGCGAGAGAGAAAATGGCGGCCGCCGCTTCCTGGTTTCGGCCGATTCGAATGTTTACTAAGATCTAAGAGCCAATCAGAATCGCGCTCGCGCACGCCACCGTACGCGTACGGTAAGCGTACCGTAAGCGCACCGTAAGCTGGCTCAGATATATATATTGATTTAAAGGCTATTTTCTCAGAATCTACTGAACAGATTTACACCAAACCTACAAAAGGCACTTCCTTGACCTGAGGACTACCTCTCTGCCAAATTTCTAGTAATTCTGTTCAGCCGTTCGGGCTGTAGCCCTGTCTAAAGGTCCTATGGAAAAATGCATGGGAAAAACGCGTTTTGGGACCCCCCTTTTATCTCAGCCCCCGCTTGACGAATCCCCCCGAGACTTTCAGGGTAGGAGCGGAGCGTAGCGCCCCACCTATTTTGAAAAATTCGCGAGGATTCGTCGACCGGCGCCAAAGTTATTCAAAATAGAATGTTGCGGATTTCCTATGGAAACGTGGTCCTAATATATATATATATATATATATTCTGCTCCAAAGTTGTCCACCTGTAAGTAGCACTCGACCAGCAGCTTGATTTATGTGTAGGTAGGGACGGGGATCCGCTTGTAGGAGCCGCTCCGTAGTGGATTTGCCTGACGCGTTTCGAAGCTCCATATGCTTCTCTTCAGAGGCTTTAACAGAAACGGTGTGCACAACCGCTAACCCACTTCGCCATTTAACATATGACAAACCCACCAATGGGAGGCTCAAATGAGACTGTGCATTATGGGAAGTGTAGTGCGGAAAGCACATAATCAAGTCCTGTATGGACCCTGCAAGTGGGCCCGTCCTCGATCCTATGTACGGCTGCTGTTCCACTTTCGTGGCCCCCAAGACTTCCGGGGTGGTGCATACTCCGCGGCTGGACAGCCGCGTGTTATATTCTGCTCCAAAGTTGTCCACCTGTAAGTAGCACTCGACCAGCAGCTTGATTTATGTGTGGGTAGGGACGGGGATCCGCTTGTAGAAGCCGCTCTGTAGTGGATTTGCCTGATGCGTTTCGAAGCTCCATATGCTTCTCTTCAGAGGCTTTAACGGAAACGGTGTGCACAACCGCTAACCCACTTCGCCATTTAACATATGACACACCCACCAATGGGAGGCTCAAATGAGACTGTGCATTATGGGAAGTGTAATGCGGAAAGCACATAATCAAGTCCTGTATGGACCCTGCAAGTGGGCCCGTCCTCGATCCTATGTACGGCTGCTCTTCCACTTTCATGGCCCCCAAGACTTCCGGGGTGGTGCATACTCCGCGGCTGGACGGCCGCATGTTATATTCTGCTCCAAAGTTGTCCACCTGTAAGTAGCACTCGACCAGCAGCTTGATTTATGTGTAGGTAGGGACGGGGATCCGCATATGGAGCTTCGAAACGCGTCAGGCAAATCCACTACGGAGCAGCTCCTACAAGCGGATCCCCGTCCCTACCTAGGTAAGGGTTGCCCCAATGGGATAGGGGATCGGTTATTATTTACTTTTGGCTGTTTTTCTGTCCCTCTGGGTGACAGATTGGCCATTTGCGTGTGGACTGGCGCTTGGCTGGCGGTGAGTGTGGACTAGCACTTGGCAGGCGGTGTTGTGAGTAATGACATGCTGCTAGTCACTACACACACTGGTAGCCAAACGCCAGTCCACACAATCCATCAGCCGGTGTGGTTGCTATATCAGGCATGTGGGCGTGTGAAAGTGATGGGCCCTTGAATGACTCGGTCTGTTGATGTGAGTGTTGCTATGTGCTACGTACTACAGTGATCTGCGGGATGCAGTATAAAGAAATACCTGCCGACTGGCTTTAGCACAGCATAATAACAGTCCACCCTTAATGCCCTATTGCCTTTAACATGCTCCAGCGAAAAAGGGCAAATTTACATATCCTCCCTGCGTCACAGACCCATCTTCACTCTAACTCATTCACGCACGCATCCATTGGTGGGGCCCATAACACCAACACTCATACGTCTCACACTAATCTGCACACAGGAGGAAAGAAGCGCTGGACATGTGGGGTACCTTGTTCCCTATAGGAAGAAAATTCTTCACATTATATACATTATATACATCAGTACCTAGAGAATCCTAACTTTAACATCAAGGCACTCCACCACTTGGTCGATGGATCAATTAGTTGGACTGGTTGATGGTGATCTAGAACCAGCTAAAACACATTTAAAGTTTCGGAACCCTTCAATTAATCAATACCTTATTAAAGAATCACGGACTCATAATTTGTTGATTAATGCTTATTTTATCTAATTAATTCACTTTTTTTGGCATAATCAGAATTTTAATCAATCAGAATTTTCAGTAAATCTCTTTAACACAAATTTACAGACAATTATATTTACCTAAAATTTTGACACTGGTGACCATTTCCCGAAAACCCATCAGCCCTGCATAAAACTGCAATCCCTTCTGGTCAAATCGTTTAGTCAAATGCAGGTAAGACCCAAAAGTTCAGGAAAGTTCTTTCGATCAGCACGACACAGTCCCAACGATATCCAAAGGACCAGGCAATCGCGCTAGGAAATCGACCCTCCTCATTAGCAGTCACCAACGCAAATTTGGAACGCACTCGTACCCACCCTCTTCAAAATTTCCCCTTATATAGTAAATTTTAGGATAATATGCAACATTTTCTAGGAGTAGGAAAGTACAGATTGGCTAAGGCCCTAACATTTTGAAATACTAAACTCTGTTCCCAGGTTTTCTTGGTTCTCAGGGAATTGAATATGTCATCCCTTAAATTGTATTTGTTTGTACAGTTCTCATGCGAAAAGTTCCGAAGTAACAACATGTAGACCTCTGGATACAGGTCACCATTGTGTTTTCAGCCATTAACACTAGCTGAGTCCTGGCAATCCTCCACGTTCCTATCCTTGACAGGGAACACATAGGTGCCGATCACGATCCGGCAAAAACCGGGTACGAACCGTCGGACGGAGCACAATCTCCGCCCGACGCGTACCCGGTCGTCAATTTTTACAAACAAGGAATTACGATTCGCACGGGTACACCATTACCGTACGAATCGTAAAAAAGCCCGACCGAACAAAAAAACACCTACCAATGCGATCCGGGAAAGCGCCGACCTGACGTCGGGACGCTCGCAGCCAGCCATTCACGACCCAGGAATCACGATTCGCAGCGACGTCACCCCGCACGGTGAATATTTTGCGGCAGCCAAAAACTGCCGGGAAATCAGGACGACGCGAACAAGGACCACCAGTACGCGACGGACAGACGACGACGCGAACAAGGAGGACCAGTACGTGACGGACACACAGGACGACGCCACCAAGGAGGACCCGTACGCGACAGGACGACGCGATCAAGGAGGACCAGTACGCGACAGGACGACGCGATCAAGGAGTACCAGTACGCGACGGACAGACATGGACCCGAACCTACGAGTCATCCCTGCCCTCATAGCAGTCCACCTCCTCTACAGGTTACGACGCAGACGCCGCAGAAGGTCAGAATAACTAAGGGAGGGGGGAAAGTGGGGTGGGGTGGGGGTGGCAGGACCAGGGCAGGCCACAAAACAACCACATAAGTCACACACCACACATGGCCTGGACATACCTGACTCCCATGCCCTGGTCACCACGAGGGGGTGGGGGCGTGTCCTGATAAGCCAGCGACCGCCACAACGGAAGTCCGTCACCACGCGAACCGGCAACACAACCAGACAGGTACGTCCCGTACCCACGCCTGAAGAGCGTGGGTACGAGTCGGACCACGCCCACACACGTCACCCCAACAATGGCGGGACGGATCGCACCCACGTGGCAAAGGCCTGGGTACGGGCCGCACAAACATCACATAGCGTGGGGACGGATATGTACGGACCCTACCCCCACCCCGTATGCAAGGAGCGCACCCCCCACCCCAACAGTGAAAGTACGACCCGTACCCCCACCCGCGTATGCATGGAGCGTACCCCCACCCCAACAGTGTAAGTACGACCCGTACCCCCACCCGCGTATGCATGGAGCGTACCCCCCAGCCCAACAGTGTAAGTACGACCCGTACCCCCACCCGCGTATGCATGGAGCGTACCCCCCAGCCCAACAGTGTAAGTACCACCCGTACCCCCACCCGCGTATGCATGGAGCGTACCCCCCATGCCAACAGTGTAAGTACGACTCGAACCCTCACCTGCGTATGCAAGGAGCGTACCCCCCAGCCCAACAGTGTAAGTACGACCCGTACCCCCACCCGCGTATGCATGGAGCGTACCCCCCAGCCCAACAGTGTAAGTACGACCCGTACCCCCACCCGCGTATGCATGGAGCGTACCCCCCATGCCAACAGTGTAAGTACGACTCGAACCCTCACCCGCGTATGCATGGAGCGTACCCTCCATGCCAACAGTGTAAGTACGACTCGAACCCTCACCCGCGGACGTACGGAGCGTACCCCCACCCCCACCAGTGTAAGTACGACTCCTACCCCCACCCGCGGACTCACGGACCGTACCCCCACCCCAACAGTGTAAGTACGACCCGTACCCCCACCCGCGAATGCAGGGAGCGTACCCCCCAGCCCAACAGTGTAAGTACGACCCGTACCCCCACCCGCGTATGCAAGGAGCGTACCCCCCAGCCCAACAGTGTAAGTACGACCCGTACCCCCACCCGCGTATGCATGGAGCGTACCCCCCAGCCCAACAGTGTAAGTACGACCCGTACCCCCACCCGCGTATGCATGGAGCGTACCCCCCATGCCAACAGTGTAAGTACGACTCGAACCCTCACCCGCGTATGCATGGAGCGTACCCTCCATGCCAACAGTGTAAGTACGACTCGAACCCTCACCCGCGGACGTACGGAGCGTACCCCCACCCCCACCAGTGTAAGTACGACTCCTACCCCCACCCGCGGACTCACGGACCGTACCCCCACCCCAACAGTGTAAGTACGACCCGTACCCCCACCCGCGTATGCATGGAGCGTACCCCCCAGCCCAACAGTGTAAGTACGACCCGTACCCCCACCCGCGTATGCAAGGAGCGTACCCCCCAGCCCAACAGTGTAAGTACGACCCGTACCCTCACCCGCGTATGCATGGAGCGTACCCCCCAGCCCAACAGTGTAAGTACGACCCGTACCCCCACCCGCGTATGCATGGAGCGTACCCCCCATGCCACCAGTGTAAGTACGACCCGTACCCCCACCCGCGTATGCAAGGAGCGTACCCCCCAGCCCAACAGTGTAAGTACGACCCGTACCCTCACCCGCGTATGCATGGAGCGTACCCCCCAGCCCAACAGTGTAAGTACGACCCGTACCCCCACCCGCGTATGCATGGAGCGTACCCCCCATGCCACCAGTGTAAGTACGACTCCTACCCCCACCCGCGGACTCACGGACCGTACCCCCACCCCAACAGTGTAAGTACGACCCGTACCCCCACCCGCGTATGCAAGGAGTGTACCCCCCAGCCCAACAGTGTAAGTACGACCCGTACCCTCACCCGCGTATGCATGGAGCGTACCCCCACCACACCAGTGTAAGTAGACTCGTACCCTCACCTCGAATGCATTGAGCGTACCCCCACCGTGTATGTTCCAAGCGTACATATCCTGAAATCGGAGGTGTGTGTGCAGAGTCCACCCAGCAGTGCCCTGAGACAGGAGGGGTGGGTGTGGAGTCCTCCCAGCAGTGCCCTGAGACAGGAGGGGTGTGTGCAGAGTCCTCCCAGCAGTGCCCTGAGACAGGAGGGGTGGGTGTGGAGTCCTCCCAGCAGTGCCCTGAGACAGGAGGGGTGTGTGCAGAGTCCTCCCAGCAGTGCCCTGAGACAGGAGGGGTGGGTGCCTATCACTAACAGCAGTGCCCTGAGACAGGAGGGGTGTAACACATGTGTGTGAGGCCAGAATTATCCACATGCATACTGGCTACAAGGGAACATGTCCCCATGAACTCATGTCAACAGACTCCACACACAAGTACAGTGATCACCAAGGATGCCATGATTGTTGCAGGTGGAGACATGGCCCTGCATGCATGGCCAAAGTAGAAGGGCTCCGTCACACACACAGCTCATGTAGACACAGCTCTGCGCTAAACATTGGGAACACCCTGCAGGGAAGAAAGCTGGGTACACAGAGGAAGGAATACACCCTGGGACAAGTGCACCATGCAGTAACTGCTTACATGAACAAAGAAAGTTAGCCAACACCTTGTGATGGCACACAGATCCCAGGGTCCCACCAATGAGCAGTACACTACTACATATCCCACACACCCAAACCCTTACACACCACCCAAAACCATGTAGCAGCCCCACCAACACCAATACCAGCATAGCAGTAGTGTGATAATGAAAACAAAATTAAGCTTTATTCAGCATGAGCACAATGTCCGGGGAACCACCTTTACAACGCAACTTTTACAACGCTATGCTATTACAACGCATTTTTTACAACGCAAAAACTTTTACAACGCATGCTTTTACAACGCGTGCCATTATATGGTAAGTACTGTTACAACTCATATACCTTTACAACGCATTATGTGAAAATGCCTTTACAACGCATTCATTTACAACGCATGGCTTTACAACGCAAGATGTTATATGGTAAGTACTTTTACAACGCATATACTATTACAACGCATTTTTTTTTCTTTGTGTTTCCATTTAAAAAAATATTTATCTTGTTTAATTATTTTTAAAAAAGCATTTGTAATTTGACAAAAGTTATTTGTTTTTCAAAATATTAATACTTGAGTATTTTGTCTAGTAGAAATGTTTGGATGGATAGCAGTAAAATTAATACTTGAGTATTTTAATTATTTCTAATAAATCAATTGTAATTTTAAAAAAGAGAGTAGTTAATTAAAATATTAGGACTTTAGTATTTTGACTAGTAGTAATGTTTGGTTGGATAGCAGTTAAATTAATACTTGAGTATTTTTTTTTTTTTTTAATAAAGCAATATTAATTTTAAAAAAGTGAGTAGTTAATTAAAATATTAAGACTAGAGTATTTTGACTAGTAGTAATGTTTGGTTGGATAGCAGTTAAATTAATACTTGAGTATTTTAATATTTATACTTGGCAATTTAGTTTATTAGGAATGTTTTGTTGGATAGTTAAAAAACTAATAGATTTTTAAAATATTAAAAGTTGATACTTAATAATTACCAAATTTAAGAGTTGAGTATTTTTCTAAATAGAATGAGTTTTTAAACAAAAATAATGGAGTATTTAATATTATAATTTAAATAAATATGAGTGAGTACCTAATTTTAAATACTAGAGTATTTTTATCACATATGAAAAGACTAGAGTATTTATAAGTACAAAAGACAGTGCCCTTTTTTTAAGTAATGGAAGAGTATTTTTGGTTTAATTATTATAATAATAATATAATTTTATTTTTTTAATTAAAATAAATACTATAAAAATTAAAAGAGTAATAAATTTACAAATTTATCATTAATAAAATTTTTAAATTAGAAAAAACAATTATAACTTACTTTTAGTAATAAATTCCCACGCTTTTCCATTGAAGTCTATGAGCGTCTTTGTCCTTTATTTATTTTGGCAGCCTCAGAATATACAACCCGCGGAACAAGAAAAGAAGGTACAGAAAGTGAAGTAAGAGAAAGTTTTGAAGGGAAAAGACAATAGAGTCAAGGTAAGGAACATATTTAGTTAATTTACATTTATTTAATTACAATATTGGAGTTTAAAAAAATTATTTTAAAATAATGACAGCAAACAATTATTGATTTCACATTTTTATTTGTTTTAAAAATCATGAAAAAAATAAGCATATTTTTTATTAATTTTTCAAAGTAAGTTTTATTTTTATAACAAAATATATATATTTTAATAACATATATTAATATTTATTTACAGTAGAATTTTAAAAAGTAGTCCGCCATAAATTGAGATGCACGCGATGACGTAAGGACGTAAGCGTCGACGTAATACGCCATTTTGCAGAGCATCGGAGGAGGAAGCAGCAGGAAGCTGATCTGCGTCCAGGTAGGAAATATTTTAAGTTGATATTATAGATTAAACATTTAAAAGGGATACATATATAGTAAGGAAAGAATAAGGGGAGGTTGCTGGAAAACTAATAGATGTCTTAAATGTTGTTAAACATGTCCACATTAATGTCATTAATACATGCCTATGTCGGGTCGCTTAAAGTAAGTTAGTTTTTTAAAAATAGTATGTAACTCTTACAAAATTAAAAGTTACTGTTCAGACAGTTGATTTGTTTATTTACGAAGTAAAAAACGTACTGTCGATCTTCATTTCTAAGTTCAAAAATTGTGCGTACTTGTAAATTTTGTAAATGAAACATTGAAATACAAATGATGATTCAGCTGCAAAGTGCATTTCGGAATATGGTTTGATTTGTATATTATACATCTGTTTGAAATTTGGTGATTGGTTTTGACGGTATTTAAATTGGATTTTTTCGGTAATTTGGAAAATGGAGTTCCGATAATGAAAAGTGGTTCAAATTCTATGGAACAGTAAATTTGTACTAATTGGTTTATTTTGGTGGAAATGAAGATTTGTTTTAAATAATAAAAAAAACCCGACTTGTTTGTTTGAAAAAATTTTTAGAAAAAAAAACTTTGTATGCCAATTGAATTTTAAAAATTACTATAATTTAAAGCAAAGCAGGAAAGTAAGTAAATTCATTGTTTTAAAAAGAAAGAATGTTAGAAAGATTTTCCAGGTAGTCTATAGCCACACACAACGAAAACTGTTGCAGAATTGCCAATAGTCTCTCAGACATTTCCCTTGTTTTGACTGTTACTCGTGGGTTTAGACTACCTGCGAGTGTTTGTGCTATTCTCATTTCTTGGAAACTTTGCTCCTTCTTCAAAGTTTCCAAAAATGAGTAGAAGTTAGGATGTGGTTTTCCAATTGTATGATTGAAGGAGTTATGCCACCCCTCAATGGCATTGTTTGTTTTGGCCTCTCCCTCTAAACAACTCGTGTAGCAGTTCCACCACTCCACATGGAATCGTGGCTTCCTCCTGCGACCCGATCTGCTTAGGTGTCCAATCCATGTGTCCTCAAAATAATTTAGAATGGGTGCCAATTTTTCCTCGTTACTCGTATAATAAACAGATTCTATAATTGCAGTGTAGTACTCGTCCACACTATCGGGAGGAACAAAACAAAGTGCAGTTAATTTTTTAAGTTCAAACTGTAGTTTGCTATCCCGAGAATATTCTGCAACTAGGGATGTTTTCTGTAGTTTACGCCAAAATGCCTGCGAAAAATGGAAGAAACATCCCTGAATTTGGGTATCCGTGTACGTTTTAGTGATCACATTGATCATGCTCAATTCGAAATCAATAATTATTTTTCGTGGACTTGCAGATGTTTTGCTTTTAATCACTGATAAAAGTTCAGTGTATGTTGCAGAAGTCTTATCAGGTAGCAAACTATACACTAAGGGAATTACACTATTGTTAATTTTAGCATGTATAGTGTAAATTTGAGTGAAAGGATGGGGTGTACTTTTAAACGTCCCATCCATCATCCAAATTTCACTACTTTCTAACTTAGTAAGGTTACGTGGGGTACTAAAAATTAGAATACGTTTCTGAGGGTTTTCGTTGTCATGCAGAAGGAAAGGTTCATCAGAAAAAGAAATAGAAAGATCATGAGGAATTCTAATGTCAGAGAATGTATGTGGTGTAGACAATTGAATATTACTTGCCTGCTTTTGTCTCTGAATAATTCTTCTCAAATTGGGTATTATAGGCATGTTACTAGCAACATGACTGGGGACATGCTGTGCAACCTCCCTTAAAATTGATCCTGTAGAATCATTGGAGGTGCTTGCAATTGCTTTCATCTCATTTATTGTCTCTCTGATTTCTACATCCATTGCAGAGGCAGAGTGGTTATGTTCTGTGGTTTTCACAACCAAATTATCAACAGTAACCGCTCTGCCACTGCAATGGGTAGTGTAGTATTGCACGCACCTCCAATGATTTCTAGTTAAACTTATTCTTTCCTTACTATATATGTATCCACCATGGTTTAACACATTTTTGCCCTTCCTGGATTTAATGAAGTTGGCTGCTCCAAGGCTAGACATTATCTGAAAAAAGGAGAAAAGATAGTAAAATTAGCATGATATAATTTACTATTTTTTTACAACATAACTTTTACTCCATCCATTATTTTGCCTACTGATGCACCTTCATGGAGTAAGAATAGTAAATTGTTACCCCTACACTATCCAACACTTTCCCTACTGATGCACCTTCCTGGAGTTAGAATAGGAAATTGTTACCCCTACACTATCCAACACTTTCCATAGTGATGCACCTTCCTGGAGTTAGAATAGTAAATAGATACCCCTACACTATCCAACACTTTCCCTACTGCTGCACCTTCCTGGAGTTAGAATAGTACATTTATACCCCTACACTATCCAACACTTTCCCTACTGCTGCTCCTTCCTGGAGTTAGAATAGTAAATTGATACCCCTACACTATCCAACATTTTCCCTACTGATGCACCTTCCTGGAGTTACAATAGTAAATTGATACCCCTACACTATCCAACACTTTCCCTACTGATGCACCTTCCAGGAGTAAGAATAGTAAATTGATACCCCTACACTATCCAACACTTTCCCTACTGATGCACCTTCCTGGAGTTAGAATTGTAAATTGATACCCCTACACTATCCAACACTTTCCCTACTGATGCACCTTCCTGGAGTTAGAATACTAAATTGATACCCCTACACTATCCAACACTTTCCCTACTGCTGCACCTTCCTGGAGTTAGAATAGTAAATTGATACCCCTACACTATCCAACACTTTCCCTACTGATGCACCTTCCTGGAGTTAGAATAGTACATTGATACCCCTACACTATCCAACACTTTCCCTACTGATGCACCTTCCTGGAGTTAGAATAGTAAATTGATACCCCTACACTATCCAACACTTTCCCTACTGATGCACCTTCCTGGAGTTAGAATAGTAAATTGATACCCCTACACTATCCAACACTTTCCCTACTGATGCACCTTTCTGGAGTTAGAATAGTAAATTGATACCCCTACACTATCCAACACTTTCCCTACTGCTGCACCTTCCTGGAGTTAGAATACTAAATTGATACCCCTACACTATCCAACACTTTCCCTACTGATGCACCTTCCTGGAGTTAGAATAGTAAATTGATACCCCTACACTATCCAACACTTTCCCTACTGATGCACCTTCCTGGAGTTAGAATAGTAAATTGATACCCCTACACTATCCAACACTTTCCCTACTGATGCACCTTCCTGGAGTTAGAATAGTAAATTGATACCCCTACACTATCCAACACTTTCCCTACTGATGCACCTTTCTGGAGTTAGAATAGTAAAATGATACCCCTACACTATCCAACACTTTCCCTACTGATGCACCTTCCTGGAGTTAGAATAGTAAATTGATACCCCTACACTATCCAACACTTTCCCTACTGCTGCACCTTCCTGGATTTTGAATAGTAAATTGTTACCTCTACAGCATGGTACATTTTAAAATCTGCTGCACCTTACAATGTTGGTTGAAATTACCTTTTTCTTTCGAAATTGCTTTTCTTGCTGACTCTTGTTCAGTGGTATTGGTGTGTAGGCTTGTGTAGACACTTACAAGGTGATTTGTTGTGGAATCGATAAATAAATGTCTGGAAAAGTGAAAAAAGAAAAAAATTTGGAAACAGAACGATGTTGAGAAATGTGTTTTTTAAAATTTTTCATCAAAAATTGCACATGTGATATAAGTTGCAGCACATAACAATTTCCGTAATGCTAAACCATCCTTTAGACATGAAATATAATTCTGAAATGTGGAAATGTAATCATAATTGCATTGATTTTTTATGGAAAACTTTAGGAATGTAATAGTTAGTCTAATATTTTGAAGGTTAAGAATCCGTGCTGTAAATAAATACCTTTTTTTGTAGAACTCGCTTTTCTGGATGAGGTGGCTGAAGATGATTTCCTTTGTTGGCTCAATATTTTAGTTGTGAATTAAAATTGTTTTCTTTGGGAAAAAAAAAAGAGGAAAAAAAAATAATTAACGGTGGTTACAAATGTTGAAACTGAGTATCTTTAAAATTATACTGACAAAAAATATAACTAGTACTACATGACACTGTTCTAATCAATGCACCTTACTGCAGTAGAAATAGAGATATGTACCCCTACACTACACAGAAATATCCCTAATGTTGCTCCTTCCTAGAGTAGAAATAGTATATTGTTTCTCTAAAATATCCATTACTTTTCAAATTAGGTACGTGAGAGGAGGAATAATTGCAAAAGGAAGGATTAATAATGTATAGTATTAAAAAAATGGAAAAGGTAACCTACCTTTTCCAGTTGTTTTTTTGTTATCGTGCCTTTAACCTGATGCTTGTAGGAGGTTAAAAATTTTTGGGTGAAAAGATGTTCACTGGTGGAAAAAAAAAAAGATAAATAATTGTTCCTTTGTCAACGTTGGTTAGAAAAAAAAAAAAATATATAAAAAACATTTGTAATATGAAAAAGGAGTATGAGGAACAATTGGTGAGAGTAAACATACTACACATTTGATGCATTTTTCAACTAAAACATAACAGGTAATTTCGAAACTATTACTAAATTAGTAAAATGCTGAACATTCATGGACTTAGAATACAAATATTTGCCCTAGTAATATGAAACGCTTTTGCAGATGTGGTAACTAACTGAAGTCTTATTAGAAATTGTTACTCCAGCATCATGGTTATTTTTCGTTTATAATGTGGTGAGATTGAGTAATAAAAAAAAACACCTTTGCCATACATGACTTTAGGAAATTTTAAAAAATAAATTTTACAAGTAAAACCATTACACATAAATAACATTTACCTGAACAATTGAGTTTGTCAGTCGTTAACGTGGTGGGGATGCCAAAATAGGTGCAGCTATTGGGGAATGTCAAAATCTTCAGATTTTCTGGTTGTGGAAAATAAAATACTTGTTTTGATTTTGTGTTTAATTTTATTGATAATATATTGGAAACAGTACATTTGTAAAGTTTTTATTATTAATTAAAATTATATTTTTTGTGTGTTATGAAAATATATTTTTCTAAAAACTAACGTTTAGAAATATATTAATAACTTACTAGTAGTTGTTCTGTTGTTATGCTTTCACGAGTGAATTCCGTGCTCTCTCTGAGGAGGTCGCAGTGCAGGTGACAGAGGGTCAGCTTATTACGTCTGCTCTCTCTGCTAGTTGATAATCAACTGAGTGCAAAATGGTGTCTCCCTTGTATTTATAAGTTTTACTCTGTGTCACTATTAATTTTTTAAAAAACTGCGTTCGATGTGTTTTTTTTAATGCTTTGTTTTACTGTGGAAAATGATAATTTAAAAATGCTTTTTAACAAATATTGTTTTCATTCATTTGCTCCGTTTTGGCATCCATTTTGGAACATGTCTTTTGGTATTGTTTACATAGAAACTGTGGTAGGACAAGTTTTACAAGTGAGATGGTTAAAATGGCGCCTATGTGTATGTGTGTTATGTTTTACTTGGTTTACTTACTTTGCGATCTAATCATGTAAAAAATGTGTTTGTTCTGTTATTTATTTTTTCGTTATTTTTTAAAAACTTAGTAATGTGTGAAAACGGATTTTTATGGGGAATTTTGAGTATTAATTTTAATACTCGAGTATTAATTTTAATACCCGAGTATTAATTTGGTAATGCGTTTCAGTCGATTTACGTACAGTTCTTCTCCACGTTTTAATACACTTCCCCACCCTAAAACCCCTAATTTCCCTGCATCCCGTGCCAGATTTTATTGTACTTTTAATAAAAAAATAAAAAAAAATCGCGTTGTAATGGTATGCGTTGTAATATACTTCGTTGTAACAGCTCTTTTCAGTATTTAAATAGGTTTGGCGGTGTAAGAGAATTCGTTGTAAAGTAATGCGTTGTAGTAGTACTAGCGTTGTAAAAAATGCGTTGTAAAGGTATGCGTTGTAATAGCATGCGTTGTAACGTCATACATCCACAATGTCCGTGGATCGCAGGCAGTTCAATCTTCACAAAGCCCATAGGGCAGTCAATGATTCTCAGCTGGATGGGGGACACAGTGGGATGCGTGTCCCCTACCTTGCCTGCACAGTCAAATGGCATCGTCTTCCACACTGGTGAGGGCATCAGGGGGGGGGGAAGCAACAGGCACCGCAGGGACATCAGGGCAAAGGGGCGGCGTTGTGGGTGCAGGGATGGAGGACTCCACCACAGGGGGTGGGTCAGTGCCAAAGGCGGAGGCCAGGATGGCACTACACACCTTTGCAAGGTCCTCCAGGGAGTCCCCTGCACCCGAAGGGACCTCAGGCCCCAAGGAGGGGGGGGGGTCAGAGGGATGGGTCGCAGCGCCACCGGGGGAGGGTGGAGACAGGGGGGGAGACTCAACCACCCTGACCGGGGACCTCCTTGACCGCTTGCGTGGTGGTGTAACTGTGGGGCTCAGGGACAGAGCGGCCATGAAGGAGTCCTTGGGGGAGATGTGGCCAGGAGAGCTGAGGGGAGGGGATTTGGAGGGAGTGGACTGGGTGGAATGTGGACTCCCACTATGGCTGCGTGTCACACGTTTGCCCCCCGACCCAGTGGGTGTGCCTACCTCACCCTGTGTGTGCGTGTCAGGAGGAGTGCGGTGGACCTTCCCTGCTGGTGTGGTGCCCGTGTCCGTTGATGTGGGTGCATGCCGACGTCTGGGTGTACGTGGGACAGGCATGGGAGTGGGAAGTGTGGATGGGGCAGGGGTAGGTGGGGGGAGGTCGCGCTGCAGGAGACCCACTGCTGCAGTCAGTGTGGAGTCTATGGACCTCAGCAAGTTGCGTTGGTCAGCCTGCGATGAATGAATGCCCTCCAAGAAAGCCTCGATGTTGGTGAGGGTTTTGCCGTGGGCATGGAGGACATTAAGGATCGCAGCCTGACCAACCTGCAGTTGCCGCTGGATGTCCACAGACTCTGCATTGGCGGCAGCAGTGGAGACAGGGGCAGGGGGTGCGGTGCCTGGCAGGAAGGAGACATGCTGTGACCGGGCACGCTGGGAAGGGACACGAGCAAGTGGGAGGCGGCTGATGGAAACTGAGGGGGCGGTGCGAGGTGTTGTTCCGCTGTCAGCTGCTGGTGCAGCCTCCGCCCACTCGGAGACATCCTCCTCGGACCTGTCAGCTTCGTAGTCTGATGTGCCAGTCGACAGGTCCTCGGCCACACTCTCCTCCGCCTCTGTCCCACTCGATGTGCCAGACCCGATGTCACGGCTGGCACTGGTGCTCGGTCCCTCCGCCTAGTCTGTGTCCATGTCTCCCTCTGTGTCCCCCGACGATGCTGTGGGCAGGGTGGAGAGACAGAAATTAATCAGACACCTGTACACATCTGTCACATGAGTCCAATCTACATAGGTAACATTGCATAGCCTGAAAAGGAAGATCCCTAACATCTACTAAACAAGGTACCGATGTAGGGCATGAAACACACAGTTGGTTGAGCCACCATGCCACTGAAATACCATGGAGAGCATGAGACAATAGCTAAACACAGGAAACGGAGTCTGACATAGCACCCAGGCCCTGGGGACAATCCAGCACTGCATCTGCACCACACAGCGTTGGCGAAAATACCGATGACCATGGACCATATCCATGAACTTGAGACACATGCTGCATAGGTAATGCTGAAAACATGCCCAACATGACTCGGTCACTGCACATTGCGTGTGTGTCCAGACACATCACACACTGCCCAGACCCAGCAAGTAGAAATCAGGATTTGACACATAGGCATTGCCCGCCCCAACAAGACCCTACACGAGGCAAATTGTTGAGACACAGGTGGCACCAACATCTCATAGTCTGGGTGATACACACAGGGGCAGGCAAAAAGCAAGATTGGACGCCAAACAGCCAAGGTGCGCCTGTACAAATAATGAGGTACCAGTGCCCATCCTCAGATGAGTATAACAAGACACACAGGCACTGGCAACTGTGAGTATGAAGAAGGACAATCAGGTCAGGCTGCACAGTGGACACCTGTACAAAATAGCACGTCTATATACATGGTGACAGGGGACAATGGCACAGAGCACAACCTACGCTGTAGACACTGAGATTGGCCACGTTTATGATGACACATACACCACTGAGGAAAAGGTGCCCCAGGGGACAGTAGTGGGCACGCAACTACATGCTACTGAATGGTAATGACTGCAACACACGTCACCATCCCTGCACTATGTGTATCGCACACTCATGCACATCATGTCACAGGCCACTACATAGGACATGCGCGCTGTAAGGCATGACACATGAGAGACCAACTCCCATGTCTGAAGTCAGCATCAGTGCCAACTGACATGGAACCCACATGCAGTGAACTTGACAGTGCACAGGCAAGGTCCCACAACCTGTTACACACCACCCCCACACATGATGCTACAGTCATTGTTCTCGTGGACAAAGCGCCAGCCTACATTACCTTGTGAAGGAGTGACTACACACAGACCAGGGAACACATTGCAAGGAGGGGAAGGGTGGCAGGGGCACAGCGCTATACTGGGGCAAACAGGATCTGCACAGCACCTTTAAACCCTGCCAGTGAATTCATGCTACTGTGCCCTTACAAATGCCGGTGACACACAACAAACACACATGAACCTACCCCCTTCCGGCTGCTGCATCGCCTGTAAGCGCCTCTCCAGGTCTGGAAAGACCACCGGCAGCACACGCCTGTGGAGGTGGCTCAGACGGCGGCGGCCGCGGTTCTTGTGGCTCTCAGGTGAGTCCCCCAGCAGGAGCCGTGCAATCCTCCGCGTCCAGCACCGGATATCCTGCCAGCGTTTCCTCACCTGGGGCAGGCTCCGCCTCCGACCATCCACACCCCTCACGGCACTGACGGCGGTCAGCCAGATCTGCTCCTTGGCAGTGGCGCCTACCTGTGAGGAGGAACAAGTGACACCACATCAATACACCAGCCACATGTCACAGAGAGACATATGGGTACAAATTAGCTGGTTACAACAAGGCATGTCATGCAGCCAACGCATTGCACCTTTGTCATAGGGACATCATCCCCTGGTGAGGGAAAAAGCAGTACGTGCCACAGTGGGTAAACAGGTGGAATGATGGCAATGTCACAATCAATGATCAAGGCTCACACTGTGCATCACACCCACCCCTCCTGTCTCAGGGCACTGCTGTGAGTGATAGGCCCCCACCCCTCCTGTCTCAGGGCACTGCTGTGAGTGATAGGCCCCCACCCCTCCTGTCTCAGGGCACTGCTGGGAGGACTCTGCACACACCCCTCCTGGCTCAGGGCACTGCTGTGAGTGATAGGCCCCCACCCCTCCTGTCTCAGGGCACTGCTGGGAGACATCAGGCACCCCCCCCCTGGGACCCCCCCGACAGTACATGGCATGTGTGTTACACCTGGACACAATGGCAGAAGTCACAGTCACAACATAGGGACAGTCTGTGGCAGTGGCCTATGCACTCACCTGATACCCTGGTCGCCCATACAGCATGGAGTACTGTGGGAGGATCACATCCAGCAGAGCCATGTTCTCCTCCAGGGTGAATGGCTGTGTCCTCTCCACAGCCCTTGACATGGTTCCAGGGAATCAGTAGCAGCAGCTTGGTCGACAAATGCAAAGATGTGCAGGCAAGTACTCCCTCATGGGACCTGGCTGCCTTATATGTGCCCTTCTGCCCAGTCTCATGCACAGGAGTACAGAGTGATTGGTCACTCACATTTGCATCCTATGTTTCCACCAATCCCTTCAAACCTAGCAGTCTGTGGGTTCTCTATCGGTTTCATTCTCCTGCATGATGTCAGCCCCACAAACACATTGCAACAAAGTAGAAGAATTCCAACTGACTTCTGCTGTGCACCTTCCAGAACAATTTCGAAATTTGAACTTGGTCTCCATGACAACCAGCATGCATGTAGGCCTTAATACTTGTCCCCTATGTAATTTGGAGCATCACACACAGGTACGGTGCGTTTCGGGGCCCTAGGGCACCCCAAATGCATGGCAACGGCCCGTACATGCATGCCTACGTTCACTATCACTATGGGTCTGCACGCGTATGCGTACTCGTAGTGGTACGGGCCGTACACTCGCATGTACGCTCACTATCACTACGAGTACGCATACGCGTGCAGACCCATAGTGATAGTGAGCGTAGATGCGTGTGTACGGTCCGTACCACTATGGGTACGCATACGCGTGCAGACCCATAGTGATAGTGAGCGTAGATGTGTGTGCACGGTCCGTACCACTACGGGTACGCATACGCGTGCAGACCCATAGTGATAGGGCCGTACACACGCATCTACGCTCACTATCACTATGGGTCTGCACGCGTATGCGTACTCGTAGTGGTACGGACCGTACACACGCATGTACGCTCGCTATCACTATGGGTCTGCACGCGTATGCGTACTCGTAGTGATAGTGAGCGTACATGCGAGTGTACGGTCCGTACCACTACGGGTACGCATACGCGTGCAGACCCATAGTGATAGTGAGCGTAGATGCGTGTGTACGGTCCGTACCACTACGGGTACGCATACGCGTGCAGACCCATAGTGATAGTGAGCGTAGATGCGTGTGTACGGTCCTTAGCACTACGGGTACGCATACGCGTGCAGACCCATAGTGATAGTGAGCGTACATGCGTGTGTACGGTCCGTAGCACTACGGGTACGCATACGCGTGCAGACCCATAGTGATAGTGAGCGTACATGCGTGTGTACGGCCCTATCACTATGGGTCTGCACGCGTATGCGTACTCGTAGTGCTACGGACCGTACAAATGCCTGTACGCTCGCCATCACGATGGGTACACATACGGCAGCACTCCCACAGTGATTTGGGAACATACACAGGCCCTCTCAGCAGCAGTACGGCGGTTTTTACACATCACTGTGGTGATAGGCGACACACAGGTAGGAATAGGGCGGACATACTTGTCCATGGATGGACATACTTGTCCAGGAATGGACATCAAGGTATCGTCTGTGCATTACTACATGTGTGGGGCACAGGTGTCACAGGCTGTGATGTGGAACATGCCTCCTGAGTGGAGAAGGCACCAGATGTATGATGAGATGTGTACAGGTGTACTGTGTGAGGGTGCAATGTGTGCCAGGCATGCCCTTGACTCCTTTGACATGTGTGCATGTGGGACTGCGCACTTGGGGTGAGCGTCACTGGCATGGCACGGACACCAACACACAGAAGTGTCCCATGATGCCCGGTACAGGGGTCATGACACATGACTTGTCACTACCCACAGTGCACAATGTGACTATGTCATATATGTGTCCGGGATTTACATCAGGTTGATGTTGTAGCACCCTCAAAAGCTGCAGCCGTTGCAGCAACCAACATGTGGCTGTGTGTAGATTGTCATTGCACACTGTTCCGCACACCATGCCACATGTGTTATCGGATGTGAGGTGCACATGTATGCATGGGACACGGAGTAGCGTGACAAGGCCATGTCAGCATCCTCACAAGGAATGTGTGGTGAGTCATGACATGTGCACCTTCATGGCAAGGTGTGTGGGCTGGACTAGTGTAATGTCATGTGACCTGTGGCTCCAGTGTTCCGCTACCAGTCTCTGCAATCGGCATCCCACTTCTGCTGATGTGTGGGTGTATGTCACTCCTGTCTTGCGTCGGGCTGTTCACTTGCACTGGGACACAGCTATTTCCATGGCGTGGCATGGGGAGGTTCTCAATCACCGTGTGTAGCTGGGTCTTTGAAGGAGTGTCACCTTGCATCCATACGTGTCCTGGGCATGTAGCACATACCTGACTCCCTATGTAGCATGTGTGTATTGCCAGATTTACATGTGCTCAGTAGACATGAGTTGTTCTCGTAGTGCACTCACTCTTCCTTGTCACTTCCAAATTACTGCAGAGCGCCGCCTCTTGCCCGAAGAATTCCAGACTTGGCTGCCATGCAGGAGAATGACAGGATCCGGCTCTACCGCTTCACCCAACCGTTGATTCTGGAGCTGACGGCGAGACTGGCACCACACCTGCAACCGCAGCACAGGTATCCTACGGCACTGACACCCCAGCTGAAGGTAATGGCTGCCCTACATTTTCTTGCCACGGGTACCTTCCAAAATACCATAGCTCATGTTGGTGGCATGTCCCAGAGCATGTTCAGCGGTGTGCTGCATGATTTCTTGGAGGCCATGTTGATTCACCTGGATGACTTCATCAAGTTCCCAACCCCTGAACAGATGACTGAGGTCAAGCGTGGATTCTATGCCCTGGGAGGGATGCCCCATGTCATTGGGTCCATAGATGGGACACATGTAGGTTTGGTACCACCACACGCACGGGAGGTGGCGTACCGCAATCGGAAGCACTACCACTCCATCAATGCCCTTGTGGTGTGTCTGTCCAATATGGTGATATCACATGTCTGTGCTCGTTTCACAGGATCAGCACACGATGCCTACATCATGAGGCGTAGCGGGATGCCTGATATGATGATGCAGCTGCGCAACGAACGGGCATGTGTTGTTGGTGGGTACAGTCTGTCTGTCCTGTATTCTGTATAGCCGACCAGCACGACCGCTTCACCAGTTCTAACGATGTCCATGTGCTTCCCATGTAGGGGACGCTGGCTATCCCAACATGCCTTGGCTGCTGACACCTCTCCGCAACCCCATCACGCCGGCCCAGCTCCGCTATAACACCGCCCATGGCCGGACAAGGCGAGTGATAGAGAGGACGTTTGGCATGCTGAAGAGCCGATTCCGGTGCCTCCACAAGACCGGCGGTGCACTCCCTTATGCCCCGGCGAAGGTCTGCAAGATCTTCATGGTCTGCTGCATGCTGCACAACATGGCAGTTGAAAGAGCTGTGCCACTCATCCTGAATCAACATGACGAGGACCATCCACCCGTGGAGGACGAAGGGCTTGGCAATGGGGCTAGTGCTGTGGAGGATGTGGAGCCGCAAGAGGACATCCGGACTCGGCTCATACGCGACTTCTTTGCTTAGTGGTGAGTACCAGTGTCTGAGTGTGCACGCATTGGTCCCCGTGTGGCATGCGTTGTGATGTGTGTCTCCACCTGCATGTATGGCACGTGGGTCAGAGGTGTGTGTGGGTGTGTCACTGGAGTGATGGTGGCAGTGATGGTAGTATTTCCCCAGTCATAATTGTGACCTAGCATGTTGTCATCCATACATGTGTCGAGTAAATGCACATGCAAGTGGCTGTGCTTTTTGTGGCTGACTTCTTGTGTGTCTCTCTTCCCCAGGTACCTGCGCATGCCGTTTGCTGGTTGCATTGTTGTGGCACTGCTATTCCTCATGGACATGACATCGTGGGCTGACTCAGCGTTACAGGCACGGACACGTTTGGAAGTCTCCATGGGGTAAGGGATGCATCTGGGGTGTATTGGGTGTGGCAGTTGTTCACGATGTGTGCACACTGCCCCGGTCGGGGTTTGGTTCCTCTGCAGACATGTGGCATCCCCATGGGACACGACATGCAGCTGGGTACACCTGAATAGATGGGCTGCCTGGTTGTCAGTCATCAGTGATGGGATAGTGGATTGTGATGATGGCATCAATGTGTGTGACACTGCCCTCGGACACATACGGTTAACATTGTCTTGACATGGCGTGGGACTTCCACATCAGCGGATCTATGGTGTATGTCAGGCTCTTCGTGTGCAGCTGTGGGTATTTAGCTGTTAGCCGACACTTGTGTGCCAGTTCCATGGCTATCACGCATTTGTGCTGCAGAAGGGGGGTGCCAGTGTTGGACCCACATGTTACTCCACATGATGTGTTCATGTGTACTTCAAGTTGCCTCTGCAATCCCAAAAACATGACTAATAAAGGTGTCCCTATGCCTCCAAGGTGCCTCTTCTCAGTCAATGCTGGTGTGTTGGCACGGTGCATCCTGCATGTCTGGCATGGTATTCCCTGATTGTGGCTATGTGTCAATGTGTCGAGTGGCAAGATGCAAGCTGTGTGTGTGTGCTGAGACTGTGTATTGGGCATGATGTCCATGACTGTGTGGGTATTGTGACATGTGCCATCCCCATGCATCCAACGTTGTCCATGACCCCATTCTCTGCATCCACCGGACTCAAGCTTGCAGGACATGGTTCTGCCACCTGTCTACACATACCTGGGTGCCCCCCAGGACACTGGCCAGGATCCCTGACCTCTGCGCATGACTGTTGCTGTACTCAATGTGTCTGTCAGCACCGTTGTTCGGCCACCCCCTCAGCTGGTTCTGCCCATCACGGGTGTGTATGGTGCTCCATGTCTGTCTTGCCTAATAAACTGTGACCCATGTGTCCTGTGCCAGACTCAGGCCCCAGGGTGTGGATGGTTGAAGTGAACAGATGACTCAGGCATGTTTAGACTGTACAAGACACATGTTAGGTAATAATGCTACCAGCAGGCATCTACTCTTAATAGTGTGATTTATTATTGGGGGGGGGGGGGGACAAAGTGAGGGGCTTTCCGGGATTAGGGAATCCAAAGTTCAGTAGGGGAGTTGGTGTCCTTGCCATTGGAAATCCTCAGAGTCCATGCCACAGACTTTGTCAACATTGGTCAGCCAGTGACCAGCAGGGCCATGTGGCAGAGAATGTCTCTTGATGCTGTGATGCTGTTGCTCCAGTGGGCCAGGTGCCAGGCCAGGTGTCCTGGGAGATGGTGATGTAGCAGCCACCCTCACGGTCCTTTCCGTGGACGACCCGGCTTCCTGCGGGGAACCTCAGCAGCAGGCCGTGACGACGTCTAGGATGCTCCGTCGGATGTTTCCTCCTCCTCCTCCTGATCCCTCCCTGTGGGTGGTGATGTTCTCCGCCTTCTGGCACAGGGAGGGTCGGCCATGGTGTCGGCCATCCGACGGAGTGTAGCGTGAATCCCCTGGAACGCCGTCACTTGCTCAGCCTGTCTGTCCTCCATCCTCCGTTGGTGTACCAGTAGACAGGCTATTAGCTCCGCATGTTGCTGGGCCTGCTGGACCTTGATCCCCTCGAGGACGGACACAACCTGGGCCATGCCCGTGGTGTCCTGCCGGTATGAGTCCAGGATGTTACGGACATGGGAAAATACCGGATCCCCAGCCAACTGGTCAGGCTCGCGCCTCCGCCGTCCTCCACTCCCACCACCCCTGCCCACTTGCGTCTGGCCTGCACTTGTGGGCACATCGGGTCTCCGGGACCCCTGAGGGGTGGCATTGGCGTTGTCGCCTGCCTCCTCCTGGGTGCCCGGGACACCGTGTCCCTCCTGGCGAGCCTGGCTGCATTGTGGTTTTGGGGCAGGGATCCTGGGTGTCTCCTGGGATGTGGCAGGAGTGGGGGTGGTGGTTGGCACGGTTGTACCTGACGCAGGTGCTGCAGGTGGTTGGACACCAGAGGGGCCAGGTCGGTCGGGGTCGTCCGCAGAGTGGTGAGAGTGGTCGCTGCCGGTGGGATCGGTCTCCTGCAGATCCGGGTCCTGTGAGTGTTCCCCCCCAGTGTTGGGGGGTGCAGCACGACGTTGACCTGTGTGTGAGAGAGACAATGTTAATTTTGGTCCATGCAACATCCATGTTTCATCCGTTTCAAAGTTGGCACATTTCCTCTTGGAATTAGGATCTGTCTTGCATTCCACTCACAGTGCACTTGTGCATGGGTGTGTCCCTTGGGCACCAATTTGGCCCCTTTAACTATGTGTGGCACAGTCTTACTTGCTGCGTCAAGTGTGACTGCAGTCAGCAGTGGAGTGTGCAGGTGTGGCGAGCCATGCATTTGCGCCTTCCTTGTAGCACTGTACATGTGCACATGGAGTGGATCCACACACTTATATGATGCAGGTAGCTGTCCTTGTGCTCGTGTACAGGTTGTGACATGGCCCTGCGTTTTGCCATGATGAAGAGGGGGGGTTCTGGCACTGGCCACCCTTGTCTACATGCACGCAGTCCACCTGCTGACGAGCAGACATTCCCACACACCAAAGGACTGATTTGCTCTCCCTGTGTCTCCCTCCTTCTCTGTCCCCCTCTCCCTCCCTCTCTGTCCCCCTCTCCCTCCCTCTCTGTCCCCCTCTCCCTCCCTCTCTGTCCCCCTCTCCCTCCCTCTGTGTGTCAGCCTCCTCCCTCTGTCCGTCTTCCTGTGTCTCCCTCCCTCTCTGTCCCCCTCTCCCTCCCTCTCTGTCCCCCTCTCCCTCCCTCTGTGTGTCAGCCTCCTCCCTCTGTCCGTCTTCCTGTGTCTCCCTCCCTCTCTGTCCCCCTCTCCCTCCCTCTCTGTCCCCCTCTCCCTCCCTCTGTGTGTCAGCCTCCTCCCTCTGTCCGTCTTCCTGTGTCTCCCTCCCTCTCTGTCCCCCTCTCCCTCCCTCTCTGTCCCCCTCTCCCTCCCTCTGTGTGTCAGCCTCC
The DNA here is from genome assembly GCF_964204655.1 of Triturus cristatus. NCBI lineage: Eukaryota > Metazoa > Chordata > Amphibia > Caudata > Salamandridae > Triturus > Triturus cristatus. The sequence continues at coordinate 969,303,062 of NC_140580.1, forward strand.
TCCCTCTGTCCGTCTTCCTGTGTCTCCCTCCCTCTCTGTCCCCCTCTCCCTCCCTCTCTGTCCCCCTCTCCCTCCCTCTGTGTGTCAGCCTCCTCCCTCTGTCCGTCTTCCTGTGTCTCCCTCCCTCTCTGTCCCCCTCTCCCTCCCTCTCTGTCCCCCTCTCCCTCCCTCTGTGTGTCAGCCTCCTCCCTCCCTCCGTGTGTCAGCCTCCTCCCTCTGTCCGTCTCCCTCCCTCTCAGTCCCCCTCTCCCTCCCTCTGTGTCCCCCTCTCCCTCCCTCCGTGTGTCACCCTCTGTCACCTTGGCCCAGCTTCCTGGGCACACACTGTTAGCAGATCTTTGAGTGGCCCTTGGCCTGTTGATGTGAGTTTGTTTCTGATCTCCAGGCACCCATTTTGTCTGCTGTGTGTCTGTGCGCTGCTGCTGTGGTGGTGTGTGCTGCCACTCTTTCACAATGTTGGCTGTTCATTAGCTGCTGTCATGTGCAAAACAGTGCCTTCACCCCCATGTGTTGATGCAAGGCGTCCGCCATTTGCTGGCAAGTCATTCCTGTGTTGGGACACACTGTTTGTCTGGCTGTGACCTAGGCCATATGGGCAGAGGGCATTGTTGTCTGCTTTGGAGTCGCACTATGTGATTTTTGGTGCCCAGCCTCCCGCCATCCGGGTTACCGTGTCATGTGTTGTTGTCTTCTGTGGCCTGTGACTTGACATTGTCCAGCTGGGTGCATGGGGCATGGTGGCAGCAGTGGCATGTGCCTGCTCATGGAGTGTGGTTGAGTCATGCGATGGCTTGTGGTGGTTGCGTGCCTGTTAGTAATTTTGGTTGTGGTTGCAGTTCCCCCCATGTGAGGTGCATTGTTTGTGGACTCACCCGGGTCTCGGAGTCCTTCTAATCCTTCAACTGCCTCCACCGGCAGTATGGCCATCACCCTCTCCTCCCAGGGATGGTACTGTACGGCTCTGCGGGAGGGCCCTCCTCCGGTGGCGTTGGCCTGGTCGTGTTCCTCCTGCCTCTTGGCTCTGACCCTCCTCCGCAGATCGTACCACCTGTTCTGGCAATCCTGCTTGGTCCTCCTGGTGTCCGCAACGGCATTCACAGCATCGACGATGGTCTGCCACATGGCTGTTTTGGCTGCCTGGCTGGTGCTTCTGACCAATGTTCCAAAGATCTGTGGCTCGACTCTGAGGATTTGATCAACAAGGACCTCCAACTCTCGGTGACTGAACTTTGGATTCTTGGTAGTGGGCATGGTGAGGGGTGTGGGTGGGGATGGTGTGGGTGTGGGGGGTGTGTGGATGTTGGGGGGGGGTGTGGATGGTTGTGTGTGTGTGTGAATGTGATGAGAGGGTGTTTGTGAGGGTGGTCGTGTGAAGGTGTGCAAGTGTAAGGTGTGGTGTAGCTTGTAGTCTGGTTCTGTGGTGTCTGGCAGCAGTGAGTCTGTTGCAAAGGCTCATGGTTTGTGTGTGTGGGCCCTTTTTATTGGTCCATGGGTGGGTGTGGCAGTGTTTGAAGTTTGGGTGGGTGTGTTATAAGGAGTGGTGGTGTATTGGGCCTCTGTTTGTTTTTGGCAGTTGCAGGTCAGTGATTGTGTTATTTTAGTGGTTGTTGGCCATGTTTAGTGGCTTTGTGCCTTTCGAATGGTGTATTCTTGTGTTGTTTTGTTTTGTCCTGGTTGTGTACGTGCGTTTTGAGCGTGTGTACGGTGTGTACATGGGCCATTTGGTTGTACGATGATGTCCTTGTGTGTGGCTTTGTACGACTCGTACATGCGGTTGTGATGTTGGGGCATGGGGTGCGCTCCGTACTTAGGAGGTTGTGTTGGGGGTGCGCCAGGAACTACTGGGGTGTACATGGACGGTGGTACGACACGTACAGGGGTGGGGGGGTGTACATTGACGGTGGTACGACACGTACTGGGGTGGGGGTACGACTGGAACGTACTGGGGTGTAGGTACACGGGGGGTATGACACGTACTGGGGTGGGGGTGGGGCTCGAACGTACTGGGGTGTAGGTTCACGGTGGTACGACACGTACTGGGGTGGGGGTACGACTGGAACGTACTGGGGTGTACATAGACGGTGGTACGACACGTACAGGGGTGGGGGGGTGTACATTGACGGTGGTACGACACGTACAGGGGTGGGGGGGTGTACATTGACGGTGGTACGACACGTACTGGGGTGGGGGTAGGACTCGAACGTACTGGGGTGTAGGTTCACGGTGGTACGACACGTCCAGGGGTGGGGGTACGACTGGAACGTACTGGGGTGTAGGTACACGGGGGGTATGACACGTACTGGGGTGGGGGTGGGGCTCGAACGTACTGGGGTGTAGGTTCACGGTGGTACGACACGTACTGGGGTGGGGGTACGACTGGAACGTACTGGGGTGTAGGTAGACGGGGCTATGACACGTACTGGGGTGGGGGTGTGGCTCGAACGTACTGGGGTGTAGGTACAGGGGGGTACGACACGTACTGGGGTGGGGGTACGACTGGAACGTACTGGGGTGTAGGTAGACGGGGCTATGACACGTACTGGGGTGGGGGTGGGGCTCGAACGTACTGGGGTGTAGGTACACGGGGGGTACGACATGTACTGGGGTGGGGGTACGACTGGAACGTACTGGGGTGTAGGTAGACGGGGCTATGACACGTACTGGGGTGGGGGTACGACTGGAACGTACTGGGGTGTAGGTAGACGGGGCTATGACACGTACTGGGGTGGGGGTGGGGCTCGAACGTACTGGGGTGTAGGTTCACGGTGGTACGACACGTACTGGGGTGGGGGTACGACTGGAACGTACTGGGGTGTACATAGACGGTGGTACGACACGTACAGGGGTGGGGGTACGACTGGAACGTACTGGGGTGTACATAGACGGTGGTACGACACGTACAGGGGTGGGGGGGTGTACATTGACGGTGGTACGACACGTACAGGGGTGGGGGGGTGTACATTGACGGTGGTACGACACGTACTGGGGTGGGGGTAGGACTCGAACGTACTGGGGTGTAGGTACACGGGGGGTATGACACGTACTGGGGTGGGGGTACGACTGGAACGTACTGGGGTGTAGGTACACGGGGGGTATGACACGTACTGGGGTGGGGGTACGACTGGAACGTACTGGGGTGTAGGTAGACGGGGCTATGACACGTACTGGGGTGGGGGTGTGGCTCGAACGTACTGGGGTGTAGGTACATGGGGGTATGACACGTACTGGGGTGGGGGTACGACTGGAACGTACTGGGGTGTAGGTAGACGGGGCTATGACACGTACTGGGGTGGGGGTGTGGCTCGAACGTACTGGGGTGTAGGTACACGGGGGGTACGACACGTACTGGGGTGGGGGTACGACTGGAACGTACTGGGGTGTAGGTAGACGGGGCTATGACACGTACTGGGGTGGGGGTGGGGCTCGAACGTACTGGGGTGTAGGTACACGGGGGGTACGACACGTACTGGGGTGGGGGTACGACTGGAACGTACTGGGGTGTAGGTAGATGGGGCTATGACACGTACTGGGGTGGGGGTACGACTGGAACGTACTGGGGTGTAGGTACACGGGGGTATGACACGTACTGGGGTGGGGGTACGACTGGAATGTACTGGGGTGTACATAGACGGTGGTACGACACGTACAGGGGTGGGGGGGTGTACATTGACGGTGGTACGACACGTACTGGGGTGGGGGTACGACTGGAACGTACTGGGGTGTACCTAGACGGGTGGGGGTATACATATACGGGGGGTACGTGTCGGACGTACGGGTGCTGGGGGGAGTGTTGGGCGCGTATGCGGGCACATGTCTCCATGGTTGCTATAGGTGTTCGGTGCGGACGGTGTTTTTTCCATACGGTTGTACGCTCGGACGCACGGGATGGATCGTGATTCCTCGGTCGGACTTGGATTTTCACGTTTGTAAGGTAAATCGTCCGAGGACGTGTCGGACACATTTTCCGACCCGAGGACGTGTGGGGAATGATTCCCAGTGCGGTTCGTATGGACTTTTTACCATGCGAATCGTGATTGCCAGTTCGTACGGCACTTGTACGATTCGTACGGTAAAAAGACCCGATACGAGTCGCACGGGGGAATTTTTTGCCGGATCGTGATCGCCACCATAGTCTCATGGCTGGAGGTCGCCTGGAGATCTTCAGAGCCATCCGAGTCTGCGCAGTAGGCATCACGCTCAAATGACGGTGGCCACTTATGAACTCCATTTTGAATACTGCGGCCTAGTAGGCCCGAATGCCAACTTAAGCAAAGATAAACAAAAAAATAATTAATATACGGAAATGAAGATTCTAATGTTTAAACCCACACTAATCCCAATATATATTAGTATTTTCCTAGCTCATAGCAACATTTAAAGCAATGATACTCACCTTTCCGCAATACCAGGAGCACAAACCATCACAAAAGCAACATAAATCATGCAATTTTCTATTTCAACACATTCTATGCTTAGTTTGCGTTTCACAGTTAATCATTAGATTTAGTAGCCATGCAATTTGCATTTAGTCCCACATGTATCTTGTGTTTATCAAGGTGTAAAGTTGATTATTTCCAACACTCCAAACAATTAATACAGGTTAGGATTTAGAATGATTATGTAATTAGTATTTTCATGCAAAATAGAGAAGGTATACAAAATGTTGTTTTACCTGCTCCACCAAACACATGCTTTTCACAATAAGTAAGTCAGGTCTACTTGATTTGTCGTAACCTTTCATTAGAAACAGATCAGACGCAATAAATCTGACATAACTCTTCCCAGAGAACCAATAAGGCCTACAGCCTTTACCAGTGGCTTGGCGCTATAAACATCACAGGCCTAATGAAGTGTACATAAACTGCTAACCATTCAAATACAGTACTAAAATTATAAATATGTAAAAAATTAAGTTGGCAAAATAATATGCAACCTCTCTCAATAGGACCTCACAAGAATCATCACAGTGAATATCTTCTAATTCCAGGGGTTGTCAGAGTGGGTGACCAGCACCAAAATTCTTGCATACTATGGTCATCTGTGAGATTACATGTAACAAAATACATTAATTTTTTTGTTTGTGTTTTAGTAAGAATAGGTTTTAGCTAAGAAATTGTTGGAATTTGTATATTTAGTAGTATTAATGTATAGAAATAATTGTTTAATACTTTTGTTTAGTAACAGGATATAGGGTTTTTAGAGAATAAGGGTGGGGAGATTAAAAAAATATATATATTTTCAATTAAATGTATGTTAATAATTTTGAACCTATGAACATTGATCGTTTGGAATTTTTGAATATTTTTTGTTAAAATAATATTTTTAATAAATATAAATTTTCATAAAGATATATATTAATGGTATAAAATGAAAAAATAAAAATAAATGTATTTTTTAAAAATATATTTCAACATTTTAATAAAATAAAATGTTTAGAAATATTGTTACATACAATTGAGATTTTCTAAAGTTTTGGGAAAAATAATTTTATATTGTAGAATTTCTTTACATTTTTTAACTTAAAATTATAGTTTTATTTAAATCTTATATTTTAAATTTATAAAAATAATTAACTATTTATGTATTGTAGGATAATTTTGGAATCATAGTTTGTTTATTTAATTGTTTAAAGTTAAGGAATCTTACAAAACATTTTCAAAAATATTTTAACTATTCAAAGTAATAAAAATATAATATTTTATATTTTTTAATTTAAAATTTGTATATATAGGCTTGTAGTTTAGGGTGTTTTTTTTTTTAGATACTTTTCTTTCATTTTATAGTAAAAAAAGATGAGTATGCAGTATTAATTATTTAAGTTCTTTCATATGTATTACCTTGTTCAAAATAGTCTATGTTGAAATGGATATTGTACATTTAAGCTCTTTAGTGTCCAACACCTTTTACAAATAGCCTTATATTGGATTGGGGTTGTTAAATTTCAAACTTTTAGTGTCCCACACCTTCCCCAAATTGGTACAGATTAGAGTGGGATTGGTAAATGTCACCCCTTTATTACCCAAAACGTTCCCCAAATACGATTGGATTGCAGTGGGAATAGTAAATGTAACCCCTTAAGTGTCCAACGTCTTCCCCAAATTGGTTTAGATTAGAGTGGAAATAGTAAATGTCACACTTTTTTGTCCAACCCCATCCCCAAATTGGTATAGATTGGAGTGGAAATAGTAAATACCTCTTTAGTGTCAGACATTTTTTTTTTATGATTTATGTTGTAGTGTGATTTTTTAATTTTATAATTTTATTCTGAATTTTTTTATTTTATTTTTATTTGTATGTTGTAGAAATAATTGATGTTATTTTATTGGTATTGAAGGTGATTATAAATATAATGACAAATACTTAGTTGTATGTTTGTAAACAATAATATTAATAATTATAATGTTTTATGTAATAAAGACGTCACACATTATTCTGATTTTATTTATATTTTTAGTTTATTGATTGTATATTTTGACATTTTTTATTGTATATACTTCATCTAATAAAATATTTCGAGAAAGTTAAGTAAATAAAATGCTTCTTTTTAGTTTTTTTCTTAATAAACAAACATGAAAATTATATTTGCATAGTATTGAATTTTGTACATCTTCAACTTTTATTTTACATTGTTTAATAGTTTTTTTACATTCTAAAACATTTTCAATTTATTGATATTTTCAACATCACTTTAACATGTTTTTCAGCATATAATAAATAATTGTATATATGTTATACTGGTATTTAATTTATACTTAATAAATATTAAACTTTTTATCTCAACATATTTGTTAAATTTTTTTTATACATTTAGGGGCCGATTCTGATCCTGGACTTTTATTTTACATACAAATCGGGTCCGTATTTTTTTCCTTACAAATCGTACAAGTCCCTTCCAACCCGTGTAGTATGAATCGTACGGGAAAAATACATGCAGATCGGCCCGATCCTTACAAATCGGATCGGGAAAAGCTGTACGACACGGACTTGTAAAAAAGACCATACAATTTGTAAAATGCTGTACAACCCGTCAAGTACGATTCGTACCGGGTTATCAGCATGCGATTTGTATGGAAAATGGCCTGTATACGGGGAACGACTCGTACCGGGCTACGAAGTGAACCCCTATACGCCTTGTACCCTGGTATGACTCGTTCTGGGGGTACGACTCGTACCGGGGTACGGGTCGTATAGGGGTATGAGGCGTACAGGGGTCCCCCCACATGCGAGGCGTGTGTATGGAGTGTACCCCAACATCGCGCATGTACGCACCGTACATATGCGATTTTGGGATCCGCACCGTACATACGCACTTTTGGGGTACGGTGCATACACAAGCGATTTTGGGGTACGGTGCTTGTACGGTGCGTACACGACCAGTACCCCTTCAGCGCGTATATACGCACCGTACCCCACTTCCCGTGTCATCGGTACGCTCCGTACATCCGCACCGTACCCCTGTATTCATGGGGTGTACGACGCGTACATGGGGGGTCCGTCTCGTACTGTTTTCGGGGCGTACAATGTTTTCCCGGCACTTTTTGGCTCCTGTAAAAAAAGAGCCGTACGGAGTGCCGTTTGTACGAATCGTACTTGACGGGTTGTAAACTGCTGCCGGGAATACATGTGAACGTCGCGTACAGGGCAATCCGAATCGGAATCGCTTGTATATACGAGTTGTATGGTCTTTTTTACAATTTGTATGGAGAGCGTCTATTTGTATGGATCGTACTTCCTAGGTTGTAGGGGAATCCTTACAAGTACGAGTTGTATGGGGAAAACGCTCCATACCACGATTTGTACAGCGTTTTTCCAGGATCGGAATCGGCCCCTAATTCTTTATTTTTACAATACGTTCCATTTGTTCAAATGGGGAGATAGTGTTTCTTAGTCTCATTTAGCTGCCTTTTATTTACCACCACCTTGTATTTTTAATCTAATTGTTTTATTTTTAGTCTAATTTCCCGTAACCTGGTCACAGTAAGGTGCCACTGTTCGTTGGAACAGGTAAGTTCCCTTTTAAGGATCTTTTAAGGGTATTGACAGTAAGGGTGTTTAGGTGGGAAGTCTGAAAGGTAGTTATGGTTTTGTTTGGGTTTTTTCTTTCTATATTTAAATGTATTACATTTATTGATCTTCACTAGTTTGTAACATTGTGATTTTGTACACTATTTTAGTAATGTATCACTATATTATGTTAAAAATAAACTCTGTTAGTTATATTTTGATGATTAACTTTGATTATGTATATGTATTTGTGGTATTGAAATGTGTTTTGCGGGTGGGTTATTTAATTTACTTAATAGGTTTTGTCTACGAATGTGTGCTATGGGCATTGCAAGCTTAAAAAAAAATATCTTAAAGGAAATAATTTTTGGTTTATAATAACATCTATAATATAGGTGCAGCCCCGCCGTACATGGGGAAGGCGATAATATTGCTTGGAGATGTAAATTGTGTTCTGGATGGGAACCTAGACCAGGAGCCTCCACGATTACACACCAAACCACATATGACGGAAACGCTGACGGACATAATAAGGGAAATGCCGCTCACGGACATATGGAGGGAATGCAACCCTACACAGAAAACATTATCTTGCCACACACCAGCCACTAACACATTTAGCCGATTGGATTGTTGCTTTATCTCACTAACACTAGAATGGGATGTGAAGGGGATAACGTACCAAGCAAGATACATCTCAGATCACTCATCGATTCTCATAAGCTTTGAGGGCCGGAAACCCAAACCGGCCATACCCCTGTGGCGCCTTAGACGAGAGACATGACTGGACCCTCCATTCGAGAAGGAGGTTTCGACGGCATTAACGAAATATTTTGAGGAAAACTGGGGGTCGGCCTTAAACAAAGCATATGAGTGGGATGCCATGAAGGTTGTCCTGCATGGGGTATGTATACATACGGGGTGAGGCAACAACTACTAAAGAACATAGAGGATCAGGAACGTAAGCTGTCCAGGTTTGAGGAGAGGCTGCAGGTCACCCCACAAACATGCGGGGAGTGGTGCGAAGCGAAGGCTGAGCTGTTGCAGGCATGGAAACACCTAGAAAAATATGATTATACGGTGTACCGGCAGCGGCTGCACCGGGAGGGTGATAAGTTGGGGCCATGCTAGCTAGATTACTGAGACGGGAATCATCCACGGAACCAATACTGCAATTGCAGGATGGAGTCAGGAAAATAGTTTACGCGCAAATGGAAATTACGGAAATCCTAGCCGGACATTTGGTTAAAGTGTACGGGAAGGGTACCGAGCCTTTGAGTACCGCAAAAGCGGAGTTTCTGTCCTCAGTAGAACTACCCCAAATAGAACAGGAGACGAAAGACATTTTAGGGGTCCGATTACGAGAGTAGAGATATTGGGGGCAACAAAACACCTAAAGTCACGTAAAACACCCGGGAACTATGGTTTCCTGGCTGAATTTTACCAACAACTCGCACCGATATTGGTGGACAGATTAGTCAAGGTGTACAATGAGGCACTTCATGCACAAAGGTTGCCGAACTCTATGTGAGAAGCCCTGGTGATAATGATCCCAAAACAAGACAGGGACCCACAGCAACCAAACTCATACAGACCGATATTACTCCTAAACATAGACGTGAAGGTCCTGAGTGGCATGCTGGCAAACAGACTTCTCCCCCATATGTCACATTTGATTCACCCAGATCAATCGGGATTTATCCCACGTTGCAATACCATGCTTAATCTGAGACGATTAGCCCATGTGTAGCACGACCCAAGTATAAGGCAGTAAGAGCATGCTTTAGTCCTCTAAGCATTCGAACAAGCGTTCAACTCAGAGGCCTGGCCCTTCCTTTGGGCTACAATGCACAAAATGACTGTGGGTCTGGAGGTCATTAAATGGCTTCAATTGCTTTATACATTGCCCAGAGCCATGGTAAAGACAGGAGGTACAGTTTCTGCGGTGTTTCAACTGGAGAGGGGCACAAGGCAGGTCTGCCCCATTTCCCCTCTGATATTTGCTATGGCCATGGAGCCATTGGTCTGCGCTCTCAGAAACCAGTTAAAAGAATGGGGATTAAAAGTGGGGTGCAACAATCATCTGGTCTCAATGTACGCCGACGATACGCTGGTGTATTGTAGGCAGCCAAATAGGTCAATACCGACGCTTCTGAGGATTTTAGAGGAATTCAGTGGGGTGTCTGGCCTCCGGGTGAACCCTAAGAAATCGAAGGTACTGCCTATAGGTGCTTGGTGAACCACCCGGTAGACACGCTTCCAGATTCTGGAGGGACTTGCCTCTATCCCTTATGGGAAAGGTTACAATTACGAAAATTGTTATTTTACCGAGATGTTTGTATGCATTACAAAATTCATTCTATAGAATCCCGTCCTGCATCTATAAAAAACTAGATACTCTGATGATAGACCTGCTGTGGGGCAACAAACGCAAGCGCATCAGCCTCTCAACCTTACAGAGACTCTAGCAAATGGAGGGTGTAAATGTCCCATGTATTGAATACTACTATATGGCCACACAATAACAGGATGCAATTCACTGGTTAGAGGACCGAGTTAATTGGGTAAAACGGCTCCTAGAAGCATCATATGATGGAGGCTCGCTGCCAGAACTATTAATGCAAGGTAGGGGAGTGCCTGCGGCATCACCGTACCTTATTAGCCATGTAGCGGAGAAATGGGAAAATACGATCAGAAGAGTGGTAAAGCAGGAACCATATGCGCCAGATGCCCTTTTGTGGGCGATTCCCGGGTTTGCCAAGATTGCGGAATCAATGTCCATCCACAAATGGAAAATAGGCGGCTGCCTGTTGATGGGAGACTTATACCACAATGGGCAGTTCATCATGAGGGAAAATGCGGAGACCTCCTACGACCTGGGAAGGGGACAGTACTTACCATTTGCCATGATCTCCCAAGTGGTCAGTGAGATATGGCCGACATTCCCGGAGGAGCCACTGGTAATGAGAACTCTACAGGTGATGCTGTACATGGCACAAGGACGACACATGATAACTCATCTACACAAAGCAATTAGAGAGGACTTACCAAGGAAACCACTCCCTTTGCAGACGAAGTGGGAGGAAGCGATGGGAGGTCACATAACAGAGAAAGAATGGGGAAAGATACATGAGGGGTAAAGCAGGGGTGCTCCAATGCACGTTTTAAATTACTTCAATATAACTACATCCACTAGGCTTATCTCACTCCGAAAGTTCTAAGTAAAATACATCCAGAGCGTTCCAGCGCATGCCCCAGATGCCAGCAGATAGATGCTGATTTCATACATGTGATTTGGACATGCCAGCAGGTGGTAACATTCTGAGATGGGGTGTTGCAAAAAATAAAAGCGGCATCGAGCTGTGAGGTCCCCAGAGAGTTACAAGCTGTAATATATGGTCTTCTCCCAACACCAAAAACAAGAAGCTGAGCAGGAAATTTGTTATGCCGGGCTTAATCATAGCAGAGAAATGCATTGCTATTGAATGGCAAACACCAACGCCCCCGAAGTACGATAGATGGCTAAAAGACATGTGTGAATGGGCCAATACCGGGAGAGTACGAATGATACTAGTTAGAAAAGACGTAAAACTAGCAAACAACCTCCTAGCATGGACAATGATAACTGACTTATAGACCCCAACAGAAATGAACTCACAGACCGGGACAATCCACTCACAGAATTCACAAAGTACACAAGTATAGGATTCTTATACAAGATAATATATTACTCAGTAAGCTAAAGACATGCAGACGTCCAATAGGAGGGGGTGGGGGAGTTGAAGGAGTTATGTTGGAATAAAAAGTCATGAGCAGGAACTCCGTCACTTAGGGGCCGATTCCGATGTCGGACGGACTCAGGTCCGTCCGACATCGGTCAGGAGCCGTAACCGACCGACCTGCTGTCGTCGGTTATGGCCCTGCAAGTACGATGCAACCGAACAGGGTTCGGTCACACTCGTATACTTCACAATGCAAGCATGCATTCCGAGCGAAATGCATGCTTGCATTGTGAAAAGCAGGGGTGCAGTTCATCCCTGCACCCTGTGGCCGGCACCCCAAGGTGCCTGCCACTGGGTGCGGGGATCCACAGAGGGGCACCATAGGTGCCCCCAGGCAGCCATTCAGCAGCCTCGCACCAATGGGGACCTACTGGGGGCCCCCAAAGACAGTTTCCGACTGCCTTTTCGTGCCGGAAAGACCAGCACAAAAAGGCAGTGAAAAACTGCCATCGTACTCCCTCGGTTGTAAAGAAGCGGCCGGGGGAGTACTGAGGGATTTCCGGACAGCGGACGGGCTCTCCGAGCCTGTCGTCCGCCATCTGGAAATCCGAGTCAGATTCCTTTCTGACCGAGCCCATCAGAATGGCTCGGTCGGAAAGGAATCCGGCTGACACGTTCCGATTCGGTCGGAAGGGCTCCGATCATCGGAATCGGCCCCATAGTGTTGTATTAGCGAGTGGAACAGTGCTAATGATATAGGTAACAAGGTCAGGGAAATATATCTTGCCTTGAATGCTACAGAAATATGTATAATGGTCAGGGGCACACGTACCGGATGGAAACAAGACTGTACGACCTATGTGTATTAATGATGTTATATGTATTTTTCTGAAATACCAATAAAGTTTTAATAAAAAAAGAAAACAATCTATAATATCAGGCCCACAACCGGAGGAACCCCAAAGTCGCTCTCCGAGAGCCTTTCCATGTTGGAAAGGCCGACATGGAAAGGCTGCCGGAAACCAACATCATAATCCCGATGGCGGAAACGCCGTCCATGAGGTATTATGATGGGTTTCCGACTAGCCAACTTGAACCCGTCAGAAGCCTGTCAGATTGACTGGCCGGTTTACACTCCGACCTCCGATATTGTAATTTGGCGGTTGGACTGTAATCCTACTATGTCGGTCGTAAGTCTCCAACGACCGGTCGGAGGCTTACCGACCAACAGCATAATCGGCCTCTATTTGATTTTTGTGGAATCGTTTGGTTTATGTGTTGTAATTAATTTATGTGATGGATTGAGTTTGTTTTCAACTTTCTTGGTTGGTGACGGGTACGTTTTATTTTACATAATTTAGATATAGTTTTATTATATCAGTCTTCATTAGCACTGGAAATTTAATTTATATTTTAACTGATGTAATAAAATGTTATATTTATTATTTAAAATAAAAAAGATTTTGGAAGATTAACATTTATTTTATAATATGCTTTTAGCTATCATTTCTAAGTAATGTACTCCTTAGTTATTTATGAAGAGTTTGACTTTAAATTGAAGCATATCTTAAATTCTTTGGTTTTATTGCAAAGTGCTGCTGTAGACAGTCCACCATGGTTTGGAATTCTAGGTTGGCATCTGTATCCTGAGTGATACAGTCTGCCAATCCAAGTGTATTAAAAATGGTCCATCGGGGGCTATGTTTGTCATCATTTTGTTGGATAGAATGGCCTTCTATTGTGGGGGAGGACCTTGCCCGACATGAAGATGGCTGCCAATTAGGCAAGCTCCTTCTGCCACATGACTATCTGTTATCATCCTGGTTATCATCCTGGTGCTAAATTGCCATATTTTGCTGCCTTGTTTGCCTCCCTGACAACCTGCTTAAGCGGTGGCTGCATCAAGGCTGATATTTCACAGTGAGGTGGCGACTGGAAGTCTGTTGCTGCTGTTCATTATCAGCCTTGCGGTCTGGACCGAATAGGCTGTAGAGTATCAGCGGTGCTGCGGGAGTCGTACTGGCACTGGCACTCACCTTTCCAGGGCCTGGCTGCCAAAGTGGGGCCCCCGCTGCACCTACTAACTGCATCTGGGCATGGGGAGCACCTCAGACATTGCAACTAGCTGGGCTGGCATCCGCAGGCTGAGGTCGCCTGTGGGCATGTTTGTGGTGCTGGAGCGTAGAACCACTCAGAGGGCTGTCTTGCAGTTGCTGCACCATTGGGGTCCCTTGTGCTGTTCGGGGCACAGCTGCCTTCTTGCTGGTGCACCAGGGGCAGTGTGGATGCCTTACACCCCCCTGGGGGACCACTAGACCAGCTGAGAATACAGAGTGGGGCCTCTTAAATTAAATTAGTCAGCTAGTGCAGCGGTAGCATGGCAAAAGGTGGTGGGCTCTCACAGGACTCAGACACATGGACTAGATTTGTTGGAGGAAACGTGTGAGGGTGCACCTTTCTAAGCAGATCCTGATTACATTGGCCTCCCATTCCTCTGGAGCCACTGGAAACTATTGGCTGCCTACTTTGCTATGGTGGGTTCGCGGAGCTCTGGGTGAGGGCCGGATCAATGTGTGGAAGCTTGGGCCCCCAAGGTATTGGAGGGACATTACGATGATTGTTCACTTATCCACTTGGCATGGCAAGTTTCCAAGTGCATGGTCTACGGCGTGGGACACCCTGAGGGACTTTTTGCCTCTTGCTTGGTCAGTGTATTGTGGTGACTGTCCTGCTGGTAGCGTCTCTTGCTGCGGGCCAAGAGGCGGCTGACTATAATATGCAAAACAGATAAAACACAGCCCAAACTGCAATTTGAGTTGCAGAAGACACCCAAGCCTCATGTTGAGGACACCGCAATGCTTGAGGCTGATCAGGATGCTGCGGGCCAGAGATGGGAAGCAAACTGCGATAAATCCTGACTGCCAAGCAGCACAACCTCACTGAAATTGATGGCAAGATTGATGCCCTGTCCTTCTGGATCGATCAGATACTGGAGCTCCTGGACAAGCATGCAAAATGTTTGAACATGGTAGAGAGGCGTGTGTCAGAGGTAAAGGATAAACAGGTTCCTACCTCAGCATCTCAGAACCAGATGGAGAAGGTACTCTCATCCCTGCAGGCCAAAACTGAGGATTTGGAAGCTCAATCACGCCGAAACAATCTCCGTATTGTAGACCTTGCAGAATCCATGAACATAGGTAACATGGAGAGGTGCGTGGAACAACTACTTATTTATCTTATGGGGCGTGCAACATTCTCTGACATCTTTGTGGTGGAGCACACCCATCATCCCCTTGCACCACGGGCGAAACCTCTACCAATTATTGCAAGGCTGCTGAACTATAGGAACCAGGACATGGCATTCTACCGGACCCGGGAGCTACAGCCATGAGGGTGCTGAACTTTCCATGTTCCCGGATTTCACACAGCAGGTCCAGGAGGTGCAGAGGCAGTTTATTCCAGCTAAGCACAAGCTGCAAGTACTGGACTTGGAATATACCATGCTCTACTCTGCTCGCCTGTGGTTGTTGGTGGATGGGAAATCTAAGATATTCAGTGACCCTAAACTTTTGTAGCAATTAATCAAATAACGCACGGCTGCGGTGGCTCAGGTGTGTTCGCTGCAATCAGAGGAGGGAGAGCCAGAGGCATCGCAGGACTTGGAGGAACAGGACTAGTACCCTTACTGTCTCATATTTTGGTTATGTTGTTTGTTCTATGATGCATTGCCCCTTGCCTGTGCTGCCGGTCCATTCTATGCTGTGGTCAAGTGGGGGTGAGTTTGATTGTTGTCCAGAAAGCTGGAGGTGGTGGCCCATGAGAGTGAATATGGACATGTTGGAGTGGTCTCCCCAGTGTTGGAGTAGTTGTTGGTTCCTGCGGCCTGCATGTGTGACCTGCTGTGTTGGTGATGCTGAGTGGGGCCCCAGATGCCAGATAAGTCTCCTGCAGGTGAACAAGTGGTAGTGGCTGGAGTTTCTAGTAATTGCTTTTTATTATTGATGTTTTAGCACACACTATGAGTGAGTGCGGCCCTCTGCACTTTGGTATTGCAACGGAGTTTAACTGGGCAACATCTGTCCCCATGTGTGCAGCACACGGTTTCTATTGAGGTTATGTTCTATAGGTACAGTGTGGGTTTGGGGAAGGGAGCGCATCGTTGTGTTGTTTGCAGAGAAGCACAGTGTGGGTGGGGGCTAGGTTGA
Organism: Triturus cristatus; assembly: GCF_964204655.1. Classification (NCBI taxonomy): domain Eukaryota; kingdom Metazoa; phylum Chordata; class Amphibia; order Caudata; family Salamandridae; genus Triturus; species Triturus cristatus. Next base: position 969,318,993 of record NC_140580.1, read on the forward strand.
GTTCTAACCAACCATTAATTGTGCACTGGCGAGTGCAGACTGCGGCGTGTGGTCTGCAGTATGCTCAATTTCTGAAGTTTGCGAGGCATGACAATGGCTGCAGGCGTGGCTGAGGATGGCATGACTGCAGAAAAGTATGCAAAGTGGTAGCATACTTACAGCGACATAACATAGATGTTGCCATACTACAGGAAACACACCTGGTTCCTGGGAGTGGGCACTTACACAGTGACACATGAAGGGCACAAGTTACGTGGCGGGCTTTATTGCGCATACTGATTTGGGTTTGGTGCGACTTTGGTATTAAGACACAGGAAGTGTGAGTGGATCGCTGCGGCCAATTTGTTGTAATGGTGCGCTGTTACAAGGATAATTTTGCTGCTTTTCTAATGGGGGTGTATGGTCCCAAATATGATGACCAGCAGTTTATCATTCTCTGCTCACTAAGCGTGAGTGTAGTGATGTACTCCAGATATGGGGTGGAGATTTTAACTGTGTTTTATGCCCAGATAGGGATTGATCCTGGGGTCCACCACGGCAGCCCTCAGCTGTGACTGGCGCCTTCAATGATATCACTGAACAATGTGGTTTGCTGGAGGTTTGGTGGCATAGTTTCCCCACAGGGAAGGGTTGTAGCCATTACTCCACAGTACCAAAACATTCACATGTGCATAGATTACTGGCTACGACCCGGAGCCTGGTGTCTCGTGTCCGGCGATGTGAGCACCTACGGTGTACGTATTCAGACCACTCACCGATGTTGCTGGTTCTTGAGTTGGACAGCCTGCGGCCTCCTGCATCCTCCTGGTATTTCCCACAGTACTCTCTTCTGGATGCTGTGTACTGAGAGGAACTTGCACCGGCGATTGACGATACCAACTTAGAGTCTGTGGAGAAGCTTGCTAAGATCTGAAAGTCCTTCAAGGCCTACATCTGGGGGTTACCTTACTCAAACACCTCAGTGTACTTTGCTCAATTTGTGGCCACCTGTTGCAGCTGGAGGTGAAACTGGCAGGCTTAGAACAGGCAAATAGAGACTCGGATGAGCAGAGTCTCTTGGGGACATCAGGGCCCAATTAGGGGAGTACAATGATGTGTCTCAGAGTGAGGTCACTCATAAGGAGAAGTACGTGACAGTGAGGGTATACGGCGAGGACGAACAGCATAGTGCTATGTTAGCAGCGCTGACGCGGCCTGGACGCGAAGTCAGCACAGTGTTGGTTATTAATGATGGGCAAGGTGTGCCTCTTTATGCGGCCATTATTATACGGATCTACATACCTAGTTGTTGTGTCTGTATTTTATTATTATTACTTATTTGCATGTAAGTATTCCATAGTCTACATCATTGATGACACATGGAATCCCCAGGTGTCATCAATGATCAGTTGGAGACTGGGAGTCGTGAGCAGCTGTTCCTGCTTGATGCTGTGTTGGCCTTTATTCTGTGATACCTGAATAAATACTTTTTCAACTACGAAGTTCCTGGAGATCATTTACTTAACAAAAGTGGCGACGATTTGAGGAGAACATCTACGTGACCTACGGCGAGTCAATACGGATTTGAAAACAGGAACCTTCGGAAAAAAAAAAAAAAATGACTTCAAGGCGGAATTAATTGGATCACAGAGAAGGGTGAGTACGCTTATTATGGATTGGGGCCAACGCAGCGAAGTTAACAGGTACCAGCAGTGAATTAATTAGGTAGTATTTTTTTTTAAACTACTGGACATTCTTTCAACGTACCTGGCAACCGCGTGAGAGGGAGCGTGGAAGGCTGCTTGACTCGAAGTTCGTTCAGGAAACTCTCATTGTGGGTGTGACGTCAACAGCGCACACTGTCAACTTTCAACTCGCGTTGTGCGTAACAACGCAATACGTGCCGCCATATTGTTTTTGTGTGCAATGTAACCTAGCAACACACAGGAAGCACGGTGAGAAGCGGCACACGGGAAGGTACTGTTTTATTATCCCGTTTATTATAAACTTTGTTAGCTTGTTCCTACGGTGACAAGCACACCAGTTTCCAGTGTTTTCTAAGCAAAAGATAATTTATTCTAACACCTTTTATTTTTGGAAGTCTACTTACGAGTGGGTGCGTCATTTTGGCAAGCACATCAAGGGTTGGAGCACCTTATCGGCATAATTGTAATAGACAGTGAGGCAAGAATATACATAGCTGGTGATATATGTTATATGCTATTACTTGATTTTATCAATAATTTGCGAGCTTCAAGATAGAGTAATAAAATGTGTGCTGCACAAACATTTTCATTAACTCCACCACAAACCTTTCTGTCTTCAAAAGGCGATCCTCCAATTAAATGGAAAGAATGGAAGGAGTACTTTTTAAATTATATAGATGCACTTAAAGATGGAGAGGATGAATTAACACAAGCAAGGAAAAAGAAAATATTACTCCACTCGCTTGGTCCTCAAGGTTTGATAGCATATAACTCAATGAACAAGAAAACACATGCTACAGATGATGTAAATGTATTTACTCATGCTTTAGAAGACCTCGATGTTTATTATTCCACGTCAGTGTGCATTGCTATCGACAGGCATACATTTTTTGGAAGGAAACAAGAAAAACAAGAATCGGTTGAAGATTTTGTGGCGGATTTAAAGAAATTGGCCGTAACTTGTAGATTTGGCATGTTGGAGGAAGAACTTATTCGGGATCAAATTATAATGTTTGTAAACAACGAACATGTTCAAGAACGTCTCTGGGTTCATGGTGAGGCAGCGTTGGCAGACGTTGTTGCTTTAGTTAAAAAAGCAGAAATTACTAATAAATGTGCTAAAGCTATAGCTGAACTGACTAAAGACAATGAAAAATCTACAGTGAACAAAATAACATCTAAAAGTGAAGGCAAATCCCAGAGACCGTCATCTTCCTCTAAAGAAACTGATGACACTCAAACGAAATCCACAGTTTTAAGATGTTATAGGTGTGGAAGTAAAAACCATTTGGCCAATTTTAAAAACTGTCCAGCCAGGAGGCAAAAGTGTTTGCAGTGTGGTGTTTTTGGTCATTTTACTAAGGCATGCAGACGTAATTTAAAGAAGAAGAAGACAGTTAATTTATTGAAGGAAGACTTTAATGGATCTTCGTCTTCATCTTCGAGTGATGACACACCTACTAAAAATTTTGATTGTGTATTAGGAGTGTCTGATAGTGTTAATTCATTGAATATTAATTGCAAATCCAAACCGGTATGTAAGATGTCCATTGGTGGTGTGGAGACACTCATTGTAGCAGATTCGGGGTCTCCATATACTATTATTGACAAGGAAAAGTGGGAAAAAGAGTTTGTTCCTAATATAGGATCCACTTTAGCTCCACCAGATATTTCCCCGGAGAGCTTTACTGGTGAAAAGATTGATTTAATAGGTTTTAGGGAACTTATTTTTGAATTCAAAGGAAGGTCTTCGGTTGGGAAACTTTATGTGGCAGTAGAGGGTCCCCCGGTATTAGGTTGGATTGATCAGAGGAATCTTAATATCATGTTAAATCCGAATGGGGTGGAACAAGTCATGATCCTAGACCACTATGCTGACTATCAAAATGATCTTAAAGTTAAATTTCCAGAAGTCTTTAATGATAAAGTAGGCCTGTTGAATAGTTATGTACATAAAATTATTTTGAAGCAAAATGCACTACCTACGGTACAAAAATCCAGACATATACCTTGGGCTGCTCGTGAAGAGGTGGACAAGGAGTTAAAACTTTTGGATGATAAGATTATTGAGGAGGTTGAAGCTTCAAATTGGGTTGCGCCTTTGGTCGTAGTACGCAAGGCCAATGGCAAAGTCAGGCTATGCATTGACTTGAGGTCATTGAACAAGAATATAGTGGTAGAAAGATTTCCGCTGCCCAAAATCAATGAGCTTATTGCACTTACGAAAGGCATGCGATGGTTTTCGGTGATTGATTTAACATCAGCATATCACCAAATTCCATTGCATGACGATAGTAAGGATTTGACAACATTCATGACTCCGCAAGGTTGCTATCGGTTTTTACGTATGCCGTTTGGCCTTGCGTCAGCGGCTGCGGTGTTTCAGAAGCTTATGTTTAAATTATTCCATGATTTACCAGGAATTCTCTTCTTTCAAGATCATATCCTTATAATGGGAGAAAATAAGTCTATACATGATGAGAGAATTTATTCAGTTCTTAGGATTTTAAAAGAGAGGGGTCTTACCGCAGAGTTATCAAAATGCAAATTTGGTGTTGATTCCTTAGATTATTTAGGTCATGAAATCTCTGCGAAGGGTATTTTGCCCAAATCTAAATTAATGAATGCTATAAAGGATGCCCCTTCTCCGACCAACAAGGATGAATTAAGATCTTTTTTAGGTCTTATAGAGTTTTACAGCAAGTTTGTAAGGAAGTTTTCAGAGAAAACTTTCAATTTGTGTCAATTGTTGAAAAATAGATCTGTGTTTGAATGGTCCCATACATTGCAACATGACTTTACAGTTCTTAAGAATGAGTTATGTAAGGCGAAAGAACTAGTAGGGTTTGATCCTCTGTTACCTTGTATTGTCACTACTGATGCTAGCCAAAAAGGACTTGGTGCGGTTCTTTCGCAAAAAGAGAAGAATGGTAAAGAAGTAGCGGTAGCATATGCATCTAGAGCCTTGTCACCGGCCGAAGAAAAGTACTCAGTTATTGAAAGAGAGGCACTGGCTGTAGTATGGGCTCTGGAACATTTTAGGTGTTTTATTTGGGGCTACCATGTGGAGGTGAGGTGTGATCACAAACCTCTGGTGAAAGTACTCTCTTCTGATGGACTGTTAGCTGCTACACCTAGGATAGCAAGAATGTCTATTCGGTTATTGGATTATATGTATTCTGTGAATTATATTCCGGGTGTTAAAAATCAGGTGGCTGATTGTTTGAGTAGACTGCCGTTACCATTAGATGTGTCTAGTGATAATTTAGATGATTTTCAAGTAGCGGCTATAGATCTTAAAAGAGAAAATGTGAGTCTTAGTCCACAAGAATGGGAAGAGAGTATGAGTAATGATGAACTCCTCACCAGTGTCAAAAGTTGTGTTGTGAATGGGTGGCCTGTAAAGAAGTTGTTAAATGAGGAAATGAAACAATTCTGGGAGATAAGGGATGAGATGTCTCTTAAGGATTGTAACGTTTTAAGAGGTGAAAGAATCATTCCACCAAAGGTATTGAGGGCTAAGGTTATTCAACTGTGTCATGAGGGACATCTTGGCATTGTAAAAACGAAAAAGTGTATCAGGGAATTGTATTGGTGGCCAGGAGTAGATGCGGAAGTTGAGAGAATAGTAAGGGACTGTTCTTTATGTAACAGTTCTGACAAATCTTTAAGAACACACTGTCCTCCTTTGTGTCCGGTTGAGTGTCCAGATATGCCTTGGGAGACTTTAGGTATAGATATCACGGGGCCTGTTACAAAAGATGATTCTGTGAAGTACATTCTAGTTGCAGTTGATTATTTTTCTAAGTGGCCAGAAATTAAGGTGGTTGATAGAGCTGATGCTTCTTCGGTTCTGGAGTTTCTAGATGATTTATTTCAAAGAGAAGGACTCCCTAAGGTTATTATAACTGATAACGGAGTTCAATTTAAAAGTCACATCATTGAGGAGTTTTTAAAACGTAATGGCATAAAACACAGAGTTACGTCAATTTATCATCCTAGTGGGAATGGTGAAGTGGAAAGGTTCAATCGAGTGATTAAAGAATCTATTCAATTAGCGAACCTTAGGAACCAAGATTGGATAGTAGGGGTTAAGAAAATGATTTGGATGTATCGTATAACGCCTACTGTCACTGGTTATAGTCCGTTCACTATTATGAAAGGACGTGTTCCGTTTACGAAAGATAACCAGTGTTGGATGAAACACTCACGGTTACTAGAATGGTCACCTGAACATGTCAAAGGAAATGTTGAACAACACCAAAAGAAATACAAAATTTATTATGACAGTAAAAACAAGGTTAAATCAATAAATTTTGAAATAGGTGATCAGGTACGAGTTAGATTACCTTTTAAAGTAAGGAAAGGGCAAAGTAAATTCTCTAAGCCTCTTTCTGTAGTCAGTCTTGGGAAAAATTCTGTGCAATTATCTGATGGAAAAATTTGGCACACGGCCAGAATTGTAAAATGCAAAAGTAAACTCAATGAGTGGAGTGGAGAAGGAACTAGTTGCATGAGGAGTTTTCACTGGTTAGATGAAGAGAATATTGGGGAGGAATGTAGCCGGGAATCATCACAGGTTGAGAAGAATTCTTCTGATTCTAGTATGATTGAGGTTACAGGTCAAGGTGACGTTCCTTCTGTTTCTTCTTAAGTTGAGAATGATGATCTTCTAGATGGGGTTAATCCTGAATGTATTTCTGATGGTGTTGCTCTTTATTCTAATTCCTCAGAGTTAATTGGACAGGAGGAATCTTCTGTTTATGAACCCCATCCTCAATCTCAAGGCAATGATGCTCTTGTTAATAGTTTTGGTAGGGTGGTCAAACCACCGGAATACCTAAAGGATTTTGTTATGAATTGATGATTTCATTCTTATAATATGTGCTTATGTGTACTTTTAGGTTGTTGTGAATTAGTCATTGTAGGAAGAGGGGATGCGTGTTATATAAGATTATTTATTGTAAATGTAGTGTTCATTATTTTAAGTTAAAGGGAGAAGATGTGTTGTGTCTGTCTTTTATTATTATTACTTATTTGCATGTAAGTATTCCATAGTCTACATCATTGATGACACATGGAATCCCCAGGTGTCATCAATGATCAGTTGGAGACTGGGAGTCGTGAGCAGCTGTTCCTGCTTGATGCTCTGTTGGCCTTTATTCTGTGATACCTGAATAAATACTTTTTCAACTACGAAGTTCCTGGAGATCATTTACTTAACACTAGTGCCTCCTGCACGATGAGCAGGCCATGGCAGACTACCTTGCCCACATCCCTATGAAGTGACTGACGGCGGCGCATAGGGAGTGCCTTATGGCTCTGCTCTGCCCCTCGGAGATAGTGGCAGCACTGAATCATATTGCAGGTGGGCAATCGCCGGGGAATGGCCTCTTATAAGGCCTGTCATGATAAACTTGTCCGGCACTTGATCACGGTATTTGAAAAAATGGTGCGCGGTGCAAGCCCCCTACGATGTGTGAGGCATTGTTGGTCACTCTGCTGAAGCCGGGTAAGCCAGCTGACTGTTGTTCGTCTTATCGACTACTGTCGCACTTGAACACTGACACGAAAATATGTGCAAAAGTCTTGGCTAATCGCGTGGCTCCTCTACTCCCAGACATTGTAGGCTGGATGTATACCAGGTCGGGCTTTGATATATAATCTTCGGACCCTTTTTGGCGCAATCTCCCATGATGATCAAAATGTACATGCTGCTGCAGGGCTTCTAGATGCTGAAAAATGCGTTTGATTCGGTTGAGTGGGGGTTTCTGCATTCTGTGTTACGACGATGCGTGAGAGTTAGATGTTTTTCTGCAACCGGTCCAGGTGTTCTATACTAAACTGACCAGCTGTGGTCATGTAAATGGGATGGTATCTGATCCGATAGTAATCATGAGGGTCACTTGACAGGGTTCCCCCCTGTCGCCACTATTGTCTGCTTTAGTGGTAGAGCCTCTGACTTGTGCGCTAATATCATGCTCACTGGGGTATTCGCTTCCCACACTGTAATGTAATTGTATTCGCCTATGCGGGTGATGCACTTGTTTATGGACGGAATCCAGACCACAACCTATCCCCGGTCCTTAGGGAGGTCGTGCTGTTTGGTGGGCACTCTGTGTTGTGTATTAATTGGGATAAAACTCCTATGTTCCGTCTCACTGCGGGCACATCGTAAGTACAGTTGGAGAATGCGGTGCTGTATTTGGGCATACAGGTCCATATGGAGCCGGCTGTGGTACTGTTGGATAATTATGGTAAAGCTGTGCGGCGCCTCATGGAGGTGGTCGAGCATTGGAATCGCTCACCCCTGTCACTATGTGGCTGCAGCGCCATCATGAAGATGGTAGTGTTACCCCGTTTTTTAAAATTCTTATTTGCCAACATCCCAATTCTTTGGCCCAGTACGGCTTTTCGAAACTTACAAGCCTTGATGGTCTGATTGGGCCCGGAAGCAGCCGCATGTGAGTTGGAACACGCCTATTCTCCCCTACGCCATGGGTGGTCTGAGTGCTCCTGATCTGGAGGCTTGCTATAGAGCCACACAATGTATGTTCACATACATTACTGGCTGCGCGGCCCGGGTGATCAACCCCACCTATGGCTTGAGCGTGATGCCCCTCTTCCTCTAACTTTGCCTAAGACGCTGCATCATAAACCGACACAACACTACAATACTTTAGACTTGCTGTGTACAATCCAATACTTGTAGAAAAGACTAGCAGAGCTACATGTTGGGCCACTACTTTATCTACCACAGGTACCACTAGAGTGGTGCATGTGGTTTCTCCTGAGGCAGGAGAGGGCAGTGGGGAGTGCACTCCAGGGGGCTGGGATTAAGATCCAGGGGCGATAATTTCGTGGATGGGTCACTTCGCAGTTGGGAGCAGGTGAGGCAGAGCGACTCAGTTTCACTACTACAGGGTGCACCACGCAATGCGAGAACAGTTTGGGGATGCCTTGGCAGAACCTCTTGAGTTGCCCACTGTGTCTTGCTTGCTACATATGGAAACACCGCAGTGCATGATAGCCAAACTGTATGCATGCTCCCAGGAAGCGAGCCAGCCGAGAGTCATTAAGGCCTACCTGAACTGGCAGGGAGACTTGGAACTCACGATCAGTGACAAACAATGGGCTTATTGCTGCTCGGTTGTCCAGAATGTTTCTCCAAACAGTCAACACTGGCTGATCCACTTCAAATATCTTATTCAGGTGTATCACACTCTGGCTCAGCTGTTTCATTAGGGTTTACGGGATGGTTCTTGCTGCCTTCGTTTTGTGTGGTGGATTGAGCAGGATGTGCTCACATGACCTGGTTCTGCCCTGGCGTGCAATGCTTTTGGGCTGCAGTTTTGGGGGAGTTACAGGAGATCACAGACAAGTGTATAGCATTGACCTCCTTGTTTATACTGCTGGGCTATGACGGGGATGTTCTGAAGACCTCTAGGTACTTAGTAGCCCTGGGATTACTTCTAGCAAGGCATAGGATAGCAATGCACCGGGCAAAGGGTCTGCTTCCAACATTGCAGGAATGGCATGCAGATATGGCATATTGCAATACTCAGTCTGGCACTTACCATGACCTAATGCTGATTCGCAGCTGCCCGAAGGTTATTTGGGGGCGCTATCAAGTGTTTCTTGTGTGTATGGGAGATGGTACAGCTGCGTAGGTGGAGGAAGGCAATGTATAGACATAGGCAGTTGACTAGGTCTATCACTAGATGCTTATTGGATGGATGGATTTGGGAGTACTATTCCGTATAGTGCTGCCCCAAGGACTGTTGGTGCCACTTGGATGTACCTAAGTACAGAGATGATTGTGGAGGGACCAGCTGATGGGCCTCCTGGGCTGGAGGGTACAGGTTCTGAAGAGACTGTGCTGGGAATGATATTGCCTGTTGCTGTGTATTGGACCATGTACTCTTAGCAACTACCCTGACTACTGCTCTATAAGCAGGTCGATGGTGCCGATTATACTTGTGAACTTTGTATCTCGCCAGTGATTATCATGCCATTATATGGGTGTTGAAAATGAAAAGAAAGTTTTTTTTTAAAAGAGCTTTATATTAGTATATTGTAGTGGTTGGCTACTTTTGTGACAGGGACATGGCAGGGTGAGAGGTCAGCGGTGTGCTCCCACATCCTGTTGTCTATTTAAATTACTCCTGTGAGTCATTGAGCTGATGAGCTCATGGATGAAGCACCTGCGCGCCAGTGAGAAGTACCGGACCTGATATAATGTTTGGCAGCCTACTCAGCAAATCCCAAAATACAAGACTGTATTCTCTACTGATGACGGTTAATAAACCAGAAACACGTGTCTAGAGATCAGCACTATCTGCGCCAACCTTGGCGAAACACTCGAAAATATCAGAGCGATCTACAAGAGACTGCATTACCCAGTATGCCAGGGGTGAACCTTGCCTGAGAGGTCAGCGGTGTGCTCCCACATCCTGTTGTTCCCGCCATGAAAAGGCTGTGAGAAAGGGAACTTGTAATCCCGATGGCAGGCTTCAGACTGCCGTAATCTTAGTGGACAGCCGGACTGGCAGTCCCTAGTCAGCAGTCCCACTGCAGCAGCATGACTCAGCCATTGAGAAGGGCCTCGGCAGAAGCCACGCAGGTGCAGCACCTTCTGCACATCCGTGCACTGTGTCATGCACCATGTCATGCATGGCACACAGTGCACACAAGACAGTGCATGCAGAGGGGGGCGTAACAAGTTCCCCCATGCACTACACCCCTGAGCTAAATCACCCAAGGGCTCAGTTTGGGGGCCCTATCTTCCCTTTCTCTCATCCTTTTCCTGGCTGGGTTCCCGCCACGAAAAGGCTCTGGGAAAGGGAACTTGTAATCCAAACAGTGATGTCTGACTCGGCACCGCTGCCATCCCCAGCCACCTTCATTGCAGCGACACCGTCAGGATCCAAGATTCTGTCAGGCATCCCTTATGGCGAGTTCTTCGGAATGAAATGCAATTGCTCTGATGAAAAGGTATTTAGTAATCAAAATAAAGGAAACAACAGAAATTCCGATGACGAGGCCTAGCAGGCACCGCCAGCCATATTAGGATGTGGATTTTTGAAGGCCTTTCCATGGCGGCGATGCCGCCATGGAAAGGCTGGCGGACATTGGCCTTGGGGGCCCGTTGTGGGCCCGGGGGGGTGGAGGGTGCACTTGGGGGATAACTATGATACCCCCCTATATGTCGCTGCACCAAGTGGCAGGCACCTTGTGGTGCCTGTCATGTGGTGCAGTGACATGATAGGCATGCGATTTTGACATCGCGGTGGGTGCTGCTGTGAGCAACACCCGCCGCAATGTCAAAATGCGGAATGCGACCTCCAGGGTGGCGGTCACATCCTAATTCGCGGTTCGGGACTGCCGCATGTCCGGCGGCCGGTCCCAACACCGCGAGAATGACGGGGGGACTCAGGTCCGCCCGCCATCCTAATAGGCCCCTTAGTTCTTCTTGGATTATACAAGATCAGTTAGAAATATACTTGACGTACATAGTTGACATAATTAATACGCCAAGCATATTACGAGTTTCCTCACTGTCATACTTTTCATGGTGGTGCATGAACTGCCTTTGACACTCCCATTGTGGTGCCTTGGCACCGCAGTGGGATTGCCAAAGAAACGCCCACCAGAGTAAAAATAAGTCGTACTCTGGTGGGCGGTCCTAAATGGCTTTGGAGGTCCGGAGCGGGGTGGCCAAAGTCATAATAAGGCCCAAAAGCATCACTCATATGTAAGTTAAGTCGCAGACAGCATCTACCAGCGTCTGATTAGAACAAGCGCCCAGCCTATAGTGAGTGGACTACATCTGAGAGTACCGGGAGTCTATTTGTCAGCCAACTCAATAGCCTACATGGCTAGATGTTAGCATACTTAAATCATAGATATATTGGCTTGACGTTTCATAGTAACATGAGCTGATAAAATGTACAATGGAGAAGCGCTGGTAATCATGCAATTATAAATTACGTTAATTTTCAATTATTTTTAACATTGTGTGCTTTGCGCTTTTGCTGGTGGTGAGGATAAAGCAGGTGTACCAATATATCTCATCAACCATTAATACCATGAGCTTGCACCTTTCGTTCTATTATAACTATATCTCTAGTTTCTGGATCTTTCTAATTAAAACAGGTCAATTAAGAAATAGCCCAATATAAAAAATTAATTACGTGAACCTCCAGTTTGACAATCGATTATATTTAGGATGCCATCCTAACCCAGTCAAAAATTTTACAGACGGTTTTGGGGAACTCTGTCAAACCCCACAATTCAGGACCATTAGATGAATATGTCATTTACATGCATTTTCTTTCATAGGCTTTTTAACTATCCGGACTTTTTGTAAATTCTGAAAAAGCATATGCAACTCATACATTACATTTGCTCTACTACTGTCTCTGTTTGCCTCAACTCTCTTGCCATTCTTGGTAGTAATGCACCTACTACAAAACCTCTCATTGACAACAGAGGACAAATGTTAGTAAATTCGTCTAGAAACTGCATTTAAACTTATTGCCAAAAGTTTGGTTGAAAGAGACCATCTAACACATTAAGGGGCTTATTACAATGTAAGTCAGAGTTGCTTCGGACCGACACCGTATAGGGCCCGGGACTGCCCGACCTCCAGTTGGTGGTTCCGACCGCCTGATTACGATGCGACCGAACGCTGTTCAGTCGCATACTCACTTTTGTGTATGGGAGCTTGTGTCACAGCCATAAACAAGCCATAATACAAACTCCTATAGAGAACTGGAGGTGTGTGTAAAACCCTGCACCCTGTGGTAGGCCCGCTATGGTGCCCACCACACAGTGCAGGGTTTTACAGGGAGGTACCCTAGGTAACCCCTCGACCACCAACCGTAGACCACGGAGGCAAGGGGGCCCCAAAATCGCTTTCCAATAGCCTTTCCGTGTCGGAAAGGTCTGCACGGAAAGGCTGTGGGAAACTGACATCGTAATCCCGATGGCGGAAGCGCCGTCCATTGGGGATTACGGTGAGGTTCCACCGGCTTAAAGACTCTAAAAGCCAATCGGAATCGAGTTGGAATGACCGGCCTGTTTACGTTCCGACCGCAGAGATCGTAATCGGACAGTCGGAACGCAAACCGACCGTGTCGGTCTGAAAGCCTTTGACCACGGTCAGAAAGCTTCCAACTAGCAGTAAGAGGCTTTCCGACTGACGGGGGCGTGGCTTGGAAGCATTGCGGGCTAGTCACAGATCAGTGCAGCTCCTGCTGTGTATGCCATAATCCTACTTAAATCCTGGCGGAATCATGCACATTCTGCTGAAACCGGGGTCGGAACCCCTCCTGGTCCCGAGAGTCCCAGCCGAGTGCTGTTCTACTTGCCTGCGGACTGGGAAAACAACTTTTTTTCTCCGGGAGCTGCGGCAGTTCCCCTTCACGCAAGATGGCGGCGCGGACCTCGATTGCCTGATAGACGGCCTCTGGACATCTGCTCTGGGTCGGCCTTGCTGCGGGAACCCGTGCTGAGGGGCCGATTACAGTCCGGAATTCCTGCAGCACTGAGAGGGGCCCTCGGTGGGTTCCGACCCGGAGGTGAGGTGCCATAAAGACCTGCCTGCTGCTTACCGACGTAGTACCCGGGGCGAGTACTATGCGACCTCGGGGCTTCAGGAGGGCCATGGTAGGCCCGCTGGGACTGTGCTCCTCCCTGCGGTGTCTGTGGACAACGCGGCGCGGTCCGCATGGGCGGACTATAGAGAAGCAGAGCCTGAATACTTACGGGGGGTCCACTTACAGAGGCGGCAGATGGCAGACGGCGGCAGGGGCAAGGCCCTGCTGTAGAAGCCTGAGCTGAGGAGCCGACTGAGGCCCGGACTCCTGCCTCTTGGAGTGGGAGCCAGGAGGGGTTTGAAATGCGGAGGGGAGATGCTGCGACGACTTGCTGGCCTTCTAGCAGACGACATCCAGGGGCGCGCTCCACGCGAGCCCAGGGCATTAGAAGGGCCGGTCCAGGCCTACTCAGACTGTGTTCCCGCCTGAGAGGACCGTTGACGGCGCTGTACGGTCTGCGTGGGCAGGCTGCTGGGCAGTGGGGCTTAGACCCCTACTTGACACACAGTGCAGGGATTTACAGGTGGCACCATAGGTGTCCCCTCGGCCCACAACCAGAGGCGTAGAGAAATGGGGACCCTGCTAGGGGCCCCCAAAGTTGCTTTCCGACAGGCTTTCCATGTCGCAAAGCCCGACATGGATAGCCTGTCGGAAACCGACATCGTATTCCTGACAGCAGAAATGCTGTCCTCAGGGATTGCGGTGGGAGCTCCGACTGGCTGATGGGCTCCTTGAGCTCATTAGAATCCAGCCGGAATGACTGGCCAGTTTCACTTTCGACCGCCGGCATTGTAATGCGGCGGTCGAATGTGAAACCGAAGATGGCAGGTCGGAGGCTTTCTGACCGACATCACAATAGGGACCTGTCAGTGCATTGAGAATGATTGGAAACAGTTGGAAGAACATAAATATTTCAAGTAACAAATGGTCATCTCTTTTATTATGCAACACAATGAACTTGATTGTCAATGGGTTCAAGTACAGAGCCCTCGTACATGAACATTTAAAGATATGTAACCAGTCTATAGTGGTTGCATAACAGTACCCGTTCACTTTCTCTTTTCAGTAAATCATATTATAGCTCGTCCTGTACAGTTCTGCAACTTCAGCGACACAAGTATAATAGTACGTTTGTTGGGCTGCCACACTGTGGCCCCAATTACTTGTTAGGGGGTACAGTCTCCCAGTATAGGATACCGCTTGGTCCAACCAAAAGAAAGCAGGTGTTCCAACGCTTCCTTTTTCCAAGTGCAGAAAGACCAGCCCCAGTTTTACTGCCAGGAAAATCCGGGAGGTAAATCCATGTAGGGATTGGGCAGGGTGTGCAAGCACACGAGCATCCTGGCCCCTGCCCGATCCCCTACTATGGCACGGATGGGCTATAGTATCCCTCCCATGACAAGCAAAAGCCTCCTCTGATCCTTGACAACATGATCATCCTATGGCTCCCAACCACTATCCCCCACCAGTTCCCATCCAATCAACCACCTATTCAGAATAAGTACTAAATGGGAACAGACCTGTCCGCTGAAAGGTGATTCCACAAGCAGGTTTGGATCTAATATGTACCCCAAGATAGGAAAAACAACTTGGAATATTCGACTTTATGTGCAGGAATCATTCATTCTGGTCACCTGGAATCCCTGGAACTAAATATTCCCATTCTTAATCGGATTAAAGTGTTATGGGTTACACTAACTTAAAAAAAATATGTTAACGAAGTCTGCTTACAATGCTTTGTAAACCCAATTCCCCGCCATCCTAAGCTTCTGGGACCAACCGAGGGAATAACATTTTGGACCAGGAATGACTGGGTCGAGCTCCGTATGCGTTCTGAATTCCGGGGCGGTTTCTGTGCTCGTTTGATCCCACTGGGAGTGTACTCACACCCGATAAAATGGGGCATCATATGAGGCAGTGTCCCACGCACCGAAAATACCCTGTTCGACTCACAATGAGGCCTATTTAGTTGTGCAAAATATTTAGTTGATCCTTTAGTCATATTCAGTTGATCTTTTTCTTGAAACATAAGATGTGCTATAACAATACCTGAGAAAATCATTTAATATGCTGTCAAGCATTGCTTTTCATAAAACAGCATCACTGCTCCACCCCTACAACAAAGTGCATTGCACAATAAAACAAAGCAGGGTTCTCCAAAGTTGGTCCAGGTTTATTGCATATCCCCATTCAGATATATGTAGTAATCTTAACAGTCTGGCAGGCATCCAGCCTTCCAGGAGCAACTTTGGAGAACCCTAACGTAAAGCATGAACACTTTTTTGTGCAGAGGGAAACAATGTGATGCATTTCATAACGTTATGCCCCGTTCTTGAAAAGCAAAATCAACAGTTTGCGTCTGGTAGCGGGAAACAACCATTACAGCGCGCATTACATTTACAATGCAGTCATTACAACGCAACTGCCTTTACATCGCATGCCATTACTATGCAGCCATTACAACGCATGTCACTACAACGCATGCCATTACAACGCATTATAAGGTAAGTAATGGGGAGTACCCCTACACTATCAAACACTTACCCTATTGTTGCACTCACTGGAGTGGGAATAGTACTTTGTACCCCTACACTATCCAACACTTACCCTACTGTTGCCCTAAAAGTGTTATGCGTTGTAATGGTATGCATTGTAATGGTATGCATTGTAAATGTAGTTTCTAACAATGCATTGTGTTGGCATGCATTGTAAAATCATGTGTTGTAATGGATGTTGTGATTTAAAAACCGCGTTGTAAATGCATGCGCTGTAAATGTTTGCGTTGTAACGTGTCCTATTCCTGGTGGCACTAGAAAACTACTACACAGCCGCGGCCCATTCAGGTAAGTGCGGTGGAGCCGGGTGGGGGGAATTTCAACAGACGATGAGGGACTGTTTAATTATTTATTTAATTTTTGCCTTTTGGTCGTCTGTCGAATCCCCCCCAACCAAGCCCCACAGGCTCACCCATCTTACCTGCGCGGACCGTGGTTGCTAATACACCAACACTGAATGTCACAGTGACGGAAGGAGCTGAACTGTGGCTTCTTCCAGACATCAACACTTTAAGCTCTCTGTAGAAAGGAACAGGGATAGTGCCGGAGCGAGAAACTTACGAGATGTGACCGCCAAAAGAAAGGAAGGTGCAATATGTTTAGTCTGCAACCCCTCGTGTCCATACCTCCAGACAAAATTAAGGCAGTGCACTGTTTCTGGATTCTGTGAAGATTGACGCATGCTTCCCATCACAAGGCTTGCACCTATCCAAACCTAATGAACTACTTATGGTTCCAAGAAAGGTGGGAGCCTGGTAGCTCTGTGTCTGTGCCAATGTATGATAGACTGGAAATTTCAGGCTCTCGCAGAATGGCACAAACCAGCAATCACAGCACACAGTGGTAAGCTGCTGAAGGTGGAGTCAAGCATGAAATTGCATTTCAGGATAATTACCTTTAACAGGGTATTTTGCCCAATTTAAAGGTAGTCAGGTGTATATTCTTAAGAAGAGGAGCCAGGATTTGATATTTTTATTCCTAAAATTGGTGTAAGCTACGAATGGTTGCTGCGAATGCCGACTGCGCTTACAGCTGTACTTTAATTATTGTCGAAATCTGCCTCCCTGAGTCCTGCTGAGCCTTTGTATGGATCCCAGGGGATATAAATCTGCATTCAATACTGACTGGACAATCTGGCTGTGAGAGAATTGGCCAGATGTTTTACAGAGATTGGAAACTTCTTTCGTACCCAACCTCTTCCCTCTGCCACCTTAGTCTGGCAGCCATTTTAGCTGCAAATGAGACTTTCAGATGGAAACCGAAAGCAAGATTCGTGTAAAAATAAACTACAGGAGGATTACCTGACAATAGCATAGGGATGACATCTTTACAAACTACAGAAGGAAGAGGGTTATTTTATGACAGCATAGTGGTGAAAATGTAGAAACTGCATAAGGAAAAGGAGGTCAACAGACAAGAGCATAGGGGTGAAATTGTTGCAAGCTCCAAGAGGAGGATCACCTAAGTATAGCATAGTGACGAAGGGGCAGATTTATGGGCCCCTTGCGCCTCATTTACGCCGCTGTTGCGTCACTTTTGTGACGCAGCGGCGGTGCAAATCCTGCGCCATGCTGCGGGGTATTTACAACGTGACGCATCTGGCAGATGTGTCACGTTGTAAAGCCCTGCACCACATGCAGGCGTTCTGGAGCAGGGGGGGCGTTCCGGCGCAGGAACGCCTCCTAAAAGTGGCTGAGTGAAATCTACAAGATTTCACTCAGTCAATTTTAAGGCCATGCTGCGTCAAAACCCTGCGCCTGCTTGAAGCAGGCGTAAGGATTGACGTAGCATGTAAGGGGTAGGGCACCCCCGAGCCTTGCTGGAGCTGCGTCGCGCTTGCGACGCAACTCCAGCAATGCGCCGCCTTTCTGACAGGAGATGCGTCACGCATCTGCCCATCCGAGTGCCACGGTGCGCCGCATTGTAAATGCGGCGCATCAATGTTGGCGCACGGGTGGGCAGATGCGTCGCAACTCTTCTGGCGCATCTCTGCTGATTAGCAGAGATGCGCCAGACGTCATACATCTGCCCCGAAATATTTATAAACTAGAGGAGGAGCAGACAAATCACCGAATTATAGTAGTGTTGAAATATTAAAAGTCTGTAAAATGTCAGAGAGATCAACTTAGCACCTGACTGAGGTACTGCTATTTAAGGAAATTATGTGTGTATGTGTGAGCAATTGTGCATGCATGCGTGTGTGTGTGTGTGGTGGGTGCGTGCATGCATACCTGCGTGTGTGCGTGTGTGTGTGTGGGTGGCCTGCTTGTATGATCACACAGTTTCTCTCTGGTCAGATAAAGATATTACTAGTGTCCGAAGGCCAGTATTGTGTTCTGTGCTACAATCTGACATTTCAGATCAGAGATACTGTCAGTCACCATCCAGTGAGCCATGGGTAAGCAGGGAGTGCTAGGCCTCAACCATGCAGACTGGTGTTGTTTACCTCTGTTGTCCCAGGGTCTGTCCTACTATGGTTCTGGAAACTGGCCCAAGTACAACCCCTTCAGTACTTAACAGTCAGTGGTATCTATGATGAGCAGGCACAGGCCTCTAGGGGAGGCAGTGTGAGGGTGCTTGAGCTTAGAACTCAACAATCACGCACCAGCGCAATAAGTGACTCCCATCAACGTTCTCTCCTTTTAAAAACAAAAATGCTTTAATACACACCAAAATGAAAGACTACACATGCAATAATGGTCAGGTGCACTTTAGTGAACTGGGCGCTGCAGCTAGTTGTGCCTCAATCATCTTTTCTATACCACACCCTTGGGTTCCCTTCCCTCCTGGACTAGGCGATTGTCCTCCTTGCATAAACAGTGGTACTAGTGTGAATTTAGGCTCAGGTGAAAATGACCTGGCTAGAGAATTGTCAATGAGCTCTGTCTATCACAGCCCATTCAGCCTTACTCTCATCACAGTAAGTCCTGTGGGAGTTCGGCTTTCAGGCGGCAGCCAACTGATGGCACCGTGCTGCCCCTCTTCTGTTTCTGAAAGGGGAGCCCACTCTGATTCTCATGCAGCCTCCTCTGGCGGCAGCAAGGCTGCAACTGAAGAGCGGCAGCAGAAGCAAACAACAGAGAGTCCTTGGAGTCAGCAAAGAGGCAACCTAGAGTCATGGTGGCCACATGTCAGTGGGGCACTTTCTGAGTGTTAGCCTTCACAAAGGCCACACTGCAGAGCACTAGACTCCTTTGCAAAAGTGGTTTGGGCCAGGTTACATGCAGCCAGGCACTGAGGGCTGGGAAACATGACTGTGCACCATACAGGGGACATTCCTGACCCAACATGCACAAGCATAAATATTCACATATATGTACTGATAGATTTTCAGCACTTTCGCCTGCTTATTCGTAGAACGCCTATCTATTGGCATCAGGCTTTGAATTTTTATCCTATAGGGGCAATGAAAGGGATTACCTATATCTGACTCAGAGGAGGATATAATTGCTAACTTTAAACCTCAACTACCCGAAATGTAGTCGAGACAGCCCCTAAGAGAGGAGGAAATTCAGAGAAGGCTTGAGATACTGACCAGGGTGGTCTAGTGGGATAGCAGGATTGGATGTGATAAAAGATGTGCATCGGGGAAGATCTATGCAGAGAGAGGTGCAAGAGGAACGCAATTTTGAATACAAACATGAAGGAAATACATAGGCAGTGTAGTTTTCTCAAAGAAGTGGGCACGCAGCCGGATTCACAAGGTTTTTGCAGACTATGTGGACTTGTGTGCGCAAAAATTATTCTGCTGGTAAAAATGCCCTAATCCAGATTCTGATCACTAAAATCAGAAGACATTTGCACCAGAAGAGCGCCCTTGGGGCCGTATATATGAGATCCTCCCATTTGCGACCGCAAAAAAGGGTAATGACATGTACAAATGCATTTTACGAGTCACTGACTCCCGCCTCCCTTCCTAATAGCGAGTCACCATGCCATGTACAATTGTTTTACGACCCCTTCCCCTTTGTGAGTATGTGAGAAAATATTTTTAAGAGCTGGCAGTTGTCCCATAAACCACTGCCTGCCCTTATAAAAATGAAACTGAAAAGTTTCATTTTTCTTGTTTTTCAATGCATCCCTTTTTCCTTTAAGGAAAACGAGCTGCATTTAAAAAAAAAAGACTGCTATATAGAAAAGCAGTCCCAGACATGGTGGCCTGCTGATCCCAGCAGACCACCATCCCTGGGAGTGCCAGCCATTCCTAATTGGGTCGCAAATTGAGACAGCCTCATTAATATTCAGGAGGAATTGCTAACAGCTTCTAAGACACTGTTATACATTCCAATTTGTGAGTCGCAAATTGCGAGTCGCAAATGCAACGCAATTTGCGAGTAGCAAATTGGTGAGTCGTACACCTGGCCCTTGCTCCTACAAGACAGTACATCAGTTTTGCAAGTTCTTTTTTGGAGTAAATCTTTAGTCGGTGTGAGACACAGGGCATTGCTCCTTTGCAAACGTCCAGAAAAATGTTGATCAACACCTACAAATTCTTACTACACATTTACAAACCTTTTGCACGTCCTCTACATACTTCCTCTTCCCTAGTTCTCTGGTTTTCATTACAATATCTTGTTGTCCCAGCAGGAAACTCAAAATATTGTAGGCAGTGACACAGCTAGAGGAGGTGGTGAATCATCCGCACCAACCATTTGGCTGCTGGCCCACCAGAGAGTGAATGATATCGTAAGTCCCGGATGCAAAGGAATGGAGCATCCCCATATTCCAGCAGAGAGTAGGGCAAAGTGCATTCTCTATGGGGTCAATGTTTTTAAACATGTGACTGTTATACATTTTCACCATGCTTACTTGGCGAGCATATTGGGGCTATGGGTATGATTGAAAATCTATGGTTTGCACCTATGGAGTACTCAATGGTATTTTGTGAATCCCAGAAAGTTCATAAACCTATGGAAATCGTCGATATAAGTTGTGGTTTTTGTGTTTCACTTTGAACCGTAAATGATTGCCTGTTTTTCGGCATTCCTTTAGTAGCCAAATTCCTTATTGACTTAGAGAAATATATAAGGAATTTGCAAAGATCAGGCAAAAGTTCATGTTGTTTCCGTGAGTGTGACTTGAAATCTTATCCGGACAAGATGAATACATTCAAGAAGCTGGATTTTAAACATGCAAGAGTTTACAGAGGTTTTCATTTAATTGTACACTGTTTTTGCTTCAACAAGGCTATTGCCATAGGTTCAGTTGGAAAGCTAATCCCTAGTTACTGTGTTGATTTAGATGGGCATGCTATCGTTTTAATTTTAAATAGTAGGGCTGCATCATTGATTGCAGTGATATTCTATAGCAGAATGGATCTGATCCACGTGCTATTTATCTATAAAAAAAATGTTAAAAATGGCACGCTAAAGACCATGCTGCTTCTAGGCAATGGTAAATTACTTTCACAACACCAAATGTTTGCACTTCTTGACCACAAATACTGAGGGCCTCATTTATGAAAACTGCTGCATCGCTGTGGCAAAACAGCGATGCATCAGTTTTCACTGCATCCTCCTTGCGACACGATGGATTCGCCGTATTTACAGTCACGGCCGGATGGCTCACGGTTGGGAGGTGGAGGGGGCAGGTGTCACGCAGGGGATGGATGTCACGCGGGGGCGCAAATAAAAAAAAACTTGCCTCGATGCCGGGCTTGCGTCTTTTCTGCTCCTAGTCTAATGCCTCCAACAGGAACAAGAAGCAGGCAGCCAGGCTCCCTCCCCTAAGCCAATCACAATGCTGCAATGCAGTGTTATGATTGGTCTGAGCGCCATGACATGGCGCTCAGCCAGGGAAAGAAGGGATGGGCATGTTCTCCATGCAGGCTGTAATGCAGCCTGCATGGAGAACAAGGAAGTGCGCATGACTGTTTTGGGTGGCCCAAGAGGGCCGACCAAACAGTAATTGCACACTTTAGGAGTGGGCAAACCACTCCTCCCCTGCCCGGACAGTAGAGCAGCCCTGCCCACCCGCCCGCCGCAAAGCAGCAGGACACGAAACATAAAAGACAATAACTCTAAGTTATTGTCATTTTATGTCATTTTATGTCATTTTATGTTTCTCACTGCTTAAAAGCAGTGGGGCTGCGCTCCTCCGCCATAGGACCCACCCCAGCGTATTTAATGTACAGCGCTCCATGTTGCATGGAAAAGAAAGATACGTCAGGAATCCTGACGCATCTGTCGGCGCAAAAGTCACACATTGCTGAAGTTGTGTCGCAAGCATGACACAACTCCAGCAATCATGGGGTAGGCCTCTGCCTATGGCACTGCGTCACCCTTATGCCTGCCACAAGGCAGGCGTAAAGTTTTGAGACATTGGCACCCTAAAAGTGTCGCAGTGAAACCTCAAAGATTTACTGTGACACTTCTATGAGGCTTGCTTGTGAGGGTACGCCCACCCTACATACATTATACCTGATGCAGGTATAATGCGGCGCAGGGCTTTTACAAGGTGACGCATCTGCCTAGATGCATCACTTTGTAAATATTTTTACGCCGCCGCCAAGTCACGAAAAGTGATGCAACGGCAGTACAAAAGTGTTGCAAGGCCTTCATAAATAAGGCCCTAAGTTTTGTTTGTTTAGAACTAACCAGTATGAATTCGGGCCTGTGTGTATGGTTTTTATACATTTATATATTTATGTTATGTTACTGGAGCTTCTATTGTGCCGCTATATGCTACAATCTTTACTACTTCTCTGCGCTTGCAGGCTTTTTTCCCTGCCTCTGTGTATCATATAGTTGAAAATATAATTCTGCCTTCTGACTTTGCTGACAAGTGTCCCAGCGAGCCCTAGTGATGGTGGCCGGCAGGAGGAAGTCTCTTATTTGTCGAGCTGCGTCTAATGGTAGCAACTACAATTCTTCTTTAATGAACAAAAATATGTTTTTTATACATTACGTAATATGGTTGGGGGGCCACTACCCACGCTATGGAAAGAGGGATCTGTACCTCATATGAACGAGTCCCAAAACGTTTCTCTTGTATAAGTGTAACTAAACATGTGGAAAAAATTGCATCTCTCACAGGCGTAAATAAACACGTGATAAGAGGTCCATCTCCACATTTCTGTTGCAGGTACTGATCCCAGGAGCAAAGAGTCCCATAGAAGATGCAGGTGTGGAGATCTGTCTGAAGCTGTAAGTACACACCTAGGAGTGGGGCATGTGTGTTCTCAGGGGAGACTGGGCGTGGCATTGCAAATAGCACAACGACCCACAAAACCCTGCGGTGTAGATCAGGCCCACAGGTACCTAAATCAAATCAGGTGTTTGTTGAGCGCAACTACTCACCCGTAAGGGGCTCAAGGCGCTGGGGGTTGTGGGGGGGATTTGCAGGTTCCAGTCCATCAAGGTGGGGGTCTGTTGAAGAGCCAGGTTTTGAGGTTTCTTGCGAAGATGTGGAGCGATGTTATCTGTCTGAGGTGGAGCAGAAGGTCGTTCCAGGCTCTTGCCGCGCGGAAGGAGAAGAAGCGGCCTCCCAATCTGGACTTTCTGGTGCGGGGGACCACGGTGTAGGAGAGCTGGGCTGATCGTAGGGTCCTTTGGGGTTCGGGGAATTTGAGTCGGCTGTTCAGGTATGCTGGTCCGGTGTCGTGAAGGGCCTTGTGAGCATGGGTAAGCATCTTGAAGGTGACTCTAGCTTTGATGGGGAGCCAGTGGAGTGTGCGCAGGTGCTGGGAGATGTGGCAGTGTCTTGGCAGGTTGAGGACCAGTCTTGCAGCGGCATTTTGGATGTTCTGTAGCTTGCGGTGAGGTTTTTGTTTATTCCGGCATAGAGTGCATTGCCGTAGTCGAGCTTTCTGGTGACCAGGGAGTGAGTGACGGTCTTTCTGTGTTCGAGGGGGATCCATTTGAAGGTCTTACGTAGGAGGCGGAAGGTGTGGAAGCAGGAGGACGAGACGGAGTTGATCTGGAGGGCCATTTTGAGCTCTGAGTCCAGGATGATTCCCAGGTTGCGTGCGTGGTCCGTGGGGGTGGGCGGGCTTCCGAGGGCGGGGGGCCACCAGGTGTCGTTCCAGGCGTCTGGGTTTGGGCCCATGATGAGTACTTCCGTTTTGTTGGTGTTTAGTTGTAGGCAGCTATTTTTCATCCATTTGGTGATGGCTTCCATGCCTTCTCGAAAGTTGTGTCTGTCGCTGTTGGGTTTGTTGGATAGGGAGAGGATGAGTTGGGTGTCGTCTGCGTATGACACAATGTTGAGTCCATAGGTTCCGACGATGGGGGTGAGCGGAGCCATGTAGATGTTGAAAAACTTAGGGCTGAGGGAGGACCCCTGGGGGACTCCGCAGGTCGTAGGTGTAGGGTCCGAGAGGAAAGGGGGAATCTGACCTGCTGCGTTCTGCCGGAGAGGAAGGAGCAGATCCAGTCGAAGGCCTTGTCTTGGATCCCTGCGTCATGGAGTCTGCGTATTAGTGTGCGGTGAGAGACTGTGTCGAACGCCGCTGAGAGGTCGAGGAGGATGAGGGCTGCTGTTTCTCCTTTGTCTAGTAAGGAACGGATGTTGTCTGTTGCGGCGAGGAGGGCGGTTTCCGTACTGTGTTTTTTTCTGAAGCTGGATTGGGAGGAGTCGAGGATGTTGTGCTCTTCGATGAATGTGGCGAGTTGGCTGTTGATGGCTTTCTCGATTACTTTCGCTGGGAACGGGAGCAGGGAGATGGGTCTGTAGTTTTTGAGGTTGTTGGGGTCCGCCAAGGGTTTCTGCAGGAGGGGGTTGATCTCAGCGTGTTTCCAGTCGTCAGGGAATGAGACTGTTGCCAGGGAGCGGTTGATGGTGTGGCAGAGCATGGGTGCGATGGTGTCGGCAGCTCTGTTGAAAATGTGGTGGGGGCAGGGTCCGTTGGGGCCGCAGAGTGGATTGACTACATTTCCAAAGTTACAGTAAAATGGTCCAGTTGTCCATAGTGCAGTAATTGTTTGAGACTTTATCCCTGCTGCAAGTGTTAATAGGAAAGTGAAGTCGTCAAGTGGAAATTTTTCACATGAAGAAAGCAATAAATGTCACATTTCCAATTTACTCTCAGTCTGTGACAGTGGATTTTGCACAATAAAGACTAATCACAGAGTAAGTTTTAGCAAAAAAAAAACGTACAACGGGGAAAACTACAAGCATAGCAATTTTCTAATGCATGTCCCTGGATGCTTTGAGAACTAGGCAAAAATAGGAATTCTTCTCAAGAAGTAGGACTGTGCCTACACCCAACTAGGGTTCCCAGATCTTTAAGAAACTGGAACCATAGGGAAATAAGTGGTCTGTTTATTAGAGCGCTAATAAATATTATTAAGTGGGAGCTACAGGGGTGAGCAATGGAAGACCCTTCACGTAAGTCTCGCCTATTAGACAACCGGTACTATCTAAAAAAATATAAATATTAATGTTAAATAAGGTGGTTGTTTTCACTTCTGTAGTACACCCTTATTAAAATCGATTCGATACCATTTCGCCTAGTTGTTTAGCTTTCCGGGACCCAAACAAGAGTCCATCCCTGCGACGGTGTCAGACCCCTCCTCCCTGTAAATGGGAAAGCCCACTCATGAATTCATGCGTAATCAATCATTGCACGGCGCTAATGACATCCTGCTGGCATTTTAATATCTTTTGGCACGAGCCGCTGGTTCTGGCAACGAGTATTTAGAACCCATGCCGGCAAGCATATGGCGCCCCGTCTGACTGACAGAACCCTCCGCGTGCGCAGCCTCGCGCCGTGCGCGCGGGAGAGAGACCACGGCTGTGAGGCTGATGGCGCAGTGGCGGGGCTGGACTTGGGCTTCGCAGGCTGATGGCGGCGCAGGACGGTCCGGCCACGCTCCAATGGGTCTGCTGAGGGGAGGCCGTTATTGAGATGGCCTATGGAGCCTAAGGGGAGGGAAGAGGCCAGTGAGAGAGGAAAGAAGAGACTGAGCTGAAGACAGTAGACATGTAAAAATAGACCGTTATGAGTAAGGAAGGATGAGCGACAAAGTGCGAGGCAGGAAAGAGACACGCATCAGACAGGTAATGAGCAAAAGAAAGGCGAAGATCAAGGCACGAGAGGAAGAGAGCAATAAAGACACCAAGTGGAGACAATGAGAAATCATTGAAAAATGTAAGTGCAATCATGGGAGAGACTGGGTGGGGCAGGGCAGACAGAGTGCGATACGGGAAAGAGACATGCATCAGACAGACAGGAATGGCCAAAAAGAGATAGAGATTGGAGAAAGATAAAAATAAAATTAGTGAGAAACAGGGAAGGGGTAAAACAGACAGGAGAGGGCCGGCGTGTGGCTCAGCGATAGAGGAAGAGACAAGAGACGGGTCTGAAAGAGGAAGAGTACAATTAAACCGAGAGGGTGACAGAAATTGTAAAGAGAGACAGACAAAGGGACAGGAGTCTGCGAGACATGGTGGGTCATGCGGGAGTATGAGGCATAGAAGAGGCATGCGTCAGACAGGCAGAACTTTGCAAAAGACAGCTGGATACTGAGACCGAAAAAAAAGAAAAGAGTAGGAGGCACATGACAGGAGAGATAGGGAGTCTGAAGAAGTTACGAGTGGGTCAGAGAGACTGAGAAAGAGAAAGACGAGAGCAGACAATATGAAAGAAAGGGAGAGAAAGAGTAAGACAAACTGGAGGGAGACAATGAGAAATTGGGAAAAAATGAATGCACGGGGCTACCATATGAGGGTCTGTGGAGTATGTGGAACAGACGAGACAGTGGTAGTAGATGGACGAGTGCGAAAAAAAGATGGGCAAAAGGCAGTACAGTGAGAAACAGGGAGAACGAAAGAGAAAGAAGAGGGCATAATTGGGTAAAAGTGACAAAGAAATAGGCAAGAGGTAGTGTAATGTTTGAGTCCAAGAGAGGAGAGCTATACGGACAATAATTACATGGGTGCACAAACAGACACAAGCAAGAGATAGAATATTCTGGGACAAATTTAGCAAAGCGAGATAGAGTGACAGCAATAAAAAGACTGGCAGAGAGAACGAGAAACTCGAAATTCCAATATTTTAAGGGCAGGCAAATGAGACACATCAGAGTAAGAGGCAATTAGTAGTGGACAAGCAACAGATAGTGGGACTAGACGAAATGGGGGGGAGTGGGGGGAGAAAAACAAGTAGACAGAATATAGTGGTAAACAGGGAAGGTGAGGAAAACAAGAGAAGGCATGCATGAACAAAGAGAGGGAGAAAGAGACTGAGAAGACACATAATTAGTGGGACAGAAAATGAGGCAGTAATAAAGAGGCCAGAAGGGAGTCATTGAGAAATTGCAAGGTCAGATGGGAAAGGTGGCAGGTCAGCAAGGGATCAGGGAGGTATAGTATAGGCCAAAGTGAGAGTCAGACAATAGACAGATATGTAAAGTCTTGAGTGGGCTAAAGAAAGAAAAAGTGAGACAGGAGAAATACAGGCTCAAGGTAGCAGAGGTCGAAGAAGGAAAGGGGGAAAGGCAAGACAGACAGATGTGGAAGAGAGATGAAGCAGTAAGACAAAAAAGAGGCAAACATATTTCGGAGAGCGATGAAGTGAAAAGGGGATAAGATAAGACAAGAAAGGACGAGTGAGACAGGAGAAAACAAAGATGGGACAAATGAGAGGCAGGGTAAGAAATTGGAAGAAAGAGAGGGATTGAACCCCATAAAAGCAAAAACAAGCTATTGCCAATAAGGTGTAGAAAAAACATAGAAAAGGGTAGCGAAGAAAAAGGGAGGCTAGCAGAAGACAAACAACAATGTGACAGGGAGACAGGTAGGGTGGAAATTAAGAATGACAAGAGACAGGCAGGGGTGTAAGGACCTAGCACTAGACACAAAATATGACGAACGGAATTTAAAGAGGGTGAGAGTAGAGAGAAAAAGAGAAAGACCAATAACAAACTGGCAAGAGTGGGATAGAAAGCCCATGCACTAAGATGGGCAGAAGTGGGGCAAAGGAGAGGACTCATCCAGAAAGCACTAACCTTGTATTTCAGATCTAACAGGAGTAATGCACGCTTGTACTCCTCACCACATCCACTTACTGACCAGTTTAATATGTGAGACAAAAAGAAGAAGACGGAAAAGGGAAATGGGACAAGAGAGATTAGATATCATTGGATATCTACCTCGTCACTCTGCTGTTCCTTATGTATACAGGTTACAATGAATAGCTTAAGACAAAAAATAGATCGTTAGTAATCTTTCACAAACAATCAGCGAACAACTTTCTCACAGTGACAATGATATACCTTCAAGCAAACTCTGTAACCAGTTCTCTGTGTTCTTGATAATAAGCTGTCTTCCTGAAACTGAAATGTAGGAAAAATTAAGGATCAAAGAAATGCATATTGATCTCCCTCCCTACTGGCGGGACAATTCCTTTCAAATCAATAACTACATGCTCCCTTTGATATTGATTGCCTTAGTTAAAATTTGTATTCCACAACAGAAAAAATAATCTGTGTTTCCCAATGTAATAGAAAATAGATATATAGATAATTAGATATATAGTTATAGATATATATATTTAAAAATATACAAATCTATATAGCCACGCTGTAGTTACGGTTAGGACTTCGAGAGATAGGAATTCCTCAGATTTTTGGTTGTAAATAACTTTCCCACCATGCAATGAATTTGCAGACCTATTCTTTTTTCTATATTGTCTGATGATACAAAGTTTCACGGTGATTAGTTGAGGAGGTGCAAAGAAAAAGGAGGGCCAAAAACACATTTTACCACCAATACATTTTTCATAGACTTTTGAGACCGACGTTGTGGCAAAATGGCTGAATGTAGTTTCATGAAATTTGGCTGGAATATAGATTATGGTGTAGAAAAGGTCCTTTTTGTTATTTGATGTAAATTGGTTCAGTAGTTTTTAAGTAATAAGGGACAAAAACCTAATGATATATAGGGCTGTGGTATACCATGGTAATTTAGTGGTATACCGTGGTACATAGTGATGACAAAACTGAATATTATTGGTCAATGAAAGTCCATACAAAATAAAAAGGCAGCCTTATTGTTTAGACCACACATGGTCTTTGTTCTGGGTTTGAACATGAGATATAGCTTATTACTGGTTTGGTCATCCATAGTAAGAAATGAGGGACTTTAGCAAAGCCTGTTTGGGTAGGGAAAAGTACTTATACTGTGTAGTATATCTTTTTTTAAGTTTACTGAGTACCGCAGTACTTCCTCAAAACTATCTAGGAAATACAGCGGTACCTATTTAAATAAAAAAAAAACTTACATATGACAAGAGACACTAAGAAACGCTGCTCTACTCCATTCTTCGACACTCCATTCCACTCTACAACAGGCAATTTCACTCTATGACACACCACTTTCCTCTCCAACACTCCACTGTATGCCACTCCATGCCACTGCACTCTACGACATGCCAATCCACTCTACAACATGCCACTTCACTCTATGCCCTTCCCCTCTACACCTCTCCACTCTATTACACGTCATTACACTTTGTACTACGACACAACACTCCACTCCGTGGTACCTATTGAAATAAAAATAAATATTTTGCATTTAACAAAAGACACTCTATGTCACACCGCTCCACTCCACGCCACTCCACTCCACTCTATGACACGCCACTCCACTCTATGACATGCCACTTCACTCTATGACATGCCACTCCACTCTACGACACTCCACTCCACAACACTCAACGCCACTCCACTGTATGACATGCCACTCCACTCTACGACACGTCACTCCACTCTGACATGCCACTCCATTCTACGCCATGCCACTGCACTCTATGCAACTCCGCTCCATGCCCTTCCGCTGTAAGACACTCTATGACATGTCACTTTAGGACATGCCAGTCCAATAAACTCTACAATGTGCCACTCCACTCCACTCTACAACCCTCTCTCCACTCTATGCCCCTTCACTTTGCATCACTGTACGACACTCTATGACGTCACTCCATCCCACTCTACCACATACCACTTCACTATATGACACACCACTCCATGCTAGTCCACGCCACTGCACTGTACGACACTCCACTCTGTGCATGCCACTCCGCTCTACACCACTCTACACTACGCCGCTCCATTCTAAAACTCTCTATAGTAGACAACTGTGTGACATGCCACTCCACTCTACGACACTCTACCATACACCACTCCAATCTACAACACTTTGATCTACTGTATGCCCCTCCACTCTACGACACTCTGTTTAACTCTACAAATACGCCACTCCACTCTATGACACACTGCTCCACTCTATGACATGCCACTTCACTTTATGACATGCCACTCCACTTTACATCACACCACTCCACTCTACAAGACACCACTCCAGTCTACGACATGCCACTCCACCTTACAACACACCACTCCATTCTATGTCAATCCATTCTATGCCTCTCCACTCTGAAACACACGCCACTCTATGACACGCCACTCCACCCTATGCTCCTATACTATAACACACTCTAATGACACACCACTGAATGACATGCCACCTAGGTGGTGGGGCGGGCGGGGAAGGTGGAAATGGATCTAAAATAATAATACAAAAAATAAACGTACCTTTTCCTTCACCATTACGCTGCCTTTCCTCTGTCCTCTTTAGTCTGCTACAGCACCGAAAGCACTCAGGCCCCAGAGGTCCAGCCAAACTGTCATGTGCACTTAGAGGAGTGCAAACCAGTCCTCACTCTGCTTGGCATCACAGAGCCCATCCCCGCCCCCACCTGGCTTCGAGTGCCGCATAGAAAAATAAAATGATAATAACGTTGTGTTATTATAATTTTATTTTTCTTCTGTGCACTGCTTAAATAGCAGTGGGGCGACACTCCTCCGCCTTAGCAGAGGAGCCACCCCTGCATACCACTCCTCTGTACTCTACAGCACACCACTCCAGTCTACGCCACTCTACTCCACAACACTCTACGACACACCACTCCACTCCATTCTATGGCATGCACTCCACTCTATTCTACTCCACTCTACAACACTCTATTCTACTCGATGCCCCTCGACTCCCCCCACTCTGTGCCACTCTATGCCAGTCCACTCCGATAAGCCATTCCACTCTATGAGATGCTGCTCCACACTACAACGCACATGCTACTTCACTCTTTGACATGCCACTCCACTCTATGCCCCTCCACTCTAAGCCGCTCTACGACACGCCACTCTATGACACCCCACCCCACTCTACTGTACGGCATGCCACTCCACTCTACCACACTCTACTCCACTCTACAACACTGTATGACACACCACTCCACTCAATGACACGCCACTCCACTGTACGACACGCCTCTCCACTCAACCCACTCTAACACAATCTACAGAATGCCACTCTATGACATGCCACTCCACTGTACTCTATGGCACGCCACTCTACAAGACTCTATTCCACTCAACGCCATTCCACTCTATGCCGCTTCACTCTACGCCCCTCCACTCTACACTCTACTCCACTACATACCACTTCCCTCTACGGCATGCCAAACTATGGCACGCCTCTCCACTCTACAACACGCCTCTCCATGCCACTCCATGATATGTCGATCCACTCTGCAACATGCCACTCCCTTCCATTGCACACCAATCTACACTATGACATACCACTATACTTTATGCCACTCCACTCTACACCCTTCCTCTCTAACACACTTTATAACACTCTAGTTTATGACACGCCACTCCACACTACTCTACAACACGCCACTCCACTCTATGACATGCCTCTCCACTCTATGCCACTCCACTCTACAACAGTGCACTCCTCTCTATGCCACTCCACTGTACGACACCCAGCTGTACTCTATGACATGCCACTCCTCTCTATGGCATACTACTCCTCTCTGCAGCACTCCACTTTATGCCACTCCGCTCTACACGACTCCGCTCTACATCACTTCACTCCATTCTATGCCACTCTACTTTAGGCCAAGATACTCTATGCCATGAGACTCTACACCACAACACGTTATGCCAAGACACTTTATGACATGACACTGTATGACACACCACTCTATGCCACTCGACTCTGTGTCACTCTACAGTACTCCATTACATGACACCCCGCTCTATTCTAGGACACGCCACTCCACTCTACGCCACTCTACTCTACGGCACTCCACTTCACAACACTCCACTCTATATCAATCCACTCTACACCTCTGCACTCCACCGCGTGACACTCTACACCATGACTCTCTCCGCCACGACACTCTACATCATGACACTCTAGAGCACTTCACTCAACAGCAGTTCATGTACAGTTTAAGTAGTTTTTTATGCAAATTATTAATACAGTTTTCCTAACTATAACCTATCCTCAACCTCTGTTTTTTTCCCATTGAATATATATATATATATAGATTTTCTACTTTTTGCTGGTTGCCGCCATGCACGCAGTCGAAAGGCGCGTTGTACAAACAGACTCAACACTGTCCATAAAGCATACACCAATCTCCTCAAACAGCATCGATGTTGACACCGTGTGTGTGCTTCCAAAACCTTTATTGCCTGCCACCATCAAATGTGTTTCGGCTGATCAGTGGTGGTAGGCACTCTGTGTTTATAGTTATAATTCCTCAAGATAGGAATTCTTCTGATGTTTTCTTGCTAATAATATTACCCACATTTGACGAATCTTTACGAAACTTTCCAGACCTATAGTTTTTTTTTTTACTTTGGCTGATGATTGAAAGTTTTATGGTGATTTGTCAAGGGAGCGCCAAGAAAAAAGGGGGGTCCCAAAACGTGTTTTTTTCTCTCAATGCATTTTTGATAGACTTGTGTGTCACAAGTTGCAGAAAAACAGCTGAATAGATTTTAATTTTGCAGCAAAATAGATTATTGTGTGTAGATGATCCTTTTGGGTACTACAGGTAAGTAGGGTGAGATATGGCATTTTCACTTAGTGATATCTGTGGCTGCAGTAGTTTTGTGAAATTTCACGGATGTATTGTGGTACATGCTAATGACAAGGAATTATGTGATTGGCTAATGACTGCCTTTACAAATGTTAAATCCAGCCGTGTTGTTTTAAGTACACTCTGGATGTTTTGTGGGTTAGGGCCTTAGATATAGATAAGTGCTAGATTTTATATTTTTCCCTACCTATTAACACTTCATTTAGAGAAAATGATTTATAAGTTTGGATATATTGAAAAAAAATCATAGAGCACTGAGTACTATCTAGGAAGTTCAGCGGTACTAAAAATTATTTAAAAAAAAAAATCTAAATGTGTCAAATAATTAAAAATACACTGTACTACGCTATATTTCTTTCACAAGTATATTGTACTACAGTGTATTTTCAATTTTGTACACATTTATTTCTTTACAAAAAAAGTCTATGGACTACTGCAGTAATTCCTACAAATTACTGTGCTACTTAGAAAAAAAATATTTCACTGATATAGTGTACTATAGTGTACTAAAGTGTATTTTTTTTTTCCAATATAGTTTTATTATTCTTCCTGTAACTACCGCAGTACTTTGTAGGTACTAACTTGGTTCTCTGTAAACTGGTTACAAAAATATATAGAAAAATATAACTAGATTTTTAATTAACTTTAATAAAGTGGTTATAGGTAGGTGTTAGAAATGGGGGTCTCTAGTTGGCTAGAGTTTGCACCTTTGTCCAAGTATGGACCCTTCTTCCTATTCAAGGTAAGGGAGTACACTCCTAAAGTAACCCCTGCTCACCCCCTTGGTAGCTTGGCTCGAGCTGTCAGGCTTATCTCAGAGGCAGGGCATAAAGCATTTGCACATAACCAACAGTAATACAGTGAAGAAACTACAAAAGGACACCACACCAGTTTAGAAAAATATCCAATAGTTTTTATATATCCAAAGAAAGACCGAAAATGATAAAAATCCACCATGCAGTTCCCAGTAATCTCAATAATCAAAAATAGACTTGAAGTACAGTTCCTTAAAGTAGATAGCTCCGTCTGGGGCTATCAAGGCATCATGAACCATAAATCCAAACAGTTCTGGCTGTCTGCGGAGTCACGGGCCAGCAAAGGTGTCGGGAAGACATGCAAAACAGTGCCTTTTAGAAATGCAGGGCGTCGGCGACCTCTCGTTGAGTCCTGATAAGCCGGCGTCTGCAGGCGTCGGTTCCAAAGGTCGGTGCAGGAGTAGTCAGGTCATTGAAGTCAACGTGTTGCAGATCGAACTCCTCGTGGTTGAAGTCAGCAGTGTGGCGTGCGGTGCCCTCAGGTCGCAGTGCAGGCAGCAACTAGGTGACAGTCATCCAGTGGTGTCGGTGACACCAGGGCTGCAGTGCAAAGTGATACGGTGCTCATCGCGGTGCGGCGGGTCACGGTGCAAGCAGCCATATCATCGTTGATGAAAGTGCAGTCGTCGGCTGATGAACTGGAGTCAATAGGCCATGGCTGTGGTGCAGGATGAGGGCAGTGCATCATGTAACTTACCAGCAGTGCCCTCGAGCCACGGTGCAAGCAGCGACATTGATGTCAGCGTGGAACGGCGGTGTTCGGGATACCAGGGTGGCAGCGTGAAGCGAGGCGGTGTGGAATGCGGTACCCACAGGTCGCAGTGCGAGCAGCAGTTCGGTGGCGGCATCGAGTGGCGTTGTCGGTGAGACCAGGGTTGCGGTGCAAAGTGTGGCAGTGCCCTCTGCGGTGCCTCCAGGACACAGAGTCAGCATCGACATCGTTGACGGCATCGGGTTGCTTTTTCTTCTGTTGCAGCACAAAACACAAAGTCCCCAGTGCTGGTAACAGATGAACTTGAAGTCTTTGCTGTTTCTGAGACTTCTTGAACAGGGGGCAAGCTCTACCTCAAGCCCTTGGAGAAAACCACAAAATGAAGTTACAGAAAGTTCAGTCCAGTCCTTTCACTGCCCAAGACAGAAGCAGCCATTGCAGGCCAACACAGCAAAGCACTCAGCAACGTGGTAGTTCCTCCTCACAGCTTCTCCAGCTCTTCTTCTTGGCAGTCTTCATGGTTCCAAAAGAGTTCTAAAGTTTTAGCGTCTGGGCCCTAATATTTATACTCAAAATTCCTTTGTTCTCTCAGGCAGAGAGTGTCTGTGCTTAGTCCAAACCAGTTTGATCCTCTCTGGCCCAGCTTCCCGGCATGAGGTGGAGACAGCATTGTCTGCAGCAGACCAGGCCCATTCAGGTGTAAGGAAGTCTCCCTCCACTACTCTAAATGCAGCCCAGGTCTATTCAGCCCAGCCCTGACTCATCCAGGAAAGGCAGAACACAACTCGACCGCCCCATTGGCTGTCTGAAGAGAATGCACATCCCCAGCCCTGTCACTCCAAAGCCAGACAGTCAATCCACAAACCCAGCAGAGGCATCCAGAATGGCTAAGCAATAAAATACCTACTGTCTAAAAGTGGTATTTTTAAAAACAGAACATTAAAATCATCTTTAGTAAATAATGCATTTTTAAATTCTGAGTCCAGGCATACTAAATAACCCTGGGCGTAGTTCGCGAAGTAGCGCTACGCGTAGCTATTCAAAGTGCACTTCGCACTATGCGAGCTACGCGTAGCACTTCGCGAACTGCGTAGTACCCTGTTCGCACTGTGGAAGATGCCGTTTTCAATGATTGCACAGTGCGGACAAGCATCCGGCACTGTGCAATCATTGAAAACGGCATCTTGCACAGTGCGAGCTGTAGTTTTCTGCCGCTCGAGTAGATTTTTACTCGAGCGGCAGCTTTCTCATCGCGGACTGGTAGTTTCTCATCGCAAGCGGTCGCAAGCATATGCGACCACTCGCAATGAGAAACCTGACCTCCCCGCGTTGAGAATCTCGCCAGGTCGTTTATTTTCCACGCTCGCGATGGGCAACTTGATGTTGCTGATCACGAACGAGGAAAAAGTCTCGCCGGGATGTCATTTGCTTGCTCGCGGTCCCCAACTTGACGTTGAGGACCGCGAGCAACCAAAAAATGACCGCTGCGCTACGCTACGCGTGTTTGCACTGTGCTACATGCAGTTTGCGTAGTGCAAAGTAGCGCAAACTACGCGTGCGTAGCGTAGTGCTTTGCCCAGGGTTAATGCTAAACTTCATTTCCCTATTGTGTCCAAATGGGAAGTTATGCTTATGAGATGTTAGAAGTATGTTGTGTTCTACGGAAGGGGGGGGGTAAGTGCCCAAAGGAAAGGTTCGCACACGTTCTGTTCAGGGCTCAATGGGTTTATTTCACCAAATCACAAAAAACAAAAGAAATAGTCCTGTTAAAAGGAGTTTCTTCTTAGCTGCACCGGTTCCAGGAAATCAGGAGGGCTGGGGTCTGAATCAGCACTCCAAGAGAAGTCCAGGTCAGTTGGGAAAAAGGAAAAACAAAACAAAACAGAGCACGGGTCACTGGACGTCGCCTGGTAGCTTATATGGAGGGGCGGGGACCGTGAGGGGAACACCGATCCTACAAAGAGGGTGACAACCAGGAGAGAGAGAAGCGGTGTCCTCTCACGCAATTATCCGTTCCCTCCCTGTGGCTTAGCAAGTCCCAGTAAACGCTGCCATGCCTGTTCTAGCCACCCTCCTCCTGGAGAGTGGTGGGACATAGCATGGTGCAGATGTCTTCCGGTTGCCTCTCCGGATTCCAGGACCTTCAGTGGGACCTCGGGCTTTCGGGCTGGCCGGCAGTCTTCAGTGAGCTTCTCCCACGGCGTCTTCTCTGCTCTGTGCACGTCTTTCCATTCTCCCGCAGGCGCGCCTCCCGTACTGGACACTTCCGCCTTCAACACGCTGGTGCCTTCTGATAGGTTCCCTGAGGCCGACGTCACACCTCCGAACTCCTCCTCCAGCCGGCTCCGAGGAAAATTAAAGGGACTGACCTCGTCCCGTACCTGTGCCAGCAGGATAATGTTATCAACATGAGTCGCCGAGTCCAGCTCCCCGGACGCCCCCTGACACATCCCTCCCCCAGGTTTTCCCCGATCGGGGGAAACAGGAAATTGGGACAAAAAGTCAGCATTGCCCTGTTCGGTGCCCTTAAGGTGACGAACCTCGAATTGGAATGGTTGTAGGGACAAAAACCACCGGAGTACCCGGTCATTGCAGCCTTTGTTTCTTTGCAGCCAAGTCAACGGGGCATGGTCGGTGTACAACACAAAGGGCCTGCTTTCAAGGTAATACCGTAGTTTCTCTATTCCCCATTTCACTGCCAAGCACTCCTTCTGGATGGTTGGATAGACACGCTCTCTGGGAAAGAGCTTCTGGCTGATGTACAGGCTAGGTCTTTCGTGGCCCTCGCATTCAAATTGGGATAAAACAGCACCTATACCCAGCCCAGAGGCATCAGTTTGGAGAATGAAGGTTTTACTTAAATCAGGCATGAGCAACACAGGTGAGGTGGTCAGGGCGGTTTTGAGAGTTTCAAAGGCTGCCTGCTCAGGGGTGAGCGGATCTGGGCAGAGGTGGCTGATTATTTTGGCAGGTCAGTGAGAGGAGCGGCTATATCCGCAAACTGGGGAATGAAATGCCTATAATACTCCACTAAACCCAAAAAGGTCACGTTTGGTGGCTGGGAAAGGGGTTTCCTGTATGGCATTTACTTTTTCCGTCTGAGGTTCTATCAAGCCTTCCCCTAGTACATACCCAAGGTACTTCACATTCTGGAAGGCAAAACTGGACTTTTTTGCATTGATATGCAAATGCGCAGCTCTGAGTTCTGAAAATATGGCCTCTAGATGACTAAGATGTTCGCCCCAGGTCTTGCTGTACACCAATATGCCATCTAGGTAGGCCGAGGAGTAGGCCAGATGTCGGGCTAAAAGAGTGTCCATCAGTCTCTGGAAACTGGCTTTTGCGCTGTGTAAACCGAAGGGCAGGAGAGTGAAGTGAAAAAGACCGTCAGGTGTGGAGAAAGCTGTTTTCTCCTGATCCCTGGGATACAGGGGGATCTGCCAATAGTCCTTGGTGAGGTCGATGGTAGAGATGTACTGAGCCTCACCAATGCGTTCTATCAGTTCATCCACCATGGGAAGGGGATAACCATCTTGTTTGGAGATGCTGTTTACTGCTCTAAAGTCAATACAGAACCGGGTACTGCCATCTGGTTTCGGTACTAGCACAATCGGCGAACACCAGGTACTCCGAGAGGGGACTATAACTCCGGATTCCAACATCTGTTTCACCTTCTTCTGAAGGGCCAGACGTCGGGCCTCGGGGACCTCGCTGTTTCACTGTGACGCCGTCTTGGGTGGGGATTGAGTGCATTGCCAGGTGTGTTCTTCCGGGTTGGTCAGAAAAAATGTCTTGAAAGGAGTGGAGCAGGGAATGAATCCCCTTTTTGTGGTCCTCGGTCAGTTCATCATTGATTATGGTGGACTCGACAGTGTGCGACCGGATGTCCACCATGGAGACCAGGTGGGTCTTCTTCGGAGGAGGTCCTAGCCACTTCTTAAGAAGATTTATGTGATACATCTGGGTCTTATTGGCTGAGAGTTGTAATATGTACGTGGTCTTACCTATTCTCCGTATCACAGGGAAAGGTCCTTGCCACTCCTTTTTTAATTTGTGGGAGGAGGAGGGAAGCAGTACCAAGGCCCAGTCACCTATCTTCAGTTCCCTCAACTGTTTGCCTTTGTCATACGTCTGTTTTTGTCATACTTGGGTTTTTTCCAAGGATTCATGGGCGAGGGCTCTCAGTTTGTAAATACGGGTTTTGACTTGGTTGGAGTACTCTAGCAAGGTCTGTGCTTCTTGAGCACTGTCTTTTTCCCAGCTTTCTTTGGTGATATCCAGGAGGGTACGGGGCTTTCTTCCAAAGAGAAGTTCAAATGGGGAGACCCCTAGGCTGCTTTGGTACTGGCTTCTGTTAACGAATAGGGTCAAGGGAAGGAGCTGATCCCAGTTCCTCCCGTCTCCTGTGAGGAGCTTCTTCAGGGTGAGTTTGAGATTGCCGTTGTACCGTTTCAACAGACCATCTGTCTGGGGATGGTACACAGACGTTTTTATGTGACATTTAGTTGTGTAGTGAAGATCGTTATCTATATATGTACAATGCTAAGTTAGCACAACCGCGTTAGATGTTAGAAAGCCATCTTGCCGCTTTTGCTGCTTTTGTACACGACACTGTAGTCACATGTTATTAAATTGAGAAATGCTTGCTCGACTTTGCTTCACATGAGAACTGTCTGTTGTTCACATCCCAAACAGTGAGCTGCGACCTTGGTCTGTACACAGTGTAAAGAAACAGTCTGGGTCGCTAGACGGTGCATGTTGTTGAGTTCAGGTTGATCGGCCCACTAGTTTAGCCATAACACGCACGCAGCTGCAAATACCTGAAAGTCGAGTGCTTTTAATATTGCAGTGTTACCTGTTTTCATGACATTCGGAAGAAGAGCTTTCCCAGGAGCAGAGCATAGCTGATCCTGTGATGTGAACTCACTGAGCTGATCTTTACGGTATGGGGTTCCCCATTCAAGCCTAGAGACCTTTTACTAGTCTAATAATAATACTATTAGTTTGCTAGAGAAAGGAAGGTGGCTTAGATCCACTGTCATTTTAGTATGATTACTCCTTTCATTTTCTATGGTATTGTAACTATGCTGATGGTTTTGATTTTAATCGTTTGTCTGCTTATGTTAGCCAAACTGCTGCATCTTAGGACACGAGGTTTATAATATAAACTCTTTAAACTTTTACCGTGTCTCTGTTTATTCTGTTGTGGACTGGTATGAGAATAATTACGAAAAGGTATTTCTGATTCCCACCATTCCTGAGAAATATACTAAGTCGCTTGTTCTGGGTTGTCTATACATTGGGACCGCCGAGCTAAACCTCGGATAACGAATGGGACACTGATGTTGGCCGGATAAGGGGTTCTGGGTTCTGAGGTGAGTTTTTGGTACACCACAATTCACTGAGGGTCTGGGTTCCTGCGCATAGTTCTGTGCATAAGCAGAATCCCTGCAACATGGTGCACCTAACGTTTGGTCTATTGATTTGAAACGCCTTAGTAGTGCTTGTATTAGTCCACAACGCCCTCACTCTGGTTTCCGGATAACGGGAGTGACGGTTTAACCTACCTGTGTTTCGACTAATAGGTTCCTTCAAGCTTGATCATTAAAAAGGTTATTTTTTTACTGAACCCCAGTGCTACAGTTGATATCGTTGATACTCTTTAGTGTGTCCTGATGGCGGTTGACATAGCCGCACATAGCCGTGCACCTCTGCGCCATCATTTGACGACGTATGGGGTGCCGGATGATGGGATGGCTGTAATTTTTGTGGTCAGTGCTGATGCGTCATACCCGTATGAGTTGTTCTACTCATGGGTGACTTTTCCGGCAGTGGATGACAATGATACGTTTCACACCTACACTGCCACACAGCTGCCTGCGGTCTATACCCCATATAGGACACAGGAAATTCCAATCTCTGCCTGGCAGCATACTATTTGGTTTAATGGCGCCCTTCCCCATGTGGTTGCACCGGCGAGAATGGGCCCGTTGTCTATTGCAGGGGCCACATGGCCGGTGCTGGCCGGCTTTACGCCACATCCCCGCTATCTAACGCTGGGGGTGGCTGAGTTGCGTGTACTACACACAGCCCTGATTACGGTCCATTGGGCTTTGGTGCAGTACGTGTCGCACAACGTGCAGGTGGGGGCACCTGCTGTTGCCGGACAACCTACGGACCACCACGCGGTGGTCATTAGTCCTGTTATGGTCAATTCGGTGGTCGGCAAGCGCCCCCAAAGTAAGGATGAATTTCCTTATTGGCTTGCTGAGAAATTTGATCAATTGGAAGTTGTTTTTCCAAATACATCTCCTGTGGAAAAACACAGGATCCTCACCACTACTTTGCCTAAAGACCTGGTCCCGGATATGGCCGATTGTGACAACTGGGGTAAGCCCTTTGCCGCGACCTATTCGAAGTGCTATGGCACTCCGTCTATGTCTGTGCTACCATCCGTCATCAAAAAGGTTCAGGAGAATCATGGTGCGGAGGCTGCTATTGAATTGGGAATGAGGCTTGTCGACAGCTTCGATGTGGTATGCTCCATGGTAATGGGCAACCTCAAAGGAGATGCCATGCAGTTCCAAGTTGCAAATATAATGGACCGCGTGGATGACCTCGACAAGCCCAAAGAGTTCGCTAAAGTAATTGCGAAGGCATATAGGACCGTGGGTCGTAGTGCCTTGGGTGTAAAACCGACTATGATCATTCCTGATATAGTACAGCAAACTAAGGTGAGCTTGTCTACGAAAGACGAACGCCCCAACTTTCCTAAACAAAGTTGGAGAGCTAAGAAACAGGGGAAACAGAAACAGGGGTCACGTCCTGCCACACCGGTACAGTCGTCTACCGAACGCACATATGATCTGCGCGATCAATCTCGTATTAAGTCACCTGATAGATTTCAGGTTTCTGAACAACGTTCTCCTAGTTCTTCACAGGAAACATCGGCTTCACAATCTGGTGGAGGAGACCGTGGGAAAGGAAGGGGTGCTCAGAGTCGTGAGCAGCCCCGCCAGTCGGATGGCAAAGGCAAGCAGGACGAATCTGCACGTCAAAGACCCCCGTTTCAGAAGAAGAAAGTTGCTGCACTGACAGCGAGGTATGCCTCAGATGGTACGGACGCAGCTTCAGAACCTGACATGGGTGCTAACGCTGCTAGACAGCGCGGCGGAAGTTACAGTAGTGCGACAAGCACTGCGTCCATATCTGGTGGCGACAGCAACTGATATATTCGTGAATATTGAAACTGCTGACACTCGAGTGTCTCCCCCTGATAGACTGTATAATATAGTCATTCAAATTGAAGGTGACATACAACGTACCATTCAAGGGTTTTTTTGGGATAATCTGACCACTTCCTATGATATTCTATTGGCGGAGGCAGATTGGCCCCCGGCTTTCGTTTTAGATGCTCCTAGAGGGGAGGAGGTAATCCTCCCATCCTTTGCGCACAGAGTGCCGAAGGTCCAAGCTAAAAAGTACGCCGCGGAATGGGCCCAGGTGCAAGCGCCTGCGTTATATCGAAATCAGGGTGGCTGGGATAAATTGTCTCCCGGCCATGAGATTCCGTTGCGGACTACGCCCCAACCTCAACCCCAATACCCCATGCATCACGAAGCTAGACCTTGAACGATTGGAATATCAAGGAGTAATCGAAACATGTGTGTCACCTATGAATAATCCTTTGTTCACTGTGACGAAGCCTGACGGGTCGTACTGCCTAGTTTTGAATTACCGGCACCTAAACTCGCGTTGCCGGACATGTGCAGTACAAAACACCCACAGTTCAGCTCTCGTCGATAGTCTCGTGAGAAAAAGGTTTAAAACCACACTTGACATTTCCAATGGCTTTTACAGCCATAACCTGTCCTCTCTTAGTAGTGAGTGGACGGCGTTCACCTCGGTGGCAAACAAAAACAATTCAAAAGGTTACCAATGGGCTATAAAAACAGCCCTGGAGTCTTTGCCGCTCGCGTGGTCTCTCTCTTAGAGGGTGTAGACCCTGATGCTTACTCGTATGTGGATGACATTTATCTCACAGATGACGAGTTGGACCCGCATCTCCGTCGCGTTGATCGCATTATTGTTTTGTTTGCAGACTTTGGTTACAATTTCAACTGTGCGAAGTCTCACATTGCGGAGTACACAGTGTTGTTCTTGGGGTACGAACTCAACCATGAAGGTCGAGGATTGGCTCCGCACTTTCTAGAGAAGTGCGCATGCCTCCGTGCTCCTACGTCACTGAAGAAATTACAATCTCTGCTGGGTTTTCTGAATTTCGGTCGAACTTACATCCCGGATTATGCCCAGCGTATCAAGCCGCTTTATGCCTTGGTACAACCTACTTTTTTCAAATCTTGTTGGCTGCCAGAGCATTCAGCTATATTGCAGTCATTGCAAGCTGATCTTCTTGCTTCTAAATACTTACTGACGCGTGATAACCACACTAACCTGGTCATAAGAATTGTGCCTGGCGCAGTGGGTTCCACGTACTTAACGTTCAATGAGGGCGACACCGTCCCCATTGCTTACAAATCTCACTTGTACAATTCGGCTGAACTGCGTTTTTCCGCTGTCGAGAAAGTTCTGACGGCGGTGCAGATGGCGATTCTGAAAGAACGAGCGCTGTCACAAGGTAAACGCATGTTGGTGGTAACACCGTATCCTGCCCTTGAGGCGGTGACAAAAGCAAGTGTACCGAATTCTAAAGCTTTGCCTCCAAGGTGGATACAATGGGCCACTTCCTTGACATCGCCGGACGTCACATATATCTTTGACGCGGCACTTCAGACTCAGGAGTTTTTGCAGTATGAATTTGTTCATCCGGCTCCTCTGTCCCTGCGCCCGCTCGAGGATTACCATTGTGTCATATACACTGACCGTTCTGCGCAACCGGCAACTGGATCAAAGCACGCCTATTCAGCGGCTTGCGCAATTGTGGCAGGTACTTTCGTAAATGGTGAATTCCAGTCCGATGTCGTGCATACGCAGTCATTGGGTGATTGTACCGCGCAGTTGGCGGAGCTTCATGCTCTGGTGCTAGCGCTAGAGTTTACTGATCCCCGAGTCACTACCCTTATAGTGAGTGACTCCTTTTATTGTGTTCAATCTTACAACGACAATCTACATTTTTGGTCTCAGAATGACTACCATGATTCCAAAGGTAGCACGATTAAGCATAAACTGCTTTGGGTTCGAGTGGCAGATCTTAAAGAACGTCTGCCTCTCGTGAATGTAATTCACATTCTTGGTCACCAACGAGTTGGTGTCCATGCTGTCGGCAACAGCCTAGCTGACGAGGCAGCAAAAACAGCAGTGGCGACATACTTAGTAGCAGCAGTTACAAGATCCAAAAGTAAGATCGATGATGACATCTTGGCAGCTATTGCTGCTACAGAGCAGGGAACGAAGCCACCAAGAGGTTTCTCTGCTCGTTACCATTATCGCTTAAGTCCTGATAAAGTCCCATTAGTGAGGATTAATGACGTTGGTGACAGATTGATTCCCAACGCGGACTGCAGACCTTCTTTGATATTAGCGGCTCACGAGGGCATGGCGTCCGCGCATGCCGGCGTTGCAGCTACTGTATCTCTGCTACAACAACGTTACTGGTGGTGCGGTTTGTACAAACAAGCCAGAGCTTATGTTCTTAATTGTGACATTTGCCAGCAGATTAAACCTTCAACTGCGGCGCGCCCACCACAAACTCAGTTTTACATATCTAATAAGCCAATGGGTTGTGTTTATTTAGATCATTGCGGTCCATTTACCTCTGATACTGCGTACAAATACATCTTGGTTGCAGTTGATTCGTGCACACGTTTTCTGTGGGTGTGGCCACAAAGGAGTGCTGATTCTCGCACTGTCATAAAAGATTTGCGTCTCTTTGTTGGGAGTTTTGCATGTGGTACCTTTCATTCTGATCAGGGCCCTGCATTCGCCTCTAAGG
The DNA here is from genome assembly GCF_964204655.1 of Triturus cristatus. Taxonomy (NCBI): domain Eukaryota; kingdom Metazoa; phylum Chordata; class Amphibia; order Caudata; family Salamandridae; genus Triturus; species Triturus cristatus. The sequence goes on from NC_140580.1 coordinate 969,363,209, forward strand.
CGTACAAAGAAGCCATGAGAAATTTGGGGGTCCAAGTCAAATTTTCGTCTCCATACCGGCCTGAGGGTAATAGTGTAGTGGAGCGAATGAACCGTGACTTAAAGCAATCTTTGACAGCCAGAGTTTTGGGTACTGGCCGGAACTGGCTAGCCCTCTTGTATGACGTGCAACGTGCACTTAATAATCTCCCTAGAAGGTCTCTGGGTGGGCGGACTCCATACATGATGCACTTTGGTGTACGAATGTTTGTCCCAGACCTTGATGGTCTAGACATGGCGGCGTCAGCCGCACCCTTTGACGTAGATGAACACTGTGCTGTATTGCAGAATCTTCAAGAAGCCAGAGACAGTCTAGCGAAGGAACACGTACCCTCCTCATCTGAAGCTGAACTTCAGGTTCCGGTAGTCGGCTGGCTACCTCAGGTTGGTGATCTGGTCCGTGAGAAGGTGGAGAACAAGAAGGAGTTTGGCCCCTCTTATCGTGCACCGGTTCCAGTGCTTGGAGTACAGGGTACTAGAACAGTCATTTTACCTCCACTTCCTGGTCGAAAGGATAAAAGGTACATCTCAATTGACAATGTCAAACTACAGCGAGTGGCCGATTCTTCTTAGTATGACTCCGGCAGTTTCTTGCCCTTCGATACTGAGAAATTCTATTGTGGCCCGAGCTTCTAACGCAGTGCCTGATGTTGCCGTCGAGATGCATACCGTTACTGGTCCCTTGTTGCCACCAACACCTAGTGGTGTGCCTGAAGATGTTGAGTATGCTTATCCTGCGGATGTTACCTTGCCTGTTTTACAATCCACCACAGTTGCCCACTCACAAGACACTTTTGATTCTCATTCAATGACTTCCATTGCCCCGTCCAAAGTTTCGATTTTTGTGGCCTGGTTCAAAAGACATTTTTTAATTCCCCCTTGGACTTACATTTGGCTGGTGCTCATATGTGTTTTTTTGTTTATGTCCATTGGCTTTGTGGTAGTGTTTTTTAGACTTATCAATGGACACTACCTGAAAGAAAGATCTACGATTCGACTAATTAATGGAACTTTGGCCCCCCACTCCACATCACACATTATGAAGAGGGACCAGACTTTTGTGAACATTACTGCCTGGCCTGTACGTGATGGGATCGCTTGGGATGCCGTAAAATTTAAAATTCATGGCCCCACTGAAGTAGTTAATGTGCCAAATGTATTTCGTGTTTCTATGGGTGATGTCGTTAAACAGAACATCCACTCAGATGACTGGGATGTTCAGGCTATAGAAGCACTGTTTTCTGATTTGAAATATTATGCTGCATTTGATGCTGAGGATTTGTATTTAGATACTGCTAATTATGATGAGCAATTTTTTTATCAACATTATGGCACGCATTTCCTACACAAAGCAAATACATTTAGAAATTTTGTAAATTATACACAATGGGAACACTGCCCCGCCCCTAAGATGGGCAGCTCTGCCACGTTGTTGGACAAATTCACCTATTTTTCTGATTTTAGTGTGTCAAATCCGGCCTCCTTTTATTTTAAGGTTGCACCTAAGTCTGCTTCTAAAGTTAGACTGACACACACCAAATTGTTGTATTCGAAGTCCTTTATGGACGAGTTGGCAATTGGCGGGTATGATCTGTGGAAAGCTACTGTCGATCTTAAATCGGTTTGGGGCTCCAAACGATGGCAAGTACAGGGAACAGAAGCTTTGCACCGTGCCTGTCTTATCCCGAATCACATGTTATTTTTAAATTCGTCCATTTTTCAGACCACCTGTTTTGGATTGGCTCCTTCTAAAAGATTAAATTCTCCCTCCGTTCCGGGTCTGGGTGCTTATCCCAATTGGGGTAATCATATGGATCTATCCCTTGCTATGTTGCAGACGTATGTTTTCAACACATCCTTCAATATTTCTGAACTGAATCTGGAAGGGTGGTTGGTGTGGCAAACGGGTTCGGATTCCTGTCAACATAGATTTCTGGATTTAAAGCAGGGGTATACACAGGTTCATGTAGACCCCCGTTTTGAATCTTCTCACACTGTAACTACCTACTCGGTAGGGAAGTTATGCCAGTCTTGGCTGCAACATTCCACTTTAGCTTCTGTTAAACTGCATTTAGCACGATTGAACGACAAAATAGATTTGAATGATTTTGTTAAGGGTCCTGCGGTAGGCAAGTCCAAGAGATGGGTATATGCTGTTTATATCGAAGTTGGAAGTTATCACAAATTGAGGCTGCATCCAGATTACGTGCTATTGATCAAGCCAATATGGAAAAGGTGTTGGCTGTTATAGATAATAGTATTAACACCCTATCTTCTAGAATCTATACCTTAGATAATATTGTATCATCTGTGGTAGACATTGTGCAGGATGATTTGTCTGTATTGTATCATGGTCAAAATCAATTGCGTTCTATTATGCAGTTTGCATGGACGTTGCAAACGTTAAAGGCAGGGAAAGTCCCTTGGGATTACATGAACACTTCATCTTTGTTCCTTCCTTTTAATTTAACTGCGAAACAACAGTTCATGTCCATGAAAGATGCTACATATTCGTTACTACACATTGAAAAGTTAGAACCTTTACCTTTCTCTGTTGCTGAATTGAATTCTGCTGTGTGGCTTGTACATGGGTTGATCACGTTACCGTTCCCCCTGTTTAAGTTCAGTTTGTGCATGAAACATTATGCTCTAGGCAGATATGAACAACTCGGTACTGCCTTCCTGCACGAAGTTTGGTCGCTCCCATTCACGTATAGATGTGTGAGAGACGGCAAGGAGGTTTACTTGAAAGGTGAAGAGTGCACTTCCACTCCGGATCACTCTGTTGTGTGTAGGCACATTCAATTGCATGGTGCATGTAATGTGCATGCCCCTAATTTAGCTTGCGTCCTGAAAGGGATTCCTGTGCCAGTTATAACGCCGTCTTTTACGCTGCTTGCTAACGGTAGTTATTTGCTATTAAATAATGAAGCTTGCTGTGGGATGTTAGTGGGGATTCCCTACATAGTGACTGTATCACAGAGAGTAGTTTGCTGTTATAACGTCCTTTTCCCACCCCCGCATGGCCGGCTCGATGTATCCATCTGGCCTTCCATTCCAACCTTGAAAGCAGAGTTCAATAAGATGAGCAGAATAAGGGCTCTATTGTCTCAAAAAGAAGTCGCGTTGACTTCATCCCGGGAAACATTTGTCCTTCACGTAGCAAACACCCGCACTGAGGTGCAAGCGCTTTTGAATACTGATCTCCCACTTCATTTTGATCATTGCTGCAAAGCGCAGGTCGCGCTGCCAGCGGGCTGTGATATTTTTAAATACCTTTAGCTTATCTTGTTTGCTTTTCTTTTGTTATCCCCTGATTTTATCCACCGCTCTGCTGGGCTTCTGTCCCCTCACCCGCATTTAATTTGTTGAAAACGCACCGCCATTGGCGGGTCCGGGTCCTGGGGCTGGATAGCTGTGGGGGCCATCTTGGTTTGGGGTGAGTGTGTCCTTGCGCGGGCGCCATCTTGGAGCGTCCCGACGCTCGAGCTGGTTTGGGAGACGCCTATTTAAGGCGTACTTACACTGCTAGTGTTCTGATGATTGCTGCACTAGCGCAGGTCGCGCTGCCAGCGGGCTGTGATATTTTTAAATACCTTTAGCTTATCTTGTTTGCTTTTCTTTTGTTATCCCCTGATTTTATCCACCGCTCTGCTGGGCTTCTGTCCCCTCACCCGCATTTAATTTGTTGAAAACGCACCGCCATTTCCATAAGAGACAGCCTTTTGGCGTGTAACCCTGTCCCCGTACCTCCTCTCTCGGGACCTTATGATTGTTCTTGCGGTAGTTTTTCCCTGGCCACTCCCATTGGGGTACGATCTGCTGAAGGGACTGCCCGTAGCATTCACACGGATTGCACAGAGCAGAAACTCAACATATGGAGCTTGAATGTTAGATCTTTGGTCAAGCACTATCAGTCATTACGGGACATGATAGATATGGACCTTCCTGACATCATTTTACTTGCCGAAACTTGGTTACAGGACGCTGACACTGCCATTATAAATCTGGCTTTCCCCTCTACCTACACGGTGTTTACTTTGAACCGCTCGACTAGGGGAGGTGGTATAGCTATGGCGACTAAATCCTGCTTCCCAGCTGAGTGGAAGGCTTTGGATCTTCCAATGTGTGAGAGCGCCTTGTTTAAGGTAAGGATCAGTCATCAATTTACCTTCAGTGGTGTGCTTATCTATCGTCCACCTGGGAACGACACTGTTTTTAAGGCCGCCCTTGCGGATGTGGTTGGCTCGCTGGCTCCTAGGTGTGCTAACTTTAGCATAGTAGGTGACTTAAATATACATCTTGATCAGACGTCATCTCCATCCATCAGCTCCTTGTTAGCGGACCTGGAAGCGATGCAATTTAACCAACTAGTCACCTCCCCCACCCATATAGGAGGTCATATACTTGACCCCTTTTTTACCACCTTAGTTCGGGCTAGATCATCTGACCCGATGGTGGTGGGTTGGACTGACCATCTGCTGGTTAAGGTGTCATGTCCCCTAGAAAATCCGCAATTTAAACCTGTGGATAAACAGATCTTAAAGCGCAACTGGCGTAAACTCAAGTTGGAGGAGTTTGTCAGGATATTGGAGGCACAACCTCTGGGCAAACTGCAGAATGTGGAACAGGGATATGTACAGTATTGTAACTGGGTCCTTACTGCCCTCGACTCTCTTATACCTCTGCGCTGGGCTAAATGTCACGTTAAAAATCGCAGCCCTTGGTATAATGAGACTCTTGCCGAACTCAAGAGAACTTGCAGGCAAGCTGAGAGGGCCTGGCGAAAATCCTTTGATCCCACGTTAAAATCACTGTACTTTGCCCAGCTTAAGACCTATCACAGAGCTATCTGTCAAACCCGGGCTGCCTATTATGCAGCTGAGTTTTCCAACAGCCCTAACCCTTCTAAGTTAATCTTCAAGGTACTCAAAGACCTGATGGGGAAACGGGCCACCTCGCAAGAAATCTGCACGGACTCTCACTGTGAAAGTCTGGCATCCTTTTTCGTGGGGAAGGTGCAGACAATCTATCGAGGATTTATACCTTCTGTTTCCGGGGATGCTCTTAGTGATATGAAGGTCTCGGTGTCCGAAACTCTGTCCATCCTGCCGGCCATGTCTAACGAGGCATTTGACACTCTGAGCCTTAAAATTAAATCTGGCTCCCCCTTAGACCCACTGAAGCCGGAGTTCCTTATCCATCTCCCGCCTCTCTGTCGTGAACCCATTCTGGACGCGATTAATCTTTCCCTCAGTGAGGGCGTGGTCCCGCTATCCTGGAAGCAAGCTGTGGTCATCCCCATTCTGAAGAAACCCAACTCTGACCCCTTGCTCCCGGAGAATTACCGGCCCATCTCCCTCCTGCCTTGGACCGCCAAGGTCACTGAGGCACACGTGAATTCCATCCTGTCTGCTCATCTCTCTCGTAATAACATTCTTGACGAGAGCCAAAATGGTTTCCGCGCCCAACACAGCACCGAAACTGCTTTGCTCTTCATGACCGAGCATTTGCGGTCAGTGCTGGATGCGGGGCAGACTGCGGCGCTCCTACTATTAGACCTGAGCGCCGCGTTTGACACGGTGTCACATGACATTTTGATGCGGCGCTTGGAGGAAGTGGGTATTGAGGGGAAGGCTCTTCAGTGGTTCCGCTCCTTCCTCTCGGACCGGTTTTTCAAAGTAGCCATTCCACCTGGCCAGTCCTCTTTCCATTCTTTGGAACTGGGAGTCCCTCAGGGCTCTGCTTTAAGCCCCACATTGTTCAACTTGTATGTGAAACCGTTGGCAGCTGTCGTCAGGCAATGTGGCCTTACTATGACATCGTATGCCGACGACACGCAGCTGGCGGTGACACTCAGTGGGGACCCTGAGGTGACTGCGCCCAGGTTCCGTGCAGGACTTATAGCTGTGGCTAGTTGGATGCGTAGCAACTGCCTACAGCTTAATGCTAAGAAAACCGAGGTCCTGGTTGTGGGGAAGCAGGCGGAACTTTGGGGAGACCAGTGGTGGCCTTCTGATCTGGGGGTGTCCCCCATTCCAGCGGCCGAAGTTAAAAATCTGGGGGTTTGGCTGGATTCCAATCTTTCTTATACCAGCCATACAAAGAAGACAGCAGCTACCTGTTTTAGTATTCTGCGAGGGCTGAGGCCAGTCCTCAAATTCTTTGACCCCCCCACTCGGCAACTGGTGGTTCAGGCCTCTATTCTTTCCCGGCTGGATTACGGGAGTGCCTTGCTACTTGGAGTCAACCAGGCTGAGGCGACTAGGCTTCAGAGGGTGCAGAACGCTGCTGCACGGGCCATTGTTGGCCTTCCAAGACGAGGCTCTGTCTCTGTTGTTTTGACCTCCCTGCACTGGCTTCCGGTCAGACAGAGAATCAAATTTAAGGCTCTCTGTCTGACATTTAAGATCCTGAAGCTTTCCTCTCCCCCTGCTTTGGCGGGCCTTATTTCTCCATACGTCCCCACGCGGTCTCTCAGGTCTGAATCTTACCATCTGGCGACTAAGCCTAGGTTCAGGCTGAGTAGGATGGGAGGTCGCTCTTTTCGTGTCCTGGCTGCTGATCTATGGAATTCCCTTCCTTTACACATTCGCGCCCTAAATAGCTTGACTCTTTTTAGACGCGCCATTAAAACACATCTGTTTGCCTCTGCTATTTGATCTTTCACTTTCTTAGCCTTGACCTGTTGTGTTGTGTACCTGATCAGGCGCCAGGACGCCCCTTTGCTGGGGCAGCTGTGCGCCTAATAAAAGTTATTAACATAACATAACATAACATTTTGGGACCCTGATTCAGACTATCTTTAATGCCTCGTCAACAAGTGGCATAGCTCATTTTCTTTTAATTCTGGGCTCCGGCCTCGTGACCTCTTTTCAAACTATTTTTGGTGTGATCCCGGCCTTTTTTCATTCTATTTTTTCCAGCGTCTTCGGAGGTCTCCCTTTACTTCTCGCCCTCATAGCCGGAATACTTTTGTTGATCTGCGCCCTGCGTTAGGGATGCACAACTTGCGTCACACGACAACATGTCCCGGCTGCTCCACCTTCGTAACCGGATGCTTGAATACTATGGCACTTTACCGCTGGCAACGCTAAGCATTGCCTATGGATTGTCCTTCCGGTTTCCCTACTTTACTTGTGTGCAGCCCGTCTTTCATTGCCTAGATTGTCCGTTTCAATGGGCTCTGGATTTGTGTCTGTCGAACTCGGTGTCTCCTGCCCCGGATTATGATCGACTGATGAGCCCCTTAGTGGCTCATGAGTTGGACTGTTCTGGCGTCTGGATTATGGCCTGTGGAGCAGCGCATGGAGTCCTTGGGAATTGGGACATCGGAACGGCTGCGATTGACTATTTAGCAAGAAGTTATCTTGAAGAACACGCCAGTTGTCCTCGTCTGGTGCTGGAGGCTCCGGTGGTCGAGGGGCATGTATGTTCCTTCCCTGTCCTGAACTGGATGGCAGATAATTTTGCGGAACGTTCCAATGAATTTCTCTTGGAAGCTGTTGCAACTTATTGTGCTTATATATTGATGGATTGACTATTGTACTATCATTTCGTCCTGGGTCCTTCAGTGATGAGTTTTTTTAATCCTCTACATGGTTTTTTTTACTCCGTTTTAATTTTTTTCTTTGTTTTTGTCTTCGAACTTTTTCACTTACCTTATATGGACTTACAGTTCATGCCCTTGGTTCCGTTCTATCAAACTTGAACTCTGCGTTCTTGCAAGTGCGCCCCTACTGGTTAGTGGTCCGATCAAGGGGGGGTGTAGTGAAGATCGTTATCTATATATGTACAATGCTAAGTTAGCACAACCGCGTTAGATGTTAGAAAGCCATCTTGCCGCTTTTGCTGCTTTTGTACACGACACTGTAGTCACATGTTATTAAATTGAGAAATGCTTGCTCGACTTTGCTTCACATGAGAACTGTCTGTTGTTCACATCCCAAACAGTGAGCTGCGACCTGGTCTGTACACAGTGTAAAGAAACAGTCTGGGTCGCTAGACGGTGCATGTTGTTGAGTTCAGGTTGATCGGCCCACTAGTTTAGCCATAACACGCACGCAGCTGCAAATACCTGAAAGTCGAGTGCTTTTAATATTGCAGTGTTACCTGTTTTCATGACATTCGGAAGAAGAGCTTTCCCAGGAGCAGAGCATAGCTGATCCTGTGATGTGAACTCACTGAGCTGATCTTTACGGTATGGGGTTCCCCATTCAAGCCTAGAGACCTTTTACTAGTCTAATAATAATACTATTAGTTTGCTAGAGAATGGAAGGTGGCTTAGATCCACTGTCATTTTAGTATGATTACTCCTTTCATTTTCTATGGTATTGTAACTAGGCTGATGGTTTTGATTTTAATCGTTTGTCTGCTTATGTTAGCCAAACTGCTGGATCTTAGGACACGAGGTTTATTAAATAAACTCTTTAAACTTTTACCGTGTCTCTGTTTATTCTGTTGTGGACTGGTATGAGAATAATTACGAAAAGGTATTTCTGATTCCCACCATTCCTGAGAAATATACTAAGTCGCTTGTTCTGGGTTGTCTACACATTGGGACCGCCGAGCTAAACCTCGGATAACGAATGGGACACTGATGCTGGCCGGATAAGGGGTTCTGGGTTCTGAGGTGAGTTTTTGGTACACCACAATTCACTGAGGGCCTGGGTTCCTGCGCATAGTTCTGTGCATAAGCAGAATCCCTGCAACAGTTGCTTACAGACCTGTTTCATTAGTCTTGAAACGAACGGGGTTCCCTGATCGGTGATTATGTCCCGGGGAAACCCCATCCTGGAGAACACCTCAATGAGTCTCTGGGCTATGGTAGTGGTGGTGGCAGAGTGCAAGGGTAGGGCTTCGGAATACCTGGTTGAATAGTCAACAATCACGAAGACATATTGATAACCCCTGGTGGACTTGGGGAGAGGCCCTATAATGTCCATACCCACTCGGTCAAAAGGTTTGCCTATAAAAGGAAGAAGGTTTAAGGGGGCCTTTGGAGGGATGTATGAGTTCTTCCTTTGACAGATGGTACACTCCTGACAGTATTTCCGTACCTGAGCGTGGACCCCTGGACAGAAAAAACTGCGGAGTATGGACTGCGAGGTTTTTTTCTGCTCCACAATGCCCCACAAGGAGGTGGGAATGTGCAAAAAACAGGATTTGGTCCCTGAATGCAGCTGGGATGAGCAACTGGGGTTCTTCCCCTTCCTTGCTCACCCAATAAAGAAGGCCGTTCTTCTCCATAAAACAAGGATACACCCTTTTTGGGGCCAAAATGGCCTCTTTCCAGACATTGCTGAGACTGTTGTCGTTGAGCTAGGCAGTCCTAAGGTGAGTGTCTATGGCCCAAGGTTCGGAGGCCAAAAGGCTATTCTGGGGCCTTTGTGTAGCCGAACAGTTCTTGAGATTCCCATACACAAAACCAGGAAACCATGGGTTATCTATGCCAATGATAAGAGGCTCAGGGAGGTGTGGTAGGGCCCCGACATCAGCCGTGATTTCTAGACCCTGCTTGGTTTGAAGTCTTACTCTGGCTAGGGGGTAGTCCTTAATGTCACCGTGTACACACCTAATTCTGACATACCTCTCAGGTAGAAAAGAGGAGGGGGGGAACAAGCTCATGTCGCATGACTGAATGTCTACAACCGGAGTCCAGGAGGGCGATTATGGGGTGGTTATTCAAACACAAACTCACGTAATACACTGGGCTGGTCTCCTGAGCATATATTATGGACTGGGGCAGGTAGCTGACATTCATAGGTTCGTTTTCTGCTTTTTCTTTTCTCTTCTGGCAGAACCTAGCAATATGGCTCTACTCCCCGCATTCAGAACATTGAGGTCCAGTAGAAGGGACTGTATCTGAACGTCCCGGTCTTGGTTTTGGGGCCTCAAAGACGGTTTTGACTGGTCACTTTTCGCCTCTTCCACATTGAAGGAGCCGCAGGGTTTTCTCTGGCTCTTTCACCAGTCCTCTGTTCTGGGCCCTTCCATAGGATGTGGCCATTTCTACCGCATGCTCCAGGGTTAGACCAGCATGCTGGCGCAGCCACCTTTGTGTCCCATAGGGCAATGCCTCCAGATATTGCTCCAGGTAGATTTTCTCCATTATCTCTTCCCGTGTAGAGTCCAGAGGCTTAAGCCACCGGTCCGCGGCATCCTTTATTTTATAGAAGAGAGCCTTCGGTGTATCTCCTGTCAGGCCCCTTTCTTGCCAGAAGCGAAGGCAGTGAGCCTCATCATTAAAGCCCAGGCAGTCGAGTATAAACTGTTTTACATGCCCATAGGCGGCGGTACCATCCCGATTGGCTATCTGATAAGCTGCCTGGACTTCACCAGTGAGAGGGGGGCCAAGTAAAAAGGCCACCGGTCTGCAGGCCATGCACTGGCCCCTGCAGCCCATTCAAAGTTTAAGAAAAATGAAATGGGGTCATCCCCAGGGACGTATTTCTGTAGTGGTATCACTGTTCCTGGCAGGGCGGGAGTTCTCCCTTGTCCCAAGGCCTGTAGGAGTTGCGTCTGGCCTTCCGCCAACTTCATGACATTATCTGCTTGTGTTTGTATAGTTGATGAAAACACAGCACGATCCATCTCAGCTTGGCTTGCATTTTTTTTCATGGCCCACTCCAGTTTGCTTTGGGCTTCTCGCATCTGGGCGATAACTTGCTCCATCTTGTTTCAGATGGGTTTTGCCCTCATTCTCCACCACTTTGTTGTGTCCTACGGAAGGGGAGGGGGTAAGTTCCCAAAGAAAAGGTTCGCAAAGGCTCTGTTCAGGGCTGAAGTGGTTTATTTCACCAAATCACAAAAAAACAAAAGAAATAGTCCGGTTAAAAGGAGTTTCTTCTTCGCTGAACCGGTTCCAGGAAATCAGGAGGGCTGGGGTCCGAATCAGCACTCCAAGAGAAGTCCAGGTCAGTTGGGGAAAAAGGAAAAAAAAAAAAACAGAGCACGGGTCAGTGTATGTCGCCTAGTAGCTTATTTGGAGGGGAGGGGACCGTGAGGGGAACACCAATCCTACAAAGAGGGTGACAACCAGAAGAGAGAGAAGTGGTGCCCTCCCACGCAACTACCCATTTCCTCCTCGTGGCTTAGCACGTCCCAGTAAACACTGCCATACCTGTTCTAGCCACCCTCCTCCTGGAGAGTGGCAGGACGTAGCGCGGTGCAGATATATCCTCTGGTCGTCTCTCCGGATTCCAGGATCTTCAGTGGGACCTCGGGCTTTCGGGCGGGCCGGCAGTCTTCAGTGAGTTTCTCCCATGACGTCTCTCCATTCTCCCGCAGGCGCGCCTCCCGTACTGGACACTTCCTCATTCAACACGCCGGGTCCTTCTGATAGGCTCCCTGAGGACGACGTCACACCTCTGAACTCCTCCTCCAGCCGGCTACAAGGAATATTAAAGGGACCGACCTCATACCGTACCTGTGCCAGCAGGATAATGTTATGAACAGGAGTCCCCGAGTCCTGCTCCCCGGACTCCCCCTGACAAAGTAAAACTCCCATTCTACCCTATGGGACAGATAGCCTTTCCATAGCGAAAAACGAAATGCACTGTAATTCACTACCAGGACATGTTACACACACCAGTACATGTACTACCTTTAACACACACAGCACCCTGCACACAGGGGTACCTTGGGCCTACCTTAGGGGTGACATAGATAAGAAAAGGGAAGATTAGGGCCTGGCAAGTGGTTGCACTTGCCAGGCGACATGGTAGCTACAAACTGCTCGCAGTGGCAAGTCTGAGTTATCTTTTCAGGGTTACTTCTGTGGGTGGCACAATCAGTGTGGCAGGCCCACTAGCAGCATTTGATTTACAGGCCCTGGCACTCTCAGTGCACTTTGCTAGGGGCTTACCATTAAATCAAATATGCCAATCATGGAAACACCAATCCATAATAGGAGTGGGGAGAGGAGTTGGCTTAGTGGCTAGGGCGGTCGACCTCGAATCTGGGGAACTGGGTTCGAGTCTCGGCAATGATGCTGAACATCCTGTGATTTTTGGCAAATGACTTAATCTCCCCGTGCCTAACAAAAATGAACTTGTCCTCATGTATTGCAACTGGTGCTATGTAAAGCGCTCTGATACCCGATTCAGGTCAAGTTCGCGCTATATAAAACTCTATTTAAAAAAAAAAAGAAAATTATAACAATTTACAACAGGAGCACTTGCAGTTTAACACTGAACAGCATTGAGAAAGTGTGCAGAGACACTAAACCAGCAAAAATAGTCAAAATCGGGAGGTCAGAAAGCAAAAAGACAGGGGAAACATGCCAAAAGATGCCAGGTCCAACAGTAGGGAACATCAACAATAAAACCTACTACTTACCTATATCTAAAGTGCTAAACCAGAATGCAGCCAAAGTGTGCTAAAAACTACATGGCTGCCTTTTACATTTTGTAAAGACAGGCATTAGCCAATCATATACTGCCTGTCATCGGCATGTACCATAGTATACCACAAAGTTATTGTAGTATACCCCAGCACAATATATTACTAAGTATTTTCAGACTTATAACTTTAACACTACTTAAACTATTTACACCTACTAACAAAAATTATAATTTACACTCCATAATCTATATTCCTACCACAATGTATCTACATTAGTTCTTCCACTTTCACGCTACATCTGTTTAAAGTGCCGCACTCCACTCTAGGACACTCCACTGTATGTCACTCCACTGTACTCTATTCCACTATACACCACTCCACTCTACTTCACTCCACTATACGCCACTCAAGCGCTACACTTATTCACTGTATGCCACTCCACGCTATACCATTCTACTTTATGCCACTTCACTCTACTCCACTCCTCTGTACACTATTACACTCTACACCACTCCAGTGTATGCCACTCCACTATACACCTCTCCATGCTACACCACTCCACTCTACGCTATCCACTATATGCATCTCCACTCTACACAACTACACGCTACCTATTCCACTCCACTCCATGCAACTCTGCCCCACTCCAGTCTACTCCACTCCACTTCTTGGTATTCCACTGTATGCCACTCCACTGTACACCACTCAACTATATGCCACTCCACTTTACGACATTCCAGTGTACACCACTCCACTTTATCCCAATTCAGTCTACGCTATTCCACTGTACACCACGACACTATACTTCACTCCATTCAACACCACTCCACTCTACGCCAATTTGCTGTATGCTGTTTCACTCTACGCTACTCCACTCTACGCAACTTCACTCTGTGCCACTCAACTGTATGAAATTCTACTCTACTCCACCCCATCCTACCACACTTGACTTTATGCCACTCCACTGTGCGCTATTCCATTCAATGCCACTCCAGTCTACACCACTCCACTGTACACCACTATACAGTAATTCACTCCACTCTATGCCACCCAACTCTACACCACTCCACTCTATATCCTCTCTACTGAATGCCATTCCACTCTACACCACTCCAGTCTATGCCACTTCACTTTATGCCATTCCACTGTATGCTATTCCACTGTACGCTACTTCCCTCTACCACACTCCACTTTACGCCATTCCACTCTTCACTACTTCACTGTAAGCTATTTACCTCTACGGCACTCCACTGTACACCACTCCAATTTACGCCACTCCAATTTACGCCACTCCACTGTACGCCACCACACTCTTGGCCTCACCCCTCCATGCTATTCCACTGTACGCAACTCCACTCTATGCCATTCCATTCTTACATCATTCTACTGTACCCCACTTGTAGGAAGCTGGCTCTGTATATACTATACCAAAGTGAGGTATAGTATACAGAGAGTCCAGTGAAACCCCAAAGGTAGGAAGAGGTAAAATTAGATAGCACCTCACTATCTATTTGTGGTAGTGTGGTCGAGCAGTAAGGCAGTATTAGAGGGCAGTGTTAAGCATTTGTTGTACACACTCAGTCAGCAAATGAATTCACACACTCAAAGTCTGAACTTAAGACCAATTGTTTTTGTATAAAAAATATTCTTTTAGTTATTTTATTTCCGAGAACAAAGCAAGCCTGGCACAGGTAAGAGATAAGTACTTTGCAGTAAATATACAATTGAAAAACAGTATGGATTGAAATGCTATGTGCACTTTGTTTTGACTTACAGTATTGTTGCAGAGAAATGCAATGCTTTGTAAATACAGTACATAGACTTGAATGGGCTTTTCAGTAAAATACCAGGTAAGTTACTTTTTAGATTACTTTTCTTACTCAGTGTAGTATACCTGGATACTACACTGGGACATTACTGGTAAACAGGTAAATAAAAGCGTTTTTGTTAAACAGTACAATTTTAAAGAATTTATTTAGGTTTTCAAACTCCACACTGAGAAATGTTTCCAAGAAAATCAGTCAATGTTACCCTATCGAGGAAAATAGTGTTATTGGTTTTAAGGTAAGTATTTGGTAGTGGGAGTTGAGGTTCTGAGAGTAGACTCAGGGGTCCCCCAGGGTCAAGGATGCACTCTTGTTACACTCTCAGCGGCACTAGGGCGGCCGGGTGAAGAGTGCTGAGGCCCAATGTTATCCAATGGGGGATGGGGGCCTCCGGTTGGTGGTTGCTGACGAGCAGGCCACTTGGTTTTTGGGGGCAAAGCTCCTGGATATTAGCTCAGGGGGAATGGGGAAACAAGGTAGCACCAAAGGTGCATCCTCAGCGGCACTAGGGCGGCCGGGTGCAAGGTGCTGTTTCAACGTTGTGCGCCCTGTTGTTAGCAATAGGGAACCTTGGTTTGCAAAGGTACTGCAGGCTCGGGGACAAAGGTCTTCTGGTTGGGAACACCACTTCGAGTGGTGAGTTGGGAAGTTGGTGGTTGGTGAGGCATCGTCAGTTTGGCACCCAAGGCCGTGGGGCAACGGGTGCAGAGGTACCTTTTGGGGTTGGATCTTCTTACCAGCTCATGGTCGTGGTTGTGAGGACCTTCCGGATTTAGTCTGCAGGAGTCGGCTGGAGGCTTGAGGCAGGTCAGGGGTCACCGGATCTCGGGTTAGGATCACTGGGGGGACCTACTCGTGGTGTTTTCCCACTTGAACTCGGGCCGTGGACGGCGGGTGCAGAGTGGGGCGGATTTGCGGTGTCCTGCCGGAACCAAAGGTTGCAGATGAACAAATCCAGTGTTCACGGGAAACACAGTCTTTGAGGTTGAAGGCAGGCAGGTCCTCCATGGTTTTCGAGGTTTCTGGCTGCAGGACACACCAGGATTTTTGCAGGAGCAGGTTCGAGGTGGAGACAGGCCGGTAGGGCTGGGGCCAAGTCAGTGGGTGTCTTCCTCTTGTTAGCTTCGGCGCAGCTATTCGGTCCTTCTTCTTCTTTTCTTGAAGTTTCTTCTGGTCTGAGGAAGCAAGGTTCAGGGGTGCCACTAGGGGCGTTACAGGTAGGAAAAAAGGTTGGGACCAATAGATCCCTTCCTTGGGGTGGGTACACCCCCTATTATAACATCCTCCAGTGGAAGGGGGGGATATGCCTTTCCCTGATTGGCTGGGTCCCCCCATCTGCAAGATGGCGAGGACTGAGATTTGTGCTTCACCTCGCCTCCCCCACCTGAGGGGTGGAGTTGGCAGAGGTGGGCACACCTCTCTTCCTCATTTGTTTTTCCCGCCGGTTCTCCCGCCCAAGGTGGGGTCAGAACCAGCGAGGACCAGTTGTTGAAAGCAGCAAGTGGCCTGGGGAAGCTCACAAAGGCGGCAAGCCTTTGAAGCTTCCCCTTCGTGGACACTGCCCATCCTGGGGTTGGAGGCTTGGCACCTCGTCCCAGGATGTGCATTGTTTCAGGCCCCTGAGAGTGGAAGGCTCTCGACCCAACGGTCCAGAAACATGTCTGGGGTGGCAGCTGGGGAGCAGCCACTCAGTTCAGACACTAGTGTTGGTTATTTTTCAGGGGGCATCTCTAAGATGCCCTCTGTGTGCATTTTTCATGAAATCCTAATGTGCTGAGAAGTTTGATACCAAACTTCTCAGTTTTCAGTGGAGCCAGTATGGTACTGTGGAGTTCGTAATGACAAACTCCAAGCACCATATACTCTTAATGGAAGCACTGCACTTACAATGTCTAAGAATGGACTTAGACACTGTAGGGGTACAGGGCTCATGCACCTGTAACCTCACCACTGGTATAGTGCACCCAGATAGAGGGGTGACTGACCTATGCCAGGGTAGTGATTTGTAGGCATGGCACACAGGGGTGTGTACCATGCAGACTCTGCACCAATACATGCAGCCTGCAAAGGCAGTGTGTGAGTGTAAGGGTACAGGACCTCGAAAGGTGGCACAATAAGTGCTGCAGCCCTTAGAGGCCTTCCCTAGTCACAAAGCCCTGGGAACCTGTGGTACCATTTACCAGGGACTGACCTGTGGCCAGAGAGTGCCTATTGGGTTTAGGCTTCAGTGCAGTTTTACGGAAAGAACATCGGCCCTGGCTACCTGATTAGCAGGAGCCCAGGGCACACTCCGTCAAAGTACATCAGCAGTTCAGCAAAAAGTGGGGGCAACCATGCAGAAAGAGGGCACTTTCTCACACCTCTCCACTGTACGCTATTCCACTTTACGCCACTCCACTCTATGTCACTCCACTCTACCCCGCTCCACTCCACTCCTTGCTTGCCACTCCATTCTAAGCCACTCCAGTCTATGCCACTCCACTATACACCTCTCCATGCTACATCACTCCACTCTACGCTATCCACTGTATGCAACTCCACTCTACTCATTCCACTCTACTTCACGCAACTCTGCGCCACTCCAGTCTACTCCACTCCACTTCATGCTATTTCACTGTATGCCACTCCACTGTGTGCCACTCAACTATATGCCACTCCGCTTAACAACACTCCAATGTACACCACTCCACTTTATGCCACTTCACTCTACGCTATTCCACTGTACACCACTACACTATACCTCACTCCATTCTACGCCACTCCACTCTATGCCACTTTGCTGCATATTATTTTACTCAATGCTACTCCACTCTACACAACTTCACTCTGTGCTACTCAACTGTATGGTATTCCACTCTACTCCACCCCATCCTACCACACTTCACTTTATGCCACTCCACCGTGCCCTATTCCATTCAATGGCACTCCAATCTACACCACTCCACTGTACACCACTATACAGTACTTCACTCCACTCTATGCCACCCCACTCTACGCCACTTCACTATATGTCCTCTCTACTGTATGCCATTCCACTCTACACCACTCCAGCCTATGCCACTTCATTTTATGGCACTCCACTGTATGCTATTCCACTGTACACTACTTCACTCTACCACACTCCACTTTACGCCATTCCACTCTTCAATGTAAGCTATTCAACTCTACAGCACTCCACTGTACACCACTCCAGTTCATGCCACTCTACTGTACGCCACTACACTCTTGGCCCCACCCCTCCATGCTATTCCACTGTACACAACTCCACTCTATGCCATTCCACTCTTACTGTACCCCACTCCACTGTGCGCTATTTTACCTTACACCACTCCAATCTATGTCACTCCACTCTACACCACTCCACTCCACGCCAAGCCACTCTACGCTAATTTAACCTATGCCACTCCACTTAACATCACTCCACTGTTCACTATTTCACCTTACACCACTCCACTCTATGTCACTCCACTCTACATCACTCCACTTCACACCAAGCCACTCTACGCTATTCCACTCTATGCCACTCCACTTAACACCAGTCCAGTCTACATTGCTCCACTGTACGCTATTCTACTGTACACAATGACACTCTATGCCACTCACTCTATGCTATTCCACTCTACACCACTTCACTTTACCCCACTCCACTCTACGCACTCCACTGTATGGTAATCCAGTGTACGCCACACTACACCACTCCACTCTACGGCACTCCACTGTATGCTATTCTACTCTATGCCACTCCACTCTAGGCCACTCTAGTGTATGCCACTCCACTGTACCCCACTCCAACCAACACTACTCCATTCTATGCTATTTCACTGTACACTACTCTACTGTATACTATTCCACTGTGTGTCACTCCAGTCTACCCCACTCCACTCTACGTCACTCCACTCCACGGGGTTCCTGTCAATGCATTTTACTGTTTGCTACAGGGCTATGTCAAAAGGACACAGCCCTGTAACAAACAGTAATCCTTTTTAGGTTTCACCTACGCAGTGCGCATGCGCTGCATAGGAGGGCCTTTAGCCATCGGTCTTCACTTTCCAAGCACTGCACTTGTGGCGGCATCCACCTTGCGGGAGCGAGCAGCCGCGTGCACAAGCACGAGTGCAGTGCTTGAAAAGTGAAGACTGCTCTCCTAAGCGCGCACTCCTCTCTCCTTGCCCCCACGTCCCGGCCACTCACTCGCTCCGCCCTCTCCGTCTCCTGTTTTTTGCTTGCGCTTCTTGTTTCAGCATGGTGCCCACTTTACGGCTGCCGCGCATCATGTTTTAGCCGTGCCCCTATCTTATCTACACGACGCGGTGCTGTACCCCCTCCCCTCCCGCTAAAGTGCAGGATCTGAATTGTACAAGCTGAGGGGCTCCGGTCTGTTCAGTCGAGCCTTACTAGAGGGCGCAGTCACAGCACTCTGCCTGCTGCTTACTGTGTAATACTTGGCTCACAGGCTGTGACTCTTGCATCCTCGAACAGGAAGTAATGACTCTCCTGAGCCGTGGTGTTATGAGCAGACATCAGTCTGATCACTGCAGTACAACCTTACTAGAGGGGTGCGGTCACAGTGCTCTTCCTGCTGTTCACTGTGGCCCAGATGAGCAGATACCAGTCTGTTCCCTTCAGTGAAGACTTGAGGGGTGCGGTCACAGTGCTCTGCCTGCTGTTCACTGTGTGACCCTGTGCTCATAGGCTGCGATTCTTTGCATGGCTCCCTCTCTGCCTGTGCCTGTTCCTTCATGCCTAGCGCCCAGTAAAGCACTTGAGAAAAAAAGTGTTATGGAGCGAAACAGAACAAATTCTACACCTTGTGTCTAACACTTAAGAAAAGACGCTTGCTGAGGTATTCATTCGCTGAATGGAAATATTTAACTTACAACTATTAACAAGCATTGGCATAGCCAATAGGTCTCGCCTTTGGGACCTTATAAGTGTTTACCCATGCAACAGTTGACGTTGTTCCACCAATGATTTTGCGCTGCATAAGTAAATGCTTATAATGTCCCAAAGGCGAGACCTATTGGCTATGCCAATGCTTGTTTCTTTTCAAAAAGAAAATCCCAAAACTGGATTTCCGTTCTGTAAAGAAAACAAGTAATGCTCCCCTCACCATGGGAAGCTTCTCCCATGGCCGGTGAGCATTAAAATGTTTTTACTGCTCCTTATTGCCAAGTTTTACCTGGTGGTAAGAAACAGTACAAGCATTTGCAATGCAATAGGTCTCGCACTTACGCGAGTTTTAGCTATTGGCATTGTAAATGACAATGCCTTTTATTTATGTTTTAAACAAAAACAAAAATAAAAGGCATTGTTATTTGCAATGTCAATAGCTCAAACTCACGTAAATGCGAGACCAATTGCATTGCAAATGCTTGTTATTTTTTTGGTAGGCACGGGAGATTAAGTGAGTTGCCCCGCTTCTTAGGATGTTAAGCTGACGCCAAGCTCTAAACTGGTTCCCCAGCTACAAAGTCGGTAGCTCTGACCGTTAAGCCATATCCTCTCTTTGTCAAATTAAGGGGGTTTACTAAACCCATTTCTGCCTTCCAGGAGGTGGGGGCGGTGTGTTTTCTATAGCAGGGCCCTACAGTCAGAAAGCAGCGATGTACACAGAACCAATTCCCAGTAGCCAGCACTGAATAGGAAACGTGCAGCTTATTATCGCCCATCTTTTAGTGGGTTTATTTAAACCTCTGATTACTTATTGAAAAACAGTTTAGGAGAGAAAGACAGCGGAGGTCTTTTGAGATGTTCACTCTGGAAGCAATAAATAAACGTAAACATTGAGTAGAAACACTGTCCTGAGTAATGGCATGTGCCCTTTTTATGAGTTTTAAATATATATGTGTGTGCGTACGTGCGTGTGGGCCTGTGTGTGTTTTATGTATAGATTCGTAGCAGGTGCATCAAAGATCACAAGGGGCAGGATGTAGAAGAGAAATTATATGCAGGAGCAGGTTAAACCGTATTACTAAAACTAGGATGTGATTGGGGGGGGGGGCATGACCTGGGCACTTTGCACTACACCAAATCGCACCGCTGGTTTACACAATTTTTACTGTTTTAGCACTTGGATATGAAGTGATACGCCCAGAATCTCACGATGTTCACGGCGAAGTGTACCGCAGATCTGCAGGCTCCCAGCTAATGGAGAAGGGGGCAGGGAGGGACATTGCGAGAACCACGGGGGGAGAGAGGGGTAAAGGGGGTGAGAAGAAGGGGATCGTGGGAATGAGAAAGGAACAAGCGGGAGAAGAATAAAGGGAGAAATGAGAAACAAAGAGAGGAAAGGAGACTTTAGAGGATGAGACGGGAGAAAAGAGAAGAGCCTGAGGGAGAGACATGTTTATAAGAAGAGCCTGGAGAGAGAGGGAAGGAGAAGCTGGAGAAGAGATGGAAAACAAGGCGAGATGCACAAAGAGGAGGGTACACGAGAGGAGACCAAGAAACATGGATGGGAGAAAGAGGAGAAACCAGAGGATGGCGGGAGATAGCAGTGTAGAGGAAGAGAAGCATGGAGAGCTACAAGTAGTGGCGGAGGCAGAATGAAAGCAAGGGATGATTGAGTGAGAAGCGGAAGATGGCGCTGAGAGGGGAGAAGCAGATGAAAGAGGACACGAGAGAGAAGGACAGAAGAACGTTCGAGAGATGAGAATGTGCTAGCGGAGAACCAAGAGGCAGGAGTCAGGCTATGAACAGAGGGATGGAGTGACGCTGCAAGGGCTGTCCAGGAGGCGTGCCTCGGGCCTGGACAGAGGGGGCCGGTGTCACAGTGAGCAGAGAAAACTGTGAGACGCGGCGGAGCGTGGCGCGCGCGCTTGGCGGGGGCGGGGGAGCGCATTCCAGGCGGGGGAGCGGACCCTTTGAAGTATGATGCCGAGGGCGCCAGTGGGCAGAAGCGCTTCCCCAAACGGATTGCATGGCGGCACGATGCACGTGATTGTGCGCGTGATCGCCATGCAATCCACTTTTGGGAGCACTTTGAAATGCCCCTCTTTACTAGAGTCTCGCATAGCGATTGCGTAAACGCAATAGCTAGGCGAGACCTAAAAAACGGACTATATGTCCGCCCATCCAAATTGGATTGGCAAACATGTAGTCATTTCTGTGATGGCCCTTGATCCCTAAGGCTGTCGCTGGGGGTTAATCATGGCAAAGACAGAGTAGTCTCTGCTGTGATTAACCCAAAGGTCCAACCGCATCTAAATGTGGTAAGCAGACCACATTGTTGGCGGTGAGGATACTCCATCACCATTGCAACTGAGTAACTTTAACGCCAAGAATTAGATCGGGCCCTTAATGTTTAATATGGTACTGTGAATTCATGAAAGGTAAACATAAAGAAAAATAGGTATCTTACTAAATACACAAATATTTAGACTATGTATATGTAATATAACCTGTATGCCGAGGATACCAAACTATGGAAAAAGAACCTAACAGCAGTAAACAGCTTATGCACACCAGCTACACCGTGATGAGTGATAAAGTGCATGGACACATCTACTTCCCTTGTCACTGGTAGCTTGGAGTTGGTGCAAGCTAATCTCATCAATGTGCACTTCACATAAAGGTTCCCCCACTGTCAGAAGCAGAACACAAGAATGTTGTTTCCCCTTTCTGTAGAGAATTATGTGACAACCCCCATACAAATCTTATAAATTGGATTATTAAAAAGTCAGTATCTCGTCACATCACTTCTAATGACGTACAGAATAATCAACGCAAGCTAGGTCATCGCTCTTGGAGGTTTGATGGCTGCTATTAGCAGCTCAGTGCATTATGCCAGTGTATGAGTTTAGCATGTACCTGGCCCTCCTCTGGAGATGCTGTGAGCTGAGACTGCAGCTAGCAGCCTCCTTTTTAAGAGGATCAGTTACACTTCCTGGGCCCATCCTTACAATCTACCCTCAACAGAATGCCATCTGTAACTCACAGGGCAGCCTTCGTTCATGAGGAGGCCAGACCCAGCTGCTTATTGCTGAGACTGTCAGTGCTGGTCCATGACACTGGGAGAGGCTTCTAGCATCCCCTGTAGTATCTTTTGCACATCCAGCGCAGGAGGGTGGAGACTCAAACACTGCTTGCCTCTTCTCACCAAGATGCTGGGAGTGGTATCTAAGTTTATGTGTGTTTGGTGGGGTAGGGGATAATGCTACGGTCGTACTTGGGAATTTCCTGTCTTTTTAGGTATTGTGCTGTAGGGACTTTTAACATCCCTGCCACCCTAAACTCCGCTCTACCTTTATAGGGAGAATGCAGGTGTTTTTTGATAGATGCACACCCTTATAATGACTGATACAAGCCGAATTTGCATACTCTTTTTTTGTCCTATAATATGTATATCCGTATGCATAGCGCAGTCACTAGAAGGAAAGAACAGACACCAGACTTGTGAGGGAAGAGAGACTAAGCTATTGATGGTGTCCCTTTAAAGTAAAACATAGCGTCATATTAAAAAGTGCAGTGGCACATCCCTGCACTCCGGACCGGGCAGTCAAAGGGACAGGACTGCAAGTGACAAGCAGAACAGACAGTATGGAAGTCAGGGGATCAATTCTCTGTTAGCCACATGACTAACCCCAATCTCACTTTGTAAATGGGAGGCACCGATCGAAGGCTGAGGTCTGACATGGGGCAGCACTGTCATGGCCATAATTACACCCCAGCTGCACCCAGGCTTCTTAGAGGAGTCTGGGAGCCACACGCAGGGCGATCACGCGCAGCATATACACAAATCCACTCGGTGGAACACACTCACCCAAATAAACTCCGCAGCGCACTCGCAACATACAAACAGTACAACCCACACTGCTTTCTGCAGCGCACACTCGGTACGTGCAGACTTAACAACAAACAACACATGCAGAGTCTGCAGCACACACTCGGGCCATATTTATGACCCCAGTTGCTTCGCGCTTGCACCACACTACGTGGTACATGGTGATGCAACTGAAAAAGGATATTTATGAAGCCGGGCACTGCGAGTTTGCATGGCCCCGAGTGGCTTCATAAATCTCTAGTGAAACAATGCAGCACAAATCACATCATTGCCTTACTCTGTGTTAGGGAGGCGCTCCATGGGCGTTGTGTGGGTGTTCCCACGCAGCTCCGATTATATTTGATGCCTTCCTAGATTTACCAAAACTGGTAAACCTGGGAATGCGCCAAAAAGATACACCTTCCTTGGAGAGGCGTTAGAAGGAGAAATATCCTTATTTCTGCCAATTACTTCCACGTTCTATGTGTGCTGCATTCTGAAGCGCACATAGAGGAATATGCCTCTCAGGGTTGTTTTTGTGCAGGATGGTGCCTCTTCCTGCACAAAAACAATCCTGCATGCATTTCAGGCACCCTTGCACAATGGAGTATACAGTGCACTCAGTGCACACAAACTTCACACCACATACAGACTTTACAAAACATGCAGACTCTGCAGCACACTCAGTACATACGGACTACAGGGACTACAACAAATGCAGATCTGCAGCACACACTCAGTACGTACAAACTTTACAACACATGCAGATCTGCAGCACACACTCGGTACGTACAAACTTTACAACACAAGCAGATCTGCAGCACACACTCAGTACGTACAAACTTTACAACACATGCAGATCTGCAGCACACACTCGGTATGTACAAACTTTACAACACAAGCAGATCTGCAGCACACACTCAGTACGTACAAACTTTACAACACATGCAGATCTGCAGCACACACTCGGTACATGCGGACTACAGGGACAACAACAAATGCAGATCTGCAGCACACCCTCGGTACGTACAAACTTTACAACACAAGCAGATCTGTAGCACACACTCAGTACGTACAAACTTTACAAAACATGCAGACTCTGCAGCACACACTCAGTACATGCAGACTACAGGGACAACAACAAATGTAGATCTGCAGCACACCCTCGGTACGTACAAATTTTACAACACATGCAGATCTGCAGCACACACTCTGTACGTACAAACTTTACAACACATGCAGATCTGCAGCACACACTCGGTACGTACAAACTTTACAACACATGCAGAGTCTGCAGCACACACTCAGTACGTACAGACTTTACAGCATCTTTTGCAACACAACAAAACACACTCAGTACACACAGATTACACACCACATACAGACTTGATAACACACTCCGCATATGCAGGGTCTTCAGCACACACTCGGTACATTCAAATGCTCCAGCACACACTCGCCAAATACAAACATCCTTGTAGGACATTTAAACTGGAGCGGGTGGCCCGGCTGCCCACCAAGTCAGCCGAGGCCACTTGGCTCCCCTGGCAGATGATCTCCTGCCACCTTTATAAATCCCTGCCAGCCTGAAGGGGATCTTTTTTCCTTCAGAGGCGCTGCTGGTGGAGAAGCTCCACTGAAGACACTGAACTTTGCAGAATGTGAGCCATGTTTAGTGTTTCCTCTTGGCAATTTCTTTGCTTTCAAGAAAAAGGTCCCAAAGCTTGAATTTATTTCTTAAAAATAAAAAACTGGCCAGATGCACAATGAAATTCCTCCCAGCGAATGGGGGCCCTTGAGCGATTTTCCTACCCAAGACCCATATGTTTTGCATGCCGGTCGTAGGTAGGGAAATGTAGTGACTGTGGCCCCACCCAAAATGGGCTGGCACAAGAGCCGCTCTGATCTGATGACCCTGTGGCTGATGGGCTGTTCTGCTAGAGGTTTCCTAGCTGAGGCTTGGCCATCAGAAACCAGTGCTTTAGCTCTAAATAGAACAAAGAAACTACGAGTTTGGCGGGCAAAAGCACTGCCAGTGTACAGAGGTGCTGCTGCTGTGCCAAACTTTAAATTACTCCGTAAGTCTTAAGCAGACGCCCAACACTCACCGACCATACAGCACATAATCTGTACAGATTAACTCTATTTACATACTAATTACTTACAGGCTCTACAGCACACTCTCACCACATTTAAGCACACAACACACTGCAGATAATGACTCACAGGAACACACTCAATACAGAATACAGCACAAACTCAGCATATGAAAACTTTCAAGAACACACACAGCCCATTCAGAGTGTAAAACACAACCAACGCAAACGATCTACTGCACACAGTCAGCACCTACACACCAACTCCGAAGAACACACACAGCACATACAAACTCTAAAACACATACACATAACACTGATATCACTCTACACCTCACATACAGAGTTCCTAAGTAACACTACAACACACCCAAGCAATATAATGTGCTTCAGAGCACTCAAATCAAATGTGCAACACTTTACAGCATATATGCACATGGCATCCTTCAGCACACTCACAAGCCAGCACTTTACAGTACAGTCACCGCAGGCATACAAAAGTCTACAGAACTGTATACACACATAGAATTCTATAGCATCCACCACACACATCAACACGCACATAGGTATTCTAAAGGAACACACACAGAATTACACATACAGCTTGGCCTGCACTCAAGGCATTCTGCAGCACGCACACGCATCACCTCCGGAGCACACATACAGCACATACACGTAGCGTACTTGCGACACAAAAACACATTAAGTGCGTATAGCTTGCATAAATAACACTTTAAAACACAGATACAGTTTACAATGCTCAAACAGGGCGAGCGGCTGGGGCCCTTGAATGCATTGTGGATGTATTTTCGAACTAACTAACCAGTAGATATCATAACCTAAAATTGTGTAGTCCGCACCGGGAATGCATCCAACAATGGCCCTACGGTGTTATCTCTTGCTGCTTCTATGCAGGCATATTATGTCTTTTTATACTTTTGGTTTGCATTATCGACATGTGCTCACATATCACCTCATGCTATGCTTCTATTCTTTGCGCTCACTTCCCTCTAGTTTTCTTTGTGCTCCCTTCCTGCCAATATTTGCAGATTATATCTACACTGTTAGCTTACACTTTTTGTGTTTAGACTCTTGTATCTGTTTCGTATTTTATAGGTAAGTCATGTAACTTTTTTGATTTTGGTACTCTGACCTCCTCAGGTAATGTACTATGTTCTATTGTAAAGCGCTCTGACACCTTTGGGTAAAGTACGCGCTGTATAAAAATGCATGAATAAAATAAATACAGCACACAAAGCAATCATGAGACCACGCACACAAACCCTCCAGTCCTCTAAGCGTATACTAAGTGCATACACACAGCTCCGTGCAGCTCATTCACATAACATACACACCACGTACACAAGCAGCACACATCCTACACTATATGGCACTCATTCAGAACAAAGACAGCCCTATAACACACACATAATGCTCATTGTTAGGGACCGGCACTTATTTATCCTAATCAGATATTGACAGCGAGCAAGAGAGAGAAAATAAAAAGACGGAAAAGAGGGAGGAAGAGAAAGACAGAAAAACGGGCACAAAGGGAGAAAGCAGGGACCAGCAAGAGTAAGACAAAGGGCAGCAGTGTCTGGTAGTAAATTAAAGAGGCCTGAGGTGAATTCAACACTGTGCAGCCTTGGTATTCACGGTGTCAATTGTTAAGATCACAGCCGGAGTAGTGCTGTGGGCACTGGCACTCATTTGTTTACAAATTAAGCACTTAGTAGAACACATAGAGCACTTGACATCACAGATACGCCAGTTGCTGTTAAATAGGCCTGGGCTAAATTTCCGTTCCGCTCACGGAAATTGCGATAATTTGACATTTTCGCATTCCGCGGACAGCGTGAAAATGTCAAAATTTCCGCATTCCGCAGCTTAGCGATAATTTGTTTCTTGCTCGCGCTGTAGAATAATACATTCTCGCGCACGCGCGATCGCCTTACCTGAATCCCCGCGTTCGCTGACAAGTTTTCCCGATCCGGTCGCGTTCTCCACGAGATGTTGGATTGTTGGTAGCCATTTGCACTGTCTCGCGACAGTTCGCGCCCGCAGTAACGTCATGTGTCGCGCGATCATGTCTTTCTTCTCGCGATCATGCACCGCGAGAAGAGTGAAAACAAGATGGCCGCGCCCGCGAGCAACCGCATGGGTAAGTTGGCGAGCCGCGACCACGCAGAAAATACCGCGAGCGGGCGGGAAAAAAACTTCCGCAGCTTCGCGATATTTCCGCGTGTTTGCGGAGATTTTTAACATTTTCGCGATAATTTGCGAAAGTCGCTTTTAAATAGGACCAACTTCATCTCATCACTGACACACGGGTGGTGTAGCAAAGGTACATTTTTCACAATGCTCACATCAAGTGCATTCCAGGTTAAAGTGCAGCTGTGCAGAAGTGTTTTATTTATCCATTCCTTTTCCTCTGCTTGACAGGACAGGAGGTGTGTCTTAAGAATCAGGCTTCCTACTGAGGAATATAGTTGCAAATGGTTTGCACTGGATCTACTTCTCATATATAGATTTTCGGACATTGGGCTTCACGTATCGAGGAAACAAACAAGCACTAGCAAAGTCAACAGGTCTGAATTGGCTGTCAACCTTTTGGCTTGTTTTCTATATAAATGGTTTTGAAAAACTTTGTTAAAAAAAGCAACTAATAAAACATGGCTGACCCCGCACAAACAAGCGCATGCATGGGTGGCCATTCAAAAATGATTTTTGTAAAAAAATGTTTAAATAAAACATGTTGAAGACAGATGTTCTGCCAACTCACAAGGTGCCACTGAGTGGCGCACGATACCTGCCCTCGTCACACTGTCACCCGCTGAAGGGCTGACATCACAAGGCGCATCTGCAGGAGAGCTGGAGATGCTTGCAAATGATGAGTTTCCAGCTTGTGTGTGAAGGCTCTGCCCAGCTGATGTCCTTAGGGGTTATCCAACCTCCCCAGATCATGGACGGCAGTCTCAGGAGCAATTGTTTGTGTTTAGATAGAAGTGGCTGAGAAGTGGCTCTCAGGTACTGCTGTGCACATAGCCCTGCCCCACTCCATGGCTTGGCCACCCTATCCTGCTTTCTCATAGTGGATTTTATTTTCAGAGTTGAAATGAGCATGCATGGGTGACCATCTGTTTTTATTGTTGTTTTTTTAAAATAACAATAAAAGGCACTAGAATATGGCCACCTATGCGTGCGTGCAAAAGTGGCCATCTTTGAATGGTTGTGAACCTAATTAAAGATGGACGCTGCTTGCACTGGCCAAGGGGGATGCAGAACATCGCTAGCAATGGCGAGGCCCTAGTAGCAGTGTTTTGTGAGCTGTTGGGCCCTCGCAAAGTTAACAAGCATTGGCAAAGCCAATAGGTCTCACCTTTGGGACCTTATAAGTGTTTAGCCATGCGGCACATTATCCTGGGTACTGTGCCGCCAGGGATTCAAGAGCTATACAGTTACTACACACCCAGTCATGCAGCGTGATACATGCTTGCCTTAGGAAACATTTACGCAGCTGTTATTGTTGTGGAAGTATATGATACCAAAAGTGCGGAGTTGGGTCTGGTTGCATTAACTTTATTATACAAATAGTACAATATTTATAGCCCATGTGTCGGGATGCATTGATGGCATAAGGCAGATAGTGCAGTATTTCGAGTCTGCCTGCATTTCAAACTTTTGGAATTGTTCCCCAATGTGTGGGTAGGTCTACACCAACCATGATGCCCATAGTGTAGTATTTACATTATTCTGGTATGTATGTCTGTAAAAGTAAAAAATAGAATAGACTAAAAGGTTAAAAAAAAAAAATGGTCGAAGTAGCTCTCCGAATCCCCACTGTTAAGGCAGAAAGGAACAACTGGATCGGTTCTATACAAACACCACACGTTCCTTTCCACGCAGACAATGTTCATTCGGAGCCGCCTAATGATGAGATGCCACTCAACGCTACCTACCAGTGTGCAGAAATAGTACTGATTTTCTGGATCCAGTCTGACACCGAGGGAATCATCTACGCGAAGACTGTGTGGTTAGAAGTCGCAAGCAGAAACTGTAATAACGTGAGCAAGAGCAAAGACAGAAGGAAAGGGGGAAAATGAAAGCAAACAAGAGGATGCGAGGAGGTGGTGTAGGCAAGAGATCGAGCAATAGGGTATAGGGAGCACCATTGCTGGGAGACTAGGCACCAGATTCGCAGTTGACACAAACAAATACCGTAAATATAATACATATGTATTTGTAAAACGGCATAAATAATAACTTAACCATGGATGCACTTGAGTTTGGCAAAGTAAGAGTTCGCACAAACACCTAAAAAAATAAATGATAGTTCTACAAATGCAAATTTCAGGACCTCCAATGGATGCTCTACGGCCAAAAGGTGAGTGTAACTGCATCCTACCCTTCACGCCTATGGTTATACAGCAGTAGGTGTGGCGTGGACAGCACATCCAACTCACCATCACCCTCCTGGTAGTACCAGTGAAGGTTGACTATCAGAAGGGGCAGCCACAGTGGGCCCGGAATAGGTTCGCTGAACAGCTACACGAGCACAGAATAATAAGTCGCACGCCGCAGAAAGACGCTTTCGGTTAGAAGCGGTCACAGGAAGCGACGCGTCTATGACGTAATGCACAGCTCGGGTGGCTCTCGGCGGAAGTCTTTCAACCAACGCCGTTGCCGATCACAAGGGCCTTTTATTTTTTATTTATTTAGTGCATTTTTATAAAGCACGGACATTACCCGAAGGTGTTAGAGCGCTGTACAATAGAGCCAGTTACGTTACAAGAGAAAAGTGGAAAAAAATAAAACATTACAAAGAAAAACAGGAGACTAAAAATGAAGGTTACATAAACACAAAATACAACAAAGCTGCATCAGACCTTGATGGTACCTGACGGGCAGAGTCACCCGGGTAACGAACTAGGGATCCTTAGATGGATGGACGGCGAGACGTGCAGCAGGTAAACTGTGTTTCCGAGGTACGTTCCTCTCACGTGGTCAGATTGCACTTCAGCAGTGACTTCGAGCCACCCCCACCCTCTTAACCATCAGCCAAGCCTGGCACAGAGCTTGAGTGAACCGAGCAGCTGCGCCGGTATACGCGGGAGTGCATGGCGACCAGTCTCTGCAGTCCGGAAACAAAGCTTTCGTTTGGGTTTCTCTGCCGGTCCTGGTGGTCACTGTTCTGTTCATGACGGCAGGGAGGGGGCACCAGGGGTCCTGCATGCACTCACTGCTACAGGGACTGATCCATCCTACTGCCCAGTATATAAACGAGGGACGCTAGATGGGCGCAATGCGTGAATCCGGTTGCCCACATCACATTTCAGGTTGATCGTCTTTGTTTTAGGCAGTCCATTGGGACTTCCAACAAGCACTTTGTTGCAAGACAAAGCGGTGAGTCCTGAAAGGGGCACCGCAGCCACTCTCCAATTGCATCACTCGACCGCCACCCAGTAATGCCCTTTGTCAAGAATTGTTGGCAGGGGTGCAGTTTGGCATCTTGCGATGCAGCCGGAGGCCGTAGCTCAGTATTCACTAGTTGGTATGAAAGCATCCTAGCCTTACCGGCGGTATATAAACCCAAAGGATTTATGATGAAAATGGCTACACGATTCAAGAAGAACAAAGGGTGCATTTATATGGTGTATCCTGGCTTTACAAGAAAGCAGCACTATGCCCTTCGATGCACGTTAAATTAAATGTATCCGCTGTATGCAGATGTTTATGTATAATTACCGATAATGGTAATATAGAGAGCGCACAATACAAACTGAATTTTGGCGTGTACTAACAGGTTTAAAACAAGACACGGCCGCGAGACGCACTCTGTGGTGGGGGAGGGGCAAGCGCTGGACTGGAGCAAGCGAGTGGAAAGCCAGGTGGCGGCTGCATGTGCTGCGCGCGTGCCGCGCGCGTAACAGCAAGCCTTAGGCCACAAGCAAAAGCTTGTGGTTGCATTTCGAAAGCCCCCACTCACTAAATGTCACGCCAAACCAGCACATACGCTGCGTCAGGCGAGACCTAAAAACAAGTTAAAAAATAGATAAACCTTCAAAAAAAATTGTTTTAAAAAGTAAAACGATACCTCAGCCCAAATGTCCCTGGCACTGTAGGGGACTATTTCCTGTGTCGTTAACGATATTGCGTTTCAGCAAAATGCCATAATTCACAAAAATGAGAATCAATAGATTAAGTATATTAATCCCTTGTTACATGTTTCCTGTTATAGTGGAGTAAAGAAAAATGTGAATGGCACAACAACAGACCAATGGATGTAGAGGGCTGACTGAAAGCCCCGACATGTAAGATAAAGATAACATGTCTAACACTCTCAAACAGTTTCCTCCATATTTTCTCACCTGGATCAGGAACAAACCATTTGCAACTGGTGAACTGGAATTTCCACCAACGAAAGCAGTGAGTCCTGGATACTGCAGGATCCCCTCATCCTGGGCCATGATAGAAGCTCATGCCACAGAAAAGCATTTATGTTTAGCCTGGCATCATGACGTAGGCGCTGAGGGTACCCCTCACTCGGGGCAGTGAGACAGCTGGTAGAGACCCCATCCAGAGAGAAGCTGTAGCACTTAGCCTGGCATTGAACAGCGCTGTTAGCAACAAAGCCACCTGATAACAGAGGAGAGGAGACCCTTTAAAGGAGGGGGCCATCATGTTAGCCTGCCACTGGCCAACTGTGGGGCATTGCTATTGAGAGGGGAGATTACAGCCCCTGCCCCTGCTATCAGTATGGCCAGAAGCTAAGAGGCCTTGTGTTCAGGGGTGCAGGCCCTGGGCCCCGGGAGGAGGCCCCCTGGTCAGGGAGGTGCCCTTCCCTGACAGCTCCATTTTGCTGACCATGATTTATGTTCTTTCAATTCACAGGAAAACGAGTCGACTTAACCGCCATCGATTTCTTTCTGTCGGTAATTACTATATTGGTTCGGGGAGCGGCCGTGCGCGAGGCTCTGTCTGGAGCGTTCAAGCGGCTGAACTCGCACCTCCCCTCTGTGCACAGTCCGTGGACCCGTCTCCCCGACTCATGCTTAATGCACAGAGGAGCTGGGAGCGTGGAGGCATCCCCTCTTTACAGGTACAGGTGTGTGCAGAGAGTGCAGCCCGTGTACCGGGGAGTTTTCACATCTTCCTGTGTGTAAATACAGCGGACGCCTCTCTCTCTCTCTCGTCAACCCCTGCTTAATGCACAAAGACTCGCCACTGGGTCTGGAGTCTCGTTACCGGGGTCAAAGGTTCAGGGGTGTGAAGAGAGAGTACAGGAGTGTGTACCGGGGGTGTACAGAGAGAGTACAGCAGTGTGTACCGGGGGTGTACAGAGAGAGTACAGCAGTGTGTACCGGGGGTGTACAGAGAGAGTACAGAGGTGTGTACCGGGGTGATTTCACATCTCCCCTCTCCCTGTGTTTAAAGGCCGTGGTCTCCTGTCTCACCGACCCCTGCTTAATGCTCAAAGGCGAGGGCCGTCACCGGGGTTAAAGGTACAGGGGTGTGTGGAGAATGCACAGGAGTGTACAGAGCTAAATTCATATCCCTCTGCCTCCGTGAGTAAAGACCGCGGACCCGGCCTCCCGACCCCTGCTGAATGCAAAAAGTCGCAGTGAAACTGGATAGCCGTCACCATTGGTTCCACGTACAGGGGGGGTGTACAGAGAGTGTACGGGAGTGGACAGGGGTGAACTCATGTCTCTCCTGTCCCTGTGTGGCCTCCTAACTCACACACATATAATTAATGTGCAAATACAGCAGAGCGCTGGAGCTGGTAACTAATCACCCGGGTTTCACGCACAGGAGTAAACAGAAAGTATAGACGGTACACAGCGTGCCCAGGAGTGCACGTTGGTGAATTCACTTCTTTGCTCTCTCTGTGAATGCCGTACTCCTCTGCCTCAACAAAGCCTTCTTAATGCACAGAGATGCCAGCTGTGCTGGAGGAGCGTGGGCATCGCCTGGGTCACAGGTATGAGGGTACTGAGACGGAGTACAGGGGTGCAGAGTGGTGGATTCACATGCATCGTGTCCCACTTTGAAAAGACCACGCTGCTCTGCCTCACCAAGCCCTACCTATGTGCAAAGCAAGCAGCTGCGCTGGCACTGCTGCATAGGTTCTTGGGGTACAGGTACTGAGGTGCACATGTACTGTACAGGAGTGCATAAAGTTCACATAATATCAGTGCTGTTCATGTGTTTGAACTCATTGGGCGTAGAACTGCGCATCAACAGATCCTGTTTAACTTAAAGAGACAGCAGACGTCCTAAAGCTGTAGGGCATTGACATGTACAGGAGTATACAGAGTTTAGTCACATCTCTCCTGCGCCAGGAACCATGGTCCTCTGTCTCACCAAACACATCCTTATGCACACAGAGAGCAGGCGAGCAGAGACTGCAGGGTATTCACGTATACAGGAGTATACAGGGGTGAATCATATCTCTCCTGCACAAGGGACCATGGTCTTCCGTCTCACCAAACCCATCCTTATGCACGAAGAGAGCCGGCGCGCTGAAACCGCAGGGTATTCACGTGTGCAGGAGTATACAAGGCTCGGTCATATCTCTCCTGCACCAAAGACCATGGTCTCCAGTCTTATCAAGCCCCGCCTTATGCACAAAGAGAGCAGGAGCACTGAAACGGCAGGGGTGCTCATTTGTACAGGAGTATGCAGGCTTGAATTCCTCACTCTCCTGTCCCATAGGCCTTGCATGGTATTCTCCCTCACCAAACCCAGCTTAATGCACAAAGATGCGAGATATGCTGAAACTGCAGGGTACTCAACTGGGTCACAGAGGGTGTACAGAGAGTGTGGAGGCGTACAGAGAGTGCACACATATGTGCCTGATCAATGCGGGTATAGGGGTGCAGAAGAGGGCATAAACAGATTAAAAAAAATATTCTTCTAGGAAGTATACAGATGGTTCACATTTTAAAGAGCATTCTTGAAGTGTAAAGGCGTCCTAATTGAGTACAGTTATGTGCACATGAATGTATATGTGGTGTGCAGCGATACATCTATAAAAGTCTATAGCAGGGGGTCTTAAACTGAGGTCCGAGGACCCTTGGTGGTCCGCGAGGCCTACTCAGGAAGTCTGCGACTGCTTCACAAAATTAAATAATACTAAAATGAATACAATTACATTAATACAGTATATACAAATAAAGAAGAACAATTGAAAATGTTAAAAGTTTTTCTATATATCATTGTGAATTATACAATAGATGTTAATATTTGAGCATTTGTTCAGTTTTTGTATTTTTGTGTATTGCTTTGAGGTTCAAATCATAGAAATTGCCTAGGCCGGGTTCCTCGGTTTCCAATAATGACTCAGTGGGGGTCCCCGGATTCCAGTGATGCTTCAGTGGGGGTCCACAGATATCAAAAGATTAAGACCACTGTCCTACAGTGTAGCATAGTACTGTAAAAGAGTCGAGTTGGAATACAGTGATCGGTGTGGGCCTGCATAAGGTGTGCATGGTGCATAAGAATAAAACAATTCTATAATTAACTGAAAGAGTAGCTCAGGACTATAGAAGAGGCGTGCATTGTTGCACACCAGTTTACAGGTATCTCTAGGCATGATCACTAACACCCCCTACTTTAAAGCACAGAAAACGCATTCCATTGACATTAAATTTGCCTACAAAAAAAGAAGACAACTAGCGAAGCATTAAAGAATGGGAAGTCAAGTAAAATGCCTACCCAATTCATACCCGCACAATTTTCGGGAGGCGCAAATCTCTTAATATGTTCCTTACTGCTGTCATCTGCTTTAATATGGGTGTAAAACGGGTCACAGGACAGA
This sequence comes from Triturus cristatus, assembly GCF_964204655.1. NCBI lineage: Eukaryota > Metazoa > Chordata > Amphibia > Caudata > Salamandridae > Triturus > Triturus cristatus. The sequence goes on from NC_140580.1 coordinate 969,398,095, forward strand.
GGGCAGTGGCAGGACAAGGGAAGAGGACACTATATCATTTATCTTTGTAACTTGTGGAAGTGGTTTGAATTTGACACAAGGTTGATGGGGGATGCTCTGACGAGTGGGGGCAGTGAGGGTCAAGGGGGGAGGGAGCATGGAGCACTCGGCTATAACATAATAACAATGTATGGTTTCGTTGGAAGATGTTTTTGGTGCAGCGGTGTATGCCCACACTCCCTTCTTTCAAAAATAGACTCATTGGTAACATGCTATTTATTTGGTATGATTTTCCGTGCATGAAAGTAAGTGGACTAATTCTGTATAGATTTAATTAAATGAAATACTATGCTGTAGTTGATATCATTTTCGGCGGTTTAAATTAGGTGGATTTTTTTTCTGTAGATTAAATTAGGTGAAATGGCAGAGAAACTGTTCAGAGATGGACGAGATTGTACAGGAATCTGCAGTGTGTAATCAGAGTACGGATATACAGTACTGTCAGGCAGTGTTCAATGAATGTTGCTGACAACAAAAGCGGTCTACCTTCATTAGTCCTGAAGTTTTTTTGCCCACCACCCTACACTTCCTGTCCCTTTATCGCACTTCTCCATGTTCTTTTCATCTCACTGTCATTCGTTCCTATTTTTCTCATCCTACTTTTTTATCCCGTGTCTGCCTTTCTCTCACTTGCTCTGCCTTATAGTCTGATGATGAAAAGTAACTCTTAGCTCCCAAAAATAACCGGTAGGACCCTCGACTTGCAACCACTGCCACAAATTGAGTGCAATTGTTAGTGTGTTCAGGAAATCTGCAGTGAGCGTGAAGGCAGGGTGCAGGAGTGTGCAGCGGTACACATGGAAGTAAAGGTGTAGATAGGTTTACAGTAAGTATGCAAAGTACACAGCTGATGTATATGCAAACGGGCAACCTCTCATTACCACCTCCTAGGTTCACCTTTTAGCGTACAGACAACTTAAAAGATATCCTGATTCACACAAGACCACGAAAACCGACTAGACTTATAGAAAGGCCCCTGTGGGACCTTCCTCCTGTGGTAGGACACTTCCCTTGTGCTTCTTCCACAGTGTGTGCTTACACTGACATCACTAAAGAAATGCAACTGAGCACCACGAACACATGGATGCAAAGTACACACAAACATTTCAATTCCAAATTTTGCATCTACATGATCACTTTTCCTTGTCACATGGGATATATAGGTGTGAGAAGTTGGCCTGGCATATGCTGTTCCTAGTTATAGGGACACCTTGCACCAGTCCAATTCGACTCTTATTGATGATAGGTTTAAGACAACCTTTAAAGAAAGCTATCCTAGTGGTAGCTGTGGAGAGCAGCCTTCAGGCTAAGTCTTGAAGGAGTGTTAAGCTTATTGTTTTACCATAATAACCTCTTGAATAACCAAATGAAAGAGTAGCCCACACAGGTATATATATAAAATATATGTATTTATTCTAGACAGAATCCCACAGTCTCTTTATGAACGCGTGGCAAAGTTACAATATCAAACAAGCATTGATAGACACAATAAATAGCACTATTAATATTGGGCCCCAGGGGGGGACCAAACCATATACTAAAAAAATGGTATAAGAACCACGACAATTCTACAGGCAATGCCTAGGGCATTCAGGATCGCTGGCCCCTTAAGAATCCACCCCAGGTTATGAGGAAGGGGACCCACGGGAGGCGCGTGCAGTGCAAGTAGCTGCTATCGGGATCTCTATTACAGCCTATGGAGAATGTCGTGGTTGGAAATAAACAGTTTAAAAATACTTCTAGCAGGAGTACAAAGTTAAAACTTTAGACTTAAGCTTTTGAGATGCCCACAACCACGAGAGTACCGAGGTACCACTGTTACCTGCCCCAGGGAAGCCGGGTGCATAGGTCGTTTCTGCTGTCGGGTCGTGAGCTGATTTTCAACGGGAAAATAGTCAAAAGTTCTGCTAGCCAAAAGCGTCGATGTTGCCGTGAAGATCAAAGATGTGAAGAATGTAGAGAAGAACCTGAAAGCAGAGGGGACAGAGTCTGGGTCACGGCAAAGTGACCAGGAGGCTCAAAGCAAAGAGCCCTTCGATGTCGGGTGCTTCAGGTGGAAAGTGGTGTAGCTTGGATCTGCAGCCACGGGCTTCGGGAGGCTTCAAGGAAGGCCAGCTTCAGGAGGGCGACTTTCCAACGTTGGATAAGGGTCGCTGCGGTGTTAGTGTCCGGAATGGATCCACTAAGCCTTGGCAACCGCAACCCACGAAGGATAAACAAATCTGCTACAGTGCAGACCCACGAGGTCTGGGAGAGGTCTCCTTCAAGGAGACTGTAGAGCAGGCCTGGAACAACCAGGGGAACTCTTGTTTTCAAAGATAGACCTCCCCTAGGGCCCACAAGTCGAGAGACAAGGGACCACGGGAGGCGGCAATTTGGCATGCGTAAAAGGGCACCCACGGGCCACCGGAGGGGACTAGGGCGCTGATCTTTGGCACAATTGCTGTAGGGTGGTTGGCTCGTAAACGGGCCAAAGCACAACTTCCCCACTGGTCAGGGTCGTGTGCTATGCAAGAGGTGGCCGGGTTCTCGGGGTATTGAGGATCTCGGCACCCACGCGGTCCACGGCGCCCAAACTCGTTGAGCACACTCACTGACCTCTGGGATGCGCTGGAAACCCACCTCAAGGTTTCTGGAAGTCGTCGAAATTCGTGAGAGCAGCGAAGTTCCAACAGGGTCACTTGCAGTGTTTCAGGTGCCTGCCAAGCAGGGGGATAACTCCTTTATCCCAAGGGAGATTTCTTCCGTCAGCTGGGCAGCAGCAAGTCGAAGGTCAAGACTGTAAAGTTCAAGATTAATCTGAGGCTCTGGGGCCACGTTATTCACCTTTATCCCCAAGATTAGGGGAGTGTCCAGAGTAGTGTCCACCAATGAGTGGTGAGGTGGGAAAGGGTGGCTACACCCTCTCCCCTTTGTGTGTTTCCCGCCTGGGCGAGGGGCAGGATGCCCCTGAACCGGTTCCAAGCGGTGTATGCAGAATTAGGTCTCTGCAGCTGCCTACGTGCAACTCTGAAAGGACATTTGGTGCACCCACCCTGTTCCAATCCCCATTATCCTGTCTGGGGAGATGCTAGCACCTCCCTGCCACAGGAGCCCTATTGTCCAGCTGGCGAGGCTGGGGTTTTCCCCAGCAACAGCCAGCTAGGGTCGTGTAGGTGGCGGGCAGTAGCCATTTTGTGAAACTTGTGCACTTTTAAATTGGTGTCTAAATTCGACCGCTTTTCCCATATCGCCCTTCTAGCAAGGGGGAATCGTACCCTCATGCCCATGGCTGGACTGGGGGTATGATTCCTACATGTTTGACACCAAACACGATATGGTTCTGTGTAGCCATTCTCAAGTTATCGCGGTATCGCGATAGACTTATAATGCGGTTAAGAGTATATGGTATGGCTACACTACAAACAACCCAGTAACGATTTTACGAAGGTTGCAGAGAGGCCCTACTCATGTAGGGGTCCCCCCTCACACATACCTCAGCACCCTGCCCTGTAGGATTAGCAAAGCCTGCTATAGGGGTGACCTATGAGAGTACATGTGTTGTAATGGGGTGGGATATAGGGTACCTATATCCCTGTAAGGGGTGCTAGCACCACCTTACCCAGACTACAGTAGTGGTCTGGTGGTGTCAGTTTGTATGGCTGTCCCAGGGTGGCACAATAAGTGCTGCAGCCCTGGTAGGCCTACTGAGGGACCCATGCCCTGGGTACCTAGGGTACCATCTACAAGGGACTGTCAGGGCACCCTTAGCATCCAATTAGTTTGTACCTAGGGTACTTCACATTCATTTTAGGGAGAAAGCAGATAGGCTGAGGTCCTGGATAGCAGGATCCCAGCCAGACTAGTCAAAAACCACTCAAATACCAGGCAAAAAGTTGGGGGCAACCATTAGTCAGATTCCACCATCCTACATAACCCCCCCCCCCAAACGAAAGGAGATAAGGTTAACCTTGTCCAGATAAGCCCTTATTTCCTGAGTGGCCATATAAGGAAGAACCTGCACTAGCATGGTTGCTCCCTGTCTCATGGTCCACTTGGGAAATCCTACCCCAAGGGGTTCTAGAGTTTCTCCAAAGTCTAGGGATATTACCTGTATTGGTTTTTGGGACAGTGGTGGGCTGGTGGGGTGTCTGCGTCTGGAAGTGAGGCCCTATTTGGGTTGGTCTCAACCTCCTCAGATCACTGGCCACTATGGAAGCCTTTCTGCCCATGACTGTGTCATATCTGGCCCTAAGGGTCAACCTCTGGCTGCCTACAGCTGGGGGTTGGATCCCTTTGGTTGGAATAATTGAGGGCACTGGAAGGTTTGGGGCAACTATGCCCCAGGTTTCCCTGTGCTCAACAACATCCATTTGAGGGGTACCTATACCTAGGGGTAAGGGGGATCCCTCAGTTTGTAGAGGAATATTCACCGGGCTGAAACTACTCTGCTGGGTGTCCCTAATCTGCTGATGAGGGGGTTCCTCTGGACAGGGGCCCCTTAAGGGTCCACTGACCCCCCTGACCTCTGCAGCCCTGGGCTGACTGAGGCAGGGTAGAGAGGGGCAGGATACCTGCTCCAGACTGGGTACCACCTTGGAAAGATCCCCTGCCATCAGAGAGGTGGCCAGGCCAGGCCTGCCCACTTCTGGGGCAGTTACTTCACAAGTGCAGGATCAGATCCCTAAGAAACTTGACCCTTACCTTTAGTCTGGTGGGGGGAGGACTGTTCCTCACCCCCTATGCTCTCTGTTTGGGTTGAGTGATCCATAGTTTCAGGCTTCACTCCCTTTATTTTCTCCTGGGGTGGAGGTGAGGCCCTCAGGGTCTCATCCACTCTCTCAGGGATTCCTAACATTTTCAAATGGGCCTTGTGGTCAACCTCAGCCCAGGCTGAGATTTCCAGATCATTCCCCAGTAGACAATCTACAGGCAAGGTGGGGGACACTGCCACTCTCTTGGGGCCAGTGACCCCTCCCCAGCTGAGATTTACTACTGCCATGGGATGGTCTGTCCTAACTCCATCAACGTTGGTCACCTGGTAGCTAAACCCAGGTAAAAGCTGTTCTAGGGGCACTAGTCTCTTGGTCACCATGGTGACACTAGCCCCTGTGTCCTTGTAGGCCACAGCCTTCTGACCATTGATCATGGGCTCTTGTCTGTACCTGCCCAGGATACTGGGACTCATGGTAAAGTTGGCAAACCCCATGCCACCATCACAGACTAGAGTTGCTTGTGCAGGGGACCTGGTTAGGCCAGAGTCCACCTGAGTTCCCCAAGAAAACCCAACTAAGTTTTTGGGTGCACTTCCACCAACTGGGGAATTACTACTAGTAGCAACAGGAGGTGTTGGAGCTGCAACTGGAGGAACATTCTCTTTATTGCCATTCTTTGGACAACTGGAGTCAGTTTTCCAGTGGCCAGGTTTCTGACACACATGGCAATATGGTTTCTTTTTAGAAGAGGAAGGATTTTGGGACCCACCCCCAGCACTGAGTTTTTGGGGCTCTTCAGGGGACTTTTCTGTTTTATTATCCCCACCTTTCTCTTTGGGCTTGGTAGAATCTTTCTTCTGGTCACCACCTTGGTTCTTGGGCCTGATCCTGGTTCTGACCCATTTGTCTGCCTTCTTTCCCAATTCTTGGGGAGAGGTCAGATCAGAGTCCACCAGGTGCTGGTGTAAGAGTTGGTTATGTCAATTATTAAGAATCTGCTCCCTCATTATGAGATTGTACAATCCTTTATAATCATTAACTTTACTGCCATTTAACCAACCTTCCAATGCCTTGGTAGCACAATCAACAAAGTCTACCCAATCTTGATCCTGTGTTTTTTGGGTGTCTCTGAACTTAAGTCTGTATTGATCAGTGGTTAAGCCAAACCCATCTATTAAAGCATCTCTCAAGATATAGTAATCATCTGCATCCTCTTCTCTTACAGAGAGGAGCTTGTCACTACCTTTGTCTGCAAAGGAGAGCCACAGGATTGCTGCCCACTGCTCTACTGGGACCCTCTGTACTTTACAGGCCCTCTCAAGAGCAGAGATACATTTGTGGATGTCATCCCCTGTATGATAGGGGGGCACAATCTTGTGGAGGTTCCTATTGTCAGGGACTTTCTCTCTAACTCTAGGGGTTTCATTACTGCCACCAGGGGTCTCTAGACCCCACTTTCTTGAAGCTTTCTGAAGCTCCAGGGCTTCCCTGTCCAATGCTAACTGTTCTCTCTTAAGCTGTAGATTAGCCTGCTCAAATTTGATCAATCTGCATTTCCTCTCATGAGAGGATTCTCTTCTCTGAGAAGAGGCAGAGGTCCCTTTGGATCTCCCAGAATGGTTGGATCCCACTGAGGGGGATCTGTTCCTTCTTGGACCCACCACTCTCCCTTTAGGGATGGAGGGAGTGCCTCCTGGGCCATCACCTCCATGTTCTGAGTGGTTTGTTTCTTCCAGGTCAGGATCTTCATCCTCTTCCTGGTCCTCATCAGAGTCCTCTCTTGGAGGGTCCTCTTCTGATGGATGCCCACCCAACCTGTCTACCCCACCAGACCCTAAAGTCTGCATAAAGTCTGCTATGAGCAGGATTTCCCTGAGACGTTGGGTATTGGCACCTTTGTTTGTCTTAAGTTTCCTAAGGGTGCACATCTCCCTAAGATCAGCAAAGGAGAGATGATCATACTTGTCGACTGGGACCCTTTGGGGTCCTTCCAGAGCCTTATGGGCACCTGAACCTAAAGACATTTCTAGTGTAGTGATAGTGGTGTATCTACCTACACTAAGTGTGGCCTACTGAACCCTTTCTTGAGTTGTAGTCAAGGTGTGCTAAACCCTCTACACACAACTCCTAAGTTCAGTAGAACTTATTGTATTGTAAGCTTGAATTTATATGTACCTTTGGTACCTAGTGGCTTTCACTTTAGAAATTCAATTTGTTATCTGGTAAAACAATGGCAAGCTTGAATCCAACCGCTGCACACCAATGTGAGAAGTTGGCCTGGCATATGCTGTTCCTAGTTATAGGGACACCTTGCACCAGTCCAATTCGACTCCTATTGATGATAGGTTTAAGACAACCTTTAAAGAAAGCTATCCTAGTGGTAGCTGTGGAGAGCAGCCTTCAGGCTAAGTCTTGAAGGAATGTTAAGCTTATTGTTTTACCATAATAACCTCTTGAATAACCAAATGAAAGAGTAGCCCACACAGGTATATATATAAAATATATGTATTTATTCTAGACAGAATCCCACAGTCTCTTTATGAAGCTGTGACAAAGTTACAATATCAAACAAGCATTGATAGACACAATCAATAGCACTATTAACATTGGGCCTCAGGGGGGGACCAAACCATATACTAAAAAAATGGTATAAGAACCACGACAATTCTACAGGCAATGCCTAGGGCATTCAGGATCGCTGGCCCCTTAAGAATCCACCCCAGGTTATGAGGAAGGGGACCCACGGGAGGTGCGTGCAGTGCAAGTAGCTGCTATCAGGATCTCTATTACAGCCTATTGAGAATGTCGTGGTTGGAAATAAACAGTTTAAAAATACTTCTAGCAGGAGTACAAAGTTAAAACTTTAGACTTAAGCTTTTGAGATGCCCACAACCACGAGAGTACCGAGGTACCACTGTTACCTGCCCCAGGGAAGCCGGGTGCATAGGTCGTTTCTGCTGTCGGGTCGCGGGCTGATTTTCAATGGGAAAATAGTCAAAAGTTCTACTAGCCAAAAGCGTCGATGTTGCCGTGAAGATCAAAGATGTGAAGAATGTAGAGAAGAACCTGAAAGCAGAGGGGACAGAGTCTGGGTCACGGCAAAGTGACCAAGAGGCTCAAAGCAAAGAGCCCTTCGATGTCGGGTGCTTCAGGTGGAAAGTGGTGTAGCTTGGATCTGCAGCCACGGGCTCCGGGAGGCTTCAAGGAAGGCCAGCTTCAGGAGGGCGACTGTCCCACGTCGGATGAGGGTTGCTGCGGTGTTAGTGTCTGGAATGGATCCACTAAGCCTTGGCAACCGCAACCCACGAAGGATGAACAAATCTGCTACAGTGCAGACCCATGAGGTCTGGGAGAGGTCTCCTTCAAGGAGACTGTAGAGCAGGCCTGGAGCAACCAGGGGAACTCTTGTTTTCAAAGATAGACCTCCGCTAGGGCCCACAAGTCGAGAGACAAGGGACCGCGGGAGGCGGCAATTTGGCGTGCGTAAAAGGGCACCCACGGGCTGGGCAGCAGCAAGTCGAAGGTCAAGACTGTAAAGTTCAAGATTAATCTGAGGCTCTGGGGCCACGTTATTCACCTTTATCCCCAAGATTAGGGTAGTGTCCAGAGTAGTGTCCACCAATGAGTGGTGAGGTGGGAAAGGGTGGCTACACCCTCTCCCCTTTGTGTGTTTCCCACCTGGGCGAGGGGCAGGATGCCCCTGAACCAGTTCCAAGCGGTGTATGCAGAATTAGGTCTCTGCAGCTGCCTACGTGCAACTCTGAAAGGACATTTGGTGCACCCAACCTGTTCCAATCCACATTATCCTGTCTGGGGAGATGCTAGCACCTCCCTGCCACAGGAGCCCTATTGTCCAGCTGGCGAGGCTGGGGTTTTCCCCAGCAACAGCCAGCCAGGGTCGTGTAGGTGGCGGGCAGTAGCCATTTTGTGAAACTTGTGCACTTTTAAATTGGTGTCTAAATTCGACCGCTTTTCCCATATCGCCCTTCTAGCAAGGGGGAATCGTACCCTCATGCCCATGGCTGGACTGGGGGTATGATTCCTACATGTTTGACACCAAACACAATATGGTTCTGTGTAGCCATTCTCAAGTTATCGCGGTATCGCAATAGACTTATAATGCGGTTAAGAGTATATGGTATGGCTACACTACAAACAACCCAGTAACGATTTTACGAAGGTTGCAGAGAGGCCCTACTCATGTAGGGGTCCCCCCTCACACATACCTCAGCACCCTGCCCTGTAGGATTAGCAAGGCCTGCTATAGGGGTGACCTATGAGAGTACATGTGTTGCAATGGGGTGGGATATAGGGTACCTATATCTCTGTAAGGGGTGCTAGCACCACCTTACCCAGACTACAGTAGTGGTCTGGTGGTCATCAGTTTGTATGGCTGTCCCAGGGTGGCACAATAGGTGCTGCAGCCCTGGTAGGCCTACTGAGGGACCCATGCCCTGGGTACCTAGGGTACCATCTACAAGGGACTGTCAGGGCACCCTCAGCATCCAATTAGTTTGTACCTAGGGTACTTCACATTAGTTTTAGGGAGAAAGCAGATAGGCTGGGGTCCTGGATAGCAGGATCCCAGCCAGACTAGTCAAAAACCACTCAAATACCAGGCAAAAAGTTGGGGGCAACCATTAGTCAGATTCCACCTTCCTACAATAGGCATGACCACTAGAGCCGTAAAAGTGAGAATCATGGAACATCCAGCACTAAGACGAGCACACACTACCTCACTGTAGGCCACTCTCCAAATGACATACATTGCACAGTGTTGGAGGCCTGCCTATACATGAACAAAAACACATTGTTCAGAAAAGAACTGAACTGGATTTTCCAGTTATCTACACACATTAATGGTCTCAACAATGAAATTCCATGGAGTGAATTAAATAGCTGGCACTCCTTCATTCAGGTCAGGAGGTATACAGCATTTATGTACCAATCCAAACAATACGAGGGCATGAACACCATTTGTTACCCCATGAAATGAGAACATTTAGCCCTTCTGCTGCTGGGATCAGGAGACACATTTTACCTCATTAGTATCACCAGAGTGCTCCCCTACAAGACAAGTGTTTGCAATGCAATAGGTCTCGCTTTCACACGAGTTTGAGCTATTGACATTGCAAATAACAATGCCTTTTATTTTTGTTTTTGTTTTAAAAACATAAATAGAAGACATTGTCATTTACAATGCCAATACCTTAAACTCGCATAAATGCGAGAACTATTGCATTGCAAATGCTTGTTTTTTAATGTAATTAATGCATCGTGTGGTAATGCACTGTCATTTACAGACATCAGTTTTTTCATTTGAAATGGCCACTAAAGTTCATCAGACATATCATTTACCGACAAAACTATATTGCACACAAGGGATAATGCGTGGAAATTGGGTTTCAGTAAATATTTATCTTATATGCACACGACCAAGTACAGTGCCATGATTTGTTTTGACCCTACAATCATTCTTTCCATCACACTTTAGAATTATAAAAAATGTGCTTCATTTTTGCTTTCCTAACTACTGAATGTCTACAGTTAATTTACAGTTATTTACATTTTGTTGTGCGTTGCAAAAAATAACATCCTGCAGCCTTTCCTTTCACACTTATTGTATCCCAGCAAAATTGTCATCTAATTCACTTTACTTTTCTTTCTCTAACTGCAAAGTGAGAGGAGTTTGTAAGCACCAATCCCCATGTTACAAAAATAAGCAAAATTTGTCAGAAGACATAACCTGACATTTGACCTTGGTCTTTGAAGTGCAGAAAATGTGATGACATAAATTCAGATTATAAAGGCATCTCTATTTATTGCTAGGACTTTCTTGACCCACCAAAAATCGACTTGTGACCCAACCCACAGTTTCGGAAACAATGGTGTAGGCTGGAAGAGGTACCCGCGGACTATCTCTCCACTTAGCAATTTGGCCCTGTTTAGCAAAATTTTTCCTGATGAAAGCTCATCCACCCATTTACTCATCTGTACAACTAATCACGCGTCGACTATCGACACAACTCACTTATGCACAACCAATCCTTTCAACTATCATAATCAACCATTCACTCATTCGCCATCCCAGTAGCAATTAGCCAAGGCGAGATGAGAGCCGTGAAAGTCAGACATAACCAAGCCATGAGGTGGCGATGTTGTTCCACTTTTCTTTAATCCGCTGCTATGTATGACAAGCAAAACTAATGTTGAGACGGTATTCGTTTTCAGGTTTCCTATAATATTGTAATGTTAAGTGTGTCATTATATGCAGGATGTGCCCAATTCTCTATAGCAGGGTCTCGCTGCGCTAAGTTGAGGGCTCTATTTAAAAGGGCTTGTGTGTTTTCTTCCTGACCTAGGGCAGGTAAACGCACCCGTAACGAGTACAGGAAATGCCAACAGGCCTGACCTTGGCAAGAATGGAATATTTGAAAGCACGTTCAATAGAAGTATAAGACTAAAAGCAAAAAAAAGTAAAGCAGCAGTAGTCGAAAGAATGCACTCACATGCTTTCCAAGAAAAAAGGTAAAACAATAACCAGACCTGTTTATTGGAAGACATGCCCTTGTGTTACGTTCATGGTATATTGAAACTACAAAACAAACACAACAAGCATCGCGGCACCGACGCTTTTCTTTTAATGTTAAAAGTAAAGCACGGGTTTGGCGATTATACCAAAAGTAAAGAAATAGATGTTTTTTTCTATTTCTTAACTTTTGGTATAATCGCGGCACCCGCGCTTTACTTATAACGTCAAAAGTAAAGCGCGGGTGCCGCGATTATACCTAAATAAAACAAGCGGCACTGAAAGCGATCGCGTTGCGATCACTATTGTCAACAACTTGTAGTGCGCGCGCACCACAGAGGAGCGGGGGGTGGGGAGGGAGAGCGGCAGCGACAGCAAGGCAAACGCACGCTGCTGCGCGTGCTACCCACTGTCGGGAATGGGTGTAGCAAAGGCGGGACATGCGTCTGCCTTTGCCCAATCGCGTGCCTTTTTTTGTAAAAAAAAACATACGAAAGCCAATGCCTGACGGTGAAAGCTGATCACACGCACAAGCTTCTGGTCAGCTTTCAAAACCCCATACAAAAGGGCTCTCGCTGCGCGAGCAGTGCTACGCACTGCAACGCAGGCGCGAGCCCTAAGAAATCATGCGGCTCCTTTATGACTCTGTTGTGGATGGTGCACCCATTTTACTTTCCACCCACCCCTTTCCTGTGACCTACTGGCACTTGGCAAATTATTAGGGGGTTAGCAGGATCCATTGACACCCTTGTGTTGTGCTCATTGCATCACACCAACATTGTTATTTCCTGTTATACTAATTTGTGGTTACTTTTGCACACTGGATATCCATAGCTATAATCCAGTTTGATACTCTGGCCCCACACCGCATCTTCTGGCTACAACATAGATAAACCTCATTGGATTTTGACTACTTAGCAAGTCCCACGTTTAAGAAAAACATCATTACACACTAGCAGTTATGAATGTTGTAAATGAGTTACAGCCCCCCTCCTTACTCCCATAATAGCACCCGTAATCCCCACAGTAAACACTGTAGGCCTTCTGGCTCCAGTGTCACATGGCCCACCGATATCGACGATTATTGGACCGCCGATATAAGGAGACTCACCCCTCTCTGCCACTCCCTCCTCCAAGGAAGCAGAGCCAGGGTAGGTCTTGCGGTGGATGCCGTTAGGTGTTCGTGTAAGTATCTCCCTCAAATATTGGAACACAAATGTACTACTTGCATGGTAAGACGCGCTGAACTAAAACTGCAACGTTTTCCCTGCAGGACGCTAATTAGCGTTCCCTCAGCCTTCACATGTGGGGCGTTACCGAACCCCGATTGGGTGAGTCACTGATAATTTTTTACCTTTTCCTCATATATATATGAACAGTGGAAGAAAACCTTATGTTGTGGCTTCACAATTGTCTAATTTTTTGTGTATAGCTGGTGTCATGTGTATTCACAGTGTTTGCTACAAGCACGTCATTCTTGGGCATGAATTTGACATTTGCTTCGCATGCCTCACCATAAAAAATTTATAATGTGTGATTGACAATTCCAAATGGATATGTTTGTGTTTTACATTCTAGGACCGTTTGTACTGACTTACATGTACAAGATTTACCATAAATTGGTTGAGTGATTAGTAATCTTGTGAATACACACCCGGAGATTCCTGTCACTGTGTAGATTAGGGTAGTTTTAGGCCCTGAAGAATTGCCATATGATCATTTCTGATAACAACAGACGTGAAACATTTCAACCAGACAAGTGAACTCATTCGTTAAAATGTCTTGTCCCTGACGAGCACTTAGTCTATTTTACTACACTTTTTTGCTTTCACATCTATCTTACCAATCTCCACTACCAGCCACACACCCTCACTTCACCAATCAACAGTTCTATAAAAATATGTTCGGCAAAGTGTCGAATTGCGGGTGCCCGCCGGGCATTACCGTGCCAGCCCGATGAGGAGCTAGCCCAATGATGAAGCATGACGCCCACCCGGGTGTGTGAGGGTTCTTGCTCCTATTGGAGCGTATCCCCCCTCTAACAAACTGTTCCTATACACACTCTAGCCACTGTCTTCACAATAAACTGTATACTCTTGTTGAATCTTTGTTTATGCAGAGTGCACAGGAGTAATGGAGTGAACAGCAGTGTTTACTGGGTGTGCAAGAGTTTGCAAGAGCGGTCGGTTTCATTTCACAGGATCAAAGTAGTGTACAGATGGCCACATACGAGAGTAGGCCATGTATAGTGAATCACAGGGAGGGGGGAGCAAGTAATAAAGGTTATGCATTACAATTCAGGGCATCATTGGATATTTGTGAAAGGCAGAATAGAACTCAGGAAGAGAAAAACAATAGTTTGATATCTAGGGACCGGAAGGGGTGTATAGGTGATGATAGTGGGGGGAGCTCCGATCGCAAAGGGTATGCTTCTCTATTCAGGGCATGACTGGAGTTTTGAGAGGAGCAGAATAGAACACATGAAGGGGAAACAAGTAGTTTTATCACATAGTAACAACAAGCATTTGCAATGCAATCGGTCTCGCCTTTGGGACCTTATATGTATTTAGCTATGCAGCACATTTGCCGGGGTGCTGAAACATCTACTATTCTTTAACATGGAGGGAAAATAAGCATCAAGCTGCGTGAATCGCCAGGTATGGGAACATATGGAGAGAAATATTGCCTTTTAACAGGCAAGAAGGATGTGCACAGCCCCAGGCGGTAGCGGAAGGAACCGGGGGTAAGAGAAGCCAAGGGAGGATGTTTGCATATGGCGTGTGCTTGTATCTCCTGTGAACTGGTGGTGCTTTGACTGTGTATACAGGGTTCGTCAGTGAACAGCAGAATTCTGTACCCCTGTGTACAGGGGGAGGCTCTGAGTGCACACACTCCGAGAGTCCGTATCTATGAGCACTGTAAGAGCCGCTTTGTACAAGTTTGATTTGAGTACCTGTGGGCACAGTGAGTGAATGTACCCAGTATGTGCCTGCATTTATTTCTATGTTTCTATGCGTGCAGTGAGTGACTGCATCTTAAAGTACTGTCTGTGTATTTTTTGGGAACAACCTGCACCTCCGTGTACAGTGAACAGGGCTTGTACCTCTGGGCTCATGCGTGTCCTCTTCGTTGTGTAAAATGATCGCCCTGTAAAGCCCACCTCTACTTCCATTTTCTCGAGTACCTCGAACGATTGTGTACATATGTGGCTCTCCCCCTATTTACCATGAGCACCTCTGAGAAATGGAATGGCTGGCACCTCCGTGTAGGTGTGAGTATTGAGGGCGATGTGAATCAGTGTCAGTATCAGTCAGTCATTGTCAGTCAGTCAGTGTCAGTCAGTGTCAGTCAGGCAGTCAGTGTCAGTCAGGCAGTCAGTGTCAGTCAGTCAGTGTCAATCAGTAGTGTCAGTCAGTGTCAATCAGTAGTGTCAGTCAGTCAGTCACTGTCAGTCAGTGTCAGTCAGTGTCAGTCAGTGTCAGTCAGTCAGTGTCAGTCAGTCAGTGTCAGTCAGTGTTAGTCAGTGTCAGTCAGGCAGTGTCAGTCACTGTCAATCAGTAGTGTCAGTCAGTCAGTCAGTGTCGGTCAGTGCCAGTCAGTCAGTGTCAGTCAGTCAGTCAGAGTCAGTCAGTGTCAGTCAATCAGTGTCAATCAGTAGTGTCGGTCAGTCAGTGTCAATCAGTAGTGCCAGTCAGTCAGTGTCAGTCAGTGTCAATCAGTCAGTGTCAGTCAGTGTCAGTCAGTCAGTGTCAGTCAGTGTCAGTCAGGCAGTGTCAGTCAGTTTCAGTCAGTGTCATTCAGTCAGTGTCAGTCAGTCAGTTTCAGTCAGTGTCAGGTAGTCAGTTTCAGTCAGTGTCAGTCAATCAATGTCAGTCAGTGTCAGTCAGTCAGTGTCAGTCAGTGTCAGTCAGTGTCAGTCAGTCAGTCAGTGTCAGTCAATGTCAGTCAGTCAGTGTCAGTCAGTCAGTGTCAGTTAGTCAGTCAGTGTAAGTCAGTCAGTGTCAGTCAGTCAGTTTCAGTCAGTGTCAGTCAGTTTCAGTCAGTGTCAGTCAGTTTCAGCCAGTGGCAGTCAGTGTCAGTCAGTCAGTGTCAATCAATAGTGTCAGTCAGTCAGTGTCACTCAGTGCCAATCATTAGTGTCAGTCAGTCAGTGTCAGTCAGTCAGTGTCAGTCAGTCAGTCAGAGTCAGTCAGTCAGTCAGTCAGAGTCAGTCAGTGTCAGTTAGTCAGTCTCAGTCAGTGTCAGTTAGTCAGTCAGTCTCAGTCAGTCAGTGTCAGTCAGAGTCAGTCAGTCAGTGTCAATCAGTAGTGGCAGTGAGTCAGTCAGTCAGTGTCAGTCAGTGCCAATCGTTAGTGTCAGTCAGTCAGTGTCAGTCAGTGTCAGTCAGTCAGTCAGTATCTGCCAGTCAGTCAGTCAGAGTCAGTCAGTCAGTCAGAGTCAGTCAGTGTCAGTCAGTCAGTGTCAATCAGTAGTGTCAGTCAGTGTCAATCAGTAGTGTCAGTCAGTCAGTGTCAGTCAGAGTCAGTCAGTGTCAGTCAGTCAGTGTTAATCAGTAGTGTCAGTCAGTCAGTGTCAATCAGTAGTGCCAGTCAGTCAGTGTCACTCAGTGTCAATCAGTCAGTGTCAGTCAGTGTCAGTCAGTCAGTGTCAGTCAGTGTCAGTCAGGCAGTGTCAGTCAGTTTCAGTCAGTGTCATTCAGTCAGTGTCAGTCAGTCAGTTTCAGTCAGTGTCAGGTAATCAGTTTCAGTCAGTGTCAGTCAATCAGTGTCAGTCAGTGTCAGTCAGTCAGTGTCAGTCAGTCAGTCAGAGTCAGTCAGTGTCAATCAGTAGTGTCGGTCAGTCAGTGTCAATCAGTAGTGCCAGTCAGTCAGTGTCACTCAGTGTCAATCAGTCAGTGTCAGTCAGTGTCAGTCAGTCAGTGTCAGTCAGTGTCAGTCAGGCAGTGTCAGTCAGTTTCAGTCAGTGTCATTCAGTCAGTGTCAGTCAGTCAGTTTCAGGCAGTGTCAGTCAGTTTCAGTCAGTGTCAGACAATCAGTGTCAGTCAGTGTCAGCCAGTCAGTGTCAGTCAGTGTCAGTCAGTGTCAGTCAGTCAGTGTCAGTCAGTCAGTCAGTGTCAGTCAATGTCAGTCAGTGTCAGTGTCAGTCAGTCAGTGTCAGTCAGTCAGTCAGTGTCAGTCAGTCAGTGTCAGTCAGTCAGTTTCAGTCAGTGTCAGTCAGTTTCAGTCAGTGTCAGTCAGTTTCAGTCAGTGGCAGTCAGTGTCAGTCAGTCAGTGTCAATCAGTAGTGTCAGTCAGTCAGTGTCACTCAGTGCCAATCATTAGTGTCAGTCAGTCAGTGTCAGTCAGTCAGTGTCAGTCAGAGTCAGTCAGTCAGTCAGTCAGAGCCAGTCAGTCAGTCAGTCAGAGTCAGTCAGTGTCAGTTAGTCAGTCTCAGTCAGTGTCAGTTAGTCAGTCTCAGTCAGTCTCAGTCAGTCAGTGTCAGTCAGAATCAGTCAGAGTCAGTCAGTCAGTGTCAATCAGTAGTGGCAGTCAGTCAGTCAGTGTCAGTCAGTGCCAATCGTTAGTGTCAGTCAGTCAGTGTCAGTCAGTGTCAGTCAGTCAGTCAGTATCTGTCAGTCAGTCAGTCAGAGTCAGTCAGTCAGTCAGAGTCAGTCAGTGTCAGTCAGTCAGTGTCAATCAGTAGTGTCAGTCAGTGTCATTCAGTAGTGTCAGTCAGTCAGTGTCAGCCAGTGCCAGTCACTCAGTGTCAGTCAGAGTCAGTCAGTGTCAGTCAGTCAGTGTTAATCAGTAGTGTCAGTCAGTCAGTGTCAATCAGTAGTGTCAGTCAGTCAGTGTCACTCAGTGTCTGTCAGTCAGTGTCAGTCAGTTTCAGTCAGTCTCATTCAGTCAGTGTCAGTCAGTCAGTGTCAGTCAGTTTCAGTCAGTGTCAGTCAGTCAGTGTCAGCCAGTGTCAGTCAGTCAGTGTCAGTCAGTCAGTCAGTCAGTGTCAGTCAATGTCAGTCAGTCAGTCAGTGTCAGTCAGTCAGTGTCAGTCAGTCAGTTTCAGTCAGTGTCAGTCAGTTTCAGTCAGTGTCAGTCAGTGTCAGTCAATGTCAATCAGTCATTGTCAGTCAGTCAGTGTCAGCCAGTCATAGTCAGTCAGTCAGTGTCAGTCAGTCAGTCAATGTCAGTCAGTCAATGCCAGTCAGTCAATGTCAGTCAGTGTCAGTCACTGTCATTCAGTCAAAGTCAGTAAGTGTCAGTCAGTCAGTGTCAATCAGTGTCAATCAGTGTCAGTCAGTCAATGTTAGTCAGTGTCAGTCAGTGTCAGTTAGTCAGTGTCAGTCAGTCAGTGTCAGTCAGTCAGTTTTAGTCAGTGTCAGTCAGTCATAGTCAGTCAGTCAATGTTATTCAGTGTCAGTCAGTCAATGTCAGTCAGTGTCAGTCAGTCATAGTCAGTCAGTGTCAGTTAGTCAGTCAGTGTCAGTCAGTCAGTGTCAGTCAGTCATAGTCAGTCAGTGTCAGTCAGTCAATGTTAGTCAGTGTCAGTCAGTCAATGTTAGTCAGTGTCAGTCAGTCATAGTCAGTCAGTGTCAGTTAGTCGGTCAGTGTCAGTCAGTCAGTGTCAGTCAGTCAGTGTCAGTTAGTCAGTGTCAGTCAGTCAGTGTCAATCAGTGTCAATCAGTGTCAGTCAGTCAATGTTAGTCAGTGTCAGTCAGTGTCAGTCAGTCAGTGTCAGTCAGTGAGTGTCAGTCAGTCAGTTTTAGTCAGTGTCAGTCAGTCAGTGTCAGTCAGTCATAGTCAGTCAGTCAATGTTATTCAGTGTCAGTCAGTCAATGTCAGTCAGTGTCAGTCAGTCATAGTCAGTCAGTGTCAGTTAGTCAGTCAGTGTCAGTCAGTCAGTGTCAGTCAGTCATAGTCAGTCAGTGTCAGTCAGTCAATGTTAGTCAGTGTCAGTCAGTCAATGTTAGTCAGTGTCAGTCAGTCATAGTCAGTCAGTGTCAGTTAGTTGGTCAGTGTCAGTCAGTCAGTGTCAGTCAGTCAGTGTCAGTTAGTCAGTGTCAGTCAGTCAGTGTCAGTCATGTCAGTGTCAGTCAGCCAGTGTCTGTCAGTGTCAGACAGTGTCAGTCAGTGTCAGTCAGTCAGTCAGTGTCAGTGAGTGTTAGTCAGTCAATGTCAGTCAGTGTCAGTCAGTGTCAGTCAGTGTCAGTCAGCCATTGTCAGTCAGTCAGTGTCAGTGAGAGTCAGTGTCTGTCAGAGTCAGTGTCAGTCAGTGTCAGTCAGTGTCAGTCAGTCAGTGTGTCAGTGTCAGTCAGTTTCAGTCAATGTCAGTCAGTCAGTGTTAGTCAGTCAGTGTCAGTCAGTAAGTGTCAGTCAGTCAGTGCTGATGGAGCGTTAATGACTTGTCCAGCTGAAAGCGGCCCTCCCCCTTCCCACCGACACACTAGCTGGTCTGTGATGGATGTCCAACCCCAGCTGAGGCAATGTCCGGCCCCCACCGCCTCCATGGGGGGAATACCATCCATGAGTGCAGTGGAGGAGGGCAGCAGGCCAGCCCCGGGTCAGCTTGGCTGCCTTCCACTCCTCCACCCTAACAGAGGCGCCCCCACACACCCCACCTCAGGGTCTGCCTCAATGAGATCTTGTGTGCTCCAGAGGGTGGGGGGAGACCCCCGGAGAGAGACGAGGGCACGGCAGGGTGGGACTGCATACCAAACAAACTAGGAAAGGGTGCCGACAGGGTGGACTGTGATCCCAGCCCAGCACGACGCTTGTTTCAGGGGTGTATGAGCCAGTGCCAGCAGGATCCCGGCCCAGGGCGTGAGGTGCCCTGCCCAGAGTGCACGTGGCCTTGGAACAACCACCGGCTATGACCAGAGTGGTCACCTTTCTAGATTTGCTATGGTTTCAAGAGCCTGCAGAGGCCCAGATGCAATGCTGAATAGGATATTAAACAAAATGGGAATTATTCATTTGTATCAGACTTTTCTATCTCCGTTCATCAGTCCGGAATCGCGAGCACGGCCGCAGAACACATGGTGCAGTGCTTTCTATTTATATCTGCACTGCAGTTTGAAGTATGGACAGGTAAGGGCTAAAAATGCCAACTTTATGTGATGGGGTAGCTTTCTTCTGGCAGGGACATTAAAACACCGGTGGTGCGGGGAGAAAGCTGACCCGATGCCAACTCTAGGTGGGACTAGTGCACTGAGTACACACTCTAAGCATGGGGGTATCACGCCGGAGTGTGCAGCGGGGAGAGACTCAAGTGTTCAAGCTGCGGCCCGCACTCACATTGAAAAAGAAAGAGTGCGTCCCAGCTAATGAAGGATGCAGTATCACGCCGCCAGTGAGAGCTCCAATCCCGCTGGGCAGGGCTAAAAGGAGGGATTGACATGCCTTCGGTGCAATCATTGCACTGCCTTTGGCATAATTTGTGATGCCAAACAATGCGCACAAATCAAAACTGAAGGCGTAGCTGGGACAGGGCTTCTGGAATTGTATCGATTCCAAGAAGCCTCGTATGGCGTGGGCAGCGCATGCGCTGCTTACGTCAGGCTGAGACCTAAAAAGGGGTACAGGGCCCCCACGGGTTTGGCTGTGACTGCCTTTTTTCATGGGAAGAACATGTGAGGAACACAAGTCGGAGCAATGGCAGGGAAAGGGCAGGGTAAACCATAGAAAGTTGAGGGCAATTGACATCTCCTCAATGGTGGCAGACAAACATGTACTCAGTTTTGAGTGCACAATTTGTGGATTGAAGGATATTTGAGTTACAAGACTGATGTTTTCGGTAGGGTGAATGAAAGTAAGAAAATGCTGATAATAGATTTAGTAGATTAAAGTGCTTTGATGGCCTGCTTATAAGTATCAAGATGTGTGTATATTTTTCCTCCATTTCCAAACAATATACTGCAAAATGGTCTTCACGGTACACATCTTCGTGTTGGAACGGGACAGGAGGTGAGAATCAAATGTTGGCTAGAGAGCGAGTTGAACTCCAGGTGCAGTTCTGGTGTGCAACTGCAAGATTAGTGAACCAGGTTAGGAATTTTGAACCTGGTCTAGGGAGTTTAACTGTGAGTGAGACCACAGCATTATGCAGCGGCGGCTCCTCCGCTAAGGCGGAGGAGCGTCGCCTCACTGCTTTCAGAGCTGTGGAAAGGGAAAACTAAAATGATAATAACTTTGTTATTATCATTTTATTTTTCTTCGCTACTGGGCGGGATAAGGGGCTTGGGGGTACTGGTGTCAGAGCCTGAGAGGAGTGTTTCATGCACACTCTAAGTGCACATGATGGTTTGGCCGGCCGTCTTGGCCCGGCCAAACAATCATGGGTACTTTGCATGTTCCCCACCAGGCTGTAATACACAGCCTGGTGAGGAATATGCACAGGCTCCCTGTCACCGTCTGAGCGCCGAACCAAGGCTCTTAGACCAATCACAACGCTGCATTGCAATGTTGTGATTGCCTTAGGGGAGCCTGTGTGCTTTCGAGACTGGTCACCAACAACAGAGGAGAGACAGAGGCAGCCGCGAAGAGGTGTTTTAAAAAATGAAAGTGTGGCCTGAAGAAGAAGCCCCAATAAGCCAGGTATGCATCAGGGATGTGGATGAGAGGATGTTGTCATGGTTTGTCACCAATGTGGAAGGGTCACAACAATAATATGGTGGCCGGTTCTCTCAGCTGCTGAGCAAATGGGCCACTATTGAACAATTAGAAGTCCCCTATGTTGTAAAAGCTCCGAGGTAGATGGCCTTTTCAATAAAAATACAATAAAAGATGAGCACATTTCATGAGTTATTTGTTTATTTATCCTTATCAGTAAAACTGATTAAAAGGCAACATTTTACTAATAAAAACTTTGCATGACTTAAAACAATGAATGTATATTTTTCAATAAAGAGAATATTCCTCAGTGAATTTCTCATTAACATATGTTTAGAAGTCATGCAACTCTGCTCTAAAATGGCCGCAAGGTTTCATGGTACCAGTGCAGTACATGCGTTTGCATACAGTATGCACGCAAGATGATCTGTGCATCATGTTCTGAACAGCATGCTGTTCAGCATTATGTGAGGTAATGAAAGCACTCTTTTGCAGGGGCAGAAAATGGAAAGAGTATCATATCTTACATCCATCTGCCTCGCACTTGTCAGACCTATGCATGAACATCCTCTTTGTGGCACTAAAGTATCACTATGTCAAAGAAATATATACATAAAAAGTGGGCAGTTCATGATCCGAAGGCCAGTATGACCCAAGCTGTATCCTGCTGCCTTGACATTAAAATTCCATGCAGAGTGACAATGGCACATGGTGAGACAATGCCAAGGTGGCACATGTCAAAGCAGAGACCATGGTGACATGATATTGGACCCTTAGTGAGAGTATGCCAGACCCATGGTCCTTATGCAGGGCCCAAGGTGAGAAGTGCTGGGCTTATTTTGAGGCAATACTGGATTCAAGGTGAGGTGATCCTATGCTGATGGAGGGGTAATGCTAGGCCCATCATGACAGTGCCCAGCCGAGCGTTAGACAATATGCTGCTGGGTCTAGGAGAGACACTGCAGGAACCCTATTGGAACAATGATGGACACAGGAGGTATAATGTTAGGTCCATGGTGCGACAGTGCATGGTCTAAGGTACCATAATGGTGTATGCTGATAAATTGCTTGCCCGAGGTGAAACCTGGTTATCCCCTTAACAAGATGATGCTGAGCCCATGGCAAGACACTGCTGGAACCATGGTGAGATGATGGTGGTTTCACACTAACACACCCGTGAAGCCTTCCCCAGCCTCATTTTGCATGCAGACAGACACAAGCACAAACAAGCATACAGACATCTGTGTGTGTGGTCAATCAGAAAAGCTGTAGTCTCGGAGACATGCAGGCAGGCAGGGCGTATGACCTGAACTTGTTTTCCTCCACTTGAAAGCGCATTCAGCTGCAATTGGAGTAGATAGTTATGCATGAAATACATCCTCTTTGTACTCCACCAGATTTTTCCTGATGTATTGATCTTATTGATTTAATTGAGTATGATCTCTGACTACAGAGTCAGAGCTGCTCTCCTGATTTTACCCAGACTGCATCAATGTGCATTTGGTTTGACATCGTGGATTCCGCTGGGATAGCCTACTCAAGACTCAAGGATGATGATGCATTATATTGGTGGTTCTGTGTGGTAGACATGCTACTAGCAACCTTAGTGCTTTAACAGATTGCTTCACATGCCCTCGGTTACCCAATGGCTATCGGTGCTCGATGAGCCTGTGCCAGCCTTGTTGGTGTTTTTCCTGTTTTCCCACTGTTACCTCGTTTGTGAGAAATATGAGATGTGTTCACTATTAGAGGACTCTTGGATATGATATCATTAGCCATCTGTATGGACCATGTTGACGCTGTGAATGGCATAAAGTGGTAGAATAGGTCTGTGCATCCTAATGTTAGATTACTGTAATCATGATCCATCCCTAAGAACTCAGGAGTCTCATTAAAGGTATCAAGTTTGAAAGATGAAATGTCAGTTTGGTGATTGTGTATCTTGTGGTGAGATGAGTGAGAACAAGTTACAAGATGGTGGCCATCATAGCTAGGCAAACAAGAGATCCTTTGAGATACGAGGACCACTGAGAGGCTGGGTAGAACAAAGGAAGGCATGCACGCTATAAATATTTGGAGGAAGGCTAATCACTTTTTGCACCACAATGAGAGCATCACCAATGCATTACACGAGTAAGTGCTAATTGTGGAATGTTAAATGGAGATGGGAGTCAGATGAGAAGCGTTTCTACATATAGGGCCAGATGCATCAAAGGGTTTTGCCCAATCTGTGTCAATGGGAAAATGTGGTCATGCATATGGTTAATAGATCTTTGACTGAGAGTAGTGTGAGAAACACCATGGGACATTAGAAAGAACAAATAGGTTGTAGCCCAGTCTAACAACAAAGTCAAACATTAAGAGCTTGTAAGATTAAAATCACACACCATGTACCAATATAGTTAAATAAAGTGGGAGACATTGAGGGATATTAGAAAGAGGAAGTAGGTTTTAGATTTTTTCAACAACAAACTCAGACATAAAAGAGCCTAATATTAAAATACACGTTTGTCTCAATACAGTCAATTGTTTTAAAAAGGGTCACTACCGAGTCAAATCTACAACATAACTGCTGGTGCAGAATAGAAGTCTCATGTGAGAATCAAAATGTGATTGTGCAATTTCAAGAAATGGTGTATAAGTGGAAGAAAAAGATTAAGAGTTAATTGGCAAGCGTACTCTGAACCTTTGTAATATAGTGTTTTAACATCCTGACTATGTCAGGGAATTATCTCTAATAGGGGAATTTTAAAAGCTAGTTATAAAAAGGATGTAAAATAATTCTGCGAGATCTAATCTAAATTGAGGAGTATAAATGTAATTAAATATAATTGTATTAGAATAAGTAACTAAGGCACCTCTATCTGTTCAGCAAACTGATTTCTTTATTTGGATTCTGTAAGGAAAGTAGTCTTTTGGTTTTAATAAAATCTCTTACAAAATAGTTGGAAAACCACAGGAGATTTCATACAGCTGAAGAAAATTATTCCCGCTGGTTGGATTTATTGCTGGTGCTGAAATAAGGTAGTCCTTAGTAAAAACTGAGAGAACAAATATTGCAAACATTTATATTAAAATGAGAAATTATCTTATTAAATTGGTCCTGTATTTTCCAGTACAATATATTGGAGTCATATGTATTTCTGGAAGACAGTAATGAATATAATGGAAGAAAGGAAAAAGAAAATATAAAATCATAACTGAACAAATCACCTATATTGGACAAATAAGCAATTTGTTGTAATATATAAAGCCTACTTCTCTGCACATTTGCATGAGCATTCAATTCACATACTAGGTCGACACCACAATTGAAGTATAGGAAGAAACCACAAAGGTGAAATGGTGGAGGATTTATAGGTTCATTTGAAAGGTTCTCTTGAGAGGTAAAGGATTTGGTAAGACAAAGGTGTCTATAAGTTTATAATAAAGTGTGGACAGACAATAACATTATATAGATATTCTGTTTTGATTTTGATTTAGATATCGTCTCAGAGGGATGTATTTCTGCCCGTTTCTAATTTAATATAGGCTCTGATTTAGATTATGGTGGACGAAATACTCTGTCACAACGGTGACGGATATCCCACCTGTCAAAATATAATCCCATAAGAAATAATGGGATTTATATTTCAGCAGACGGGATATCCATCACCGCCGTGAGTAACCCATTCACCAAGATCTAAATCAGGCCCTTAGTGTTGAAGAAGGTGTTTCACATCTTGATCCCAGCATCTGAACATGTATCAACCAGATAGATAACTGAATTGGGAATGAGATAACAGGGAATGCATATAAAATTGCATTATGCTAGAGGGTGATTTTGCAATCTCATATGATATTTTAAAGAATGTGGTGTAGTGCTATGTAAGTGTATTGTGTATGTATGTGTATGTTTTTAGAATGGATGGGAGATATTCAAATTGTTATAAACTGAATGTACATGTATTGAAAAGTAAAACAAAATGTATATATACATTATGCTATGTTGTATGTTTATTGCATGGAAATAAAAGAAATGCATTAAGTGAAATGTACTAGTCTGTCCACACTTCATTAATTCAAAGTGGCCAAGTGGGTAATTTCGTGATACATAGTGTCTACTTCCCCGTGTCCCCTTGGCCTTAAAATATTTTGGCTCTGCATTTGGGAGACCCTCTAAATTTATATTAAGATTTCACTCCAGTGGACATAAGCCAATATGGCAGAACCAATACGAAAAATGCTTAGAAAGTCGAACGGGTGACATTCTGAAAAGCCTCAGCACCCAAGTAGAGCTCAAAACTCAGTCCCTTGTAACTTTAGAGTCCAACGTGAGTGGGGAAATACTATATGTACTTGAGTCTTCCTGGAACTCCAGTTGGTGGTAGGCAACAGTGATGTCTAACTCGTACACACACAAATAGGAACAGATAGATAGGGGTTTTATTGCATTTCTTTGTTTGGCAATAACTGGTCTTGTGTTGCAAGTCCCTGGCATAGAATAAAGTGCTCTTTGTCTTTTTCACTTTGACTGACCCAACCTGCTTCCTGGACTTTCGGAATCCTGACACACCACCAAAAGTCTCAAATCCTACAAGCCATCGTGGTTCTAATCAACATAGCAGATCATTCTTTATTAGCTCAGAAACTTGCATACAGTCAACACTCGTTTCAATCTAGCAAAATACCCAATGAGATTTCTTAAGGTTTCTATAGTCAAAAGACATATTCAGGATACACCAGTAATGTACGGTCATAACTTAAATTCCATGTAATGGTCGATTCACATAAAAAAGTAACTTTGTGAAATCGGAGACCATAGGAAGCTAGGTACAGTAGCAATTCAAGTCAGTACAGTATGTTTCCTTGTGCAGGAGGTGTGTGTCATGTGTCCCCTGGCTAGTGCTCCACAATGATTTTGTCTGTTGTTTGTTAAAAGGGCGGCTAACAGGAGTAAATCCAAAGTCATATGCTTTTTAACATGGGTGACTATGGACCCAACAACTAGGCTATGCAATAACAAGCAGGTAGTGGAAGCTAATTAATAGTGCTGGGGTACAGTTCTTTTTAACAGCAACAAAGTATGAAGACCGCCTACTGCCTCTTCTTCTATAAATCTGTGTATTATGTCATGTCTTGCTTCCCTGATTTTTGCTAATTATAAGTGGTGTTGATGAGAGTGCTTCGGTACTTGATACGTACCCACTTGGGAGGAATTCTAGATGTGCTTAGCCCATAGGTTATAGATTACTCCATAGGACTGCACGGTAGTCAGTGCTGCTCTCTCCACTCTACCCTCCCTGATCCCAGCATTGTCAACTCCTTTCCTCCATCTGGATAGAAATCATTGTAAAGCCATGTGCTTGTGTCTGAGGCTGTATTCAATCCAGGAAATGGTGGATGAAGGACCCGTTGTCCTCATCTCACATGGTCTCCAGCAGATCCGCCTGAGGCCTGAGACGAACATCATTTGAACAATGGCTGTGGCCAAAGCTGCACACATTCTACAAAGAGATTGGCTACCTGCCAATCCCTCGCATCCTGTGTCCTCGTGTCCTAGACAGGCAAGAGCCTAGCAGCAGCTAGGTACATAAGAGTGACAAATCCCTGTAGCCTGGTTGCTGTGGAGATGTGACACTTCTGAACCACTTTGCGTGTCTCCCATCACAAGTTAGGTACCAACTTTGAATTTGAATGGCTAGTTTGCAGAAGACTGACTGATACGGGACTAGACATAAACGAAT
Source organism: Triturus cristatus (assembly GCF_964204655.1). Classification (NCBI taxonomy): domain Eukaryota; kingdom Metazoa; phylum Chordata; class Amphibia; order Caudata; family Salamandridae; genus Triturus; species Triturus cristatus. The sequence goes on from NC_140580.1 coordinate 969,424,670, forward strand.
CCTTCTGGCTCATGCAGTGTTAAGCCTTTACTTGAAGAATCTCTGCACACGTGTGGAGGAAGTCTGGAACCAGAGCCAGAATTTTCGGATGTCGATCATGAAGATCGGGGCTACTGCCCCAGGAAAGACTGTATAGTTGCAAGCCAAGCAGAGTGATGTATGTGCGACGGCCACATAGGCGGCATTCCCATTGAACACAGTCAACATCATTATGTGATTTTTGGACTATTTTTTACAGTGCATCATAGACAGACCATCGACTTGCTCCTCTGTGCTGACACTTACATTAATTGGAGGGCAGTTGTAATATAATGCACTGACACTCGTAGTGCATGTTGTGGCAGGAATAAATTGGGAAGGAAATCACAATTTTGATAATGTTGGGGCAAAATAATACCCCCACAATATCAGAATTGATATAAAGCAATGATCATGCAGTACTATGACCACGTATTGTAGTAATCGCAAGGAGTTATTGTATAGATGTGTGAATGAATATGAGTGTGTGTAACTGAAATTCTTAGAGTGTCCCACTGACTTTAAAGAACACACAACATGGCATATTGGAGAGCACAAATGTAGACAAGTTGTGGAAATCATATTAAAAATAGGGGATTAACCTGGCACAATCCTCGACCTTGAAGAGAACGCACAATCATGGAACACTGGTGGAAGAAATCGCTGAGACACAATGGGCATCTCTGCTATTTGATGCTAGAAAATAGGCCTGAAAATGAGTATGTGTCTATGTGTTGCACTATAACAAGATAGTATTTGATGAAAAATGGCAAACTGACACTTGCTGACCAAACATGAAACTGGAGGGAAGTCCTAATACTGCTCAAATCATCTCCAAAGAAAAGATTCAACTGCACAGATACAGACACACACTGAACGGCTGTCTGGCTGGCTTTAAACATGTCTAAAGCATGGCTGAAAAGTCAAAATTAGGCACATCGGTCCTATTTCATCATAGCAATACTCTATTTGGTGTCTTCCATAGTGTGATTTCAGTGATTTATTGCACTTCTGTTAACACTTATTTTGTTTGGTTTAGTGGGTCGTTTGAATTATTCTCAGCCAATGGAAATTATTCTGGGCTGCAATCCAGTCTAGCAATGTATGCCACCTCAGACGTGAACCAGTCATATGTAAATCAGCCGTATTCCTGCTTCAATAGGAATAGTCCTGCCGAACCGTCAGGCCAGGTCATCTCTGAATTGCATATAGTTGGTCTTTGCTAGAAAGGAGATAAAGAGTGACTTAGAAAGATTGTGTTAAAGGCTGAAGGTAAATGCACATTAATTGATGCTCATTTGCTGAACAAACTAATACAATTAATCAAAATGACCCAGTGTGTTTGTCCAGTCCCTGTGAGTTGGCTCAGCTCTGTGAGACCATGTGAAGGCAGGGGGTGTGGAGTGATAAGATGGTAACTGGGTTTGGTGGTGGGGCACACTAAGTTTTTGTTACAGCACTGTGACACTGGTTCGCCCCTGGTAAATTGTCCCCCATGCCTTCATTATTAAATCTTTAGCACACTCTAGGTAACTATTACTGGTGGGTTGAATAACACCGTGAATATTGTTTTTTCCTTTTTTTCCTTTTGTCACTCTACTCGTTAATAACAACATCAATGGTGTAGAGGCAGTCTAAAGATGATCCACAGGTCCTGTTTCAGGCTTTCAACGTTGACCAATGGGATGTAGGTTGTGGTCGTACCAAATCATCAATTTATTGCCATTTTTATTCTAACCAGTGGCAACATTAATACAACTGCAATCAGCTGACCTTCAGGTAATTTTAACCATGTTAAATGTCTGAACCCCATTTCAAAATTCTCATCCATCATTGAAACAGATCTTGATAGGAGCTCCTTCCATCAGGAGCCCAGTAAGACATGTTTGCTGTTTTTTCTGAATGAGGAGCAGACCCAATGATGAAGCGTGCCACTACTGGTGGCTGAGGGTCTTATATAGATGCACCAACCAGATTAGTTAGGCTAAGGGAGGGGAGTGCAGTCTATGCAAGGAAATATTTCCCCACTGTCATTACATAGGCACACAGACATCCATTAACTCACAACCTTATTACATGAGTGAGAGTCACAATACCAGATGTGTAGCTTACATCCTATTGGGAGGATGTATAGCAGACCTCTACAAACTCTTACTCCCCTTCCATATTGTAACCACAATTATATAAGAACGCTCCAAGTCTTTTTCATAGTGGGCCTTCCAATGCCATGCTTTCTGGCCTTCTTATTGTCAGACTCCACCATGTTACGAATGGCAGAACCTGACAGAACAAAAGGCAATGCTGTCCCCCACTAGCAGTATATCATGTATCAGGGATTTTTTTTTCTCCTGAAGAAAACCCATTAGGTCTTTGTCTTTAAAAAATAAAAATAAAAAACACTGAGAAGTCCATCAAGTGGCCATTGCACACCTGACTGGCTGTCAGTCTTTGTTTTAACCAAACCAGCTCCTTCCAACATTATGGGAGCCACTGTGGTAAACAGAGCCCGAAGGCCGGGTGGGAATCTTTAAATCTAGTGACCTGCCAGGGTCCACATTATCCTAAAAGGCTTCAAACAAGAATAGAACAGAATGCATCAAGCATATATCTATTTTATGTTAGATCTGGGTGGAAAGGTGTAGGTAATGCGTGCAGTCTATCCATTTGTTGTTGTGTATCAACTGACTTGTGTCGCTGTGACCATGCAACTGCAGCTTTTTTTGTAACATAATGTTTATTGTTTTGCGTCGTTACAACAGCAAATATGACAAGGACCGCTCTTCTCAGATGCATCCCTTTCCCATTCATCATTTCAAGTGTCATGAAGATCAACAATAAGGGCATGGGGCATAAACGCCAAAGTTTGTTGCGAAAGTGTCGTTGTAATAGCTTGACAGTAATGGTTGGTGTAGGGTTGACCATAGTCACTACGGTACTTTAGTATGTGCTAATCTGAGCAACAGAATTAAGAGCAAACAATATTTCAACAAAAACATATAACATTTAGACGTACCCAGAAACTAGATGTATTCTGCTGGAGGACTGCCCAAAGGACAAATGTTCGTCTCAAACTGGAGAGTAGAGGGTCGTGGACATGTCAGCCGGTGAGTGGGCATGGAATGTCGAGTATTAGGCTATTTGCACTGTGGTGGCTATGCCAAGCACCTAGCTTGATCCAGAGGGGGTTCTGGCTCATCATCACTATCCTCTTTGCTCTCTGGGGGGGTGGGGGAGGATCCTGCCTTTGCCATCTACCTTGGGCACGTCCTGCACTAAGGTATGCCAGGCTTGCGCATGCTCGGATGCTCTCAGGCCACGCCTCGCCTCTTTTTGGCTACCTCTCCATTTCATTACTACAGCACGCCATTATAATAGATCAGGACCCCCGGGTTCAAGTCAAGGAATCTAGAAGTGATGGCTTCCTTTTGGGTCTGTGGAAAAGCCCCAGTAGGCAATAGGGTTGTGTTTTTCAGTATGTGGTGTTCCGTGGCTCTTGGGATGCACTGGACTGCAGTTTCCCAATAATGAGATAGATTATTAGCAAGTCCAGACCATGTGGTAAAGATCTGCATCCACCACGTTACATCTGAGACACGCCGCTTATGCAGCAGGGCACATAAGGTTTATGTGTTTAAGTGGGATGTACACTCTGTGCCGGAAATAGATTAGTTTGAATCAAGCATTCCTAGAGATCCCTCGGGTGTGGTCCAATATTAAGCCCCGGTCGTTGTTGGTAATCTGGGTGTCCATATCTGCTGCCCACTGATCTTGTAGTTCCCCCAGATTCCCTTTAGCCTGTCCCAAGAGAGCCCTGTACAGCAGTGTGATGGCCTTGACCCTACAGGTCTACTGCGTATAATCTGCAAGTGTTCATAGACCAGGGCTCATGCACCCCCTCACACCAGTATGTCTGGGTCGTGGCCCAAATTGCTCCGTATGGTAGGAAGTGATGGGGAGGGATCTCTGTAGTGTCTACTAGATTGTGAAATGACCTGAGCAAGTTGTCTTCAAACAGGCCACCTATAGTGTCGAGTCCAATCCCCTCCCAGTCTCACAGCCCTCCCCGGTCACCTCTAGGGTGGAGGACAGACAACGTCGATATCGGAAGGTCTTGGGCATACATCCATGGCAGGTGTGTTCTTTGCAGTGCCCCGGTATCGAAAAAGATATTGGCCGTTATATTTTGTGTTTCACGGAGTGGGTGGAGCATAAAATCGCAACCATTCTACACTTGATGGGGTGCCTTTGCTGCTCTCCCATGGTGGACTCCAGCAAGGCTTCCTCCATTTGGTTGCTTAAACTAATTGTGTGACAAGGTAATACCCTGTGTTGTTGAAAGGCCCAATTTAGTTCAGAAAACTGTGCGATGGGCGACATCAATAGTGAGATATCTACGTCCTGGAATATGCTGCGGGTATTCTAATGGGAAGAGTAGAGAGGTAGTACAGAAATCTCTGCAACATTACCATTTTGGCCAGGACAGGCCACCCAATTACTGAGAAGGGAAGAGTGTTCCAGAAGGCCACAGCCTGCGCAAGGAAGCCACACCATGCAACTGCACTTATGCCTGGAATGGAATGAAGAAGAGTGGGTTGTTGAAGATATGGCTGTGTCTACCTTCTCTGAAAGTCAATATGATCCTGTGCTTGGATGCATGTGATCTAGAGGCATTCGTTATTTATATTTTCCCTTCAGTTTATTGGCTGTTGTGATTCTCCAAGAGTGGTGTAATGCACTACTTTTGTCACTGCAATTATGTAAGTCCATTTATGTTGGTTTGGGAGCTCTCTTCCAAGCTTAATGTGTCTCACATGTCAAGCCATAGTTCAACGTTGCTCATTGTAATGATTCTTTGGAGGTCTACAGATAATTCCAGAATGGCTGTATTGTACCCCAGGCTGCAGCAGACCACTACCAGCATCATAGAGAAACTGAGGTTCACAGACCTCAAGTCACCACTTATTTGAATCTGATCTTTAGATACTTACTTTTGGGAATACAGAACAGTGAAGATTGTAGAAGTGATCTTTATTGAAGATATAGCGTAACGACCCCCAGAGGCCAACCTCTCAGCTCCTCAGCCAAGCTTCACTGCTGGACTCTACGATCCAGATTCCAGCAGTAGAAGCTTGTTGCTAGGAGATGGTAGATCACAGATGAAATGTAATTAAAACACAACACATCTCCTCTTCTAAATAAACAACAATTCATTACAATTAATACATTAGATTAAATAATAAAATAAAAATTAAGAATAACATTTTAATTGCACAAATAATCATCCAATTTCTTTGGTCTCATTTTAATGCGTTCACTAGGTCCCCTTCCGTAGACATCAGTGGAACCATTCATATTACCGATATTTTTCTGTAATCAATGCCTTACCAGCATCATTGCACTTGTCAGCTCTACAAATGTTCCACCACCTTCCATCAGAAACTTTGATTACATTACCATCAACTTTTATAATCTTCTTTGGTTCAGATAATTACCTTTCTTTTTTTTTTTTTTTTTTTTTTTAAAAAACCTTTATTTATGTCAGTCTGGAACACAGCTATTCAGCCGACATCCCGGAGGTTCGGCAGCCAATTACAACACATGGAAGTGTCCACAGCTCTGGTACAGGAAAAACAAAGGTTCCTTTTTTTTAAAACAACCTAAAGTAAATAACACAAGCAAGGCAGTATACACAATGAACTCGTGCCGGTTCCCGATGGGGGCGCGGCCCCATTCCCAAAGTCAGAACAAAACCACCGGTCGGGTGGATGAGGGAGGAGCAGAGGCGCTAACATTCTAGCATATAATCATCGTAAAAATCCCAAGTTGGAAGTGAAGCTAGGGGGAAAGTTGCTCCTCTAACGGTTCAGTGACCGGGGGCAGACATATATCACCCCTATACTGGTTCCTTCGCCCCCATATCTTATGCCATTTCTTAGGCCGCCCCCGGGCACTATACACCGTTTTCTCCCTAAACATGCTCCAGTCCATATTTTCCATCCATGCTTCCATAGCGGGAGGTCTCTGAGAACCCCACAGTCGCGCAATATCACGCTTCGCCACCATATTTCCTAGGGTCACCCATTGAGTCTGCGCCGCATCATAGTCAGTAGGACCCCAGACATTCAAAAGACAGCGCCGTGCCTCTGGCAGCAGTGCAATACCCGTGACCTCCTGCATCACAACATGAATTCGCTTCCAGAACTCCGTGATCACACCACATTCCCATATGATATGTAGGAAGGTGCCCACCATCCCACAGCCCCTCTTACATAAGCCATCCTCGGAGAAACCCATATGAATCAGTCGGGGCCCCGTGACATAGACTCTATGAAGTATCTTAAGCTGCACCAGCCTCAGTCGTGCCGGGATCGCGACCTCCTTAGGAGAGGAGATGGCATACTGCCAGTCCTCATCATCCAGTTCAAGGCCGTCCCTAGTCCACTGATCACGCACCCCTAGGAGGAGGTCAGTCCGGACATTAACAAGCTTCTTGTAAATTAAGGAGATTGTACTCTCCGGCATATGGCCATCCAGGATCCGATCCTCCAGGGGAGAGGACTCAGGCACAGTCTCCCCCTCGACGGGACGGACCGCAGAGCGTGGTGCACCTGTGCATACCGGAAATATTCCGTACCCTCCAGATCGTACTCCGTCCGTAGCTCGTCAAACGATTTCACTCTTCCCTTAACCAGCAGGTCCCCCACCCTGGATATCCCAATCAGGTCCCATTTCTCGAACCCCTTCGTGTGCCAAAGTTTCCCCAACATATCAGAGTCAAACAGCGGAGTAGCGAGGGTAAGCCTATCCTTCCAACCCAGCGAGTTCGTAACAGCCTTCCACATGTGCACCGCCGTCTTGGTTGGCCCCGTGAGGGACCCATCCATTGACCTGGAGTAGAGTGCTCTAAAGTAATTACCCCCGCGCAACAACCACCGATCCATAGCGAAGCCGGGGCTCAGCGCCGGACCGTAGACTCCATGGTTGATCGCACTCAACTGAGTGGCCCAATAATATCTTCTAATGTCAGGAAGCGCGATACCCCCATCGTACCACGGAAGGGTCAGCTTTGCAATAGCTATACGCGGTCGGCCCTCCCACAGCAACGAGCGCTGGAGGCTCTCGACCTCCCGAAAATAGCTGGCCGGGACCAGCTCCAGGGTATTCTGCAGAGCATAGAGAAAGCGAGGAAGAGACATCATTTTGAACAGCGCGGCACGGCCTAGGAGGGAAAGCGGCAACCGCCGCCAACCCGCCACATCACGCCGCAGGCGCGTCAATGAGGGAGCAGGTTTCTCTCATATCGAACAATTGGATCGGTGGAGATATAGATCCCTAGATACAAAAAGCCCTCCTGGGCGATCTGGATCGAGCAATTCCGCGGGAGAACAGGGACGTCTCCACTTAGGGCGTACAGATACGACTTCCCCCAGTTAATGGTGAGACCCGAGTTCCTACCAAAAGAAGTCAAAACGTCACAGACTACTATGAGAGACTTCCTGGGTGAAGTGAGGTATAGCAAAATGTCGTCGGCATAAAGATAAATGCGGTCCTCATGATCTGGTGACCATCGGATCCCCCTTATGTCCGGGTGCCATCGTATCCATGCCGCCAGCGGTTCAAGAGCGAGAGCAAACAACAACGGCGACAGGGGACAACCCTGCCTGGTGCCCCTCCCCAGCTCGAACGGGCAGGACGCCCTACCATTGACCGCGACTTTAGCCAAGGGTCCTTCATACAGTAGTCTCACCCAGCCAACAAAGCCAGGTCCAAAGCCGAATTTTGCAAGTGCAGCCCACAGATATGCCCACTCTACCGTGTCAAAAGCCATCGTGGCGTCAAGTGCAGCCACAATGGTCGACTCCCGCAGCGTCCCCGTCCTTGCGAGCACGCCGTGGATGCGCCTAAGGTTCAACGCAGTGTTACGGTGCGGGATGAAACCGGATTGGTCCGGGTGGATCAGGTCCCCGATCACCCTGATCAAACGGTTGGCCAATATTTTAGCGAGGATTTTCGGCTCGGCATTAAGTAGCGAAATCGGCTTGTATGAGCTGCATTTATTCCTAGGCTTGCCATCTTTGTGTATGACCACGATTGTCGCCAGGCGTTGGTCGAATGGAAGACATCCTATCTCCCGCGCCTCTACAAACATAGCTCGCAGGTGTGGAGCGATCTTGTCCGGCCGGAGTTTATACAACTCAATTGGCAGGCCATTCGGGCCCGAGGCCTTGCCCGGGCGTAGTGAACGAATAGCACCCGCGACTTCGTCAGCTGTGATGTCACCATCTAGATCTTCCCTGTCTATGTCAGAGAGGCAAGGCAGAGCCAGATCGCGCAGAAGTTCACACGAGTCCTCCATCGGCCTGTCTGACACAGAGGTATAGACCGTGCGGAAATAATCTGCGAAGCACTGGACTACGCCATCCGGTTCAGTGACAATAACGCCACCCTCTGTTACTAGTTCTGGCACCACACGATTGACCCGCTCTTTTTTATCCAGCCACGCTATTAATTTCCCGGCCTTGTCCCCAACATCATACAGTCGCCCCTGCTGCTCCCTACTCAGGGCTTTGGCCGCATTCGTCACCAGGGCCTTATACTCCGACTGCTTTAGGCTCAATTTATGCAGCGTTGCTGCCGTAACCTCCTCCTCCAAAACCAACTCTAGAGCCGCTATCTCCGCCTCGATCTGTGCGACCTCCGCATCCCTCCGACGTTTGGCTGCCGCTATCAAGGAAAGGCCCTCTCCTCTCAGCACAGTTTTAAACGCTTCCCACAAAGACACCGCAGATGTGACCGAGCCTAGATTTTCCTGGAAGTAGAGATCGACCGCCTTCAGCACTGCGCTACGAGTCTTAGGGTCACGGAGATACCAGGGGTTAATCGGAGCCACCCTGCCCACCACTCCTCGACCAACATCCATACAGATCCACACCGGCGAATGGTCAGAAATACCCCTAGCCATGTGCCTAGCCTCGGACACAAAGGAGGCGTGTGCAGCCAAAGTAAGAACATAATCAATTCTAGAGAGACTGCCATGCGCCCCGGAGTGGAAAGTGTACTGCCGCTGAGTGGGATGCAGCATTCTCCAACAGTCAACCAGACCAAGGGTATCCACAAAGTCTGAAAGCCATTTCTGCGCCCCCCCAGAGCTTCTTGGCGGGTGTCTATCAAGCAATCCGGAGCCAACCGCATTAAAATCACCACCCACCACCAACATTCCCTCTGGGAGATCCAACAGAGCCCTCCCCAGGTCCGCAAATGTGGAGGGCTGCAGCGCAGGAGGGACATAAACAGAAACCAAAACCAGCGTCCTGCCCTCCCACCTCCCCGCCACAGCCGCAAATCGCCCCCTTTCATCAACAGTGGTGGAGTCAACCTCAAACGGCAGCGAGGCCCTAACAAGTATTCCAGCCCCTCTAGAGCCCGAGGAAAACCCCGAGTGTGCAACGAATTTGTAGCCCTTCCTGTTGAGTGCGTAGCACGTGTTACCTATCAAGTGCGTCTCTTGCAATAAAACTATGTCAGGGGAGCATCGCTTCAGAAATTGCAGGACAATCCCTCGCTTAATACGATCCCCTAAGCCGTTAACATTCCAACTGAGTATCTTTAAGCCCCTACCCCCCATCCCGAAATGTAAGGAGACCTCCACCCCCCCGTAGAACCGCACTCGAGCAACAAAAGCTTGCATCACTACGCCTTGCAAAACAAAAACCAACAACAACCACCTCAACAACCCCATTCCACCCCCCACCCTGCACCCCTGCGTAAGCTTAAGAAGCCCCCCCAACTTGCAGTGTGCCTGTCGCCCTATTCTAAAACTAGTCTACAAAAAGAACCCCAGAGGAGGAAAAAGCTCCCTTCATACCCCCGCCGCCCCCCGGGCTACAACCCTCCCGGAGAGACCGAAAACTGTGATTCACTGTCCTGGGCAAAGTCAAAATGATCTGCCACCAGAGTCCTCACTCTTGTTCATCACGGCCACCTTCTGCTCCACCAGCATGCTCCCCGCTAGTCCGTCGTTGGGGCAATGTGTCCAGCCAGTCTCCGACCATGTCCGGTGATTCAAAAAAGAAAGTCCGCTCTTCATACACCACACGCAACCTGGCCGGGAAGAGCATGGCATACTTCAGTCCCATCCCTCTTAGCCGTCTCTTAACCGCCAGGAAGCTCTGCCTTTGCTTCTGCACCACCTGGGTAAAGTCAGGATAGAAACTCACTGTGGTGTTCTGGAAAGTCATCGGGCCGGACACTCGTGATGCTTGTAGAATGGCGTCGCGGTCCCTGAAATTAAAGATCCTGGCGACAATCGGTCTCGGTGGGGCCCCCACCTTGGGCCTCCCAGCAGGGACTCTGTGGGCACGTTCAACAGTAAAGAACTTACTGAGGCCTTTGGGCGCCAGATGGTTTACCACCAAGTCCTCCACGAACAGGTCCACCGACTGCTCCTCCGAGGTTTCCGGGACCCCAATAATGCGCACGTAATTGCGCCGTGCCCGGCCTTCAAAGTCCTCCAGCCGTCGGGCAAAGAGGTCGTTTGCGGTCCTCAAAGTACGGACTTCCAGCTGCAGATCGGAGACATCTCCCATGAGGCCAGAGGTTTTAAGGTCCAAGGATTGAACCCGTTCATTGGTTTTCCCCAGGTCTGCCCGGATCAAGTTGACGTCGATCGAGATTGTGTCCATTTTATGTGCCAGGGTCTCGAATTGCTGCCCAATAGAAGACTGCATCCCCTCGATGGCCCCCATGATATCCTGCAGGGTTGGTTCCGTAGCGGGGGGCAAACCATCTTTCAAGGCTTCCAATGGGCGTCCCGATCCGCCCGGTGACCCCTTCTGCTGGGCATAACGATCCATGTTGTTGGTTTGGGTGTATCCTCCCCGCCTGGTATTTTTGAGCTTCTGTTTTTCGGCTTCCGATTTGGCCGACATCGTGATCTGCTGCAGAAACAATCCCCTTGCCCATCCAGAGAAGACGGGGCCCTCTGAACCTTCAGTACCCACGCCGGGCCCGGGCACGTGACGACAGTGCGAACAAGTGACCGGCGCGACTCACTCCCAGGCCAGGGCGCGATGAAAACAGGAAAGCGAAAGTGATGACACCGTCCTTCCGATGGCTCGTCCCTCACACGGCCGCTGTTGTTCAATTAGTGCTCGGGCACCGTGCCAGCGCAAGCCCCGGGCATCTTCCGGGGAGTAGGCCGCAAACTTCCATGTATCACAACTTCGGCCTCCGGTGGGCGATTTCAGTCCGGACAGCGACGATCACCTCAGCAACGGCTCGTCTCCAATATTCCGGGTGTTAAAAACAGGATTCTTCACAGGATATTTGCCGGAGGGAGCGAGGGTCTCGGGAGCTCTGAGCTCACGCGGCCATCTTAATCACGCGCTAGGCTCCTCCTGAATTACCTTTCTTCACTATATTACCAGAATATAGTCTCACAAAATCTCCTTCAGCAAACATTCTATTACTTTTCCCAATTTTGCTATTATGTCTTAGTTGATAAGAATCTTGATATTTTGGAACCTTCAATCTTACATATTCCTCCCTTATATATTTTTTACCACTCCTACCCATCCATGCTGGCACCGCAACAGTACATGGCACTCTCCCTTTAAGAAGACAAAAAGGAGTTTCTCCTGTCACAGAATGTGGAGTGGTTCTGTAATTCCATAACATTTTCCTAACTAGAGATTTCCAACACATATTCATTGATAGGGCTAATTGAACATTCTCTCCTAAAACTCGGTTGAAGCACTCAACTAGACCCTTTCCCCTGGGATGATAAACCGGGGTTCTCAAATGTTTATGGTATGTTATGTTAAAAACACTTTTATAGCGCACAGCTGCCCCAGCAAAGGGGCGTCCCGGCACTTTAATGCCCCACTTTTTGAGAAAATCACCAAATTCTTGCGAAATAAATTGCTGACCATTATCTGTTAGAATCTCAGCAGGGCAACCTTCCATTCTATAAACTTCTTCACAAAATGCAATTGCTAGTCTTAATTTAACTGACAAATCCAACCTCAGGCCATTTTGAGTAATAATCTGTCCTCACAAGGGCATCCTTATCAGATGCACCAAATCCTTCAAACGGCCCACATATATCCATAGCTAGTCTTTCCCATGTCTTTTCAGGAAATTTCATAGGTGTAATGGGAGAGTCCCTCAATATATGTGACTTATCACTACATGTACAAGATATACATTCTCTTACAAACCGCTCTATATCTCCATCCATGTTTGGCCACCAAAAATCCATTCTAGATTTTCTTTTGACTGCAGACATTCCTCCATGACCTTCATGCAACAACTCCATCAACTTCATCCTCAAAGGTTTAGGTACAACTAGTTTGTCACACCTTCTTTTTACTCCATTTACAACAGATAATTCTTCCAATACGTTCCTATACATTGAAATCTCACTGTCCAACTTCCACCCATATGCCGCAGGCAAAAGTTTGATCACCTTCACCAAAATGGATGGAATCAGCAGAAATAGCCTCTTTCCACTCCTCTTCACTTATAGCCTGACACACATCCTCAATATTAGCTATCATCCAGTCCTCCTCTTCACTAGAATCTTCCATTTTATCATTCACAGGCAAACGTGACAAACAATCCGCATTTACATTTTCCACTCCTGGTACATATTTTAGAACAAATGAAAGCTCTTGTAAACTATATATTTACTTTGCAATGCGTGGGGTAGCTCTACTCGCACCTGCAGTAGTGAAAATGTCAAGCAAAGGTCTGTGATCTGTGCGAAGTTCAAAACTCGTTCCCCAAACATAAACACGAAAATGTTGTACTCCCCACCAACAGGCTAGAGCTTCCTTTTCAATGGTGGAATATGACATCTCTGCTCCCTTTGATATACGTGATGCAAAAGCAATGACCCTCTCCTTGCCATCATGCTCTTGCATAAGTACAGCTCCTAATCCATAACCACTGGCATCTGTTACAATGATAGACTTGTCTTGAGGATCAAATGACTTTAAAGCTGTGGCTGTAGCTACAGCTGTCTTAACAGCTTCTAATGCTGACTGGCACTCCCTTGACCATTGAAAAGTTGCTCTCTTCTTCATGAGTTCTCACAATGGATGTTCAATTTCAGAAAAATGATGCACAAATTTAGCGTAGTACTCAGCTAAACCAAGAAACGATCTTAACTGGTCTTTATCATGTGGTGCTGGAGCTTTTTCCAAGTCTTCTACCAAATTTAACTTTGGTTTAATACCATTGTAAGACAACGCATGTCCCAAATAATCCACTTCTTGTTGACAAAATTTACATTTTAATAAACTAATAGTGAGACCTGCTACCTCAAGTTTAGTTAGTACTTTTCTCAAAATATCATCATGTGAATTGTCATCCTTTACCCATATTAAGACATCATCTTGGAATACTAATACATTCTTCATATCTTTTAAGATCTTCTGCATAATTCTTTGAAATACGGCGGAAGCCGAGCCTAGACCGAATGGCATTCTGATGAATTGAAATGCCCCTTCAGGCGTAATAAAGGATGTTAAATGTTTGGATTCGGGGTGTAAACGTATCTGGTGATAAGGACTTGACAAATCTAAGGTAGTAAAATACTTTCCATCCGCAACACTAGATAACATTTCATTTATACGAGGTAAAAGATACCTGTCAACCCAAATACATTCATTTAAGTCTCTCAAATCCACACACATACGGATTTTGTCATTGGGTTTGTGTGCGATGACAATCGGATTTAACCAATCTGAAGCCCCTATAGGCTCTATTATTTTCTCCTTCCATAATCTCTGCAGCTCATCTTTTAGTTTTCCTCTTAGAGTCATAGGAACATTACGCACCTTGTGCACTTTCAGTTTGGCATCTTTTATCAATACGATTTGGTGTTCAAATCCTCTAAGACATCCTAACTCTTCCTTAAATAGATTAGGAAAATCCTTAACCCATTTGTTGTTGCTAACATCTGTTAATAACACCTGTGACGGATGGTTTGGATTGAGAATGATACCCATCTTTTTCTGTTCCTTCCATCCCAGCAAACACTTCCCAGTGTCTACATACATTTTTGCTATGGTTTTCCATGTTTTAAATTGCACATTTGCGTTGAAATATCCCAAAACAGGCAATTTTATACTGCAATAACCTTGTGGTTCAACATCAGTTGGGTTTAATTTAATGGATCTTAATTCTTGCCATTTTTGTTTATCTATTAAAGTAAAAGGGGAACATGAATCTGCCCACATCTGTATTGCCTTACCATTGATAAATATCATACATTTGGGAGGAACATAAACTTCTGACTGATCGTCTTCTGTAGTATTAGCATCTGTAACGACCATTACTTCAACGTCAAAATCGTCTTCTACCAGTACCTCATCTTTTGAATATAGTGCCAAGGAATTTTCTATAGAGTTGACTGATTTCTTTTGTTTTTGAAATTCATTCATCTTGCATACCCTTGAGAAGTGACCAATTTTCCTGCATTTATAACATTGTCTTTTAACAGCAGGACAATGCATAGCATCAGCATTATGTCTATAGCTTCCGCATCTATAACAAGACTTTTTATAAGTATCTTCTTGTTTCTTGAGCAAACTTTTGTTGTCATCACTATCTGCTTTCACGACCTTCTTGGTATTAGAACTCAATACACGCACCTTACTAGGGTCTGCATCGCCCTTAATATTATTTTCAGACAACTCTTTTACATATTGTGACGTATTCTCAATGCGTTTAGCAATTTCAATTGACTTGTCAAAAGAAGGATCTTTTAAATCTAATAGTTTTTCTTGAATTTTCTTATTGTTAGTTCTGTTTATGAGTTGGTTCCTAATAATTTCATCCGTAAAATCTTTAAACGTACATGTTATTGCTAATCTTCTTAAAGCAGCCACATACTGTTCAATCTTTTCTCCCTGTTTTTGTGAATGTGAGAAAAATGTATTCCTTTCCACAACTAAACTTTATTTTTTTCCATAGTTCTCAGCACTTTTATATACATCTTCCCCTTCATCATCAGATGAATCATCAACATTCCTGGTACTAGACTGGATATTAGGTAAAGTACTTAAAACTTTCCTTCCTTCTACACCTAAACTGACCTTCAAAATAGCTAATTTCCTCTTGGAAATAAATACATCAACTCCAATAGCCTCTAAATACGTGACAAAAGACTCCTTCCAGTCCTCCCATTCCATGCAGGGAGGACCTGGATCCTCTAAAAATGTAGGTGGAGGAGGAATGGACTGTGTAGCCATCATAAATTAAATGGAAATGTGCACACAAAATTGGCTATATATTAAAATAATTAAAGACACTGAAAATCCTGAGGTCTAAAATAGCAAAAAAGAAAGATGGAAAGGTGGTGTGTGAAATGAGAAACAAAAGCCTAATGTACGTAGTGAAAGGGCAATCCCTTAGGAACGTAGTCACTCACTCACCCCGGGTTAACAAACCCCATCACATGGGATTTTCATCCCAAAGAAAAATCTCAAACTCTCAGGGGGCCACAGGCCCCTCTACGAGAGGTAAGAGCTCAACGATGTTTGTGTCTTGCACTGGAAGGTGGACTAAATCCACAAATGAACTGGGTGTGAGTGGGGGGTGCAGTGCTGATGAAATAATAGTACAATAAGAGTGTGTTAAAACTAGTTACGGGACGGCCAGGAGGAATCTCTTGGACACCGCCGTACCGATGCTAGATTAAAAGAAGTGAGAGCCCCACTAATTCGATATAACCAATGGAGCAATATATAAGATAGTGGTCAACATGTTTCAGCCAAGGCGCCTAACTAGGCTCGGCTTTCATCAGGACCTAATTAGCTACTGCAAAAATGAAAGAATGACGTATCAAAGGATACAGTGGGCACCCCAAAGTTGCTTGTAGGGTGTATGTCTCCTCAATGATACAAACATCACCTAGACAAAAAAGAAGATTCAGTGTAAGAATGTTGGTCACCAATGCTAAGTAGTAACAGGTAAGAATGTGTAAACTGAAAGCAAGGACCACTCACCCGTGAAAACTGGGTGGAAAATTGACCTCCACCTGGCAACCGCTCAGGAAGGAACACCGCTCTGAAAAAAAGATGTAAGACTACTGAAGAATGGGGTGCTTACATGTCATGAGCGAGTGTGAGAAGTGTGAGTCGGTCATCTGACAAAAAGGGAGACTAACAAAATCAGCGAATGCACAGAATGCTAATAGATGCAGAGATCACCGTTTGCCAACAGGATAGACCGTTGTTGGAACCGTAACCTATCATGTTCAAATCGGTCTGAACAGTAAGAAATTAAAATGTCTGTACAATTGTAAAGCAATACCATGATATATGCCCAAACATATCGCTAGAAGGTGGGGGATTAGCCGCCTTCATGAAAAAATAGTTAAATTAAAAAGGAAATGAGAAAAGGGACGGTGTGTGCCCAGCGTCTGAAACCCTACCTCTCCGTCGGGGAACCGGGCTGGAATGAGCCTGCAGCCGGAGGTCCCGCGGGGTTGGACGGAGACGGATTAAGAAAAAATGTGTCAGCAGATATAAGCCAATCAGGGGACTGGTTTCTCATACTGTGAGGAGGGAGAACCAATCGAAAGTACTGAGCCATCCGTGTGGCAGTAACCAAGGAAACTAGTATGCAGCTGACGGGTTAGAATTACGCTGTCAAAAAATCAAAGGTATGCGCGCCACGGTTAATTAGGGAAAAGGGTGGTTGCGCTCCTACACATGGTGTGCGGGTTAACAGAGGGAATCTAGGAATCAGAGGCGTAACAATGCCTAAGAGACGCATGGAGAAACATAATGGGCAAAATCAAAATAAGCCCATGCTGAGTGATCCAAACGGAGACGCACTGGGTGAAACGGCATTAGCTCTCACAGCGCGGATCGCTCCGTGGGTGTGAACTCGCAGAGGTTGGTGTGAACTGATGCTAAAACATCGGTTCTTACAATGCGATCGAAGCTAGTTAGGAGTGCACTAGGTTCGCCGGGAAAATTAATGACAACATAAAATGGATAGCCATCGATAAGTAGGGCAGGACAAAGGAAGGCTGTCAGTATAGAGAGCAAGTACAGTCGGTGGTTGGCCAGCAGCCTGGAAAAGTGCGTGCCAGTATACGGTAGCCCAGCAGAGCAACCGCAAGAAATGTGTACAGTAACAATAAGTTAATAAATATACTTGATAGGAGATGCCCATGAGCACAGTGTGAAGCATGGGCCAGATGGTGAACTCAAGCCATGTAAATCACAAGGATAGCCATGGAATATCGTCGTTCAGTCCCTGAACGTGTGTATTCAGTTTGTACACCCACCTTTGCTCACGTTTGAATAGAAAGGAAGAGCTATCTGTAAGATGTGGTGGTATGTAGGGTTTGTCAAGGACTGTCCAGTGTAGGTCATTGGGAGCATGATTGACCTCTAAAAAGTGGTTGGTGAGTTTAGTAGAGGAACGACCACACCGTATCGTGCTTTTGTGTTCCAAAATACGAGTTTTAATACGACGGGTGGTCATTCCAATATATCTCAACCCGCATGGGCAGGTTATCAGGTAGATCAAATTTGAGCTATTGCAATTACTGTGGCTTCTAAGAGTCCACCGTCTGCCAGTGCCAATGTCTATCTCTTTGGTCACAGAGGTGTGGCTGCATGCCGCACAAGAACCACATGGATAGTGGCCCACAACTGGAGGTAGACCCCACAGAGTATGTTGGGTGCCTGTTTGGTTAGTGCGTGGGCGAGTGTGTACCAACTGGTCTCTGATGTTACTGCTGCGTTTGAACGCAAAAAGGGGTCTAGGCAGCCCTACATGGCCTATGTTCAGAATCTTCCAGTTGGATAAAATGATTTTTTTGAGTTGGTTGGAAAATTGACAATAGGTGTGCACGCAGGTGAGTCTGTTCTCAGATGTCTTGGGGACCTTAGGTGCCAAAAGAGTCTCCCGATTGTTATTTGCGGTGCGTTTGGACGCTCTGCGGATCAAGTATTTAGGATAGTCTCTGGCCAATAGTTGTTTAGATAAATTACTAGCATGTTCCTTGTACTTGTCAGTTGAGGAACAATTCCTTTTGAGGCGCAGAAACTGGCCGAAAGGCAGATTGTCCCGCAAAGCCCGTGGGTGAAAGCTGTCATACTTCAAAAGAGCGTTCACCGCCATGGGTTTCTTGTATAGCTCAGTACTCAAGCGACCATGAGACGGGGTTATCAAAATGTCAAGGAATGGTAGCTGAGTCTTAGAGTACTCACAGGTGAAGTTCAAAAAGGGGTCACAGTTATTGAGCCAGTTCTTAAAAGCCAAAAGTGAGGAAAGAGGTCCCTGCCAAAGTACGAACACGTCGTCTATGTACCTCTTCCATGTCTTGATTTGATTTCTGTAAGGATTGTTGGTATTAAGCACATGTTGTTCCTCAAAAACATGAACATACAAATTTGCCAGGCTGGGAGCAAAAATGCTCCCCATTGAAGTGCCTCACACTTGCAAAAACAACTGCTCCTCAAATTGAAAGAAGTTCTCTTTCATGGCGAGCTTCGCACATGACATGATAAATGAGACAGGAGTGATGGAGTCTGGTGGATTAGCCAGCAGGAGAGATTCGATGACATCTAAAGTCTCATCCTGCGGAATACATGTGTACAATGACTCTACATCAAATGAGACTAAGAACTCTGTTTCACAATCAAAAGACAAGTCTTCGAGTAGGATCAGCATGTCCTTGGTGTCCTTGAGGTACGTTGGCATTTTGGCCACAAAAGGGCGTAGGAAGTGGTCAGCAAATGCCGACAGTGGTTCCAATAGGGACCCTAGTCCTGAAATTATGGGGCGGCCAGGGGGAGGATTCACATTCTTATGTACCCTCCCCCTGGCCGCCCCATAATTTCAGGACTAGGGTCCCTATTGGAACCACTGTCGGCATTTGCTGACCACTTCCTACGCCCTTTTGTGGCCAAAATGCCAACGTACCTCAAGGACACCAAGGACATGCTGATCCTACTCGAAGACTTGTCTTTTGATTGTGAAACAGAGTTCTGAGTCTCATTTGATGTAGAGTCATTGTACACATGTATTCCGCAGGATGAGACTTTAGATGTCATCGAATCTCTCCTGCTGGCTAATCCACCAGACTCCATCACTCCTGTCTCATTTATCATGTCATGTGCGAAGCTCGCCATGAAAGAGAACTTCTTTCAATTTGAGGAGCAGTTGTTTTTGCAAGTGTCAGGCACTTCAATGGGGAGCATTTTTGCTCCCAGCCTGGCAAATTTGTATGTTCATGTTTTTGAGGAACAACATGTGCTTAATACCAACAATCCTTACAGAAATCAAATCAAGACATGGAAGAGGTACATAGACGACGTGTTCGTACTTTGGCAGGGACCTCTTTCCTCACTTTTGGCTTTTAAGAACTGGCTCAATAACTGTGACCCCTTTTTGAACTTCACCTGTGAGTACTCTAAGACTCAGCTACCATTCCTTGACATTTTGATAACCCCGTCTGATGGTCGCTTGAGTACTGAGCTATACAAGAAACCCATGGCGGTGAACGCTCTTTTGAAGTATGACAGCTTTCACCCACGGGCTTTGCGGGACAATCTGCCTTTCGGCCAGTTTCTGCGCCTCAAAAGGAATTGTTCCTCAACTGACAAGTACAAGGAACATGCTAGTAATTTATCTAAACAACTATTGGCCAGAGACTATCCTAAATACTTGATCCGCAGAGCGTCCAAACGCGCCGCGAATAACAATCGGGAGACTCTTTTGGCACCTAAGGTCCCCAAGACATCTGAGAACAGACTCACCTGCGTGCACACCTATTGTCAATTTTCCAACCAACTCAAAAAAATCATTTTATCCAACTGGAAGATTCTGAACATAGGCCATGTAGGGCTGCCTAGACCCCTTTTTGCGTTCAAACGCAGCAGTAACATCAGAGACCAGTTGGTACACACTCGCCCACGCACTAACCAAACAGGCACCCAACATACTCTGTGGGGTCTACCTCCAGTTGTGGGCCACTATCCATGTGGTTCTTGTGCGGCATGCAGCCACACCTCTGTGACCAAAGAGATAGACATTGGCACTGGCAGACCGTGGACTCTTAGAAGCCACAGTAATTGCAATAGCTCAAATTTGATCTACCTGATAACCTGCCCATGCGGGTTGAGATATATTGGAATGACCACCCGTCGTATTAAAACTCGTATTTTGGAACACAAAAGCACGATACGGTGTGGTCGTTCCTCTACTAAACTCACCAACCACTTTTTAGAGGTCAATCATGCTCCCAATGACCTACACTGGACAGTCCTTGACAAACCCTACATACCACCACATCTTACAGATAGCTCTTCCTTTCTATTCAAACGTGAGCAAAGGTGGGTGTACAAACTGAATACACACGTTCAGGGACGGAACGACGATATTCCATGGCTATCCTTGTGATTTACATGGCTTGAGTTCACCATCTGGCCCATGCTTCACACTGTGCTCATGGGCATCTCCTATCAAGTATATTTATTAACTTATTGTTACTGTACACATTTCTTGCGGTTGCTCTGCTGGGCTACCGTATACTGGCACGCACTTTTCCAGGCTGCTGGCCAACCACCGACTGTACTTGCTCTCTATACTGACAGCCTTCCTTTGTCCTGCCCTACTTATCGATGGCTATCCATTTTATGTTGTCATTAATTTTCCCGGCGAACCTAGTGCACTCCTAACTAGCTTCGATCGCATTGTAAGAACCGATGTTTTAGCATCAGTTCACACCAACCTCTGCGAGTTCACACCCACGGAGCGATCCGCGCTGTGAGAGCTAATGCCGTTTCACCCAGTGCGTCTCCGTTTGGATCACTCAGCATGGGCTTATTTTGATTTTGCCCATTATGTTTCTCCATGCGTCTCTTAGGCATTGTTACGCCTCTGATTCCTAGATTCCCTCTGTTAACCCGCACACCATGTGTAGGAGCGCAACCACCCTTTTCCCTAATTAACCGTGGCGCGCATACCTTTGATTTTTTGACAGCGTAATTCTAACCCGTCAGCTGCATACTAGTTTCCTTGGTTACTGCCACACGGATGGCTCAGTACTTTCGATTGGTTCTCCCTCCTCACAGTATGAGAAACCAGTCCCCTGATTGGCTTATATCTGCTGACACATTTTTTCTTAATCCGTCTCCGTCCAACCCCGCGGGACCTCCGGCTGCAGGCTCATTCCAGCCCGGTTCCCCGACGGAGAGGTAGGGTTTCTGACGCTGGGCACACACCGTCCCTTTTCTCATTTCCTTTTTAATTTAACTATTTTTTCATGAAGGCGGCTAATCCCCCACCTTCTAGCGATATGTTTGGGCATATATCATGGTATTGCTTTACAATTGTACAGACATTTTAATTTCTTACTGTTCAGACCGATTTGAACATGATAGGTTACGGTTCCAACAACGGTCTATCCTGTTGGCAAACGGTGATCTCTGCATCTATTAGCATTCTGTGCATTCGCTGATTTTGTTAGTCTCCCTTTTTGTCAGATGACCGACTCACACTTCTCACACTCGCTCATGACATGTAAGCACCCCATTCTTCAGTAGTCTTACATCTTTTTTTCAGAGCGGTGTTCCTTCCTGAGCGGTTGCCAGGTGGAGGTCAATTTTCCACCCAGTTTTCACGGGTGAGTGGTCCTTGCTTTCAGTTTACACATTCTTACCTGTTACTACTTAGCATTGGTGACCAACATTCTTACACTGAATCTTCTTTTTTGTCTAGGTGATGTTTGTATCATTGAGGAGACATACACCCTACAAGCAACTTTGGGGTGCCCACTGTATCCTTTGATACGTCATTCTTTCATTTTTGCAGTAGCTAATTAGGTCCTGATGAAAGCCGAGCCTAGTTAGGCGCCTTGGCTGAAACATGTTGACCACTATCTTATATATTGCTCCATTGGTTATATCGAATTAGTGGGGCTCTCACTTCTTTTAATCTAGCATCGGTACGGCGGTGTCCAAGAGATTCCTCCTGGCCGTCCCGTAACTAGTTTTAACACACTCTTATTGCACTATTATTTCATCAGCACTGCACCCCCCACTCACACCCAGTTCATTTGTGGATTTAGTCCACCTTCCAGTGCAAGACACAAACATCGTTGAGCTCTTACCTCTCGTAGAGGGGCCTGTGGCCCCCTGAGAGTTTGAGATTTTTCTTTGGGATGAAAATCCCATGTGATGGGGTTTGTTAACCCGGGGTGAGTGAGTGACTACGTTCCTAAGGGATTGCCCTTTCACTACGTACATTAGGCTTTTGTTTCTCATTTCACACACCACCTTTCCATCTTTCTTTTTTGCTATTTTAGACCTCAGGATTTTCAGTGTATTTAATACTTTGTTTGGGGATATAATCCTGTGCGGTCTTTAAAAATGTTCCCTCTGACCCTCCGGTACCTAACCGTTTTGTGACAGATTATATATTAAAATAAGTCTTCTTACAATAATACCAAAGAATATGATGGTTATTAAGTTCATTACCAACGCGTTGTAACAATTGCCTTGAAATCCATTAATTTGTCATATAAGTTCTTCTTGTGTAAAGTTGGTTATCCACTCATCGGCGATATCTTAAAAAGATCAGTGCAATTTGAGTCACTGTCACTTTCACCAGCGCAATTTGAGTCAGTTTCTCCAGACGCTCCTCCGGTCTTTCGCTAAATTAAAGCCATCCTCAGGCATTCAAAATGACCGAGAAAAAAATTAAAATGGCGTCACACACGTCCTATTGAGGTCATGCTGGATCGCGTAAGGTCACAGTGTACACACTCCATCACGCACCGTCTTCTGTTGATTCATTGCCAGGCAACCACTTCCCAGCAACCTCACCAAGCACGTCAGATGACGCTCCACGTCTTCTTCCTTTGATCACCGCGTTCTGCTTCACAAACCTCCACGTTCGGACATTTGGCTTCCTCCGCATTCGATCCTCACGATTCTTCCATGCAGCGGTCGCGTTCGAGCCTCAGGATTCCTTCTCGTCGCAAACCATTACCATGTTACAACCGGCCTTCTCCACGGTAATGTTTCCTTTGAACAGCAACTGCCTCCTCATAGATACATTTTCCGATTTAAATCAAAATTGGTACCTTCAAGCAGCCGAAATTTCTTCACAAGTAGAAATAACTGGTCGCTAACGATGACCAAGCTGGGGGTCGTACAAGCAAGCGTTTTTTTAAAGAAATCTTCGTTAAACCTTGTTTCTTGAAATTCAGTTCTTCTAGATCAGACAATGTCCTCCATGGTTGTGCATCCCACCCTCGTCGCTATTTTTGGGAATACAGGACACTGAAGATTGTAGAAGTGATCTTTATTGAAGATATAGCGTAACGACACCCAGAGGCCAAACCTCTCAGCTCCTCAGCCAATCTTCACTGCTGGACTCTACAATTCAGATTCTAGCAGTAGAAACTTGTTGCTAGGAGATGGTAGATCACAGATGAAATGTAATTGAAACACAACACTTACGTTATGTATAAGACAGCCTAGTACAATGAATCATTGCTAATCTACCACCTCGCCCGATCCTTAACTCAGGCACGAGTGAGGAGTGCAATTTATGCTAGTAAATATTCCCCCACTTCCATTGCAGAAGCACACAGACATACATTAACTCCAAGTCCATTCAGCCAGACACACAAAGATCCCCTCTGCCCCCCTCAGGATCCACAACTTACCTTCTAACATGGTGAGTCAATACCACACCTCTGCATGTGCACATGGCTCTGCTCCTGTTCTGTGGTCAGTGGTGCCGCAGGGGCGTAACACAGGCCCTCAGCCCTTTTTCCTCATGGTGCCCTGTCCAGTCTAAGGCCTCTGAATATTAGAGTGATGGTCAGATGATGAGGAGTGTTTGGGACTCCCTCATCATCTTCTACAGCGGCGGGGGTCGATCCAGCATGAGGGCCCATGTGGTTTTGTCATCGTTCCTTCCACGAGTTCATTGTTCATTAAACTGTGATGCCGGGGAATAATAAGCCCAGCTGCTGCCAGCGCAGAAGTGCAGACCTCCCTCTCAGAGAATCTCCTGTGAAGGACCCTCAGATGTCACATCACAAGCTGAGTAAGCCATCAGACTGTTCACACCTTAACCACAGACTGCACTTTGGTTGGGACTTAGGCTGCACCCAGTGTAACTGTATCCCTGCTGGAAGTCTGCATAAAACCTAAGAGACACAATGATATCTGCAGAGTGACTGATATACTAATACTTACCAGATTCACAATGTACCAGAAGACTTCCTCAGGGTACTAACCATCTTTCGTTAATAATACATAAAGTTGCCTCGACACTAAATGTATTGTGAGAGATGCATATGCTTGATGAATGGAACAGTTTGCTCCACAACCCACCCTACTTCAAGAGTAAGCCTTGACTGTTCAACCTTGATAACCCTGAAAATCAGTGTCTAGGGAGGGTACCTGCCCATTCAGCGAGCTCCCAGTTTTAAATGATTTCTATGTTTCTGAGAACTTTATCAATACTTGCCACAAGGATTGCCTACCTGCCCTTCAGTCATCAGGCCTTAGAGAACAGGACAGAAAATGATGGCCTAAGTTTTTCTGGTGTTTGTTCCTTTGTCCTCTTAGAGCCTGGCTAGTCACCTTTACGGTCTTTTTCCACATTATTGAAAAAACCCTTGGACATTTGTGTGCCAAGTGTTACCAAAGGGCTGATTTAAAGTTCTGAGTCATAGTACTCCAGATCTAGAGATGTCCACCCCCCCAGCGGTCATCTGTTACATTGGCTGGAACCGCTGTCAATGCGATTCTTGCCCAAGCATTGACAGTGTGCTTTGCGGCTCCATCAACATGACAGTGCTGTACAGCACACTTTTATTAACTTTTTTTTAAAATACAAAATCCCAAAGTGGAATATTCATTTTGAAAATTAAAAAATGCAATGAAACCCCTTCGCCATGGGAGTTTTCTCAAATGGCATGGGGGGACGCATTAAAATACTTTCACTTTCACTGGTTGACAATCTATGAAGGCAAAAACACTAAATAGGGCGGGCGGACAAATGGCCAAATCTCCGATGACCCTTACTCTGGAGGTGTTTGTCAGCAGCAGAGACAGAGCAGTGTCCATCGCAGACATATTTAAGTTCCACCAACTTTATTGGGACTGGTGGAACTTCAGGTTTGACAGAGAGTGTGCTCCATCAGCGATAGAGGGCCCTCTCAGACGAACTCTAAATTAGGGCCCAAGTTACCCGGTGACCATCCGGATATCTTCCTTGCTAAGCCAGATCGATGCACTGTGTGTGATTTTCTTTTCAGACCCTTAAAAGAGGTGAATGCGAACCTCTCTGTGGATGCTGTTTACACAATTTCACCTCTACCACAGCTGACTTGGAAGCAAAGCCTATCACGTCGGATTGGGAACTGCAATGCATCACTGTTTTAAATAAGGTACACGCAGCCAGTGAGTCACACCATGTCCACTAACGCCTTTTTCTACTACAGATGTGAGGCTTAGCACATTTATGGATGTGCAGCAGCAGATGTGAATTAGATGTTTGTGCTCTTGTGCCAAGCCTATTTCCTCCTTTGTAAACCAAAAAATTAACTTTTCTTTTGTGAATTGCTCCCTCTGATTTAAAAGAGCAAGTATGTTTTTGTGTTGTTAGATGCTGGGACATAGCCATCATCAGTACAGCAGGTGCAGTAGCACCAGGACCCAGGTGGCTGTGATGGGCACCCTTGAACCATTTATTGCTGTCCTTTACTACACAACAGGGGTCAGAGGGCCCATCTTTCTCTTGCCTTCATTGCTGAGACACAGCCTCCACGAGGCAGTGACTACCGAGATCTGAGTCCGTGGGGCAACCCCGGCTAGTCCACACTTCGCCCTCCACGCCTCGGTGGTGGAACACAGATCAGAAAACCCGATAGCACAGGATTCTCCTTTCAAACAAGCGATTTTTGTTTGGCTCTCTACGCGTAGCAGGGGTTATCCATCGTCTTCTGATGGATTATTATAGGGATGCTTGTTCACACGAGGCACACTGCATAATTTTAAATAAAATATTGGAGAAAACAATGGAAGATTGATGGCATAAAAGAACATTATGCAGGAAAATGGTTTTCTTGCTGTGGGCCTTTTTAAATGATTCTTATAGCGATTTACTTTTATTCTGTTGCTGCACATTTTTTATGCATATTTCTTACATTATAAAAACATTAGGGCCTTTTTTCGCGTCTCGTCATATGTTGCCGCTCCGAGGCTGTGAGATGTGAACACACCGGGGGATGTGTTTATCATTAGGGCTCATTCTGAGCACTGTTCACTTAGAAGCCTCCATTTGTTAATATGGTAACCTGTTTTTGACTTATGTTGGATTCTGTAAACTCCAGAGGCTGCACGGCTTTTTCTAAGGTGTCACGATGTCCCAGTGCAGTCCTCTCTTGACTCCCGGTACCCTTGGACTTTTGTCAGTGTTTATCAGCTATTCTATAACCACCATTACTGGCCGCATGCACCACATACCTAGCTTCTCCTTCACCTCTGGCTCACCTCCACCTCAGAGCCCATCGCATGTCCTCAAAAGTCCTCCTTTCACCACAGTCACCCATCCCCATGTCCACACACGTCTCCAGTCACCACAGCCACCCATCCCCATGTCCACACAAGTTCTCCCGTCACCACAGCCACCCATCCCATTGTCCACACCAGTCCTCCCGTCACCACAGCCACCCATCCCACTGTCCACACCAGTCCTCCCATCGCCACAGCCACCCCCCACCATGCCCTCACAAGTCCTGCAGTCGCCACCCATCCCCATGTCCACACAAGTCCTGCAGTCACCACAGCCACCCATCTCCATGTCTGCACCAGTCCTCCCATCACCATCGCCACCCATCCCCTTGTCCTCACAAGTCCTCCCTTCACCACAGCCACCTATCCCCATGTCCACAGAAGTCCTCCTGTCACCACAGCCACCCACCTCCATGTCCTCACAAGTCCTGCAGTCAAGACAGCCATCCATCCCCTTGTCCACACAAGTCCTGTCGTCACCACAGCCACACATCCCCATGTCCACACAAGTTCTCCCGTGACCACAGCCACCCATCCCATTGTCCACACCAGTCCTCCCGTCACCACAGCCACCCATCCCATTGTCCACACCAGTCCTCCCGTCACCACAGCCACCCATCTCCATGTCCGCACCAGTCCTCCCATCACCACAGCCACCCACCACCATGTCCACACAAGTCCCGCTGTCACCACAGCCACCCATCTCCATGTCTGCACCAGTCCTCCCATCACCATCGCCACCCATCCCTTTGTCCTCACAAGTCCTCCCTTCACCACAGCCACCCATCCCCATGTCCACAGAAGTCCTGCAGTCAAGACAGCCATCCATCCCCATGTCCTCACAAGTACTGTCGTCACTACAGCCACCCATCCCCATGTCCTCACAAGTCCTGTCGTCACTACAGCCACCCATCCCCATGTCCTCACAAGTCCTGCAGTCACTACAGCACCGGCGGCTCCTCCACTAAGGTGGAGGAGCGTCGCCCACTGCTTTTCAGCAGTGTAAGGAAAAATAAAATGATAATAACTCAATGTTATTATCATTTAATTATTCTGTTGCGTTAGCTTTACAGGGCAGTGCTGCTCTTGGGGCGGGGCTACTCTGCTGAGCAGGGGAGGAGTGCTTTTCACTCCCTAAGTGCGCATGAATGTTTGGCAAGCCGTCTCGGCCCGGCAAAACTTTCATGCTAACTTAGCATGTTCTCAACCCAGGCTGCATTACAGCCTGGGTGGAGAGCATACCCAGGCCCCCAGTCCCTGTCTGAGAGTAGAACCAGGATGCTCAGGCCAATCACAACGCTGCAATGAGGCGTTGTGATTGGCTCTGGGGAGCCCGGGTGCTTCCTGTTCTGAGGAGGACGCGGCGAGGAAGAAGCAGCGAGGAGGTAAGTGAAATTTTCTTTTTCATTTACCCCTTCACATTCTCCCAGCCCCGCCAGCCCGATCAGTGCCAGCCACCGCTGCACCACAGCCACCCATCCCCATGTCCACACGTGTCCTCCCGTCACCACAGCCACCCATCCCCATGTACACAGAAGTCTTGCTGTCACCACAGCTACCAATCCCCATGTACACAGAAGTCCTCCTGTCACAACAGCCACCCATCTCAATATCCACTACCCATCCCCATATCCACACAGGTCCTCCCGTCTCTACAGCCACCCATTCCCATGTCCGCACAAGTCCTCCCATCACCACAGCCACCGATCCCCATGTCCGCACAAGTCCTCCCGTCACCACAGCCACCCATCCCCATGTCCTCACAAGTCCTCCTGTCACCACACCCACCCATCCCCATGTCCGCACAAGTCCTCCCGTCACCACAGCCACCCATCCCCATGTACGCAGAAGTCCTCAGGTCACCACAGCCACTCCTCAACATGTACGCAGATGTCCTCCTGTCACAACAGCCACCCATCCCCATATCCACCACTCATCCCTATATTCACACAAGTTCACCGATCACCACGGCCTCTCATCCCCATGTCCGCACAAGTTCTCCCATGACCACAGCCATACATCCGTATATCTTCACAAGTCTTTCTTTCGGCACAGTCACCCATGCCTTTGTCTTCACAAGTTCTACTTTCTCTACACCGTGTCATCATAAGCCCTCCTTTAACCACAACCACTCATCCATATGTCCTCACAAGTTCTCCTTTCACCATAGCCAAGTATCTACAGATCTAAACAAGCTGGGCCGGACTCGCCTACATGACAATCTGTTAGTGCCAGAGGGGCTGGTCCGACAGTTCAGTGCGTGGGACATTTTTGTCTGTTTGTGGGCCTGTTTTATGGTCTAGTGTGCCGGTTTTTACTGTTGATTTCCCTAATATTACCACAAACATTACCTGCAGCACAAACAAATGCATGCTCTGATCAATACCCTACAAAGCGCCCATCCTGTGTGTTAACAAGTTCAAAAATGAACTGTTTTACAGAATGTGAGCAACTTTTTATCTATTTGATTAGCCTGTGGCAGTAGTGTTTTTGGGTGCTAGGACCTATTTTCTGTCGCAGTCCAACCCCGCAACCAAGTCCTCACTGCCCCACAGCCGCTCTTTCCTATGTCCTCACAAGACTCCTTTCACCTCACTCCATCCTGATGAAGGGTCCATCACTTTAGACCCATCTATTTGCCTTACAAGTTGTTCTCTACCTCAGACAAACAATCATTTGTCCTGGTGAGACCTCTCATGTCTCCAGCTTAGAGGCTGTCTCGGAGTGGCAGCCAGGACAACGTCTAATCGAGGTCCCTGCACCTAGTATAGCCCACATTCCCTCCTGAGGAGAAAAGCAAATCCTACTCCAGCGTGCAATGAGGAGACGGGATCTTAACTGCCTCAGGCGCAGACATAATGCCTAGACATAATAGAGAGAGCAGAAGAATGCCAGACTAGATGACCCACATGGGTGTGGCGACACCACCAGTGTTTGGACTTATGATCTCCCACCCAAGACCCACCCAGTTAAGTCACTGCAAATGAAACCTTCCCTCCTTATGGAACTCAAAATACCCAAGCCCAAACAACAAGGAGAAGGCCAGCCACAGATCACCACCTCCCTCTGCTTTGGTATCAAAGGCAGGACAAGAGTGGTGTGTCCAGTGCACCCACAGTCGAGTACATAAGTATAAAACAGATCCTAAAGCTACCAGGCAGGGTAACAACTATTTCAGTAGAGAAGGCTGTAATATTGGCTTAAAACATTACATCGCCACTAAAGTTGACTCATATTACGTTTCACTTTGATCGGCCATTTCCACTGATACAACAAAGGCAGTAGAGGGTCAGATCTGGCATCTGCTGCGGAGAGGAACACATTGAGGTGTCTTTGAATCCTAGGTACTCAGGCACAAGCACAGCCCAGACACCTCCAATATACCAACATGGGGAAGCTCACCAAACCTGTGCCTACCAGATAAGTAAATGCATGTTTCACCCTCAACTAAGCTGAATTGCTAAGCACTTTCCATGGGTTGGACAGCACTAACCTAAACCACCTACTTCAACAAATGTGTCTGGATGACGTATGCAGGCATGGGGAAGGGTGGCTGTGGTGACTGGAGGACTTGTCTGTACAAACATCAGGCCTCCTGAGTCAGGTAAAGGTGAAGCTTTGCAAGCTAGATTGCAAAAAACATTTGGCCAGCCAAACTGTTGTTCCCCTCCTTCTCCAGTTAGGGTAGCCCCCAGTTACTGCTATGATGGCATGGATGAAAAGCTGTAACACTTCAAGCTGACAGTTATCAAAAAATTAGTCAGTTGGTGATTGGACATTTCAGTGCCTGAATGGCTCAAAAATCCAGAAATTGAAAAGGAACTGCTTATTATCTTGTTTGTTCTGGTGTTATTAAGGGCTGTATGGATATATAATGATGTGAGGTCATTGTAGTATGTGAAGGGGTTAAGGTGGAAAACAGGAAGTCGACTGGAGTGGTTGGATGGGACCTCCACTCCTGTAATAAGCCTTCTTCAGTCATACAGCTGACTTTGTGTCTTGTTTTGAAGTGGACCCTTCTTACAAGAAGACAAGGGAAAGATCATTGGAGCATTTCCCTCTCTACCAAAGTCACTCATAGCGCCACCTCACCCACAATGAACCTCAACCCCTTTGATACCTGACAAAATGCACAATGCTGTCACCGCCACATATAACAAAAAAAATACACAGGATTTCAGCACAGAGAGTACAGGGTGTTCATCAAGAGTTCCTCAAAGAAGCATTACTGAACAAC
Source organism: Triturus cristatus (assembly GCF_964204655.1). NCBI lineage: Eukaryota > Metazoa > Chordata > Amphibia > Caudata > Salamandridae > Triturus > Triturus cristatus. Next base: position 969,455,492 of record NC_140580.1, read on the forward strand.
CACAAATTTCAATCATGCGGCCAGAAAGAGCACATCAAATCCCACTGACCAGTGGCGGCTCCTCCCCAATGGCGGAGGAGCGTCGCCCCACTGCCTGGCGCAGAGCCAGCAAACGAAAAATGAAACAATGCTCTAGCATTGTTTTATTTTTCGTTTGCCAGCTTGTGCATGGAGGTGCGAGGCATGGGAGGGTGGAGGAGGAGTGGTTGTGCACTCCCTGAGTGCTCATGTGTGTTTGGCCGGCCGTCTCAGGCTGATTAAAACACATATGCCCACTTAGGTTTCTCCAGCTCAGCTGCATTCAGCAATTGGGCCTGAGGAGCCCTCATAGACTCCCTGGTGTGAGCAGGGTGTCTTTTAAGCCCAAAGAGACCAATCCCTGCGCTGCTCTGCAGCACAGGGATTGGACTGGGAGTATGTACCATGGGCTGCTGGTACCTAGGCAGGAGCGACGCGGGAGGCGGCCGGCATTGTCAGGTACGTTTTTTAAATTATTATTAACCCGTCGTTCCCTCCCTCCCCCGCGCGCTCTCCCCCATGCTCTCCCCACCTGCCCCCACCCTTTGTTAATGGTGGCCGCCAATGCTATTAGGTAGGTTTAAATGTCCACACAAACTGTGCTGACTAAAACCGAGTACGCGATGAGCTCTCATGTTGCCAAGAGACCACTTAGGAGACCAGCAACAAAACAAGGTTAAACCATCAGGGGTGCCATGGTAAAGATGAAATCAATCAATCAATCAAATAATTTGTAAAGAGCACTACTTACCCGCAAGGGTTTCAAGGCGCTGAGGGTGGAGAGTGGGGGGGGTGCTGTTGCTACTGGTCAAACAGCCAGGTCTTGAGTCGTCTCCTGAAGATTAGAAGGTCTTCGGTTTTTCGTAGGTTGAGGGGTAGGGTGTTCCAGGTCTTGGCGGCGCGGTGGGAGAAGGATCTGCCTCCGGCTGTGGTTCTACGGATGCGTGAGACGGTAGCCAGGGAGAGGTCTGCGGAGCGGAGTTTCCTGTTGGGTACGTAGAAGAAGAGTCGACTGTTGAGATAGGCTGGGCCGGTCTTGTAGAGTATCTTGTGTGCGTGGATCAGGAGCTTGAAGGAGATTCTTTTGTTGGCGGGGAGCCAGTGCAGGTTCCTCAGGTGGGGGGTGATGTGGTCGTGGCGTGGGACGTCGAGGATCAGGCGTGCAGAGGCATTCTGGATTCTTTGCAGTCTGTTGATTAGCTTGGTCGGGGCTCGGCATAGAGGGCGTTTCTGTAGTCGAGTCTGCTGATGACTAGGGCCTGGGTGACTGTTTTCCTTGTGTCTGTTGGGATCCATCTGTAGATCTTGCGGAGCATACGGAGGGTGTTGAAGCAGGTGGAGGAGACAGCGTTGACTTGTTTGGTCATGGTGAGTTTCGAGTCGAGGATGACTCCCAGGTTGCGTGCATGCTTGGTAGGTGTGGGGGTGTCCCCAGCGATGCGGGCCACCAGGAGTCGTCCCATGCTGAGGGGTTGGGCCCGAGGATGAGGATCTCCATCTTGTCTGTGTTCAGCTTAAGGTGGCTATCCTCCATCCAGACGACGATGGCCTTCATTCCCTGGTGGCGGTTGGATTTGGCGGTAAGGGTGTCCTTGGTGAGGGAGAGGATCAGTTGCGTGTCATAGGTATAGGACATTATGTTGAGATCGTGATGTCGGGCGATGCGTGCGAGAGGTGCCATGTAGACGTTGAACAGCGTCGGGCTGAGGGAGGATCCCTGTGGGACACCGAAGATGATCTCGGAGGCTTCGGATCGGAACGGGGGGAGGCAGACTCTCTGAGTTCTGCCGGAGAGGAAGGAGGAGGTCCAGTCCAGGGCCTTGTCTCGGATCCCTGCGTCGTGGAGTCGTGTGCGGTGGCAGACGGTGTCGAAGGCGGCAGAGAGGTCCAGAAGGATGAGGGCCGCCGTCTCGTCGTTGTTCAGTAGGATCCTGATGTCATCTGTGGCGGCGATGATGGCAGTTTCGGTACTGTGGTTGCTGCGGAATCCTGACTGGGAGGGGTCCAGGAGGCTGTTGTCTTTGAGGAAGCGGGTGAGCTGGATGTTGACTATCTTCTCGATTACCTTAGCTGGGAACGGAAGCAGGGAGATGGGCCGGAAGTTTTTGAGTTCGCTCGGGTCCGCCTTGGGTTTCTTCAGTAGGGCGTTGATCTCGGCGTGTTTCCAGCTATAAGGGAAGCTCGCAGTCTCGAAGGAGAGGTTGATGATGTTGCACAGGTGGGGTGTGATGGAGCTGCCGGCTTTGTTGAAGATGTGGTGAGGAAAAGGGTCAGACGGTGAGCCGGAGTGGATTGTGCCCATGGTCTTGATTGTGTCTTCGATGTTCACGTTGGCCCAGGTTGTCAGGGGGTCGTGGTCGGTGGGGTGTGGTGGGGCCGGCGTGTTGGGGCCTGTTAGGGTCGTCCGGGGGTTGAAGCTGTCGTGGATGTCGGCGATCCTGCGGTGGAAGAAGGTGGCCAGGGAGTCACACAGGGCTTGCGACGGCGGGATGTCATTGGCGTTGGAGCTGGGGTTGGAGAGTTCCTTCACGACGTTCAAGAGCTCCTTGCTGTTGTGTGCGTTGTTGTCGAGGCGGTCTTTTAAGGAGGTCCTCTTGGCGGTCCTGATGAGGTGGTGGTGGTTGCAGATGGTGTCTTTGTGGGCTGCGCGGCTGCCCGACGACTTCTCGCTGTACCATATGTTCTCCAACTTCCGGCAGGTGCGTTTTGACGCTAGGAGTACCGGGGTGAACCAGTTGGCTCTCTTGCTGGTGTCTTTGAGGGTATGCTTTTTCAGCGGGGCTAAGGTGTTGGCGCAGTCGTCCATCCATCGTCTGAGGGTGCGCGCACCATCGTCGGGGTTGAAGGGGTTGGTCGGTGGGTTGAGTGCGAGGTTTGTCTGTAGTTGTACTTCGGTGATTTTGCCCCAGCAGCGATGGGGGATCTGTAGGGGCGGTGATGTGCGACGGGTTTCCGGAAGGTGAAGTGGATGCAGTGGTGGTCGGTCCAGGTGGGTTCGGAGACATGGCTGAAGGAGACGTGGGGGCTTGAGGAGAAGATGGCGTTGAGCATGTGTCCGGCGATGTGGGTCGGTGTTGTGACGAGCTGTTCCAGTCCGAGGTTGGCGAGGTTGTCTATCAGGGTGGAGGAGTTGCTGTCGTTGTTGTTCTCCAGATGGAAGTTCAGGTCTCCGAGGAGGATGTAGTTGGTGGAGGTCAGTGCGTGCGTGCTGATGAAGTCGTCGATGGCGTCGCAGAATTGTGGTCGTGGTCCGGTTGGTATGTAGACGAGGGTGCCTCTTAGGGTGGTCTTGGGGTCCGTGTGGATCTGGAAGTGCATGTGTTCGGCGGTGCTGAGAGTGTCGTCGGTGTTTGTTGAGACCCTGATGGTCTCCGTTGGTGCAGTCTCTGTGGGCGATCTTGTATCTGCCGGGGATAGCTATGGCGATGTCTGGAGAGGAGGCTTCGTTCATCCAGGTCTCGGTCAGTAAGGCGACGTTTGGTGTCGAGTAGGTCCCAGAGCTCGACGGCATGTTTGCGTGTGGAGCGGGTGTTGATCAGAATGCATCGGAGCTGGTTGTGTTCTGTTGTGGCGGGTCTCTCGGCGTCTTCGATGCAGGAGAAGCTGCAGTTCCGGCAGGTGAAGGGACCGTGGGTGCGCTTCGGGGCGGCCCTGCACCAGATGAAGGTCCGTCCTGAGTTGAGAGCATTGAGGGTGCTGGCGTCATATCAGAGGCGGTCTTCATGGCTGGTGCGGGGGCCAGGGGTTCTGACGCTGGGCGCGGTCCAGGCGCGGACGGGCGCAAACGGGCCGCCATTTAAGGGGAGGTGGGAGGGAGGAGCAGCTGGGAGGCAGGAGGCGGGTGGCAGGGGGCAGCGAATGGGCACAGATGGGGGCGGGCCGCAGGGGAAGCAGTGGCGGTAACGGGAGCGGCAAAGGGGACGAGCAGGTACAACAGGGGGCACGGGGTACAGAAGGCAAAAACGGGCAGCGGGGCACTGAAGGAGCAAAAGGGCACACAAGGGCACGGGGAACAGAAGGTGAAAATGGGCAGCGGGGCACAGAAGGAGCAAAAGGGCACACAGAGCAGAAGAAAACGGCAATGGGGCAACAAGGGCACTCAGAGAAACATACAACCTAAGGCCATCACTGGCCACCAGGGATGAGGCGCAGGTGGTAGCCTGAGGGTGGAGGAGGGCCTCGACTTCGGCGGTGACAGCAGGAACGCAGGTGGAGCTGCAGCGGGGGGGAGCGACCTACCTGGCAAGGTCAAGGGTCGCTCTCCTAACCGTGCAGCAGCCACCATTTAAGGGGAGGTGGGAGGGAGGAGCAGCTGGGAGGAGGGTGGCAGGGGGCAGCGAATGGGCATGGAGGGGGGGGTGGGGCCGCAGGAGAAGCAGCGGCGGGAACGGCAAGGGGGGTGAGCAGGCACAACAGGGGGCACGGGGTACAGAAGGCAAAAACGGGCAGCGGGGCACAGAAGGAGCAAAATGGCACACAAGGGCACTGGGAACAGAAGGCAAAAATGGGCAGCGGGGCACAGAAGGAGCAAAAGGGCACACAGAGTAGAAGAAAACGGAAATGGGGCAACAAGGGCACTCAGAGAAACATACAAACCTAAGGCCACCACTGGCCACCAGGGATGAGGCGCAGGTGGTAGCCTGCGGGTGGAGGAGGGCCTCGACTTCGGCGGTGACAGCAGGAACGCAGGTGGAGCTGCAGCGGGGGGAGCGACCTACCTGGCAAGGTCAAGGGTCGCTCTCCTCACCGCGCAGCGGCCACCTTTTAAGGGGAGGTGGGAGGGAGGAGCAGCTGGGAGGCGGGAGGCGGGTGGCAGGGGGCAGCGAATGGGCACGGAGGGGGGCGGGCTGCAGGGGAAGCAGCGGCGGGAACGGGAGCGGCGAGGGGGGCGAGCAGGCACAACAGGGGGCACGGGGTACAGAAGGCAAAAACGGGCAGCGGGGCACAGAAGGAGCAAAAGGGCACACAAGGGCACGGGGAACAGAAGGCAAAAATGGTTAGCGGGGCACCATGTTACAAATAGGCCTGGGCGGTAAATTCCGTTCCGCTCGCGGAATTTGCGGAATTTTGGTAATTTCACGTTCCGCGGAGAACGCGAAATTGCCCAAAATTCTGCTTTCCGCGACTTCGCGAAATTTTTTCTTGTTCGCGTTCTCAAAATGCGTGTTCGCGAGATATTTCTCCCTGAGCACGCAAACAGCAACTGTGAACAGGAAAAAAGCATCGCGAACAAGCATATCCGCGTGCTCGCAGAGATTTGCGTAACGCGATTACGCAAATTCCGCCCACCCCTATTTACAAACCCAAGGCCACCACTGGCCACCAGGGATGAGGCGCAGGTGGTAGCCTGAGGGTGGAGGAGGGCCTCGACTTCGGCGGTGACAGCAGGAACGCAGGTGGAGCTGCAGCGGGGGGCGGGCGACCTACCTGACAAGATCAAGGGTCGCTCATAGAACATAAATAGGACTAGGAGCCTTTGAGGATGAATTAGATGCCAAGAAAAGGACATAAGGGGACATTAGACACCTGATCAGAAATGAGGTTAAAGACCAAGAAATAATCAATGACCACAGAGATGATGAAAGAGCAACTTGATAAATCCCTCTGCACCCTGACTTTAAATGTTTTGGTACTGGAATAATAACAGGCCTCGTCCCACCTAATGAGATAGGTAGCAACATCATTCCCATACAAAAAGCTCTTTCCATCTAGACAAGGGTCACTCTGGCCAATTATCCACCTCAATAGCATTACATTAGATAATGTGATTCAACATAAACATAGTTCACGGCTTGGTCTGACATTTTCAACTAAACTTTTGTGCTGATTACTTATTTTCATTGTTTTTGGTACGTTAACTTTGGTATGGAATGGAGATTGGCAAGTGTCCCAAGCTTTAATTTTATTCTATATAGGCAAATGCTCAAAATGGTCATATGAGCCATGGACAAGAAAGTAAGATACATGCAGAAAACCATAGGATGTTCTGAGAATTTGTAAGACTGATTTACCAGTCATGAAAACTCAACATTGAACACCTATTTTGAAGACCTGAATGCTCATTTTAAGAGGTGAGCATTACATTAAAACAACAATGGCGGGGGTGGGGCGGGATTTGGGAGAATGTGGCCCAAAAATGTTGTTGTCGAATATTGTCTGATATAATTGCTGTGTCCTAAATATATTTTCTAAACATATCACCCCATTGGAGCTGATAATAGGAAATCTCCACCCAACGGGATGATATTTTTGTAAAACATATGATTTTTAATTTCTTTGTTACCTTGTAATGAACTCATTCTAAAGCAGGGGTCTTCAAACTGTGGGGAGGGCCCCCCTGGGGGGGCCTCAAGTGATCCCAGGGGGGGCGCCAGGCTCTGGCTAAAAGAAGCATTGTGCTGATAACAGTGCTTTCTTTTCAGCAAAAAAATATATATTTCATTGTATTTTCAAAACGGTGCAGGACTTAACTGCAATGTTTAAATATGTCGAGACATATTTAAACATTTCCAGTTGAATAGAAACTTGTGGATTTTTTTAGGGGGGGGCCCAATATTTTTTTCGCCATGGGGGGGCGCGGCATAAAAAAGTTTGAAGACCACTGTTCTAAAGTAATGCAAAACACACCAAATGGTATACAAGAGCAATTTGAACATCGAAGGAGGTTGCTGAATACAGATTTCAATCTGAGAGAAAGTGAAATTAAGAATTCTCAAACTCAGATCTTCATATGAACTATGTGCAAGTCAAAGGGCTGAAACGCAAATTTAAATGGGTAGAGATTTACATAGACTCAACACCCCTAGACACCAGGATGTTCTGAAAACTAGTAAACCTGTGTGGTTACGTATGCAGGAATAAAGAAATGTTATTAGAATTCCATATTTGTAATGAAAGTGATATATTAAAACCATCACTCAGGCCATTAATAAATATTTCTGATACTGTTTGAAATTTATTTCCAATGCTCCTCTTTTAGAACAAAGTGAAAGACCTGATGTCAACAGTAAAACCCATCAAGAGCACCTAGATCAAGCTGTCTTTGTGTGTACTTGTTAAAGGTTGTCAAAGTATTGTGGTTCAGGTTTGCAATCCCTTTTTCTTACTGGTTACCTTTGATTTAGAGCAATCTCCAGACTCTTGGAATGGTTTGATTTGCAATCAGTTCACAAGAAGGTATACGGCAAATCATTTTTTGCTAAATTGACATATTTGGTTGTCAAACAGGTTTTAGAAAAGACTAATCTATAGTCAAAAATGTTGTAGCATTAGCTAATAAACCGTCTTGTTGAACCAAAACAAACTTGTTTTTACGTATAATGATTATTCATCTAACTTTGACGGCCTCAATGAGGGTAAACTATGGCCGAAACTGGAATTGTGAGGAATGAATAAATCACTCTCAAATCTACAGGTACAAATGCATACACAGACTTGGATTTGTATCCATTTCAGTACTGGTAAAAGATTAACTCCAAAAACAGTACCTACAAATGTTTTAAGGCATTTCAACTTTTGATTAGCCTTGATACCTCTATCTTAGTTGTGGTCATGTCTCAAGTGCATTTCTTTCTCACCTCATTTGGAGAGGATCAAATTTGCTAGATGATACATGCAGGTAACATTGTAATTGCCGATCAATCTTGGGCAAAACTTCAGCATTTGTTAAATAGATTGGAAGATTACAATACAGATAATAATGTCACTGTACATTTCACTTAAATTAAGATTATGATTATTTTGAAGTAAAAAAAAGAAATGTTAAATGTTACATAGGGATGAATGAATTACAAACATACAATCCCCTAAGGGAAGTAATTTGTGTATTAAAAATTTGAATAGCATAAATGTCATATTTTCACTTAAATTACCCAAGCAATGTAGAAATCTAAAAGTGAATTATTTCTTTAATGTATTTTCAGCAATACAAACAAAAGTGGAATCTCTCTTTAATGTATTTTCAACAAAATAAATCCCCGTGCATTTCTAGGGAAATAGTGTTGTACATAAACAGCTGAACAAACAGATTGACATTTAGGGGCCTATTCATATAGGTAAACTTACACATGAGTAAATTTACATGTGTAAGTTTACTCTTACACTTTTGAGGAACTTTACAAGTGTAAAGTGTAAAGACGTGCATGTCTCCATGCCCTGAAACAGGCGGTGGAGCATAATTTAAGAGTGGAAAGTTACTACAGGTAAAAGGGAACAGTAGTAAGTCCAACAAAGCATATGGTCCTCCACTGATACCCCAACAACCTCCCATAGAAAATAATGGGGGTTGGGACTTAAAGTAGAACCATTCAGGAAATAATGATACTTTTTTTTTTTTTAATTAAAAAAATTAATTGTATATAAATTAAATTGAATGTTAAAAAATATTATCTATTTTAAAAATGTGTATTTGTTAATGACAAAAATATGTTAATAATCCTTCTTAATTTTAAAATAAATGTAACTTAAATTGCTTAAGTAAAAGTAAACATTTTTTCTAAACGCACGTTTTTATAATTTTAGATAAATAATAAGAAAATGCAAACATTTTGCTTTAGGTGGGATTTCTTTTAATAAATCTTCCAAATGTATTTTATATAGTTTAATATATTCAGATTAATATCATAATTATAAACAAAATCAACTTACAATATAGAACAATATTTTAATTTAAAATATTAATGTTTAACACTTTTATACTTATTTTATATTTTAGAACAATATAAAAATGTCACAGCAGTAGTAACTTAATATAAACTTACATTTTATTTTGAATATAATAAATAAAATTACATTTATATATCTGAAGTTTACATTATAAAACAATATTCGCACATTATATAAAACAAAATATATTGTTTTTTATGTATTAAAATTATTAAAAGCGATTGTCAGATTTAATTAAGAGATTTAATTATCTTTTAATAAGTGGGAATGTTACATTAATGTTCACATCAGAATACGATTATTATGTTAAATTTAAATTACAAATATGTTATATTAAATTACATTTATTTAAATGTGTAATTAGTTTAAATAATTTAATTGAATGTAACATTATTTCCAATTTTTTTTTTTTTTTTTTAAGCATCTCACCTTATTATTTCCTGTGGCGTGTGTTGCAAGAGCAGTGGTTGGCCATGAGGGGGGCTGGATTCACTACCACTGAGCTGGAGTACATGTATGTCTCTTTTGGGTACTTTATGTATGTAGTAACTTTAGAAGTGCAGTTTTTGAACAGAAATGGCTTTACTCTTTTGTGGGTGGGTGCATGTCCTTCCCTAAACCCCTACCAACCCGTTCCTTAACTGCTCACATTTTGTAGTAAGCATTCCCTACTTTCCACCTAACCCCTATGTCCCTCCCACATTTAATACTATTTCTTATGTATGCAGAGACTCTGCAGTCAAGTAAAGATATCCATACAGAAAAAGATAGGTAGAGGTGGAACCTCCACCCGTAGGTTTGTGAATAGCATTTTGTAGTGTGTTAGTAGTACTATCCTAGTACTACTAACGTACTACAAAATGCAGTTTGTGAATATGCCCCGATGTGTCTACATTTTAGCGAACAAAGTTTTACCTTATCAGCACAAAAATGCAACCATCCCCAGTTAAAATATTTGGATATTTGTTTTAGAAAGGTCTACACGGCACAGCAATAAACTCAGGCAGAGGCAAACTGAAATCTTATCAGTTTATCAAATACTGTTTCTACATGTCATGCCTTACTTGTGTAAAGTGTAAAATTGAGAATAGGAGATATTTACCACAATTGGGTTGTACCGCACCTAAGGGAAATGTGTTTAATGGGTTTGTTAAATACCTCACCCTTTTCATACCTTCTAAGAATTGATCAGGTGTTTATTTAGTGAAGATTATCTAAAACTCACTTTGGACTTTACAACTACTTGCTGAAAAAACCTTAAAGTTTTGAAGGTGTTCCATCCACAATTTCAGTACTTTTTTCAAACACATCTTCCCAAGCTTCTTAATCTTCATAACAAAGTTTGAAAAAACAAATAGCCAGATCTCCTCCTGCTGAATGTAGGATTGTGGGAAGAGGACTGTAACAAAGTCACGCTTCAAAAGGGAACAATCTTGTGCAAAAAAAGTTTTCTAAGAAAATTCTTTGTAAAACGTTTTTAATGCAGGAAATTCCTCACACATAATGAATGCAAATTGCAAGGAATACATGATAATTGAACACAAGGGTTCAGAGTGATTACAATTTGTGGGTAATTCATGATGACTGCACCATGGCCGGTCTGAGAACCAATAATAGCCCGGGTAAATGTTGTCATACCAATCCCCACACACTGCCAACAGCAATAAAGCAAAGCAAGAGAGCTCGACTGCTGCAAGGCAGGGGTCCTTCATTCATTTTTTTTTCAAACTTGGGAAAATGATGCATTTTGCAACACATTATTCTCATTTACTACCATTTTACATCTAATTTTCTCCTTCACTACTCCTTTCTTCTGCTCTCACATCTTTTCTCTCAATCCCACGTCCCCTGTCCTATAACCGTAACAGCTCCATGACTTTTCTTTGTCTCCTCCTTTCTTCTGCTCCCTCTTTCTTAGTTTCACTGTCCTTCTACCCCCTTATTACTTTAAACTTCCTCCCTCTCCTTCTTCTCTCTTCCCATAACCTTTTCCTTCTCCCCCTCTCTTTCTCCCCTCATTTCCTGTCCTGAATAATCCTCCATCACCTCCGCTTTTACATCCAAGCTCATTCTCCTTTCTTTAGCCCCCTTTTTCGTGATACCTTCCTGTTCATTTCTCCCATCTGTTCCTCCTTAGTATTCTATTCTCACCCTATCTCCTCTTTGTCTCCCTTCTTCTTTCTACACATTTCTGTTCTCTCCTTCATTCTCTCACTTCTTTCATCTTTAATGCCCAGGCAAATGAAATAATACCAGGGATAGCAGTTGCAAACTTGTAAGCATTTATGGAGTCTGCTCCACTTTCAAGCAAAGAGAGGAGGGGAAGTAGAGACACAATGAACGCAGTTTGGATGCTCTGGAAATCTATACAGGAAAGGGAGATTCATTAATTTTGAGGAAACGCAGAGTCAGGATGGTGTAGAGAGGGGCAATTCTAGACTGATTTAAATCTGCTATGAAGATGTAGACATGCTTCCTCAATAGCCTACAACAGCAAAGCCACTGGTAGTCCTTGGCGACCTAACATTTAACAGATATGCAATTAATGTGCTATACTGATCGCTTACATGGCCAGACAGAGGTGGGAGGAAGGCTGTGGTAGACGAGTATCAGATTCAGAGCAGGAGTGTACCTGCAGCCAACTTAGGACAGTTTTCGGTACTGTGAAATATCTGCCTAGGATTCGGGTTGAGGACGACAACTACATTCATATGACTTGGTCATGCAGAATAATATTACATTATTGAGATGAAGTGATAATAAAAGCCAAAGGGATGGAGGAATATATGATACTAAAGAAGGTGGAACATTGGCTCCAAGAGATGTTTTATGCCCGGTTTCAGCCAATAACGTATTGTCAAACATTGGCTCCAACTCCCAGGCAGGGCTGTTGAGGAATGGCCGACAGATTTCCTGGAATAGACAGCAGCAGAGGAACTACCTCTGATTAAAACAAAAAAATAAAAATAGAACTGGTCACAAGGTCGGATAAGTTTTGGATACATGGAAGGGATTCATAAATTTAACGTCGTCATCATCCGATGATTTACCACCTTGGATAGTGTACAATTGTTTAATTGTTCTGACTGCAATGTTTATTGATATGCAGGCAAAAGGGTTCATAAACATGAGGTGTTTGCCTCTACTTGGATAGTCCATAGCCTCAGAATAAATAATTACAATTACACATTTTGAGCATTTGAGATGTTTGCACACTAAGAGAAATTCACAGCGATTGCAAATTGTGAGGAATTCAAAAAGACTGCACTTAAAGAGGAGTTCATGGCGACTGCAGATTGTGCGAATTCATAACGATTGCACATCGAGAGGGATTCATAGCGATTACAAGTTATAAGCAATTTGTGATGATTGCACACTGAGAGGGATTCATAGCGATTACAAATTTGGGACAATTTTGCACTGTCCTTTGGCAGTACAGTGCATTAAAAGTGACAAAAGCATCAGGTTTTGCATTATTGTTTAAACATCTCAAGCTCCCTCTGATATTGGAATGTTGGCCCCTGTGGGCCAACAACACCTGTTAACGGATATTATGGGACAGGTGCGCTGGTGCCTGAGTCACGCTTTTGAGGCCTATCATGAAGGTTATGTCAGCACTGAACTTTACCATCAGTGGCGACTCCTCCACCAAGGCGGAGGAGCATCGCCCCACTGCCAGGAGCAGCAGTGCGTGAGGGGGCAGGATGGAGCTGCAGGGGAGGAGTGGTAGAACACTCCTTTGTGCAATGACTGTTTGGTCAGCCCGCTCGGGCCGGCCAAAACAGTCATGTGCACTTTTCCTGTTCTCCATGCAGGTTGCATTACAGCCTGCGTGGAGAACATGCCCACCCCTCCAGCCCTTGGCTGAGCGCCGTGTGCGTGGGAGCCTGGCTGCCTGCCTACTGTTCCAACCTGGAGTCGGAGCGAAGACGTGAGACCCAGCGGCGCAAAGTACGTTTTTTAAAAACAAATTTAAAGCAGCCGGCATCATCCCCCCCTGCGCCCGGCCCCCACCCGCGAGCCATGCCAGCCACCCCTGCTTACCATGCCTCTCTACAAGGCAGAGATGTGGTGATGAGGACAGTGTGCTTAATTTGGACCAGTGGTTTAAGGTGGGACCCATCTGCACTTATTTTTGGGGACTGGCACTTCCTTTTCCTTCACAGACTTTGAACCAGAGCAAGAGAGAAATACACAACAGAGGGAAAGAAAGAGGAGTAGAAATATGAAAAACAGCGACAAAGGGACAAATCAGGATGAAAAAGAACCTGCAAGAGTGAGATAAGAAGGCAGGGACTGCCGGGTGGTGGATTGTAGAGGTATGGGGTGGAATCAAGACTACCAGCCTTAAGGGGCGGCTGGTGACATTTGAAAGTGGTGGGCGTAAATACTGTGGCGGGCGAGCGAGCCCGTACCACCTACGGTGGGGTTCAGGGGGTATCCCCCCAGAAAATATTGAAAAAAGTGGGGGGCAAATGTTGCATTCGAAAGCAAATTTGAGAAGCCAGTAGCACCAACAGGATTAAATAAAGCAGAGCAAATCTCAGAAGGCTTTGTTTAAACACAATACCGCAGTCCATCTGCCTCTCCAGGTGCGTGCACTCCTGATTATTGATATAGCGCTGTCATTTATAACAAAGTATGAGGCGCTGAGCAGGAGAGATGTTTAATATCCTGATTAATTAGTAATTGTTACCACAGGTGTGTGTATCCAGCGCTGTGCACCGGCAGCGTGTAAAGGGCTGACCTGTGTGTACCCAGAAGAACGTTATACCCAGCAAGGGCTATTAAGTAGTATAGGCACAGAATTGTAGGTCTAGCGCCGTCTGCACTCCATGGTGTGTAGAGTTGTGTATCGGGCTACGCTGCCTATTACAAACTGCTTATACCTGGCAGTTATATATAGCAGTGTGCCATTAACTGAACATACTCTTGCATATGTGCTATCAGTATAGATTTTCATATAGTTACCACCAACATTTACTCACCAGTGGGAATCAGTGGCTGGACAAGGGGGGAGGGCAATATAAATAAACACACGCTCTCTGTATTTCGGCCAGCTCTGAAACCTTGAGATTAAAACACCAAGTAACCCACCGCAAGCAATGATAATGCTCAGACCGAGCGGTGCCAACTGCCAGAGTCCTCTCAGCCACATCCGAGAGGCTAAGGAGCTAAGCATACCAAAAAGGCCCATTTCCTCCCTACCTACACAGTTTACGTCGTGTGTTCCTCAGTAGTGAACGTGTCAGACTGCAGCAGTCTGCTCTCCACCGATACCTACGGTGCCTGTGATGTATGCTGACCGCTGAGCCGCTCTCCACGTCCGAGGGCTTCCTGTGTGCAGGCGCCAGCCGGGAGGTACGCGTGCCGGAGCACGTGTCGGTGCCCATTGTTCCTGGATGGAGCCATGCATGCTGGGCTTCTATCTTTAGCGTGCTGCGCTCCCAAGAGAGGGGCTGAACTTTGGGAGGACAGGACCACTAACGCCCACTCTTGGTCTTGTTATCTTCAGCAAAACAAAGGTGTGAACGAGCGGAAAAGGGCCACTATTTTAATACAGGAAAACTCGCTAACATTCATTTCAAACTGCGTACCACAGCCATTTAAATTGAGGCAGAGAAGTAGAGTTGAGTTTTCTCGACCATCAATCACTACGTGCACCCAGTTGCGGCTCGTGGCGGGGGGGAAGTGGGGTGGTGTATGTGTCGCGCGGGGGGTATGTGTCGCACGGGGGGGTATCGCGCATGGGGGGTGTAAATAAATGTAAAAAAATCCTTATCCTACCTGAGGTCGGACTCCTGAGCACGTCCGCGCCGCCTCGGTTCCGTCCGTTGGCGCCTACAGCGGTACAGCCCCTCTCAGGCTCTCAGCCAATCCTGGCACTGCCAGCAGCGCCAGGATTGGCTTAGGGCATGGTTACGGCTCACCCGCCTGCCCATTAGGAGACCGAGGTTTGAGCCTTTGCTCAACCCTCGGTCTCCTAATGGGCATGCGCCAGCCAGAGCAGACTCAAGTGCGCATGACTGGGCACAGAGCGAAAATTTGCTCACCTTCCCCAATCATGCGCACTTGTGCTGCTGCCTGTTGCCCCTGCCTGGTCTGTCTGACAATCATGTCAGTCAACATGACGTCGGACCTCCCACCCCCGGGTGGGCAGGCGACGTCATGCTGACTGACATGATTGTCAGTTTTCCTCTTTGAACTTAAGTAAACTGATTCAGTTTACTTAAATTCAAAGAAGACGCCGATGCTGCGGGCGGGGGGGGGGCTACGCCCCAACGCCCTTATGGACGCACCTCCACTGCTAGTGTTCGGCTCACCGACCTTCGATAGCGCCGGCTGCGGCATTCTGAACAAAACTTTGGATTCTGGCACTTATTCTTTAACACAAATTGAGCTTCGGGTGAGGATGTGTATCAGGAGGGAGGGAAGGAAAGGGGGAAGAAAGAAAGATACGAAAAAATTAGAGGAGATTTGGGGGGAAAGGGAAGTGTGACAGAAGCATTTAAGTGTTGGTCTATATCCACAACTATGCAGAGAGCTCTACAGAACATCCAGCACGCATGCGCCAAAAAGGAAGATATTTAACAAAGAAGCCAGGAAGAAAGTTTGTTGTGTTCCCAACTTTAGGTGCTGATTATCTGGCAACTTAGAAGAGGGGGAATCTGTAAACTTCATTAAACACGTCTGAGCTGCCAGCGCACAGCGGGGTCCGCATCTGAGATTCCATCCCCGGTGCCGGAGCATCTGCCGCGCGCCATCCCCTCCAAGCAAATGAGCTCAGGCCTTCGCCCGGAGCGAGATCCTTCAGCCTAAACAAGCGCTGCCTCAGTGAGCAGATGAGTTATCACTCCATTGCTTCCCTCTTATGTTCACATGAATAAAACAAGCAAACTCCGAAGCTCGTGGGCCCAGTGGGGCACTCGCGGTGCCCCGGGGGCGCTCGCAGGGCTCAGAGCGAGGCTGACGGTGCCCCGGGGAGCGGCGGATTTTTAGGGTTTAGGTGATAAGGCATGGATTGAAAAGGGAGATCGTGTAAAGAGCCATGTTGTGTTCAAGTGAGCTTTAGTGTAGTGCGCAAGAGGGGCGA
The DNA here is from genome assembly GCF_964204655.1 of Triturus cristatus. Lineage (NCBI taxonomy): Eukaryota > Metazoa > Chordata > Amphibia > Caudata > Salamandridae > Triturus > Triturus cristatus. The sequence goes on from NC_140580.1 coordinate 969,471,267, forward strand.
CGGAAGTGCTCGCTTCCCGAAAATGTCAAGCCTGCTATCACTCTGGGCCTGGCTCTAGTTCACGGAAGGTACTAATAAAAGCCACACGTCGCGGTAAGCTTCTGGTTAGACCTCTTGCAACTGCAACTAACGAAAGGGGCGCCTTGCTTTTGTAAATCTGGGACAATGTGTTCGATGTATTTTTCACAGCATAGCCCTTTCGCCATTGCAGAGTTACAAAGACCACTTTCCAGCCTTCTGGTCATGGGCGTTGTCCAATGGCCCTTCCGTGTGTCAAGCCACGTTTGCCTGTGGGGTGAGGCCCTCTGCCCTGCAGCACCAGGCCCAGAGACTGATGCAAGAGGCATTCTGCCTATGAATGGTACAAGAAGGGTCTTTGCCCTCCTCCTTGTCGGCAACTCAAGGCACTCGCCTGCAACACGAGGTCTATTCTCTGTGATCCAATCTCACCTGCCTGAGTCCCCTCCACAGATGCGCAACGCTCCCGCTTCCAAACAAGACATCTTCTCAGCGACACAGGCCACATCCCCTATGAGTGCATTGACAGTCCCTGGCGGGCAACGCTCATTGGGCTCAAAGGGCTTCAGCACGTGAGTGGCATCCCCGGCTGAGACAGCTTCCCAGGCACACACACATCTGAGTACTTCACAGGTCTTTAAAAGACCATGTTAATGAGGCTTTGTCGTTTATTCACCCCTTCTTAAAGCCCCTGCATCTTCACACTTCCTACTGCTAGAAGAATTAGCCCCCCCCCCGAATTTTTTTCTTCCCCCCCCCCCCCCCGAAATTTGGCTCTAGTTGCGCCTCTGCCTGGCCCTCTGAGTGAAATCCAGTTGCCTGCTACTCAGTGCTTTGAGTGGTATTAAAAAAAGTGTCATGAGATGTCTCTAAAAAAGGCATAGCTTAGAACCCTTTCCTAGACGTGCGACCTGTGTAAAGAAGGGTGTGTGTAATTAAGGGTGTGGCTCAGCCTACAGTTCTATGCTTGTTCTGTGCCTCATGACCAGTATTTCGGTGTTTCTCTAAGCTTTCTGCTCTTGCATCCAGACATATCACACTGTAACAGTAACAGACGTGCACCTAAAACAAGACAGAACGACTCACTTTCCCTATAGTTATGGCTGGTTTGCAATATCAGATCAGTAAGAAACAACAATGATTTTGTTGTGAATGATTAGATTTGAAAATGTTTCAATTCTAAAAATATGAGACTGCGAAGTGAACATTACTAAGGTCTGAGAACGCGGTAGTGGTTTTCAGAGTGTCTCAAACACTCATTTTCTCCTCTTCCTACCACTTTTCTCTGCAGTCTCTCAGTTACTTACACCCTTGTTCTCCCCACAGCTCTGTGAATTACTCTAATTTATAGAGGCATAACATAAGCCCCCGCAGCCCCTGCGATGTGGGGGGGCCGAGCTCTAGGGGCCCCCCTCAGCAAAAGTGGTAGGTTCTGGGCCGGGAAGGCCGGGACCTTCCGTGTTATTTGCAGGGGGGTCCCCTCAAGTTTTGTTATGCCACTGCTAATTTACATACCTCACACCTCATCTCTGCACTCTTCCGCGCCCTCTTTTCCCTTTCTCTTCTGCAGGTCCTTCTTTGCATCTCCTCAAAACACCATCTCTCTTGCGCACACAATGCACCCGGTCACCTATAAGTTCTGCATTTTCTTGTAATTTCTCCCTTTCAATATTTCGTCAGCTCATTAAAACACCTTCGTATAGGATCACAATAGGACTACATGATGATTGTTCTGTGCAATCTGCAGAGGGGGCCAGGAATTGGATAAGCATGAATCCTGGACATCCTCATGACCCACCGACAGCCACCATGAGAAACTGGCACTGCCTTCCTTCAGCCTCAACCCCAGAGCTCTTAGTCGTGGCCTGTTATAAACACCAATCCACAACCTGAACCCACAAAGACACCTTAAAGCGATTCACTTCGTAGTCGTATAATACAAGAGTGGTCTGCTGCTCAGAAAAAAACCTACAGAAAAAGAGCAAACATTCTTAAAGCATGCATAACTAAGTATAACATGAAATGTAAACAGAAACAACATCTCTGAGATGGATTACCTTAACGGTTTGAACATTACTCAGAAATCGATCATTGTTTTTGCCTTTAAAGTTTAGTCATGAACATATGGCCTGATAAGGACCCGTTTCTATCTTTGTTTTTAATTGCTGGCAGGTCTAGGACTAGGAGGGACCCGGCCCACTTAAAGCCTTGCGCACTGTACGTTTCAAGCTAGCGCCCTCTGCACGAGACTAAAGCCTCCTTACCCTTTGACTCAAGGCACCCTGCCCAGTGACACTGGCTCCTGCTCACAGTAAGAGGGCCCGATCCCTAAAACCGGGCTTTATGTGGGATGAAAAAACAAGGAGGTCTCTCAAAGGGGTGTGGTCAATGTAATTAAGGGCGTGGCTTAAAATCACATAAGCTAAAAATCAGTGCTTAGCATAGTGCGCCGCCCCAACTTGTATTTTGTTCTTTCTGTCATTGCATCCGGATATATGAGACAACAAGTAACATCATACTTACAACAAGTCAAGACTATTGGCATTGTCAATGGTTGTTAGTTGGATAAGATAAATAAGCAGCAACTGTGGCTTCTATATAATATTGAAAAAGCTTCCCCTTAACCCCTTCAGTGCGGCGCGGATTTCCGCGCTGTGCTGAAGGTTCTCTGCGCGGGCGGGGCCATGACGGAGCGGTTCCGTCATGCGCACAGCGCAACAGACGCGCATGATGGAACCGCTCCGCCATGCGCATCGAAGGGGTTAAAACCCTGGTGACACCGCGACAATGTTTCCGCTCCTGAGTTTCAAAAAGAGAAGGGAACTGCAGAGAGAAAAGTACTCTCTTTAAAGGATTTCCCTTCCCCTACACCACTCACCTGGCATGACGTCATTCCGTAACTTCTCCACAAGTGAGAAGTGAGCAGTATGAGCATGCGCACACTTGTGAGAAGTGAACCGTGTGAGAACGCGCACATTGATGTGCCTGCTTTCACTGCAGTTCGGGAAAGAACGGACCGCCTGTGCCAGGGTGCAAAACAGACTCCGATAGAGACCCTTTGCGAGGCCCCCTTTGAAAAACTGCCGGTGCTCAGCAGTTTTTCCCAGTTAAAGCCCTGCCTAAAACGCACCACCATTGGCTCACCGCATGAGACCAAAGGCAGCCTTAAGCCATAGCTCATGAGCTGGCATTAGAAAAGAGCCAATACCAGCAGCGCCCTGAAGTTCCCGTAAGGCGCCACTTAGGCGCTCTAAAAACACCAAACTAAATAAAATGAAATAAAAAATGGAGGACGGGGAGGGAGGGGGGGGAGCAGCAGAGCGAGAAGGAACGGCAAGAGTGTCCATTACTGGCCAGGATGAAGTAACATAGGGATTAGGAATACTTTTCTCTACAAACCAGCTAATGCAATAAAGATTAACCCTGTCAGGAGAAGGCCGGGCGGGCGCAGCCGAGGAGCACTTACCGCCTGGACCTTCTCCAGAGAACCTCTCCGTCCTCCTGCAGAGCTCGCCCGGTGTTTACTGCGCGGCCTTCGCACAACGCACGTGCAGCAGAAAATAACATTCTAACGCTAATATTTGTGAAAAATGGAGCAGGGCCACGGCGCTGGTCGAAATGACGGATTGTGGAGGGAAAATATTTGCTTTCAACCTCTTCCTTTTCAAGTGCCAGCAGTTTGGTTGTTCCACTATAAACATTTGCTCTAGTTGACTTTCCCTGGGTTAAAAAGCGATATATCTAAATGTATACACAGCAGAGAGTATATTTGTGAAAAGGCCTCAAGCGGGCCCGCGCACCCGCAGCTCTCCCATTTAATTCTGGAACGTTCCACTGGTTTCTCCTTTATTGGTTGAGTACATTCAGTGGAGTCCGTGAGGTGCGTCGGATGACGTGGGTCCCATAAATGGCTGGGGTCTTACACCGGCTCTGTGTCCTGCTGGCAAGATGGCGAAATGATTTACAGATCTGCAGTGGTCTTAAGGTGCCGAGATCATGGCAACAGAGCCTCAGGCCCATGTTTAGACACATGTCAGGGAGCACAACGCAACACCCAAAGTTGTTGCGCTGCGTTGCGTGATTGGGAGAGAGCAGAAAAGCGCCATTTGTACGGAGATATGGCACTGACCTGCTCTTTTCCTGGCGCTGCTGCAGAGTTAGACCGACGCATTCCACACACACTTGCACTCTAGTGCAAGGGTGTGTGTGTGTGTGTGTGATATCTAGCATAGGTTCTGTACTGGAAGGGCATCCTTCCAGTACAAAATTCTGTGGTCCTTATTTATGAGAAGTGACGCATCGCTGCGTGAAAACAGCAATGCGTCACTTCTCAGTGCGCCCTCCTCCAATACGTCAGTATTTCTGATGTATCTGTAGGAGCAAAAGTTACGCATTGCTGGGGTGTGTCTGAAAACAGACGCAACTCCAGCAATGTGTCTTTTCACATAGGGCAAGCCCCATGTGAAAGGGCCTGCGTCAGTCTTACGCCTGCTGTGAGGCAGACGTAAGATATTGACGCAATGGTGTCCTAGAAGTGGCGCACTGATATCTCATAGATTTCAATACGCCACTTCTACGAGGCTTTTTGCGGGGGAACACCCACCCTGCATACATTATACCTGGCGCAGGTATAATGTGGCACAGGGGTTTACAAAGTGACGCATCTGTCTAGATGCGTCACTTTGTAAATAGGGCGCAACATGCTGCATTTTTTACGTCGCAGGTGCGTCACAAAGAGTGACACACCGGCGGCGTAAAAGTGACTCAAGGCTTCATAAATAAGGCCCAGTGCCTAGACAAACCTGAAATCTCCTACTTTAGATGTATGCTGGACTGTGCAGCACACATGCACAGTTGAGAAATTTAGGAGAAATAAAATAATTTCTCCTTTTAACGCTTGCTTCAAAGTGGCTTTATATTGTGGTGCAAAACCCTATCTACTATTGCTAGTCGATAGAGTCAAAAACCATGGGTGGTTGCATTGGAACGCCCATTTACCACCTCTGGATCACCCGCTTGACACAGCAACGCAAAATGCTACTTGGTGTGACCTAGAGGCAACTTTCCAACCCAAAACAAGCTTTGCACTGGAAAGTAAATGCAAAGATTAAACCTGCCCCTCAGTCTTATATCCTTCCGAGGCCGATTAAATTGAGTTCTATTACTTTGGAAAATAATAATGTCTATCACTTGCAGCTCTGAGAAACCGTAGAAATAGACAGAATGAAGAGCTTTATGAAAATGACATTATTACTGCAGTTTTTATCACCCCGAATTGGATACACATTTATACACTGGTGTTTTTCACCTCCGCGCTCCTCCTCCAGAGGTATTCATTCTTTTGAACTATATAGAACTCTGGCAGAGCATTTTAAAGATTCCTTTGTGTGGGGAACAGTGTTTATAACGCTGTTTCTACAACGCATGGCTTTACAACGTGGTCGTTACAATGACCGCGTTGTTACCAAGCATGCCATTACATCGCAAGTCGTATCAACAACTTGCTGTAGGGGGCGTGCAACACCAGGAAATTTGTTGGATTTTAAATCCAACACCTTCCCTGCTGTTCCACAAGCTGGAGTAGGAATAGAAATTAATACTATTCTTAAATCCAGCGCGCCCCCTACAGCAAGTCATTGATACGACTTGCGATGTATTGGCATACGATGTAATGGCATGCATTGTGGAAACAGCATTGTAAACGCTGTTTCCCCACACAAAGGAATCTTTAAAATGCTCTGCCAGAGTTCTATATAGTTCAAAAGAATTAATGCCTCTGGAGGAGGAGCGCGGAGGGGAAAAACACCAGTGTATAAATGCGTATCCAATTCGGGGGGAAAAAACTGCGGTAATAATGTAATTTTCAAAAAGCTCTTCATTCTGTCCATTTCTACGGTTTCTAAGAGCTGCAAGTGATAGACATTATTATTTTCCAAAGCCATGCATAAAGTATGTATGCATTGAAACGTCATACATTCCTTTGTGTGCAGTGGCACTTTAGTGCTACTGAGTTGAAATGTATCAGTTCATGAGAGGGCTGATACGCAGGGCCACTGGAATTGTGCTGCAGAAGAGGAACAAATTATGTGGCAAGGCAGACCAAATTCTGCTGCTAGAAAAAGCAAACTGTGGTGTAATGCGGCACATTTTGTAATAGTATTACTTCAAAATGTTGTCATTTTTACACATTAACACTGTCTGCAGAAAGGTTTCGCCCCAGTAGCACTGATTAAACACCTAAGTAAAGCAATAAGCTACAGATCGGTGACCATTCAACATTTGTGAAGAGCCTTCCACTGCACATCAAAGTTTGTCACTGTTTTTAGTAATTTTTTATCTGTTCGAGCTTAATAATTATTTTTGTTAACATCTGCATATTATGCAGCAGATGATGCATTATGTGGCATATGAGCCAACTCCACAACTATGTGAAAAACACTGCAACCACAAAATCTCATAATTCCAGAGGTCCTGCTGATGCAACACTTTCTTGAAGTACACTTTAGACTTTGACAAGGTAAAAAAGTGCAACATGGCAGTGCATCACAGAGCACTGCCACTGGTGTAAAACAGACGTGCTCATTTGTTTTATGCAAATCAGCACATGCCATGTTTGACCCAGAGGTTCTTGACCACCACCACAGCAGCTGAGAGAAGGCTTCTTTCTGTCGAGTAAGAGACTGACGCATGATGGCCCTCTCAGGAGGAACAACAGCAGCATAGAAACATGAGTCTAATGTACACCCATCCTGGCTGCTATACAGCACCAACCATGCAGACCTGCTTCAACTACTGCAGCTTCTACCTTGGTCAACCTCAAACTCTTTCCACCTCTCACCTCCGGCTCTTCTTAACCTCATCTTAATTTCTCCTCAACCCCATCTTCATCTCAACCTCGCCTGATTTTAAACTCTTTCTCCTCACTGCAACATCACACTTACCCCAACTTCATTTTGAAGCAACTGCAAATTCCTTTTTACCTAGCCTTTGCACAACCTCATCTCATTTCAACCTCATCCATACATACCTCAGCCTAACCTCACCCCAGCTTCACATCACCTCAGTCCAACCTCAATATCTTCTTAACCTAGCCTCAGCTTAACCTCACCCCACCAGGCCCTGAGCACCCTGTCATCTGAAATCAACATCTCCTCAAATTCAACTTATTTCATTCTCAACCTTCCTCACCTCAGTGACAGCTCACCCAAACTTCACCTCCTCTCAAACCAACCTCAATCCTCCTTCAACTTAACCTCACCTTAATAAACCATCTTAAATCCAGCTCACAGTGCCTCAATATCATTTTAACCTTACTTCAACCTCGCCTCATTTCAAACCCACTATACACTCAACCCTAACCTCTAGATCATCTCACAATTCACTGCAGTTCAACTTTCTCTTAACCCCATCTTCCCCCGAACCACACCTCTTTTAAAACTGTTTGCCTTAACCACATCCCAACTTCATCACATTTCAGCTTCAACTGCCCCTTAGCCTAACCTTACGTTAACCTTACCTCAGCACCTTATCATCTCAATTCTACCCCACACCAAACTTACCTTGACCCCTACTCACTTAGCAGTCATCTCACTTTCACACTCCCCAGAGCCACACAACAACTTCACCTGAATTTCCGCCTTACCACCTCTTTACTTTAATCCCGCCAAACATCATCTCTGTTCTGCTCGTCACCCCATCCGCACCCAATCCACATATATTCACTCATATTATTTTTGTCAAATTCATATTGCAGTGTTTTATGTGTTCCCATCTGCAGTTTGGTTTACTGTGTATTTTTCATATTTATGTTGTCTAAAACTCTCATCGGTGGTTGCCTCATTCGAGACTCACATTTCCTTACATCCTGATATGAAATCTTGATTGGTATGCACAAGTGCAGAATCAGGTTTAGCATTTAGTGAAAGATCTGTTCCTGAGAGTACCAGCACAAGGCACGACGGTGCTACACACAGACTGTTACAACGCAAAAATACAAAGCTCTGATTCCAGGTATGTTGGAATAGAAGGTGGTTGCCACCACACCCTGTAAAAGCAGATACACCAGTGTAAGGTACTTACCAACTTCTGTAAATACCTCCTTTTCCAAGTTTTCAAGAGTAAAATGAGGCATAAAATGAGGACTTGGTATTTATTACACAAAAATCTACGTTTTGCTTTTTTTTACCCCACATTTTCGAATGCAACATTTTGGCAGGTTTAGTCTGCTGAAACCCATCGAAGAAAAACACACTGGATGTGATAATTAGCACACAACTTAGAAATCGAAAGCTGCACAAGCAGGAATTGCAGCAGGGATTGGAATTTGTCTCCAAACTTGAAGTCAGAGCCAAAGTATAGTTGTGGATTATGGAAAGTGGTATCGCATTGGTAGTACAAATATGCTATCTCTTCGTATCCCCATCCTCCACCCCTCACTTCGTCCTCTGCACTGCAGGTGGGATCTCCCAAACTGGACACCACATTCTAGAGGATGTCTCCAGAACAGGACACACATGTCCAGTGGGACTCCAGAACTGTGGCGGCAGCCTGCATGCACTGTCTGAGTTGAGTTGAACATTCTAGGATGGATATTTTGGGAACCACTAGAGAAACGAAGTAGAACAAAATGAAAAGCTCAATGTAGGGATGACATTCATTATACCAGGCTGCCATCTGTGTCATCTTGCCCCTTTGTCCCACTTTCTTACTGACCTTGTGTTTTTCCCTAGTGAACGTCACATCGTTCATTGTTAGTGCCAATTGGCATTTGTATAGCACACAACCTGTGATTAGTACACCATCATAGTGCCTTTCTGAAAATTTGTAACACAGTCTGATTCGGTTTGTGATGGGCAGTCAGTGAGTTTATGAAGATGTACTTCGGTTTGGTGACTGTGACTGCATTAAAGATTTGAGATCCTGACGGGTGAAAAAAACAGTAAAGGGATGAGTGGCATACTTAAATTAATCTCAGCCACTGGTAATTACACAGGGCCATATCTCAGTCCATCATTATTTTGTCCACTATGCCGCATCAGACTAGATCCACCATGTGGAAATCAGTCTTGGTTCTGCTCAATAGGAACAGTCCAACTCGAAGTGCCAAGCCAGGTCCTCTCCGAACTGAAACACAAGCAGCACAAAACAGGTTTCAGCCTATTTGGGCTTCTTCAGTTGGGTGTAGCTTGAGTCCAGTAGCACAGTGAGCATGGAACGCACGTTTGGACATTGCACTTATGGCAAGACACTGGCGTCAACAAAAAGTGATGGGTGGAATGCCTGAATTAATCTGGGCCACTGGTAATTACACGGGCCATGTCTCAGTCTATCATTATTGTGCTCACCATGGAACCCTAGATTAGACCCAGCCATATGCAAATTAGCCTTGGTGCTGCACCAATAGGAACAGTCCAGCCCGAACTGCCAAGCAAGATCTTCTTTGAACCGGAATACAATCAACGCAAAAACAGTTATGGCTTATTTGGGCTTCTTCATTTGGGTGTAGCTTGGTTCACAACAACCTCACCTGAATCTCTGCCTAATCATCTCTTTACTTTAAATGCGCCAAAAATCACCTCTGTCTTGCTCAGCACCCTCACATCATGTAATCCACTCATATCCAGTCATATTAATATTTACAAATTCATGTTGCCGTATATCATGTGTTCACGTTTACATTTTGGTCTGTGTTGCCTTTTTATGTTTTTGTTGTCTAAAGCACACATCAGTGTTTGCCTCACTCGCGTCTCACCTTGCCTGACATGAAAGGTTGGCTGGTATGCACAAGCTCAAAATCAGCTTTAGCATTTGTTGGAAGCCCTATTCCTGAGAGTACCAAGATAAGGGAACTGGCAAACTGGAGAGCAGCATGCTGCAGGGCACAGACTGCTACTAACAATGCTGCAGTACTAGGCTCTGAATCCAAGTATATCAGAATAGGAGATGGCAGTCACTACATATTGTAAGTATGGATACCTCAGGATGAGGTGTTTACCAAGTTCTCCAATACCTAATTTTCCAAGTTTTGGAAGGCAAAATGGAGTATAACGTGATGACTTGGGGATTTATCACACTAACATCCGCACAATATGCCTTTGTACCCCACAATTGCACCTGATACATTTTGATAGGTTTGATCTGCTAAAAATGTGTTGAGAGAAAGCAGCCGGATTGTGATAATAATCATACAACTTGGAAATCCAACACCAGCACAAACAGGAATTTTACCAGGGATCAGAATTTGTCTCAAAACAGGGAACCAGAGCCAAAGTATATTTGTGTATTTAACAGTAGTTGTAATACAGCTATGTCATCTCTGTGCATCATCACACCACTCACTTCCTCCTCTGCACAGCACCTTGTATTTCCCAAACTAGACAAATCGTTCCAGAGGACACACCTAATCAAATGTGGCCTCCAGCATCGTAGACGCAGACTGCAGGTGCTGCCTGAGTTGACAGCCATGTTGGGAACCATTGATGAAATGAACTAGAAGGATTGAAAAGCTCCATGTAGGGATAGCATTCATTGTACCATGCTGGCAGCTGTGTCATCTTGCCCTCTGTCCCAGTTTTTGGGTTGACCCTGTGTTTTCCCCAGTGAACCTCACATCTTTCATTGTTATTGCTATTTGTCATTTGTATAGCACACACCCTAGGATTAGTAAGGCAAAATCTCCAGGCAGGTAAGATTGAGCGAATGGCACATGAGCCCTATCAATGAGATACAGAGAGTCCTTGAGTGGAAGAGAACTCAGCCTTTATGGAAGGATATCAAGGATGTCCGATTTTGAAAAAGATGCTATTGGTGATTGGGTCGGACATGGGGAAAAGGTCTGTTGGTACCATACAGATGGGGATGTGCGACAAGTAGTGTTGAAGGCTTACGCCTTTCTGACTGTACTGCTTGAAATGGGGTTTGCTGACCCTCACTTGGAAAATCTCTTTAGTCCCCCCCTTTCTTCCATCTTTTTCGACCCCGAGTGAAAATGGTTGACTGGAGCCTGACATGTATTGTGCATTGCGTGTTGGAGTCCATAAGCTCAATGAACAATGTCCTCAATGCATATATGAGGTACAAGACAGGGGTTCTCCTTCAGTTTGCCTTGTGTAAGGGGCAACCTATATTCTACTTTCCCTGCGACCCCTGTTCTTCAACCAAAAGTCAATTTGGGATTCCATATATTCATCTTTCCAGGCCAGCTCTGTGTGTGACAAAAGAGCAGCCAGGAGTGACTTTCTCGCTTTGGCAGCTGTGTTTCAAGATCTGCCCAGAGGGAGCATCCCCGCCTTTGGATGGTGGTCCTGTGACTCCTAAGATGAACTTTAATGTTTGAGCTCTTCTCTGGCCTTCCTATATTGTCTTGTGCTGAGTACTTGATAGGGCTCTCTGCACTGGAATCACATTTTTTTAAGCAGTTAATGAGAGCCCACCACCACCATTTTCTTTTATGAAAGTGCCTAAGTTGGTGTGCCCAGCACTGTTTGACTTGGGTATGGGTTTCAATGCGGCATTACGTTGATTTACTCTGGCTTCTCATCAGTGCTCCTTTAAAGTGGTAGCAGAAGGTCCTCCAGAACTTGTATTTGTGAGGAGTTTGCAAGATGCTGTGTAGCATCATCCCCAAGTAGTAACTCATTTGTGAAAGAATAAGTGCCAGTGCCCTACTTTGTGCGCATAAGCCAGTGGCCGGTGCTATCAATTGTCAGGGGTGCCGAGCACCTGCACTTTATAGTCTTGATTCTACCTCATGCCTCATTTATCCATCACCAGACAGTCCCTGGCCCTTTCTCTCACCTTTTCTTATTCTTTTCCATCCCTGCTTTCTTTCTTTATTGCTTTGTTTCTCTTTTTCTCTTCCCCTTTTGGTCTCCTTTTTGTGTTTTTCTCTCTCTTTCCTGTGGGCAACCACCGGCTCAAATTAAGCAGTGTCCCCAAAACAGGGGTGTCTGTGACACACTGTCTCACTGTCTGCGCTGGTGCCTGGACCAAGCCTAGGCCAGTAGAGACACACCACCTAAGTATGTTTTAGTTGAACTGCCCTGGAAAGAAAAGTAGCTACCTTACCCAATGACCAAGAGAGACTGCAGTTGTCTTGGCTCTGCATGGAGGACGGCTCTAGGAAGTGAACTTGGAGCTATGAGAGCAGTGACCGGACCCAAGATATCTGCTTCATTTGAGATTCAAAAATGTGTTTGGACCTTTGAGGGACTGTGCCATCACTACCCTTTACCACCGCCTGACTTTCTTGGAGTCCGTTTTCCCGTTTCTAGCCTGTAAGATACACGTTATGTTTTCCTTTTCGATCTATGTAGCTTACCAGTGACCGAAGGTGGTTCATTCTGATTCAGGGACTTTTCAAACCATCTCAGTGCCATCCCACCTCATAGTTCTGGAGATATCGTGATTTAAAAGTGACCCTGACTCCTTGCTTCCCGGCTGGTAGTGGGAGCTTGTGTGGGAATCAATGCTTCTACACGATATCCCCAGACCTGTGGGCGTCCCCACCACACTTTAAATGTAGTCAGCAAAGATACAGCCTTCTAAAACTAAGGACCCAGTGTGCCCTTCCTTGGGCACTACCCCATTTCCAGCATCAGTAGTGACTGGCTTTGAGACCACTTCAGCTATAACTTGTCCATTTTCAACTGCGTCCAGCTCTTAGCACCCTCCAATCACTAGGTAGTTGGACATTGAAACTTTTAAACCCTTTATTCGAAACCATAAAGTCAGCATCCTTTGTAGGTTGGGAAACTGTTTATTTTTAGGTGGTGAATATTTGAGATTTTGGAGAGTGTATTCCGATTCTTAGTCACCTTACCTTCTGCCAAGTTAGTTCCTTGCACCCATGGGTGTTGAGAAACTGGTTAGGGTGCAGACACTTCACAACATATTTGAAACATCTGCTGCCCTCTGCCTGGTATTTTGGAACTGAGTACCAAGGGATCCCGGAGACTGCACAAGATTTGCACTCTCTGTTCTTTAGAGTAACACTGAATCCTAGGCGCAACTGTTTATTCTGAATTTTAGCGCCTGTCTGCGTAAGTGATGTTAAACTGCACTGGGCCCTATTTCGCCACAGAAAGTGATGAAACCCTGTTTGTTTTGTTGTATATTGTTTTTTATGTCGTACTTACCTTTAAGTGCTATAAAAAAATTGGCGCTGAATCTCGGCCATAGAAGGTGCCAGAACTGCCTGGTTTGTTTAGTTGGTAGTCATCATTTTAACTTCTGTACCCAACTTACAGCTAAATGAAGAGCATTTACATTTAAAGTTATTGCTCTGGCTGGACATTCATGTTCATAGGTGTGAATACTGTGTCAGACTTTCTCTAAGCTTCCATTCTATTAGCATTTCCGGGTTTCCAGGACATTTCATCACAGAACTTCCACCATCGAGCTCTACGCGCTAGTGACACCAACGGCGGCAACATCTCTACCAAGCACAGTCTCCCTCCCAACTTCCCATCTACTTGATTATGTAAAATTTGACATTCTTCCAACTCATTGCCACGTTACCTGTATTTTATTGCTGACGTCAGAAGAGGAGCATCCAGACATTAGACTAAGCAAGAAGGGGAGACCAGGATATGAAACAAAATGCCTCGGCCTTCCTACACCTGTGGTGAGTTTTTTTGTTCGTAGTTTTCCATTTATTTATTTACAGGTTGCTCCATACCCGTGCACTACTTTATATTTATGATAAGTGCCCCCTTAACCTTGTTCCTCCTGTCCTTTTCACAAAAAAACCCCAACCTGCACCACCCACGGTGTGTTGTCTTCCAGTGCACCGCAGGTGGTGAAACATCTGTCGTCGAGGAGACCGCTTACCCATTTTCTGAAGTAATCCTAGCCTGCTTATCCTAACTACTCTTAGAGCATCCCAATGTGCGAACGTAGTATCTTGTTCACCCAGTTGGAGGGCAATGATACCTGAGGCCCTGGGAGACCAGAGGTACATAGAGGGACCCACCAAGGATAAAGACCAGCAACCACTGACATGCCCAGGATCCAGAAAAAAGGGCTTTAAGTGGTAGTGAAAAAGTATTTCTCAGAAGCAGATGACCATTGCAGGGTCTTCAGACTGTACTGGTGGATTTTCTGGTAAGTTCATGTTGTCCTGAAACTGAGAAACTGGACCACGTCCAGCTGCCCAACAGCAGTTGTCTAAAGAGTGAAGATGGACAGGGCTACACAAGGCCGCGTTACTGGAGTTTGAGTTTCCATTCATTGGAAAATTTAGGGCATCTGAACAGAACTAGGGAATGGGCAACAGTGATAAAGAGGCCAGGAAGACTCTGCCTTTCCCAAAACCAAGGTGCTGATTTGTCAGTTTCTTAGATGGAGCTTAAAAAATTGGTTAAGTCGTTTTAGATGGGAATTCTTCACTGCCCACTTCACTAGATTAGATTGCCTTCAATCTCAGCAAAATATTCAGAACTGGTCTGCAGATGATGCCACGCTCAATAACAAATAATACAGGAGCTTTTAACAGGACCCTGGGCACAAGAAAACTTAGGGCCTTGTTCAGATTTTGGAGGGACCAGAAAATGCTCTCATTTCGGAAACTGAAATGGAACTGAGTAGAATCCACAATAATATTCCTGTGGTGGTGGAAATTCCACTTCATAGTTAGAGTTTCCTCCAGAAATTGGAGGATTTTCCCAAACTCTAAATGAGGTATTTAGTCTACTGGGCTCTTCCTGGCAATCATTTTCACTAGGATTCAGTAACCAGACTCTTTTGAGTGGCATTTAGAGGCCCTAGTCCCAGCTGTAAGACAAAATGTGGTTATTTGAAGCAAAAGCAGTGTCCCAGTCACATTATGGAGGGGGTCACCACACAATTGTGTAGAGCTCATTGTTGCAGGGGAGTAAGTTAGCTCCAAGATGGTAGAATGTAGCTGTAGCACCACCTAGTAATTTATAGGAAATACTGGCTAAGCGTGCTGAAGATTCCAGTCGTTTGGAGAAAACTCCTTGCCATATGGGTGGCCTATGCAGCTCCATTTACTCCACTGAAGCATCATCTGAGATTCAATGGAGTTGGATGATCCCTTTGGAAATCTCTCTTGGGGCTTCCTGTCTGGCTAAGTGTCTTCTATTTTCCTCACTGGGCAGAGTCCTTATCTCATGGCTAGCTATAGTTTTGGCTGGATAAGACAGTCTTTTGGTAGGGTAGGGTTCTTGAGCCCCTCCTTGACTGGTCTTGTTGAAGAGGACAACATGTTGGACAAATCATTATTGCCCTGCCATCTTCCATCCTGGATTTATTAGCATATTAAAATGATTCTCCCAGGAGAATTACCCGCGATTAAGATGTACAGAGAAAGGCTTGGTAGCTCCTTGGACAGAGAAAGGCTTGGTAGCTCCTTGTACAGATACCAGGACTAGTCATGTAAGTTGCAGTGGACATTTTTTCAGTTAGAAGGACCAATATGAATGTGTGGAAGTTGATAACAAAAAGTTCCTTTCATAAAATGTAATAAAACTCTGTTTTGGAATAGGACATAAAAAAGCTCAGACTTATTCATCTCAAATGCACTTCTATCTCTGAAGAAAGTGTGCAGCATTGTAGAAATTGTTTAATGAAGCTCCTTCAATATGTTACTTTGAGACAATTTTACATTGTCTAGAGACAATTCGAATGTGCCCTTTATCAGTAATCTGTTTTCAAGCAGCTTCTCCACAATGTAGAAAGTGCGTGGCTAATATAAACCAAGGTCAGAAAATGGCTCAGTTTTGAGCAGTGTTAGGAAAGGAAAAGTTCGACTTTGGTTAAAAAAAATGAATTTAGGAGCTCGCGATCACTTTAAAGTTGAAGATCACAAGGTTAACTATGGCTAAGAAAGAAACCAGTCGATGCAGCTGCATTGGACAAGGGCTTTAAATACTCTGGGTTGGCAACTATTACGTCGGCTATAGGCTGCCTGATTAAACTATGTCCAAGTGTCAACAGCAGGGCAAATGTGCCCTGCCAAGTGATATCTGGGGCAGAGGTGATGAAGCCCTCTAAGTATTAAGGAGCAGAATCCTGGTCCAAATATCTCTATCGATCAGATGATCATATCATTATGGAAAAAAAAAATATATATATATATATTATCTACTGGCGGTCGCCAGTAGATAGTTATAGTTAGGACCGAGTTTCCATAGGAAATCTCAAAATTCTATTTTGAATAACTTTGGCGCCGAAAGACGAATCCTCGCGAAATTTTCAAAACTAATGGGGCGCTCCGCTCCGCTCCTACCCTGAAAGTCTCGGGGTGATTCGTCAAGCGGGGGCTGAGAAAAAGGGGGGATCCCAAAACGCGTTTTCCCCATGGATTTTTCCATAGGGACTGTAGTCGCAGCTACAGCCCGAACGGCTGAACAGAATTACGTGAAATTTGGCAGAGAGGTAGCCATAAGGTCCATGAAGTGCCTTTTGCAGGTTTGGTGTAAATCTGTTCAGTATTTTCAGAGAAAATAGCATTTAAAAGCATATATATATCTGTACGCGCGCAGCGTGCGCGCTGAGTGCGCGCACACTGCCGTGCGCGAGCGCAATTCTGATTGGTTGTTAGATCTTAGTAAACATTCGAATCGGTCGAAACCAGGAAGTGTCGGCCGCCATTTTGTCTCTCGCACTCTGAGGGGGTGAAAAACAAAAGTGGAGAACGTGAAAAGGGGGCAGGGTGGACAGTTCCTGACCCCCTAGCCGTGGTCAGGGGGTCCCAGAAGGACCCCCAAGGGCCCGAAAAAAAAATTTTGTTCTCGAAAAATCGCGGAGTGCGTGCACCCTGCGCGCACCACCCAAACGGAAAAAATTCGGCAAAGTTCGCGCAGCGTGCGCGCACGGCACGAACAGCGTAAGCGCACCGTGCGCGCACGGCACAAACTGCGTAAAGTGGGCACGCGGTGCGCGAAGCGCACCGCGTGCCCACCGCGCGCGCACGGTGCGCGAAGCGCTCCGTGCGCGCACGGCACGAACTGCGTAAACGTGCACCGCGTGCCCACTGTGCGCGCACGGTGCGCAAAGCGCACCGTGCGCGCACGGCACGAACTACGTAAAGTGGGCGCGCGGTGCGTGAAGCGCACCGCGTGCCCACCGCACGCGCACGGTGCGCGCACGGTGAAAAAGTTTTTAAAAAAAATATATTAATAAATACATAACTTAGCATTTAAAAAACCGTACAAATTCACTGAAAAAACCATAGGTTTCACACACGTTATAGTTAGGAATGAGCATTTCAAAAACCTTGCAAATTCACTTAAAAAACCATAGGTTTCACACATGTTATAGTTAGCTGGGCATTTCCCTCGTAAAAAACCAATGAAATTCCCCTGTTATAGTTAGTGCAGGCAACTATAACTCACGCGACCGCAATCCGCTGCTGATGATGTCAGATATTACATCACTGATGATATATGTGGCTTTCTGAAAAAAAAAATGTAATATATGTATAGCTAAAGATGAATGGAAGAAGACATGGGTAAATAAGTGTCTAAATACAGTGATGTAATATCTGACGTCATCAGCAGCGGATTGCGGTCGCGTGAGTTATAGTTGCCTGCACTAACTATAACGGGGGAATTTCATTGGTTTTTTACGAGGGAAATGCCCAGCTAACTATAACATGTGTGAAACCTATGGTTTTTTAAGTGAATTTGAAAGTTTTTTGAAATGCTCATTCCTAACTATAACGTGTGTGAAACCTATGGTTTTTTCCGTGAAAATATATATATATATATATATATATATATATATATATATATATATATATATATATATATATATATACACACACACACACACACACACACACACACACACACAGTATATTACCTACTGGCCCTACTGGAGATGTGGGTCCCTTGCTCACTGTGCCACTGGATTCAAGCTAGCCTCCCTGAAGAATGGTGACATACCCTGAAACCGGTCCCAGGATGCTTATTTCCGTTCCAGGGAGTACATGGCCTGGCAGTTTGGTCTGGACTGTTCCCATGGGACACACGGTTAAGACTGATTTGCATAAGGCTTGGTCCAAACTGGGGTGGCGTAGGGGGAAAAGAACGATGGATTTAACCTAGATCTTTTGACTGGGGGAGTATGTTTGCATTGTCAGCATTGCGTCTATCATATGCTTGCTGTAAGAACTAACTATAATGGCAGAATTTCTATGGTTTTGTAGGAGTGAAATATCCAACTAACTATATTGTATCTGAAACATATGGTTTATTCAGTGAACATATACATATGACGTCATTTCCGGTTTGTTAGCCAGTTCACCATATCCCTTAGTAAACCGCTCCCTCATGTGCAATGCTCTGGCACCTGCTGGGCGGATTCTTACATTACAGAATCACAGATAGATAGATAGACAGACAGATAGATAGATAGATAGATAGATAGATAGATAGATAGATAGATAGATAGATAGATAGATAGATAGATAGATAGATAGACAGATAGATAGATAGACAGATAGATAGATAGATAGATAGATAGATAGATAGATAGATAGATAGATAGATAGATAGATAGATAGATAGATAGATAGATAGATAGATAGATAGATAGATAGATAGATAGATAGATAGAGTTGCTGGTAAATCCTGTAAAACTCTCCTCTGCTACCCACACAAGAAAAAAACCATCTAGTGAGTTTTAGAAAACGGATTCTTCCCTTTGCTTTTCTTTCCTGGAGCTCAGCTGTTCCTGTTGTTTGCTCATTATGTTGATGGTGATGAGAATAAGAGGGTCTAAGCTTCTGGGGCCCTCAAGCTGAGGTACAAAATGAGTGCCGAACCTAGGAAAATGTTCTTGAGGGGAACAGGGCAGCTGAAACCTTTCCATGCTAAGAACACACCAAACTCTGCTGACTGTTATAGCATACATGCTTCAAGCATATACACGAAAGCAGCATTTTAACCGCACCCACACTACTGTTGACCAACTGAAACAATCAGAAAACAGCCTCCAGTCTGTAGTGGAAATCTCAAGACCAGGGCATGAACCTACCCGAACTCTGACAGCATTACGAAGGCATGTTAATGCCAATACAACACTACACAACTCTGTTAACGTAACACAACATATGCAAATATGTGCACTAACAAAGGCACGCACACACATATGCAGTCACATGTGTATGAGGGCACACATGCACACATACATGTGCCAACATAGAGTCACAAACATACACTCACTTTAACACGTGCAAGAACATGCATAAAATATGCGGACAAGGGAGGCACACACATGCATTGCACACATGAATATGCACACATACATGTGCCAACATACAGTCACAAACATACACTCACTTTCACACTTGAAAGAACATGTATAAAAATATACGGACATGGGAGGCACCCACATGCACACGTACATGTGCCACCATGCAGTCACAAACATACACTCACTTTAACACATGCAAAAACATGTATAAAAATATATGGACATGGGAGGCACACGTATGCACACATAAACATGCACACATACACGTGCCAACATACGGTCACGAACATACACTCACTTTTATACATGTGCAAGAACATGTACAAAATATGCAGACACTGGAGGCACACACATGCACACATAAACATGCACACATACATGTGCCAACATACAGTCACAAACATACACTCAGCTTCACATGTGCAAGAACATGTACAAAATATGTGGACATTGGAGGCACACACATGCACACATGCATAAGCACAGACACACTGATTGCAAGTGCACTTACAATACACCAGATGCTTGATAATGGATGTTTGCAAAAATGATGAAACTAGGCGTCTGTGTGAGGCGGGGGATAGAAAGCCTAATCCAGATTTTCCACTCTATCTAGTTTCTTAAAACTCCACTTTGGCAGCATATTTCAAATAAGAAGTCATTGTAATAACTGAATTTGCCAGGAGGTGTTGTATATATTAGCATCATGCATTATTGTGTCACTTCAGCCATCTGGACCCAGCGCCTGTGTAAACAGACCTTCATCCTCAGTGAGCGCTGAGACAGACCCTCGAGAATTGCACAGACACCATGCAGAAAGGCCTTTCCTATCGCTCTTGAGGCCTGCGCCTAACACAGGACATGGGGTCTGGCCTTGCGATGACTCCGCGAGGACACGCGTGCATGCCAAGGAGGGCATGCCATACAGCAAATAGTTCAGGGCATGTGAGAATGTTTTTTCCAAGCATGCTCTCTGTTCGCTTCCAATGTAAGTTACACATGGCCGTTCCCTCAGTGCGTGTGTCTCACAGTGGATCTGAGAAACTCCAGTGTACAACTGCTGCACGAGTCTGTCCACGTTTCTGACCATTTGCCTCTACAGCTTTGAAGGAATTCAGTGACCATAACTTGTACAATGTTGTCTCCACAATTACATTCATAAATGGTGCCAATGCTTATGGTTCTCTGTTAAACTATCACAGTATGTACATTTTATCATAATTATTTACCTACAATTGCTTCACTATTGAATTATTGAAAAGGAAAAAAAATACACAAATAAATTAGCTGAAAGTGCAGCAACACTTGAAAGTCTGAGTTTATTAAATACAACTTAAATCTTGATGTATTACCTTCCTTATACATGTATGCCTTCCATGTACTTATGTAGCTATATATTTATTACGTTACTCCAACTGTAAAGTAGAAAAATCAGACAATTTAAAACAAAATTGACTGGACCAACTTTTTCACCACTGCTATGTGTTGCGCAAGCAAAAATCCCACTGTCAATCACCTACGGCAGCAAAGTGCTGAGAGGCAGGGGCGCCAAATTGCTGGCTACCACCTTGGCAAAGGCATATAGAGTTATGCTGAACCTTCCACCATACACCTCGCCTGCACAGATCCGACTCGAGATTGGACTAACAAAGCAACTCCTCGGAAGGCGAGGCTCATACATTAAGTGCTGGCATAAAATCAAGAACTCACCCAGGAACACATTGAGCCATCGACTTTGGCAGGAACTCTGCAATACATCCATCTCACCGGCGAAAGCCTATTTGGAGGAATCACTGGCCAATACAGGTTTAGCCGAACTATGGGAAGTTCCAACAACGCACTTGCACTTTAAGGAAATTGTAAATAAGGTTATCAAGAAACTTTCCTTTACAGAGGACAAGGTCACCCTATCACATAGGAGCCATGCAAGGATGACTTTGAGCAGCTACAAACTATTTGGGCCACAGGCATACTTCGACCTGGGATACTCCAGGAAGTCAAAAGAATTCTTTTTAAATACAGGTTAGGAATCCTTCCTGCTATTACACATCTTCCACAGTGGCTGAGAGAGAACTGCAGGAAATTATGGAGGCTATGCGGGGATGGAAACGAAGATATTGAAGATTTGATATGCTCCTGCATTAATCTAAACGAGGAAAGGGCAGACCTCCTAAAAAGCCACTTTAATGAACGAGGCATATGGACCCGGAAACAAGCAGTGCTTGCATGCTTCAACCCAAGTGACCCGCATCTAAATGGGAAGTTAGTCAAGTTCTTCAAACTAGTGGCATCTAAGCAAGGCTCGGTGTCATCCTGTGTGAACTAAAAACAACAAAAACTTAAACCTTTCGGAAATTTAATTTGTGCAGAGACTCTGATGGCTTAGAGGAAAATTGCCACACCGGGAACTCTGCCCTACTCGAACATTCTTGCACTTTTTAAAATAGATTAGAATTTTATAAGAGCATTGACTGAAAAGGGTAATTAATCAAAAATGGTTTATCAGAGTGTATTTTTGTAATGTTTTTAATTAATCATAAACAATAAAAATGTACTTACTTACTCACTAATCCTTTTTGAGTTCCAGAGTAGCGTGCTATGTGCCGAAAAGCGCTTTGATGCCTCATCAGGGGTAGTAGGCACTATAAAAATACAATTACAATTACAATCTATCTAGACGCATAACCTATGTAAATATAGTCTGGTGGGAAGAATCCCTGAGCACAATGATGTATGAATTAACCACTGAAACTAGACGTGGGCAAGCCCTTGAAAGCACCAGCTTGGCTCAAGCCAAATGTTTGGCTCTGGCTCATCATGGACCCTCGAGCCCAACACGATCCAAGGTCGACCCCTCTCACTTGGTAAGGAACTGTGGCCTTGAAAACCAACGTTGTAAAACACAAGCATGGACACACTGTCTATTGGCATCTTCCAATAGACAATGTGCCCGTGTTGGTGTTTCTTAGAGTTTCAATATGATGTTAGTTTTCACATGCTATGAAAGCTATCATTGTGTTAAAACTTAAAAAAACAATACCAACATGGGAGGCCATGTGGCGTTATGGCCAGAGCTGCTGAATTTGGAACTGGGGAAGTTTTGGAACTGGAGAACTAGTTTAAAGTCTCAGTGTTGGCTCAACATCCTGTGAGTCTGGCCAAATCCCTTAATACCCATGCCTATAAATAAATAATGTGTCGTTATGTAATGTAACTGGTGCTCATGTAAAGCACTCCAATATCTTCAGGTCGAGATTGTGTTATATATGCAAATAAAGCTAAAACTAAAACAGAAGGGGATTAAGGGAAGGGACGGAGCAGCATGACGATATTTTTCTCCCTTATCAATGCGTACTTAGCAAATATATATAAGAAGAAAGCACTTTAAAATATGCTCTAAAGCTGCTGTAATGATCCCCGACTGATAAGTAAAGTAAACAAAAACAGAAAGGACATGGGAAAAATGAATATAAACTTAATATGAACTTCTATTTAAGCATACTGCGTGGGCTATACATGGACAAATGGGCAGTATTTTTCTTTTGGAAAGGGGGCAACACGTGAAAGCCATTGTCAATGTGGGGGTCCTTCGAATGTTCAGTTACCTCCCTGAATCCCAAACTGTCAGATTTGGACAGTGTGAAAATGGTCAGTAATGGGCCTCAACAGGGTTATCAGATTTTCCCTAAAAGAACTCGCAGACCAAAGAAATGCTGGCTTTTGCAGTGCACTTGGCTCTGCCAGAAATGTAAAGAGGGTGTAGCATGCCAGCCCCTCACTTGGTTTCCCAACCATCACCAGCACAGTCACAGCTGCGGGAATTATGCATTTAATAAATCTCCTATTTGCGCACCTGCAATGGGACGGAGGAAATGGAGGATGGAGAGGGGCAGGGAGGGGGACAAGGACTATCATAAAGGTGATTTGTCCATTCGTTCTCATCCTTTCTCCATTGTATGCCATGTGGGGGCTGTTGCTGATGTTTTTTTTTGTGTGTAGGCTCAGCTCGTGCTGGGGCTCTTAGAGCCAAGCGGGACCGCTGACTTAGCTCTGACTTGGCTCATCCTTTGAATTGTCTGGCTTTCCCCCTCCAACTGAAACATTATGAACTGTGAGGAATCTGCATCTTAAAGAGACCCCACTCTGCCAAACAAGGCACTAAATACAGCAAGGAAGATGGTGGCAACAACAATGCTGTGATTAGTGGACGATAAATTCGACTCCGCCCGCAGAGTTGGCAGAGTTTTGGGGAAATCCAGAGTTCTAGCCAAATTTCTCAACCGCACTCAGCTCACCAACTGTAAGTTGGCATTCGAGAGCAAGATTTGTGTACCCCAGCATGATTTTCGGTCACTAGGAGGGCACCTGGTGAGATTTTCCCAGAGTGAGCAGTCGCGACCGTACGCAGTGAGAATGCTGCTGCTCGAGTAAAAAATCTACTTGAGCAGCAGCAATATCAACTTGATAAGCAGCGCCCTCTGGCACGCCATGTGGTGACACCCCCACCGATTTTTCAGTGTGGAATGAGCTCCCAGTGCTAAAAATCAGCATGAGCAGCACAATGTGCCTAATACCACCAGTTTGTGGAGTTCTGCGGAATCTCACAGAGCTTTCATGTAACTCTGCAAGTTACACCCACTCCAAGTTGTGACCTGAAAATAAAGCAGGATTATGCCGATGCACAGCAGAAGCTTAGGTGCTAGCTAATTGTAAGGTACAAGCACGAAAATAGCGGGCGAGGTCTGTGGCAGCTTCCAGTGAAAAAAGTCCTAGTTCTGGTCAATAAGGCTTACCATGACTAGACAGAGGGAGGCCTCCTAGTGCTGCCTTAGGCAGTGAGAAAAAAGTGAGGACCGAAGAGAGGGTGGCCCAAGGTGCTGGGCCCTGGTGCAGGGCTTACCCTGGCTGTGTCAGAGGCGTGCTGTGGATGCTACCTTCCAGGTTAGCGTTACCACCAGTGGATAGGCCCTCCCTCTGGGTAAGAAAGGGGCGGTGCCACTTCCCAAGGCCCATGCTAGCAAGATCGGCAGTGCCACCTCCAAAACAACACAGAAAGGGACTGCAGGATAGGTTAACGGGGCGCTAGATGCAATGCCAACTGTCCTTCCAAGAAACTGCACCTGAATGGAAAGAAACAAAAGAAAAGATGTATGTTTTGTCTGTATTCAGCATATGAATGAGTGGGGTCTATTGGAAGAGCGAACTTAAAAATAAAAATTGGCAAAACATAGCTACTGGGGGAAATGCATGCTGGCATATGGGTCATTGCTACTCTGGTGTTATGCTGCCTGGAATGTATCTTATGTGGGCCTTGATGGTCCGCTGCTGACAGACGGTGGGTCGGTAAAATTGTGCAGTGGCACTAACATACTGTGCTTGCTCCTAACTGTAGGAGTTAGTGAGCTGGGCGCCTGCTACAGACAATCATAACGATGAAGGATAAAGCCACGAAGGCGCCTGCAACCCAGACTAACAATAGACAAGTGCACTAGAAAGTTGGCTGGCAATTTACAGGGCCTAAGAACAGCATTACCGGAGGTGATGAAAACTTTGTTGGCCGATGTAGTAGCACCAGTGGTCAAACGGACGGGAGGGGTGTGAGGGAGGGGGTCTGAGAGGCATCATGTGCCCATATTTTTTTAATTTTAGAAAAACAGTTCCCATACTTTTTGTGAAAAGGCAACTGTTCCGGGACAGTTAGTTCGAACTGTTGAAATGTTTCAGTTGGAGCGTAAGTCAGGGAGTCTCCGGTGTGTGAAACCGAGGGAGGATCAGACGTCTAAAGAAGACTTCTTGCCAGGGTGCTTGCTTGCCTGAAAGAAATGTAAATGTGTGCAACTGGTCAATCTGCAGATGTAAAGGGTGCCTGGAAGCCTGTATTGGCTTTGATTGGTGGAATCCCTTGAAGCTTCCTGATGACACACATTTATCCTTTTTGAGAGGTATTGTAAAGGAGTTACCAGCTGAGCTGTGAAGTGTGTGCATTTAAAAGACAGTTATAAAAGAAATTGCACTACATACTGTATGTAAATCTACATATTGAAAGCACTTTTTTTTATCTTAAACCTTTTTGCACATTTTGTTCCAGCCTATCCTATACTGTGTGTAATGCAAGTTTAAAACAATGACTTACATGTTCATATTGCTTTCTGTCACAGACTGGTACCTTGTAGCACTAAACATACACAAGTCACTATTCTCCACTGCACCAACCAGGATTCAATTCTGTAGTTCTCTAATGCAGTGCATTAACTAAGTGAGAGTCCATAATGTACGATAGTGCAATTCCCACCAATTAACATAATTTGCATTTGATTTTCATTTAAGCTGTGCGTTATTTTATATGTAGTTGCCTGAAGGTGACAGACCAAAAAAAGTTACTTATTATTTTAGCCGCACCATTGACCACACCCCCACCCTCACTCACCCCACCTCCATTGCAGCATCATAGTTCCCATACATTAATAATGCACTTCAACCACTGAGTAACACTAGAGTAGATGCAATTACAATTGACTTGAACCTTGTACAAGGAGACCTACGCAATGCCATAGAAAGAGTATTGCAGGTTGTGGTGCTGACAGGGGATACTGCAACATTTTGAAAAAAAAGACACCCACTTATACAGATAATACTAGGCAAGTTACTGGTGTTGTGATTACAGAACATTATTGGACAGCTAGTACATACATATCAGTGCGATTTGTACCGGGTAGAAGGACGGCACTCAATATCAGACTTCTGGGACGCATGATGGGTGAAACTACACACAGACGAGGAAGTAGAATTGGTGTCATTGGCACAGACATAGGCTTTGACACTGTATTATGGTACTAGTAGTTCACAGTGCTAGCGGCTATGAATTTTGACCCTACCTTCATTAAACTTGTTAAACGTCTTTACACAAAACCGATCGCAAGGGTAAAGACCAAGACAGCAGTTGAAGATGCTAGCACAGTGGGAGGCAGACTATGGGGTGCACCACACAAACAATGGCAAGGAACTCTTGCACTTATGCATAAAGCATCTGGCAATGCTAGGTGTCACTATACATATTCTAATTTTATTCACAGGACAGACATTACCAACTATAATGCTGTACCAATGGAAGGATCCCCTTTAAATTGGAACATCTGTGTCAGAATTTAGAGGCTATTCTGAAACATAGCTGCTTGATGAATGCCCAGCATGCACCCTCAAAAGAGTATGTCAAATTTAGTTGCTGTCCTGCTGTTGATGCTGCTCTGGGTCTAACGTCATGTTAAAGTAACAGCGCAAGACAGGTGTACTGCCACATGTGGCCACGAACCACTGTAGACACAAATCATTGTTCAATTATCCCTCCCCCACTCCAGAGCGACCTCTTCATTCTGGACCTTAATTCTTTATTATAATGCAGCCACTTCATTATCCAAAGCTAGTCAGTGCTGTCCTTAGCATGTCCAACTAGGGATGTTCATGGAACATTTCACAGTAGACCAGTGCTTAATTTGAGCCGGTGGTTTCCGATGCTCTGTGTCTGCACTTAATCATCAACACTGGCATTTTTCATGAGCACCAGTTAAGGGAGATTAAGTGATTTGCCCAGAATCACAGGATGTTGAGCCGACCGAGTTGCGAACCTGTTTCCCCAGCTTCTAAGTCGACAGCTCTGGCCATTACGCCACATCCTCTCCCCACTTCCATGGTTAGTAGTTGATTCTGTTTTAGGCGGTGCTAACAAGAGAAATGAGCTGGTACAAGCTGCCGCCTGACGAGAGCCTCGGCACGTATTTTATTACAAATTAAGCACTGCAGTAGACTCTGACGTAGAGTAGGAATGGCAACCTATACGACTCAAGCTAACTCCCATTCTTTGTTTTCTGATGCCTCCTTTAACACGCCTCTCTGTGCAGCAATTATTTTTAGTATAGTTTACTTTACATAGGATTTGGAAATATATGTAAATATTTGTTTTATTTAATTTGAATTTATTAAATATTAGCAGTTGATGGGTTTGTAAGGAAGTAAGGTGGGAAGGTTTTTAAATATATATTTTATAATTGTTTATATATAGTAATAGTTTTTATTTTACACATTTTAATTCGTTAATTTTATCAGTTAGCTACATTATTTTATTTACATAATAGTTCATAGTTAAAAAAATCAAATGTTAATCAGCTAATTGATTATGTTAATTATTTGTTTTAAATCAATTATGTGCTCATATGTTTATTATGTTTTAGCATTTTGATCTCAGGACTGTGTTTGGTTGTAGAAATGCAAATTGGCCCAGAAGGGTAGAGGGCTGTTACCACCCTGGCTATGTATGTCCTATCCTAGGACCGGTTTCGGGGTTTCACCCCTCTTCAGCCAGGATAGCTTGACTCCAGTGGCGTAGTGAGCATCGGACCCACGTCTGGGCATACCCATCCCACATAAGGTGAACAGCAAAACACACAAGATGATGGACGGAATGTTGCACATTGGCAAAACATTCACCCCCAGTCACAGATCTGGGTTTAATCTATGGTTATTTTGCTCACCACGCCACCCCAGTTCAGACATGGCCATATGCAAATCAGTCTTGACCCTGTGCCTCATGGGAACAGTCCAGCCCGAACTGCCAAGCCATGTCTTCCCTGGACCGGAATCAAGCATCCTAGGACCGGTTTCGGGGTTTCACCCCTCTTCAGCCAGGATAGCTTGACTCCAGTGGCGTAGTGAGCATCGGACCCACGTCAGATCTGTGACTGGGGGTGAATGTTTTGCCAATGTGCAACATTACGTTCATCATCTTGTGTGTTTTGCTGTTCGCTCTATGTGGGATGGGTATGCCCAGACGTGGGTCCGATGCTCACTACGCCACTGGAGTCAAGCTATCCTGACTGAAGAGGGGTGAAACCCCGAAACCGGTCCTAGGATGCTTGATTCCGGTCCAGGGAAGACATGGCTTGGCAGTTCGGGCTGGACTGTTCCCATGAGGCACAGGGTCAAGACTGATTTGCATATGGCCATGTCTGAACTGGGGTGGCGTGGTGAGCAACATAATGATGGATTAAACCCAGATCTGTGACTGGGGGTGAATGTTTTGCCAATGTGCAACATTCCGTCCATCATCTTGTGTGTTTTGTTAATTAATTGCTGCAGCACAGCCATAAATGGTATTTTCATTGCACACTTCACAAAAAAGATTTACGTGTTCAACTTTCCCAATTACACTTCCATCCACAGGAACATTAGTAAGACCCCAACCCTGCAACCAAAGTCAGAGACAATAACCTAACTTTCGTCATATACCAATGATCTCATCCTAGACTTCTTGCAAAATATCTTAAGGTCCATGTTGACCTTCTCCTTAGCCCTGTGGCTTGCTGCAGACTTTAAAGCATCCTCCACCCTATCATAGACTGTACCATCTATACTAGCGGTATATCCTGGAGGGACTGAAAGTCTGTTTTAAGTGCCTCAACTCAAATCGAGGCCCATGAGCTACCTAGTTCATATTCCCACAGCTGGATATAGTAAATCAGGGGGCTTATTTTTTCTCATACTCAATTATTGTGGTAATCAGTTGACCCTCCACTGAACCGCAATACCTTTATCTCTTCACAGCTGCAGACTTGCTTCCTTCCGCAAATCCTCTTCTTTCCTTGGGCACTGGAGTCCTAAACCTTAGTGACGACATATCTTGACCTACTTCATGCTCATTATATATTTCAATAAATCTGTGAAAAAAACTCACTATCTACATACATAGCCAGGGTGGTAACAGCCCTCTACCCTTCTGGGCCAATTTGCATTTCTACAACCAAACACAGTCCTACCCACTCTTCACATGTTTTCACAAAATATGAAATGTTATGCCAAACCCATAAAATGCTCATCAAAATCAGCTCTATGATTGTCTACCTGCTCTCACTCTTCTTACGTGGATCGCAGTTCTCTCTCATAGTATTCTGCAGCCCATCACACCCTATCAGTAACCCTTAGAGCTTCAAGACCCTTAACATTGACTGTAGTGTCTGCCCACTAATAAACACTGGAACAAACTTCACGTCAAGATGTGCCAAAATACTTGTAACCTCATCTCTCCTCTTTCCCTAATTGCAAACTCAGAAGCTGACAATTTTCTTAGAATTATTCTATCTTATGTTACATTACATTAACTTATGTTATGTGTAATTGTAAAGCTCGCTGTCACCCACGAGGGTATCCTGTTGTCTGTGCCTAACCCTGTCAATCCAGACCCCCCTCAGGTAGGACCTGGCCTGGCTGTTAGGACTGGACTGTTTTACTACTGAACAGGGTCAAGACTGATTTGCATATGGCTGGGTCCCAACTGATGTGGCATGGTGGGCAAAGGAACAAATGATTGGAATGCTACCCCAAGCGATTGCCAGGTGATTAGACTTATTGCAAGCATTCCTCCCATCAACTTTTGTGTGTTTGATGTGATGCCGTAAGTAGCCAAGGGCATGCCCAGCCATGTGTCCCCTTCTCACTGCGCTACTGGAACCAAGCTACACCAAACTAAATAGCCCCCATAAGGACAAAACCAGTCGTGGGTTGCTTGTGCTCCGGGTCAGAGAGGACCTGATCTTGCAATTCGGTATGACTGTTCCTAGTGTGGAAGAGTCTAGATTTAATTGGAATATGGCTAGGTCCAAACTAGGGTGGCACGGTTGGTAAAGGAACAATGGGTAGGAATTCTACCCTGAATGAATGCGAGTGGTTAGACATATGGCAAGTATTTCTCCCATCACCTTTTGTGTGTTTGATGAAACCGTTCAATAAAGCCATTGGACCTAATTGGAGTTTGGCGGACAGATTACTTCATCACAAACTTGACAGATATTCCATCCACTTTGTTACAAGTGCATTGTTTACTACCACACCTGTAACAAGGCAAATTAAATATCCATACTGTTTGTGACAGAGTATCCTGTCCGCCAAATTCTAATTTAGGTCCTTAATGTTGAAAAACCAAAAGCCTACATCCTGAAAATTGTCAGTCTTCCAGAAATACACTTCAGCTTCTGGCTATCTCTTGGACTGGACCTGCTAGGCATTTTTACTGTGGTTGATAGGCTTGTGAATGTATTACTGCCCGGTGGAGGTCATCTTAATTCTGAATTCAAGCTCCTTCCTGGAACCTTTCACAATGTCCTCTAGATTCTGCTGACCAGACACAAAGCATTCCATGTGCTTAAAACCTGGGCGGGTGCCCTAATGTCAAGGGCACCTGACTCAAACCGGGCACAAGTCCTTGCATAGTCGTTGCCTCCAAGGTTTACCGAGTTCCATAACAGTGGTAATCCACCATCGAAAAGGTTATAGGACTCTCTACCAGAAACATTGTTGGATGACTGGGGGAAGATAAGGCTAAGATCAACAAATTCTAAAACTCGAACATCAGCAGTCCACTCAGATTACTACTTCATACGCGACCATCAATCACTCAATCAATCAAACATTTGTAAAGCGTGCTACTCAGCTGTGAGGGTCTCAAGGCGCTGGAGGGGGTGGGGGATGAAGCAGCTACCGATCGAACAGCCAGGTCTTGAGAAGTCTCCTGAAGGTCCGCAGGTCCTGGGTCTGTCGCAGGTGGATGGGGAGGGTGTTCCATGTCTTGGCGGCTAGGTGGGAGAATGACCTGTTGCCGGTAGTCGTTCTGCGGATGTGTGGGACGGTGGCGAGGGCGAGGTCAGCGGAACGAAGCTGGCAGTTCGGGGTGTAGAAGGTGAGTCAGTCGTTGAGGTATGCTGGTTCGACGTTGTGGAGTGCTTTGTGGGCGTGGGTGAGGAGCTTGAAGGTGAGCCTCAATTTGACCGGGAGCCAGTGCAGGTCTCTCAGGTGGAAGGTGATGTGGCTGTGGTGCGGGATTCCGAGGATGAGGCGTGGAGAGGCGTTTTGTATGCGTTGGAGTCTTTTCTGGAGTTTGGCCGTGGTTCCCACGTAGAGGGCGTTGCCGTAGTTCAGCTTGCTGCTGACGAGGGCTTGGGTGACCTTTCTTCTGGTTCCAGTGGGGATCCATATGTAGATCCTGCAAAGCATGCGGAGGGTGTTGAAGCAGGAGGAGGAGACAGCGTTGACTTGCTGGGTCATAGAGAGCATTGAGTTCAGGATGAAACCCAGGTTGCGTGCGTGGTTGGTGGGTGTCGGGGCGGCTTCCAACGTGGCCGGCCACCAGGAGTCGTCCCATGTGGGGGGGGGGGTGGAGCCGAGGATGAGGACTTCCATCTTGTCAGAGTTCAGTTTCAGATGGCTGGTCTTCATCCACTTGGCATCGGCCTTCATTCCCTCGTGGAGGTTGAATTTGGCGGTGGCTAGGTCCTTGGTGAGGGAGAGGATCAGCTGGGTGTCGTCGGTATACGAGACGATGTTGGCGAGTGGTGACATGTAGATGTTGAAAAGGGTCCGGCTGAGGGATGATCTTTGGGGTACGCCGCAGGTGATTGTGGTGGCTTCAGATTGGAATGGGAGAGGCGGACTCTCTGGGTTCTGCCGGTGAGGAAGGAGGTGATTCAGTTCAGGGTTTTGTCACAGATCCCTGCGTCTTGGAGGCGTGTGCGCAGGGTGTGGTGGCAGATGGTGTCGAAGGCGGCCGAGAGGTCCAGGAGGATGAGGGCCGCGGTTTTCCCGTTGTCCAGCAGGGTCCTGATGTCGTCAGTGGCGGCGATGATGACGGTTTCTGTGCTGTGATTGCTGCGGAAACCGGATTGGGAGGAGTCCAGGATGTTGTTCTCTTCCAGGAAGTGGGTCAGTTGTCTGTTGGCGCTCTTCTCTATGACTTTTGCCGGGAACGGGAGCAGGGAGATGGGTCGGTAGTTCTTGAGGTCCTTTGGGTCCGCCTTGGGTTTCTTGAGTAGGGCGTTGATCTCGGCGTGTTTCCAGCTCTACGGGAAAGTGGTGGTCTCGAAGGAGCTGTTAATGATCTTTTGGAGTAGGGGTGCGATGATGGAGCTTGCTTTGTTGAAGATGTGGTAGGGACAGGGGTCGGAAGGCGTGGATGGTGTTCATGATTTTGATGGTGTTTTCATCGTTGACATAGTTCCAGGAGAGCAGGAGGTTGGTGTGTTTGGTGGGCGTTGCGTCGGGGGTGTCGAAGCTGTCGTGGATGTCTGCAATCATGCGGTGGAAGAAGGTGGCCAGGGAGTCGCAGAGTTCTTGCGATGATGGGTTGTCATTGGAGCTGGGGGTGGTGAGTTTTTTCACAATGCTGAAGAGCTCTTTGCTGTTGTGTGTGTTGCTGTCGGTGCGTTCCTTGAAGGAGGTCCTTTTGGCGGATCGAATGAGTTGGTGGTGCTTGCGTCTGGCGTTCTTGAGGGCTGCGTGGCTGTCTGGTGTCTGGTCTTGGCGCCACTGCTTCTCGATTCTTCAACAGGTTTGCTTGGAAGTCTGGAGGTCGGCGTTGAACCAGATGGCTCTCGTGTCGGTGCGCCTGTTTGAGGGTTTCCTGATCGGGGCGAGGGTGTTGGCGCAGTCGTCGATCCATTGACCATCAAAAATCTCTATTCATATAAGCTAGCAGAATTATCCCTACCCCAGCACGACCTCCGAGAAGGAGACACACATATGGTTTATGGAAGCCCCAGCAGCAGAGAACAGCAAACCAACAATTTCCAGCACCTTTTGCTACACACCTTTGTTCCATATATTGTGAAACTTAAGCTGTATGCTGTGCACTGTGACTGAATTTGTTACTTAATGTGATTCTTGGTTTGTTCAGTTGTTTGGCCCACCTCCTCCCTCATCATCAGTCTACCATCAGTCAATCCTAAATTTTCTTCTTGGGCCACCAAGGGTCTGATTTCAGAATTTGAATTCCTTTGTTCCGAAGCCACCGAGATCATTTGCGGCGTACCCGAAGGCTCATCCCTCTGCCCAACGTTGTTCAACGTCTACATGGCACCGCTCACCCACGTCACACGACGGCACGACCTCAACATCATCTCCTATGCCGACGACACCCAGCTGATCTTCTCCCTCACCAAAGACCCCCACACCGCCAAAACCAACCTCCACGAAGGAATGAAGGCCGTCGCCGATTGGATGAGAAACAGCCGACTGAAGCTGAACTCGGACAAGACGGAGGTCCTCATCCTCGGATCCACCCCCTCGGCCTGGGAAGACGCCTGGTGGCTGACTGCACTAGGAGCACCCCCTGCACCCACCGACCACGCACGCAACCTAGGGGTCATCCTCGACTCCACCCTTTCCATGACGAAGCAGGTCAAGCCGTCTCCTGCTTCAACAGCCCCTGCATCCTTCACAGGATCTTCAAGTGGATCCCCACCGAAACTAGAAGGACGGTCACCCAGGCCCTCATCAGCAGTAGACTGGACTACGGCAATGCACTCTACGCAGGGGCCCCCGCCAAACTCCTGAAACGGCTCCAACGCATCCAGAACGCCTCCGCACGCCTGATTCTCGACATCCCTCGCCGCCGCCACATCACACCCCACCTGAGAGACCTGCACTGGCTCCCCATCAACAAGAGGATAACCTTCAAGCTCCTCACCCACGCACACAAAGCACTCCATGACACCGGACCAGCATACCTCAACAGCCGACTCAGCCTCTACACCCCCACCCGCCAGCTCCGCTCTGCAGACTGTGCCCTCGTCACCGCCCCCCGCATCCGAAGAGTGACCGGTGGCAGATCATTCTCCCACCTCGCCGCCAAGACATGGAACACCCTCCCCATCCTCCTGCGGCAGACCGAAGACCTCCTAACCTTCAGGAGACTCCTCAAGACCTGGCTCTTCGAACAGTAGCAGCGTCCCCCCCCCCCCCCCCCCAGCGCCTTGAGACCCTCACGGGTATGTAGTGCGCTATATAAATGCTATGATTGAGTGATTGATTTGGTTAGACTTTGGTGGAACCCTGACAATTTATAAGCTTTTATTATCATCCTGGAAGTCTTTTTCTATGGTCTTTAGCAATGGCTGTGAATGTTAAAATGGGCCACTTAAACATATTTATTCTGCCTTTCGTGTATATCTTTATATTGCCTATTTGTGTATTCATTCTTGAACAAAAATTTGTTAACAAAACCAGGCGGGAGGGAGGAGCCTAGCGCGTGACCAAGATGGCCGCGTGGGTGCGAGGCTCCTGAGGACCTCCGCGACCTCCTACATCTATCCTGTCTTCATCCTGATTTGGTTGAGGGGACTGTGTTGGTGAACCTGAGCCGAGGTGGTGCCCGTTTTCCGTTTTTGAATCGGACCCCGGGTGCCGTTATGGGCATCGATTGAAGTTTGCGGCCTGCTCCTCTCCTGACCCCGGACTTGAGTTGGGGGGTGATCCATTGGAGAGGTGAATAACAACGGCGGGACGAGCCTGGCGAGTCGCGTACCCCACACTTTCACTTTCGCTTTTGAGCCCCCTTGCCATCATCGCGAGTGGGATCACGGCGCTCCTTTGTGTGGTGGTCGCCTCGCTGGGAGACCCTGCCTGCCCTGCGGGGACCTGCTCCACCTTCCGCAGGAGACCTCTGGGGTCCTTCGCCTCGATTGTTCGCCCTCCGCTGCAGGACTCGTGGGTGTACGGTATACAGGACGATGGCGACGAAGCAGGATGGAGAGAGGCTGAAGGCCAAATCGGCCCGGCGTGGCGCTGCAACTCAGGCCAACATTATGGATCGCTACACCCTACCGAAAGGTTCTCCCGGCGGGTTGCATAAGTCTCCTGAGTGCCCTGTGGATGCCTCGGATTTGCCGACGGATCTGACTTTGCAGGACGTCATGGGCGCCATAGCGGAGATGAAGACCTCGGTGGGTCAACAGTTTGATACCCTGGCGCACAAACTCGACGCAGTTCTCATCGATGTTAACCTTGTTAGGGCAGACCTTTCCAAGACAAATGACAGGGTTGACTCTTTGGCCCACACCGCGTCGGGCCTCACGACTGAGGTGGCGGCTCTCGAGACGGAGGTGCGTCGGCTCCGGCAGGCCAGCGCGCTCACGGATCGGCGACTGGAGGATTTCGAGGGTAGGGCCCGGAGGAACAACGTTCGCATTATCGGGGTGCCTGAGGGACTGGAGGATTCCGCAGCCGATCTCTTTGTGGAGGATCTGATCTCTAATTGTCTGCAGCCTCGAGGTTTGAGTAAATTCTTTGCAGTGGAGAGGGCCCATAGAGTTCCGGGTGGCAAGCCGAAGGTCGGAGCTCCACCGCGGCCTCTCATTGCCCGTATCTTTAACTTTCGGGACAGGGATGCGATTTTACAAGCCTCTAGAGTGCAGGGGCCGCTTAAGCTTGAGAAAGTGGAGGTGAATTTCTATCCTGACTTCACGCAAGCGGTCCAGAAGCAGAGGCTGGGTTTCATGGGCGTCAAGCGTCGGCTCCGGGATATGAACTTGAAATATGCCATGCTTTTTCCGGCCAGACTGCGTGTGGAGTCGGAGGGTCGCTCTCATTTCTTTGACCGTCCGGAGACGGCTGGGGACTGGTTGGACAATTTGCCTAGGGGACATGATCGAGATGGGAAGGGGGCCGCGGGAGGAGAGTGCCCACTGGATCGGGCCTGAGGTATTGACACTGGGGCTAATTCCTGATGATGCCACCTTTCGGCTGTGCTTAGGGTTTCTTTGACTGTCGTGCCTAGTTCCCCCTCGCTGGGAGGTTGTGGGGTGACTCGAGGGGGTTCTCTCTCCTTCTCTTGGGGGTCTTTGTAGTTTAGTTCATGCAAGGGCGACAGGCACACTGCAAGTTGGGGGGGCTTTTCGGGCTCATGCAGGGGTGCAGGGAGGGGGGAGTTTCATTTGGAATGTTGGGTTGGGGTTGGGTATTGTTTGTTTGTACCACAAGGCAGAAATATTGTTGTGTTATTTTCATGGTGCTCTCTGGGAGGGGACTGATTGGTTTTGGCTGTGATGGGGGGTAGGGGATTGAGACTTCTTTCCTGGAATGTTAACGGACTGGGGGACAGGATAAAACGGGGGGCGGTCCTACAGTTTTTAAAACGGATTTCACCTGATATTGTATTCTTGCAGGAAACACACCTTATTGGTAATTCCTTCTGTGCTATGAATAGGCGGGGCTATCGCCTCGTGGCGCATTCGGGCTTCACCTCTGGTTCAAGGGGTGTGGGCATCATGGTTAAAACCTCGCTCCCGTTGGAGGTTGACGAGGTGCTCCATGATGACAGGGGGCGCTATGCGGCTCTGGTGGGTAGATGGGAGGGTAAAGTGGTTGTTTTGGTTTCGGTTTATGTCCCGCCGGGGTTGCAGACGACTACTTTCGCTGATTTGGGGCGCCTTCTTCTTGGGCTGCCGGAGGGGATTCTAGTGGTTGGAGGGGATTTTAACGCTGTGGTTTCCGGATCTGTGGATCGTCACCCACCCAGGGATCTCCCCCGGGCCCAAACTTGGTTGTCTGGCCTCTTGGACACCCTGGGACTGGTGGATTGTTGGCGGCTAAAACACCCAGCGCAGACACAGTACACCTTTCATTCTGGGGCTCATGGTAGTCTCTCGAGACTTGATTATGTACTGATGCCAGCGGCGCAGGCGGGGAGGGTCGGGGAGGTGCGACATCTGGCTCGGGGTATTTCAGACCACTCCCCACTCTTATTACACTTTGATATTGTATCCGGGATGGAGGGGAGGGTGGTCCCGATCAACCCCTGGTACCTGCTCAATCCCGCAATTCGCGCAGATTTGATTAAATCCTTTGATCAATATTTTGGAGACAATGTGGGATCGGTCTCGTCTGCTGTTTCTCTGTGGGAGGCGTTTAAGACGGTACTCGGGGGGGAGGCCCTGTCCCTCATTTCCCATTCCAAGAGGTGTGAGCGGGAGGAGGTGACCCGTATCGAGTCTGAGATAACTGAGTTGGAGGGCGACCTGGATTGTGGTGTCACGGATGATAAGCTGCATGCTCTCCGACTCAAACAAGCGGACTACAAGGCCCTAGTCACTGAAGCGGCCAAGGGCCTGAGTAGGGAGCAACAGGGGCGTCTGTATGACATGGGTGATAAGGCTGGAAAACTGATTGCGTGGCTGGATAAAAAGGAGAGAGCGAGTCGAGTTGTTCCGCTGGTTGAGAGAGTGGATGGGGTGTGTGTTACTGATCCGGTGGAAATTGTTGATTGCTTCGCAGAATATTTCCGCGGGGTGTATTCCCCGGTATCCTCTCGCTCGGAGGAGGATTCTCGCGACCTGCTTAAAGATATTGCGTTGCCTTCCCTCTCGGAGGAGGATAAATCGTTGATGGACGCGACTCTGACATCTGAGGAGATCGCCCTGGCCATACGTTCGGTCGCCTCTGGTAAGGCCATGGGTCCTAATGGCCTTCCCATTGAGTTGTACAAATTGCGGCTGGATACATTGGCGCCGCATCTTTGTGATATGTTCCTCGAGGCCCGGGCGGTGGGTTCCCTCCCACTGGACCAACGTCTAGCCACTATTGTGGTTATTCACAAGGAGGGGAGGCCGCGTGATCGGGTCACGTCTTACAGGCCCATTTCGCTTTTGAATGCGGAACCGAAAATTCTGGCCAAGGTGCTGGCTAATCGGCTGGCCAGCGTGGTGTGCGATCTGATCCATCAGGACCAATCCGGTTTTATCCCTCATCGCAACACCGCGCTTAATCTGCGGCGTCTGCATGGGGTGCTCTCGAGGGTTCCGTTCATACGCGAGCCGGCCATTTTGGCGTCCCTGGACGCCACTATGGCGTTCGACACGCTTGAGTGGCCATATATCTGGGCGATGCTGGAGAAGTTCGGGTTTGGGCCGGGATTCATTGGCTGGGTGAAATTGTTGTATTCCGGACCGCTAGCACAGGTGGTGGTGAATGGTAGAGTATCGGCTCCTTTTGAATTGGGCAGGGGCACGCGACAGGGTTGCCCGCTGTCGCCTCTCCTCTTTGCGCTCGCCTTGGAGCCCCTGGCGGAGTGGCTGCGGTGGCACCCTTCAATTCGTGGTCTCCGATGGACTCCTGAGTATGAGGATCGAGTCTCTCTCTACGCGGACGATATTCTCTTGTATCTCGCTTCCCCGCGTAAATCGTTGATTGTGTTAGTGGATGTACTGTATTCCTTTGGCCGTAACTCAGGCCTAGTCATCAACTGGGCTAAGTCCTGTGTATATGTCCTCTCAGGGGAGGCTCCTATCCTCCCGCGGGGTTGCCCTATCCAGGTTGCTCAACAGGGATTTAAGTATCTGGGTATTTTCATTACCCTGGACTCTGCGGCCCGATACACTCAGAACCTACTCCCCCCCCTCCAACGTTTGAAGGCGGATGTGGCGCGTTGGAGGCGCTTGCCGCTCTCGCCGCTCGGCCGGGCGGCGCTGTTTAAGATGATGTCGTTGCCACGGTTTTTATATGCCTTACAAAACACGATGGATGTCGTTCCGGCTAGTTACTTTCGAGAGGTGGAGGGTCTGCAACGCCAACTGTTTTGGGATGGGAGGCCGCGGATCGCCCTCGCGAAGCTGACGCTCCCGTGGTACGATGGGGGGTCGCCCTCCCTGACATCAAACGTTATTACTGGGCCTCCCAGCTGGCTGCGATAAACCATGGGCTTTACGGGCCCGCCCTTAATCCGGCCTTTGAAATGGACAAATTGTTGTTGCCGGGTGGTGACTACAATCGTGCGCTCTACTCTAGATCGCTCGACGCACGCTTGACGGGTCCGACGCGGGTCGCGGTACGAGTCTGGCATGCGGCAAACTCGGCGATGGGGTGGAAGGATCGGTTGACCCGGGCGACGCCATTGTATGCCTCTGAGCGACTGGGTTGTTTGTGGACGACGAAAGGCTTCGAGAAATGGGACACGATTGGCATCAGTAGGGTTGGCGATCTTTGGACGAAGAGGGGATTTAAAACGTTTGATGTGCTGAAAGCGGAATATCAGTTGCATGATAGGGAGTACTTCCGGTATGTACAAGTTCGTCACGCGTTGTGTTCCGTATTCCCGGAGGTTGCGTCCATCCCGGAGTGCTCCCCTTTTGGAGGATAGGGTGCTAGACGGACATGTACCGGATGGCACTATCTCATTGATCTATAAAAAACTCATCAACGATCGATCGGGACTGCTGACCGCCCTACGTGAGCCATGGGTCTCTGATGGACTGGAGCTGGACGACGAGGATTGGGTATGTGTGGTGGCCTCCCCGAAAGAGGTGGCCATACCGGCCCGGCTTCGTTTCGTCCAGCTCAAAATACTCCACAGAGTCTACGTTACGGGACCGGGCCTGATGCGTATGGGATATGCGGTGGATGGGATGTGTAAGCGTGGGTGTGGCTTGTTAGGGACCTTCTTCCACATTTTGTGGGAATGTCCGGAGGTGGCTCGATTCTGGCGCGGCGTGCATGCGGTTTTGCAAGCGGTCACGCATGTTGCCCTGTTTCCCGAGGCCAGGAGGTGTTTATTGAATGTATGGGAGCCGACTGATTATACGGTGACGCAAACGTGGTGGGTGACATTGGGATATATGGTGGCCAAGCGTGACATAGCACAATTCTGGGGCTCCCAGAGGTCACCCACGATTTCGGTATGGAAGGAAAACATGGATTGGTGCATGTTCCGAGAAAAGGTGGTGTATGCGGCGAGAGGCAAGCCTGGGAAATGGGTAAAGGTGTGGGGCCCCTGGAACTCCTATCGCAGCGGGATTTGTACCCCACCACTGATGCCCGACTTGGCGGCGGCCCTGACTCCCTAGTCTGCGCGTTCCCTTTATTCTGTTATTGTGACCACTTTGTCTCTGCCCCTGCCCCTCTCTCCCTCCTATTCTCGTATGTTGGTAGGACCCTCCCGAGGGGAGCACATAATGTTGCCTAGACTTTTGCCGCCTTGTGGGTTTGTTTTTTCTTTTTCGTTTAAAATGAAACCGCCAATTGCGATGATTGGGCAATGTAGCCGCAAGTGCTATCTTTGATCGGTGGGACTCTTACTGCTTGCCTCTTGTATTTATACATGTGTTTTATGGTCTCGCTGTTTACTAGCGGCCGGCCTTAAGGTTGTAGGCCCATACTTGTATATTTATTGAACTGTGTAATAAAGGTTTCAAAAAAAAAAAAAAAAAAAAAAAAAAAACCAGGCGGACAATTGTTGATGTAAAAGGTAGGACTTGTGGAAGGCATCACACCTATGACATGAGGCTAGTTACTAGGTCACCATAACTTTGCAAGGGGACTTGTTACATTCCTTCTTTTCAGATTTTGCAAAACTCATGAAGGTGTGGACGAGGACCCTAACAGCGCCCCCTCTGGCAGTCCTGGAGTGGCCCTGCTCTTTCTTCTCTGCACTCACATGACCATCCATCCTGGAATCCTGAGGTCTGCTCCAGAAATCCCAAGTGTAGCCCAGGCTGCCTTTCAAGTGTCTTTCGGGTTATGTCGGAACCATTTTCTACACATTTTATTTTAATTACCCCCTCCCTCCTCATCTCACAGCCTGCTCCCTCGGAGCTCGAGCCCTTCAGCATCCCTGCGCACCGCGCGACTGGCGAGCATTTCATATCATTTAAATGCAATGAGATGGCTATTGGCCAGCTATTAAATGAACTCAGGGGACGGCGCATAACTGGTCGTAATGCTGCAAGTCTGTGAGTAGTCGCTGTCATCTCAGCACAGATGCTGCACACTTGAAACTTTCCAATCACCTTTCCCTGCTCACTCTCATCTACGGAAATTACTGAGCAATGTCAATGTTATGGCGAGTAATAAAGTGTGAAACTGCTTTCATTGCAATGCGCACTAACCAGGCAGTCATAAATTATTGATTGGCAAGATGCCATTACAATAAAACAGCTGAACACAACTCAAACGGTACACAGGAATACAACAAGAGCAGTGGACAGAGTCCAATAGTTTAAAAACAAGTCAGATATATTAGTGGTATGTTATGTTATTTTATGTTATGTTAACTAAAATTAGTAGAACGACTCACCCTAGGGCATCTCGGCGCAATCTTTAACGTATCACATGCATTAAAGTGTAAAATGTGGCGCTATCGGTAACAATTCTAAATTATAATCAGGATTCTTGCTGCCCCACTGGCTAATTCCAACCAGTACCATTTCCAGGTTCGAACAGTCCAGCAGGTGCTTCAGAGTTATGGTCATAGTTATTAGACTTTTCGATGGTGTGCTAGAAATAGTAAAAAGACTCTTCAAAGAGTGACTTACACCAGCATGGTGAACCTCGTTTCTCTGGTTCGATCTTGCACTGTTGAGGTGTCCACCATTTTTACAGCATGGCAGGCGATCATAAATTAAACAAAATATAAGATATTCTATAGAGTGGCCAAGACCATAATCTCACAGACACCACTCTCAACTTTCACTTTTTCTTGAGATTCCATTAGCTCTTTATTAGATATTCTCACAGTCTCTGCAAAGACGCTTCACACTTTTAGTAATTGTGAGCTAATTTCCTATTCCAACACATTATCCCAGCATTTTGGGAGGTAGAGCTTGCTGGTGGGACGCTTAGCTCTGCATGTCAATATCTTGGTGTTGAACTTTGTTGGCCAGAAACGTTCTTGGTGGAGAATGTTAGATGGATAAGGGGTCAGGGCTTCTATTTAATTTCCTGCACAGTGGTGTATATTTATGTACTCTTCACTACACGACTTCTCAGCGTATTGTGACTTTGTCATATGACCACCGGAGTTGCTATGGGAGGCTACATTAAGGTGCCTTTTTCTACCAACAAAAAGCTTGAATTGCATATAGGACAGTCTGCTCCACCGAGTTGCAATAGTATTCAACCTATGTTACTGTTATGTTATATGTATTTGTATAGCGCGCTATCACCCGTAAGTGGGTATGCTGGCACTTTTTTTGCAGGTGCGTGAGGCTAGCCCCAGGCAGGAGGGCTTACTTGAAGAGCCAAGTCTACGAGACGAGAGGGGGAGGCTCTAATGGGGAGTGCAAGATCGTTCCATGCTTTAGGAGCGATGTACGAGGAGGCTCTATCTCCAGATCTGCTTCTGTGGATGCGAGAGTAGGAGTCTGGCTGAGCAGAGGGGCCTGAGGGGTTGGTGCAAAGGTAGGTGGGTGTTGAGGGTAGGCAGGGCCTGAGTTGTGTAGTGCTTTGTATGTGTGGGTGAGAATCCTGAATTGTGCAGGCTTATGGATTGGAAGCCGGTGGAACTCCCACAGGTGTGTTGTGATGCGGGATCGGTGTGTGAGGTTGAGGAACCTAAATATTCTTTCAAAAATATTAATGTGGTCAAAATATTGAGGTCCAGATTATCGAGAAGGTGAGACTATATAGTTAAGTATAGCTTTACTTATGTCCACATTTATGTGCCTCAAGGTATATTGAGGTACATAGATGTTAATGTAAGTAAAGTAAACCTATACTTACCTCTAAGCCTTTGCCTATACTTACCTATAGGTATATCTATACCGATTTCTTATAGGTTGGCACCTCAAGGTACATAGTTGCAGCGTTAAGTAAAATAACCCTTTACTTACCTAAACACAATTAACTTCTAGATATGTTGGTCCTCAGTATTTCGTCCATGATCTTATGGTAGCACAATATTTTTGAAACAATATTTTGACATTCATCCATTGCAATATGCGATGTTATTAATGTTATTAAGCACACTGCTATCTATACAGGTGTCCTAGCACTGATGGAAAGGCTAAGGAAGACAGATGAAATGTGGCCATTGAACGCATAGTCATGTTTTCAGGGCTTTCGTTGAAGTGCAGCAGGTTTTGCTTTCTGGGTAGAGATAGCAGGAAGGTGTTCCACAGGGAGGTCACCTTGACTGAGAAGGCGCCGCCCCCAGACCTAGTCCCGTTAAACCTGTGTACTGAGAGCAGGAAGGCATCAGAGGGCCCTAGGGTGCAGTCTGGAACATAGAATGTGAATTTTTTCCTAACATAGATTAGGTCAGTAGGATCATACACTGCTGTCACTGAATCAGAGAAAGCCCTAATTATTTACAGTGTAGTTTCCCTGGGCTCATGTGTCTCATGATAATCCCTTAAGTGCAAACATATCACCCCTTAAGGTTTCAAAGCGCTTGGGGCCGTCAGGGAGATCAAGTGAGCTAATTCCCAGAGCCACATGATGGGATCAAGCCATGATCTCAGCACTCCTGAGTCAGCTGCTCTGGCCACTGCACCACACCTCTCCCTTGGTCGGCATAGTATTCATGCATATAAACAGCAAGCTTGAGCATGCTCTGTTTGAGGGTCACCATGCCTATTATGATATTCTTTTAATTTGAATCTCACGATGGATGTATGACGTTACAACGCACACTTTTACAACGCATGCACTTACAACGCATTTTTTACAACGCATAATCCATTACAACGCATGACATTACAACGCATGACACTACAACGCATTTTTAAAAACTACCTTTACAACGCATTTCCATTACAACGCATACTACCTTTACAACGCATACCATTACAACGCATAATATTAAATTGCATTTAAGGTAAGTATTAGATAGTATAGGGGTAAAAGTT
Source organism: Triturus cristatus (assembly GCF_964204655.1). NCBI lineage: Eukaryota > Metazoa > Chordata > Amphibia > Caudata > Salamandridae > Triturus > Triturus cristatus. Next base: position 969,514,937 of record NC_140580.1, read on the forward strand.
ACTTTTCTAACTCCAGGGGGTGCAACAGTAGGGTAAGTGTTGGATAGTATAGGGGTAAAAATTACTATTCTAACTCCAGGGGGTGCAACAGTAGGGTAAGTGTTGGATAGTATAGGGGTAAAAATTACTATTCTAACTCCAGGGGGTGCAACAGTAGGGTAAGTGTTGGATAGTATAGGGGTAAAAATTACTATTCTAACTCCAGGGGGTGCATCAGTAGGGTAAGTGTTGGATAGTATAGGGGTAAAAATTACTATTCTAACTCCAGGGGGTGCAACAGTAGGGTAAGTGTTGGATAGTATAGGGGTAAAAATTACTATTCTAACTCCAGGGGGTGCAACAGTAGGGTAAGTGTTGGATAGTATAGGGGTAAAAATTACTATTCTAACTCCATGGGGTGCAACAGTAGGGTAAGTGTTGTGTAGTATAGGGGTAAAAATTACTATTCTAACTCCAGGGGGTGCAACAGTAGGGTAAGTGTTGGATAGAATAGGGGTAGAAATTACTATTCTAACTCCAGGGGGTGCAACAGTAGGGTAAGTGTTGGATAGTATAGGGGTAAAAATTACTATTCTAACTCCAGGGGGTGCAACAGTAGGGTAATTGTTGGATAGTGTAGTGTAATATTATGCGTTGTAATGGTATGCGTTGTAATGGTAGTATGCGTTGTAATGGAATGCGTTGTAAAGGTAGTTTTTAAAAATGCGTTGTAGTGTCATGCGTTGTAATGTCATGCGTTGTAATGGATTATGCGTTGTAAAAAATGCGTTGTAAAGGTAGTGCGTTGTAAAAGTTGCGTTGTAAAGGTTGTTCCCCTCTCACGATTTGTCGAAAATGCCATCTGCAACACGAATAACAAAATTTGTAGAAAGTAGTCTTCAACATACAAATAAGGAGGCAAATTTGAGACCCTATAATTCTGTCTCATGAAGTGCAGCAAAGATTGCCAAGAGTCTACAGACTAGGGTCATATCTGGAGAAAGCTCAATATGTAAAAGGTCACACATTTCTCTAGGTGGGGAGCACATCTGCTATTGCTCAAGAAATATATAATCAAATGGTACTCATTTACAGCCATAATTAAAAAAGGATCATTCTTTAGGAAGGGGCATGGATTTTTATTATCTCAGAAACAAACTTTGGGGGTTTGTTTCTGAAAAAGAAAAAAAATGCTGAATGGGCTGCTCCAATATTGTGGGCCCTGCATTCAGCTTTGATAAAAGTACATCTGTGGTACTGCAGGCATTTTCGGCACAGCAATCCTTTTGGGGGGCTGGGGTGGGTCTACCACTGCCTCGACGGAAGAGAGGCCATGCGGCGACCAGCGACTTACCACGTCACCCACCAGCCTCTAACTGAGGTCACCACCTCTTACTTAAACAGCCATGGTGGAGGTAGGAAACCGCGATCCTTGGAGATTATTGGAATATTGCACCATGAGTGGTGTTACATTTATCCATTAGGCTTGGCATATTAGCCAAGAGGAAGAAAAAGACAGCGGCTATTACAACTATTCACAGCTCCATACAACCCCCAACGAGTCACTGTGGAATGTCAACCTCCTATGCTACAACCAATGCTAAAGATGAAAGCCGGAGACTAACTAGTTTACTGAACCACGACGACAAGCCAGAATCCTATACGCCACCCGTCTCAAAAGGAGACAGCCTCATACTAACCTGACAACCCATCACCTTCACCAAAGAGAGAACGCAAATCAGGCACCTGAAGATTTAACATTCCCCCTACAAGCGGTCTGCCGTGTAGAACAACATGGGGAGGGAACCCCAGAAATGCTCCTTACCACAGATATTTCCTCAGTGCACAACCACATCCCATTTTAACCGGCTAGATTATAAAGTTGACAAACTTAGCAAGGAGGTAAAAGACTTCCTGACAAACCTAAATGGTACCTAACTCGTGATACAAGATCTACAGGTGCGCATGCATCATGGGCTACCACCCATCCCTAAAAGGGACTCTCCCACTCAACCCTGGTCTCCCACTCATCCATGGCCATCCATTCCAGCACCAAACTATACTCAGGAGAACATGCAATCAGTTATGGAGAGGTGTGGTGCAGTGACCAGGGCAGCTGACTTCGGAGCACAGGGTTCACGGTTCGATCCCCAGGTCCGGTGGCAACTCAGCTCAGCACCATGTAACTCTGGGCAATAGCTCACTTAATTTCCACAATGGCCCCCAGCGCCTTGAGACCCGTAAGGGTGAGTAGCTCGCGCTTTACAAATAGGGATTTACAGTTATCCACATCGGAACTTGGAGCATTGATTCTATTCTAAGAGGAGGCCTAGCAGACCCATTTGCTGCAAATGTATGACATCCTGATCATCGCTAACGTCAGCACAAGAAGACCACACTTGAAAGCAAAGAGTGTGAACCGTGAAAACTTGATTTGATCCAGCTGATCGTAGACCATGCGACTATACCACCAGCTCCTGAGACGGCAGTAAAATTCATACTACCCAGCTGCAGAACCACGGTCGAAACATGCCACAGACTTAGCTGAAACAATCCTATCACACCGGCTAGACATGATATTCCTAATCGAAACATAGTTAACTGGTGCAGCAGCCTCCCTTATAGATATCCTAGTACCTCCAAACTTCATCTTAAAGAGGTTTGATTGTCTGCAGTGGCAGGGTATGGGGACTGTAGTCACTCACCAAAACTCCCTGCTTATCAATCCGTTCCCTGTGGATAATATTTCCTCCTATGAATATATGGGAGTCGAAATCCTCACAGCATGTAGAACAGTAGTTAAATGACACCTTATCTACCACCCACTGGGATAGCCAGATCTTCCTTGAACAAATAATGGAAACCACTGCAGTACACTGCCTTCTAAACCCAAACGCCAACTTCTCAACGGGATTTCAACCCCTACAGAAATGATGAGGAAGACATACAGGCATCCACTCCAAAAAACGTCCTCAATGATCAAAACTTTGTGCAAGCCTGCACAGGCCCAACACACATCAAAGGTTCTACACATCGTCCCATTATTTCCAAGAAAGGAGCTCTGAGCATCAAGTCTATCTACCCAACTCATTGATTGGAACGCCATCCAATCATATTCAACCTCACAGAACTCGTACAGAGGCCAAGGGATCAAACCCAAACACTGGATAAAAGATACTAGTAACTTGAACAGCGGTGATCTCTCCTCTCTGAGTCTGATAAACCTCACAACCTCTAGCGAATTGCAGAAAGTACAGAAATTAACTGAACACTACACAACTGGACAATGACAGGCACAATGGAGGAAGTAGCCCCACCCCACCTCAAAAGACACAAAAACAAAGTGTCCCATCCCTGGTACAACCAAAACTTAAATGAAGATAGGAGACTCAGACTAGCAGAAAGAGTTTGCAAAAAAGAATCCTCCTCAATGCATCTAAGATAGCTATGAGAGCTAAGGAACTCCTACAAAAAGATCATATGGAATGCCAAAGCATCATTCTTCAGATCCCATCTCAATAATGTCAAAAACCAGGCAGGCAAGCTCTTCAAAATCATCAAACAACAGACTGACAACACCATGATCAGTACTACCTCTAAGGAGAACTGTAAAACATTTTCAGCCTTTTTTCGAGGAGAAAATAGGGTAAATTGAAAACGCAATCGATATTGAGAGACTTTACAGGATATGCATACAGATATACACCCCTCACAACGAACTCACAATCACTGAGAGGGCTCAAACTCTCAACCTTCTCACGAAGGCCAAAAATGAGGTCCAAAAGAACATAAAGTCGATGAATCTAACGTTGCAATTAAACGACCCAATCCCCTCAGCAATCACAAAGGACCTCAGTCAAGTTGTCTACCCCCCTCCCCCTTTGAATGAAAACAGTAAACTCATAACTATTCCAAGGCGCAATCCCAGACTGTTTGAAGACTGGGCAAGTGACACTTTTCCTGAAAAAACAGGCTCTGACCTTCCATTTAAATTTTTGTCCAGTGTCTAACATCCCCTACCTGGCAAAAGTGTTTGGGAAAGTGTACACAAGCACCTCTTCCTTGTTGTGGGATAGCAGACGTCGGAAGAGCCCTGACTCATTTCTCCAGCTACGGGATTGCAGACAATCTTTTATTTAATTGCGAGTATCCATGAACAATGATGGAAGATTGCACCTGACATTTACTTTCTACGTTTGCTTTTTGTAGCTAATTGTTTATTTTCTACCCATTTTTTTTTCAAGGTCACAGGGCAACAGTATCCTGATGACTGACACCAACACCACTTTGTGGGGTTCATGCTTGACACAAACATGTTGACCTTTCTGAGCGGGTTGAACTATTGCCCACTTTTAGTTAAATTCTATCCCTAGCGAGCACAATGAAACTTGATTTGGCCACCTGGTAGATAGTTTTATTCAAACTACTTCTTTACCATCTGGCCCATACCCTCACACCCAACCATTAAGTGAGTGGCATGAGTTCATATATTGTGATTCATAACAAACAACACCTATAATCTCCCCAATAACTAAGTAGGTAATATCTAGCACCAAGACCTTTAGGATGAGTGTGAGGAGGGGCCTGAGGAGGAAGCATGCCACCTATTAGGTGGGTGAAGACCTTCATCCTGAAACAGTGGGATTCTTGGACCACTGTGTTTGTCTATCTTTCTAATATTAAACAGTCAGCATTGGTGTGAATATGCACAAACTCTGTCAGCACATTAAATAGTTCAACTTGCTTAACATGTTCCAGTCTGGTTTCAAACCAGGACAAGGCACAGAAACAACCATCCTACACATCATGGATGATGCTTATAAAATCTTGAGCCAGGACAAGTCCTGCCTACTCATCCTCCATAATCTTTCCTCTGCGTTCGATGCACTCAACCACAGCAGTCGTTTGGAGTGGCTGGATTTCAGAATAAGGCTGTTAGGAAACCCCAGATGGTTCACCTCCTATCTACAAAATCGCTCACAACGAATCAAAGTGAGCGACTCACTATCAAGCCTGTGTAACCAAGGTTAGTGTTAATTTCAGTGGCTATTATTTACTGTTAGTTTTTGGGTTAGCTCTCAGGAAACTTGTCCATGCATTTCCTCCGTTTTAGTTGTGTTACCTCATGCATACGGAAGGCGTGATGAGTAGATAGAGAGTTTTAGATTGCAAGAATTGATTACACATAATTAGACATTGTGGTTTATGAGGAGAGGTGTGGCTAATCCACAGAAATAAAGTGGTGAGTAAGGCAGACAGGCATGTGACAGAGTTGGCTCCACTGAGAAAATAAGGAATGTACATGAAAGAGGCAAAGTGGAGGCTGTTTTGATTCAGAAGAAGAAGCGATAACAATAAACAGATTCAAGGTCAATATTCATGCTGCGTTTTACGAATATAGTGGAAGGAGGAGGCTTTTTGACATACCATATAATCTGAGGGTGTTGAACCTGTAGAAAGAAGGGTTGATGGTTGTCACCTACCATTTGATGTTGCTATTTTGGTGGTTCCGTTTGGCTGTTGATGGTGTTGAGCAGTTTGTTCTTTGATATGTTACATTTGTAGCCCAGGTTATTTTCTTTCACTTCACCCACATATTTGGCTTTTCTAATATGAGATACTGTGTTATGTGGTTAGTCCAGATCGCTGGTAGCTTTGTTGGGCAATATTTGGAGGCATGAACCATATCTGGGAATTGTATTGTTGTAAAGGCATTAAGCTACTTTGATGCTCCCTTGATCATCGAGGGATCTGCAGAGGCATCTGGCTATAGGCAGAGGGGCCAAAATATGTGATGGCACTCATTTTTGTAAATGAGATCATACAGATTGAATGGAGAACGTGGTGCAATAAGTAAGCAGGAAAGATTAAATGTGGTGCCAGCCTAGAACATAAGTTTCTTGGTAGGGAGTATTTGGTGGTATTTGATTACAGAAATGTTGGTACTTTGCCCTTTGTCCCTCTGTGAGTAAGGTATACTAGTTTGAAAGAAGATCTTCTTGCAGTTAGAAGCCAATGTAAAGCCTTCAGGACTAGGAAGATATGGGTTCATGTATTTACATTTATAAGTAGTCTTTCTGCTCAAATCTGGGATTTTTGCAGCCTTCTCATGGTTAGAGTGGAATGGTGTGGCATAGTCTGTTAGCATAATCAAATTTTGAGAAAATGAGTAATGTTCTTGTTTGTCCAAGATGTGGAAAGATGTGTCTAAAGCCCTGATTATGAGTTGGTCGGTATATTTTGACCCGTGCGTAGATTCCCGTTTAAGCACAGGTCGGAATTACGAGTTGTTAAGTATTTTAAAAATCCGATAATTATCAGATGCATTAAATACCTCAGCCTTCGTTAAATTTTGATGGGTCAAACCTGCTGAAATTTAACGGGGGAAAAAGCATACAGTATTTACTATTTCATGAGAATTTTGGTGCGTTAAATACCCAAATCCACATATTATTTCCCACAGCTCGTAATAGGTGTTATTCATCGCACCCAATAAATAATGTACCCCTTGGTATAGTTATTTATCAGGCGCAATAAATAACACATATACTTGTAATCAGGCCCTAAGTGTTTTCATTAGGAAGAATGTGAGATTGAGATAGCTTGTTGAGCATTCACGGAAAGTGTAAAATTGAGGTCAATTCCAAGATTTCATAATTCTTTAAATATTTTGGGTGAGGGTTCCAGTTCATCCAATGGACCTATAGAAACACCTTTGTTGAATGCATCAAAGGCACCGCAGATCGAATGCAGAACATAACTGACCATTTTCCCATCAGGTATGGCTTCGGACGTGAACCAGGTTACCATGATAAACTCCTGAAGTCGAGACCTCAGTCTCGCCTAAATCACAAGAGGAGGATTGTGGTGTTCCAAAGAATCACATGCATCTGGTGGGAGAGCACTTTGGCACTATACCTTGAAATGCCTACAGAGGCAGTTTAAACATACATTTTAAGTAGGCCTGGGCGGTGAACTTCGCTCCGTTCGTGGAGTTTTCTGCACTCCGCTGAGCTCGCGGAGTGCAGAAAACTCCGCTTCGCGATGTGCAGCGGAGTTTTTTCCACGCTCGCAATCGCGAACGGTAAGTTTGTGATCACGAACGGTAAGTTCGCGAGCGCTAGCTGCCGCTCAGGTAGGATTTCTACCCGAGCTGCAGGAATACCATTACAAACTGCAGTTCGCACTGCACTCCGCCACTCGCAGAACTTCGCGGAGTTGTTTTGTAACTTCGTGGAGTTCTGCGTAGCAAAACTCTGCGTACTATGCCCAGGCGTAGTTTTAAGATGCAGCGGAGTAATGAAAATGAAAGTTTTATAATATAAGAGAACAAACATCTGGCTGCAAAGGATATGGATCGGGAAAGAGCCAAAATGCCAAGATTAAAAAACACAAGAGACAGGCACTTCAATCTGATCAACACACTCAATGTGGTATAACATGTCACACAGCCAGCATCTTCTAAACTTCACCAACAATACCCTTGGACTTTGCAATCCCTATCTTCATGTTCAGCATCCTACCAACAAGCTAAGGTCAACACAAAAAAGAAGACCAAACCTTCAGATCAATTAAAGACCTCCATAGACAGCCTAATGCTTGAACTCATAGCTCACGATATCAGTTCCAGGTCCAACGCCAACACCCTTCTTAACAACTTCAACAACTTTTGGAAAAAAGGCCTGGCTGATAATGCACAATCCATCCACAGCGAGGAAAGAACATGGATTAAAAACAGAGCTCCTGATGACCTCAAGGTCCAGAAGTCTGCTCCATGCATCACACAAACAGCTCACAACATCACCCCAAGCAGAGTACTGTACCAACACCATCATTAAAAGCAAGCAACAGAAGCAAAATGTTTTTCAAGACAATCAATCATTATATAAATGCCCTGTCAGACCCACCTATTCCTCACTCCACAGAAAAGTACAATGCCATCAACCTCTTCTTCAGTGAAACAATATAGAAGATCCGACACACATCAGCAACACCAAGCTTGCTTCATCTCTGATGCCCACTCCTTCCTGTAGAATCCTGCAAAGGTCAGCCTTCAAAGCCCTATCTCTACAAAATCTTGCTGACATACCCGCTCCCACAAACGACCACTTATGACGAAGATGTCATACCATCGTCCTTCATCAAAGCTATCTCTGGGAATGTTTTCTCACCCCTCCCAACCATTGCCAATGGCTCCCTCACTGAAAGCATCATCCCAGAAACACTCAAGACAAGACAGGTCATCCCACTCCTAAAGAAGCCTACACTCGACCATGATTTCCTTGCCAACTACCATTCATCTGCATAATCATTGAAAAAACAGTCTAAGATCATCTACAAAATCACACCAATGCTAACCAGTGTGGCTTCAGATCACACTGCTTACAGAGACTGCTGCTTTACACAGTGTAGACAATGTCCTCTTGAACACAGTTAAAGATGGCCCAGCCTCTAGATATTGCTTAACCTCACATTTGCCTTTAACCCACTTGGCCATCCCAACCTCATGCACACCATAAAGTCTTGAATGGGATTCACCAGCAATGTCCTTCCCTGGTTCTTCTCATATCTTTCCAATAAGCACCAGTTTGTTCACATGAGCACCTCCAGGTCCCAAACAATTCCTATCATCTACGGAGTCCTCCAGCATTTCATTCTGTCTCCTGTCGTCGTCAGCCTCTACATGGAGCCACCTGATGTTCTACTCACAGACAACAGCATAAAGATTCACCAATCTGCTGATGATACACAACTCTACTTGAATATCTCCTCTGCTTCAAACATGCGACGCCTCACACATTGCCTGTACCTCACCACGAGTTGGATGTCCAGCGCCTACCTCAAGCTCAACCCCACCAAGACAAAATTCCTGTTATTTGCAGAGACTAACAAACAATAATAAAACCTGGCTCAATGGCATAAACATTGATGGCTTCAAACCCCCAACTTTCACCAAATGCCAAGTCACTTGGATTAACCCTGGACCTCAACCTCACCCTGAATGAACACATTGCCTAGTACCAGCTCTCTCTTCTAAAGAAAGTCAAACCTTTTCTTCCAGAAAGCAACTTTAGAACTACTGTTCAAGCCCTCATACTTATGCATCTAGATAGTAGTAACACCCTGCTCCATGGCCTCCCTGACTTCACACTGGCACTCCATCAGGACTTCCTGCACTCCACAGCATGTCTCATCAGGGCCAGAAGAAAAATGATCAGATCACTCTGATCCTGATGGAATTCCATTGCTTCTCCTTACTGGCCTGTAGCATCTTCAAAACCTGATGCACCCTTTACAAAGCTATCACAACCAGTAGTCCCTTTTATCTTGGAGGCAAGCTCTACATCTCTGGTGATTTTCGGCACACTCACAGCCAGGCACCACTAGACCAAGAGGTGTAAAAAGGAAAACACAAGGCAGATGAACTTTAACATCTATGCCCCCAGGATCTGGAACAACATTCCCGTATATATCAGGATTGCCTGAACACTGCTCCAATATAGGAAAGAATTAAAGACTTGCCTCTTTAAACAACACTAAATCACAATGCATTAACCATTCACAACCCATCTTCCTCTCCTACCACTCATTTACTTTATGAATGTTTTTGAGATTTTGACTCTGCACAGCCCTTCCCTGCCTTTTGGGTAGGCTTCCGCTATAGAGATTCAGTTTACATACAAATATATACAAGCATGAAGACTCACGATTTCTCAGACATATGGAATTATTTCACCCACCCCTATTTATGACAAGATAGAGATGAAATATGAAAATACGTTCACTTCAGTCATTGTGTAGCGAGGATGCTGTAAAAGGTGAAAGAATGTCAATACTTGCTTTTTTTTTTTTAAAGGAAATAAACACATGAAGAATTACACAATTACAGTCTCCCTTCTCAACAGCACCCTACAAGCCACATACATACAACTCAGACATGGGTGGAGGTGTGTGTATGCTAAGAGGAGAAACTACATTGGTAATTCACAGACAGATGAAACACAATCTGACACTGTTCATTCCAAATATTGAACCACGGGCAAGGTTTTTCCCGTAATCAAAGCCAGCCTTCATCATCCAAACTTGCTAGAAACTTCTGCTTGCTGCATGCATCACTGTCTTCATGCTAACAACACCAAGGGGGAAATTTACATAAAATTCACGCAGTGCAGTGCAGCCCCCTCTGAGGCTGCGCTGCGTTGCGCGACAGGGAGAGACCAGGAGAGCACCATATCTTCAGAGATATGGCTCCCTCCTCCCCTTTCCCCTACGCCGGTGCTGATTACAGCTGCCGTGCGCCACACATACACCTTAGCGCCATAGTGCTAGGGTGTGTGCATTAGTCTAGCATAGGTGTTCTACAGGAAGGCTACCCTTCCTGTAAAAAATACAATGCCCAGCCACAATGCAAAGTTTTTCTCACTTTCTATGCGTGCAGCACACATGCTAAGTCAGAAAAGGAAGGAGAAATGAAAGAATTTCTCCGACCTTGCGCCTACTTGAAGAGGGCGCAGTTTTCTCACACTAAACCCAATATACTTTATTTAGTAAATTGGGTATAGCTTGACAAACCTTGGGTAGTTGCATGGGAACACCCATGCTCCACCCTTGGTATGCCCCCATGGCGTGAAGTAATGTTAAACAAGTTTAGCACTGGAAAGTCAATAGGGAAAAAAGATTTTGTGCCAATTTGCGTCACTTTTGTGACACAGACACAGCGCAAAATCTTAATAAATTTCCCCCTTAGTGTCTCATATGAATGATATCATTCATTTAGCACTGTTATATTAGATGTGCCGCTGAGTGCTACAGACCTGACGAAGGTCAGCATGGAAAGACAGATTAATCTCTGTAGCAGCAATGAAGTTTGAAACAGGGGGTTCAAACCTCTTTTGCTCAGGTAAGGAAATCCATGGGCAGATAGCCTAGACAAAGATACCTGACCCCAAGATAAACTAAACAGAAGCTGAGGGGACATAGTAGGCCCTCCTGGTTTTCCTCATTGTAGTTCTTGTGCTAAGAAGATGCAGCATTATGTATTTCATGTATACTCAAGCACCATGAGAGGCTGGTTGAACATATAGGCCCCTTTAAAGGGGCCATCCAGAGAACTGTGTCACAATAGGTATCACAGCCCCAGCAGATGTCATCCAACAAAGGAACATTCTAGAATGCCTATTGGTGGAGATTGTTACATCTGCAAGACTATGGATAGAGAACTGCTCGTTTCTCCTAACTGAATAGTCCCTTTAAATACATGACTGTGAAGGATGCCACTTTGAATTCACAAAGGCTCCAATGGCCTGTGGGATTTAAGAGGTGCAATGAAGCAGCGCACACTTGGGCTGATTTAGAGTCCACTGTGGTGGATTTAGGGCATTCATCTCTCCGGTGGTGGAAAACACACCACATTTTGAGTTAATTGCCATGTTGGTTTATGTTTCTCCATCAAAGTGGCTATCTTCACCTTGAGAGGAGGCACTTGGGAGTCACTGGCAGACATTGCAACAATGACCATGGAGTCATTGTTAGTACCCACATATCTTATTTCCTTAACATCTTGGGAGGGTTTCCCACCATTATAAAGACAGGGAGGAAAAAGGGAATCTGAGGAATCCCACAATCCGGGTTAGTTGTACTTGAGGGAAAGGGGCCCAGTGTTTGCACTGTTGAGCCACTCCTGCTGCTCAGTGAAAACCTTTACAAAATAAATAGCCCAAGTGGTCCATGGCATCAAAACCATCAGAGAGATTCAACAGTACCGGACTAGTGTCCTGAGTCCATTTTAGAGCGAATGTCATCTGTAATCACCAATCTGGGGCCTTCAGTTGGACTTACGCCTACTTACTGCTATTCAAGAGAGAATAGCGATCAAGAAGTTGTTTGCAATTGTTTCACCGCTTACCTTTCTACAACTCTGCTTCACCAAGGGAACTCCAGCTCCCTTGTAGTAGGGAGATGCTTAATGTAGACTCAATATTCTTTTACAATAGCTCCTAGAAGACCCCCCAAACAGAGATTCAACGCAAAGCACAAAAAACATTAATGCTCATAAGTGGCTCCTCCACGTCCCTGATCTTGACAGTGAAATGTGGGTGCATGGGTCAGGGTATAATTGTAGGGTGCCAAGATGTTCACATCTATGCAATACTTTGTTGTTGAAACAGTCAGTATTTTTTACTTTTGTTCTCTTCCTTTTGATTTTCCTTGAGAAGGAGCAGTAAAACATCAAACAAAAAAACTAAAGCCAAGAGGAAGGGTAACTACATTTCCCAGGAGCATCAGACATTCCACTGAACTGTATGTCACTGCAGCATCACCCAAACCCAAAATGCCCAATAAAATGGAGAAGTTGGTGCTCGTTCAATGTTGACTACAACCCCATTTTAGTTTCAGAGCTGTCTTCTTAAGGCTTAGATGGACACAATCTTCTGTCTAGCAAACAGTTCTTTCTGAAAGAAGGTCCTGAATTACAAACCGATTTTGCAGTCACAAATGCTGCGATTCACGAAATATGTGCATTTCCGACCCCAAAATAGGTTTTGTATATGTTCTAATCCCATTTTAGCAATCTTTAAACTTGTACCGACTCTTAAAATGGGACTGCACATGGATACCAGTTCACTATTGTGAATCGATGTATCAGTGTTTTGAGGCCATAATCATCTAACAAAGCAATAAAAACCACAGCTTCCCATTGGGATAGGTAATGCATTTGCATAACTGGACAGGTCCTGAATTAAAAAAAAGAAATTGGGAGGGATTGGGGGGGAGTATGGGGGTAGGCAGTGTTCCAGGGAACCACTGCGAACTTTCAAACCAACTTTGTTTTAAAAAGTAAGCTTTTTTAATGCATAGCTCTGTTTCCTTTAAGGAAAACAGGATGCATTTAAAAAAAAGTTTACTTTATTTAAATGCGACCACAGACATGGTGTTCTGCTGGCCCCAGCTGGCCACTATCCCTGTGATATCATCCAGTCGGAGTAAGTCTTAATTTGCTACCTACCTCATTAATATTCATGAGATAGATTGAGTTTTGACCCACTCCAAATGGGAATTTTATGATCCGATCTATTACAACATAGATCGGTTCGTAACATCCAACACTGATCGCAAAAATATTGGATGCAATTTGTGACCAGTGTTTTGTACATGGCGTCCAAAGTATGCTCTAAATTACCGCTAACTGGTGCTATGTAATTTCTGTGCAATGCTTAATTGTTGAAACCGTCATCACTATCAGCTTTGATGTTATTTGTATTGTTGATAGTAACAATAATAACAACTGGAAGCCAGGAGAAATCCCCTTCTTTTCCAGCACTTCTACTGCATTGTCTACAGTGTGCCTTAAAGCCAAGAGTCCCACCATGCCCCTCAAACCCAACAAGCCAGTAAAAATGGGAAAAGATCCCTGGCGTAGCCTGGTTAGGGGCTGCTCGGACCCTGTTTGACCATACAGGGGGCCCCTGGATGTATGATTCTGCTTTCATGTTGGTAGGGCAAATTTCCTGTACGCATAAAGGAATTTGACGGAAAACACTTCAAAACTATCTAATGGGCCGGAATAAGTAGTGTTGGGATCATTTATCATTATAAGCTTCGGGCAATATTTTCTTACAGCTTCATTAGCATGCCGACTTTCTGTTTGTAGCACGCGGGGGAGATCAAGTAGTTCAGGAGTACATCTTTCCTTCTCAATCTTGCTATTATTGCATACCTCGAGGGCCATGTTTTTTTTAAGAGACTCTATCTCAGAGCAGAAGCAGAATATTCACTTACTCAGATATGTGTATGTTTATGCCTACACAGCAGAGCTGCATGCACCGGAAATCCATGATTTTCTGATAGACCTATTTTGGAAAAAACACTGTGTCCAACAGCTACTCACTGAGTAGAAAATATAGGTTGGACACGTGCGGTAGAGAAAGAGGATGTATGACCGAACGACGTACGTAAGCCATTACTACACATAGCTTTACAACATGGTCAATACAACAACTGCAACACTAACACACAAGTCTTTACCACGCATATGCCTTTTACCAAGCATGGCTTTACAATGACATTTACATTGCTAAGGCATGTATGGTAAAGGCTTATGCATGATAAAAACTTACCAGGTAAGTATAACCCCAAATTAAATGTTATATATATATATATATATATATATATATATATATATATATATATATATATATATATATATAGATACATAGTTTTATATAGTTATATATTCATATATAACCAGCGTTTCTTTGGCACAATAAAGCCTTGAAATCAGATCTACGGAGTGTGTGTTTCACTGGCGTTACATCCTTAACCCCGTTTTCTTTGGATATTGCGAAATGGCGTCTGCACCCTCATGTTCGCACCAACCCACTTTGGGTGGATGTGGCTGAATTTAGCTGCAGAATCTCCTTTCTCATACATATATATAGACACACACACACACACACACACACATATATATATACACACACTATACACACACATATATTTATATATAATATTTTTTTATAAATATATATTTGTAAATATATACACACACACATGCATACACCCTTGCCACCCCAAAACCCTAAATTACCCTTACCACCAAAACCCATACCTGGCCTAAAACCTAAAAATACCTTTGTAACCTTAAAAAAGCCTTTCCCTAATATACACACATATATATATATATATATTACCTACTGGCGGTCGCCAGTAGGTAGTTATAGTTAGGACCCCTTTTCCATAGGAAATCCGCAACATTCTATTTTGAATAACTTTGGCGCCGGTCGATGAATCCTCGCGAATTTCTCAAAATAGGTGGGGCGCTACGCTCCGCTCCTACCCTGAAAGTCTCGGGGGGATTCGTCAAGCGGGGGCTGAGATAAAAGGGGGGTCCCAAAACGCGTTTTTCCCATGCATTTTTCCATAGGACCTTTAGAACGAGCTACAGCCCGAACGGCTGAACAGAATTACTAGAAATTTGGCAGAGAGGTAGCCATAAGGTCAAGGAAGTGCCTTTTGCAGGTCTGGTGTAAATCTGTTCAGTATTTCCTGAGTAAATAGCATTTAAAAGCATATATATATGTGGGCGGAGCCTAACCACACATCTCATCCTGAGATCTGATTGGCTGTCAGCACTTCATCCAAGAAGTGTTGGCAGCCATCTTGGGACAAATATACATGATAGCACCTCATTAAAAAGCATTGCAGTTAATAGAAGGTTTTAAGACTTTAGTTACATTATAAATCATTTGTTGATGGTACCATACTCATTTTAGGAATTGTGGTATGTTCTAAGGTGATTTCACCATGTGAAAAAGCCTTCTGCTGGGATATCATGATTGAGAGAAAAATATTTTCTCATGCTTTTACCACAGAGGTTTGGAAGGTGATCTATAGGCTAAACTGAGAGCTTATTTTCTGTAAATTCACATTATCTTTCTCAGTCATGTGAGAATGAAGTCTGATATTCTCAGTAAAACATGTACATCCAACAAGGGCAGAGACTGTCAGTTGATTCCTTTGTGTTCTACTGCAGCTTCCCAGAGTGTTCCAAAGAACTACTAGAGCGCTAACAGTCCTACTTATGATAAACGTATGGCACACCTGAAGCCATCTTGCTTGGATTAAAGTGGTAACTCTTAAAACATTTAATTTAAAAAGGAACAAAATGAGGGGGTTCATTTTTCCATAAAAAGTATGATTAGTGCTGCAGAAAGAAAAATTAGGGCACATTTTGAGTGACTTCTCAAATCCTCTTCTATTTCATTAAAAAATTCTGACATGCAGACTGAAACATGCACTTTCAATACCAGCAGCAGTTTTCCCTGGTGAGCAGTAGCTTTACTACAGTGATCTAATGAGCAAAAAGAGTGCTAACATTCTGAATTTATGGCAAATGTGTGACACATCTGAATGCCTTCTTGATGGAATCAAAGTAAAAAACTGAAAGTATTTCCTACTGAGGAGACTGCAGTAAATGAGGAAATTAGGAAACTTCATAACAAATAAGTCTCCCAAGATGGCCACCAGAGACAAAAGAGCCCAAATGTAGCCCAAATATCACCCAGATGTAGCCCAAGTATAGCCCAATGACAGAATGTCCCAGAATGTTCTTAAAAACAACTAGAGCGCTTACTGTCTTCATTATGACAAAAGTATGGCACACCTGAAGCCATCTTGATTGGAATAAACTGGTAACACTTAAAACATTTAATTTAAAAAGGAACACAATGAGGAGGTTCATTTTGCCATAGAAATGATGATTAATACTGAAGAAAGAAAATGAGGGCACATTTTGAGTGACTTCTCAAATCCTCTTCTATTTCATTAAAAAATTCTGACATGCAGACTGAAACATGCACTTTTAATACCAGGAGCAGACTTCCATGGTGGAGTAGTTTTACTACAGTGATCTAATGAGCAACTAGAGTGCTAACATTCAGAATTTATGGCAAATGTGTGACATATCTGAATACCTTCATGATGGAATCAAAGTAAAACACTGAAAGCATTTCCTACTGAGGAGACTGCAGTACATGAGGAAATTAGGAAACTTCATAACAAATAAATCTCCCAAGATGGCCACCGGAGACAAAAGAGCCCAAATGTAGCCCAAAATCAACCAGATGTAGCCCAAATATAGCCCAATGACAGAAGTGTGCAAAACACTTATTATTTTGTGTTTTTGCAGTGTTATATAGTGCAGACTTGTCAGGTATTGGAGTGCTTTACATGAGCATTGGTTACATCACACAAGAACAAATTCATTTTGGTTGTAGACATGGGGAGACTAAGTGATTTGACCAGAATCACAGAATGTCGAGCTGAAGCAGAAACTTCAACCTGGTTCCCCAGTTGCAAAGTCTGCAGTTCTGGAAGTAACACCACATCCTCTCCCCTAAGTGCAACATTTAATCAAGTGGTCAACTGGATAAAAAAACATAAAGATAACAAATAATTTAAAAGTGCTTTGTCGCTATTTGAAAACTCAGCAAATATGTCCTTATTTTAGTCTTTTAGAGCACTAACCATAATTTTGATGCCAATAAGACCCTCTCATATATGTAATTTCTAAAGGAAATGCTCTAGGTATTACAGTTTTGATTACATCAAGATGATGTCAGGCGTTCCACACTTTTGTAATAAATATAGAATGTTAGCAATCTAGTTGTTCATTAGGATACTGTTGAGAGGCAGAGGCCAGGGGCACGGACTCTGAAAATTGAAGGCAGGTAGGAGGGTGCAAAGGCAACAATTTAACCACACTGAGCAGGCAGGAAGGGCCGTGGAAGCACAACAGACTATGGAGGGCAGTGGAAAGGGGGGCAGGGGCAACAAACCAACAATACAGGACTTGCAAGAGAGGCTGTTGGAGGGAAGATCTATTACGGGTCAAGGAAGCTAGGGGCGGTCCCCAGATCCCCGGGAGCCACCACAGAACTGAGCAGGAGAGTGAGTCAGGGACAAAAGGGGCACCTTAATTTGAGCCGGGGTGCCTAGGAACGCTTGCTCCAAAAATGAAGAAAACAGACATATGAGACATGGAATTGGAGGCAGAATACAATGGCAGTTTAATGAGAAGATGCAACTTCAAAGAAACCGCAGAATAGAGACATAAAGTACAAAAAACAGAATCCAGATAATCATACAGCTGTCATAATATTCTCTGTATCTCAATTAATGTACTGACAGAGAGAGAGAGAAAACACATCTATAAATGCATCATGAGAAACAAGTTACACCAAGGAAAATGTTACCTAGGAACACTCACGTTTACTCTTAGAGCAAGCATTCCTGCAATTACAATACAAAATCTTTTAAATGCAAAAGTAAAGAGAACAATGGTTAAACATAACATGACATTTCATATAGGTAAAATAGAATAAGATACTTCAAGCAAAGCAGAGCAAGACATTTTAAGCAAAGGAAGACAAGAGCTCCCAGCTCTTGGGGAAAACCTGCACTGCCTGTTAACCTACATACAGACGGCGAGGTAGTCCGTCGATATCTGTGGGTGCTCCCTTTTTATATCATTTTGTGGGCTCCTTTGCACGCTACATCTACCTACGTATGCTACCCAAAAGCTTCGACTGCAGATTTTACCAGACATTTCGTCATTTACCCACTTAATGCTGACAATGGACTGGGTGAAAAGGTCAGTCTCTCAGGCCAATCGCTTATCGTAAGTTCCATAGAGCAAGCAGAAAATAATGGGTATTGTACGGGAATTCAATATATTCATGTATAAAATCTCCTCAGTTCTCCTAACTTGACGCTCTGCGGTTGCCACTTCCTTAAAAGCGGGAAACCTGCCCAGGAAGCAAGTACCAGTCCAGGATGCAGCCTACTGTATGTCGACAGCTTCAGGGGGATGTTGAACTTTGATACCGAGCACGGAGCACTCGGGTAGGGTGGGGGCTACTAGTTTGGATCAGAAGGCCTCGCAGACCTGCCTTCAGACTGCTATACACTAAAATTGCAGAGCTATGGTCAATTTAACAAAGAGGCCTACATATTGAACAGAAGGGCCTACACAGGGGTTTTATGCTGGCTGAGTGGTAAGGATGTCTCAGGATAATTATATAGCAATACAGGACCCGCTGGTCAATTTAATACGGCCTACAAATGCAGCTGGCAGGGCAAGGACAAGGGTCTCATACTTCAGGTGTGGACAGAACGGGCCAGGGGCCCCCTGTGATACAAAATCTACCCTCCTTCAAGGCTGTGGCAATGTAATAGACCATTGTGGGCAGAAGGAAGAGGCAATGGTAGTACAACCATACATGCCAACAGACCCGATTCAGCCAGGAAACGTCCAATGTTTTTAAGCTCAAATGGGCTTTATTTGATCTGTCTCCTGTCTACAATATCCTCTTTTTCAATGTAACTCAAAGGGGAAAATCAATACCCCAGTTTTTTTTCAAAATCTCCCTCTTACCAAGTTCAAAATGTTCGCAAGTATGGTACATTGGATCATGGAAGGAAATGGGATAGGGACATGGACTTGGATAACAGAGGACAGGAGGGACATGGAGAGGTGCACCAAACTGACCCTGCAGGGCAGGCATCAGGGTTTGCAGCAGCACAATACACCACACAGGGCATGCAGGACGGGAGTGCAGCACAACAATCCATAGAAAGCAAGAGGGAGGGGACAGGACCATGCACATGGACAACAGAGAACAGAGGGGCAAGAGGCAATGGTAGCTAGCTGACCATAATGGACAGACAGGAGAGAAAGCTGCAGCATAACAGACCATAAAGGGCAGGAGGGACGGATCAGGGGCATTACAATGGAACAGACAAGCCAGGAGGGAGGGAGTAGGGCTGGGGGCAAGGGGGCAGGGCAGGAGCAGCAAGATAGCCATGGAGGTCAGGCAGGATGGGCACTAGAAGCAAGACACACCATGAAGAGCAACAGTGAGACTGTGATGGCATACACACAGACCATGGAGGGAAGGTGGGAGGGGGTCAGGGGCAGCTAACTGACCACACAGGGAAGGTGGGAGGGGCCATGGCAGCACAGAAGACCATGCATGGCAAGTGGGAGGGTTAGTGGCAGCACAATGGCTATGATGGGCAAGAAGGAGGGTGGAGGGGCATGCACAAAGGACAATGGAGGATAGAAGGGAGGGTCAGGACCTGTGCACAGACAAGAAAGTTCAGGGGAAGGGACCTCACAACAGACCACACGGGGCAGGCAGGAGGAGCAGTTGCAGCACAACAGACCAGGGAGGGCAGAAGGGTGTGGCAGTACAATGGACCATGTAGGACAGGAGGAAGAGGATAGGGGCATGGCATGTGGACAGGCAGGGTGGAGGTGGCAGGGACAGGTTACAGTCATCTGACAATGCTAGGCAGGTGGGAGGGGAGTGGCAGCTCAACAGAACACTCAGAGTAGATAGGAGCGGCAGGTCCATGGGACATGGTGGGCAAAAAGGATGGAGCAGGGGCATGCACAAAGACATCGGAGGGCAGGGGGAAGGAGAATAGGGGCAGCAAGCTAAGCACAGAGTTTAAGCAGGAGGTCAATGATGGGGCATAGAATTGGGCAATGGAGGGCAGGAGGACTGGACTGGTACATCATACTAAATTGAGGGCAGTGGCAGCACATCAGACCATGCATGGCAGGAGGGAGGAGGCTAGTCCATGGATTCACACAACAGAGGATAGGGAGGAAGGGGATGGGGCAGCAAGCTAACTGTTCAGAGAAGGCGGGTATTAGGAACTTTATTGTTTTTAAAACATTGTGTCTGTGCGAACTACTTAAAATATGAACAAGTATGCAGCATAATCTCACTTTTATTCAGGAAGAAGAGGACGTTTGTGACTGTGACTCCGGGCTCACTTGGCAGAAACACCCCCTGACCCTCCACCCCCTATCGCAAAATGTAATGCCCGTGAAAAGGGTAGGTGAACACAGTGTTATATAGAACATAGTCCTGAGAGCACGATTGAAAATGAAAACTAGATATAGTGTATGGTATAAACTATGCACCAAAAAGTGTGATATAAGATGAACCGGGCGTGAAATATAATTTGCAATACATTGTGCGCAATGACAGATTCATTGGAGAGCGCGAGATAGCACAGGCACTAGCGCGTGCTATGCGATATGCGCCTTGGAGTGTAATATGCACAGGGCAGTGTTGTGTAACCTAACTAGTCTCTAAAGTTGTAATATAAAATATGTGCTGGGGAGTGTAACGTTGCATATGCACTGTGACAAATATATGGATCCCAGATTGTAATATGTATGGCATAGCACTGTGCGTTATAACATAGGCATCGAGAAAGGCACGTTAGATGGGGCAATATAACCCGTGCGAAGACAAGTGTGGCATGACATATTCACGGGGTGGTGTTACAGTGCACATGGGCTAGAGAGTGTCATAGCATATGCACTAGCTAGTGGAATACAACACAGAGGTGTGTGGCACTCGGCAGGCAATGGTGGGTGTAACACAGCATTGGGCTCTGTCAGGAGCACGCTGTGACTCTCAAGTGATGTTCGTCCCCTTTCCAGAGAGTAAAATAAAAAGTATTACACATCCGGCAGTGGATGTGTGTTTTATTAACCGTGAGGGGGGTTTCTTGCATAGTTTTGGTCGAATTTTTGTCGAATCCCCTTTGAATGGCTTGGTGTGCATGTGTATTAAATGTGCCCGTCAATAGCTACCCATGTTTGTATAAATAAACGACAAGGGTGTCTACCAGGATTAGGCACGGTAGGGCATCAGACATGTCAGAGCTTCACTAGTGGTGTAAATACATTCCACGTGGATTCATTGCATGCATAGTCGCCTTTTAATGAATATCACGCAAATCGTCATGGTGATAGGTACGTACGGTTTGTCCAGCATGTCCTAGGTGTGTCTATAAATATATATTTTTTAAAAATAATAAAAAACAGTGGCCGGCCCTGGGGATTGGGGTCAAAAAAATATAATTAGGAGACTGGCCCTGGGGGATGGGGTCATCAGGGCCAATAAATTAGAATAAGAAGGGGAACCAAACAGCCCCCCTTCTTAAAAAACTAAAATAAATAAAAGACTGGCATCGTGCCGGAGGCCATGCCCCCTCCGTGCAGCACTCTGCAAACGCGCCCCCAACAGGCATCTCCAGTATGCGCCAGGGAGCTGCGCTGCAGCCAGGTGTTCTGAGGCCAAGCCCCTTTTTACACCTCTCTGCAACGCAGCTCTGTGGCGCTAACTGGAGGTACCTAGTGGTCTAGTTTGACCCTAGGGACCCTTAGGATTCAGGGGGACTCTCAACTTAGAACAGCCACAGGGCGCGTTTACACAGTGGTGAAGGGAGGGGACGGGGCCTGAGGTGACGTGTGCAAACACGCACTATGGCATGTTTTAAATTGGGGATATAATTTCCCTTCAATACTGAGGGCCCCTGGGGGCTAACTAGCCCACCAAGTGCTTCCAGTAAGCGCCACTGAGCTGCATTGCAGAGAGGTGGTCCAGGCCGTGCCACTTTTTACACCTCTCTGCAACGCAGCTCTGTGGCACTTACTGGAGGTACCTAGTGGGCTAGTTGGACCCTAGGGACCCTCAGGATTCAAATGAACTTAATCTCCCAACTAAAAATGGACACAGGGCGTGTTTACACAGTGGTGAAGGGAGGGGACGGGGCCTGAGTTAATGTGTGCAAAAACGCCCTGTGGCCTGTTTTAAGAGGTAGTTTTAATCCCCATGCCCTATTATACACTAGGGGCTTACAGAGGAGGTCATGCTAATCACAGGGGGACCCCAACGCATAATGTTCCCTAGTGTATGTAGGTGTTTTCACTGTATTCTAAGTGTCTTTTAACATAGCACTGGCTCTAGGACTGGTTAGTCAGACTCAGTTACCACCAGTATCCGTCTGAAAAAGTTGAGGGTACAGGATGATTTTGCAACAAGGCTTCTTTCTGCTCTTCTTTTTGTTCTTTCTGCACGTTATCCTTCTTCCTGCACTTATCTTCGTATTTGAGGACTTCTGTTGCTTCTTTCTGCACTTCTTTTGTTTCTTTCTGTGCATTTTTTCTTCTTTCTTCACATGTCCTATCTCTGTAGGCATAGTTAGAAATTAGCATTTAAAAAACCTTTGAAATTCACTGAAAAAACCATGGGTTTCACACACGTTATAGTTAGGAATTAGCATTTAAAAAACCTTAGAAATTCAATGAAAAAACCAAAGGTTTCACACATGTTATAGTTAGCTGGACATTTCACTCGTAAAAAACCATTGAAATTCCCCCGTTATAGTTAGTTCAGCTAACTATAACTCGCGCGCCCGCAATGCACTACTGATGACGTCACATATTACATCACTCATGACATGGTCACTGACATCACTCATGACATCACTGATGACATCTCAAATGACATCACTGATGACATCACTGATGACATCATCCAGTGATTGTGTGTTTTTATGAAAATTATATATTTTTTATATTTATGTATATCTCAAGGTCAAAGGAAGAATAAATGGGTATATAAGTGTCTAAATGGATACTTTTTTTTGGAATTTTTTTGTGTAACTGACTGTTTAAGTGTATCATAGTGAATACATGGCTTACTGAGTAATCTTTAAATATTTAAATATCTGTATCAGTTTCTTACTTTGTGTATAAGTGGCTGCATGGGTTGGTGAGTAGCTACATGAGTGTCTATATAGGTTATTAGTTGGTTTTTTATCACTATGAGTGTCTGAGTTTCTGTATGGTTCGGTGGGGGGTATTACTTAGTGCATAGGTGCATGAATGAGTGACTCACTGTTTGTATGTGTTGAATACAGCATGTGTGCAGGACTGTATGGGTGGATGAGTGTGTGCATGGGTGTGTTAGTGAGTGAATGACTGTCTCAATAGTGTCTTTATGAGTAACTACATATGTTTTAAACTAGTATATGTGACTATTGGTGTATATAAGTGAGTATATGTGAGAGTGAGAGATTGGAAGAGTTCCTGTATGAATAAGTATGTGTTTCTATAAGTGATTGTTTAAAAGAGTAAGTATATGTAAGTTTCTGTAGAAGTAAGTGTGGTGGTGTGTGTATAACTGTATATGCAAGTAAATGGATGATTGATTCTTTATTAGCATGAGTGACTATGTGTGTGAGTTACTCTATGGATGAGTGGCATTGTGTAACGGGATGTACAGGTGTATGAGTACATATGATGAGTGAGTACATGTATGAGTGACTGTAGAGGACTGTTGGTGAATGACTGTATGTGTATGTGGTTCTTAGAATTACTGAATAGGTTGTTGTAACTGATATTGATATGTTCATTATTTTGAACATTTTAGTTTCTATTTTTGAATGTGTGTTTCAATGGTTATATTAGGGGGAGAGGAGGTCTGCCACTCTATCACAAGGATGATGTCATCAGTGATGTCATTTGAGATGTCATCAGTGATGTCATGAGTGATGTCAGTGACCATGTCATGAGTGATGTAATATGTGACGTCATCAGTAGTGCATTGCGGGCGCGCGAGTTATAGTTAGCTGAACTAACTATAACGGGGGAATTTCAATGGTTTTTTACGAGTGAAATGTCCAGCTAACTATAACATGTGTGAAACCTTTGGTTTTTTCATTGAATTTCTAAGGTTTTTTAAATGCTAATTCCTAACTATAACGTGTGTGAAACCCATGGTTTTTTCAGTGAATATATATATATATATTCACTTAAAAAACCACAGGTTTCACACATGTTATAGTTAGGTGGATATTTCACTCGTAAAAAACCAATGAAATTCCCCCGTTATAGTTACTTCAGATAATTATAACTCGCACGCCCGCAATCCTCTGCTCATGACGTCACATATTACATCACTCATGACATGGTCAGTGGCATCACTCTTGACATCACTGATGACATCATCCTTGTGATAGAGTGGCGGTCGCGCGAGTTATAGTTATCTGAAGTAACCTATGGTTTCAGTGAATTTGTATGGTTTTTTAAATGCTAAGTTACGTATGTATTTTTTTTATATATAGTTTATTTTTCAATAAACTACGTATTCAAAAATGTTTTTTTATTTTTTTAATGGTTTTTCACCGTGCGCGCACGGTGCGCGCACCCCCGCGTTTAAAAAAATAATAATTTAAATGTTTTTTTCTGCCTTCGGGGTCCTTCAGGGACCCCCTGACAAAGGAACTCTCTACCCTGCCCCCTTTTCACGTTCGCCACCTTCCTTTTCCACTCTCGCACTGAAAACAAACAAAATGGTGGCCGACACTTCCTGATTTCGACCAATTCGAACGTTGACTGACATGTAACAATCAATCAGAATTACGCTCGCGCACGTTAGGGTGCGCGCACCGTGCACGCACCGTGCGCGCACGGTGCACGGCTATAGATATGTATGTGCTTTTAAATGCAATTTTCTCTGGAAATACTGAACAGATTGACTCCATACATGCAAAAGGCACTTCCCTGACCTGAGGACTACCTCTCTGCCAAATTTCAAGTAATTCTGTTCAGCCGTTCGGGCTGTACCTTCGACTAAAGGTCCTATGGTTAAATGCATGGCGAAAATGTGTTTTGGGACCCCCCTTTTTTCTCGGCCCCCGCTTGACGAATCCCCCCGAGACTTTCAGGGTAGGAGCTGAGCGGAGCGCCCCATTAGTTTTGAAAATTTCGCGAAGATTCGTCAACCGGCGCCAAAGTTATTCAAAATAGAATTTTGAGATTTCCTATGGAAACACGGTCCTAACTATAACTCGCGCGACCGCCACTCTATCACAAGGATGATGTCATCAGTGATGTCAAGAGTGATGTCACTGACCATGTCATGAGTGATGTAATATGTGACGTCATCAGCAGTGGATTGCGGTCGCGCGAGTTATAGTTATCTGTACTAACTATAACGGGGGAATTTCATTGGTTTTTTACGAGTGAAATATCCACCTAAGTATGAGTATGTGTGAAACCTATGTTTTTTTAAGTGAATTTGCAAGGTTTTTTAAATGCTTATTCCTAACTATAACGTGTGTGAAACCTAAAGTTTTTTCAGTGAATATATATATATATATATATATATATATATATATATATATATACACTTCAATCTTTAAAACCATTAATACTTACATATACTTACCTTTAAAACTTTACCAGTCATGCCTTTACAACAAGATTTGTTGTAATGACATGCGTGGTAAAGGCATACTCATAAAATCCTGTGTGGGGAAGACTTGCGTGGTAGTGTCACAAGCATGATAATGCCTGCGTGGTAAAGGCATGCGGGGCTCCGGCTTCGTTGTAAAGGCTATTTCCCAGAGGAGGAGTGCTGTGAGTCTAATAGAAACTAGCACGGAGAAAATACCATACTAGTACTGAACTGTTTGCAATCCGTTTTCCTGTAGTCTACTAGACTAGAGGCAGTGGCAGTCTACAACATGGCGATGCTAAGTAGTAATTTGGCTTTGCACATGGAGCCACATATCCCAAAATATCCCAGCACTTTCTTGATCATATAAGCCACAGAGGCCTCGTTCAATATAGTGCTGCACCTCCCTACAATCACTGTCATACTCTAGATTTCATTCAACTGAGACATTCTGTAGTGATGGACCATACACTGAACAACTACATAGCTACTTATTCCACTCAACATAATGAGCAAGACACAAGCACAACAAATACATTAGCCAGAACATCCCTCACAAATTAATTCAGTATGCAACAAAGATGCATCTACAGTGCCACCTGCTAAGGAGACATCCACATTAAAAACACACACAGAACACTACACACACACACCTGGCATTGCTTACTTATACCATATAACCCACCATACCGCACTGAAACGTTATCTAACTAGGGGAAATGAGTTTGTCACCAACCTACGAGGTGTTAACTTCTGGCCACACCTCTCCAACACCATCATAAACTAACAGCCCAACAAATAAGACACCCGCCACCCATCCTAGGGCCAAACCAGCACACAATACCATTGCAAGACGCGATAGAGTCTGATGTGCAATGGAAACATCAGAGTCGTGTGACAGGGCACTCAGGACAGCCAAGGTGTTTCGGAGACATGTTAACGGCAAACTGTTAAATACCAATAAGATAAAATAACTATTATCCCTGTCTCTTGTTCAGACCACACAGATTAAACGTTTCTCTCTCAATCCCTCACCAGGTGCCTAAAGATGGCCCTTGGTATTTGTGCAAAAGGGTACAAAAAGCACATAACAAGGACAATTAGGCCACAGCTCAGGTGATCTACGAGTAGCTTCTCAATGAACATCTTGATTTTACTTGCCAGACCTTGGTCAACACCTTGGCTGCCTCTAACAACCTAAGCCCAGGTCCTTAAACACAGTGCACACTGGGTATAAAGCTGTTACATTTTAAAGCAATATATAGCCAACTGGAAACTGAATGGTGGAGGAAATAACAGGAGGAAAAGCCATATAAAATCTGTCAAAAGGGCTCAGTTTTACTAACATTTCCATAATGCTGCATGAAAATTTGCTGCATTGTGTCAGTGGGGGGAAAATTGTCCTGCGTGCTACTTAGAGTGTCAAAGACATCATCGGCTGCACCTGTGCTGGAAAATACTTTTTAGTACAACGCTCAGCACTGCGCTGCTGCACCAAGATGACTCAGCACTTCTTGATGTGACTAGTACTAGGGGTATATCCACAGCAACTGTCCAATAGTTAGCTTCAGAAAATGTGTAATTTTGCTGCAATCATTAAATTGTAAGCAGTAGTCTGCTTGCCATTCATTTTTACCTGGTTTCATCTGACAGCAAGATTTCACACAAAGCAAAGGCCCTGGCTTCATAATGTGGTAATGCCAGTGTGACTCACTCGCAGAACACGCACTACAGGATGTCTGTTTAATTCAAAAGAAGTGTTACTTCTGTAATTATGGTCCCGATTATAACTTATGTTAATGATGTCACACAGGTACCTATATCCTTTTTTGCTCTGCAGATTGCCTTGCTTTCCCTGGTGCTAGGTTCATGCCTAACAATTACCTTGAGTTAAACAAATGAGTACAATTGGAACTAATACGTTAAATGACTTATACAAAAATATACATACTTTTGGGAACCAAACATAGGTAATGTTTCCAAAAGGTTTCTTTTTAATTCCTTTTCTAGGGAAATAATATTACATCATTTGCACAATGCATAAAATACCCAAACACACAGTGAATTTACACTGCTGTAGACACAGTAAACCATGGAACATCTCATTAGCAGATATCAGCTCTCATGCTGGAATTCGATACACGGAAGGATAAATCATCAGGCGTTGTAGTCCGCTGAATGATTCATATGATCAATGATCCTGTCCATCATCATCACCCACTCATGGCATCTTTACTCTTTGTTCTTGTCCCATGAGTGAGACTGCAGCAATGATGGCAGAACATTTCCTGATGCTAATTTCCATCAAAACAGAGACCCTCCGTATATTCCTCACCACTTTCGTTCATGGAAAAACCCCTTGGTGCGACACCAGACTTCACTCTCTCACTCACTTCACATCAATAGACTAGTTCAGTCTTCCAATCTTTGTCTCCATTCACTAAAAAAGATCAAACCTCTTTTGTCACCTACCCAATTGAAAACGGTAGCACTTGACCTAGTCATTTCTTGCTTGTACGTTGATAACTCATTAAGTGTTATCATACCTCAACCCTCCCCACCCGTCCCAAGGACGTTCTTCATTCCACAGCCAGACTTCTGCTTAACTTGCACAGCTATTCACCTAAATACAGCTTCACATCTACTCAATCCCCATACTATGTCAGTTTGACAATGAGATCTCAGGAGCATGAATTTTGCCTCATTGGTATCCTCAGAATTCAAAAGTTTCCAAGCCTTCAACAATTGCTTCCAGGTGGGACAACAGGCCTTTGAGACTCTCTGCAACCCACAGAGACCTCAAGCCTCTCTCTTCTGATTCATAAACTGTTTAAAGACTCACCATTTACATCATAAAGAACACTGAAGCGTAGTACAGGAAATGGATACCTTAATACATATATGAATAAAATGATCAGAAGTGTGGTCATGTAGTGTCAGCTACATGGTATCTTCCAGGAGAACCTGGGCTGTAAAAAAGAGGGGCGAGAAGGGAGCAGTCTACCTAAAATACATTGAATAAACTTGATCATACCATTGAGAATTTGAAAACAAATATATGCTGTATAACACAGTTGATGGTTTATTATAAACTTAGATTTGGATTTAATTGTTTTATCTTTAAAATCGGATTCAAGTCATCATTAAAAAATAGAAAAATCATAGATCAGAAAAACATATGTCACTGAGGCCAAGTAGGGGTTTCTTACTTTTTAGTGGAATAATCAATTCCCACTCTGTGCATACAGCAGCAGATTTTTAATTATCTCCAGGAAAATCCAATTGATTACAAAAGATCATTACATGGAGGTAGACCTTGAGTGCCTGCACATTAACGGTCTCCCCTAAAGCCAAATATTGAAACATGTGAAATAGGCAAGAAAGTGTATCTTTGTTTTTCATGGCCACACAATGATAAACTGTAACTTAAACAGCATTCTGCAAAACAAACAATGCCCTTACATTTAACTTATACATACAATTTTTTGATGCGTTTAAAGCTCATTTACAACCCATAGAGTCTCCCAATGTATTACAAGTACAAAGTGAAACCCCCCCCCCAATCTTATTTTTTCTTCTTTCCTTTATTGATCAAAACTGTGTGTTGTGAAATGTTTGAAGGCTTTTGAGATTAAAACAGCTAAGCTAAGAGCTGCCTCCCATTCCCTGTGTGTTGCTGCAAATTAAAAAACCTCCCTTTTCTAGTTAATCTTTAATAGTGTGAAAGAAATCTGCACGCTTACTGAACCTGAAGACTGAAAATGTTTATTGACAAAGAGTAACCTGTAAATTACAGAACCCTACAACATCCCTAGATACCCTGTGAGAGCAGTTGTTAAAATGCACATGTACAGAACACAAATGAATATGTTGTCATAAACAAGGCTCCACTGGAGATCATGTGACAAGAACACAACAGAATACAAAGCAGGTGCTACTGTACTGTGGGATAGTGCACACACAACCTTCAAATAGATATAAAAATGTAAATTTCCTGTGCTGAGTAAGCTAATCAAGAATCTCTCACCTACAATGCCAGGCGTGAGAGGGAGGCTTTACACGTCAGAGATGGGCACAACTTGGTAGCATTGATTTAGCATTGAGCAAGAATATGGCTGCTGTCACTACAGCCACACCAAAGAAAAATGTAAAATTCCACATAGTTCAAATGGCTCACATAAACAGCTTTGTACTCTGTGCCACTTCAGCTAGGGAAAGCTTAGTGATTCTCTGTGGTACCTGCCTGTAACGTTGCGTGTAAGATTGCCATAATTCTATGGATCAAATTCTTGGGAGACTCATGAAGTCTGGAGACATGAAAAGTGGAGTCTGAGTGTCAACTTAAAGGTTTTTCTTTTAAACTTTGCCACAAAGAAATTGGTAACAAGGACAGATGTGATAATATATCTGTTCTGACTTAATCCATCAGTAAGAAGCTGCATTTTCGAATATCTTACAGTGTTAAGCTGGACCTGCTACCGAGACCTTTGTGTGTCAAGCAATTCTTAGGGACTAATAATGACATTCAAGTAACTCTGCTGGTTCACTGGCTCAGACTGGCCAATAAGGCAATCAGCCTGATGGGCTCGTCTGACAGGTCAGTGTGGGTTATTTGTGGGCTGTTTGTGGGCCTATTTTATGGTTGATTTCCGTGATATTACCACAAAAAGTGTCTGCAGCATGCTCAAATCCATGATTTTGCCATACCTTTCAAAACACTTATACAGCAAGTCTTTAGAAGTTCAAAACTTCCTAAATTTGCAAACATGGATCACTTATTTGTATCTAATTCACTAATGAGGACCACCAGCCTTTAAAAAACTATTCAAGCAGCTGAAACTTTGTTGAAAGCTAAATTGCAGCTTAAAAATTGATGTGCTGACTTTAAACCTATGGATCTGGGCTTGAGTCCGCCTAGGTAATTGGCTAAAAATCATGTGATCCTAGACAAACCTTCCGGTGCGGAAACTGTGACTATGTGAAAGGCAAGTGCAATTGAAAGCTGTAAATTCTCTGCTACATGTATACTAGGTGATATATAGATTAAGTGAATATTAAGTTTTTAAAAAGTGTGCTAAAAAACTACTGAGCGGTATATTTCCGGTGTTTAATCATTACATGGTAGCGGCCTTCAGCTATAATTACCGGTGGGCTGGTGCAATACCAGACAGGTGTCACCTTACCTGTGAGTCTGTCCATGCTGAATATCTGTGCATCCTGGTTGCATACTGGAACCTGTGATGCAAAAATGTTCAAGGAAGAGTGAGAAATGATAGTGCATCAGTGGTGTAAAGTACATGTCTGTGGATAGGTGCAGAGGTAGCACAGTCTTCTAAGTGTGCCCTAGTAGTACTAGACATCTGAGGAGTTAAGGTTTTGTAATATTTATGAACAAGAATACTAGGATTTTGTTTTGCTTTTCTATTAAATATATCCCGTGTGGATAAGTGTCATTTGCTATATTTTCCATGGGTCGTGTAGTGCTGTAGCTGGGACCAAGGACATCGTATTGTCATTAATGTAAAACAAATACTAAATCGTGGTAAGGTGTAGCACGTGGTCGTTGAATGCAAACCATGCACATCACGGAGGGGTGGTCTTCAGGTAGCTGGCAAAAGGTCAATTTAAAGAACAGCATGCGCCTGCGAAGAGATGTGGGTGTGAGCCCTGAATGGTTGTGATAACACTCTAGGGCCCCGATTCTCAAAGGTAAATATACAGGTGTAGATCTACTTAAGGGTAGATTTTTTCCTAAATCTAGGTGTAACTCTTGACCTTTTTGCTGGTAATCTTTTCTGAAAGGAGATTTACACCTAGCTGTAGACTTAGATGTCTCCACCTCCTTAAATGAGCAGCTGGAGCCCACTACAACAAAATATAGGAGTGCTAAGTTACTGCAAGTGACCTTTTAACTGTTGGTGGAAATTTCCAATTACCGGGTGGAGACAGCCCTATGGAAAACTTTAAGGAAATTCAATAAAGTTTATTATATAAAAAATATATATATATATATATATATGTTTTAATGTAAAATATACACGCAAAGTATTGTAAGTAATATTAAACTGAAAATAATAAAATAAAATGTCCCAGCCTACTTTTGCCTTTGTAGCTTTGTAATAAGCATTAAAGGCCCGCAGATAGTACCGCAAATCAACCACCCTGACCGCATATATATCATTGGCAAGGTATGTGCACTATGAACTCCACTGTGGCAAACTAAAGGCTGCTTTAATTTGGATCTTGGCAGACGGGTTACTCTGTCACAATGGTGATGGATATTCCATCCTATGAAATATAAATCTCATTATATCTTATGGGATTTATATTTCGATGTATCGGAGATCCGTCACCATTGTGAAAGAGAAACCCGCCCGCCCGCCAACATATAAATCAGGCCCTAAGTCCTGACTCGTGAGTCGGAGACCGTGAACTGACGATAGGCCCGCCCCAAACTCTTTTTCCTCCACTTTGCTATGATCTCTGTGTCATACACTGCTGCTCGCCTAGGCTCTGAAAGTTCAACACTTTTACCAAACAACACCAAGACAGCACCATGCAACTGCAGCCATTACCAGCTAGCCTCTGAGTACAATAGAACTGCAGGAGGCGTTGCAGCCATGTCTCACTATTCTGCTGGTCTTTAAGTGCACATGAAGGGGATGTAGTGGGTGTACTAATCCACGGTACTAAGCTCAGAGACATAAGGTGTCCGCCATCTCTGGAGACTCAGATTCAAGGCTCTCTGCCCCCAACTGGGGTGGCCTACTTCTGATTCCAACGCACAGCAGCAGGTCCTGTGGGAGGCCGTGGGTGGGTTGTACTGACTGCACATTAGAGCACACCAGCAACCAATCACTGAAAGGACGCGATGGGAACATCTCTGTCTCTAGTCAACACCACAGAGCTTCAATAATTGGCTTCACCCAGGTATGCCCATTTAAATGTTGGCTTAGCAGGGGGAATTGAGTTGTGGGTGTGCTGTGCCATCACTAGGCATAAAACGTTGCTCAGCTGTGATTGTGTGAGAAGTAAAGACTGGTACTTGTGATGATGGAATAAAATTATTAATTATTAAAATGCGTTAGTCTAACTCGAGATGAGTGACATGTAGCAGGGCTTCACTTAGCAACATTTTACAACAGTGCAGCTCATAATCAGTTGATATAGTGCATGCAGTTCAAGTCTCTTGCAGGTTGGGGCATTGAGACTAATAAAGACTGCAAACACTGCTGTTCCTCAGGAGACATTGAAGCCAGTGCAATAGATTTTAAATATTTTCGACATGTTTGATATTTTTAAAGGAACTGTTTGCCCTACAGGATATGTCTGCCGTTCCCTCAAATTCATTTTCTCTGTATGAGGATATGAAATGTTAGTCTGCCTATTTTCTTTGTCACGTGCTCAGCTGATTGATGAGCTATGCCACTATGAAGTTGATTACACTGGCTATAACACTCAAGGATTTTTTTTCTGTGTGGGATCGTCTCCTCATCAAATGTTTCGAAATGAAAACAAAAAGTGTGATTTAAAGCATAATGTGTCGACAATACGGGCGATGAAAAACTAGGTTTTGAAGACCATTCTCAAAAGAATTTCATGCAACTGTTAAATTCTTAAAATGCAACACATTAGCATCAGCACTATTTTTCTGCAGAAGGAAAGGGATGTTTTTACCAATCAAAGGATTGTTTACTCAGTGTAAAAAGTTGTTTGGGTGAAGTGTGTGCAAACATAGTGTGCTTTAAGTCTACAAGAGGTTACAAAATCGCTATAATTGTTTTCCTTAGGATACAAAATAATATAGAGTATTTGGGGCTTGTTTGCAATGTGAATTGTTGCATATTTGGTTCCTGATTGCAATTTGTATGGAATAGAGTGAAGTATTTCCCAGGCCTGATGAATACCACTGTGTGAGGAAACAGGTTTTCCCTCCACTTTCTTCCCCAATTTGAATGGATAACTGCAGTTTTTAGACTCTGAGAGTGCACTGAGGCCTGCTAACCAAGCCTTAGTGCCAGTGTTCTAACCCTTTACCAAATGTATGTTGGCTACCCCCAAGTGGCATAGTTAACTTACTTTTAGGTTCCTATTATATGGTACCAAGGTACCCAGGGACTGTACGTTAAACTACAAAATGGCTCCCAGCCTGCACTGCACCCTCGAAGAGCAGGCAACTGCTAGTTCGACTTTGCCATTTGTGCCAATGGCAAATCCCACACTTCCCTTTAACAATGTTTGTAAGTCTCCCCTAAGGAAGGCCCAGTGAGCCCTAAGGCTGAGAGATGTGTATTATTAAGTAGGACATATATTCCTGTATGCCCTAGCAGGAAAAACCCTAACAATTGATGATTTTACTGTGGAAAGCCCGGTAGTCCTGTTGACTAGTACAGAGTTACACACTGAACCTTCAGCTGTGCTAACTTCTGAATGGGACCATCAAAATGGATACTTCAAGGTATCAAATTAATTGTGGCATTAAACTCAAATTGATACCCAAGTCAAGCATAACGTCACTATTAAGCAAAATCAACATTTAGAACTGTGCCACTCTATTGCCAGACTTTCCAGCGGCTACTCGCAGTTGCTAGCCACCAGACAGTCTTCTGCCTTCCTGGGGAGTTGTGTAATTGACTCCCCAGCACAAATACCATAGAGCAGTCACCTCTCCCTAGAAGGAATCAGTACCCGCCGTGAGCCCAAAAGGTGAGCTTTAAAAGAGAAGTCGCTTTTGCTGAGTAAATAGCAACCACCCTCGAGAGGGGCTGCCCCTTGGTTCAGAAAGACAGCATGGTGGCAATAACAGAGAGGGGAAACTAGTTGCAAACCTGCTTCTCCGAGGGCATGTAGCCCACAGGTAGCCACACCTCTAGGAGGGCTACCAAGCTCCTCACAGGTAAGGAGGTGTTCAGACATCTTGAGAGTGGGTGGATTATGCACTCTGGAATAACTAGATGCCACACATCGCTGGAAGTCATAATGAGGAGGGAGGGTGCCTGGTAGCCCATTGGCTAGTGACTGAATCATCCCCTGAGAGCACTTTGGGGTTATAAATATGGCCCCCCTGCAACCCTGAACTTCAGATCACATCTGGACTGGAGAGAGGACTGGCCTGTAGATCCCTGGACCTGGCAAGAGAGGCTGCACCAACCACCGGACTGCACCTGCTGCTCCTTGGCCCAGCAAAGAGAGGACTGGGCCTGTGGATCCTGGCTCCAGGAAAAGTCACCCCAGAGCCCCAGCATGAAAAAGTGAACGCCAAGAGTCAATCGGCTGACTTCCAGCTCCAGGGCCATAAAAGCTGAAGTTGTCTGCACCAGTTGGTTGGTAGCCGCTTTCGAAGAACCAGGGCTGACCACCGACATGCAGCCACAACACCCCCATTCACCACCCAAAAGCTGCACTTGTGTTTTCCGGACCAGGAAGAGATATCAGAGTGCAGGTTGGTTACCACCAAGGGACAATAGCCCTCACCAAGGGATACCGCTAGACCTGCTGTAACCAGAGACCAGTAGCCCCGTCACTGCGGGGCTTTGGCTGGATCAAAGAGTACTTTGTGAGATGCCACCCCTGTAGCCCACGTCACCCCACTTCACCTGTGGACAACAGAGTAATCAAAGGAAGGCACCTGTCAACCGCACTGCACCAGGAGCATCTATCAGCATCCTCAGCATCCTCAGCATCC
The DNA here is from genome assembly GCF_964204655.1 of Triturus cristatus. Taxonomy (NCBI): domain Eukaryota; kingdom Metazoa; phylum Chordata; class Amphibia; order Caudata; family Salamandridae; genus Triturus; species Triturus cristatus. The sequence goes on from NC_140580.1 coordinate 969,550,211, forward strand.
TACATGCCCAGCATCTGGACCACTCCATTAAAGTCTACGGCAGTCGGTGCATAAAGTGCTGAACTGGATGTGAGACTGCTTCGATGACCGAGTAACTGTCCAAATACTCCATATTGGCACCCCTGACCTTCTCCCTGTCAGATTTGGTAGCCCAGTCTGAGTCAGAGTAGTCAAACACAACTCTCTTAAACTTTTCAAAAGTTTCCAAGCTTTATAGTTACCAATGCTTGTTTGCCCTTTGGACCAGAAAGCTGAGAATTACATTTTACTTAAATATCTCCAGAACCTACTCATGGATTTTGTTCATTTTGGTGTCTAAATATTCTTGGAAATGTTACATATTTCTATAAATTGGTGTTGAATTTCTTTCCTGTTGCATTGTTTTCTTTTACTGGTGCTTGATGTGTCTAAATGTTTGACACTTGTGCCTTTCTTTCTCTTTTTCTATTAAAACTTTATTTGGTTAAACAGGATACCCACAAAAGTACACAGATCAATCACATATACATAACATTAAAAAAATTACAAACCAATACATTCATAGGTAGTAAAGCTGATCAATCTACACAATGTATTAAAAACACATAACAACATATAACACATTAGTCAGGTAAAAACCCACAGACATTTTCAACAATCCAAAAACAGCTTGACTAGTCAATCCTAGTATACCTCAATATCATTTCACCTTTTAAAAAACATACACCATTAAAATGAAGATGATCCTCAGAAAAAGCTGTAAAAACATGAGGGCAGTTCTTACTTGCAGAAAGTTCTGGGGTCTCAGCACTGTAATGAAGTCACCTGGGAGGCTTAGAATAGTGACAAAACATAACAAAATGTAGAGTGCCTGCAAAGACACATTGCCAAACCCACAGGGAGCCAAAGAGCCAGGAGCATACCAACTACTAGGGGAGGTTAATAAATGGTGCAACAAGTGGAATCTGAATCCAGTCAATAAAAATCTATTCCTGCCACTTTTTACCATTAGTAAATAGGGTTCCAGTGTTTGATTTGAGCCGGTGCTTTCCGGTGCTCAGCACTGGCACTTAATTGGTTTCCGGTGCTCGGCACTAGCACCTAACTGTCAACACCATACTTAGAACAGTCCACCACATGGTGGCGCTGCTCATCTAATTTAGAGATGAGCAGAACAACTGTAGTTTAGAACTTCAATATATATTAAAATTGGTAATACCTGCCTCCCCTTTAGCTTTGGGAACATGGAATAATCTGAACTGTGGCATTTACATGCAAGAGAGATGGTTAGTAGTTCTTTTGGCAGCGATGACAAGGCCGATGGGTGGTGCAAGCTGCAGTGGCCTCCTGATCAGAGCCCTGGCACTTAATATTTTACAAACTAAGCACTGTAGGGTTCCATAGTCTGGATAGTTTTTAATAACATATGACCACGAACCGAAAGATTCAACATTTCCCTCTCCTCTCTGAGTAGCATCCTTCATGTCAAAAAAGGCTCCCTCACCCATATCCCTTCACATTTAGCCATGAGTTGAGGGCTGTAAAATAGTACCTCCCAACCCAGGCTCCTAAAAGATTCCTTGGCATAGGAAAGCCAAGGGATCTTTATAGCATGGTCCAGAGACAGGCAGTCCTTGAGGATCAGCCTGTTTAGATGAGATTCAAGATTTGTCCAGACCATAATCCAACAAAGCAAAGGTCTCACGGAAATCTGATCACCAATAAACTTTGAACATAATTCGTTGTGCACACAAACTGATGGGGTAATTTGAGGAGTACTCAATATGCCCATTAAAAACATATTTTCAACAGTTTGTAGAGTATCGGCCCTCATCTATTCCCAGATCTCACTTCCATAAAGAACCTTAGAAACATACCTAAGATACTTAGAAACAACCTAATAAATAGTTACTAAAACGTGGGGCGGCCTCCACCCCAATATATGGGCGAAGCTAATTATTGCAGCGTTCACTATGATACATTTGTCGTTCTTGTTGGCAATCAAAGGCTTCCAGTTTATACTCGTTCTTTTGTTTAAGCCTTGCTGCTCAAGCCACAGCTGACCAGAGATGAGAAAGAGGTCTACCAATTAGCCTGACTGGACCCAAGACAGTATTGGCAAGTGTATTACATGGAGAGGTCTCACCACCACACCAGATAATAAACCACAACCCTCACACATTGAGGTATACACCTGATGTGGCAAATTTGAGCTACTTCGGGTTTTCAACTTGGAGAATCAGTATTTGACAAACCGAAATGCGCATGTGTTGCTTTTATTCCAGGTCTTGTGCGCGTCAATACATTTCAGCAGAACTGACATGTCAGATTCTATCAAGGGAAAACTCTACGGGGGTGAAAACTATCACACAACTCATAATTCCAATCTGTGTTCAAACACTTGCTTTAACTGCCTGAACTTTTAATCAGGGCCTAAGTGCTTAATGCACCTAAATTAAAAGAGCAATAGAGTAAAAGTGCTTCTGTATAGCATGCATGCCTGACCCTTTTACTTCATGTGACACTTGGCACTTTAATTTCCAACCATGTCACCAGGCCTTGGAGCATTAAGGAGGGGCTGTTATCTTTGAAAGTGGTGTGACTTAATATCAGCCTCAAGCAGAGGCAAGCAAGTGATATGAGCTAGCCCCCCTTCCTCATGGTGAATTGAGGGGTTCTCCCTAAAACAATGTTAAAACATTGAGCCAATAGTGGATTTTTCAGCTCAGCTTTCAGATGTTTTTCCTAAAAATCCATAGGCTCCAAGAGGACACTTACGAATTTTCTAATGGCTTCATGGTGTGCCCAGTGGGTTTGGCCTTCCCCAGGAGTGTTCTGCCGGGTAGCATGGCCTAATATTATTTTGAGAATGCTCAATTCTTACTATCTCAGCCAGTCTAGCAGATATATCGTACAGTCACAGAAAACGGTGCTGTCAGTAATGTTACAGAAATCAGACTAGTTACCCTAATCTAACAGATTAGCTTTTATTAAAGTGATGATAGATATTCAAATATTTGTCTCAACTGTGTATTTGAAAATACAATCATTGTGTCCCCAATCATCAGCTGTCAATTTATGAAAAAGACATGGTTTACTTTTTGAAAAATATACTTACTTCCTTCAAACACATTCTCTCATCTTAAAATACAAAACACTCTTTTTTTATATCCAAAACATTAGCTTTCAGTTTCTTTAGGTGTGTTCTGTGGTGTTGCTTCTGACAACTTGATGTTCATCATCCATGTTTTGCTCCTTGCACTTCGAGGTCAGCGACCCTAGCAGTATAGGTCCTGCATTAGGTTAGTTATCTCTTCGAGGAAATGACGAATTGTTGTTGATGGATATCTTTTGATGTGAGGATATCATTCTGTTGCTGGGTGTGAAGTGCCTCAGTGAAACTAGCAAAAGACACACAATTGATGGACGGAATGCAGAACAAATCAAAACATTCACCCCCAGTCAAGAGATCTGGGTTAAATCCATCATTCTTTTGCTCACCATGCCACCCCAGTTTAGACCTGGCCATATGCAAATCAGTCTTGACCCTTTGCCTCATGGGAACAGTCCAGCCCGAACTGCCAAGCCAGGTCCTCCCTGGACCGGAAACAATCATCTTAGGACCGGTTTTGGGGTTTCACCCCTCTTCAGCCAGGATAGCTTGATTCCAGTGGCCCAGTGAGCCCAGGACCCACGTCTGGGCATACCTGGTGCACTTAGGGCAAGAAAGCAAAAGACACACAATTGATGGACGGAATGCAGAACAAATCAAAACATTCACCCCCAGTCAAGAGATCTGGGTTAAATACATCATTCTTTTGCTCACCATGCCCCCCTAGTTTAGACCTGGCCATATGTAAATCAGTCTTGACCCTGTGCCTCATGGGAACAGTCCAGCCCGAACTGCCAAGTCAGGTCCTCCCTGGACTGGAAACAAGCATCCTAGGACCGGTTTCGGGGTTTCACCCCTCTTCAGTCAGGATAGCTTGATTCCAGTGGCACAGTGAGCCCAGGACCCACGTCTGTTGAGAAAGCAAAAGACACACAATTGATGGACAGAATGCAGAACAAATCAAATCATTCACCCCCAGTCAAGAGATCTGGGTTAAACCATCATTCCTTTACTCACCATGCCACCCCAGTTTAGACCTGGCCATATGCAAATCAGTCTTGACCCTGTGCCTCATGGGAACAGTCCTGTCCGAACTGCCAAGCCAGTTCCTCCATGGACCGGAAACAAGCATCATAGGACCGTTTTCGGGTTTCACCCATCTTCAGCCAGGATAGCTTGATTCCAGTGGCACAGTGAGCCCAGGACCCACGTCTGGGCATACCTGGCGCACTTAGGGCGAGAAAGCAAAAGACACACAATTGATGGACGGAATGCAGAACAAATCAAAACATTCACCCCCAGTCAAGAGATCTGGGTTAAATACATCATTCTTTTGCTCACCATGCCCCCCTAGTTTAGACCTGGCCATATGTAAATCAGTCTTGACCCTGTGCCTCATGGGAACAGTCCAGCCCGAACTGCCAAGCCAGGTCCTCCATGGACCAGAAACAAGCATCCTAGGACCAGTTTCGGGGTTTCACCCCTCTTCAGCCAGGATAGCTTGATTCCAGTGGCACAGTGGGTCCCGTGCTCTCCATGCCACAGGAGTCAAGCTATCCTGGCTGATGAGGGCTGAAAGCCCGAAACCAGTCCTAGGATGCTTGTTTCCAGTTCAGGGAGGACCTGGCCTGGCATTTCGGGCTCAACTGTTCCCATTGGACGCAGGGTCAAGACTGATTTGCATATGGCTGGGTCCAAACTGGAATGGTATGGTGAGCAAAAAACAATGGATTTATGCCCAGTTCTCTGTATCTCTGTACTCGGGTGAATGTATGACATTGTTCTGTATTCTGTCCATCAATAGTTCTTTTTGCATTTGTCACCCCGAGTGGGACGGGTATACCCAGACGTGGGTACCGTGCTCTCCATGCCACTGGAGTCAAGCTATCCTGGCTGATGAGGGCTGAAAGCCCGAAACCGGTCCTAGGATGCTTGTTTGTAGTCCAGGGAGGACCTGGCCTGGCACTTCGGGCTGGACTGTTCCCATTGGGCGCAGGGTCAAGACTGATTTGCATGTGGCTGAGTCCAAACTGGAATGGAATGGTGAGCAAAAAAACGATGGATTTAGGCCCAGATCTCTGTACTGGGGTGAATGTATGACATTGTTCTGCATTCTGTCCATCAATTGTTCTTTTTGCATCAGTGAAATTAGGGCTGCTTGCAGAAACTACCCCTGGACTTGGTTCCTCGATATCATCTGTCTGGCCCTGGCACCAAAGAAAGATAGAAACAATGTATGAGAAAGGCACAGACAGCAGTCACAGTTTTAAGGAGCCACCATCAGTACCTGCTGGGAAATAATAGCACAGGGAAGTAAAAGAGACAAGCAACTCATGCTTGTTGCGCCCCTGATCCCGGAATCTTCATTTTACCGTCATAGGATGTTCTGTCGCTAGGAGACAGAAAATTATTGAGAGATGCTGGGACTGGTAGGGTTTTAAATCGATTCATTGAGTGGGCAGGGCCAAGTAATTTCAGCTTCAGAAGAGTAGTTGTATGTCTGCAGTTAACTCCACATCGTTGAGTAATGGCAGGGACAAGGAAGTGGCACTATGGTGACATTCTGGCTCACAGAGCAGAATGAACTCCATTCATTCATTTTGAAAGATGGCCGTAGCAGTAAAGCAGTGCTTAATTTGTATAATAATAAGTGCCGGGGCCCAAAGTTTTGCCCAGAAGCTTGCAGCCGGCATTGTGAATACCAAGTTGCTGCATAATCTTCAATCTACCTCATGCCGCCTTCATCCACCACTAGACACTCCTGTCACCTTTATCTCGCTTCTGCTCATTGTTGTTCATCCCCGCCTTCCCCCTTTGTCACTGTTTTTCCATCTGTCTCTTCCTCCTTCTTTTCCCTTTTTGTGTTTTTCTATCTCTTCCTCTGGGGAAAAGTCCAATGGGGAAAAATAAGTGGCAGTCCCCAACAATAAGTGCCACTGGGCCCCCACTTGCAACCATCAGCTCAAATTAAGCACTGGTGATGCACTTACTAACGGGCCCACTCCAGGTCAGGAAGAGCATTATCTCCATGGAGAATTCATCCAGCTCTGAGTTTTCCCGGGTACAGGAATGCACTTGGCAAAACCAAATGTGTTTTTGCATAGCTCGAGAGAAACTCACTAGGAACCGGGCATTGTATGTAGTAGCAAACCTAGTAATTTCTGGGCCAGCATGTTATTCCCCATTCCCAGCCTGAAAACTCAGAATGGCCGGTTACTGGAGTGGAGCTACAGTCAGGAATGAGTATCTCCTGCCAGGGTACCTCGGCCTCCATTTACCAGCCATTTCAGAATAGTGGGGCTTAGTCTGTAAGTACAAGCTTCAAACCTGCTTCTGAGCTTGACTGGTGACTTTGTGGAGGCAGCAAAGCCAACCAAAATGGGATATTATGGGACTAAACTTGGAGCTCAGTGTTGCTAGTAAACACACCCATAGCTGTATTTATTTAGTGATTTCGCCCCAATGACCAGGACTTGATGTGCTCGTCCCCAGAACACACCCTACATCTCTTCCTCGATGTCTTTCTACTTTTCACTCAGCTCTGCTAATAAATATTTAACAACACTCCATTTCAATGGAAAGATCCGTAAACATGGGCGCGCGTCCCTTGTGGGCGCGCCAAGAGACGCAGGTGAAGACTTCAGAGCTTTTGTGAACGGGGGATTAACGGAACTCCGCAGACCTCTGGCCTCGCGCTCCGTGATTAGGAGCTGGCAGATAATTAAAAGAACTGAAAGGGCAGAAACCGCAAAGAGAACAGAGAGAAGTACAAGGGACACGCGTCCGCCCGAGCCTTGTAAAAGGGAGGACCGCGGGTTCCGTACTGTGCAGAATGTTCTGGAACAAGTGACGTGACGTGGCCTAGCGGCTACATTTGTTGGCTGGGCAACCGGAAGGCTGACATTCTAAGCCCAGTTCCCACCATGGACTACAGTGTCAAATCCGGGACAAACGACTTCTTTTCACAAAGTGTCCTGATCAAGAACTGGCGGGATGGGCAACAGGTAAGCCCTCGAATTAGCAGGTATATAATAAAACTAGACATTTTAGGCTTCATTCTAGGAATAATTGCATCTTTATCGCGTCCCAGAAATAATGATAACCTGGGGTTGGTCATTTAGAGGAAGTGACAAATAACAGCAATGACGAGTTTCCCTCAAAATGGGTCAGAGTGTCCTGATTCCGAGTTCTTTAGGAATCAAGGTGACATTTATCGCACATCACAAATCACGATACCCCTAGGGTATTTGATATGTGGTACCCTAGGGCATGGGTACTCACAAACATTGGCCCAGGGGCCACAAAGTACGGTCTGAAGTGTGACCGAGGGACGCACTGATGCCAGCAGGGTGGCGGCAGGGGGTCTGGGTGGGTCAGGGATTGGGTAAGGAGTTCTAAAAACATGTTAAATAAACAGGCAAGCATTTATTTGTAGGTTAATAAATGCTTGCCCGTTTATTTAATGTTTTTTTCCTAAACATTGGGGGGGGGGGGGGCACAGGTAAAGGTTAAGAGGGCCGGTCCTACACTTTGAGTATCACTGCCCGAGGGTAAGTTTTTTGTCCGGTGCGATAAATAGTCCCTATTGCCAGTTTTTGAGGAATTACATTTTAGTGATTTCCGCACCAAAAAAAACACATGGACGGTAAATACAGTACACTATTACCCTATTACATTTTGAAAGGCTTGACTTGTGAACATTTAAGGAAGGGTAAGGAATTTAAGGCACCTGGTAATTTCTGGGTGCATTAAATACCACCCAACCCGGAATTCCGACCACTGTGCAAACAGGAAATTGCGCAGGGGCCGGAAAACACTGACTCACTCAAAATCAGGGGCCTAGAGTTTAGTGCTTACCCGATGTTTTTCACTCAGTACATTTTGGCAGGTTTGACCTACATAAATAATTTCTGGTTAAAAAGGCAGCTGTCATAATTACTGACTACTCATAATTCTCACACCGGTAGAAACAATAGGTTGCACAGGTGTTGGAACTATCCGATGCAAACTTGTAATTAAGGTGTAAGTGAACCATCTTTGTAAAGTAGGGTGCTTCTTCTGGGGCATTTCAACAAACACCCCCCAATACCAGTAGTTTCCTTTTTAGGATGTGAAGAATAAGGTATGTAAATAAAGATCAGAACATAACAGAGGAATCACCCCACTTAGCCACTGCGTCCCTTGCTTTGAGTAGCAGCGCGGACACACAGTAGCTGCCTAGCGTGACAGGGGATACGTCCCTGCACCAGCAAATGGCCCCTGTTTTACCAGCATTTTTTAAGACCTTATCTGCTTCATGGTTAATGAAGTTTGTCAGTTAAAAAAATGCAAAGTTGCAAGAACACATTGCAACTTCTCAATCTCCTAGTAAAGAGGCACCAGGTAAGCAGTTCCAGATTCTTTTTACACCTGATAATACCCTGATTTTTATAATGTGTTCAGGAGCAAAGTCTCGAGGTATCCAACTTGTGAAATCTCAGAGCTGAATACATTTCTCACGTGGCAAGGTATGATTATGACATTTCTAGTTCTCGGAACCAATGTTGTGCATCATCAAGAGATTGGAAAAGGCTTTTTACGCCGCTGCCGTAGCCTAGAAGCTCTTTTAGAGAGCTCAATTTGTAGGACATGCGACACACATGGCCACTCTTGTACTTTTAATCTACGTTCTAGGTTATGCAAGGCAGCACTCAAGAACTACTACAGATGCAACCTAACCTCAAGCACCGGAAAGGACGCATCTGCACAAGGGATGTACTACAGAGAGAATGTTCAAAGTCTGAGGTGAGCCAGAGGTTGATATTGCCGTAATGTCACTGTAACATTTTGACAACCTTCAAACTTTTGTCGTGGGCTTTTTTTCTTCCTGGAGACTGTTTTATGTTTTTTTAAGGATGGTCACCACTGCATGCACCCCACAAAAAAAGTTGGTAATGTCTTGCCCAATGCTTCTCCTGTCATTACCACTCGTTTACCGGAAAGCCTTTATCTGTCTTAAAGGATCAGGCAATTTGAGTGGCCCCATGCCACATGTAAACCTTATGCAGAATTATTAGTGTGTTTGTGATGGGCAAGGACACAGGCACAATGTCTTGTGATGCTCTTAGACACATTCTATGACGTACTGATTGTATCACTCAATGCAAACTGAACATAAATTATGAAATTGGATGTTCATCAATTCTAAATATTTGATCACCAAAAAAGAACTACAACCTTTGAAGAACTACCCTTAAGAAAATACTGTACCAAAAATTGCAAACTGAACAGCAGTCTAGGCACAAAGCGTTAACTGGTACAAGCGGAAACTTTTCATTGCTATACACACACAGTATGGGCATAAGCAGAGGCCAACCCACCAATGAAGGTCATGATGCTAGAGACACGTTATCCATCAGTAATCAAGGAGTCCCAGGACCATCTTCTCTACTACTGCTCCCGTGAACAATGCATTCAAACCTACTCTTTCTAATGTGCACTTGCATGGTATTTCTCATTGCCATCCTGTTCAACATGGAAGGCACATGCAGCAAATGTCATGCCAAATATTGTTTTTACACCATTCCCCATACTTTTGGACATCACCACACAATGCCAGAGTGTGTGAAGGCACACCATATCAACCCCGGTTTCTGACCACCCTATATATAATGGCCCAGCAATCAATGGACCTGCATGCCTTCTGAGACAAGGAATTCCACCAGGATATCAAATACAGACTACTAGGGGGCCAATATATCGTGGCAAAAACATCTAGAACCAAAATATCGTGATGGTAAGTTTACATAGCTAAGCATGGATTTACTATACTTAACTCTACTTATTTGTTCCTGAATGATAAATATATATATATATATATATATATATATATATATATATATATATATATATATATATATAGAGAGAGAGAGAGAGAGAGAGAGAGAGAGAGAGAGAGAGAGAGAGAGAGAGGAGAGAGAGAGCGATAGATAGATAGATAGATAGATAGATAGATAGATAGATAGATAGATAGATAGATAGATAGATAGATAGATAGATAGATAGATAGATAGATAGATAGATAGATAGATATCTTCAAGGTACATTGATGTGGAGTTAAGACTAGTACATCTATATTTACCTCCATGCATTTATCTTCTCAATATTTTAGATCTTAACACTTAGGCATCAATAGTTTGACCTTCAATTCTTTTGTCCTCGATATTCTGTCATACAAGCCGAGACAATGCATTGTAAGTGAGTCCACCATATGCTGGGTACCGGAAAGAAACTGCATATAAGGAGTGTGATAGAGACACAATATATGTGACTAAAATGAATGGCGAACAAGCAACGTAGGGAAAATGGGTAATGGGTATAGTCCCGAAAGACCTGGAATATGCCGGATGAAGACCCAATCCATGACGGAGAAAGTAGCGAACACACAAACACCCCTAGAAAAGCAGCCAGAGGCCCACACAGCAGAGGTGATAATAATTCCAAGTGCAAGGCCACTGGCAGAGCCCTAAACCTTGACACCGAGCCAATGGGCATTCGATTCTTACCACCCTTCTCCAAGATATGCAGAGACGACAATGTGCTCCACGTCCTAGGCTGAAGGTCCTAGAGGTATGGTCAGGGCCAGGCAATAAAGGGAGCCCTAGTGCAGGGGCAAAGCTTTGACAATAATATTAGCGGTTGTGAGTCTGAGCATTCCCAAGAAGCAATAGGGTGTGTGCTACTACAAAAGTACATGGGTAGGCTGGACAGGCTGGTGGGAAGAGTTATGGTCAACCAAAGGAACATCTGGGTACCATTTCTTTGCACATAGATCCATGAGCTGATGAAAGCAAACCTGCTTACAACCTTTCCCAGGCACAAGCCAAAAGGTCAAGTTGTGTTAGAAATACATATGACAAGCCACGCATGTGTCATAGAACCATATTCACATAGTGGCACAATGCAATGCCAAATTCACATGATATACTACAGTATCGATGCACATCATGTATGTCTCTGTTCCACGGCGTAACTATTTTGTGTTCTAGGTTTGAGTCACTGATCTGTGCGTTTAAAAATATATATATATATATTTAACGGTATGTCTCAGTTTTTAAAATGCCCGTTTTAAGGTCAAAGGCCAAATAACTGTACAACCCCTTTATGGAATAAAGATGTCTACTCTTTCACACACACTGTTCCTCTCTTAGATAATCTCCATTTCATGATTGACACACGCACAGCTCTAAAGACACCCCCCCCCTGACATGCAGGACTCCCTGCTGTTCATCAAAGTAACACACATCTCTACCAAAGCAACAGAGTCATGGCCTTCAGCACTCCATATAAAATATGCTTTATTGTCGGGACAGCCACTTGTCACGTGTAGCAACCCCAGCTCTCTGTCTCGCTGTAGCTCCTGATACATAGAGACTGTTCTACTGAAGCACTTACCTCTGAGCACCAGCAGCCCCTGCTGTCCTACACCTCACAGAACGAGTGTTCTACCAAAGCTCTTTAGTTTGTGACACATCAGAAGAAAAACAAATAGGCGCAATGACGTAATTGCTGTTGGTGGTCATGTCGACCCACTGGCCCACGCATGTGTGATTACGTATGCACGTGAATGCATCACTGCACATGTGCGCCTGCAGAATGATGTACTGAGGTGGCATGGTCTGCAAAGTAATGATGGACTGGGATGTGGTCCGAGTGATTACCAGTGGCTGAGATTAATTAAGGCATTCCATCCATCACTTATTTGTATACTTTAGCAGAATGATACGGATGTCATTAGCTTTGTTGTTTTTATTTACCGATCCAAGATGGTGGCCGTCACTTAGGACGACACATAAAAAAAAAGAAATCACAAATTAAAAAAAAAATGAACTGCAGCATGGGAGGGGAAATGAAGGCGAGGGTAAGAAGGGAAAAACCAACACATGAAGATGACAGCAACATGGGGACAAGGGAGAAGCACATGATGGTGAGAAGAATGCAGAGGCACAGGAAAAGCATAAGCACTCTTATTTAATGTTTTTCCCTAAACATCAGTGCTCAGCTACTGAACAGCAACTCCTGCTGCTGTTCACCGGGGGAGTGGGATGTTTTTTACCCAGTAAATTTTGGCAGGTTTGACCTGCAGAAATAAATCTGTTTGAAAGGGCAGCTGTCAGAATTACAGACTACAAAAATTCTCACAGACTACTCATAATGCTCTCGCTTATGCTTTTCCTGTGCCTCTGCATTCTTCTCACCATCATGTGCTTCTCCCTTGTCCCCATGTTGCTGTCATCTTCATGTGTTGGTTTTACCACAGGGAATGGGAGAGAAGCAAACAATGGTGAGAGCAATACAGGGGGAGAAGCAAGCGAGAGCTGCACACACATGAGAGCTGCACACACATGAGAGCTGCACACACATGAGAGCTGCACACACATGAGAGCAGCTGAGAGTGTAGGGGTGGGCATTTAGTAAGAAGCTCATGAGGGGGAGCGCTGAAAAACACATGCACTTTCATTGAGAGCTTAACTGAAAACAAAAATGTGAGCAATGGAAGGATATAAGTCTGCCAATCCAAGAAATGGTAAAAAGGCTATGCTCCAGGGGCGAGACAAACACAGGATAAAGATGGACAAGCTGGGACAAGAACAGTTGTTGAATATGAAACAAGCAAATTAGAGTAACAATAAAGTCAACTAATGGTAAGCAATAGGCAGTCTGTAAACCCCTGTTAATTCTTTGTAATCCCTCAATAGGTCTTTTGCGACTAGATAGCTTGTGCTGTCTGGTAGACGGGACTTAAAAAACAAACTAGACAGAAGATGTGTAGAGTATCCAGTCGCAGCATGAATGAACTGAAGCCAGCCACATAGAATGTCAACCAGGAGCTTCCCTGCTCCTTACATATAGGCATCACAGCCAGGTGCAAAAACGCATGCCTTGCAGGACTGTCACCAGTTTCAGTTTAATAATATGTCTATGATGATGGTTCTAGAAGAGGGAGAGTCCCTGAAAGTATCTCAAGAGGAATGATAGCCTACAGAGCTCTGGTCTACCTCATGCACACCCTTGTGGTGCAACAACAGTTTTAGCTCACAGCTGCCATCATTCTTCCTGCTTCTCGCTACCACACCTTTCTCAATTGTAGCTGTTCTTACCGAGGTAGAGAGACATACCAAAAGGATGCTGGTGTAAGTCGCTAGACTCGGAAGTGCACAGTATGCAGCCAAGAGTACCAAATCAGTGCCAGCTGTGCAGCTGAAGTCTATGGGATGAACGCAGTGGTGTCTAGTGTTGGAAGAGGGTAGCTATGGGAAAGTGGGCCATTCTCATTCGCACCATCTGCACATCTCATCACTAGTCACTGCCCAACCACCAAGCTCATATGGTCTGATCTCCATGGAATTGCCATTGGTTCCCTTTTTTCCTTTTTCTTCTTCGCTTCACTATGTTTTAAAAGTCCTTACATTTAAGCACACACTAAAAAAGGCTGAATATTTTAAAACTAAATACACATAAACTAACAAAAATACACATAAAATAAATATATATTATATATATCATATGAGGGCTCAGACTAGAGTCAACTCGATGCTGACGACCGGCTGACCACGCCGTAGCCCCACCCCTCTCCTCTTTCGTGGCAGAAGCAGAGACCGGAGCTGACGTCAGACGTGGACCCGAATCGCTGGATGCTGCTGAGCTCCGTGAATTCACCAGAGGGAGCCAGGAAACAGGTCCGGATGGAGAACAGCACAGATGCGGCATACCGTGTTAGTATTCTGGGGTCATCACTCTGTATTTCCCCTGCTGGTGTTCCCTGGATACGGGAGTAACTGCCTGGGGGCGGCTCAGGCTCATTCCGGAATTGCAGGAACACAGGCTATCAGCTGAGAGCGCTGGAATTACACTCTCCCCTTGGTGCTCAAATTCACAGTTATCACTTCAGCCGTATATCATCTTGAGGCAGTTTACCGCTTATTGGAATATCTCCTGGCTACTTCTTACTACGCTGGCGCTTGAGCTTCTGGGAGCTGTAGTCCTTTTTTGACTTTTCTGACCTCTGCTACTAGGTCCTCCAGGTTTCTCTCCAAGAGAGGGTCAGTGTATGGTTTATTCTTACCCAACGGTGTATGGGAGTCCCCCTACGCCGCTTGGTTGAGGGTCGCTGGGGGGGTCCTAGGAAGTAACTTTGGCTGTCTTGCTAAGGGATCTATGCCACAACTGCATTATGCGAAATCTAACTAAAGGAGTTAAAGCTACAATAACAGTTCACTCTGACTCCCCAAGCCTGGGTCAAAGGGTGAAAAAACAAATCAGCCAGGCTGCCGCTCGGGCAAACCGTGCGGCGGCTCTCAGGAAGGATCTTGACTTGAATATCGAAACCGCTGAAATGGCAAGCTCTGAGGTTGCGAATCAAGATCATCTCGGGGGGCCTCTGCAGACCTTGACTCGAACATTAGCCCTTGTTCTGTCACAGGTACCTCTATTTCATCAGATTTGGCTAAAGTAAGGACACCGATGCTACCTTTCTCAGCTGGAGTAGCCAAGGATCTAAAAAAATATCCTTTATTTTTCAAAGCTAAGCACGGCTTGCCATCTGGGGAACAGGAGGTGACAGGAACTGAGCCCCCTCCAATCAATAACCCCATGGACAACCCTATGGACCTGGATAAAGGCGGGAGTCTTAGAGATCCTTTAGACAGTGGTCAATCTCCCCCGTCATCTCCGGCTCTACAGGTGCTATCTTCCGGGGGGGACTCTTCATCGGATCTATCTACCCCTGAGGATGCTGCCCTGTCTATTCCAGTTGAACCTACTTCTTCCGCTGGAGGGGGTTCTTCTTCAGATCTATCTGCTCCTGTGGGAGCTACCCAGACTATCTCAGCAGTGCCTATGCCCTCAGACCCACAGGTTTCGCAGTCTGAAGACAGGCTAGAAGCAACTCAAGACAACCTCTCCCAGGAAAACAGATCCTTTTCCATGCAATGGGACACCAAGAGCCTCTTCAACCTGATCCTGGATGAGATTCGAGAAATGAAAGCTTCTCAATCTGCCGAGATTGCCACGATCCATGCTCGTCTAACTAAAATCGAAGAAAGCATAGCTCAGGTGCCGACACGGCTTCTCGAGGCAGAAGCCAGGATCTCGCAGTTAGAGGATCAAGTCTCAACTATGAATAATAAAGTTGCCACCTTCCAGAGCCAGAATGCAACTCTGGAATATAAACTCGAGGAATTAGAAAACCACCCTAGGCGCTCCAATCTCTGGATTCTGGTTATCCCAGAAGGCCTTGAGGGACGGCAGACTCTACAGTGGGTAGATTTGTTTATTAAAAAGAATGTCCTCCCAGAGTTTAATGACGATCTTACTATTATGCGAGCTCATCGGGTGCCTGCCCATCTCTCTCCCAACCCTAAATTCCCACGGACTATGTTTGTCAATTTTGGAGATTATAGGGTTAAGGAACAAATTCTAACTAAGGCTATTAAACAGCAACAGTTTACCTCGACAGAAGTTCCCCTTTGCCGCATCTTTCTGGACATGTCGGCTTCCGCAGCCAAAAGGCAGAAGGAATTTTAAAAAATGCTACACCTATTCAAGGAACAGGGGGCACAGGCAATAATTGCCCAACAGAGCAAGTTAAAAGTGCTAGTTAAGGGCAGATTTCACGTATTTTGTAATGTCCCGGAAGCACAGGAATTATTGCAACAAATCTCCATGGGGAAAACCTAAGAGCCTTTAGACTCCTTAGTTTTCAAGATATGACACAACGTTAATGCTGTGAATTTACAAAGGTTTTTCAAAAATGTCTTTCAAAAGGTTTCTAAACGTTCTTAATTATGTGTTCCGATCTCTTATCCTGGGATTTGTCTTTCTCTAGCATGTTTTCTTAGGCAGTTTGTCTATTGTTTTTCTCCTTCTGGTTTGATCTTCTTGGCCCATATGGGTGGTTTTCCTCTTTTGAAGGGGGGAAATGGGGCAGGCAGCTTGGTCTGTAATGTCCCGGAATGTGCAGGTTTGACTGCAACAAATCGTATTGGGTAAATTTCAATGACCTGCTGACACTAATAGGTCAATATAAGGTCATACAATACAATGTCAAAGTGATATAAGTGAACAAAGGTCATTGTTTATCTATTATTGACCTCTTGTTTCGCTGTTTTTCCTGCTGTAAGCACATACTTGTAGATATCTAAAAAAAGGCTAGATAGTCTTTTATCGATTACTCTTTGGATCTGTCCTGTGTCTCCTTAGTCTCTTCTTGCTTCTTTTTGTGCTCTTTATTTCTTTTTCTTCTTTTTTTTTGAGAGCTAGGGGGCGGTAGTGAGGCCGGGGGCACTAGGCACCAAGTCACAGTGCCAGTCAAGGGGGGGGAGAAGTTTTTCAGGGTGAGCAGGGATGGCGCACTGCTCATGGTGGCTTTGGGGGTCAGGGGTGGTCTGCTCATGGAGGTGTCAGGAGTTGGGTTGGGTCGTGGGGGTGGGAAAGGGAGCATGGGGAAAAAAGAAAATCCATTTTTTAAATCCATATACATTCACATTCATTCATTAATAGACTCACATATTTCTTGATTTCAGACGGGGCCATTGATCATTGCTGTAGCCTTTCAGGGCGTTTCTATCTATGGTATTAGGCTACTCAGATATTGATTTGCCTGTTGTTAATGGATAAAAAGAGAACTTTGAAAATAGTTTCTTTTAATGTTAACGGACATAATAATAAAAAGAAAATGCGGACCATTGAGGCATGGATTAAGACAGAAAACCCAGCGGCCATTTTATTACAAGAGACCAATATACCAGCTGTGAAAGTAGCAGATTTCTCAATGTTCAGGTCCTGAGCCGCATATAGGGGTTTCTCTTCATCTTCGGCATCTCATAGGAGCACTCCGATTTTTCTCAGTAAAAAACTTCAGGCCGAAATTGTCAGTTCTTTAAGTGATCAGAGTGGAAGGTGGTGTTGGGCCACCTGTAACATAGGGGGCAGACTTTTAACATTCACCAGTATGTATGCCCCAGTGGAAGATAACCCTATGCCATATGAGGAACTTTTTCAATCATTAATCCAAGTACCCGGCCAATTGATTTTAGGGGGGGATTTTAATTTCCTAATGGACCCTAAAATCGACTCTTCCGCTTTGTCTAAAAAACGGTTAAAACCTAAAACATTAAGAGTTTTGCAAAATTATAGCTTGACTATGGATATTTTGGATCCCTGGAGAGCTGTATTCCCAATCAAGATTGCCTCTACTTGCTCCTCAGCTAGATTTCGTACTTCATCACGCATTGAGTTTTTTCCTTATTTCTAGGAGATTGATTTTTAGCCAGCAGACAATCCTACAGAATGGTTTTTCTGATCATGCAATGGTTATTCTTGAGTTAGAGCTAGGTAAATACAACAGGGCCCCTAAAAGATGGATGTTAAATAGGCAATACTTATCAGATGAGAACTGGATGCTTTTTATCATAACTGGGATTACAGAATTCTTTGAGCGAAGTTATGACTCAGCACCCCCGCATGTGGTCTGGGACTCGTTCAAGGCATTTTTAAGGGGACTAGCCATCAGGAAAGATGCCGATAATTTTAGGAAAGCCATGGAAGAAAAGAACATCAGAACAAAAAGTACAAATGTTCTTCGATACATTTCTCAGCAGTCCATCAGCTTTCAACCAACAGCAGTTGGATCAGGCCAAGCGGGATCTTAGTGAAAAAATGTATCTCAAAAGCGAATCTTTTTATCAGCACCACAGGCAAAAAATCTACGAAGAGAGTAACTATACAGGGAGGTTCCTTGCGTGGCAGGCAAGGGGGCCGTAAATAATCTAATAACCACATTGAAATGGCCTATAACTGCTTCCCGAACTGACGACCTGGTAGCAATAGGGGATATAATGTTACAACATTATAGGAGCATATACGGCCAACAACAGACTATTGATATGACAACTCTGAGAAATTTCCTTCAGAAGTATGAACTGCCTGTACTCTCAGATGATGAGAAATAAGCATGGCGAGTCCTTTCACAAATAATGAACTGGAGGATGTGATTAAAAATCTTCCGAATGGCAAAGCCTGTGGACCGGATGGCCTCTCGGCGGAATTTTTAAAAACTTTTTCCAGTACCATCTCAGATTATTTTTTATTGTTGGCCAACTCAATTTTAGAGGGTGGGGTGATACAATTGTCATTTGGAAATGGGAATATAGTCAGTTTTTTTAAAAAAAGGCAAGGATAGTCAAGATCCCAATTCCTATCATCCCATCACGCTTTTAAACTCTGACATTAAAATAATCACTAAACTTTTAGCTAATCATTTTAACCGAATTGCCTCGCATTTGATTCACCCTGATCAAAATGGGTTTATTGCTGGGAGGCAGCTCGGCACTAATACGCACTATTTAGCGGAAGCACTTGATTATTTTGAGACTCGGAAGATACCAACTCTGATCCTCCTTTTAGATGCCGAAAAGGCATTTGACCTGAGGTGGAGGTACAAGCAAAAGCGTTCAACATTTTTAAACAATTCGAATTGCTTGGTGGATATAAAATAAATAAAAAAAAAGACAGAAGTTATACAGTGTGGCGGAGAATCCTTGGATTTGCATCCCGATATTCTTTCTTATTTAAATACAAAACCGAAAAGATATCTTGGGGTTTATTTTTTCGGCACGAATTATTGACTAATATGATTTCAATTTTTCCCCACTTTTACGAAAGGTTCAGGATTTATTTCTCCGAAGGAAATTGCTGCCATTAACAATTTTGGGCAGGGCTGTATTGATTAAAATGTCAGTTCTCCCGCTCTTTTCTCTTTTCAGCGATTTCCTGTCTTTTAATGAGCTCCTTTTTTACTAAAAAAAGTCTATGTTTACATCTTTTTTATGGGGAAAGAAGGTCCTCTGAATTGCACTTAGCACTTTATATGAGGAACTGGAAAATGGTGGATTAGATCTCCCAAATTTGAGGGATTATTATTTTGCATATTTTGCACAATACATGTCCAGATTTAGGCCGGAACTGCAATCAGGTCTTTTTATTAATTATTTTATGAACTTAATTTGTAAAGAAAATCAGATCCACTGCCCACTAACAATTGTTAAATCTCCTAAATTAGTACAATATAAGTGCATACAGTGATTTTCCCATAAACGCCAGGCCTTTTATAGATTATATTCTATCCCTGTAATTAACTCTTCAACTCCATTATCTGGCAATCGGGATAAGAGAATCGTCGGTAATCACACAAAAATGGGCAAAGGCCTGATTTGGGAAAATTTCTGATTTTTTAAGGAATGATAGGTGGCTGAATATAACTGAAATGTCTTATTTAATTCCAAATGACTTTCTCCTCCTTGGGTCATATAATGTCTTTAGTAAGTTTTAAGTAAACTAGATTTGGTCCAGATCATTGAGCGGAAATCCTTAGTTTATTATCTATTAGAAGACATTGTATTGAAGAAGCCTGGGGAATGGAAAAAGCGTTGAGCCTCTATCAAGGGTAATGATTTGGAGGCAAAAGCCATGGCGAAATGGGCAAAACCCTGGGCAATGAACTTCGCTGCGGGAGTTTGCGGATTCCACGGAATTCAGGCAAAAACTCCATTCTTCCACATAGCGGAGTCAGCTACTAAACTGCACCCACAAATGCTTTGATAAAGCAACTGTACATGCTAAAAAGCATATAACCAATTCACAAAAGTGAACTTTGAAAATGATAAATATTAGGCAATGAGAGAGGTGATGATGTTGGGGTCCCCCCTAACCCAGGGAGAGGACCAAGCAGATGCCTTGAACACAAAAAACATATCATGCTGAACGATTCAGTGGTGGTCCCATCGTCTAGGACCACCCCAAGCACGGTTATGGGCAGAAATACAATCCCAACCAAAGGCCTTGCAAAGCATTATAGGACGAGATTAGCAGTGGGCAGTGACTATTATAGTATCCAATATCAAAATAATTCTACAAAGAGCTGCAGTTCAACTAGTCGTTACTAGGTGTTCCTCACGAGTCAAATGCAAAAGCATTGAAATTATTACATCAAGCTGCAGTTCAACTAGTCGTTGCTAGGTGTCCCTCAAGTCAAATGCTTTTGCGTTTGACTCATGAGGGACACCTAGTAACGACTAGTTGAACTGCAGCTTGATGTACTAATTTCAATGCTTTGCAGGGCCTTTGGATGGGATTGTATTTTTGCCCATAACTGTGCTTGGGGTGGTCCTAGGAGGATGGGACCACCACCGAATCGTTCAGCAAGATGTGCTCTTTGTTTTCAAGGCATCTGCTTGGTTCTCTTCCTAGGTTAGGGAGGATCCCAAAATCATCACCTCTCTCACTGCTTGCTAAATTTTCATTTTCCCTTTTGTGAAATGACTATATGCATTTTAGCATGTAAAGACAGAAATACTTGTTATTTTACCAAAAGTATATAAGGTTTTTGTTTTATTAATTGGGAGTCCAATGGTTCAACTTCGTGTAATAATTGGCGTAGGATGTTATTTTTTAGTAAATGGCTACTTTATAGAACTCCACTTTTTCGATCTAAGAATTATTCCAACCAATCTGCACAGTGTTTTTGCTGCTTTAACCATCCTTCCGCTAATTGGATACATATCATATTACAATTCCCCTTGATTCAGAGGTTCTGGAAGGACATTTTTTACTATCTGGAACAGGAATGTGGAATTTCTACAGGTCTAAATACTCGGTTAATTGTACTTGGCTATGACCCAGACCTTCTCCTTTCAGATAGGCTGATTAAATTAATATTTATATTATATGTATTACATTAATTATATATTGATATATTTTATTTTAAAATAGCAAATACATTTGCAATAACATTAAACTTAAATAGTTGAGAAATTGGAAATGTAATAGTTTGACCTAAACTTTAATAACAAAGGAGGGGCAATGCAGTAGTAGTCAAAGTAATGGAGAAAGTATTGGGGCCTATTCACAACCTGTAGTTTGTAATATGTTTACCAGTATTACAATAATACTACTCATGTGCGCCAGAATGCTATTCACAAACCTACAGGTAGAGGTCTCCATCTCCATCTTTGGCTCTTCTGTCTTTTCTGTGCAGAAATCACCACAACAGTGTGGAAATCTCCACACACATAGGCATCTGTTTTGTAGTAAATGTGGGAGGGACCAGGGCGAACTTGCTGAAAAAGGATTAATACTTACTAATAAATAAGAGAAGTTTAAAGAGGGCTAAGGAGAAGCTATGGTGAGGTTAAGGAAAGGTTTATGGAGGGACAATAACCCCCTACAAAACAGTAAGACTATTGCTATTCACAGATTGCATTTCTAAAGTTAGTACAGCCAAAACGGACACAAAACAGTAATATATAGACTTCAGCTCAGCTACGCAGCAGGCCCGGCAACATACCCCCAATGAAGGTAATGGATCCACCAAATAACTATAGAAATATATCTGGAAATAACTTAACCTTTTGGGCTTTTAGAAGACCCTAATTTTGGAAATGTTATAGGAATCCTGTGCAATAATAATATTATTGTTTTTAATTATACAACATTTGTTTAAACAAACCCCATGTAATTGTATAACAAGGCTTACTTTTTGCTAAGATACATTATTTTGTTTATCAAAAGCAAATTCTCTTGATGTTTATAACAAAGGTATTTTTTGTTAGGATCCAATGTATCTTTCGTAATGCAAATTCTGCTGCATGTTATAAAATGGCTTATGACAATGGTAATGCAAGGATTGCTGTTTGTGAGCTCTGCCGCCCATCTACTGGTGAAACACATTTTGCCATCAACCAATCACAGCCAGGCTGACCGCATAAGAAATCAACTCACATGCCAGACAACCTTTTCTGCCTTCTTTTTGTTGGTGAACATGTTTGCTTTGCCCCTCATTTGGGGTAATCATTATCTGAGGAGAGAGAAAATTTACAGGCAAAGGGTCAACATCTTTGGTATGTTCCGGAAAGCAGTCATTGGCAGATACAACTTCACTGACCCCGCCCCCAGTTCAGCGACTCCATCGCCGACTTCATCAGCACGCACGCCCTGACCTCCACCGACTACATCCTCCTCGGAGACCTGAACTTTCACCTTGAAAACAACAACGACAACAACTCCACAACCCTGATCGATAACCTCGCCAACCTCGGACTGAGATAACTCGTCACAACGCCCACCCACTCCGCCGGCCACACGCTCGACCCCGTCTTCTCCTCAAGCCCGCACGTCTCCGTCAGCCACACCACCGAACTCCTCTGGACCGACCACCGCTGCATTCACTTCACCTTCCAGAAACCCACCACACACCACCGCACCCAACAGATCCCCGGCCGCCGCTGGAGCGAAATCACCGAAGACCTACTACATGCAAACCTCGCTCTCAGCCCACTCACCGAACCCTCAACCACCGACGACGCTGCCCACAACCTCAGACCCTGGATCGAGGACTGCGCCAACACCCTCGCCCCGCTGAAGAAACCCCCCCACAGAGACACCAGCAAGAGGGCCAGCTGGTTCACCCCAGAACTCCTAGCCTCCAAGCAAGCCTGCCGGAAACTAGAGAAGAAATGGCACAGTGAACAAACTCCGGACAGCCACGCAGCACACAAGGACACCGTCCGCAACCACCACCACCACCACTTCATCAGGGCTGCCAAGAAGACCTATTTCAAAGACCGCCTCGACAACAACACACACGACAGCAAGGAGCTCTTCAACATCGTGAAGGAACTCTCCAACCGCAGCTCCAACACCAATGACATCCCGCCGTCGCAAGCCCTGTGCGACTCCCTCGCCACCTTCTTCCACCGCAAGATAGCAGACATCCACGACAGCTTCAACACCCAGACAGCCCCAACATACAGCAACACAACAGACCCTCCGCACACCATCGACCACGTCCCCTTGCTAGCCTGGACCAGCGTGAGCATCAATGACACCATCAAGACCATGAGCACAATCCACTCCGGCTCTCCGTCAGACCCATTCCTGCACCACGTCTTCAACAAAGCAAGCAGCTCCATCGCACCCCACCTGCGCAACGTCATCAATCTCTCCCTCGAGACCGCGACCTTCCAGAGAGCTGGAAACACGCCGAGATCAACGCCCTACTCAAAAAACCCAAGGCAGACCCAAGAGACCTCAAGAACTTCCGGCCCATCTCTCTGCTCCCCTTCCTGGCCAATGTCATCGAGAAAATCGTCAACAGACAGCTAACCCGATACCTCGAAGAGAACATAATCCTGGACCCTTCCCAGTCTGGGTTCCGCAGCAACCACAGCACCGAGACCGCCCTCATCGCCGCCACCGACGACATCAGGACCCTGCTAGACAACGGGGAGACCGCAGCACTCATCCTCCTAGACCTCTCCACCGCCTTCGACACCGTCTGCCACCGCACACTATGTGCACGCCTCCACGCCGCAGGGATCCGAGACAAGGCTCTGGAATGGAGCGCCTCCTTCCTCTCCGGCAGAACCCAGAGCATCTGCCTCCCCCCGTTCCGTTCCGAAGCCTCCGAGATCATCTGCGGCGTACCCCAGGGATCCTCCCTCAGCCCGACACTGTTCAACATTTACATGGCCCCGCTCGCACACTTTGCCCGACAGCACGACCGCAACATAATCTCCTACGCCGACGACACTCAACTGATCCTCTCCCTCACCAAGGACCCCATCACCGCCAATGCCAACCTCCTTGAAGGAATGAAGGACGTCGCCGACTGGATGAAGATCAGCCGTCTGAAGCTGAACTCGGACAAGACGGAGGTCCTCATCCTCGGCTCCAACCCGTCACCCTGGGACAACTCCTGGTGGCCAACGGTACTGGGGGCAGCCCCGACCCCCACCGACCACGCATGCAACCTGGGAATCATCCTCGACTCAACGCTCTCAATGACCAAGCAAGTCAATGTCATCTCCTCCTCCTGCGTCAACACCCTCTGCTTGCTCCACAAGATCTACAGATGGATCCTGACAGATACAAGAAAGACAGTCACCCAGGCCCTCGTCAGCAGCAGACTCGACTACGGAAAGGCCCTCTATGCGGGAGCCCCGACTAAGCTCATCAATCGACTACAACGCATCCAAAACGCCTCGGCACGACTGATCCTCGATGTACCATGACATGGCCACATCACCCCCCACCTGAGAAACCTGCACTGGCTCCCCGTCAACAAGAGGATATCCTTCAAGCTCCTCATCCACGCACACAAGACACTCTACAAGACCGGCCCAGCCTACCTCAACAGACGGCTCTTCTTCTACACCCCCAGCCGCCAGCTCCGCTCCGCCGACCTCTCACTCACCATCGTCCCGTGCATCCGAAAAACACCCACCAGCGGGAGATCCTTCTCCCACCTCCCCGACAAGACATGAACACCTCCCACTGAGCCTAAGACAGACCCAAGACCTGCTGACCATCAGGAGAATACTGAAGACCTGGCTGTTCGATCAGTAGTGGCCCCACCTCCCCCCCAGCGCCTTGAGACTCTCGTGGGTATGTAGTGCGCTTAACAAATGACTGTTTGATTGATTGATTGATTGAACCTTGACATTGTTGCAGACAGTGAGCAGGAGCTTGATTCACCTACTGTCAGCTCCGAAACTATCCCTGCCTATGTCATATTGGCTGCACTCCATTTCATTGCCTCTGGATCTTTCTAGAGGGTCACATCTAACAACACTGGCATCTTTCACGCCAGTCTCAAAGTTTGCATCAGATACTGAGAAGCATCAACTGAGGAGTGCACCAGTTTATTGCCATGCCACAGTCATTGTCAGAAAGGCATAGGGTATCAAGGGAATTTTGTATCTTTGCCCACCTCCCTCTTATGCTACGTGCTATTGACTAGACTCATGTGGTACTTAAGCCACCTCACCAGGCCACATACCCTTTCTGCAACAAACACCGCCGGCACTCCATGAACGTGTAAGCTCTCTGCAGTGCCAGAGGGTCCGTCACTGATGTATAGGATACCTTTTGAGGAAGCACACATGACAGCTACATCTTTCGCCAGTCACCGCTTCCATGTTACTTGTTTGCTAGTGATTTTCAGAGACCTGTTTCATTTTGTAAGTAACAACACCTCATACTCAGGCTACATGTGTATCTGGGTGACATCTTAATCATACTCAGTAATTCCTACAACACAATACACATACATTACCCTCACACCCACTGCATGTATGTGGGCATGATGCATTACATTCAAAATAGAGGCCACTTTTTTAAAATTCACGTGCAGGTGATGCCGTGTATGCCCTCTCGCCCCATCTCCTCACATGCAACAGTCATCCAAACCCAATTCATCAACAGAGGTACAATAGGGCACACATATGTACACAAGCCATTATTAACACATTTTTTAGATCATTAAGTAATGATTCAGATATCATAATTGTATAGGGGGATGCGGATGTACTCCCCAGAAAATGGGTGCAAGCTTGTTGGAGCCTGTTCCATATTGCATAACATCTCCATGAGATGGGGCTTACATATAGATATTGATCCTGATTGCGCCCATATCCAGGTACCCGGTGGGTTGCAGAATAGAGGAGAATGTATTCAGGCATAGATCAGCTAGTTAGCTCATTTTTTTCTGGAGCCTCTAATTCGGTTGCCGCATTATGTGGTTGGACAAACTGATGCCACTGATAAATAGTGGATTACTACCACAATGTCGATATATGCCATCCTGAGAGAACACTGTTTAATTAACATAATGTTGTCAAGTCAACAATGATGCTAAGCTCTAGTAAAAAATAAATTGAATTATTATTTTCCATAACATTCAAGCATTTTTCATTAACAACAGTTAAAAATAAACTATCACCCCCCACTCTCATGTTTTTCACAACTATACTAAAAACCTTACTTTCCACATATACATTAGGTACACAAACTATCCCAGTTATGTTGATGCTATCAATAGCTTGGCTTTCTCTTCTTGCAGGGGTAATCATCCTGCATGTACAGATAACCAGGGCCAAACAGGCCTTTTCTTCCTGCGGTCTTTTCCCCGGTGGGATGGAGCCCTCTGAGAGCCAGGGCTGCTCCCGGTGCCTTCTTCACTTTCTCCAGTTAACTGTAGCAGGCACAATGAGGTTTTAAGAGAGAGAGAAAGAGATGGAGGGCTAAGGTAGAAAGAAAACGATCAGACCGGGAGAAGAGAGGGAAGAAGGAGAGAGAGCATGGACATAGAGAGATTACGTAAGGGACAAAGGAAGCGAGGTGTTTATTCATTTTTGCCAGGCCTGTTTTTTTCCCCCCAGTCTAGCCCTTGGGGTATCTCCTGGGCATACGGAGGGTTCCCTTCAGCGAGTAGTTTCTTCCCCGCATGCCGGGCAGAGACTCCACAGTCAAGGTCGATATTCCTGAGTACCGCAACAAAGAGGACATTCTATACAGAAAGAGCAAGCCAGGAAAATAAAAAATTAAAAAGAGAGAGAGAACGGCGATCACGTAAGTGTCTTTCATTTCCGGGGTTTACGTCAATCCTCTCTGCAAGGCAAGTCCTCCAGCAAACTCGGCTGGTTTTGTCAGCTGTTGTAGCCCCATACAGGTCAAATTTTGCTGATATAAACGCGTGGCCCGACTCACTGTGTTGGACGTTTCCTGCCACCCAAGCGTTTCTACACGTGAGTGCATGTGCCAGCTCTGTGTATGATAGTTATCCTTATCTATAATACAGGAACCTGCAATTTTTACGAGACATTTGTAATAGTCTCAAAACCTTCTGCGGGATTTTGCTGTGGGTTGCTGTTACTTTATGTAATGTCACTCTTCAAGTACTGTGCTTACTTTTCTGTATTTGCTTTTATTCCAATTGTATCGTCATACAGCAGTGTTGCACACCACCACCTCCTTTATTACAAAATCCTGGAGACACTCCAATGAAATGGAGTAAATGGCTGGGGCTTTTTAACAATATTTTGGTGGCAATTGATGGTGAATCTTTCATTGTCGCAAGAAAAAAAGGCTTGTTGCTCAAGTTTATTGGCGCTGAAGCACAAGAAATTTTTGATAATTTGCCTCGCCTAGTTGTGCCTCAAGTTATGGAAGAGTATGATGAATTCATGTAGGCTACGGACAGATTAAAGTTGCATTGTACAGTTGAACCCCACATTGTGATGGAACGTTTTAATTTTTATTCCAGAAATCAGATGTCTACAGAGCACATTGAAAACTATTTTGCAGCATTAAGAGTTTTAGCTGCTAGTTGTGATTTTGTGGGTCTTATTGAGCAACATGATCAAGTGATCATGTTATTATGCACTGTTTTAATAAAAAGAACCAAGAACAGCTTCTTAGACATAAAAATCCATCTCTCAGAGAAGTTATTGAGGTTGCAAAAGGAATTGAGAGAGCTGTCAGATCTTTCAAGCTTTTGAATGATGAGAAAGAAGGTCAATTGGATGTTGCAATAATACGCAATGGCAACAAAAATAAACCTTTTAAAAATAAAGTATTTTCTTCTGTGAGCAAAGGATGGTGTGTTAAATGTGGGGGTTTTCCTCCTTCTAGCAAAGCACTGTGTCCAGTTATCAGCAAAAGTTGCTTCAAGTGTGGCAAGGCAGGTCACTTCTCTAATGTGTGTAGATCTCAAAGGAGTATCAATGCCATCCAGGAGTGTGGTTCGGAGGTACAATCTTGTCAACTTAAGACCAGCAATAAAATTCTTATGATCAAGGGACCTGGAGCGACGTCTAGCATTGATATGAAGCCGTGCAAGTCACATTTCTGTGAAGTTTTTATCGATGGGGTCAAGACCAACATGTTGGTTGATTCAGGCTCTCCTTTTTCCTTGATTTCACATAAGTTCTTTAACAAAACCTAGTCTGACAGAAAATTGCAAGACTGTGACATTAAAGAGTTTGGATATGTGAATTCTAACATCAATATTTTAGGATATTTTATTGCAGCCATCTTGTTTCAAGATCGCACCATTATGGGGAAAATCTGTGTAGCAGAAGATGAACAACATGTTCCTGGGTGGAGACACCAAGGGAATTTGGGACTTATTTTGAATCCATCGGCAGAGTTACCTAGTGTTCTATTGTGTTTTTAAACGTCTGGGACATAACAAATTGATTCTCTACTCATTTGCCGCATGCCGATCACCTCTCCCCGGTCCACCGCAGCTATAGAGTGCTGATTGAGTGGAGGGAGCACAGGTAGATGGTTACGGACTCATTAGAATTACTCACTTCCGGCAGCACATTTCACGCTGCCATTTTTAGACGCGCTCTAGTCTTTTCTACTGACTCGCCCACCGCAGCTTCAAAACCAGCTGATGGGGCCGACGCGCAGCAAACGCGCGCAGCGGGTGCGCAAGCGGTGCGCCAAAGGCGCGCCAAAGGCAAGCCGATCTGCGCCCGGCCAGGACCAGGGGCCAGAACCCCTGTCCCCCAGCTGATTTATACTGTGGAAATGCTACGGACCCTTGCTACGAGTAAGCACACCTTAGAGGGTAATGTTCAGGCGATGCTGCTGGCTGAAAACTTACTGAGGACTAATAGCGCTGAGGTCATGCCCAGGCCATCTCATTTGATGATTCAGGAAAATGTCTGTGCCCCTATAGCATGGGGTTTAAAGGTAGCTGTTTTAAATACATGCTCTTTACAAAAGCACCATCTTGAGGCTTTCTCTCTGTTACAAGATGGTGATATAGATATTTTGGCACTTTCGGAAACTTGGTTAGGGAACATGTCAGCCCCAGACATCATTGCAGCACTCCCAACAGATTTTGATGCCTTCAGGCAAAACAGACCAGGGGAAACTAGAGGGGGGTGGGGGGCACTCCTTTTTAAAAAGAGCCTAATGGTCACTAAAATAACAGCAGAACATTGTGATAATGCAGATATCTTGGGGATAAAAATCTCCTTCAAATCATCCTGCATTGTACTCATGGTAGTTTATCGGCCTCCTAGGACCACCCCTAGCTTTAATGAGCTTTTTCTGGAACTCATTACTGATTTATGTTCCAGATATAAACGTCTTCTAGTAGTGGAGGATTTTAACTACCATTGGGACATGACACATAGAGTCAGCAGCAGGCCTATTTGAGACCGCCATGCTCACAATGGACCTTCAGCAAATGGTCAACAGTCCTACCCATGTAAAGGGCCACACTCTTGACCTCATCTGGACCTCACAGCCTTCGGCAGAGATAAC
This sequence comes from Triturus cristatus, assembly GCF_964204655.1. NCBI lineage: Eukaryota > Metazoa > Chordata > Amphibia > Caudata > Salamandridae > Triturus > Triturus cristatus. The sequence goes on from NC_140580.1 coordinate 969,579,459, forward strand.
AGATATTAGCCCTTGTGCTTGGTCTGATCACTCGCTGCTTAGATGCTGGGTCCCGAGCGATAGCCAATTATCACAGCCCCCATCCCTATGGAGAAAGATAAGAATTTGGAAAAATATTGAGGCAGATCACTTAATAGCTACTCTGCACTCCATTCCACCCCCTAGGACGAAAATAGCCAACTTGGACCAGGAAAGCGAAGCCTTACTGATCCATCTACAGCAAGCTATAGATATAGTGGCACCAGAACGGAAAGAAAAAGTCAGAGATAAAGGAAAGGGGGCCCCATGGTTCAATGAACCGCTGAGGGGAAAAAACAACATCTCCGCCAAGCTGAAAGGCGGTGGCGAAAAAGCTATGAGCCAGCAGAGCTAAATGCCTCTAAAGCCCTGCTTTCCATCTACAAATCAGCCATCTTAGCAAGGAAAGTGGAGTATTATGAGGGAAGGATTGTTCTGGCAGAGAACAAACAGAAAGAGACTTTCGCTATTCTGAAAGAATTGAGTCAAAAAGCTGAGAAGAAATCCACAATCGCATCTTTAGATTGTGATGCCTTCCAGGATTTCTTCCTTCAGAAAGTTAAGTTTTCATCTCGGAAATTGCTAGAACCCCCACCGATTCCAGCTTCCTCCATCAGACCTACCCCTCTCCCTGCCTCAGCAGTCAGCGTTCTAATTTCCCTAAAATTGACTCAGTCACTTTAGCATCATTAGCAAATCACACCAAATCAGGCTCTCGGGCAGACCTTTGCCCTCCAAGGATCTTTCAAATGGCCCTGCCACGGCTGGAGAAGCAGATCCTGGAACTACTAAATAGTTCTTTGGATATGGGCTATCTACCGACAAATTTCAAAGAAGCCAGGGTCACCCCCCTGTTGAAAAAACCTGGTGCAGATACCCTGACTCTAAAGAACTATAGACCCATCTCTCAGCTCCCCTTTCTAGTCAAGATGTTGGAACAGCACGTAATAAAGATACTTTCGAAGTATTTGGAGGACCACCAGCTACTCCAAGCTAGACAGGCGGGTTTCAGAGCTCATCATAGTACAGAGCTAGTGATGTTGGCTGTTCTGGACGAGCTCAGAGTTATGGCCAACGACAAACAGCCAAGTGCCCTGATTTTACTAGATCTGTCAGTGGCATTCGATACGGTCAGCCATAACATACTGCTGAACCGTCTCACCAATCTGGGTATCAGCGGGCAAGCATACCAATGGCTAAAGTCATTTCTGTCTGACCGTACTCAGAGAGTTCAACTGGGTGAGCAGATATCGGATCTGGGCTCCCTGGCCTGTGGGGTACCCCAGGGCTCTGCACTATCTCCACTTCTTTTTAATATCTATCTGCAACCCCTTGTGGAGACTCTGACTCACATGGACTGTCAGGTCTTTAATTACGCCGATGAATCTCAACTTCTTATCCGGCTTAACAACTCCCGCCAGGCCCAGGAGTCAGCCAAAAAGTTGCTCAGGTTCACTGTGAACTGGATGACGGCCAATTCATTGAAAATAAATCCGGATAAGACCGAATTGCTCGTCATTCCAACAAGTAATAGCCCCTGGTGTGATCTCTTCTGGCCTCCGGAACTAGGTGTAGTCCCAGTACCAGTCCCGGTTGTAAAAAGCCTGGGGCTGAAAATGGACTCTGAACTATCTATGTCTTGCCAGGTCACAACGGTAGTGGGAACCTATACTGGCTTACTCAGGCAGCTATGGAAACTTAATAATTGCAAATTAGAAGACTTAAATGGCACTCCCCTACTGTATATGGGTTAAATACCCCATTAATATAAATTGTCAGCTCTATTCAAGTCATATATGCTTGTCAAAAACAGAGATGATGGGATCAGTTCCATTGATGTATTATCTGATAAGAAATCCGAAACCCCTTAGGTGTTAGTTGCTTGTCATCTTTATTTATTAATGCAGGATTGCAAGTTCCAATACACGGACCAGCCGACACGTGTTTCGTCTTACAAAGACTTTTTCAAGGCTGGAAAAATAAACATAAAAAGTAAATACATCCACCTATAATACAATGTTTAAAAGACAATATGAACGCTTCATTCATCATCTTAATACCAATGAATTTAATCTAAGCTTCACATATGAGATTGACATTAAGCAGATTAACTTTTTAGAAGTCACACTCTATATCGAGGACGGCAAATTAGAGAGTAAACTGTATCGTAAAAACACTGCATGTAACTCCGTGCTCCATGCCAGCAGTGCCCATCCCAAATCCCAAATCTGTGCCATACCATTTGGCGAGATGACTCGGATCAAACGTAACTGTAGTAGAGAGGATATACTCCAGAGAGAGGTTAGGAACCTAAAACATCGTTTCCTAAATTGGGGATACGATCATGACATACTTCAGAAAGCACATACTAGAATCAATCACACTGAACGGAATAAACTTTTCAAATTTCAGTCTAAAGCTAAGAACAAAAAACGTGAGACACGATCTCAACAGATGGCACTCATAATAGAATATAACTCACACAGCAATTTGATTTTTAAGCTAATCACTAAGCATTGGCACAAACTTAAGCTGGACTCTGATCTAGTGCCGTATATTTCAGCGAAACCGAGAATCACTTACAAAAGGGGCAGAACTCTACGCAACTGGCTTAGTCCTTCCATTGTAAAGAACAGTAAGGCAGAATCCATACACACTTGGCTACCGGAAAAACCTAAGGGCTTTTACAAATGCACCATGTGCAGCGTTTGCCAATTTGCAGAGAATAAACTGAAGAGCTTCAGCTATAATACTGGGCAGACACATACACTATATCAGTTTATGAATTGTAATACCAAGTTTATAGTCTATTGCATTATCTGCCAATGTAAACTCATTTATGTGGGAAGCACCATCAGGCCGCTCAAGGAGCGGATTCAGGAACACATTAGGGCTATCCGCAATAACAACAGGGATTACCCGCTAGCAGTACATTATAACACCACACACAAAGATTCTGAAGTTCTAGGAATTAGATTCCATGGGATTGCGGTACTCAAAGAGGATCCCAGAGGTAGTGACAAAACTTTGGCCCTGAGGAAACTGGAGGCCAAATGGTTGATAAAATTACGAACTGTTGACCTGGGTCTAAATATAGATAGGGAGCTCCATGTATTTCTGAAAGATTAAAGAACTTTTTATACTGTGATTTCATTCAGAATCAATATATTATTGGTTGCTTTATATTCCCATGTATGAACTGTGTTAATTTCTGTTAACTGCATAGGAGGTCTACTCTGTTGATGATTTGTGCCAATTCACAATTGTACTCATATTGTACTGTATGTAAATTTATTCCATGAGTGTTGATTCTTGAGTTGCTAAATGGATATATTGAATAGGATTCCAACTAATGTGGAGGGTGTAGGTAGTGCATAATAGTTAATAGCTGATGTACAATTGCAATTTTGATACATATTGATTTATGCGTATGATTAGCACTAAGTCACCTTGCATGATAACCAACTGTGGTAACAACATTCTGACCACTATGGTCACCTGTGTCCGCCTTTGACACATGTATCTCTGCTATCTACTTTTCTCTATTGGTAGAGATATAGAAATAATATATTCTGTCCTCTTTGTGTGATTGTGCTGGAGTGACTTTTCTCTTCCAGGAGTCTGACTCCTCTAATATACCTATAGGGGTTAGAGTAGCAATACACTCTCTGTACGGTGAGATATTAAATCCTCTAACTGTAACCTCGATACTGCGTGATTTTTACTCTGTGGAATAACACTCGGTGTTTGCTTTTTTGGACTCGTCTACACTTATATTGTTATATTGTTTTGACATTTAGCTTCCCTTAGGGCGTGACACTCAGCCTATACAGTGGACAGAAGATCATTTTAATACGGCGTTCATGAGACCGGATAACTAACAGATATTCTTGAGTTAGTTACATATATGGTACTTTATATTGCTAGCGTTGCTTGATTTGTTTAAATGGAACACAAATAATAGTATACGGGCCGAGGGGGACTTATTACCTTGATTTTTTACAATTGTTGACACCTTAAGCAAACAAGAGATTTTTTTTAAGATTTAACTTGTATTTATCTTAACCCAACACTTTTAAAGCCTTTCGGCTTATTCGGTACTGTGCATTGCAATTTTTGTACGATTCCAGTTTGTTTCGTATATAGAACATACTGGGCAAGTGATTATTCTAACATGGCGGCGGTATTCGCATGTTTGTTTGTTTTTGCCTTTAGAGTGCTGTGACCATGTGATTCCATCTGACATCACGTGACACTGGCGTTCTGTTATCCTTGATGGGTGAGTCTTGCGCCGTTCATTTGTCAGCTGGACGGTGCTAGTTGTGGTTATACTCGTTTTTCGGTGGAGACAGGTAAGAACCATATGCCAGTCTGCCTACTTATTGGTGATATTCTCACCTTTAACGAGAATTTATCGGATGACCTTGGTCCTCTCCTTTTTTTATTTCGCTCGACTTTAGGTAGTGAGTGCACTCATATCAAGGAGCTAGCACGTCACTAACACCGAGAATTTCATTGGAAGAATTTACAAAGATTCCACTTGTCCTATTTGGAATGGACAATTGCTGTCTTTTAATGGTACGTTTGCACATTTGAAGGAATCAATTTTATTACGATTTTCCTTTGTAGAGTTCCTTATTAAACTTTATTAGGCGGTCACATTTTTGATTACCTAGCAATATTATGATTCTTTCTGTCCCAATGTGTATCCAACTGAAGGGGTCAATTTTATTACGATTTTCCTTTGTAGTGTTGCTCATAAAACATTATTAGGCGGTCACATTTTTGATTACTTAGCAATATTCTGATTCTTTCTGTCCCAATGTATATTCAACTCTACCTAGTAAAACTGCTATTCATGGTCACCTTATACGGATGAGAGATTGTCCAACAATTAATACAAGTACTAATGTTCATAGACCTATCTTGTATTAGATCCTTACGGGGTTCGAAGTGCTTTTGGCATCTTTTACGACATATCTTGTTGCTATTCAATCGCAATTTTGAAATGTATGGTTGTTAAGGTGTATACATTTAGTATGTAGGGTTACAGCCTTTGACGATAGAGAGCTACTTTAGTTAGGGACTGTGTTATTTTTATTCTAATTGCTAACCGTCGAGCTTCTTGACATCACTCTTTGCTATTGGTGAACAGTAATTAGATGTTGTTCTGTCCACCCCTCAGATGTTGTGATTTATCACATGACTTATTGACTTCGGACTTTGTGTATATGAACTACGTGTCCCGGAATATTATGAACAACCCAATTCATCTTACTATTTTTGGTGGGTTGTCACTTTTTTACCTTATGTTTAACATATTTTAGCTGCCCAATGTGTTAATAGTGTTTTCGACCATTCTTTTGTTTATATAAATAAATCTCTTTTTGTGATTGGAAACTTTGTAGTTTTAGTGGCGTAATATTTCTATTTCATTATGTATCCTTTGTCTTCCTCTTGGTTTCAACACCCATATTAGGTCTTGGGAAGTTTGGTATCTATTTGCACACTCATTTCAGATCATCACCAATGTGGGTGAGCACTTAGTGGTTAGTATTATTCATTGATTTTCATATTGTCTTTTAAACATTGTATTATAGGTGGATGTATTTAGTTTTTATGTTTATTTTTCCAGCCTTGAAAAAGTCTTTGTAAGACGAAACACGTGTCGGCTGGTCCGTGTATTGGAACTTGCAATCCTGCATTAATAAATAAAGATGACAAGCAACTAACACCTAAGGGGTTTCGGATTTCTTATCAGATAATACATCAATGGAACTGATCCCATCATCTCTGTTTTTGACAAGCATATATGACTTGAATAGAGCTGACAATTTATATTAATGGGGTATTTAACCCATATACAGTAGGGGAGTGCCATTTAAGTCTTCTAATTTGCAATTATTAATTTATGTATGTCTTGTACATATGGATGATGTCCTTAGGTAGTGGACATCAATTGAAGCTTTGAGCACCTTCACATAATCATTGATTTTTTCACAATTTGACGCCTTGACTTTATGTATTTCAGATATTACTTACATTCATTGTGGTGTGCCGTTCTTCCCTAATTTTAGGGACACTACTACCTTTATTCTTTTCTTTGTAGCTATGGAAACTTGCTCCTCTCTTGTCAACATCTTCACTACAGTCAATTGTCTCCGCCACTGTCATCTCCAGGCTGGATTACGGGAATGCCCTTTACATGGGCCTCCCCCAGAAGCTTATTGGGAGATTGCAGGTGGTGCAGAACGATGCTGCCAGGCTTATTTTTAGACTTCCTAGAAAGACATGTGCTACCCCTCTGTTACATAAACTACATTGGCTCCCTATCAAGCAGAGAGCGCAGTTGAAGGGTCTATGTATTGCCCACAAGGCAATCTACGGTCAGGCACCCAAGTATATAAAAGATCGCTTGGAGAAATATGTTCCTGGCCGGACTCTGCGATCTTCTGAGGCCTGCAGGTTAGCTCCCTCCAGGTACATCTCTAACTCCAAAGGGGGTAGAGCATTCTCTGTTTTTCTCCCGCAGATCTGGAATGATCTGCCAGAGTACCTACGCAGGGAACCAGCTCTGCTCATCTTTAGGAAGTGTTTAAAAACTTTCCTATTTAGAGAGGCGTTAACAACCGCGTAATCTTCTGCCACCGCCACTGCTATTCTATTTCTGCCCCAGTGACTTGCGCTTGGAGACCTGAAGGTGATTTGCGCTATATAAAAGTCATATACCATAACATAACATACCTGTGTATTGTGTGGCTGTACATCAAGGTATAGAAAGAGTTATTGAGCTATTTAAGGATGTTTTTCGCAAAAAGTTGGGAAAAGTTGTGGGTTTTCTCTCACAGAATTATTCTCAAACCTAATTCTGTTCCTGTTCACCATAAACTTAGAGATGTTCAATTAAGCAGTTGCTCATCGAGGGTGTGATTGAGGAAGTTACTGCATCTGAGTGGGTGTCTCTCATTGTTCTTGTTAGAAAAAACTCAGGCGTCTTGAGATTATGTGTGGACTTCAGATGCCTCAACAAACAGATTGTGGTTGATTGTCACCCTCTTCTCAAGATTCCGGAGTTACTTGCCCAGATTGGTGGAGGCAAATTTTGCACTTCTTTAGATCTTAAATCCCCCTCTCATTAGATAGAGTTGGAGGAGAGTTGTAGACATCTGACTATGTTTATCACACCAGATTGGGCTTTTAGGTATATTCGCATGCCTTTTGGACTTGCATCAGCAGCTTCCATTTTCCAAAAACTCATGTTTCCCTTTTCGGTGAAGTGGGAGGTGTGGTTGCATTTCAGGATGACATCCTGATCCTTGCTGAAAATGAGGAGTCTCACAATGCCAGATTGTCTAAGTTGTTGCAAATGTTACAGGACAAGGGGATGACTCTCCAGCTGGAAAAGTGTAAGTCTCTTTCCCAGGAAGTTGAGTATTTGGGCCATTCCATTTCTGCCAAAGGTATTTCTCCTAAACGCAAATTGCTGGAGGCCATTGAGTCTATCTATGCCTGCTCCCAAGGGCAAAGACCAATTAAGATAATTTTTAGGTCTTTGGGAGTACTATTCTAGGTTTGTTGATCAGTTTTCTCACATTGCTTCACCTCTCGGATTGTTGCTTAAGAAGGGTGAGCGCTTTGTCTGGGAAGTTCTTCAGCAGTTATCTTTTTAAAAGATCAAGGCCTCCATTACTAATGCTTCTCCCATAGCTCCCTTTAATTTTAGGGAACAGTGTATTGCGAATGTGGATGCCAGTCTAGAGGGTTTGGGTACCATTTTAAGCCAGAAATCTAACAACATGGCCAAAATTGTGTTGTTTGCCTCCAGACCTCTTTCTGTAGCTAAAAAGAAAATATTCTACCATTGAGCGTGAGGCTTTAGCATCTACTTGGGGTATTAAACATTTCAAAACGTATCTGTGGGGTAAACGTTTTATCATTAAAACGGACCACAAACCTCTTTTGTCCTTATTGAATAGTATTGGCACTGGGAAGGCCTCGGCTCGTTTGGTGAGAATTTTATCTAAAATGTATGAATACAATTTCAAGGCCAATTATATTCCGGGTGTGTAAAATGTTGTGGTTGACTGCTTATCCAGATTGACTGAACCTAGTCTCTCAAGTGATACTGAGTTGGTTGAGGAGTGTGTTGTGGCTACTGTGGATGATCTTTTGGGGGAATGGTCTGGTAAACTTTCCAAGACAGCTTGGTTAGAAGCAACTCATCAGGATAAAGATTTGTCCCAAGTTGTGGAGTTTGTAAATAAAGGCTGGCCCAGGGAAAAAAATGCTTTCGGCTGAAATGCAAGTTTTCTGGAAGGTCAAGGATGCCATTACCATTGAGGGTGGGGTTGTTGCCAAAGATAGTTGTCTTGTGCCACCCAGAGGTCTCAGAGAGTCAATCTTAGAACTGTCTCATGAAGGTCATCTGGGAGAAACATCTACTAAAAGAAGGGTTAGAGAACATTTTTGGTGGCCTTACATAGATGATCAAATTTCTTCTTTTGTTAAATCATGTCCGTTGTGTGCCAATTCAGACAAATCCCTTATCACCTCCAAGGTTGATGTCAAATGTTCTAACTTTCCAGAAAGATCATGAGAGAAATTAGCTGTAGACCTTCTTAGACCAAATGATAACATCTTTTCTTGCAGGTTGTATGATGTGGTACTTATTGATTATTTTTCAAAGTGGGTGCAGTACAAATGGATTTCCCATCCTACCTCAAAAGTCATTACAGAGTTTTTAGGAGAGTGTTTTCATAGAGAGGGACTTCCTGATTGCATTGTTTCTGACAATGGAGGGCAATTCACCTCATTAGACTTTGAAAGTTTCTTGCGTGCCAGAAATGTTAAGCACATTAAAACTGCCTTATACTCACCACACATGAATGGTCAAGTGGAAAGATTTAATAGAGCCATTGTTGATCCTATTCTATGCAAGCTGTACGTGCCAACAGAGTTGATGTAAAAAAAAAAAAAAAATGTTGCAGAGAAAATCTTGGCTGGCGTATCATATATCTCCTCATTCCATTACTGGGTTCTCTCCTTTTATGATGTTTAAGGGTAGGGCTCCCCGGTTGAGCTGCACACCCTCTTGGATGAAGGTGAGGGCCCGGTGATTAATCTGAAGGAGGTTTATTTTACAGCTCTGCAGAATGTCATTAATCATCAGCTTTCTAAAAAAAAAAGGAGCAAATACTAGTTAGCAAACTGTCTTGTGTGACTCTAGACTTCAAGTTTCAAATTGTTTATCTGAGGGAAATGCCAGAAACTTGTTGGTAGGTGATTATGTCAAAATAAAATTACCATTTCATGTCAAGAAAGGTAACTCAACATTTTCTGGGAAGATCTTTAGAGTTGTAAAAGGTAAAACCTCTGCTAAACTTAACAATGGTTCTTGATGGAGTCTTAATAGGCTTGCTAAGATTCAGAAAAATGTATTGGATATAGTTAATCCACAAGATTTGCATCTTGGAAGTTCCTCACAATTTTACTCTTTTTCAGATGATTTGGAGAATTCTCACTCATCCACCAAATGGATTCTTTCTAAACAAGATATCATGCCTGGAATACAAGTAATCCCTAGAGAGTTCTGTTGGGGATTCTGATGTTGTAACTCAGCAAACAGAAGAGATGGTCTGTTTGGAGGATGTTTCTAGCCATAAATAACCTAAAAGGGAAATTGCTTTACCACAAAAAGTTTGTGATTTTGTTATATTTTAAAGTATATCTGGTTAGACTGTCTTTATATTATACTTGCATTATAGTGTCCCTCCTTAGCTTTCTCTTTCTTTTTCTCTTTCTCCTAAATGTTCTACCTTTTTTTTTTTGGGCTCATTGGGGGGGAGAAGGTGAGTAGTGTTCTTTACGTGTGTTGGTGCGAGATGGATTCCTTTCCACCTCGCGCTAAGGCACGCTCACTGGAACGTTTGTACCGGTTCGTATTTGGAAAGGCAGTTTTTGTTCCTGCCTGATTATGTTGGGACATGTGGTTGCTGGGGACCCGCTATTCTGTATAAACCAGTTCCTGTTACCTTAACCTGCCTAGTTTGGTCACTTCAGAGGTGTCTGATAAACTAATGATTAAAAAGCAAAAATATCCTGCACTAGTAATAGTTAGACCTCCAATTAGGTTTGCTACATATTTAGGCAAATTTATACATCATTTGAAATGAAATTACATATAGGCATATCCTCAAGTGGAGTAACATCATCAGGAAATAATTTTCAGAATGAGCATGAGTCTATACCTGATCACAATGAGCATTTGTTTCTAATTTTACCCCTTGCGGGTTCTTTTTTTTAATATAATAAAATCCATTGACTCCCATTTATGGTGGGTATGTGTGTAATTTGAAGATTTTTTAAGAGTACATTTTCCATTAATAAACTATTTTTCATTCACATTATTTGGCCCTGGCAGTGAGACTCAGTTTGGGTAATTCACGTTTTATATGAGCACTAATCCTGCAAAGAAGTAAATGTGTTAATTCCTTTGGCCTCCCTAGAGCGGCTCGATTAAGAGTCATAATATTCCACAGGGTGAAGAACCAGACCTTTTTGGGTCTGGCGGCGCAGGGTACGCCCAAGTCTCCGGAGTTCTCCTGCTCAGCTACACAGAGACACGGGACACTCTGTCGGCGTTAGAAGATCAGATTTATTTAGCTGCAGCTAGTACAGTTATCCTAGAAGTACACAAAGTAGGTTCTCAGGAGACTGCCACTTCACTCTGTGGCACGCAGGGTTTTATACTATACAGGGTCCAGAAACATTTACTAAGAGCACTCCCAGAACACACAAGAAAGAACCAATAAGGAAAGTTGGAAAACAAGATAGAACCAATAGGAAAGATTGGAAAAACAAAAGTGTCAGATGACTCGAAGAAACCTCTCCTCCAAATGGTTGTCACCCCTCCCTCAAGCTAATTCATTAACAGATTCATAACTAACTTGCAGGTGGCGAGATACGTTTGTGTGTGTTGGAGGACAGTTGTGAAATGAGAGAATGCTAGCAGAAGACAGTGAAGGCCAGGGGACAAGATAAAGTCGGAAAAGAATGGTGTGAATCAATAGATAGTTGAGACAGGGATTAGGAAAGCCAGACAGGGATTAGTGTACTTGGCCAGTCCTAACACCAGCTTTGTAAATAGAGGCAGAAAACGTATTTCGACACCAGGGTGCAGAAAAAGCAGAATAGACTTTGCTCGCCGTGCTGCCTGAGTGATGGCAACATAAAATGGTGGCGGAGCACAAAATGGCGGGTCGATTCGATTGTGATCAGAAATCGAAGTTCCTCAGACCCTACTTTTGCCAGAACTCAGGCAATATAGACTCATGCTAATCTGAGTCAATGTCGATAGACATGAGGTCATCGAGTTGTTGCTGTAACATCATTCTTATGTTTTCCGTTACTTGTGGTTTGGGTTTTGGAATGCACATGGTAGCACAAAGGTCACAGATAGCGGGACCACAGTGCATACAAAGGCAACAGGAGAAAATAATGGTCAGAATTATACCAAGGAATGTCAATGCTTTCCAACCCCATTTGGACAGTAGTCCCCAAAACCACTCCATAAAAGACCAATCTCCTTCGTCCTGGTGAATAGACTCGGAAATTATGTGCAACTTGGAGATAGCTTGGTATACTGTCGGAGCGTCATTAGGTATGAAAATACAACAACTTGACCCGATCAATTTGCACACTCCACCACGATCTGCGAGAAAGAAATCTAAGGCAACTCGATTCTGTAAGGTCATAAGACGATCCGCCTGTAGTTCTGCCGTGATGTTACTCAAGCCTCCTACAGTGATGTCTATTGTGGTTTCTACGACACGAACCAGTTGCCTTATATTTCTGCTGTTGGCCATTGGACCCCAGAAAGGAAGAAATCCTTTGAGGAAATCTCCTCCCTCCTGTCCTGCTGTGTCCTTTGAATAGATAATCCCTCTGCCGTATCTGGTTCGATGATGGTTTGCGGAAGCGGTGTAAGTAGGAGGAAGAAGAAAGGCTATATAACAAGTACCGGAGAAACCCGTTGGTAACCATGTATAAGCTCTGTTATAGCAAATGAAATAGGTGCCTTGAGACAGTACTAGAGGAGGTGAGTTCTGAGAGGAATAAACGTACGTGTAGGAGCAATTATTCCTTTGTATAGTGTCAGAAGAGCGATCGTTTATCTGTAAACAAAAGTTGCCCTGATGTGGTATAGTCCAAATCGGTGAAGACTTTCCTTTCTTCACTTTATCACTAAGACTGGACATATATTGGGTGACATTCCAATTGGTGTATGCCTTTCTTTCATCAATGGAGATTTTACTATTTTCCATGATTTTAGCCATAGCTACCATTCCCTTAATCAGAGAACTATGACTAAAATCAGGATCGCTAACATGTGAATTAATAGATCCTCTGAATTTGCTTTGGTAAGCATTGGAGAAGATGACGAAATAAGCCCAAGCAGAACCCTCAGAAGAAAACGGGAGAACTAAATATGGCATTCCTTTCTCTGTGGTGTGTGGCATAAGTCCACACACCCAACAATCAGTCGTATTGACCACTAACTGATGCTGATGTAGTAACTGGATAAAGGAATTGTTATAATATTCAGTTCTTCTGATGAGTTCATGTTGAGGAAGAGTATGAAAGAGATGTGGAGAGACAGTTGAAGAAGACGAAGATGGAGAAGGAGATATAACTTTTGGCTGCAGAGCATAAATAATCCAACTTATAAACGCCAAAACAATACACAATAATATAATAACACATAAAGTTATACTGAAACGACTGTACATTATTTTACAGGATTCTTTCTTTATTTCTACTTTTCTCTCTCTCTTGCCTAGTGTAGTTTCCATCTTACTAATGGATGCTCACGGCAATCTTCCTCAATCGCTAAATCACGATTGTCTACCGTCCTATGACACTGTCCGGTCCTGCAGGCCTATTGCCACTACTCAGGTCGTGATTCAGACTCCTACCGTGACCCTGCAACCGGGACAGAATACTACACAGGAGAGAAAAAGGTTTAAATGTTCTTTGGTCTAGGTCTTAAGTGGTATCGCTCCTTCCCAGGGGCGCTTTGGTCTTGGAACAATGTTCGTGGATTAGTCGTTTCTAAGCGACGATGTGGTGGTATTGCCTCTTGCAAAATGTCGTCGTCCTCTTTCTCAGACAGTGTCTCTTTCAGGTGTGCATCGCTAAAAGGCACGAATCGTGGAGTCCTTTCAGTTTCACAGTCACCAACACCTCTACGAACCCACTGATCAAAGGGCAAAGGCAAAGGCACTTTCTTGCAATGCACACCGTGAATCCAATTTTTCTTTCCTTCGACTTTAACTGTTGTTCTCGTGGTCAGCAAGACCATCCGGGGCTCCCGCCATCTGGGTTCCAAATTCTTTTTCTTCTGGAAGTTTCGGGTGCAGACCCAGTCACCTGGTCGGATGGAATGACCTGGGTCTGTGGAAGCCTCCGGCAGAGCACTCTGAACCTGTTGATGGAGGACACGCAATTTAGTCGTGAGATCATGCAGATAATCAATCAACATTGGATACGGCAAGTCTGAGTATTTCTTAGGGCGTGGGACTCCCCATACATTAGCTGGGCGACCAAAAACCACTTCGTAAGGGCTAAGTCCCAAACGAGAGTGTTCTGCAGTTCTGGTGGATAGCAAGGCTAATGGCAAAGCATCAGGCCAATTGAGTCCTGTACTTGCTTGAACCTTTGCTAGCTTCAACTTCAAGGTTCCATTGTAACATTCTACTAAACCCGCTGACTGTGGATGATTTGCCGCATGGAACTTTTGTTTGATGCCAAGACCCGCACAAACTTTCTGCATAACTTGGCCAACAAATTCGCTCCCATTGTCACTCCAGACAATGCGTGGCAAACCAAACCTGGGGAAAAATTATTTTAGTAGAACTTTAGCTGTGGATAAAGCTGTGTTATCCTTTAGGGGGTATGCTTTTATCCATCTTGAAAAGGCGCATACTACCACCAGAACATATTTGAGGTTGTTGCATCGTTCCATGTGAATATAATCGATCTGCAACACCTCGAATGGATATGTCGGAGGGGCAAAGTGACCTGCTGGAGTTGGGGTTCCCTTTCCCGGATTGTACATCAGACAAACAATACAATGTTTCACTACATTGTCTGCGCATTTTGGGATTGTCTTATTTTGCCACACTGGAGCCAGAAGCGTGCATTTGCCTTTAGCACTTAAGTGAGCTGGACCATGTGCCATAGTAACCACTGGGAGTACATAGGCATCCGGTAACAGCCAACGTTGATGTTCAGATAATTCTATCCAACAACCCATTTCGTCTAACATTCCTGTACTTTCTTTCCACTTGCTCAATTCCCTCTCCGAAACCTCTTTCTGAATCGCTTTTACGCTTTCTACTGTATTCTCATACATTCCTCTCTCTCTGACCCAATTTGCAGGACCTGCCACATACATTCGACTTGTAAAATCTCTTGCTGTCTTTTTCGCTCTTTCATCTGCAAATGCATTTCCTCGACCAACGTCATCTGTAATCTTTTGGTGAGCACTACACTTCACGATCGCTATTTGGGTGGGTAAGGCAAGTGATTCGAGGAGATCAGTCACTAACTGACCATGTTGTATTTTGGTGCCATGTGAGGTGAGGAAACCCCTTTCCTTCCAGAGACGCCCAAAGTTGAACGCTACACCAAAAGCATATTGGCTGTCAGTGTACACGTTCACTCTCTTCCCTTTCGACAATACACAGGCTCTTGTTAAAGCTATCAATTCTGCTGCTTGTGCTGAATTATGTCTAATACGTGCAGCTTCCACCACTGTGTGCAAAGTAGTCACAGCATAGGCCGAAACTGTATCTCCATTAGGCATTTTAAAACAAGAACCGTCTACCCATAGAGTTCCATCCGGATTCTCTAGTGGTGCATCTTTCAGGTCAATTCTTCCTTTCGTCTCTTTCTCAGTACGGAAGAAGCAATCATGCCATTCTTCAACACTTTCCTCATTCGGAAGGGGCAACAGAGTGGCTGGATTCAGGGTATTACATCGTTTGATGCGTACGTGGCTAGACAACAGCGTCAGCTCGTATCCAGTTAGACGTGCGCTCGTAAGATGCTGCGTTTTCGTTCTGTTTAGTAAGGTATCCACTGCATGTGGCACCATGACAATGAGAGTGTTATCCAACACTAGTCAGTAGACTGTCGGATGGAAATTGCTGCTGCTGCTGTCGCTTTGAGACAACTGGGCAATGCTTTAGCTACAGGATCTAACGTAGCCGAAAAATAGGCACATGGCCGCTGTTTGTCTCCAAATTGCTGTGTTAGAACTGACAATGCACAACCTTCTCTCTCATGAACATAGAGCGTAAAAGGCTTAGTGTAATCGGGGGTACCCAACACAGGAGCAGAACACAGAGCGGTACGTAAATCAGTGAAACTCTTTTGGCACTCATCAGTCCATGGAAGGGGCTGAGGCGTATCTTTTAAAGTGAGTGCCAACAAAGGTTTAGCTATCAGAGAGAAGTTAGGGATCCACTGTCTACGATAAGAGGTGATACTCAGAAAGGCACGTACTTCCCTTTATGTGGATGGCACAGACATTCGCGTAATCGCCTGAATTCGTTCTGGCGTTAGTCGCCGTCCCTCCTTTGATAGGAGATGACCCAAATAGGTAACCTCTCGGCAGACATATTGTAATTTGGAAGGTAAAACCTTATGATTCAGATTAAACAAATGGCGTAATAATGCAACAGTGACATTTTTACAAATCTCTTCTGAATCAGCGGCTACCAACAAGTCATCCATATACTGGATGAGAGCAGCACCAGACAGCAAATGAAAAGTATCAAGATGACATTTTAAAGCTTGGCTGTAAATGGAGGGACTTTCACAATAGCCTTGAGGTGCACTCTTAAACCGGAAGCTTCGACCTCCAAGAGAGAAGCCAAAAATATCCCTACTCTCTTCTGCAATGTGGATACTAAAGAAGGCATTCTTCAGATCAATAACAGAGAACCAGGTCGCTGTGGAAGGTATCATTGTCAACAGAGCAGTGATATCTGGAACAACAGGGAATTGTGGGACAACAATTTTGTTTACCTCCCGCAGATCAATTACAAAACGATATACAGGTGGTTGAGAAGGATCGGTGCGTTTGAGAACAGGAAGAATAGGACTATTGCATGTGTTACCTCTTGTTTCTTCAACCACACCCTTCTGGATCAAATCATGAATAATTTCCAAAAGCGCTTTTTCACCTTCAGTGGTAATTTTATACTGCGGGATACGCGGTAATTCAACATTAGGCTTGAGAGTAACAACATAAGGTGGAATCTCAAGACAACCCACATCATTTGGACCCGTGGCCCAAAGTGTTGCTGGAAGAGAAAGTAATTCAGGTGTAAATTGATCTTTGGACAAAGACATTGGAGAGATCAATTTCTGTCCCAAAGTAAGATGTACACCAGAAGAAGAACAATATATCGTAGCATGCATTCTTTTCAATAGGTCTAAACCCAACAGATTCTCACCGCAACCATTCGTTAACAGAAGTGGAGCTTCCAAATTATAGGGACCATTTGAAATAGGCAAAGGGCAGGAAACTGGGTTGCGAACAGGGGCGCCAGAGAAACCTACAGAAACATTCGTTAAGCCAGACAAAGGTGCCCCAAGGAGTTTTGAATGAATGATAGATCTTCTCATCGCCCCAGTATCTAAGAGAAATGGCTCTGAAACACCCATCGTAGTGACGTTAACATAAGGTCCATTCTGATCTACTGGAATCGACACAACTCCCTCACTTTGTCCATGGCTGTCCTAGTTGGCATGAAGACTCTCATTTCCGTTTTCAACATAATAATCTTCATTATAATATTGCGTAGACCTAACATTTTGCTGATCAAAACAGTTCACAGAATTGGGAGAAGGAAGGGTACGCTGTTCTTGAGTCAACACACCTCGACCTCTACCTCTGTTTGCTGACTATAGGCCAGCACGAACTCGTGGAGCAGATAACGCTCCATTACGCTGCAATAAAACCGGACAACTATTCTTAAAATGACCTTCCTCTCTATAATAGGCACATTGATTAGGTCCCAACAAAGGTCGTGGAATGTATGGCTCAGGTTTTTATACAACCTCTGAAACTGCGGAGGCTGTTGAAGCTGAGGCTGTACATATCGTGGAGGATAGGCTTGTTGCAAGAGAACCTTTGTTTTTAATTCTTTAGTCTCTTTCTCTTGCTTTTCCTTCTCTTCTTTATCTCTGTTTTCGTAATATTGTGCAGTAGCCAATATCTGGGCAGAAGAAGAAACAGCCCATGAACTTTCAGAATCTTTTAATTTGTGTGACAGCTCGGGAAGCAAATTGAATACGAATTTGTCCACAAATAATCACTGTCCACCTTCTGTAGCCATATCTTGACCACTGTGATCAATAAAGGTCTCTTCAAAACGAGTGAAGAAATCAGAAACACTTTCATCTTTCTTTTGCTTGCATGCTGCTAATTTATCCCAATTAACTCTCAATGCAGGCATCATAGTTTTCATTAATGTAATAATCCTACCAGGGAGTTCCGAAATCAAAGCTTCAGGTTTTGCACCACCCACTTGATCTCTATCTATATTAGTTATAACATCCCAAGTAGCACCTAGTTCCTGCGCGTGATCCTCTTTACGAATCTTAGCCCATATTGTCTGTGGGACTACATTTCCCATTAACATGTCGATATCAGCTAAATTCATGATGCAAGCATCGACTGTCTGTGATAATTCTTTGTAATAACCTGCAGGGTTCTTACGGGGATCTGGTAGAGTCTGCTTAAGAGCCAAGACTTAAGACCATTTCCATGGAAAATGTACCCATATACGCTGGAAATGAGCAGGAATAGCTGCATTAGCACCTGCTGCTGCAACCTCTTCCTTCCATACTGGAGGAACCTATCTCATGGGATAGTTTTTAGACGTCAGTTTAACCGTCGGATCAGAATCAAGAAGAATCTGAGAGAACAACAAGGATCTATAAGAAATAAGTGTCCTTATAGCTTTCTCAACCTTAGAACCCACAATAAGTCCTTTATCGAAATCAGCCTGAACATCTAACAGGTCTTGTGAGATCGGACTCGAACTCACATCTTCCCATTCTTTAATGAGAGTATCGCACATCATATTAAAAACATATCTTTGCGTAGGCGCATTCCATTGCGAGAAGGTAGGCATAATATCAAGCACACTATATTGTGGACCCTTCTTGATCCATTTTCGTGCGAGAGAGTCCAACTTCTCTCGTTCTTCAAAATCTGGGAACTGACTACGAGACTGTCTTCGAGCAAAAGCCGGAGACACACTTAAAGCTCCAAAGAAAGGAGATAGAATACCAGTAACAGTGTCTGTGAGACGCTTACGCACAGACGGAGAATTAGACATAAGAATTGGAGATAAAGTATTAGGAGAACTGACAGGAGAAGAATCGATAATTGCAGGAGGAGCAGAATGCAAAGGAGATCTAAGGTCAGAAGATGAGGGCAAGAAAGTCGAAGTTACTGGTAAAACCGGCAAGGGCGGTAATACTGGAGAAGGCAAATGCGGAAGAGCCGGAACAGGCGGAGGTACCGCTGGCGGCTGGACAGGCTGTAAAGACTGAGGTACATTAGCACTTTGTACATAGGGCAGAGGCAACCTCAATAAATAGGACATTAGGGGATCTTCTTCTATATCTTTCTTTTTATCAGGAGGAGAAACAGGCAACACCGGATAGCATTTATCTATTGCCATGCGATGCTGTCTCTCTGAAATTTCAGTTACTTTATCAATTTCATCATCTTTAAATTGTTGAGCAGCCTGTATAATCGTCATACCCTGTGCTTTTCTATCTCGTTTTGCTTGTTTAATTTCTTTCTGTTTGGCTTCCTTTCGCCAAAGGCAGAAAGAGTCAAACATTGCCGGCCGGGCTTTTCTTTTGAATAAAACTGCTTCCAAATTATCTAACACATCAGGATCAAAGCTACCATTTTCTGGCCATTTTAGAACACCATCTTTCTTCGTGTATCGGGTCCATGTCTCGTTAAAGGCAATGGGGCCAATACCATGTTTTGAATAGAGCTCATATGTAGGAGGAACCGAAGGAATCGGACAAGAGTCCTCAAGTCGGGAATCCCTATTACAACCAAAGCAACCAAATTTTCCAAACTTAGTCAGACCAGGCATCTCTTGATATTTCCTGTCTGTTCACAAACTTCAAGGGAGTAAAACTCAGTTTACGCAGCAAAAATGCACTTACCCTCGGTTTTGGCTATTGCAACAGTCAAAGACTAAGGCCTACAGATACTAAGAAAACAAAGGACAAAAATTGTGGGCGCGACCCACGAAGATACTTAACTAAGGACGGCTTCTCACACCAACAGAGGCCCGTCTATCGTCTCGCCTTACCATACATCATCAAAGGAAGGGACAAAGCAGGGCGGCAGTCAGGGCAGCGGTCATCAGTAGCCGTCAGGAAGGAGTAACCGCGCTGCATAAGACCTTCGGACCACTTTCGACATACAGGGGTCGCTTAATGTGGCTCGCGAACCCTCCGGAATTTTATTGCGGGGTTCCTCACGACCTTCAGGCAGAACCGGTACCACTGAAGCCGCCCCACGTTGGGCGCCAGTTGAAGAACCAGAACTCTTTGGGTCTGGCGGCGCAGGGTACGCCCAAGTCTCCGGAGTTCTCCTGCTCAGCTACACAGAGACACGGGACACTCTGTCGGCGTTAGAAGATCAGATTTATTTAGCTGCAGCTAGTACAGTTATCCTAGAAGTACACAAAGTAGGTTCTCAGGAGACTGCCACTTCACTATGTGGCGCACAGGGTTTTATACTATACAGGGTTCAGAAACATTTACTAAGAGCACTCCCAGAACACACAAGAAAGAACCAATAAGGAAAGTTGGAAAACAAGATAGAACCAATAGGAAAGATTGGAAAAACAAAAGTGTCAGATGACTCGAAGAAAACTCTCCTCCAATCATGGTTGTCACCCCTCCCTCAAGCTAATTCATTAATAGATTCATAACTAACTTGCAGGTGGTGAGATACGTTAGTGTGTTGGAGGACAATTGTGAAACGAGAGAATGCTAGCAGAAGGCAGTGAAGGCCAGGGGACAAGATAAAGTCGGAAAAGAATGGTGTGAATCAATAGATAGTTGAGACAGGGATTAGGAAAGCCAGACAGGGATTAGTGTACTCGGCCAGTCCTAACACCAACTTTGTAAATAGAGGCAGAAAACGTATTTCGACACCAGGTTACAGAAAAAGCAGAATAGACTTTGCTCGCCGTGCTGCCTGAGTGATGGCAACATAAAATGGCGGCGGAACACAAAATGGCGGGTCGATTCGATCGTGATCAGAAATTGAAGTTCCTCAGACCCTCCTTTTGCCAGAACTCAGGCAATATAGACTCATGCTAATCTGAGTCAATGTCGATAGACATGAGGTCATCGAGTTGTTGCTGTAACATCATTCTTATATTTTCCGTTACTTGTGGTTTGGGTTTTGGAATGCACATGGTAGCACAAAGGTCACAGATAGCGGGACCACAGTACATACAAAGGCAACAGGAGAAAATAATGGTCAGAATTATACCAAGGAATGTCAATGCTTTCCAACCCCATTTGGACAGTAGTCCCCAAAACCACTCCATAAAAGACCAATCTCCTTCGTCCTGGTGAATAGACTCGGAAATTATGTGCAACTTGGAGATAGCTTGGTATACTGTCGGAGCGTCATTAGGTATGAAAATACAACAACTTGACCCGATCAATTTGCACACTCCACCACGATCTGCGAGAAAGAAATCTAAGGCAACTCGATTCTGTAAGGTCATAAGACGATCCGCCTGTAGTTCTGCCATGATGTTACTCAAGGCTCCTACAGTGATGTCTATTGTGGTTTCTACGACATGAACCAGTTGCCTTATATTTCTGCTGTTGGCCATTGGACCCCAGAAAGGAAGAAATCCTTTGAGGAAATCTCCTCCCTCCTGTCCTGCTGTGTCCTTTGAATCGATAATCCCTCTGCCGTATCTGGTTCGATGATGGTTTGCGGAAGCGGTGTAAGTAGGAGGAAGAAGAAAGGCTATATAACAAGTACCGGAGAAACCCGTTGGTAACCATGTATAAGCTCTGTTATAGCAAATGAAATAGGTGCCTTGAGACGGTACTAGAGGAGGTGAGTTCTGAGAGGAATAAACGTACGCGTAGGAGCGATTATTCCTTTGTATAGTGTCAGAAGAGCGATCGTTTATCTGTAAACAAAAGTTGCCCTGATGTGGTATAGTCCAAATCGGTGAAGACTTTCCTTTCTTCACTTTATCACTAAGACTGGACATATATTGGGTGACATTCCAATTGGTGTATGCCTTTCTTTCATCAAAGGAGATTTTACTATTTTCCATGATTTTAGCCATAGCTACCATTCCCTTAATCAGAGAACTATGACTAAAATCAGGATCGCTAACATGTGAATTAATAGATCGTCTGAATTTGCTTTGGTAAGCATTGGAGAAGATGACGAAATAAGCCCAAGCAGAACCCTCATAAGAAAACGGGAGAACTAAATATGGCATTCCTTTCTCTGTGGTGTGTGGTATAAGTCCACACACCCAACAATCAGTCGTATTGACCACTAACTGATGCTGATGTAGTAACTGGATAAAGGAATTGTTATAATATTCAGTTCTTCTGATGAGTTCATGTTGAGAAAGAGTATGAAAGAGATGTGGAGAGACAGTTGAAGAAGACGAAGATGGAGAAGGAGATATAACTTTTGGCTGCAGAGCATAAATAATCCAACTTATAAACGCCAAAACAATACACAATAATATAATAACCCATAAAGTTATACTGAAACGACTGTACATTATTTTACAGGATTATTTCTTTATTTCTTCTTTTCTCTCTCTCTTGCCTAGTGTAGTTTCCATCTTACTAATGGATGCTCACGGCAATCTTCCTCAATCGCTAAATCATGATTGTCTACCGTCCTATGACACTGTCAGGTCCTGCAGGCCTATTGCCACTACTCAGGTCGTGATTCAGACTCCTACCGTGACCCTGCAACCGGGACAGAATACTACACAGGAGAGAAAAAGGTTTAAATGTTCTTTGGTCTAGGTCTTAAGTGGTATCGCTCCTTCCCAGGGGTGCTTTGGTCTTGGAACAAAGTTCGTGGATTAGTCGTTTCTAAGCGACGATGTGGTGGTATTGCCTCTTGCAAAACGTCGTCGTCCTCTTTCTCAGACAGTGTCTCTTTCAGGTGTGCATCGCTAAAAGGCACGAATCGTGGAGTCCTTTCAGTTTCACAGTCACCAACACCTCTACGAACCCACTGATCAAAGGGCAAAGGCAAAGGCACTTTCTTGCAATGCACACCGTGAATCCAATTTTTCTTTCCTTCGACTTTAACTGCTGTTCTCGTGGTCAGCAAGACCATCCGGGGCTCCCGCCATCTGGGTTCCAAATTCTTTTTCTTCTGGAAGTTTCGGGTGCAGACCCAGTCACCTGGTCGGATGGAATGACCTGGGTCTGTGGAAGCCTCCGGCAGAGCACTCTGAACCTGTTGATGGAGGACACGCAATTTAGTCGTGAGATCATGCAGATAATCAATCAACATTGGATACGGCAAGTCTGAGTATTTCTTAGGGCGAGGGACTCCCCATACATTAGCTGGGCGACCAAAAACCACTTCGTAAGGGCTAAGTCCCAAACGAGAGTGTACTGCAGTTCTGGTGGATAGCAAGGCTAATGGCAAAGCATCAGGCCAATTGAGTCCTGTACTTGCTTGAACCTTTGCTAGCTTCAACTTCAAGGTTCCATTGTAACATTCTACTAAACCCGCTGACTGTGGATGATTTGCCGCATGGAACTTTTGTTTGATGCCAAGACCCGCACAAACTTTCTGCATAACTTGGCCAACAAATTCGCTCCCATTGTCACTCCAGACAATGCGTGGCAAACCAAACCTGGGGAAAAATTCTTTTAGTAGAACTTTAGCTGTGGATAAAGCTGTGTTATCCTTTAGGGGGTATGCTTTTATCCATCTTGAAAAGGCGCATACTAACACCAGAACATATTTGAGGTTGTTGCATCGTTCCATGTGAATATAATCGATCTGCAACACCTCAAATGGATATGTCGGAGGGGCAAAGTGACCTGCTGGAGTTGGGGTTCCCTTTCGCGGATTGTACATCAGACAAACAATACAATGTTTCACTACATTGTCTGCGCATTTTGGGATTGTCTTATTTTGCCACACTGGAGCCAGAAGCTTGCATATGCCTTTAGCACTTAAGTGAGCTGGACCATGTGCCATAGTAACCACTGGGAGTACATAGGCATCCGGTAACAGCCAACGTTGATGTTCAGATAATTCTATCCAACAACCCATTTCGTCTAACATTCTTGTACTTTCTTTCCACTTGCTCAATTCCCTCTCCGAAACCTCTTTCTGAATCGCTTTTACGCTTTCTACTGTATTCTCATACATTCCTCTCTCTCTGACCCAATTTGCAGGACCTGCCACATACATTCGACTTGTAAAATCTCTTGCTGTCTTTTTCGCTCTTTCATCTGCAAATGCATTTCCTCGACCAACGTCATCTGTAATCTTTTTGTGTGCACTACACTTCACGATCGCTATTTGGGTGGGTAAGGCAAGTGATTCGAGGAGATCAGTCACTAACTGACCATGTTGTATTTTGGTGCCATGTGAGGTGAGGAAACCCCTTTCCTTCCAGAGACGCCCAAAGTTGAACGCTACACCAAAAGCATATTGGCTGTCAGTGTACACGTTCACTCTCTTCCCTTTCGACAATACACAGGCTCTTGTTAAAGCTATCAATTCTGCTGCTTGTGCTGAATTATGTCTAGTACGTGCAGCTTCCACCACTGTGTGCAAAGTAGTCACAGCATAGGCCGAAACTGTATCTCCATTAGGCATTTTAAAACAAGAACCGTCTACCCATAGAGTTCCATCCGGATTCTCTAGTGGTGCATCTTTCAGGTCAATTCTTCCTTTCGTCTCTTCCTCAGTACGGAAGAAGCAATCATGCCATTCTTCAACACTTTCCTCATTCGGAAGGGGCAACAGAGTGGCTGGATTCAGGGTATTACATCGTTTGATGTGTACGTGGCTAGACAACAGCGTCAGCTCGTATCCAGTTAGACGTGCGCTCGTAAGATGCTGCGTTTTCGTTCTGTTTAGTAAGGTATCCACTGCATGTGGCACCATGACAATGAGAGTGTTATCCAACACTAGTCAGTAGACTGTCGGATGGAAATTGCTGCTGCTGCTGTCGCTTTGAGACAACTGGGCAATGCTTTAGCCACAGGATCTAACGTAGCCGAAAAATAGGCACATGGCCGCTGTTTGTCTCCAAATTGCTGTGTTAGAACTGACAATGCACAACCTTCTCTCTCATGAACATAGAGCGTAAAAGGCTTAGTGTAATCGGGGGTACCCAACACAGGAGCAGAACACAGAGCGGTACGTAAATCAGTGAAACTCTTTCGGCACTCATCAGTCCATGGAAGGGGCTGAGGCGTATCTTTTAAAGTGAGTGCCAACAAAGGTTTAGCTATCAGAGAGAAGTTAGGGATCCACTGTCTACAATAAGAGGTGATACCCAGAAAGGCACGTACTTCCCTTTGTGTGGATGGCACAGACATTCGCGTAATCGCCTGAATTCGTTCTGGCGTTAGTCGCCGTCCCTCCTTTGATAGGAGATGACCCAAATAGGTAACCTCTCGGCAGACATATTGTAATTTGGAAGGTGAAACCTTATGATTCAGATTAAACAAATGGCGTAATAATGCAACAGTGACATTTTTACAAATCTCCTCTGAATCAGCGGCTACCAACAAGTCATCCATATACTGGATGACAGCAGCACCAGACGGCAAATGAAAAGTATCAAGATGACATTTTAAAGCTTGGCTGTAAATAGAGGGACTTTCACAATAGCCTTGAGGTGCACGCTTAAACCGGAAGCTTGGACCTCCAAGAGAGAAGCCAAAAATATCCCTACTCTCTTCTCCAATGGGGATACTAAAGAAGGCATTCTTCAGATCAATAACAGAGAACCAGGTCACTGTGGAAGGTATCATTGTCAACAGAGCAGTGATATCTGGAACAACAGGGAATTGTGGGACAACAATTTTGTTTACCTCCCGCAGATCAATTACAAAACGATATACAGGTGGTTGAGAAGGATCGGTGCGTTTGAGAACAGGAAGAATAGGACTATTGCATGTGTTACCTCTTGTTTCTTCAACCACACCCTTCTGGATCAAATCATGAATAATTTCCAAAAGCGCTTTTTCACCTTCAGTGGTAATTTTATACTGCGGGATACGCGGTAATTCAACATTAGGCTTGAGAGTAACACCATAAGGTGGAATCTCAAGACAACCCACATCATTTGGACCCGTGGCCCAAAGTGTTGCTGGAAGAGAAAGTAATTCAGGTGGAAATTGATCTTTGGACAAATACATTGGAGAGATCAATTTCTGTCCCAAAGTAAGATGTACACCAGAAGGAGAACAATATATCTCATAGAATGCATTCTTTTCAATAGGTCTAAACCCAACAGATTCTCACCGCAACCATTCGTTAACAGAAGTGGAGCTTCCAAATTATAGGGACCGATTGAAATAGGCAAAGGGCAGGAAACTGGGTTGCGAACAGGGGCGCCAGAGAAACCTACAGAAACATTTGTTAAGCCAGACAAAGGTGCCCCAAGGAGTTTTGAATGAATGATAGAACTTCTCATCGCCCCAGTATCTAAGAGAAATGGCTCTGAAACACCCATCGTAGTGACGTTAACATAAGGTCCATTCTGATCTACTGGAATCGACACAACTCCCTCACTTTGTCCATGGCTGTCCTAGTTGGCATGAAGACTCTCATTTCCATTTTCAACATAATAATCTTCATTATAATATTGCGTAGACCTAACATTTTGCTGATCAAAACAGTTCACAGAATTGGGAGAAGGAAGGGTACGCTGTTCTTGAGTCAACACACCTCGACCTCTACCTCTGTTTGCTGACTGGAGGCCAGCACGACCTCGTGGAGCAGATAACGCTCCATTGCGCTGCAATAAAACCGGACAACTATTCTTAAAATGACCTTCCTCTCTATAATAGGCACATTGATTAGGTCCCAACAAAGGTCGTGGAATGTATGGCTCAGGTTTTTGATACAACCTCTGAAACTGCGGAGGCTGTTGAAGCTGAGGCTGTACATATCGTGGAGGATAGGCTTGTTGCAAGAGAACCTTTGTTTTTAATTCTTTCGTCTTTTCCTCTTGCTTTTCCTTCTCTTCTTCATCTCTGTTTTCGTAATATTGTGCAGTAGCCAATATCTGGGCAGAAGAAGAAACAGCCCATGAACTTTCAGAATCTTTTAATTTGTGTGACAGCTCAGGAAGCAAATTGAATACGAATTTGTACACAAATAATCGCTGTCCACCTTCTGTAGCCATATCTTGACCACTGTGATCAATAAAGGTCTCTTCAAAACGAGTGAAGAAATCAGAAACACTTTCATCTTTCTTTTGCTTGCATGCTGCTAATTTATCCCAATTAACTCTCAATGCAGGCATCATAGTTTTCATTAATGTAATAATCCTACCAGGGAGTTCCGAAATCAAAGCTTCAGGTTTTGCACCACCCACTTGATCTCTATCTATATTAGTTATCACATCCCAAGTAGCACCTAGTTCCTGCGCGTGATCCTCTTTACGGATCTTAGCCCATATTGTCTGTGGGACTACATTTCCCATTAACATGTCGATATCAGCTAAATTCATGATGCAAGCATCGACTGTCTGTGATAATTCTTTGTAATAACCTGCAGGGTTCTTATGGGGATCTGGTAGAGTCTGCTTAAGAGCCAAGACTTCAGACCGTTTCCATGGAACATGTACCCATATACGCTGAAAATGAGCAGGAATAGCTGCATTAGCACCTGCTGCTGCAACCTCTTCCTTCCATACTGGAGGAACCTATCTCATGGGATAGTTTTTCGACGTCAGTTTAACCGTCGGATCAGAATCAAGAAGAATCTGAGAGAACAACAAGGATCTATAAGAAATAAGTGTCCTTATAGCTTTCTCAACCTTAGAACCCACAATAAGTCCTTTATCGAAATCAGCCTGAACATCTAACAGGTCTTGTGAGATCGGACTCGAACTCACATCTTCCCATTCTTTAATGAGAGTATCGCACATCATATTAAAAACATATCTTTGCGTAGGCGCATTCCATTGCGAGAAGGTAGGCATAATATCAAGCACACTATATTGTGGACCCTTCTTGATCCATTTTCGTGCGAGAGAGTCCAACTTCTCTCGTTCTTCAAAATCTGGGAACTGACTACGAGACTGTCTTCGAGCAAAAGCCGGAGACACACTTAAAGCTCCAAAGAAAGGAGATAGAATACCAGTAACAGTGTCTGTGAGACGCTTACGCACAGATGGAGAATTAGACATAAGAATTGGAGATAAAGTATTAGGAGAACTGACAAGAGAAGAATCGATAATTGCAGGAGGAGCAGAATGCAAAGGAGATCTAAGGTCAGAAGATGAGGGCAAGAAAGTCGAAGTTACTGGTAAAACCGGCAAGGGCGGTAATACTCGAGAAGGCAAATGCGGAAGAGCCGGAACAGGCAGAGGTACCGCTGGTGGCTGGACAGGCTGTAAAGGCTGAGGTACATTAACACTTTGTACATAGGGCAGAGGCAACCTCAATAAATGGGACATTAGGGGATCTTCTTCTATATCTTTCTTTTTATCAGGAGGAGAAACAGGCAACACCGGATAGAAACTAACGAGTAAGCTTCAACCAACAAGTCTTGTGCTGTAGAAAAAAAAGACCTGTTGGAGCAACCACACAGGTGACCGACCCTGGGGCAGTATTGAAGGGTACAGAGACATGTGGATAATACAAGGCCCTTCTTTAAAAAGTACAGAAATCAGCATGCAACTCATAAGGCAAAGCCAACTAGCGAGCTTGACAGCTGCCATTTTAAGTGCTGAATCCGACTTCCATTTTGACTGACCCTCGACTCGCATCTGACTTTGGATGTTTAAGGCAGTGTAAAAGAAAAGCACAAGTAAGGCCAAGCACTAACATGAGTGTCTGGCTTAGCTAGGAAGAAAGGATATAGGACGTAGGCTCTGGCCACTGCCAGTTTGATGCAGAGCACGGCCATAGCCCAGGCCCTGTGACCAGTCCCAGCTCTACACTGCCAAACAATGTGCGCAGCAGATGTTGGGTGGACATAGTAGGTTGGTTGCATGTTCTGGATGCAGGCAAGGCCCTACATCCAACCCCTGCTGTGCACAACTAAAGGATGTGTGCTGCGGTAGTGGACATTAAGTACATAATTTGTTTTAAAACCCTGAGAAATTCTCTGAAAAACACAGCTAGAAACTGAGCTATGGTTCTGGCTCAAACATGTAAAACCACTGAAATATGCCAGTTAGGGTTATGAACGAACAAAACACATGCCACAACTCACAGAATCCGCAACGATGTTCTCCTGATAACTGTTTCTGGGCTAAGTATCTGTACTGTTGACAAATAGATATGTTGTGCTTGGCTCTCATGTTCTAGTATCAGTGGTTAGTGTTAGGGACAGTGAGAGATGGGATGGAAAAGAATATCACTTCTATTGGATCTTGTGCACATAGTTAGTGCAAAACCTGACATTCTGTCATGGAACTGCACACTAGGGTCCCTGATGTGCAAGGCTGGCCGTAGCGGGCACCAGGCGTTTCCCCGGTGGGCCGCCAGGGTGGAGGCCGTTTTTGGACCCCTGGAGGGCATTTTTGTTACCGGGTGCCCCCTGTAACAAAAGCAGCTGCAGAGTTTTCCACACGCATACCCCCAAACCTATTCCCCGCCCCAGTCGCGGTCCATTCAGGTAACAGCGGTGGGACCGTGTAATTTTCCCTCTGCATCGTCCCTCAGAATCCCCCCTTACACGGCCCCACAGCTGTTACCTGCATGGACCGTGGCTGGTCCCCCTCCCCCACCCCCGGGTGGCCGGTCTGACTCAATTGCCAGGGACGGTTTGCGTTCCCAGTCCGGCTCTGATGCTGGGTACTGCAATAGTACCTGCACTGTGGAGGAGATCAAACAGTTCCAGTGCACACATCTGGTCTGGGAGCAGGGTGGATGGAAGAAAGGGGTCTAGTAATCAGGAGAAGAAGTATCATGAGAACTAGAGTCCTGGTTGAGGCACGCAGGTGGTTTCATGAAGGACGGAGTTATGGGGAGAGACAAAGGGCGAGCAAAATGGCATGTAACAGGGGGCAGAGCCTGCCACTGAGATTTCCCTCTGTTAAGCCACTGTGCCATTGAGAGTCATCACAGTGTAAAACCCTGCCATGAAAGTGGGAAAGTAAAAACATGCCAGCCTTTCTTCTACCAGTGTGGCAGAGGTTTTCTCCTCTTCCTCATCAGTGGAACAGTGATACAAATATGGGCCGCTACATGAGAACTTACGATTGTCTAACCTTAAACTTACCACAATCAAATTTTTTATTTTTTATTATTTCCTCAAGAAGCAATACTTAGAGCAATATGAATAGCAAAGTGGTTGCCTTCAGGCAAATTGTAGCTGACTGCACCACACTTCCAATGATAGCTTTAAACTCATGTATGTGATCACCATCAAAATTCCAATCTCCAGCAAAATAAATAACCGGTATCTGCGGAGAAACTGATTAAAACCTCTTTCCTTCATATTTATGGTCAGCAGTCAGCATCAAATCACTGGTGTCGATATAGTCCCAGTGAAGACTCTCATACCACCACATTCAGAGATCTCGTTTGAATCAACTCACTCCCTTTCAATTTAGTTTGTGCTCTGTAACCCCCTCTTGCCTCGATATCTTCAACATCCTCATCATGGTAATCAATGCAGGTCAAAGATCAAAGCCAGCTATTTGGATCCATTCAGGATAAGGTAGAATCCAAGTAACCAACCAGATTTCTGCATCATCACTCTCTGCTTCTCCCACCAGAACACAGAGTCACATCTTCCCTCTACTGAATATCACCGGCTTCTCAATTGTAATAACCCCCTAGATCACCTACCAAAGTAGCCTCCTCTTATGCTTTCTACAAGAGGGTTGACATGGCAGCATCTTGTCTACTCACTAAAAGACCTATCATTAATCACAACCCAAGGTTGTCATGTGCACTCTATTGATATCTGGTAGCCAAAAGACATTATGTATTGTCCATAAAGCTGTATACGGCAGTGGCCTTTTCTTCTCTATCTCTGAATTCAGTTAAAACCACCCAGACATACCCTGAGGCCAAGTAATGCCAGAATCAATAAACTCGGAACAGTGTTGCTGGACACAAAAGGCTGCTGGTCCATCAACCAATCTACCAATTTGTGAAACACTCCACCCTCTTCTATTGAAGCAATTGATGATCTGCTCAACATATGTAAGGCCCTTAAATCTTTGAAATTCACCCAATCACATTTTTTCCTTCTTCACTGCATCTTCCATTGAACTCCCTGAGAACATCCTCATGAATGGAACTGGTCCTGCCCTGGTGGGACCAGTGGCTCCTGTTCCATAGCTGCAGATTGGCCTATATCCAGAAGCATGTGGGTGAGACCACTGTGACAATACCTCACTCCCTTTCATTTTCATTACAAAATTCAGGAGGGACCCCATGAACCCTCATTTAACTTCCTTTTGCTTCAAGCCATGCCTCTTTCTTGTGCCTCTGCCAGTCTTGGCCTCTTTCCACCCACCTTCCTATCATGCCACTCACATACTCAGCTGCCTCTCCATCCCCCCAACCTCTCTGTGCCACAAGGCCATCTACAGAAGATAGAAAAGTGAAATGGAACTGTGGTGAAAGCGACTGACCATTCACAGTGATCAAAATTCACAGCCTGGTGGGCAGAAAATCTGGATTTTTTTTAAAGACACAGAGGCTAAGATTATGCAAAGCTCCTTTTATTGCCTGCTCACAGTAGCATCAATAGAAATAATGTATAACTTTAAAACATTCCAGTCAAGTATATAGCACAGTACAATGCAGCCAGCTTCCTTCTTCCAGCTCTGCAAACAAGATAAATCCAAATGTTGAACTAAACTCCTAAGGTGACTGCTCACCAAAGTTTACATCAGATATTAGAGTTCAAACTTCGATTAATCTGAAAGAAAAAAATCTAAATGACATGAATTTATTTCAACCTGGGAGGGTATATGTGGTGGGATAATCTTAGCCTCCCTGCTTTTAATAAAATCCAGATTTTCTGTCAACCAGGCTGTGAAAAATCTACATTTCATGGCAGGGAACAGAGGATAACATTATGCAAGTATAAAGTGCAGCTAGCACATTATCAATTGCATTTGTAAGTGGTCTGAAATAACTTTTAAACATATTCTCATTGGACCAATCTGCAGCTCTTAAAATGTCTTTCAAGCCATCTCCCAAGATGAAAGACTTTGAGGCTGAGGCATCCCTAATGCAATGTGTCCCAAATTTACAGACATTCACACCAGCCTCTCTCATCACATCTTTCACCCATTTTTCTAAGGTGGGGAAGACACTGCTCTATGAGGCCGTCTGTGTGAAATGAACAATTGTACACTACTATTCCTCACACTTTCAGTTCCTTTCTCATACTCTTTCAAACATTTAATCACACAAAGCCTTCCGTTCCCTTCGAAGTAAGGGTAGAAAATAGTGGTAGCCAACACTTTGGTTCTTCTTTTAACATAAAAACAGAACCCTTCAGGTTGGAATGCTTTGCTGGTACCATCTAAAGCTCTTACATCTGAAGTGTGCCTAAATGACACTAGACAGAGTAAGACTGTCGGTTTGTAGAAAATATGTTTCAGCGATAAAGTAGAGCCCTCACCCCAATCTTCCAGAAATTGTAAAACACTCTTAAAATCCGACAATGAAGTGTACCTCACTGTGGGTGGGTTTAGAACTCGCATGCTGCACATGATTTTCCTCTTTAATACATTCTGGCCAACAGGTATGCCATCTCCCAGTGTCCAGCTGAAATAGTTGATCTATAAACGTTTAATGTTCTGTTGGACAAGCCTGATCCAAACAACTCTGTTAAATAGCTAATCGTATGTACTAAATCAGCTGAAACAGGATTGGAACCCATCCATGACCGGACTGTGACAAGCACCAGGGACCCTGGTCCCCTGAGCCCCCGCCGCTATAATCCCAGAACTCTCCACGCACTCAACCTTGGATACAACAACAACTTCCAGCTCTTGATGCCGAGCAACTCTCAAGGCCCGTTCTCCTGCCGACAATGGCGCCACACCTTCACCCACCTCTGGACCCAGAAAGCCACCCCCAACCCACCATACGGCACCATACACAAGCCCCTGAGCTGCATCCTCCTCAATGTGCGCTCCCTGCGCAGACACACCGTAGAAGGTGGGGACCTCCTCAACACTCACTCCCCAGATGTTGCCTTCCTCACAAACCCACAGCACACAAGCACACGCCATGCCTCCCACACAGAAACTGGAACAAAATCACAGAAGAACTACTCACCTCCACTCTCACCTGCACTCCTCCCCTTACCAAGACAGACGCCAACACAGCAGCAAACAAACTTCACCAATGGATCGTCAACTGCACCAACACTCTCACCCCCCCTCCAGAACTCAGCCAAATGACACAACACAAAAGCCACCTGGTTCACCACGGACCTCTGAGAATCCAAGAGCTCTTGCCGACGACTGGAGAAAACATGGATAAACACCAAAACCCCAGAAGCACACTCCGCCTAGAAGGCCGCAACCACGGCACACCACCAACTCATTAAATCAACTAAGGGAAACTTCATCCAAGACATAATCCTCTCCAACTCCCACAACTCCAAGGAACTCTTTGCCATCATACAAGAATTCACCAGACCCAACCGCAAAATTACCGATGTCCTTCCCTCCCAAGACCTCTGCAACAAACTCAGCTCCTTCTTCCACCACAAGATCGAGACGTTCTATGGCATGTTTGATGACCAAGACCACGACACCGACCCAACACCCCCTACCAGCGATACATCTTCCACAGAGCCGCCACCGCCATCGTAAACCGAACTACGACGAACAATCAATTGCTCCCTCGAGACATTCACATTCCCCAATGACTGGAAAAGCGCCAAAGTCAAACCCCTCCTCAAGAAGCCCCCGCAGACCCGACAGCCCTCAAGAACTTCAGGCCCATCTCTCTTCTCCCCTTCGCCACCAAAGTCATCGAGAAAGTCGTCAACCATCGGGTAGCACACTTCATAGAAACCAACAACATCCTCGACACCTCTCAATCTGGATTCCGCAGCAACCACAGCACCGAGACCGCCCTCAGAGTCACCACTAACGACATCTGCATCCTCCTCAACCAAGGCCACACAGCAGCCCTCATCCTCCTAGACCTCTCAGCAGCCGTTGACACAGTTTTCCACCGCACACTAGCCCCCAGACCTCACGACGCCGGCATCCAGGGAACTTCTGTAGACTAGATTCGATCTTTCCTCTCAGGCAGAACTCAAGGAACAAGACTCCCACGATTCCTCTCTGAACCTACAGAGATCAGATGCGGAGTAACCAAAGGATCCTCCCTCAGCTCCACACTCTTCAACGTCTACATGGCCCCCCTCGCAACCATTGTCAGAAAACACAAACTCAACATAGTCTCATATGCTGATGGCACCCAGCTCAACCTCTCCCTCATCAAAGAACTCAACATTTATTTATTTATTTATTTATTTAAAGATTTGTAGAGCGCCTGGTGACCCGGAGGCATCCCCGCGCTGTAAACCTGTAAGGTTGGCTAAGAGGGGAGAGGGGGAAGAAAACCTTTTTATTTGGGGAAAAGCAGAGTTTTGAGCTGCTTGCGATAGCGCAGGTAGCAGGGTTCCAAACGCAAACTACGGGGGAGCAAGTTCCAGCGGGTGGCTGCCTTTACTGAGAAGCGACATCACCAGGCACAGTTGCCAAGAAGGGATGAAGGACGTCGCAACACTGGATGAGCAGCAGCTGTCTGAAGCTCAACTAGGAGAATACAAAATTCCTCGGCTCCACCCTCTCCGCATGGGACAACACCTGGTGGCGCCCCGCCCTCAGAAACCCATCCACCCCTACGGATCACGCTCGCAACCTTAGCATCATAATTGACTCATTAATCATCATGAATCGCCAGATCAACACCCTGTCCTCCACGTGCTTCAACACCCTCCGCATACCCTACAAGACCTTCAAATTGATCCCGCCCGACTCCAGGAAGACCGTCATCCACGCACTCATCACCAGCAGACTGGACTACGGAAACGTGCTTCACTCTGGAATCAACAAAACACTCCTCCACAAACTCCAGACCGTCCAGAACGCCGCAGCCAAACTTGTCCTCGACATCCGACGACATGACCACATCACCCAACACCTCCGCGACCTACACTGGCTCTGCCTCGAAAAAAGAATAACCTTCAAACTGCTCACACACGCCTACAAAGCCCTCCATAACACTGGACCCCAATACCTCAACGAAAGAATCTCCTTCCACTCCCCAAGAGAAACCTCTGCTCTGCCGACCATGCCCTAGCCATGGTCTCTAACATCTATGGGGCCCGAGCGGGTGGCAGATCCTTCTCCTACATTGTGGCCAAGACCTGGCACGAACTCCCCATGTGCATCAGACGAAGCGCGACACTGCACTTATTCAGAAAGGATCTCAAGACCTGGCTCTTCGGATGACCACAGGGCTGCACAAACCTCCCCCCAGCACCTTGAGACCCTCATGGGTGAGTTGCATGCTTCAAAAGTCCTGATTGATTGATTGATTGAACAAACTCATTTGTTCCAAGCTAGTCAACATGCTTTCCATGTTCCAGAAGCCCATGACTCTGATATAAGTCGGAAAGTATCTGTCGAAGGTCCTGGGATGTCCCACTGTCTCCTGAAATCTTCCAAGCCATCAGTGTGAAAAGACCCTCCTCCACGAGAGGATTAGAGTCTCCATCCGGCCCTAGGATTACAGCCTTGAATTTCGGTATTAGTATTGGGAAACCTATCATTTCTAACATTATCGAGAACCAAGCTGTGCTCTCCAAAGTAGGCTTATCATTACTACAGTTTCCCTGCATCTGCGCGCTTGCAGGAGAACTCTTAGTAGCATGGCAAACGGCGGGGCATTAACCCCCTCCAATTCTGCAAAAATGCCACTACCCTCCAAAGCCTGTGGGCCTGGTTTCCAGCTGAAGAACCTTGTCAACTGTGTGTTTAGCCTGTCTACAAAGAGATCCATTCCGTAGGGGCCTTATCCCTCCTGAATACTAAGAAAGACCTTTCTGTTCACTCTACAGTTGCTGGAGTCACTGAAGTTCAGTGAGAACCAGTCCGCTACACCATTGCTTAACCCCTGCTACAAGAGATATTCCTCTGCTCAGACAATAGTTCCAAAAGTCCCTCGCTAAGTCTGCTAGACCCTCGGAATGAGGTCCGCCCACCTTGCTAACATCTTCATTGCTGATACGTTGTCCATATGGAGCATCACACAGCATCTCATCATTCCTTGTGTAAAACTGTGTACTGCAAAGGAACCTGCTAACAATTCTAAGCAATGGATGTGTAACTTCCTCTCTTAAGCTGTCCAGCGTCCCCCGGTGGAAGAGTTCCCACATCTCGCTCCCCACCCTCCTAAACTCACATCTGATTCTATTACTGGTTCGGGATCCTCCTCAAAAGTGGCCCCCCATTCCATGTTCCTCGGCACCATAACAGCTCTTTCCTTGATTCCTGATCTAAAGACAGCATTTGTGAGTACGAAAATTTGGTTCGTAAGCACTTTGTTTTGAGTCTTTGGAGGGCCCGATAGTATAGGGACCCTGGGAATATTGTCTGAATCGTTGAAGATAACAGGGCCAAAATCCTTGCTAAGGTCCTTAACGATATCTGCTTTTCCATTAATACCTTCCTCAACTCTTTGCATATTTTTTAAACTTTTCTTTTGGTAGTCAGAGCTCTGCTTGAACCGTGTCTACAATAAAGCCCGGAAACTGTGTTTTCTGACCTGGTATTAAGCAGGATTCTTTCTGGTTTATCATAAAACCTAGTTTCTCTAGTAACTGAATTGTCCAATTTGTGTGTTCTAGTATAAGTTCTCTGGACTGCCCCATTATTAGAATATCGTCCAGATGAATTATTAGTCTTACTCGCCTTACCCGGAGCCAAGCCGTTATTGGGCATAAGACTTTGGTGAAGCACCAAGGTGCTGAGGAAAGACCAAAGAGGAGACTTGAGAACTCCCAAAGCCTGCCTTTCCAAGTGAAGCAGAGGTACTTCTGATGTGGAGGCCAAAAAAGAATAGTTAAATATGCATCCTTGAGGTCTATCATTGTTAGCCAGTCCCCTTTTCATAAAATGTCCCTTAATAGGTAAATCCCTTCCATTTTGAAGAGGCCATAGACCACCTATTCGTTCAGCTTCTAGAAATTTATGACAGGCCTCATTCGTTTGTCCTATTTTTTGACTAGGAAAATGGTGCTGATTGTGAGAAGTAGGCCTGGTATATGATGTCCACTTATGTAAGTGGGCAGCCTGCACCAGTCTAGACAACCCTTATGGGGCTTTAAGAGGTCTTAGACAACTTTAGAAAGCACTCTAAATGGTAGCTGTGGAGAGCAGCCTTCAGGCTAAGTCCAGAAGGAGTGTAAAGCTGCTTGTTTTACCAAAATGCAATCTTATAGCACAGATTAAGTGAAAAATAGCCACACCAAGTATTTCTAAAAATATGTATTTATTATATAATACTCTCTAACACATACCACAGAATACACAGTGGGCCCCAGGGGGGGACTGAACCCTATACTAAGAAAGTGGCATAAGAACCACGACTCGGATCAAGACAATGTCGAGAGGACGTTGAAGTGCTGGGGACCCAAGGAACCACCCTAGGTGAGTGACTAGGAACCCCACGGAGAGCGTGTGCAGTGTGGGAACACGACCGCGTGCTCCGTACAAGTCTACGTGTAAGTTATGGTTGGTTTTTAAAGTTTAAGGACCCTTCCTAGTGGACCCTGAAAAACCCCCGTGGGAGACAGAAGGTTGGAGAGCCACCCGCCCCATGGACATCCTGGTACACACATTACCTACACCAGGGAAGCCAGGTGCATAGGGATGAAGTTGTGTCCCAAACCGCCATCGAACCCAATGGAGGACTTAAGGAAAGTGCCACTGCTGAGGAAGGAGAAAGTGTCCGGTGGAATCCGAAGGTGGATTCTAGTTGAGAGATACCTGCAAGAAGAGGGAACAGAGTCTATTTCACTCAGGAGTGACCAGGAAACTTGAAAGACGAATGCCCTCCGATGTTGGGTGTTGCAGGAGAGTTGACAATGACCTTGATTCTACAGCTGTGAGGACCAGGCGATGCTGAGGATGACCAGGAGCCATGCCCAAGCTGTCCCAAGAAGGATGTTGAGTGCTGAGGGGGTCGGTGTCCAGCAGGAGCACCAACAAGCCTTGGAAAAAGCAACCAACGAGGAAGGTGAAGAAGGTGCAATGTCAGGACCAGCAAGGTCCAGAGGACTTACCTCAAGCAGGGGAGTCAGAGCAGGCCCCAAGCAATCAGTGGACCCCAAAAGAAACAAATTATCCACAGACTGGAGGCACTGGAGTCGGAAGATGACCTCAAGCAGCTCACCAAAAGACGCAGGCCACGGTGCACACGATACGATGTGGACAAAGACTTTGGTCACTGGAGGTGCTTGGGGTTGGGGCTACTTGGAGCCTGAAGATCGCACTGGAAGGAAGCCAACAAGCCTTTTCAACTGCAAGTTGAAGCGGTGCACAGAATACTGGCCTCAAACTTGGTAAGAGGGCAGGGCAGGCCTCAAGAGCTGTGGAGAACCACCACCTGTGTTGCAGAACCTTTGGGAGTCTGAAGGAGCTCAGGATCAGCCGACTGGTCGACTTAGTTGCGGTGCCTGCAAATGGGGGATTCCTTCATGTGTCTTTGATGCCCACATGCCTTGGAAGGTGCTTGTATGGTGCATTGACGATGCTGCAGAAGATGAAGTTGAGGCCAAATGAAGTCCAGCGAAGTCCAGAGTGCCCAGACGGTAGAAGAAGTGGCGTCTGATCTGAATCTTGTCCCACAATGAATCTAGGGACCCACCCACAGGTAAGCCCTTAAGTACCCTAAGAAAAGGGTTGGGACGATTCTGGGGAGCCTCCCGTGGGAGAGTCTAGACAGGGGGAGGTTACTCCTATGTCCTTTGTCCAGTTTTGCACCAGAGTGGGAGCCAACGGCTACTAAGACTGGTTTGAACTGGACTGTGCACGGGTACACCAAATGTGCCCTCATGCAGACTTAGTGGCACTGGCAAGCTCACCCATCCGGTCCCAATACACTAAATCCTGTCTGGGAGGTGGTTACACCTCCCTGTGACAGGATGCCTATTGTTCTGCCTTCCCCTGCTCGAGCTTGGCTCAGCGACAGGAGGGCAGAAATGTGTCTCTGGTCGACAGCAACCATTTTGTGCTGTCCGGGTCTAGAAGGCTGACACAGGGAACACTGAGAGCCTAATGGAGGGCTCTTCCAGTGCTTGGAATCATACCTCCCTGCTAACGGTGTGGGAGGTATGATTCCACCATGTTTGATACCAAACATGATAGGATTTATTGCAGCCTGCTTCGAGATGGTCATCGCATAATTACGCTGTGCCCCTCTATATGGTATATGGCTGCTTCACTGACAACCTGGGAGAATGGACTCCGTAGGCTGAAGGGGTGTTCTGCTCATGCAGGGGCACCCTCTCACTTAGAACCAAGAACCCTGCCTTCAGGATTGAAAAGGCCTGCTAGAGGGGTGACTTATAGGTTTTAAGTGCAGTGATCTATATCTTTTGTAAGTGGGGCTAGCACCGGATGTATGATTAAACCACTACCACTTTAACAACGAATGCCTTAACCACGAAGTCTCAACCACTACCTAAGCCAAACCACTATGTTCTTTACAACTATTTACTAAGCCACGAAAAATTATCAATTTCCATATTACCTAATTCTAAGTCTACATTCTCTTAAATGCATGTTTAAAACACGGCACAAAAATGTAATTTTATTAAACTTGTCTTTTTAATAATTCTTTTTTTATGTTTTTAGGGCCTCATGTAGGTAGCATACCAGTTACCACTTCTTAAATACTGAACGTTACCGAATCGGTATTTAAGAAGTGGTAACTCGTATGTAGGTAAAGTGTCGGTAATTTTTACCGATTCGTTAACATTCGGTAATTACCGAATCGGTATTTACCGATTCGGTAATGAGGCATACCTTCCCATTGATGGGAAGGTATGCCTCATTACCGAATCGGTAAATACCGATTCGGTAATGGGGGGAACACATGCAAGGGTGGCAGGGTGTCACATTGACACCCTGTTGCACCCCTGATTCGGCCATGTGTGCACATGTGGCACACATACATGCCCTAAGGGCATGTATGTCTGCCACATTGCACACTGCTAAGCGCTTAGAAATGCTTACACACATCCATTAATTATTTACCACCAACTATTAGTTGGTGGTAAATACCGACTCCTAAAAACACCCACACACTCCCCCTACATCTCATTTCTGTATTCGGAATTTACCGAATCGGTAAAATTACCGATTCGGTAATTTTACCGATTCGGTAAATTACCGAATACAGAAATGAGCCCCCTACATACCAAAAGCCAAAATACCGGTCGGTAACGGTATAATTACCGAAAATCGGCCGTTACCGACCGGTATTTGGCGACCTACATGAGGCCCTTAATCTTTAAATTATCATTCTTTAAATTCTTTTTTTACAAATATTGACGAATTTACTAATTGACACTAATCTACTCTAAATAACAATAAAATATAAATCCATCATCTTTTTTTCCTATTTTGACTAGAATGCTAACTAAAATTAAATTAAAATAACACCAAATGCATTATTTTATACTATAGTAAAATGGCCACTTCTTTTCGCAAATATTTTTTTTCTCAAATTAAAATTGGGCATTCTCCATTTTGTCACCATTTCAAATGTGTCAACCAGTCGCATTTTGCACAGATCAGGATCGTATCTTTGAATTACAAACCAACAGTGCCGTCTACTGGCCGAATATAGTATATTATAATAAAGACTAATACATTGGAAACCTGATTAAAATTAAACAACTTACATCCCTTTCCTAATTGCAATTATTTTAATATAATTACACATGCATTTAAGATTAATTATTTAATTATTGACACTGACCTCTTGTTTATTAAGTCGTCGTTATGTACAGTAGTGGTTAATGAAGTCGTGGTTCTGGTAAAGGTCGTTGTTGAGGGTTCGTTGTTTAGTACTCTCGTTGTTATTAAATCGTTGTTGAGGCCGTTTCCCACTAGCACCATCTTACACAGGCTGCAATGGCAGGCCTGCAGTTTAATTTTGAATGGTATTTTATGGGTGGCATAATACATGCTTCAGCCCATGGGAGACCTCTGGAGTACCTATGCCCTGGGTACCTTAGTACCATATACGAGGGACTTATAAGGGTACCCCAGTATCCAATCCGGGATGTACCTAAGTACTGAACATAACAATTTAAGGGAGAAAGCAGATAGACTGGGGTCCTGATTAGCAGATCCCAGTCAGACTAGTCGATAACAGCTTAGCACCAGGCAAAATGTGTGGGTAACCATGGAAGCAGATTCTACTTTCCTACACTGATGAAACCTACCCCATAGTCATATGCCTCCCGGATTGCTCCTTTTGCCAATAAGTCTTCTACTTCTTGTGTCACTAATTTTGCATCCTCTTGAAAGCATGTTATTTTCCTTGGGGTTTTCTGTCTGGATCGGAGTATCTATAAACTCCAGTTTGTATTAACGTGACAGTATCCAGGACCCAAGGGTCCTGTGTCACTATAGTCCAATTCCCACAAAATTGGCCCAACCTGCAACCCCCCTCCCACCCACCCTTACAGGGGTATATAAAAGAATTGTATTAGCCTTACTTTGGCTAATGAAGATATTCGGTAGTCTGTTTGAATATATTAACTCCATGGCGGTTATACAATTTTATTTTTCCTCGTTTCCAGATTTTCCTTATCACCTTGGGATAGAGGAATTATGGAGAGGCTGTATTAGTTTATGCCACTTGAGTGGATAAAATGTCTATGATCCAACCTATTTAATATTAAGTACGTCGCATTTACACTTGGATTTGTTCTTCACTAGAGTATTACTAGAAAGGGCCCTGATAATTCTTCTCAATTTCTTATTTATTCTTGTTTTTTTGCACATAGTTATCTGTGGAAATGGACCTGTCCATTCACATTGTGCTTCTCAACTTATGATGTTCCTTATTATGGATATACACGCATATCACCTGAAGTAGGTTGGTGTTATTGTGGTTCTTATAGAACTTTTCCTTATAGCTTTTCAGATTGAAAATTGAATATTTCTTCTTCTTTTTTTGTAGTTAATGCCTTTTATGATTTAAGCATCTAACCTTGGCGAACATCCACAACTTCCAGTGGCCCATATCCATTGATTAAATAGCTTGAGTCCTTAACTTATATCGTCTTTTGAAGCTATATATAAACATTGAACCATAGGAAGAAAGTTTCAAGGAGCAGCTCAATTTGTATGATAGACTGCTTCTTGCATAAACTATTTGCAACATAATAAGTATGTAGAACTTGATTTCCCTTTATACTCTACTTTTGGGTGCACCTGGTTTTTCGATATTGACGAGTCAATTTTTCTCACTGGGTCGTTTCTCCATGACTCTTTTATAATTCTTTTTGGTTTCCGTGGATCCTGATTCCTTGGTTTCTATGGATCAGGATTGGTTCTTTCT
Organism: Triturus cristatus; assembly: GCF_964204655.1. Classification (NCBI taxonomy): domain Eukaryota; kingdom Metazoa; phylum Chordata; class Amphibia; order Caudata; family Salamandridae; genus Triturus; species Triturus cristatus. Next base: position 969,621,396 of record NC_140580.1, read on the forward strand.
ATCCATTCTATTTGGATGAGATGATTTGTTGACTCTCAGATTAAGCTCCTATGAAACATTTTATGTATATAGTTTGATTAATTCATGGAATCTAATGATGTTATAACTGTTCCCACAGATATTATTGACGGAGTTTCGACAAGTATCTGAAAATAATTTTGTATCTGATTATATTAATGTATTAGTTACTTTTGACCTCTTTGAATACACCATCAGCGCCCTGAGGAAGGATGGTAGATGGAATTCCAAAACGTGCGTCGGCGCAATTGTGTTGTATAAATTGTCTATAATGTATATTATTGTTATGTATTGTTTTTGTTAAAATTGTCTGTTTTTTGATTAATTGTATTTTTCCTTTTTGTGTATGTTATGTTATTTATTCCTTATTGATGAATCATGTACTTTGATTAAGTGTACAGCTTCGTCATTTTTCGAGACTCCTCTTTTTTGGATAAAAAGTATAGTTATATGTATTTTTGATAAGCTATGGTTATAAATTAAATGAAAAAGATAAATATTTTTGAAAATAAAACAAAATAATGCTATAGATTAGTGTTATCCTTTTTGTGGGTCAGTTTTGCAGTGAATATAATCTAATGGGGTTTGTTGTTGTTTATTTGATCTAGAAGAAGGCCGACCTTGGCTGAGGAAACAACCCCTTGTTCTCCTTGCTTTTCAAAAAACCCTCTCTTGAAAAACTTTCAAATTGCTTTTTGGGTGTTTCTATAGAGCTAAAGACCCCTCTGTAGTTAGCCATGTAATTTATAAAATCATCACCAAAGAGATGACCTTGGGTGGATGGGTCCCCTTTCTCACTTGCCAATTCGATAAGTTTGGGATCTTATTTCCTTGGGTCAACTAGAGCCTCACTTAGGTAGGCGACCTCTGCCATTTCAAATATCTTGGTCAGAGGTCTGAGATATCCAGTAGGCTATCTTGGCAAGGTTTTAGCCCCCTATCAAGCCCTTGTTCTGGGTCCTTACCCACTTGATTAATAAAGGCTACCACCATGGGGTCCAACTCAGGAGTCAGGGTGATTTTATCAGGGAGGGATAGACGCGGGCACTCTGATCTTAGGCAAGATCTCACCTCTTTGGGGAACTCCCTTCTTAACCAATAAATAACATACTCCCCAACGTGTTGTGATCGTGCACACTCAGGTGACAAGGGGTGTTCAATGAGAAGGGGATCGAATATATCCTCCCCCAGTGGTCAACAATACCCATCTTAGATCCTGAGGCCTTAGATGCCTCATCCGATGTTCCTTTTCTTCCGACCATGATCTCTTCGAGGTCAGAATAAAATTCAACTTAACAAGATAGTTCAATTTCAGGTTCATAAACCTTGTCATCAGTATTACTAGATATAGGGTCAGCTGGGCCTCTTCCTTCTCCATCCACAGTGTCAGAAACACTGAATCCATCACCGGCTCCCTCCGGTATCAAATCCTCATTTACTACTTTTGATTTCTTAGTCTTTTTATGAGCACTGTCACCTGAGGTTCTCTTCTTTTGGATCTTATCCACCCATCCAGAGCATTGGGGCTGATCAGAGATGTCCAAACCATTTTTAGTAATATACTCTAATTTCCTATTGATGGTTTAAACCAGCGTCCCCATACATTTTCCTATCGCCATATTTGCCATCTCTTTTAGCTTTCCTTCAATACTGCCCTCTAGCTGTTCCTCAGACATATTACTACACAGAGGTACAATGGTTAAAGTAGCAAAAGAAGGGAAATAACTCTATATTATGGTAAATTGCAAGGGGTCACAGGGGGGGGCAACCTTACTTAAAACGCCATGGCTGTGATTGTTGTATTTCAGTGGTCAACTGTCTTTCTATGCGTTAGAAAAAAATTGCCCAAACTGTCAAAATGGCTGTATAACAATGGGAAATTCCCAAAGACCTAAGATGGCGTCCGGCACATACGTGCTGTGCATCGTTGGCCGCCGATGGATTTTCCTCTAATGCCCCCTTACACATGGAGCATTTCTGCCTCGGTACGGCGCATAGAGGAGAGTGCCGTACTGAAACAAACTCCTTGCTTTTAGAAGCTGTGCGCTCGCTTGCTGAAGATTGTTTGTTTATTTGGTCCAGTAGCATCAGATCTGCGACCGGACTGGATTCCTTGCATAGCGTAATGAAGGACGGGCGGCGAGTAATGATGCGCTACACCGTAGGAGCTAGACGCGTATACTGTGGGCTACACCTGAGCGAGGTCCAGTCCAGGCGCATTGTTTTAATGCCGCAGCAACCGTCTCCCCTAGCAAGCTTACAATAAAGTAGTTAAGGCTGAAATATATTAACTAACACGAGTAAAAATGTTGTACAATTTAAGGATATTACCTCATAATTATATGTTAACATCTACGGTTAAAATGAACAAAACAGGAGTGTTGCATAACAAAGCTCACATAACAACTTTCCAAGCCATAATGAACGTATAATGTATGCTCTCATAATCAAAGTTTTTCAAAACTACGGTCTAAACAGCAAAATCTTAATCCAAGTGTGAGAGATAAAACAAGTGTACTTATCTTGTGAGCGGCAGAAACAAAAGAAGGGAGATGGCTGCATATTACTGCGCTATATACTTGACTGGAATGTTTTAAAATTCTAAATTCTACCTATTGTTGCTGCCGTGTGTGGGCAATAAAAAGAGATTTGTATAATGTTAGCCTCCGTGTCCTGCCATAAAATCCTGGTGGCAAATGTAACTAATACCTATATGTACAAAATGCAGTGCTTTAAATGGGCCGGTACTGTCCGGTACGGAGTACCAGCACTTTTTTATTTTGAGGTGGAGAGTACCGGCACTTCTCAAGAGAAATGCAATACCTTTAATTATAGAGTACTGGCACTTCTCAGAAACAAGCAGGTACTCTGGTACGGAGTACCTTCACTTTTATTTTTCCATTCCAAGCACTGACAAAATGCCTACACCAAAAAAATTCCTTAAACATCAGATAAAACCGTCTACATGACACAATGATATCCAGCTATGAGAAAATGAAAGCTTTAACTGTGACACTATTGCAACCCCCTGGCCGCGACCCTATCGCCTCGGACAATATAAAAGTTGCTCTTGCACTCGGCAGCTGCTCACATTTAATCAGAACGTGTTGAGTCAGATCTAATTGTTTTTTGGATCCAACATCTGAACTGAGGAATGAGTAGCAAATTGGCAATAAAAATCACACCGATGTCATTGTCAAAATATGAATCTAAAAAAAGGGCCCAGCGTTGATTCTGGTAATGTATGCAAATTAGTGTGCATATATCTGCATACATTAGCAGGCACCCAATATGGCACGATTTACGAGATCTTAATTCTGACAACAGTGGTGATATTCATTTAAAAACTTTAGCTGTTAAATGTGACTAGAAAGCGTTGTAAAAACTGCAGTAATTATAGTTTTTTTTAACAGTAAATAAGCACTGAGGCGAAATAGCGAAAAACTTGGTGGTGAAAAAGAGAGTTGTTAGTGAGGGAGAGCAAAAAAAGAAAATTCATACAAGAGCGAAGTATAAAAAGAGAAAGAAAAGTGGAAAAGAATGCGCCTGTGAGAGGAACTGAGGAATGATAGAAGACAAGTTTAGAGGAAACAGAGTTAGAGAAGAAAAACAAGAGATCTGTAGAGGAAAAAGTTAGAATATATTTGGAGAAAAAAACAGAAAAAGAAAGAGATGAGGAGACTGAAAAAGAGAGGAAAAGGAATACATGGGAAAGAGAGAGAGAGACGTCAAGATAGATAGATAGATAGATAGATAGATAGATAGATAGATAGATAGATAGATAGATAGATAGATAGATAGATAGATAGATAGATAGATAGATAGATAGATAGATAGATAGATAGATAGATAGATAGATAGATAGATTGTAAGATAGATTGTAAGATAGATAGACAGACAGACAGATAGACAGACAGACAGACAGACAGACAGACAGACAGACAGACAGACAGACAGAGATAGATAGATAGATAGATAGATAGATAGATAGATAGATAGATAGATAGATAGATAGATAGATAGATAGATAGATAGATAGATAGATAGATAGATAGATAGATAGATAGATAGATAGATAGATAGATAGATAGATAGATAGATAGATAGATAGATAGATTTTTCCTAAAGCCTTATCTTCAAACCCACTAATAATAAATCAAATAGCATACCTTGTTGTCCTTCTACAAGTGTGAAGATAAAACAAATACATTGAAATCACATTGTTGCCATGTAATGTTTCTATGTAAGGCAGGTTTTACTGTTACTGAACTCAATAAATGTATCGACAGCAGAAGCATGAACTTTGGAACCAGACCCACCAGTATTTGAATATTTAACCTATCGTTTGTATGCGATCAGAACAGCAGGCGCATGGCTCAATGAGCTACTGTTCTGGTTTACACGAGCAAGAAAGTGTAGTTATGGTCACCTCGTGGGCTCTCGTGTGGATCAGGTGGCGGTTAAGGTGGTGCTGCTCTCTAATCAGCGTCTGAGCTTGCAGTACCTCCCTATTGCTACACATATATCCGTTGTAATGAACTGGCAGAGTTCTTTTATAAAACTAAATCCAGGATATATACTCCACCTTTCCTCACTCCCCCTGCCCCAGTGACCCTACGCCCATGGATACTGCCACCCCCGGCATCGATCATTTCCTGGATGAAATTCCCGTGATGAATATGAAGTCTCTAGTAACCACTGCTGCCCTAGTAAAATCCGGCTCTCCCAGAGACCCGGCATCTCCTCATTTTCTCATCCAAGCTGCCGGAACCGTTCTCCCAGTGATACTCGAACTGATTAGCTCTGCCATCACTACTGGCACCGTCCCACCACCTTGGAACCGTGCTATGGTGAAAGCACTGCTTAAGAAGCCTAATCTTAACCCAGATCTCTTCGGAAACTACCGCCCTATTTCCCTCCTTCCGGGTATTAGCAAGATCCTTGAAAAAACATGTTAATACAGTCTTGTCCACGTTTTTAGAGTCCCACAACTTATTGCACTCCTCTCAAACTGGATTTCGGCCCCAACAGGGGACAGAAACTGCACTTCTAGTGGTGATTGAAGAGTCCAAGAAAATTCTTGACCAGGGAGGTACATCCTCCTTGACCTCAGCTCCGCATTCGACACTGTTAACTATGACATCTTGATTAACAGACTAAGGAATGTGGGAGCGTCTGGTGGTGTTATCACCTGGTTGCAGTCCTTCCTCGAAGACAGGTCCTGTCAGGTTTTTGAAGGAGGTTATATCTCCAAGTGCATGTCACTCAGCTGTGGTGTTGCTCAGAGTTCGTCCCTGAGTCCAACATTGTTTAATGTATACATGAGTCCTTTGGCTGATATTGTTTTGCCATTCTCTATTGAGATAGTCACATACGCTGATACACTCAACTAGTTGTGGTCCTAAATTATCCTGAGAATTCTTCATCCTGTTTGGGGGCCTTGCTTGGAGAAGGTTACTAAGTGGATGGAGCTCTCAAACCGAATGGAGAAAAGTCGGAGTAATGCTTCTTGGTAACTCCCCCATTTTCGACCTAGGATTATTATGGCCAGACTGTCTTGGCCCTGCGCCTGCCCCTAAAAATCAGATTAAAAGCTTGGGCATGTGGCTGGACTGACCCCTTAATTTTGACCATCAGGCGACGAAACTAGCTGCCACCTGCTACGGAATTCTCAGAATGCTCCGTAAAGTTATTCCTCTCCTTCCCTTCTAGGCAAGGAGACTTATGGTCCAGGCATTGATCCTCTCCCGCCTGGACTATGGTAATGCCCTTTACTTGGGAGCCCCTCGGGCAACCACTACTAAGCTGCAGATTGTTCAAAACTGTGCAGCATGGATGCTTCTTAAGATCCCCAACAGCCAATCCGCTAAGCCTGCACTGAAAGCTCTACACTGGCTGCCTGTCATGGAGAGAATTAAATTTAAGTCCCTATGCATAGCCCACAAGTCCTTCTGGGGTAAAGGACCGCCTATTAACCAAACTATAATCTCCCCCTTTTGCCCAAATAGATGCCTTCGCTCATCCAACCTTTGCCTAGCCTCAGTTCCTAGAGTTAAAAAGGTAAGAGGTGTTGGGCGCTCGTTTTCCTACAATGCTGCCAAGTTGTGGAACACCCTTCCGCTACATTTACGCCTGAAATCAAATCTTCTGGCTATTCGAAAGCTTCTTAAAACCTGGTTTTTCCAAAACCACATCCATTCATTTGCCGTGAACAATCTGTTGCCGCTCTTAGCGCCGGGATGCCTTAGGGTAGCTATGCGCTCTATAAATGCTTCTAATAATAATATACAAAGATCCCAGCTTCCAAGTGACTAGGTTAGCAGCGAGAGTCCCTGATTCGTCCCAATAGGTTGTGTTTGTAAAGCCATAGCTGCAAGTGTGGTGGAGAATTGGGTCCAACGCTAACACCCAGTGCAGTTGTAACCTCAGCTCCTTACACTGGGTCAGCACAGAACTTTGTAGCGAAGCTTCCCCTCCCTACTGAATGAACGGTTGTAATAAGGAATCCACACAAGTCCTCCAGTCTTTCTCAGGATTATCACAGTAGTAGTAGTAGTATTCATGTAGCACAGATCTAGCCACATGGGAATCGGAGCGTTTTACAGGTTACCAGAGAAATACATTAAAATTAAGAGTAAGGTAGGACAGTGTACAAAAGAAAAAGGTGTTAATGATAGGGGTTGAAAAGTTGATAATGATGGAGCAAGGAGGTAGGAGAGTCCTATACGTAGGCTTTGAAGAGATGGCCTTCTCATTTCTTCTTAGAGCCAGGCATGACAAGTTCATTTTACTTTTGGGATTTCTAATAAAAGGCATAATTTTTTTTTGCTCTGCTTGTACCTCCAGCAGGCATGAGTTTTTCTTTTAAGTTTGAGGGTAGAATAAAGTGTATCGCTCTTTTTGTGTCGCCGGCTACTTAATCGGTTTCTGGTATCCCGGTGTAAGCAGTGGACATCTCTCATGATGGGATTGATATGTACTCATTTGGCCTTTGCCAAGTTTCTGTAAGGCAACACTTGTGGCCTGCTTATGCAAACATACAAACAGGCACGGCCGGTTCAGATAAGAGCGGTGGGATCGGGTAGGGGCGTGGCGGGAGGAAGTCGACAGACAACGGAATAGGTAAAATTAAATAAAAAACTCGTCGATATGGCGAGTGCAAGTTAGGTGCTTTAATTATTTTTTTATTTTATCTATTGCAGCAGCCATGTTGTTTTGACACCGCACTTACAGTGTACTCCTACGTTGTGCCAAGAGGTGCACTCCTTCTCGTCTGCGAGGGCATACACCTCGCTTTCACCTTGACACTCGTAAGTGAGAAAGTTGGATTCCTGTTAGTTTCAAGGTCTTTTGACTGTTCAGAAGGTGGGGCACCTGCTCCAGTAGTTTTGCTGTCTGCTAAGTGACTCTTTCCACTGCCAAAGTGAAGAAACAAGTATACAAAACTAATGCAATTTCGATACATGTTAGCATCATATGCTCAATTTCTTTCCAGGGGCAAAGCTACGTTAGTTAGTTAGTTAGTTAGTTAGTTAGTTAGTTAGTTAGTTAGTTAGTTAGTTAGTTAGTTAGTTAGTTAGTTAGTTAGTTAGTTAGTTAGTTAGTTAGTTAGTTAGTTAGTTAGTTTCTCTGATTACGAACTTCTTTGTTTTTTGTTAATGAACATGTTCCACTTTTCGAGTAGGAAAAGAGAGTGAATCATGTTTAAAACTTATATTTCTGATGGACTGTACTCCTTAGGCCACCAGTGTAAAAGACTTTTTTAAATGTTTAAGCTCAATTTGTACCTTTACATCCTGGTGCATTTCTTATTCGTTTTTTATTTTTATTTTTTGTTTAATGGAAGAGAGTATAAAAACAGCTACAGAAGATTGAATTTTGCTTTTGTATTCAGGGAAATAGAAAAAGGCGCCAGCAATTAAACACGAAAGGCAACATTTTGTGAGCAAACCACACAAAACATCGCAAAAAATCATAAGATTTCTTGTTTTTTTAAAACAAAAAGTCCATAAATTGGTGAAATGGCACATTTCTGAGAACTTTTGCTAAGCAGAAAACTTTTGTGAAACCTGTGGCGAATCGGTTCTGCGTGTGAAACGCCACTGCCAGTGTGCATGCTGTTTCAGCGGAATCTTTCGCTCATCACCACTTTTAAACACACACGAATGAGGATATTTGAATGAATGAATGAAGAATGAGGATATTTATATAGCACAACAGCTACTCAGAAATTCTGATTCTATACTTCTAAGCTGTATTAAGAGGCAATTCCAGATTTTGGCTGTGCAAACGAGAAAAGAGGCCCCGCCGTGTCTAATTTTTTTTAATAGGGTTGGATATCAGGTGAGCCTGACTGGACCGTAAGCGTCTGCTAGGCTGGTACTCTTCGATTCCTTTATTAAGGGAGGAGGGACCAGAACTGTGCAGAGCTCGATGTGCTAAAGTGGGGGCTTGAAGGTGATCCTTTTGCTAACTGGAGGCCAATGCTTAGAAGGTCCTTCGCTCTCCCAGTGAGTTTCTTTACCGGTAGGGATGAGAACGGTAGAGAAGGGTGCTGACAAGTTGGTTTGTATACTGCAGAGCCAACAATTAAGACATTGAGAGCATTTTGCATCATACATGAAACAGTATGTTTTTCCCCACGCACAGTATTTTTCGGTCTGTTAATGTAAGCCATCAAAGTTCAATTTTACTACATCTAAGTCTGGGTTGTTCACATTAGTTTCTATTTTGATGTTTATGGGGATTTATATTCTCATAGACATAGTCCCATCATGCAGTGGAAATAAGCTGACCTGCTCAGTTTTTAAAACCAGACATGCTTCTGCCTTCCACAGATGTTTTCAGGGATTGGAAACGGACTAAAAGATCATCTTTGATTAGAAGGTATATGCTACAAAGGTACCGACAGGACCACCTTTTGCTGCCTGGTAAATCAGTGACAGTACCTCTAACACAATCAGATAAGAAGTCATAACTTTTAACAAGGTAGCAATTCTGCACATAAGTTTACCCCAAAACCTGCCATCCACCACACTGCATGTGCGCTAGGAATCCCTACCGGACACAATAGAGTTCTGGTGAGCACCGCCTTTGGCAAATCTAGCCCCTGACCAAAAGGGATGCTCGGGTAAGAGCACAGAGAAGAGACCAATGACAACTCCAGTTCGACAACTGTCCTATGGCGGATATAAATTCAGTGTACTAAACTTTGCAAAAAATGAGTGCACCACTTTCTTTTATAGCACATTTAATGCACTTTATTTTTCACTTTTTTCACCACTTGGCTTCAAACTAGGAATGATGGAAGCTTCTTATGACGGTGACACCCCAGCCACCATGTTTTATCCTTTCATTCTGCATTCTCACACCTGTGCAACTGCATGATGCTCACACGGCTCTGATTTCCAAGCACTGAGTTTTCAGTGTGCTGTGGACTGCGTGCTGAACTGAGTGCACCAAATTAAAAGTTGCTGATTTGTTAACACCAGCAGCTACGCTGTCACGCCACAGTTCTCAGGACGAGAGCTTAAGCATAAGGTGAAAGATAAAATGTTGCACAGTAGCGACTCATAACAGACCCTTAGGAATGATAACACATTATATGCGCACCAGAAAGCGGCATACACGCCCTAATAAAGATACAATACTACTTTTCAATACCGCACCTCTCAGACAATCAGTGGAAGTTAAAATGTTGCATCACATCTGCCAATCACTTAAGAGCCACAGAATCTGTGAAGATATATGTTGTCGTATCACAACCGCCCATTTACAGAAACTCCAGAGGCTCAGTACAGTGGAGAGATACAATGTTGCGTCACACCACCCATTCACAGAAACCACAAAGAATCAGTAGAGAGATACAATGTTGCTTCACACCCGCCACTCAGACATTCCAGAGCACCGGTGGAGAGATACAGTGTTGCATCACACCACCCATTCAATCAGTAAAGAGATACAATGATGGGTCACACCGGCCACACAGACCTCCCAGAGCACCGGTGGAAAGATACAGTGTTGCATCACACTACCCATTCAATCAGTAAAGAGATACAATGTTGTGTCACACCGGCCACACAGACCTCCCGGAGCACCAGTGGAGCGATACAGTGTTGGATCACACCACCCATTCAATCAGTAAAGAGACACAATGTTGCTTCACACCGGCCACACAGATCTCCTGGAGCACCAGTGGGGAGATACAGTGTTGCTTCACACCACCCATTCAATCAGTAGAGAGATACAATGTTGGGTCACACCGACCACTCAGACCTCCAGAGCACCAGTGGAGAGATACGGTGTTGCCTCACACCACCCATTCAATCAGTAGAGAGATACAATGTTGGGTCACACCGACCACTCAGACCTCCCAGAGCACCAGTGGAGAGATACGGTGTTGCCTCACACCACCCATTCAATCAGTGACGAGATACAATGTTGGGTCACACCGACCACACAGACCTCCCAGAGCACCAGTGGAGAGATACGGTGTTGCATCACACCACCCATTCAATCAGTAAAGAGATACAATGTTGTGTCACACCGGCCACACAGACCTCCCGGAGCACCAGTGGAGAGATACAGTGTTGCATCACACCACCCATTCAATCAGTAAAGAGACACAATGTTGCTTCACACCGGCCACACAGACCTCCTGGAGCACCAGTGGGGAGATACGGTGTTGCTTCACACCACCCATTCAATCAGTAGAGAGATACAATGTTGGGTCACACCGACCACTCAGACCTCCAGAGCACCAGTGGAGAGATACGGTTTTGCCTCACACCACCCATTCAATCAGTAGAGAGATACAATGTTGGGTCACACCAACCACTCAGACCTCCAGAGCACCAGTGGAAAGATACGGTGTGGCGTCACACCACCCATTCACAGAAAACACAAAGAATCAGTAGAGAGATAAAATGTTGCGTCACACTAGGCACTCAAGAGGTCCCAAAGACTCAGTGCAGGAATACAGTTTTCCATCGCACCAGCTACTCACACAAAAAATAAAGATTCATTGGAAAGATCCAGCCACCAGCTATGCTGCAGTCTTTGCTACTCTGTGAAGAAGACAATTTGTGCATCCATGTCTGGACCAAGAAGGCCATTGTTTAGACTGTCTCTTTAAGGTTTTAAAATTTCGAAATGCATAGATGTGGTGGTAGCTTATTTGAGTGGCATTGACTCTCATATAACTGGGTGCTTCTTAAACATTTTTGGGCTTAGTCTTAGGAAGGCTTTTTAATTGCTCTCAGTGAATTTGAGCTGACTGAGTGCTGTTTCAATCATGTGAACATTTGTTAATGACATTTATCTTTACTTATCTGCTTTTAATTATTAGAGGTTAATTAACGCTTGCCTATTTTATTCCAATTTCTATTTATTTTGCTAGATATGATTGAAATGATTTGAAATAATTGTGCAATAAACAGTTTTTTTCATCGAGTGAATGAGAATGAGTACGAACGAGTGCAAGTGAATGAGAGTGTTAGTGTGAAAGAATATGTGAGTGATAGGAAAAGTAAGAGCAAGTGTGTGTGAGTGAGTCACTCTGAAGAATGAGTGAGAAGGATTGAGTGGGAGGACTAATGAGTGTGATTGAGGGAGTGAGAATCAATAAATGAGGAGTGTATAAAAGTGTGAATGCAAATGGGTGTTAGTAAGAGTGAATGAGTGCGTATTGGTGAATAAGAGTGAATTCAAGTGAGGAGTCTGAGTGAGTGAGAATGAATGAGTGTGTATGGGTGCAAGTAAGAGTGAATGAGAGTGAGATGAGGATGAGCAAAAATGAATAAGAATGGGTGAGTAACCATCAGTAAAAGTGATTGAGAATGAGTGTGACTGAGTGAGCAATGTAACTGAGCATGGGTATGAGAGAATGTTGAGCTAGTGAGTGCATTTGAGACTGGCATACTGGAGGTAATTCTTGATTTACAGAGGCAACCATAGGAAAGGTCTGGAAGGCTCGGCACAATTCTTTGCATATGGGACACCTGTGGCAAAATGTTGGCCCTGACTTACTATATGTAATACTTGGCACATGGGGCACCTGTGACAACACTGGCATGCAAGAGGTATTTCTTGGCAAACAGGTAACTGTGACAAAATATCAGCACTGACTACTAGAGGTCATTCTTTGCATGTGGGACACACATGGCAAAACACTTGCACCAGTACACTAGAAGTAATCCATTGATATGATGAACACCCGTGACAAAATACTGGCACCGCTATACTAGAAGTAATCCATTGGTATGATGAACACCCGTAACAAAACACTGGCACCGCTATACTAGAAGTAATCCATTGATATGATGAACACCCGTAACAAAATACTGGCACTGGGATACAAGAAGTAATCCATTGATATGATAAACATCTGGGACAAAATACTGGCACCGCTATACTAGAAGTAATTAATTGATACACCTGTGACAAAATACTGACACCAGTATACTAGAAGTAATCCATTGATATGAGGAACACCCACAACAAAACACTGGAACCAGTATACTAGAAGTAATATTGATATGATGAACACTCGTGACAAAATACGGCCACCGGTATACTAGAAGTAATCCATTGATACACCGGCGACAAAATACTGCCACCGGTATACTAGAAGTAATCCATTGACACACCTGCGACAAAATACTGCCACCGGTATACTAGTAGTAATCCATTGATACACCGGCGACAAAATACTGCCACCGGTATACTAGAAGTAATCCATTGACACACATGCAACTAAATATGGCCACCGGTATACTAGAAGTAATCCATTGATACACCTGCGACAAAATACTGCCACCGGTATACTAGAAGTAATCCATTGATACACCTGTGATAAAATACTGCCACCGGTATACTAGAAGTAATCCATTGACACACATGCAACAAAATACGGCCACCGGTATACTAGAAGGAATCCATTGATACACCTGCGACAAAATACGGCCACCGGTATACTAGAAGTAATCAATTGACACACCTGTGACAAAATACTGCCACTGGTATACTAGAAGTAATCCACTGATATGATGAACACCCGTAACAAAATACTGGCACTGGGATACAAGAAGTAATCCACTGATATGATAAACATCTGGGACAAAATACTGGCACCGCTATACTAGAAGTAATCCATTGATACACCTGCGACAATATACTGCCACCCGTTTGCTAGAAGTAATCCATTGATATGACGAACACCCTTGACAAAGCACTGGCACTGGTATACTAGAAGTAATCCATTGATATGATGAACACCCACAACAAAACACTGGAACCAGTATACTAGAAGTAATATTGATATGATGAACACTTGTGACAAAATACAGCCACCGGTATACTAGAAGTAATCCATTGATACACCTGTGACAAAATACTGCCACCAGTATACTAGAAGTAATCCATTGATACACCTACGCTAAAATACTGCCACCGGTATACTTGAAGTAATCCATTGATACACCTGTGACAAAATACTGCCACCAGTATACTAGAAGTAATCCATTGATACACCTACGCTAAAATACTGCCACCGGTATACTTGAAGTAATCCATTGATGCACCTGCAACAAAATACTGCCACTGGTATACTAGAAGTAATCCACTGATATGACGAACACCTGTGACAAAATACTGACACCAGTATACTAGAAGTAATCCATTGATATGATGAAAACCCACAACAAAACACTGGCACCAGTATACTAGAAGTAATATTGATATGACGAACACCCGTGACAAAATACGGCCATCTGTATACTAGAAGTAATCCATTGATATGATGAACACCCATGACAAAATACTGGAACTAGCATACAAGAGACAATTCTTGGCGCATTTTTGGCAAATAAAGGATATGTAGCAAAACGCGGGCACTGGCATATTGGAGGTAATTCTTGGCATAAGAGAGGGCCAGCCACTGCATATGGCGGGATGCAGCTATGACAAGAGTCTGGCCCTGACATACCCATGATTCAAAGGCCACCAATGATATATGGACGGTGTCAATTACAAAATTCTGGGACTGGCATTTTGTAGGTGATTCTTGTCACTTGGGAAGTACCCATGGCACATGGGGGGGACACCCATGACAAAATACTGTTCCCTGGCACAATACATGTAACTAAACATATATGAGAGCACTCATGGCACATGTTCAAAAAGTTGGGGATCAAATCAGAGGGCGCATCAGGCTTCGCTGCATTGGGTTTCTGATGCTCATCACTGGAAAAAATGTGTTGCTTCCAGATTTCTCCCAGATGACATTGTGAGCCAAAGTCCTAGTGCACCTCATGCAGCACCGCAGGCTGACGGCCTCTAGTGCGACCTTCATCACCCGTGATGGTGCTGCCACTGAGGAGAGGGAGGGCCACTGGAGATGCCGCACTGTCTCACTACCAGGACTGCTCCCACGTTCAGCCTTCACGTGAACGTGTCCCATGGGCACTTCCCATGAGCTGAAGCCGGAGTCCCTTCTTGATGGCAGTGGAGAGTGGTGGCACAGAGAGTGCAGGGCAGGAAAGCTAAAGTCACAAGAGAAGGACACGAGGTTTGGTCAGAGATTGGGAGACGAGAGGGACACAAGGTGGTAGGACATTGAAGAAATGGAGAAATGGAAACAAAGATGCAAGGCACTGTGGGTGGAAATAGTGGTATGAAGCCAGCATATGTGGGTGGGTCATACCAGCTGCAACAGTGTTTTCCACTGGCAGTGGGTCCGCCATGCAGTCACCACACATGCCTGACCCGATAGGGCCACTCAGTTAAAAAGAAGAGATAAGAGCGCCAAAGAATGCCAAACAGTAATGCAAAAATAAATATGATTCTGAAGTGGGGGTGTTGGAATGGCCTTTGAAGGGTTTCTGAAAATAATTGCCACGTGTCAGCATTGTTAATGTTTGGATATTAAACATGCAGTGGCGTTGCTAGACCTTTTGACACACGTGGGGGTTCCTGCGTTTGCAGCCCCGCTGCGGCCGCAGGTAAGAGCAACGAGAAGATGGGGGTAGCGTGTAAAAGTGCCGTCGCCCCGAAAACTCGTGCCCCTAGGGGCGGACCGACCCCCCACCCTTACTACGTCACTGTACATGCAAATGAAATGCAATGTTTTTGCATCTACTTGAAGTCTCAAACATGTTTGTTAAAAAATATATAAAATCTAGCCCTCAGCGTCACCTCCCCGAGGTAATGAGCATGTAATGTGGATCACCGACCCACAACACAGCTCCTTCGATTCATTTCCGTCCGGAAAGCATCAGTGGAAGAAATATCCGTGACCGGCCCCGAAACTCGAGGCATTGGGTGCTTCTGCGCGTGCAAAACGACCTGATAGGGCTTTAAAAATATACAGAAAAATATACATTTCTCAGTCGCTGAGCTGGTCATCTGTACATCCTCTTACACGTGCTAACATGAGAAGGAGGCTGTATACGTCAGAGGCACAAGTACAGTGCAGGCCTAAATATAACAGGGGTAAACAAAATGACTGTGTCTAAACAACATTGTGTTTCCATTCAAAGCCATATAAATCAACATTACTCATTGAAACAGACAAAGCGAGTTTTCAGTCGTTTCCTTTTGTACCTCTAGGTACAAACTAAAATATATTTAGAGGAATCATGTTATGTTATGTTATGTTATGTTATGTTATGTTATGTTATGTTATGTTATGTTATGCCCTGTTATGTTAATGTATAAAGCACGCCATCACCCGAGATAAAAACAAATTCAGGCCCCTTTCTTAAAGAAAGATCAATAGAACACACAAAAAGAATGCCATATTGCACCAAAAAAAGAATTATGTGAAATATGTTTAGTCTTTCAGTCAAATGTAACTTTTTTAAATATATGTAGGAATTGTGTTTGTCCTATAAAGGTTGAAAATGACATCCTTGGTATTGGGAGGACAGATTCCAATGCAATTGCTTTCCAAGAGGCCTTCAGAAGGTGTGGCAGGGCCAGTGTCCAGGCATTTCATCCCTTTGTAGCCCAGGGATTCGGGCCCAGCAGCACTGGCCAGAGAATCCTCCATCTCAGCCCAGCACAGTCTGTGCGGTGTGGGGCACCGCGTTTATCCTTCAGGGCTTTGTTTGTTGGAATGTAAATGTGCCTCGCGACTCCTCTATTGGAGAAATCAGTGGGAGGAGGTGTAAAAAGTCAGAGGAAGATGTCTACATATGTCCATTGGAAGGCCACTGGCTGCTTATCTGGATGTGAACCTGGAAGAGCTTGATCTACGGCCGGTGCTTAATTTGAGCCGGCACGTAGTCAGATATTTGCCGATAACAAGTGAGGGGAAAACACACGAATCTGTAAAAAGTTGGGGGGGGGGGGTGGAAATGGGAAAAAAGATGGGGGGGAAAAAATCACAAAGCCAGAAAGCAGGGGCCTGCAAGAGTGAAATAAAAGGGCAGGGGGTGTCTGGTAATGGTTTAAAGAGGCAGGAGTAGATATATCACTACCAGCCTTGGACCTGGCACGCCGATGTTTACTTGCACTTGGCTTCTGACCAAAGCGTCGGGCACCAGCACTCTGATGTTACAAATTAAGCACTGCATGATAGGTTCAACAGGAAGCAACAGGTCTGTTAGCGGCTGGATGTGTACCCAGAAGCGCTAGACAAAGGTCCATCCGGAGCAGTACTCAATTTGTGAAATATACAAATACACAAGTGCTATGGCCAATAATCGTTCTCAGGAAGATGCCGTTGCTTGCATCACCCACTGTCCGTGCGGCGCTGCCAGACGCTGGTCCCAGTGCTACCTACTAGCCACCACTCTCCTACACATGTGACAAGACCATTCCATGTCACTCAGGGTTATAAGAATGGTCAGCACGCCATGGCATTATTAGTTTCATTTAATATATATGGAATTGGTAAACAATGTGAGGACAGGCTGTGTTTAAGATTGGACAGACAGCGCCACCATGTGGTAGACTGTCGTGTGCGCCAGTGTGAAGTAATAAGTGCCAGCCCCATCTAACATCGACACGAATTAGGAATTGATGGGGAGGCAGCTGGCCTATTGTCTATTGGATGTTAAACCTCAGAGTCAAATTTAAATCTCAAACTTTTCCCTCACTTGACTGATCGCCGAGTGATTACTTCCGAATATTTAACAAATGGTATGAAAAGTAAACTTTTTTTTCAAAGCTCTCCAACCTATTTCGGACATTATGATAACTTATTTGAGTAGCCAAGTTCCTCTTGTTCACATATTTCGAAATACTGCACGCTGTGTTCACCTTACACTACAAGCTTCATGGCGGCATGCAGTAATGACGATCTGCAGACCCTGTTACATACGGAAGGTGCCCGTTGTAAGTGTCAGGCACTCCAGAGTGCTAATTGCACACCCACTGTGAACCACACCGCTGGGTCCGGTATTCACTGGGTGGGCAGTTACCACACTCTGAGTGTGCTGCTCGGAGTGAAGAATAACATGAGGTGGGGAGGGGGGGGGGGGTCATTTCGTTTAGTGTATGATTTGCCGCGTTTCGAGCTCTTTTTTCCTTTCACATTTTGCAATACCTATCATGGTGCAATGTGAAGGGGAAAATGTAGATGTCCTGTAATTATCACACATTGCAGATTACTCAATAAAGATTTTGTGGTCAGTGTAATGAGGGCCCTAGTGTCTGAGAGCATCTCTTAGACACAAGCAACATGGGCCTTACGACAGTGAATAAGGCAGGGCGAGGAGGAAAACAATCAAGGGGGTAATGACAGAGAAAAAGAACTACAGAAATAGTGCAAGTGAGGAGAGAAGAGTGGCAAATAAGCAGTGGGAGAGTTAAAGAGGGAGTGACAAGGGGAGAGTGACAGGCCGTAAAGACGACTGTTTGGGCTACTGCGACAGGAAGGAAGTGACAGGGCTAGTGACAGGAAGAAGACAGGAGGGGAGATTTACCGAATCTCTACGCAACGCAGCCTACCACAAGGCTGCGCTGCGCGACAGGAAAGGAGCAGGGGAGCGCCATTTTTTCAAAGATATATCTCTCTCCTCCCCTTTCCCTTGCGCCAGCGCTGATTAAAGCTGCCTTGCACCTCGCACCACCTAAGCACCATAGCGCTAGGGTGTGTGTGTGAGTCTAGCATAGGTTTTGTACAGGCGGGGTACGCTTCCTGTACAAAATACTATGCCTAGATGCGAGGGAAAGCTTTTCCCTTTTTGTATGTGTGCTGCACAGTGCACCACGCATGCAAAGTCAGAAAAGGAAGGAGAAATTAAAGCATTTCTCCTTCCTTGCGCCTAGTTTAAAAGGGCGCAGTTTTCTCACGCTAAACCCAATCCACTGTATTAAGTAAATTGGGTTCACATGAGAAACCTTGAGTGGTTACATGGGAACACCCATGCACCGCCCTTGGCACCCCCATGGCGCAAAGTAATGGGAAGCAGCGCATAGCGCTGGTTTGCATTTCTTTGACGTCATTTCCAGCGCTAAACAAGTTTAGCGCTGGAAAGTAAATTAGGAAACAAAAAAAAAATAGCGCCGTTTTGTGTCACTTTTGTGACGCAAACACAGTGCAAAATCTTAGTAAATTTCCCTCCAGGTGTTTTTCACCATCAAAGAGATGGTAGTGTCTGTAGACGAAATGGTAATGGAGAGGATAATCTAAAACCTCACTTGAATGTTCTAAAATAATTGATTTTGTATAAAGACCAGAACCGACCGGTCGAAACCTCATGCAGGAGAACTCTCGCTCATGGGACATAGACTGACAGCCTCTGGCAACACAGCAAAGCCATCGTTCAGGTTAATCACATATAGGATGCCCAACTTGCCCCCAAGGTTACATAGCTCTTGGAAGTATTCCATTTCAAACAAAAGAGCTACATCGTAGATGACATAACCTTATAAGGTGACGTCTCAACCAGCAGAGTTACTCCTCATGCGGCACACAAAGTACAGACTGACAGCTTTATGAAGCAGGTTCCACGAATAATCTTACACGTTTGCTATCGATAGCAGAACTGGCCTGTGAGGACACAGAACTGACAGGTCTCTAAAGGAGGCAGAGTTACTTCTCAGGCAGCAGAGAATGTGCAGGTCCAAGACACAGACAGCAAAGCTCTTTCTTCAGGTTACAGACATCTGACAGTCTAATATCACTGATAGGAGGGCTGCTTCTGTGGGACAGGGCTCTTCTTGTGCTACTGACAAAACACAGATAAACAACATTTGTATAGCACAGTATACAAGCAAGGTTTTCTCTGGGTGGGGGTCTTGAGAAGTAGAAATGGAGGACATTTCACTCTTCCAGCAGATGTAACTAAAGACGATAACATGAAGCATTACTGGTGAAACCCCAGCTTCTTCAAATTACGGATGTATGACGTTACAACGCATGCTTTTACAACGCATGCTGTTACAACAAAACTTTTACAACGCAAATGCATTTACAACGCATGCTTTTACAACGCAAGTCTTTACATCGACTTGCACTAGATGGTGTGCTAACATTAGAAAAGTGTAATTTACTATTCCAACTCCAGTCCACGTAACAGTAGGGAAGGTGTTGGGATAGTAAACTACACTATTTGTAATGTTAGCACGCCATCTAGCGCAAGTCGATGTAAAGACTTGCGTTGTAAAAGCATGCGTTGTAAATGCATTTGCGTTGTAAAAGTTTTGATGTAATGGTAGTGCGTTGTAAAATTTGCGTTGTAAAGGTTGTTCCCCTCAAATTACTATAGGTTAATTCCAGATATGCTAAGCATCTCAACAGATCAACCTCCCAGCACCTCATCATACAACAAAGAGTTTCTATCTTGAATTAAAACAATGGAATGTTGAGCGCTCCACTGAAAACAACGGAGTGCCCGGGCTTCTAATGGCTGGTAGAAACCCAGAGCTTCAACATTCCAATGTTTGTTCACAGCTGTTCCTGTGAACAAAGGCTCACGGAGCCCGAGGGGATTTCAACCTTCTTGGACTACGTGAGTCAGACGCTTTACAAATTAGAACATTCAGCCCTCTAGGGGTGGAATGTTCTAACAGCCTTAAAGTCCTCTACCGGCTATTAAAAGCCCTCTCCCTTGTCTAAGGCCCTCACCTTCGGTCCGGGCCTTTAGCGCTGGAGCGGGCCGTTAATGGCCGGTAGAGCCCGCTAAAGCAGGCTCTAAGGCTATAATGGAGAGGGCATGATGCATATAGTTACGTAACTGACAGCCCACGTTGCCCAGGTTATGGTTGTCATAATGGGTTGCTCATGCGCTCCTAATAGTGAGCCGAGGAACCTTAGGCAGGACTCCCGTAAGGATAATGGTGAAGACCTTCGGGAGAGAACATTCTGATTTGCTGAATGAAGGTTTCTTGGAGGACACCCAGGAATAAACTTGTCTATCAAATTTTTTGGCCTCATAGCAATGATCAGCGCTGCATTCATTTCGTCCTATATCCCACACTCTGAACCCTGGCCGGAGCCATTTACCGCATTTTAGCACCAACCGATTGCCAGTCTACGGCACTTCCAGTTTATGTCACATGAACACTTATTTTCAAGCCTTGAACTAGACGGACTGCACATAACATCGATCAATCAATGGAAATGCCAGCGATCACACTGAACATCAGCAAGTAGCTTGGAACCCCTCAGTTGAGTTGATTGCTCTCCACCCACCCTCACTGATCACTTTAAAATTCTCTCTCTTGTACACAGATATTTGTACGGCCTAATCGCTAATTTTCTTAAACCTGAATTAACCAAATATTGTCCTCTATGTACCACAACATCATTCAAACTTCTCAGTCCTGGCCTTAATACATCAACTTTTAGGTGGCAAATCCATTTATTTTTTAGTACCCTGACTTTGGAACACTCTTCTTTCTGAGATTATTTATGTATCATCTTTTCTAATTTCAGGCAAATCTTTAAAATTTTCTTTTTTCTTTCTAATCACTCACATGGACTGATGCTGCTTTATTGTTACAGCAGCAAGAGTGTGAGTATGTAATATTCTAAGAACTGAGTGAATAAGGAGGTGATGTGCGGGCTCATTCCATGGAGACAGGCTCCAGCCCGCAGCCCTGGAGCAGGGCAGCAGGCGATGCTGGTGTCTAACAGAGCAAAGGTTGCCCTTGGAGAGGGCCAGCACACTGGGGGACCCAGAGCCTGGATGGGCCAGCACTAGGCATACTACAGCCACCAGTGGGTAGACTCTAATGGGGATCCCTGGTCCGTTCTTTTTTTGCAGCCTTCTAGAGCTGGAGAAGGCATAAGGCTGGAGAAACACTGAGTCTCCCGGCTTCTGGTGGGACATGATGAGAACATGCCTACCTAGGAACCATTGTATAGCCATCAACCTCAGTGGTCCCCGGTCCATGCATGTGTGTCTCCAAGGCCAGGTTTTGTATTGCATTTTGAGGGTGACGCCCTTATTTTAATATGGAATCAATAGGACTACAAGCCTCAGATGGAAAAGACAAGAACTGCCCTGGATCAGTGACTTAGGCATCAACCTGGGAAACGTAGGGGCTCTGTGTAGAGATAAACTGATGCCGTTCCCCAGTTACCCTGGTGACTTCAAGACCAGTAGAACGTAAGCAAGCATTGGCAAAGCCAACAGGTTTCGCCAGTTCAAAATTTATTGGCTTTGTCAATGTTTTTTTACATATTGTACATGAGCGCGAACGGTGAGAGGGAAAAGGGTGGGGGAGGATTAAAAACAATGACAGAGTGGTAGAAGAGCAGGGGGTAGGCTAATAACAGAAAGCCGCTGGGGGTTGAAACAAGAGAGAGTGAAAGGAAGGCAAGGGGATTTAAAAACAACATAGATTGGGAGGTGGGTGAGGTGAAGTGGAGGACTGCAAACACATGCACTATTAAAGAGTGCAGGCTGAATTATTTTTTTAAAAGAGTACCCGCAGGAGCTTGTGACCAGTGGAAGGACACACCTGCTGAAGACAGGAAACTGTACATGGTGCATTCTCCACAGCAGGGTCACACACCATGAAGTGCCAGGAGGAAGCCGAGGTGAGGAGGAGGCTCTGACCAGTGAGAAGCAAGGACATGAGAATGAGGAGGTTGACAACCAATGATAAGTAATGGTATGTAATGGGCAGTGTCTAAGGCTGTTTTAAGATTTTATTTTACACACAAGCGATTTTGCAAATACAGCGTAAGTGTTGTGCAGGCAAAACCAATAAAACACACGTATTCTACCCACACTTTTCTGTTTGTTTTCCACTTCTTTACAGTGCTTTAAATAGGCAAGTACTCACTGGTACTGAGTGCCGGCACTTCTCAGTGTTCTCCCCTTGAGTACCGGAACTTCTCCTAGTGGTGGTAGCAGAATACCGGTATGCCTAGTGGCAGCTGGGGTCAGGCTCTGAGGTATGGCTACATGCAGCACAGGGGCTGCTGAATACGAGGCTTTCAGTAGAAGCATATTTTAGAGGCCCTCTGACAGTCAATGGTGAGTATATTCCAGCGCTACGTTGCGACTGCAGCCCTACACTCTAACTGACAGTGCAATAGCAACGAGGAGAAGGGGCCCGACAGCTAGAGCTCCTAACATTGAAACTGTTGCGTTGTCAAAGTGTAAGGCTGCAGCAGCAACCCAGCGCTGGCATTAACTCGCCATTGACTGTCAGAGCACCTAATGCCCTTCAGCCAAGTTCGACTCATATAGGCAGTGCGTGATTGGTACTTTTTTTGCAGTTTTTTGTAGCATGAACTTAAGTGATTTACATTAGAAGCACAAGTTCTACATGAAAGCATACTTTTTAGTTTTTATGCCATGGGGAGGTTAAATCCCAGCCTCGGCTCAACATCCTGTTGTTCTGGGAAAATCACTCAGTCACCCCATTCCTAAAAAACATATGCTTTCATGTAAAACTTCTGCTTCTCATGTAAAGTGCTTTAATGCTCTCAGGCCAAATTCCCACAATATAAAGCTGCAAAAAATACATACCAACTATGCCCCTGCACATATGAGGCTAACTTGGCCAAGGGCAAGAGGACGCTTTATGTGGAAGAAGAAAATGCTGATATTGTTGAATGCCTTCCTCACAGCCACTTCACTACCACACCCTCAAGATCCGCCCCAATCAATTTGGTCAGTACCAGAACTTCTCTTTTTCCATTTAAAGCACTGCGTTATACATTCTCTACACAAGAGAAACTTCTCCCCCACCTAACAACCTTTGACCCGCTGATACGTTTCACTATCTCCTCACATATAGACTTGTTCCACCCAATAGCATGGCAGAACTTTGACGTCAACACTGAAGATGCCCTATTTAAAAGCATTCTAGAAACAAAACCGTCTAACCATTCTTTCGACCCCATCCCTAGTGACATTGCCATTGACTTCTACACCCACACTCTTTCCTACTGGACCAGTCTGGTAAACCTCTTACTCAACCAAGGCTCCCTTACTGTTGTCATTAAAACAGGATAGGTTACCCCACTTCTTAAAAAATCTTCCGCTGGTGTGAATGACCTTAACAACTTCCACCCTATCACAAACCTCCCTTTTCTTGCGAAAATCACAGAAAGCTGTGTAGCGAAGCAACTTTCCCAACATATCAAGGATAACAACCTTCTCAACGAATTTCAATCTGGCGTCATGCAAGGCTGCAGCACTGAAACAGCCCTGCTTCAAGTGATCGACGAAGCCCTGCATGTGCTTGATTCTGGTGAGTCTTGTCTCTTGATTCTTCTTGGCCTATCCGCAGCTTTTGACACTGTTAATCACAACACTCTTCTGAACACTTTAAATCAAAGAAGTGGTTTTGAAGGCTCAGTGCCCAAATGTTTTTGCTTCATTCCTCTCGGGTAGATCTCAAATGATCAAAATAGCAAACTGTCTCTCTAGCTCAATGGCTGTAGAACAGGGTGTCCCTCTAGGCTCTGTCCTCCCACCCACTTTGTTCAATCTTTACATGGAACCATTGGGAACTCTCCTAAAAAAATCTGGGATCAATTATCACCTCTGTGCTGATGACACCCACATCTACCATAAGGGGTCTTCGGCACATGACATCTCAATCCTCAACACCACTCTCGACTCTATCCAAAATTGAATGTCAACTGATCAACTTATTGTGAATCCAATCAAAACTGAATTCCTTCTTCTCTGTACCTCACTTTCTCCTCCTCCTGTTCAATCATGGATGGACAATCTGAACATACTTAACAACAAACCTATCGTTGTCTACAGCGCTAAAACCCTATGTGTCATACTAGACAAAAGGCTCAGCCTACACTCCCATATCAATACCATCGCCAAGAATGCACGTTACCAACTGTGCCTTCTCTTGGGGGTGTTCGGTGTTTCCTTCCTGAGAAAGACTTAAAAACCTTGGTCGAATCACTGGTTATCTCCAGATTGGACTACAGCAACTCTCTCCTTGCTGGCCTCCCCAAAACCCACCTGTCCTCTCTTAAATCGGTCCTCCATTCAGTGGCACTTATCGTAAGTGGGGGCCAAAAGAAATGACCACATCACCATACTGTTTTCTCTTCGCTGGCTTCCCATCGAAGCAAGGTCAATTTACAAGACTGCCTGTATCAACCACAAAGCCTTGCACACTTCCACCCCTCGCTATCTGGCAAATAAACTCAAATCCTCAAGCGGCCCCAGACCTTCACGCAATGCTGAAAACTTACTGCTCAAGCCCCCTTCTTTCAAATGGGAAAGATTTATGGCTCAATCCTTCTCAGGCAATGCGGCTAGAATTTGGAAGTTGCTTCCTCTAATCTTCTGAACCACCACCTCTATCCGGACTTTCAAAACAAATCTTAAATCTCTTCTCTTCCAAAGGCACTTCCAGGAATTATTCAACCCTATTTCATGACCCTCAAGGCCGCTTGGCATTCACTTGAGCTCAACGTTGTAAATATGTATTCTATACCTGTATGAATCTAATTTTGCCACCTCTTATTTTACTTTTTTAATTATCCTGATTGTATTTGTAACTTGTTAGCGTGTAAATCTCCTTATGTAGCGTACTTTGTTCTATTGTAAACCGCTCTGACACCTTTGGGTAAAGTTTGCGCTATATAAACCTCCATTCAATAAATAAATAAATGTAACTAAATCGCAAAAGCGCATAGATGCTATTAATTTACAGCGCTCTATGTACAAAATAAATAAACATAGAACGAGCGCGCATAGAGGTGATTATAAGTCTTGGTTGGGAGATCCCTCTTTAAGTAGTAAACACAATAAATGGTCCACCTTTAAACAGAAGAGTTTGGAGGCATATCAGCAACAACTGGCGATAATTATCGCTAAGCGCACTTAGCGCTAGGATACTTATCGCCGGCTATCAGCGAATTTTATCTCTGAGATAGCGTGCTATTATTAACGCTTATCTCAAAAGCGATAAAATTCCAGGCGCAAGCTGCCAATTGTGCGATTATCGCTAGAAATACAGCGATAATCGCACAATGTTTGGCGATAGCTTGCTGATAGGGCAGGGCAGACTCAGCCATGATATCCACCTTCCATTGGATATCATGGCTAAGTCAAACTAAAAGCAGGCGTAAGGAAAGTAGCGATAACCGCGGTTAGCGCTACTTTTCTTATCGCTATGCTTGTTAGCATGCCCATTGATAACTGGAGAAATGTCGGTTAGCGACATTTCTCCAGTTATTTTGAGCTGGAACGCCCACTTTAAAGGTGGGTGTTACGGGAAAGGGCGCTAAGGCAAGGATTCAAGCGATAGCGTGACCTTGCTGATATAGCGATAAAATTATCACCGCTTTTTGGCCGAAAACGACCGCAAAGGCGGCGAAAAATTTTTATCGCTGCTTGTTGATATGCCCCTGGGAGAGATCGCGAGAGTTTTGAACCCTGTGGACTGGGATAGCTTTGAGCGCTTTCAGAATTAAACATTGGTGTGATTTCGTTTTACGTTGCGGGTGATTTTATGCGAAAGATTTGTCTTGAACAGAAGCAGAAGCTGACAGGTTTGTAAAGAGGAGACTGGGGCGCACGTGGTGTAAAATCCGCTTCTGACCTGAGGAGCAGGCTTGAGTCCCGGTGTCGGTTCAGCTTCCTGTGATTCCGGTCAAATCGCGTAATCTCTCCGTGTCTTAAAAAAACTGAACCTGTGTAATGCAGCGCGGTGCTCGTGTAAAGAGCTGTAATACCCATGCGCCAAGTTTAGACTATATGAAAACTGCACATATCTATATTAAATCGTATTTCTTCATCTTTAGTGCCCTCCAGTGAAAAGATTAGAGTTTGCGCTTGCCCCGTGCAACTTCTTATCGCTGAGTCTCTTGCGCCACCTGGTGGAAGGTTACGGCACTCCACTACGTTGTCACATGAATTTCAGTTGCTGTTATTGCTTGGCATCTCATGTATAATTGTAGCACCGCAAGCTGTCATCTTTTTCCAATATATATTTATTTATCTCTGATGTCACCGTGCGGATAATTATGTCCTGCAAGCTGTCATCTGGTTTTAATTAGAGTTTGCAGATCTCTGATGTAATCCCGTGGATAATTAAGCAGGGCAGCCTGTCTTCTGTTGTTTATTGCAACGGACAACAATAACTGGCTTTTTATACAGTACTAAATAAACCCAAAAATTCGGATGACAGATTTTGTTATGAGACCTCGTCAGGACACCTACATTTTTCAAGGAAGTGGAGAGCAAGAACGTCAATTCACGAAGACGACACATTGGTGCCGGATTGTAATATCTGTATAGCGCTTCACGCTATTGAAGCGCTTTTGGGGGGTTAAGTAAGAACGGAGCTCCGAGTGTCGGCGTCTTCGAGTCCGCGAAGTGGAAGTGGTGGCCGCTTCTGCAGCTCATATATTCATCAGCCTGGGCTGCGAGCAGTTTGTGACATGCATCATTCAATACACCTCCCTCTCGGTGCCCGAAATGCACTGGGGACTGATTCAGATGGCAAATGTTGAATACTGCAGTCAAGCAATATATGGGGGATGAGGATATAAGTAATCTTTAACAGTGTATTTAGAAATAAAGAGATGTATTTCATTCGGAAATAAAAGCATGTTTACTGTGGGTCATGGGCACCACTTATGTGGCACTAATCACTTGTGCATCTTGGGACTACTTGGGATTTAACCAATAGCTAGAAAGGCGATTATATGTTCACATCCTGGGTCAGAGGATGTGCCTGTATAGCACACCGGGAATGACAATACAAGATAAATACATTTAATAAGGGTGGCTGTCTTATTATCAGTACAATACTTGAGTTCCTTATTTACACCTTTGGGTTAGGAGTCTACCCCATCCATTGTGCATGGTTCCTGTAGTGTTACTTTACAGTGCAGCCTTTAGTGGAAGTGTTGCATGTTCTGCTTGAAGTTCACGAGTGTTTTTAATTATGTTGTAGGAAACTTGTGATTGTGCTAAAGCATGGAGAGAAACCGGTGTAGGATAGAGAGAGTTGTGTTTGCACATAGTACCCTTTTCCAGGTGGTTTGGCCCAAAGTTATCCAAATGCATGTGCCTACGTTGTATCCTGTCCTGTTATGCTGTTATGAGATAAAATAACTAAATGCCTCAGTTTCGAAACTTCTGCATGTGTTTTTGAATGTCTGATGTTTTCTAGGCTGCCAGTTGGTAGGCATCCCCTCCCCATTCGGATGTTTCTCACATTAAACTTCACCTTTATCTTCAATTTCGTGTGATTGTCAATCATTTCAGTGGCAGCAAGTTATTAAGAGGCAGAGGGTGGCACATTGAGAAGAGCAGAGGGATGGGCCTGAAACCGGGTGAAAGAAGAACCAGAACAAAACTGCTGCCTGGCATTGTTTGTGGTAATCGAGTGCTGGGAGTTGATTGTTTAAAAGAATCACAGGTATTACCCTACACTCTCGTCACTGTCATTATGTTTGAGCTGTCGCCCAACACACGACAAGAGAAAGAACAGGGTTTTTTTTACATTCCCCGCATCTGGCCCTTGCCGCGTCACCGCCGATCCGCGCTGGCTGCCACTGCAGTACACACTAAAAGTTTACCTGTGCTCACCCTCTGGTAGCATGGCACAGAGCAGTCAGGCTAAACTAAGGAGGCAATGTGTAAAGTATTTGTGCACACACACACACACTCACACAGTAACACAGTGAAAACATCACAAAAGTACTCCACACCAGTTTCGAAAGAATAGTCATTATTTATCTGAATAAAACAAGTCCAAAATGACAACAATCCAATTTACAGAAGTCATTGTAGAAAATATTCTAGACAGTGGTGTAACAAAGGTTTAAGGGCCCCCCTGCAAGGTACACAGAGGGGCCCCCACTCCACATTTTATCCGTAGCTCTCAGGCCTGAGTACTGTGCTGAGGGGGCCCCCTGCAGCTCTGGGGCCCCCCACACCACTGGGGGCCTGTGTTACACCCCTGATGCTAGATTAAACCAAAATGCAGTGCTTAGAAATCAATAGCTCCAACTGGGGCTATCTGGTTGCACTTGACCAGGCAAATCAAAAAGTTCAGTCCAACATCGATGGAGTGTGGGCTGGATACAGGAGTTCCGTAGACCTGGTTACTGTACATTGGATGCGTTGATTCTCAGGGACAATGCATTGAAAAATGGAGGGGATGCATCACTGTCAGAGGTGATGCATCGGTTCCAAAGTCCGGCAAAGTCGTAGATGCGTTGATGTCAAGTGCACCATGCAGCAGTTTTGAAGTGTTGATGTCGAACCATTGGGCTGTAAGCGATGCGTTGGCGAGAAGCCATGTAGGACCAGGGAGTGTGTCAGAATCGGGGATGGTGCATCGCAAACATCGGCAATGAGGTGTTTGAGACTCACTCAGCAGCTGTGATTCAGAGGCGCTGTGTCCGCTGCGTTGTAAGGTGAGGTTGTTGCATCATGCACTTGCCGAAAGGTGTCCAGGGATTCCGTGCAGGCAGAAGCGATGTACTGATATCAGAGGAAATGCGCCAGTTCTGAACAATGCTTCAGTGTTGAGTTGTTTTCTTGGGTTGCAGCACCAAACACTCATCCAAGTCTTAGGATTGGATTTTGCACCACTTGGCAGAGCAGGACTTACAGCAGAGGAGCCCAGGTGCTGATAGCGGATCACTGACATAATATAGAATGCCAAAATATCGAACTGCCAAAATATCGTTGACAAAATATAGAATGCAAAAATATCGAATTCCTATCTACAAACAGGTAAATATCAAATTTTTTAAATGTCTTGAAAGTAATGTAAAAATAATAAAATAATAAATATAATTAACTAAAACATACTTAAAAATACTTAACCTTAAAAATAATAAATAATGAATGTAAGTTAAAAAAAATATTTTATATTTTTTAATACATATATATATTAACGTAATATTAATAAAATATAATCAATATTTTTAGCACAGGATAGTGGGATGGTAAAATTTACTATTACCACTCCAGTGAGTGCAACAGTAGGGAAAGCGTTGGATAGCGTAGGGGTAAAAATGACTATTCCCACTCCAGAGAGTGCAACAGTAGGGAAAGTGTTGGATAGCGTGAGGGTAAAATTTACTATTCCCACTCCAGTGAGTGCAACAGTAGGGAAAGCGTTGGATAGCGTAGGGGTAAAATTACTATTCCCACTCCAAAGAGTGCAACAGTAGGGAAAGCGTTGGATAGCGTAGGGGTGAAAATTACTATTCCCACTCCAGAGAGTGCAACAGTAGGGTAAGTGTTGGATAGCTGGAGGGCAAAATTTACTATTCCCACTCCAGTGAGTGCAACATAAGTGAAAACGTCAGATGCCGTAGGGTTAAAAATTACTATTCCCACTCCAAAGGGTGCAACAGTAGGGAAAGCGTTGGATAGCGTAGGGGTAAAAATTACTATTCCCACTCCGGAGAGTTCAACAGTAGGGAAAGCGTTGGATAGCGGGAGGGTAAAATTTACTATTCCCACTCCAGTGAGTGCAACAGTAGGGAAAGCGTTGGAGAGCGTAGGGGTAAAAATTACTATTCCCACTCCAGTGAGTGCAATAGTAGGGAAAGCGTTGGATAGTTTAGGAGTAAAGATTACTATTCCCACTCCAGTGAGTGCAATAGTAGGGAAAATAATAATGTAATATTTTATTAAAAATAAATTAATGATTAATACCAATAAAAAAGTATTAAAATTAATTACCAATCACAAAATATTTAATAATTAATTAATTATAAATACCAATATTTTTAATTAGTTAATTACCTATTAATAATTAATTAACAACCAATTAATTTTCAATACCAAAAATTAATAAATACAAATAATACCAATGAATAATTAATTAATAGTAAAGTAAATATTAATATACAAAAATAATTTCAATAATTAATTATTTACAATTAAATTACTTCCCACCATATTCCCCTATAAACCTACAACCCGCTACAAATAATAAATTAATACAATTAGCATAATTATCAATTAAACTATTAATACAAATTAATTACCAATTCATACAAATTAATTACCAATTAATAAAACATAATTACCAATTATTAAAAATTAATTACCAATTAATAATTAGTTACAATAAATTAATTATAATACCAATTAATAATTACTTAATAACAATTAATTACTTCCCACCCTATTCCCCCTATAAACCCACAACCCGCCTCAGAAGTAAAACACAAAATTAAATTAAAAATAATTGATAATTCCTAAAAATTATTATTTAATGTACTATAATTAAAATACTTCCAACCCTAATCCCCTATAAACCCACAACCCGCTACGGAATTAAAGTACACAAAAATTAAATAACATAAAATTCATTACTTTAAAAATATTCAAACATACATTCTAAAATTAATACATACTTTTAACACATATACTAACACTTAAAACACTATAAAAAAATTCGATATTTTCAACAACTATATTATGACTGTCGATATTACTTACTTCTATATTATGTAAATCGATATTTCTTACATGATTTTCGATATTCTGCACCACTATATTTTGGCAATTCGATATTCTGTCCATTCAATATTAAAAACTCGATATTCTGTCCAGTCAATATTTTTTTTCTCGATATTATGACTGTTTACCGCTGATAGCAAGATGCAGGTGAAGTCTTTGATATCCCAGAGACTTCAAAAGCAGGAAGCAAGCCCAGCAAGCCCTTGGAAATCCTTTAGAGATGCAGGATGTAGAGAGTAAAGGCCAGTCCTTTCACTACCAGGCAAGAAGCAGCAGACAGCAGGCCAACACAGCAAAACAAGCAGCAAAGTGGCAGTCCTTCCTGGCAGCACAACAGCTCTTATTCCTGGTAGAATGTCTTCAGTTCCAGAAGTGTTCAGATTATATGTTGTCAAAGGGCCAGTACTTATACCCATTTTAGCCTTCGAAGTAGGGGGGCTACAAAGAAAGGTCTTTGTAGTGCACAAGACCCTGCCCCTCATTGCCTGGCTCCAGACACACTACAGGGGGAATGCAACATTTTGTGTAAGGACAGGCATAGCCCTATTTAGGTACAAATGTCAGCTCCTCCCTCTCACTCTAGCTCAGGAAGATGCATCAGCCTGGTGATGGGCCATCAGGATATGCAGGGCACACCTCACCTCCCACCTATCACCCAATCCATATGTGTATTCCGGGAACAGGCAGAGGCACAGAATGGTTAAAGTAAGAAAATGCCAACTTCCTAAAAGTGGCATTTTCAGACCTGCAACTTAAAAACCAAATTCACTAAAAGATGTGTTTTTAAATTGTGAGTCAACAGACACCAAACGTACTCTTCCTATCTGTTAGACTTGGCATCCATAGCATGGTTTCTCCTGACTTTTTGTCTCTACCTCCTGCATTTTTTACTGTCTGCTGGATTTTGTTATTGCTGGCTTAGATGCTTTGGGCACTTTGCCACTGCTGATCAGTGTCAAAGTGCAAGCGCTCCCTGTGCAAATTATAATTATGATTGGTTAGCCATATTTGGTTTATTGGTAAGTCCCTAGTAAAGTTCACTATTTGCACCCAGGGTCCATCAATCAAATGCTACTATTGGGCCTTCAGCACTGGTTTTGCCACCGACACAAGTAGCCTTTCAAATGTGTCTCAGACCTGCCACTGCAGTGTCTGCGCACGCAGTTTTGACTGCCATGTCAGCCTTGCAACCACACCCGCTTGTCAGGCTCTAAACCTTGCCTTTTCTTACAGGTCAGTCACCCCTGTGTAGGCCCAAGGTACCCCCATGGGCAGCATGCAGTGTATGTTAAAGTAGAACATGCACTGGTGTGTTTTGCATGTCCTGCAGTACTGTGTATTTCATTTTTCACTTTTGCAAGGACTAGCTCTCTCAAAGGCTATCATTGGAGGTGCCTTGTAACATTTCACAAGTGTAACTTTCAATTGGGAAAAGCTGGAGATTTGGAGTTTAGGATATCTGAACTCAGTATTTAATAACACGCGTTTTAGTAAAGGTGATTTTTAAATCATGTGTTTGAAAATGGCACTTTTAGAAAGTGTGCATTTTCTTGTTTAACCAACCTGTGTGCCTCTGCCTGTTTGTATATTCCCCGTCTGGTTTTGGAGTGACAGGAGCTGGGGATGTGCATTCACTCTAGACAGTCACAAGGGGGTTTGAGGTGTGTCCTGCCTTTCCTGGGTAACTCAGAGCCAGGCTGAATAGACCGTCTGCATTTAGAGTGGTGAGAGGAGCTTTCACTAGTACCTGAATAGACTTTGTCTGCACTGCAGAATGCTGTCTCCACCTCCTGTAGTGAAGCTGGACCAGGAAGGACAGAATTGTTTTTAACTGAGCTCAGAGACTCTTGAAACAAAGACTACAAAGAGAAAATGGAGTATAAGTAGTAGATCTTAAATGTTAGAACTTTAGATTACTTCAATACTAAGAAGACGCTGCCAAGATGAAGAGCTGAAGAACTGTCAGGAGGAGTCCTGCCCTTTTGCTGTGTGTTGCGTTGTTGGGTTGGCCTACAGTTGCTACTTCTGTCTGTGGGCAGTGAAAAGGACAGAACTTTTGCCTTGCTTAGGAAGATTCTCTTAGGGCTTGAAGTAGAGCTTGCCTCCTGTTCTGAAGTCTCAGAGACACAAAGACTTCACCTGCAACTTCCTAAACTGTGCCTGGACTCCTCTGCTGGTCTCCTGATTGCCAAAGAGTGCCAATTCCAGTTCCTTGGCCCTTGTAATCGTCTGGTTGGCGCTGCAACCCAAAAAACCCAAAATCAACGTCATCAGCACCGCCACCAGTGCTGCCGCTACCTGCACCGAGGCTGTGGGCACCACTCATGAAGTGCGCAACGTGCCGCCCCGCCTGCACTGCAGCTCCAATGCCTGCATGTTATCGACCTGAGTTTAAAGAAGTGACCTGATTAGGGCCATCCGAGTCACTCTCGACCACCTCTCAGCCTTCCTGACAAATGAAGAGTCAGTCAGACAGTAGAGAATACAAACCACGTATATTTATTCAGATACACAAGAGTGGAGCCCAGTCTCCCCAGTCTCTGTGGATTGCTGCAGAGGGACTGACATCAGAAAACATGGTGATACATTATGTACGATTCAGAACCAATGAAGGCACGCCCAGACTGCAAATTTCAAGATGGAGCCAGCTACACAAAGAAGGTACAGATGGCTAAGTTTTTTTTTAAAATTCGTTTTATTGAAAATAAAAATAAAACAAAAAAACACAATAATGGTGCAGTTACAAGATATAATACAATGCGGAGGGAATACTGAAAAACAGAATGAAACCATATAATACATTGGGTCAAAGGAAAAATGGAACACTGTACTGCCATCAGCCCCAATCATCGTCAGCCTATGGTGTCATATCATCAACAACATCACTCGGTTCTGCAAAGGAGATACAAATAAAGCCTCTACTTTTGTTCCATGGGCCCCACACCTTAGTCCATTTACCTGGGCATCCTCTACTTTCGTACACCACCCTTTCCACCTGCATGTACCAGTCCATGTCCGATGCCCATTCCGCATACTTAAGAACAACTCCCCCCTTCCAGGTTCTAGCGATGTTGCGCTTGGCAACCATACAACCCAGAAGGATACGTTGTGATCCTAAGACCGGGCACACACTATCTTTATGCCAAGGTTGTTCTGCCTGTGCCCATTGCTGGACTAGTGGGAGCAGGCCTTTATCTAGTGGGAAAGGTATGCGCTAATAAGAACAGTGTAATCATTAGTACAGCAAACCCAACCTTGAAGGAAATTAAAATTACCAAGGCTGCTTCTCGTAGCGACAGAGAGAAGCTAGTTTCGATCATGGCTCAAAATGGCGGCTAATCATAAAATGGTGCTGCGAATGCTAACTTTATGCAGAACAATCTACAAGTAACATAGTTAAGACATTTTTATTCTAACAGACCCTCCTTTTAGCAGAAGATAACCATTTTATGTTACTATCAAGAAAACGTATAACATGTTGCAAGGATAAGAAACATCATTAAGAGCTGGTGACAACAAACTGTCGCTCTTATGAGTAACTGAGGGGAGCAATCCACAAACCCAACAATTAGTTGTATTGGACACATTATGAGCGTGATGTAACATTTATATAAAAACAGTATTGGTGTAGGACAACAGATGCACTGTTTTGTGTGGAGCCAAAGTAACAAAAATGTGCTCAGGGGGAGTGGGTGTTGTACCAACCAATGAAGGCACAGGATACTTCTCCTCTAGAAAACGAGGATATTCCAAGTATTGTTATTAGCGCAATCACAACAATTAATATGAAAGCTATTTTACTCTTTGTGGACCAACCCTGTGCTAAACGCTGTGGTGCAAATGGTTGTTCCCCCTCAACTATAGGGCGACCAAACGAAAGCATTATGAAGCAAGAAAAGGAATGCAATAAAACTTACAGTAAAGGTAAGTGTTTCCAGTGTCCGTCAGAGCCTCACTGGTTCAGGCTCCTATTGTTCATCAACGTTGGCGCTCTTGAGCACTGGCGGTGGAGCTTGCTCAGTCCTAAGCTCATGATAAATCCCACGTTGCACAGGATAATGTTCCCCCTTCCTAGAGAGCATGTTCGATCTATCCTGTCCAATGTCAGAACAGTGCACCAATCTCACGACACCCTGAACTAACACCATTGGTACTATAGCAAAGTACACCCTAACTTACACAGTCCATCCCTGGCTAATCTGACTTCTCCATTGGTGCACCATTCCTTAGCCGAGGGCGCAAATTGTACCTGGTTACTCCATGCACAGAGGGGTCAACAAACAGCTTCTCCTTAATGGCTCGAATTTCTGGAGGCACCGCTGCACTTAGCACGTCATCATTCTCTGCATCCGTTTGGGTCCACGTTAATTTTACATCGCTGAAGGGGATGAACTGAGGCACTCTCTCACACTCAGTGTCCCCAATGTTGTCCCTCACCCACTGGTCATAGGGCAAGGGTAAGGGTATCCTGTGGCAAGGACTGGCATTAACCCAGTTCTTTCGGCCGGTGACCTTCACAGCGGTTCGGGTGGCAAGGAGGACCTGGTCAGGTCTCTTCCAGAGGGGCTCCAAACTCTTCGTCCGCTGGAAGTTCTTCACGTAAGATGAAGTCTCCAGGCTGAATATCATGTCCGGGCCCCTCTGGTGTGGGTGGAAGGGACTCGGGGACCTGTTGGTGAATATAATGCAAATTTTCAGTTAACTGGCAAAGATAGTCTGTCAACAATGGATACTCAATATCAGAAAACCGACGGGGACGCGGGATGGCCCGGACGTTTCCCGGGCATCCAAACACGACCTCGTATGGTGACAATCCTGTCCAAGAGTGCGCTGTTGTTCTTGTCAACAAAAGAACTAATGGTAAAGCATCTGGCTACTGTAACCCTGTTGTCTCCTGAATCTTTGTCAATTTCAGATTGAGAGTACCATTGTACTTCTCAACCAAACCTGCTAATTGTGGGTGGTTTTCAGCATGGAACTTCTGTTTTATGTGCAAACCATCACAAATTAACTGAATGACCTTGGCATTAAAGTGACTTCCGTTATCACTCCAGATCAAAGGGGGAAACCGAAGCGAGGGAAGAACTCCTTCAGGAGTACCTTCGCCGTCGCAATGGCTGTATTGTCTTTAGTGGGGTAAGCCTCAACCCATTTACTGAATGCACAAACAACCACCAACACGTACTTCAAGTTATTGACCCTGTCCAATTCAATGTAGTCTAACTGAAGGACCTCAAAAGGGAAGGTAGGGGGTGCAAAATTGCCAGGTGGTGTATGCATCATGCACACCATGCAGTACTTCACTAAATGTGCAGCAGTTTTCGAGATGTTATCATTCAGCCATACAGGATATAACAACTTGCGAATAATAACATATGCAGCAGTTGTAGTGCCATCTGGTCATTTAAAACAAGAGCCATCGACATATAGTTCCCCTTGGGGTTCAGATAAGGGAACATCAGTCAAGTCTACCCATCCTTTCGTCTCTTCTTCCGTCCGGAAGATACAATCATTATGTCAATCTCCTTATTCTCAGAAGAGAGGGGTAGGAATGTGGCTGGATTCAGAGTGGCACATCATTTCATCCTAACATGATTGGCGAACAGCGTTAACTTATAACCATTCAGACATGCACTAGTGAGGTGCTATGTCTTTGTCTTATTCAAAAGTGTATCCACAGCAAGGGGTACCATGGCTGTGAGATCAGTATCAAGTACGAGTCCTGCCGATTGCCTTATCGAGACAACCACGGCGGCAACCGCTCTTAGACTGCTCGGGAGGGCTTGTACGACTGGATAAAGCACAGCAGAGAAGTAAGAACACGGCCGTTGCTTATCTCCAATTTTTGTGTCAAAACAGAAAACGCGCAACTGGCCATTTCATGGACGTACAACACAAACTGCTTAGTATAGTCGGAGGTGTCGAGTACTGGAGCCGAACATAGCGCAGTTATCAATTACTCAAAAGACTGCTGACATTCAGGTGTCCAGAGCAGGGGTTCATTCACATCTTTTAGTGTTAAAGCAAGAAGGTGTTTGATTAACAGCGAATAGCTAAGTATCCACTGCCTGCAATAGGAAGTGATACCTATGAAAGTGCGCACATCTTTCTGAGTTTGCGGAACAGGCATTTTAACAATGGTACTGATGCGCTCAGGGGTCATTGTCCTACCCTCCTTCGACAGTAGGTGACCTAAGTAGGTGACCTCCTGTTGACAATACTGAAATTTGGAAAGGGATACTTTATGGCTATGCTGGGCTAAATGTAACAACAATATAACTGTACTGTCCCTGCAACCTTGTTCTCTATCCGTGGCGATGAGCAAGCCATCGATATACTGAAGCAATACATTACCTGTAGGAAGCAACAAGGAAGCCAGCTGACCTTTCAATGCCTGACTATAGATACTCGGAATCTCTGTATAGTCTTGAGGAGTGCAAACAGAATCTAAAGCTTCTACCAGCTAGGGTGAACCCAAATAGATACCTGCTGTCAGGATGAATTGGAATACTGAAGAACGCATTTTTCAAGTCAATGACAGAAAAGAATGTAGCAGAAAAAGGAATCATTGTCAAAAGAGTCGTAATGTCAGGAACCACCGGAAACTGGAGAATTACTATTTTATTAACTTCCCGCAAGTCAATCGCAAAGCGATAAATATCTGCATGAT
This sequence comes from Triturus cristatus, assembly GCF_964204655.1. Taxonomy (NCBI): domain Eukaryota; kingdom Metazoa; phylum Chordata; class Amphibia; order Caudata; family Salamandridae; genus Triturus; species Triturus cristatus. The sequence continues at coordinate 969,658,971 of NC_140580.1, forward strand.
CATCAGGGGAACCCGAAGGTGTCCGTTTGAGACTGCGAAGAATAGGGCTATTACAAACATTAGCATTCGTCTCCTCAACCACTCCTTTCTCAATCAAATCCTGTACAATTTGCAATAAAGCTTGCTCACCTGCCTGCGGTTTTTTATACTGAGGGATAGCATTGTTTTTAACTCGGATCGAAACTGGCGGTATCTGTAACAGTCCCACATCTGTGCCATCTGTTGCCCAAAGAGTGGGCAAGAGATGGACATCTTTGAACTCCGTAGGAAGAGGAGCATCTTTGGACAGGCACTGCGTAGTGCACACTACATCCGGACCCATCGTCATGTAAACACCCGCCGGGGAGCAGTAAATGGTAGCATGCAATTTTTGCAACATGTCCCAACCCATCAGATTTTCTCCACAATTAGACATCAACAAGAATGGCGAATCCACAGGGAAAGGACCAATAGTCAACGCGAGGGGTTTTGAAATGGGGACTCACACCAGTACACCAGAAAAACCTACCGAAACATTATTATGGCCAGACAGAGCCGCCCCAGGGACCAAGGAATGAGAAATAGAACTGTTTGTTGCACCTATATCCACCAAAAACTCCTTAACCGAACCATGCAAATCCGCATTAACATACGGACCGCGTTGATCTACAGCTATCAAAACTGGTCCCTCACTCTGTCCCTGGCTGTCCTCGCTATAAGACATCCCTGTCACCTCATCCATGTCATAATCATCATGATAATACTGCCCTCCCCGAGAGTCGTCAAAATAATTTTGATCAGAGCAACCCTGGGAGCTGCAGCATTCGGAACCCTGTCTGCTCTTCCAGGGCCACGACCCCATCCACGAGAACCTCGTGCTCTCAGGACCGCCACCATCTGCAAAAGCACTGGACATTCCCTATGCCAGTGTCCCTCCTCTTTACAATATGCACACTGATTGGTCCCTAAAGGTGTGGTATTTGATGACCTACTAGTGCGTGGAAGCTGATGGGCCAAACCACCATGTCCTCTACCATTCCCCCTTGATGCCTGCTGCAACAAGACCTTTGTTTTCAAGTCCTTGTGCTTCTTCTCCGGCCTCTCCTTATCCTCATGTTCCCTGTGTTCATAATACTGTGCCATATTCAAAATAACAGAAGGGGAAGATGTGGACCAGGTGCTCTCGGGCGCCTGCAATCAGGTCACAATCTAAGGAAGCAAATTTGAAACAAATCTATTGACAAACAATCGAACACCACCTTCGATCGACAAATCCTGTCCACTATAGTAAAAAAAAACTTCAAACCGAGTGAAAAAATCAGACACACTCTCATCTTTCTTCTGGCAACAGGCCGATAACTTGTCCCAATCAACCTTTCTCGGAGGGATAAGAGAATGTATATACGTAATGAAATGGCCGGGCAAAGCAAGTATCTCAGGTCTAGGCTTATCACCTGACTTCCGTTTCTGGTCCCATACTTTAATTTGATCCCATGTACCCCCTAACTCTGCAACATGGTCTTGGGTATGTACCTGCCTCCAAATATCAACCGAAACTAGCAAACCAAAAAACATTTCAATATCCACAAGCGTCATTACTGTTGAAGAGGCAGCCTCTGTCAATTCTTTATAATATGCAGTGGGATTCTTCCTAGGATCAGGCAGCTGAGTCTTAAGAGCCAAAACTTCACTTCTTTTCCATGGAGTATAAACCCACTGTTTTTGGAAACGGGCAGCTATACCTGGTCTAACAAAAACATTGTGCTGATCCCGTAGCTCTGGTAATTTCAGGGTGATATATAGGGTGAATCTCTCACATCGGAAACTGAGATACTGGGGTGGGGCTCTTCTCAAGCAGCCTACCCTGGTAAGCAATCAATGTCGAAATACTGCCAAAAACTTGATCAGGCCCCATATTAGTGACATATACATGATCTTTAATATAATACAAAATCCGTGGTGCTGCATCTTTGAAACACTGCTCCCAAAGACCAATCAAAGTAGCAGACATATGCTTCAGGGCAGGCCGTTGTACGAAAGGCTCATAATCTTTCATGACACTCCACACGTCTTCCACACCCTAAATGGGATGTCGAGCCCACTGGGCAGCCTGATTAGCTACTACCCTTTTCCTTTTCATCTCCCACATCAGATCGGACTAACGTCCGCCCCATACATTCCTTAAATTTTGTCCAGTCTCTATCCTCAAATCCACGTGCTGGTTGCCCACTACTCAGTAATGTCGGGGAATGAAAGAATAGAGCGGGAGTAGTAACAGAAGTAAGAGGCACTAACGTCGCTGTTGGCTGCGTCGTTGGTGTAAGAGCTGGCGAAAAGGACACTCAAACAATAGGTGTGGCAGGGGTACTAACAGTCATAGTTGCCACAGACGGCGAGGACAAAGAAAGGACAGGAGGTGCCATGGCCAAGGCAGTCTGACCAACAGTAACAGAAGCAGAAACAGTAGAGACAGAAGAACCGGGTAGCAGGGCCTGTGAGGGAAGAGCAGGATATATCCTTTATGAGGCATAAGGGGGTGGGGGTCGAGTATCCAACAATTGTTCCACAAACGTATCATTTTCTTCTTGGGTCACATAAGATTTATCGCTATTCAATCTAAACCTCCTCTCTTCACGTTCAATTCCTATCTCTTGCTTCTCTCTATCATGTGCTACACCTTTCTGAGTCAATGTTTGCATTCTCCCCTTCCGCGCCTCTTTCTCTGCCTTCATTCCCCTCTGCTTAGCCTCCTTTTGCCATCTTTGAAGAACATCAAACATAGACTGTCTACCTCTTTTCGCAACTTCTCCTGTAACAACCCAATTTTTTGTTGATCAAAAGTGCCTGTCAATGGCCACTGCAACTCGGCATTGTTCTACGTGTATTTGTGCAATAGCATGCTTAACATAATAGGGCCACGGCCATGCTTCACATGCATATCAAAGTTCGGAGTGCCTTTTGGAGGCGCTGGCTGACTTTCTTCCAGTCGAGCATCAGCAGAACAACAACGACAACAAGAAACCAAATGCCGGCTTATTCCTGGCATTTTCAGAAGTGAGACAAATTCATTATGTTGCCTGGCAAAGTGTTCAGAAACACTTTGTACCAAAATCGGTCCTCAGACTGTGCCAAATACAAACCAAAATGGTACCATATCCACAAAGAACAAAAACAAACTTACCTGGTGAACACAGGTCAAACAAAAGTATTCTCAACTGCTGACTCTTCTGACCAAACGGTCAGATCCAAGGGTTTCGCCATTCAGGACCCCAGTAGGGATGACTGCTGGGCAAGGCACCTTCTAGCGGGACAGAAGGGGCAGCTGTGAGCAAACAATGTCCCTCATACAGGAATCCCTGATCCGTCCGGCCGACCCGACAATGGCACCGACTTCCCTACCCGTCCGCCGGAGGGGATGGGTCACCCGATGGAGTCCCTGTCCGGGCACCAACTAAAGGAAGTGACCCAATTAGGGCCACCCGGGTCACTCACGACCACCTCTCAGCCTTCCATACAAATAAAGAGTCGGCAGACAGTAGAGAATACAAACCAAGTATATTTATTCAGGTACACTCGAGTGGAGCCCAGTCTGCCCAGTCTCTGTGAATTACTGCAGAGGGACTGACATCAGCAAACATGGTAATACATTATGTACGATTCATAACAAATGAAGAAATGCCCAAGAACTGGAAATTTCCAGTTGGAGGCAGCTACACAAAGAAAGTACAGAAGGATGAGTTTTAATCCTGAGACCGGGCACACCTTATCTCTACGCCAAGGTCGTTCAGCTTGTGCCCACCCCTGAACTAGTGGGAGCAGGCCTCTATCTAGTGGGAAAGGTATGCGCTAATAAGAATAGTGTATTCATTAGTACAGCAAGGCTCAACCTTGGAGAAATTAAAACTATCGAAGCTGCTTCAGCAGTGACAGAAATTAGTTTTGATCATGGCTCAAAATGGAGGCCAAACATAAAATTATGCAGCAAATGCTAATTTAAGATGTACAAAACATAAGCAACACAGCTTTGACATTTTTATTCTAACATACATGTACCTTAATTTCCAACCAACTGAAGCAGGCCCTGCACTGCCAACCTAGAGATAATGGTTTGATCAAGACCCTTTGGTTCAATTATAAAAAAAGCCCTATGTGCCAGGAAAAAGGACCTACAAGAGGCAGCATGAGACAAGCTGTCTGAGGCTGCAGACATTGCTGACAATAAACTGTTTGGGGAAACTCACCATTTTTAAAGAGTGATTCCTGCCCCGAGTTGGTTTCACATGTTACCTGTGAAGCTTGGGTAGCTCATTTCTCAAACACTTTTAGTCCACCGGCTGATGAAGCAGGAGCATAGAGAGGGAAACACAGAGTGACTGCCCCCCCTACCATTAAACATCACAATCGAAGAGGTACAGATGGGTTTGAAGGGAAGTGAAGGGGGGAAAGCACCAGGCGCAGACGGGGTCCCAGTTGACGTTTACATAGCTGCTATTGATTTGTGGGGACCAATCTTAACTAGGATTTTTTATCTTGCTGCGATAGAGGGTACCCCGGTATGTGGTTGAAATCAGTCATTATACAAATTATAAAAAAAGGTAATAAATCGGAACCAAAAAATGACTGTCCAATATCACCATTAAACTCATCTGTTAAAGTGATGAGTAAAGTCTTGTTAATGAAACTAGAAGAATGGGCAAATGACAACACAATACTTTCTCCGGCGCAGTTTGGTTTTTGAAAAGGTGTGGGGACGACAGAACAGTGTATACATTTGGATTTGTTAATAGGTAAATACACCTGTGCCAAAGAAGGGAGATTGTGGTTATGCTTCGCTGACCTTAGCAGCGGGTTCGATCTTGTTGACAACTCTATACTCTGAACGATTTTACTTACCGTTGGTGCACCCAAACCAATTATATGTTTTCTTGCAAGGCTTTATGAGATCCTTTCAAGTAAAATACGATTTGGACCTGGGAGGGAATGCATGCCAAATTTTAATGTGAAACGAGGCATTCGCCAGGGCTGTGTCCTTGCACCTCTATTCTTCTCATTGTTTATCAATGAGGTGGATAAGAAATTACAAGCGGTACAATCAGATGCCCTGCAAATCTCTGGGAGCCAAACCCCAGTGCAATTTTATGTGGCCGATGCTGTATTATTATCTAGGACCCCAGTGGGCTTACAGCGACTAATTATCAGATTTGGGGATGTCATAGTTGCACGTAAATTGGTAATTATTAAATCTAAGACATATACCATGATATGTGGGCCTAAACCAAGGAAATGTAAAACATTGTATATTGATAACACCCCGGTAGTTACTTTCGACACATTTTGCTACCTGGGAATAACTTTTTCCAGTAGAGGGACATGGCCAAATGAAACTACTAATGTTTGATCTACGATGAACAGAAGTTCACACTGAGTAATCGACCAGTTAAGGATATGTTAACTATTTATAAGGCTAGAGCTGTTGCTTCCGCTACTTATGGAGCCGGAGTGTGGGGTTATTATTTCAGTAAGACGTTGCAGAGTGAAGGAAATTATTTTTTAAATCGCTTTTTAAGTTTACTAGCCTCAGCCCCTACCAAACTAATAGATTGGGAGTTAGGATTACAGTACCTAACAGATACTATTTTGCTGTGTCCTTTGTTGCTATGGAGGTCTATCTGGGCCAAGAAAGAGACTACTTTCACAAAGGCAACTATTACAGATTGTCTATCTTTGGACAAGGTAATGTGTATCCCCTGGCTTAAATACGATTAGTAATACATATGGCAAGTTGTTTAATTTGTCAATTCAGTCTCATCCCACACAGGTAACTGACCTAACTAAATTGTCAACTAAGAATACATTTATGAATTCTAAAATGGAATCTCAAATGGTTTTGGTAGGGGATAAACCGTCTTTTAAATTTTATCAAACCATTCAGTGTGAGAGAGGTTTTCAAAGTTACTTAACGCAGGTCCCAAACCCATCACATCGTTTTGTTCTAACCAGACTTAGACCTGGAATTGTCCATCACTTAGTTTCCTACAATGAAATCGTGCCTGTCAGATTTTACCCCCTGTCCTTGTGATGGACAGTCCAAACAAAGCACAATCCACTTTATGCCCTTTTGTGATTTTTATTCTAATTTGAGGCATTATTATTTAAAACCACTGTTTTTAAAACACAATGTGAGAACGCATAAAGCTGCTATGAACCTTTTGGCTAATTTTAATGATTTTGGGGTCTGCGAAGTGAGCTAAAGAACGACGATGGATTCAACCCAGATCTGCGACTGGGTGTGAGTGTCTGAAAAGTTTCAGTGCTCCGTCCATCATCTCCTTGTGTTTGCCTTGTTCGCCTTAAGTTGGCAGGGTAGGCCCAGATGTGGGTCCCTTGCTCACTTTGCCACTGGATTCAAGCTAGCTGGCTGATGAAGGCTGTTAGCCCAAAATCGGTCCCAGGATGCTTGTTTCCAGTCCGGGAAAGACATGGCTTGGCAATTCAGGCTGGACTGTTCCCAAGAGGCAGAGGGTCAAGACTGATTTGCATATAGCTGTGTCTGAACTGGGGTGGCGAAGTGAGCTAAAGAATGATGATGGATTCAACCCAGATCTGTGTGACTGGGGATGAGTGCCTGAAATGTTTCAGCGCTCCGTCCATCATTTCCTTGTGTTGCTCTGTTTTAAAGTTGCCATGTTTATTTTAAAGACAATAAGCATACGGAAAGGCATTGTTCTGTTTTACAATTGACAAGAAATTGGTATTATGTAATTTAACAGCAAACGTTTCTGTGTATGATTCATGGTTGTTTATTGTAATTTATTTTATTGTATTGCTTTTATGGTTGTTTTTTTACACACCGGATAAAGCTAAATTGAATTGAATATCATTTTTTCCATCGCAACTGTGTTCCACACTTGTGTATGCCATCTTGATATTGTTGGATGGTCTGTTTTTTTCCAATCCCTAACGATTAATTGCTTGGCAGCCATTTGAGATGTCCCACCTACATTCTGTTATTTTTGGATATGCCTTTCGCTTCTGGATCGCTACGGCCCAACAGAATCACCTCTTAGGAGTCGCTTGTAGAATATCCCACTTTCTGCTTAATTTTACTGTGTATCTCTTTCCAAAAATGCCATCATTTTGCACACATCCACCATATGTTCAAATCAGTTTTGCTCTGCCTTCCACGACTCCAACACAGGCCATTAGTATTCAGAAAAACCACCCTTAGCTTCTACGAAGTAAGATACCAATTATATATTTATTTATTTAGTGTTTTATAGAGCTGAAACGTGACCCGTTAGGGTATCAGAGCGCTTTACAAGGCTAAGCAAGATGTTTACAAAGGTTCAGAACAGACGAAATAATGTGAACGTTTTGCCGCAATAAACAGGATATTGCAATGAGAGGGAATAGGCAACATGGGTTCAACTTAAGGGAGAAACAGAGACAGACTGTACAGCATCAGACTCTGCCCCATAAAGTGACAGAGAAGTACGAATGCAGCAAAAGGAAATAGCAACAACCATGATACAAGACATTGCATAGGCTACATCAAGGAAGTCCAGAATGGCATACACTGGTAGGGGTCAAGAGAGCGTATCGCTATGCAGCGGAGCTGTATATGCGCTGAGAGTGTTAAGGAAGGAATTTGCCCATTAGTAAAGTCTTGGCTTCCTTTTTGAATATAGACAAGCAAGGTATTTTTCTGACATTGGGTGGCAGTGAGTTCCAGATTCTGGGTGTGGCTCCCAGAGAAAGTTCTGTTGTATGTTTTCTTCTTCCCGAAGACGGTAGGTTTCAGTACAAAAGCCCTAGCAGACCGGGAGTGCCTATCTCCTCCGGAAACTACAATTTTCTGGCAAAATTAGGAAGGGGAGGATTCACAAAGTTCCTACAGTTCTGTATTTCCCTGGACTAACGTCATTGACATTTTATGTGAATTTATAGAATTACTGTGCTAATAATTCAAAGTTGTGACAGTTTGCTTCTATAACATATTAGCTGCAAGACTATTCTATAAACTTTTGATTTAGAAATTTTGGAACATATCATGTTTGCTCCACCCAGGTCTTGTGTGCTTGCCATACTTCCTCTCTATACTCACACATCAGTTTCTAATGGAACGCTGTATGATAGGTTCTGTTAACTTCCCGTTTCTTTGATCTCAAATCACTAGTACAATAACCATTTATCTGTTCATTTTCTACTTGTAAAAACTGGTGCCTCCCTAGATGATTGACGTATGCAACTAAATTACTAATTATGTTTTGCCAACCTGTTATAAAGTGCATGCATCTGGTAGCTGTGCTCTATAATAATAATAATCCAGCTAAAATTTCCTCATGTCACCATATGGCACGTTTTTGCTCAGTAACTCGTGACCAACAAATAACAGCAGTCTGGTGCATGTAGCATCTCCCTTGCTTTAAAGAACAGTGCACATTTAATTGTTGTAGACATTGTAATATTAATGGGAAGTGGCCGCTTAAAATACAATAGAGTGAGCACTAAACTTCTTACTCTCACCTAATATTGATTGTAAAATAACTGGCAAGATACCCAGTTTATTGATAATGTGACCCAAACCCCCAGAAAGACCCCAGACTGGTTTTGTTTCCTACTGTCTAACCACCTGGCCCTCCACTTGACAGGATCACACTTGGTGCGTCAGCACTGTAGTCCGTGCACTGTGATCACTCCAGTGGCCGAAAGAACTTTATGCACACAGATCGCCAATAAGAGAGCATGTGTTTTCTTTGAAGTTACAGTCCAATATACCTGATTTGGATCCTCTCTCTGCACCATTCTGTAAATGCAGAGCAGGGCTGAACACTGAATGTCAGTGTAAAATCAGGAACCTTGCACCACATAAGAAAGCATAAAGCAGGTCGATTCAGCTGTGACACATAGTGCATAGTAAGTTCTCCCAGTTCAAATTTCGTCCACATTATTTTATCACTTGGCACAATACTACAGAAAACACCACAAATCCAAAAGTTCCCTCCAAAAGGTAACACAATGCTCAAGATGGAGTCTGCAGAATTGGATACAACAATCTATATGTGGCTTTTAGAGCTGATACAAACACACTATGGATAGCTCCCACAACTGGAAACAATATGGCAGATAAGTCCTTGAGAATATGAACCAATACCCCAGCGGTGGACTCCTGGACTGGTTATAAAATGCCCTAGGTGGATTTCAAAACTGCATATAACACCAAACATGTGGTTTCAGAAGGTGACACGTAACTCCAGATATGGCCCCTGAGAGGTTATGTAATGTTTACAGTGTGGTGTTACCAAGACGGGGGTCACAGGTAAGTGCAAAGAGGGCCATTTTCAAGCATTTTACAATGTGGACCTTTGCAAGGCAGATTTTCTTTTTTTAAAAGACATAGGGGCTGATTTAGAGTCTGGTGGAGAGGGTTTTGCAAAAACCGTTCTTTATTTAATAGGCAAGATGTGTTTTTTCCACAATTTTCCAATACTACTTTGTCTTTTTTTTTTACCGAGCTCTTTACACTTTCTGCTCTTTTTTTTGCTTTTGGCTTTCTCTTTTTTTGTCTTGCCTGACAATGTTAGTGTTCTTTCCTTTTCTTTCCCTGGCGTTTATTTGCTTCACTTCATTTCCATCCTCCATTCCAATATATTCTAAGCTCCTTACTCTGTCGGCTCTCGGTATCTTTTCCGATTTCATTTTACTTTTCAATGCTGTTTTTTTATTTCTCTCAGTCTCTCTTCTTTCAGAAATTCTTTCAGAAAAGTGAACCATAGGAACAGGCAAATCTGAGCTGATGCGTGTTCCTGGCGTTAAGCCATCGTGGCTGTATTAAGAGGCTCAGTGGTCGGTTTTAAAGTGTTGCCACCTGGCTGGTTTTACACCAGCACCACCAGTAATATAATGTCCCGGTGGAACAAAAAGAAGCACATCACCTAAACCTAGTATTTCTAGCCCTTATCTGTACACACATCAAACAACAAATATAACTAGAAAGCATTTTTCAATGCGTTCTAGAGCAGTGTTAGCTGTCCTTGACTAGTAAATAAAGGCAGAAAAGTCATGTTGAACGCAACGCATATGATTTTGTTTTAAGTGCTATTTAGTAGTGTGTCTATGCCTTTCAGACTCTTAAAACAACAACAACAAATGACCGGTATTTTTAGGTCTCGCCTGAGCCAGCGCTGCTCTGGCGAGACATTTAGTAAGCCGGGTTTTGAAAGTGCTACACCATGCTTTTGATGGCCTAGTGCTTGCGTTCACGCGCGCGTTCACACATGCACACCCGCCAGCTTTCCCGTCCGAGGTGCATCTGGACCGCGATCAGTTTCACTTGCACGTGCGCACACTCCCGTTCGTGGCCGCACGTCTTGTTTAAACAACAGCGGAGAGGGCAGGCTGCATTCTCGTCTCAGGTTACTTGTTTTATATGCTGCGAATTTTAAGCGTTGCCATGGCCTCCTGTATATTTTCTTTCCTGTTGCTATGGTAACTCAGCCTGGTGTGGAAAGACTGCTAATCAAGTGCTAGGGTACATTTTAATCCCATGCAGTTTGTAAGTAAAGCAACACTGCATGCCTGAGGCAGGTAATAAAGGTGGTGGTTAGTTGTCACTCTCCTGTCGGTGTGAATGCGGTTTATAAATGCGGCGGTGCTTCCAGTGTACATTTTACACTTGGCACTCACGCCATTACCGTCTCGTGGACCTCGTAGATTATTCCGTTTTTCATTGTACTCCAGTAACTATTTGCCATAGTCTGCCAGTGTATCTTGTGACATTTTTTGGAACCATTACATGTTTATATTGGTGTCCGGAAATGCCCCTCCACCCTCTCCGTTTCCTCTAGTCTGGTGCTGTTGCATTGAAAGACGCCAAGCAAGCCACGTGATAGCTGTTTTCCACAAAGTTTATTTCTGGGTTAGTCGTAAAAGCACTCTAGACATATTTGCCCTACTGGTTTTGCTACGGGTGTGGAAGTTTACTTGAGCCAGCAGCGCTTGGAGTGCTATGGCTGTTCACTTTTTAGCTTCTGCAGTACCCTCCTGCGGGACGTGGGGAGCAGAGCAGACACAAGCCTGCCCTTGCTTTCTATTATCACATTAGCTGGAATCGACTGTTTTTTATTTATTAAGTTTGCCTCACCCATTTCGTTGTCTCCTTGAGAGGTTTGTATTTATGTATTTTGTTTCTGTTTTAACACCGTTTCTAATGACTTTGTAAGAAAGCTCCTGCCAGACTCTGCAAGAATGCGTATTGGTTAGGCATTTGCTGTTAACAATCTCTGGGCCTGTCCCGGCTGTTTGTGCTAGTCTTCTGAGTTTAGCTTAGCTATTTCATAAACTTCCACAGAAAAGTCATATAGCAAACGATTTGCCATCCCCAGGTAATGTACTTGCATAAGGACTCCCTTTGTGTAAGACCTGCAAAAGAATAAAGGACTCCTTAACGTGTTTAGTGTTCACTCAAACAGGTAAACCAAAGGGAGCCTGTCTATTCTAATAATTGAAGACTTTAGGTGGAATTACACTTATTCACGGAAAGAACAGTTGTTTCGTTCTTGGGGTGATTGATTCCAATCTGCAGCTTATGCATCACACTGAGTGTACGTTCCTGGCATGTGTGATCAGACATGGGGCATAGTGTTTATCTCCTCTCTCGAAATTTGCTGATAATCCATCTTCTTCAAGATAGTGGTAGAATTCTCCTTTTTTAAAGATTAATTGAGGGACACCTAAGCTTTCACGTACGCTGTATCCTCACAGATAAACGAAAGTCTTAAGACAGGACCGTGTAGACCTCTGGGGCAGTGCTTTGAATGGAAAAATAGTGGTGCCGGTGCTGGAGCAGAGTTTTCAGTTTGAAAATTCTGGGGCTTTTGAAGCTCTGGCAGGTCTATTCGTTGTACTAATTTATTAATAATTAATAATTAATCATTTGTCTTGTGCAAGTGTGTTTATATTAATCAATCCGTTTGTCCTAACAAGAGAGAGTTACACGTGGGTGTACATAAATGTGCTGATTAAAATTAACGTGCGTGTTTTCATGTTTAAACGTTGCTTTGTGCTGTTTATTTTTGAGCACAAAATGCTTTTCGAATTAATGCTTTTCTATGTTGCAAGTGCTAGATAAATGCATACACATAAGGGTATTAGTGGGGTTAACACTGTTTAATCACTATGCTGTGGTAACGTTGTTTTTGTTTCTTTTAATTAAGATGGTCTATTGAGGCCTATGTTGGCCTAGAAAGATGGCTGATTTATGAGCCTGGCTGTGATTTATAATATGAAAACTGTGACGAGGGAGACCCCTGCTGGAAATGGTCCTGAAGCTAACTGACCATGGTCCTTGTTTGCTGGTTTGAAAAACTTTCCATGAGGACAGCAGCAGTTTTTGGGAAGTCTCCAAGTGAAATGGAAGTGTCCTTGGCAGCCTTGGGAAACAAAGGAGCCTTAGAGAGAAGCTCTGAACTGTGGCTCGATAGCCGAGGAGAAGCAGGATTAATATGATACATGTTTTATTTTCTTGGTTCCTGTTCCGTAGTCTTCATTATGTGTATTTTTCCTGAGCGGAGATTCTCAAATGTAGCGATGTTACATCCATTCCTTCTCGCTCTGCTCAGCAAGTCCGGCGGACATTACAGTTTTTTCTATGTTCCCAATGTATCTTTCTATTGTTTAGAAACTATAAGAGATGTTAGCCTAGAGAGGGTTTTTGCCACTTGCCACTTGCCATTTTGCCTTTGCCGCGTACTGAATCTGCGTTGCTGAGGATTGATGCTGAAAGGACTTCGTCTTGAGAGACATTTACCGAGAGACTTGTCCTGACCTGTTCTGACATTTAGCTAGAATAGGTAACTATGAGAAATGATTTACTCTGATTGATTTTCTTTGACTAATTTTAGATAAAGCAATATAATTTTAAACATGGTGTTGGATATTCTTTCTTGTCAATTATTGGGTTTGCATTATTGATTATTGTTGTATATATTGTATAGTTTATGCTTAAGGACAGTCACAAAAACCAGGTCTTATCGACCTCGGTATAGATGCAGGGTGTTTAGGAGTTTTCTTTCCACAGGTTTAATGCTGGTAGAGTATTTGAGCGTATGTTAGTGAAATGGGCCCTAGCGTATGATGTATGCATGTGCGTGTAACTGTGAGATTACTTTATCCGTGGTAGTGGGAATATTATACACACCCTGATCTCTATCAATTTCCTGGTAGCAGAGTTTGATGGTTTTTGATGATTGTCTTGATCTGATAAGATTGCTTTTATTGATTATTGATTATTGGTTCATGTTGGTATATGTACTAATACTATATGTTGGAGTCGTAATGTTGAGTTATATGTAGTGCTTCTGGAACTTGGAAGCTGTAGCAGTTCCGTAGTAGGGCAGAGGGAAGTATATGCTGCTCTCGGGAAAGACGGAATTGTAAGGAATAACGTGTGACAATTGAAGTTGCGCGTCACATTGTCTGGGTTCGGAATCAGTGACATCGTCGTATGTTACTATTAGATATTTCTGGTATATAAGGAGTGTGTATGATAGTGAAGGTTATCTGTGAAACTCTGGTCTTAAGTCCCAGGGATCCGTAAGGATTTCCGTTAAAGCTTATCGCGGGAGGAGTAATAGGTATTTTCTGAACTTGTTTGAAGAACTGGGCAAAGAAAGCTTGCTTAGTTGGTGTATGTTATAATTCTGTAGTGGAGCAGATTGTCTGTTCTCGGGAAACAGGATTCTGTGCGTATGTACTATATTTCCTTGTATGAATGTGCGTGAATGTTTGTACATTTAGTTGATTGTAAGACTCTTTGGACAAGTCCTAGAGGAAACAGTTAATGAATGTATGTTAGTAGGGCAGAGTAGTAGAAGTGCTACTGTGTCAATGAAAGGTTTCTTATGAAATAGACTCTCTTTTACTATTCTGTGGTTAGCGAAGCGGACAATGGAGATGTTTTTTTGTTGTAACTAATAGATTTTGTAGAAATTTTGACACGAAGTCTACTGAAAAGATTTTGTAAAGGAGGGGTAGACGAGTGACAGGAGACAGAACAGAAGCTGCAGTCAGCGACTGTTGACGTCAGAAAGACCGCGCTCTGATTGGATGGTAGATCAGAATAGTGCTCGCGCTGGGATTGGTGCGTTAGTGTGAGTCGCGCTGCAATTGGTTGAAAAATCGTATTGTATATTTATAATACGGAAAGAGTAGAGAGTTCTTTGTAAACGCTAAAATGTATTACCAAGAAGAGAAAAAGAGGAACCATTTTTTGGTAAAGTTAAAAAGTGGTTTAGCAAGGATAAAGATGTTAAAACAAGAGAGGGCGAGTTGTTACCTCCACCGAAAACACCTGCATCCTTCATGGCTGCAAGACATGGGTTTCATACCTGCATATGGTTGGAGAATTGGGTTAGGTATACTAAAGAAGATGGTGTTCTAGCATTTCCAGAACATGGTTCATTTAATCTGGCCGTGTTGAGAAATTTACGGGAAAAGATGCTATGTCTTGACCCGAAGCCAAGACCTACACAGTTCGAGGCTTTAGTGGAATGGGAAGAGGAAGTACATGAGAGAGAAAAACAAAGATCTGGAGGGTACTATAGGTATATGTTTGGGAGGAGACATGATCGTGAGACAAATCATGATCGAATGAAAAGGTGGCGAGATGTTAGTATGTCAGAGGGATTATATCCGATGAGAACAGTTGAAGGAGGAGCAGAAAGGGTTCCCGAGTCAGAAATGAGAAAATATGGAATTAATGAGTATGAAGATGAGGTCTTGAATGACATGATTTACAAAAGACCACCTCCATATAGACCAGAATCGGATAAAAGTACACCAGTTGTTTCTCCGATAAGGGATACAGTTTGTGTTAGTGAGACAGAAAATGACACACCTGAGGTAAGAAGTGATCATTACCTTGATGAGAATGCCAGACAATTAGCCAGAACTACAACAGAGTTGACAGAGAAGATTAGGGAGTTAACGAAGAATCTAGAAGCTGTTACAGTGCCTGTAACAATAGGTCCGGTTATGCCTGTGTTTGACAAACAGAGGACAGGTGAGAATGGACTGGTGATTCCATATGTTGGGAATAATCTGACAAATTCAGTTGGTCCTTCAGGAGATTCAGGCAAAAGAGCAGAAAGAAATGACCTGAGACAATCAAGACATGACACATGTAGTGAAATATTGGATGCTAGTGAAGCTAGTTGTTCAGGGATGCCAATTTTAGAACCGCAAAAGAGAGTGGTTCCAGTGAGAAAAACTGCTGAAATAACAGTTGATGATTTGAATGATTGGATGAAGGTTCTACAGAAAAAGGATAAAGATTCACAAGTAATTGATGTAGCTAAGTTACGTGTAGAACTAGAAGAGCTTGTTACAGGAACAGTTCCAACAGAGATTCTGAAGAGTCATCATGATGGTGAACTAATGTTTATGTGCAAGAGTGTTACCTGGAGAGCAAGGAATACACATGACAGGCTAAGAGCAATAGCAAATGAGCAGGGAGTTGACATTGATAAAGTGAAAGCTTTACAAAGGACTTACAGGATGGATTTTACAGAGAAGGATATTGAAAATTTGAATGCTACTGGTAGAACAGGCCAGATTAAGGAAATGGTAGCATTATTGCGAAGATGGGGTGATGTAGAAAAGTGGAAGGATAGGTGGTACAAGAAAAGAGATGAGGCTGAAGATAGAACAACTTATTCAGCATTTCCAGTGAGAGAAAAGGAGAAACCAGTGGATAATTATCCTATGAGAGAAATACCTGGAGGAGGATATGTACATGTTCCATGGACTAGACAGGATATTTTATCATTCACGAATGATTTCCCTCGATTGAAAGAAAAGCCCGTCGAGTGGTATAGGCAGGTAGATAGGTTTGTGAAATTGTCAAAAGTGCTGTGGGTTGACCTGAATAGTCTGTTTGATATAATTGTTCCAGCAGACTTGTGGACTGAGTGTAAAATAGTTGTGAGTTGGCCTACTGAGGAATATCCAAGAGACCCAAGAACAGGGGCACCAGATCCAGAGGTAATGAGGAAGTATGATCAGGTGATGGTATACCTGAAGAGTAAAGTACCTGCAAAAGAGACAGACTGGGTAAAGATAGATCGAACACAACAGGAAGCGAAAGAATCAGTTCATGCTTTTTACGAGAGGCTGATACTGGCATTTAAACAATTCAGTGGAGATGAGCACCTGGGTGACAAAGATTTGAGTCACTTTGTATACAGATTTGTATATGGCCTTAGACCTGAAATTGGTGAGAGAATTCGTGAGCATACAGTGGATTGGCAGAGTAAGAAAGTAGATGAGATCCTGAGACATGCAAAATACTTCAGTGATGAAATTGAAGCAAAACAAAGAAAGCTGAAAGAGAAAGCAATGTGGGCACAAGTGAAAGTTGCAGAAAGACAGGAAGCACAGTTAGTGGAACAAGCAAATAATCCAGGAAATAATGCAGGGAATAGACCTAGATATGCAGGGAAAGGAAAAGGAAGTCTTGAGGAAGCGAAGAAAAAGTTTCCTTGTCACAACTGTGGCCAATTGGGGCATTGGAGATCGGAGTGTCCTAATCCACCATTAGTGAGTAATGAAAACAAATCCTTAAATCAACAGGTACAGAACCAGAACGAAGGAAATAATCAACAGCAGCAACAACAGAAAGTTGTGAGACAGCAGAGTCAAGAGCCAAAACCGCCCTTGCCGCAGAATAGAGGGTTACAAAAGTATAATCAGGATTCAGGATTCTACAATGATGAGCAGGTAAACAAACCAAGACGTTCTAACAAAGTACAACAGTACTTGTTAAAGAGTGAAGGGAGTGAGTCTGAGGGTGATTATTGACGGTGCCGAGGAGAGGAAAAAGAGTGCATACTTGGTGCAACTCTAGAAATAGACCAGGCAGGACCATTTGTGGATGGGAAAATAAATGAGGAGAGTGTTACTTTTTTGGTAGACACAGGTGCGACAAGATCAACTGTCAGGTCAACAGATGTTAGAAATCTTCCTCTCTCGGATGAAGCAATCCAAGTAGTTGGTGTAGCCAATACGCAAATCAGAACACGTCTTACTGAACCTGTAAGAGTACAGATAGGGAAATTTTCAGACATGCACAGATTCATTGTCTGTGACACGAGTCCAGTGAACCTATTGGGTAGGGACTTGTTGTGCAAGATGAACTGCACAATTTTTTGTACACCGGATGGAATAGCCTTTGAGACACCAGATGAAGATGTTTTGTACCGAGTGACTCTAGAGAATAGAGAAAGTGAGTTAATTGGTGCATTTGCTGTGTTTAATCCGGAGGATTTGCCTCGAGAGCTGAGAGACACAGTGAAAAGGACAGTTTGGGATTTTACTGGAGAGGATGTGGGATTGATGAATAATGTAGATCCAGTGAAAATTGCAGTAAAAGAGGGAATCACATATCCTAACATTCCTCAATACAAAATGACACCAGAAATAATTGAAGGGATAACTCCTATAATTGAGAAAATGATTCAGCAAGGAGTCCTGAGAGAACTACTGAGTAGTCCGTGTAATTCACCGATAATGGGACTAAAAAAGCCCAATGGGAAATTTAGGATCGTACAGGACTTGAGAAAAGTTAATCAAATTGTGGTGGCATGTTGTCCTATTGTGCCAAATCCATCAGTGATCCTGTATCAAATTCCACATGATGCTGAATGGTATACAGTGATTGATTTGTGTCATGCGTTCTTTTCAATTCCATTGCATCATGATAGCCAGCCGATTTTTGCATTTAGGTTTGGCCAGCGTATCTTAGCATGGTGTCGAATCCCACAGGGGTATACGGAGAGTCCTTCGATATTCAATCAGTTATTGAAGAAATCGTTGGAAAGTTTGATCATGCCCGAGAGTTCAGTGCTAGTGCAGTATATTGATGACCTACTGGTGGCATCAAAGACACGTGAAGCTTGTGAAGTAGATACCATAGCTTTACTGAATCATCTGGCAGATGGAGGGTTAAAGGTATCTCCAGCCAAATTGCAATTTTGCAAGAAAGAGGTGCATTATCTTGGACACAATATTGAAAAGGGTCTGAGAAAAGTGACTGTTGACAGGATCAGAATAATCAGAGAGATGAAAGCTCCAAAAACCCAGAGAGAAGTGAGAATGTTCCTGGGTATGGTGGGTTATTGTCGTCAGTGGATAATTAATTTTTCCTTGATAGCAAAGCCACTGATTAAACTGACAAAAAGTGAGATGACAGATCCATTGGATCTAGATGCAGAACAAATGGCAGCATTTGAAGAGCTCAAGAATAAAATGTGTGAGGCTCCAGCCTTGGGTATGCCTGACTATGAAAAAGAATTTGAGCTGTACTGCAGTGAAAGAAATGGATGTGCACTTTCAGTGTTAATTCAGAAGCATGGATTACTGAGAAGGCCTATTGCGTACTTCTCATCGACACGTGACCCTGTAGCTGTGGGTTTACCAGGTTGTCTGAAATCTGTGGCTGCAACATGCAGAAGTCTAGAACAGAGTGAGGGAATCATAATGGGATATCCTGTAAGGGTATTCGTACCTCACAATGTGGCAATTCTTTTGACAAGAAGCAGAACTCAGTACATGTCACATAGTCGATTGACTAAATATGAAAAAGTGATTCTGGGAGCATCAAATGTGACTCTCGAGAGATGTGTGAATGTGAATCCAGCGACACTTTTACCAGATATTGAAAATGTGGGTGTGAAGATGGAAGATGATCATGATTGTTTGGATGTGCTTGAGTACTGTACAAAACCAAGACCAGACATAAGGGATCTACCCTTGAATGAGAGTGATCATGTGTTGTTTGTGGATGGATCATGCCTGAGAAATGATGATGGTGTGCTATGTGCAGCATATGCGGTATGCAAAGTTTCAGAGGTCATGGAAGCATCACCATTGAAAGGAGTGAAGTCTGCGCAAGTTGCTGAATTGATAGCATTGACAAAAGCTTGCGAAATTGGGAAAGATTTGAGGACGACTGTATTGACTGATAGTCAGTATGGATTTGGAGTGGTGCATGATTTTGGCCAACTTTGGCTACAAAGAGGTTTCTTGACATCGAGTGGAACTCCAATAAAGAATGCTGAAATGATTGGTAAATTGCTTGAGGCGATACAGCTGCCTAAGGAGTTAGCAGTTGTAAAATGTGCTGCCCATGGTCTAGGGGAAGATTTTATAACGGTCGGAAACCGTTATGCGAACGATGTTGCACAATATTGTGCCAAAACAAATCAATCCATCAACAGAGACAGAGAAGGGGAAATGTCTTTTCTCTCTGTGATGTTTACTAATGTCTTAGAAACCTGGGATGAAGTGAAACAGTTGCAAGATGAGGCAGGAGAGGAAGAGAAAAAAGATTGGATTAAGGCAGGATGTGCTCCAAGAGAAACAGACCATGTTTGGGTCTACAGAGATGGCAGACCAGTAATGCCCAACTCCATCTTGTCGTCAATGGCAAGGATGTATCATGGCCAGGGACATTTGGGGAGGGACGCGATGGTTAGGTCGTTCAAGCAAACCTGGTACAATGCAAAGTTCAGGACAATTGCAGAAAGCATCTGTCAGAGGTGTTTAGTTTGTCAGCAATTTAACACTGGGAAAAAGACAGTGGTGAGTCTGGGAACGATAGGCAGAGAAGGAGGTCCTTTTACAAGAATGCAGATTGATTTCATTGAAATGCCCCAAGTAAACAGACTGAGGTATGTTCTAGTGGTAGTCTGTTTGTTTTCAAGGTGGGTGGAAGCTTACCCGACTAGAAGAAATGATGGATTAACAGTGGCAAAGTTACTGTTAAGGGAGTTGATTCCTAGGTACGGGTTTCCAGTAACAGTTGAGTCTGATAGAGGTGGACACTTTCAAAATGAGCTTATGAGTTTAATTTGTGAAGCATTGGAAATACAGCAGAAGCTACATTGTGCATACCGACCAGAGGCTTCTGGTGTGGTTGAGCAGATTAATGGCACAATAAAGAACAGGATTGGAAAAATGTGCTTAGCCACTGGCATGAAATGGCCAGATGTTCTGCCTCTAGTTCTGATGACTATGAGATCTACTCCAGATAGAACTACTGGTTTGAGTCCGCACGAGATAATCATGGGACGTGCAATGCGCCATGCATTCGTGCCTGTCAATAAATTGGTGACAATAACTGATGACATGATTTTGGATTACTGTAAAGGCCTGGCTGACGCAGTTCATTCTGTGTTTCACCAGGTTGGAGAAGAAGCTACCACACTTGAGAAGAAGCAAGCCCATGATCTGAGTCCAGGAGACTGGGTGAGGATAAAGGTACACAGAAGAAGAAATTGCTTGATTCCAAGGTGGGGAAGACCGAGACAAGTTATTCTGACTACGACGACTGCAGTAAAGTGTGCTGGAGTGAAGCACTGGGTACATGCAAGTCATACTCTGAGAGTTCCAAACCCAAAAGAAGGGACTGGTAAAGAGTATTTTGAAGAGTCAGATTCCAGCGATGATGAAGATACAGAATCAGTGGGGAAAGAAGTAGGAAGAGCTTCGAATGAACCACTGCGAGTATCAGAGAAGAGATCAGATTCTGTAAAAGAGCCTGAAGTTTCAAACAGCAGTGAAGGAAAAAGAAAAGAAAAGAGAAATCACACAGAGACTACTCCTGAATCAGAAGAGGAGGAGATTGAAGAACCACTTGAGATTATACTTGAAGAAGTAGGGTCAGGAGAAGATAGAGAGGGACAGATTGCGGAAGACCCCCGAGGAGGTGTAGGGAACATTCTCGATGAGCTAGGTGAAGGGACAAGTAGACAGCAAGAAGATTGCGTGTCGGAGACCTGAGGAGGGACAGGAGTAGGGAAGTCTCAAACAGTGGTGAAAAAATCTGTGGAAAAGAAGAAAGCTGCTGAAAAACGGAAACAAGAGGCACTTGAAACAGATGATGAGGATGAACAAACAGAGGATCGAGTTCTGAGAAAGAGAACTTGGATTGGAGAAAGAAGTAATAAAGAAATAAAGCCGAAAAAGGTGTTGAGAGGAGATCGTTGGCCTAACAACAGAGTTAAGAGGCTGAGATACAAAATAATAAGAGCAAATACGTCGAAAGCTGAACAAGTGAATGAAGTTTCGAGTCAAAGTTCAAAAGCTGAAGAAGAAGAATCAAAGGAATCAAATGAACCAGTGGAAATAAAAAGAGTAAGAAGACCCAACCAAAAGTACAGATCACCGGAATGGTCTTATGTGGCACTGTCTGAAGGAGGAAAAGAAGAAACAGTGACTCGAGATAATCCGGAAGAGATCTTGAGAGAAGTGGTTGAGGAAGATACTGGTGAAATTCTGAAAGTACTCTTGACTGACATTGGAGTAGAGTCGAGTACTGAGGATTTTGATGTTGGAGATCTAATACAATTTGATGTTGAAGAAATTGGAGTAAAGAATGACAAGTATCCAAACTGAATAAAGGAAGGATTCACTTGGATTAAGTGAACGGAAGGATCATTTGGAAAACTGAAAGCTGAAGATTTGCTGAAGAATTGAAGAAGTTCCAACAGTAGTGGAGTAGTAGAGGCTAAACTAAAGTAGTAAAATGGCTAACATAGAAGATAATAGAAATAGATGTGCCTTCTTTAAAAGGTGGTGTAGGATGTGCTGCTGCTGTACTGGATTATTAATGCTTCTATGGGGTGTTTTAGTTTTATTAGTTACTTTTAAAGTAGAGTTTGGAACGCATACAGAGAATGTGACAAATGTAGAGAAGAATTCGCAAAAAGTAGTTCCAATTAGAATTAGTAATACTTACATACACAAAGATAGGTCAATTAATAATTTTTCTAGTAATGTTTTTTCGAAACTGTTATATGAATATGTGAAAACAATGGAAGTAAGGGATTGCTACGTCTGTATGCAATTACCTGCATCTGTTTCAGAGGGTGTTACTTATCATCATTTACCAGCTACATATGGTATTTCCTGTAGTATTTTAAGTAGTGTTTTTTATTTGTTAGGGAAAGTAGATTATAAGATGTCCAACAGAGATAGTATTTTTGGGCACTTGCCAATGAACAAGGAGCTGAATCCAGCTAAAGAAGCTAACACTTTTGGTGAGATTTTTATTGAAGAAAAAGGATTAACATTAGATTACATTTTTAAGAATAATTTAACTTGCAGTTTGAAAGGAGAGGAGAAAGCTTTCCTGGATATGGTAGAAGAAAGGAGATTGAACATGCATGAGAAAGCAGGAAAATATAAAGTGAGTGAGACAATTTGGGACATTGAGATGGGAAAAGAGTTGAAGAATGGGGCTAGACCAACTTTAGCTCTAGATGCACCACAGAAGGGTAAACTTTGTATTACAAGAAGGAAATCCCAATATGATACATATTTTGTCGGGACTAGTGAGTGCCATGATACATACTTCATTGCAACAGGTTGGGGTTTCAGAGGTGGAGAAGATACAATTTTTCCAGGAGTGTACTATGTTTGTGGGAACAAGGCTTATTACAAGTTGCCTGACCATTGGTATGGCACGTGTTATGTGGGCCTAGTTTTTCCAAAGATTTTTCATATAGATAAAATAACAGATGTGGAACATATTAACTTATTAATGCGTTTCAAGAGAGAAACTTGGTCTGAAATAGTGGGTGATATTTTTGGGGTTTTGATTCCAGCAGTGGGAATTTCTTTGAATGCTTATGGAATTCGGAAACTGTCTACAGTGGTTGATCGCTTATCGACTAATACCGCTGGAGGGTTTCTTTTGGTGAATACGGAATTAAGTGCCGTACGTGCCATGTCTATGCAAAATCGACTTGCCCTTGATATTCTATTGGCCAAGGAGGGTGGAGTCTGTGGAATGCTGAAAGTTCAACATTGTTGCACTTACATTCCAGACGAAAGCAAAGACCTGAAGGTCTATATCAAAAATATTACTGATTTGCATGAAGAATTAGTACCACTTGAAGCTGAGAGTTTGTGGACTAAAATAGCTAATAAAATGATAGCTGTTAAGGATTTTATTGCAAAAATAGGTAGTACTATTATAGGTAGAATACTGTTTCCCTTAACTTGTATAATTGTTGCTTTATTGATAATAAGATTGGTGTGTGTGTGTTGTAAAAACAGGGGAGGGAGGAAGAAATTGAATAAAGAAAAGAAAAACAAGAGGTTGAAGAGAGAACCTCAAGAAATTGAATTAGAAGAATTGAGGGAGAGTGTTTACTTAGAGACTAAAAGGGATGATGAAAGAGTGACTGGTGTGTAATGTTGTGTAAGGGGAAAAGACATTTCCGATTTCTCCTAAAATGGGACTAAATTTTCACAAATTTTTTTTTTTTGGGTTTATTTGGTGATAAAATCACCAAAGGGGGGATTGCTGGAGCAGAGTTTTCAGTTTGAAAATTCTGGGGCTTTTGAAGCTCTGGCAGGTCTATTCGTTGTACTAATTTATTAATAATTAATCATTAATCATTTGTCTTGTGCAAGTGTGTTTATATTAATCAATCCGTTTGTCCTAACAAGAGAGAGTTACACGTGGGTGTGCATAAATGTGCTGATTAAAATTAACGTGCGTGTTTTCATGTTTAAACGTTGCTTTGTGCTGTTTATTTTTGAGCACAAAATGCTTTTCGAATTAATGCTTTTCTATGTTGCAAGTGCTAGATAAATGCATACACATAAGGGTATTAGTGGGGTTAACACTGTTTAATCACTATGCTGTGGTAACGTTGTTTTTGTTTCTTTTAATTAAGATGGTCTATTGAGGCCTATGTTGGCCTAGAAAGATGGCTGATTTATGAGCCTGGCTGTGATTTATAATATGAAAACTGTGACGAGGGAGACCCCTGCTGGAAATGGTCCTGAAGCTAACTGACCATGGTCCTTGTTTGCTGGTTTGAAAAACTTTCCATGAGGACAGCAGCAGTTTTTGGGAAGTCTCCAAGTGAAATGGAAGTGTCCTTGGCAGCCTTGGGAAACAAAGGAGCCTTAGAGAGAAGCTCTGAACTGTGGCTCGATAGCCGAGGAGAAGCAGGATTAATATGATACATGTTTTATTTTCTTGGTTCCTGTTCCGTAGTCTTCATTATGTGTACTTTTCCTGAGCGGAGATTCTCAAATGTAGCGATGTTACATCCTTTCCTTCTCGCTCTGCTCAGCAAGTCCGGCGGACATTACAGTTTTTTCTATGTTCCCAATGTATCTTTCTATTGTTTAGAAACTATAAGAGATGTTAGCCTAGAGAGGGTTTTTGCCACTTGCCACTTTGCCTTTGCCGCGTACTGAATCTGCGTTGCTGAGGATTGATGCTGAAAGGACTTCGTCTTGAGAGACATTTACCGAGAGACTTGTCCTGACCTGTTCTGACATTTAGCTAGAATAGGTAACTATGAGAAATGATTTACTCTGATTGATTTTCTTTGACTAATTTTAGATAAAGCAATATAATTTTAAACATGGTGTTGGATATTCTTTCTTGTCAATTATTGGGTTTGCATTATTGATTATTGTTGTATATATTGTATAGTTTATGCTTAAGGACAGTCACAAAAACCAGGTCTTATCGACCTCGGTATAGATGCAGGGTGTTTAGGAGTTTTCTTTCCACAGGTTTAATGCTGGTAGAGTATTTGAGCGTATGTTAGTGAAATGGGCCCTAGCGTATGATGTATGCATGTGCGTGTAACTGTGAGATTACTTTATCCGTGGTAGTGGGAATATTATACACACCCTGATCTCTATCACCGGTACTCCCCAGATTAAGTGAGGTGCATTGTCTTGACGTCCATCAGTGGCAGGTGAGCTTTGACCAAGAAGCTACATTTTACAGCACAATGTTTCTGTAAATTTACAAAAATTGCTGTAGATTTTGAAAGGGCACCATGCAGAGATCTAGCAGTCTGATTTTACTACACTTCAGTGCGGTTTGCCAGTACCACCACGCTAGGAATAGAGCATGGTAAATTATGGTTTTTAATTTTATAATAACTATCACTCTTTAATGGTCTTCAATGCTGGACTAATCTTGCGGCTGTGTGGCATTCTGGCACTATCGGATGGGACAGTACATGGGCTGTGTATATTGGTAACTATCTGTTTATCAAAGGGCTTAAAAATATCTAATTTTATACAAAATGCTGTGTATGCTGTGCAGAGCCGCTCATACACCACGGTGATTAGTCAGACACTGCCAATTTTTATTTGCATTTTATAGATTTATTCTTAAGAAAAATCATGTTCCTTAGTTAACGCAATCTACACGATGTAGATTAACTGAGCCACCCAACGTATTAAACCGCACTCGTTTTTAATGTAGCACTTTTTGCAAAGTTCTTCCAGTTTCGTAGTTGTGCTAGTGAGAGCTACAGTTCACTACAAGCAATCTCAATGGTAAGGTTTTTATCTGAATCGGATAAATTAAAGGCTGATGCTACCCTACCAGGATTCCAAATCCTTGGATGAAAATAGATTTCTGCAGCAGACGGACGAATTATCTGCCCTTCCTTCCCCATAATATTGGAAAGTGATTTTCTCGATCCTGAGCATGTATGTGAATAGACTTAGGAAACCTACTTGCTACCCCCCCCCTTTGACCTCCACACCTGCCAGTGAAGCTGTGCCCACCTAGTGCAAAGAGAGTAAGGAGACTCTCAGGTCTGTGAAGTCTAAAGGTGTGATTGGCTGTGAAGAAATTACATATGCAGTATCAATCACAATTGAAGTTTAAGCTGGGTTTGAGGTCACTGTAAGCACACCATGGGGATCAAATTGAGACGTGCTGGTACCCAGTACCAGTGAGTACCGGCCCATTTAAAGCACTGCTCTGGAGTTGGTAGCATACCTCTTCATGGGACCGATTACCTTCCCTCCCTGCCTGGGTTGGGAGGTTGGGATTTTTTAAAGGGCCCAGCTAGAGAAAGCTTTAGTTGTTTGCACGTAGACCTGATATTTTCAGGCCACAACATAAACTTGAGTTGGACTTTGGGCTAGCACCTGGCTCATGAAAGGATTACTCTCACCTGAGCCAGCGCATGCGCTGCTCTGCGAGACATTTAGTAAGTGGCGTTTAAAAGTGCTGCCACACGCTTTTGATGGCCTAGCGCTAGCTTTGCCACTCGCGTGCGTTTTAAAAATGTTCTTTAAGCGCGTGCGCGCACACACAACTCCCGGGCTTTGTTCCTCCCTTTTGCGCACGCGCGCACACAACTCACACTTCTCCCCCCTCCTCACCACAGATCGCGTCTCGCGGCCGCTCACACGCGCGTTGCCAATGCTTGTTTCAAAATACCTTAAATATTTGAGCAATTGCATTGTTTTTGAAAAATACTTCTTGCTTCAGGGCTCCAGCGTACTTGCACCGTGTTATTACACATGTTCCAATAATTGTTTGCCTTGTTAGCATTCAGTCTAATTTTTCTTTTAAAAACCACCATTTTTGGGCAATAGGTGGATTGTCTTTGGCATAACCCTAATTGGACTACAAATCAATACATTCCATGTGATCGGTGCTTCTCAAGTCGCCACACATTGAGGGTAATAGGTTTCTCCGCCACTGGGCTCCAGTACACCCGGACCAGCTAATTAGCCCACAGGCGCTAATCGTGCATTACTAATTAAGTGCCTGCACTGTCATCACGTGCAGCTCCTAAATACCCGCCTACCCCTCGGGCGCTCGCGTTTCAGTCAGAGAGCCGCGCCAAGAGAGGCAAGATGCGATAGCAACCCACTGTGCCTTCTTTTTGATTCAATCCCTTTGCTGTCTGTGCGTGTGATCCCTCACATATGGTTGTGAAATCATCTCTGCTGCTGCATAGGTTTTCCGGGGTCTGGTCTACAAGCGTTTCTCCCAGCGCGATTTTCCCACTGCTGAATTCTTTCGCATCGCACATTTTATTTTGGTGGCCTACAGGTGCCTGGAGTCACTCTACGCTCGGGCAGCCTGTCTCTAATGTTGTTTACTCGTGGCGCCCAATTAACAATGGGGCCTCCAAACATCTGTTGACTTTCAGGTGGCAGGAGTTACTCTACGCTCCGGCACTATTTCTACACACTTACATGCTTTTTTCCTCTGTAAGATGAGCGCAGAATGTATTATCTTTATTATCGAATGTATTACCTCCCGCTTCTCTCCGCACTCCTCCATGCATACAAGCGCCCCAGGTACCCTATCAACACTCACCCATCTCTGCCGCTGTTCTTTCCTTTCTCCGGTCGGTTCCCTACGTCCTGCGGACAATAAGTCGGAAAGAGACGGCAACCCAAAGGAACCATACGAAGCCAATGCGCGAACTTCTCCGAAGTAAGCCGAACGTTTCTGATATATATTCAGTTCGGGATATCCGTTAATCTATTTCCTTCACCCGCGACTCCCCGCTTTCTTTTCTTTTCTTCTCGCTTCCTCTTCCCCACCTTGACGGCCCCCTTAATCTGCTTTCCTTTCTATGGTTCTACATGAAGGTCACCATTTCCTTCTTCTAAGGCTATATTCTGCTTTTCACTCTCCTTTTCCCTTTCGTGCTCCCTGTTTGTCACACTCCCATCGCTTTTCTTCTCTTTCCTTTCTATCTTCTTCTCCTTACTTTCCCTCTACTCATTTATGCACCCATTGTGTTCTTATCTATCGCTCCATCTCTGTCCCTTCATCTGTCTTCTTTCGACACGCTCTTTTTTTCTCCCCTCTCCCGCAATTCGCATCTCTCAGGTTTTTTTCACTCGTTCTATTTCCCATTTTCTCACACTCTTCTCTCGAACTTTCTCTATTTTCCTAGATATTGTATCAATCTCTTGCTTTCTGTAGCCCCTTCTCAGCCTTCATGTCTCTATTTATTTATTCATTTGGGGATGTGAATTGGCGTGGCCCAGGTGTGCATCAAAGTACTAAGCCATATCAGTAATAAACAGCTGTGAAAGAAAACTTAAAGAAACGTTGCTATTAAGAGGTATTTTAGGTTAATATAAGATAGAAAAGTTACAGTTTTCAGGATTCAGGAAGAAATTACAACCGCTTTCAGCTTCCTTCCTCTGAGTGTGGCCGGGCTGCAGTGGGAGAAGATACCGCCTCCCTGTTTATCTTCCCAATCTCTCTTTCTCCGGACATCCAAGTGCTGTTATAGGTAGTAGTGTGTGCTAGTCTTACAACCTCATGCAGGACGCAATTAGCAACAAACAAGCATTGGCACAGCCAATAGGTCTCGCCTTTGGGACCTTATACATGTTTAGCCATGCAACAGTTGTTGTTGCACTAAGGATATTGTGCTGCATAACTAAATACTTATAAGGTCCCAAATGCGAGACCTATTGGCTATGCCAATGCATGTTTTATTTTGGAAAGGTGGCAACCTGAATAACAACAGTTTAAAGCATTGCAGAGCGCCCCATGGGCAACACTATCAAACAATCATAGCCCGCTGGCGTTGTTAACAAGAGCCGCAGGGATCACTGTTACACAGTAAATTAACGTGGCCGAAAGCAATCACACGCCCGCTAATCCATGTCACAACTGAGCACTCAGGAGGACAACAAATGCAAAACCGTGGGGAGGCAGCTAAGCCAAGCAGGACCAGTCGGTTCGCGTGCGGCTGGACTTTGATTTCCGGAGCAGCAACCGGTCTTTTCCGGTACAGTAGCAGGCTTGGTTACTGTGTTGATTGGGCGTGGACTGTATTTGTCAGGGCGGGACATAGTTTTCTGACCAATCACCAAATGTCGTGCTGGACCGCCTTTAGCCTGTCAATCAGCTTAAAACCATTTACATTAATGTTACCTTGGTTTGCGCTTTGAAGAGGGATTGGTTGGACTTGAAATCAAAGCAGAGGCTATGGGATTTTTGAGATCTCTTGCAGATGGACTGAAGGTACGGCTCCGATGCAACAACCAACCTCGTATATTTATCGGAGGGTGTGTTTGTGGGAGTGCCAGGTGCCGCATTGCTCGCCGTGTTGTTATTTTCATCTTTGCGCCCCTTTTATTGGTGCTTCGTTGTGAACTAGGTGTTTAGGCCGGGCTATGGACGCTTAAGAATTTCTGATGAGATTTGCTTTCTATTGTTTGTCAGTGTGAGTGAGTAGAAAAGAATGGGTAGCGTGTGTCGGTTTCCATGGGCAACCAGTGAACCAAGTCCCACCCCTCCCGGCCTGAGCCTTCTTTCCGCCAATGATGTCGCGATGTCACAAGTCGAGCGCATCTTTGTGATTCATTAAAGCGCACAATGTCTTTTCGTTTTCATTCATGAGATTCTTTCCCTATCGACCAGCACGGAAAGCACCGCCTGCTTACTTAGTTCTCAGGGCTGTTGGTGTCTTTCAGTGATTTATGGTTGTTTCAGTCCCCGCCCTGGCTATTCAGAAATAGACACTAATCTAGACTTTTACCGACATCTGCTGTTTAACAGACAGGCTGAATGGGGTACTTGGGCACACAGGTGGCGCAATGTGCTTGATTTCCACACAAGGGGACACACAGATGATGGAGGTGGTCACCAAAGGATTCCCCTCAGGTACCAGAAGTCTGGAGTCACCTACACGAGTTATAGGTTCACTCAGCCTGTGTGTGGGGTGGAGAGCGGAGGGCAGGGGAAGGGGGGATGTTGATAAATTATGTATGCAGACACATGGATACATTAACGATTTGATGTCAAATGTGGAATGTATACAATGTTATTACTTATTCAAAATGCTAATAAAAACATATTTAAAAAAAAAAAAGAATCGGGCTGAAGCCCTTAGCAGGAAACCAAATGGCTCTGTACATCATCCCGAGTAGAAGCTCTTGCAAAATTAATTTACATAACCTTTTGGACATTGTATGTATTTTTGTCCAAGGCCAGGGTTTAGTCGACCTGTGGCTCTGGCAATTTCTTTTGGTCATGGAAATCAAGGTGTACGAAAGGACAAGCGCTCAGATTATATTTTTACTTCATATATTTTGACTCTTTCATGTAGAGATTTTTGCATTCAGAGTGGTCATTTTGTTGTGTTTACCTCTTGTTGTCCTCGCCTCGCACTGCCCTCCGCCGCGTGCCCTCGCCCAAGGTTCCATGACGTTTCTCCGTTCTATACTGGAACCTTGGGCGAGGGTGACAGTTGAAGGGACAGTTGAGGATTTCACCTTAGACTGTCAGACGCCTTTTGGTGTCAGGGCTTACCTGAAATAAATTACTTCTTAAACTTACCTGCTCCCGGTGCCTTCATCTTTACAAATTGGCGACGAGGATGGGATTTATTTTGTGAAGGGCAAAAGTAAGAAACCAATCTGCGATATGAATATTGGTGGGGTGGACATTTCAATTATAGCCGATTCGGGGTCACCCTATACAGAAGTGTCAAGGAAGAAAAATTCATTCCAGTTTTAGGCCACAAGCTTGCCAGTCCTGACATTTCACCAAAGACATTCACAGGAGAGCCAATTGATGTTTTAGGTTACAGAGAACTACCTTTCCTATTCAAAGACAGACAAACAGTAAGCAAGTTATACGTTTCTGCCATTGGTCCTTCTGTACTGGGGTGGATGGACCTGGGTAAACTGGGTATACTCCTCGATCCCAACAGCCCTGATCCCATTTTGTCTTTGCAATCGGAGGATGAATATAAGAAAATTGTCAAGAAAAAATTTCAAAGTGTATTTTCTGGAAAAATAGGGAAGCTTAAAGGATTTCATCATAAGATCGAACTCAAAAAAGATGCTGTTCCTTGTATACATAAATGCAGAAACATCCCTTTCTCTATCAGAGATGAAGTTAAGTCTGAACTCATTAAACTACAAAAGAATGGTATTATTGAACCCCTGGAATCTGCAGAATGGGTCGCACCTTTAGTTTGCGCTAAAAAATCTAACGGCAAACTCCGTTTATGTGTAGACCTCAGAGACCTTAACAAAAATATCCTTATTGATCAATACCCCTTACCTAGAATCAGCAAGATGTTATCTCGCACAAATGGAATAAAATGTTTTTCAACTGTCGACCTGACCGCAGCATACCATCAGGTTGCTTTACACCCTGACAGCAGAAGCCTCACTACATTTGTGACACCATTTGGGTGTTTTAGGTTTAAAAGGGTTCCTTTTGGACTAGCCTCTGCTGCGGCTATGTTTCAGAGACTCATGCATATACTATTTAAAGATTAGCCCAACCTGTTGATTTTTCAGGATGACATTATGATCATGGGAATCAGCAGGGAGGAGCATGATGATAATTTAAATAGAGTTCTTAGGGCTTTGGAAAAGTATGGTCTTACCGCTGACATTCTGAAGTGTACATTTTCTGAGACCAGTGTTACCTATTTAGGTCATGAAATTTGTGGTGAGGGCATCAAACCAAAAAGAGAATTATTGTCAGCCATTAGAGACGCTCCTTACCCAAAAAACAAAGACGAAGTGAAAGCCTTTTTGGGGTTATCTGAATATTATGCAAAATTTGTTCAAGACTTCTCTTCTAAAACCTTTCCTCTTAGAAGCTTGTTAAACAAGGATGCAAATTCTTGTGGTCTGATGAGTGTGAGAAAGCTTTTAGGAACATAAAAGATGACATTTGCAGAGCCCCACCTTTGCAAGGTTTTAATCCCTCCCTACACTCCATCATTACTACTGATGCTAGCGGGAAAGGTTTGGGGGCTGTTTTGAGCCAAATTGACAGTTTAGGCATTGAAAGAACTGTTGCCTTTGCCTCACGCTCCATTACACCCACAGAGGAAAGATACTCCGTTATAGAGCGTGAGGCTTTGGCATGTGCATGGGGTTTAGAGCACTTTAGACAGTACATATGGGGATTTAACATTACCCTGAGAAGTGACCACAAACCCCTGGTCAAAGTCCTTACCACTTAAGGTCTACATAGTGCCTCTCCCCGTCTTGCACGAATTTCTGTGAGAATGTTAGATTATAATTACAATGTACAATATGTTCCTGGGTCCAAGAATGTTGTTGCTGACTGCTTAAGTCGTTTACCCTTGCCTGTCACCAATGATTCCGTTGGAGACATTGAGTCTTTTTGTGTTGCTAACATTCTGGACGAAATTTCTTGTATCTCACAGCATGATTGGTTATCAGCACAAGATAAAGACACTACATTGTGCCAGGTTGGAAAGTATGTTGTTGAGCACATCAAAAGAGACTTACCCCACAGTTTACGTACTTTCTGGGAATTGAGGCACGAGTTGTTGTTAGAAGGTGGCCTTATCCTCAGAAATGGAAAAGTCATAGCCCCCACTTCTCTCCGATCCAAATTGCTTGATATCTGCCATGAGGGGTATCTTGGTATCTGGAAAACTAAAAGCAGAGTTAAGAACTCATACTGGTGGCCGGGGTTGGACCTAGAAATAGAGAGGAGGGTGAGGAACTGTCTGGGTTGTGAAAATTCTGATAAGTCACAGCACACCTTGAGACGACCTCTTCAACCACGATCTAGTCCATGCATGCCATGGACTAGATTGGGAATTGACATTTTTGGCCCCATTTGGGAAAATGGAGAGCAAGTTTATCTCATGGTCTTGGTGGACCATTTTTCAAAATGGCTAGAAGTGGAAATTGTGCACTCTGCTGATGCCAAAGCCATCAAATTCTTAAAAAGTGTATTCATGAGGGAAGGATTACCCAAATGTATTGTAACCGACAACGGTCCACAGTTCGTTTCTGACAATTTTAAGCAGTTTGTCAATGACAATGGCATTTCTCACAAGACTACCTCCCTGTACCACCCAGCTGGTAATGGTGCAGTGGAAAGGTTCAACCGTGTTGTGAAAGGAATTGTGCAATTGGCCAATCATAACAATCTCTCGTGGAGGAAGGAATTGACTCACAACTTGTGGGCTTTCCGTGTGACACCCTGTGAGTCAACTGGCTCTAGTCCTTTTGTGTTATTAAGAGGCAGAACACCTATCACCAAAGACTGTATTGGATGGTCATTTCAAAAGAAAGTTGATTGGTCTATAGAATCTGTTAACGACAAAATTTCACAAGCTCAGCAAAGGAGTAAAGACCATTATAACTCCAAACACGCATGCAAACATGTCAACATTCATGTAGGACAGTGGGTTAGAGTCAAGAGTAGTGGCTTTATCAAATATGATTTAGCCGTTACTCGCAACCCCTTATGGTCAAGGAAATCTTTTGTAATTCCGCACACTTGAGTGATGGAAAGGTGTGGCATTTGTCGTCTGTCATTGTGCCGGGGAAACGGTATCTTGCCTCCACAGCACTCTGATCCAGGGAGAAGGAGTGTCTACACCTCTTCTAGATATGATTGGATTCTTGACGATGACATCCACCAGGGATATTCCCCTTTAGGAAGTGAAGTTCCTCCCTTAAACGATCCTGAGGAGGGCACCAGTGGTGGCCCTAACTTGAAGGAGAATTTCACCAGTCTCAGTGACTCTGGTGACATTTCCAAAGATGACCCCACTACTGATAGGGAGACCATTGTTCGTACGTCATATGACTCCACCACTTGTAGTGCTGACGATACTCCCCAAGTTGGAATTTCAGACATGTCTCATGATGGTTCCCCCCCTTATGAGCTCAACGTTGGTGCTTCCATTGTCAAGGAACCCACCATTAGTAGGCATGGGCGAGAAATAATTCCTCCAAAAAAAGTTACAAGATTTTGTATGTGATTAATTATATTTTGTTTTTACTTGCACTTGTGGCATTCCTGTACTCATATTGTCATTACAGTTGCTTACTCAGCCTTGTTTTCTTTCCCCCCTACTCCTCTTCCATTTCAATATTTTCTGTAAACGAGGAGATGTGTTGTGTTTACATCTTGTTGTCCTCGCGACTCGCCTCGCGCTGCCCTCCGCCGCGCGCCCTCGCCCAAGGTTCCATGACGTTACTCCATTCTATACTGGAACCCTGGGCGAGGGTGACAGTTGGAGGGATAGTTGAGGATTTCACCTTAGACTGTCAGACGCCTTTTGGACATACAATGTCCATGCTGATCCTTTCCAAAAATGAAATTGTGGAATATTCACGTAAAGGAAATGTGGAAGAAAATTATAGATACAATGAATGTTTTTAACCTTTTTTAATATAAATGATCAAATAATGATTTTGAATAAAATTAATTTTATGTATAAATAGAAATTGTTTGTGTACCATGTACTCATTGTGGTTAGCCCCATAGAGCTGTAATCAGCCTTCACAAAAGAAATATAGGTCTTGTGGGAGGTTTTTGAATGAAAAGGCCCTCCTTTTGTTCTAGTATCATTCTATCGGAGCGCTGTCTGGTACCTAATGCCTAGGTGCCCATGCAATGGCAGGAAATAATGTCAGACAGTTTCTTATCACTTCACAAATATGTAACTAGGACTTGAAGCGATGTTTTTAACTTTGTTCAGTCTCATTATATAAGACAGATGCATGCATTGTAAGAGTATCCGATGTATTGGTCTGTTTAAGGAATTACTCAAATATTGTAAATGGCACTTACAATTTTTTTAAATTACATTTCTTTATATGGCTACTCATCCCAATGTAGGGTCAGAGCACTTTATATCATATGTACACATACAGCAACAATAAATACTACAAATGTGTAAATCAATGTAGAGGGTGTTACATAAGACAATGAGGGTTAAAAGGTGTAGGAGTCACATATTGTCTTTCCTGTTAGGCTTTATATGTTAAGAGTGCATGGTCGGGGAAACACAAAGTCAGGATTTAAAATGTTACACATTGGTTGGTGTTGCCTTAAGCCTTTATTACTTACCAAAGCAACCTTAGAATTAAAAACAGATTCAGGAAAAAACGAAGTTCTAATCCCATGCCTTGCAGTTTGCATGTAGCTCCTTGATGCCGTGTTAAAGCTTACTGTGCAGTATTAGAGGGATTTTAACTTATTGACTGAAAGTAGCAAAATGATCTCTGTATCTAAAGCAATAACCTACTGAGCTATTTACACAAAATACAGATCTATGCTCTGCATGTTTTACAGTGTGTTTTGCAGGAGATACATCAATCCTCTGTGTTACTTTGAGTCAAAACATCAACTAGACCAAACACAGATCTCCCCAGCAAGTGCATTAAGCATCAGAGTTATCTTACCATTATTATTATCATCACATAAAGATTGCTGAGCACCCTAAGCTCTCTGTAGCTGATACCTTAAGTCCATCGTTTTTTTTTAAATTCAGACTGTTTGTGACTAGTTAAGTAAGCCAGAACATATCTACTCTCAAGTTTGCCCCTATTGACAAGTAAATGTATAAGTCAGACTACGCTTTTCATGTCTCTGCCCCTTTTGACTCCACCCCTTTTCCGCTGCCTCAATTTATGGGTTTCCGGAGTAAATGTTTTCCAGTTCCAGCACTGATGAAGATTCATGTGTTATAGCGATATTATGTCTCTTGAAGGTGCTGCAGTAAGGAGCAAGAGAAGTGCAATGTTTTTGTAAGAAACAAAGGATTATTGAGTTGCCTCACCCCCTTTTCTGTTTAAAAACGAGTTCAGGGAGGCGTGCCAAGATCCGATGGAGTGAGACACATCTCTCATCCGCTTCCTCTTCACCGGGCCGAAATCTCCTCCCACCCTGAGCGTAGCCGTGCCGCAATCGAGTCCGATGGTCGGGAAGTGGAGAGAAAGCAAGAAGCCATAAAGAAATGTAATTTGGCCTGACCTAGCCTGCTGTAACATCCGAGATAGAGCCAGGGAGGTGGCGTAGCTTGAAGGCCCGATCCGGAATGCAGAAGACCCCTACCGGTGGTGAGGATGGAGGCTGGATAACCTGTCGGAGACTGCGGGCGAGGGTCTCGTACGAAGTTGCAGTCGGGCGGACCAGCAGAAGACGCGGACTCCGGAGCGCTGAGTGGCACTGGGGAGATGGCGGAACCCTGACGGGCAGCGGATGAGGCCGGCTTCCGGAGACCACGTCACCACGAACACGCAGGTACATCACCGCAGTCCCGGGAGTAGAGAGAGGGGCATGCAAAGGGACCCTGGGAGCGAA
This sequence comes from Triturus cristatus, assembly GCF_964204655.1. NCBI lineage: Eukaryota > Metazoa > Chordata > Amphibia > Caudata > Salamandridae > Triturus > Triturus cristatus. Next base: position 969,694,876 of record NC_140580.1, read on the forward strand.
CGCCCGAGAGGAGTGTGGATAAGCCCCCACCTGAGAGAGCCAGATCAAATACAGCAGCAGCTGAGAGGGGAGACGAAGGCCCTACATCCACCGCAGTCCGGGCCCTGAGTGTGACGTAGGAGGTGGGCTCAGCGGGGCCATGGGGAGCAGAGGGCAGCAGAGTAATCACACCCACCCCATCACAAGCCCAGACGATACTGGGAAGGACCCCTAGCACCGACAATATCAAGGCGGGACAAGGGACACACCGGGAGCGGCAACGAAGCCACAGATCGGCATGATCTCCGCCCTCATTGTACCTTGGGCCTTGATAGAAATGTGAGGAGGCCCAATAGAGTGGCTGCAGCAAAGGGGGACTGGAGGCGACACACCCTTTCCACAATTCCAACTCGTAAGTGCTGCTCTAAAGCTGCTAGGGAGGGGGTCCATGTGGGGCGCACCCCCCCTCCCAAAACAAGATTATATTGAGGGCCCAAAACATCTCAAAGATATAAGGGAGAAAGGACAGGCTGTGCACGAAGAGAGGCCCACAGAGAGCTACAGCGCTGAAACAGATAAAAGAGGAGGGAGCCACACTGGGGGTACTGGCGCACCCTGGTAGATAGAAGGGGTCAGTATTAATGTATTGGAGCACTGACCCCGATCGTGAGATTAGACCTTGGAAGACAGAAGGCCTACTGAGGCGACATCAACTACGAATGGCCCTGGGGGAGATGCAAGACCTAGAGTGAGAGCCACAGTGGGAGCCTCCAGAGGCGAACTGGAAAGTGGAGTCTCCCAACGAAAACCGATACCATCCCACCTCAAGGGTCAGAACTGGACAACTAGTAAAGAATATCGCAGGATAAAGCCCAACACATGCCAAGATTGTGACTGGAAGAACGAAAAAAGGCAGGCTCCATAAAGGACATGTTTGTAAAATCTGAGGGACCACAGGAAAACAAGACCAAGGGAGGACAGAGCACAGCCCTCTCCCCAACGCAGGTAGATCTAGAAGCCCCGGTTATCCACCCATACCTCGAAGCCCTGTTTCTAGGACTCAAGGAAGATTTACTAGCGGTTAAGCGGGACCTGGCAAGCGAAATACAGACGGTCTGCAAAGAGGTGATGGACATTGGTCAGAGGGTCGACACCTTAAAGGAGCAGGGCACTTCACAAGACAAAGAGATCCAACAATTGCAGCAGGAAGTTATCAGGTTATCAGAGCAACAATTGGACCTCCAAGTCCATACGGAGTATTTAGAAAACCGCTCCTGGTGAAACAATATTCGCATTAGGGGAGCCCCGAAGGAACGCAGAAGGAGACGATATAGAGTCTTATGTTGTCGATCTCTTTACACATATCCTCGGAGATGCTATGGCAACGCCCATTTGCTTAGAAAGAACCCACAGAGTGGGGAGTTGGAGCTCTGGGAGAGCACGGTCTGTAGACATTCTCGCATGCGTACATAACTTTCAACTCAAAGAAGCAATCTTAAAAAAGGCCTGTGAGCAACCCGATATTCAAGTCAAAGGTCATACCATCCATTTGCATCAAGATCTTGCAGCCTCAACACTCTCGAAACGAAGGGAGTTTTGACCAATCACTAGCTTTCTCCGTGATCAGAAAGTGCCTTATTCTTGGGGCCACCCCTTCTGTTTGATTTTCATGTGGCAGGGCCAAATCCAACAGCTGCGCTCCCTTACGGAAGCAGCAGATCTCCTATGAGTAGAACTTCAAGACAACCCCCAGCCAGATGTCTCCCTCAACTTCTTAAGGCAAAACACCAGAGAGCGATGGAAGAAAACACCCGGGGAAAGCAGAGGATCTGGTCCAGACCCCACAACGATGGCGCTCCTTGCCAAGCTGACTGAAGACACGAGTAGCTACGATCCGGCCTGAGGCGACACAGCAAAGAAACAGGTGGGCGGCGTGCCTGGGGTGGGACGGAGGACAAGAAGATGCACCAAACCACCCCCAAGTCATAGACGTTCCTACTGGTAAATGGATGGCAAACAAACTGCTGTTCCCAGTCCAGAGACTTTGGTTTACAATGGGTTTAGTTTTGGGGTTTGTTTTTGGTGCCTGGTAGTTAGTTTGTTTACACTCCTACATTTCAGTCCGAATACACCTTCCTGGGCAGAAGATACGAGAGGAAGAGCTTGCTATGCGGGGTACAAGACTTTCTCCAAATACATATATACATTCATGATGACTTATTCACACTCTGGGTTATTACACTCAATGTTAAAGGGCTGAACAACCCGATAAACAGGAAGTCAATCCTTTCTCACCTTGATCCAACAGGTAGGGAAAGCGATCACAGAATACCTAGAGTTTAATGATTTTCCCCGGGACTGTCCCTGCGATGGTGTGGGATGCCTTGAAGGCAGTAACTAGAGGGGTCTTAATAGCCATTTCGGCAGCTGACAATAAGGCTAGACGAGAGAAATGAGATGGGCTTCAGACACATGTACAGGAGCTGGAACGCATCCGCCACCGCACTGGGGCCCCCAGGGTCTGGAGGCAGCTAGAGATAGCAAGGAAGCAGCTTGCGAGTTTGGATGTAGATCATGCAGAATACTCGCTTTTACACCTGAAACATGCATATTATCTTGGGGTAAATAAATTTGGGAAGCTAGTAGCGTCTAAATTGAGGGGACAACGCCAAACCAATACAGCGGATGAACTGGGGGAGAGGGAGAATAAATGAAGATGAGGAGATAACATCTAGATTTGGGAGCTTTACACTGCTCAGGATATCTCCCCACATTGATTGGCTCTTACCTAGAGACAGCTACAGTAACTAAATTAACAACTTAGCAAGCAACTACACTAGACTGCCACATTCAAATTGAAGAAGTCATAGCTGCCATATAAAAATTGAAACCCAACAAATCTCCAGGCCTAAATGGGTTCTCTGCTTTATTATATGAGACATACTTTTCAACGCTGGACCCTTTGCTTACTAAAGTTTTTAACGCAACCATTAGTGAGAACACACTCCCTCCATCGATGCTTCAGGCCTCCATTACCATGATACCAAAACCAGGCAAGGATAGGACGATTTGCGGGTCTTATAGACCCATTTCACTCCTCAACGTGGATGCACAGTTTTTCACTGGGATATTAGCAGCTCGCCTGGGCCCACTAATGCTGGGACTAATCGCACCAGACCAATTAGGCTTTGTCCCTAACAGGCGGTGTTCAGACAATACCAAGCTTCTCCTCCACTTAATAGATAAAGCTCCCCATACTCAATGGGAATTGAGGCTCCTAGCAATCGATGCCAAGAAGGCTTTTGACAGAGTGCACTAGCCCTACCTAAGAGCAGTATTCAGCCACTTTGGGTTTGGGGAAAGGTTCTGTGCTTTGGTGCTGAGTGGTTATGAGCTTCCAAGAGTGTCGGTACAGGTGAATGGCAAGACTTCGGGTAGCTTTCCAATCCGGAGAGGTACGGGACAGGGGTGTCCTCTTTCCCCATTATTTTCTGTCTTATATATGGAACCGTTTGCCCAGCGAGTTCGAGGTAATCCCCTGGTGCAAGGCATTCGCCTTGGAGGCGAGGACCATTGTATTACACTATACACAGATGATATTATTGCTTCCCTAGACGACATGAGGGTGTCCCTTCCATTTTCTTTGTAGCAGAAATTGAGCATTTTAGCTAAGTATCTGGTTTCCGCATCAATTTATCTAAATCACAAGCATTGAGTTTGTCGGTCTCCCCAGAGACACAAGGCCATCTGACCCAAATGCACTCGATCATGTAACCGTCACATACCTAGGGATCTGCTTAGCACCTGCTGCAGATCGGAGCATATAAATTCTCCCTACTTCCACGGACAGAGTAATTCCACAGTCATACGCATATACACGCATCAATTTATCTAAATCACAAGCATTGAGTTTGTCGGTCTCCCCAGAGACACAAGGCCATCTGACCCAAATGCACTCGATCACGTAACCGTCACATACCTAGGGATCTGCTTAGCACCTGCTGCAGATCGGAGCATATAAATTCTCCCTACTTCCACGGACAGAGTAATTCCACAGTCATACGCACATACACTCATCATACGCTAGGGCCCATCACACTAACATTCATTCTAGTACTCTATCCACACTGAATAAACGAGAGAACTCCTAAATCAATCTGCATCTAAACTGAGGTCAATGTAACCTAATTGATTAGTCTTGAGTCATGATTTAAACAATAAGAACACATTTGAGAACTCAATAAATGACAAAGAAATAACCACCCGACACTGTGATTCAAACAAAAAGTTATTTTTATCTAAATTAGTTCAAATGAAAGTCAATCAATAGCAATATCATTATTCTCATAGTTACCTATTCTAGCTAAATGTCGTATTTAGGTCAGGACAGGTCTCTCAGTAAAGTCTCCCGAGTCGCCGTCCTCTCAATCAGCGTCGATCCTCTCGAGCATAGGTTCGGGAAGAAGTGGCCTTAGACCCTCTCTAGTCTAACAATATTTATAGTAAAACTTACACATTAAAAGTTACAAACAAACTCTAAACGTCCGTTGAGCCGTTGAGCAGAGCGAGCAGGAAAGGATGTTGACTCGCAACATTTAGAAAAACCCCCGCTCTCGAAAATCTCAAAAATAAAAACACGGAAGAAGGAAACACAAACTAAAAAATGTAACATCCATGAATGCTCTTCCTCGGAATCATAGTGAAGCCACCGCAAGTTTATCAAAGTTCATTGTGGCTTTTTACTCTCCCAAGGATAACTGGTGACAACTGGCGTCAAGCCCAGTGCTGCTGTCCTCACGGAAACTTTTAATACAGATGGAGGCCGAGGTCAGGATTTCAACCATATTCAGCGAGGCCTCTCTTCGTATTTCATCTACTCAAATGCAGGCTGTAATTGTCGGCCATCTTTGACTAGGCCAGAATGGACAATCTTAATCAAAGGAGCCACAAAACAACGTTACTACATCGTAATGATTATACAGTGTTAATTCCCACTAATACCCTTATGTGTATGTAATTATCTAGCCATCAGCGACATAAAGATGCATTAAAGCACGTTATTTTAAAAGCGCAAACACATAACAAATAGCACTCTAGCAACATTTATTAATTAATTTGCTCACCAACTTAGTTCACGTATTAATAAAGCAACATAAATGCATTCCCACGTGTAATTCTTTCATTAGTAAGGTTGATTTAGTCAGAAACTTCAACAGAATTAATATCTAGTAATTAATTATTAGTAATTTTAATTATGACGTTTAAAAATATAAGCTGATGTTCGGGTTTTGAAAGAAAACCCTGCTCCAGCAATCCCCCCTTTGGTGATATATTATCACCACAAAAAACCAACCCCAAAAAAAAATTTGGTCCCCATTTCTTAGGAGAAATTGAAATGTCTTTTATATAACACTACACACCGGTCTCTCTTTCATCATCTCTTTTCGATTCTAGGTACACACTCTCCCTAAATTCTTCTAATTCTATTTCTTGTGGGTCTCTCTTTGACCTCTTGTGTTTCTTTTCAATATTTTCTCTCATTATTCTCTTTTTCCCTCCCCTGTTTTTACAACACAAACACCCTAATCTAAGTATCAATAAAGCAACAATCACACATGTCAAAGGAAACAATATCTTACCAAATATGGTACTACCTATTTTAGCTATAAAGTTCTTAACAGCAATCATCTTATTAGCCATTTTAGTCCAGATACTTTCAGCTTCCAGTGGTACTAATTCTTCAGGCAAATCAGTAATATTTTTGATATAGATCTTTAGATCTTTGCTTTCGTCAGGAATGTAAGTGCAACAATGTTGAACCTTCAGCATTCCACAGACTCCACCCTCTTTGGCCAATAGAATATCAAGGGCAAGTCTATTTTGCATAGACATGGCGCGTAAAGCAACCATCTCCGTATTTACCAATAGAAACCCTCCAGCGGTGCTTGTCGATAAGCGATCCACCACTGCTGACAGCTTCCGAATTCCATACGCATTTAATGAAATTCCCACTGCTGGAATCAAAGCTCCAAAAATATCTCCTACAATTTCAGACCAAGTTTCTCTCTTAAAGCGTGTTAGTAAATTAATTTGTTCTACATCCTCTATCTTATCTATATGAAAAATCTTTGGAAAGACCAGGCCAACATAACATGTGCCATACCAATGGTCAGGCAACCTGTAATAAGCCTTATTCCCACAAATATAATACACTCCCGGGAAAACTGGATCTTCTCCACCTCTAAATCCCCATCCTGTTGCAATAAAGTATGTATCATGACACTCACTAGTCCCAACGAAATAATTATCATATTGGGATCTCCTTCTGGTAATGCATAGCTTACCCTTTTGTGGTGCATCTAAAGCCAAAGTTGGACTGGCCCCATTCTTCAACTCCTTTCCCATCTCAATGTCCCACACTGTCTCACTCATCTTATATTCTCCTGCCTTTTCATGCATGCTCACTCTTCTTTTCTCTACCATATCCAGGAAAGCTTTTTCTTCTTCCTTCAAACTACAAGTTAAATTGTTTCTAAAAATGTAATCTAATGTTAATTCTTCTATCTCAATAAAAATCTCACCAAAAATGTTAACTTCTTTTGCAGGATTTAGTTTCTTATCCATAGGCAATTGCCCAAAAATGTTATCTTTATTAGACATCTCATGATCTATTTTCCCCAGCAGATAAAAAACACTACTTAGCACACTACATGAAATCCCATACGTAGCTGGAAGATGATGATAAGTAACTCCCTCTGAAACGGATGCAGGCAATTGCATACAGACGTAGCAATCCCTTACTTCCATTGTCTTTACGTATTCGTACAACAACTTTGAAAAAACATTGCTTGAAAAATCATTAATCGATCTATCTTTATGTATGTAAATGTTACTAATTCTAGTTGGCACTATTTTCTGTGAACTCTTCCCTATGTTAGTCATATTCTCAGTATGTATTCCAAAAGTGTCTATTGTAACCCTAAAAGTAACTAAAAAAGCAAGTACACTCCATAGTAGCATTGATAATCCTGTACAACAGCAGCACATTCTACACCATCTTTTCAAGAAGGTACATCTACTTTGATTATTTTCTGTGTTAGCCATTTTACTACTTTGGCAGTGTCTTTTGACTTAGCCTCTACTACTCCGCTACTGAGTCTTTAGAACACTAGATTATTTCAATCTGCTAAATTTAGATTTCTTCTTTTTCACTTTTCTCCAAGTGACTCTTTTAGTTCACTCAATTGGATTTTCATCACTTTTTACTTCTTCAGCAACATCAAATTGTATCAAATCTTCAAATCCTGAGCATCTGACTCTTCTCCAATGTCAGTCAAGATAACTTTCAGGACTCCAACAGTTTTCTCTTCCTCAACCACTTCTCGTAAGGTCCCCTCTGGATTTCCTTGACTTTCTGCCTCTTCTTCTTCAGACAGTGCCACATACGTCCATTCCAGTGACCTATACTTCTGGTTAGGCTTTCTAATTCTCTTGATCTCCTCTGGCTCTTTTGATTCCTTTTGTTTTTCACCCTTTGCTTGATTCTGACTCGACACCTCGTTCACCTGTTCAGCTTTTGATGAACTTGCTTGTGTCAATCTGTACCTCAGCCTCTTTATCTTGTTAGGCCAAAGATCTCCTTTTACACTCCTTTTCGGTCTCACTTCTTTATTATTTCCTTCTCCGATCCAAGTTCTCTTTCTCAGAACTCGACCCTCTGATTTTCCATTCTCACTCTCATCCGATTCTGTCTCATTTGCCTCTTGTTCCTCAACAATTTTCTTTTGCTCCACAGACTTTTTCTCCACCGATTGAGATTTCCCTACTACTGTCCCTCCTCGGGTCTCCGACACGCAATCTTCTTGCTGTCTACTTGTCCCTTTACCTAGCTTATCAGGAATGTTCCCTACACCTCCTCGGGGGTCTTCCGCAATCTGTCCCTCTCTATCTTCTTCTGACCCTACTTCTTCAGAAGTAATCTCAGGTGGATCCTCAATCTCCTCATCTGATTCAGGTGTAGTCTCTGTGGAATTGCTCTTTTCTTTCCTTTTTCCTCCTTTATTTTCTCCACTACTTGTTGGAACTTCAGGCACTCTAACAGAATCCGAACTCTCCTCTGAAGCTCTCAATGTTTCTCTTAAAGCTTCTCTTGGTAAGAAAAAAGAATCACCTGACTCTCTTTCCAACTCTTCCCCCCTTTCAGGATTCTTTTTTCTTCTCACTGTTTCAGTGTCTGGATCATCACTGGAATCTGACTCTTCAAAATACTCTTTCCCAGTCCCATCTTTTGGATTTGAAACCCTCAGAGTATGACTCGCATGAACCCAGTTCTTCACACCAGCACACTTCACAGCAGTTGTAGTCAGAATGACTTGTCTTGGCCTTCCCCACCTCGGAACCAAGCAATTTCTTCTTCTGTGCACCTTTATCCTCACCCAGTCCCCTGGACTCAGATCATGGGCTTGCTTCTTTTCAAGTGTGGTGGCGTCTCCTCCAACCTGGTGAAACACAGAATGAACTGCGTCAGCCAGGCCTTTACAGTAATCCAAAATCATGTCATCAGTTATTGTCATCAATTTGTTGACGGGCACGAATGCATATCTCATTGCTCGTCCCATCAATATTTCATGTGGACTCAACCCTGTAGTTCTATCTGGAGTAGACCTAATAGTCATTAGCACTAGAGGCAAGACATCAGGCCATTTCATTCCAGTGGCTAAACACATCTTACCAATTCTGTTTTTGATTGTGCCGTTCATCTGTTCAACAACACCAGAAGCCTCTGGCCTGTATGCACAATGTAGCTTCTGCTGTATGCTCAATGCTTCACAAATCAAACCCATGAGCTCATTGTAGAAGTGTCCCCCTCTGTCTGACTCAATTGTCACTGGGAACCCGTACCTAGGAATCAACTCTCTTAACAGTAACTTTGCCACTGTTATTCCATCATTTCTCCTAGTCGGATAGGCTTCTACCCATCTTAAAAACAAACAGACTACCACTAGAACATACCTCAATCTATTGACCTGAGGCATTTCAATGAAATCTATTTGCATTCTGGTAAAAGGACCTCCTTCTCTGCCTATTGTTCCTAGGCTCACCACTGTCTTCTTTCCAGTATTGAACTGCTGACAAATCAAACATCTCTGACAGATGCTCTCTGTAATCAGCCTGAACTTTGCATTGTACCAGGTTTGTTTAAAGGACCTAATCATAGCGTCCCTCCCCAGGTGTCCCTGACCATGATACATTCTTGCCATTGTTGACAGCATCGAGTTAGGCATAACTGGTCTTCCATCTCTATAGATCCAAACATGATCTTTCTCTCTTAGTGCACAACCTGCCTTGATCCAATCCCTCATTTCCTCATCTCCTGCTTCATCCTGCAACTGTTTCACCTCATCCCATGTTTCCAGGACATTAGTAAACATCACAGAACAAAAAGACATTTCCCTTTCTCGTCCCTTGTTAATCGAATGATCGTTCTTTGCACAATACTGTGCTATGTCATTTGCAAAACGATTACCAAGAGTAACAAAATCATCTCCTTGTCCATGAGCAGCACATTTTACAACTGCTAGTTCTTTAGGCAGCTGTATCGCCTCAAGCAACTTCCCAATCACTTCAGCATTCTTTATAGGAGTCCCACTCGACGTCAAGAAACCTCTCTGTAGCCAAAGTTGGCCAAAATCATGAACCACTCCAAAACCATACTGACTATCGGTCATCACAGTCACTCTCAAATTTTTCCCAATCTTGCAAGCTTTTGTCAATGCCACCAACTCAGCCACTTGAGCAGACCTTACTCCTTTCAAAGACGAAGCTTCCATAACCTCTGAAACTTTGCACACCGCATATGCTGCACTCAGCACACCATCATCAGTTCTCAGACATGATCCATCCACAAACAACACATGATCACTCTCAGGCAATGGCAGATCTCTTATGTCTGGTCTCGGTTTTGTACAGTAATCAAGCACATCCAAGCAATCATGATCAACATCATTTCTCACACTCACATTTTCAGCATCTGGCAAGAGTGTTGCTGGATTCACATTCACACATCTCTCAAGAGTCACATTTGATGCTCCCAGAATGATTTTCTCATATTTAGTCAGCCGACTATGTGACATATATTGAGTCCTGCTTCTTGTCAAAAGAATTGCCACATCATGAGGTACGAATACCCGTACAGGATATCCCATTATTATACCCTCACTCTGTTCCAAGCTTCTGCATGTAGCAGCTACTGCTTTCAGGCAACCTGGCAAACCCACAGCTACTGGGTCAAGTGTTGATGAGAAGTACGCAATCGGCCTTCTCAGTCGTCCATGTTTCTGGATTAACACCGACAGTGCACATCCATTTCTCTCACTACAGTACAATTCAAACTCCTTCTCATAGTCTGGCATTCCCAAAGCAGGAGCTTCACACATTCTGCTCTTCAATTCTTCAAATGCTGCCATTTGTTCTGTATTCAATTCCAATGGGTCTTTCACTTCACTTTTGGTCAATTTAATCAGTGGCTTTGCTATCAGGGAGAAATTACTTATCCACTGACGACAATAACCCACCATTCCCAGAAACATTCTCACTTCTCTCTGGGTCATTGGGGCTCTCATTCCTCTGATAATTTTGATTCTGTCATTGGTCACTTTTCTCAGACCCTTCTCAATATTGTGTCCAAGATAATGTACTTCTTTCTTGCAAAACTGCAATTTGGCTGGAGATACCTTTAACCCTCCATCTGCCAGATGATTCAGTAAAGCTATGGTATCTACTTCACAAGCTTCACGTGTCTTCGATGCCACAAGTAGGTCATCGATATACTGTACTAGTACCGAACTCTCAGGCATGATCAGACTTTCCAAAGACTTCTTTAACAACTGATTGAATATTGATGGACTCTCTTTATACCCCTGTGGGATACGGCACCATGCCAAAATACGCTGTCCAAACCGAAATGCAAAAATCGGCTGGCTATCATGATGCAATGGAATTGAAAAGAAAGCATGACACAAATCAATCACCGTGTACCATTCAGCATCATGAGGAATCTGATACAAAATCACTGACGGATTTGGTACAATGGGACAGCATGCTACCACAATTTTATTAATCTTTCTCAAATTTTGTACAATCCTGAACTTCCCATTAGGTTTCTTCAGCCCCATTATCGGTGAATTACATGGGCTACTCAGTAACTCTCTCAAAACACCCTGTTGAATCATCTTGTCAATTATAGGGGTTATTCCCTCAATTATCTCTGGTGTCAATCTGTACTGTGGGATATTAGGATAAGTGATTCCCTCTTTCACTGAAATCTTCACTGGATCTACATTATTCATCAATCCCACATCTTCTCCAGTAAAATCCCAGACTGCTGCTTTTACTGTATTCCTCAACTCTTGAGGCAAGTCATCTGGATTAAATACAGCATATGTCCCAACAATCTCACTTTCTTTATTATCTAGAGTCATCCTGTACAAGACATCCTCATCTGGTGTCTCAAAAGCTATTCCATCCGGAGTACAAAAAATTGTGCAATTAATTTTACACAATAAGTCCCTACCTAATAAGTTCACTGGACTAGTGTCGCAGACCACAAATCTGTGCATATCCGAAAATTTCCCTATTCTTACCCTTACTGGTTCGGTAAGTCGAGTCTTAATCTGTGTATTAGCTACACCAACCACTTGGATTGCTTCGTCCGAGAGAGGAAGATTTCTTATATCTGCTGACCTGACAGTTGATCTTGTCGCTCCTGTGTCTACCAAAAAAGTAACACTTTCCCCATTTATTTTCCCATCTACAAATGGTCCTGCCTGGTCTATTTCTAGAGTTGCACCAAGTATGCACTCTTCCTCCTCTCTTCGGCACCGTCAATAGTCCCCTTCAGACTCACTCCCCTCATTCTTTAACCAGTACTGCTGTACTGGGTTAGTACGCCTTGGTTTGTTTACCTGCTCATCATTGTAGAATCCTGAGTCCTGGTTATATTTCTGGGACCCTCTATTCTGCGGCAAGGGCGGTTTTGGCTCTTGACTCTGCTGTCTGACAACCTTCTGTTGTTGCTGCTGATGATTACACCCCTTGTTCTGCACCTGTTGATTCAATGATTTATTCTCATTACTCACTAATGGTGGATTGGTACACTCGGATCTCCAATGCCCCAATTGTCCACAGTTGTGACATGGGAACTTCTTTTTGGCCTCCTCTAAATTCCCCTTTCCTTTTCCTGTACCATATCTGGGCCTATTTCCTGGATTATTTGCTTGTTCCACCATCTATGCTTCTTGTCTTTCTGCAACTTTCACCTGTGCCCACATTGCTTTCTCTTTCAGCTTTCTTTGTTTTGCCTCAATTTCATCACTGAAGTACTTCACATGTCTCAAGATTTCATCAATCTTTTTACTCTGCCAATCAACTGTGTGCTCTCGAATCCTTTCACTAATTTCAGGTCTCAAGCCATATACAAATCTGTATACAAAATGACTCAAATCCTTATCACCCAGGTGTTCATCTCCACTAAACTGTTTAAAAGCCAGTATCAGCCTTTCATAAAAAGCATGAACTGATTCTTTTGCTTCCTGATGTGTCCGATCTATCTTAACCCAGTCTGTTTCTTTAGGGGGTACCTTATTCTTCAGGAACACAATAACCTGCTCGTACTTCTTCATCACCTCCGGGTCTGGTGCTCCTGTTTTCTGATCTCTTGGATACTCCTTAGCAGGCCAATCTACAACTATTTTGCACTCTGCCCACAAGTCTGCTGGAACAATTATATCAAACAGACTATTCAGGTCAATCCACAGCACTTTTGACAATTTCACAAACCTATCTACCTGCCTATACCACTCGACGGGCTTTTCTCTCAATCGAGGGAAATCATTCGTAAATGACAAAATATCCTGTCTAGTCCGTGGGACATGTACATATCCTCCTCCAGGAATATCTCTCATAGGATAGGCATCCACTGTTTTTTCCTTTTCTCTCATGGAAAATGCTGAGTAAGTCCTGTCCACTGAATCTTCCCTTTTCTTGTACCACCTATCCTTCCATTTTTCCACATCACCCCATTTTCGCAATAAGGAAATCATTTCCTTAATCTGCCCTGTTCTGCCAACATCATTTAGATTCTCAATGTCCTTGTCAGAAAAATCCACCCTGTAAGGCTTCTGCAAAGCTTTCACCTTATCCATATCAGCTCCCATTTCACTCGCTATTCCTTTCAACCTGTCATGTGTACTCTTAGCCCTCCAGGTAATACTCTTGCACATGAATAACAACTCTCCATCATGATGATTTTTCAACATCTCTGTAGGAATTGTCCCTGCTATGAGTTCCTCCAGTTCTATGCGTAACCTAGCTACATCCACTGCCTGTGAATCTTTATCCTTCTTTTGGAGAACTTTCAACCAATCATTCAAATCCTCAGCCGTTATTTCTGTAGATCTTTTCACTGTAGTCACTCGTTCTGCCATCCTCTGTGGTTCCAAAATTGATCTTTCTAAACAACCAGTATTCAATCCTGAATTAGGCTGTACATCTGACCCTCCACCACATGTGTCATGTCTCAGCTGTCTCAAATTATTTTCTTCCATCCTCATTCCTGACTCTCCCGAAGAATTAACCAAACCATTTCCTACATAGGAAATCGTCAAACCATTTACACCCATTCTTTGCTTATCAAAAATAGGCATAACCGGACCTATGGTTACAGGCACTGTAACAGCCTCTAGATTCTTCGTTAATTCTCTGATCTTTTTTGTCAACTCAGATGTTGTTCTTGCTAGCTCTCTTGTTTTCTCATCCCCGATTGCACTCTCTCTCTCTCTCGCTCTCTCTCTCTCTCTCTCTCTCTCTCTTCCCGCGAAAGAGCTACCACTTTTCAAATCAGGTGTCACAACTTCTGTTTTAATGATCTGCAAAGTATCTCTTATTGGAGTAGCAACTGGTGTTCTTACTTCTGGTTCTGGTCTATATGGAGGTGGTCTCTTGTAAATCATGTCATCCAAGACTTCATCCTCATAATCATTAGCCCCATACCTCCTCAATTCTGCATCAGGTACCTTTTCTGCACCTTTCCTCCCTTCTGCTTCTTCAACAGTTCTCATTGGATATAATCCCTCTGACATACTAGCATCTCGCCATCTCCTCATTCGATCATGATGAGTTTCACGATCATATTTCCTCCCAAAAATATACCTATAGTTGCCTCCACTCCTCTGCTTTTCTCGCTCATGCACCTCATCTTCCCATTCCACCAATGCCTCAAACTGTGTCGGCCTTGGTCTAGGCTCTAGACACATCATCTTTTCCCGTAAATTTCTCAACACGGCCAGATTAAATGAACCATGTTCCGGGAACGCTAAAACACCATCCTCTTTAGTGTACTTAGCCCAATTGTCTAACCAAATACAAGTATGATACCCATATTTCGCAACCATGAAGGATGCAGGAGTTCTTGTTGGAGGTAGCAGTTCGCCTTCCCTAGTTATTATGTCCTTATCCTTGTCGAACCATTTTTTAATTTTACCGAACAAGGATTTCTTTTTCTTTTCCTCCGTTTGGTAATACATTTTAGAGTTTACTACAACCCTCTAGTCCTTTCCGCAACTGTACGATCTTTTGTCCAATAACAGCGCGACTCACACCAACGCACCAATCCTGGAGCGTCTACGTCACCCTGTACTCCTTCCAATCCCTGCGCGGCTCACACCAACGCACCAATCACAGCGCGAGCACTGTTCTAATCCACTGCCCAATCACAGCGCGGTCTTGTCTGACATCAGTAGTCGCTGCAGTCGCTTCTACTCTGTCTCCTATCACTCGTCTACCCCTCCTTTACAAAGCCTTCTCAGTAGACTTCGTTTTAGATTCTACAAAATCTATTAGTTACAACATATAAACATCTCCATTGTCTGCTTCGCTAACCACAGAATAGTAAAGAAAGGTCTTTCTCACAAATATCCCGCTTCTCTCTAGAACAGCGCTTACCTCTGCTCCACTACGGAATTATTACTCTCGTTGACACAGTAGCACATCCCTCTACTCTGCCCTTCTAACATGCATCCAATAACTGTTTCCTCTTAGGAATGCTCCAAAGAGTCTCACAATTAACTAAATGCTCATACATTCACGCACTTTCACACCAGAAAATGTAGCACATCCACACAGAATCCTGCCTTTCCCGAGAACAGCAAACAGTCTGTCCCACTACAGAATTATAACACACGTTAACCAAGCAGCGCTTACCTCTGCCCATTCCTTCAGTCAAGCTCAGAGAATACCTATTACTTCTCCAGCGATAAGCTTTAACGGCGAACCTTACGGATCCCTGGGACTTAAGACCAGAGTTTCACAGATAACCTTCGCTACCATACACACTCCTCTTATACAGAAAATATGTCTCTAATAGTAACACACGGCGATGTCACTGATTCCGAACCCTGACAATGCGACGCGCAACTTCAATTGTCACACGCTTTTTCCTGCATACGTACAGGGCCAACAATCCCGTCTTTCCCGAGAGCAGCACTCACTTCCCTCTGCCCTACTACGGAACCGTCACCAGCTCCCCACATTCCAGAAGCCGTACACACTACATAGAACTCAATACGACGACTTTAACATATACTGTTAGTACATATATCAACATCAATCAATAAATCAATAAATCCAAAAGCCTATGTACCAGCAAATCTATCTGATCAAGACAATAATCAAAACCATCATACTGCTACCAGGAAACTGCTGCAGATCGGAGCATATAAATTCTCCCTACTTCCACGGACAGAGTAATTCCACAGTCATACGCATATACACGCATCAATTTATCTAAATCACAAGCATTGAGTTTGTCGGTCTCCCCAGAGACACAAGGCCATCTGACCCAAATGCACTCGATCACGTAACCGTCACATACCTAGGGATCTGCTTAGCACCTGCTGCAGATCGGAGCATATACATTCTCCCTACTTCCACGGACAGAGTAATTCCACAGTCATACGCACATACACTCATCATACGCTAGGGCCCATCACACTAACATTCATTCTAGTACTCTATCCACACTGAATAAACGAGAGAACTCCTAAATCAATCTGCATCTAAACTGAGGTCAATGTAACCTAATTGATTAGTCTTGAGTCATGATTTAAACAATAAGAACACATTTGAGAACTCAATAAATGACAAAGAAATAACCACCCGACACTGTGATTCAAACAAAAAGTTATTTTTATCTAAATTAGTTCAAATGAAAGTCAATCAATAGCAATATCATTATTCTCATAGTTACCTATTCTAGCTAAATGTCGTATTTAGGTCAGGACAGGTCTCTCAGTAAAGTCTCCCGAGTCGCCGTCCTCTCAATCAGCGTCGATCCTCTCGAGCATAGGTTCGGGAAGAAGTGGCCTTAGACCCTCTCTAGTCTAACAATATTTATAGTAAAACTTACACATTAAAAGTTACAAACAAACTCTAAACGTCCGTTGAGCCGTTGAGCAGAGCGAGCAGGAAAGGATGTTGACTCGCAACATTTAGAAAAACCCCCGCTCTCGAAAATCTCAAAAATAAAAACACGGAAGAAGGAAACACAAACTAAAAAATGTAACATCCATGAATGCTCTTCCTCGGAATCATAGTGAAGCCACCGCAAGTTTATCAAAGTTCATTGTGGCTTTTTACTCTCCCAAGGATAACTGGTGACAACTGGCGTCAAGCCCAGTGCTGCTGTCCTCACGGAAACTTTTAATACAGATGGAGGCCGAGGTCAGGATTTCAACCATATTCACGAGGCCTCTCTTCGCATTTCATCTACTCAAATGCAGGCTGTAATTGTCGGCCATCTTTGACTAGACCAAAATGGACAATCTTAATCAAAAGAGACACAAAACAACGTTACTACATCGTAATGATTATACAGTGTTAATTCCCACTAATACCCTTATGTGTATGTAATTATATAGCCATCAGCGACATAAAGATGCATTAAAGCACGTTATTTTAAAAGCGCAAACACATAACAAATAGCACTCTAGCAACATTTATTAATTAATTTGCTCACCAACTTAGTTCACGTATTAATAAAGCAACATATATGCATTCCCACGTGTAATTCTTTCATTAGTAAGGTTGATTTAGTCAGAAACTTCAACAGAATTAATATCTAGTAATTAATTATTAGTAATTTTAATTATGACGTTTAAAAATATAAGCTGATGTTCGGGTTTTGACAGAAAACCCTGCTCCAGCACACCAACCATACAAGAAATTGCAAAGATTAACTATAAAGACCTAATGAGTAAAACAAAAGCAGACCTAGCTGGATGGCAACGTAAAACACTGTCATGGCTGGGGCAGATTGAAGCCCTAAAAATGACAGCCTTGCAGAGAATATTGTACATATTCCTGACCTTGCCTCTTACGCCTCCACCGGGAGCACTCCAAGAACTGCAGCGAGCTTTCCACTCTTTTGCATGGGCAAACAAAAGACCCCGAATGCGAAAGGAGATCAGTGTTGGAGACTCGGGAGAGGGAGGCCTACGAATCCCATCCATAGTCTCCTCTTCCAGGCAGCCCAGCTTAGATCGTTGATTGAATGGTCCCGGCCGGAGTCAGAGAAAACGTGACTATTTGTGAATAGGGCATTAGCGGGCTCCTCAATGTGGAAGATCTTCCTAGATAAGGCTAGTCGTGCCCCCAACATTTATTTCTCAGCCATCACTGCCCCTACTCTTAGGGTTTGGGACTCAGTGGGAGCGAGGAAGGGCCTTACATCGTATCCGTCTCCCCTGACCCCTATAGTGGGGAACCCGGCTTTCAGATCTTGGCTGAAACACAGAGAATTTGAGGCCTGGCAAAAACCTGAGTGCAGATCGATAGGCCATTTATTTGATATAGATGGTCCCATCCCATTCAGTTCCCTGGCATAATCCCAGAGGAAGAAAGATTTAATTACACACAAATCAGACATTGGGTTATGAAACAAGGAATTCGAGAAGCAGCACAAACGCACTTAACCATCTTTGAGAAATTGCTTCTCAGTAGAACCTCAGGAAAGCAATTAGTCTCAGATTTGTACAAAATCTTAATGGGCCCAAGGGCGGAGATAAAACCGGCAGCTCCACAACACCGAGAGTGGGAACTGGGTAGAGAATTGACCCAGAAGGAGTGGAGAAACATTAATTACAGAGCTAGCTGCTCAGCCCCCAATACCTCAAGCACCGAAACAGCAGTGAAAATAGTTACCTTCTGGTAGCTAACCCCAACTCGTTTACACAAGATAGACCCTGCACGAGATAGCAAGTGCTGGCGGTGTTGCACAGAGGTGGGTACATTTACGCACATACTTTGGGACTGCCCAGAATTGATACACTTCTGGGAGAAAATTCTAACTGAAATAGACACACACTTCTCCAACCCAGCTCCCCAGATTCCCTTCTTATATTTTCCTGGGCCTTCCCAACCCGCTCACTTACCCGCTCAAGTCAGGAAGAGGCAAGCAGATTACCCTAGTTCTTCGAGCAGCGCACTAAATTATACTAGCATTATGGGGCACTGACAAAATCCAGACTAGGCTTAACTGGCTTCACCGGATCTGGGGCTTACTAGGTATGGAATGCCTTTCATCAGCGGTGAAGTCGGAAGGAGACACTTTCCCAGGAGGTATGGCGTCCATTCCTTACACTTCTTTCGCGAGAATTCACTGAACTTACCTGCCCTCGATACCTCCGATTATCAGAAGCCCCCCACCCAACAGACACATCCATAGACCCAGGAAGCAAGAAAGGTTCATAAACGGACCAGGAAATAAGGCAGGCAGGCACCCAAGGGGGGAGGGACAGGGAGGCGGCAGTTTTTTGTGTTGATTTTCTCCTTTTTGCTATAAGATAAAAGGCTGCATCAAAACTGACGAGGCCGAATGTTGACGCCGAGTCAGATAATAGAAAGTTGCTATATCTTTATTGCAACAATAAAATAATTTAAACATAAACAGGAGCTCAGGAGTAAATCCAAGCCCTCTCCCGGCTGCCTATTCCCACCACCCTCTACCATGTTCCATCGACCTCCCAGATTTCCTGAACGCAGTGTTGGGCTTCATAGCAGTGGTATCTCTCTTGCAGGTGGGGAGGTAAGGAGCAAATGACGTGCAGTGTGTTTATTAGAAACAGATGATTATCAGACAGCTGCAACTATGTGACTGGTTAAATTGAGCGAATCGGCGCGCTCTCCATCTCGCTTCGCTCATCCTCTTCTACATTGCCTCATTGACTTGCAAAGTCCCTGAATCCAGGGTCGGCCCACATAGCGGCGCTGCATCTCTTGCAGGTGGGGAGGTAAAGAGCAAAGTGTTGTGAGTATGCCTGAGACAAAAAAGTATTGTTGTGTGTATGCAACACAGTTTCAGGTTTTAAATCTGGCAATACAGATTTTGGTCAATACTGTTACTGTAAAGATCTGTGTGCACACCCTTGGTCACGTGTTTGAATAAAACAGCTCAGAGAGTTCACTTTTGTGACGAAGCTTTGCATCAAGTGTAGACTGCAGTTATGTATATCATTTGGCATAGCTCACTGGGATACTGCTTTGTTTGATTTTTTTAGTTTTGTTTTTCAATTTTTTTATAGCGGGAACTTGGCCCAAGGGCATTAAAGTTCTTTTGCATGAGCACCAGCAGTAGCGGCCAATGGCCTTTGAAAGTGGTGAGGCGCAAAGAGATCTATATTTATAATGGACAGTAAATGCTTTATAAATAGAGACTGCCCGCACACCTCTGCAATATGAATTCCATATTGAAGCACAGAATAGCTGGAAAACGGAATTCGTAATGCAGAGGTGATCAGGCACAGTCTATTTAAAGTGCATTTGATCTTACCTTTATTGCAGTACACCCAACACTTTGCTCTGCCCGGCTGTTAAAAGATGAAAGCTGGTTCCTGAGCAAATAAGCCTGCAGCTTCCCAGCCAATCTAAGCACTGCTCTCATGCTGTCTATAATACTAAACAGCATGAGAGCAGTGCCAGGATTGGCAGGGTAAGGCAAGCACAGCGCTCTGTTGGAGACCAATGAGGCCTTGTCTTTGCCATTCCATCTCCCTTGTAACTTTGGTTTTGGTGGCCTGAACTGCGCAGGTTAAGCTGGCCATTGGGAAAACACCGGCTAATCTGACATGCACAGTCCAGTTTCCATAGCCTCAGCTGGTCCTGGTCGTCGTTGGAGAGCGCTGTAGCCTTGTTCGAGTGGAAACACGTGTGACAGAACGGGTACGTTTTAGTTTAATGAGTCTCTCGACCTGTAGGGGATCCCAGCAGGGGATCAAAGCCCCCACACTTCAATGGAGGAACCGCCCCTGAGCACCGGATTACATTACACTGGGTGAGATTCATATTTTCTATTTAAGCATGTGGAGATAAAGTGCTTTGCTCAGAATCACAGGATGTTGATCCAACACCGGGACTCGAGCCTAGTTCCCCATTTCAGAGTGTCAGAAGCTCTAGCTGGTAAGTACTTCAGTTAGTTATGTTCCCACTTCACATTGCTCAATTTAACCTGCAAGTCATAAATATGAAACTTTGCTGGTTTTAAATCAATCCTTCTTCATTGTACAGTTGGTAAAATGGGTTCCTGTGGTTAGTAGCAAACATGTATTGGTAAATATAAAAAGTTCAGTTTGCATAATGTGCTATATAATGTTTTGTGATTAGTGTAGTTGAGTCACTTTGCATCTCAGTGTATCTCTTAGCAACTTATGACAGAAGTTACAATAAAGGGAGTTTTCCTTTGTTTCTGTAATTTAGATAAGGATTTTACCACCTAATTTGGTGTAGCAGCTGTGCTGCATTTGGTCTCCAACTGTTCCTACCCAGAACATCATTTTAGACGCAAAGGGGATTCGATTTTCTATGGAGGGAGCTATAGTACAGCTGCACTGCACAGGAAAACATGGCATCTCCACTCATAGAGTTTTCATGGCTAGCCAAGATTGTAATCCTATTTCATGTAGACCTCACAAATATATTTTTAATCCCAAAGAGAAGCCATGGGGTTATGGTGGTCAGAATGGGTATTGAAATTTTAACACATCCTTATTTTTTAACAATACATTTGTGGCAACAATAGAAAAGTAATCAAACTTTCTGGTTCCATCATACATGACCTTGTCTTATGGAATACTGTTAAAGAAGCAACTAATCTGACAGCTGATTGCGGTACGCCCATCTGTGTGACTGCGATCACCGATTCATCAGCACAGCCCATGGCATGAGGACCCCCAGCAACTTGTTGGGCATTCCTCTGATCATGGACAAGCATTGGTCACGGATGTGACAGCAATCATACCCACCCCCAGACTAAAGCTCTGGGTTTATTAGGATGCATTACAACAAAACAGTGACTAAGTAAGGGAACATGAACAAAAGTAGCATGTTTACTACAGTTGCTCACCATATGGAAAGTCTTTGCAGGGAACCAAGAGCTGATAACGAGCTCTGAAAATCAGAGTCACAAACTTCCTGGTTTTTATAGTTTGGTTGTCCTTGGACCATGCTGGGCAGAGCGTCCGATGGTAGCCGATGATAAGGATCTGGGACACATGGCTCCAATTCAGATGAATAAGAGATACATTCAATCTGCCAGACAATTTTACCCAGAAAGCCACAGGATGATCTAACAAGTGATTACAAAGTGGGCCAAGGAATCTGGTTCAGAATTTAACTCGTAAAGTAGGAACTGGTAAAATTCAGAAATGGAGCCAAACCTTAACTCCAGGAATACAAACAGAGGAGCTTTATCTTAACTCATCAGCATGTTCCTTTATCTTGATCTTTGAACAGTGTGAACTTTCAGAAATACATTGTCTCAGTTTCTGTAACTGATTCACATATTCAGTATCTGCCAGAACCACAGGCTCGCTCTGGGTAGAAGACAAAAAACTCTGGGATGAAAACCTTGCTTAAAGGAGTGAAACCTCGGTAGCACCATGAGATGCATTATTGCAGGAAAATTCCACAATGGGTAGATAGAAGCCCCAATTATCTGTGTTTACCTTACAGTAACATCGAACCTACTTTTCCAAAGTTTGATTGGTGTGCTCTTTTGGGCCATTGTACTGATTATCATATCCCGAGGGCAAACCTTGTTAAATTCCTAAGACTTATATTTTTGATAAGTAGATAAGCAATTTCAGAAAAGTTCTTGGAGGACTCAAAATGTTCCACAGTTCCACTGGATAGGATAGAGTACTCGTCAAAGCTTCAAACAAATGTTCTTTTTATTGGTTCTGAAACCCATATTCAGTATCCAAAATAGCCATCCAATATCCAAAGCAGCAAACACGTGTTTCGTCCGTGCTAGATATGCACAATGACTTTCTCAAGGCTAATGGTTGGTATTGTTGCTTCCAAACTTCAAAGCACGGTGTCAATAGCAAGATTTCAAATCAATAAGACATCTCTATAATGTATAAGCAAACGTCACGTGAACTCCAGAGCAATTATGTACCAGTGTTATTTAAACTCTTGGCTGTAATCCAATCCTGCATCTATAATCACACTTGAAATAAGGTGTGACCGGTCAGTAAGCAACCGTATAGTCAGGTATATTAACCCACGCCTGATAACGTTATTTGGGAATGCCAAAAAAGGTTTTGCTTATCTACTTATCAAAAATACTGGTCAATATACAATGTACTGTTCTCAGACCTATTATACTTTAGAAAAGGGTGTGCGTTATTAGCTGGTCTCTTTTTGATACGGACGAGTTGATTCTTCAACTTGCCAACGACACTTCTAGGTAGTGAGTGTTTACAGTCATATCAGCACCCCGCTATACTAACAGCATTTGTAAATTTAAATACGCCACTTACTGGTTTCTTGTGACAGGAGTTTATATTTGATGTGCGGTTGTTTACCCATTTTGGGAACACTACTACCTCTTTTGTAATTAAATTCCTAAGACCTTACTTGGAGCATTCCTAAACTGGGAAAGATTCTGAGTTCCTCTATCAGAAATATTACAAGGTGGCTCACAAAGAAAAAAAATATCAGTAAAAAGCATGGCATTTTCTAAACACAGAAAAAGACCAAATCTGACATACTTTTGTACGCTGCCAAATTCCACACCTCCACCACCTCTTGTGCAGACTACTGCCTCCAACTCATAGCAGAAGGCTCCTCTGAGTGACAGTATCCAAAATTCATCAGCACAGCCCTGGTCTTGAGGAATCCATGAAACGTGGTCGGCACGGCTTCAAGCAGCACGTCGTGTGAGTGCTCCATGGGAGCACAGTATTTTTCTGGCAACAGGCAGCCTCTGGTTAGTCCTGGGTAAAGATGCTCCAGGAAGGTTGTCCATTAGCTTTTCCTAATATTTTCTAGAATTCTTTTTTTTTCTGTACATAATTTACAGTTGAATTAAAGCTTAATCCGGAAATCCATTTTCGGTAAATATATATAGGACAGTTCTCTTATTCGTTCTTAAACATGGAAAGGATCATTCAGGTTATATACATTTTATAGTAATTCTACTTAGTGGAGATATATTTTTAACAACATTCTGTGCAGTAAAATTAGGGCAGTCAATCTTCAGATTTGTTTTTCGATATTTAATTGAAATGATCAGAGTGGTGACTGCACTAATTACCATTCAGGCAGAGAATATAAAATGTTATGGCTATTGTGAATCAATCAATCAATCAATCAATCAATCAGGGGTTTGTTAAGCGCACTACTCACCCGTGAGGGTCTCAAGGCGCTAGGGGGAAGGGGGAAGTTCCGGATCATTTGCAGTCTCGGATCACTCAAAAAGCCAGGTCTTGAGGTCCTTCCCGAAGGTTCGCAGGGTTGGGGAGCATCTGATGTGCACGGGGAGCTCGTTCCAGGTCTTGGCTGCAATGTAGGAGAAGGCTCTCCCGCCTGTTCTGGTTCTGCGGTTGCGGGGGACTTCTGCCAGGGCGAGGTCAGCGGAGCGAAGGTTCCTTTTGGGTACGTGGAAGGAGACTCTCTCGTTGAGGTATTTGGGTCTGATTTGTTGAGGGATTTGTATGCGTGGGTGAGGAGCTTGAAGATGACCCTTTTCTCAACGGGGAGCCAGTGGCGTTCCTGCAAGTGTAGGGTCTAAGTTTAAATTCAATTGAGGACACGAGGTGAGGATTATGCTTTATTGCATTCACTTTATTTTCTAGAGCAGCTCATCAGAAACAACACAAAGCCAAAAACGAATTTCCCAAGGAACATGTGGGAAAAGGACAAAAGACTTAATGAATTAAATGTCAGTCCATCTCTCTCTTTATTCATTGCAGCTTCCTGTGCCCAATCTTTCTTTATGCAACATCAGCAATATCCAAATGCCCAGTTCAATCCTGTTTGATGGTCTCATTTTCTACAAATAAGAGGAAAACGTATTATATTAGTGGCTGTCCTCCTAAATACATTTTCAGGTACTCTATTACGTAATCCATCTATACATTATCAAGTCACAAGGTATCATAGAATAAATGAAAGATGCGTACAAGCAGTGTAAGTTTTTTTATGACTTGCATTGCAGCTTCTCCTCCCAAAAGGGTTGGTTTCTGATTATTCCCAATCAGAGGGTGGGATAATCCTTGGCTTCCATGCCTTTAATAGAATTGAAATTTTCCTTCAGAATAACTAGGAAATGTTAGATTCTATGGCAAGAGCGAACAAGAGGATTACAGTCGTTCAAAGCTTTTTAACCACTATCTTGGCCATATTGACCACAGGTTTGATGTAAAACTACTTAAAGGTGGAGTCCGAAGACCAGTCAGCTGTATCGTTGTGACAGAAGTTCGTCTGAATGGCTCTGGAGAGTGTGCTTCCCTGCCCCATGTTGATCTACTGGCAATTCACTGGAAAAGTGTGCCCCGTTTTCTTGATATCTACCTCAGAGAGCATGACTATAATGTGTGTCCATTGTGGGTCTCCTTGTTTACATCGATTGAGACCCTAAGGCTTGGCTCTGAGGTCGAGGGGCATGTATACTGCACCCTTCTTTTACAGAGAGTAGCCGCTTCCTTCTCTACCAAGCCTGTGGTAGACTGGCATTGGTGGCACCATCCATCTATACTCCGAGGTACCTGAACCCTTTTACCCTTAGGAGGAGTTGCCTACTAGCTCCCTCCTGGTAAAGTCTGCGCAGTCTCCCTTAATTGGGTTCTTCTTGCCTGTGTTGTATATGGGATCTGTGTTATGAGAGCCACTGGGTGGGGCTGTTGAGCTATTGTGTTTAATGTTTGCAGAGCTGCTATCTGTTCTGGGGACATTCAAGCGTCTTGTGCCCATCACTATTCCTTGGCGGGTTGGGGTAGGCACTAGCTGTTATCTGAATTTAATTCAGACTCCATCAACTGGGGCAACCCCCTCCCTTTCTGCTAGGAGATGGTTATGGTCTCCTGCTCTGGAGTTAATTAAAATTCCTCTCTGAGGATTAGGTCAGACAGGTACTAAGAGACTGGGAAGGAGGGCAGCTGGCCCTCCTCACACACAAATCATGAAGTGAGCATGCAGGAAATATGCCCAAGGATTGGAGGGACACCCCGGATTCAAAAGTTGCGGACCCCACGAATTGGGTCAGCCTGTCAATCGGATAATGATAAAAGTCTAGCCTCATCAGCTAGTTGTTTTTCAAGCTGTATTCCTCTTCTGATCAGGCACCCACCAGGGGTCATAGAGAAAGCCAGGATGCCAGAGTGGAAGCCAGGAGAGTTAGATGTCCATCTCCCCAGATCCAGGAACAGGGTTGTACTCACAAAGATGTCTCTGTGACAGATTTCCAGTGCAAGGAATATGCCAGTCTCATGGAAGGAGGTGGGCTTCAGCTCATCAGGTGGCATCCCAGCAGAGAATGGGCTACCTGTGACGATTGTGTAGGCAAATGGTGCTTTTAAGCACAAGGGCACTACAGATAGTTGCTCAGGAAAAGGAAACCTGCTGCACATCAACATTGAGGAAGACAGGGGAAGCTGAATAGCACTATATTGTCATTGAAAGTAGGAGTCCTTTGCCCTTAACCTCTCCACTGTGCTATAGGTGCAACGGGTGCTTTCAGTTACCATCTGTAGATGGGGGAAAATGGCACATTACAGATCTAACGATTTGAACCCTTGGTCCCTTCCCCAGGACTTGCATAGTCTCCAGATTTGCCCTTGCTTGCCTGCACTGGTACCAAGTGGCACCATTCCAGTGCATGCCCTGATGTTAGCAAATCTAGACTGTGACAAGTAGTCTCTGTGGAACACACCCCACTGCTTTTGTATCATCTGAGAGTATGAGGGTGGACTGCCACCCTGGCCAACCACTACCCTCCTTCAGCTAGCCCAGTGGCTACAGAGCTAGTGGAACTCCAGTAACTGTGCCAAGACACCAGGCACCCCTAACCAGACCCCTAACACCACCAGAGTGGTGTCCTCACCAAGGAAGGGTGGGTAGTTGTGTAGTGGTGGCTGGTGGCATTGCAAAGCAGTGGGGCTTAAAAGTGTTACATTGCAAGCCTGACTGACATAAAAATGGCTTGGGGGGTTTTCTCCCCCAAGAAGAGTGGAAAATTGTGCATTTTAAAACAAATTTGAAAAAGCAAGATGGTTTATAAAGCTATTGTGAACATGTAGTCCTTACATTTTGAAACACATAAAAAATTATATTTTACTGCAGTGAATATGTTCACCAGGCCAGAATGGAGGCTGAACATCTGCTAACCCCATGATCACAAGAGCAGCATGCACAAAGGCAAGGCTGGGATCTCCAAAGTTTACTGCCCGAGCCTATATGTTATGTCATCATTACCATCACCAAACCCATCAAATGCAGGCATCAGTTACCTGGCTGTGTTTGTCCTGACAAATGATTTGAATTGTAACTGCTTGCCTTTTGAAAGTGGTGAAAAAAGTGGTGAAAAAAGCTGTAATCTAAGCAGAACTCAGAAGTATCACCCTTCTGCAGTCAACAGTTTTATCCAGGTAACACGCCTTTTGTCTCACCGTCACGGTCACACCTGTTGGGTGTTGGTTCATGCTGCGTGACGTGCATACAAAAATCAAAAAGTGACATCACATTAAAGAACTGTATTTTGCTGTGGCGCAGTGCCATCGCCTGTAACTCAATTAGGAGTGTCTACCCACTCTGCAGACTGCCTGGGGGCACAAAGTAAAGGAGGAAGTGAACAATACCTACATCTTTGCTGCACTCAGCACAGCACCATACAGGCAGAATACACTTCCCAGTCACTGAAGCCTGCCTCACACACTCACCTAACCACAGGAACCCTGCCATGTCTCGGCTGTTTACAGATCAGCTTTCAAGTCCTGGCGTATTCGCCAACTTCCTCGCTTCACCATCCAGAAAGGAAAAGCAAATAATAAAAGCTCCATGCTGCAGCTCTTTTTTTTCCCCTTTTTGGATGATGAAGCAAGGAATTTTCTGAACGCTCCAGGAGTCGCAAGTTCATCTGTAAACAAACGAAACTGAGCCAATAATGATGGGGAGTAAGTGGAAAAAACAAGTGATCTTACAATTCTCACTGTTTATATAGTGAGAAATGCAATATAACTTGTTATGTTTTTTTAACTTAGAGGCAATGTCACCGTTCACTTCCCAAAGGAACAGGCCACCAAGTGGCTGTTGTTCATTAACTACGACAACAATAACTGCCAAACAGTAACACAGTGAGGAACCCTAAATAATTTTTAGGTCCTCATTGCAACATGCATACATTTTGTGAAAGCTTTATTTGACCTGCATACTTCCGATCACGAACTTCCTCTGCACTTCTCATGTGCTTGTAGAGAAGCCTGCCTGCGTCTCTTGAGCCAATCCAAATGATGCTCCCTTGCTGTTTATGTTCTCCAACAGCATGAGAGCAGCACAAGGATTGGTTGGGTCAGGCAAACCCAAAGCTTCTTAAGAGATTGGGGAGCTGCAGCTATGATCCACCAGGCTCACTACATTACGCGGGTAGAAGAGGCCTCAAGTGTGCATGTCGGGCTGGCCAGAGAAAGGCATTTGTCTAAACCCACATGCGCACTTCACTTAAAGTATGTGATCCAGTTGAGTCCGAGCCTGAGCCTGCATTCAATTAAGCCCTACCACGTCCACCATCATTCATGCAGGAAGGTACCTAATGCCCCTCAGTTAAAATAAAAGCACCACT
Organism: Triturus cristatus; assembly: GCF_964204655.1. Taxonomy (NCBI): domain Eukaryota; kingdom Metazoa; phylum Chordata; class Amphibia; order Caudata; family Salamandridae; genus Triturus; species Triturus cristatus. Next base: position 969,723,023 of record NC_140580.1, read on the forward strand.
GCGGCTGGGGAAATAAAAAGGAGTTTCTAATCCTCCCAAGGAGAATGCCTGAGATAGCATTGACCCTCTATCTGAGTGGGCACCAAACATTTTAACGTCAAATCCCAGCGTCTTGCATCACCCAGCGAATCCATCTGGTGACACTTCCACATGTAAGGCAATTTTTTCCTGGTGGGAGGTCAATGTACATAAATATTAGATCTGTGAGTTTTCCTGGAGGTCTGTAACTCCGTTTTCCAAGAGCAATCCTGTGATCTTTTCATCTTTTTAAGGAACCCTTGGAGGTTGAAAGTCTGCTTCAAACATGAGACACCATGTAAATCTCCCGACGTTCAAAGCTAGCTGTTTCTGATTTGCTTCATAAGGTTGCAGGCAATGGTACATAAATATATGCATCAATGACTGTTTGGTAGAATAAAACATACTTGTGACCGGGTCCTTCTGGTCATCTCTGATAGAGACAGCAGAGCGATCCTCTCACTAAACCTCCCAATAATGGCTTAGGCAGTTTAGCAATCACCTAAGTAAACCTCCCTATACTGCCTGACACAGCAGAGCAATCCACTAGTTTAACCTCTCAAGAATACCTGCGATAGCATAACCCTACCAATAATGCCTGAGACAGCATAGCAAATCTAAGGGTAGACAACTCAATGATGCCTCAGATAAAATAGCAATCTCATAGGCAAACCTCCAACTAATGGTTACATAGCTGAGCAGGTTTATAGATGAACAAGTTACTTACCTTTGGTAACGCATTATCTGGTAGAGACTCTATCTAGCTGCAGATTCCTTACCTTTGAATTTCCCAGGCGTCAGGCTGGATCCGGAATCTTTTTCTGAGCATCACCCCTTGTGTGCGACATCGGGTTACTCCATTCAGCTCAGCGTGACGTCGTCGGTTATGACGTTGCGGTGCCTATAAAGGCGCCACCCAGGTGCTCGGACGTCAGTACTTTTCTTTTTTCCACGCCAGAAGCGCAGAGCCTCGAAGTAACTGACGTAGTCGTGTGCAAAACTAGGGCCCTTAAAGGGGCAAAAATAACCCTAGTCCTACTACATCAGTCTGCAAAGCGGGGAGGCATGGGTGGGATTCAGGCGACAACATAGAACCCCTGGGCTCTATTGACGTCGGAATCGGCGTCGCTCGATGCTGTTCCGGCTCCTTGTCGTCAGGGACGAGGATGGGGCTTGCGCCACCGACGGGCATCGGCGACATCGTAGGCACCGACTTCAGATTCAACGCCGGGGAAGGTCGCGTGGGCACGACCGGCATTGGCCCGGATCCGGGACCGGATCCCTGAGGCCTCACCGGCACCGTGGCCAGAGCCGACGGCGTCGAACCCGATGGGGCCCCATCTGACCCCGTGGGGCCCAAGGCTCACCAGCGGAGTCGTTCTGCTCGAATACGCGGCGCATGGCCTTGTAAAACTCTTTCATTTGAACGGGAGTCTCTCCGGCTCTCGGAAAGGGTGGAAGGCGCGAATTCGACTCTGGCTCCGGTTCCGCAGAACCGTGCCTAGAGCGTCGGTGCTCCTTACCTTTCTCAACAACGGACACCAGTTGAGGTGAAGTCTAAGTCCGCTTGGTCTTCTTCTTCTTCTTGTGGCTGTCCCCTGAGTGTCCAGAGGACCTTGAATGGGAGGAAGAGGAATTAGGGCTCCGTGAGCAGTCCTGCGACCTCCTCTTCTTCGATCGGGCAGTAATGCCTGAGGTATCTGAGTAATTCCATTCTTAAACCTCTGAATATGGCCAAGATTTAAGGCTAACCTCATAGGTAAACCTCCAAATAATTTCTGAATCAGCAGAGCTGTATCAGCTTGCACAACTCTTAGTAGCCCCTAAGCTAGCAAAAGCTTAACTCTCAGTAGCCCCTAAGATAGCAAAAGCTTACTTTAGGCAAAACATTGTCTCTAAATTACAGCATCACTGTTCCTCTAGTCATACAATTCACAGTAACAACTTGGAGAGCAACGCTGTCCTTTGAGTTACACAGTTGTTAGAAAGACCTTCTAAATTAGAGCTGCCCTAATGTGAAGCTGCTCCCAGCAATGAATGAGAAATCAGGACTATACAGCTCCCTGTAATAACGTGGGCATTAGAGCTGTTCTTCATGCTACGCATCTTTCTTCAACGTCACCCACCTTCAGGTTCCACAGCTCTCAGTAGCGGCTTAGGCATAGCTATTCCCTCAGACTACACACATCTCAATAACATGTTAGACAGCAGAGCTAGCATGTAGACTACACAGCTTTCAGTTCACTTTAGACAGCATGGTACTCAGCTGTGCAACAGAGGAGACCGAAGGATCTCAAGAATCTCTTAGGCTCCACAGATATCTCCTGTATTCCGGACACTGGGTATCTCTCCCTGGTTAGGGCACCGAATAAAGGGCCGATTCCGATTCCTAAATACCGAATTTTACCGATTCGGTATTTAAGAATCGGTAAATAGAATGTAGGTAAAAAATCGGTAAAATTTACCGATTCGGTAATATTCGTTATTACATATTCGGTATTTACCGAATCGGTAATAAGGCATACCTTCCCATTCATTCCTATGGGCCTGGAGGCCCATAGGAATGAATGGGGAGCCATTCACTATTACCGATTCGGTAAATACCGAATGGGTAATAGGGGGAGCATATTCAAGGGTGGCAGGGTGTCACATTGACACCCTGTTGCACCCCTGAATCATGCATGTGTGCACATGTGGCGCACATACATGCCCTAAGGGCATGTATGTCTGCCACATGGCACTTTTCAAAAAGCACAACATTGCTTTTGAAAAGGTATTCGGTATTTACCATCAACTTGTAGTTGGTGGTAAATAACGAATCCTTAAACCAAAAATGCACTCACTTGAGTGCTCCCTACATAGGATTTAAGGATTCGGTAATTTACCGATTCTGTATGTTACCGATTTCTTAAAATACCGATTCGGTAAATTACCGAATCCTTAAAACCTGCCTCCTACATTAGAAAGGGCTAAATACCGGTCGGTAACGGGAAAATTACCGATTTTCGGCCGTTACCGACCGGTATTTAGCTATCTACATATGGCCCAAAGTCTTTTATGGCATAGATGTGTCTTCAGACTAAACTGCTCTCACCAATTCAGATGACCTATCCCTCAGGTGAATTCTGTGATGACTCTTCAGCCTCAAGAATGAAACTCTTTTATTCCGAACTTGAAACATAGACCACTAGGTTGTATGCTTCTTTTTAGGTCTGGACAGCTCTCTGGTTTACCTCAAGTCATTATTTTGTTTTTGTTTTTAAAAAGTACAACTGTCTTGATTTGTCATTGCTTGAAGAATGCACTTTGGATCAAGGTCATAACATTTCTTGAATGTTTACGTTGTCCTGTTAGTGTTCCTATCAGGATTTGGCATTGGGACATCAAGTATGCCTTTCCTTATACTACAGATGCTGCATCAATCAATCAATCAGGGATTTGTAAAGCGCACTACTCACCCGTAAGGGTCTCAATGCGCTACATGACATGTAGCTTGTAATTGATGCATTTACTTAGCAAGCACAACAGGATTTTAATTGTTGATTTATGGTTGTTTTATTTAGCAAATGGGTGGTGTATAGATGCCTTAACATTTCATAAACATTTGTGATGGTATTCACTAATTGCCCTTGCATGTTCATGTGTTTTACATTGCTGTCGTAATAACTTGTTATTGGAGTAAGTTTCTTTTTTGTTTAGTCTTTTTTTTTTCTTTTGCAGAAATGCTGTTATAACAAAGTATTATCAGCACTTTACACCTAACGCTCTTTCACTACTACTTCGTACTAAGGCCCCAATTCTTCCTAGTCAGGCAGAGCAAAATTACCACATGGAATTTCACTCAGCCTTATTCTGTATTAGTAGGGTTTGGCATGCAGCAACCCCGATTTTTCTAGCTGGTAATTCCTGATGGAAAATTGCGATAAGGATTTGACTGCAGGAGGAATCATGCCTTATTCCGTTTTTTTCTGACTGCCAGAAATTACCTTCCTCTTCCCTCCCCATCCAGAGGTCCCTGCATAAATTTACTACCTGCTAAGAGCACCTATTCTATGTGGTTTTACACCAGACAAAATCAGTGCGACTTGGTAATTTCCCATTCTATGGGGGTTACTCATAATTAGACGGTACTGGTTGAATTTACCGCACAGCAACGGTGAATTTGCAAGCAAATTCATAACCCCCAGTACCTACTACTCGTAAATAGGGCCTAAATGTGCCACCTATAAAATGTTAGTATGTCTTCTTTTACTCGTATGCCCATACATAATGCTTCATTGAATACTAATGTTATGTCTAAGTGCCCTTTCTTTCGTAACATGTTAACACTACTTGAAGCTTTCCCTTTGCTTTTTATTTTACTCATGAAGCAGTGCACACCAATTAATACACTAAATGTGCCACCTATAACATTTTAGTATGTCCTCTTTTACTCGTATACCCATACATAGGTGCCGATTCCGATCCGTGAAAAATATTCCCTGTACGAATCGTATCCGGATTTTTTTACGTACGAATCGTACAAGTCCCATACAAACTGGCAAGTACGATTCGTATGTTAAAAAATCCATACGAATCGCATTGGGAAAATTCCCCGACATGTCCTCGGGTCGGAAAAAGTGTCCGACACGCCCCCGGACAGTTTTACGTACGAATCGGTAAACTGAAGTCCGAGCGTGCAAGTACGATCCGTCCCGTCCGTCCGAATGCACAACCGTATGGAAAAAACACCGTACGGAGCGAACTCCCATGGCAACCATGGAGACGTCCAAACATGTGCCCGCATACGTGCCGAACCCCCCCAGCCCACCCCCCCAAGTACGCGCCATACCCCCAGCCCCCCCCAAGTACGTGCCGTACCCCCAGCCCCCCCATGTACGCGCCGTACCCCTACCCCACCCCCGTAGGTACGGAGCGTACCCCCACCCCCGCAGGCACGGAGCGTACCCCCACCCCCGTAGGTACGAAGTGTACCCCCACCCCCGTAGGTACGGAGCGTACCCCCACCCCCGTAGGTACGGAGCGTACCCCCACCCCCGTAGGTACGGTGCGGACCGTCGCACCGTACCTACGGGGGTGGGGGTATGCTCCGTACCTACGGGGGTGTGGGTACGCTCCGTACCTACGGGGGTGGGGGTACGCTCCGTACCTACGGGGGTGGGGGTACACTCTGTGCCTACGGGGGTGTGGGTACGCTCCGTACCTACGCGGGTGGGGGTACGCTTCGTACCTACGGGGGTGGGGGTACGCTCCGTGCCTATGGGGGTGGAGGTACGCTCTGTACCTACGGGGGTGGGGGTACGCTCCGTGCCTACGGGGGTGTGGGTACGCTCCGTACCTACGGGGGTGGGGGTACGCTCCGTGCCTTCGGGGGTGGGCTGTGGGTACGGCGCGGACATGGGGGGGGTGCTGGGGTATGTCGCGGACATGGGGGGGGTCTGGGGGTACGGTGCGGACGTGTAGGGATGGGGGTACGGTGCGTACCGGGCTCCCTTTTCGCCGTGCATCATGGCGTACTTAGCTTTTCTGGCACTTTTTTTTGGGTCCCGTAAAAATATTGCCGTGCGAAGTGCTGTGGGTACGAATCGTACTTGCTGGTCCGTAAAACGCTGCCTGACTCCGTGCGAATGTCGCGTACGCCGTGTCCCGGATCGGAATTGTGGGTATATTTTAGCCGGTCGGTGTTTTTTACGATTCGTACGGAAATGGTGTTTCTGTACGAATCGTACTTGCGAGTTTGTAAGGTGTTTTTCCCGGGTACGAGTCGGACGGAGAAAACGCTCCGTCCGACGGTTCGTACCCGGGTTTTACAGGATCTGAATCGGCACCATAATGTCCTCATTGAATACTAATGTTATGTCTAAGTGCCCTTTCTTTCATAACATGTTAAAACTACTTTTTAGAAGCTTTCGCTTTGCTTTTATTTTTACTCATGAAGCAGTGCACACCAATTAATACACTAAATACCAATATTAAAATCGCGGTTCCTTTACAGAGCTCTATCTATAGCATGTTAACAATTGCTAGAAAGAAAATAAATCACTAGCCACACATTTTAGCTTCTTATTTCCATTCGATGTCTCTATTATATATCACCTAATACCTTGTTGGCTACTTTGGTTGTTGTCTACAAAACAACCTGCATGTTATTCATAGTATCACACAATTATGTAACCTTGCAGAAATCCTTAATAAAGAAGTGATTGTGATGCGCTCTTCTATATCAATATTTTCATGGCAAATCTGCAATCTTTACCAAATTTTCTTTCATCTGTACCCTGAAGAGGATTTAGACATTAAACATTCATTTTTTAGCCTGTTTGTTGTGTTCCGCATTCTCACTTTCTACTTAAACATCCCACAGTACAGAAAATACTTGGGGACACACATAAAGCCAGTAGTGGCCGGTGCAGACAATGGGAACACATTCCTGGTCCTGGTTTCCTGTTTATAGCATTTTATTACCACACTATTTCATTCAATCAATCAAAATAAGCTTTATTCGATTTAAGTAGTTAAATCATAAAAGTACTGTACATAAAAATGAGCATCATGTCTTACATATCCATTAGCAAACCAATGCTATGAAAGTAACAATCATGTTTAAAACTACAGCAACATTATACTATACACGTCCATTGGCACACAAAAGTTTCAGAGTGCAATCATGTAACAAAAAAACTAGCAAGATTAAATTGTTTTTCTGCTTCTGATCACATCTTTCATATATTTGGTTAAACATTTGATAAAAATATCATCTAAAAATTGTAATTTAAAAAAGGCGGGGCGACATTGTCTCAGACCTAGCTCCTTTTAAATAGGCAGAATCTTTCTTTTCCGTAATAAGGTATAGAATTTACAGAAGAACAAAGCGTGTATGGTGGACTGGGTACATATGTCATCACATGGGCAGGGACCAATCATTCATGTTAGGGAACGTAATCATTCTGTAAAAAAGGCCTAGGCGGAAGCGGGTCAATAGCGTCCTGTCGTAACTCCCCTTCACATTTACTAAATATGGTTGTATCCCTGGTTGTATTAGTAACAATTGATTCTCTCTGACAGACGATTTAGTTAAGTTATGAGTAAGTCTAATGGTCTCTGAGAGATCCATACAAGCAGTCTTTAAGGCTTTCCTTGATATTGTAGTAATGCTGACCAGGTTGGTAAAGTATTCTGGGTATCCCAGGTCAGCCACGAAGTTTTTAATTTAATTAAGCCATGGTGTACAAGACACCCGCTGGAGGTTAAAATAATCGTTTATCACATCGCGGTTAAGACATATCTTGTGCCATAGTAAAACCGGCTGTATTTTAATTAGGTCAGATAGATACAACATACCGAGTTCCTCATGGCAAATATAAGTAGCCGTACTATTAGGGACTGCTAGAAGATACCTTAAAAACACATTCTCAACCACCTGGAGAGATTGTACGTTTGCATGGCCCCAAATTCCGGCTCTATGTTGGCTGTTGAAATGCATTTAGCCTTGTAAATTTTTAACAATTCAGCAATGGGTCGCTTTCCTAGTTTTCTTGCGAAATTCACCAATGCGGCCGTAGCTTTAGCAAATAACCGTTTTCTCAATGTAATGGCATTTACCCAGGAACCCCTGTTTTCAAAGACAATTCCCAGATATGAAAAGTAACTGGCAAATTCAAGGTTATTGTTATTAATAAAAATATCTCGACACTTTACACTATTCTTGCCACATTTCATGACGTAAGTTTTGGTAATGTTTACATTAAGGTCTAGGTTCGACATATAGGTTGCAAAGCTAGAAACAACTCTTTGCAATCCTATTTGTGTACTGGATAGTAGGATGGCATCATCCGCATAAAGTAATGCTGCAATTGGACGATTTCCAATACGAGGTGAGTCCTGACATTCCTTGAATAGTATTCTGCCTAGACCATTTATGTACAGTGTAAAAAGGACTGGGGCTAGCACGCACCCCTGCCTTACCCCCTTCTTGACAGGAAAGTTAAAACTACGCTCGCCTGTGCTTCCATAACGGACTCTTACCCGTGTGTCTTGATATAATTGCCTATAAAAATTAATAAGTTCAGTTCCACACCCAGGGCCTCTAGTATATTCCACAGTTTATGGTGGTTAACGCAATCAGATGCCGAGCTCAAGTCGAAAAAGGCCGGGAAAAGATCTCCTCGTTTTACTTGTATATATTTGCCCCAGATTACATTTAAATTTAGGTCTTGTTCGACAGTGCCTAGCCCTTGTCTGAATCCATATTGCAATTCCATAATTACACCCGTATCCTGGGCCCATGTCTGCAATATGTTTAGAATAATTCACCCAGCCACTTTCTGAAATTAGTCCAGGAGTGAAATTGGTCTATAGCAGACCGGGTTGTTACGGTCTCCTTTTTTAAAAATGGGTACGAGTATGGATTATGCCCAGGTTGAGATGAATCCCTGCTTACAGCAGGCTTTTGGAACAGACGTTAATAATGGGCCCCAAAGGAGAGGATTAGGTTTAAGTCCACGGGTATACTGTCAGGGCCGGGAGCTTTGCCTCCCGTGCTTGCATTAATTGCAAGTATGACTTCCTCTACGGTAAAATCAATGTCAATTGGGAGAAAATTCACAGGCTGGGTTCCCAAGTCATGACGAGAGATGTTATTATAGATCACTGTTATTATATAGCTTGGAAAAATTAGTCACCCATTGATCCTCATCTATACTAATCTTGATGCAGGGTATATTTTTAGGAGCCAGGCACGGGGCGTTCACAGCCTTCCAAAAACCTTTGGTGTCTTTTAGTTCAGAAGCTGATTGCAGGTCCCGCCATGCCTCTCATCTAATGGCCTCCTAACGGTCTTTAAGTGAGGTTCAATAAGCCTCTCTAGCCTTTTTAATTCCTAACTGATCTCTAACTGTCTTATGTAGGGAATGTTTTTAAACTGCATGGGCTTTGGAGCAGTTGGTATTTCATTCACTCTCTTTGTGTTACACATCTTCACCATACAGTGTTTCATCAGTAATACAAATATCTCCAATTGCTGCTACACAATATCTGAGATGGTGGCAGGGCTATGTATGGCAATTTCAATAAATAATCGATTTTGCTATATTTTGTTGTGTATGCTTTTGAAGTTCACCACTTAAGAACACTAACTTCATCTTCTGACTACTTTTTTTTTTACATTCTTCTGCTAGAGTAGAGTTTACGTCTACTAATTTAGTCTTCTCAGCAAAGGTGATGTTCTAAATTGGAGGGCTGGAAAACACACTACCCTAAAGGCCATTGGCCAAAAGTGTGAACTAAAATTCGAATTTGACACTCTACACACTTCCTGTTAGGAGTCAAATCATGTGCACAGATTAACTTGCCACTTAGTTCCTGTACATAAAGTTATTTTAAAATGTGCTCAGCTAGCATTACGACGTTATTGATATTGTATTGGTTTTAACTAACTGCACAATACATTATTATTATTATTATTATTATTACTAAACCACACCCTCTATTGATAAACATTTCCCCTAATAAAGATTTCCCACCTATTGCCTCGCCAGTGCTTACGCATACAGGCCCTAGTGAAAGCGCTATGGGCTGGACAAAAGTAAGAAACTTTCACCCTGCTGGAGCGCTCCCCACATCATCTGTTCCTCTTGCCTCTTCTGCTTAGGAGCAGACCTCTACTGTAGTACACTTGCAAGTAGCTCTTGTCCTATTAGGCATGCTTACTAAACCTTATCTTAATAGGATTGCTGGGATTTCACTATGGCAATGGAAGGTCCAGCAAAAGAAAGCAGTGCAGCAGAATCCTATCTGCAACCTGCCTCACTTGTCCTTCTCAGCAGGTGCCAGTAGAGGACCGAGGGATTCAATAACCACTGCTTCTGGGCAGAGGTCTGCAAGTATAGGACGTGTGTAGGGTGGGCAGTGTACATTGATTTATTAGTCAACTGGCCTCTGTCATTACTGCATTACTTGCTCCCTTGGCCAGGGAATCTAGGGTTCTACAAGCAGAAATGTTAATCTTTAGACACAGTTAAAGATGGGATCCGAAATTATTTGAAGAAGAATTTAATATGGGAGCCCGATGCTTAACCTGTTTCATTCCACGGTGTCAAGAAACATACTCTTGTCTGACTTCTGGAGCATTCACGGAATGTCCTGAGGATCAGCTTTGATTGATTTTTACCTTTCTGTTGCCCTCCTTCAAGTAGAGGCAGAGGTAGAGTCCGGGCTGGTGGATTAAGGTGCTGTGCCATTATCTAGGTGAAGAAGTATTCTGTGGTACCGGGGCTGCCTGGGCTCAGTCGGCAACGGTTGTGTCAGTAGGTAGCACAGCACGTGTTCTCCTGCTGTTGATCTTCGGTCTGTAACCGAGGGAGGAGGCAGTTCCTATTAGATTTGGTCATGAAGGGAGTGATAAACAGCATTTGAGAATATGAGTAAGCCAACTGCAAAACACTTGTGCTTGTGAATGTGCATGATGAGTGAGCAGGGAGTACACGACCTGATGAGTTTGGAGGATAGCAGCTTGCCGTAGTCATTCACAGCAAGTAAGCACCTCTGCGAGCCAGCAGAATATAGCATGTTACAACGCATGCTACTACATTGCGTGCTTTTACAACGTGGTCGTCACAACAACGGCGTTGTTAGTATGCGATATCTTTACATCTCAATTCATTAGAACAACTTGCTGTAGGGGGCGCGCTGGACTCAGGAATAGTATTATTTAATATTCCTACTCCAGTTTGCGCAACAGCAGGAAAGGTGTTGGATTTCATATCCAATACCTTAGGGCCCCCTACAGCAAGTCGTTCTAATGACTTGCGATGTATAGGTATTGCGTACTAACAACGTGGTTGTTATAACGACCGCATTGTAAAAGCACTGCGATGTTATGGCAGCGTTGTAAACGCTGTTTCCCGAGCCAGTAGGAAGGTCAGCACCCATCAGTGGACACTGCATAAGTATAGATTTTACCCAGATATAGCTGCCAAGGGCTCTGTGGCCATACATCAGATGAAGCACCAGGTAAAGCACCAACATAAGGTTGATACTACACACCTGGGAGTAGGCATCATGGTGATGGCAGCGTTGCCAAACCTGGTTCCCAATCCTGGATCCAGTCCTGGTTTTAACTGGGCATGAGATTCCTGACTAAGCGTATTCAGTAACAAACTAAGCTCAGTAACATTTGCCTTCGGGTCATAGATCTTCCAATTAAATGATTAGACTGGTGCTCCCAGTTTTTATGGTTATTAAAGTCATTTAGTCTGCAGATCCGGAAATCTGTTTGCAAGCTGACTATAAAGCCAGAAAGTGAGGTCCTCCAAGCCCACAATATCAAGACTGCATCTGATGTTTTTTTTTGTTTTTAGTTACTTTTGTTAATTTGTTGGGAATAAAAGCTGAGACATGGAGTGCATATTCAGAAAATGATGAACAATAAGGCTAGATGGCAAGCAAAACTGACGAAGGTAAGCATTTCTGGCAATTTACCATCTGGTCCTAACATTAGGAGTAAAATGGATTGTGAATGAGTGAAATTAAGAGTGTTCATGCGTGTGCTGGTGTCTTGCTTTCGCCTCTCAGATAATACAAAATCTTCCACACGGTAGCTCAAACCCACAAGGCGAAGCACAAAACATAAACACAAAACAAATAACACCTTTAAAAAAGGCTTTTAGAATAAGGCCTTGGGTTTTATTTTACACAATGCTTTCTAACAGAATGGCTTTCCCAGATGCCAAATGCACAACATTCAAATATATGTAGAGATATATATGTTTATATGCAAGCAATAATAACACACTTGGTAAATATAATGCATGAATAATACTGATGAATAAACAAGCAGCAAAAAATATGAGATAAGACTCAAGCAAATATACTGGGACGCCCTGCAAGATATCAGAAAGCTATATATACATCAAATGATTACTTTAGATGTGCACCTCAACTCACTCACACATCACAGAGAAAACGCCTCAAATGATCAAAGCCACTGGCCAAACATCACAATGGCAATAACCAAAACTCAGTACTTCACCTGGTGCAAACACTGCATCTCAGCCCACCCCTGACTGGGGAAGTTAAACAGCCGTGGTTGAGAGCCTCAGCAACCAGAGTTCCACGCTCCGAAGTAGACGCGCCCGTCCCCGTTCGTATTCCAAACTCCCCGTTTGTAAGTCAACAACCCTCAGCTTTATAATCTCAAAACACACTAGTAGGTTTGAGAAAGACCTCCCCCCGTGCCAGAGGAATCTTTCCAGAACTGGTCAGGTTCCAAGCAAGCATTCCCATGGCAGGAAGGAGTTTTCACGTCCCCTTCTCCAAATCTCGCATGTTCCAGCCTTTATCTTGACAAAGCTCACAAAGCCTTCCAGGTACATTAAACAATCTCTCACAAAAACAATCCTTGAACATGAATAACCCAAACAACTTGCAAGCGCTGCTGTGCATGCAGAAAAAGCTCAAGCAAGGCAGAGTCAGAAAAAAGGATGACATGAGGAGATGTCAAAGCCAATAGTAAGAACTTCATAATTCTCATCAATGTACAACACAATGCACAATTGTGCACAACTGCTTATAGATTCACATACTTCATCTCTCAATGTCCTATTGCATCGCATACTTTATCTCTCAATGTACAACACCGAGCACGTGTGCATCACTGCCCACAACACTGCACTTTGAGACCAAAAAGTACATTCCACATCTCTCTCTCCCTCTCACGCTTTCAAATGCACATCCCACACGCTCTGTTCTTGGCAAGGCTGTCCTACTCCGTGACAGCTCCCACTGAAAGACTGCAAGATTACAAGAAATAAACCTGTAAGAGAAGCAAGGCATATGCAGGACATCGTACATTCAGACTAGGATAAAATAACACACTAAAGTCAATTAAAATAATGGTAGTCAAAGGTCATCACAGGGTGTCAGACCACAAGAGTGCCTCTAGCACTACAGCTGGTCCTTTCCTATTGTGTGTTGTGACCATTATCTATAGGATATTGTACCATTTAAAAGAGATTTTATCTATGCAAAAGTTTAATACTCCTTGAGTGAGCAATATTTAATGAGCTGGTTATGTGCAATGCTATGCCAAACCAAACAGATTACATTTATGGAGATTCCTGGAAAAACAAATGCATACAATGCTTTTGGACTTTGTGGGTTTCAGACTTGCTTGACAATAGAATTGTCTTGCTGAAACATTCCCTGAGCGAATGCCATGTCTGCAACAGTTTCACCAGAAAGTGATCATGCCTTGGTCACTATGGACTGGGCCTGAATTAGGAAAACATTTTCACAGCATGCTGATGCCACATACATTACTCCTGATTCATAATTTTGTAGCAAAACCTCTGCAGAAGGGTTTCACTTGTGTAGACCCTGCAGATATGATTATATGAGACCCTGAAGCAGTGCTTGATTTGTGCGTGTGGTTTCAGGTGATGAACATCAGTGCTCATTACTGGAGACCCAAAATTATTTTTCATCATCAGACTTTGCCCACGACTCAGAAAGCGACAGTCAGAAAAGAGAGAAAAAGGAGGAGGAATGAGGAAAACAATTGTAAGGTGGGAAAGTTCTGATGAAAAACCTTTGGCAAAGCCAAAAGGTTTGGCTTCTATCTTCTAACTCATGCAAACAAAAGGATTCATGAATGCCGTTTACTTGTTTAGCCCGCTCTGTTTATCACTTTAAAGCTTTCCTAATGCTGGGAAATACTATAATTTCTTTTTTGCTTTCTGTATGGAACACATATAGGAAATAAGTCATTGAATGTCACAAACAGTGGGCCGATTGAGCGTACTTTTCAGATGTAGAGAAAAAAGTACCTCCGTATTCCAACGGGATGGGGTAATACGTCTCTGGGTGGAGTGAAAGCCCACTTTGTGTATATTTTAAACAATTGGAACCAATATGTCTACAGGTCCACTGTAAAGCCAGCCCTGAAAATAACCTGCACAAGTGAGATAAAAAACAGTAAGTATAAGGTGGGGGAAGAAAGAGACATGAGCTGGATTTAAAACTAGACAGCCTTCAAATTCACCAACCCTTACATTCAGCATCACTGCTCCTAATTATTGTTATTAATATACTATTATAATGATAAATATCATTATTTGTTTCAAATTATGCACTGACGCCAACTGCTGTTACATTTGATTCTCCTGCTGCAGAGGCTGTCATCTGCATATTTGTGGAGTGCCTTCAGATCCCTAACTACATATTAAAAGTCATGACTAGCTCATAAAATGATGGTTAAAGTACCGATTCTATCTTAAAAAGGTTATTCCACTTCATTCCCTTTAAAATGCGATATTAAAAAAATTGTTTCATCCAGAAGTCCAACATAATTTTAAATAAAAAGTCACCACAGCACCACTATGAAATAATATTTCGGTGTGCGCGCTAAACTCTTACAGCTCTTTGGGTCTCTGCTGTTCGTGCCACACTCCAGGGCTCACACTCTCCAGTGCAGAGTAGAAGGATACATTTGTTATAGAGTAACTACTTTTTGCTCTGATCCTCCTTCAGCTGGTTGCAGCAGCTTTGCTGGTTACAAATCTTTGACGTCATTGAGGTTCTCCCTGTTCGTTCTGTTGATTGTCATGATTCACAGAAATCTTGCTGTTTTTCATGCCACGCGACCGAAGATTTGGAAAAACATACATTTTGATCCCATTGTGAAGTGTGATCTCGCTCCACCTGGTTACAAGACGCCCATTTATGGGATATTGATGATCACTTATGGTTTGTAGAGGCGGAAAAGGCAGCAGGGAAAATGATGTGCATAGGCCAGGGGATGGCAGCACAAGTGCAGCCCATTCCCTTCTACTGCACAGTGGGATCATGCAATGCTCCCCTCTGCCAGGCCACAGCCTGCCCTGCCTCTTGAAATTGTCCCAGTCTTTCAACCTGCACTGGCCCTTCTGCTCCCATTTACTACCTCTTCATAGCAGGTGATAAATGGGAGCAGAAGTTTCTCCAGAATTGGTGATCACCATACGATGTGGACCTGATAATTATGGATCAGCGTTGTTATTCCCCATTCCGTGGATAAGAGTAATTGTACGATTCCAGTTATTCAGTATCCTGTAATTCCAAAATGGCATGAATTAACTGAGCAACTCGTACTTAGGGCCCTTATGTGTGCCCTAAACAACAAACAATTTGTGCAACTGTGTGAGCACGCTTTGTGTTTCTCATACAAGTTTCATGCAAGTAATTATAGTTGTTAATAGTAAAAAGAAACACATCAAAAAGAAAAAATGCTCAGGAAGTACGGTGGAAAAGCATGACCTAACACATACAGGAAATACTTAAGTTATGGCTTGTCCATGAAAGTGCTTCTTCTATCACTAGTGAGTTCATCATACATGCACTTTGTCACTCGTCTGTGTATTCGTATGGATTAGTGGTTGATTCCTATTGAGAAATATAATTTGTTAATTTGAACAATGTACACATGAGTCTGTTAGTTGGACTTAATAGGATAAAGGAGGGATGGAGGAGGGGAGAGTTTATGACATGTTATTTGGGAGATCATAGTAGTAAAATAATGTTTGGGTTCAGTCAAAGGAGGGATAGAGAAGAGAAAAGTCTAGACACAGTTATTAGGGAGATAATGGAAAAATGAGGTTTCGGAAGAGTCAGAGGAGGGATCGAGGAGGGAAGAGTCCAGAAAGTGTTGTTTGGGACATCATTGTAGTAAAAGGAGGTTTGGAATGAGTCAAAGGCGGAATTGAGGAGGGAAGAGTCTAGAAAGGGTTATTGGGAGATAATAGTTGTACAATGATGGTTGAGATAATCCAGAGACGAGGAAGAGGATATATTGAAAGAAGTATAGGATGAAACATAGAGTAGTGCACTGATGAGAGTTGAAGTTTCTTTTTTTTCTACATTAAGAGTCATATAATAAATATATAGACACATAACTACATAGAAAGGTATACATGTATATGGAAAATAAGAGATATAACATATTATATAAAGTCCAATATTGGCATGCACCGATAAATAGTTAGAAACTCGAACTTTCAAGTGCGGCTATTTATAAAGCTAATGTTTTTGTGCATTTGTATTAAGTGTTTTTAAGGGGGAAGTTTTATGCATTTTTTAAATTTCTTAATTTATATTTGTTTATATTTATTTTATATCTTCCCCAATATTTCAATAGTGAAGCACTTATAGATACCATTGTTATGAATATATTTACACATTGTAATAGATAAAATTAAATAAAACAGAGACCCATAAGCCTTTAATCAAATAACTTATATAAATTGCAGAAAGAAGACAGATGCTGCCACATAATTGTGGCTGGAATGTGCTTGCAATTAATAATAATTACACTTTTAACAAAGCCATGAGCAACTTGGGATGATGTGTATGGCTGACAAGCTGCTTCTGAATGAGGCAGTCATCTTGGAAAAGTAAAACAATGATACACTGTGCACAAAACGCCACAAGATGGCTGTTTAACGCAGTGGTAATGTGGAATGCGGAGCAGTGCAGATGAAATGAGCAGTAAACAAGTGGCTTGGGTAGCTTTATCTATGGAGTTGGCGGGTGTTCAGGAATAAAATTAACAAAACAAAAAATCAAGCATTAGCAAACCCAGTCAGTCTCGCCTATGAGAGCTATTCGCTTTGCCATTATTTGTTTATTCATGTTTTAACATGTCTGAGGGTTATATTAAAAAAACAGGCTATGACGCAGCAGTACGCCACGTCATAGCTCTTTTTCAAAATTTTCAGCCATGTTGTATAGTAGCTACTTAATCTTATAATAGCACTTTATTCTTTTAACTGGTGCCGTGTTTTATTTGGGGGCGAGCATGGGCTATCTCCAAAAATGGTAACAAATAATGGTCTTAAACAAGACTGTTAGCTCCCTTATTATTTTCCCTATATATTTATGATTTAGCCATGGCTTTGAATGATTTGGGAGGTGATGCCCTGAAATTAGCTTCCGACATAGCCTCACGGGTCTTTGTGGATAACATTGTGATTTTGGACCTTACCCTAGAGGTCTACGGAAATGTTTGAAATGTCTCCGTAGGTTTGCTGGAAGCCTTTACGTGAAAATTAACATTATCAAGAACAACGTGATAACTTTCAAAGCTAATGCGTGCAGAATGCCCAATAAGTTTAAATGGCTTTTAGCAAGAGATGATTTGGAAAGTGTCAAAACATACCCTTATTTGGAAATAATTCTTTCCAACAACCTATCAGTAAATGAAAATATCTCACATCTCTCTGGTAAAGCGATGCACATGCTAATGCACTCTTGTCACTTTATAGAGCACTACTAGGTCGAAGGCATTTTAACTATTTAATTGCTGTGTATATCGCTAAAGTTCCACCAACTTTGCTTTTTTACAGTCTGGGTTAGGACTTCTTATATCGAATACTGGCTCGTATGGCGATGGGTCCTGGGTTTATATGCTGAGTTAGACGTCTCTGCATGGGACTCACAGCACAGGTTCACTCTGGCAGAACTATATTTGGTTCAGAAGAGGGGAGACTAGGAATAGGCAGGGGTGTCCACTCTCCCCCTTATTATTTGCCGTTGCAATGGAGCCGTTGGTCAGCAGTGCTCACGCACGCGGATTTTATCATGGGTTAGAGGTTCGTGGACAATCTCTTTATGCAGCATTATATACTGATGATATGCTATTGTTTCTTCGAGATGTCGGAATAGACTTGCCTGGCACAATACATTTGCGGGAGCACTTTGGTGTAGTCTCAGGCCTACACAATAATTGGCAGAAATCCCATCTGTTTCCTCTGTGGGGATATCGCCCCTCCTCGGAACCACAATGGACTTGCCTGGAACCCTACATGTCTGACATTTTTGGGAGTTTACATATATCATCCCCACCAAGATTTAATGCATGGTAATGAAGGGGCAGCAATTGGAGCGCTTAGAAGTAGTATGACATTTTGAACGACATTGCCATTATCTGTGGCTGGTAGAATAGCGGTGGCTAAGATGGTGGTTATTCTAAGATTGCTTAATTTTTTCTCTACTTTGCCACTATTGGTGCCTTACCGGCTGTTCCGAGAGCTGAAATCACTGCTATGGGAACTTAGTTGGGGGACTAGTAGACGTAGGGTGCCGCCAGCTAAGTTGCAGCATCCTGTAGTGGAAGTTGGGTTGGCTGCGCCAGACTCTGAGTCATATTACTCAGCGGTACAGCTGCAATGGTTCAATCAGTGGGTTTATTGTAGGATGCATCCTATAGAGGGTGTTATCAGTGCTCCTCTTGACTTGAGTGATTTACTGCAGGTCCTCTTGGTTCCCCGGTGACGACTACATTCGGCCTCTTAAGAGCTCCTAGTGATACAGCAGTGCTGGTGGCGTTGTCTGCAGCAATCTTGCGTCCCTGAGCCAGGGGCTTTGGGGGGGATTACGGGGTGGACTGCCTATGGGATCAATCATATTGGCGGGCAATTCTTGTTGCACTGGGCAATGGTAGTCCCAATTAGGAATCATTGGGGAAATGAAGACTTGGAACCTGCAATGCACAAAGTGTGTCAGCTGCTCTGTACAATGTCGAGTCGTGCAAAAGCGGTCATGTCACTATATCAAACCATACATTTGAACATTCTAACTACACTCACAGATTTGAACATTAATTGGGTGACAGATTTAGAGTGATATGGATTGGCAAAAGATCCTTATCACACATACCCACTATCTCTTGTAATGCCAGTTTCAAATTAATACATTTTTATTTTCTGCATAGAGCTTACCTTACGCCTGATAGGATTGATAGGTTCTATGCGGCTGCAGCATGTCCAAGATGCGGGGAACTTGGGGCAGAAATGTTCCATATGGTATGGCCCTTCCCCTCTTTAGCGGGGTACAGGGAGGCAGTAGTGTATTGTGTTAATGATATCCCTTGTACTCCCCTGCCTGTGTCCATGGAAGTTACCTACGCCCTAAAAAGCGAAAAACCACTACTGGATCTGTTGATTTTGCATTGATAGTTGCAAAACAAGAATTGACAATGCAGTGGAAATCTGCTGGAGGTCCACGACTGCCTAAATGGCGAGATGAGCTGGTTAAATGGGCAGGACTTGAGCGTGCTGTATTGTTTCGTGGAATGAAGAGAGGGCGTGGAAACACTGATAGGGCTAGAGCATAGGAACATTTAGTTGAAAGCCTACGGGCTCCGGACGTTGGCTCAGATAGATCTTTTGCTGGAGGATTCAGAAGGTGGAAGTAACTGATTTTAGTGGAGAAGCTTTGGGTGGGATTTGGTGCTACAGTGGAAAGCTTAAGCTGGCAAGGGGTTATGGAACTCTGTATGCCAGCTTGGTAAGAGGTAACTAAAGGTGCAGGGGGTTGATGTTTGTTAGTTGCTAGGTGAAAAGGAGAAATGGTATGTTTTCATATGTTATGCACTTGGGCTGTATAAGTATTAAAGATTTGCACATCTTTAAACGGTTTTACTCGGTACCACAATGCATATAACACTGTCTGTTTTTGATGTGCTATGTCCTCGACATGTGGTGCTCTGTACTATAACAGTGCATATATCATTGTCTGTGTCTGAAGTACTAAGTCCTGACAGATAATGTCCTTTGTTATTCGAAAACAATAACATTTTGTTTAAAATAAATTTAAAAAACGTTGCTTTTATTGATTTCAAATATTGGAACTTTCTGCAAAAACGGTGGAAAAAAATATTTCAAAAAATCTGTAAGTTAAATAAGCTTGGTCTGATAGAAGCAATACGCCTCGAAATGGGTCTCTCAATTACAAATGTTCAGGGGTTGGCTGCTGTCCTCCGATGGGGTCACCAGCTTTTGCGTAACAAGGAGAATACCTTTAGCGGCCTATTCTTCAAAGAAGCATTAGGCCAGAGCATGAAGGTTGGGAACTTGCAACCAAAGCACATGTTGTTTCACATTTGTAAGGGTCATTTTGTCCCTTGCAAGTCTACGGCATCATTTATGTGGTTCACGGCCATGGTGTATGTAGCCGGTAGAGATACTACCCATCTAGATGTATATAACCAGTTTCTTCTTTTGCAGCCTCTCATCATATGGTAGTTATCAACATTAAAAATGTGCTTTTTAAATGCTTTTTTTAGCTTTAGATGCTGATGTATTTAATCTTGCTGGAGTTGATTGGAACTTAACAAAATGAGGTAACTAAGATGAACACTGCATCTCTACCTAATCACTAGTGTTCACTAAAGGTAACTTATACTCTTAATATCTTTGCAGCTCACATCCTGCATGGGGGGTTTGGAAGAGTCAACGTTCCGCAGCTGAGCACAGCATGTGATTCTAGGCCACCATCGCTTGCCCGTGGCCTTCTTTGAAAATGGGGAAGCTGCAGAGTAAAGTCAAACGCAACAGCTCTAAATACAGGTGAGCAAACTAGCACATTAGCCATAACCTACCTAGTATGAGAGTTTTTGTCCACTGGGGAGTCTGGCATCATATTTTAGTAAAGTGATCCCCCTGCCCCCAAGTCAGTCCAGTTTTGAGCTTTTGTGTGATAGCTCAATGCATCCTGATTATTGGATTCTTGTTTTGGTTCCACTGAAGTGATTACTAACATCTTAAATTAATTATTTGCAATTGAAAAGTGAGTACTTCGAGTGAGGTGGTCACCCTAAGTATAGGCTGAGTGACCAAAACTGGAGTAAATATAGAAGTGAAAGTCAGTGTTTGGCCTAAATGTCCCCCTACCAGTGGAATTAACAAAAATGAAATCTACCATTCACACGCACATCCCTATCCACTGCATAAAGTTATTGCTTTTTTGTGGTTCACAAAAATTCAAAACCCATGCACGGAAATCTGTTTGCAGTGAATGTGGAACTGCACATGTACTGTAACCTTATTAGATTTTCCTGTACGGGGACCATTTTGTGACAACAGATAGATTGCCTTGTGTGTTTTTCACAGCCGGTTTGCAATTTCAATCCAGACAGTTGTACCAGTGAATGTTAACAAATCATGGCAAAGTTTTGTGAATACTAGCAAACGTGCAAAATTGTAGAGGTCACCATATTCTTTAAAATCAAGCATTGGCAATGCCGATAGATCTGAAAGTGTGTCTTAAATCACGGGTGAGTTTAGGCACTTAATAAGTCATCCTACATGCACAGTATCCCTCCTCTTTACACTCCATTCATCCACCAACTGACTCATTCTTGCATTTACCCACTTACACATACACAATAAAACATGAACACAAATTCAAAAGGCATCTTGAAAAGAAAAACAAAAATTGTGAAAAAAACATGCCACCACTTAAATGTGGCAGCAATATGCTTACAGTAAATAATACAATTATACAGTACCAGGGCAGCCATCTTGCAATGTTATTATACCTAGTGTATTGTTGTTTTGAGTTCCAACTTGGCCTCGAGGTTTAGAAGCAACTTTTTGTCCATTTTGGAGTAATAAAACAATGATACACTATGCAAGTACCATGGTCGCTCAATAAATATTGTAGTGAGAGTGTTGCAGGGATTTTGCTCATGCACAGAACTATGCGCAGGAAACCAGGACCTCAGTGAATTGCGGTGTACCAAAAACTCACCTCAGTACCCAGAACCCCTATCCGACTAGCATCAGTGTCTCATTCGTTCTCCGTATCATCTCGAAGCTACCAATGATTAGACAACCCAGAACAAGCGACTTAGAGTACTCTCAGGAATGGTGGGAATCAGAAACACCTTTTCGTTATTATTCTCATATCAGTCCACAACAAGAGTAATCAGAGACACGGTAAAGTTTAAAATGTTTATTTTTAACTACGTGCCCTAAGGAGCAGTACTTTGGCTAACATAAGCAGACAAATGATTACAAACAAAATCATCAGCATTGTTACAATACCATAGAAAATGAAGGGAGAAATCATATTACAAATGTTAGTGGAATAAAGCCACCCTCCCTTCGCTAGTAAGCTAATTTTATGAAACTAATAGAAGGTCTTTAGGCTTGATCGGGGAACTCCATACCGTAAATATCAGCTTAGGTGAATCACATCACAGGATCAGCTCTGCTCTGTGTCTGGAAAAGGTTTTCTCCAAGTGTCTGAATCATGCATGCAAATGCAATATTAAAGGCACCCGAGTTTCCGATAATTGCAGCTGTGTGCGTGTTATAGCTAGAGCGTGGGCCGAGCAACATGAATTCAAAAGCATTCATTGTTATTTGACCTTGACGGCTTCTGCACGCAGTGTTCAGACTAAGGTCGCGGTGCACGTCTAGGGATGTGAACAACAGACCGTTCTCATGTGAAGAAAAAGCAAGCAAGCAGGTCTTCTTGTAATAACAGCTACCTGCAGTGTCACGTGCAAAAGCAGCAAAAGTGGCAAGATGGCGTTTTACATCTAAGGCGCTTATGCTAACATAGCAATGTGTGTACATGGAACTCCGTCTCCTCTACAAGAAGTCATCTTGGAATGGTAGTGTACACAGTGCATCATTGTTGCACTGATCTCAGATGACTGACACACTGCTTCTAAATGTTGCCGCACCTTTGAATGGTACAACAGTGATACTTTATGGACAAAACTATTCCAAAATGGCCGGCCAATTTAGAAGTAGTGACCATACGATATGGAGCACAACAGACAAATTGATCAGCAAGTAAGCTGCCTGGTAAATTCGTCTAGAGAGGCGCTGGCCTCTCTAAGGGCCTCATGTAGGTAGCCAAATACCGGTCGGTAACGGCCGATTTTCGGTAATTATACCGTTACCGACCGGTATTTTGGCTATTGTTATGTAGGGGGACGAATTTTGGTTTCGGAATTTACCGAATCGGTAAAATTACCGATTCGGTAATAATACCGAATCGGTAATGTTACCGAATCGGTAACTTTTCCGAATCGGTAATTTTACCGATTCGGTAAATTCCGAAACCAAAATCGAGATGTAGGGGGAGTGTGTGTGTGTGTTTAAGAGTCGGTATTTACCACCAACTTATAGTTGGTGGTAAATAATTAATGTATGTGTTAATGCATTTTTACGCGCGTAGCAGTGTGCAATGTGGCATACATACATGCCCTTAGGGCATGTATGTGTGCCACATGTGCACACATGGCCGAATCAGGGGTGCAACAGGGTGTCAATGTGACACCCTGCCACCCTTGTATGTGTTCCCCCCATTACCGAATCGGTATTTACCGATTCGGTAATTACCGAATAGTAACGAATCGGTAAAAAATACCGACTCATTACCTACATACGAGTTACCACTTCTAAAATACCGATTCGGTATCGTTCGGTATTTTAGAAGTGGTAACTGGTATTCTACCTACATGAGGCCCTAAGAAACAAAATAAAAAGGTGAAAGGAAAGAAAGGGTACTTATGCAAGTAGAAAGTGGAATATTAAAAGACTGGCCATCTGCCCTGTCTCTAAAGCATACACATTTCAGGCAGATGTACACATGTGATCAAGAAAATGGCATCACTCAAAGGGCAGTAGGGCCAATGACTGATGTAAGCTGACCCATTGCCTCATGCTTTATTCTGTCATGGGCAAAAAAGATATATTTGACACTCAAACATTATGTCTATGCTTATATTTTATTAATTATTTTGATTACAAGAGTCTGGCGGACAACTAAACCTGTCAGGGCATCCTTAAGAGGGTCTATTAAGATTACGCCAGTAAAAATCATTTACCCCCAAGGTTTGTAAGATGGGATAACCAACACCAAAATGTTTGCCTACTATCGTAATCTTTGAGATTCCCTGTAACAAAATATCACTCCATAGACTTTGACATGTTTTAATAACAATTCACCCTTAAAGGCCTATTGGCTTTAAAATATGCTATTCATATTAAATAAGTCAAGCCATAGTAATATCTATTCATACTATGTAGACGAGGCCTTTACATCTGTCAAAACATTTTCAATGAACCCATCTCACCTGTAGATTTTATCATTCGTTAATATCACCATAACCAACATCATCCTACCTTATTGTTCATAGGCTTTCCCACAGGATGAAGGTCAGGCATACATGCATGAAGTTCAGCCATCCATGCTTAAATAGAATTACAAATATGTACGAAAATACAGTTGAAAAACATCATAGGGAGGCCTTCCAGGCATTATCACAGTGCACATCTCTTTCTCCAAGGGTTTTTCAAAGGAGGTCACTAACATCAAAACCATTGTCCAGTACTATGATCTGTGAGATTCCCCATAAGAAGATATCTGTCTAAAGGATTTAACTCAGTCTGCATAATAACAATCTACCCTTCAAGGCAGTGGCTTCCAATCTTTTAATGCCCCCCAGTAAAAAAAAAAAAATCATCGGACCTTATTCTGGCGCCTGCCTACGATCCCTTGAAGACACGCTGGGGGGCTGGGGGGGGCATCCCCCAGTTTGAAGACCCCTGCTTCAAGGGATACTGCCTTATTGTATTCTTCTCATATGTAAATCAGGTGTACTGCCTTTGCTGATACTTTTAATAATAAACATATCAAGCCTTCAGCCTTTATTCTTGGCTTGTCACCATAACCATCTCAGGACCACTGTACTGAGCATAACCTTTACCACCGGCAACCATCAGGCATACAGTCAAAACATTACAAATATGTACAAAATAACAGTTGTCCCTCCATGTAGGGTTGACAGTAGTCAACAAAGTGCAAATCGTCTCCCCAAAAAGGTTGTCAAAGCGGGTAACTAACACAGAAACCTTGCCTACTATGATAATCTGCGAGATCCATCTAACCAATTGTCTGTCTATAGGCTCTAACGCATTATAACACCAAACCACCTTTTTCACAATAAATTAGCCAGGCCTACTGCCTTTGTAGTTGCTTTACTTAAAAAACAGATGAGATTTCTGGGTCCTCACATAACTATTCCAAATGAACCAAGAAGGCCTACAGCCTATATCATAAGCTTGTCTCCATTGCTAACTCAGGCCAACTGTATTGCCCCTAAGCTTTCACACAAAACAACCATCAGGAATAGAGTCATAAATTACAAATATGCACACAATTACAGTGGGCACAAAAATATACAATGCATCTTAGTAGGACCTAAACAAGGATTCAGACAGGGCAAATCTATCTCCAAGGATTGTCATAAGGTAATCAATACTAAACACATTGCCTGCTTCATTCTTCTGGTTGTAACCCAGTGTAATACCAAACCACCCGTATGAGCCTGTTGGCTTAAACACATGCCTTTCACTATGAATAAATCAGGTCTGCTGCCTCTGTCATAACTTTAATAGTTAATATGTGCAGGATGGTCTTTAAGGTCAAAGCACACACCTTTTGTCAGATGAAGTGCATTTGCAGGCAAGTTGCCATAATTTGTGTGTTGTGACCCCTTATGTGCAAAGGACTGCAAACTCCAGGGATTCCGTACTGTTTGGGTCAACAGACTCATATTTCTCAACAGCTGCGAAGGATCTTCATCTTAATTTGTGATATTGAATTAGCTCTGCCAGTGGGCAAGTATACAAAGTTGAACAACAATGGTGACAGTGATGATCCTGCAGATACCTCACAATATGACTTTAAATGGATTAAATGAAGTGTAATGTCCTGATGTTTTAGTACTGATTTAACAGAAAGGATTGACTTTGTCAAGTATGGTGCAGGAGACTGTCCAGCAGACTCTTAGCCTTTGTGTGAGAATATCTCTGTGTACTGTGTGGTACACTGCTGGGTATCAAGCTATCTGTTCCCTGTTGGTTCAGAGCACTAAGGACATGTTCCAATACATCCACAGGTGTCTGGAAGAGTTGGCCAGAATATCTACTATGTAAAGATCTCACTTTATACTGATAGTATGCAGATTTATTTTTTATGAGTATCATTATAACCCGTATGGATCCAGACCTTGTGGATCGGAGTCTTCTGTTCTTGTTCTACTGAGTGTGGAAATGGATTTGTGGCCACTTAGAAGTTTGTTCCCCTCGATGTTTGCATTTTTTCAATGTATATTGTACAATTATTTTCTATAAGTATGATTTTGTTTTGTGGTGAACTACTTCCTTATGGTGCTGTATGCTTTTATTTTTAACCTTGGGCAAATAATGCGGAGAAAGTTATCAGGATCTGTTTGATTCCCACTTCTATTTTCCAGGGCGGAGGCACATGTGGAAGTGAACTACTCTGGGCAGAACATCCAGCAGCACATCCCAGCTCACAATGATGCAGTGACCTCCCTAGCTGCCTTGAAATCGGACCTCTGCGCGTCAGGGGGGAAGGATAAGGTAAGATTCTCAAGATTCCCTTTCTTAATGTGCAGTGGGAAGAGCAATACGAGGTACCGTGACTTGACGTACATCACTACCGTAGAGCTCCTCATACTAAGATTGACACACGTATGATTTACCTTTTTCTAAATCTTTATTTCCTATTAAGATGTGGCACAATTCGTGTATCTGAGGGATGTTGTCCATGCCCAAAATGTTGACTACATATAGTAAGGTAGAAGCATGAGATCGTTCACATCATTGTTCACAAAAGTCGAACATCTAAATGTAGTGCCAATACAGAGTTTAAAGCCCAAATAAGTGCCATAGACCAGATATAGTTCCAGAGAAAGTGTCAAGAGTCATAAAATGAAGTCTGATTTGAAATATGTTGGCACTGGCGTAAAGCCTGGGTTTTTTGGCTCAAAGTTGAAGGGGTCTGAGTTTCAAATGACATCCTTCTGTGTGGTAGCATGTTATGCTAACATCTACTACAAGACCCACTATATTTTCTTCTGGAATTTTCCAGTGATATTAACTACACTGACAGGGAACATATTTGATGATGAGACTATTTCAAGAGCGCACTTCTCAACTGCGTAGCCTGGGGGGGCAATGGGACCTACTACAAGCAATACAACATGGTCCTCCCCCGGCTGGTATTAAAATACTGCTATAAATGTAGTCCCTAACAGCCCTGGCCCCCCGTGTCACTGCACGTGCTATACTAATGTAGTTTATGGGTCTCCAAGTTCCTACTTGTCTTTTTGCCTCCATCTCCACCCTGCTCTCTTCTCAGCTCCCTCATCCATTAAGTGCCCTCCCCTCTATCCTATTCCTGAATCGCTCTTTTCCCCCTCTTCTGTCTCCCACTCATCCTCATCTCCTACTTCCCTTCTGTCCTTATTTCTAGTTTCTTTCTATTCCTTTTCCCTTGCCCTTTTTTGTACATCCTTATATCCTTTCTCTTTCTCGCTCAGCCTTATTTGCTTCTCCCATTTTATCACCTTTTCCTGTTCCTTCTCCCTTCTTTCACCCTCTCCTTTTCTTTCATCCTATACCTCTCTCTTTTTTTATTGTTCCCACCATATACACTACTTCGTCTTTACCTCTACCCCTGAAAGTAAACACATCCGTGCCCCTGGCATGCACTCAACTTAAAGAAAATCAGAACAGGCTGCCTCTAAAAAAAACATCATCTGGGGCAGAGCAGAGTGGGCACCCTCCCACCTCTGGGCACCATTGCATTGCACTGGCTGCACCAATGGTAGCTACGCCCCTGACACTCCTTAGGCAACATCCCCATATCCTCTGTTCCAAATATACATTTTACAAATGGCATTTGGAGGCATTGTAAAGTTGTTTATTACATATGTAATTCTGGGTTTAATGGCATCACTAAAACTGTTGCAAAATAATCAATCAAAATTTCTGGCCGATCAGTTAAAATGATTTTCCAATCTGTCCTTCAGAAAAGTGTTTTCTAGCTTGCATATTCCGCTCCCACAGAGCAAAACACCATATAGCATGTTTCAGTAGGAATTAAATATGCATTAAAACTAAAGAAAAGAGAAAGAACAAAGTATTTAAAAATATTGCTGAAAGTAGTGTTTTCAGCTAAAAATAAGTTATCAGTTTCTTATTATTTAGTTTCAAATAACTATTTGCCTGCAGGAATTGAATACCAATGTTGCCAATATCCAGTAACCACCTTTTAGCTGCATTAATAGTCAAGAAATACTTTCTTGAGAAAGACAAATATGCTATGTTAGTGCTATCAATAATTCTAATCACACAACAAGATATATGTGCAGTCTTAGACTGAATATAATATATGTTTGGGTGTCACTGTACTGTAAACATGTTAATGAAGTCATAGCTTTATTAAATAAACACAGGTATTAATTAAGGCATGTTGAAGGCTACTTATCTTAATTGCAAACATATGAAAAAGACTCTTGAATTCCCCATCAAAATGTATCAAAAATGGTTAAATAATCTTTTGTCTGTAATATAAACTTTGCAATAATCTCTAAAAATGCAGATGTATGAGTTTTAAACTTGAGGACCACAAGGGTGAGGGGGGCTTTTGTCACTGTTCATGCTAAGTTACTTCGTTTAGAGGCCTCTTTTGCACATGTAAGAATACACTTGCTGTGTTTGCATTACCTTATAAAAATCCAAATAAAATGGGATCTTCAATCATTAGAAGTGATTTAAATTTACTTTAAATGTGCATCTATCATAAAATTAATTCCTCTATTTACGGTTTCATTAATCCTGTAAAATATAGGAAGGAACCGACCTTAAGATGGGCTATTTGACTCACATAGGACTAAATCCGCTGTTTTTTATGCTGAATTTCAGACTGTGGTGGTCTCTAACTGGAGGACTGGAGCGGCACTCAAGCGGTTCTTAGGACATGAGAAAGAAGTGACTAAGGTAAATATCCTCCCTTTCATAAGAGAGTACCTAATATACCAGAATGAGACCTATGTGCTGTGCAGTTTACAATGCAGAAGCTTGCAGCAGACAAATCAATAGCAGGCTTATAACAAGGCTTGGATTTGAAGAGCAAAATCCCACTACCCCCAATAAGAATTCTAGATGAATAAAGACCTGTCATCTGGAGACCGAAGTCGCACACGTAAATACCAAAATGTTGTTACTTAAACTAACTTGCTGGAGATTCAGGCAGTGAATCGGGAACAACTTATACCCCACCCTTGTTTCTGAGTTGATAACTGTACCAAAGCGCACACCATTCAAGCATGAGTCTTGAAGGAATGAAACAATAGCCTTTTGGAATCAAACTGGAGGAGCAGAGTTTTCAAATGGTTTTTGGATGTGGCGTGACTGGTGCTGATTTGATTTACTTATGTAGCATATGGTGAGCATTAATTGTGGCAAACTTTCTTCAGATTTTAACACTAAATACCATTTCTTTGGTTCATTTTTTAAAGTTTTTGATCTGAATTTCTTGTGTCCTTTATCCACAAAGTGTTGAAATTGTTATTAAGTTTTTTCTGAAGAAGGAATTTATTGCCCGAAATACATTGAGCACAGAGGACAAAATTCTATTTGAAAGAATTTCGAAATATTAAGCCTTCTTGAAGAAAATGTAGTTGGATAATAAATATTTTTAAACAAAAGTAAACATTTTGTTAATTTTTGCAAAGGGTTGCTCGATTAGTGCGTGCCAATGGTTAGTAGTGAGTTAACTATGGAAAGTTGGTGTCGTTTCACAGAAATTCCTGAAGAGATCTGGGGAGTTTCTGGGTTTTGCCTAATAGCATATTGAGTTTTAAAGGAACATATTGAAACTTCAAAAGATTTATGTGTGCACTTCCTCACTATTTTGGATTCTGATTGAAGCTTGCTGGTGCTTCCTTTTCGGACTACTTGTTTAAATTCTGCAAGAAATGGTTTGATTCCTCAACAGAGTCTGATTTGAAAGTGCAACTGTTTTCAAAAGGAATTGATGTTTATTTTGCAGTTGAGATTATTGACTAACATGAAGCCCAAGGATTTGCACTTTCAATAATGGACTGCCTATTTTCCAGAAGTTAAGTGTGCTTAACCATGTCTTCAAAGTTAGGGACAATTAGACACAGGGCAGAAGTTATTCGTGGCATCTGACTTTTTCAGCAGGTGTAACCTGGCCTATCTTTAGAAAGTCTGTATAAGACTCCTTGTAAGCGGGAGGGATTTATTAGGTTGTACAAAAAAGGTTAAAGAAGAGCTAATGACTTTGACAAGAGACAGGGAATTGGATGTGTGAATTGTGGAATGGTCTAAGGTTTGTAATCATTTTGAGCATCACAGAAAACCTTCCTTACTCTGTCAGTTTTCAAAGAAGTCACCTAATATGAATTGGTACAGGGTTTGCTTGGACATTGGGTAACTGAGTGGCGAAGAATTTAGTCTTTTCATTTTTTTTTTTTCATTAAAGACTAGTGAAAAGTTTTTGCATTTTTCTTCAAAATTGATGTGGTGTTCATATTGGCGGGAACATTTGTATCAAGCAATTTTTAGGACTTTTTTAGCTCTTTGAACTCAGAATTGATGAAAGACGATTTCGCCTTAAGGATAAACTTTGTTTTTTCCTCTAAATTAAGTGCTTATTAGGGTTCTCTACAGATGCACAGAGAATTTAGTACCACTCTTTGCCTGTTAGGGCTTCTCATTCCTTGTTAAGCTGGTTATAGAACCATTGTACTGATATACGTTTTCTGCTGTTTAAGCTATGATAGGCAAGCTTACCCGTTTCCTCTGTTATATTCATTGTGAATCAGTAAGTTAGTGTGGTGCCCCTGCGTGTTGTCAGGATATCATAAAGAGGCAAGGAGAGTCTACAGCGAAGATGTCTAGAGTAATATCCTCATTTTCTACCAACCATTGTTTGGGTTTTCTCAATTGTCTACTGGTTACTACATTTGAGAAGAGGTAAGAGAAAAGCAAAAGAAAATCGTGCAATCAGTCTACGAGGATCGATGTTCCAGAATTCAGAGTACTTCTACTCAAAATTACAAAGTACAGAACATAATATCTTTTATGCTTGGGCATAGTGTAAGTACGATGCCAACTGAGACACACAGCAGTCAGTGGATGTAGTTTACCATGAAACGACGAGGTCCGACGAGTGAAGGATTGCGGTGGAAATAAACCGTAAATAATTCTGATGGATGCTCACAAATTCTTCATGGATTGCTTGCTAATGTGGCTGCCTCAATCCCAAAACCAGTTATAAATGATGAGACACAAGTCCGACCTGGATTTCTTTGTTACTTCTAAATTTAATTGAATGACAATCATCACAATAGAAGCAGACAACAACACTTCAAGTGAGAAGTTCAGCCCTAAAGAGTGTAGAACATTGTCAGCCAGTTCTTGGTCCTGAGGAGATCCCCAAACTTCTTGGGTTCAAAATGCGTCGAACGTTCAAAAACCACGGAGGAGTTGTGAAAAATGGAACTCTGGTTCCTAAGGAACCCTCTTTTTGAGTGACACATATTCTGAGTCCTTTCTCGTGGCCTGATTTGGAATTGACGTTCCAACCCCTGGTTGTGGTTGATTGAAGGAGCCTGCATTTATGTCCTAATCAAATACTGATTCCTCCTTTCTACAAAATTTAGGACTAAGACATATTAACGTTTTTTGAGTCTGTTTTGTTCATGAAAAATGTCACTTTCAGATTTCATGTTTTGTTGTATGTGAAACAAAAATTCAGTTGTTAGATGTGTGGGTCATCAAATTGACTTATTCATTGTGTTGTATGTTATTTGGTGCCCCAATGTTTATGACAGGTTCAGCAAAAATACAATTTCGTCACCACGATTTGCAAACAATTTTGTGGTAAAGTAATGTCTGTACTGGTTTGTTTGCTAGTGTCAAATTGAATAGTGGTCTAGCCTTGCTGACAATAAATTGGCTCACCCCTTATTCTTTTGACTGAGACACTCAAGCATCAGTCTAGCCTCTCCTGAGTAAAAATAAACACCCAGGAAGACACAGTTTGGAGCCTTTCTATGTTGAGCTCAGTAATGTGATGAACAAAAGCTCATTGTCCCCCAGAAAGTGGTAGATATCAAGGAATGTGATGGTGATTGAGTCTGCTGTTTTTATTTCTGCCAAAAGGAAAGTGGGGAATTGATTGTTTTTCAGATTCTATCACCGTACCCCCTACCCCTTCTCCCCTATGTGATCTTGTGGCATGAGGGGTTACAAAAAGTTCTATTATTGCCTGGAAAGAATAGGGATCATTCTGTAGCACACTATGGGAACGTTTTATAGTCATCATAAAACAGACAAAGTCAAAAGCAGAGTTCCGGATCTGCATCTGGAGGCCTGGAAAGAAAAGAAGTGAGTTAGCATGCAGGGGTGTTGCTTAGGGGCAGCTCCACTCCCTCACTTCCAGGGAGGTATCATGTCAGCACAAAGCCGCACAACACCACCTAGAGGTGCGCTTGAGTACTCTTATGAAAACAATCTCCAGATCAACTGTGGCACTTGGGAGATAGTCTAAGGTGAGGAATTTGTGCTTAGATTCAGTAGGCTCCAGAAAGAATGTTACCAAATGTAAGTACCTTGTTCATTAGAAGTCTTGTCCTGTACAAGCATTACCTCTGGTACACATGCACCGTTGCTCGCAACCTGAACGTATTGAACAGCAGTACTTAGACACTAGTTGCAGCATCCTGGAATATTTTGCCAGCTTTCTGATATACATTGGCTGCATCCTAACATTTGACAGCAACCTTATACCAACAGCAGCATTTTATATATTTGACAACACCTTGGAATAATTATACAGTACTAAACAGGAAATTGGAGGACCCCTGCCAAATGACTACAGCAATTTGATAATATTTTATTTTTAGGAATCCTGATCAGAATCTTAACTGATATAGCAACTGTGGTTAGCACTGTATCTACTTGCAAAGTTTTTTTTTTGTGTTTCAATTTTTTATTGGAATTTATACATAAAAAAAAACAAAACACATATATTATAATAACTGTATGCATTGTCATACAATAAATATAGAAGAAAATTGTTATAGATAAGCATATAGTAAAACTTTCTGAATGATTAATCATACTATATACATTAATAAATACATAAACATATAAATGCAAGGACAAATATTTGGATTTATATTGAGGCCATAAAAGATGGAATTAAGGGAAGGGGAGAAAAGAAAGGGGAAAAAAGAAGGGATCACAAAAGAAAGCGATAAGGGAAAAATGTACAAATAGGAAGCATAATGCAATATGAGTATGTTCCAAGGAAAAGAAAAAGAAGACACTCATAACATAAAGTAATTATGCCGATTCAAAGAAGGATAAAAAAAATATATTCTTTGATAGAGACAAAAGTAAATAAAAAAATTACATTATATTATAGGTATATGGATATATTGTTACAAAGCCAAGGGAGATGAAGTAGGAAAAGGAATTACTAGATAAGAATAGAGAAAGATAATGAAATGGATAGTATAGAGAAATGTGCAAACAGTAAATGGAAACAATAGGTATATTGTGCAGAATGAAAGTGTAAGCAGAGAAACACACATGTCTAAATATGTATATTAAAAGATACAAAAGATACAGAATTACATGTAAATGCTCTGGTGAGTAGCTATTAAAACAACAAAAAATAGTAGATAAATACAATATGTATTAGGATTTATAACCACCAATAATGAAGAATGAGTGAGAGTAAGAGGAAATAGAAATTAAATTACTGCGTAGACGGGTCATTAACATTAGCATCGGTATTTGTAGCTAGAAAAGGTGACCACACTCGAAGAAAGAGATCAGATTGATCTTGTATGTTGTATATAATACGTTCGTAGGAAGCTGTTTGGATCATGACCGCCATCCAAGTTTCTTGTGATGGTGGTTGAGGCGATTTCCGTTGCCGTAATATACACATTTTGGCTGTAGCTAAGGCTGTGTGTAAGAGTCTGGCTTGTGGCTTAGAAAGGGATTGTGATTGACGTGTATCATGTAGAAGAATGGTAGCATGCGAAAGTGGAATTTGTAGAGGCATCGTGGAACGTAAGGTTTTACCTACATAATTCCAAAAGGGTTGGACCACAGGACATCCACAGATGATATGAGAAATGTTACAAGACGTATTATCACATTTTGTTGGTGACCAGTGCCAATCATGTAAAATCTTGAATAAGCAAAATTTCAATCGTGCTTTATGTGCACCCTTATTGAGATTGCTAAGAATGTCAGACCATTCATCATCGGTATAAGAGACTGATAATAAGGTTTGCCATTTAGTACATAAAGTTTGCGATAAGGGTTGAGAAAAAAGATGCGAAGTAAGAGTTTGATAGAAGTCAGATGTAGCTCCTTTCATCTTACCACAAGTGTGGAGATATGTCACAATTGGTGAGTCGGACAAGAGCCATGGTGGAGGTCCTAGACTTCTCCGTAAGGATTGTCGTACCGATTGTATTTTAAAAGTTGAAAATCAGGCAAATTAAATTCTTCCTGCAGTTGGGCAAATGATTTAATATCACCATTTGAAGAAAGTTGATCTAGGGTGGAAACACCTGCTGTTTCCCAAATAGGCCAAAATATTGATTTTCTATTAATACGAATTGCAGAATTATTCCATAATGGTGCTTTCCTATGAAGACGAGGATGTGAGCCCAGTAAGCAGTGTGCCCTTTGCCAAGCAGCGCGCATAGCCGATAAAATAGGATTAGTGGAGTCTCGGGACGAGATTTAGATCCTTATAAAGCAGAAAGACCTGCTTTTGGTAATGAAAGGTAATGTTCAAGATGTACCTACTGTGGCGAATCTGATGAATGTGGAAGCATATATGACATTTGAGAAAGCTGTAATGCCAAAGGATAATGTTCCACTGAGGGTAGACCTATTCCTCCATAGGAGCGATAAGCCTTTAGTTTTGAAGCAGATAGACGGGGTTTGGCAGGAATCGAGAGAGTAACCATTTTCACGGCTTGAACCCTGCCCTACATTGAGAGACCCAATGCCTTCCATTTTTCGAAACCACGTTGCATTTGTGCAATGAGGGGATTAAGATTATCCATAACCATACCCTCTAGACCTTTGTTCACTAGTATGCCCAAATATTTGAGATAAGAAGATTTCCATTGAAAGGGAAATCCTTGAATGGCTGCAATTGTGGTCCCGTTCGAGATGGGCAGCGCTTCGCTTTTGTTCCAATTAATTTTGTACCCAGAAAGGGAGGAGAAGTCCTCTATTATTTTTAACACAGATGGTAAAGAGGTGGAGAGATCTGTGAGTGTAAGAAGAATATCATCTGCGTAGAGATAGATTTTGGATTCACCTGTCGGAAGAGAAATGCCCTTAATAGAAGTAGATTATCTTAAGGAGGCACTTGCACAGTTTTTAACACAGCACCCCTGTTTCTGCTGGTGCATGAATTCTCTGATGAAGCAAAATGTATCAGGCTGTAGTGATCTCTATTCTGTTTCTCCTGTGGCACAAATGTGTCTGATAGGGGTCTGCTATTTTTACTTGGCACTGAGCTCAAGTGGGACATTAAATATTGGTGCTGCTGCAGAGGAGCAATGCTTCTACTCACGTTGGGATGCCTCAGACTGTAGCATAAGCGTCTCTCAATAATTTACCTTAAAACCTTGTAGTAGTAAAATTGTGAAATAAAAATACAGTGTTTATGGCCATGTTTTGAAAGGGTTCTTCGAAGGGAATGTTTAATTCCTATCCCCATTGAGCCCCACCACGCCCAACATTATGTGGGAAGAACAACATTATAGTATTAGTATTACCAAGCTCTGCAGGCTGGTTTTGGAAATTATTAATTTAGGATACTGATGAATGCTAACATTTATAGAAAGTAGCAGAAATAGGAGACACATTGACAATAGGTGGTCAGTTATTAATTTTTGTCCGCTACTACAGTAAGGTCAAACACATTACAGTTAAAATAATGACAAGGGTCTGGGGAGTAATGCTTTACATGACAGTGATCCAAAGAGAAAAGAATGATCATGACCCCATGTCACTTACTATCCAGTGCTTTCTGCTTCGGCACTACGGCCCTGTTTGGGTATGGATGCCCGGACAATAAGCAACAGCCGTAGAAATGTAAAGTGGAAACCTATTTGCACCTCTCCTGATGTTATTACGAAAATGTATGATGCAGTATCCATCTGTCTATTATGATAGTTGAGAACCTGGATCATCAAAAAGTGATCCTAGAACTACATAACACATTGTTCTCCGAATTGCAGCAGTTCTTTCAAATAGACTATAAGCGGGCAATAGAGCACCTCGACCCCAGGAATGGTTTACATCAGCTTGTAGGGCAGCCAAGACAGTGCTTCTATGTGCAATTAAGCTAGGCAACAGGACACAAATTTCTGAATCTAGAGCACTATTAAAAAAAACTTTAAGGATCGTTAAGACTCAAAGGGAATTGGGAATCCAGGAGGATCTTTTAGATGCTTCCAAAAGCAAAGATATCAAAAGCTTTTGGCAAGTAGTATTCCATTGTGGTTGCCTCCTTGCCAAGAGACTCAAGGTACACATCTAACCAAGTGACTGGGTTGACCATTTTAAATTGCTGTATCCCACTTCGATGCAGACCTATCCCTCTGAACAAGACAGTAGCCGGAAAATTAAAATAACCCTACTTTAAACCAAAGCACTTACGGCACCAAGCAAACAAAACAAGTAATTGCGACCCTCCTCAGAAGAGCTCTCTTGTCCCTTCCATTTAAGCATCACTCCATTCATCCTTCCATCCACCTGTGGATATCCACCATTTCACCTTTACATTCTGTCATTCATTCATTCATTCTTTCATCCATCCTTTCATCCATCGTTCAGTCTTTGACCATTCAGTTCAGTCAGTTCAGTTTCACACTTTATTCGGAAGGATTTCCATCCCTAAAAGTAACATACTTATAACAACAGACATTTCATGCAGGTAAAAACATAATCAAACGTTATCAAAAGGAGGATTACAGATAGCAGCAATTAGCTAAAAAGATAAAGTGTCAGGTGCCTTCACAGCATGACTTAAAGTGACCCTACATATTACCATGTTTCATTTGTTGGAAAATTGAGTAACAGAAGAAACATAATTCTACACTATATATCAAGAAAGGAAATTGCAAATAGTAGCAGATTGCAAAAATAATAAAGTGCCGCATGCCCTCACAGCATATCTTAAAAATGAACCTACATATAAACATGTTTCACTGTCAGCCAATTGAATGATAAATAAAAACATGGCTCTGTGTTGCCTAATGTTACAGCAATTCCTTTTAAAAAACTGGATCAAAAATAACCTCGGAAACAATTCATTCAATTTACAAGACAATAAAAAGTGTAACATAGTTTGACCTGTCTTGTCACACGGACAAGGAATGCCAGCAAATTTATTTTGACCATTCTATCCATCTATCCGTCTGCCCATCCATATCTATCCATCTCCACACCTATCCATCCTTTCACTCATCCATCCATCCACCATTTCACTCATTCATCCTTCCCTCATTTATCATCCATCCACATATCCATTTACCCTTTCACATCCATTCATCCTTTCACTCACACATCCATGCATCCTTTCTGTCATCATCCATCCATTCACCCTTCCACTCATCCGTCCATCCAACCTTCTACCCACCCACTCTTCCTTTCACTCATCCATCATTAACATCCATGCTTTAACTCATTCTTCCATCTATCTATCCACCCTTTCATTAACCCATCCATCCACCCTTTCACTTAAACATATCCATCCATTCTCTCACTCACCCACCCTTTCATGTTAATTATGAACCTTTGTCTGACAAGTTTCAGACAGAAGCCACCCATCAAGATGTCCACCCCCGGTATAGCTACTAAATCGGAGGGTTCACAACACTCCTGCATCTCATATCAGTAAAGAACGTAGCAGCCCAGAGCCTAAGAGCCCCACCATTTCCTTTTCTCTAGTAGATACGGAGAAAGCTGCCACTTCACAGAAGTAGGGCAAGGCGCGGGGTCTGGATAAAATACCCGCAGATGTACCATTCTGAGTTTAAGATATGGGTCCTAAATCACAGCTGCACCTGATTCAGCTTAAGATACTGCACCGGGTATATTATGACCGAGACCGGCTACATCACATGGGGAGGGCGGCTTCCACGGACTGCTTGCGTTGTGGAGTTGGCTCTATACACACGATTTAGAGTTGAACAGCAATTCATGCATGCTCGTCACGAGTGGTGCAAGAGCTTGGTCGAGTGCTGGGCACAGTCATCCCTCTTGACCCTTGGGTCCTATCATGGCCAATTGGAAATTGGAGATGGATCTCTATATGGCTGCTGAAAAGGTCACTTACAAAAGTAGAGGGTACCCTCGTAAATGCTTCAAGATTTGGATTAAATACTACAATTTATGCCCCTTGGGTGCCACACCGACTCCCTCACAATGACCCTGCTTCTTGGTGTACACTGTGCTATCATACTTATCTTGTATTGCGATTCATCTGTTCTGAAACTTCCTCTTGTTGCCAGATGTTTGTTTTTTGTGAATGATTACACGTATGTTCTTATCTCCTCTGTATATTTTAATTTCTTTTGAACGTGGGCTCCCACCCTAAATTTTTATTTATTGCCATAT
Source organism: Triturus cristatus (assembly GCF_964204655.1). Taxonomy (NCBI): domain Eukaryota; kingdom Metazoa; phylum Chordata; class Amphibia; order Caudata; family Salamandridae; genus Triturus; species Triturus cristatus. Next base: position 969,761,386 of record NC_140580.1, read on the forward strand.
CAATTCAACTACAAATATATTTTTTTAAAGATATATGTTCTCGTATATAGATGCTATCTCCAGGGCCACTGCAGCGGGAGCACCAATACCTGTTTCATGTTAGAGAGCTGGGATTGTGTCTGTTTTCAAAAAGGATTGTCATAATGTATCAGGAAACTATTGCCATATTATCCTTTCGGATAACCTCCAAACAATTTTTTGTAAACAAGTTCCTGCTTAACTAATTGACTGGATTATAGATAGTAACGTGCTAAGCCATTATCAAGCAGGTTTTAGAGCAAGAACTGTAATGGTGGAGCAGGTTTTCAGCTTTCTCAGGACCAAGTAGAGGGTAGTGGCCTTCAATGGGGGAATCTTTATGTTGCTTTAGTCAACCTCTGTGCTGCTTCACCTTGGTCCCTAGAGCAAGATTATAGGATGTGCTAGCTAATAAGGGAGTCCCAAGCATGTTTTCAAGATTATAACTCACTTACATGAGGACAAGTATGCACAGGTTTGATGGGACCCAAATGGCAAAATCTTGGGCAAAATGAATGTAAATAAAGGAGTTTGCCAGGGCTGTGTTTTGGCTCCCCCAATATTCCTACTTTTTGTTGGTGGCTGCATTGGTTTCCTACCTAATTGTGAAAATGATGCACTACCTTTAGTGGGTCAGTGGATACAAGCGTTACTTTTTTGCTAATGATGCCCTCCTTATCTCACAATTTCCTAAAGGCCGGCAAACCCTTATGATTCTAAGATCATGGGTTAGAAATTAACACACAGAAAACTAAATTCATGGCCTTCAATAGATGGAAAAACTATACAGGGAACATTAGACTGGGCAAGAATGTCCTTGAAAGGGTAAAAGAATCTAATTACCTACGAGCTAGATGATCTGATTCTGATTCATGGGCATACCAAATTATTAAGACCTCTCTTTTGACTAAGCACAGGTCCTCTTCGATAGTTGGGTTTGCCAAGAGGGCATTCTTTTATCCTATTTCCCAAGCTATTGAAATCTACAAAGCCTAAGTTGTAAACACAGAACCCTGGAGATATTGCAACTTGGCAATAAAAGGGGTAGACAAGAACAATTTTATTAGGTGACTTCAGAATTTAGGGTAGAACACTCCACTACTGTCACTAAGGTCCTGATTATGAGTTTGGTGGTCCTACTGTCGCCAACACTGCGCCGACAGGAGGACCGCCAAGCCCATAGTGCGCCCGCCTGCTGGTTTCTAAGTGTAATCCAGGTCAGGCGGGCAGTGTTGCTGCTGTTTAACAGTGGTAGTCTGTTAGGCTCATAGGAGAGCCTCACCTGCAGACTGCCACCGCGACAGCACCTGCGGCACATTCCTGCACAGTGTAGCATGCACCATGTCATGCATGCCATACCGTCAGGAACGGGGATGCAATTCCTGGCGGGCTTAATATGTGTGTCCCCCATGCATCCCCAGGCCCAGAAGCGGCAGGGGGCCCTGTTAGAGCCCCCTTACTTCCATGTCCACCACCCTTTTCATGAGGGCTCACCGCCTTGAAAAGGGCGGTGGAAATGAAAGTAGTAATATACTCAGCGGTGCCGCAGCATATTTCTGTACCTGACTGCTGCACCACCACTAGGGCAGGGGATTCCTAGATCCCCACGGACGCAGTGGTTCATAGGGCCGCCGTCCTCATGATAAGGCCCTAAGACTAGATCTCGCCCTGAAGCCCCTTGCAGAGCTGGCAAAATTAAGGCCCATGACATCCTTAGTTGTTTTAATGCTTGCAGGATTCCTTGGTTGACATTTATGAAGTGTTTTCTGCTTGTTCTAGGCCTGAGTGACTGTTGGTACAACCCTTCATGTATCAGGCCAACTCTGGTAGGTACTGTTAAGGGAAGATATTGGGCAATTTTATGGAACAAAGAGAATCCTCAGACTCCCTTAGTTGGACCACATCTTTTTTGTCCCATAAATGTGTATTTCGATTTGAGGAATTCTTAGATCACATTACCCCTCGTTCTTGTGATCACTCTATTTGAAGTTCAGATATGGCGTTCTACAGAGAGCCACTTTTACATCGTCTTGGTCGGCTTCTGCTGTTAAGTCTAACATATGCCCAACATGTTTTTGCTCCGTTGAATCCGAGGAGCACGTGTTGCTCTTCTGTACTGCTAGATGGATTGTGCCTCTGTGTCACTTATTAATGCATTGAAACTTCGTAAATTTGACACCACTGCGCTTGTGGTTTTTGCAGCATAGCTCATAAGATTGAAGACAAATTTTAATAATGGAAACATGTTGTTTGACCACCAATTGTAAGCTCGGTATATAATGTTTTTAATACCAGTTGTAATATTTTGATGGTTTTTAAAGTTTATTGTTCTATATCAATTTTTAACTGATTATGTTTTGTTGAAGGGTTTTTATTACCCCTCCTGACAAATATTGATTTTGATATTGAATTACGAGCTATAGCAAGGATCTTTGTAAAGTACCACCAAATTGGCACACCTTATATTCTGTTAATGTAATTATGTTGCACTTTTTCAGCATCTGGCAGTGGACCGCTGTCTGCTCTGAGAGCTCATGTGATTGTTACAGGGCCACAGCATTTCACTGATAGTTACTATGTGCCGTTGACTTTCTGGTTTTGGTTATGTGGAAAGTAGAACCTTACTTCGCACACTGCCAGCGGAGATCAGCCAGTGGAAGAGCTGCCTTCTCCAGTCCTGGCAGTGGCTTCACACCAGAGGTGTACAGCCCTCAAGCTGCACTTGCCCAATCCTCTCCTGATAAATGCACTACACAGAGCGCTTCAGATAGTGCAAGCTAGGTGCATTGACTTTGTCAATGCTTATTTTGCTAAGTTACCTTATGTTATGCTTACGCTTCTCTGGAAAGCCTAACGTGCGCATGCACACCTCTAACCATTTTAAACGTTCAGCCACCTTTGAATTTAGGATTATTGCATTAATTCTGATGCTGAAAAACATGCAGTGTATTCCATTTTCAAACATTCTACATGTATTTGTGAATTGTTACCAGGTGTTTTATTACAGAGGTAAGTAAATTGGTTTGGACTGCTTTCTATGTATGCATCTATGCATGCATATGGTATTTCTGTTGCATACATAGCCAGAAGCAAGCAGACTGATGTCAAAGATAATGTCTTTATATACAGATCTCTGATCAGTGGTTAAAGTTTGTGTGAATAAATAACAGGAAGTTTCAAACCTCTTAACATTTGCTCCTTCAGGCCAATCATAATGGATTCCACCTCACTCTCTTCTCTCAGGTCACTGAAAAATTGCATTGAAAAACATTGATCACTCTCAATCGCGATTAGTAACACGATTTTGGATGATATGCGCTGTAGAAACGACATTATGTCTCTTGACACATGTAACCTGTATCATTTACATAAGGGAATGGGCCGCACTGCACACAAGACAGTCATTGCAAACCCTTACCATGGCACAACAAGCTCTAGAGTATGCACATTAGAGTAGACATGTAGGACTTCCACCTCACACAGGAGTATGACTTGAAGTCACACCAGGGGATGATCTGTCTACTATTCACCCTCACTGGCACTAAGTACTGTTAATCCATCTGACTTTGGAGTTATCCATTGAATAAAGCTTCTTCACTGAACCTTGCTTCTCAACAAGTAGAAGGATGTTTGTTTGTTGTGCCTCTTCTATCTCCACAGCTGCCCCGCCACCCTCTGCGTGGTGAGACGTTGTTGATTCTGATGCTTGTGTTCCTATGTGCTGCAGGTGGCCTCAGACTTTGGCTCCAACAGACTCTTCAGCGCATCCCGCGATAAGATGGTAATAATGTGGGAGGTGCATGGAAAATCAGGACCAGCGCAGACATTCCTTGGGCACCATTTAGTTGTGACTGGACTGACTGTGAGCCCAGGTAATTCACCATGTTATCCATTCCCAGTGAGTAAGTGTCATGCATGCACGGTTCTATGATTTATATCTCACCCAAGATGGTTTATGGTAAGGCAAAGACAAACAGTCTCTCTCATGTACTGTGTGTGCTGGTCAAAAATGACCAGTGTACACCAGATGAAGACAGCTGTGCGTGTGCTGACTTTTGCTCCATACAAGAAGACTACGTCCCTGGCCCACTCCTCATAAGGGATGCAGAATAGAAGGAATTTGGTAAGCTTCGGATGGATGGCATTCAAGTATCAGAGAGCCTTGCTTTAGATGCTGAGCAGATAGATTTATAGTTTAGACAGAGGCAAATGTTGCATTGGTCTTTCTTTACGTTCAGCTCTACCTGCGTACACTGCTCACGCCGATACCTGTTTGCGCTCTAAAGATATAAGCGAAAATATGAGGATGGTATTGTGTTTTTAACAAGATCGTTCAATACTCTTTTGTGTTTTCCAGTAATTGCCAGTATTTTATTATTTTAAATACTATTTATTGTTCTAGGTGTATTGTCTAATCATGTACACTTTGTATTGCTGCTCATTGGTGATCAATTGGTTGTCTTATGTATTTATGTATTCTTCGCTTTTATGGTTTTTAACCGATAATAAAGCTTTTTGACTGTTTTCCAGTAATGCTAACCATGTATTTATTAAAAATGTCCTGAGGTTAGCAGTACAAGCTATACATCCAACTGCAGGGCATTATTGTAATATTTCCAAATATTAGTAAATTATGGTGCAGTCCCTAGTTATGGTGCACACCGAAACTGGTCTTTAGGCAAATACCACAAACATGTTTTTCCACATTGTGCTCTCTTTAAGAAATCAGCTTTTCTCACCGAAATTGGCTGCCAAGAATGACTGCAGACTAGGGGTTAAAAAAAAGTGAATTTTTCAAAGTTTTTGCAAATTACCGACCTGTTTTATTTGTCGGTAATTTGCGACCCCAGATAGCGAAATCGCTATTTTAAATTGCTTCTAGCATTGCATTTAAGGAATCGCAATTTGCGATTCCTTAAATGTAATCACAATTACTAAATCGTAATAAATTGTGATTACCTAAATTGCGAGTCCCACAAACTGTCTTGAATGGCAAATGGCCACTTTGCGATCGCCAACGGACGATTTTTGCGAATCGCACTGTTTGCGATCGCAAAATAGTTTGATGCATGTGCCCCTTAGTCCTTAAGGCTTTCTGTCATAGTTACTCATTCTTCAAGACCAGAACTCCTGCATGCAGTGGAGCGATTCAAATGATTATTATTTTTAGATTGACTGTTAGTCGCAGATCCAGAAAAGAACATGGTGAGCCAGACTAGTGTATAGCTTACATGAGCACTTGTCATGGGTTGATAATTTTTGGGTGGACAGAATACAAAGGCAAAGTGTTTGTCTCGTTTGTGTTTTGCCATCAGACAGCATATCACTGAAGATTAATTTTGTCTAGTAGCTTTGGTGGATGCCATATACACTGTCAAAGTATGTGTTAAGGTTCGGGCTAAGGAGTATGGTTTCTTCTGAATCAAAGCTGGATGTAAAGGTGGAAGATGAGACATTGTGATACTGATGTGTTGTTGTAAAATGAAGTATTTTCATGCCTCTTTTGAAGCTTTGGAGAGGGTGGGCTATGAATGCTTCCCAGAAAAAGCCTCTTGGAAAGTACCAATTTTGATCCACTCTCCTCAACTCCACTTTCATAAAAGTCATTCTGGTAGTAGATACAGGAACAAAGGGATTCACATTATCTCAAATAATATGTATACATTTGTTAAAAAGTCAAAGATGTCGCATCTTAGGTAGGCATTGTGTCATACCCAATTAAAGATGATGGATAAAATGCTTGAATTAATTTCAGTCACTGGCAATCGCTCAGGGCCTCATTCCTGTCACTTTTCGCCCACCATGCCACTCTAGAGAAAAGCCCACCTTATGCAAATCAGGACTGACCTTTTTACTCATGGGAACTGTCAGTCCTGCAATGCCAGGTGAGACCCCCGCCAGAAGGGACCACAGGCAATCCCAGATCGGTTTTGCCCTACTTGGGGCTCTCAGTAGCTTGAGTCCTATGGCGCAGTAACCTCAGGAGGACCCACGTCTAGGAATATCTGACACACTTAGGGCATAAAATACAACAGCAACAAATTGATGGATGGAATTCTTTAATTAATCTTAGCCGCTGGCAGTCGATAAGGCAACATTCTAGTCCATCGCTTTTCATCTATCAGTTCACTCTAAACAAAGGGCAACTTTATGCAAATCAGTACTTAGAGGTATAAGAGGTTTCATGTTCTATTCTTCTCAATAGAGTCTTTTTCTTATTGTATTGCAAGATCATCCCTAGCACTAAATAGCCAATCATTACCAATAGGGAGAAGGTAAGTCTCGTCAATATAGCTTCATATCAACGAACCCAAGTCTGCCATCAAATGAAGATTGCACACATTTATCCCAAGCTACCCAGCGGCCTAACTGCGTCAAATAAATGTTTTCATAATGGACCCAATCTCTGTAAAGAACTGCTTGGAAATTTGCAGTGGGTAAGTTTGTATTGTACATAGAAACCTGGAGAAGAAGGTCATTTTAAGAAAGAGAACTTGCCCGAAAGTCAAAATGGCAACAGGGGCAGATTAAGTTCCTGACGCAATGCTAGCTCAGTTGTGTATTTGAACAGGCAATGTTGTATTTTAATATGTGAGAGATTTAGGGTTTGCTCATTTTCCCCCCAAAAGAGCACCAGTAATGTTTTATCCCAGTTGACCCTGAGGCCAGAAGCCATTCCATACATGTAAAAGAATGGCACCTATTTCTCCCCAATCCACCATGGATAACAAGATACAGTTGCTAATCATCCACTAGGCTCCACAGGAGAGACTTCATCCCAGGGAGGGTAGAGAGGGTGCTTTCTACCCATCAGGGGTCTGCACGATGTAGTATTTGTACAGGGAATCTTGCAGCTCAAGCTCAGAGCTTATGTAATGTAATGTAAAGTATATTTATAGAGCGCACTGCAACCCATCGGGCATCCTGGCGCTAAAGAGATGGAATAAAGACATCTATGACAGGAGCAAGTAGGCATTAAACTCTGGGAAAGAGCCAGGTTTTTATTTGTTTGCGGAATGGCAAAAGATCTTTCATCTGTCGCAGCTCCGTGGGCAGCTTATTCCAGAGTCTTGCGGCAGCAACACTGAAAGCTTGACCCCCCAGCTTAGCCCTTCTAATCAGGGGTACTCTCACCCAGTTAGCTGAGGAGGACTGAAGGCAACGGGTGGAGACATACCAGCGAAATTTGCTCTGCAATGGTATAGGCCCCAAGCCGTGCAGTGCCTTGAAAACAACACAGAGGGATTTGAAGTGAATCCTATGCACTATAGGAAGCTAGTGCAGCTCCGCGGGGGCCCGAGAGGAGGAAGATTGGCGAGGACGTGTCAAAGCCAACTTGGCTGCCATATTCTGAATTCTCTGCAGTCTCCCAATTAAATACTTGGGAGACTCTAGCAGCAAAGAATTGCAGTAATCCAACCTGCTCAAAATCACGCTCTTAACTACCAAGGAGCGTGTATGTGCGGGGAGCTGGGGGAGGATTTTCCTCAAGGTCCTGATAAGGGAGGAGCAGCTCCCCACAGTTTTATTAACGTGGGTTTCCAAGGTCAGCTTCTCATTAAAAGAAACTCCCAAACTGCGAACCAACTTGGATGGTACCAATGGGGGATCAGCAGGAATAGGCCACAAGTCGGCCGGGAGGGGGTAGGGCACTCTCCAACCCTCAATACAGAGGATTTCAGTTTTAACTGCATTAAATTGCAGAGAGTTGTCTTTTTAACCAATGAACCACATTCTGCATACAGACATGTAAGTTCTCCAATGTGGATGACTGTTCTCCCTCCAGAGATAGAATCAGCTGGGTGGCATCCGCATAGTTTACCAGGCCTATGCCATAGGATTTAATGACATCCACCAGGGGACGCATATAGACGTTAAATAGAATTGGACTTATTGCAGAGCCCTGCGGCACACCATGGTGGATCTTGGTAAACTTGGACTGCAAGGTAGGGGGTGGGCACTGCCTGACATCTATCAGTTAGATAGGAATGGAGCCATTTCTGTACCTGGCCAACTACCCCCACTCCTTCCAATCGTTCCAGGAGAACCTTGTGATTGACCGTGTCGAATGCGGCAGACAGGTCTAACGGGATCAAGATGGAAGGTTGACCCTCGTCTGCACGCAAACGAAGATCATCCAACACAGTCAACAGGGCAGTCTCCGTCCCATGTCCTGGGCGAAATCCAAACTGAACGTCATCCAGTAGGTCATTTGTCTCCAGAAACTGGGAGAGTGCCCTGCTCACAAGGCGCTCAATGATCTTTACTGGATATGGAAGGAGTGAGATAGGCCTGTAGTTCTTAAGGCAGGCTGGGTCAAGTGAGGGTTTTTTCAGTAAGGGGGAAAAACCGCTCGCTTCCAATAAGAGGGAACCACCCCACTACACAAGGATTGATTACACAGCTGCCTTAGTGGAGGAAACAGTTCGGAACCTAGCGCTTGCCAGACCCTGTGGGGAAGAGGGTCTAAAGATGAGCCAGAAGAAACCCCAAGGGCTGTTTGATCACAAACCTCAACAGATGGAATATCAAAGTGATCTAGAAGATGCATCTGAACCGACGCCTTCCTCATCACTCTCAGGTCCTCCTGCATATCCTGTGGGGGGCTAGTAGCCTCATCAACTGTGCTGTCCCCCTCTAGCCCTTCAATCATTTTGCTGATCTTATTATCAAAAAAAGAAGCCAAGCTATCGCAGAGTTCCTACGTGGGGAGAACCTTATTTTTAGAGCTGGCGGGGCTAACAATATCATTCAGTATTTTAAAAACGATCTTGAAGCTATTGGGGGCCCTCAGGATTACATCTGCAAAATATTCAGCTTTAGTAGAGACAATACTTTTCTTATAACTAGAAATTTTCTCTTTCCAGATAGCTTTGTCTGTTTCAGAGTACCCCTTCCTCCACCTCCGCTCTGCCTGTCTACAGCCAAGTTTTAGATTTTGCAGATCAGTATTATACCAGGGCGCTGAGGGTTTTCCACCTCTTTTGATCATCTTTCGAGGGGCAAGCAGGTCAAGTTGGTCATTAATGTGTAAGCAGAAGGGGGCATAGTTATCCTCCACCTGTTTCCCAGGGCCAAAGGAAGCTTCAAGATGGAATACTGGGGAGGCACTAGCTTTCCTCAGCAGACCTTTCCAGTCCCTGCTAGGAAAGCATCTTGTCTCCTTCATAGCAGTCTCCTTCATAGCAGTGTCGTTCCGCTTACTGTCAGCCATGTTCCCAGCTCACACTTCCTCAAGTATTATTTGATGATGATAGTGGAATTTAACTAGTAAATATTGATGCGGCTGTAAACAGTGGGTTTGAAGAGGTGACTTCAAGCCAACGTTCTAATACAGCTAATCCGATCATAGGAATAAGGTAAACAATATATCATACAGATTGCGGGTCCTGACAGAAGTATTGCAAGTTTTAGCCTGGTGGAGCGGGATTTGTGTCCGAGTGTTCTGATCCTATGCGGCCAACTGATGATTTGTCCGCAGCTCCCAAATCTGTTAATGGTGAGAGTGAAGTTTTACGTAAGGGTGTACATGTTTTTTTGTAAAACTTGTTTTTTATTACAGTAATGCACAGACATCACATTACATGTTAACCCTTCAATTTACAGTGCATCAGAGATGGTTCAAGAAAGGCTAAGTATCATATGCTCCACTCAGTAGCTTCATTGCTGGGCGCATAGTAACTGTGCGGCATACAGAGTAGGTCCCACAAAGGAAAAATATGTGCAGTATTAACTGATATAACTTGTAATAAAAGAAACAAGAAAAAAGAAGAGAACCTTGGCAGCGACTGGTTGCGGAAACCTACCCCGAAAAGAAAACAGGATACCTAAAGGACTATTATCGAGGGGGAGGCAGAGATTACAAAATGTACAGGAGCAATGCCCACAGCTCTCCAGTGAGGCTCACTGCAGTAAAGGTGTACATGTTAATGTCTGGGGCACAAGCTTCTCGCAAAACCTCAGATGATTTAATAGCTCGTGAGCTGTGTAGTAAATGTTGCAGATAATGTTAACAGGGGATAAGTGTTCTACCTAAACTTCTACATGGGTGCAGTGTTGAAAGTGTGCTCTCAGCACATGGAATGTGCTGTCCGGGAAATATGAGGTTGGACCAGTTTGCTACTCTATGTTTTTGGTATCGTCTCCAACAAGAAAAATGGTTTTCTACATACCCAACTGTCTCTGAGTGGGAACTCACTATTTCAGGCCTTCATTTCCACTTTTAAGGCTTTTAAGGTTGAACACTTCTGAAGCCGTGTCCAAGTGACAACTTGCTCCTTATTTTAATTTTCGATTTGACCCGTATGTTTCCTGGCTCAGGACACCTGCACCCTGAGTCTCCTGACCAGTGCTCTACCTGATTGTGGCATGTTGCTGACTAACCAGACTCCTTTGGGAGATCACATTTACCCTAAGAGGAACTCCTTTTAGCCTGGGTAACAACTGTCCGCATACACAGGCTATGAGAGTAAAATGGTCAGTGGCAACTGATTCTCGTAGTAAGATCCAAGCACTTTTTCTCTGAAGCCTATTGACTCACCTCGGTGAAGTAGCTCATAAATGCCAATTGTATGTACTGAGCTTGCACGTGTGGGCACAGATGCAAGTGAGGTGAGATGCCCATGGCAGTGTGCTCCTATGCACATGTGTGGTGCTTCCTAAGGTTAGTTATAGTTGGACAGAGCTGTCTCCCCTTTCCCTTTAGTGAGAGTGCCCATTAACTTAACCTTTGCTGCTCCTGTTGATCAACCCCCCCCCCTCTGAAATTCATTGTAAAGCCAAGTGTGCTATTCTGACTTCCAGTACATGTTCCCAGGAAGGATTGCTTGTACTCTGGCTGAAACTATGGACGGGTTCAAGAAGCTCAAGAGGCTACCTTTGGGAAACCAACATTTAAATAAAGAGTTGGCCTAGCCCAGTGACACACTCATCTTAGTAAGGACTGGACGGATATCCCTCCTGGACACCCTTTGCTTTTTGGTCTGAGCAAAACTAAGTAAGTGCAGTACACAAGAGGCAATGTGAAATTTATCCATCAGATAGTTGCGATTGAGATGTGAAAAAATGCACCCTGCAAGAAATGCCAACTGCATACAAGTAGGCCCATCACTTGGTTACCTATTGCTCAGCTTTTGACATGCTAAAGCACTCCATACCAATCTAGAGAAAATTCATGACCAGATGTGTGGATAGGAATAAATCCCAAAAGCCTGGGTAGAAGGTGTTTGCTAACGAGCTGTGCAGAGGAGGTAGGACTGCCTTGCTTGCTGACAGCCTGCCTTTCACTGCCTGAGTCTAGGGCACCGTGTCCACAGGCTGCTATGTGGTGCTAAGCACTGGTATTTCCAACGAAGACTGAACATGATGCACTATGGCCCCACCCGATAATTTTAAGATGCACGGATCACGCTGTCTACCCTGTTCCCCCACCACCATTGTCTAGGCTAGTATGACTATGCAGCTGCTGCATCCGCAGCCACAATTACTGGTGCCACCCGCCAGAACAAGCCTGAGCATCCCATCGCCAAAGGTCCACTCAATATTCTCTGGCCTGGTAAAACCGCTAAAGAGTAGCTCAGCACCAACTGCATTTCCCAGTGCACCTTTCGATCCGATGGGTCCAGCACCCCAGAGACCCCAGTTCCTTCCGTGGAGTTAGCAAATATCAAGATGGGCTACTGAATAGTAAGATACATATGAAGTAGTGTATTAGGCACTTCATGCTTTGCTCTTAGTCTGTGTGTAACTGCACCCCATATTTCTCTCTCGATTGTCTCCCCACCACTGAAGTTAGAAACTGATAGAGACATTCTTTTTGGATTACACCCAAGAGCAACATGCTGTAGAACTTCCTAAAGTTATTGCACATATTTTCTTAAAAATCAACGAGCTACTTTCCTATTATGTGAGCAAGAATAGCACTGCTTGAACAATCTGTTTATGAGTGATACGTATTCTGCCTAAACTAGACATTATAACGATACGCCAACCTCCAAGAGTAAACCATCCATATTCGACCGTGCGCTGCATGGAAGGTTATTCCAAAAAAGAGGGCCAAGAGCTTTTTGGTCCTTATGCAGTAGGATCTTGCTTCTTAATTCCCAAGAACAGCAGCAATACTTCTTACAACAGTTGTTGCTGTGCCTTTGGGTTGGCAGATCCTGAAACACTGGCCTGACCCCGCTAGTTTAGAATCAGGCTCCTTTCTGGAAAGTGACTGTATTATTACAAAATGATTGCGAGTGTCCATTAACTTAACAGATAACTTATAGCAAAAATACATTTTATTGCAGCTAGTAGGTTAGCACACAAAGTGAATTCAAGCATTCTTGTCAAATGAGCGATGTAGTGTTCTACAGTAGACAATATAGGCCTGATTCAAAGTAGGAAGATGACATTACAATCTCTGTGCAAATTCCTGTGTGCACATTGTTATGCAATAATTGTCGCACTTCTTCTGTCTTCCCTTGACAGATTTTGGAAGCAAAACAACTGAGAAAGTTGATTGGGGGGAAAATGTGCTGAGTGCAATACACCTGGAAATCAGTGCAGTAAACACTGATTCAGCTTTTAAGTCCCAATTTCCACTCCAAAAACTAAGAATAGGAAATATTTACTCCACCAAGTAAATTCCCCATTCTTGGGGAAAAAGTAGTTGCACAGTGTGATAAACACCACCTCCTTTTTCAAGTTACTTGGATTCGGGGCCACTGTATTAAGATACCTTGTTCATTTGTTTCTGAAGGGGTCTTCAGTTTAATCCCAAAACCCATCCTCTCTTTGGTGCACTTTATAATGGTTTACACATTTATCTGTGCTGAACAACATATTTTGGGATTTCAAGTGAACTTAAGGCATATCAAGCCTCCAAATACAATGTGTGTCCAAAAAGGCAGTCACCAAGCAGCTCAAATTTTGAACTATACTATGCCTGGAGAAATGCAATAGTTCAGTATTTTCAGGGTCCCCCAGTGCTCATCCATCATATGGTAAACATCAGCTGTATAAGGAAATAACGTGTTACTGAGATCTGCAGACCCATTTCTTTAAAGTAACTGTTGTATTAGGGCTCCAGTATGCTTCCTGACCCTGCTTTGGAGTCCCCACTGTTGTCTTGCTGCTCCTTGTTAGTATGTTTGAAGCATATTAAAGTCGCCAGGATGCTCCGTGGTGGAAGGAGTAGCAATAGTTCTTCAGCATGGCTACCCTCCCCGAATTCACAAGTGACCTGCATGGTCAGTTCGCTCTGCAGAGGTGATTGTTGCATTTACATGCACATAAATAAACTTAAATATTTTCTGTGGGTCAGGTTATGCTCTAATTCCCCTGCCTCAACAAGGCTCAAATGTTTGGGACTGCTCCTTGTCTGAGTGTGAGTACTCTAGTTGAGTTGTGAAAAAGGAATTACCTATTCTGAAGATATATTTTGTCAGGTAAACAAAGGATCTTTCATAAATGTGACAAATGCCTTGTGAGCCAAGTGGAGTCACTGCACTCGAATTGTATTCAACTGACCTTGCATGGGTTCTGGACGCCACCTTACATGTGCGCAGATTACCCCATATTACCTCGAGGGCAGATTATAAAATCTACACAGAAGTTCTTTCCAGTACTCACCAAGCTTTGCACTGGAAAGAGATAACGTGATCATATTTGGTTATTGACATCATAATTTCAGTACTGATTCTTATCCCAATGTGATATGTCCACTTTACAGATTCTTCCCAGTTGTTCACTGGTTCCCGAGATAACACCATTTGCAAGTGGGACATAGAGACCGGACAGTGTCTTCAGAAAGCTGCCATATCAAGAAATTTGGTAAGGGTGTGGATGACGTATATGGTCCTTCAGTTATTGTACCATTCTGTAATAATCTATCTAGACGCACAGCGTTTTAATCAGAAAATGTTGGGGGCAAATACAGCTATTATATCAGGTACCGTTGTGAAATGAAGGCTACACTGTTGAATAGTTTTACAAAAATTACCTCTTTTCCTGTTATTTCTTGAATTAATATGGTTTTAGATTTGATTTAGAGGCAGCATGTTTGAGAACGATTTTTATTATTGTATCAGGAGTATTCCAAATGTAAAGTGCTGGAAAAGTGGAAATAGAAGAACAAGGTATAAATGGGTTCCGCTTGAAGACCAGATTAGAGAAATTAGGATGTGACAGAGAGGGAACATGAAATAAGGATATAACTAGCCTGCCCACTCTCTGGTTTGTATCATTATTATACAAATGAATAATTTTATTCAAAGGCAGATAAAGTGAATTGCCCAAATTGCATGTTTTGTAGTCATGCATCAAAGCGGGAATTAGAGTCAATGCCTTCAGTGTCCATGGTTTTCATTTAGCCTCCAGAAGGCATCCTCTACCAGTTTTTGTACATTTTATGTTTTCAATTATTTCTTGGACTCCAAGAGGTTTCATTTTTATTGGTGGATTTCTGTCTGATTAATCATACTGGTGGGGTGTCATTACAGTAATTTTCATAATACTTTATTCCTTTTTTACTCCGCTTCCTCAGTTTTACTCTGGTTTTTTCAAATTCTTTGCCATATTTTAATCAACATGTACGGTAACATGCTCTTTCTCAGCTTCAAATGCTCAAGATGTGCCCATCCGGACCTCTGTCAAGAACACAATAGAAACGCATGATACAACCATAGCAGTGTTGTTTATTAATAACCCAATGCATTTCAAGCTTCACAAGCTCTTCTTCAGGGGTAACTGTAAATATCAGAAAAATCACTATTACTTAATTGACCTAATTTTAACATTTGTAATAATTCATTTATTCATGTTGCATCAAACATATATTAGAGTGAGCCTTTTATTTTACCAATAATCATTGAAATTATATCTTTAACTCAACCACGAAAGTTTCTTCCCCAAGTGACAAAATTAATTAAATACCTTCTCACCCACTCGATGCTTTAACCACCCCATCTTCCCGCCTATTCTCACAGTACCAACTTTTAACTGAAAACTCCTTTACTTTAAGCATCATCCTTTCAAATTTTCCAACTATACCTCATAATCACGTATGCGGGTGAATGCAGTGTGAGTGTGATGGTGTTTCCGGTTGAATGGATTATGTGTGCGGGGGGAGTTCAAGCGGTTATAATGCGGAGCGAAAGGATAAATGCAGCGTGAGAGAAGAGAGTACGTCGGCGTTCAGAGTATGAAAGTGAGGGATAGTTGGAAAGTTTGAAAGGATGATGGTTGGCGTAAAGGAGTTTTCAGTTGAAAGTTTGTATTGTGAGAATAGGCACCCCACCAGCATGATTAATCATCACTGTGCCACTGGGGCGAGGCACAAGCCCAGTCAGCACGCACTTTTTGATGATTTTTGGAAGAATTATGGATGAATTAGGACTAAGATGGTGTGCATCCCATCACCGCTCTGATGTATTAGATTTCTGTCTGACCCATAGTTGCGATCTACAGTTTAGTGGCTTCTGCAACATGGATGGCACAATACCTCCAAAATACCAGTCCTGAAATCTCCACCTGGACTCTCATTACAAGTCAGCTGGATTTAGGTGCAGTGATAGTGGGTGCCTGGAATCTCTTATTCCTGCCATATGTCTACATCTAAATACGTCCATTAAGAGTTCTAGTCCCTGACAATGGAGTACATACAGGGACCTAAGAATACCATGTGAAAATATGCATCTTTTGACTGATAATGGGGACTATTCTGCCGACACTGAGCAAGAAGACATGTCAGCAGGGGTGTAGGGCAGGATGTTGTTGGTGTGTGGGGCGTTTAGATCCTTGATAGGAAGGAGTGTAGATCTCCTGTGGTGCTGGAGGGGGCATGCACCAGCTGGGCTGTTCCTCTGTAGCCCCGGATCCCTTTCCATCAATGGTTGCAGATCTGCACCACGAAAGATTATAATTGTGCTTTTGAACCCAGTAAATTTGAGTCTGGGAGCACCAAACTACTTGTGCTATTGAAGAGTGGTGCACACTTGGAGATACACTCTGCCATACTTGTAATGAGGGCCTTAGTGCTGCTAATACACCTGCTTCTTTCTAAACTTTGCCACTGCTATTTCTAGTCCTGAGCAGTCCACATTTCCTTTTCAAATCTATGATCCAGGCCTTTTTACTGTCTTCCAGTTCTCATCCACTCATAGTGCTATTAAGCGGCCACCAGTTTATCCTTAATTATTGTTGTTTGTCCAGCAAAGGACTGTACAGCAGTACAGTAACTGGACGTCAAAAAGTATGTCTCAACAATACTTGATGGACTGAATTACACAACAAAAAGGAAATTAGACAAAGGCAATCATTTTTTATGCTTGACCAGTACTTTATATCTAAGAGAACCCCGCTGGACCTCTGAATACCTTTAGAATAATTTATAACTCAGTGGTAACAAATTAAGAATAAGCACACCTTGCACTTAATACTATTGATAGTAATTGATAGTAAAACAAAATCTAACAAAAGCGAACTAGAGACTGAGATTGCTAAAATCAATGACTAACTATAACAATGTAAAGGAGGAATGAGACAAAACATAACTGGAATAAAAAGCACAACTAGATAAAAAGAAAACAAGTAAAAAATAGCTTGAAGTACAATATTTAATTCAGTTAAAAAAGAAACAAACGGAGACATGGTTCTCACTGAAATCTGAAAACCCACTCAAATTCACTAGGTATTGTATGAATTACACACATCTCACGCCATAATTTAAATTGCCTGTTGTGTTTTACTCTTGCTAGGCTGCCTTTTTTTCTATTGCCAGTTGCAAATTTGGATTTTGTCCATAGGCATGCAGCATCAGCTATGACGTGCATTGCATACTATAACTTGAACATTTCAGTGTTTTTTCACATCTGAGCCAGAACTCAATTTTTATGTTTTTTAATTGTTTTTTCTTTTCGTTATTTAAATATTGAACTGTATTTTAACCCTCACTGTGCAAGGCCTTCAGCACAGCTCCCAATTCATGGTGTGTGACCAACCCACACTGAGCACAGCCTTAGGCTCAGTGGGGGTTGGCCCAACGGCCAGGCCGCACCCAACCCCCGTATGTTGGTGGTTCTTAATAGACCCATATTTTTTGGGGCAGTTTTTGGGGTTTGTTTTTCTTGGTTTTTTTTGTATTCTATTTACCGTCTTCTGTGACAGTCAGTTTCAAACTTTTTTTTAATCTGATGCAACATCCAAGAATTTTCCTACATCTTCATGTTGTCTGTTTGGTAATTTTGCTCGCCACACAATCATGTTCCTTGCATTCCATACAATAGAGCAGAAAAACCGTAAGGTACAGATTCTTCTTGTGTTCTTTCTACAGGATCCTATTTAGACACTCAGCAAAGGGTCAGCTTCTTGTGCTTCTACAAACACTTGCTCCCTTGTCTACTTTGCATTCTCCTTCTGATGCTTGTTGATGTTCCAGAGGAGTAGTGTCTGATGTCCCCAGGTTGAACTTTTGATCACATATTTTGCATTTACCTTTTCATGCTTTAATTCTTTCTCACTGGACAGATGGGTTAATCACACCCAGACATTAGAGTCCTCTCGTCCTTTCTCTTCCTCTGCTGCTTACCAAGGCACTGTACTTATTTCCTCCTCTGCAGTTGCACTTAATGGTCAGGAAGATTTGTATCCCCCAACTCTACCTTTTTATCCAAGATGGAGCAGTGAGGTCCAGTAACACCTTCTCAGGTTTTCACACAAAATAGTGGCTTATGTTATTATTACTAAGTGAATTGTAATTTTTCATCTGGCGGAAGGTTGCATGAGCTGGCAGCTAGTCAGAAACTCTGATAGCTCTTCAATTTGTGATATAGTCCATGGACCATGCAAAACGTTCTGTCCTTGTTGCCAGGCGCACCTGATCCTTGGTCTTGCAAAATAGGCCATGGGCTCAGTGCCCCCAAGAGAAAAGTTGTGCTCACAATCAGCAACCCATCTAAATGTTCACTAAGGGCACACTAAGAAGGCTTTTTATATAGAAAAACATTATTCATTTTATTTTGGAACTAAATATGTTGGTAATACATGACATATTTTTCAAGGCCACAGACTTGACACATCAAAATTGGCACCAGTGTTCCACAGTCTACGTTTCAAGTCCAGAGACTATGGGCACCTAAGGCCATGTACAGTGGGGTTTGGCTACACATAGTGTGTTAAGATGGCACCTATAGTGCACAGTCTGTTTTTACGTCCACAGAATTTAGGCACCCAAAGCTGTGTTCTGCTGGGTTTGGCCACATGTGTGGTGTTGGGTGCAAAGCCTGGCCAAAGGGCAAGGGCCATGCACATCGGTGACTGGTTGCACGTCAAGGGTTGTTTGGTGGTCCAAATTAGAATATGATTTTTAATATAATGAAAATACAGTTATGTGAGATTCTAAAACCTTAACCTATGTTTTAAAATATTAGTTGAGAAATAAACAAAGGTTACTTGTATGTTATAGTTAGATGTTGGAATGAGACATGATCTTTGTAGGAAAGTAGGATCTGCTTCGCATGGTTAGCCCCACTTTTTGCGTGATGTTACACTGTTTTTGACTAGTCTGGCTGGGATCCTGCTTATCAGGACCCCAGTCTATCTGCTTTCTCCCTAAAATTTTATACCATGTACTTAGGTACACTCCAGATTGGATACTGGGGTACCCTTGTCAGTCCCTAGTATAGGGTACACATGTGCCCAGGGCATAGGCCTCCCATAGGCTGAAGCATGTATTATGCCACCCATTAGAGGTCATGCAAAATGGAACTACAGGCCTGCCATTGCAGCCTGTGTAAGATGGTGCATGTACCACTTACTTTAGATATAGATTTACTATATCTATAGGTCACTACACCCCTCTAGCAGGCCTTGACAATCCTGAAGGCAGGGTACTAGGTTTTACGTGAGAGGGTGCCCCTGCATGAGCAGAGCACCCCGGCAGTCTTCGGAGACCATTCTCCCAGGTTGTCGGTGACGCAGCCAGACATAGGTAGAGGTGCATTATATGCTCGCGTAAAATGCTATCTCGAAAACTACTGCAACAAACCATGTCGTGTTCGGTATCAAACAACTTGCAATCATACCTCCAAACTGGTAACCAGTGTGGGAGGTATGATTCCACCCTTCTGAAGTGAGCTTCGTGGGATCCCTGGTCTTCCCGGTACCAGTCTTTTTGACCCGGACAGCACAAAATGGTTGCTGCTGACCAGAGACACATTTCTGGCCTCCTGCTGCTGAGCCAAGCTCGAGCACGGGAAGGCAGGACAATAGGCATCCTGTCACAGTGAGGTGTGACCTCCTCCCAGACAGGATTTAGTGTATTGGGGCTGGGTGGGTGCACTTCCATAGTGCCTGAAAGTCTGCACAAGGGGCACATTCGGTGTATCTGTGCATAGTCCAGTTCAAACCAGTCCAGAGAGTCGCTGGCTCCTGCTCTGGTGCAAAACTGGACAAAGGACAGGGGAGTATCCTCCCCACTGTCCTGACCCTTGCCTGGGAGGGTCCCCTAAATCTGTCCAACCCTCTACCATGGGTACGAAAGGGCTTACTTGGCTGGAGGTCCATAGGTTCGACGTGGACAAGATTCTGATCAAGAAACCACTGACCTTTGACCGTCTGGATACTCTGGACTTCGACTGGGCCCGACTTCATCTCCCTCTCTGTCCAAAGCATTGTCTGTGCCCGTGCACCATACAGGCTCCGTGCAGGTCCTGTGGAGCATAAAGGATAACTGAAGTATCTTACTTGGGGTGAAGGAGTCACTCCCCCGCATTCGCAGGCACTGTAACGCAACTTACCGGTCTGGTGATCCAGAGCTCCTGTGGACTCTGAAGGCTCCAGCAACACAGGAGGTGGGTTCCTACGTTCCTTGAGGTCGAACTGCCCTCTCACCTAGTTTGAGTCCAGTATTCCTCGTGGGGAAGGCATAACCCGAACTCCTCTGCACCGCGTATTTTTCAAGTGCATATGCTTGTTGGCCTTCCCCTACTAAGTGCATTGAGCTATCGATAACCGCAACCTCTGCGCACATTTCGTACAAAGGACTTCGGCCTCCTCGCACTCTGTGCCCTGAACGCTGTTACTTTGTGAAACTTCTAGAGGTCCCCTTGCGACTCCTGTGCCTTCGGCCTGTGGGTCCAATTGAGGAACAACACTGCTTTTCTTGGGCTCCCCTGGTTGCTCCAGGACTGGCCTGACTCACCTTGCTGTGGAGAGTCCCCTGGTCCTTGCTGGGCGAGACCGTAACCTTCTTCGACTTTCTCTAGGCTTTCCTGCTTTATTCCACCCGTTAATTTGGCAAATAATAAATCTGTTGAAAATAATTTTGCTACTTATTAATAGCAGTGGCATGGGGCCTGCTGGACAGTGCATGCACACAGAGTGTACCTCCACCCGTAACAAAGGGTAACAACTTCCCCCTCATACTGGACCAGGGAAAGACCAGTGGTCGGTGGCAGCTAATTTTAGATTAAGAGGCAGGGCCGAGACTTCGTGTTAGCATACTAGTATGTGATGTGTGTCTTTTCATGCAGGTGTTGAGTACATGAGTCCCTGTACAGAATAGTGGTTTCTGTGAGGCCGTCTTAGCACTTGCCTGTGGATGTGAGCATCCACTTGGTACTGTCTTTTTAGGTCTACGCCAGACAGTTTGTAGTTCTTTGATGAGCTGAGAGACTACACATCTGCTTCCCAACCATTGGATTTCTTGCCAATTTAGAACTTGTGTTCCTCTTTCCTTCTTTGTGCTTTGCTCAGCATTGTTTCACAACCAGAAGATTTTATCAGATCATTTACTGTTTATAAGAAAGCCCAGAAAGACGCAGAAAAGACCAGCAAAGTGCACTCCATAAGAAAGAAGTGTTTAAGCATTTAAAGAGAACCTGGGCTTTTGTTGGTCCTTTCTTCCCTCTAGTGCTTCCACAGCAGGATAAACATTGGCCCTGTGCAGCGAGTAGTTGTAGTTTACCCTGTCTCCTTAAACTGCCTTTCTGCTCAGCCATGTGACAGAACCAGGACTGCACTTATTTCTGTCGTTCTCAAGGCCAGGAACAGATCTAGAACTCTGGAGAACACCCACTGCTGTGATGTGGCCTGGAAAAAGTGGAAGTGGAACTGTGCGGTTGTGGAGAAGTGCATGGCCCTCAGTAGGACAACAAAGAGACAATGCCTACCTGGTTGATGCTGCATGGTGGTTATCTCATTGGAATAAACTGTCCAGTACCCACATTCACATTGCAGCCAAGCTGTCCAGGACCCACCCAAGAGGATGTGTATGCCGGGGACCTGCAGAGAGGCATTCCAGGAAAGCATGTGTGGTGAGCCTGCATGATTCCCAATGTGTCTGATACCATGCTTGACTTCAAGGGAGGATGTATCTTTCATCTTCAAGTCCCAGGCAAATAAATATTGTTTTCCATTCTACCCTAGGTGAGGGCATTCACACTTGTTCCAATAGGGTAGTATTGGACACAGAGCACCATGCTATTTGTACTATAGTACCTTACCATATAATCAATGTATTCGTGTTTGGAGGTCATATCTCAGCTGGAGAAGATGTTAAAAGACCTTTTCTGTTTTGCTTTGATCTTATTTTAGCTGCCCTAGATTCTACCTGTAAATAAGCAACCTCATCCTTTTAAAATATATTGATCTTACTGTACAGTGGGCATGTAGCATGTAGTCATCACTTTCTTGTGCCATATGGTACTTGAGTTCTCACCGCTCTACCATCTCCTTAAGTGTGCCTGGACTTCTCGATTCTCTACCCTCGGAGAGTGAAAAGTGATTTTGTTATCAGTTGGAGTGCAATAGTACCAGAGGCCATGGGCCACCATTGTTAAACAACAGTACCTACCATGACACTGCCAATATACCACTTTCTGCCACAAGACACAGAGGAATGCAAAATATCCAAAAGCAAATCCAGTAAAATTGACATCTACTTCAGAAAACAGCAAAAGTAGTCCGTCAAGGTTGATCAGTGAGTTTTGCATTTGATATGCAGTAGTACAAATTCTTCAGAGCAACTGAAAATCAGCTATAAGATTGAAGACATTGGTAACTCATTCAGAATCCTTACATCTCTGCCAACAGGAACTGGAAACAATCATCCACTTAGATAAGACTGAAGATATAGGGGCTCATTTAGTGTTTGACAGAAGTGGAGCATTCGCCAAACCCATGGGTCCCGCTCCTCCTTTAGAGAATTTGCTGTCAGAAATCTTCATTCGGTAGACTGTCCACTAGAATGACTATTGGATCTATGCCCCACCCTAATAAAAACAGATTTTTCACCACAGATTTTTCTTACCTCGCTGTGCTATGACAGGGGTCACTGTCAAGAAAATAACAAAAATATCATAGATGTGCAGAGAAAAACTCCCTGCATTTCAAGAGCAATCTCATTTTTTCTTTTTCTTTTTTATATAAAACACAAAAATAATGCCTGGTGAGCCATCATAGCTTAGGAGGCCACCCATCACGACAGTCTCTCCAAAAATTCTCCTGCCATGTTGGTGAGAGTACTTTCTGTGAATGTGCCTCACCAGAATGTTAGGGAATTCATGATTCGCTAGGTAGCCTGCTGCAGCGGACTCTGCAATCCAAAGGGTTTGTTGACCCAGCCGCTAGCCTGCTAAGCTCACAGTGATTGCCCCCTTCCCCAATCAAACCCACACACCTTCACCCCATCCCCCTCATATTGCTGGGCTTAGTCAAAAAGCCAGGTCTTGAGTCTCTTCCTGAAGTCCTTCAGGAAGGGTGGTGTTCGGAGGTGGAGGGCGTTCCAGGACTTGGCGGGGAGGTGGAAAAAGAAGCAACCTCTGCTGCATCTATGGCGGATGTGAAGTGTCTGTGTGAGGGTGAGGGAGACAGAGTGAAGGATTGTGGATAGTTGGTGGAAGTTCAGGCAGTGGTTCATGTATGCTGGTCCGTGATCGTGGAGTACTTTGTAGGCATGTATCAGTATCTTGAATCTGCATCTTTTCTGGATGGGGAGCCAGTAAAGGTTCCTCACGTGTTGGGTGATGTGGATCCTTTTGGGCAGGTTGAGGACCAGTCTGGCCGCTGAGTTCTGTACTGTCTGGAGCTTTCTCATTAGTTCAGTGGTGGTTACTTCATACAGTTTGTTGCCGTAGTCCAGTCTGCTGGTGATTAAGGCTGGCGTGACTGTTTTTCCCATGCTGTTTTTTTCAAGATTCTTCGGAGCATGTGAAGATTGTGGAAGAAGGCGGAGGAGACTGTGTTTATCTGTTGTTTCATGGTCAATGTGCAATCCAGGATGATGCCAAGGTTGCAGGCATGGTCTTTGGTGTGGGAGTGGATCCGAGTTTGGTGGGCCACCAGGTGTTGTTCCGGAGGGAGGCGTGTTTGACAAAGATCAGCACTTCGGTCCTGTCATTGTTGAGCTTCAGGCAGTTGTCCTTCATCCATTCTTTGGAATTCTTCATGCAGTTATGTAAGTTGACCATAGTGGAATTGGGGTCTTCTGAGAACAAGAGCTGGGTATCGTTGGCGTAGGATCTGATGTTAAGATTGTGGGTCCTGACAATGTCGGCTAGAAGCATCATGTAAGTGTTGAAGAGGGTGGGGCTGAGGGATGAACCTGAGGGATGCCGCAGTTAGTGCTTGTGGATTCCGAGATGAAGGGATGTAGACAGATACTGTGCATTCATCTCGTGAAAAAGTATGCAATCTATCTGAGTGTGTCTCCCTTGATCCCGATCTGGTGCAATCTCTTGATGAGTGTGTGGTGGTATACAGTGTCGAAGACTGAGAGGTCGAGGAAGAGCTAGGTCACAGATTCTACTCTGTCGAGTAGTGTTGCTAATACGTTTGGCACCGTTTGATGAATGTTCACGAAATTTTACAAAAAAGTGCCCTACTTTGCTTAGTTCTCCATGGAAAGTTTTGGGATTATATGTCAAGCCGAGGCCGAGAAAAGGGGGTGGGGGGTCCCACAACACTTTTTACCATGCAATGCCTATGGGAATTTGTATTTTTTAGACACAGCTGCAGCCCAAACCTCTGAGCAGAATTACACCAAATTTGGCAGAAAGCTAGATCTTGGTCCAGAAAGATCTCTTTTTGTAATTTGGTATAAATCTGTTCGGTAGTTTTGCGAGTTATTACAGAAAGACATTTATAGATATATAGAGGTGTGGATCATCTGCCGATACGAGAGTACCTGCAGGGAATTCACGAGTACCCATAGATCTAAAGCCCAATTGGAAAAAAACTCACACACCATTCCCTGGCTGCACACGGCCAAAGGCTGTGCGATGCATGGGTTTGGGGCATGCAGAGGGGGTTGGCCACAGACTGAGGCCCGTGCACGGTGGTGGTTGTATTAGCATACGATAATTAAAGCAAAGGTTACAGGGACACACACATAGATAGATTAGTTATTGTTATCAGAGTTTACATTGCGCAATCATAATAACACTGCTTGAATTAAACAAATGTTTCCCTTTGTGACATTTTCATCGCCGTTCATAATCACAGTGTGTTCGAGTAGGATCATCAGAAGCCCAAGACACTTTATATTATATTATTTTTAAATGCAATACATTAAATAAATCAAAAACAAGAGAAAATAAATAATGTTCTCTCTTCTAAAACAACTCTAGTAGAAACTGCCAAGGCTTCAAGATGTGGCCCCTTTAAGTCCAATACCCTCAGAATTTAGTGCTCCACATCAGCTAAACTGCTCATACCTAGTTTCAACTCAATTCAAGCCAAACCCAGAAGATTGACTCTCTTCACTGATCTAGTCCTTTTCTTTCTAATTCTCCTTCTCCCCCTCATAATTTCTATGTGTTTAGTTCTCTGATTCAATCAATCACGTGTTTGTTAATCGCGACTACTCAACTACTCACCCGTAAGGGTCCAAGGCGCTGGGGGATGGGCAGGGGTACAGGTTACAGTCTATCAAGGAGGTGGACTGTCAAAGAGCCAAGTTTTGAGGTTTCTCATGAAGATGGGGAGTGATGTGGTTTGTCTGAGGTGGAGCGGTAGGGCATTCCAGGCTCTGGCCGCAAGCGTAGGAGAGCTGGGCTGATCGTAGGGTCCTTTGGGGTGCGTGGAATTTGAGTCGGCTGTTCATGTATGCTGGTCCGGTATTGTGGAGAGCTTTGTGTGCGTGGGTGAAAACCTTGAAGGTGATTCTAGCCTCGATGAGGAGCCAGTGGAGTGAGCGCAGGTGCTGGGAGATATGGCAGTGTCGTGGCAGGTTGAGGACCAGTCTTGCAGCGGCGTTCTGGATGTTTTGTAGCTTGCGGGTGAGGTTTTTGTTTATTCCGGAGTAGAGTGCGTTGCCGTAGTCGAGTCTGCTGGTGTCGAGGGCGTGAGTGATGGTCTTTCTGTGCTCGAGGGGGATCAATTTGAAGGTCTTACGTAGGAGTCCGAGGGTGTGGAAGCCGGAGGATGCAACGGAGTTGATCTGGCGGTCCATTTTGAGCTCGGAGTCCAGGATGATTCCAAGGTTGCGTGCATGGTCTGTGGGGGTGAGTGGGCTTCCGAGGGCGGGGGGCCCCCAGGTGTCGTTCTAGGCATCGGGGTTTGGGCCTATGATGAGTACTTCTGTTTTGTCGGTGTTGAGTTGTACCCAGCTGCTTTCCATCCATTTGGCGACCGCTTCCATGCCTTCTTGAAAGTTGTGTTTGGCTGTGTTGGGTTTGTTGGGTAGGGAGAGGATGAGTTGGGTGTCGTCTGCGTATGGCACAATGTTGAGTCCGTGGGTTCTGACAGTGGGGGCGAGCGGAGCCATGTAGACATTGAAGAGAGTTGGGCTGACGGTGGACTCCTGAGGTACTCCGAAGGTGGTTGGTGTAGGGTCCGAGAGGAAAGGAGGGAGTCTGACCCACTGCGTTCTGCCGTAGAGGAAAAAGTGGATCCAGTCGAGGGCCTTGTCCCGGATCCCTGCGTCGTGGAGTCTGCGTGTTAGGGTGCGGTGGGAGACTGTGTCGAAGGCCGCTGACAGGTCGATTACGACCTAAAAAGAACCTTTTTTTTATTGCTGAGATGGCATCTCTTTTTAGAAATTGTAACATATGCAAGAGAAAAATTGTTAAGCTAACTCACAGTGCTTTGCCTTTCTAAAAGGCTTTATGTACATAGCTAGAAGCACTGCAGACTGATGTCTTATAGGACCTTGCAAGAAAAGAAAAGTCAAGCATCTTCAATCAAAGAGGAGCCTTCTTTTTTCCTGGAACCATTACTTGTACTAATTCTTGTAAAGGTAAGGAAAATAGCTTTTAGTTCACCAGACTCCTTTCTAGAAATCAATGGATGTCTCCACCCTGCCCTCCTAATGACTTTGCAGATTCTATGACTGAAGGGTCACAAGAAGTATTGGGTATAAGATAAGTCAAGTTTGAACCTAGATAGTAGAAATCAGTGGGTAAAGCAGGGGGAACTTCATTTTCAAGCAGGTTTGGTTTCAGGTAGTGGTAAAAAATCAAGGTTTGGATATCCTCATGGACACTGGTATTATGCTCAGCATCAAACGATGACAGGTGGCTGTGCCCTTTGTGAATGCACATCTATTCAAAATGTTTTCTGGATTAATGTAGGGTTGACAAATAGTACCATGTGGAGCTCTCAAGGTATACGCCCTCCAGCCACTCGGAGGGTGTACACTCTAGAGAGAAAGCTCTCTATGGAGATAACTGTTTACATCCACAGATACCGAGGCACACAATAAATAGTCCATACAGTAATAGTTTAGTAACCATGTAAGTAATCCAAGGTAGTCCAAATTTCAAATTTTCTTTCCTTTATTCTATGGTCTTATTCTCATCAAAACGGTGAGACACACTGGCGGCCGATAAGTGTTTCATCCTATGGACTTTTTCCAGGCCTGACTGATGGAGAGTGACAATAAGCCGAAAAGATCAAACAACAACAATTCATAGCACACACTGTACTCCTTACCCAGTTGCTGGTAGAAGATCTTATCTGCTCTCGAACTGAGTAACCAAAATTCTCCTCATGATCCTTTAAATGTCGGAATTCATAGCATGATTGCATAAGGTAAATATAACCAGAGCAACATCGAGGGTCGACCCATACTAGTAGAAAGGGGCAAGCCCTGCCCATGGCCTTGATAAGCCTGTACTTCCACTTGACCGCGAGCAAAAACTCTTCCCGAAGCCTCGAGATGTTTACCTTATGCAATCATGCTATGGATTCATGCATTTAAAGGATCATAAGGAGAATTATGCTCAGCATCTTATGGAGAGGAGATCCTCAGAAAGGATTGAGGCTGGCGGCTCCTTGTAGAGGATGAATGAGACAAAGGAGAGAATATACCCCTGGGAACACTTCAAGGGATAGCCCTTGAGTTGAAAATTAAGTTAGCCATTTGTACTCACTGGTCTACTTTTCCAGATGTGAGGAGAGCCAATAGTCACGCTGTCCAAATAGAAAGATTTGTCTGGGAGCAGAAGACATGTGGATTGCATCACAAGTTATGATGAAGTGGCATGCAATTAATGTAGACCTCTGATGTCTCTGGGGCACACCTGCCCACAAGTTTCCACAAGTCAGTAGAATCTGCACTTTGTAACCATAGGTACACCTCTTGCTTCCTTTCCATACTTTGGCAGATCTTTGGTGACAGGCATCACAGATGCAGATGGGATTCAGTTTTAAGTAGGTATTACACATCAGCTCATCATTTGTAAGAAGATAGTTGGAGAAATACCTGTGCTTCACTGAGGCAAATGGGAAACAATCCGTTTATAGGAAAGGCGTTGGCCTAGTCCAGAACAGGGCCCTGCAGTCCAGGGTCTTTCAGTCTGAAACAAAAATGTAATTATCAGTGTTATCAAAGTCCTCAGACTAATCCACAAGACCAGTGTCCTCACAACATTGCCATCCGTCTTCATCCTCAAGTCATCAGGGATTTTTCTAACCACCATCAAAGTACTAGTAGCTGAAAAAGCCTGCCTGGGCAGGATTAATGGACTAACTTCCATAAAATGGTTGCAGTTGAGTTATCCTGCTCCAGTAGTTTTGATTAATATTTTGAGATAAAAACAGATATTTAGTTAAAGATAATGGGATTGACTCATGCCTTTTTCTAAAGAGCTTTGACAAGCATTATTTAGCAAATTTGTGACTGTGCTTGAAGAAAACTATTGGCTAATGAAGGTTTTATGACATATGCACTTTTTTTTTATGGTCAGATCCTTAAAGCTCCACACAGGACTAATATAATTTGGGGAGCCTGATGTTTTACTGTGGTGTAAAACTCTCTCCAGAGGTGATGCAAAAGTAATTGAGGCTCATTGCATTGAAGGAGGAGTTAAGGGTTGAGTTATTTGAACCCCTAATTATTGAGTACAATGGTATCTTTATTTTTTATTACTAAACAAACTTGACATTTTTGATGTTACAAATGGCTATTGCACTACAACGAGCTTTGGGGGGGGGGGGGCGTAAAAATTTGGATTTTCCCTAATATTCCTATCACGGTGCTGGCAGTCTGGTAACAAACAGTCAGTATGTTTTTTGGTATGGAGATCTCAAACCTACCTGTTACTGGTAAGAGGCCTGAGGCAAAGCAATTTTTGAATTGCAGGAAAGCCACTTTGAAACTCAAGCTGATGAAAAGATAACCCGGATGAAGACAGCCTGACACCTTACAAGATTAACAAGGAGCAATAATACCTCAAAACTGTTGCAAGGATCAGTAACCCAGATGAGACACGGTTACCAGGGAGGTCATGAATCTTACTACCTGTAACAAAAGACCAATCAGAGACATAGACAACTCACAGGACAATGTAGGACACCTGCTCCCATTTGCACTGTAGTGCTTATGGGGGTCCAAGTAAAACATTTCAAATCCCAGGGGCTCCTCTCCTTTCCACTTGTATCTTCCTGATGGAAGGGAGGGTATGTGGGCACTTGGAGTCATACAAATCTATATATACACAATGCAGCTTACAAATTGTTCACTCTATCTTATCATTCAAACCACAGTTTCAAGAGATACCTCTGTGGTTGCCTCCATCAGACTATTCAAATTGCCATCAGTCACAGCTGTGTTTAACACCACATAAAGTTGCCATAATTTGTGACAAAGAAGCAGGAGAGTGTGTTCTTTCTTGATTATTATTAAGGACCTTCATTTGACCTGAAGAAGCACCCCCCCAAAAGATTAAAAGAACCCAGTGTAAAGCCTCGATGTTCTGGGGAATGGAACAGAGCTACTGGCTGATGCAGCGCTTGGTGATGCTTAACAGCTGGTGCCCTTAAAACGATAGCACCTCTGTCCCTGTGCAGCCCCTGCATGACTGCTTTCACAAAGAGAAAAATATGTTTATAAAGCAATTGTATTCTATTTTTAAATATTACTTTCCAAAGTGTGATGGACATCCACTGGACCTGCAGAAATATCCTCGTGGTTATGAGAATGATGAAACTATCCACGATGGAGGGCTAGAATTCCAAATGTGAAGATTTTTTTGTTCCTTGTGTTTATCCCAACATTTTCATTCTAGATTCACTGACTAGTAAGCTCTTTAAAGAAGATGTTAATATCATGTTTATTCAGTGTAGCTCGTAACGTTTTGCATTACCCACGTCCCCGGCAGCTCATTGGTTTTCTGAACCCTAGCAAAAGATGTTTCTTGAGACTGTCCTGGTCATTTAGAACCTGGTGGACTGTCCTCCTGTGGGACAGAGCTCAAGACCTCTGCCGCCCTGACAGAGGAACATTCGTCATATTTAGAGACCTTCTCCTGCCTGTCAGGGATCTCTTTAATGTGAAGGGAGGTTACACCAAGGTGGTATTAAAGGTTGGCTGAGCAGGCACCATGCAAAAAAAGCGCCCAGTCTGCAAACCTTTTTGGTCAAAGAAAATAAACTCTCAAAGTAGGATGTTTTCACTGGACAAACAGTAAACGGCCTGATAGCCATGGAAACCTTTACCCTCTGTATAGGAGCCATTTAACAATTTCCATGCCTCATATGGCAAAAGAGCGTCAGTGGTTCACACCCTTAATAGGTTGGGATGCGGAGGTTACCATCAGCAGGGACAGCGGAAGCTCTGTCGCAGTAACCCAGAAGTTTCCCCTGGCTCTAAATAGAGCTGAGGAACTGCGGGATGAGAGGACTACTGTTTAAGGCGTTCCTCCTGCTCCGCCACAACTTAAGTATGACCTGGTGTTCTCGGAAATGCTCCAGCAGTGTCTGATAATGATGAATCTCACAGGTGAGAGAGTAGTGCAGGTTTTGCTCAGTCTCAATCAAATTGACTGTTCGACAGTACAGAATGTGCATCAGAGTTACTATACAAATACTTTACAGTTGTGTGGCACTTCCATTGTATGTACATTCAAACCTTGTTAGCAGTTTGTGTTGCATGCTTTTTACCCTAATGGAGTTCTGTTTCTTAGGTGACACACATGTGCTGGGTTTCCAATGACTCCTACTTCATCCAGACCTCCGAGGATAAAATGATCAGGTGAGTTATAGTGTTTGTTGGGTGCTCTTGTGTTTTATCAGTGACTTCATCCAGTAATGTTCTCTTGAGAAAACTGTATAGAAGAATACAAACAAGATATTGAAGAAGAAAGCTGTGGGTTAACTGACATCCTCAGATGTAGTTTGTAGTTCTAGCTCTACACTACCCTTTTTCCCACTTTCGCGCTCTGTCTCTCTCTGTCCCTCTATGCTCCCCAGGTCCAAATACTGCTACAACTGTTCTGTTTCATCTGTTCCACCAGTTGAATGCAGAGTAGCCTAAAAATAAGCCTCAGGTTTTGCACTCTCCAATTCTTTATAATGGATCTTTCTCTCTGGAATCAGTTTATTGACCCATAACCTTTTTGCTCTTCTGGGCGGTCACCTTTGTTTGCTAGGAGGCAGTTTGCCATATTTTTAATCGTAATGTAGCTGGCTAGTTTTTAAGGATCTTAATTCAGTTTTGTTGAGCGGTGATGTGTCTACTTCGCCTGTTATTTTATATTGCAAAGGCGCACAATTCCCCATATTGACATCTCACATTTTAACTGGACAACCTTAATCGCCAGCTCACTATCCAATCTTGTCCTTTTTAAGAGCTGTAGCCAACGTAATGAATTCACTCTTCATCATTGTCTTGCATGACTTCCAGACACTCTAATATGCAGATTCCCCTTTATCGTTTGTCTTAAAATTAATTTGCTTTTGCCTGAGAGACAGTTTTTTGCTTTACGATTCCAGCTCCCACCTCCTATTGCTGTAACTTTAGATTTACATAATAAATTCAGGTGTACTCCCAATAATCATTTGAGAAGAAGGTATAAATATACATTGATTGGTGAAATATCCTCCCACCTAGTCACCCTTACTAATTGCGGAAGCGTCTACCTCAGACCCTCCACCCCATCGGACACATCCAATCTAAAACTTTTAATCACTGGGTACAGCACTACTCTGATGTCTACACTGACATTAAATTTGACCTTCTGTAACTTTTATTTTGTTGGAAACTTAACTCCACAACCACCTAGTCAATGTTTGTTTGGTAGAAGAAGAAAGAATTTCATTATCAAAATTGATGCCCCCAGACCTTCAGAACCTGCAGCTTCATTCCTGCTAATTATATTATTCTTAGGGTGTACAAGAGAGCTGTAGAAAAAGGCTATGACTTTCTGTTCGAGGAAGATAAAAACTAAGGTTTAGATTTTAGTGGATGGGAACTTTATCTCAGACATGACAGATATCCTATCCGCCCTATTACAAGCTTGTTAGGATATAAA
Source organism: Triturus cristatus (assembly GCF_964204655.1). NCBI lineage: Eukaryota > Metazoa > Chordata > Amphibia > Caudata > Salamandridae > Triturus > Triturus cristatus. The sequence continues at coordinate 969,793,140 of NC_140580.1, forward strand.
TATAATACACTTGTCATAAGGGAAGCAGGCTATCTGTCACATTAGTGACATAGTACCCATCTGCTTAACTCTCGATCAAGCCCTTAATAAACAACCTCCTCTATTTACTAGGGGTGGGCGGAATTTGCGTAGTCGCGCTACACAAAGCTCCCCGAAATGGTAAAAAATCTCTGCGAGCACGCAGAGTTCTGCGAACACGCAGAATTGCTTGTTCTGCCCGTTTGCGATGCTTTTTTCCACGCATTTTGAAAGCACGAACAAGCAAAACAATTCCGCAGATCGTGGATTTTTTTGGCAATTCCGCGTTGTTCGCAGAACGCGAAATTACCCAAATTCCGTAAATTCCGCAAGCGGAACAGAATTTACCGCCCAGGCCTAATATTTAAACCTCACTTACTAACTTCAGATGAGTCTCTTAAATACAGACAGCATCTATGCCCTACAGCCTTAGTTTTATTGAATGCTCTTTGCAAGGGAATTACACCCCTGGCATTTGGCAGTGCAATCATAGAGTGTCAAAGAGGTTCCATTAGTATAAAATTCAAATTGATCACTTTTATAGCTGTCATTTGCCCAGAATACCTAGCCAGCAGCGCTCTTTCCATTTGTGTTATCACTGACTAGAAAATAGAACAACATTAAATACACTCTGTGAAACAGTCTTTGGTGATCATTTCTCCATTCTTCCTGTCCAGTGGCCTCATTTACACTCCTTGACAACCTAAGAGCTGATGCATCATGCAAATATCTTTGCCATTACCTTCACCTCTTTACAAGTGATTTAACTCTGTAAATTCACTTCCGAAAGCTGATATAAAATTCCTTATTCTTAGGTGACGGGCATCGTCATGCAGCCTGAGGCGCGGTGTTGTCTCCTGAATGTTTGGGGTCCTACTGACCACGACGCGGCACAGACTCAGTGGGTGACCCTAGGGAACATGGTAGCTAAGCGCGACATCGCTCGCCTGTGGGGCTCTACTAGGCCTCCCACATTGACAGCGTGGATGGAAAACATGGATTGGAGCATGTTTAGGGAGAAGACAGTGTATTGTGCTCGAGGGCGCCCCCGGAAATGGCACACCGTATGGGGGCGATGGAACCAGTACAGAGGGGGCATATGCCTGCCCCCAGACTCGGACCCGCCTGAGGAGCAGCTCTCCCCTTAGCATTCTTTCCGGCAGGGGCGGCCTTAGGCATGTGCAAGCTGTGCACCTGCACAGGGCCGCCAAACCCCAGGGGCCGCCACGAGGAATCGGAATCCAACTCTTTCTTCCTGTCGTTCATGTGTTCTCCTGTGAAATTGATGCAAAAAATAAAGACACTTCTACTGGAAATGCCGTTTTGACATTTTTTCTATTCCAAAGTGCAGCCACGGAAATAAAAGGTTCAAAATATGAAAAATCAATAAATAAAGCAAGACGAAATGTTCTTAAAGTGCCCAGATCGGTTTTATTCAAACCCCCAAAACATTAGCGTCACTTTACTCAGTTTGCCAGTGAAGCGCTGTTTTCCCCCGGTGGGAAAGTGCGCCAAACCTGGAGGTACTGCAATACGTGGTTGATGGGTGGATTGGAAAACAAAATGTGTACGGCGGCTTTGTGTTCACGAATGTGGTCTTTTTAACCCATACTGCTTACGTTTTGTAAGCATATCAGCAGTGGACATTGAAATGGGTCCTTTCTGGGCCCTGTAGTTTTCAGGCAGAAGCACTCACTGATTTCTGAATAGTGAGTGTAAAAGCGTTAAGTTTACCATATTGTTCCTGCTTACATTTCACAAGCCTTATTTAATCTTTCATTCCCAATGAGTGTTTGCTTTTTCCAGGATGTTGTTACTTTTTCCTTTAGGGAGCATATTGCTCTTGCCAGTGCTTAATTTGAATTGAGTCGCATCCAGTTGTTTATAGCAGGTCAAATTGGATTGTAGTTGAAGGCAATGTGAATTTCTCTCAGTGGGGCAGTATGGTGTTCAGTGAAGGAGCGGATGTAGCACTGGGGCAGAGCTGCCAAATTTAGAACTGAGGAACCAGGTTCAGCCTTCATGAGCAGTCCCCCAGACCACTCTCCTGAGGGAGCACATTCCCACGCTAGACCTTAGAAGACCCTGCAAATCCGGAAAATCCCTGGTGTCTTAACACCAGCAGGTGGACCCTAGCAGTGGCGTGTGGGTTCACCTTGAAGGCTTGCCCACCACAATCCATACTGAAGTTCACCTCCAGTCTTGCTGGCAGGCCTAAGAAGTAGCAGACCCTAGAGCAACAGTGAGGTCACAGGACCCCTGAGAAGAGCTGGCACTAGGGTGATGCGACCGGTGTGACCGCAACGGGTGCTGACTTTGAGTGGGGGCATTGTATATTATGGTTTTAAAAGCACTTGCTGCCTCCTTCCTGGCCTACAGCAATTTTCGGCAATAATAAAAATGTCATGATAACTCCGGTGAATAAACGTCTTACTAGAGCGAGATCGGAGTTTTGTCTAGTGGAAGTTTTGACTCATGGAAAGATAGCGCAGAGGGTTAATGTGTCTGCTGCTAAGAACATGTACCAGGCGATCACAAAGTGCACATATTGTACATAGGTTAGTGGGTTACTACTTTTGACAGTAAGATCCTTTTGCTACTTGCAGTTTATAAGTTAAAATCCTAACAAAGAACAGTGAGCTATTAGCTTTCATCTTAGAGCTGCATACAAACTGCAAGGTTTAAACTAGAGCTTTATGTTTTTTTTTACCTAAGCCTTTGATTATCCTAATGTTGCAAAAAGTGTTCATTTGGATAGAAATCAATAATGATTATTAAAGGGAACCTCCAATCATGGTATTAAGTTTTAAATTCTGAGTTTGTGTTTCTCCAGATCAATCACTATTAAACTATACTGCCTACTAATATGGTTGTCATGTGACTCCTACACCTTGTAGTCCTTTGTCTGATGTAACATTTCCCATACAGTGAGTTACACACGTAAAATTGATTGAGCCATGGATTTTCTGTTGTCCGCAATATACACAGAGACAAACAAATGGCTTGTTCTTCCACTTTTAAGCATATTTGGGACATTCTGTGATTAGAAACATATCCCACTTTGTGAATTTATTTTAATGTCAATAACTCATATTAATCGTTAAATAATCATATGTATCCATTGGTTGAATTACATAACATAATAAGTTGTAAATGGTCAGTGAAATGACAAACAGATACTAAAGATTGGGATGTTTTGCCAATCCTGGCCACACCTCTAACTCCGCCCACTGATCCAATCCTCAGGTTATTCCCGCCCTCTGATTCTCTGCCCACAGTTCCTCTATTTTTTTTCCCCCACTTCGACCACTGGATACAATACATATTCGTGGCAGCCCCTGGCAGGGATTTGGCGGCCTCCGGCTTCCACTAACTTGCAAACACCCCGACCGTCACCCACCCCTTCCCGCACCTGTGTTCCTTGTTCCTGATTCGCGCCTCCCCCGCAACGGTCGCGCGCCCTGTCACAAGCTCTTATCGGCCTGAGGGCCGCATACCGGACCAAGTCTGTCTGTCCACTCGGGACAGCGGTGACTGGATGCAGGTGAGACATCTGCCTTCCAGGCGGATGAAGCGGGCAACAGGCATGTGTGTCTCTGAATGCAGGGTTCCTTTACTCCCTGTATTTTTCTGGATGTGTCAGTGCTGTCTGTCATTTTGTCTTTCTTTTTGGGTCAGTAACGCTGCCTATTAGTGTTTCTGTCTCTGTGGGGATAGAGTGATCTGCGCAGACTCAACCTCCTCAAACTGCTTCCCGCGTGCAGCGTGGCGTGTGTCATCAGTCTGCATTCTTTCTGGTGGTCGGACTCAGAACGTTACGGCGCGTGCAGTGCCATCTAGCTGTCACACATTTCAAACTGTGGTAGGAAGGTGTATCTCAGTGAGTCTTACAATTTTTTAAATACAAAGAAAAAAAACATTTTAGGTGAAAAAGGGAAGAAAGGGAAGCATGATAGGTTTTTGGTAAACAGTAGGTAAACATGAGTTGTGCGTCATGTGCTGAGGCTGCGGAAATTCGTTTCTTTTGCAGTTTTCCTGGTGTGCCTGGGTGAAAACGAACCCTTATTTACTACATCGCTGCCCGCGTATCCAGAGGACACAGGTCCTGTCACGGCCCTGCAGCCGTCTGTGCCAGTCCCTCACGTCGTGTGTCACAATGCCCTCCTCCTCCTCCTCCTCCTAAATGTTATTGTTCTGAGACGAATTCGGAAGGGTAGGAGCAGCCGCAGGTACTGGTCATCTAACGCCTTTTCTGGACGTTTTATTTAAACACCTTCCTGAGCTCCGCCCCGCCCGGACCCCCTCTTCCGGGGCCCCCTACCTACGCTCCCTGCACAGGGCCACCATGAGCATAGAGCCGCCCCTGTTTCCGGCTTTGTATTCTTTGCTGGTATGTGTTTGCCTTCTTGAGTCTCTGCCTTCCCCTCCTTTCCCTTACTATAGACCTGTGTCTGATGGACGAAATGGGGCTCGCTCCCCCTGCTGGGAACCCTTTTTGTGCTTTAAGTACTTATCGCCTTGCTTGTGTTTAGGTTTGGGTTTGTGTTTATTTAAAACGGAACCTTTTTGATTCTCCTATCAGTGAAATGTGGACGCTCGCTTGTGTTGTGTTTCTAAAGCTGCCGTACCTCCGGGTTGTCGGCTGAATAGCTGTGTCCCTGACTTAAAAGAATAACACCCTTATGCATCAAGCCAAAATCCAGTCGGTAAAATACCGATTCCTTATTAGCTCCCGGTATTAAGTAAAAAATACCCAATCCCAATGCATCAACCCAAAAGCAGAAATCGGTATTTAAGGAATCCTTAAATACCGATTCCTTAAATAGCTCTTGCATTTAAGGAATCCCAAAGTGAGATTCCTTAAATGCAATGCATCAAAGTTAAAAAATTAGCGATTTCGCTAATAAGGGGAGCAAATTACCATGAAGATGAACTGCATGGTAATTTGCAAAAACTTTGAAAAATGCACTTTTGTGCATTTTTCAAAGTGTCATGTTGCGCACACACATGCCCTTAGAGCATGTGTGTGTGCAACATATGTGCACATATCATTTTCAGGGGTGCAACAGGGTGTCCTTTTGACACCCTGGCACCCTTGAAAGTGCTCCAGCTATTAGCGATTCGGTAATACCGAATCGCTAATACAGAATGGCTTTACATTCATTCCTATGGGCCTCCAAGCCCATAGGAATGAATGGGTAGGTATTCCTTATTACCGATTCGGTATTACCGATTCGGTAATAAGGAATGTTAAGGAATCGCTATTTGAATAGCGATTCCTACATGCATAGCCTTTTGCTATTCCTTATTAGCGATTCCTTATTTTTCGCTAATAAGGAATCGCAAATGCTAATGTTGATGCATATGCCCCTAAAGGTTTTAAAAAAAAAAAAATCCTTATTCTTGACTTACCCAGAAGAAGCTTATTTAAGCTACTGCTCATATGACATTATCGAGTTTCTCTGGTTTTTACTCTCCTACGAACAGGTTTGGTGTTTTTGAGGCCTTGATTTGGAGATAGTGCTTCGAAATCTTAAACAATGTTACCACTGACTCAACATAACTCTTTCTTGGAAGTGCTTCCTTATTCTTTTGATATTTTTTAAACTACTTAATGTTGACAAAATGGACATCACCACCACTAACGTCTGTGTACACTTCTTTCACTTTCTTCTTTGCTTGCCATATTGCTTCCAAGAAGTGAAATATACAATGCTAAATATCCTTCTTTAAAAACACTACTTAACAAGTTTGTGGTGAATTCACTGTTCCATCGTCCCTGCTGGAGTCAGTAGTGATTTCCCTGTTGGATGTTGATTTACCCACCTGTCTCAGCAGGGGCAGCCCTCCCCGTGCCCCTTGTTTTTTTTTTTTTTATCCACCCTCTGAGGAGGAACCCAACACACTGAGGTGTTTTCATTTTTGGAACAACTGCCTCATACCTGCTGGCCTTTTTCCTCCTCTTCTTTTCCACTCTGCCAGGCTGCCACATCCAATGGTGTTCAGTGCAGCCTTTTGCCATACCGAAATGCATGCCTTTTTCGTTTTAGGTTCACCACTGTTCGTGTGCTTGCTCTGCGTCTGTAATCCCTGGCTCTGCTCACATGCAGTCGCCGTTTTGTACAGACGGCAGTGACAAATACATCTCTCCTACAGCCCCTGTTTGTCCCTGACATGTTGTGCAGACATCACTGACCAATGTGACCATGGTGATCTGCAAGTGGACTTTGAAATGACCCCACCCATTCTCTACACATAGATTGTGGTCAAAGCTTCATGTGTTCATTATTTACATCATTTATTTGATGGTCTAAGAATCTGATACCAATCAGATTTTAATATTTATGATCACTTATTACGGTAGGAGTGAGTCATAAAGGCAGCTGTTATATTTGTTATTGGGAAGGAGATATTAAATGTACCTCATTTGAAGAATGGGGGGATCGATAGCCAGTTAATGCTCCTCTACATAAGTGTACTACACCTCAACTGGAGGCTACAAGCAGTGGACTACACCTCAGCCTGCAGGCTACTAGCGGTGGCCTCTCCCTGTTAACAATACAGCTCAGCTATAATGAGGGCCTGCCTGGACCCATAGTCAGACCTGCACTATTTCCGCAGGACATGACACGTTGTCTAGGGCAAAAATGGGCTCTGTCCCAAAATCTTTAGAGAAAATGAGTTAAAGGGAAGTTCCTCTGAGGTCAAAGAACGAGAGGAGTGAAAACTTAATTTGGTAGCCCCTTAGGTACCCTCATTGTCTGAGAAACATGAGCCAGCAGATTTCAAATACCAGCTTATTATTTGTTGTATCTGATAGAGATGTCTAGCCGCATATTCCTTACCTTTGAATATCCCAGGCATCAGACTGAATCTGGAAAATGTTGAAGTAGTATCCCTGCGATCCATTAGGTGGCATCATTCGGATCCACGTTGACATCATCCAAGCTGAAAGTTACGTGCGCGGTACCGATATAGGTGCCACCCTGGCACGCTGACGTCCATTCTTTTCTTTCCGTGCCAGATAGTGCTGATCCAGATTGAGCTATCCCCAGTCTCTTTTCAACTGTTTTTTTTCCCGACTATTTGTTGACTCTTTGAGATTGTTCTCTTTTTGTGAGGATGGCACCATAGAAAGCGGCTTTAGCAGTTATGCCCACGAGCAATTCTGTTTCTGAAGAGTTAATTTGGCAGTAGTTCCAAATTAATGCCCCCTCCAGTACTTCCTTGTGTCACACATTTTTAAGTCAAAATTCCTTTCCACTTTCTTCCCTTCAGCCCTAGCAGTTGCTTTTGTTATCTCTAAATGTTTTGCCTTTGTAACTTTGCCATTTTTCTTGCCTAAAACACATGTATTTATTCCTATGTTTATATGCCGCTCTACCACAATCCTCCTAGTGGGTATCAAGATTAATTGTTTAATTCTGTATTTTCCACAACCTCTTGACTATAATGATTATTGCCCCTCTTTTGATTATCCTGCATCTCTTTTCTCCCATTTGGTCTAATGGCTGGGTCATTTGTCACACAGGGCATTATTTAGAGTTTGATAGACGCGTGACACCCCCTAAAAGTTGCCATATTAAAACTGCATTGATGTCATTAGCACTCGAAATGTGGTAAAAGGGTCATCCGCTACTTTTCGCAGATGTCCTGCACAATCAAATTCTGAATAAGGACCATAGACTTTATTGACTGCCCCATTTATTGTGCCACATTATATTTATTTATATGATCCTGCTCTTCCTCCACCTTTTCTCACTGGCAGCAGAGGCCTGACCGGCAGCTCCTAGAAACCTTAACAAATACTATCTAATGCAAATAGTTTTCTTCACTTTATTTCACTCCATATGAACATTTCAGTTTTCTATAAATGTGTTATTGTTGTTCAGGAAATTCTTGTAATTGCCTTCAGACGCATTTTGGTTTGTTATATGTACTTTGCAAAATGGTGATATTACAGTTATTGTTATTAACACAATTGAGTCTTGCCTCAGTCTTTCCCATAGCTCAAGGACCCTCTGACCGCCACTACCTATATAGAATTGCCACCACTGATTCCAGTTGTAAAGCACCTTCGAGTGATAGAGTCCCAACACCATGTCCATCTCCTAACTCAACAAATATTCCTCTGTACAGATGTCTCTTCTGCAGTGTCACACTGTTTAAATCCTGGTAATTTGATTGATACACAAAAAAGTGACATTGATTGCTATGTTTCTTTCTTCTTTGTTTTCTTCAGAATATGGGACAGTCGAGACCTGCAGGTGGCTCACACATTCCCCATCAAGCAGTACATTCAGATGTACTGTGACGTCAGCCAGGATGGGCGCTACTGCATCACGTGCAGCAACGGATTTGGTGGCCAAGGCTGTGAAGCAACAGTAAGTGGTGGGTCTGACGACACACTTGGGTATCAACGGGTGTCATGATGATGAAGACAAGCAATGTGATCGCTTATTTTGTTTCTAAAAATATTTGAAATATAGAAAGATAAATAAAGAAATCCCACAGTTAAAATAACTGTGTTAGGCTTTTGCATAGTTGAGTAGTAATAGTGGTCAGCTTCTGTAACACTAGATACGGGCCTGATTTAGAGTTTGGCGGAGAGGGTACTCTGTCACAACAGTCACGGAGTACCCTCTCTGCAAGCTGAAGATCCATCTGCATGATTTACAGTCGGCTGGACCTTAAGTATGTCAGTGATGGAGCTTACTTCGGCTCTGATGCTCACATACACCCCCATTGGCCTGGCGGATTAAGGGCCATCAGCTGTTCACATACAACTCCGATCCAGAGTAGACAATGTTAAATGTTTTTCTTGCTGTTTGTCACCACTAGGTAAAACCTGGCATTAAGAGACACTAAAACGTCTGCTTTTGTGGTTTAAAAAAAAAAGAAAATTGATGTAAACGTTAGACAGGCAGCCATCATGTTTGATGGAGCCGTCTATCAAACGTTTATAACATTAGCAGGAACTACTGTCACAGAACTTACACCCAATGTTCAGAGTTGCAGGCAGGGCTGGTGGACAACTCCAAATTTGGTGAGAATAGGACCTCCGGATGACAGGAGTAAAGTACTCCACCATACCAACATACTTACCTCTGCCCGCCAAACTCTAATCAACCCCTATTTGCTTTACACATGGGCTTGGCTACTCTTTTAGACCCGAGTAAATAACCAGTTGATAGGTGAAACTGGAAAGTCAGCCACACTCTGGGTTCTAATAGCTGTGTTTATTATTCCCAGAGAGCTAGTAATGCACAGTAATTTTAGTACTTAACAAAAGGAGCCACATAAAACAATTACAGGCTGGAAGTTTAAGTCTACCTGCATGAGTGCAAAATAGATAGCTTTGCCTCTTCTCGCAGGCCTTGGTGATCTGTCATTTCGTGATTCTTCCTCAGTACAGGACAAATTACCCGAGAATCATTCCCTGTCAAGAGAATTCAATTTCTCACTTTCTTGCCATGCGTGATAACATGGTCAGTATTTTGAGACACTTGGGCCCTGATTGAAAGTTTGGGGAATGGGTTACTCCATCACAAACATGATAGATATCCCTTCCACCTGATTACAAGTTCCTTACAATACAATGCACTTGTAATAAGGTGGACTAGATATTCCTCATGTTTGTGACGGAGTAACGTCCACTAAACTCTGATTCAGGGTCTTACTGTTATAGAGAGCTTAATAAATGTATTTGCTCATTTACTCATGCTAACTCACAGAGTCCAAGAGTTCATAGTTCTTGTAGCATTGTGTCATAGAGAATCCTTGGTTTAAGGAACGTGCCTGTGCTTATGATTTGACTTGTACATTTTAGAAACAAAGTGGGAGATGGCATCTTAAGTTTCCTGCTTGAAAAGAGAAGCTACAATTTAATTCCACCTTCCAAAGGACTCATTGGCAGTTGGGATTGATTCTGTGAGGTCTTTGCCTTACTCAATCTGCCTGTTTACTGCATGCCCATAGGTCAACAGTCTACATGTCTCAGTAAAGGTACAAAGTTGCAATGGGTGACTCTTGTCGTGATACCCCTGTTTGCTCCTGTTAGGACCTGGAAAGGTCTCTCTCTAGGCCACACACCTGCACCTGTGCACAGGTCCATGGGTAAGCAATCATCCCTCTTACCAACCTGTACCCATAGTACAATACCCCCCTATAAATTCAGTGCACCCCATATTTTTCATGTTCACAAGCATACTCCATCCGGTCTCACTCACAGTCATACCAACCACACACACACACACAATGTTTGCCTTCACTCCCCAAAACGTCTTCAAGTTCTTCACTACCCACCAAATACACAAATGCTCATCTGACATTCGCAGCTTTAGCATACACCACATCCATGATGCAATTTTCATCACCAAAATGTTTACTCCCACACTCCTCCATGGTCTTCGCTAAGCTCATATCAATTGCATCCAACAACCAAGCCTAAAGAATATGTTTCATTACAAAAAATGGGGTTACCTGAAAGCTGTAGGACCCGGGTGTTCTTCAATTCAATCAACAAAATGGTCCCACCAGGAAATTTACATGAAGTAAGACAATTTCAAATATGCTTCACAGTATTGCTAGTATAATGACCCTAAAACTGATCACAAAATGAGGGGGAAAAAGAGGGTTGACAAAGCAAACAACATAGCCCACAATGCAATTAATTTGATATATTTTTCAGAAGATAGGAATGTATACACTTTCAAAAAATAACGGTTGCTACATAATGTACAAAGAAAGTGTGAGAAATGTGCTCGTGCAAAAGTGACAGGTGGGTGTGATTCTTTAAAATACATATATAAGTACATTAGCAGTGCATACATGCACCTGCATGTAGCCTGTCAGGAATGGATGCAACAAGAATGATATCCTTGTATTAGAGGTGTGTTTGAATACATCTATTACTCCTCTGAGGATGATCGCACTGCCCAGGATAAGTAAATCAGGTTGTCGACATTTCGACCCAAAAGCGAGAAGGTAGCTATCAACCTTATATATAAATCTTCATCAGAACATAAAAGTAGATGGAGGGGCAACCTGGAGTTGAACGATTGTTTGTCCCAACCGTGAGTGAACTAAATGACTCAATTATTACAGGGGCAGTGTTTCAATGGATATCATTGTTTCTTACTGATGGACAGCAAGGTGTGCATATCTCTCTTTTTATGTCTCCAAAATATATTGCCTGAAATGTGGCAGCCTTTGGGGATCATCTTTCAGCCCAGTGCGTTTTAATGTTTATATTATGCTAATATCACAATTACTAAAATATTATTTATTCAAAACGTATCAAGCTAAGACGTAACTACCAAACACTCCCCGGACAAAACTGTCTGAGTGATGTGGCAAGCTGGTTGGCGGACAACTCTCCCAAGCAGAAATGCTAGTTGTGTAATTCTACAGGGAATAAAGGCTTTTAGTCCTCTGACATGGGCTTTCGCCCATGTGACAATGGAGAGAAAATGTATATTCTTTCTAGGTAAAAGCCTCTGGTTTAGCCAACAAATTATCACCACTGTCCATGTTTTACATTCTCACATACCATTGGGGAAATTTTCCTCTTATTACCTGTCCCTGCAAGAATTTAGTATATAGAAGCTCACCTCAGTTGAGGTCCTTCTAAATATGTATGCCCATGCCCTCAGTTGATACAAAATGCAGTACTTACCTCCTGCTTAGGTTCAAGTGTATTGATCATATTTCAGGCCCAGTACAGTGGCTTTCAGTGGAACAAAAAGTGTTTAAAGCACTGTGCTGAGCCCTACAACAGATTAACTGATTCAGTCCTTTTGTTTTTTTGCAAATGACCTAGCTACCTCCGGTTCAGAACCTTAACTCTAGCAAAAATATGTTTCTAGTTACTTCCAGGATCAAATGAGTAGAAAGAAGATGATAATTTTGTCACCTGCCTTTACGCCTTAGATGTGAATAAGATCTATATTGAAGTGAGAGAAATGTCTGATCTTATGCCCTCAGGGAAACTTATTTTTACATCACCAATGAGATTGAGTCTGTATCTGTGTGTGATACTAAACTTATGAAATAAGTGTTAAATCAAATACATTAATACTGGAAAGCACTGCTCATGGGTCTGCAATGTCTAATTTCATCCTCTGTAGAGGCTGTAGTCCGCACTTCCCAAATACTTAATGATTGGTCAGTGCGAAATCCACATCACCCCACTTTCCTGAACCTCCTTCAGCTGCTCACCCCAGCTCCCATTATGTTCAATTGACTCTGCTTTATATGAAATGCTCTCCATGCCTTTGAAATTGCATATATAGCTGCAAAACTCTGTCTCCCTGGCTGCATTTGCACAAAGCTCAGAACCCGCACGATGACACATGATGCCAAACTGGCAAGGAAAGGAAACATAAAAACAGGCTTTTTTTTTTATCTCACTCCCCGCTGCCCCTTCAAACATCTGGAGTAGTAGATCATCTCCCCTGTCATCTCAGGCTACTCCCACCTTGTCCTCTGTACAAGAACCTGAAATGCTTCTTCTTTGCCCTTTTCATCAGCTCTATTGTAACAGAAAAGTTTGCTTTTCACTGTTAACTGCATCATTACACTTCCCCACTGGCTGTTTGCAGATGTCTGACTGCTCTTTCTGTAAGCTGCACATGGAAACCCTACTGTGTTCTCAGTTAAGCCCACTGTGACCCTTTAGAGGTTGGTCCATACTACCCACCCTTCAAGACCCTCAACGATATAAGAGAAGGGTGCCTGCTTCTTCTTTAAATAATGGGTTTTGGAGATCATCGTACCAAAGAGCAAAGGATAGCCTCACCTGTATAATCATTTTCGAGAGGATTTGATTGGAGCAGGGATATCATATTGAGACCTCTCTGATAAGCAGACATGCAGATTCCAGGCCAAGTTTGGTTATAAGTGATGCTCCAAATTGCAAGAACAATGACTCCTAAGAACGCGCCTCTCCCTTCGTCCATTACATTGAGAGGAATGCCATTGGGCTGTAAATGCATATTCCATGATGATAACTTAGGCACTAACAAACTTAAGAAACAAAATCAGTACATCTTATCACATTCACTTGGTATGGCTAAGTTCCTCTGTACTTATGCTGATATAAACATGGGTAGGATAAAATGTTAGATAGCCCTGTACATTTCCTGCTGTGAAACGTCTAAATGTCAATTTGGATTCAATTACCCACTGTTCGTTTATCTTCAGCTTTGGGATCTACGACAGACCAGAGACCGAGTTCTTGAGTACAAGGGCCATCTGCAAACAACTGCTGCCTGCGTCTTCTTGCCCAATGGCATAGATGGAGCTTCATTAGTGGCCACCTCATCTCATGACTGCATGGTAAAGCTTTGGAACCAAGACACTGGAGGTATGGAAATGTCTGGCAGCTTAGTAGAAAGGTGCTGTGGGAGGTCGCTACTGGCCAAAATTGAAATGGTAAACCATCACCGTCTGTTTTGAAAAGAGTTTAACAGGCAGATAATTTAATCAATAAATAGATTATAGTGAAAAATAAACTTGCCTTGCTGGATTTAAGATAGACGTGCTCTGTAAACCGAATAAAATAAAAGTAAATATACAAATGTTAGTAGAAGAACTCCTCAAACCATATCTGATTCTTTTTTGAGCCCAGAGTGAAGCAGAAGAAGCAAACAAGTATGTAAATTGAAAATGATGTGGATTTCCTTATCGAAGCGCAGAGTGCGACAGGAATACTATTGCTGTTTCTAAAGTGCTGATAAAGTAATCAGCGGGTCCATACATCTTGGAGTAGGAAGCTCACTCCTCGGAACACTCTGTCTGTGACTTACCGCTTACTGAGTGCTGCTGCTGCTGCAGAAAACAACAATGTAATGGTGATCAGAGAGGAAATATGGTTTTTGAAAGGAAATGAGGGAGAGATGGAATGGAGAAGGATTAAATACCCACAAAAGCTACTAAAGAAACCAATCGCCTTTAAAAAAAAACAGCAATTGAGTACCATCGCGTATATCTTTTGCCAGCTGATTTCTGGTATAAATTCACACATCTCTGAACTTGTAATATTTTTACTTTAAAGCAGATACCGTTTGAATGCGGCAACCTCCTTCCCCCATCTCACAAGACAAACCAATACTCATTTCTGCTGTTCATAATCTTATCTTTTTTAGCCAACTTAGCTGTGATCACAAGTCTCAAAATAGTTTTCTTTGGGTGATGTTTGTAAATATTTGTTATGTGTTCCCAAATCTCAGTTTCCTAATCACTAAACATTGTTCTGGTTCTGCATCTGTCTTTACCCGGCAGCTCTTGTTGATTTTTAATACTTTTATCTTTATCTTGGGCTATAGTCATACCACATCCTCCAAAACAAAACCACTTCAAGGTTAAAGGCTGATAACGGTAAAGGCAAAATAATACCCAAAGACCTTAAATCTTCCACAATATTTGTAGCTGGTAGGTTTATTTTATTTTTTTTCTTTCCTGACCTCTTGAAAGCTCTACATCCCAAACGTTTCAGTGAAGTATGCATCTGCAACCCAGGTGACTGAGGCTTGGGTCTGCTGACTGAGGACAGCTGGAAACATGTGGCGAGCAAGTGATCTGACTGAATTGCAGGGTGATGTGAAGGTCTTCCATCTCAATCCCTGATTGGGGCAGTCTAGCCTGTGGAGATACAGCTGTGTAAATCCTTTGTCCCATTGAGTAAAGCCCAAGTTGAGAGGATTCTTGGGTGTATTTTTCACTATAGTTCAAATGTTGCCAAAACCCGAATTAGTGAGTGGGTAGACCTTCGAGCCTGACGCATTGTACAACAGTGTGGGGCATATTTGCGTTCCAATTGATGCACCATATTCATATCTGTCAGGCTTTAGTTTTGATTGCACTTTGTGATGCCTGCTGTGTAACTGGTCTTATCACCCTTGTTTTGTTGTGATTGTGAGCGTTATTTCCTCTCAGAAGCTGTATAGGTACCGGACATCCTTGCTTCCAGTTGCCATCCATTTTGGTTCTTATACCAGAGGGTTTTTTGAAAGTTGGAAAGGGTGTTGATTATGTCAATGACCTATCAAACAAGATGGCAGTGTTGTTACAGAGTGACCTAGTAGGTGCAACAACTCAATCGGTTTCTTTAGGTCTCTGGCAGGATCACTTTTTCAGACAGGTTGATATTTATAGGAGAAGAAGAAGAAATATGTGCTGAGTAGGACGGATTGCCAAGCAATAATTTGAGTACAGTGATTGCTTAGAACACATTGAGAGGGGAATAGTATTCTGCTGTTGGACTCTTTATGATTAGCTTGCCATCCTTACAGGCGACAGAAATAGCCTCAAAGTTGTTCAAGTTTAGATCACTCACATGCACCACCTTCATTCCGTTATCACGATTAATATTGAGAATGTCTTCCGGGCAATCTTCATGCACTTGTCACTTGGAAGGAGTGCCATGAATGGTAACTGATACTTTGTTGTGGATTTTATGGAGAAGAGTAGCTCAGCCTAGCCTTCCCTGTTCTGGGTTATTGTATTGTATTGAAGAATTTGTATATCTGGATACCGCAGGCAAGGCCAATAAGCGTTCCACTTTGTATCGGGCTTTGGAGTGCCCTTTTTGAGTGTATGGTTGAAAGGTTGAAAAGATGTTGAATGTAGATTGTTCCTATGTGGCTATGTTGGGTGAGATGTATGAGGTTCAAAACCATGGTTCAAATATGGTTTGCTACTTGCTGCTTGACATAAGCATGAACATTGCAGAGTGTGAGAAAAGATGGATATGTACATACCTACTTTTCAAACTCTTAGTCATCTCCATCCTGTGTGTCTTGTGATTATGTTCATGGCAAGGATCAGGTTTTTAGTACCCTTCAGAATTCAAAGTGATTATCGTTTTTTCCTATTTATGCAGGGATTATGTTTCAGAGCTTGGTCACAGACAGTAAGCATCTGTCTGTAAATTACTATTTGAAGGGTGAGATGGTTAATAGTGGTGCCAGCCTGATATGTGGTAGTTTTGTTTGGTGATTGGTGTATAGTTTATGTTGAAGGAAGAGTGGTCCAATCCTATGAGTTGCTTTATGTGCGATGCACATTGCTTTGAGACGTATGCATTTGGCCACACACTGCCAGCTTGAGGATATGTTGCCTGTGTGAGATGCCTGTATGAGATGACTCCAGAATAATAGACTGAGAAATTATCTGGCAACTGCATTCTGAATTTTCTATATATAAGAGAGATCTGTCAGTGAGATAAATGGTGATTAATTTTGAGAACATTCTTGAATTTTTATGCTCTCAAGTCTGTGTATGAATTGTATGGTGATGAATCTTACCCATTTAAGTCAACTGTAGTTTTGTGGCCTCAGTAACACAAGCCAAACTAAATCCATTTCCATAGTCTAAGATTAGGCTATTTTGTTCAACTACTCAAAGCTAATCTTTCATTGAGTGTTCCTTAAGCTAATGGTGAATAGAAAGGTTGGAAACATCATCCCACAATTGTCTTTTGAAATACATCTTACATAAGCAATTTTGAGTTCAGCATGGAAGGTTCCAGTCAATAAGAGGTGGTTGAAGAAGGCTCTGGCTGGGATGGCAGCAGAACTGATGAGGAGGCTGTCCTTTAATAAATGTGGCAGACGTAGGTCAGCTGGTGTGACTGAGCCCCAGTCTTTTGTACAGTTGGTGAAGTCTTCTGTTGTCAGTGGGCTGGAGAGGAGTAGCTTTGGACTTTCACTTGTTTATTGCAACAGAGATGGCAAGAGGCATTTATTGTTTCCTTCCTTTTCTTCAGCAGGTATTTTTGAAGATCTTTGGCTGTTGTGGGGTCTTCCAGAGTTTTATTGTGAAGAGGGTAACTTTTGAGGCTACGCATTTAAGGGTATGGAATTCATTGATCATTCTATGTACTTTCCTGGATTGAACTGGAGTGCAAGTTTGTCAATATTGCTGTAAGAGTCATTCCAGTGTCTTTCCTTTGTCCTTTTATTCGATTGCAGCTATTTTCCTACAGATTGGTTTTCTGAGCAATTTTTTAGGCTGTCATTGATTTGAATGGGAATGGGTTGGGGTTGCCTGGGACAGTTGTCAGTCCGAGATAGAATTATTGAACTGTGATTATTGGGCTGGTGTTTAAAAAAGTAGTTATAATCTTCAGATGGTAATATAATTTGATTTCCCTTTCATTATCCCTGTTTTCTTTCTATGAAAATATATTACAAAGATCTGAAAGAAAAGTAGTGGATAAGTGTGAGCAAACAGAGGATGTGTCTAGTTTTTCATGGTCTGCCACATAGTAAGTGGTTTGTGGTTATGCTTGTTTTCAGTGCTGAACGAATGGATGAATTGAATTGTATCACATGATGGCCAGTCCAGAAAGAGAGATAGTTCTTAGTCACTGAGAAGCTATTAGGAGAGGTAAGAAAGTTAATCGATTCTAAGTAAGAGAGTAGCATTTTGATTGAAATAGTTTGCGAAACCATGTATTTAAGTCTCCAAATATAAACAGATTGTGGTGTTCCAAGGTAAACTCCACAATGAAGTCAACAAATGGCTCATAATGCAAGGTTGTGTGGTGGGTGTGCCTGTTAATCGGACTAATCGAGATTGACATTCAGAGGTGGTATAATCCTCAACCATTTGGTTAGAAAAGAGGTTTTGGAATTGTTGACTAGCCCTCCACTAGTCTCTTTGGATGGACAATTTATTAGAAGTATTTTACAGCAAGCAGGCATGGTTTCATGTAGAATGGGTGGTGCATCATCACCTAGCCAGATTTCGGTGAAGAGCAGTTGGGCAGTGCCAGATTCTTACATACTAATAGATTTTAGGATGATATTTATTTATAGGTCTAGCTTTAATGAGTACACAGCTTGGAATTAGCCCCAGGCTCAGATTGAATCAGGAGAATTTTTTCTTCAGCAATACCCCTGCGCGTCGGTAGGTGGCGTCGGTCAACTCCACGTTCGGCGTCGTGGTCGCCGGGATGACGTCACAGTGCCTATTTAGATGCCGCCCCTGCGTGCTGACGTCAGTTCTTTCTTTTCCACTCCAGCCTAGCGCAGATCCGGAGAGAACTTGTCACTTTTTGACTAAACTTTTTCGACATCTTTTTTCGAGGCTTCAACTCCTGGTGCGCGAGGGATATCCCATCGTCGGACCGGATTCAAGCTTTGTGAGTCCTGTCACAAGCTAATGTATATCACGGATCCGCACCTCGTGTGCCTCTGGTGCCATGTGCGCGACCATGACCCGAAGTTGTGCTCCGACTGTCGGGCCATAAATCCAAAGTCTTTGCAGGAGCGGTCCGAAAAGATTTTGAAGGCCCGGCAGTCGGCTCCGCGTCGCTCCTGTTCTCACTTAAGGGGAAGGTCTCGAGACCGGTCGCGGAACCATCACACCTCGTCAAAGTCTTCGCACTCATCGGGTAAGTCGAAGCACAAGAAGGCGTCGAAGAAGCACCGTCGCACTTCGCCTTCTCCCCTGTTGGTCGGCCAACGCGACATGGGAACTAGAGAGTTGTCGCTTTAAGGCTCCGTCTCCGGTGCCTGATTCTGGGACGACTCCGCGCCTCCTTCCGTTTCTGGGAGCCGGGGCGTCCCCTGTCCTGCTTTATGCATTTTACAAAGCCCTCTGTTGGAAACGGGTAGCGTGGTGCAGAGCGGGTGGGCCAAACTCTGGAGGAAATGTGTAAAGCATCCACGCAGTACACACAGGCAACACACCAGGCACACTACAAAAAGAGACGCTACACAAGTTTGTGTAAGAATAACTTTTGTATTGTCCAAAGCACAAGGTATTATTAGTAATCTCTATACTGCGCCAACTGGCGCAAGGTCAAAAGTTACAGGGGGGAATTATATACATGGCAGGGCCAATCGGGCCCCTGCCGGAACCATTGCGACATACAGATAAAATATATGTACGTGAGGAATAAAGGTACAGTCCATCGGCCTCCATCCTGCAATAAAATACATCAGGGCAGAACATTAGGCGTTAATCCGGAACACCTGCAATAAACCATCATGACATCACCATAAGTGTAAGTGACATGAATACCCCTGAGGCAGGAAAGCTGTAAGGGGAAAACATTAGGCAATCACCTGTGGCATAAACATGTAAACATTTGGCCTACTTCACATGAGGAACACGTCATGCAGAACACCAACGCTGAAGCCTTAGGGAATAAACGTTACCATTAGCCCACGGCATTACACAGCCTATGCAGTAGGTCTAACACCATATGTCCTGCCCCTCTCCTGGGACTCTAACCGGAAGCTTTGCCCAACCAAGTCAATGGCACTGGCGGTTGTCTCTGGGACTCCTGGGCGCAAAAATGCCTCCTACTTCGTTGCCGCTGCCCTCTGTCAGGCGGGGCAGCGGGGAGGATCAGTCCAGGCACCGGCAATGTGCCCCAACACACCCCCCTACCACACGACATAAGAGCTCCCAAAAGAACAATGGGCAAGCTGGAGCCCCCTTCTCTCTGTGGGGCTCAGAAATCAGGAATGCCCCCTCTGTTGCAGCTGCCGCTTCAGCGATGTAGCTGTGTTCCAGGAACTGAACACGGGCCCCGGTGGAGCCCCTTCTGGGTCCAAAGGTACCACAGTACCCACTGTTGCAGCGGCCCATTACGGCGGTGCTGCTGGGAAGCGTCGCAGTCCCTGGCGTGGGGGCGGACACCGGCAATGTGTCCCGACACACCCCCACTGAGTAAAACCCCAAGCCCCACTCACCAGCTCCCGGGGCAGGCATCGGGCCTCTCTCTCAGCAGGCACGGCATGCGGGGCTCTCCTCAGCCCCGGGAGGCACCGACCACCACAGCGCGCCTTCCGGCTTCACCCGGGACTTTGTTCTTGAGCCTGCGAGGCTCTGTGCGGCGCCGGCTTCACGCGGGACTCTCCTCCTCTCGCGGGGAGCCCCGCCAACGTCAGCACACCACCGGACTTCACCCAAGCCCCCTCCTGGGACTGAGGACTTTCAGGAACGGCTCACGGGGCTCTCCCTTGCTCTCGGGAGCCCCGCCGATGCCAGTTCCTCACTGGGCTTCACCCGGGCCCCCCCTCCGGGGACCCGGGACTTCGTATGGAGCCTGCGAGGCTCCGGGCGGCGCAGGCTTCCCGCGGGGCTCTCCTTCGCTCCCGGGAGCCCCGCCCGACCAGGCAATCCCTTCCTGCTTCGCCTCCGCCCACGCCAGCCAATCCGTAGGCCTTCCGGGTCGCCGCAGGCAGCGCGGCGGCTCTTCCAGGATTCGAAGTGCAGGGTGGGCTCCCGCCTTCAGTGCAAGTACACTCGCCCTCCTGGCAGCTCAAACGCGGGGTAGGCTCCCGTGGAATTAGCCTAATAACCACGGGGTGGGCTCCCACTACTGCCACCAGCATAAAGTGGGGTAGACACCCGCTAAAGGCAGCATTCACGCGGGGTGGGCTCCCGCTCCGATTTAAAGAATCTGGAAGGTGCCAGGACCATGGGGTGGGCTCCCACTGGTTCCAATATGCCCCAAAGACATCGCTACTGCACGGGGGAAGCGGAATGCAGCGCCCACCATGCACTAGGTAGCAGGCAGCTGGGATTGCAGCACTCACCAGCAGGGCACAGTCAATTCAAATGTAGCGCCCACCGAATATAGCGCTCTCCTTCTGCAGGCAGCTTGAACATAGCGCTCTCTTTCCGCCGGGACTGCAGTCAGGGTCCCCCAAGGCGCTTGCTGGTTCCTGCGCCCTGGGCTGAGGGTCTCTTGAGGGGTGGGGAGGTTGAGTTGGTGGCTGAAGGCGGACTAATTAGTCTCTGTAGGTCGTCCCTGGGTACTCCTCCCGCCGGGCCAGATCAGTGGGTTAGTTCAGGATCCCTCACTCAACTTAAAAGGCAGCGCCTAAGCCCTGTCACTTCCAGCGGCATAGGTTCCTGACTAGGCCCTACCGCCTAAAACTCCTGCGGAGGTTCCTCCAGGTCAGCATCGCCCCAACTATAGTTTTCCCTCGCCCTGTGGACAGTAGGGGGGGTGTAGGTAAGCTCAGGGTCCAGCTCACAGGCCCATGTGGCGGTAACCCCTGGCAACAGGTCCCCTCTCTCTCAGGTCCACCCTCTGACTCAGCACATGGCAGTCCAGCTCCGCCCTTTATACGCCCCTCACCCCACCTACCAGACAGTGCCAGAAGCATCTGGGGAAACTGGTTCTAACTGGCCTAGGGGGAGGGGTAGAGCACCCTGGGTTCCAGGCTTCCCTCCAAAAGCTGGGGTTGCTGGGAAATAACCACTAGACTGTTAACCCAGCTCAGTCAGACGGCACAACCACACAGCCATGGCATCCATTTTAACAGCTCAGGTTTAAAGTGGGGAAACTCAGTCTGCGTGCACCATCGCACAGCATTCAATCTTCGCATTTATTTAACATGGAGTTTCCCATCAAAGTAAAAATAATTTAGGGAAAAGGGCCAAGTCCAACACCCTCCACCACATCTTTGGGCAGCCTGACTCAGCTGGTGCGCCTTCGGGCCCTGCGGAGCCAGCTGGGGGCCCTAGGCCTTAAATGCCGGCGACTTCGTCCCTGGCGCTGCAGGGTCTCCATGGATCCAGGCCTGGATCTGGATCGACGCCGGTCGACCTTACTCGACCATCCCTGGCGACAACGTCTCTGGCGTCTGCCATGCCCCCGACAGAACTGGGAGGGGTCGCTGGACCTTTTAGCAACCAACTGGAAGATCCGGACTGGAGAGAGGAATTGGGTGACGCCAGTGGTCTGGATACCTCCCCATACCTTGGCATGCTTTCTCCCCCTACCCTGGCTACGGAGGAGGGAGCGTCCTATGCAGTGGCCGAGGCCTTGGGCCTGGAGCTCCCTACAGTGGTAGTCAGGACTAAACTCATGACAGAGGTGCTTCAACGTCCATCGAAGTCCTCTTGGCCCTTTAATTAAGCTCTCACAGACATCCTTCTGGGCACCTGGTCTAGGCCAAGCACCGGGCCTGCTGGAGAACAGAGGATTGCCCGCCGCTACCACCTGGCTCCGTGCGATCCCATTTTCCTCTCCCAACACCCTTCCCCCTAGAGCTTGGTGGTCTAAGCCTCTTCCTCCAAGGGCGCATTCCCTTCCGCTCCCCCAAATAGGGAATCCAAGAAGCTGGGTCACCTTGGGAAGCGTATGTTCTCTTCCTCCAGCTTAGGGCTGCGGTCCGTGAATACCACATACCTCTAGGGCCGCTATACCCATACGGTTTGGGATACAGTTGCGCAGGTGCTGCCTCAGTGTCTGGAGGAGGCCCGGGTCATTCTCTCCCAGGCAATGGCGGATGGGAGAGATGCAGCAAAATTCACAATCCACTGTGGACTGTACACCGCCGACTCTTTGGGCAGAACGATTGCCACGTCGTTAGCCCTTCGGCGCAACGCCTGTCCGAGGGCATCTGGTTTTTTCGGGGGATGTCCAGGCATCTTTGCTGGATATGCCCCTCGATGGCGGTCGTCTTTTTGGTGACAAGGCGGACTCGGTGCTCAAGCGTTTTAAGGATTCTCGGGGTACAGCCAGATCCTTAGGCCTCACTTTGCCTCCCGTCCCCCACAGTCTGTCTTTCGTCCCTTTCGTGGCTACGGAAGGGGCACCCCACAATGTCTGACCCAGTCCAGCCACCAGCCCACGCAAGCTGCTCAGCGTCTGCATGGCCGCAGGTCTGGGAACCAGCAGGCGGGCCAGTCAACCCTTTCCCCTCCTGCAGCAACCTCCAAACCCTCCTAGTCTGACCTTTCAGGACCATCAGCGGCCAGTGGGTGGCAGGATTCGCCATCACCTCCCCCACTGGTAATCCATCACGTCAGACAAGTGGGTTTTGCAGATAGTCCGACGGGGCTACTCACTCTCCTTCGAGACTACCGCTCCCTCCATGCCACCGTCTCTAGATCGCATGTCGGAGGATCATTTGGCGCTTCTCCGCCAGGACGTTTAAGCTCTCTTAATATCCACATTTGTAAAGCGCGAACAATCACTCGTAAGGGTCTCTAGGCGCTGGGGGCCGTCAGGAAGATTAAGCAAGCTATTGCCCAGAGTCACATTGTGCTGAGCTAACCTGCCACCGGGGATCGAACCGTGATCCCCAGATTCCGGAGTCAGTCGCCCTGGCCGCGGCGCCACACCTCTTCCTCTCTTGGCCAAAGGAGCTATCGAGAGGGTACCTGCGCCAGAAGTAGGTCGTGGTTGCTATCCCCACTAATTGCTGGTGCCCAAGAAGGACAAAGGCCTGCGTCCTATCTTAGACCTCAGGGCCCTCAACCTTCTGCCCTCGACGCTTAAGACTGAATGGTAGCATTGGACTTGCAAGACGCTTATTTTCACATTCCCGTCGTGCCAGCCCACAGGTGTTTCCAACGGTTCACGGTAGGCCACAAGCTTTTTCAGTTCACCGTGCTCCCCTTCGGCCTTACCAGTGCGCCTCGGGCGTTCACAAAAGTGATGGCGGTGGTCGCAGCTCGTCTGCGCAGATTGGGGTTTCCAGTCTTTCCCTATCTCGACGATTGGCTGTGGAAGGCGGGCTCGCCCCAGGCGGTCGTCTTCCACCTCCAGACTACGGCAGATCTCCTACATTTTCTGGGGTTCACGATCAAAGTGCCAAAGTCACACCTGACTCCCTCCTATTCACTCCTTTTCATCAGAGCTGCTATGTAAACAGTGCAGTTTTGGGCTCATCCTCCTGAGCAGCGAGTTCAATTATATTTGGGCTATGATACAGATGTTTCAGCCTCTATCCCAGATTTTGGTGAGAATGACACCGAGACTGCTGGGCCTCTTGGCCTCCTGCATCCTGCTGGTAGGTCAAGCCAGATGGCACATGTGGGCACTGCAGTGGGACCTAAAGTTCCAGTGGGCGCAGCATCAGGGGAATCTTTCCGACTACATCCAGATCTCGGAGGGAACTGCGCAACAACTGCAGTGGTGGACCGAAGATTGGGTCAGATGCAGATCCCGCTCCCTACCCCAACCAGACCTTATGGTGATGACCAATGCATCACTCCTGGGATGGGGCGGCCACCTGGGGGAGGGGGAGATCAGAGGAGTCTGGTCTCCAGCAGAGTCCGGTCTCCATATTAACCTGTTGGAGCTCTGGATGATTCGCTTGGCACTGAAGGCATTCCTTCCCTCCCTCAAGGGGAAGATAGTGCAGGTGTTCACGGACAACACCACCGCCATGTGGTACTGCAACAAACAAGGTGGGGTCGTGGACCCTTTGTCAAGAGGCCCTTCGCCTTTCGACATGGCTGGAACATCAGGGCGTAACCCTGGTGGAACAACACCGGGCGGGTTCTCTGAACACCACGGCAGACGAACTCAGCCATCGGAGCCTGGTGGATCACGAATGGCGTCTTTACTCAGAGGTTGTGCAAGGCCTCTTTCAGCAGTGGGGAGAGCCTTGGTTAGATCTGTTCGCCACCGAAAAGAACGCTCAATGTCAGCAATTCTGCGCATTGGAGTTTCCAAGGCAGCATTCGCTGGGCGACTCTATTCGTCGCGAGTGGAGCTGCGGCCTCCTGTACGCCTTTCCGCCTGTACCACTTCTGCCCTGAGTGCTGAAGAAGATCAGGCTTGACCGAGCCCAAGTCACTCTTGTTGCGCCGGACTGGGCATGAAGAGTATGGTACCCCGAGCTACTGAGCAGGGCCATTGATCCTCTGATCAGACTGCCACTTCGGGAGGATCTTCTGTTGCAGCAGCAGGGACGGTCCCCCACCCGAACCTGTCTAGCCTCCTCCTCCTTGCTTGTAGATTGAAAGGCAGCAGTTGACAGCTTTTGACCTTCCTCCTGTCATCTTGGCAGCCAGGCGTCCCTCCACGAAGACGGTATATGCCCGTAGATGGAATACATTTGTGGCATGGTGCACAGCAAAGGCTGTGGATCCCCTTTCTGCCCCTCTTTCCGAGGTTTTTTTATTCCTTCTTTCTTTGGCCCGGCAGGGCTCTGCTCTGGGCACTCTTAAAGGCTACATGGAAGCCATTTATGCTTTTCTTCGGCTGCCAGATCAGTCCTCTATGTTCAAGTCCCCTATTGTAAATCTCTTCTTTAAAGCCATTATTCACCTCTTTCCTCCATCTCCTTTCATAATGCCTAAGTAGGACTTGAACCTTGTCTTGACTTACCTTATGTGCTTTCCCTTCGAGCCTCTTTACAACTGTCCTCTCAGGCTTCTCACTCTGAAGACTGCCTTTCTTGTTGCCATCTCCTCTGCTCGCAGAGTGAGTGAACTTCAGGCCCTTTCTTCTAAGCCGCCTTTCCTTTCAGCCCATCCAGACAAGGTGATGCTCCGAATGAGACCCTTTCTTGCTTAAAGTATTCACTCCCTTTCACACTGGGCAGACTATTACTCTGCCCACCTTTTTTCCACCTCCACACCCTTTCAAGGAGGAGAAGAGACTCCACTGTCTGGACCCAAAACGTGCGTTGTCCTTCTACCTTGACCGCACAAAAGATTTCCTCGTGTATGATCAACTCTTCGTTGGCTACGTGGTTGCCAACAAAGGTTCGGCTGTTCAGAAGCGTACCATCTCTCGATGGGTAGGCCTTTCTATCAAGATGTGTTACGCTTTGGCTAAATAGTATCCTCTTGTGGGGCTGCTGCGCTCATTCCACTAGAGCTATGGCAGCAACCACTACTCTGTCGCGGGGAGTTCCACTCCTGGATATCTGCCAGGTGGCCATGTGAGCTTCTATGCACACGTTTACTAAACATTACTGCCTGGATAGTAAAGTCCGGAGAGACGGCTACTTTGTCCGTTCTGTCCTCTGGGAGTTTCTGGTGTGAACTTGATTCGCAGACACTCCTCCTGGGATGGCATTGCTGGGGTATCTATTCTAAGTAAGGAATCTATGATTAACATTCTCTTTCAGATGTACAAGTTGCTTACCTTCGGTAACGATGAATCTGTAAGAGACATATATTAGTTATAGATTCCTTACCACCCCACCCATCCTCCACTCTCTGGGAACTGACTTCTAGGATTTGGGACACCCTTCTAGGGCCCTAGTGTGGCGCACCAGTGGTCAGTGTCTTTCGTGGCTCTGCGCTTCTGGCATGAAAAGTCGTGTCAGAACAGAAGTAGGCGCTTCAATGTCATCCCGGCGACCACGACGCAGACGACGGATGCGGAGTCGACCGATGCCACCTACCGAAGCACAGGGATATTACTGAAGAAAAAATTCTCTGGATCCAGTCTGACACCTGGGGGTAATTCCAGGGTGGGTTAGGGGGAGGTATCTATTCTAAGGTAATCGATCTATAACTAATCTATTTCTCTTACAGATACATTGTTACCGAAGGTAAGTAACTTGTTTTTTTGTGCCAATCTGCTTTTGTATTATATATGTATTGTTTGCTAGAATAGTGTGAGGTTTATGTCTGGGGCAGCTGAAGCTGACTGTCCAGAGGCTACTTGTGTCTGTGTACAATTCCAGAGTAGAGTTGCCCAATTCCACTTCTTTTACTGATATTGGTGTTTCCGCCTGGAACAGCGTAAGCTCAGCTATCAGAGACTGCAAGCGTTTGCAGGTAGTTCTGGAGCCATCAGATCCCACTTGTATTACAACAGTGTGTCTACTATCACTGCCTCTGTCACCTTTAACAACCAAGGGAAACTGTTATAAGCATTACTAGAAATACATTTGTGTGTTTAAAAGCTATTGCAACTTTTTTTGTAGGATTGCTTTGGAAACATACTAGGAATACTCTAGAGGAGAATGCCTAGCTGGGTTGGCATGGTTGTTGCAGGTGAGGATGAAAGAGAATCATAAGGGCGTTCTGGGAGTAGTGCAATGAGCCCCCGGTGAAGTCCTAGCTCAAGGTTTAAGTTGAGCTGCGTTTTAGACAGCTTTAAGGAGAGCCACCGGACTTGAGAGAGAAGATACAATGGCAGTTCTAACACCCCTTTCCCCCTCAATGAGTGTTGTGTTCTTCAGTCTAGAAGTACAACTGAGAGGGCTTGTGTGGGGTGTCTGGCTCGTGTCACATCATTGTTTGGCCGGTCCTCTTTATTAGTTGGATAGATTCTTTGGAAAACGTTAAGAACATCTGTTTTACCTTTGCAGTTGTTCTGTTGTTGAATCGCATGTTTTGCCTACTTTCCCCATTGAGGGTTGGCCATAGAATATTGCAATCTGTTTAGAAAGTTGGTTTTGGGTGTGGTTGTAGATATCTACTTAATAGTACTGCACTATGTCTCCCTGAAATCAAAAATGTCCCCCAACTCAGACTGGACCTTAGATTTATGTTTTTATGCCACTGGCTAACAATCACTCTCCATCAACATGCTTATGTATAAATTAGAATCTTCTTATCCGTCTACTAGTTAAAACTTTCCTAGAATCCAAAGACTGTGGCAGATGGTTCTCTTTTGTAAGGTGTGTGAGTCATTGAATTCCAGCATGTTCACCTTCACCTAGGGTAGAATATTTTTTCACCTTTCTAACTCTGAAGACAGACCAGGACTGTTGTTGCCTATTTCCTTCATAACCCTCCAAGCCCATCCCAGACTGATGACCTCATGACATTACCAGAACCCATAACATTTTTGTGATATTCCCTCAATGGCTACTTGCGAGCTTTACTTGCTGGGCCCCCTAGCAACCCGGGTTAATTAACCTTTGCCCTCTTAGCCTCAGACATTAGATCATACCCCAACGCTTTTGGAAGGAACTCTCTCTCCTGGTGTGAGCACAGCCTGGCTAACTCAGAACCTTCCCCTTCATATGGACTTCTTAAAAGAGTTCTAGAAATGAACCCACTAAAGAAAAGGGAAAAACTACACTTGTAACATGATGCTGATCATGCATAACGTATACAGGTTCGATGTAACATTTATTTTATGGCTCAGCTTAGAGCCAAGCCAGGTCCCTGGCTCAGCACCAGCTTGGCTCTTCCTGTAAATCTCGCCACATCTAATCACGGTGCGGCAGTTATGTCATGTGTGGTTCACCGTCCCAGGCAATGGGAAGCGAGAGGTAGGGTTCTAGATGGGACAACAGATTAGAGTGAGATGAGAAGTGAAAACCAAAATAATTTTGCACCATGATAGTCTTACCATGGAAACGTGTTGAGTTTTAGTGTTAGCAACAAGGCAACTACAGCATGGGGAACAACAGCATTAAGGGTGGAGCCAAGGACTATATTGTCAGATGCCTCCACGGTGTGGGTAGCCACTGTCACAGCTGCAAACATGGTGGAAGTTCTACTGCAAGGACAGAGGAACTGTAGAAGAAGGGTTTCTTTTGATCCATGTGATCCTGCCCCAGTACCCTTGAAGCAAGCCTCTCCTTTATATGACCGTACACCTTGAATTGTATGTTACAGTGAGACAGTCGGACAGCAGAGATTGAGGATAATGTGTGTTTCAATCATAAATGCGTGCTCTTCCCACTTGGAACAAGGCAACTGTTCACGGCTGTCTTTCTATACAAACTGTAGGAGAGGTTTAGCAATTCTTGCATATCCCAATATCCACTTTCTGCAGTCATAATACCAGGCATACCTTGGGAGTCAATAACTGGTCTAAACAACTTAGGAATGACTTTAATGTGATCTGCAGACATGTGCCTGTTACCCGCTGAGATATCAAGATAGCAAACAAGGGGAAGACAGAATTGTAATTTCTCTTTAGAAGCTTTATGGCCTCTTTTTTGCTAATGGAGTGAGGCGATAAGTACAGCAATACAACCTTACAATGGTCCAAGGAGTCGGAGACAACCAACAGATTATGAGGTTGTCCACATCTTTGTTAATGATGTGTGTGAATTAATGGACAATGAAAACTGAAAAACCACATTTGAGGAAACCAAATTCTGGAAAAAAAAACATTTTAAGGAAATACAATTTTAAGGATATGCAAAAATTCGAAAATTGAAGGAAACATTTTGAAGGAATAATAATTTGAAGGAAAAAGCAAAAATTGCATTAAACTTGGTTTAGTTTAGGACTACTGTGGGTGGATTTAGGGTTCAGGAATGGGTAATGTTTAGGCTGATGAGGGGTTTTTAGGAGTCCGGAATAATTGAAGTCCGGGCAAAGGAAGGAGTTATTAGGGTTCAGAGATGGGTGGAGTGTAGGGGTGATGAGGGATTTTTGGGTTTCACGGATGAGTGGTGTTTAGGTGTGTGAGGTGTTTTTAGGTTTTAGGGATGGGTGAAGTGTAAGGGTGTTGAAGGGTTGTAGTGTTCAGAAATGGAAGCAGTTTAGGACTGTTGAGGGTTATTAATGTTCAATTATGGGTAGCGCCTGGGGTGGTGAAGAGTAAAAGACAAAGGCCTGACGGTGGAACCTTCTCTGTAAAGCACCTAACCTATTATGATATACCTCTTAGTAATGACCCATCTGTTATCTATGGGATTAGTGTGCACTCTGAATCGTACCCACCATCACAGTACTAGCTCCCTAGGGAGCTTTAGAACAATTGAAAACAAAGCGCAGGTGCACCACTCAATAAGCAACTTATATCAGAAAAAGTATAACGGACATCGATAAGTACATCCAGATTCTTTAAAAGAAGTTCCAACATTAATATTTTGTATTTCTTTATCTCTTTTATTGATTCATTTTCCTTTTTAAAGTGAAGACATACGATGTTTAGCACGTGGAACAGCCGACGCGTTTCGTCCCCCTATGGGACTTCTTCAGGGCAGATGAGATAGGTGGCGTCAACCGATCTTCAAACGTATATTTATAAAGACGCGATATTTTCCAGTAAAAGACAATCACCCATCCGATGGAATATAATGTCAAGTCAAGACGTCGTCAAAGTCACGATGGTCATAAGCGATATAGAAGAAGAATCCAATAATCCAAATATTTCGAGATAATGTGTGTTCTATATATAACAATTTCAGGCGTGGTAATATCAGTCCATAATCCTCGGGGAAAAGTGAAACTCGGAAGAGCTTATCTCTAACTAAATCACGCAGACATCCACTAATAATTCTAGTGGGCAAACCACCTCAATCAGGCAGGGTAACGAGCAACCCCGATAAGGCTGAACCCGTTGGTGTATATAGGAGTCTTCAACAGAAGCGGTGGTGAAGAGTGTTTAGGGTTCAAGATGGAGTGGAGTTTAGGGTGGTAAGGAGCTTTAAGGATTCAGAGATGGGTGGAGTTTAGATGTAGAAAGAGTTTTTAGGGTTTAGGGATGAGTAGTGTAGGGTGATGAGGAGTTCTTGTAGGGCAGGGATGGGTGGCGTTTGAGAGGGCTGAGGTCTTTTAACGGGTATGGGATGGGTGGGGCTTAAGCATAGAAAGGGTTTTTTAAGGTTCAAGAATGGGTGGAGTTAGGGAGTGATTTTATGGTTCAGGGATGGTGGATCTTTTTAGGGTATAAACAGCTTTTATGCTTCAGAGAAGAGTGTAGTTTAAGTGTTGTGAGGAATTTTAGGGCGCAGGCATTGATGGTGTTTAAGGGTTGTGAGGGGTTAACGATGGATAGTTTTCATAGGGGGTGATTGGTCAGCGAAATAAAAGCATCCAAAGTAATTGTTTGATAGTGTAATAGATATCAATATGAAATAATCTCCCCTGAAGTAAAGCACTGAAATAAAATTCTCTGACAAAACTGTTTCTGAAAGTAAGACCTACAACCATTGCGTTACACAGGAAATCGGCCTGTTTGCGACCGCAAAATTGGTCTGCCCCACGTACAAACCCTATTTTGTGTGTCGGTAACCTATTACTGACTCACAAAATAGGGTTTGCGACTCGCTGATCGGAATGGGCATGCCAAGGGTGCCCCTTCCTTATAGTGAGTCGCACTTCAATGTACGAAAACCCACAGTTTACCACTTACTTCAAGTAAAACATAACAAAGCTCCACGCCTGTGAAACAAATGGTGGTGTTTGGAATACAAGGCAGTGTGGTAGCAGGATTCCGAACAAAGGGAAAGCTCATATTACAACAGCATGGATGGCCACAGGTCTTGCACAAATCTATATGTGTCTTTACCAGGCTTTATGGTAGTTAAAATGGGGATTTTACATCCACTCACGGTGGGCACTAGGGCCCCGTGTTTTATCAGACCACTAATACCAGTTCGGATTCCCGCTTCCACCTCAGGGCATAGCGGGCAGTGGATGCAGGAAAGTTTCTTCATTGGATATGCCTTCATCTTTACCAGTTCAACAAAACCCTCATTATTCACATGTTTGAACCATAAGGTAGATGGCACTTGAGCAAGTATATAGGCTATAGATTTTGGTTTTACATTTTTACAATCAACATCATAAAACTGGGTTTTCTGCCACCATACACCAATCCATGTCTCTCTTCCAGTCCTGAAGGGTTGGTGGGAACTCTGCCCCCCAATACATCAATTTTTATTCATTTGACTAATTTTCCTTTCTTGTACAGTGACAAAGTAGCTATCAGTAGAAAATGATTCAGCAAAGCCCCTGTTTGCAACCCAGTACAGTTGGTATAAAGTTGTTCTTGCACGTTTAGCAGCAAACCACCTTGAACAAAGGCAGTGCCAATAGGTTCTTGAACACTCTCCGCAGCCCAGGCATTACCAGAATAATGTTCAAAAACATCTTTTAAACAGTAAAGAAAATCAGTGGGAGAATCAACCTTATTCTGTTTAGAGTAGCTAATTTTGGTCCAGTCATTCTTTTTTTTTTTTTTTTTTTTTTTTTTGTAAAAACCTTTATTGACATTGCAACCAAAGACAAGTATGGGCCTACAACCCCCGGGGCCGACCGCTAAGCAGTTGGATTAACAAAAAAAAACAAAAAAAACAAATTTTAATCACAGGCAGCACCTCGGGGAGCAGAATCTCCATGCTAGTATACTTTTGACCACTTAGCAGCCCAAGTAGGAAACCAGGATATAAAAGGTCTTCATTTTATAATAGAGAATGGAAGGATCAGGTGCCAAACAATTTCCGAGTAGCGAAAAATGGCGGGCAGAATAGTAAACGTCAACAATAAACAGCAATCTATCAAGTCCATGGCGCACAAACAGGAGGTTCAGGATGTGGAAGAATATCACGAGCCATTTGCGCCTGCAGTCCCCTGCCCTAAGACCCAGAAAGCACCACGGAAATTGAGGCACAAATGAAAAAGCAGCGATTGACAGCGAAGGAAACTTACTGTACTGACCCCAGAAAAGAAAGACAAAGAAAGATAAGAGAAGAGGAAAGAGGCCATAGAAACAAAGTAAAAAGAAAAACTAAAAAATCTCCTCCCCCAGCCCCCCACCCTGCACCTCTGCAGATGACTACGGCCCCCCCCCCCAGCAGTGTGCCTGTCGCCCCAGAACCAGACCCGAAATATAGAAGAAACAGAGAAAAAGGAGAAAGAAAAGAAACCCCACCTAACGGGGGAGTGGAGAGAATATTAATAAACTGGAGGAGGGCCTTCAAACATGCCCCCGGCTTCTCCCTCCCGCACAATGTGTTCCTCCCCAAAGCAGACAATAATCAACAAAAAAAATTTCCCCATGTCAACGAAAAATGGGGAGCGTTATGCACCTATTACACTATTAGTTATGCCGTGAGAGCACGCAACCCCTGTGCCCGCCCGCCTATTAGATGACACCCTCTGAGGGATCAGTCTTATCCTTGGCCTCTCTTTGCGAATCCACCGATGCATACCCATCGACCCAGTGCCATGTCCAATGTTACAAGGAAAGGGAGCGTCCAAAAAGGAACCAGAAGCGACACGCACATGTAGAGTGGACGACTCTGAATACCAACACAGTCATCATCGTTGAGGATCATCTTTCCCAGTACTGCCCCAGGACATGCCCTGCACACGAGGTCCAGGATGTAGAAATCAGCCAGAGCAGGCGAACATTGCCTGATTATTGCCTGGGTCGCCGGAGGCTGCGCTTGAGACAAAGCAATTGTAGTGATCAAGTCCACGCTGGTTGAGTTGATTCAGAGAGGTTTTATTGAAGATAGTTACAAGATCACAGGGAGTCCATAAGTAGATGAGATAGAGATCAGAGTAAGACCCCACCAGGAGCAGCCAGCAGGCAGCTCAGCCCAGTCAACTGTGACTCATTTGATTGACAACATTCCAAACCATGTCATTACTGTAGGATTCTACAGGCAGGGCATGCATAACCATGAAGTCAGAATATAACATACCCTCTTTTCTCCCAAATAAACGAAAGAACAACCATGACAGAAACAGGAAGAAGAAACCAGAAAGAGGAAAAACAGAAGAAATGAATGGAAAGAAAAGGAAAGGGGAGAGCGAGCGAGAATAGAGCATAACAAAGTAAAGAGAAGAATGAAGCAAAGAAAATAGGCACAACCCATCCTCCCTTTTACAAAGAAAAGGAAGAACAAGGGAACAAGTTACAATAACAAAAAAACAACTTCGTCAATGTCAAGACAGTATATGGATCATGACCAAAGAATCTTTGAACAGCATGTGAAGAACGTTAACAACAATATACCAATATAATGCATAAATGTGCTAAAGGGAGTAAGACCCAAAAGGTGAAAACAGACTGTAATGTGAAAATAACAAATGAACAATGGACTCCAAAAGAGAACTTCAGGTCCTTGAACTCACAATGTAAAACCAAGAAAATCATGGTACAACTGAAACACAATACAGAGCTAGAGTAGAGAAGCAAGAAGCATGCAAAAAAAAACTCTTGATGGAGAACCTTTACATAGAAAGTGCACACAGGATAGTGAAATGGACACTTGGTGTATACCTAAAGTCCATGGACAAAAGTGATAAAGACAGACCGGTGATCCCACGCCGGTGAGCGACTACTCACCCGAGCTTTAGAAAACACAAGGCACCCTAGTATAAGGGACAAGACATAAACATGCCAAACGTACCCCAGTATCTATATGGCGCATATAAGCATTTGAGCAGAAACAGTGGAAAACATAGTTCACTATAAAAAAATATTACAAATATGCATGAGGACTTTGCGAAGATGATATAAACACTATACCACCCCACACAATACACTTCTTATATAAAGGTTAAGATAATACTGAATAGACAGAATACTCGGTTGCTGTCTTTCAATCACCTATTTACTAAATAAGACATGTACGTGTGACTTTTCCTATCTTATTAACCAATACAAACTGTCAATCACCTTAAAAAACATCACCTTAAGTAAAACAAGAACATGCATAGTAGTGAATGTATACATCATGTAATGTAATGTCCAAGTTAGGACGCACCTCCCATCCTCGTCGCCAAAAATTGTAGTGATCAAGTCCACGCTGGTTGAGTTGATTCAGAGAGGTTTTATTGAAGATAGTTACAAGATCACAGGGAGTCCATAAGTAGATGAGATAGAGATCAGAGTAAGACCCCACCAGGAGCAGCCAGCAGGCAGCTCAGCCCAGTCAACTGTGACTCATTTGATTGACAACATTCCAAACCATGTCATTACTGTAGGATTCTACAGGCAGGGCATGCATAACCATGAAGTCAGAATATAACATACACCACCTTCTGCTCAACTCCAAGACCTCCGGAACAGACCCGACCAACAGCCAGCCGACCACACGTTGGCACAGTGTCAGGAATTTCCAGCTGTCCCCTATTCACAGGGGCGGCCACGACACTGTCCTCCTGTGTGAAGTAAAACGAGTCCCTGGTTACCTGGGGACAGGCAGCTCGCAACTGTTCCGACGCTGACGCAATACCATCAAGCTTTCTCCCCAGTACCCAGGCGCCATGGACCAGGGTGGAACGAAGGGCACCGAGAGCTTCGAGAAGGTCACCGTACCCCAGAACCGCTCCTCGTGCCCGCTCTGCTACGCTCCTCTTAGCCACACACTCCCAATCTTGCTGCGACCCAGCGTACAAGATGACAGAATCCATCCTATCAAGATGGCCGCAGGGTAGTTCCACCCCAGATTGGGGCCGGGAATCAGGCACAAGCGCATCAAGTTCCATGGTACTGCAAACAGGGTTCCGGGGGCAGGCAAAATATGTATCCGGTATATGGTCACAGATAACAGTTATCCTCACCCTGGACGGGCGCCCGCAAAACTCCGGGAGCCGCCCGCGAAAATCGGGACGAGTTACAGGTAGCGTCCGAGCAGCTCACCGGCAAGGGCTCAGGCAATTACCGAAGAATCTTGGAATTGTCACCTCGGGCTTGCACTCGTTCCGCTACGCCCAGTGGTAAGAGTGACCACGGCGGAATTCAGGCCAATATCCGCACCGCTCCGGTATTCCGACTCCACCCAGTCACCAATGGCCGCTGTTGTTGAACTGCCGCCCGGCCATGTTGTCCACTCGAGGTCCCGGTTTCAGGGTTGCACAGGCCGCCAACTTCAGGTGAACATTTCTCCGGCGGTACCGCCGTCAGAAACTTCAGAATCACGCGATCGGTTGCCGCTCTCAATCACCAACACGGGCATGTAGTGCAGGCTAAGGATCTCATGCAGGATATCTGTGCGGGATGCGGAGGTTCACGGAGCCGGGAGCCTACGCTGCCGTCCCGATCGCCATCTTGGCTCCTCCCCCCGGTCCAGTCATTCTTGACTATACACACATCCATAACAGCTTTTACTTTAGCAGTGTTTCTATGATAGCAGTGAGAGTGGCTGCAGTACGAGCGGCTTGTCAAAACCAAGTACTCCTTCCTAATATACGATTCTTGACTTCACTTGGCACAATCAGACACTGCAATCAATTCACATCAGCCCAATTAGAATATAGCATTCAAATACAGTTTGTTAATTCTACTTGGATTTTCTGAGGATTGTCAGCAATATTAGGAAAGTGTTTGGTATTCAGAAGGTCATCAGGGGATCAAGGGACAGTGATGGCACACAGCCCCGGGGTACTCTCGCAAGTGCAGGTGAACATCTGTGGAGTGAAATGGGGCATCCTGTGAATTGCCACTGTCTCTAATGCTATTTAAAGGGGTGTGTTGGATTTATTAGGTGTTTCTTTCAAGTTCTCCCTCTTTTGCTTAAAACTATCCCACATTATATTCAGGCTTTTTGCCCTAATGCTTCACTTGCAAATGTCAGAAAGGTAGGGTGCTGGGCAAGAATGGGCTCTAGAGTAGGAGTGCGATGTCGTTGAGTCAGCGTCTGTCTCACATGTGCCACACCATCTTCTCACACTTTGCTGTTTGACGCTGACTATGCCCCCATGGGAATCATTGGCTAGTACCAGCTCCACCAGCTGAATTGATGGTGCTGCTCCATTTCTGGGTCCCACCAATGGTGCCGGTCTGCTGACATGGAAAAACCGAAAACATCTAGTACATCCTCCTGTTTTCCTTTTCATAACTCTTATTTCTTGGATGTGATTTGGGAAAATAAATAAGAATCAGGTGGAGCACTAAGAGGTACAAGATTCAATCCTGTTCGTGAAGTGAATGGTTTAGTATTTAAGTCTCTCCTGGGTTTCTTTCAGGCTTTGCATCTAAGATAATTGTTTGCTTGTTGACTTTCTTATATCAATTTAGGAAAACTGCTGATTGGTTAGCATCCGCCTTGCTTTTGGAGTCCTCTAATCTTTTTTAAGATTATTTAAGCATTCTAGGCCAAAGGTTCCTTCTTCTGGAAAGGACTTCTTCCCACCCTCTTTTGTGGTCTAACCCACTGTTCGTTATGCCTGAACAAACTTTTCCATGCTGGCAGTAAATAGCATGGGCAGGAGTCCCTTTAGCTAGGGCTTTCGCTGGTTTCTATTTTTCTGCCTCATTTCTCTGACTATCCCCTCATTCATAAGCAACCTTGTGCTCACCTCATCCCATGAAGGGGGTGGAGTAGGTGGGTTTAAGGATAATGGTGGACTAACAGCTCTTCCCCATCTCTGCTTGTAGAGGGAGGTAGGAGAGTTCTTTAATGCTTGTCCACTGACAATCTTGCTTTTGAAATCCCACGGTTTTAGCCTGTAGAGGCTCACAGAAGTTCCGGTGTGGCTGGATCAGCAGCCTTCTTTCATTCACACAATCAGCTGTTAGGAATTTTGCTAGAGTTTATAGATGCTCGTCTGACAACGTTGTGCATCCTTTCTAGAGTCTCCTGCTGTACCATGGATTGCACACACACACGTTTAACTCCTAGAATCTTGGGACTACCCCCCCTTACCTACAGAGACTGGTTTATCCTGTAATTACCTGCTAAGATGACAATTTTCAAAATTATCTTCAAATTCATACAGTCAATAACTTCTATCAATGACCTAGTTCCCTTCAAAATATTGAAACTAAAACACTTGTTAAGGCCCTGGCCACCCTATGAAAAGAGTGATTTCATCATTGGTACACGTTGAACCAAATGGCTTTTTGCCTGGGTGAGGAACCATATATAATTTGAGATCGGCATAGGTGGTTATGGGGCGTGCTAACACCATACCAGGGTTAGTTTGAATATTTGAAAAAACATTTGACATGTTGAATTGCAATTATCTGTTTCGGGTTCTTAAATGCTCCAACCTGGGACCTGTATTTCTTAAATACATAGGTCTCTTACTTGCGGAGTGCAGATCAACAGCATGCCCTATACCCATTTCCAATAGAAAGAGGCAAATACCAGGGGTGCTTGATCTCCCCAATACTGTTCACATTGACCATCAAGCCCTTGGCCACTGTGGTCTGCAAAGGTAGCCTGGTGCAGGCTTAGCCTGGGGGTCGGGGTGAGATAGTAGTAGAGAAGACCTTGTGTTTCTTTATACAATTGACCTCCTACTATATGTTATATATCTCAGATGGTTCTATTAAAGACTCAAAAAGATGCTTGAAACATTCAAAATAATGTCCCGACTACTTGTTAACTGGAAGACGTCTGTCAATTTCACTTTACAAGAGGTGATCTAGCAATTAACTCTCAGTCCTGGCTGCTGGTGGCACAAGTCCTTACGGATGCATGTCACCCATGACCCCCAACAGCCATGGGGCATGAACATGGCACCACTCTTGCACAGCGAGAACCAACTTACTCCACTGAACCACCCGCCCTATGTCCCTGGCTGCTGGCAGGATGGCTCGATTTAAAATGACCTCACTACCTAAACTGATATATGTATTGCAAAGTCACCTTTATGTAATTCCAAAGAGTTTTGTTTTCAAAAGATAAGGGAGCGCTCCAGAAGTTTTATATGGATGCCCAAAATAGCCAGAGTGCCTTTGATTAATGTGTTTAGTCATGGACCATCCTCAGTGATTGGCGGTTTGGTCCCAGAGATCACCCAGAGGTGTGGTTCGAGTTGTCCGAAATTACAGAGCAGGTATTACTCTGAGCCTTATACCATCAACCCCACCGCAGGAAACAAAAGTAGTGTTTGATTGTTGGCATAACAGTCCGGTAGATAGGCTGGAGTGTATGTGTAACCTTTGAAACCTCTATTCCGTCGCCCCCTCCCCACCAACCCACCATGACAAAAATTGCGAAAGAGGTCAACAACCATAAGGACATCTCGAGTTGGAAAGTCATAGGTATTTCAAGAATGGGTGATATTGGGGATAAAGTTCACATGGAGTCTTTTATACATTTAGTGAATATGAAATCCTTAAATCTCAAATGTATAGATATTTACAGCCATGGCACACTGTAGATGATCACAGTGAGTCCTCTGTATATACATATATATATACCATAATAGAGCCCCCTGGAAGCAAGACTGACAATGAGTACCGTGGAAAGGAAAAAGATTCCATAAGTGCCTTGTGAATAATTGCCCAGGTGGGCTATTAGAGGTTAAAAAGGCATGGGAAGCAGACCTTTGTCTATTAGAAGAAAGTGACTGGTACAAGATGCATAGGGCAGCCCACACATTTGCAATCTCAGCTAAGCTCAGACTCCTAGATTTCAGGTACATGCACAGATTGCTACACACCCTTGCACCTCTCCTGGAACATCTGTGGCATTCACACTATGTCTAAGGGCTATAAAGTATTTTCTTAATTAAACAGGACAAGCATTCAAATAGCACTTTTGCTGGAAGCACACCTGATGGCTATTGAGGTGCTGGCACTCAAGTGCCTCTGGAAGGGCCAGGCATACTACACCACATACTCAGCTTATTCCAGGGGGGTCCTGATATGGATTCGGGCGGGAGTACCCTTTTCAACAAATGGGAGATTTAATAGATCAAGAGGGCAGATACATGGTGGTGCTGGGGTGACTAAAGGGCTGAGAAGTAGCAATAGTAAATGTATACGCCCCAAGCACGGATCAGAGCACTTTTCTGACTTGTTTATTAAGACCCTTGGCCCCGCACTTAACTCACCCGACCATTGGGGGCGTGGGGGAATTTTAACTGTGTATCAGACACCCAGATTGATAGATCTCACCCTCCGTTGCCAGACTCTCAACCATCCGCATGGCCCAGGCTTTTGCAGACTGACAGCGGAAATGGGGGCTTATTGACTCCTGGCGACAGATGCATCCACAGGGGCGGGATAACTCTTTCTTCTCTAGCCTACATAAAGTCAACATCCATCTTGACACATTCCTCTGCACACCAGATGTCTATAGTTAAGTGTATTCGACCAAATACTTAGCCCATACAATCTCGGACCACAACCCTATACATTTGCATTTGAAATGGGCCCAACCCAGACCTTGTAAGCCCTGGCTGCTAAAACCTGAGTCACTGGAGGACTAAGTGTTTCGGGAGACGATTTGGGACAGAATAACTCAGTACTTTGGTGACAAAGCTGACATCCTTTTCTACCCAAGTGGAGTGGGATCCCTTTAAGGCAGTGCTGTGCGGCCAGTGTATAGCGGAACCAAAAGGAATCCAGAATACCTTGCTGGGGGACGTAATGACTGCGAAACAAGACCTAAGAGACGTGGAGACCCATAGACCTGGGCACCCAGAATTGCAACATGCCCTTTAGTAGCTAGGGAAAAAGTAGCAGCCCAGACTGAACGGCTTAGGTTCTTTGAGTATGGACAATACATGGACTGTACACACGCTTAGCGGGACCGGACGGGATCCCTTCTGGCCTCGCTGGCTAACCCGACTAAATGCGGCTCACCCATAGTTGAGATTGAAGCCGGATGAATGAACAGAGTATACAACCAGGAGCGGATTAATGCTCTCTTTACTCAGTGCTACTCGACTCTGTATAAAAGTGTCACAGTAGACGAGGCAACATTTGCAGTGTACTTGCTTGAGCGCGAGGTGGAAACTAACCACATCTATGAAGGGAGGATTTCTATTCACTTGAGAGAAACCTCAACAAAAGGCCTCATATTGGAT
Source organism: Triturus cristatus (assembly GCF_964204655.1). NCBI lineage: Eukaryota > Metazoa > Chordata > Amphibia > Caudata > Salamandridae > Triturus > Triturus cristatus. The sequence goes on from NC_140580.1 coordinate 969,833,301, forward strand.
TGGTATATACAATTGTGGATGCAATACATTTTGGATACATCTGAGAATTATAACATTATGTCTAATGTGAGGCAGAAGTAGAACCGGAAGTATAGGAGAAATCCAGGACTCCTTTGACTGGACAACCCTGAGGAAGTTGTGGGGTGTGCCCATGTACGACGAAACACGTGTTGGTTGGCTAAAAATGAAGAGGCCAGCAGGCCGAAAATGAAAGAGAAACATCAAACTGCTAATCTTGTTCATGCACATACGATTATTGTACTTTCGATTATTGAGTAGCGTGTGCTTGAGGCTGGAGTGTTGGTTCTCTGGTCTGTGTGATCAGTTTTGGGGGAGTGGGGTGAATCTTCCCCCCCCCCTTTTTTAAGAACCGCAATTAAGATCGGATCTAACTAAAAAAGGTTGTTATTATCTTGAGAGCGCCAAGTCCCTAACAAATCACCCATTTCGAGTGCACCTAGACAAGGCAACAACGCAAGCCTACCCCAAAACATTACACCTCTTGCACCTTGCAGAGGAGCTCAAAACTGAGGGGACGGATGGATTTCCAGCTGAATTTTATGCTACCTACTCTATGGATCTGACGCCCATACTGCTAGACCTATATGCTGCAGCCAAGGACCCTGGGCATCTGCCTGACGCCACCAGGTAAGCGCTCATAGTTCCCATTCTGAAAAAGGGGAACCGGCACAAGACCACACAGCGTATAGACCGCTTTCAATATCTGAAAGAAACACGTTAGTTATAGATTCCTTACCTTAGAATTACCCCCAGGCGTCAGACTGGATCCGGAAAGATTTTCGTCAACAGTACCTCTGCGCGTTGGAAGGTGGCATCAGTCGGCTCCGCATTCGTCGGCGGCGACATGGTCGCCGGCATGATGTCACAGCAGCTATTTAGACGCCTCCCTCATGCGCTGACGTCAGTTCTTTCATTTTCCGCGCCAGCCAGCGCAGATCTGGGAACAGCGGTACCTCAGTCATTTTTTTACTACGTTTTTTCTCGACTTTTGTCGACTTCTTGTTTCGAGTCTTCGACTCCAAGCAGGTGCACAAGGGATGCCTGGGTTTAAGGCCTGCAGTTTCTGTAACCGGCTGATATCGGTCACGGATCCGCACCGCGTGTGCCTCTTTTGCCTGGAGCGCGACTGAAGAACCGGGGTTTAACCCAGCGGAGTCAGGGGCACGCCTAAGATCTTCGAGTTCACCTGTCTTGGTATACAGAGACACAGAATACTTCTGGATGGCATCAGAGACCAAGTTTATTAGCTGCAGCTAGTAACAGTGATCCTAGAAATACATCACGGTGTAAATTCTCAGGAGACTGCTCATTTTACTAAGGCAAGACGTCTCCTTTTATACCCAATATTCACATTATAAATGTACACCCACTGCACAAAATTCTAGCCAATAAGGTACATTTTCAAACAAAGTGTCACATAACAAAAACTCAATTTACAGTATCCCAACCCAAAAGTTAATAATTAGGAATGTCCCAAATTCAATCTCCACAAGCCGGACAAACCTATAATTGAAAGCATAACCCATGTAATGAAGAAACATAAAAAAAGAAACGGTAACTGATGCTGAACAAGATAAGGCATGTGCAAGGAAACTAAAAGTTAACGATGTCCTGAACATTGATTGGCAATCTCAGACAAAGATCGATCAGGGAAATTGGCTTTGCGGGGTCAGTTTCAGGTGCAGAGGTCAGTTTCTTACAGTTCATTTCAGAGTCAAAAAGAAACCTAGTTAATGTATACATGAACTAAGAAGGCCAGGCCACTTTATTCGCCAGGCTACCTTCACAGGCCTACGTGAGGGCAACACAAAATGGTGGCACAGAACAAAATGGAGTCAGAATCGAGAATTACAGAACCTCACGACCAGGACCCCAAGTCGTGCTCTGACTGTCAATTGTTGACCCCAAAGGCATTGCGGTAGCGGTCCCAAAAGCTGCTTGAACACCGACAGTCGGCTCCGCGCTGTTCGAGAGTGAGGTCGAGGGACCGGTCGCGGAGCCATCGCCATTCCGACAAGTCATCGAAGTCTTCGCACTCAGGGTCGGGTAAGTCGAAGCATAAGAAGTCGAAGAAGCATCGTCACTCTTCGACTTCCCCTCGTCGGTCGACCCGATGAAGCCCGCGGGTGGTGACCCTCCCGCAGCTCCCCGCGCAGAGCCCGACGGGTCGACTCCGAGCTTCCCTCCTTTTCCGGGACCCGGAGCGACCACCGCCCAGTTTCGTACGTTCTACGAGGCGATACATGCCATCTTTGGGCGTACCGACCCACCGGTGCGCCTTCAGGCCCCGCGGAGTCGGTTGGGGGGCCTATGTCTTTGCTGCCGGCACTGCAGGCCCCCCTTGGATCCAGGCCTGGATCCGGATCGGCGCCGGTTGACCTCATTACACCTCCACCGGCACCGCTTCCTCCGGCACCACTACCGCATTCGGTGCCGGTCGGCTCCCCGGCCGGCGCCAACCCCGGCCTCACTCCGGAGGTGACCCTTTAACTGACCAGCTTGATACTGAGCAGGACTGGAGAGAGGACCTGGGGGATGCCAGTGGTCTTGACACTTCACCCGACCATGGCATGTTGTCTCCTCCTGCCGTGGCTACGGAGGAGGGAGCGTCATACGCTGTGGTGTTGCATAGGGCGACTCCACTTTCCTCTCCCAACACCCCAGCCTGGAGAGCTTGGTGGTCCAAGCCTCCACTTTCAAAAGCGCCTTCTTTACCGCACCACCAGAAAGGGAATCCAAGAAGCTGGACCATTTTGGCAAGAACATTTTCTCTTCCGCCAGCTTAGGACTGTAGTCCATAAACACCGCATGTCTCTTGGGCCGTTATTCTTACTGTGTGTGGGATACGGTGGCACAATTGCTGCCTCAGTGTCCGGAGGAGGCCCGGACAGTGCTCTCCCAGGCTGTCGCCGCCGGGAGAGATGCAGCAAAGTTTACAATACGTTGTGGATTGGACACCACCGACTCTCTGGGCAGGACCATTTCAACGTCGGTAGGGCTTCGCCGCTACGCCTGGATGAGGTCCACTGGCTTTTCAGGGGATGTCCAGAACACCTTGATGGACATGCCCTTTGATGGCCGTCGCCTTTTTGGCGACAAGGCAGACAACACCCTTGAGCGCTTCAAGGACTCAAGGGCTATGGCTAAGTCCTTGGGCCTCACCACCCGTCTGGAGCAGTCTGCTTTTTGCCCCTTTCGTGGCTATGGAAGGGGTGCCCCGCCACGTCCCACCCAGGGCAACAGGCTGCAGCAAGTTACCGAGCCTTTGCGTGGCCGGGACGTGGAAATAACCGGCGAGGTTCCGGAGACCAGTGGGTGGGCCAGTCCACTAACCCCTCCTCTGCGGCAAGCTCCAAACCTTCCTAGTCCGACGTTTCAGGCCCATCACACGCCAGTAGGTGCCAGGATTCGCCATCACCTCCCCCTTCTGGTGCACCATCACTTCGGACAGGTGGGTTTTGCAAATAGTCCGAAGGGGCTACTCCCTCACCTTCGAGACTACCCCTCCAGCCATGCCACTGTGATACCACCGCATGTCGTAGGATCATCTGGCCTTTCTTCAGCAGGATGTTATGGCTCTCTTGGCCAAGGGGGCCATCGAGCGCGTTCCTGTCCCAGAAGTAGGTCGTGGTTGTTACTCCCACTACTTTCTGTTTCCCAAGAAGGACAAGGGCCTGCGTCCTATCTTGGACCTCAGGGACGTCAATCGCTTCCTCTGGAAGGAGAAGTTCAAGATGTTGACACTTGCTCAGGTCTTATCTGCCCTCGACCCGCAAGACTGGATGGTAGCATTGGACTTGCAGGACGCTTATTTTCACATCCCCGTCCTGCCGGCCCACCGGCATTACCTGCGGTTCACGGTAGGCCACAAGCATTTTCAGTTTACCATGCTCCCCTTTGGCCTTACCAGTACCCCTCGGGTGTTCACGAAAGTGATGGCGGTGGTCGCAGCTCATCTGCGCTGATCAGGGGTGTCAGTCTTCCCCTATCTCGACGAGTGGTTGAAGGCGGACTCACCCCAGGCAGTCGTCTCTCACCTCCAGACTACGTCCGACCTCCTGTATATGCTTGGATTCTCCATCAATGTGCCAAGGTTGCATCTGATTCCCTCTCAGAAGCTCCTCTTCATCGGAGCGGTTCTGGACACGACGCGGTTTCGGGTCTATCCTCCCGAACAGCGAGTCCGGGAAATTCGGGCTATGATTCCAATCTTTCTGCCTCAGTCCCGGGTTTCGGTCAGAGTGACTCTGAAGCTGCTGGGCCTCATGGCCTCCTGCATCCTGCTGGTTGATCATGCCAGGTGGCATATGCAGGCCCTGCAGTGGGACCTGAAGTTCCAGTGGGTGCAGCATCAGGGTAATCTGTCGGATTGCGTCCAGATCTCGGAGGGCACTGCTCGACAACTGCAGTGATGCCTTACGAACCAGGATTGGGTCAATGGCAGATCCCTCTCCCTTCCCCAACCAGACCACACTGTGATGACGGATGACTCCCTTCTGGGATGGGGCGGCCACATGGGAGAGGCGGAGATCAGAGTCCGCGCTCCACATCAACCTTCTTGAGCTCAGGGCGATTCGTCTTGCACTGAAGGCATTCCTTCCCTCTGTCCGGGGAAGAGTAGTGCAGGTGTTCACGGACAACACCACTGCCATGTGGTATTGCAACAAACAGGGTGGGGTGGGGTCGTGGACCCTATGTCAAGAGGCCCTCCGCCTCTGGACATGGCTGGAACATCAAGGCATTTCCTTGGTGGTTCAACAACTGGCAGGTTCTCTGAACACCAGGGCGGACAAACTCATCTGCAGGTACATGATGGATCACGAATGGCGTCTTCACTAGGAGGTGGTACAAGGTCTCTTTCATCAGTGGGGAGAGCCTTGGTTAGATCTACTTGCCACTGAAGAGAATGCGCAATGTCAGCAATTCAGCGCGTTGGAATTTCCAAGGCGGCACTTGCTCGGCATCCTTTTCGTCGTGAGTGGAGTTGCGGTCTGTTGGACGCCTTTCCGCCTATACCACTTTTGCCCAGAGTGCTGAAGAAGATCAGGCGCGACCGGGCCCAAGTCATTCTTGTGGCTCCAGATTGGGCACGAATAGTCTGGTATCCCGAGCTGCTCAACATGGCCATTGATCCTCCGATCAGACTGCCTCTCGGGACGATCTCCTGTCGCAGCAGCAGGAGACGGTCCTCTACCCGAACCTGTCCAGTCTCCACCTACTTGCGCTTGAGCGGCGGCAGTTGACGTCTTGCGACCTGCCCCCTGAAGTTTGTGATGTAATCTTGTCAACAAGGCATCCCTCCACTAAGACGGTATACGCCTGCAGGTGGAACAAATTTGTGGCATGGTGCACAGCAAAGGCTGTGGATCCCCTTTCTGCCCCTCTTTCTGAAGTACTCTTGTTCCTTCTCTCTTAGGCCCAGCAGGGCTCTGCTCTGGGCACTATCAAGGGCTACCTTTCTGCTATCTCTGCCTTCCTTCAGCTGCCAGACCAGCCTTCTCTTTTCAAGTCCACGGTAGTTAACCGTTTTTTGAAAGGCTTAACACATCTTTTTCCTCCAATTCCATTCGTTATGCCTCAGTGGGACTTGAATCTTGTGCTAACCTATTTAATGTGCGCTCCCTTTGAGCCACTTCATAACTGTCCTTTACTTCTCTTAACTCTTAAGACCGCTTTCCTGGTAGCCATCACTTCCGCTAGAAGAGTGAGTGAGCTCCAGGCTCTCTCTTCAAAACCTCCTTTCTTGCCTGTTCATCCGGACAAGGTGGTTCTTCGGACATGTCCGTCCTTTCTTCCTAAGGTAGTCACTGCCTTCCACATCAGGCAGACCATTACTTTGCCTATCTTCTTTCTGCCTCCACATCCTTCAAAGGAAGAAGAGAGGCTCCACCATCTGGACCCAAAACATGCGCTCTCTTTCTATCTGGATCGCACAAAACAGTTCCGGGTGGATGATCATTTTTTTGTTGGCTACGTGGGTGCAAAGAAGGGTCGGGCCGTACACAAACGCACCATTTCTCGATGGGTCGTGTTGTGTATTAAGGCTTGTTACTCTCTGGCTAAAAAGGAGCCTCCAGTCGGGCTACGCACTCACTCCACCAGGGCGATGGCAGCCACTACTGCCTTGGGAAGAGGAGTGCCTCTGAACGACATCTGTCAGGCGGCCACGTGGGCATCGCTGCACACGTTTACCAAACACTACTGCCTGGACAGCCAAGTCCAGAGAGACGGCTTCTTTGGCCGTTCTGTTCTCCAGGACTTTCGGGTGTGATTTTGGTTCGCAGACCCGCCACCGGGGTTGGTATTGCTGAGGTATCTATTCTAAGGTAAGGAATCTATAACTAACATGTTTCTTACAGATATATCGTTACCGAAGGTAAGTAACTTGTGGGTTAAACATCAATTATAAGATCTTGAGTAGAATCCTAGCATCCAGACTTCTGCCATTTATGCTGAAATTGATCCACCTTGATTCATACCTGGTCGTAACATGTTCCTCAATATCAGGCGGGTATAGGCCATACTGGAAGCCGGTGACTATGATCGAGCAAATGCCGCATTGTTAGCTGTTAAGATAGAAAAGGCTTTCGATAGCTTGGTGTGGCACTACCTGTATGAGATGATGTTACATATGAGACTCAGCAGGAACTTCCTGGTATAGACGAGATTGCGTTATAAAGATCTGGCTGTTAGAGTCCGCACTTGGAGGGTTATTTCTGCAGGATACCCAATGGGTCAAGAAACCAAGCAGGGTTGTCCTCTGTCCCCCCTGCGTTTTGCATTAGCCATGAAGCCTTTGGCCAGCTATGCGAGAACAGGGAACAGCTACCGGGGGCTACACATTGGGGGCTTTATAGATTTCTGTATACAGGACTCCAAGCAAAGATCAGAGATAAATTTATAGATTTTCGCATTCAGAGCTCCAATAGAGATGATGTGAAGAAATTGAAACAAAGGCATCACAGTTCAGGATTCTGAAGTCATGAAAAAGTATGCAAACGACCTTCAAATATATACAGAAAAGTAAACTTTTACTGCTGTGAAAGCTAATCAGAGCATTTGTGCTTCAGTCTTCAAGCACCAGCCATGGAAACTAGACTTTACACGTCAAAGATAGGCACAACTTGAAGGCATGTTTAGCATGCTCAAAAAGATGGCTGCACTAATTACAGTTATGCTAGGGCGAAAATGTTAAATCTCACAAAGGAAGTGATTCTACTCCAACTCTCTAGAAACTGGAGGATTTTCTGTTTCCACCCTGTTCAAAATAAAAATAAGAGATGGGGTGGAAAATGTAATGCACAGGTCTTACAATCCCGGGGAATAGACAGCAGAGCAAGACATAGGGGCCCTCGTTGTGATTATGGCAGCCAGCACGATGTCCATAGGGAAGCAAAGCTATTTACCTCCACCACCCTGGCCGAACTACCACCCACCATATTTATAGATTAATAGTTCATAGTTATAGAAGAGCTGCCACCCTCATGGGTCCTCTGAAGGCACTGAAAGTTTGCTGAGCGGTCGCAATATTTCAGGCAGCCATTCAGCAGACTTCTTTGTTTTTCCCAAACAAACCCCCAAAGCAGGAGTATGTTCTTTAAAAACAAAAAAAGGCATGATTCTGGCAACCTGGAGATGTTCTCCCAGGATGTTTAGGTAATTGTTTATCTTTTTCTGTTTGGAACGTCCATGACGTCCGTGGCAGTCCCAAACTGAAAAAGTACATCAGACGGTCTGCTCTAAATAGGTCACACAGTCTGATGCACCCACACCAACGGCCCCAACTCTGTCCGCACATCAGTGTAGGGTTTATGCTGCTGCAGACAGTAGGGGTACTGCCGTCAGAAACATGACAGTCCACCCAACTCAAAATAGAGCAGATGGATCGTCGGCTTGATACTCAGGGTAGTGTGCCATGTCTGTGGTAAAGTATCACACGTGCCAGACCCATAGTCTTGCAGGCTCATGCAACAGTACAAACACTGAGGTTCCAGAGACCGGTCAAGTTTAATCGATACAGGTAACACCAATCTTAGAGGCTCAGACCTCAGACAACGAAAGCGGTAATGTCATAAAGGAAAGCTCTTCGACTCCTCATCAGGGGCTGTAAGGGCTATATAAATATCATGACAACTGCAATAATAAAGCTTTATCAATATTGATAAGGAAATGCCTCCATGCAAGGCATGAATTAGCAGTCGCAACAAGGTAAAAAACACCAGTAATAGGTATATAGATGAATTTTCACTCAAGTTGCTTCAAATATCTTTTGGACATGTGATCAGTTTGCCCCCAAATATTAGCTTATCAGTTTATAAAATGAAATAAAAAACATTTTGCTATTAAATGCAACCATTTCAGTTTGAATAAATGAAGTCAATTACTTCATTCAAAAGTTTGTCCTGATAAGCCAGATTTTCCTTATAGGGAATATATATTTGACCCCAAATATAAGCGTATCATTTTCAACAAGTTCTAACATGTACTACTGAGACACATGAACGTATCCTGCTTTAGTTGCCCATCGTATTTCCACCACCGTAATTCCGGATATAATCATATCATGAATGCTCACAGTATGTCATGAATGCGCACCATTGTGACAGGGCTGGGTCCCATGATGATAGGAATGGCCACAATATTCCTAGACTGATCATCATTTGCTGGAGCCATTATTATACCAGGTATTGATGAGCATTTGTTCCAATAATGCCTACTACAAGCCAATGTGACAATCGTGGACATCACCAGCACCATCATGGCAGTGATGCCACAATATTCCAGGGACTGCCAACATTAAGCCGGTGCCACCAGTGTGCCGAAATGGGCTCCATCATGTCAGTCCAGTTCACAGTATCTCCAAAATGGCCACCAGTAGGCCTGGTGTGGACTTATAACTCCAGAGATGCTTACAAAATGTAAAAAAATGGTTGCCATGCTAAAGATGGCCTTCACCATGCCTACGATCGCTGCAACATTGCAACAATCAGTACTTCAGGGAGTGAATCCGTGATGTTAGAGTGTACATTTATTGAATCTATAATGAGCCTAAAAATTAAAAAGATATAGAATGTATATTATGTTTTTGGTTTCTATTTGGTGCTGATGAATGGGATATTGAAGGATGATTGAGAGTTATCTAGGTATGTTTTAATAAAAGAGCCCAAAGGGAGTGTTCTTTTTGACAGAAATGTTAGAGATGGCACCATATGCTGGAGGGTCACCAGATGCCTTGAGATCCCTGGGACATGGGGTCTCCAGGGAGGGGTGCCGTCGGCATTGAGAAGGACACTACATCATCCATATGCGCAGTGTCTCGAATTCACATGCAGCTCTACATGCAGATATAGGTACATGCAGAGACACACACATGTCCACTGTACACTTCACATCATTGGCTTCTTCCACCTAAAGAATCAGGATGTGTGTTTTTATTTTACTTACTGTCTCAAAGGCTTTCTCACACTCCCAGTCTGATTCCTGCTGATGTGCACGTGCCTGACTGACTCTGAGGTGTTCACCTAAGCTCAAGGGCTAAGGCCTTTCACAGCAGGCCCCTGCACTCACACTTGCACACCAGGAGCTGGGCCTACACCTCTTGCTGTGCAAGTTCAGACTTTCTGGTGGGGCTATGCCCCAACGTGCTTATGGGTAGACTGCCACTAGCCCCTACCCACATAGGAAGGATGTCAAATGTGTCACACCAGTCTTGCAAACCATCACCTCTGTGACGGTGTCCAGTGATAGATTTGTCTTATCCCGGTTAACATTGTTTTGATATTTAATTCAATGACATTCGATGTGTAGGGACTAAGATGAAGGAGACAAATTCTGAGATTTAGGTTTATCTTGGAAAGCTGCACCTCTAAATCTGAGAACGAACGAGTCCTAAAATTTCATAACCCCGCCACCGCTCTTATGTTACATTTATCTTGATGTCTTTATAAACTAATAGTTTTGTGACGTGTGACAACTACTCCGTTGGTGAGATACAGAGTCAGGGAATCCGCGTTCTAATTTACCTGCCCTTAAGAAGGAAGTAGTAAATGTTTGAAGAGGCAGTAAACTGTGCATGTCTAGCAAATGCTGACTTAAGACTAGAGTAGTGATACTAAGATTGGTTCCAAATTTTAGGAGAACGAGTTAGACCTGCACATACATGCGACTTATTTTGAAGATCCGGCAATGAAAAAAAATGAAACCCATGTGAGCCTCAAATTAAAGGTCTCTGGGCTAGGTTCTAATCAACATGCATGTTATATTTTATCCTAACTGTACTTTGTTCTTGAGGAAAGACGCAAGATACAAAAAGATGACAAACTAACTGCCTGTTTCTTTTCTCAGCTTGCTTGGACACTTTGTTTCTGGATGGCTCTGGACCGCTTGCCTCCCTGGCTGTCTGCGATAAGACCTCCCTTCTCTGTGCCAGTTTCAACACAGGAATCCACTCCCTCCACTTGGAGAATGGGAAAGGACCTGAGCTCCGCCACATAGCCAAGTTCTAAAGAGCAAAGTTTGTATACCTTGGCAAAAAACATGGGAGTCCACCATTTCTTCAGTCCATCATTACTGTGAACTGCTGGGTAAAAGTCCAGAAAGTTGACTAGGCCTCAGATTTAGTGGTAGCCAAATCATCTTGTGAGCCATATCATATACTCACTGCTAAATTCTTGACCACTTGTGCGTATAACTGAGATCAGTGTATACAACAATGACGAGGGACCGTTAACGCTCCAGCGAGGAGCACATCTACAGTTTGGATAGGTTCTGGTACCCCTCAGTACTCCTAAGTTCTAGGAGTCCAGTCCTTTCCTGCCTGGGCACCACATTTCACTGTGAAAGCAAATCAAAGAGCTGGAATCGGAGAGCATCATTTTCCCACTTGACTCGTTCGACTTACCATTTTGTCAGTTTTTTTAAATATGATTTTTTACGAATTTTTAGATGGACACGATTGTGTAAAGCGGTGGATTTTATAAATGTGTTTTTAAATGGACAGTTCTGGCATATCCTACCAGGATTCATATATAGTTAAAGGGACAGTACCAACATTTTTCAGCAGGACTGTTCCATGGTACAGCACCAACAATGCTTATTAGCACTGTTGTATTGTTACTAGGACAGCACCTGCACTCTCCACAGCACTGGGCTTTGATAAGAATGCCTCTAACAACATGGGTAGATGGGCTGTACCAGTACACCCGCGGTCTCCTCAGTTAAAGCGACAGTGCTGGAACTGGAATGCAATAGATGTATATTTAGTGGCACACTGGTAGCACTGCTTAATAACACTGTAACATGGTTTAGGAGACGATACTTGAAATCTCACCGCAACTGTAATATTGCTAAAGGGATACCACATATAGCACATATCCTCTTCATAGCACTATGACTTGAGTAAAGGGACGGTACTTGAAATTTCAACACAACTGTAACATTGCTAAGGGGTAGCACATATACTTTTCGTAGCACTATGACGTGAGTAAAGGCACTGTACTTGATCTCTTAGCTGTTCTATATTGTAGCTAATTGGACTGTGCTCGTATGCCGCAGTCCATAATACTGTTGAAGTAACCGTACGGAATCTCATTAAGTCTGTAATGTGGCTAAAGCAGCAGTAATAGCATTAAACATGACTGTAATTTAGCTAAAGGCTAACTGCAATGTGGTTAAAGGGACAGCGCTGGTCCATTCCTTCAGACCATCAAAATGCATGTCTGATGGTAGCGAACTGAACTGTCGGCAGATCTGTAATATGAATGGAGGTGAAGTAATGGAACTCAACGGTCTGTGACATAGCTGAGGGGACATTAGTAGCACTTTTATTGGGATAGGATTGTGATCACAAGTCCAGTACTGAAACCCTTTGCAGAATTGTAATATGGTAAACTGGACAATACTACATCTGTTGTGTTTTAAGGAACAGTACGTCATCTCAGTAGTATTGGAACTTGGTCAAAGGAGCATTTGTGCAAATCACAGTGGGGCTGGATTATCGAAGACCAGGATCAGACCTCCTGGACAGGAACAAAACAACCCCCTGGGCACAGCTGAGCACTTTTCAGATGGATTACAGAACCAGCAGCTGAACAGTACTTGGATTTCTCAGCAGGACGGCATGCGCTTCTCGCATAGAGAAAAGGGTGGAACATCTCTGGAGGTCTGCGGTGCCTATCCACTGACAGATTGAGCATTTTTCAAATGTAATGCGCTAGTGACAGCTGCCACTTTATTACAAGACTCTATGCTCAGCAAGATTGTACACGGTCCAAATGTTCTAGAGTGACACCCATTGTAAGTTCCATAAGGAATCCCATGCAGCCACAGAGACACTGAAAGGAATGACACTGCCACTTCTGCACAAGACTGACCTTCTCCTCCTAAAATGGAGTCTATACAATATCTCAACAGGTCATCAGTTACTGTGAGGCTTAGCACCAATGACATGTTTTGCACTTATGGCCACCGGGAAGATAAAATCTTTTGCATTTTGAGCCTTTGGCACTTATTATAAGTTCGAGAATAGACAGAATTGAGAAAATGGAGAAAGGTGAAGGCTGCCATGAGTTTACTTTCAGGTCTTCAAGATGGAAGAAAGCAGAAAAAAAAAGGAAAAAAAATGACTGATTTTATTTGGGGGGGGGGGGGGGATTTGTAATGTGGTTCAGGCAATGCAAGTGTTTGGTAGAACGTCCTCCAAGGGAGATGTCGAGCCTCCCATGTTATATTTCTATATTTATTTATTATAGTTGGGGCATACACCAGCATGCCAGTGGTTCATTCTATTTCAGTCAACAATAGAACTACTGATTTTCTTAATTAAACTTTAAGCTGGACTTTTGCATTTCTAGCTCTTAGGCAAGGATAGCAACATCTGCCTACATATTTGTATTGTCGCCTAGGCCATTTTGTCCTTCTTTTATTCCCCACAGTTGCTCGTTGTGAGGGGAATTAAATGTCTGAAACATTTGTCAGGGAAGTCATGGCAAACATTGGTGTATTTAACTTTATTGGCTAGAAATATGCAGAACCAAAAAACTAAAACAGCAAGTGTTACCCATGCCCTGTTTTTAAATCCCTGTACTTTTTATGCACCGGTTCCCCACCCTGATTATGGCTGCCTTATTTACTTTCTGTTTACGTAATATGTCTGTCTTGGCTTCCAGTCCAAGCATGAGTGGGTTCTGGAGGTTCCTTATACACAGAATGACATGAACACAGGAAAAAAAGTTGAACTTTAAAAAAAAAAGGCGGTTACCAGACATACATTTTGTACAAAATAATTTCAGTAAGTTGTTAACAATTAAGGTCCTTATTATAAGTTGAGCAAAGCTGTACTTCTGGGTGGTACACCACTATCAGTGCTTAATTTTAGCTGGTAGAAGCCTCCAGCACTCATTTTTGGGGACTAGCATTTATTTGTCCTCATCAGACATTTACAGAAAGGAAGAGAGGGAAAACATACAAAGGGAAAGACGGAGGAAGAGAAAGACGGAAAAACCATCATAAAAGGAGAAAGCAGGAACATGCAAGAGTCAGATAAAAAGTCAGGGATTGTCTGGTGATAGATTTAAGAGGCCTGGGGTGGATTCAAAACTGTGCAGCCCCAGTGTTTATTTAGTAATATAGTAAGTGCCGGGGCCTTGACCAGGAGGCCACTGAAGCTTGCACCACCCATCGCCCCTGCCATCGCTGCCAAAACAACTACTAACCATCTCTCTTGCATGTGAATGCGACACTTCAGATTATTCCAGGTCCCCAAAGCTAAAGGAAAGGCTGGGGAGGCAGGTATTAGTAATTTTTAATGTATATTTTATTCATAAACAACCGTTGTTCTGCTCATCTCTAAATTTGATGAGCAGCGCCACCATGTGGCAGACTGACATAAGTCCAGTGTTGACAATTAAGTGCCGGTGCCAAGTACTGGAAACCAATTAAGTGCGGGTGCTGAGCACCCAAAACCACCAACTCAAACGAATCCCTGCGCAGCCCTGATATTTGGCGCACTGTGAATTAATTGTTCCTGCCGCTGTCTTCTGAGCAGAGATTTTGCTCCTGCACTCAGTCTTTTACAAATTAAGCCCTGACCAATATGCTCAATTATAACAAGCCTCGTATTCTAGCACACAGATTTCCTGAGTGCAGGAACACTAAAGCCTATTTTACCTTTCGGAAAATCTGGGCGGTAAAATCATATGAGGCTCTGGCTGCACAGCCCGGACTTGCCCCCTGTTCAGCCTAGTTCCATGGTACAGGGGACCATGCAACGCGCACTCCTGCCAGCACAGACTCTTCTGTGCCCTGATGCCCTCCCCACCTCCTACCATTCACCTCCTCACCAACCCCGCTGCTTCCATTAACCCTGCCTTTCAGCAAGTGGTAAATGTAAGTATTTTTGTCCTGAGAATGGGGGCACCATGTTTTTAATGTGATTTCCTGTTCTAGGGACAAATATTCGTGCTGGCTGGACTTCTGTGCAGAGGTACATGCAAGAAACGTTATTTCCCATATATAAATCCTACCACCTTGTAATCACCGCCCAAGTGTTTATTTTCCATTCTAAGTAGTCCTGGCACATAGAAAAATAATACTTTTGGATTTTACCTTCTTGTGGTTCTAGTGATGCAGAGAAGGGTTTAGAACTGGCACTGGGGCAGAGTCTGAAGGGAAGACAAGTTATAGGATACTGGGGGAAAACGTAGACTGTTATTTTTACAAGCTCCCCCACCCCATGTAAAATTAAACTAGACCATCTACCTGAAAAATGTTTGTTATGAAGTGAAATACATTTTGTTTTTATAATGTATAAGCAAGTCTACCACTATACCCACACAGACATCTCCTGGTGTTGTTTCAGTTTGCACTTGAGCTCCACAAAAAAACCTCAGTCTCAGAGGTTGCCAATTCAAACTCACTAAGTTACCACAAACTTCAGGGAAATATCCAAGGCAGGCCTGATCTAACATTTCACATTTCCGAAGACCCTTCATTATGTCAATTGGAAGATCTGTTTTTTTAATCTTTTATGAAATAATTGTGTTTGTAGTTAATACAAGCAAACAAGACAAAAGGTCTCATTAAATGAAATATGTTACTAATAGATTCACAGCTTTCAATTTAATTATGGAATGCTTAGCTAGTGACGGACAGTCACAAAATTGTCTGCTTTTGCATACAGACCGCGAACATACTTCCAGCAAACAAGCCAAGGCATTTGTGTGACCATCAGGAGCGTAGCGAGGGGGCGGGGGGGGGGGGGGGGAGGGGGGCATTGGGGTGTTACACTTTCCTATATATGTGATAAATAGATGGGTTTAGGTGCTTTCAGTCGGGTATGGTGAGACTAGGGTGACCAGGTGTCCCGGATTTGCCCGGACAGTCCCCGTTTTTCGGCAGCTGTCCCAGCAGATTTCATAAAATTAAGCTCATGTCCCGGTTTTTTGAGAGGGTCGGCTGAAAAGGGTGGGAGGTATTTTTTCATGTTTCTGAAAGCAGGGATAGTTAGCAGCTGTTATAGGAGAGCAATTTAATCAACAGGCATGCAACTGGCTAAGGAGCACTGTCATTCTGTGAGGCGTCTGTCGTATTTTACCGGAAGTTTTGCACACACAGACAAATACGCCCACACACTCTCTTCCTTCTCTGTTTGGAAAGATTACATTTTTTGGGTTATTTCACAAAATAATCTGCTTTCTCTCACTTAGTACCCCCACCAATCCACATTCCTCTCCCTTTCCGCCCCACTTAAGTCCCTCTTTTGGGCCCAGCTTGGTGCATACTGTATTTTAACATTATGTGCCAGTGTGATTGTTGGGAAATGTTAAGCTCACTTCCCATTTTTACTGACCAAGCTACGCCACTGGTGACCATGCCCATTAAGTGGAGTGAACTCTGGAAATGAACAACAAAAGCAAATCCTATACAAAAGCAAACACTTGCTTTGCATAACCACACTTGCATACAATGAACAAAGAAACGTGAAAAAAATCTATTCAGAGAAAAGCACATAGCAAAATAATAGGAGGAGCAGATGAAGATTGCAAAGCAGTGAGCACACACATCAAGAGAACATTGCACGCAAAACTGGTAACATCTCAAGCTTTCCCAAGTAAGCCAGAGGTTGCTGCAGATCTGCACCAATGCAAACCAATTTCAAGCACAAACACTATTAAAACAAGCCCACACCAAAATGATCGTCAGATCGTCAATGTTACTGGCACATATACGCATGTAAGAGATAGGGTGAGCGGCCTACAAGCTATTGGGCGTAGATGCGCTCAAACACAGTGGAGTCCTTGTGTGGCAATGGGACTCTCCGCAGTGCTAATAAACCGTTTTACTGGGCTGCGTGGAATGCGAAGGGGATATGTTACCTTCATCATCTTCTTGGTGAAGGCACCCTTTAAGACGTTCCCAGTCCTCAAGGGGGAGTTTGTCCTTGCCCCAATGGACTAGTGGAAACATCTGCAGATATCGCATTGTCTCCGATCGGTGCTGGGCACCCTCCAGGTGGAACAATTGTCTTCCCCAGTTCTGTAGTATTTACAACTCCGGAATGACTATAAGGGAATGGTCTCTAACCTTTATGAAGTGCTTATTAAAGGTGCTCATTCGGGCCTTACCCTTGCATTTACCAGAACCAGATTGCAAACCATCCTCAGCAGAGACCATCTCCAGATGACTGGGCATACCTTCTGTCTCATGGTAGAGTTCTTTTGAAATCCCACGTGAAGTTCCTGTACTTTATGATTCTTCATGAACGGCATTAGACCCTGCGGAGGCTGCACGGCGCACAACTACTGCCTCATAGTCACAGCTAGAGATGTGTGGCAGAAGTCTTTAACATCTACCACATTCTGTGGTGCTGCCCAAGGCGGCCATATGGGCGCACCTGAAACAACACCATCAATCTTACGCTTATCCCTCCGCACACTTGGCCCTCCTTCCTTATGTATTGGATGGCCTGGATTTGGACGCCCATGCCCAGTGCTGTCTAGCCATAGCGGCTGCAAAACTATGTGTTCTACGCCACTGGTATCGACCTACGTGCCCCAACCACCCGAATAGATCATAAAGTGGCCATCCACAAACAGACTACATCTAAACTTAATGTCAAACTGGAGGCCTTCGAGAGGGTCTGGGGTACCTGCCTGAGGTAATCAACAAATCCAATACCAACCCCTTGACACCCACCATCATGCCACTACCCTCAAGGACATACCTCACTTTACGCCCCACACCTACTGAACTGGAGACCCTTGGCGGGCCACCTACCTGAGATACTGAGATTGAAGAAGCACCAATATCTCTCAACCCTCTACCCACTCTGGCCTTACTCACCTGAGGTATCATACACAAACAACTGCGCGCCATCCCCTTGATATCTCACGCTGCCACCTGCACTGCATACTACCCCTCTACACTCCTGGGCTCACATATCTGACCGTACTTTCTCTGACGCAGCTGTACGCTACATCCCCTACAAGCTGCAGAGTTGCACCCATGAGGTAATAATAGAACCCAGGGTGCCCTTCACAGACTCTCTCTCTGAGACACCACCAGCGAAGTAACTTATAGCTTTGATATCAATGTTGGAGTCAGGCAGGGTTGTGTTCTGGCCCCAGTTTTGTTTAATATTTTTATCAACGATGTTGAGAGTTACCTGAAGCCCCTAAACCTTGATGTGCCAGTTTGTGGCGGCCAAAAAACGTCAATCTTGCTTTTTGCCAACGATGCTGTGCTCCTGTCACGTACATGCATAAACTTTTGAAGGCATTCAAATGTTATTGCGATATAAAGAAGTTAAAGATTAACATCACAAAAACAAAAAACATAATCTTAAAGAGCAATAGTACGCTGAAGAGTTCCTTCAAAATCTATGGAATTCCTTTAGATCGTGTAGAACTTTATGGCTACCTTGGAGTGAGGTGTGACTCAAAGCTGACTTGGGCACTCTACTTATTAAAAAGTGTGGCCATGCTGAGCCAAAACACCAGTGAAGTCCTCAACTTAGCTAAAAGCCAGATTGATCGCCCCGCCCATGAGGCATATCGCGTGCAGCCTCTTGCGGCAGGGCTTTTTTTGGAACAGAGCTTTGGGGCTATAAAAAGGCCAAGGGGTTGGTAAGGGCAGAGAATCGTTTTTTACATCAACTACTTCTCCTTGGCCAAGGGACCCCAATGGACGGTTTGAGGCACGTGTGGAGCACTGTTGCTTTTCTTACTGGGGCCGATATTGCAGTGCAGCGGCAAAACTGTCCCCCACCACTGCAAACCCATCCCCACCCTTTCAGCCATCTGGGGAAACGCCTGATGCCTGTTATGGACAGTCTGGCCATGGTCTTGGCTTCTGCTCTACATCACCCTCCCTATTACCATGGCTCGTGACCATCCCAGCTTCTGCTCTGCCTCGCCCTCTTCGACAGTGCTTTATTGTACTAACACTCCTCCCTCACACTGAGTGCCTAGCGCTCCTATAACTTGTTTCAGTAGGCCGTTCATTTAGTAATTGATGCCAAGCGTCTGCTGTACCCGGCACTCCTTGTCTGCACTTGAGTGCAGCTCACAGCAGTGCTGGATTCTGCTCTGTCACCTGGCACTGCTTCTTTTATCATTGTAGGACAGGTAATTTGTTTCCAAAAACTGGACACCCAGCAGATAATCAGATATGCTTACCGGGTCACCTATTTGGTATTCAGAATGCCCAATGTCCATATTACTCTGTAATATTTATCAAAAGGTAATACAGTGCCAATGTATAACCTTTTCAGGTAACTCTTGGCAATGCAGTAGCTCACTGCTACCAACATTACCATCACCCTATTACCACAACTATCACCACCATTACCACCACTATTACCACAACTATTGCTTCCACCATTACCACCACCAATATTACCATCATTACCACCCCATGTCTATTACACAACCACCATTTCCACCTCTTGTACCACAACTACTATTACCATTAGCATCATTACCACTACCATCCTTGAGTTTACAGTAAAGGCTACCTTAGCAATCAGAGCGATTTGAGCCTTGTGGGAGCACAACATCCAGGGTGACCCCTCAACTCGTGTACTGGTAGATTTGTTTGCTATCGACTGTTTGAAGACAGGCCATTGAGATGCAGTTCCTCGGCTAAGAGAACTATACAGGCCCCCAGCTACCTGTGCATTACGGCCTATTGCTATCAGGAAATTGGATATTACATATTCCCTTCTTTAGCCTTATGTAGAGCCAACTCCAGATTGCCAACTCTTCAGGTCTAGTTGGCTATTTCAGAAATGCCCAAAAGTGTAACAAAAACACAGTCAAGGGACCACAGGCCCTGCTTCACTGTAAGCTTTGACTAGTGTTACTGTGCTAATGACCTGAACATTTATTTGAGCCTAGCTGAGACATGCCAGCAGGGTAAGGACCCTGCCCAGGGAAACAGGCTTTGCCCCATTTTAAGCACTACACGTTGCGTGGAAGTGGTATGGATTTTTGCAGAGATTCTGGCACAGCGTTGCACCAGGAATTCTTCCCACAAAACTAGGTGTTGTAGTAGTCGCTTTTCCATATTGAGCCATTGGTGGTCACTGGATTCTTTCCTATGGAAATACGACCCCTGATGCAGATTCAAAGCCGACAATTCTGAACCAAAGGGCTCTTGACAAGTGCGCTGAATCTGCCTTTACAAAGCCTGGACCTGTTCAGAATAAGGTCTAGACGTAGGCAGTTGAACGTACCTGCATGCGTGATATTAAAAATATTGCATTAGCGTAACTAATAGCGGCAGACATCTTTCTGCTCATTGATAACCAATGCTACCTAGTTTATAGCCATCTGTGGTATGTAAAGACTCACTCTCATGCGTGGACGTCATTTAGGGGTCGCCAGGGGTTGTTACTGGGACCCCTTGGCAGGCTCCTTGTGACTTCACACACAGTAATAAGGGGTAGGACCTCCTGTAACAAGACTCTCCACACACAAAGAATGCCCCTTGTGACCCCTGGCACTCCCTTATCGACCCCGAGCGCCAGCAGGGGCAAAATCTGTGCCAGTAACATAAGCAGCTCGTCCTTATGGACTTTGGTGGGACCTTCACTCTCTTTGTTTTTTGTCTTTTTTTAATTATACTAATAGTGAATAATATTACATTATTCGCTATTAGTTTCATTAAAAAAAGGAGTACAACTAGCTGGAATTTGACTTTCCCTAGCAGCTGAGGTACGTTAAAAAATGCTTTCAAATTGTTGTATGTTGCATGCGTGTTTGCAGTTTTGAGTGTGTTTATGTAAGAGAAAATGTGTGTATGCGTGAATGTGTGTGTGTGTGAATATGTGCGTATGTGTAAACCTGTGTTTAAGCATGTGTATGGGTGAGTGAAGGTCAAAGGGCATGTGAAGTCACTTCCGCTACCCCTGCCATTTTGGTGAATTGCTGTCCATGCTCTCATGTGTGAGACATTTTTAATAGCTCGCTCAGCAGTCAGGGCCTCATTTATTAGTTTTTACCGTAGGGCAGTGCCACAGGCCTTCCTGCTGTGCTACCCTGCAGCAAAAGGGTAGGAATGCACCAGATCTATCAGATACGGCGCATTCTGTTCTTTTCCCCTGCGCCGGCGCACAATGGACTGCAGTGCGCCAACCCAAGCACCTGTGCACCATGGTGCAAGGGTTAGAAACTTGAGATGTGGACAGTGGACCAAAAAGCAACATAAACAGCACCTGTGCCGTAAATTACCAATACATTTTAAATGCAAAGCAATCTTGTGTGCAAATCTCCAAATCTGCCCCCTGCCCAGAAGCACCTCCCCTAACATAGGGATATGAAACAACAAAACTGGATTGGAGCTGCACCACTAATAAACAAAAAATGTCCATTTGAAAATATCCACAAGCATTAGGAAATCATAATTCAATGAAGAGAGTGGCTGCTAAGACGAAGTGTGTATTGTTTTCTTCTTTATCGTTCTGTTCTTAAAAAAGCATCAGCCAACGCGTTTCATCTTTTTTACATTGGACTTCTTCAGGGCTGTAAGTTAAAAAATTTAGAAAATGCATTTACAAAAAACAAACTGTACATGACTAACCATACTT
The DNA here is from genome assembly GCF_964204655.1 of Triturus cristatus. Taxonomy (NCBI): domain Eukaryota; kingdom Metazoa; phylum Chordata; class Amphibia; order Caudata; family Salamandridae; genus Triturus; species Triturus cristatus. The sequence goes on from NC_140580.1 coordinate 969,854,407, forward strand.
ATATGTACACCACATATATATAACATAGACATAGAGACAACATCTTATAACAGTACAATATAGTAGGGGCGTCTCAATGCATAAAGGACCAATCAAAATCATTGGTCCAAAGGAACCATTAAAAATCATACCCAAAGAAACACAAAAACAATTTGAAAACATGCACAAATTTATTTTTCGAAGCAACTAAAAATATTGACATGAATATGTCAAACAAACAAGGAGAAGGGGAGAAGAAAGAAGAAAGATTTGGAAGATGGGTTAAAGATGCAAATGAAAATATATTATAAAGAGTGAGAAGACGAAGTGGAAAACATTAGAAAAAGCCACACGGTCCTCACCTAACTAAAACTACCACTAAAAATGGGATTATTTTGTTCACCCCAAAAGATATAAAGAAAGATACAGTCTATTAGCCCCATGGTAGTTTCAAAATGGGGTACACCCCATGGTACAAACATAGGTGAACCCAAACACCTTTGTGAATTGACCAATATAAATAAGAACGAGACCTACCACTATCATAATAGGGCAACAACCAAATCGCTGGGTTGTACCTTGATTGTGAGAACTATCCTGAGCAAAAGCCGTTACCTGGTATCTGTAAAAAACCAAACCAAGAAACCATATCTTAAACGTCCAAAAGCGCCTCTGCTATTATGGATAATCAGGAAATGCTCACAACATTAATACAATGCCTACCTGTTCGATACTTCAAAGTAATAATCCAAGCAGAGTTTATACAAATTGGCGTAATCCAATGTCCAAAAAATAAAGGTCATTGAAACGCGTGGTAAAATAGCCATATGACGGTGTTGAGCGTGCAGGTTCAAATAAGACTAGCACATATTGATGGAGACTATCCACCCTATCTTGGGCACCTATAGAATAAGAAATATAATTCCCTTTAGAGAAGTTGAAACACTATAATTCTTGAAAGTGATCGGTATGTTAATTCCATATTCAATTAGTCACAATTTGACAAAGTCTATTGCAAATATGGAGTCATGATACAAAAATGAAATCAACCAATATGCTATATGTATATAGATATTAGTCTATGCACAAAGTCCATAAACCCAGTTGGAACAAGGACATGTAGCCTGCACGAGAAATACACCGCAAGCATGAAATACCTTGAAATACATAAAAAACAGGTAGGGGATTGTCAAGAGGCATGCCAATATATATTTAGACAACAGATGTACAATTCCAAATTGGTCATTGATTCACATATCAGCCAAACGCAATGTTGCGAAATGATAATAAAATTCAATGGGAAACACTAAAAAGCGGCTCCAAATAAGAATATATCTAGAAAAATAGACACTGCCTGAGTCCGTAACAAGGGGCATGAACAGTGGTTCATTTTCAATCCGGCCGTAAGCAAGCCGTGCACTGCTGCAGCCCATATTTTACGTAGCCGGACGGCGAAACGTGATCACATGATACGATCACCAACGTGACGAAAACGTGAAAACCTCATTAGTAATGGGTCCTAATATATGCTGATGGTAACCCCAAGAGTGGGGTGACCCACGCGATCCCTCAACTAGAAGTAATAATGAAAATATATGATGACAGAAAGGGCCAAATCAAAAATTATCCCAGCATGTAAACGTTGATAATCAGCGATAAGGGCAGATTCCCAGCTATCCATAGCGTCTTCACAAAGGCTCACAGCACGGACAAAACCAGATGCTATGAGCAAGATATTGCAATGAAATCTGACTAGCTGAGATATTTTGCCACCATCCTGGAAAACCTATCATGTATAATACCAAGGGGGCAGATAATAGACTCATCTTAAAAAATGGAAATGAGACAGCAAAAAACAGGTGTGGCATTCAAGACCGTATTGGGAAAACAGAAACATAAATTATAGATTATACATAACACAAATCAAAACAGCATCAAAAATTTCAGAAACAGACCGTGACGTCATATAATGAAGGTCAGTGACCCATATGTACATCATACACCATATGATTGGCAACATAAGCACCAAAGATTGAGACCCGAGGTGAGATGTGCCCACCAACAAAATAATATGGATTTCAATAAAATCTTTTTAAACAAGAGGCAGTGGAGACAGGACAACAACAAGGTTAGAGAATTAGGAAGGGACTCCCTATTTGAACAAAATGGACTCCCAACAAAGCTATGTATTATGGGTTGAGCAAAAGGGGAATCCCCCTGATATGATAACCCAGATACAGAGGTTAATGAAGAGAGTGACATAGCAATACTGCAAATAGGCTAGACAGACCGAAAACTAAATGATATAATCTAGCAATCATAAATGGTAATGCAATTCCTCATCAGTTTTATGTCCCAATTCAGTACATTATGAGCGGCATATCCAAACAGCTTCCCTGCGGCATAAGGCCAACTCCCGATTTCCACCCCGGGGGTGTGCAGGAATGTGGTCAATGCCATGAAACCAGAATCTGCAATCGCCACCATGATGTTCCCCCATATGGTAAGTCATTGGATATTTTAAGTCATTGTTCTTAATCGCACGTATATGCTCTTGTATACTTAGCTTAAGTGGTCTGACAGTGCTTCCAACGTATATCTTTTCACACTCGCAACCCAATATGTATATCACATACTTTGTCTTACAATTTATTAAGTGTCTTATCTCATAATCCTTCATTGTGTTATATCGGAATTTTTTATCTTATTTTTCCCAAAGGAGCAGATGTTGCAGCCTTGACATGTGAAAAATCCATTGGGAGCAGGGGGGAGCCATGTTCTATTAATGACACTCTTAGTATAGCTGGGACAGTGCAAGTTTCTTAGGGTTTTGCCCCTGCGAAAAGTAACCTTCGGTATGGGCGTGATGTATTCCGTCAAACGGGGTTTAACGTACAGCAATGCCCAATGTTTCCTCAGAATTTTAAATAGTCTGTTACTATTGTTGGTGTATTGTGTAACAAAGGCCAGATTTGAGCTTTTTACCTTTTTAATGTTTCTTTCTGTTTTTTTCACTAATGTACTTGCTCTATGGACTTTTAGAATTCTTTGGTCAGCCTTTCTTAGAATCTCTTCATTGTAACCTCTATGTTTGAATCAATTTTTAGTCTCCAGAATGTTCTCCCTAAATGTGGTTTCAGAGCTACAGTTCCGTCGTACCCTTACCATTTCACTGAATGGAATGTTCCTGATGACAGACTTGGGGTGGGCAATAGTTGCATGCAGAGTGCTATTGTATGCTGTGGGTTTATGGAAAATGGTGCTTTGTATAGTATTATTCTCAATATAGAATAGGAGATCCAAGACTTCACTGCTTGTATGGCTGTGCTTAATGGTAAGATGCACATTGTAGGGACTGCTGTTAAGAAATGAGTGAAAATCACATAGTTGACTGGATGTGCCCTTCCATAATAAGATGATATCATCTATATACCTCCCCCAGAAGACAATCATGTCCATCCAGGGGGAGGCATACTCCCTCTCCCACCAACCCATGAACAGGCCAGCGTACGAGGGAGCAAACCTGGAGCCCATGGCGGCCCCCTGTATTTGATGGTACCAGGTTCCATCATGTAAGAAAACTTTTTTAGATAAGATAATATCAATCATCTGCATCAATATCTTATTATGCTCCATATGGTCTGCTGTACGTTTTCTTAAAAAGGATTGTACCACCATCATGCCAAAGTGCTTCTGTATGCATGTATTAAGTCCAGTTACATCCATGGTGACGAACATTGGATCATCTCACCATGTCATTCCTTCAAACTTTTGAAGGATACCTAGTGTCCTGTATATAGGCTGGAAGGTTGACCATGAAAGGTCGAAGGAATCTGTCGACATATTTGGAAAGCCGTTCTGTCGGTGAGTCGATGCTCGATATAATTGGGCGACCTAGAGAAAAAATGTCATCCTTATGAATCTTAGGGAGGATGTATATACAGGGAGCTAATGGATTGCTAACAGTGAGATAACCATATTCCTTATCAGAGAGTAAACCACTCTCACGCCAATCATGAAGTCTGGTGTTGATGTGGGTGACAAGGGAGGCCATGGGATTGGAGAAAACATGCTCATAGCAATTTGGGTCCCCATGTTGCCTGTTGATTTCATTCATGTAATCACTGGTATTCATCACTACCACATTACCTTCCTTGTCAGCCTCGCTGATGATAATTGAATCATCCCTACTAAGATTGTTTAATGCTATCCTTTCCACTCTTGTTAGATTCTGACTATGATTGTCTTCCCTTCTCGGACCATCCATTAATACTTTGTTACTTTTTCCTTAAATAGGTCAATGTTTCTATGTGTATTATTTGGCATGAATTTAGACCGGGATTTCAGCCCACTATTGATCTGCAAGTCCTCCATAATATTAAGGTCTTCTCTAAGGTGTTGGATGGTAATATGTTCATCCCCTGGTATTGACAAAACCATTTGTAGATCATGTAAATCAGAAACAGTATGTGTCACAGTATACGCCGGTGTAACAATGGAACATGCATTATAGAGATTTACATTGAAAAAATCTTTTAATTTCAACAGAAGTGTGAACCTATATAAGTCAATCAAAAGGTTTGCTGGATCTCCCAATTTGGAGGGACAAAAACCCAAACTGTCTTGGGTCTCTTTTTGTAATCTTGTTGCCTAACCTTAACCTTTCCATCTCTACTAAAAAAGCCGACGGTCCTAGAGAGATTGCTGAGTCAGCACCTCCATCTCATGAGGTACTACTGTCAATAGAGGTAAGGGAGCTGCTGCTTTTATCGACATTGAATCCACCAAGTCCTCCCTAGTTCTTTTCCCTTCGCCAGTGGGCCTGATGTTATCATATTTTCTGGCGAAAGTGTAGATCCTTCCATCCTTGTAATCATTCTCATCGCGCTTTATCTTTTTCAGTTTTTTATCCCGCAGATAAATTTGATGATTTTCGATTACCTTTTCATATATCTCATAATTTTTCTTGACTACATCTTTTAAGTCAGAACATTCAATCTCCCTTTCCAGATTTTCTATATCCAACCTTAATTTGGTAACCTTTTTGTCGGCATGCTTGATCAAGATCCGCATCATGATGCTAGATGCGTTCTCCGGATTATCTTCCCAATCCTTCAGTGAATCCTCATCGAGGTCCTCAAAGGTTGGGAATATTATTATCCTCAAGCCTTTCGGTATTTTTTTATTGTCCATATATTTTTTTAAGGTTAAGCTCCCCACCATCGAGCCATTTCTTGCTTTTTCAGCCTGTCTAGTTTCTGAAATTTTATTTTCAAACCTTCTCCTGACTGTCCTTCTGTCATATTCGAATCCCTTATTTGGATATTGGAGAAAAGGCCAAGGGCCATTTCCTCTCTCCTGTCGTTCAATTTGGACATAGCTTAAAAGGGCATGGGAAAGTACGGTTACGTTTATTCAACTAATTATTACTGGCTCAGACTGTGCTACTAGGTCCCAATAGTTAGAAACTCGAGATATGGACAGTGGACCAAAAAGCAACATATGCAGCACCTGTACCGTAAATTACCAAAACATTTTAAATGCATAGCAATCTTGTGTACAAATCTCCAAATGTGCCCCCTGCCCAGAAACACCTCCCCTAACAAGGGGATATGAAACAACAAAACTGGATTGGAGCTGCACCACTAATAATCAAAAAATTTCCATATGAAAATATCCACAAGCATTAGGAAATCATAATTCAGTGAAGAGAGTGGCTGCTAATATGAAGTGTGTATTATTTTCTTCTTTATTGTTCTGTTCGTAAAAAACTATCAGCCAACGCGTTTCGTCCTTTTTACATAGGACTTCTTCAGGGCTGTAAGATAAAAATGTATAAAATACATTTACAAAAAACAAACTGTACATAACTAACCACACTTATATGTACACAACATATATAACATAGACATAGAGACAACATCTTATAACAGTACAATATAGTATGTGCGTCTCAATGCATCAAGGACCACTCGAAATCATTGGTCTAAAGGAACCATTTAAAACCATACCCAAAGAAACACAAATACAACGCGAAAACATGCACAATGTTTTTTTCGTAGCATCAGAAAATATTGAATTGAATATGTCAAACAAATAAGCAGAAAGGGGAGAAGAAAGAAGAAAGATTTGGAAGATGGGCTAAAGATGCAAATGAAAATATATTATAAGGAGTGAGAAGACAAAGTGGAAAACATAAGATAAAGCCACACGGTCCTCACCTGACTGTGAAACTACAACTAAAAATGGGAATATTTTGTTAATCCCAAAAGACATAAAGAAAGATACAGTCTATTAGCCCCACGGTGGTTTCAAAACGGGGTACACCCCATGCTACAAACATAGGTGAACTCAAACACCGTTGTGAATTGACCAATATAAATAAGAAAGAGACCTACCACTATCATTATAGGGCAACAACCAACTCGCTGGCTTGTACCTTGATTGTGAGAACTATCCTGAACAAAAGCTGTTACCTGGCATCTGTAAACAATCATTGGCATAGCCAATAGGTCTCGCCTTTGGGACCTTCTAAGTGTTTAGCCATGCAACAGTTGATGCTGTTGTACCAATGATATTGTGCTGCATAACTAAATACTTATAAGGTCCCAAAGGCGAGACCTATTGGCTATGCCAATGCTTGTTGGTTACTGGAGTAGCATGCTACTCTCCGAAAAGAGCTTTGATGCCTCGTAAGGGGGAGTAAGCGCTATATAAATACAATTACAAGCCAGCTATGACAGTTGGAGCACTGCTCTGAAACCTGTGAGTGAAAAACAACTTTTTACACACTACCTATTTCATAAACTCTCGCTCCACCAACCATGCACAACAAACTGCGTATAGCCATGTCACTGGTCATCCAGAAAGCGCTCTGAGCCATCTTCAAGAGTGTGAGGAGCTTTTACAAATTTTACAATTCCGTATAATTAACACAGTGTTGTGATGTCTGTGTTTTCCAACTGGATGCAGAAAAATGTATTTTTTGCAATTGGAATTTCCCTGCTCGTTTCTGCTGCAGAGCAGTGCTCCCAACTTTCCGAGGCCGCCATACTGTTTCCGCCTTGCATTTCTGCGCGATGATGCCATGTGTTGGTTCCTTGCTCCTGGGCAGAGCATAAAACGCCTCATATATGGAAAAGGGAGAGAGAAGTGAAAATAAAGTCCTGACAGGCTTGTTTGGAAAAGTAACCCAGTGTTTGAACTTACAACGCCACTTTTGAATTATTGAATACTGTAGCTTTATGAAGCAGCCAGAGGCTTTTTATTCGCAAATCTTAACTCAAACCAGACTAGCGTTTCCTCTGCTCTTCATCACAGCTGCTAGTGGGAGGGGCCGAAGAATCTGAGCCCGCGAGGCGGCGAGGGAACTAGGAGCCCCACAGATAACAAGTACGCGAGTGATGCGCGCACGCGTGCCACAGCGAGCCATGTGTTTTGAATTATCGTGCCCTTGTGTCTGGGTCCGCGGTTTTGAAGGGGCGGCTGGGTGCAGGGTGCTCTTTTGGCATGCATGCCCTGTTGTTTTCAATGGGGATTTTCGTTTTTGGATTTTAGCTGCAGGCTCGGTCCAGGAAGACTTCCAGGAGGAACCAACAGCTGGGCAGGTAAGTTGGAGGGCTCGGGGACATAGGTGCACCTCGGGTTCTTTTATCCAAGGCGCAGGGTGGCTGGATGTAGGGGTGTCTTTTGAGGTCAGATTTCACCTCACGGGCCCACTTGCGGTTGGTGGGGGTTCTCCGTGCAGAGGCTGAAGGTGACGTTCAGGAGTCCCAGAGGGGTCAACCCACGGTGGTTTCGGACTCTGGTACGCTGGGGGACCTCGCTGGGACCGGTGGGCCACTCGAACTTGGGCCGTAGGCGACGGGTGCAGTCGTGGTTCCAGGCGTTGGGTTTCGTTGTCCTCAGCAGGCTCAGAGTCTATCTTGGGAGTTTTCTTTTGAATAGAGCTGCTGTTCACAGGTAATCCGGTCTTTTTTGAAGGCAGTCAGTCCTCTCAGGGTTCTTGAGGTTGCTGGCTGCAGGACAAGGCGACTTTTGGCGCAGGATCTCTGGAAACTGCAGATGGGCCGTTAGGGCTGGGGCCAAGTCAGTTGATCTCTGCAGTTTACTCTGCTGGGCATCTTCTTTCGTCCTTTTTTCTTCTTAGGTTGCAGGAATCTGCCTTCTTGTTTCAGGGCTGCCCCCTAACTACTGTATTAAGGGGGCGTTTTGGGCTACTGACCTTAGGGTGACTACACCGTTGGTGTGCTCACCCCGCATGTGGGATCGAGCACAATCCCTAATCCTGATTGGGGAGTGCCTGCCATCTGCAAGATGACGGGCACTGAAGAGCGGGCTTCACCTCGCCTCCCCTACCTGAGGGGTGGGATTGGCAGAGGTGGACACACCTTCGGAGTTGGCTAATTTTCCCCACCTGTCTCTTTGCTGAAAAGGAGGGGAGACAGGAAGGGGGCCTGCTCCTGATAGCAGGAGAGGCTGGGTGTTGCATTATAAAGGCTGCAAGGCCTTTGAAGCTCCCCTGCAACAGATGGTTCTTCCTGGCCTAGGGGAGGTGTGAAAACCTCCACCTAGGAAAGGCTTTGTTTCTGGGCTCAGGGAGTGAAGGCTACCACCCCAGGGGTCCAGAAACATGTCTCGTGGTGTCAGGCTGGTGTGTACCAGTCAGGGAACCCACCAGAGGCTGGTCGTTTTTCAGGGGGCATCTCTAAGATGCCCTCTGAGTGAATTTTTCATTAAATCCCACACTGGAATCAATGTGGGTTTAATGTGCTCAGAAGTTTGATACCAAACTTCACAGTTTTCAGTAAAGTCATTATGGTGCTATGGAGTTCGTAATGACAAACTCCCAGCACCATATACTCTTGATGGCATTACTGCACTTACAATGTCTAAAAGTTGGTTTAGAGACTGTAGGTGTACAGGGCTCATGCACCTGTACCCTCACCACTGGTATAGTGCACCCAGCTAGAAGGGTGGCTGACCTATGCCAGGGCAGTGGGTTGTAGGCATGGCACAGAGGGATGTGTGCCATGTCACACTGGGATAAAACAACATTGTGGAGACTGTAGAGACCTAGCTTTTTGGCCGATGCCCGGTGGAGCTACTTGATAGCTATTGAGGAGATGGGCTGTGGACTACCCCTTCGGCCGTCACCTACCCAGCCGGACATTGGGCAGACCTCACTTTGTCTCTCCGATGTACTCTTCCTCCTACCCCTTTATTCCACCCACTTCCCCCTTTACACTCCATTTATCCCTTCTCTTTGCTCTCTTATTGTTTTTCTCATTGAGACCTAGCCGCTTGACTGATGCCCGGTGGAGCTACCTGATAGCTATAGAGGAGAGGGGCTGTGGACTTTCCCCCTCGGCCGTCACCTACCCAGCCGGACTTTGGGCAGACTCTCCTTCATCTCTTCATCCATCCTTTTTCCCTGCTACACCTTCGCCCCACCCCCTTACCCTTCTTAGCTCCATTTATTATGTCTTCCGACGCTCTTGAAATGTTTTCTCGTAACTGATGTAACTTGTAACTGATGTAATTTTGTAACTTTGTGGATCCTTATGTAAAGTGCTCTGATACATCCAGGTCTAGCCAGCGCTATATAAAACTCAAATAAATAAAATAAATAAACCAATATGCTATATGTATATAGATATTAGTCCATGCGCAAAGTCCATAAACCCAGGTGGAACAATGACAAGTACACTGCAAGCAAGAAATAACTTGAAATACATAAAAAACAGGTCGGGGATTGTCATGAGGCATGCCAATATATATTTAGACAACAGATGTACAATTCCAAATTGGTCATTGATTCACATATTAGACAAACACAATGTTGCGAAATGATAATAAAATGCAATCGGAAACACTAAAAAGGGGCTCCAAATAAGATTATATCTAGAACAATAGACACCGTCTGAGTCCGTAACAAGGGGCATGAACAGTGGCCCACAGAGCCACAAGCCACTGCAGTACTTACTTCAAAGAAAGTGCATCCCAGCGTGGTTCATTTTCAATCCGGCCACAAGCAAGCCGTGCACTGCTGCAGCCCGTCTTTTACGTAGCCGGACAGCAAAGCGTGATCACATGATACGATCACCAACGTGATGAAAAGGTGAAAACCTCATTGGTAATGGGTCTGCCATATTAGCACTATGTTGTTAACAAGATGCAGAATGCCCATGAATAAAAGATCCTTTATAGCAACACATGAGATTTGTATCAATCCATACTCAAAAAATGAATTAACAAAAATCAAATCCCAATGGCACCCAAATTGTAACAATTAGAAAAACAACCTAATATATGCCAATGGTAACCCCAAGAGGGGAGTGACCCACGCGATACCTCAACTAGAAGTAATGATGAAAATATATGATGACAGAAAGGGCCAAATCAAAAATTATCCCTGCATGTAAATGTTGAATGATCAGCAATAAGGGCAGATACCCAGCTATCCATAGCGTCTTCACAATAGTTCTCACAATCAAGGTACGACCCAGCGATTTGGTTGTTGCCCTATAATGATAGTGGTAGGTCTCTTTCTTATTTATATTGGTCAATTCACAACGGTGTTTGGGTTCACCTATGTTTGTTGCATGGGGTGTACCCCGTTTTGAAACCACCGTGGGACTAATAGACTGTATCTTTCTTTATGTCTTTTGGGGTTAACAAAATAATCCCATTTTTAGTGGTAGTTTCACAGTCAAGTGAGGACCGTGTGGCTTTATCTTATGTTTTCCACTTTGTCTTCTCACTCCTTATAATATATTTTCATTTGCATCTTTATTCCATCTTCCAAATCTTTCTTCTTTATTCTCCCCTTTCTCCTTTTTTGTTTGACATATTCATGTCAATATTTTCTGTTGCTCCAAAAGAACACTACGGGGACTGCCCAAATGACCCTCCCATACCTGGGCATAGAAACATCTACAATATACAAACAACTGGTATAGAGGGATAAATCTCTCTTTTATTTTTGCACAAAAGTTTATAAATTACCTTGGCAAAACGCTATTTCTTATAGCAAATTCGATAATTATTTTTCAGGTGCAAATATCCATCAGTGTGCATCTCAATGAACTATACACAAACAAACTAAACAAATTCATTACAAATAAGGAATAATAAATAAATTACAAGACAATCCATATATACATACAACAACTACATCAATTATATTTTCCCCTATCTATTTCTTAAAAATGTACACTTCTCCATCTCAGTGATACATTCAAAGGTAGTCCTCTTGGCGTCAGAGGTATCCTCCCTTTCCTCCTTTCGCTGCAATCTAGGTAGATTGCAGCGAAAGGAGGAAATGCTGGACGATTACGCAGCGACTTGGGTTTAATTCAATTGACCTGGGGATACGACGAATGATATGAAGAACGCAAGGACCCCTCTAGATGAAGCAAGTGTTTAGAGGATTATGAGAGTGACGTATGGGGCTCAAGCAGATGCCTTTTTGCGTTGAAGGTTGATTAATTTGGACTGCACACAGAGTGTACCCCTTAAGCCAATAAGAAAGTGGAGGCTGAAACGCGACCGCCTCGACACACAGACAAAGGAGGAGTCCGCCTATTGTTTTAATTGAAACATTAGTGTTTTGGCATAACAAATTAAGATAGAGGAAGGATACCTCTGACGCCAAGAGGACTACCTTTGAATGAATCACTGAGCTGGAGAAGTGTACATTTTTAAGAAATAGATAGGGGAAAATATAATTGATGTAGTTGTTGTATGTATATATGGATTGTCTTGTAATTTATTTATTATTTCTTATTTGTAATGAATTTGTTTAGTTTGTTTGTTTATAGTTCATTGAGATGCACACTGATGGATATATGCACCTGAAAAATAATTATCGAATTTGCTATAAGAAATAGCGTTTTGCCAAGGTAATTTATAAACTTTTGTGCAAAAATAAAAGAGAGATTTATCCCTCTATACCATTTGTTTGTATATTGTAAATATTTTCTGTTGCTTCAAAGAAAAAAAAATGTGCATGTTTTCACGTTGTATTTGTGTTTCTTTGGGTATGGTTTTAAATGGTTCCTTTGGACCAATGATTTTGAGTGGTCCTTGATACATTGAGACGCACATACTATATTGTACTGTTATAAGATGTTGTCTCTATGTCTATGTTATATATATGTTGTATACATATAAATGTGGTTAGTCATGTATAGTTTATTTTTTGTAAATGTATTTTACACATGTTTTAACTTACAGCCCTGAAGAAGTCCTATGTAAAAAGGATGAAACGCGTTGGCTGATGGTTTTTTACAAACAGGCCAATAAAGAAGGAAATAATACACACTTCGTATTAGCAGCCACTCTCTTCATTGAATTATGATTTCCTAATGCTTGTGGATATATTCATATGGACATTTTGTGATTATTAGCGGTGCAGCTCCAATCCAGTACCATGGTGTAAGGGTGCCTGCGTTGAGGGGATGATTGTTTTTGTGCAGGAAGGGAAGCCTTCTTGCACAAAAACAATCACAAGAGGCTTTTTTGTCTTTCTATGTGGGCTGCAGAATGTAGCACACCAAGAAAATGGAAAAACGAGGAGAAATAAAGATATTTCTCCTCTTTGTGCCTCCCTTATGACTCCCATTGGGAGGCATAGGTTTTTGGCACTGCCTCAGATTTACAATTTCTCATAAATCTGGGGCAGTGTCAAAAAGCCATGGATGTTGCTGGGAACGCCCTCAGCAACACCCATTGCATGCCCCTTTAACACAGAAAACTGCATTAAAGGTAGCAATATTTATCAAGCAGCATTAAGTCAAAATAAGTGGCTTAGTGCTGCCTGATAAATATCGTGCAGGCTCCTGCGGCAAAAACGTCACAAAAAGTGATGTTCTGGTGGCGCAAGGGGCCTCATAAATTAGGCCCTGAAAGTTTACATTTCTGGAGTAGCTTGAAGGTGGTTCGTACATTCTCCTATGACTTCAGATCCCGCACCTGTTTAGTATCTGTGTTTCCGTCTCTTCATAGCATGTCCATTGGAGCCGCATGTATGAAAACATACATGTGTGTCTTGTCTCTGCTGGGTAGGTCACAGGTCCCTAGGGTACCACCATGTCACCGACTCGGTTTCAAAGACTAAATATGTTTTGTTAATATACACTTGTAGACTTCGAGTTGGCGTGTGCATAGACTTTCCTAAGCACTGTCTCAAGATACCTTAAACAAACATGCACTTACATCACCTGTTATGTCTATCGTTTTTCTGAACAGCCAGGTACTCATTGGGTTATGCCCTCACTACAGTTAGAGGTGATTTAAAATCACTTACTATAGTTATGTATCTTTAAATGGTGCATTTTCCTTAAGTCTTGTTGATTCTATGTAACTTTGGGAACTATTTGGTCCTTGTAGTATTGTAATCTAAGGCCTCAATATGCTTGCTGGTGGAAATACATGGGTATTGTTCTAGGGTAAACCTGTTGACACTGAGATGGCTATGTTTTAATGGAAGAGGAAGCTGTGGACCAGTGGTCTATCTTACATTGTCATAATACCTAAAAACTGATTACTTGTGAGGAATTGAGAGGGTACTTGAAAGTGGCAAACATGGGTTACAAAAAGAACAGGCCTGGATGAACGATGTAGAATTGTTGATGGAGCTAAGCTTCAAATGCGGTGCTGTGGGCAACTCAACTAAAGTTTATGATTGTCAACATTCTCAACATTGTGAATCTTACATGCGGACTGTCAAAAAGAGGGGCAGATTTACAAGCCTTTTGCGTTATTTTTGCGGTGCCTTTGCGTCACTTTTTGTGACGCAGCGGCAGTGTAAAATTGTGGCACATTTACGGCGTGACGCATCTAGGAAGATGCGTCACTTTGTAAAGCCCTACATCACATTATACCTGCGTCAGATATAATGTATGCAGGGTGGGCATTCCTACGCAAAAAAGTCTCCTAGAAGTGACGCAGTGACATCTGCAAGATTTCACTGTGCCACTTCTAGGACGCCACTGCGTCAAAACCTTATGCCTTCTTGGAGCAGGCGGAAGGAGTGACTCAGCACAATGAGGATAGGCCATTACCTCCCCCATGCATTGCTGGAGTTGCGTTGTGCTTGCGACACGACTCCAGCAATGCGTGACTTTTGTGCCAACAGAAGCGTCAGAATTTCTGATGCAACTGTCAATCCTTGCACCATTGTGCGCCGCATTTTAAATAAGGTACATCCATGCTGGCGCAAGGGTTCTCAGGGTGGCACAGGGAAAGTGACGCATCTCTACAGATGCGTCACTTTCTTGTAACTCTGCCCAGAATGTTTATCTTTGCAGGGGATCACATACTGGGGAAATATGCTGTGTTCAGTATTGTTTTCAAAAGGTCTGGACCAGGCAGAGGTTCTTCCAGAATGGGGAACCACCTCTGCTGCACACAGAGACTGAGGGGACACTGGAAGAGGTGGTTCAGTTTGAACCATCAGTGCAGTGAGGCATGGCTACAGCCGGACACCATAAGGATGTCCTAGGGATCATGTTCTGCTGCTTTGATGGGATGAGCAAGTACCAGAAGTGGTGCAACGGTTTCGAGCCAAAGGGTAGACTGATTATGGACCTTAACTGTCTGAAGTTGATGTTTTGTTTTCAATCTTATAGAAGGCACAATGCCTATTTTTTTATAAATACATTTTAAAACTGTAGAACCACTGGTGAGCAGTAATCCAGCACTTGTCTTGGAGCCTGATGAACAGTACAGCATTTTCTTTTTACATTTCTAACATTCATAAAGAAGATGGAGATACTCTGGTTACTTACAACATCCAGAGTGGATACCTTAACCTACAGGATTCCTCAAATGTACAGGATCAGTTCCCTACTGCCTGGATGTCGATGAACAGTTATGCTCGTCTGCTGGTTTTAAAAGCCTGCTCCATATGCGGTAACATCTGACACATACTTCCCGGGTCCTTTAAACGTTACACCCAGGAGAAGGGAGATGGGTAGTACTGCAAGTTTGTGAGCCAGGTTGAAATGCGATTGATGAACATTATGCAACACGAGGGGGTCAGACACACTGCTAACACTGCTCTTTTCTGTGTGTGTGCTTATTTACATATAACCGAGTCTGTATATTCGGTACGTGCATGCAATTATTTGTGTATATTTTTGTTTGCTTGATAGTTTGTGTGTGTGTGTGTTTACGAGTCAGGTACTTTATATGTGACAATGTTTGTAACGTTGTGCATGTGTGTTAGAATCCGGGGTCTCTGGTTGGCGCAGGTATGCACTTGCGACAAGCAGGGACCCTTTTCATCTAGGTCAGGGCAAAGGATCACCTCTTTAAAAATAACCCCTGCTCACCCTCTAGGTAACGTGGCGCGAGCAGTCAGGCTAAATTTCCAGAGGGCATAAGGTTAAGCGTTCAAGTTGTCCCACACAATAATCACCACCCCACCACACAAAGACACAAGGCTGTATTTATCAAAAATAGAAGTCTTTATATAAAAGGTTTCTTTCAGGCAGGTTGCACAAATACAGTTCTCTTGGGGAATATCAATCCAGTTACTCTTTAAATGCTTAAGGGCAGTCCACAGGTTACAAAATGGCACAGTTCTCTTTAAAATCAGGTTCTTAGGGTTTCTGGGCACTTCGTAGCGGGGGAACCACCTTTACAACGCAACTTTTACAACGCTATGCTATTACAACACATTTTTTACAACGCAAAAACTTTTACAACGCATGCTTTTACAACGCATGCTATTATATGGTAAGTACTTTTACAACGCATATACCTTTACAACGCATTATTTGAAAATGCCTTTACAACGCATGCATTTACAACGCATGCATTTACAACGCAAGATGTCATATGGTAAGTACTTTTACAACGCATATACTATTACAACGCATTTTTTAATGTTGGTATTTTAATTAAAATAAATATATATCGTATAATTATTTTTTTTTAAAAAAAATTGTAATTGAAAAAAAGTGAGTAGTTTATCAAAATATTAATACTTGAGTATTTTGTCTAGTAGAAATGTTTTGTTGGATAGTTAAATTAATACTTGAGTATTTTAATATTAATACTTGAGTATTTTGTCTAGTAGGAATGTTTTGTTGGATAGTTAAATTAATACTTGAGTATTTTAATATTAATACTTGAGTATTTTGTCTAGTAGGAATGTTTTGTTGGATAGTTAAATTAATACTTGAGTATTTTAATATTAATTCTTGATACTTAATACTTGAGTATTTTGTCTACTAGAAATGTTTTGTTGGATAGTTAAATTAATACTTGAGTATTTCTCAAAATAGAATGAGTTTTTTTATATTTAATTTTATAAATAATTGAGAATTATTCTAAATTGAAAGAGTATTTAATATTTTATTTAAAATAAATAAGAGTGAGTAACTAAATTGTAATAATAGAGTATTTTTAAAATATTAAAGTGTATTTCTTAAATTAATTTAGTTCATTGGTTTTTTCAAATTAAGAAACAGCATATTTTAAATTTAATTTATTTAAAGTTTGTGAGTACTTTTTAAAAATATTAATAATACAGTATCTATCAAAAATTTAAGTAATCAGATATGTAAATACTAGAGTATTTATAAGTTCCAAAAATACAGAACATTTTTTTTTAAAAAAGGAAGAGTACTTTTGGATTATTTATTATAAAAATTAGATAAATTTATTAAAAAAATTAAAAATATAATAATAGTTGAAATATTAAAAGAGTAATAAAAAATGCATTTTAAAAACAATAATAGTTTTAAAAAAATAAAAGAAAATAATTACTTACTTTTTTAAAAAAATTCCCACGCTTTTCCATTGAAGTCTATGAGCGTCTTTGTCCTTTATTTATTTTGGCAGCATCAGAATATACAACCCGCGGAACAAGAAAAGAAGGATCAGAAAGTGAAGAAAGAGAAAGTTTTGAAGGGAAAAGACAATAGAGTCGAGGTAAGGAACATATTTAGTAAATTAACATTTAATTAGTTACAATTTTGAAGTTTAAATAACTATTTAAAAAATGACAGCAAACAATTTTTGTTTTCACATTTTTTATTTATAGAAAAATCATGAAAAAATAAACCATATTTTTAATGAATTTTGCAATGTAAGTAACATTTTTAAAACAAAATATAAATATTTTATTTACATTTATAAACATTTATTTACAGATTAGTTAAATAAAGTAGTCCGCTATAAATTTAGATGCACGCGATGACGTAATGACGTGAGCGTCGACGTAATACGCCATTTTGCAGAGCATCGGAGGAGGAAGCAGCAGGAAGCTGATCTGCGGTCAGGTAGGAAATACTTTCATTTGATATTATAGATTAAACCTTTAAAAGGGATACATATATAGTGAGGAAAGAATAAGGAGAGGTTGCGGGAAAACTAATTGATGTCTTAAATGTTTTTAAACATGTCCACATTAATGTCATTAATGTATGCCTATGTCGGGTCGCTAACAGTTATTTATTTAGTTTAAAAAAGTATGTAACTGTTAAAAAATTAAAAGTTACTGTTCAGAAAGTTGATTTGTTTATTTAGGAAGTAACAAAAGTAATGTCGATCTTCATTTCTAAGTGCAAAAAAGTTGCGTACTTTTAAATTTTGAAAAATAACGATTGTTATAAAAATGATGATTAAGCTGCAAAGTACATTTCGGAATATGGTTTGAATTGTAGAATTTACATATGTTTGAGTTTTGGTGATTTGTTTTGACGGTAATTAAATTGGAATTTTTCGGTAATTTAATTAATGGAGTTCCGATGTCGAACAATAATTCAAATACTATGGGACAGTAAATTTGTAGACATTGTTAGTTTTTGCTTGAAATGAAGATTTGTTTTAAAAAAAAAGAACCCGACTTGTTTGTTTGAAAAAATTTTTAGAAAATACCTTGGTATGCCAATTGTAATTTGAAAATTAGTAAAATTTAAAGCAAAGCAGGAAAGTAAGTAATTACATTATTTTAAAAAGAAAGAATGTTAGAAAGATTTTCCAGGTAGTCTATAGCCACACACAACGAAAATTGTTGTAGAATTGCCAATAGTCTCTCAGACATTTCCCTTGTTTTGACTGTTACTCGTGGGTTTAGACTACCTGCGAGTGTTTGTGCTATTCTCATTTCTTGGAAACTTTGCTCCTTCTTCAAAGTTTCCAAAAATGAGTAGAAGTTAGGATGTGGTTTACCAATTGTATGGTTGAAGGAGTTATGCCATCCCTCAATGGCATTGTTTGTTTTTGCTTCTCCCTCTAAACAACTCGTGTAGCAGTTCCACCACTCCACATGGAATCGTGGCTTCCTCCTGCGACCCGATCTGCTTAGGTGTCCAATCCATGTGTCCTCAAAATAATTTAGAATGGGTGCCAATTTTTCTTCGTTACTCGTATAATAAACAGATTCTATAATTGCAGTGTAGTACTCGTCCACACTATCGGGAGGAACAAAACAAAGTGCAGTTAATTTTTTTAGTTCAAATTGTAGTTTGCTATCCCGAGAATATTCTGCAACTTGTGGTAAATAATTTAATTACCGGAACTTAATTTGATGCGGAAAATCTATAATAATAGCTCAGTAAAATAAGAGGCAGAATCCGTGGTATTAGAGGTTCGGAACGGGCTTTATTCCAAAATCAATTCGAATTGATGGACTCCATATTCCATCACCACGAAGGTTCAGGAAGTGAAGGACCATACTTTATTGACAAGTAATCATTTTTATACAATAGGCATTACAGTGAAAAAGATGCAGGAGGCGTAACAATTGATAGCAAAGATAAAACATACATGCGTAACTAAAGTGGGTGTAACTGGGCGTAACTAAAGAACGTCATCAGGTATGATGTCATAAATGGGTGGTTTCATGAAAGAATTTCGCAATGTCAGCAGAAATACTCGGCAGAGATGCGCGCGCAGCAGCATGACGTGTGATTGACGTGCAACTAGGGGGTGAAGGGGACTTGACATTTAGCTCTACATGTGGAGACAGAAGTCTGGGGGGTCAAGTCAACCTAATCCCAAATCATATCTAACATCCTATGTTTAAAGAACTATGTTATCCAAAAGGAAAGGTCTTTCGAACAAAATCTATTCTATACTGACTGTGAGTGTGTGTACAAGCGTCTAAGTGTCTACATGAGATGCAAGGGCAGAAATCTTCCATAGTAACAGGGCTATGAATTACTTGCATAAAGACAGAGAAGCCGGGCCCTTTGCTCGGTAGCTGGAAGAATGTTTACTTAAACTACTAGACAGGAATGCATTGGATAGGGAGCGGAGCAGATAATCACAAGGTGAAATACAGTTTTTGGCAGGCAACAGGCTGGTGTCAGGCACCGTTAGCCGCGCAGGGAGTAGGACAAAGTTCATGGATACAGATGCGAGCTCAGACTGGAGCTTTCAGAGGCAGAAGGCAAGAAAAGGCTTAATGGCAGAATCAGGGCCTACTCGCCTGGACTGTAAAATGGGATGAATGAACCATATAAAGCCGGTGGCCTTTCATACTTAGGAATAGAATATCCGGCCCATTCATGGCGGATCCGAAAGAGGACATGTTGACGGTGGACGCACATGTGTTTGCGTCTTCATAACTGGAACTGGAGGAAACATACATGTACTGGTGATTTATACATGAAACCGTTGGGGTCCAAGATAGGGGACATAACTGATCATAAAAATCCATATTTCCACATTCCCTCCTTGTCCCCTACTTGCCCTTAAGAGATATCAATCTTCATCAATCCGTTGATCTGTTCATATAGCATCATTTGTTCTTCTTTTTTCTTCTGGGATGAATGAAATCTTGGTGGTGGAATACACGATGTGGCACACAGACCACAAATCGCTGGTCCACATTGTAGGCATAAGCAGCAACTGAATAGTATGAGAAAGCCAATACCTAGGAAGGATAGGACCCTCCATCCAAAGGTAGATAATACACTCCAAAACCAACCGGACCAAGTCCAGGTGCCTGGATTCTGGTGTATCTGGCTTACAATCTTATGAAGGTGAGTTATGGCTTTATATACAGATGGCGAATTTTCTGGTATGAAAATGCAACAGCTTGATCCGATGACCCTACAAGCTCCGCCCCTATCGGCCAGGATGACGTCAAGGACAAGACGATTTTGAAGCACAACAATCCGCATAGCAGACTGCTCTTCTGTTAAATTGCCTAAGGCGGAAATAGTTTCGTTTACTACTGCTTCAAGGGTTCTGGTTAATCTACGTATCAGCTTACTATTGGTAACTGTACCTATATAGGGAAAGAGACCTTTATTGAAATCTGTGTATTTTTCCCATGCTGTCTCAGTGTAGTCGACTATTGGGAGATCTCTCCGTTCTCTATTGTGTACTAAATGAGTATTTCTATGATAATCAAGAGGAGCTAGGAAGACAGGTGGCAAAAGGAATCCGATGTAGCAGGTACCATCCCAATCTAGAGGCAAACGTATATATGCAGTCTGACCACATATGAAGTAGGAATGGCGAGAAGCTCTAAATGTAGACTTGCCTTGATCACTGAATTCTATTACAGTGGTGCATCTACTATGGCCCATATGTATGGAACCATTCTTTCTTACACATAATTCACCTTTAACTGGAAATACTGACATGGCGGGCAAAATTGGTGCAGCTTCGGATTCGACATTCAGGATCATGAGATTAAGCGTAAAATTACCTAATCCATATACTTCATTTTCTAGATCAGTTCCTGTTCTTTTGGGAAGTCCCTCCTTGTTAGGGTAACAGACTTTGAGTAAAACTAAGTTCAGGTTTCCCCATACCCAGTTGTCTTGATCAACTGCCGAATTCGAATCTAGGAAATTAATCAAACTAAACCATGCTCCACAGGAGCCATTGTGTGTGAACGGGTATGGAAAGAGAGGCAGAATTCCCTTATAGTTCTGATAGGGAGGGAGTCGGCCACATATCCAACAATTTGTAGCATTGCTAACCTGATGGGAATGATGTAACATACTAATAAAAGTGTTATTGCGCAGCGCAAATCTATAGGACAACTCATGCGGCGGTAATTCACTAAAAGAATGTTCAGCAGTAACATTGTAAACATGTTTAGAAATAGGATAATATATGTGCAACAATATACTTGCAGCGATTATTAAAAGACTTAAGAAAAACAAAATTAATAACGTCACTGTGCAATGACTACGCAGTGATTTACAGTACGCATGTTGTTTCAACTTCATCCTTCTGTTTCTTTCTCTATACAGGTCTAAGGGATACATGTCAGAGACAAATTCGACCGATTCACCTTGGAGAGGACTTAAACAATCAAATTGCCTGACTTGTTAGACCGTAGTTTTAGTTTATATTGTTCCTTGTCATTCAGTTCAACCAAAGGAAGTTTTGAGTCAATCGGTGAAGACACGCGAGGTGTGTCGTTTACATCGGACGGTAGTCCATGAAATTTCTTGATATGACTTGAATGTATCCAGCCTTTTCGACCTTCGATCTTCACGGCTGTCCTCGTGGTTAACAGTACGAGTTGAAGCGATTTCCACCTAGGATCCAGCTGAGACTTCCGGTCAAAGTTCCTCACTAACACCAAGTCCCCGGGAATTACGTCATGGGGTTTCACCTCGGTGTTGTCGGGAAAGGCTGCAGCTACCTGTGAACGACAAGATTGTAGTGCAGACATCAAGGAAGCCAGGTAATCTGTCAGCATATTACAGTCAACATCAGTTATTTTGCGTGGTATAGGCGTCCCCCACATATTTGGTGGTCTGCCAAAGATCACCTCATAAGGGGATAGCCCTGTTCGAGAGTGTGCTACCATTCTCATGTAAAAGAGTGCAACTGGTAAGGCTACTACCCAGTCGACACCTTTCTCTCTACATATTTTGGACAATCTAATTTTCAGGGTTTGATTATGTCGTTCCACGAGACCTGCTGCCTCGGGGTGTCGGACACAGTGAAATCTCCACTGATAGCCTAACAAAAGTGAAACGTGTTTCATTAGTTCGGATGAGAACGGCTGGCCGTTATCTGAGTAGACAACACGTGGTAAACCGTACCGTGGGAAGAATTCTCGAACCAACTGTTTGGCAGTAGTCGGGGCAGTGTAATCTGAAACCGGGTATGCCTCTGTCCAACGGGAAAGAGCACAGACAACTACGAGAACATATTTGAATCCTCGACATCGTTCCATCTGGATATAATCCATCTGGAGGACTTCAAAAGGGTGATCAGGAGGCTGAAATCCACCTTGTTCTACGGGAATGCTTTTACCTGGGTTAAACTGACAACAGATCATACAGGTACGAACTTTTTGTTTAGCTGCTGCTCGTAAATGTTTGTTGAACCAAATGTGTTGAATGCTGTCTAGCATAGCTTTTTCTCCCAGGTGTGCTGGACTATGTACAGTATTAATGATAACTTGGACCATCGAATCAGGAAGGAACCATACAGATTTTTCCTTCGTCATCCATCCTTGATCCGTTTGGATCCCTCCTAATTCAGTCCATTTCTTTATTTCCTCTGGTGTAGCATGTGTCTGTATGTCAATTACGTCAAGAGCGGGATCCTTAACCATCATGCAATGTGTTGGTGTCGGGACTATTGTCTTTGTCATGTCAGATGTTTGAGTTTGAGCAGTCTGTTTAGCTGTTCTGTCAGCTAGATCATTGCCTTGAGAAATGATATCAGTAACTTTCGTATGAGCTTTACATTTCATAATTGATATTGCAGTGGGTAGATGTATTGCATCTAATAAGGCATGAATGAGGGGTCCGTGCTGAATGTGGGCACCGTGAGAAGTTAAATAACCTCTCTCTCGCCACAGCACGCCGAAGTCATGTACAACTCCAAATGCATAACGTGAATCAGTGTATATGTTGACTTTTTTATCAGTGGCTCGAATACAGGCTTGTGTCAGAGCGATGAGCTCTGCTGCTTGAGCGGACAAGGTATTTATGCGATTTGTTTCAATGATTTCAGTGTCTGTTGTGACTGCGTAAGCGGCCACTAACTCTCCTGTACTTGTTCTCATACATGAACCATCTACATACAACGTCAGGTCTGGGTCTGACAATGGGACGTCTGTCAAGTCTTGTCTGGGTTTCGTCGTGATAGTGATAACTTCAATACAATCATGTGCTAGTGGGTCTGTTCCGTTTACTGGTAACAGTGTGGCAGGATTCAATGTACTACAACGTCTGATTTCTATATGTGACTGAAACAATGTTAATTCGTAACCAGTGAGTCGTGCTATAGTCAAGTGTTGTGTTTGTGTGCGGTTCAAGAGAACCTCTACTGCATGTGGTACTTGTACTGTCAATTGGTGTCCTAGTACTATGGCATCGCTTTGTCTGATTGCTAAAGCTGTCGCTGCCACCGATTTCAGGCACGCAGGCAGAGCCTGAGCTACGGGATCTAATGTACTAGAAAAATAAGCACATGGTTTGTGTGATCCTGCTTGTTCCTGTGTGAGTACTGACAAGGCAGTACCTTCGCGTTCTGTAACAAAGAGTGTAAAATGTTTATTGTAACATGGTGTTGCTAAAACAGGCGCTTGACATAAAGCTTTCTTTAGGCTTTCAAAAGCTTGTGTATGTTCCTGAGTCCAAGGGAGAACAGTCGATGTGGCTGCCTCCTGTGTTGTCAACTGAATGAGTGGTTTTGCTAGAAATGCATACTGAGGGATCCACTGCCTACAATATGAAGTGAGGCCTATGAAGGCCCGCACCTCCTTTTGTGTCTTGGGTGTTGGCATGTTAGCAATTAACTGGATGCGATCTGGTGTAAGCTGCCTTCCCTCCTTGGACAGCGAGTGACCAAGGTAAACAACTTGCTGGACACAGAATTGCAGCTTAGAAGGGGACACCTTGTGCCCCTTTTCGGCCAAAAATTGTAAAACCGTCAGTGAGGCTTTTTCACATTCAGGTTCGCTTCTAGCAGTGATCAGCAGATCATCGACATATTGAAGCAGGGCAGTGTTGTTTCTTCGTTTTCTAATGCTGTCCAATCTATCTTTTGGTCTCCCACCTCCCAATCCTTTTCCTTGAGTTTTTCGTAAATGCCCGCAGGCATTAATACCTTCAATATTGTCATAATGTCGGGATAGGTATATTCTCCCATGAGCAACATGTCTTTAATTTCACGGTGGAAACCCGCTGGGTCTTTGTCATGACTGGGTACCACTTTCTTCATTTCTAATAGTTCTATTTTAGATATGGGTGTGTATACAAACACACGTTTAAACTGATTGTCCTCACCTTTTATCGGGTGGACTTCGCGTAAGGGATTCTGTCTATCCATGTAATGCGTCGTTCTTTCCTTGATGGGCAGTGAGACATGTTCGGGGCATACAAAAAGAATGTACTGCTTTCTGGATTCTAGTATTTCTCTAATTAGCTCAGTACCTGAACCTCTCCATTTATTCGTGAGTAATTCAGTCAATATATCAGGTAAGGGGCCAGGATCGGAGTGTTGGCTTTTATATAATATAAGGAGTTGTTGAATCATATAGATACCAGCTAAACGCTGTTCATCTGGGGCGAGGTTCAAAAACGTGTGCGCTAATGTATCATCACTATATTTTCCGGGACTATCAACCCAATGAACGGCTGACCTGGCTAATTCTTGCTCGTCCATAGAATCGAGTATATGATAACCCCTTCTTTCTCGGAGTAATTTGTCAGCGGCTTGGAACGAATGTTCGGGGGACCTTATATTTATTATAGGAGTTTGGAATTTTCTGCTATTATCTGGACGTATCGGACGTATCGGATCAGTAAAGCATCTAGTATTATTGCAAGATCTTCCTCTACCTACATACGCCATGGTTTCTAACTGTCCTGTGGGCAGTTCTAATTCTTCCTCGTCCTCGGTTTGTTCAGGTTCGTCTACTGCTAATCTTTCTTCGTGTATTCGTTCTATTTCTTTGCGGATCTTTCGGCACATAGCTACTATACATGATCGTTTATCATGTCTCCCCTCTGATATATTCTGACTCCATGTGGTAAGAATTTGCATTTCTTCCGGATTTACCCCTGGCCGGTCTTGATTTCTGATCACACAGTTTATGAGGAAACGTAACAGTTCCCCCTGTATTTCCACTTTTTGGTACTCCATGGCTCTGTTAATACTCTCAGAATCTCGCCCTGACTGGACAAAGTGATATATATTTTCTAAATGTGTAGTCATTCCTGGTAGCTTCCCTAAATATATTGCAGCTCGTCGGATACGTAATGATGCCAGCATCATTTCGTCCCCTTTTCCGGGCACAGGGTCATATCTACAATCTATTAGAAGTTCCTTGAGCGTGTTGGGAGTTACTAGTTTGGGCGTACGTTGGTGGGCTAATTCTTGAAAGGAAAGTTTATTTGTTCTGGGTGGCGTGGAAAAAATGTTTGATGTACCTCCGGTAGCACCACCTGGGGTGCTGGATGTGAAAGGATTCGTTGAACGTGATATAGGAACCATAGGTGTGGATACAGATGTAGAAACAGATGTGCTTGCCGGAACTTGTGTCGGAGTGTGCTGTTGCGGAGGTACAGACGGAGGAGGGTCTTGGCGTTGAACCCCCTCGGCAGGCGGTCTATGTGGCGCAGCATTAGCATACTCGGGAGCTGCGTCGTCTAAATAAGAGGAAAGAAAAACATCTTCTGCTGTTCTGGGATGCCCTTTGGGATGTACTTTTATCGGGAACAATGGGGGTGGCAAGTCTTTTGGTATCTCCGGAGTAGCCTTAGGCAACCCTTCGGCCAGAAGAGGATACATACCATTCATAAGGGCATTTCTTTGTCTGTCGGTTTGTTCTGACTTTACTCGAGTACCTTCTTCAATTAATAGATTTTCTCGAACTTTATTTGAATTCTCCTTACTTTTCTCTTCCTGTCTGAGCGCTTTTTCTGTACGTCTATATGATTCTTTACGCCATAATTCAATGGCATCTTTCTGTGACTGTCTAGCTTTCTTTTTCCATAATTCTTCCTCTACTTTCATGATGCAATTTGCATCCCAGGTCCCAGCTGCGGTCCACCTCTGACTTTCTGGTAATTCCTTGGTGTAGTCTACCCATAAATCAAGAAATAATATGGCGTCTAGGCCATGTTTATGATACATGAAGTACCCTGGAGTGTCCCTAGGAGGAATGGGAACAGCTTCTTCGAGTACCCCTTTTCTAGTTTTGATCTGTCTTAATTTCGAAAAGAGCGGCATATTGAGAACTGATCTGATACCTAATTTTGAACACGTTTAATACCACAAAACACAATAATGAACAGTCATTCACACCACAATATACAGAACGTATTTAAAACATTTTAACATTTAACATTTAATGAATAAACAATGATGGCCATTTAGGGAACTAGTCACTAAGCATAATACTCGGTACTAACTAGATAATTCTGAATTATATACTAGACATACTTGATATACTGCTAAACAGTACAGATACACTGCTGAAACAGTGCAGACCGGATTTGTGTACCCAAACCCGTCTTGACCGGCACAAACTATGTGCACGTCAGAACGCCTCCCCGACAATGGTACTCACCGGGTAACTCGGAACGGAAGGCCTCGGAACTGAACTGAACTGGACTTGAACCGGACTGGACTCGACTCGAAACTTCGGAACCTCGGAAACTGGTGGGCCTCTGTATACCTCGGATCTTGCTCTCTCAGCTAGGCTCTGGTCGGGATACTTCGCACTTCTCACCGCCTCGTCTGGGTGTTGATCGCAGCCTCAGTTACCCCCGCTCGGCAGGAGGGAGATACAGGAAATCCTGTGGGTACGCGTTGTTGTCCGTCCAGCTGTGACAGGAGACCGGGCCTGCAACGCACCTCCGGCGCGTGAGATGAGAAAGTGTCCCTGTTCGGGCGCCATATATGTGGTAAATAATTTAATTACCGGAACTTAATTTGATGCGGAAAATCTATAATAATAGCTCAGTAAAATAAGAGGCAGAATCCGTGGTATTAGAGGTTCGGAACGGGCTTTATTCCAAAATCAATTCGAATTGATGGACTCCATATTCCATCACCACGAAGGTTCAGGAAGTGAAGGACCATACTTTATTGACAAGTAATCATTTTTATACAATAGGCATTACAGTGAAAAAGATGCAGGAGGCGTAACAATTGATAGCAAAGATAAAACATACATGCGTAACTAAAGTGGGTGTAACTGGGCGTAACTAAAGAACGTCATCAGGTATGATGTCATAAATGGGTGGTTTCATGAAAGAATTTCGCAATGTCAGCAGAAATACTCGGCAGAGATGCGCGCGCAGCAGCATGACGTGTGATTGACGTGCAACTAGGGGGTGAAGGGGACTTGACATTTAGCTCTACATGTGGAGACAGAAGTCTGGGGGGTCAAGTCAACCTAATCCCAAATCATATCTAACATCCTATGTTTAAAGAACTATGTTATCCAAAAGGAAAGGTCTTTCGAACAAAATCTATTCTATACTGACTGTGAGTGCGTGTACAAGCGTCTAAGTGTCTACATGAGATGCAAGGGCAGAAATCTTCCATAGTAACAGGGCTATGAATTACTTGCATAAAGACAGAGAAGCCGGGCCCTTTGCTCGGTAGCTGGAAGAATGTTTACTTAAACTACTAGACAGGAATGCATTGGATAGGGAGCGGAGCAGATAATCACAAGGTGAAATACAGTTTTTGGCAGGCAACAGGCTGGTGTCAGGCACCGTTAGCCGCGCAGGGAGTAGGACAAAGTTCATGGATACAGATGCGAGCTCAGACTGGAGCTTTCAGAGGCAGAAGGCAAGAAAAGGCTTAATGGCAGAATCAGGGCCTACTCGCCTGGACTGTAAAATGGGATGAATGAACCATATAAAGCCGGTGGCCTTTCATACTTAGGAATAGAATATCCGGCCCATTCATGGCGGATCCGAAAGAGGACATGTTGACGGTGGACGCACATGTGTTTGCGTCTTCATAACTGGAACTGGAGGAAACATACATGTACTGGTGAATTATACATGAAACCGTTGGGGTCCAAGATAGGGGACATAACTGATCATAAAAATCCATATTTCCACAAACTAGGGATGTTTTCTGTAATTTACGCCAAAATGCCTGCGAAAAATGGAAAAAACATCCCTGAATTTGGGTATCCGTGTACGTTTTAGTGATCACATTGATCATGCTCAATTCAAAATCAATAATTATTTTTCGAGGACTTGAAGATGTTTTACTTTTAATCACTGATAAAAGTTCAGTGTATGTTGCACAAGTCTTATCAGGTAGCAAACTATAAACTAAGGGAATTACACTATTGTTAATTTTAGCATGTATAGTGTAAAGTTGAGTGAAAGGATGGGGTGTACTTTTAAGCGTCCCATCCATCATCCAAATTTCACTACTTTCTAACTTAGCAAGGTTACGTGGGGTACTAAAAATTAGAATACGTTTCTGAGGGTTTTCGTTGTCATGCAGAAGGAAAGGTTCATCAGAAAAAGAAATAGAAAGATCATGAGGAATTCTAATGTCAGAGAAAGTATGTGGTGTAGATAATTGAATGTTACTTGCCTGCTTTTGTCTCTGAATAATTCTTCTCAAATTAGGTATTATAGGCATGTTACTAGCAACATGACTGGGGACATGCTGTGCAACCTCTCTTAAAATTGATCCTGTAGAATCATTGGAGGTGCTTGCAATAGCTTTCATCTCGTTTATTGTTTCTCTAATTTCTACATCCATTGCAGAGGCAGAGTGGTTATGTTCTGTGGTTTTCACAACCAAATTATCAACAGTAACCGCTCTGCCACTGCAATGGGTAGTGTAGTATTGCACACACCTCCAATGATTTCTAGTTAAACTTATTCTTTCCTTACTATATATGTATCCACCATGGTTTAATAAATTTTTGCCCTTCCTGGATTTATTAAAGTTGGCAGCTCCCAGGCTAGACATTATCTGAAAAGAGGAGAAAAGACAAAAAAATTAGCCTGAATAAATTTATGAATTACCTAAAACATAACATTTACACCATCCAACACATTCCCTACTGATGCACCTTCCTGGAGTTAGAATAGTAAATTGCACCCCTACACCATCCAACACTTTCCCTACTGCTGCACCTTCCTGCAGTTAGAATAGTAAATTGAACCCCAACACCATCAAACACATTCCCTACTGATGCACCTTCCTGGAGTTAGAATAGTAAATTGCACCCCTACACCATCCAACACTTTCCCTACTGCTGCACCTTCCTGGAGTTAGAATAGTAAATTGCACCCCTACACCATCCAACACATTCCCTACTGATGCACCTTCCTGGAGTTAGAATAGTAAATTGCACCCCAACACCATCCAACACTTTCCCAAATGCTGCACCTTCCTGGAGTTAGAATAGTAAATTGCACCCCAACACCATCCAACACATTCCCTACTGATGCACCTTCCTGGAGTTAGAATAGTAAATTGCACCCCTACACCATCCAACACTTTCCCTACTGCTGCACCTTCCTGGAGTTAGATTAGTAAATTGCACCCCTACATCATCCAACACTTTCCCTACTGATGCACCTTCCTGGAGTTAGAATAGTAAATTGTTACCCCTACACCATCCGACACTTTCCCTACTGATGCACCTTCCTGGAGTTAGAATAGTAAATTGAACCCCAACACCATCAAACACATTCCCTACTGATGCACCTTCCTGGAGTTAGAATAGTAAATTGCACCCCTACACCATCCAACACTTTCCCTACTGCTGCACCTTCCTGGAGTTAGAATAGTAAATTGCACCCCTACACCATCCAACACATTCCCTACTGATGCACCTTCCTGGAGTTAGAATAGTAAATTGCACCCCAACACCATCCAACACTTTCCCTACTGCTGCACCTTCCTGGAGTTAGAATAGTAAATTGCACCCCAACACCATCCAACACATTCCCTACTGATGCACCTTCCTGGAGTTAGAATAGTAAATTGAACCCCTACACCATCCAACACTTTCCCTACTGCTGCACCTTCCTGGAGTTAGATTAGTAAATTGCACCCCTACATCATCCAACACTTTCCCTACTGATGCACCTTCCTGGAGTTAGAATAGTAAATTGTTACCCCTACACCATCCGACACTTTCCCTACTGATGCACCTTCCTGGAGTTAGAATAGTAAATTGAACCCCAACACCATCAAACACATTCCCTACTGATGCACCTTCCTGGAGTTAGAATAGTAAATTGCTCCCCTACACCATCCAACACTTTCCCTACTGCTGCACCTTCCTGGAGTTAGAATAGTAAATTGCACCCCTACACCATCCAACACATTCCCTACTGATGCACCTTCCTGGAGTTAGAATAGTAAATTGCACCCCTACACCATCCAACACTTTCCCTACTGCTGCACCTTCCTGGAGTTAGAATAGTAAATTGCACCCCAACACCATCCAACACATTCCCTACTGATGCACCTTCCTGGAGTTAGAATAGTAAATTGCACCCCTACACCATCCAACACTTTCCAATCTGCTGCACCTTCCTGGAGTTAGATTAGTAAATTGCACCCCTACATCATCCATCACTTTCCCTACTGATGCACCTTCCTGGAGTTAGAATAGTAAATTGAACCCCAACACCATCAAACACATTCCCTACTGCTGCACCTTCCTGGAGTTAGAATAGTAAATTGAACCCCAACACCATCAAACACATTCCCTACTGATGCACCTTCCTGGAGTTAGAATAGTAAATTGCACCCCTACACCATCCAACACTTTCCCTACTGCTGCACCTTCCTGGAGTTAGAATAGTAAATTGCACCCCTACACCATCCAACACTTTCCCTACTGCTGCACCTTCCTGGAGTTAGAATAGTAAATTGCACCCCTACACCATCCAACACATTCCCTACTGATGCACCTTCCTGGAGTTAGAATAGTAAATTGCACCCCTACACCATCCAACACTTTCCCTACTGCTGCACCTTCCTGGAGTTAGAATAGTAAATTGCACCCCTACACCATCCAACACTTTCCCTATTGCTGCACCTTCCTGGAGTTAGAATAGTAAATTGTTACCCCTACACCATCCGACACTTTCCCTACTGCTGCACCTTCCTGGAGTTAGAATAGTAAATTGCACCCCTACACCCTCCAACACATTCCCTACTGCTGCACCTTCCTGGAGTTAGATTAGTAAATTGCACCCCTACATCATCCAACACTTTCCCTACTGATGCACCTTCCTGGAGTTAGAATAGTAAATTGTTACCCCTACACCATCGGACACTTTCCCTACTGATGCACCTTCCTGGAGTTAGAATAGTAAATTGTTACCCCTACAGCATGGTACATTTTTACAACTGCTGCACCTTAGAATGTTGGATAAAATTACCTTTTTCTTTCGAAGTTGCTTTTCTTGCTGACTCTTCTTAAGTGGGAATGGCGTGTAGGCTGGAGTAGACACTTATGAGGTGATTGGATTTCGAATGGAAAAATAAATGTCTGGAAAAGTGAAAAAAGAAAAGAATGAGAAAACTGAACGATGTTGAGAAATGCGATTTTACAATAATTTTTTAAAAATTGTATATTTGTTATAAGTTGCAGTAGATAACACTTTCCCTAATGCTACACCATCCTTTAGTCATGAAATAAAATTCTGAATTCTGCATATGTAACCATAAATAAATTGTTTTTTTTTTCAACATTAGCAATGAGATAGCTAGTCTAATATATTGAAGGTTAAGAAACCATCATGAAAATCAATACCTTGTTTTGTAGAACTTGCTTTTCTGGATGAGGCTTCTGAAGATGATTTGGTCTGTTGGTTCAAGATTTAACGTGTGTGGTGGAAAGAATCTTTCTGTAAGGAATCAAATTGTTGTCTTTTGAAAAAAAAGAGGATAAAAAAAAAATTAACGTTGGTTTGAAATGTAAAATCTGAGTATATTTAAATTAATAATGACATACAATATAACTAATACTACATGACACTGTACTAACCAATGCACCTTCCTGTAGTTGAAATAGAGATATGTACCCCTACACTATAAAAAAATCTCCCTAATGTTGCACCTTCCTGGAGTAGAAATAGTATATTGTTACTCTAAACTATCCATTTTTTTTCTAATTTGGTACGTTAGAGGAGTAATAATTGCAAAAGGAAGGATTAAAAATGTATAGTAAAAATAATACTGAAAAGGTAACATACCTTTTTCTGTTATTGTTTGTTTTCGTGCCTTTAAGGTAATGCTTGCAGCAGGATACATTTTTTTTTTGGTACAGATGTACTCTGGGAAAAAAAAAAGTTGAATAAATTAATGTTCCTTAGCCAACGTTGGTTGGAAAAAAAATACAATTTATAAACAATTTGATATATGACAAAGGAGTATGAGTAACAATTGGTGAAAGAAAACATATTACACATTTAATGCATTTTTCAAAAAAAAAAAAAGGTTAATCCGATACTATCACTAAATTACTATAATGCAGAACATTCTAGGACTTTGAATAGAAATAGTTGCCATAGTAATATGAATCGCTTTTTCAGATGTAGTACCCAACTGAAGTCTTATTAGTAATTGTTACTCCTGCATCATGGTATTTTTTCGTTTAAGATGTAGTGAGATTGAGGTTTAAAAAAAAAACACCATTGCCATACATCACTTTAGGTAATTTTTAAAAATATATTTTACAAGTAAAACCATTACAAATAAATTACATTTACCTTCACAATTTTATATGTCAGTCGTTAACGTGGTGGTGATGCTCAATTAGGTACACCAATTGTTGAATCTCAAAATATTCCGAGTTTCTGTTTTTGGAAAATAAAATACTTGTTTTAAGTTGGTGTATATTTTTAGTGATAATAAATTAGAAACAGTACATTTTAAAAGTTATTATTAAGAATTTTATTTAATTTTTTTTTGGGTTAAGAAAATATATTTTCCTCAAAACCAACGTTTAAAAATATTATAATGACTTACTAGTAGTTGCTCTATTGTAATGCTTTTACGAATGAATTCCGTGCTCTCTCTGAGGAGGTCGCAGTGGAGGTGACAGAGGGTCAGCTTTTCACGTCTGGTCTCTCTGCTAGTTGATAATCAACTGAGTGCAAAATGGTGTCTTCCTTGTATTTATAAGTTTTACTCTGTGTCACTATTAATTTTTTTAAAAACTGCGTTCGTTGTGTTTTTTTAAATGCTTTGTTTTACTGTGGAAAATGATAATTTAAAAATGCTTTTTAAAAAATATTGTTTTCATTCATTTGCTCCGTTTTGGCATCCATTTTGGAACATGTCTTTTGGTATTGTTTACATAGAAACTGTGGTAGGACAAGTTTTACAAGTGAGATGGTTAAAATGGCGCCTATGTGTATGTGTCTTATGTTTTACTTTGTTTACTTACTTTCCGATCTAATCATGATAAAAATGTCTATGTACTGTTATTTAAATTTTCGTTATTTTTGTAAAACTTTGAAATGTGTGAAAACGGAATTTTATGGGGGATTTTGAGTATTAATTTTAATACTCGCGTATTAATTTTAATACTCGAGTATTAATTTGGTAATGCGTTTCAGTCGATTTACGTACAGTTTTTCTCCACGTTTTAATACACTTCCCCACCCTAAAACCCCTAATTTCCCTGCATCCCGTGCCAGATTTTATTGAACTTTTAATTTAAAAAAAAAAAAAATCGCGTTGTAATGGTATGCGTTGTAATAGATTTCGTTGTAACAGCACTTCTCAGTATTTTAATAGGTTTTGCGTTGTAAGAGTATTCGTTGTAAAGTAATGCGTTGTAGTAGTACTTGCGTTGTAAAAAATGCGTTGTAAAGGTATGCGTTGTAATAGCATGCGTTGTAACGTCATACATCCTTCGTAGCGCCTTTGTGATGCTCTGGGTAAGGTTTTGACAGTTCCTTGCCGTTTCTCACGCTTCCCGCGTGAGCCGGAGTACGCTTGCCGAGTCTCACGCTTCCCGCGTGAGCGCCGGCAATAGTTTTCAATACGGTATGGTTCGTACAGGGTCAGGGATGCGCCGTACACCGACGGCAGCACCAGTACGGTGCGTACAGGGACAGTACTGTTCAAAGCAGGATGTTGCAGCAGCAGGTACGGCTCAAACTACGATGCCAGGCAGGACAATTCAACCCAGGGTACTCCCAATGCCAGTACGGTGCGAACTACGCTGTGAGGCAGTACGGGTCAAAACACTTCAGAAGTGAGTACGGTCCGTCCAAAGCAAGTACGGGCCGAACTCGCGCACCAGACTAGATGATTTAAAAGGCGGGTACGGCTCCCAACACCAGACGCTTCTGATGTAAGTACGGTCCGTACGAAGGCAAGTACGGGCCGTACGTTAGCGCGCGAACTCACCAAAATCCTTCAGTCTTTACCGGGGAATGTTCGTGGCGTGCTGCGGTTGCTGAACACGAGTGTCCCATGTCGCGTCTTGGTCCCGGCTCCTCCGTGGACGGCGATGCTTCGTGGGGGCACTCCTCAGCTTCCCAGCACACCAGCGAGGGCAGAAGCAGAGGGGGCAGCCTGGGGGCGAGATCTCAGCGCAGCGCGCTGTCGGCTTCGTCCGGTTGGGGCGAACAGTGCACACAGGTCCTCACGGTGATTTCTGCGGCCCGGGGGGGTCGCAGGGCTCGATGTTTGGACAGGGATCTCCTCCTTACTTTGCGAGCACGGCTCGAGGGGGGCAGTTGCTTACTGTGTTTAGGCTTGTGGGCCCTCACGATGCTCACAGCTACTCCAGCGCAGAGGTCGCGTTGCTCAGGGAGATTTAAGGCACAAGGTTCTCCGGGGTCAGCGGTGTAGAATCACCCACGGCAGCCTCTTCTCCTTCAAGGGGGGGTAGCGCCCAATGTTCCTGGGGCGCAGTTCAGGAGGCAAGTTCTCTAGCAAGCCCTTGGAGATAGTTCAGCACAAGTTGAAGCAAAGTCCTTTCTTTAAGTCTTTTCCTCTCCTTCCAGAAGACAGGCACCCACTGCAGGCCAGTCTCTCAGGCAGAGAGACAGTACTTCTCCTGCAGCTTCTCCAGGTCCTTCTCCTTCAGGCAGAGGTTCGTCGTTGCGTAAACAGGATCTGATTTCTTAGGAGCCAGGCTCCTACTTTTATAGCACAATTCTTTTGTTCTTTGTCGCCAGGGGGCCTGGGCCTGGCTCAGTCCAGTTTTGGAGCACTTTGTTGTGGTGACTCTGCTCTTTCCTTTCAGCAGCAGGGCAGAGACATCAGCCGCTCCACAGGGGGCGGAGCCGGCTTTGTGCTGGCAGAGCACAGGTCTATTCAAGAGTCAAGGTGTACTCCTCCCACCCATCCTGGTGTAATCTCTCCACCCACCACCTGGCAGCCAGCCTGTCTCCTGGAATTCCCCAGCCCTGCTCCTTACTGTTGCTAGGCAGAACACACACACACAGCGCAGAGGCGGACTGAAATGGCCAGGTCAGTAAATACTAACTTTCTAAAAGAAGTATTTACAAACGCAGGATATTAAAATAAACTTTACTAAAAGAAGTATTTTATTATTCTGAGTTCAGGCATACTAAACATGACTTTCTACCATGCTCTATGAGTCCACTGGGATTACAGCGTGTAGTAATTCCAGCAGCCCATTCGGGCCTATGGAGAGCAGGTAGCCTTCAATAGTGAAAAACGAAAATGGCTGTAATTCACTATTAGAACATGCCACACACATCAGGGCATGTCCTACCTTATGCCTACAATGCACCCTGCCCTTGGGCCTACCAGAGGGGTGACTAATATGTAGTTAAGGGAAGGTTTAGGGACTGGCAAGTGGGTGCACTTGCGCAGTCAGCGCGACAGTACCAGACTGCACGCAGGTTCTGCAATGGCAGACCCTAGACACATTTTACTAGGCCGCTTCTGTGGGTGGCACAACCAGTGCTGCAAGCCCACCAGCAGCATTTGTATTTACAAGCCCTGGTACTCCTGGTGCACTTTACTAGGGGCTGATAGTAAACCAAATAAGCCAAACATGGACACCAATCAATGTATACATTTTACCATAGGGAGAGCATATGCACCTTAGCACTGATCAGCAGTGGTAAGGTGCCCAGAGTCATAAAACAGCCAACACCAGGTCAGAAAAAATACAGGAGGAAGGCAAAAAGTTTAGGGATGACCCTGCAAAAAGGGCCAGGTCCAACAATGTGCCATTTCTTTTTTCTGTGTATGGGTTTGTTGCTTGCATATGTATGTGTTTGTGTCTTTAGATGTTTGTGGGATTTTACATTTAGCAGTGTTTGTAGGTTATATGGGCGTATGCGTGTATTTTTTTCATGCGTATATGTTGTATTTGTACAAGTGGGCTTGATTGGTAACTTTTATGTGCAACATTTTTAGTATGTTGTGAATGCTTAGTTGTTTGTCCTTACATGCTTGTTTGGTTGAGTGCTTATGTGTATGCATTTGTGATTTTATGTTTGGTAACGTTTGTATGTGCAAGTCTGTGTTTGGTTTTAGATTTAGCTATGTTTGTATTTTGAGCAATTTTTGTATTTCTCTGTGTGCTTGAGTCTGTAGTTGGATGTGTTAGGCGTGTGTCTGTAAATGTGTGTTTGACTTTTCATCTAAGACTGTGTGTGTGTGTGACGGTGGAATCTAGGGTATTTAGGTGCAATTGAGTGTGTGTGAACGTCGGTGTGGTTGTGAACATCTATGGTTGTTAATAGTTGCAATCTTATATTTTTTAAGAAACATTTCCTGTCATATAATAGAATCTTTGGGAAGAGGAAAATTGTCTGCCATTTTGTTGACTCTTTAGTAGACAACTTGAGGTGGAGTAGCCAGGGGGTGCTAAATACATTTCCTGAAAACAGTTTTAAAAGCAATTCCACAATCTGTTGTACAGTTTACAAGAGATTGTAGAAAATGTTTGTACATTGTTAGCAGGAGCTTTCAAAGGAGTAGACATTGGAGACAAATGTGATAATGACTGACTGAAGCTGGGTCGATACCATTGAGTACAGTGTCAGTGGTTTCAAAGATGCACACGCTTGAGGACTTATGGAAGAGCCCTGTATTTTAGTATGATTGAGCTGCAGAGGCATTCACAAACCTTATGCATGTACAGACAGATGCAGAGAAGATTTGTTCAAACTGTTTATTGAAGAGATTTTAAAACAGGGTAGCTTTACAAGCAATAGACAAATATTTAGTAATTTACCACTCTGAAACAGTCATTCAACCAGTGCTTAATTTGTGTTTAAAAAAAAGTGCCAGGGCCCTAGTCAGGAGGCCACTGCAGCTTACACCACTCATTGCCCGTGCCAGTGCTGCCAATGACAGTACCAACATAACTACTAACTCTCACACACTCCTACAAGTGTGATGATTCAGACTTTTAATATACATTAAAAATTACCACTATCTGCTGGCCAACCTATTTTTATAGCTTTGGCTGCCAGATAGTAGTTATTTTTAATGTATACTGAATTTTACAACTGTTTTTGTGCTCTTCACAAAACAACGGAATGTCATAAGTGCCCGTTTAGACAATTAAGTGCTGGTGCGGAGCACCGGAAACAACCAGCTCAAATTAAGCACTGCATCCAGCCATCTGTATACCGAAGATCTATAGCAATCGAATATGCCTGTTTGAATAATACACATTTTGCATCAGTTATATTGTATCTTTCCTAAATATGCAACTCTTACCCTTCTACAGTAAAATTAGACATCTCAACACATTCCGAGCCCTCTTGTAAGCGTATCCATGGCATAGTGACACCATGGACATCTCTTACATATACACAGCAGCATTTATTTGGGAATCCGGGTTTCCTAGCTGAATTATTTTTTTAACCAGAAGAGCATGCAGCTGATACCAGAAGATTCAGGGAGATTTTGCTTTTCTTAAAAATAAATCTCTTAAGTTATTTAAATAAATAGAGGAGGCAAATGCTCTTTACTTTACTATAACACTTGATTGGTATACATTAATTTTTAGGGTCAGAAATAGCTACTACTGCAGTTATTAAACAAGTAAAAAGTTCATTGTTATTTTTAATAACAATAATTAGATTTTGTTTCAAACATTTGTTTCACACCTCCCAATGGAATGTATGTATTGGATCACTAGGATTTGTGGTTTAGTGTGTCTCTACTAAGTTTCTGCAGGAGTGAGTCAGTCACCTTTCATAGCCTCCTATACACATAATGCACATTCTAAACAAAAGTAATATTTCAGATTGTGCAATCTATCTACAAGAAAGCAGTTTATTTTTGTTGCATGTCTATGCAACCAACTCACTTGGTACAGGGACTGCCATCGCTTCCTCTACCTGCAACAGTTGGGAAATCAACTGTGTGAGCTATGACAGCCGTAAGTGCATTAGCCTCAGCGTTCTCAGTTCTGCGACATTGACAGTCATAGGCCTTAATGGCCTCAGAGGTCTACAGAGGTTTGTAATCCTAACACAGATGGACCGTGGGCACTCATCCCTTCCACATAGTCAAGGGAGCATGTTCTTCCATCAGACGCTTATTCGACAGTGCCAGGGCTCTTTCGTTCACCAATCGTGATGGTCTTGTGCTCACTACAAACCTTTCACTCCCAGTGCTGAACCAAAAATATTTCCCAAGCAAATGCCTTTCATGAGGGGGAAAAACACGATGGTTTAATTTTCAGCCTTGAGTAATGTTGGCACCAGGTTGTACATTTTGTAAACTATGTTGTTGTGAAACTACAGTGATGTCACCACTGGGCAAATATTGGCTGGCCAGTTTCGAAATTGTAAAGTCATGAAGCCGAAGTGCATCAAAATGCTTGTTTTAGCCACAATTATTCTGGGTCTTCGGATATCTGCTCTTTTGACACAACTGAGGACATACATGATAAGAATTAATGACAAAGAGTTCTCTCAACTCAAGAAAGAGCTCCTGCCTCCACATGTGGAGGGGTGTGTGTGTGTTTTTAGTTTGAATGCCTGTTAAGTCAATTCATGTGAATGTTCACAGACCCATAGGTAAGGTTTGGAGCACCTTCCTTCTTTCTGTGTTCTGAAAGCTGCAATACTCTGTTCTTTGAAAGAAGTGCTTCAGAGAATGAATATTATGCCACAGAAACCTATGGGCTCCTTCGCTTGATCTATGGAGCATATCTTTTATCGCTATCCAGTGGTGTCATGAACCCCCGCTTTCACTGCTTAAGCGAGGGCCTGGGGAGGGGGTTGCCACTTATAATTATTTATGAGTCTATTCTGTCTGGAGCGCTGCAGGCAACAACTCTTAAAAAACAAAAATAAGATAAAAGATTACAGAGGTTAGTGATGTGAAGCCAATCACAATATAAAAAGCCCAAAAGTTGGCATGATGAGAGAAAGAGAGGGAAGGAGCGTGCAGAGAAATGGCTTCCTTTGGTGCGGCAGGCACGGGGACACTAGGACCAGAGGCCTGATGCCCCACTCAACCCAGATTATTGCTGCATTTAATCATTCAAATAGCAGCTGGAGCTGTTTCCTTCATTGAAACCACAATACACTGTCTACCATGCTGAGAGTGAGGGAGAGAGATGGGTGTGGGAAAGAAGAGTGAAATGAAGGACATATGAAAAGTAGAAAGATACAGTGACAAGAAGTAAGGGCCAAAAGCATGAAAAGATGGGTGCAGGGATGAAAGGACTGATGGATGGAAGTGTAAAACAACACTTACTTGGGTGGGTGAAAGAATGGCTGGAATTGTGAAAGGCTGGATGAATGGGTGGAGGGATGAATGGAAGGGTGAATTGATAAAAGGAGGGTGAAATAAAGGATTAAAAAGAATGGATGCATTAATGGGAAAAGGATAGATGAATGACCAGAAGTGTGTGTGGGAGGATAGAAGGATGGATGGAAGACTGTACTGTACTGTACTGTACTCTAAGGCACGCACTCTCCCCGGCAGCTTCGTGGTGCTCTGCTTTGCCTTGAAGCCAGCCCCTCTCCGTTGCAGGGTTCAAGACTACCCTTCAGGTTACTCCCAACAGGCGCATGGGGATTGTTTTTTGGCTGAAATTTCGTCTGATCTGTTTACTGTTGTTACTGTTTGATTTGATTTGATTTCAGATTTGTAAAGCGCATAGTAACCCTAGGGCGTCCCAGCGCTGTCGGTCAACCTGTAGCCTTCCGAGGGGGAGAGCTGTATGGGGGGATTTATGCGAAGAGCCAGGTCTTTAATTGCCTACGGAAGGCCAGTAGGTTGTGTTCTCTTCGAATGGGGAGTGGAAGGGAACTCCACAGCTTTGGAGCATTATATGAGAACAGTCGCCCCCCTGAGCGAGCCTTTCTTATTCTGGGAACACTGGCTAAGGAAAGGGAGTCTGATCTGAGCTGTCTGTTGGAGTGATGTGGTTTGACGAGAGATCTCAGGATGGGAGGGCCTCTGCCTTGAAGTATTTTGTGTGAGATGCAGAGGGTCTTAAAGGTGATCCTTTCCTTGATCGGAAGCCAGTGTAGTGATCTGAGGGCCGGTTTGGCAGAGCATCTAGATTTGGTCCCGGTCAGAAGTCTGGCTGCGGCGTTTTGGGCACATTGCAGTCTGAAGATGACTGATGCGGGAGCACCTAAATATAGGGCATTTCCGTAGTCCAGTCTGGAGTTAACTAGCCCCTGTATTAACAGTTTCCTGGACTGAAAGGGGATTAGATGGAGGATTTTTCGAGCTATCTGAATGAGGCCAAAGCACGTGCCTGCTGTTTTTCTGGCCTGGACTTTAAAATTGAGGTCCTGGTCCAACCAGATACCCAGGCTCTTGACTTCGGTCTTAGGGTAGGGGGGTGCTCCCATGCAGGGTGGCCAAGAGAGGGATGGAGGAAGTCTGCGTGGGTCCCCCAGCAGAAGGATCTCAGATTTCTCTCTGTTTAGTTTCAAACGAGAGTCGCACATCCATTGGGATATGTTCTGGAGGCAAGATGACAAGTTGTCCAGACATTTGGTCGATTGGTTTAGAGAGACGACCAGCTGGGTATCGTCGGCGTACATAACAGTTTTTATGCCGAATGGGGTTACGATGTCTTCGAGGGGAGACATGTATACGTTAAAAAGTGTGGGGCTCAGGGAGGAGCCTTGGGGGACCCCACACTGGAGGGGGAGAGCTCTGGAGTTAACTGAGCCGTCGGTCACCTGGAAGGTTCTGCCTTCTAGGAAGGATTTGATCCAAGACAGGGCGGTACCGGAGATTCCTGCCATGCTGAGACAGTGGATAAGGATGGCATGATCCACCGTGTCGAAGGCGGCGCTCAGGTCCAGGAGGATCACTGCCACTGATCCTCCCGCATCTAGGATGGATCTTGCCTCTTCGACCACGGCTAGGAGTGTGGTGTCCGTACCCTGTCCTGGTCTGAACCCTGTCTGGGATTGGCGAAGAAGGTTGTTGGATTCTAAGAAAAGGGATAATTGCTGATTGGCAATTTTCTCGGCCACTTTGCTGATGGCCGGGAGGAGTGAGATAGGTCTAAAGTTAGACAGGTCAGCAGGGTCGAGGTGGGGCTTTTTAAGAAGCGCACGGACTGTGGCGTTTTTCCAGTTAGTTGGGACGGTGCCTTGTGCAAAAGATGCATTAATGAGATTGGTGAAGGGGGAGGAAATCGTGGAAGCAACCAATTTCAATTTGCTCATGGGGGCCGTGTCTGTGGGAGCTCCACTCTTCACTGTATGAAGGATGGTCAAGAACGATTCTGTGGACACCTGGGAGAATGCTTCGAAACACGGGGCCTCCGGACAGGTGAAAGGAGTCGGGGGGGTGTAGGGGGATGTTGTGGGTGGGGAGGGTTTTTAAAATGTTGTTGATTTTTGGTGAGAAAAACTCAGCGAGCTGGTTGCATCTAGTGCCAGATGGGTCTGGAATGGGCAGTGGTTCCGGAGTTTTCGTCAGCAGACGGACGATAGGATAGGTTTCTTTGGCGGAGTTAGCTGCAGCTAATATTTTTCCCTCGAAAAAAGTTGCCTGGGTGTTTTTTATGCAAGTTTTGTAATCCTTCACGGCAGACCTGTATTCAGTTTTGCTTTTGTTAGCCCAGTCCTTTCTCCAGAGGCGCTCGAGCTTTTTACACCTTTTTCTGAGTTCATGTAGTTCCGGGGTGAACCAGGGAGATTTGAAGGTTCCCTTTTTACTGGGGAGAGGTTTGACGGGGAGGACTACATCAAGGGATTGTTCGATCCAGGAGAGGAGTTGGACATCTGCTAGGGAGGGATCTGGGTCGAGCTCAGGTGTAGTAGAGGCTAATTCGTGGATCCATACTGCCGTGTCCAGTTTTTGCCAGGGGCGGGCTGGTGCTTGGGGGGGGGATCTATCCGGCGCTTCGCTCGTAAGTTGAAATTTAAAAGAGATCAAGTGATGGTCTGACCAAGGAATAGGGAGGGGTTCATTCACTACTAGGCTGGGGAGATTAGTGAATATGGGGTCCAGCAAGTGGCCCTTAGAGTGGGTGGGCTGACTGCCTTTTAAATG
The DNA here is from genome assembly GCF_964204655.1 of Triturus cristatus. Classification (NCBI taxonomy): domain Eukaryota; kingdom Metazoa; phylum Chordata; class Amphibia; order Caudata; family Salamandridae; genus Triturus; species Triturus cristatus. The sequence continues at coordinate 969,896,785 of NC_140580.1, forward strand.
AATATTGAGGGCAGCTAGATCTTCCTTAAGGTCTTCCGTTATTTTGTTTGAAGAGTCGTCAAAGTGGAGATTTAAATCTCCTAAGACCGTAAAATTGGGTGACAGGCAGGCGAGAGAGGAGATGGCTTCCATCAGGGATTTGCAAAAAAGGCTATGCTGTCCTGGGGGGCGATAGACGAGGATTCCCGAGAGGGTTTTTGATGGTGATAAATGGATGGAGAACCGAACGTTTTCACAGTCCTGAATTGGGCTGTCCTTGAAGTGACAGGACAAGTTGCTTCTGTAGATAATTGCTATTCCGCCCCCTGTCCCAGAGAGTCTATCCTGATGTTTGATTAGGTAACCGGGGGGAAGTGTTTGAACTATGTCAGGATCTGAAGTGGGGTTGATCCATGTGTCAATGAGGAAGAGAACCTCAAGTTCGAATTCCAGCAGAAGCATATTGATTTCTGCTCGGTGTTTCGGGAGGGACCTGCAATTGAGAAGAGCCATCTTAATCCATTGTGTTTTCAGGAGGATTCGAGGTGTCAGCCTGTATGGGCAGACCGAGCAGCAGTATCGTCCTTCCTCTAAGGAGATAATGTTGCGGCAAGGGATAGGAAAAAGCTTCCCGAGTTGGAGGAGAGTGTCTTAGGAATACCTCAGTGGAGAAGATGTTAGAGTCCCAGGGGTTCTGGGCTCAGGGCTCAGTCTGGCGCGGACGGGCGCAGATGGGCTTGCCTTTGGCGTGCTTACGGCGCGCTGGCGGCGCGCCCGCAGCGCGCGTCCGCTGCGCGTCCGACCGAGGCACATCCTTATGGGGCGGAGGGAGGGGGCGTGGCCTCGGGATAGGGGGCGTGGCCTCGTTACCGGCTAATGGCGGCAGGAATAGGCTAGTATCCGCGGCAGCGTTTACATCGGCTGCGCGGGGGGTCACTGCTGGTTTGAAGGTAGGGGAGTGCCCAGAGTGAAAAGTGCAACAAGCAGGTAAAACAATTCTTCATGATCTTACACAAGTTTTAAAAAAGCGCTACGCGATCCTCCCGGCTTCCGCCTCAGGAGCTATGTAGTAGACTGACTGCGAGCTCAGCTGACAGCGCGACTTATAGGCTACCAGTGGGCGTGGCCTTGGGATCGTGGGCGTGGCCTCGTTACCGGCTAATGGCGGCAGGAATAGGCTAGTACCCACGGCAGCGTTTACATCGGCTGCGCGGGGGGTCACTGCTGGTTTGAAGGAAGGGGAGTGCCCAGAGTGAAAAGTGCAACAAGCAGGGTAAAACAATTCTTTATGATCTTACACAAGTTTTAAAAAAGCGCTACGCGATCCTCCCGGTTCCGCCTCAGGAGCTATTGTTTTTCTGTTCCCCTTACAGCCCTTGCTGTGGGCTGTTGCTCCCCTTCGTCTGCCCTCCATTTTTTCCCGCTGCCGCTGACCCCTCCCCCTACCACCCTGCTCCCGCCTCCCAGCTCCCCCCCTCCCCTACATGATGGCAACTGCTGCCGGGTCGCACCACTGGCGCGCCAATGGCACGCCTAAAGCAAGGCCGTCTGTGCACGTCCGTGCCTGGACCATGCCCCGCGCCAGACCCCCAGGCCCCCACGAGCACCACGACGCCCGACACCGCTACGAGGCCAACATCCTCCACGAACTCAACACCAGCCGATCATCCACCTGCTGCCAGGCCACCCCGAAGCTCATCCATGGACCCGTCTCCTGCCGGAGCTGCAGCTTCACCAGCCAGTGAACACCTGCTTGTCCTGCCCCCTCCCCACCAGGGGAGGTCACAACCATCTCAGATGTACACTACTCAACACCCGCTCCGTGCACAAGCATGCCATCGAACTCTGAGACCTACTCGACTCATGCTCCCCGGACGTCGCGTTCCTGACGGAGACCTGGATGAACCCCTCCTCGGCGCCCGACATTGCCATAGCCATCCCAGACGGCTACAAGATCACCCTCAGGGACCACACCAACAGACCAGGAGGAGGAATCGCCATCGTCCACAGAAATACCTTCAGAATTTTGACCAGCACCGAAGACACCCTCAGCGCTGCCGAACACCTGCACTTCCAGATCCACACCGATCCCAACACCACCCTCAGAGGAACCATCGTCTACAGACTCCCCGGACCCCAGCCACTGTTCAGCGACGCCATCACCAACTTCGTCAGCACGCACGCCCTTGCATCCATAGACTACATCCTCCTCGGAGACCCGAACTTCCACCTCGAGAATGCCAACGACAGCAACTCCACCACCCTGCTCGACAACCTCGCAAACCTCGGACTCAAATAGCTCGTCATGACACCCACCCACTCCGCTGGGGACACGCTCGACCCCATCTTTTCCGCCAGTGACCATGTCACCTTCAGCCACACCACCGAACTCGAACTTCGAGAAATGCACCGTGCACAACTGCACGTAACTAATCCCACACCGCAACTGGAACAAGGTCACCGAAGACCAGCTAAGCACCACCCTCGCCCGAGAGCCACGAACCGATCCCACCGACACAGCCGCCCGCGACTTCAGACACTGGATCAACAACTGCGCCAACACTCTCACCCAATCAAGAAACCCTCAAACAGACGCTCCGACGGAAGGGCCATCTGGTTCACCACCGACCTTCAGGCATCTAAGCAGACTTGCCGAAGACTCGAGAAGAAGTGGCGCCACAAGCAGACACCGGACACCCACACAGCCCTCAAGAATGCCAGCCGCAAGCACCACCAACTCATTCAAACCGCCAAAAGGACCTCCTTCAAGGAATGCATCAACAACAACGCGCACAACAGCAAAGAGCTCTTCAACATCGTGAAGGAACTCGCCAACCCCAGCTCCAGCTCCATCGACATCCTGCCGTTGCAAGACCTCTGCGCCTCACTAGCCACCTTCTTCCACCGCAAGATCGCAGACATCCACAATAGCTTCAATACCCAGACCCCCGACAGCCACCAACACCTCACACTCACCGCCCCCCAGCCACACCGGCCTCCTGCTCTCCTGGAACCACGTCAACGATGACGACACCATCAAAATCATGAAGACCATCCACTCCGGCTCACCATCCGAACCCTGCCCTCACCACATCTTTAACAAAGCGAGCTCCATCATTACACCCCAACTCTGGAAGACCGTCAATAGCTCCTTCGAAACCGCCACATTCCCGGAGAGCTGGAAACACGCCAAGATCAACGCCCTACTCAAGAAACAAAGGACCTCAAGACCTTCCGGCCCATCTCCATGCTCCCGTTCCCGGGCAAAAGTCATCGGGAAGATTGTCAAGAGGCAACTGACCCGCTTCCTCGAGGAGAACAACACCGTGAACTTGTCCCAATCCGGTTTCCGCAGCAACCACAGCACCGAAACCGCCCTCATCGCCGCCACCGGCGGCATCAGGACCCTGCTGGACAACGGCGAAACCACGGCCCTTATCCTCCTGGGCCTCTCATCCTCCTTCAACACCATCTGCCACCACACCCTACGCACACGCCTCTACAACGCAGGGATCTGCGACAAAGCCCTGGACTTGATCCCCTCCTTCCCCGCCACCGCCAAAACCAACCTCCAAGAAGGAATGAAGGCCGTCGCCGAATGGATGAAGAACAGTCGTCTGAAACTGAACTCTGACAAGACAGAGGTCCTCATCCTTGGCTCCACCCCCTCCGCCTGGGACGCCTCCTGGTGGCCGGCCACGCTGGGAGCTGCACAGACTCCCACCGGCCACACACGCACCCTGGGGTTCATCCTGGACTCATCACTATCAATGACCCAGCAAGTCAACGCCGTCTCCTCATCCTGCTTCAACACCCTCCGCATGCTTCGCAAGATCTACAGATGGATCCCCACCAGAAGTACGGTCACCCAGGCCCTCGTCAGCAGCAGGCTGGACTACGGCAAGGCCCTCTACGCTGGAACCACGGCCAAACTCCAGAAAAGACTCCAACGCATACAGAACGCCTCCACACGCCTCACCCTCGACATCCCTCACCACAGCCACATCACTGCCCACATGAGAGACCTGAACTGGCTCCCCGTCAACAAGAGGATCACCTTTAAGCTCCTTACCCACGCTCACAAAGCACTCCACAACAGCGGACCAACATACCTCAACAAATGACTCACCTTCTACACCCCGAACCGCCAGCTTCGCTCCGCTGACCTCGCCCTCGCCACCATTCCACGCATCCACCGAATGACCACCGGCGGCAGATCATTCTCCCACCTCGCCGCCAAGACATGGAACACCCTCCCCATCCACCTGCGACCGATCCAGGACCTGCTGACCTTCAGGAGACTTTTCAAGACCTGGCTGTTCAAGCAGTAGCAGCCCCCCTCACCCCCCTTAGCGCCTTGAGACCCTCACGGGTGAGTAGTGCGCTCTACAAATGATTGATTGTTTGATTGATTGATTGATGAAAGGGTGGATAGACAGAATGGTAACGAGAGGATAGATGGACTAGTGACAGTATGGGTGGATGGAAGCATGAAAAGATGGATAGATGAATGGATGCATAAAAAGCTTATAGAATGGACAGACGGATGGAAGATGTGGTGAAGGTACCTCATCTGGAGTGGGTTTGCCTTACTCGTTTTGCTCACCCAGCGGCATTCGAGGAAAGAATCAAAGTGGGGGTATTTTAATTTTCTGGCTACTCCCTTACCACTAACATCTTTACATTGTGGGTTACATTTTGGCTGGTGGGGGAGGGTAGAGTGTCATTTGGGCACTCGTCCTGTACCTCTTCATTATTTCTTGCAATTCCAGTTGATGTGGGAAGCCAGAGAGCCCATTGGGCAATCAACACAGTGTCTCCACATTGGCTGGCTAATTTCTGGATGATGGGGTCTAATCCTCAATGATCAGTACTGTGCATGTTATTCTGTACAATTATTTTTTATGCCGTGTGCAGCCCTGAGCTACCTATTGGGACTATAGCTGCTCTGCAAAATTATTCAGGGTAAATAAATAGAATATAGTTCCCTGTCTACAGACATCAGTGGAACCTCCTAGTTGGCACTTTATGTCTGTTGATGGGCCATGGAATGGGAATGCAAGGTCCACCTATCTCCTGGAAGGTACGTTTGTCTTTAGTGGGCCTGCCAGGGGCTGAGGCTGGTTGCAGGCGACATTGTTAACCAGCTAGAAGCAATGGAGAGAGAGTTGTCTTTATGCTCTGCATCGGTGCTGTTCAAGACAAGCCAGAACTCGCGTTCAAGGGGGCTTATTTATGAGCCCCTTGCAACACTTTTGCGCCGCTGTTGCATCACTTTTCATGACGCAGCGGCGGCGTAAAATATGTGCCTCGTTGTGGCATATTTACAAAGTGACGCATCTAGGCAGATGCGTCACTTTGTAAAGCCCTGCACCACATTATACCTACGTCAGGTATAATGTATGCAGGGTGGGCGTTCCCCTGAAAGTGAGCCTCGTAGAAGTGGCGCAGTGAAATCTATGAGATTGCACTGTGCCACTTCTAGGACGTCACTGCCTCAAAACCTTACGCCTGCCCCATGGCAGGCATAAGGGTGATGCAGTGCATTAAGGATAGACCTCCCCCACGTATTGCTGAAGTTGCTTCATGCTTGAGACAACAATGCGTGACTTTTGCGCCGACAGATACGTCAGGATTCCTGACGCATCTGTCACTCCTTACAACATGGAGCACTGTACAGTAAATACGGCGCATCCATCGTGTTGCAAGGAGGGCGCAGTGAAAACTGTTGCATCGCTTTTTTCACGCAGCAATGCAACAGTTTTAATAAATAAGCCCAAAAGTATCTCCCACCATCCCCAGCCCTGTGAATTCAGTTCCTGAAAGCTGGAGGAAAAGGTAAGGGATTGAGGGGTTATGAGGCTTTTGAGGTAGTTTAAGCACTGTTGAGCTACAGTGTCCAGTTGTGGAGGCCCTATTCTGTTTGGCTTTGTAAGGCTCACTTGAAGTATTGTTTGTAGTTGTATAAGCCCTATATAAGGCAATATGAACAGTTCCAGATGTCTCACTTAAAGAAATGTCTTTCTTTGGGCCTCATCTAAAAATGTGTGCCTGATTCTTGAAACCTCACCTGTCACTGTTGGTGTTTGGGCACTTTTATCTCCTGTTTTAAAGATGTGACCTGGCGTATTTTGTGTAGCTCTGATGGCCTAAACTAAGCTACTGAGTTCAGTTCTGATCACCTCATCTTGGATGGGGGTGCAGTCTTGGAGAACCTCTTGCTTACAGTTCTGAGGGTTTGTTCCTAAGCATTGTCCAGTTATTCATGTCTCACCTCCAATATTGTACCAATATCTGAAGCCCTCCCTTCCAATAAAGTGTCTAATTCTGAAGTTGTCAATATATGCTTTGTGCCTAGTGATGGAAGCCTCACCTGGAGTGTTGTGTCCAGTTCTGTGGGATTCATCTAAAGAATTATGTCATGGTCTCAGCGCTTAAACACGGGAACGTCATTGTATCGTTTTAAAGAAATCTGTACTTCTCTAGTTCTGTAGACAACCAAATTATTATTCTGCCCTTTCCTATCAGCTCCAGGGGTCTCATCTGAAGACTCATGTCCAGTTCAGGAGCACTCACCTGGAGTATTCTGTGCAGTTTCACAGGCCTCATATGTTGTGTTGCTTCCAGTTATGGAGGCTTCACCTTTAACCTTGCTGTCACCTGTAACATCTGGATCACTGTATCAATTTTTAGAAACGACATCTATAGTATAGTGTTTACTTCTAGAAGGGTCATTTTGAATATTGCAACTATTCCCTGAGGTCACAGAAGGGTGTTAGATCCACTTCTGAGTGACTTACCTGATACATTGTATCAACGAAAGGTCAAAAATGTCATATAAATGTCACAATGCATTACTGGCACGTTACAGGCAGTTCATCAGAATTACCTCTACTGATGATTCTTCTACATCGAAAAGGACAAGTTAATTCAAATTTGACTAAGCTTAATTTCAAAATAATTCAAGTAAGTGGTTATGGTTAACTTAATGTAAATCAATTAGGTTTCGCTTAAAGGGCTAGAATGAGATTGTTTTTTATTTAGATAAATAAAAATATAAATATTTTATGGCTAAGTTTATTATTAGCGTAGGTTAAGGTGCTGATTTCATTTAATTTAAATTAACTAAGGGTCAGTTAAAAGGATTGGTAAAATAGATGTTTATTTTGTTTCATTAAAATGAAAAGTAATGCAGGATTAGTGTTGGGGTTAACTAAGGGTTAGGTAAAAGGATTAGTATTTTATTGAATAAAAATAAATGTAGAAATGGTATTCAGATTAACATTAAGATTAATATTAATTTTAATTATGTAATTTCATCCTATTTCAATTCAATAGAGAATATTTATTTTGTTGCATTTATTTATAGTGCATGGACTGTATCCCTAAGGGCTACAAAGAGCAGTGCTTCCCAAACATAATGCATTTCTCACATTAGAGAAATGCAGGTGTGCTAATAACAAAGTAGGTGCAGTGCAAATACACAGTGAATGACAGAGAAACATATTATCTCAGAAGGAAGGCACACATGGATGATAGTGTTTAGAGACAGAAGGAAATACTGTAAAGAGATTGGTCTTTAGTGTTTTATAAATAGTATCAATAAGTGGAAAGTCTGGGGTGCAAAGGGAAATAGGTTTAGTCCTGTTGACCAGTGTGTTTTTTGTAGGGGTGGACAGAACTCGCAGAGTTTTACTCTGCACATTCTGTGGAGTTACACAAAAACTCCACAAGATTCCGCAGACTTCGGCGAGGGGGTGGAATCCAGCACGTCATGCTAATTGTACTGATTTTTAGCACCTGGAGCTTGTTCCACGCTGCAAAATCAGCATGAACAGCACAATGCGGCACACCAGAGGGTTTTGCTTCTTTATGCCGCTCCATTGGATTTTCTACTTGAGCAGCAGCTTTCTCAATGTGAATAGTGGCGGTTCTAGCACCTGAAAATCGCGCTAGCGGATGAAAACTCTCACTCGCGCTCACCAACTTAATGTTGCGAGCCACGTGCAAAAAAACTCAGCCACGTAGTGGTTGGCGATGTTTTGCCAGAACTATGCATTCCAAGCGGAATGCGGAGTGGGCAAAACTTTGTGAACTCTGCGGGCACAGCGGACTCCTAGTTCTTTGTGGGACGTTTGAATTTCCAACATGGCAAGAGATGTGCTTCTAGTAGTGTTTCTACCCGCTAGCTCATTGATTATGGTTGCCAAGAAATATGGTTTTTCTGAGGTAAAGTGCATTGTGTATTATGCAGCTTGGAGAGGGAACCAGTTTAAATGTGTTAAGGTGGGGGAGATCTGATCCGAATCTCTTTTGTTATTTATTTAGTGAGTTACTGTGTACAAAACTGTTTTAATTAGTGTCAAAGGAGTTTCAGGAAGACCAGGATGGATGGACTGAATTGTTCGCAGTAATCTAGGCTGGAACCAAGCGGTTTATGCTTACTGTAGTGGCCGTTGAAGGAAACAGGCGTCACAGAGGAAACCCAATTATTGGGCAAAGTGTGAAAGGCAGGGACACCTTCCTTCTAAATCCTTGTTGTTGACCCTCTCTTGGATGAGGTTAGTCCTCTTTTGGTGAACACCCTCAGTTTTTGTCAGTTTGGGCTCAAGATATACTAACTGCATCTAGGTACATGAGGTCTTGACAGGATCTAAACTGAAGGATATCAGCACTGAGGTGAGTCAATGTATTAGTTTGACCAACGTAAAATGGTGTCAGAGATGCCCTTGCATGGATAGATTCAGCTAGAATCTCATGGTTAGTTGTATCAAAGGTTGTTGAGAGGTCAATCAATACCAGGAGATAAGGGCCACCTTTATCAGGTAACTACAGAAATAGATTGTCATCTACAACTTAGATGGTGGCCGTGTTTTATAGGGTTGAAGAAGGCTGTGTAGATTAATGTTCTCTTAAAGGTGGTTAGCCACTGCTCTTTCAAGTAGTTTCCAAGGAAGAGAAGGCATGCAATGGGGAGAGGGCTGGTAGTTGTTTAAGTAAAGGGCACATTTTTCCAGTCTTCAATGATAATGGGAAGGTGCCTGTAAGAAGTGAGGGGTTGATGATGGTTAAGATATGTGTCTGTACCTCAGGATGCAGTGATTTAATGAAGGATGGTGGAAGAAGATTATCAAAGGAAGTCGTTTATGAAGCGAGTATACAAGGATTGTGTTGTAAATAGTTTGGAGGAGTTCTAGGAAGGAGCTGTCAATATTTGGTTTATTTGTATGGAATGTCTTGGTTTTCTGCATGTTGGGAAGGAATGGTGGGCGCAGCTGGGACTCTACACATTCCTGGGGTGTTGGGGGAGCATTTCATGCATCCACTGCTTTAGCAAAGTGGTGCTGCATGGTTCTGGCTGTGCTTGTGCAGGCAGTACCATTCTAGAGGCCCCATGGTTTTTACCAGGTGTGGGTTCACGCCCAGTAAAACCAAGTCAGGTGTTATCAGACGCAGTCATTCCAGGTCTGGAAAAACAAAATCTCTTGTGATTGAGCAGAGCGATATCCCCATTAACCTTCAATCATGCTCTAAGTATTTATTATTGCAGGGAGAATGATATTAAGATGGAATGTGGTGGAGACAGTCTGATAGACGGGAGTTCAAAAGAGGAGGAAAAGGAGGGAGTCATTGCTTCCATGGAGATCCTGCATGGAGGCCCTGTGAGTGAGGGCACTTCCATTGTTGTGTGGATGTGGCTGGTAGTTGATAGAGTAATTGTCAGACTTGAGTTCATTGAAAACGTGTTGACGTGGGGTTAAGCCAGGTAGCAAAGAGAATGTCAAGATTGTAAAGGGTGATCAGGTCAGCATCTCAGATGCATGTCTCTGCAAGTAAGGGTTCATTAGCGTGAATGCAGGGGGAAGGTAAAGGAAAAGGGTGACTAGATTGGTGGGATGTGCTATTTCTGTGTTTCGATATGGATGCGATTTCTATGAGATACTTAGCAGGCTTGAAGGTAGTTGGTAGAGCAAGGATTGTGAAATGCTTTGAGGCTAGGGTTAGGAAATGTGGGTAAACAAAAGAGACATATGATCACTTTCTGCTGTGAATTTTAGAACTACTGAAGAAGGCATAAGAACTGCTATGAAAGTGTGAAAAATGTCAGTTGGCGGATTGTAAGTGTATGTAAGGGGTGAAAGATGGAGGCATTGAGAAACAGGGGTAAGCGGAAAAAAATAAGGATTTGAAAGTTAATTTAAAATAAGTTTCTTGCACTATACTAAATTGGTGAACCAACAGAGGTACGGCTGTAAGTAGTTGGAAGTAAATTGAGTATAGGAATTATTGTTAATCAGAGTTGCTATGAGTAATAATAATCAAAGAGTTGATGTAGAGCCAATCTGAACAATCAGCAAAGATATTTGATGCAGAAAATTGACCCAGACCCTTTTTAAACTGTGCGCTCACAGCAGGTGGTAAATGAGGTGCAAGAACATGTTGACAAGAGATGAGCTAACTTGAAAATTATTCAGTTGTACATTGCAAGTGGTATTTCAAGATGGATGCTGCGTATCTCAGGTTAGCACATGTGGAAATTGTTGATGCTGAAACCATTACTGAATGAAAGACAGTGAAGCGAGCATCCTTGAAATAAAAAAACGGTGGGGAATTTAAGAGGAGTATCTCTTGACTCACGGAAGAATGAGAGTCCCAGAAGGGCAGATACTGTTTAAAATATTTTTTTAGGCCATAAGAAACCGCCCCGCACCCACTTGCGTGCAGTGCAGTACCTTCCACGCAAGAGACATGTCGGGGACTGGAACAATCTACTGCCAAGTCAAAAGGGTATATATAGCTGTCTATCTGTCCTATCCTCCTCCTCAGCTTATTCCAAACTTTCATGTTCTTTCCTACCTTAGACCTACTCTTTACAAAAATATAGCCAGCAAAGGGAGACCCGCCCGAAATTTACTTTATACCATGTTATACCAACGGCGGTAAACCCGGATAACAAATATATGTACTATGTATACAGTAAGATGACATTTTTCACTAATATTAAAATTGTGGATCGTTGGTTCTGGGCCTGCAGATTCAAAACCACTGGCAGATCAGCAAATATTTTAAAAAATATATTCACCTTTCATTTCTGTTTTGTGAACAAAAAGGAACGGCACTGTACAACTTCATATGATGACAGGCTGTGCACAGTGAGCACTGTGGTCACATGGGCTAAAGCAGGGCACAGCTGGTGTGGGAGCGCGGGGCTTAGTAAATGGTCAGGTTCTGCATCCAGAGGTCTCGGTGTATGACTGAAGTATGTGTCAAGTTGCTTTGATGGAAAGGTACTGCACCCAGAACCTTTGACACCCGGCCAAAGACATATATACACTTGGGTGGGAAAGAGGCTCACGAGGCCCCTCAACTTCATCAACATTTGTATTAAATAGCATATCACATTCAGAGGGTATGTATGTAAGGTTTATGATATACTTTAGTTTAGGTTCAGCCTTCCAAATAGGGCACGCTGCTTGGTACTGAAAGACACATTTTGGGCTTACCAGAATATACAGGGTCTTGCAACCCACCCATGGCTTACCATTGCTTGGCTTTACTGTCACTCTCATTTGCCTGCTTCTAATTCGATGGATTTATATGTCTCGGTGTGTCAATATTGTATTTGTCCCACCCCTGGAGCATAGCCGCTTTACCATATCTACGATTGGTTAGCTTCTATGCTTCCTCTGCTCTCTTTTGGAGAACTACTTTTTTTCTTTTTGTTTACACACTCCATGAGAGAGCAAGTGTTTTGCAGCTGTCCCTCTAAAGTGCTTTTCTCCCCCCACTCTTTGTTGTTCTCCCTCACCCATATGCTTTCTTCCCTCCACCCCTGCTCATGTTACTCTCTCGCCAGTGTGCTCCACCCCACATTCCACATTCAGGGGCGTAACAAAGGCCCCCGCAGCCCCCGTGGTGCGGGGGGCCCCGAGCTCCAGGGGGCTCCCTGCAGCACGCAGTACACTCACACTGCAACTCTGCAAGTGTCTGTCTTTGTGACCTAGGTTTAAAGTTATGGTCCTCTATTTTCACTGCATTCTTCGCGCGTGCGCACTTCAGCACTGTCTTCAGCGGAGCCTCGGGATGGGGCTGAGCTGCGCTGGTGTGAAAGAATTGTCGCGCGCATGCGCAGTCTAAACTACATGTGCAGGGGCCGATGGGTCCGTGACCACCTGCCTGCTTGTCCTGCACCCCGGAGAATTGACTGCCGTGCTCTCCGCCCCCTCCCTCCCCGGTGACCATGGAGCGCTGTCTGGACTACTTGCTGCTTTTCAACTTGGGCTTCATCCGCCGATTCACCCGCAGGGAAGCGGGGCCCTAGGTGCAGACCTGGCTGTAGGACACGGTGAGCGTCCCGGGGGTTTTGGAGCGGAGAGTGGGAGACTGTAAAGAGCAGCGCCGGGGGCCTTTTGGGGAAACTTCTGTAACTTTGGGGAACCGTCCTTGGATGAACGAAACGTGGATATTATCAGCAGGTGGTTGGATGCAAATTCGGATGCAGAAAGCATGGGACATAATTACGGCCTACTGGTGAATTATTATTATCAGAATGTATGTGGTATTTCTATAGTGCCAACGTAGCCAAAAGCCAATGGAGCGCTGTACAGGGCTCCACTGGACATAGGACATAAACTCAACGAGTGATAGGAGAGGAAAGTAGACAGGTGTCACCCTTTTACTCAAATCAGTCGGCAGACTCAGCCTTTCAATCCTTATTATAAAATCTCCTCTCTCTCCTCTCTCTTGTGAAGGCTAGACGAGAGACTTGAAGCTTCTGCGTGCTTGATGGGCTGAGCATCTTCCCACCTAGACATTAAAGGACTTTCCCTCGGCGCACAGGGCCTTGCTGCCATGTCCGCCTTCTGGGTAGCCCTTCATGAATTGTTTCAGCATACACTGTCAAAGATAGGAAGTTTAACCATGGTCAGTGTCCAAAGTTTATCTATTCGTTTGCACACATGCAATTGGAAAAAAATGCCCAAAATATTATTAAACTCTCAAAATAATAGAGCATCCCAGCAAACTAGGCACATCAGCTGTGGCACTAAAGTGCACTCCTTTTCAGCATGCGGTATGCACATGGTAGACAAAGTGTGATCACAGTGCAAGGCATCATGGCTGATCCATTGCCCAGTGTTATATGGGGTGTGCGGCAGAAGCAAAATGAGAATAACACTTGACCACACCATTGGATGAAGAAGGCTGACTGAAAGCCCCGGCATTTATGTATTTTTATTATGGATATTTTGGATAACAAGAGGCTGATGGAAGAGCAAAAGCTGTGTGTAGGACGCATTACGGATGGGGGTAGGGGGGAGCCACACAAAGCCTTACATGAAATATTGTTGAATTCAAGCCTGTGGCCCTACGAGGGTATTGTTAGATTTATTGATGCTTCTTTATTAGAGGGTGGGTCACTCTCCTGTCACTGCAAGGAGGAGAGGGGACACATACCTAAATAAAAATGACTTCTGCAGCTGCTGCAGCCATTCTTAACCTCATCGCTTCTTATGACGGAGTGGTTCCGTCATGCGCGTTGGTCGCGCTGTGCGCATGACGGAACCACTCCGTCATGGCCCCGCCCGCTCAATGGAACCTTCAGCACAGCACGGTAATCCGCGCCGCGCTGAAGGGGTTAAGGATTATAGGCAGCAATTCCATTACACCCTAGGGGAACTATGAAAGAAAGCAGACAATTGACAAGTCTAAATTGTTTTCTATTATCACATGCTTCCTCTGGAGGAGCGGTGTGGTGTTCTGTTCATATGGCAATGTTAATTTTTCATTTTGCTAAAAATATCCAATCATGCTTCCCATCCAGACATTCAAAGTAATTTACACATGCCCCCATTTCTGTTTATGTAACCGTGCGAATATTAGGCAATATTTGAAGTGATTATGTTCTGCAGAGTTGATGTTCGGCAACCACTTGCTTGCTTTATTTTCAATTTGGGTGATATGTGAGTGTCTATTACAGACATTTTGTAGCGAAATGTTGTGTTTATGTTACATGCAACAGCCATAACAAAGTTTCTTTAAGATCAAATCAGGATCTCACATATGGGAAATGTCAGAGTGGTCACAGAGATTATTTGCAGTTAATATTAGTGAGTTGCTGCTGTGTTACAATATTGAAAACACACATCCCCTATCCCTTAATATTACATGTAAACATAATTTGAATTTGGACCAGTGTGCCTGTGCACTGTCTCTGACATGGCCAACGAGGACATGAAAGAGGATCATACATTTAAAACTGTTCCTAACAGGGGTGTAGGAGAGTAGGATCTGCACTTGTGTTGTCCCCACTTTTTTCTGATGTTTACACTGGTTTCTGGCTATAGTCTGGCTGGGTCCCTGCTAATCAGGGCCCCAGCCTCTTTGTTCTCTCTAAACAACTTGGAGTGCATATTAGATGCACTAGTGATTGGATACTGTGGTACCTTATGAGCCCCTAGTATATGGTACCTTAGGTACCAAGGGCATAGGCACTTCACAGGCCTACCAGGGGCTGAAGCATGTATTATGCCACCCCTGGGAAGCAGACTAAATCTGACACCACAGGCCTGCTACTGCAGCCTGGGTGAGGTAGTGTTAGCACTCCTCACTGAGGTATAGGTTCCTATATCTCACCTTACACACACACACATAAACCTATCAGTCACCCCTAAGGCAGGCCCTATCAATCCTGAGGGCAGGGTGCTTGGTTTCCATGTGAGGGGGTGCCTCTGCCTGAGCAGGGCCCCTCTGCAGCTCTCAGAGTCCATTCTCTGTAGCTGTTTGGGGATGCGGTTAAACCATATACTCTTAAGTGCATTATAACCTAGCGGTAAATGCTAACTTTGGGATGGCTGCATCAAAACATGTCGTGTTTGGTGTCAAACGCTTTGGAATCATACCCCCACACCGGTAACTGGTGTGGGAGTATGGTCCCACCCTTCTAGAGGGATAGACATGTACCCACTGTGGAAACACAGTAGAATCCTGGCATCACAAAATGGATGCCACCAGCACAGACACTGGGCTGCCCTCCTGCTGCTGACCGAAACTCGCACTGGAGGAGGCCCAACAATAGGCATCCTGTCAAAGGGAGGTGTAACCAGCTTCCAGACAAGATTTAGTGTATTGGGGCTGGGTGGGTGCACTCCTAGAGTGCTTTGAAGTCCTGCACTGGGGGAGCAGTAGGCTCCTCTGTGCATATGCCAGCTCAAACCGGTTCAGGGGCTACCAGCGCCTGCTCTGGCGTGAAACTGGACAAAGGAAAGTGAGTGTAGCCATCCACTCCCCTGACCCTCCCATAGGAGTGGTCATAGAGCTAGTCCCTCCCTTCCTTCTAGTATAAGTTAGGGAACCCTTGCCATTGCAAACTAGATATCCCTGGACGACGCTCTGAAGAAGAATCCTGGACCTTCGACGTTCCACTACCTTTGGAAGACTAAAGAATCGCCCTTGGAGTCAAGGAGTGACTCCCCTGCTTGGCAGGCACTAAAACTTTACATCAACAGTCGCAAACTTTCCCGCTTCCGCTGGAGTCCGAAGTCCCTGCAGCCCTGGAAGTAGATTTCCTGATTTCTCGATGGCCATTGTGAGTTCCCAGTAAAGCTGAGGCGAGTGGACCCCACGAGTGACGAGGAATAGCAATACCTGGGTACCGTGCACTGTTGTCAAGTGCATCCCCTTCACGACGTTCTATGAACTTGTACTTTGGACCACGTGTGGCCCAAGCCTCCAGCAAGATTTCCCTCGAAAATCAGAGGCCTACCTCGTCCCGAGTGACCGTGGGCTCCTGTGAAGTGAATCCTCACGAGGCGTCTTTGCGATCCCTTGCCGGTTAGCTTGTGGGTCCCCTGAAGACTTTTCCACAGAACCAAAGAGCTCCCCTGGTTGCTCCAGGCCTGCCCTGACTTATCCTCACTGGGTGAGTCCCTCAGACCTTGCTGGTCTGCACCGCTGACTTTATTCACTTTCCACAAGACTTGCTGTTGCCAAGGCTTGTTGGCTCCAATCCGGTTGCCGACACCTCAGCAAGCTGCAGACTTTGTGGGACACTCCGAATCCAGCTCCTGGTTGTCGTCGACGCCTCCTGGACCTCGTGGCTGAAGAGTCAAGACACCTGTGATCACCTGAAATCACCCGACTACTGTGGGCATCCAGCTTCCTGGCCCGGGTCACTGGCAAGTGACTTTGAACACTGTCTCCTCTGCTTTCAGGTCTTCTTTCTTCAGAATCCAGCCTTGGATTCCACTGGACACTTTTCCTGTCTTCACAAGCAGCAAGTCTTCTTTGGCTCCCGTTAAAAACGACGCCGCGAACCGACACCAAAAGACACCTATGCACCCGGCTTCCCTGGGTGAGGTAACTTGAGTACTCCGGTGCTCCTGTGTGTGTTGGCTCTAGAACTACTTACCCTGTAAGTGGCTTGCTTGTAGACTCTCCCGAAGTATCCTAAAACTTTAAAATTCCAACTGCGACTTGCTCCATTGAAGTCTTTTGGGATCTGTGGCTGTGTTCTCACACTGCATGCGTCTCCCGTGGGTCCTTTACTTACCTGCCTTGGGTGGATTAGTGAGGCCCCGGCGCTTCTGAAGACCATAGGCCTTCTCCCTTCTCAAGTCATTCTTCTTGTACCTCTTTTTTAGTATATGGTCTGGTACGCCCCTAGGGCCCCAGGCATATAAGTGCTTAATTTGTTGTGAAACTTTTTTTGTGCATATGTTCTTAACTACTAATCTCATAAAGAGATTAGTAGAGTGTGTCTAGTAATAAATACATATATATTTTATATATATACCTGTGTGGTGTCCTTTCATTTAGTGATTCAAGAGATTATAAGGTAAAACAAGCTGCTTTACATTCCTCTGAGACTTAGCCTGAAGGCTGCTCTCCACAGCTACCACTAGGATAGCTTTCTTAAAAAGGTTGTCTTAAACCTATCTACCATAAGAGTCGAATTGTACTGGTGCAAGGTGGCCACTTTAACTAGTGACCAGCATATACCAGGCCAACTTCTCACAAGGGGCCTTCAAAATATGCTTGGCCCAGGGCCCCTAAAATCCTTTAGATGTTCATGGGGCCATCTGTAAATATGATGGTCATAGTTACCACATGTGCCGGCACATCTAGGCCCATCATGGAAAAGACATTTCCATTTCTCTTTGTATTACAAGTGTGCTCACATCCCATTCCCTCAACGTGAAAAATTACCTTACTGAAAGAGTATCATGCTGCAGAAACAAACACTACATCTACAGAAATATTTCATCCACACATCTCTGAGTAAATTAGGATGGAGGAATTCTGAATTGGCCGAAATTCACAGAATTCAGAGCTGGTTGAGCCCACAAAGCATTTTTCAAATGCGAGCTTGTGGTTTGTGCTATGCATAGTGAGCAGTCTGGCATTTATTTTAACTACACTACTCCAACATGTAAGAGAAATTAGCAGTAGTCAGAAGTACTACACATGATTGCACCTACTTCCTCTTCCGTAGACTGCCTAGTGTCAAATAGCAAATATTCTTGCTTCATGTCATCATAAATGGTACAACAAGATAAGCAGTGTGACAAAGCCTACATTTTAATCTAATGCATGTATTTTTTAAACATATTATTCATTCACATGGGAGGTATTAATGCCTGTCCCCTATGTTATTTACCACAAAACTAATGAAAACTATATTGTATGAACTGGGGCATAAATAATGTCACCCTAGCACAGTGGCCTGGAATCCTGATGTCAATTGGGTGGTTATGATGGAACACAATACTGCCTAGCTTCCTTGATTTTGTAATACACTCCAGGCATTTTTATCAACAGTTGGCATTAATGATGACAATCACTTCTGTGGAGCTGCTGGGGGTTGACACTTGACAGTGATTTGTGGTTTTCAGCGCTGCCTCACTCATGGTACCCTCGAGATAGAGAGGGTCAGCCTGAATCACGCTGTTTGCTTTTGTCCTCTACTCGCATTTATTTTAGCTTTTAATGAGACATTAAAGAGTTTCTAATTCCATCAACGTGTCTCCTGCCGGCAAAGTAGTAAAGAGTCAAACTTATTTTCTGTTAGAAAGTCTGAGCCATCTTTATTTGTTTTCTACAGTTTGTAATCCAGAAATTTTATAAGAATACAGTGTTAAGAACAACTTGCACTTTGCGATACGTTGTGTCAAGGGAGTGTACTATAGGTGGTTCATGGGCAGTTCCATGCAACCAGTGCTTTAAATGGGCAGGTGCTGTCTGGTACTGAGTGCCTGCACTTCTAAAATTTGACAGGGAGAGTACCTGCACTTCTCAGCACTGGTGCACTACATTTATTGGGAAGGTACCTGCACTTCTCAGTGCTAGTGCAATACTTTTACCAGGACAGTACCATCGCTTCTCAGTTAAAAACAGCTACTCCAGATGATGGAGTACTTACACTTTTATATTTCCATTTCAAGCATTACAACCAACCAGCCATGTTTGTGGCGCAAATCCCTATTTATTAACTTATTTGTGGATGGGTATTTGCACCAAAAATGCATATACCTCCTCAAGGCATCAGTCACACTGTCATCTTGAACTCGCTCATCTTGCGGAGTACAGCTTCACACACTCATCATTCATCCTCACCTTGAGTAAGCTCAGGCACAGTCAGCTGAACCTGCTGCAGACGTGTTATGCAGCACAGAGACTATTCTGATCTGATCCAACGATCTACATACTACCACCGGCAACCACTTCTTGACACCTCACAATGAAAATGAGATATGGGATGCTTTTAACAAAGTCCATTCCAGAGGATATCTCCACAAATCCCTACCCTTTAATCTAGGCCTGCTCAGGACCATTAACTTTAAACAGGAGACACAGTATCTCAGAATGGACGACGAGGTCCTGTAAACACTAAAGTGGGATTATGAACAAAAGAAATAGCATAAATGGACCTGCAGAGTGATGAAAACCAAAATAGCATGCATATCTTTCACACCTCCTAATCCATCAGACTGCTTAGCACTGTGTCCCATGCACACTAAGCTGCACACACCCCAGTCAGTGCTCCTCAAACACAACATGGAAACACTTCCCACATAGTATCAAAACAAATACAACACCCTTCCAGCCACACACCCTACACATAGTGTAGCTTGCTACTCATGCAGGCAAGCGCTTCAGTGCTCCATATAGGGGTAGTAAGCCCTCTATCTTTATAACAATACAATACATTCAAGACAGCTCCAGCCCCTCATCGCCTGTCTTTTTGACTCTGTCCCTTTAGCTCCTGCCTCCTTGCAGCCGTAGATTTATATCATCTCTTCTTGCATCTATCCCTTTAACTCCTGCATTATTGGCCCTTATCGTCCTCATCCAACTGTTGAGTGATTACCCCCTAATCCCATCCCTTCCACTATTTTGTATCTTTTCCTTGAGGACTCGCCTTCTTGCATCTATTGCTTGATTTTTGTATATTGCTGGACTGGTCATTGTTTTATTTTGCAATTTGAAAGTATTTTCACTTTTTCCTTTTCTTTACCAACTATAGTTGTATAGATTCTGTTATTAGGTACTTGCTGATATGGTTTGTTTTTATGCTACATGCTGTGTTATTTTTCCTTTTGCTTTCTTTTGTCTGTGCTTCTTAAATCTTGCAATTAGCATTGTTTACACTACAGAAATGATCAATTCAAACCGACAAACATCTGCAAAAGTGTTCTGAAGCATCCAAGTAGTTTTCATCATCAGCCTCGTTTACATGTCTGTTTTTGTCCTGCTTACTGATAAAGACATGATGGTAGAAATTAAAAGTGCTTCCTCAGTTCACGTTATTATCATGCACACCCTTGACAGTCGCAAGTGTGTGGCATGCAGATAATTCATTAGTTTATCTCTCTTAGAGCTGGCAGGATACTAAGCTATGTCTTGTGTAATCCTCATGTATATTGTCAGTCAAGTCTGTGAAATTGCATGTTTGGGTTTGTCTTTCAAAGTTTCAAGTTATTGTCTATCAATGTAAATTCTAATTCAGACCCTAAGGGGCTCATTAAGATAAAGGGCGGATCGCCACCGCCCGTATGGCGGTGGCGATCCGCCCGCCAAAAACCTCCGCCCGCTGTAAATTTCCCCCTGCCACATTACCATGGCGGGGGGGACCCCGGCAGATGGGAAGACCGTCCACCGTTTTTTCGCCGGTAGGCAATCCGCCCGATTGCCTACCGGGCGGAAAAGCAGTTTATATGGTGGTGGTGTCTGGTAGACTCCGCCATCCATATTACTATGCAGGCGGGCTGTTGCCTTTCCGTGGCGGCGTTGGCAGGCGGTTTTTGCAATTGGGGGCCCGTAGCGGGCCCCCAGGGATTCTGGGGGTGGGGGGTGAACATGGGGGTGTGCCTTTCAATGAACAACGTGGCAGGCACCGCGCGGTGCCTGTCACGTTGTGCATTCAAACGCACAACCTGCCTTTGTGGCATTGCGGCGGACGGTGCTCTCTGCACCGCCCGCCGCAATGTTGCAGATGCGCCGTGCACCCGCCAATGTGGCGGGCGCATATTAATCGGGAGTGCGGGACCGCCGCACCCTCAGCGGGTGGTCCCGTTTCCCGAGGGTATGTCCGCCCGCCATACTAATGGGGCCCTAAATAGTTATTTGTTATTCAGCGATAGGCAGTTCCTAAGCGAATAGGCCCACTCCTTGGCATTGTTCTGATTGTTGTCTCAGTTAAAAAAATCTGCCCTTGACAATAATGTTACAAATGGTGTCGTTTATGTATTAAGAGTGTTTTCCACTTTCTTATTAAAGCTTTGAAGGAGAGGCATTTCATTAAATGTTGGCTGTTTCAAATAAAAATATACCAGATTTTTGGGTGGTGGGGAAAAGAGGTAGGTGGTGGTCTGGGCCGCTAGGAGGGGGGCCCCCCTCCATGTACTTTGCAAGGGGGCCCCCTCAAGTTTCGTTACGCCACTGTCCACATTGCACTTTTTTACCATGTGTTTCTCACTATGGGGCATATTATTAACAAAGTGGTGAATAGAGGCATTAGCCGTCGTGGCTTAACGCTCTCTGTGCCACTTCAGAAACGCAAGGCTGCACCATATTACCAAGGATATGGTGCAGCCTGGCATTTCCCCGTGCGCTGGCGATAAGTTTTACAACTTATCGCCAGCTCAGGCACCCTTGCACCAGATTGCAAGGGTGTCTGCGAGCAGGGAAGGTTTGTTTATGTACAGGAAGGAGTTCCTTCCTGCGCATAAACAAACATCACATGCCATTTTGTAACTTACGTGTGTGCTGCTTCATGCAGCACACATGTAAGTTACAAATGGGCATTTTTAAAAAGAGGTTTCTTCATGTACAGGAAGGGACACCTTCCTGTACATAGAGAAACCTTGGCATTTTGCTTTGTCCATGTGTGCTGCACAAGGCAGCACACGTGGAAAAAGCAAAAACGAGGAGAAATGAAGCATTTCTCCTCGTTTCTCCACCTTAAGACCAGAATTTTTCTGGTCTTAAGTTCGGCGCTGCCACCTTTTATCGCCAAGCTTGATAATAGGTTGCAGCGTCGAAGTGAATAGGTGTTGCGGTGAAACGCCCACGAGGCCCTATTAACAAGGCAGTGTTAGGCCAATTAACGTGGCTTTAAGTCACATTAATTGCCTTAGGGCTGCCTTAATAATAGGGCGATGCAAATATCGCTGCATTAGTGGCAGAAAAGTGCCGATAACGCGGCTATAAGGGGCTTGATAATATGCCCCTATGACCCATGTTCTCTTCCTCACGTTGCTTTTCTTCTATTGTCATGTTGCTTCTCCTTCACAGGCGGCCACCCAACACACTACTCCACCCCACCCATTCGATGTAATTTATTTTTAAGTGCTTTGACACTGTTTTAAAAAAGCTACCTTTTTTTAATTTACCAATGCATCTTGGATCAGTAAATAAAAAGAAAAATCTGTGACATAAGCATTGTTTTCTCAAGCCTACTACATGGTATTGTGGTAATAACAAGGAAATTTATCGCCGCGCATCTGGCTATTATGATAGGGGCGGGCTGCAGTAGTATCTTAAGGTCGTGACAAATAATCGCCATAGATTTCTCCTAATAGAATTTAGACTTCATTTGGTACATCGACTAGTCACGTTCCAGAGAAAAATGACTGGGGTAGATCGTTAATTCCTTGCCCATGTGATCGGTCTTGAAAATAGAGTACCCTGAATTTTTGATGTTTTTGTAAATTTGTGGGTTTGGAGAGAGGGGCATTTATCAAGCCTTTTTACAAGACAAATGTTGCCTGAGGCACTGCAGGGAAGCAATGGGGGTTATTTAACGTAAGAGCTGAGTACACAGGAGGTCTGTACTGTGTTGTTTGTATATTTCTAATACTTTTAGGAGGGCATCAGTTTCAATGTTTTGGATCTATTATTAGTTTTTAATGAATGTGTTCATGTGGAATTAATGTTTGTGTTTTTTACTTTTGTGTGTGTGTGGGGAGGGGTTATAGAAACCGAATGAACTTGCCTTGACTTGACCTCTGCATTGTAGTAATGCATGAGTGAAAGTGCATTTATTAGTACATTTTCCAGATAATATGTTTTATTTGGACAAGATTATTTTCACTTGTATAGACTAGATACAGGTATGTATTACACAGCTTCTGTATTCATTTGAAACGAGCATTGACAAAGCCGATAAGTCTTATTTTGTCATTTTAAAAAAAACGTTATTGATATGGGAGATGCTGGGCAGACACCAACATTAAAAAAACATTAGCTAAAATCGAAAATATTGTTTAGTTTTAAAAGCGCACATTACATAGTAGACCCTCGCACTAAAGAAACTAAATTTGCGTGTGGATGTGTTTCTTGTGAAAGAGCAGAATGACGTCACTCACAATGAAGTTAACCAATGGCTGAAACGGGCTAATCCACGCCCCCATCCTTAATGCTGCACATATGTGTATTAAAAACCCCAGGCGTAAAAAGAAAAAACATTGACTGCACACAGACGGTCGTCATAAATTATTTTTGCTGGTTTCTCTGCAAGTGTCTGTTGCTTTAAAAACAAATGTTGTTCTGGCTCACACAATTGTTGCATTCGTTTTTTAAAGACCGGATATTCACAGCACGTTCCCTACTCTTGTACTTCGCCCCATTGAGCGCGGCAAGTTGAGGCTTGTGCTGTCAACACGTGCCAATGTGAGCAGTGGCAGCGACTGCAAACCTGCGCCCCTGATGACCGGACCTGTTTGCTGCCCTGAGGACACCTTACTCAAATTGAGTTTACTTCGTACACTGCTGGGCTCCCAAACACTTTACCCCACACTGAAGTGTCTCTGGTGCCCGCCCATGATCAGTGGCGTAACGCAAAATGATGGGCCATCCCTGCAGAATGTGATGAAGGACCCTGGCATCTCTCAGGTCGCACAGATATTCATTGGTCTTGGGCTCAAAGGGCGCCCCCTGAATGGTTTAGCACACCCCGCCCCCCAATGCTGCAGAGGGCTGCTCGGGAAAGCAGAGTGGCTTTCCTGAGCGTTGAACTATTTCTTATTCCATGCCGTTGCACGCATTCTGAAAGGCATACAGTGGCATGGCTTAGAGGGTAAGAGGGGCCCCCTCCAATTACCTAATGAACCCCTTGGCTCAACCCAAAGAAAATGACAATATAGCCAATATGGAAATCTTTTTGCGCTTTACGTTTCCTGTAGTCTTACATCACAAACATATTCATGTTCATAATTACCTACTGGATCCACGTTGTCGTCCCTAATCATTCATAATGTGGTAAGTACATACTGTATGCAGAGACGTTTTAAGGCATGGGCAAAGTGGACTCTGGCCCAGGGCCCCAGCCTTTCAGAGGGCCCCCTGAGAGAGCCAGCTCTGTTCTGCAGAGTCTTACCAAGATGACCTTTAATAATTCTTAAACAGAATTTTTTAAATACCGTTTTTCCTTTAAGTTATTTTTATAGTGGGGGATACGTAAGAGTCTATTACAAACATTTTTGCAGAGAAATGTTCTTTAAGTTTTGTGCAACATCCATACAAAAAAGTTTCTTTTAGATCAAAACAGGACCTCACAAATGAGAAATGGGAGGGTGTCATCTAGATTATTTGCAGCAATATTAGTGAGCTGCAGCTGTGTTACAGTATTGAAAAACATCATTATCCCTGAATATTAGATGTAAACACATTTAGGGGCAGATTTAGTACTTCTGGCGCATCTCTGCTAATCAGCAGGGATGCGCCAGAAGAATTGCGACGCATCTGCCCACCCGTGCGCCACCACTGATGTGCTGCATTTACAATGCGGCGCACCGTGGCGCACAGATGGGCAGATGCGTGTCGCATCCCCCCGCGGAAAGGCGGCGCATTGCTGGAGTTGCGTCGCAAGCGCGACACAGCTCCAGCAAGGCTCGGGGTGCCCCTATCCCTAACATGCTGCGTCAATCCTTACGCCTGCTTCAAGGAGGCACAGGGTTTTGACGCAGCATGGCCGTACAAGTGACTGAGTGAAATCTTGTAGATTTCACTCAGCCACTTTTCGGAGGCGTTCCTGCGCCGGAACGCCACCCCCTGTACAGGAACGCCCACATGTGGTGCAGGGCTTTACAACGTGACGCATCTCCCTAGATGCGTCACGTTGTAAATAGCCCGCAGCATGACGCTGGCTTTGCGCCACCGCTGTGTCACAAAAGTGACACAACGGCAGCGCAAATCTGGCGTAAGGGGCTTGTAAATGTGCCCCTTAGAATTTAGACGAGTGTGTCCTGAGGCGCAACTAGAGCCAAATTTCCCGGGGGGGTTAATAAATATTTTGGGGGTGGGGGGCTAATTCTTCCAGCAAAAGGCAGACTGGAGATGCAGGGGCTCTAAGAAGGGGTGAAAAAACAACAAAGCTTCATTAACAAGTAAATGGTCTTTTAAAGACCGGGCTGACACACACGGCGGGTGCGCTGAAGCCCTTTCAGCCCTATGGGCGTTGCGCACTTGAGTGTGTCTGTCAGTGACCTGGCCAAAGACAGCATGAAAGAGCTGAAATTGCATCATAAATTCAAACCTGTTCCCAACAGGGGCCCCCAAAATACGTTTGGCTCAGGGCCCCCATAATCCTTAAAATGTCCCTGACTGTATGCTGTATGTATGTACACAATGCAGACCTAGCTGGGAAGCAGCCGAGTGCCTGCATCCCGACTGTACGTCATAATGACACAGACGGTATAGGAAGTAAAATGGCCGAAGTTTCAGAATGCTTTCTTCTTTTTTACTTCACTTCAAGATGGTTGCTAGAACAATGGAAAAACCTCTTCTATGGAAATTTTTTAGAGAATTTTCCCAAAAAGATGCATTTTTTCTGAATAGACATGCATGAAATAATTGTAAAAAAAAAAAAAAAAAAAAAAGAATAAGATTCATATTTTTTCATTTCAAGCTTCCACCTCCTTTCATTTACCATTTACCAAAATGTCTCTTGAAGTTCCATGCATGCCTAAAAATTTAATTGAAAGGCTAGAAAGGGAATACAAAAAATTTACACAGATCTCATCTTGTTCGTCGGTAGGCTGAAAGTCAAACTACTGCATACTTTACAAAGACCTTACAGAGGTCCAGACAGCTTCAGATTCAAATGTCATGGGCTGTGGCCTGAGGCAACAATAATTAAGATAATGTCATGACTAGCTGTATCAATATATATGGGATACATTATCCCTTACTGTACATTATAAGGATATTGATGGTAACCAAGGAGTTCCATGAACAGATAAAAGTGACCAAAGGCAAAGTTCCTTTATAAGATCACCAAACTCCTTTAAATGCACGACCAGTGGTATTTTAATCCTTGTAACACATGGTCAGACCATTGCTGTTCACACAAACCACTTTAATTCTTAGCTCTTGCTGTTTCATGCTCCTGGCAGACTCTGTTCTGTGAAATCAAGCTCATAGTTTAGTAGGTGTTGCCAAAAGATATTAGGGTCAGTTTCATGTGAATTAGATTAAAACATACTGGGCCTCATGTAGGTAGCCATATACCGGTCGGTAACGGCCGATTTTCGGTAATTATACCGTTACCGACCGGTATATTGGCTATTGGTATGTAGGGGGTCAATTTCTGAAATCGGAATTTACCGAATCGGTAAAACTACCGAATCGGTAAAATTACCGAATCGGTAACGTTACCGATGTGGTAATTTTACCGATTCGGTAGTTTTACCGAATCGGTAAATTCCGATTTCAGAAATGATATGTAGGGGGAGTGTGTGTGTGTGTTTATGAGTCGGTATTTACCACCAACTTTTAGTTGGTGGTAAATAATTAATGTATGTGTGTATGCATTTGGAAGCGCGTAGCAGTGTGCAATGTGGCATACATACATGCCCTTAGGGCATGTATGTGTGCCACATGTGCACACATGGCCGAATCAGGGGTGCAACAGGGTGTCAATGTGACACCCTGCCACCCTTGTATTTTCTCCACCATTACCGAATCGGTATTTACCGATTCGGTAATGAGGCATACCTTCCCCTCAATGGGAAGGTATGCCTCATTACCGAATCGGTAAATACCGATTCGGTAATTACCGAATTGTAACGAATCAGTAAAAAATACCGACTCATTACCTACATACGAGTTACCACTTCTAAAATACCGATTCGGTATCGTTCGGTATTTTAGAAGTGGTAACTGGTATGCTACCTACATGAGGCCCACTGTATCGATACATGCCGAGCTTTTATCTTTCCTGTAATAACCTATTGCATGGGGAAAAATAAACACAATGCCATAAATATCTCCTTTGTCCTGACTGCTTTTAATATTTGAGAAAACCATATCAGAAGAAGGAAAATGCAGTTCCTGTTTTTGTTGCTTAAACAGCAGCTGTAATTTTGCTCTGTGATCACCCTTTGACACTGGCGGCTGGTAGTAACAGCTGTCATTGCGACGTCAGAACTCAACTGTAATAGTTTATTACAGTTGAGCGGCTACTTTATTTCATTATTACAAGCGACTAGATGTGTCACAAGTTGCCTGTAATAAGGAAATTAAAGACAGACTTTTATACCGGGATTGCAGGCTCCCATGTATTATATATGGGATAAAGTACTCCCTACTGTACATTATAAGGATATTGCAAGTCACAGAGGGGTTCCTTTATTAGATTATGGAACTCTGAGGTGACTTGCAATATCCTTATCATGAATGGCAGGGGGTACTTTATCCCTTATAATACATGGCCATGCCATCACCTTTCCCACAAACCACTTGAATCCTTGGCACATAGCTCTTTCATATGAAAGAGAGAGCATATTTGCAAACAGGAGAGTTAAAATTTAATCACTAGTGTAACATTAAACACATAAAAAAAGTTATTAGTTGTTGAAAAAAATATTAGAAGCAGTTGAATAGAAGTCAGTTATTTGTTTTAAAAAGGCACAGCAGAAATATGCATAAAGATTCAAACTTTTCTTTAATTTCCCAAGGTGTGCAAAAAACAAACATGTTGCCATAAATATCTACTTTCGGCTCGGCACTGTCGAGTTAAAAGACACACAGAGCATAAGAAAGAAAAGCAACATTTGTGTTGCTTTTAACAGCTGCTTTAATTGTGCTCCCTGTCCTGACCTGCCAATCGCTCTGGCTGCTGTCTCTGGCAGGCATTGTGAGGTCAGTACTCGACTGTAATAAGCTATCACAATTGAGTTCTGAGGTCATTTCTTTATAATCAGCGACTGTGTGCGCCACAAGTTGATGATTATAAAGAAATTAGAGATGCATTTTCATACAAGGATTGCATAATCTCATCTATTAGAAATTATTACAGGCCATCACATGAATCAGTACCATTACTAGAAAGCCCCGGTATGGTCTGTGCAGAAACCAATATGTATCAAACATCAGTAGAGGGGCGTGGCTAAGCGAGCCACGATGGCGGATCGGCTTTGCTGAGGCTCCGCGACTGGGCGCCTCTCGGCAGCTATATGGAGTGTCCTGCCGGGTGCTGATCGATGCGGGGGGCATCGGAGGGGGGCTGCATTACAGCGGGAAGACAGTGGACGCCTGGGCGCACTCCTAGCCCTCCGGACGGGCATCGGCCCGACAGCTGCCGCCGGCGCCGCATCTTCAGCCGTCAGATGGCGGCGGAGCTCTTTGCATGAAGCGGGGGATGCCGTGAGGGGAGACAGAGAAGCCAACACCGCGTCACACCCTGATCGCGCCGACACTCGGGGAGTGTGAACGGGGAGCGGACTCCCGGATAGCGGTGTGGGGAGCACCGGAGGGCGGAGGGGCTTTGCTGGCCCGAGCGCACCCGCCATCTTGAGTACACAGAGCCCACTGGGACCCGGAGTCGGACCCTGGGGCGGTCCCCGCGCACCTAAGGTACTCCATGTGACTGGCGCTGGAGGGAGCTGAGGGGGTGCTGGGCTTCGTTGCCGACGGCAGGACCTGGAGGCATTCAACCGACCAGATCAGCGATTGCCTGACCCTAAAATGGCCGCCCACGGGACATCGCATCCCTTTCCATGCAGCCGGTGAGGCCTAGCTCCTTGTGCCTACTGAAGTGACGGCCTTCTGGGTGCCGCCTGCGGGAGCTGCTGTGCCCTCGCCAGACCTATTGACCGCCTATCCTGCCACGAGTCGCCGAGGGACATCGATGACCTCACCTCGACAGTAGACCCCGAGAAGGACTGGGGCTTGCCCGGGGGCCACGAGGACGGTGCATACACCCCCCCCCTTGACCTTGAGGCGGCCGCGGAGGATTCCCCGTGGCGTCAGTCGCCGGTGGAGACCCCGCGAGGGGTGGATTGGTGCTGGGAGCGCCCTGAAAGTGGCGCCTGGTGACTGGTGAGGACGATTCCTGGGCTTAGTCCGCGGGGGGACCTTGGCGGGCCGGCCCGTACGGCGACTTCCCTTGGCGGCTTCACCCATGAGACAGCGCGGCCGCGCCTTCCGCCCTTCCGTGGATCCCTTGCGTCGCTGGGGCTCCTGCGACCCGGCGGACACTACCGACTCGTCCGGACCGTGTGGACTCACGATGGGGAAGTCAAAACCCGCGCAGCACCAAGTGATCCCAGAGACGGCCCCGGAGAACATGCCCCGGACCTCGACGTAGTCCCCCAACACGGTGGCCTCCACGGACTTATCGATCTCGGACAAGCTGGATAAGGTTCTCGCCGCCATTGAACTATCCCGTCTGTCTATGGAAGAACGCCTTGGTACCCTGGCGACGGATGTCAATCTCCTCCGCGATGACCACCGGAAATTGGCGGACCGGGTGCGTACGGAGGAGCGGACAATTGCGGACATACAGCCCATACTAAAAGAGCAACAGCAGACGCTCCAGGGGGTCCTTACTCGTCTAGCTGCGGTGGAAGAACACGCGCAGGATTTGGAGGGCCGCTCGAGACGCTGCAACATCCGGGTGCTGGGTCTGCCGGAGGGAGTCGAAGGTGCCGACCCCATTGCATATATGGACACGTGGCTGAAGTCGTTAACCCCGCCCGCAGACCGCACACCATTCTTCTCCATAGAACGGGCTCACCGAGTGCCGGCCCGAAAGCCCCCGCCCGGCACGTCTCCTCGACCATTTCTCGCCAAGTTCCTGCACTTCCGGGATAGAGATGCGGTGCTTCGGGCGGCGCGACTGGCCGCACCGTTGCGAGTAGACAACAGCCACATCATGATCTTCCCGGACTATGCTCGAGCGGTGCAACAACAGAGATCTTCCTTCCTGGACGTAAAGCGGAGGTTGCGGGACAATAAGATCCAATATGCGTTGCTCTTCCCGGCCCGCCTCAAGATTATCTATAAAGGATCCTCCCTCTTCTTCACATCCGTGGAGGCCGAACAAGACTGGGCAGATTAGCACTGCTCGAGGGCGTCCGATCCTCGCCCCCAGAGGAGCTCCCCTCTCAAAACTTTCCACGCCCGGAAGCGGCCCAAGAAGCTCCGTAATATCGAGTCCCGACCAACGCAGGGCGCCCACGATTCGCCGGATCTAGAACAGATTATGCGAGAAAGACGGGAGGCTCTACAAGCGGTGATCGACCTGCGCACCACACAACCTTCAGACTCTATCGATCGACCTCCGCACCTGTTCTCCTCCGAAGGCGAAAACGACAGCGACAGCACCGTCTCGGGGGTGGACCAGATGGCACCCCCCAACGCCACTCTGCAGACTGCAGATGGACTATTGGATGGGCCGCCCTCTCCTCCTCTCTCCTGAGGCAACGCAGACACACGGACTCTTGGTATCCTTACCTGTGATGCGCACCCGGCGCCCATGATATGGCGCCCACAGGGACAGTCACTCTGCTCCAGATCCTACTACATGCCCACTCAGCGTGCGGCCCCGCACTAGCACATCGCCACCCCCTCTCATATAAAGCAGTTCTCCCCCCTTTAGTGTTACGGGAGGTAGTTTGGACACATCGTTACCCGCACGATGAGTCCTGAGTATTGGGACAGTTTCCCGCATCCCCACACGTTGTTCACACCCCGGTTTGCATATGTCCCACTTCGCCATGGAGTTTCACACCACAGTACATCCGTTTTCCGGGCTTCCAGGCCGCCTGCCCCCTTCCAACGCAGCACGTCTCTGAGGGCCCACTGTTCGATTTCTCTAAGGGGCACCACACCCCGTCCCCACACAGAACCGACCATCTATGGCACAACTGACAACTAGCGCAGACATTAATGTACTCACACTCAACACACGTGGTCTACATACCCCACGTAAGCGCTACACGATATACGCCTATGAGAAACGACAGAAGGCATCTATCCTCTGCTTACAAGAAACCCACCTTAATGCAACCGAAGTCGGCAAACTACGAGTAAAATGACGCGGACTCGTCTGCGCCACGACCTACTCATCGTTTGCCAGAGGGGCACTGATATGGATTCGCCCGGGAACCCCTTTTCGGGAACTGAGACGGGTGGTGGACGACGAGGGCAGGTACGTCCTACTAGAAGGTCTCTTAGACGGGAGGGCTGTCCTCTTAGGCAGTATATACGCCCCGAATGTTGACCAGGATAAATTCTGGGACCGACTCACAATCTCGTTGGCTCAATTCACACAGGTACCCTGGCTATTAGGAGGGGACTACAACTGTATCCTGGACCCAGTGCTGGACCGCTCACACCCTCCACTCCCACACTCTCCCACCTATAGACAAATAGACCGCTTTAAAGCGTGGGCCGCACACTGGTCCCTCACGGACGCATGGAGGCTGCACCATCCCCAGACCCGCATTTACTCTTTCCACTCCATTCCTCATAATTTACAAGTCCGCCTTGACCGATTCTTATGCACTGCAGCGCTTCTCCCGCAAATATGCCACTCGGATTATCTGGGTAGAGTCGTCTCCGACCATGATGCGCACCTTCTCGGCCTCCAGTGGCGGCCCCCGCGCCCCCCTGTTCCTACGTGGCGACTGTCACGGGAATGTCTCACGGACCAGACCTTTACACATGACCACCAACGTAGCATCCAGGACTACTTTACGCATAATGCGGGGACCGCGTCGTCAACCCTGGTCGAGTGGGATGGTTTCAAGGTAGTGGCCAGGGGAGAATGCATTCGGTACAGAACCGGGGTGCGACACACCCTGGAGCAAGCCCTAGAGAAGGCGGAGCAGCAACTGGCTACGGCCACTAAGGCCGCAGATCAATCAGTGGCGACGGTAGCTCAGGTCGCCCACGCCAAATCGGAGTACCAGGTGGCGTGCGTGGACTTGTGTCGTCACAATTTTCGGGCACACGCAAACCGAATGCATCGTGTGAGAAGTTGGCCTGGTATATGATGTTCACTAGTTAAAGTGACCACCTTGTACCATGCCAAGCAACCCTTATGGTGTGGTTGTAAGTCAACCTTTTCGGACTAGCTGCCCTAGTGGTAGCGTAGGCTAAGCAGTCTTTGAGGCTAAACTCGTGAAGCGTGTTAAGCCAGCTGTTTTACCAAATGTAACCCCCTTTTATACCAATGAAAGGACACCACACAGATATATATTCAAAATATATATGTATTTATTTCTCAAAGTAACCCCTAGTCTCTTTATGAGCACAGGAGCACAAATCGTCAAACAAGATTATCACAGAATACACAGAAGTTGCACTTTATATGGATAGGCCCTGGTGGCCACTCGAACCATATACTAAAATAGTGGTATAAGTACCACGAACAGAAAAGGGAAAAGGCCTAGGGCCTCTAGAATCGCTGGGCCTACAAGGAGCTAACGTTAGTTAGTGACCAGGAGGTCCACGGGTGGCGTGTGCAGAGCAAATAGTCACACGCGTGCTCCCCTAGGTTTCAATGGGTGCGTAAAAAGTACAAAGTTACTGCAAAGGAGATCTTCCGGGTTGACTAGGAACTTAAGAATTGGAACACAGGCACTAGAGATGTATTACTACACTTGGGCACCGGAGTACCAGCTTTACCTCACCCACAGGAAGCGGGTGCATAGGCCTCAAAGTGCGTCGGGTTTCTTCTATCTGTTCCGTTGAGCCTGGGACAAAGATGCTGCAGGCGGTCGGTCCGGGAGAGATGCGGTGGATCCAAGGGTGGATCGGAGTTGCAGAAGACCTGAAAGCAGAGGGGACAGTGTTCACAGTCACTAGCCAGTGACCGGCGTGGCACCAGGTAGGTACCAGGCGATGTCGGGTGCAAACAGGTGATGAGGGGTAGCTTGTCTCCGCAGCCACGTGGTCCCTGAAGGTCGACGACGTCCAGGAATCGGCTCACGAGCTGTCCCACGCAGGCTCTCGCTGTCGGCGGTGTCGGCGACTTGGTCGAAGCAAACAAGCCTTGGCAAAAGCAATTGTAGGAGGATTCGGAAATCAGCTGTTGGTTCTGACCAGCAAGGTCAGAGGGATTGCTCCTTTGGAGAGGAGCAAGGGCCAGTCTGGAGCAACCAGACCAGCGGTGTTTTTTGTAGAGTTCGTCGCCAAGATGGCCACTAGCCAGCGGGCCAGCAACCGGTTAGGCGCGTCGAGTGGCAAAATGCAGAAGGGCCCCGCGCAGATCGTGGAGATGCTGGAGGGCTCACCTTTGGTGCAAATGCTGCTCGAGAGTTGGGCTTCTCAGATCCCAAAGCACAACTTGGAGGGAGCCTCGGTTGTTGCACTTGTCAGCTTGTCGTAGTCGATCCAAGATGGCTGGCTCCACGTGTCTCGGTGCCTCCACGGGTCTCCTCTTTTCAGGGACTGTGGATCGGGCGGTGAGAGGTCTGGAGGTCCAGGTCTTGTCAGTCTCTGGGCTCGGGCTCCGGCGGGAGGCGGCTGCAAAGCAGACGTTGATTTGCTGGATGGTGCTTGCGTTAGCAAGGTGGTCACTCCCTGACCACAGGGGAGATTTGCTTCAGTCCTCTGTGCAGCAGAGCGTCGAAGTTCCCGTCTTCTTCTTAGTGTTAAGTTGATTTCAGGATGTCTGAAGTCTTAGGACACAGCTCCTACCTTTAAGCGGATTCTAGGGGCCGGACTACCTGCTAGGTCCCTCCCTATGGGTGGGACCAGGAAGGGGGGTGGTTACACCCCCAATCCTTTGTCCAGCTCGCCCCAGGCCCGGGACTGGTGTGCCCCAGGACCGGTTTGAACTGGCATATGCACCGAGGCTCCTTGTGAGCCACAGGCATGTCTGGTTTCTTTCAAGCCCTACCTGACCAATACACAAAATCCTGTCTGGGGTGGTGCACGCACCTCCCCTGGCAGGAAACCCTTTGTCCACACCTCCCAAGCTGGAAGGACTCCCAGCAGCAGGAGGGCAGACTTGTGTCTGTGGTGGCAGCATCCATTTTGTGGAGCTGAGGCTATGTCTGATTTTACCCGGGTTTCAGGTACTGTACATGTCGTGTCCCTCTAGAAGGGTGGAATGCTAACCCCGTCGCCAGAATTGGCGAGGGGTTAGTATTCCAATTCGTATGACACCTTACTCGACATGTTTTGATAAAGCCAAACCAAAGATAGCATTTAACCGCGAGGTTCATAATGCACTTAAGAGTATATGGTATGACGATACCTGGAAACAGTAGAAGGAAGTTGTTCCGACCACTGCAGACAGGCTCAGCTCATGCCAGAGCACCATCTCACATGGAACCAAGCACTCTGCCTTCAGGATTGTTAAGGCCTGCCATAGGAGTGACTTATAGGTTACCAGGTGTCCCATTTAAGGTTAGGTATAGGTATACTACACCTAAGTAAGAGGTGATTACACCAACTTACCCCAGCTGAGTGATCAGCCAGTTGTGTCAAATTGTTAGGCCAAGCCTGGGGTGGCATAATACATGCTGCAGCCCCTGGCAGGCCTTGGGTAAACCAATGCCCTGGGTACCTAGTGTACACTGGTACAGGGGCTGACAGGGTGATCCACTTCCAATTGGTTATGCACCTAGGGTGCATAGTTTTAATTTAGTAGAGAGAACAGCAGGCTGGGGGTCTGATTGGCAGGCCCACAGCCTCAATATGTCAAAAACCAGTGAAGCAAAAAGCAAAAATTTGGGGTGACCATAGGATAGCAGACCCTACTCTCCTACACAACCCCCCCCCAAACGCTGGGACATTAAACTAGCCTTGACCAGTCTCGTCTTCATGTCCTAAGTGGAAGTACCTGGAGAGACCATCTGCATTCCCATGGTCAGTACCTGGCCGGTGCTCCACTGTAAAGTCCATCCCCTGTAGGGAAATGGACCACCTAAGCAGTTTGGGGTTTTCACCCTTCATCTGATTTAGCCACAAGAGGGGCTTATGGTCGGTCTGAATCTTGAAGTGAGTGCCAAACAAGTATGGCCTCAGCTTCTTCAGGGCCCACACCACAGCAAAGGCCTCCCTCTCAATAGCTGACCAATTCTTCTCTCTGGGGGTCAACCTTCTGCTAATAAAAGCAATGGGTTGGTCTTGACCATCTACATTAAGTTGTGACAGCACAGCTCCCACACCCAACTCAGAAGCATCTGTTTGGACAATAAACTCTTTGGAGTAGTCAGGACTTTTCAGGATAGGTGCAGAGCACATGGCCTCCTTCAGGTCATCAAATGCCTTTTGACAGCTTACTGTCCACTGAACCTTTTTGGGCATCTTCTTGGATGTCAGATCATTAAGAGGAGTCACAATGGACCCATAGTTCTTAACAAACTTCCTGTAGTACCCAGTCAAGCCCAAGAAAGCTCGAACTTGAGTCTGGGTGGTTGGAGGGGACCAGTCCTTGATGGATTGTATCTTACTCTCCAGTGGTTGAACTTGGCCTCCACCTACAAGGTGGCCCAAATATACAACCTTACTCTGCCCTATCTGGCACTTTGTAGCCTTGATAGTGAGGCCTGCCCTTTGCAGAGCCTCAAGAGCCTTCTTCAGGTGGATCAGGTGATCCTCCCAGGTGGAGCTAAAGACAGCAATGTCATCAAGATATGCTGCGCAAAAGTCATCCAACCCAGTAAGGACTTGGTTCACCAGCCTTTGGAAGGTGGCAGGTGCATTCTTCAGACCAAAGGGCATCACCACAAACTGGTAGTGCCCACCTGGGGTTGAGAATGCTGTTTTGGCCTTAGACTCCTCAGCTAATCTGATTTGCCAATAGCCAGCTGTTAAGTCAAATGTGCTCAAAAACTTTGCAGAAGCTAGTTTGTCTATGAGCTCATCTGCCCTTGGAATAGGGTGTGCATCTGTCCTGGTGACAGCATTGAGTCCTCTGTAATCCACACAGAACCTCATCTCTCTCTTGCCATCTTTGGTGTGAGGTTTGGGGACCAGAACCACTGGGCTAGCCCAGGGGCTCTCTGAGGGTTCAATGACACCTAATTCCAGCATTTTATGTACCTCAGCCTTTATACAGTCCCTGACGTGGTCAGGTTGTCTGTAAAGCTTGTTCTTTACAGGCAGACTGTCACCAGTGTCCACCACATGGGTACACCAGTCAGTTTGACTAGGTATCAAGGAAAACATATGTGAAAATGATTGTAGAACCTGTCTACATTCAGTCTGCTGATGGGCAGTGAGGTTGCCTCCAAGGGTCACTCCTTCAACTGAGCCATCTTCAGGGTTCTGAGACAACAGGTCTGGGAGAGGGTCACTCTCTTCCTCCTGTCCCTCATCTGTAGCCATGAGCAAGCCCATGTCTGCCCTGTCAACATATGCTTTAAGCCTGTTAACATGGAGTACCCTGTGGGGACTCCTGGGAGTTCCTAGGTCGACCAAGTAGGTGACCTCTCCCTTCTTTTCCAGGATTGTATGGGGTCCAGACCATTTGTCTTGGAGTGCTGCTGGGGCCACTGGCTCCAACACCCATACCTTCTGTCCTGGCTGAAACTCAACCAAGACAGCCTTTTGGTCATGCCAAGCTTTCTGTAAGGCCTGGCTTGCCTCAAGGTTTTTGGATGCCTTCTCCATATACTCAGCCATCCTGGAGCGGAGACCAAGTACATAGTCCACTATGTCTAGCTTAGGCTTTTTGAGAGGTAACTCCCAGCCTTCCTTCACCAAACACAGTGGGCCTCTCACAGGGTGCCCAAACAACAATTCAAAGGGGCTGTAGCCAACTCCTTTTTGTGGGACCTCTCTGTAAGCAAACAGAAGGCAGGGTAGAAGGATGTCCCATCTTCGCCTGAGCTTTTCAGGTAATCCTTTGATCATACCCTTTAGGGTCTTGTTGAATCTCTCAACAAGCCCATTGCATTGTGGGTGATAAGGGGTGGTGAACTTGTAGTTGACACCACATTCCTTCCACATAGCTGTTAAGTATCCTGACATAAAGTTGGTACCTCTGTCAGATACTACCTCCTTAGGAAACCCCACTCTGGAGAATACTCCCAGCAGGGCCCTGGCCACAACAGGTGCTGTAGTGGTCCTAAGGGGAATTGCCTCTGGATACCTGGTGGCATGATCCACTACCACCAGTATAAATCTGTGCCCAGATGCAGTGGGAGGATCCATGGGACCCACTATGTCTATTCCCACTCTTTCAAAGGGCACCCCCACCACAGGTAGTGGTATTAGGGGGGCCTTTGTTGTGCCACCTGGTTTGCCACTGGCTTGGCAGGTAACACAGGAGCGACAAAACTCCTTTGTATCTTCATTCATGTGAGGCCAGTGAAAGTGAGGGACAAGTCTGTCCCAAGTCTTGTTCTGGCCTAAGTGTCCTGCTAAAGGAATGTCATGGGCCAAGGTAAGAAGGAAGCCCCTAAATTGCAGAGGTATAACCAACCTCCTGGTAGCACCAGGCTTGGGGTCTCTAGCCTCTGAATAAAGGAGCCCTTCATCCCAATACACTTTATGGGTACCTTGAGCATTCCCAGCAGCCTCAGCAGCAGCCAGCTGTCTGAGGGGTTCAAGAGAGGGACAGGATAACTGAGCCTGCCTCAAGTCAGCCCTTGAAGGTCCCCCTGTCCCCAGAAACTCAACCTGATCAGGTTCAAGCTCTTCAGGGACAGTTCCTTCAGGGTCCTCTAGATCAGCTTCCTGGGAAGGCTGATCATCACTCTGAGGCAGGGGGGAAGGCACAGCCTTGACCCTCCTGTTCTTCTTCTTGGTAGGTGCTTGGTCCATTGTTCCAGGATCCAAGACCTGAGGTTCAGTGAGGCACTTTTTGGCCTGTGACCTGGTCACAGCAAGGACATGTGATGATATACCTAACATCTATGCATGAGTCCTGTACTCCACTTCTGACCATAGAGAACTCTCTAGGTCATTGCCCAACAAACATTCTACTGGGAGGTCTGCACTAACCACAACCCTTTTGAGGCCAGTTACCCCTCCCCATGAGAAGTTAACAACTGCCACACTATGTGAAGTAGTGGCATTGTTGGCATTGGTCACCAGGTAGTTCTCACCTGGTATGTACTGTCCAGGGTCCACAAAGCCTGGTGTCACCATAGTGACACTGGCACATGTGTCCCTGTAGGCTTGAGCCACTTTGTCATTAATTAAAGGAGTCTGTCTGTACTTGCCCAGGTTACTGGGGCTCACAGTCAGGGACAAATCAATGTCCCCATCACAGATCAAGACTGCCTGTGTCAGGGTTCTGTCTAAGTCAGAATCTCCTTCAGTTCCCATAGTGATTCCCACTACACCCTTTGTCTGGGGACCAACACTGCTAACAGTAGTACTGGGAGCAGGTGCCTTAGGGGCAACAGTGTTGGGGGCTCCACCCTTTTTGCAATCACTAGTCCAGTGAGTTGTATTCTTGCAATGATTGCACCAGGGTTTCTTTTGACCTTCTTTCTTCTTTTTGGACTGTTGTTGGGACCCACCCTCCTTAGCAGTAGTTTGGGGCCCTGTTGAAGACTTCTGGTCTTTAGGTTTCTGATATCCACCCTTTTGGTCTGTTTTCTTCTGATCACCCCCTTGGCCCTGGTTCTGGTTCTTTTGCTTAACCCTGGTTCTGACCCATTTGTCTGCCTTCTTTCCCAATTCTTGGGGAGAGGTCAGATCAGAGTCAACCAAGTGTTGATGCAGTTGCTGGTTTTGACAGTTATTTAAAATCTGTTCTCTCATCATCAAATTATACAATCCTGTAAAATCAGATACCTTACTTCCCAGCAACCAACCCTCCAAAGCCTTAGCGGCACATTCAACATATTCAGACCAGTCCTGAGTCTGTGTCTTTTGGGTGTCTCTGAACATTAACCTGTACTGTTCAGTGGTTAAGCCTAACCCATCTACCAGAACACTCTTCAGGACTCTGTAATTTCTGACAACCTCTTCTCTAACAGTGAGGAGTCTGTCTCTGCCTCTTCCTTCAAAGGAGAGCCAGAGGATTGCTGCCCACTGGTCTTCAGGAACCTGCTGTACTTTGCAGGCTCTCTCAAGAGCAGTTATCCATTTGTGGATGTCATCCCCACTTTTGTAGGGGGGCACAACCTTAGACAGGTTCCTATTGTCAAAGACCCTATCTTTGTCCTTAGGGACAATGCTGCCACCAGTGGGTATAGACCCACTCTCTCTAGGTTGCCTAGCCTTGTTCAGTTTTTCTTCCATCAGGGCTACTTCTAGCTCCTGCTTCCTGATCCTCAGCTGGGCTTCCTGCATTCTGGCCTCATGTTCCCTCCTCTGAGGGGTGGTCATCCTTTTCCTGGAGTGACCTTGAGAGCCTCTAGAGCCATGAGAAGCATTGGAGTCACCTGAGCGATTCCTTTGCCTCCCAAGCCCTGTGTTAAGTCCACTGGGGAGATCCAATGGGGTAAACCCATTGTCAGTCCCCAATAGCCTTAGTTTAGCTGGGCCAAGTATAATACTTGGCACTGGGCTAGTTCTCCCTTCATCATCACTACTTTCTGTATCCTCACCACTTTCCTCCCCTGTAGTATGATTCTCATCTAAGGGATGGCTATTGGAACTGGGTACCTCTGTAGCATCTTCAGACGGGGGGCCTCCTGTTCCTGACCCTAAGGGGGCTAACTGGGAAGCTTTCCTGAGTTCTCTCTGATTCTCATCATTCTGTAAGAGTTCTCTGAGCTCAGCAGAGGTAGGGTTCTTGGGCTGTTTAAGGCCTCTAAGAGTTGCCAAATGCCTGAGCTCATTCTGGTTAAGGGTAGCAAAGCTGGATGGTGCCCTCTGGGGGTCACTCTCAACAGAGATGGGTACAGTGGACCCCTCTGCCCCGGCCATTGCTCTTAAGTGTGGGTGGATGTGTTGCAATCTACCTACACTTGGGTTTACCTACTAAACCTATCTAGTAGTTGTAGTCAGGGTGTGCTACTCCCTTTGCTCTACAACAACTAAGTTCAGTAGAACTTATGTATATCTAATCTTGTTTTATATGTACCTACAGGTACCTATGTGATCTTTCAATTGGTAACCAAGAGATTACAATGGTAAAACACAGCAAGCTCAAATCCAACCGCTGCTCACCAATGTGAGAAGTTGGCCTGGTATATGATGTTCACTAGTTAAAGTGACCACCTTGTACCATGCCAAGCAACCCTTATGGTGTGGTTGTAAGTCAACCTTTTCGGACTAGCTGCCCTAGTGGTAGCGTAGGCTAAGCAGTCTTTGAGGCTAAACTCGTGAAGCGTGTTAAGCCAGCTGTTTTACCAAATGTAACCCCCTTTTATACCAATGAAAGGACACCACACAGATATATATTCAAAATATATATGTATTTATTTCTCAAAGTAACCCCTAGTCTCTTTATGAGCACAGGAGCACAAATCGTCAAACAAGATTATCACAGAATACACAGAAGTTGCACTTTATATGGATAGGCCCTGGTGGCCACTCGAACCATATACTAAAATAGTGGTATAAGTACCACGAACAGAAAAGGGAAAAGGCCTAGGGCCTCTAGAATCGCTGGGCCTACAAGGAGCTAACGTTAGTTAGTGACCAGGAGGTCCACGGGTGGCGTGTGCAGAGCAAATAGTCACACGCGTGCTCCCATAGGTTTCAATGGGTGCGTAAAAAGTACAAAGTTACTGCAAAGGAGATCTTTCGGGTTGACTAGGAACTTAAGATTTGGAACACAGACACTAGAGATGTATTACTACACTTGGGCACCGGAGTACCAGCTTTACCTCACCCACAGGAAGCGGGTGCATAGGCCTCAAAGTGCGTCGGGTTTCTTCTATCTGTTCCGTTGAGCCTGGGACAAAGATGCTGCAGGCGGTCGGTCCGGGAGAGATGCGGTGGATCCAAGGGTGGATCGGAGTTGCAGAAGACCTGAAAGCAGAGGGGACAGTGTTCACAGTCACTAGCCAGTGACCGGCGTGGCACCAGGTAGGTACCAGGCGATGTCGGGTGCAAACAGGTGATGAGGGGTAGCTTGTCTCCGCAGCCACGTGGTCCCTGAAGGTCGACGACGTCCAGGAGTCGGCTCACGAGCTGTCCCACGCAGGCTCTCGCTGTCGGCGGTGTCGGCGACTTGGTTGAAGCAAACAAGCCTTGGCAAAAGCAATTGTAGGAGGATTCGGAAATCAGCTGTTGGTTCTGACCAGCAAGGTCAGAGGGATTGCTCCTTTGGAGAGGAGCAAGGGCCAGTCTGGAGCAACCAGACCAGTGGTGTTTTTCGTAGAGTTCGTCGCCAAGATGGCCACTAGCCAGCGGGCCAGCAACCGGTTAGGCGCGTCGAGTGGCAAAATGCAGAAGGGCCCCACGCAGATCGTGGAGATGCTGGAGGGCTCACCTTTGGTGCAAATGCTGCTCGAGAGTTGGGCTTCTCAGATCCCAAAGCACAACTTGGAGGGAGCCTCGGTTGTTGCACTTGTCAGCTTGTCGTAGTCGATCCAAGATGGCTGGCTCCACGTGTCTCGGTGCCTCCACGGGTCTCCTCTTTTCAGGGACTGTGGATCGGGCGGTGAGAGGTCTGGAGGTCCAGGTCTTGTCAGTCTCTGGGCTCGGGCTCCGGCGGGAGGCGGCGGCAAAGCAGACGTTGATTCGCTGGATGGTGCTTGCGTTAGCAAGGTGGTCACTCCCTGACCACAGGGGAGATTTGCTTCAGTCCTCTGTGCAGCAGAGCGTCGAAGTTCCCGTCTTCTTCTTAGTGTTAAGTTGATTTCAGGATGTCTGAAGTCTTAGGACACAGCTCCTACCTTTAAGCGGATTCTAGGGGCCGGACTACCTGCTAGGTCCCTCCCTATGGGTGGGACCAGGAAGGGGGGTGGTTACACCCCCAATCCTTTGTCCAGCTCGCCCCAGGCCCGGGACTGGTGTGCCCCAGGACCGGTTTGAACTGGCATATGCACCGAGGCTCCTTGTGAGCCACAGGCATGTCTGGTTTCTTTCAAGCCCTACCTGACCAATACACAAAATCCTGTCTGGGGTGGTGCACGCACCTCCCCTGGCAGGAAACCCTTTGTCCACACCTCCCAAGCTGGAAGGACTCCCAGCAGCAGGAGGGCAGACTTGTGTCTGTGGTGGCAGCATCCATTTTGTGGAGCTGAGGCTATGTCTGATTTTACCCGGGTTTCAGGTACTGTACATGTCGTGTCCCTCTAGAAGGGTGGAATGCTAACCCCGTCGCCAGAATTGGCGAGGGGTTAGTATTCCAATTCGTATGACACCTTACTCGACATGTTTTGATAAAGCCAAACCAAAGATAGCATTTAACCGCGAGGTTCATAATGCACTTAAGAGTATATGGTATGACGATACCTGGAAACAGTAGAAGGAAGTTGTTCCGACCACTGCAGACAGGCTCAGCTCATGCCAGAGCACCATCTCACATGGAACCAAGCACTCTGCCTTCAGGATTGTTAAGGCCTGCCATAGGAGTGACTTATAGGTTACCAGGTGTCCCATTTAAGGTTAGGTATAGGTATACTACACCTAAGTAAGAGGTGATTACACCAACTTACCCCAGCTGAGTGATCAGCCAGTTGTGTCAAATTGTTAGGCCAAGCCTGGGGTGGCATAATACATGCTGCAGCCCCTGGCAGGCCTTGGGTACACCAATGCCCTGGGTACCTAGTGTACACTGGTACAGGGGCTGACAGGGTGATCCACTTCCAATTGGTTATGCACCTAGGGTGCATAGTTTTAATTTAGTAGAGAGAACAGCAGGCTGGGGGTCTGATTGGCAGGCCCACAGCCTCAATATGTCAAAAACCAGTGAAGCAAAAAGCAAAAATTTGGGGTGACCATAGGATAGCAGACCCTACTCTCCTACACATCGGGACCGCGATAAGTCGGGCACACTCCTGGCATGGCTTGCTAAGCAAGATACTGAAATCCGGCCTATTACTGCAATCATAAATCCCCAGGGTACCCTGGTGCAATCTCAGGATGAGATCCTCCAGGCGTTCTATCACCATTACTCGGCAGTCTACACTGTTCCCCCGTCTCTCGACCCCGGGGCCATCGACCACTTCCTCGACCCTCTTCCCCTTCCCCGAATTGCCGCTGTAGACCGTAAGGGGTTGGACGCAAAGATAACAACAACAGAGATTACAAGTGCGGTACGAGCACTGGCCCGCGGCAAGGCCCCTGGCCTAGACGGGCTCCCACTTGAATATTACGCCACTTTTGCCCCACAGTTGACCTCTCGTCTGTCAGCAGTATTGGACTCGGCGCTTAGACTCGGCGAACTGCCCGGCTCTATGAGAGCATCGGTGATCGTGACGTTTCCGAAACCCGACCGAGACCCTCAACTCC
This sequence comes from Triturus cristatus, assembly GCF_964204655.1. Classification (NCBI taxonomy): domain Eukaryota; kingdom Metazoa; phylum Chordata; class Amphibia; order Caudata; family Salamandridae; genus Triturus; species Triturus cristatus. The sequence goes on from NC_140580.1 coordinate 969,939,811, forward strand.
TCGCCTCCTAACGGCCCATCACGCTGCTCACAGCGGACTGTAAAATCCTGGGAAAAATTTTGGCGGACAGATACTCTCAAATCATATGCCCGTTAGTACACCCGGACCAGTGCGGTTTCGTTCCAGGGAGGACAACCTCTCATAATATTCGGCGCCTCTTTCACATTCAGGATCAGATTGGGGATCGCTTTCCGCACGCGGCGTGTCTGATCTTGGACATTGAAAAGGCGTTCGACGCCCTAACGTGGCAATTCCTCTTTGCAGTCCTGGGGCGGGCTGGTCTCGGCCCCACGCTCACAGCCTATACTCGCCTACTCTACACCAATCTTACATCCCGGATCCGCCTCGGTCGCTATATCTCCCCGGAATTTGCGATACACAGGGGTACGCGACAGGGGTGCCCCCTCTCGCCCCTCTTATTCGCGCTAGCGGTAGAGCCCTTGGCCATCCGGCTCCGTGGGGATGGGTGGGCCTGGGGTATCCCGCTGGCGGATGTCACACACTGTGTTTCTATGTATGCGGACGATCTTCTCATATATATACGGGATGTGACGGCGGATCTCACCACCGTTGAGACCGCCCTGACGGAGTTCGCGGAGGCCTCGGGGCTGAGGGTGAACTGGGACAAATCGATGGTCTATCCCCTCCACCCGGACGCCCCCCCTCGGGAGGTCTGGATCGGCGACCGGAAGCTGCACTGGGCGACGGAGGGGCCCCGATACCTCGGGATCCGATTATATCATTCCCCACTCGACATTTTTGAAGGGAACCATCGGAGAGCACTAGCAGGGATACGATCCTCCATTGGGTTCTGGCGGAGTTTACCGTTGGCCCCGATCGGCCGGGTAGCCCTGGCAAAGATGATACTGGTCCCGCGACTTTTGTACTACTTCACCAATCTCCCAGTGATTCCCCCCCCGCTCCTTCTTCAAAGATTTAGATACGCTCCTCAGCTCTCTAATATGGGGGCAGGGACGACACAGAATCGCGCTGGCCAAGCTAAGACTGCCCACGACGCAGGGGGGGCTAGGGGCGCCTTCATTCGAAGCCTACTTCCTGGCGTCGCAACTCCAATGGCTCTCATATTGGACGGCGGAGCGATACATGCTTGAGACATGCACTGTCACGGGACATGTGCCCCTGCCCGAGTTGCGTCGCCTGCTTCTGCCGGGTTCTCGTCCCATGCGAACCTACCCCCTGCAGGTGGACGTTGCCCGGAAGTGTGTGCAACGTATCCACCGCATGGCACCGCGCTGCCCTCCATACACGCCATTACTACCGCTGGTCGGCTGGCCCAGAAATGATGGTTTTTTCACACCCGCCATGCTTCGGGAGTGGACGGCGAGGGACATTGTCGAAGCGGAAATGCTATTTGATGAGGGACAACTCAAGCCATACCGACAGCTCATGGAGGAATACGATCTGCCCCCAGGCCAGTTCCTGCTTCACCGTCAACTCCTCAGCCACTTTCGACCATATTCTGACCTCACGCAAGGGGAGCCTCCCACACACCCAGTCCTTCACACACTCTTACAACTGGGACTGGGTCGACACCTTATTACATGGTTGACTAAATCAATTGGGGACCTAACACCCCCACTGCTGGTGCCTCTCCGAGCCCTATGGGAGGAGGAGACGGGACGACCATTTCACGACAGCGAATGGGACAGAGCGATAGAATTCCCCAAAAAAGTATCCAGGAATGCCCGTTTTAAAAATATACAATTTCACATACTCCATAGGGCCTATTTGACGCCAGCGCGCCTGCAACGTTTTTATCCCGACACTACATTTCTATGCCCTCGCTGTCAGGCGCAGGATGCTGCCTTCCTTCACATGTTCTGGACCTGTCCGGGCATTCAGCACTATTGGACTTCGATCCACTCAACACTCAGGGATCTCACTGGGCTGACCCATTTGACTACCTGGGAGGGATGCGCACTGGGTATCCTGGGGCGGAGAAAACGACACAAGGTGTCGATGCGCTTCGTCTTCCTGGCCCACCTACTGGCCAAACGCTGTATAGCAATGCACTGGCGATCCCCCACTGGTCCTCCACTTGCAGCTTGGGTAGGGGCTGTTCTTAAATGGGCTGCTGCGGAGGAAGATGCAATACGAGAGGAGGAAGCCAAAGGTACCCGTAAAACCCCTATCTCTTTAGAATGGGCGCTCCTACTACACCAATTCAGACAATCTCAGACCCCACCTGCACCGGTAGCCGGCAGGAATACCCCCGACGCCGCACCGCCTAACGCGGTCCGGGTCTCCACGGCGAGGGCTCCCCCCCAATGTCCCCCCGCACCACCCCCTGGCCAGCGGAGTTCCCCCCCCTGCTCACCTGATGCACCCCATGGCTCCTCATCCCGGACTGTGCACACGCCCACCCCCCCCTAGATGGGAGGCAGGAATATAGCTGAATAGGCAATGGCAGATTTGGGACATAGCCTAGACCTCGTCCCTCAGAACTCCATGGCATCCCCCAGTTTGGTTCTCCTCCCCAGTTTTTTATACAGGCAATGATCTGCTACCATACAGACCACTTCCACCCAGACCTAGACATATACGCACTCTCTATATGGATGTTGGTCTATTTGTTCACTCTTGTAGCGTACCCATTTTCACGAAAAATGATGTATGTATACTTCTATTCTTAAATGCCAATAAAAAGTATTTAAAAAAAAAAAATGTATCAAACATCAGTATGTGGTGGGTGGATGAATGAGAAGGGTTCTTCCCTCTGTTGGAAGAAAACCCTTACCCACCCGAAGGGTGTCATGCTTCATCAAAGGGCTCCATCTCACATTGATTTAAGTCTATATCAATGTGAGCTACAACCCTATACAACTATAGGGGAGTTCTTGAGGTATGGCTCATTGAAAAAAACTCAAAGATGTCTTTAGGTGCTTCCTGGTCTGACAAGGTGTGACTGGTGAAGGAAGCTCTGTGATGTCTGGAGGTGCTTCCCATTATGAAAAGGGGGGATGTGAATGCTAAAACTGCCTATTGGTGGACTGTATGATCCTTTATTCTACGTCCCCAGTGACCGTGAATAACAAATGAGGGAGATGACATTCACAAGATAAAGACATGTAGCACATTTTTCCTAGGGCTTCCAAGAGGGTTAAAACATGCTGACATCCTTCTAGGGGGAATTATTCCACTCATGTTTTTTATTCACATTTATCTTCGCATCACATACTGACAATTGATCTATATTGATTTCTGCTCAGACCATTCCGGTGCTTTCTAGTAATGGTATACATCTGGTGGGAGGGTGGTTCCCAGGGTGGTGTTCCCTCTCCTCCCTACTACCCCTTTTGTGTTAAAGTTCATGTGAATCAGGGTATAACAGTCATATCAACAGGTGTCCTCTTGATCCAAGGGTATACCAACAGCATAGCATTTCCCCAGCTCATCATTAATTATGGTTCAAATATCAGATACTGTGGAAATGCAATATTTTTGCTCCAAACATCAGCTTGACATTTTCTGAAAATAACACAGATTTAGTTCTCAGTTGCCATCTTTTTGTCACCCATAGTCCAGCTTTAATTTTTTTGTAAATCCCACAAGTGTGGTCCGAAAATGCCAGCGTATCATTTCATCAAGTATTCACATGTACTACTACCGCACACTGACTGAATGTGCCTCGCATGCCCCTGTATGGCCATCAGAGGCCATGGATTCATATTACATGCTAGGCAATGCCACCGCCTGGCAAGAAAGTTCATCTTATTCGAGAATGCCCATCTGAAGCCTTCAGTAGCAACCAGATGCCAAAACTGGTCACCATTATGTCTGGTATGATCACTGCTGCAATGTCACAGATGCTGAATATAGACCACGAATGGCCATCTTTGCTAGAGCCACAATGTTGATGGACACAGCTATCAGTTTACCTAGGAAGCCCACAATGGGACAAATAGAACCACCTTATGCCAGGGCCACCGTAAGACCACGAAAGCCCTTATTATGAAAAGAAGTGTTACTTATACCAGAGCCTTGATAATGCCTCCAGTGCCCACACAATTCCAAGGAGGGCAACTATGGCAGATCTACAATAGTACCAAGAATGACCACGAGATGGTAACGATATATATAATATGCCAATGAGGGCCATTACAATGCTTAGAATGTCTGTTGGATGCCAGAGATAGCCATCTTATGCTAGAGCCACAGTGTTACCTAGAAAACACACCTCAATCTCCATTAGGTCACCTCAATCTTTTTCTGTCATTTCCATCTCTTTACAATTCAGTCACCTCCGTTTCTCCGTTTCTCCCACCTCCATTCTTCAAGTTTCTCTCTCACCTGAATTTCTACCTCTATTTTACGTGTATATCTCTGTTTCCTTTCTATTGCCCCCAACCTACTGTTTTTGTCCCACTAATGCACATCTTTGGTCTCCTGTCTGAGCTTTTTAGGTCTCGCCTGGCGTAAGACTGCACAGACATGCGCAGTCTCGCTGGCGAGATTTAGTGTTAACAGGTATTTTTTGTAAGGGGCATTAAGCCCCGCCCCTCTTTTCCATTGGCTGGCGTCACCGTTTATGCTAAACGGTGGCCAGCCATTGGAAAAGAGGTGTCTGTGACGTTTTTGCTTTGCTTTTCGAGACGTCCCATTTGGGCAGACTCGTTTGCTTTACTTTTGCCGTAAAAGCATTTGTTATCGTTTTGTTGCGATGTTGATGGCCGCCATTCCGTGGAAACTACCCCATTGATGCCGAGAAGGACGTTTCCTTCATGGTGAGGGGGGCGGAACCAAAGCCTTGCCAAAAGGGGCTAACTTACACGTGAATATTTACATCAACCGAGAAAACGGCCACTAAATTCGGACATTTACCATTTACGTATATGAAATTACACGACAACACATTTTAATTGTATTTTACAGTTACGAGTCTAATCCCTACAAATAATTATTGAATAATAAAGCAACTTTTTACATAATTCGTTATTAGGGCATTGTCAAAATTAGATTTTTAAATAGGTACCTATAGTTTCCCGATTCATAATGGAGCTCTCTTTCTGCACTGAGAACAAATGTAACTCTAAAATGGCCGTATAATGTCTAATGTTTTATGAAAAGGCGTATTAGCTTGTCCCTCCTTTATTTTTCGCTTCTACCGTGGGAGCGCGGTGACGTTACATGCCGGCGGTTGGCGGGGGGCCATCTTTCTCCGCCTCTGTGTCTCGCTGTTTGTGTCTTTCGGGCGGCGGTTGTTGCTGCAGAGCCCGGGCCTTGTGCAGTGGAGCGGGGGACCGCTGTACAGTAAGATCAGCAGGGAAGGTGAGGCATGTTTAGGGGTACATTGTTGGGGAGACTGGAGTTAGATTAGGGGGTTGGGGGAAGAAATTGGCGAACAAGGAAGGAGGCCCTTGAACCCTCTGTTTCTTTTAATCAATGCCCATCTCTTTCGTGTCGCTTGTCATCTACTTCACGCTACCTATCCCAGCACTCACTATCCTTTCACTGTGGAGCGCCTGTTTATCTTTGCCTGTCACCCGTTTGCCATCATTTCCACTCACCTTCACGTCTTCGAAAGATGCAGGTATGCGATTGTGAAGAAACCGTAAAGGTTCTTAAACGCTACTAGTCATCTTCTCGCTGCCGGTTACCCCCCCCCCCCCCCTCCCCCCCTTTGGTCACCGTTTCAATTAAGACATCTGCCAATCTCTGAAAGTGATAAGCACGTGACTGAAAGGTGTCAGTGTGTGTGACTGTTGAGCATCTTTGCAGGTGCTATCCTTTACGTTTTGGTTCAAATTAGAAGCTGCAGGCACGTTCAGTGATGATGAATGACGAAAATTTGACTCTCCTGCATATGTAAATACAACTCCGTGGCATCCAGCTGCTGATAAAGCCAGAATAAAATGCTACGGTCTGGGGAACAGACTTTAAAAATATCCTAAAACAAATAATTGGTTCTCTCTCAACCTTGGATGATTACGGCTTATTTGGGAAAAGGGGGCACAACGGACCCGTTGTGTCTACCTATAGCAGCCTATAACTTCTTCTCTACCCTGACTGAGTGCTTGATTGTGCGATGTCATAATAGGCTGTGAAGGCTTGGTCTCTAGTCTATCAGAATGTTTGAGTATGTGACGTCACAATGGGATTCTCTTGCGTCTTCACGATCCTGTCTGGGCACATTTGACGTCACAGTGAAACGCTCCAGTAAGAATGTTTGATTGTGCGATGTCATAATAGCCAAGAAGATCTAAAAGCCTTTCTGTCCTATTATGTTTGACTATGTGACGTCACAACTTGATCTCCTGCGTTTTAAGTATACTGTCTGAGTGTTTGTGACGACACAGTGAAACGCTCCTCTGCTTTCACTATCCTGACTGTGTTCACGTGATGTCACACTGAACGCCAATCCTCCCCCTCCCCCGTCTTCCCTATCCTGAGTGAGTGCTTGATTTTGCGATGTCATAATAGACTAGAGACCAAGTCTTCACGGCCAATCACAATGCTTGATACTGTGACATCACAATAAATGGGTTGCCCTCCTGCCTTCACTGACCTAATACAGCGATTGATTGTGTAATGTCGGCAGCATCACTGTAGGTGTCATCAGTTGCAGAGAGTCCTTCTAGCTGCCTCATTCCCTGTGAGGTTCCTCTGACATGGAATCTGTAATAAATGTTTCAAATGTGCTCGTTTTCCTGTTGGTCCTAGAAAGAATTCAGTGTGTTGTGAAGCTTTTTTGTGGCGCTGCGCACTTTCACATTTTCAGAGTCACACCGGCCCCTCTATCACACACCTCTGCACAAGGTGATGGTCTCAAGTGCTAATGAAACAAGCATTTGCAATGCAATAGGTCTCGCCTTTGCGAGAGTTTGAGCTATTGGCATTGTAAATGACAATGCCTTTTATTTATCTGTTTTGAAAACCTGCAAGCGGTGTGTAAACACACACTTTGTACTTATAGTCGTTGCTTACAAGGCTGGCAGTAACTGCGCCTCTTTTACTGCCAGCTATTAGTACAAACTGCGTGTTTACGGACCGCTTACAGGTTTTCAAAACACATAAATAAAAGCCATTGTCATTTACAATGCCAATAGCTCAAACTCTCGCAAAGGCGAGACCTATTGCATTGCAAATGCTTGTTTCAATTGTGTTAATAGTTCTCTTCTCACCTCTTCTTGGCTTTCTCACCTTAACTCTCCGCTTCTCCTGTTCTCTGTATCAATCCATTTTGCCCTTCCACATCCTTGTCTATGACTACATTGTTTTCTTTTTCTGTTCTACCCAACCTATGACTACCTTATTTGCTTTTTCTGTTCTACCCAGCGTTCTTTTGATATCCTTCCATTTTCACTCCCTTTTTTATCTTCCTCCATTGTTTCTGCTTTCACTGTATTTTCCTTTTGCCCTCACTCTTCTTTTGCTTTTTTCTTATCCTTTGTTCGTTCAGTCTTATTTTGTTTTGATTTTATGCTCATCTTTCCATCAATCCACCTCTTCTCCCTCTTAAATATTTATATCTCATTTTTCCATACTATCTTCCAATATTTTCCTTTTTTCTTTCTTAATTTATTAGTGACCCACCTCACCTACAATGCACTTTGATTTATTTCTTTATTCTTCCTTTATTTCTAGTTTCCATCTAATTCATTTTTCTTCTGTTTTGCTCTTCCTTACATCTCAATCTTTCTTTCCGTCTTGCTCATGCTCTTTTCCTTGATGGCTTTCATTATCCCTTTTCTTGCCTTCTGTAATTTTTTTTGCTTCTTCCTTTCTTCGCCATTTTTCTTTCGTCTTGTGATGTATTTCCATTTACTGTTGCTTTTCCTTTACTTCCATCTCACTTTCCCTAGCCAGCAAGAACATTCCCCAGTTTGAGTAATTTTAACTAACTATAGCTCGTGTCGCTACCATGCACAGTGTTGTCATCAATGATGTCCTTTCAGTTCTCCTCAGTGTTGTTATCAATGATTCCACACAGCGTGCTATGATTGATGTAATATTTGGGGTCATAAGCAGTACATGGACAAGGCGCGAGTTATAGTTCAGTTATAACTCAGTTTGTTCAAACAAAGCATCCAGGGATTTCTTGCCCTATCGATCTTCACATGGTCAAACTTGAAACAAATCTTCCTTGCAAAAAACGTATATGAGCAACATATGTAAAGTAGAATGCGCTGCAAATTGCACATTTGGTAAATATAAATACAGTACAGGTATTTACTAGGTGAGCAATTTGCACCAGAATGTCACACAATTTGTCGTCCCACTTCTGAAGTCTACTTTCTGGAGTCCTGACCAATGTCATGTATCCTGAGTTATAGCACATTATGCAAAGGAAGTCACAAACACTAAATAAAAAGAACTGGGGCGTCATGATGCAAGTGCATTCAGGTGGCACATAGTGGGTGTAAATTGCGTACTGATTTTTTGTGATCTGCCGTCATTTGCACCCTATTTACCAAGAGGTTTAATTGTAAAATACCCATACCCAGAGGGTCACAAAATGGCTTCCAGAATTAGTATTGTTTAGGCAGACGGCACGACTGGCTACAAAAACAGGGGTGGATTCCTGTTCTCAAAAGGAATCTTTTTTATTTTATTTTATTTTTTTAAAGCAGCTGGTGTCCTCTAATGGGACAGGCGCTGTTTTATATAAATAAGAAAGTCAGTTTGGAAAGACTTTAGGCGGGCATGCAGTGGTACCCTGGCCACAAAGGGGGACGTGGCCCATGGGAGACATGTTCCCCTCTCCAAATCATACACTTCCCCAACTCGGGCTTCATTATCAGATTAGGTGCGGTCGCAAACCATTGGCGCATGTAATTGTGAATCACAGTTTGGGGAGGTGCTGCTGTCACATCCCCTCCTGACTGTGTTTCTTAATGAGTCGCAGAACCCCTTTTGCAGGTCAGAAAGACTTCTTTCACTAGTCCATAGCAAAAGACTCTTCTGCTGTTGCAAACCATGTGATTTGCAAAGTGTTCTGTGCACCAGGCCCTGAGTGGGTGCATTCTGCACGTCTATGTCCATCGCCACATTGTAGTGTATTGTATTGTATTGTATTGTAATTGCATTTATATAGCGCTTACTATCCCTGAAGAGGCATCAAAGCGCTTTTTCGGAAAGTAGCACGCTACTCCCGAACCCAAGAAGGATTAGTGTTGAATTAGTATAGTGAAATATGAAAGTCATTTGAGTGGTGGATAGGTTAGTCAGTTACATCCATAATAAAGGCAGAGGTTTCCTCCAACCATCAGTCTTTTACTATCTATGTTTCTGCAGCTCCATGGCAGCACAGTTCACAGAAAGGGAACACTTCTTTTAGGAGGAGGGAGTCAGGACTCAGAGAACAATGCAAGGCTTGGCCTCAGTTATCTCAGTACATAATCACTCACTCAGCAGAACCCATCAATTCTCGCTTCACGGGTCTGCTGTCAGCCAAACTCTTCACTGCTCATTAGGGTGCAGCACTCGGAGGCGGTGTGTGAAGCACAAAGGGTGAACACATAATTACACAATTTAGGAGGTATGCAGTGGAAGTAGACAATGGGCAGGCACACCATGGTGGGAGGCACGTCTGTGTGTGTATATGTGGCAGAATGGCAATAGTGTTGGTTGCCCAGGGAGGCCACTAAGGCTTAACCATAAAAACTAAGTTGTTATGACACTGATTCTAATATATAACAAATCATTTGTTGTGATTAATCCCAGTTTCCAATGAAAGTGCATTTTTTATGAAATTGTAATTTGTTTGTAACTTGCACGTTTCAGGAATTTGAATAAAACTTTATAATCACTTAGCGTAATTGGCTACAATTGGCATGTGAAGGTTTCAAATCTAACCATAGGTGGAATTTAGAAGGGATCACAAAAAGTTGCATTTTCAATGTTAACTCCTATAAGAATTGTTGCCTTTTACTGAAGCAAACACATAATAAATTGCACCACACTTAGCATGAGACTAGGACTTTACTCAGTGCATTTTCTTTGCTTTGATGTAGTTCGATTCCGTAGTTTTTTAGATGTTTGCATTACCGAAGGGTGTCAGGCGGGGTACTGAGCTTCTGTATAGCTAATCAAAGCATTAAAAGAGTCTACCCAACTTCACGATTGCCCTTTGGTTAATCAGTGTCTTCTTCAGGAAAGCTAAACAAAAATTGAACATTCTAATTGTAACTGAACCATTTGTTACCTGCTATGAGACTCTTCAAAACCTCCCACACTATGTATGTGTGTATTAATACAGCAAACCAAAACATTGCTAAAATCCCACCTTTTGTACGTCTTTCAACATGTTCTCATCTTATACCAAAGACAACCCAGCACTGTAGTCTAGAATTTGACTTAGGGTTTCCATAAACATTTAACTGTTTGAAAAAACATATTTTTAAAGTTAAATACACGAAGTTAATATGTCACCTAAAATTACACAATAGCCAATATGCATCGTAGTTGAATAAAGCCATCATGGGATCCTGGTGCCATTTACAAGCCACTTGGACGTATTATGTTCAGAGAACACCTTGACGGATATATTGGACTTTACTGCCCAATTACCTGTTATGTACTGTGGATACGGTTTTTGGTTGCAGATAGAGTAAACATGATTGCCAGATGGCACACAATTTCATATTTATACAAGGGCCACTCTCCCTTTGCTTTACCACATTTGATGGCTTTGATGTAAATTTAGAAATAAAATTGACCTGTAGTCTGGTGATAAATTATTTCTGGCATTGGAAGGCTTTCTGATATTGTGGAAGCTGATTGGTTGATTGGCATTGAACACCGACTGGAAATGAACATTGTATTGTGTGGCTAAGTTGGAAGTTCAAGCCTTTTCCAAAAGTGATTAAATGTACCTGAAAAGCCAGAAATGTGGCTTATGTGGTGGAACCGTAGAAACATAACGGCAACATCACAGCCGATCCCAGGGGGGAGGAATGAACATATGGGCCACAAAAAAGAGTAAGGTAGATATTATGAATTTGGATAACTTCAAAACAAATACCAGGTACTTCTAACAAAAATCATAAACTAATTTAAAAGAGAGGTACTACGTTTTACAAACAGCAGTATCTTCTACCTCCACCATCAATATATAATTACTGCACTCCTCAAATTCAATGACAATGCGAACATTAAAGGACATTCAGGTTAGCATTAAGGAAGTATATCTTTTCCACTCTTAGGCTAAAAAGAGACATGTATAGTGGTTTGTATTTATTGTACTGTGGGAGTTTAGTAAAGGAGAGCAGGAATCTAGTCCCATGTTACATGAACTTTTTAAATCACTGAGCTGGCTTTAACAAAGACTCTCAGCGAATTCTTTTGATATGTTTGCAACAACATACACAATGTATATCAGTGTTTTTAGTTTTAGAGTAGAGGTTTAATATTAAATCTGTATATCTCTCATTAGAGAAATAATCACATTAAAAGGAACAGAGACCAGGAAGTTTAATAGAAGGTTGAAAGAAGAGTGATAGTTTTGCCATGTATTATAAGGGATAAAATAACCCCCACCATACATCACAAGGACATTGTAAGCCGCCTCAGAGTTTTGTGAGCTTGTAATATAGCAGCCTTCAGCTCTGATCTTCTATTTGGTCACTAGACTCATCAGTGACTTGCAGTATTCTCATACTGTAAGGTAAGGAGTATTTTAATTTACATATGACTATGTATATGTTCTCTCTTAGAGTGATGCAGCAAGGTTGCCATGGGCCCAAAGTAAGCAAGAAAAATGGGCCGATCCTCTGGTATTATAATAAACATTAACTACGATTGGACTGGAGTAGGCCTCTCACATCCCTGGACACCACTGCCACTGCACCTGCTGCACCATTGGTAGCTACGCCCGCTTTTTAGCTCTTATGTTCAATAACTATACATGTTGTTGTTCCAACACCAGCCACAGCCCGTGCAGGTAAATGTGGTGGGGCTGGGTTGGGGGGGGAGGGGATTTCAACAGACGAGGGAGAATTAAATAAATAGTTTTCCCTCGTCATTGTCCGTTGAAATCCCCCATCCCCACCCGGCCCCACCACTCATACCTGCACGGGCCGCGGCTGTCCAACACCACAATACCAATAAAGTACTTTTCTCCCACCACTTAGGCCAAGGCCACAGAGAGTCATCAAATAGACATATGAGTGCAGTTCTGGCTGCAAAGAGTGGAGATAGACAAGCAGTAATGTTTCAATGGTCAGGGCACACGAGGAAATATCAGAGCAAGATGAAGATCTGTACTTCCCTTTGCAACAACATCGTCTCCTGTACAATGTATTGAACACATTTATATTTGTGATGCCTCCAGGAACTCTAGGTAGTTCCCCCCATATTTTCCTGTTCCCTTCCCTCCCTTTCCCATTGTCTTCCCTGTTGTTTTCATTATATATCACGAGTCTCAAACCTCCGAATTTCCCAGTGGGCCAGAATGTTGTTGGCTTTACAAAGTTTGTAACAAGTTTGATTAGTACATGGGGGAGTACAACAAGCACCGCCACCTTGTCCGTGAAGCACCAGATGTACACTAGCAACTGAGCCAGATAGCTACATCATTTCTGTTTGACGTACATAGGTATAAATATGATGCAAAAAAAAAGAACAAACAGAGTACATATCAGAAAGCACATACTCCATACCGCCTTGTGAGAGGCGCGGCACCAGTACACCCTGGTGTCGTGGCCAACAGCAACCAACCCTTCGGGCCCAGCATTCTGAGAGCTCGGATTGCTTAATAGTTGAACTGTGACCAAAGTGTCTGATGCTTGCCCTTGTTGTGAGGCCTGGTCTCTGATGCAGCAAAGCTGATGTCCATCCAACCAGACTTCCTGAGGGATCTGGGTGCCAGGATCAAGCTCGGCCAAAATGTCTACATTCACTGGAAGCTTGGGGACTCCACCTTGAGGGATGACCTGCTCGGCCCGACAGAGGGGGCATTGGAACATCTGCAGCTGCTTCAAGAAGATGCACATCCTGGCAAGGCACTCCAAGCAGAAGGTGTGTGCACAGCCGAGGCGCTTGGGAGTTTTGAATACATTATCATAGGTCACATAGCAGATGGGACATTCCGGGATAACCCTGAACTCTTCCTCCAGCTGATCTTCACGTTGAACCTCTTGTGGTCCAGAGCGAGGGGGAGGCTGTTCTGGGGGGTCTGCTTGGGGCGCCGGGTCCCCTGCCACTCCTTGGGCCACCAGCCCTACCGCCTGCACTTCGTGCCCGGTCTCCTCCAGTCCCGCTTGGTGCAGAGCGACAAGCCCAAATTCCATGGCCGGTTTATGATGCCAAATGTCTTTCCAAGAGCCACCTCCAGCAGCTGCTGGTGTATCTGCAGGTCACTTGCCTAAATCCAAGAGCCACTGAACACCACATATTACAATGGCCACATCCCGCTGTCTCTGGGGTAGTGGCCTAAAAGCGGGATCCATTGAGACCATTTGTGCTCACATGAGCCATTTCCAGCTGATAGCCGGCCGCCAGCAGGACACTTGCCAACAGCAGCAGCATGGCAGAGGTGCCAGCAGCCTGCCCATGCAACCCGTCTAGCTGTAGACTTCACGTGCTGCAGGTCCAGTCCAGTTCTGACTCTTGGCACGTCTTCCGCCTCGCTGGGCACCTGCCTGCTCTTCCTCCTGCCAGCCTTCCAGCGCTCGCCGGACTGTTGTGAGTTTTCTTGCGCTTGGTAACCAGCGTGCAGCCGAAAGTTTTCTTTCGAGGCTACAGTAGTCGGAAGCGAGCCTGCCTCCCATTGTGCTGCCTCCCCCGCCCCCCAGACTCACATAGCAACTTCAACTGCAAACACACAGCGCCAGCTCCCCGTGACAGAAAGGGCACACGGCCATAAATCATCTCCCCACTCCGTATCTGGCAGCCCCAGGAGCTGCGGCGAGGACACCCCAAGAACATCGCAAGGGCACCGGCTTCTCGCAGCCGGGGAGGCTGAGGCAACAAGAAGCCCTCTGCTCTCTGGAAACAATAGTCACATTGTTTGCACCAACATTTTAAAAGGGGATTATATCGTCCTTCATTTATTATTTTTTGAAGGGGAATAATGTGACGTGAAGGGAGACAGTTCATTCATTCGTGCACCTTTTTTACCCCAAGTTCACCTGTTTCCCACTTCTGCACTTCTCCAGACCTTGCACAAGAGCATTGGGGTTTCATTCACAAAAGTTTTCGGGAGTGGTAAATTACATTTACAGCCATACAACGTTATGGCTTCGTTTAGAGGTGGCAGTATTCTCAGCATGTGCAAATGGGAATGTCGTAAACCATCAATGCATAACCAGATTGTAAGGTTTCCTGCTTTTTGAGCTGACAGCGTTAGTGCAGACAATTTAAGGACAACCTCAAAAGCCATCAGCCATATTGCGGCAGTGGTGTTTACGTTATGTGGGTTTGCGCTGGCAGAAGTAGTGCCAGCACAAAGAGCAGATGTGTAAATACAGGACAATTACACGTGAATAAATCACCTCTAGAATAGGTGAAATCAACACTCAAAAATAGCACCACCCAAGAACAGGTGGTGAATTAAAACCCACCGCCCCTACCTCTGTGTCACATGAAAAACCCTAATTGTGTAGTGCCAACACATGCACACCGATAAGATCCCAAAGTAGGCAACTCTAATTGACACAATTCCAATGTAATTGTGTCTGCCAAATGAAAGGCTTCAACACCTACCCAACATAATGACCTCTGATGTCACATCTCCCAGTTACCCCAATCAACAAGCCAACGCACAAACAGGTGCAGTCTGCAAGTCCACCACACAAAGCAGAAGCCCACACGGTCAAACAACATACAGACTGCTGAAGGGCACTACCGTGTGCTACGCCGTTTATTAACCACTGAGGGTGTGAAGACATATAGTGCCCTAGGTCAGCTCATCCCCAGGCAATGTTCATAAAATTAGAATGAAGGCCAAGCAGGGAACCATTCAGACAAATGAGGCAGTTCCTAGGCCAGCTTCGGACTTGTCTAAGGAAGGCTCTGGTCAGTGGTTCTAGTAAAGAGTTCCAATGTATTGCATTCTGACTAAGTAGCCTAGGCATTCCATAGTTGGCAACTGGTAGGGCGATGGGAACGCGAGTCCCTTATTTGTGGACCACCACCTACTATTTGGTTACTGAAAATGTTTTTTTCCTAGATGTAAGTGGAGCAACCCATGGATACATTTTTGTGTGGAGTACAGTTCTCAAGCAGTAGCTAATGCAGGTGTTTTCTGGCACTGGAGACATGGTGACATGGTGACACTTCATCATTCTTCTGGCAAGACCCCTATATTTTGAGTTATTTGCAATCTGGCCAGCAGTTCTCTCATAATGCTCAAACAGAGGGGCTAATTCACAAAGGCGTTTTGGGGTTTTTCCAGTAGTACTCCTGTGGTACTCTTATGTGTACTCTACTTTGCCTTTGCGAAGCAGCCTTAAAACATCTAAATTCAGAATATTCAGTGAGTACAAATAAAAAAGAACTATGTCTTCTTTGCAATTTTAGTTGGAAATTTTGGGGGCAGAAATTTGTGTAATCTAGTATATAATTGATAGCTTCCACACAAATATGGCCTTACAGCTGGCTGGAAGGTTTAGATAGATGTTTAATCTTTCTCTAGTGAGACAGGATGAACATAATTGCACTTGGACCTTATTGATGGGTTGACACATGTTGAGATGTGCGTCCAGTATCACCCCAGGATTCATCCTTTACCATTATTTAAGCCATTGATCCAGCAAAGGTACAAAGTAGCTGCGAAGCCTATGACATTTTAACAGGTTTTGTTTTTTGGATTCAATTTCAATATTTGCAGACAATATCCAGGTAGTGGTTAAGCTTGAGGGCGATCCAGCTTCTGTAACAAGCAAACTACATGTTTATCCGTCTTGTATTCAGGGCTGGATTGCCAGAAACTCCTTCAAAATCAATGTAAATTTGAAGATTTTGTGCTCCCTAAGAGGAGGTTTTGTAATTTCCCTATTAGCCTGCCTCATTAGGCCTCTCTTCTTCTCCAGTGAAAGTAAAGAACTCAGGAATAAAAAAATTTAGATTTTCATCAGCTTTGATAGACAGAAAATCTTAATTTTATTAAAGACACGGAGGCTAATATTGTTGCAAGTACCTTTTATTGTGCCACCCACAGCAGCGCCTTTAAAGAACCAAGAACATTAACTAAGTTCCAAGAATTCAATAATGGGCCAGAACCTCCAGCCATCTTCCTTCTTTTTGTGCACTACAACATAACCAGAACATAAGTCCATATATGAACATCACCTTGATAATTCCAGACGATAAAATTATCCACACTTTTCAGGATTCCTTCTTCCTATCTCATTGTTGACCACGACCTAAGAAAGAAAAAATGACAATTACCAAACAAGGGTAGGGATCAAGGGAGGGATTATATTAGCCTCCGTGTCTTTAATAAAATCCAGATTTTCTGTCCATCAAAGCTGATGAAAATCTACATTTTATGTCAAGACCGGAGGCTAAGATTATTGCAAGTTCAAAGATTCTCTAACAAACAAGAAGCTGCATTATTCACAGGTTCAAAATAAAATTTCCGGAATACAACATCATTAGACCAATCACCACATCTCAGAATATCATGCAATGCACCCCGAAGCATGAACGCTTTCGAGGCAGAAGTACCTCTCACTGAATGTCCACCAAACCTGCTCACATCAACACCAGAATTCCTCATCACCTCCTTCACCCAACTAGCTAGAGTCGGGTTTGACACAGCCCTGTGTGGTTTCCTGTAAGAAATCAAAAGCTGCTTATCAATTGAAGAACGAATACCAGAAGTTCTCTTCTCATGTTCCTTTAAACATCGTACCACACATAAACACTCATGCTCATCAAAATAAGGATAGAAAATAGTTTCAGAATTTGTTTTCATTCTTCTGCACAGAAAGAAACAAACTCCTTCTGGGTTAAAAATCCTAGCACAAACATCCAGAGCTTTTACATCAGAAACCCTTCTAAAAGAAAGCAGACACAGCAACATCGTGAATTTTCCACTTAAAATCCTCAAATCCAATCCTCTGTTTCCTAAATTTTCCAAATACGACAAAACCTTAGATACATCCCAAACAGAAGTATATCTGTCCACAGGAGGCTTAGAAACTCTCACGCTTCTCATTAACCTTTTCACCAGAACATTCGGTCCCACAGACACTCCATTGACCAACTCATGACCAGCAGCAATGGCTGATCCATGTACATTGATAGTTCTGTAAGCCAGACCAGACCCAAACAAACTGGTTAGATAGTTGACCAATTCAACTACGCTCACTGAAACGGGATCAAAATCCCTCTCCGTACATCAGCATAGCCATTTTTCCCATGACAATCTATACATCTGTCGTGTTCCTGGAGCCCAGGATTCTCTAATAAGGTTAGAAGCCTCCTCCGAAAGTCCAGGCACTTCCCAGACGTGCCTGAAATTTTCCATGCCACCAGCCTCAAATGATCTGACATCACCAACTCGTAATGCTCTCCCAACGGATCCAACTAAACGTCTTGAAACATTGGTAGTAAAATGGGAAAGTCTATCGACATTTCTAGAAAGATTGGGTACTAGACTTGAGACTTCTAGAGGGGAGTTATCAAAACCACTGTTGCCCTCCACTTGCGTACTAATAAGGTTACTCGTGTGATCATAACTAGAAAAAGAGGTACTTGTGATCCCTTGTCCATGGCCGGGGAGTCGACCTCTAATTCGCCCAGCCCCACCAAAAACACGGCGATCAAAAACCTTTTTGATCTCTCTCTACGATTTTTGTAGTGAGCTGAATGCTCCAACATATTTAGACATTTCCTTAATAAATGCCTCTCTGAATAACATTCCATTGGCCTCCAAACCACCTTCATTATTAGCTAACTCAGCTAATTTGGGATCTATTTTGAGAAGGATGCTTTTCCTTCTCTCCACTGAAATAGCAGTGTTTGCATTACCCAGAAAACAAACTGCCCTCTGGATCTACTCTCTCAATTCCTCGAACCAAATCTTTCTTTCCTATATAGGCCTCTTTGGCCATGTCAAAGATTTTTGTGAGCATGCCAGTCAAATCCAAGAGCCTTTCTTGGCACATTCTTAGGCCTTTATCCAGTCCTTTCCTGGGATCACGACCACCTTTCCCAATGAACGCTATGACTTTAGTGTCACGATCAGGGGTCATGACTATTTTCTTAGCCAAATTAGGACATGGACATTCAGAGTGGGACCTCATCCTCACATCTTTTGGGATCTGCTTTCTTAACTACAAATCCACATATTCCGCCACATGCGGAGCCAGACACCATTCTGGAGAAAGAGGATGTTTCAACAACATCGGGTCAAACATTGACTCCCCAAGCGGGTCAGTCACCACACCAGGGCCATCCGCCTTGTCACCAATTTTGCTATCCAACGACTTATCCTTTTCAACAATTTGAACTTCAGAATCAAATTCAGAAGAGCAACTCAGCTCAATTTCTGTGCTCCCTGAAGATTCATCACAAAGAATAGTAGTATGCCTTCTACAACTTTTATTTCTTGATTCTGATATCAAAGGACCTCTGCAATGGCCCCCTTGTGTGTCTTCGACACTACCATGTTTCGTACGGTTACGAAGGCCACCATCTGCATATGCAGTCTTTGTTTTCTTATTTTTAAAACCATCAGCGTCAACATTTTTATGCTTCCTACTAACTTTTCCTCCTTTTTAAACACAGATCCCTCGCCTGCTAACCAAAAATGCTCTTCCTGGGAGGAGCTACCTTTAGTCTGAAATAAATCCTAAAGTTTCTTCTCCATTTTCTTATCTAAATCAGTGGCAAACTTATTTAGCATATTACCATTCCTTTCCTCTATACTCATGTCAGTTTGTCTAGTTACATTTTCCTCAGTCATTTTAACTGACTAGGTATTTCCTTAAGACCCTTATTTGCCACTTAAAATAGACAACCATCACTTATAATAAGACCCGTAATCTTTCTCACAAATCTTTTCCTCATAAATATCCAGTAATATCCACACAACAATCAGATCTCCCAAAAAATAAATTATTCTTCAAAATTCATCCTAATCCACAATACATTTTCCTCAGATAACGTTTCCCAAAGAAGAATGGTCTTTTAATCTTACTGAACTCGTGTTAACGTCTTCTATCCTGTCAGTTTCCCAAGCGGTAACTGACAGCATAGCTCGTGCATGCGTTGAACTGGACGTGCAAGCGTGAACGTCATTGCTATTAGGAGAGATAGCACGTCTACTCCAGTCCGCCTAAGATGGGCCCCTCATCATGACGTCTTGCCATTGTGACGCCTGCAGTAGCTGTGCACGGGGCTTAACACTGCTAACGGTGAGTTTTCTTTCAAAATATTTTACGGGTTAACAAAATCTCAAATAAATAAAAAAGCCCAAACTCATTCTCGTGCCTCACTCCTATTACCGGTAAAATCATGGGGTCGTTCCGCTCAACAAGCATGGAACCGTCCCGTCCGATAACTACGCCGAGTCGCTTTCTCTAGACACGGGTGGTTCAGCTCGGACCGAGTACCTTGTGTTCGTCTAAAGCTTACAACATGATTCCTCAATCTCACGACGACAAAGGAATTTATACTTCCCCGAGGCTTGTACAATCAATTAAACATTCCCAAACAGTCTTAGTAAGAGTTTCGCTACCTTACATAAACCTGCACTCATACCTGTTCCATGACTGTTTCATCTCAATCAAACAAAACACTTTTTTGATTAAATCACTTCATCAGAAACACTTCATTAGACAACAGCAAGAGCGACAGCACACAAGATTATCTGTTTGGGCAGCAGCACAAAAGAAGGAAGATGGCTGGAGGCTCTGGCCCATTGTTGGATTCTTGGAACCTAGTTAATGTTCTTTGTTCTTTAAAGGAGCTGCTGTTGGTGGCGCAATAAAAGGAGTTTGCAATAATCGTAGCCGCCAGTCTTGTCATAAAATCAATTCTGCACTAACGCTTTTGGATCAGGTCTCATCAGCAACAAAATAGTCTTTACCTGCTATATACTCTGAGACGAGTATTGTATTTGTTCAGTCCTGTCCTTTATAACACAGCCAGATAGGAACAAAAAACCTACAAGTGAAATATAACATGATTATTGAGTGATGTATTCTAATGTGCAACAAACAAGAAATAGTAAAAACCTGGCACAATAAACTTGAAATACAGAAATGAAGGAAGCACACCATAAATTAAAGGTACTCGAACCACAAATCCATTACCACTATCATATATATTACATTACCTACTGGCGGTCGCCAGTAGGTAGTTATAGTTAGGACCCTGTTTCCATAGGAAATCCGCAACATTCTATTTTGAATAACTTTGGCGCCGGTCGACGAATCCTCGCGAATTTTTCAAAACAGGTGGGGCGCTACGCTCCGCTCCTACCCTGAAAGTCTCGGGGGGATTCGTCAAGCGGGGGCTGAGAAAAAAGGGGGGTCCCAAAACGCGTTTTCCCCATGCATTTTTCCATAGGACCTTTAGACACAGCTACAGCCCGAACGGCTGAACAGAATTACTTGAAATTTGGCAGAGAGGTAGCCATAAGGTCAAGGAAGTGCCTTTTGTAGGTTTGGTGTAAATCTGTTCAGTATTTCCTGAGAAAATAGCATTTAAAAGCATATATATATGTGGGCGGAGCCTAACCACACATCTCATCCTGAGATCTGATTGGCTGTCAGCACTTCATCCAAGAAGTGTTGGCAGCCATCTTGGGACCAATATACATGATAGCACCTCATTAAAAAGCATTGCAGTTAATAGAAGGTTTTAAGACTTTAGTTACATTATAAATCATTTGTTGATGGTACCATACTCATTTTAGGAATTGTGGTATGTTCTAAGGTGATTTTACCATGTGAAAAAGCCTTCTGCTGGGATATCATGATTGAGAGAAAAATATTTTCTCATGCTTTTACCACAGAGGTTTGGAAGGTGATCTATAGGCTAAACTGAGAGCATATTTTCTGTAAATTCACATTATCTTTCTCAGTCATGTGAGAATGAAGTCTGACATTCTCAGTAAAACATGTACATCCAACAAGGGCAGAGACTGTCAGTTGATTCCTTTGTGTTCTACTGCAGCTTCCCAGAGTGTTCCAAAGAACTACTAGAGCGCTAACAGTCCTACTTATGATAAACGTATGGCACACCTGAAGCCATCTTGCTTGGATTAAAGTGGTAACTCTTAAAACATTTAATTTAAAAAGGAACAAAATGAGGGGGTTCATTTTTCCATAAAAAGTATGATTAGTGCTGCAGAAAGAAAAATTAGGGCACATTTTGAGTGACTTCTCAAATCCTCTTCTATTTCATTAAAAAATTCTGACATGCAGACTGAAACATGCACTTTCAATACCAGCAGCAGTTTTCCCTGGTGAGCAGTAGCTTTACTACAGTGATCTAATGAGCAAAAAGAGTGCTAACATTCTGAATTTATGGCAAATGTGTGACACATCTGAATGCCTTCTTGATGGAATCAAAGTAAAAAACTGAAAGTATTTCCTACTGAGGAGACTGCAGTAAATGAGGAAATTAGGAAACTTCATAACAAATAAGTCTCCCAAGATGGCCACCAGAGACAAAAGAGCCCAAATGTAGCCCAAATATCACCCAGATGTAGCCCAAGTATAGCCCAATGACAGAATGTCCCAGAATGTTCTTAAAAACAACTAGAGCGCTTACTGTCTTCATTATGACAAAAGTATGGCACACCTGAAGCCATCTTGATTGGAATAAACTGGTAACACTTAAAACATTTAATTTAAAAAGGAACACAATGAGGAGGTTCATTTTGCCATAGAAATTATGATTAATGCTGAAGAAAGAAAATGAGGGCACATTTTGAGTGACTTCTCAAATCCTCTTCTATTTCATTAAAAAATTCTGACATGCAGACTGAAACATGCACTTTTAATACCAGGAGCAGACTTCCATGGTGCAGTAGTTTTACTACAGTGATCTAATGAGCAACTAGAGTGCTAACATTCTGAATTTATGGCAAATGTGTGACATATCTGAATACCTTCATGATGGAATCAAAGTAAAAAACTGAAAGCATTTCCTACTGAGGAGACTGCAGTACATGAGGAAATTAGGAAACTTCATAACAAATAAATCTCCCAAGATGGCCACCGGAGACAAAAGAGCCCAAATGTAGCCCAAAATCACCCAGATGTAGCCCAAATATAGCCCAATGACAGAAGTGTGCAAAACACTTATTATTTTGTGTTTTTGCAGTGTTATATAGTGCAGACTTGTCAGGTATTGGAGTGCTTTACATGAGCATTGGTTACATCACACAAGAACAAATTCATTTTGGTTGTAGACATGGGGAGACTAAGTGATTTGACCAGAATCACAGAATGTCGAGCTGAAGCAGAAACTTCAACCTGGTTCCCCAGTTGCAAAGTCTGCAGTTCTGGAAGTAACACCACATCCTCTCCCCTAAGTGCAAAATTTAATCAAGTGGTCAACTGGATAAAAAACATAAAGATAACAAATAATTTAAAAGTGCTTTGTCGCTATTTGAAAACTCAGAAAATATGTCCTTATTTTAGTCTTTTAGAGCACTAACCATAATTTTGATGCCAATAAGACCCTCTCATATATGTAATTTCTAAAGGAAATGCTCTAGGTATTACAGTTTTGATTACATCAAGATGATGTCAGGCGTTCCACACTTTTGTAATAAATATAGAATGTTAGCAATCTAGTTGTTCATTAGGATACTGTTGAGAGGCAGAGACCAGGGGCACTGACTCTGAAAATTGAAGGCAGGTAGGAGGGTGCATAGGCAACAATTTAACCACACTGAGCAGGCAGGAAGGGCCGTGGAAGCACAACAGACTATGGAGGGCAGTGGAAAGGGGGGCAGGGGCAACAAACCAACAATACAGGACTTGCAAGAGAGGCTGTTGGAGGGAAGATCTATTACGGGTCAAGGAAGCTAGGGGCGGTCCCCAGATCCCCGGGAGCCACCACAGAACTGAGCAGGAGAGTGAGTCAGGGACAAAAGGGGCACCTTAATTTGAGCCGGGGTGCCTAGGAACGCTTGCTCCAAAAATGAAGAAAACAGACATATGAGACATGGAATTGGAGGCAGAATACAATGGCAGTTTAATGAGAAGATGCAACTTCAAAGAAACCGCAGAATAGAGACAAAGTACAAAATACAGAATCCAGATAATCATACAGCTGTCATGATATTCTCTGTATCTCAATTAATGTACTGACAGAGAGAGAGAGAAAACACATCTATAAATGCATCATGAGAAACAAGTTACACCAAGGAAAATGTTACCTAGGGAACACTCACGTTTACTCTTAGAGCAAGCATTCCTGCAATTACAATACAAAATCTTTTAAATGCAAAAGTAAAGAGAACAATGGTTAAACATAACATGACATTTCATATAGGTAAAATAGAATAAGATACGCAAAGCAGAGCAAGACATTTTAAGCAAAGGAAGACAAGAGCTCCCAGCTCTTGGGGAAAACCTGCACTGCCTGTTAACCTACATACAGACGGCGAGGTAGTCCGTCGATATCTGTGGGTGCTCCCTTTTTATATCATTTTGTGGGCTCCTTTGCACGCTACATCTACCTACGTATGCTACCCAAAAGCTTCGTCTGCAGATTTTACCAGACATTTCGTCATTTACCCACTTAATGCTGACAATGGACTGGGTGAAAAGGTCAGTCTCTCAGGCCAATCGCTTATCGTAAGTTCCATAGAGCAAGCAGAAAATAATGGGTATTGTACGGGAATTCAATATATTCATGTATAAAATTTCATCAGTTCTCCTAACTTGACGCTCTGCGGTTGCCACTTCCTTAAAAGCGGGAAACCTGCCCAGGAAGCAAGTACCAGTCCAGGATGCAGCCTACTGTATGTCGACAGCTTCAGGGGGATGTTGAACTTTGATACCGAGCACGGAGCACTCGGGTAGGGTGGGGGCTACTAGTTTGGAGCAGAAGGCCTCGCAGACCTGCCTTCAGACTGCTATACACTAAAATTGCAGAGCTATGGTCAATTTAACAAAGAGGCCTACATATTGAACAGAAGGGCCTACACAGGGGTTTTATGCTGGCTGAGTGGTAAGGATGTCTCAGGATAAATATATAGCAACACAGGACCCGCTGGTCAATTTAATACGGCCTACAAATGCAGCTGGCAGGGCAAGGACAAGGGTCTCATACTTCAGGTGTGGACAGAACGGGCCAGGGGGCCCCTGTGATACAAAATCTACCCTCCTTCAAGGCTGTGGCAATGTAATAGACCATTGTGGGCAGAAGGAAGAGGCAATGGTAGTACAACCATACATGCCAACAGACCCGATTCAGCCAGGAAACGTCCAATGTTTTTAAGCTCAAATGGGCTTTATTTGATCTGTCTCCTGTCTACAATATCCTCTTTTTCAATGTAACTCAAAGGGGAAAATCAATACCCCAGTTTTTTTTCAAAATCTCCCTCTTACCAAGTTCAAAATGTTCGCAAGTATGGTACATTGGATCATGGAAGGAAATGGGATAGGGACATGGACTTGGATAACAGAGGACAGGAGGCACATGGAGAGGTGCACCAAACTGACCCTGCAGGGCAGGCATCAGGGTTTGCAGCAGCACAATACACCACACAGGGCATGCAGGACGGGAGTGCAGCACAACAATCCATAGAAAGCAAGAGGGAGGGGACAGGACCATGCACATGGACAACAGAGAACAGAGGGGCAAGAGGCAATGGTAGCTAGCTGACCATAATGGACAGACAGGAGAGAAAGCTGCAGCATAACAGACCATAAAGGGCAGGAGGGACGGATCAGGGGCATTACAATGGAACAGACAAGCCAGGAGGGAGGGAGTAGGGCTGGGGGCAAGGGGGCAGGGCAGGAGCAGCAAGATAGCCATGGAGGTCAGGCAGGATGGGCACTAGAAGCAAGACACACCATGAAGAGCAACAGTGAGACTGTGATGGCATACACACAGACCATGGAGGGAAGGTGGGAGGGGGTCAGGGGCAGCTAACTGACCACACAGGGAAGGTGGGAGGGGCCATGGCAGTACAGAAGACCATGCATGGCAAGTGGGAGGGTTAGTGGCAGCACAATGGCTATGATGGGCAAGAAGGAGGGTGGAGGGGCATGCACAAAGGACGATGGAGGATAGAAGGGAGGGTCAGGACCTGTGCACAGACAAGAAAGTTCAGGGGAAGGGACCTCACAACAGACCACACGGGGCAGGCAGGAGGAGCAGTTGCAGCACAACAGACCAGGGAGGGCAGAAGGGTGTGGCAGTACAATGGACCATGTAGGACAGGAGGAAGAGGATAGGGGCATGGCATGTGGACAGGCAGGGTGGAGGTGGCAGGGACAGGTTACAGTCATTTGACAATGCTAGGCAGGTGGGAGGGGAGTGGCAGCTCAACAGAACACTCAGAGTAGATAGGAGTGGCAGGTCCATGGGACATGGTGGGCAAAAAGGATGGAGCAGGGGCATGCACAAAGACATCGGAGGGCAGGGGGAAGGAGAATAGGGGCAGCAAGCTAAGCACAGAATTTAAGCAGGAGGTCAATGATGGGGCATAGAATTGGGCAATGGAGGGCAGGAGGAGTGGACTGGTACATCATACTAAATTGAGGGCAGTGGCAGCACATCAGACCATGCATGGCAGGAGGGAGGAGGCTAGTCCATGGATTCACACAACAGAGGATAGGGAGGAAGGGGATGGGGCAGCAAGCTAACTGTTCTGAGAAGGCGGGTATTAGGAACTTTATTGTTTTTAAAACATTGTGTCTGTGCGAACTACTTAAAATATGAACAAGTATGCAGCATAATCTCACTTTTATTCAGGAAGAAGAGGACGTTTGTGACTGTGACTCCAGGCTCACTTGGCAGAAACACCCCCTGACCCTCCACCCCCTATCGCAAAATGTAATGCCTGTGAAAAGGGTAGGTGAACACAGTGTTATATAGAACATAGTCCTGAGAGCACGATTGAAAATGAAAACTAGATATAGTGTATGGTATAAACTATGCACCAAAAAGTGTGATATAAGATGAACCGGGCGTGAAATATAATATGCAATACATTGTGCGCAATGACAGATTCATTGGAGAGTGCGAGATAGCACAGGCACTAGCGCGTGCTATGCGATATGCGCCTTGGAGTGTAATATGCACAGGGCAGTGTTGTGTAACCTAACTAGTCTTTAAAGTTGTAATATAAAATATGTGCTGGGGAGTGTAACGTTGCATATGCACTGTGACAAAGATATGGATCCCAGATTGTAATATGTATGGCATAGCACTGTGCGTTATAACATAGGCATCGAGGAAGGCACGTTAGATGGGGCAATATAACCCGTGCGAAGACAAGTGTGGCATGACATATTCACGGGGTGGTGTTACAGTGCACATGGGCTAGAGAGTGTCATAGCATATGCACTAGCTAGTGGAATACAACACAGAGGTGTGTGGCACTCGGCAGGCAATGGTGGGTGTAACACAGCATTGGGCTCTGTCAGGAGCGCCCTGCGACTCTCAAGTGATGTTCGTCCCCTTTCCAGAGAGTCAAATAAAAAGTATTACACATCCGGATGTGTGTTTTATTAACCGTGAGGGGGGTTTCTTGCATAGTTTTGGTCGAATTTTTGTCGAATCCCCTTTGAATGGCTTGGTGTGCATGTGTATTAAATGTGCCCGTCAATAGCTACCCATGTTTGTATAAATAAACGACAAGGGTGTCTACCGGGATTAGGCACGGTAGGGCATCAGACATGTCAGAGCTTCACTAGTGGTGTAAATACATTCCACGTGGATTCATTGCATGCATAGTCGCCTTTTAATGAATATCACGCAAATCGTCATGGTGATAGGTACGTACGGTTTGTCCAGCATGTCCTAGGTGTGTCTATAAATATATATTTTTTAAAAATAATAAAAAACAGTGGCCGGCCCTGGGGATTGGGGTCAAAAAAATATAATTAGGAGACTGGCCCTGGGGGATGGGGTCATCAGGGCCAATAAATTAGAATAAGAAGGGGAACCAAACAGCCCCCCTTCTTAAAAAACTAAAATAAATAAAAGACTGGCATCGTGCCGTAGGCCATGCCCCCTCCGTGCAGCACTCTGCAAACGCGCCCCCAACAGGCATCTCCAGTATGCGCCAGGGAGCTGCGCTGCAGCCAGGTGTTCTGAGGCCAAGCCCCTTTTTACACCTCTCTGCAACGCAGCTCTGTGGCGCTTACTGGAGGTACCTAGTGGTCTAGTTTGACCCTAGGGACCCTTAGGACTCAAGGGGACTTAATCTCTCAACTTAGAACAGCCGCAGGGCGCGTTTACACAGTGGTGAAGGGAGGGACGGGGCCTGAGGTGACGTGTGCAAACACGCACTATGGCACGTTTTAAATTGGGGATATAATTTCCCTTCAATACTGAGGGCCCCTGGGGGCTAACTAGCCCACCAAGTGCTTCCAGTAAGCGCCACTGAGCTGCATTGCAGAGAGGTGGTCCAGGCCGTGCCACTTTTTACACCTCTCTGCAACGCAGCTCTGTGGCACTTACTGGAGGTACCTAGTGGGCTAGTTGGACCCTAGGGACCCTCAGGATTCAAATGAACTTAATCTCCCAACTAAAAATGGACACAGGGCTTGTTTACACAGTGGTAAAGGGAGGGGACGGGGCCTGAGTTAACGTGTGCAAAAACGCCCTGTGGCCTGTTTTAAGAGGTAGTTTTAATCCCCATGCCCTATTATATACTAGGGGCTTACAGAGGAGGTCATGCTAATCACAGGGGGACCCCCAACGCATAATGTTCTCTAGTGTATGTAGGTGTTTTCACTGTATTCTAAGTGTCTTTTAACATAGCACTGGCTCTAGGACTGGTTAGTCAGACTCAGTTACCACCAGTATCCGTCTGAAAAAGTTGAGGGTACAGGATGATTTTGCAACAAGGCTTCTTTCTGCTCTTCTTTTTGTTCTTTCTGCACGTTATCCTTCTTCCTGCACTTATCTTCGTATTTGAGGACTTCTGTTGCTTCTTTCTGCACTTCTTTTGTTTCTTTCTGTGCATTTTTTCTTCTTTCTTCACATGTCCTATCTCTGTAGGCATAGTTAGAAATTAGCATTTAAAAAACCTTTGAAATTCACAGAAAAAACCATAGGTTTCAGGCACGTTATAGTTAGGAATTAGCATTTAAAAAACCTCAGAAATTCACTGAAAAAACCATAGGTTTCAGGGGTGTTATAGTTAGCTGGACTTTTCACTTGTACAAAACCATTGAAATTCCCCCGTTATAGTTAGTTCAGCTAACTATAACTCGCGCGCCCGCAATGCACTACTGATGACGTCACATATTACATCACTCATGACATGGTCAGTGACATCACTCATGACATCACTGATGACATCTCAAATGACATCATTGATGACATCACTGATGACATCATCCAGTGAATGTGTGTTTTTCTGAAAATTAAATATGTTTTATATATGTATATCTCAAGGTCGATGGAAGAATAAATGGTTATATAAGTGTCTAAATGGATGATTTGTTTTTGAAAAATTGATTGTGTAACTGACTGATTAAGTGTATCATAGTGAATACATGGCTTAGTGAGTAATGTTTAAATATGTAAATATCTGTATCAGTCTCTCACTTTGTGTATAAGTGGCTGCATGGGTTGGTGAGAAGCTACATGGGTGTCTATATAGGTTATTAGTTGGTTTTTTGAGTATCAGTCTGAGTGTCTGCATGGTTCGGTGGGGGGTATTACGTAGTGCATAGGTGCATGAATGAGTGACTCACTGTATGTGTTGAACACAGCATGTGTGCAGGACTGTATGGGTGGATGAGTGTGTGTATGGGTGTGTTAGTGAGTGAATGACTGTCTCTATAGTGTCTTTATGAGTAACTACATATGTTTTAAACTAGTATATGTGACTATTGGTGTATATATGTGAGTATATGTGAGAGTGAGAGATTGAAAGAGTTCCTGTATGAATAAGTATGTGTTTCTATAAGTGATTGTTTAAAAGACTAAGTATGTGTAAGTTTCCGTAGAAGTAAGTATGGTGGTGTGTGTATAACTGTATATGCAAGTAAATGTATGTTTGATTCTTTATTAGCATGAGTGACTATGTGTGTGAGTAACTCTATGGATGAGTGGCATTGTGTAACAGGATGTATAGGTGTATGAGTACATATGATGAGTGAGTACATGTATGAGTGACTGTATAGGACTGTTGGTGAATGAGTGGATGTGTATGTGGATCTTAGAATTACTGAAGAGGTTGTTGTAACTGGTATTGGTATGTCCATTGTTTTGAAAATTTTAGTCTCTATTTTTGAATGTGTGTATCAAAGGTTATATTAGGGTGAGAGGAGGTCTGCCACTCTATCACAAGGATGATGTCATCAGTGATGTCATCAGTGATGTCATTTGAGATGTCATCAGTGATGTCATGAGTGATGTCACTGACCATGTCATGAGTGATGTAATATGTGACGTCATCAGCAGTGCATTGCGGGCGCGCGAGTTATAGTTAGCTGAACTAACTATAACGGGGGAATTTCAATGGTTTTGTACAAGTGAAAAGTCCAGCTAACTATAACACCCCTGAAACCTATGGTTTTTTCAGTGAATATATATATATATATATATATATTACCTACTGGCGGTCGCCAGTAGGTAGTTATAGTTAGGACCCCTTTTCCATAGGAAAACCTCAACATTCTATTTTGAATAACTTTGGCGCCGGTCGACGAATCCTCGCGAATTTCTCAAAATAGGTGGGGCGCTATGCTCCGCTCCTACCCTGAAAGTCTCGGGGGGATTCGTCAAGCGGGGGCTGAGATAAAAGGGGGGTCCCAAAACGCGTTTTTCCCATGCATTTTTCCATAGGACCTTTAGACAGGGCTACAGCCCGAACGGCTGAACAGAATTACTAGAAATTTGGCAGAGAGGTAGTCCTCAGGTCAAGGAAGTGCCTTTTGTAGGTTTGGTGTAAATCTGTTCAGTAGATCCTGAGAAAATAGCCTTTAAATCAATATATATATCTGTGGCAGCTTACGGTGCGCTTACCGTGCGCTTACGGTAAGCTTACGGTAAGCTTACGGTACGCGTACGGTGCCATGCGCGAGCGCGATTCTGATTGGCTGTTAGATCATAGTAAACATTCGAATCGGTCGAAACCAGGAAGCGGCGGCCGCCATTTTCTCTCTCGAACTGTCAGGGGGGTGAATAAAAAAGGTGGATAATGTGAAAAGGGGGCAGGCTCGACAGTTCCTGACCCCCTAGCCTTGGTCAGGGGGTCCCAGAAGGACCCTCAAGGGCAAAAATAAAAAAAAATATTTTTTCGAAAAATCGCCGTATGCGCGTAGCGTACGCGCACGGTGACCTGCGGAATTCCGCGAAATTCGCGGAATTACGCGTACCGTGCGCGCACGGTAAAAAAAAATTTGCAAAAAGGAAAGCTTAAAAAAAATAAAAAAAATTGTGAGGTAAGGTTGGCTCTTATAAGAGCCGTTGGGTTCATACAGGGATGGAGGAAAGAAAGAATGGGAGTATTATAAGCGTCTACAAACATGCTGGTCTATCTTATTGTTAATAAGGGATAGACTGACCTCCCCAAAAACAATAAGACCACCACATTTTGTACACCTCATTTCAACACTCGCAAATCGAGGGTTGATGTCCAAAGGAAAAGAAGAAGGTGATGCTCCAACAACAGAGGAAGGGCTCAGCTGAGCTGCCGATGATGTACTCGGCTGAGCATCTGAGGCTGGGCTCTGGTGACTTACTGAAGAGTTTTCTCCAGTATGTCGAGCAAAGGTCCTTGGGTGTTTGTCCTGAAGGTGTCTCGTCATAGAGTGATTTCCAAAGGAATATTTCTTCCTTGGATTTCCTCTTGATAAAACACGATCACAAAGTATGCAAGTGACCAATTGAGCATTCACCTTTTTCTCCCCCTCTGGAAAAGTGAAATACTCCCATACAAAAGAAGTCTTTTGTTTCCTCCTTCTCTGGATCATGGTGGTGCTGCTGGCCTCACTCTCAGAAGAGCCCTGCTGTTCTGCCATTGTATCCCAATGTCAATCCAGCTCCTGCTCCTAGAGAATCACAAGCAGAAATGAGGGGAATGGGTGTGGTGTGGGAAGAATCTGGAACTGAAAGTAGTTTCAACCAATGAAAAGTGTTCTTTCAAGGAGTAATGAGGGGAATGGGTGTGGTGTGGGAAGTTTCTGGAAGTGAAAGTAATTTCAACCAATAAAAAGTGTTCTTTGTAAGTCACATGACCTACCGTGCGCGCACGTGACGCTTACGGTGCGCTTACGCAGCGCTTACGTCACTTTCGCGCATGCGCATTACACGCCCCTGCGTAACCGCGACGTTGCTTCCGGGTGTACGCGTACGGCACGCACGTATCACGTATCGCGCATGCGCATTACACGCCCCTGCGTAACCTCGACGTTGCTTCCGGGTATACGCGTACGGCACGCACGTATCACGTAGGCGCGCTGCACTAATTACGTCCAGAGCGCGTAGCGTCAGCTTACCGTACGCGTATTCTACAAGCGCGTAGCGTCAGCTTACCGTACGCGCACGGAAAAAAATGCATAAAAAAAAACCTTTCCATAATGCAGGATATAGTACATAAATTATTAAAAAAAGGCTTACAAAAAATGACATAAAAAAAATTAGCATTAAAATATAATTAAATTATAAAATCGAAATAAAAAAAACACTATCCACATTGACCCCACCCCCTGTGCTTTTGGTGGCCGAAGGCCACCAAATGTACAGGGCTTATTATAGTTGATAAAAACCGTGCACGGAACGAACTGCGTTAAGTGGGCGTGCACGCCACGAATGGCGTAAAGTAACTTAGCATTTAAAAAACCGTACAAATTCACTGAAAAAACCATAGGTTTCACACACGTTATAGTTAGGAATTAGCATTTAAAAAACCTTGCAAATTCACTGAAAAAACCATAGGTTTCAGACATGTTATAGTTAGCGGAAATTTTACTGATAAAAAACCAATGAAATTCCCCCGTTATAGTTAGTGCAGGCAACTATAACTCACGCGACCGCAATCTTCTGCTGATGACATATGTGTCTTTATGAAAAAAAAATATTTCTAATATATGTATAGCTAAAAATTTATGGAAGAAGACATGGGCAAATAAGTGTCTAAATACAGTATTAGCATCAGCAGAGGATTGCGGTCGCGTGAGTTATAGTTGCCTGCACTAACTATAACGGGGGAATTTCATTGGTTTTTTATCAGTAAAATTTCCGCTAACTATAACATGTCTGAAACCTATGGTTTTTTCAGTGAATATATATATATATATATAGATAGATAGATAGATAGATAGATAGATAGATAGATAGATAGATAGATAGATAACAATTAGTTCCCATTCCACAAATGTGGGCTGTAAGAATCGCGCTGCAGTCTTTGCTTCTGTTGTTGGTATAAACACTTTATTATAGAATTATATCATTCTTAAAATGGTTGTCATAATCAGCCATGTTTCGTTCCCTTCTTGGTACTTCATCAGGTCTGCAAAATTCATATCTATGATAATTCTAATTATGTAGAAAATAAAATACCACTTGCATACATACCTAACAGACAGAATTACATCAGGAAACCATAAAAGTGTGTAATAAAGTATTAGTTTAATTTGTAAAGATGTATTTGAGCATATCTCATACTTGTAATGGAGGGCATGAATCAGTATCCTCATATAAAATCATTTCTATTTATAGTGTAATATCATCATTATCAGCTGTCATGATGCCATGGTATACCAGTGCTGTTAATCTAAATGAGACTGAAATTGCAGATATCCTGTCACTTGATACAATTTATAAGTCATGTCTTACTTTCATAAGAAGAAGACAGCAACTCATATATACCTCTCTGTTACTCAAACATTTGCTAGACCCATTGATAAGGTCTTCTTTTATTCATGATTCAGCTTCCACTTATTAACGTAATATCCCAGTTGGCAGCTCGGTAATAGATTGTAACAGTCCTAATAATTTGGCAGGATAATGCACTCTAAATCACTACGTGAAGTATGTCAATTAACTGCCAAGTTCACGCTGTAAGTAGCCAACACAAAACAGCATAAAACTCTAGTAAGGAGACCAGAATGTCCACTCTTTTCAATAATGCACTGAACCTTTTGGTAGCATCTTAGGATGGGTGGAGCCACTTCCCAGGGTAAAAGTGAGGAATTTATGGTAATTTAGAGAGACACAGCGGGTTCAAAAATACTGAAACAGATCTTATGTCAGTTTACACCACAACAATTCGAAAAGAGAATCCCCTATATTGTTTTGTTTCTGGCCCAAATTCAGGCAATCCAATGTTAACAAATATAACAATGATGAACAAGAAGTGAGATTCAATTGCCAGGAGTCTTAAAAATGTGTCCAATATTCAACTTTTTTAGATTTTTCAATACATTACATTTTTCAGTCAGCCCAGCCAATGCGTTTCGTCCCCTATGGATTTCATCAGGGTTGTGCTTTCCAAACTTATGTGACTTTTAAATAGCAAGAAGTATGGCCTCCTGTTTCAGTCTCTTCATGGGTGATAAATCCCTTTCGGCTGGTGTAGTACCCCCTAAATCATCTTCCTCCTTCGTGCTCAAATGTCACGGAAAAATGCCTGAATTTGGGCCAGAAACAAAAAAATATAGTGGACACTCCTTTTTGAATTGTTGTGGTGTAAGTTGAATAGTTGTGGCTTCTAGAAGTGGGGCCATGAAAAGTTGAGCGTGGGATCACTGATGATATTTAGTATGATACACTTGTACAGCGGTAGGGCCCACACTGCTTTTGCTTATCTTTTATAGATCTTATGTCAGGTAAAGTTAAACTGATCAGTCAAACAATGGGTAGGGTCTCTTAAGGCGAGACTCATGGTTAGTAGCAACCCTGCTCTCGATTATTAATTAAAGAGAACAAGAGGAGTGCAAAGCATTCAGGGAAGAAATCCTCTCTAAATTACCAACATACATAATGTAGTGCTATCAGGCATCCGTGAAGTATCTGGTAAATGGCTCACTGATTAGTGCAATTCTGTGGTGCACCAGGACTTGTTCAAGAACAAGATTCATTCATCTCTAATCTTGTTGTAGCAGAATCTTTTTGTTCTTCAGTTTCTGGGCCTATACAGATGGTACTCTAACTTAGTTACTTTACTCAGATGCCATACTTCACCAACAGAGGCATTGGTCCTCAGATGGACCTTTCTTTGTTGCAGTGAGAGAAATCAGGATGTCGAACTGTTGGCCACCCAATGAGGACGAAACATTGGTAGCCAACTCACAATTTAGAGATCAGGTTCAGTTACACTACTGTCAGAACCATGCTATAGAAATAGAGTATTGCACTTAGAAGACCAACATTTCTAAAGTTAAATCTAACAAGAATTATACAAACCAGAAGCTCTGCTGTGGCTACACAGAACAAATAATCTATGACTCTCCCTGTCATGCATTTAGAAATCAGACAGTTGTATGCACAGTTTCTGCAGGAAGAACATTAAGACGCATTAAAAGATGTAAAGTGTAGATATTTTGGTTATTGATTATTGAAGGGAAGAGGTATGACGCACCAGCCAGCGTGGCTGACTCCGGAACCTGGGGTGTCATGGTTCGAACCCCGGCGGCAGATCAGCCCAGCGCCATGTGACTCTGGGCAATAGCTCACTTAATCTTCCCGACGTCCCCCAGCGCCTTGACGCCCCTGGGTAATTGTTTGCGCTTTACAAATACTGGACATTTACATTTAAAGATTCAAAATCAATGCATATAAGTAACATCTTAAGCAGTTCAGTCATGAGTCTTATAGCACGCAGTATGAAACCACACATTTAGTCAAAGTAAATCTATTTCTGAATAAAATAATCCATAAAGAGGAGGGGTTATGTTAAGATTTCCTTCCACCAACAAAGGCAGGAGGATGATTCAATAAAGTTTTTTTAGCATAGGCAAAGGGATCAAGTTAGAGTCCACTAAGGAAAAGTCCATGGACATGGGCAAAGGGAGTAGAGCAATAATCAGGAAAGTTCAGGTCTGGTCTCTCAACAGACAGCTCCAAATGGTCCAGCAGGCAAGTTCATCAGCAAAGGGAAAAAGACAGGGACATGTAAAGAGAGTCCGGCATGCAGGCTGGAGGCAATGGAAGAGAAGAGGGCCTTCCTCCTCCTAGGAGAGTCACATATGATCTGACCATCATGTGACCATTCTTCCGTTTCCCATGTACAAAATTGATACTCTAACATATTTTCCCATGTTGCTCATGATAAATGACTGTCCATTCAGTTGACAAAGAGCTTATTTACTTCGTTGCTTTCCCTGAATTAAGTCGAGAGGTCAAGTTCCCACCAATTCACACACAATGGAGTACTGGAAAAAATGTCTTATTGATTAAAGAATGTTGCATAGACAGAACATACAAAGCACCATTTGAGGAAACGTAGCAAAAGTCCATTAAACCAGACTATGAAATAATGCAGCTTAAGGAAAAAAGGTAGTTTAATGCTTTTTAAAGTGAGCATTTCTTCTTTGGTAAAATAAACTCATAATTAAGTTTAAGCATAACAAAATAAATCAAGCATATTATATATGGAAATATTTGTAACATTGTCAGTGATTATTGCACAAAAACATTCAACTCTAATGATATCCTGCTAACAAAATTTTAAAAGTACCTACATGCAAACTATTCCCAAAAATCATTAAAATAAAATTGTTTTAAGAAATCTAAGACCCTAATAGTGTCTAGCACGTAAGCTGAACGTTTCAGTCACATACCACATTGCATAAATCTTTTACACCACTTTTCATTTTGTTATGGTGCATTACAAT
The DNA here is from genome assembly GCF_964204655.1 of Triturus cristatus. Lineage (NCBI taxonomy): Eukaryota > Metazoa > Chordata > Amphibia > Caudata > Salamandridae > Triturus > Triturus cristatus. The sequence continues at coordinate 969,975,714 of NC_140580.1, forward strand.
AAAGGCATTAGAGGTGCTTAGTGTCATTAATATTTCATAATGACTTTGTTAAAATAATAGGTAATCAGTTAATAAACATGTTAAATTCATTATTTTGTTAATGCTGCTATTTCTACATGTCCAAACATACTTTTATGGTGCTGATACTTCAACTTTTCTCAGATTCAATGTTGTTTCTCTAGACGTGTGCAAAGTGCACATTAGAGTTTTTATTGTCATAATCAGTTTTTGGGTCTTGTAGAGAATAATCAGCTTTTATGCTGTAACAAGCCACCCACTGATGGTGAATCAAGCATCACAATTATCCACATTAGATCATTAAAAATTATAGTTTTGTTGTCTTCAGCCTTTTCTTCTGGACTCTTCCAGAATTTTCATGTCAGCAAAGTATTTACATTGTTCAACTTCTAGCGCAAGATCAGTTCTAGTTCTTTTCACTCATTGTATATTCTTTATACACCCACAGAATTTGATAGAGAATATAATCAGCATTATGCACAAAGAGATTGACACTAATGGTCTCAAAATAGAAATCACTAGTGCATTACCTAAGTTGCTCAACCAGTTGCTAACAGTTGACAATCCCTTTCCTATCATTTCCCAGGCACCATCAGATGTAAACACTTTCAAGTCATTTTTTTTAGTCAGTAATATTTTTAATATAGCTCTCTAAATCTCTGCTCTTATCCGGTATGTAGGTGCAACATTGTTGAGCCTTCAACAACTGACAGACTCCCCCCTTCTTCACAAAAAGGATGTCAAGGGCAAGTCTATTTTGCATCACCATCGATGCTTCTGAGATCATTTCAATATCTACAACAGAAAATCCTCCTCCAGCTTTACTGGTGGCTAATTTATCAACTATAGTAAAAAGCTTTCTAATTATATGTGAGTTTTATGCTACTCCTATAGGAGGTATTAAACCTCCAAAAATATCACCCACTATTTCACTTGCACTCACACCTCTCTTCGTTCTCCCGTTCTGTTCTTTTAATTCACCTTCAATTTGTTTCACATGATACGTTTTTGGAAAGACAATTCCCACATTACAACTTCCATACCACCCTTTCGGTAATTTATAAAAAGCATTCTTTCCACAAATATAATATACTCCAGGAAAGATGGGATTGACTCCTTCCAAATATCTTCCCCAGCACTCATAAACATCAAATGTATGTTTACATTCAATAAAACCTTCAAATTAGGTGTTAATTTTTTATCTTTCTTGATATATACAAGTTTTCCGTTATGTTGCCAGTCTAAAGCTAATGTTGCCATTCACTCTGCTATTTAGGGGTCGATTCCGATCCTGTCTTTTTTTTTTCCGTACGACTCGTATCCGTATTTTTTTCCGTACGAATCGTACAAGTCACATGCGACTCGTGAAGTACGATTCGTACGGGAAAAAGTACATACGGATCGGCCCGATCCGTACGAATCATAGCGGGAAAAGTTGTATGAGACGGACCCGGACACTTTTCCGTACGAATCGTAAAAATACAGTCCGAGGGTGCAAGTACGATCCGGACCGGCTTTCCGATTTACGATTTGTACGGAAAATGTCCCGTACATGGGGAATGACTTGTACATTTGCAATGTCGGTGTACGCACCGTACATACACAATGTTGTTGTACGCACCAATGTTGTAGTACGCACCGTACATAGCAATGGCGGTGTATGCACCGTACATACCTAAAGGCGGTGTACGCACCGTACATAGCAATGGCGGTGTACGCACCGTACATACGCAATGGCGGTGTACGCACCGTACATACACATGGCGGTGTACGCACCATACATACGCAATGTCCATGTATGCACCATACATACACAACGCATGGGGGTGTGTGCCTGTACGACTCGTACCCATGTACCGTACTGAGCCACGGACACTGTAAAACAGCATAAGGAGGGTTTATTCGACTCGCACAACACCACAAAACACGTCTACAGTGCACAAAAAATAGAAATGACTGACCTGGACACATCCAAACAGGCAAACAGAGGGGCAAACTCACAACCACCCCTTATAACACACCCACCAAAAATTCTAACTGAGGCCCACCCACAAATGGACCAATAAAAAGGGCCCACACACACAAACCATGAGCCTTTGCAACAGACTCACTGCAGCTAGAGAGCACACACCAACAACTGCACCCATCCACCTTAACATATACACCTTCACACAACCTCCTCCACACATACCCCCTCTTCACATTCAGACCCACACCGTCACATTCAGACCCACACACCCACAACCATCCACACCCTCACCCCACACCATGCCCACAGACAAGAATCCAAAGTTCACAAGGGAGGAGCTGGAGATTCTTGTCAATGAAGTCATCAGAGTCGAGCCACAGCTGTTTGGAACATTGGTCAGACAGACCAGCATAGCTGAAAAGTCACGCCTGTGTCAGAGGATCGTCGATAGGGTGAATGCTGTTACACCCATCAGAAGGACCAGGAATGAATGCCAAGCCAGGTGGTACGATCTGCGGAGGGCGGTAAAGCGCAAAATGAATGATGACTACACCCAGAGCAACATCACTGGAGGTGGTGGGCCCCGCAAACCAGTACATTTCCATCCCTGGGAGGAGAAGGTGATGGCCCTGCTTCCGCCGGTGGGAGTATATGGACTGCAAGGAATTCCAGAGCCTGGTGAGTACACAAACAACTTAGGTAACATGGGGGTAATGGCATCCACACCCCATCTACACCAAATGCACGCAACTACCCCCAAGCCCTCACCGGCCAGAACCACAGTAAAAAATAACGCTAATGCCACTAACATGTGTATGCTCCATTGAGAAAGCAAGGCCATGCTATGTCCCATGCTCCACGAAGCAGCAATCCAAGAATGGATGTCCGGTATGCTGGGAGGGTGGGTGGCACAAAACACACTGTTGAACTCCAAATCAGACACAATTGCCCTCATCCCATATGGCCCAGGTACATACCCATGCACCATGCGCAATGCACAGGGATTGGGAAAATACTGACAAGATCGCTTACACTCGGCCCGGGTGTAGGCACCACAAGGCCCTCCTGTGACCAGTGCAAACACAAACACCAAGACAACAAGGTCAGATAGCTAGGACAGGAACTCACACTCACTGTCATGGCAGCATGCTCCATGGGGGGACAGCTACATCACCTGGGAGCCCCAGTGCCAAATCACACTACACCCACCAGCAGGCCCTGTCACACACACCCCTTACACAAGTAGACACCACCAGGCCAGGCAGTGGATTTACCCACTGTCACAATGGACATGTAACACAACAACACCAATACATAGCCGAAGAAGTATCCAAGCCAAAAATCTACATTTCAAAGACTCAGAAGAACTTATCAATCTGTCCCCCGCAACATACCCATCCAGAAGTGAACATTGAGGAGAATGCTAGGCACATACAACTACCTGGAGGAACAGTGCCAACTTGAATGTGTATGATACATGCATGTTGTATGAAACAGCATTAACATTGTCTGTCTCTCACACACAGGGCAACGTGATGAATCGACGCCCAACAATGGGGGTGAAGATTCACAGTCCCTGGCCCGGGAGGAACCTGATCCCACCGGCAGCGACGCCTCTCAACACTCTGCGGATGACCCCGACCGACCTGGACCCTCTGGTGTCCAAGCCCCTGCAGAACCTGGTTCAGGACCATCTGTGCCAACCACCACCCCCATTCCTGCCACATCCCAGGAGACACCAAGGAGCCCTGCCCGCAGTGAACTACTGAGCTAGTCTGACCAGGAGGGACAAGGAGCGCCGGGCACCCAGGAGGAGGCAGACATCGCCACTGCCATCCCTCAGGGGTCCCGTAGACCCGATGTGCCCACAATGGCAGGCCAGGCTCGTGTGGGCAGGGGTGGTGGAAGTGGAGGCAGGCGGAGGCGAGAACCTGACCAGCCAGCTGTACGGACCGGTATGTCACACATACACAACATCATGGATGCATACCGGCGTGACACCAGGGAGTTCAGCCAGGTAGTGGTGAACCTCACAGAGATCAAGAACCAGCAGGCCGAGCAACACGCCAGTCAACAAGAACACCAAGGACGGATGGAAGCAAGACTGGTTGAGCTCCTGGCGGTGCAAAGGGACATAAGCCATTCACTCCGTCGGCTCGCCGACAACATGGGCAACCCTCCCTGTGCCACCAGGCGAAAACCACCACCAGCCACAGGGAGGGAGGAGGAGGAGGATTCGTCCGACGGAGCGTCCCAAGCATCGTCAAGGCCTGCATCTGAGGGTCCCCCGAGGAAGGTGGGTCGTCCACAGAAAAGACCGTGAGAGGCAGCGGCACATCCACATCTCCCAGGTCACCTGGCCTGGCACCTGGCCTTCATGTGCGACAGCATCACCTCATAGACTGACATCATCTGCCACATGGACCTGCTGGTCACAGTCTGACTAATGATGCCAAACACTGTGGTCTGGACTCTGATGACTTCAAATGTCAAGGATCCCATCTCCCCCTGTGAACTTTGGATTCTATGGTCCCTGCAGTGCACCTTTTTCAGTGCACAAATCACGCCACAGAGCTATAACTAAATAATTAATACGTGAAATTTTATGTTGCAATCATTTAACATGAGTCCACAACATACGTGTGGGGATATGTCAAAGTATGCCTGAGTGTGGAACTAACTCCAACCATCCATACACTTGGATCTGAGTTCGGTCTAGGACACACATGTGTCTCAATGTATCACCAAATACAGACACGGAGCACAATACTCACCCGTGATGGCCTCAAGCTGCTGAGGGGGGGCTTGCAATACTGCTCAGACAGACCAATTTGGAAGAGTATCATGAAGGTGTAGAGGTCATGGGTCATGTTGATGTGCCCGGGAAGGGAGTCCTAGGTCTGTTTGGCGAGGTGGGAGAGCTATCTCCTGCATGCAGTTTTTATGTGGATGTGATGAATGGTGGCCAGGGCAAGGTGGGCTGCATGGAGTTGGGCCAACGGGGTGTTGGATGACAGACGTCCAAGTTTTGTTTTGGGTCTGGGGTTGTGGACTGCCTCCTGAGTGTGGTTGAGGAGTCTGAAGGTGATCCTGCAGCAGACAGTGAGCCATTCTAGCTATCTCAGGTGGACGGTGATGTGGCTGGGGCTGGGGATGTTGAAGATGAGGTGTGCGGATGCACCCTGGATGTGGACAAGTTCTCCTGCAGTTTTGCTGTTGTTCTACGTAGAGGCCGGTGCTGTAGTTAAGCCGGCTGGTGTTGTGGACCTGGTTGACGGTCTGTCTTGCCTTGTAGTGGATCTATCTGTGGATCATTTGCAGCATGCGGAGGGTGTTGCAGCATGAGGTACAGATGGTGGTGAGTTGCATGGTAATTGTGAGCGATGGGTCCATGATGAACACCAGCTTGCGTGCGTGGCCACTTGGTGCTGGTGCGGTGCCCAGACCAGTGGGACACAAGGAGTTGACCCAGCCGTAAGGGGACAATCCTCAGATGATGACCTCAGTCCTGTCCAAGTCCAGCCTCAGGTGGCTGATGTTCAGCCATTCGTCAACAGATCTCATGCCTTCTTGAAGTTTGGATCTGGCAATGGCTGGCTCTTTGGTGAGTTTGAGGAGCAGCTGGGTGTCAATGGCATACGAGATGATGATGAGGTTGTGTGCGCATGTGATGGTGGAGAGGGGGGTCATGGAGACATTGAAGATCGTCACGCTGAGAGAAGAGCCCTGGGGCATGTGCCACATGACCCCAGTGTACTACATGCTGCAGGGTGGAGGCAGACTCCCTGGGCCTTGCTGGTGAGCTACTTTCTGATTTAATCCTGGGCCCTCCTCTGGACACCAGTGTTGGAGATGTTTGAGCTGACAGTGTGTTAGCACATGGTGTACAATGCTGTTGAGAGGTCAAGGGGGGTGGGCTCACCATTGTTGAGCAGTTGTCGTTGGTGGTGGCAATGATGACGGTTGCAGTGGTGTGATTACTGTGGAATATGGTCTGGTGCTAGTTGCCTGGAGCTGGTTGCGTGGAGGAAATTTGTCAGTTGCTTTTTGAGTGTCTTCTGGATGACATTTGCTGGGTAGGGAAGCAGGGTAATGTACCAGGAGATCCTGCGGTACTGCCGTCCGTTGTTTAAGAAGGGCCCGGGTTTCTGCATGCCTCGAGCACCCATGGAATGTGGCTAACACATTCATGACGCGCTGTACGTGGGCTTCAAGGATGGGGAATGATGTGGTTGAGATGTTGTGTGGGAAGGGGCCTGATGGAGAGCCAGAGTGGATGGTGCACATGAGCCAGGTGGTGTACTTGCTGCTGACGGGAGTCCAGAACCTGAGGGGGGTTTGTCCTGCGGATAATAGTGCTATCTGCCTCTGTGTGCCAAGTCTGTTGTGTATGGCCATGAGCTAGCAGTGGTACAAAGTTGCAAGGGATGTGATCTGCCTTGCAAGGGTGGGGTGACTTGGATGGAGATCTGCTGTCAGTTCACTCACAATGCTGATGAGCTCCTTGATGTCGTGTGTTTTGGTGTCTCTGCACTATCTGAAGGATCTCCACTTGTCCTTGCTGATGATATGGTGATGTCTGTGTGTGGTCTTTTCCAGGCCTGTAAGGGAAATGATGGCTCTTTGTGTTGCAAGGTTTGCACAAGAGTCCGACTAGGTCTGTAGGAGTCCAGTAGGTCTGCCTTGTCCCAGGTGCCTTAACTGTTGTTGTGCTTCACAGGAAAGTCTGTCAATGTGGCAAGATTGTTGGATCAGTTGCTGATTCAGTGCGTGAGGTTTCAGGGTGTTGCGTTGGTGTTGTCTTGAGTGTCCCACACAGCTTGTCTGTGGTGACTCACATCAAGCATCTTTGGGGGATCGTTAGCGGGGTGTGGGGCAGTGTGTTGCTTGTCGGAGATGTCGATTAAAATGTTGATGGACCAATGATGGATGGTGGTGTGGTTCTCCTCCAGCCAGAAGTTACTGGCCCCCAGCCACATGTAGCCTGTGGAGGTGAGGGTGTGCGTGCAGATGTACGTGTTGATGGCTTAGCGCAATTGTGGATGTAGGCCTGGAGATCTGTAGATGAGTGTTACTCTGAGGGTTGCCAGGGAGTTGCTGCAAACCCGGATTTGTGACTCTGAGGGTGTACTTGTGAATAAATTGCAATTCATCCTCCGGGATTGTTGGTGCCGTCCCTGCGGGTGATCTTGTATCCGTCTGAGATGGCAATGAAGAAGTTGTGTGCTGAGGATGTTTATGTCTAGCTTACTGTCATGAAGGTGATGTGTGGGGCTGTTGTGTTGAGGAGGTAACAGAGTCCAATGGCGTGCTGGTGGACGGAGCGGGTGTGGAGTAGGAGGCACATGACCTGGTTGTTCTGACAGGGTCTGGTAGGCTGGGCAGCGCTGTGTAGGCAGTTGGAGTTGCACACTCAGCATGCAAAGGTGTCGTATGTGTGCTTAGGGGTTGCCTGATAGCAGGCGGATGATTGTCTGGAGGACATTGCTTGGAGGTTGGCTGCAGCATGAGCCTGTTGTGTGACGTGGGTCATGCAAACACCAGAGGCTCGTGCACTGTGCACGTTGCAGGCGCAGACAGTCCTGCCTTTGGCATGGCGTTGGCGCAACAGTGGCACAGACAAGCTGCTGGCTACATTAAGAATGGGTGGAGGGGGGAAGGGTGGAGCATTTTGGAGGTGTGTGGGTTGCAGAATCAGGGCACTCGGCGGGGAGGTGCCGCAGGTGAGGCAGCAGCAGGCGGAAGGGGTGAGAAACTAGGAAAAAAGTAGCACACAAAGACAAGGAGGTCAGAAAGGCACAGTGCAACAGGTGTATGTAAAGGAAGGAGTGTCAGGTTACTCATGGGTCACTACGAGAAAATGTATGACCAATCACCAAAAAGGACGGCCACAGGGTCAGGCAACAAAATGCGGAGCTGCGCACAGGAGACACACCATCAGCATGTGTTCACATCCCGTTGTGGGGAGAAACCTGCACAAATACATACACAACCAGGGACTTCATGCACAATAGATATTATTAGCCATGAAGAACTGCATGCATGTTGCCGAAGTACACATACACATATGCTCAATATTTGACAAGTATGCCATAGATGACGCATGCAAACTGGCAAGAGAGCTGCAGTGACAGAGATGAGGCACTTTGGATTGTGCTGAACACCTTTATTCCACATACACACACAAAGGGAAATGCATCCATGTGAACAGACTCACAGGTCAGTTGACAGAACATGTGGGACATTCGCTGGACCCCCCCCTTCACGACACGGATGATGTCAATCCCAATGAACTGGCACACAAGTCAAGGTGATGAGCCAAACACATCCTGCTGCACACAGAGAGGCTGCAATTCCCCATAGAGCCTGTTGTTGTGATGTCCCACACTATGTCCACCCGTAGCATCCGCAATGTTTCAGAGGCAAGGTTTACAAACATTGATGCCTTCATCAGACGCCACACTCCACTACAGATGACAGTCAAGAAGGGTGACTATCATGTCATGGGAGTGATGCTACATGTTATATGCTCCATGGTGAGAAGACATGTATGCATGGTACCACAACATGCACAGAAGCAGGCCCACACATTCCCAACCCATACCACCACCAAAAAGCCTTGCTGCAATCCTTACCCAAACTGACATTTCCACATGTCCATGCATGTAACGCTGATTCAGCACACGTTGCAATCCTCATGAGGAATGGCAGAACGACAACGATGACATGAGCAGACAACATGAGCAAAAACCTGGGAATGACAGACACACAAGAAGTCACCTAAAACAATTCTCGCCGCACACATGGACATTCACAAAACATGAACAATGTTGGACACATGTAAATTTCAAAGAAAGTCTCTCCGCAAAACTGTGTGGCATGACATCATCACTAGAGTGACACATCAGAACACACATCAAAGTCACTTTGCATTCAGTCAGCTGGACACACACATTGCAACACATGCCACTCAATGCTACAAGCTTGCACACTCATACCCAGTGACTCACCATTATGAGAAGAAGTTGCATATGAGCTGACTCCGGACATCATCATCCTCCTCCTCCTCATCACTAGCCTCGTGAGCAAGCCCTTGATCCTCCACGGGTGGATGTTCCTGCTCATCCGGATCCAGGATGAGTGGCACTGCCTTCTCAACTGCCATGTTGTGCAGCATGCAGCACACGAGGAAGATTCGGCAGACCTTCTCCGGGGCATTAGGGAGGGACCCGCCTGTCTTGTCCAGGCACCGGAATCGACTCTTCAGGAGTCCAAACGTCCTCTCAATCACTCGCCTGGTCTGCCCGTGTGCATTGTTGTACTGGTGATCTGCAGCTGTTCTTGGGTTGCGGAGAGGTGTCAGCAGCCATGGCATGTTGGGATAGCCAGAGTCCCCTACATGGAAACATCATGTAAAAAAGTGGGTCAGGAGATGCCGTAAGAGCCAAAGATACAGCAACACACAGGACAAACAGAGTATACCCACCAACAAGACATGCTCGTTCGTTGTGCAGCCGCAGCATAATTTGTGGCACCCTGCTACGCCTCATGATGTAGGCATTGTGTGCTGAGCCTGGAAAACGTGCACAGACATGGCAAATCAGCATGTTAGCAAGACACACCACAAGGGCATTTATCGAGTGGTAATGTTTTCTATTGCGAAAGGCTTGTTCCTGTGCCTGTGGTGGTACCAAAGCCACATGTGTACCATCAATGGACCCAATTACATGGGGCATCCCTACCAGGGCATAGAAATCACCCTTGACATCTGTCAACTCCTCAGGAGTAGGACATTGGATGAATTCATCATGGTGCTCCAACATGGCTGCTAAAACATCACGCAGGACACGGCTGAACATTGTCTGTGACATGCCACCAACATCAGCTATGGTGAATTGAAACGTACCTGTGGCAAACAAATGTAGGGCTGCCATCACCTTCATCTTGGGGGTCAGTGCAGTAGGATACCTGTGTCGCGGTTGCAGGTGTGGTGCCAGTTGTCTGTCAAGTCCTCAATCAACTTGCGAGTGAATCTGTAACGGCGGATGCAGGCACGTTCCCTCATGGCACCCAAGTCCCTGCAAAACATTGTTTGTAAGAATGAAGATTGAGAGTCTGCCAATATCAATGTCAATGAACATAGCACATGCTACACTGCTAATACACATCAGGTAACTATGGAGTCGGGTGTGTGCAATACATACAGGACACATATGCCAGCTTGCTGGCACTCCTACAAAAAGCCAGATACACCTGTTGATTGTCAAGTCTACGTGACATGCCCTGAAATGAGTTGGTGGCCAGTCTGAGTGAAGAGCCACAGATATCACCGGAGTGACACACAACCACATAGCTGCATTGGAAGGATGTCATCTCATCCACACAGCTGACTGCAAGGCACACGCACAGGTCACATGGAATGTTGTACATATCAAACACATTGCGATGAAGGGGTACACGTGACAAGAGAAAGACACAGCCATTGAGACAACGCAGACATGTATGACTGGGAAAATTTGATGTCTGATGCACACAGACCCTACAGCGGTGGGAACCCACATGTGGCATGGTGTGCGTAGATGTGTTCCATGCCCATCTCCACACAGACCCATGTTGGATGCACCAACAGCAGATGCAGTTGACGGAACACTGACATCAAGCTCATGGGAACACATGACACACACCTGACATAGTCACAAAGGGGCACGCTGATCGTGACATGTCAGTTGATAGAGTGTCCCTGTCCCTGGCATCAGGAGACAGGTGCGGGTGTTGATGACTGTGCCGTCCCACTGCTGCTGTGCATGACACAGTTGGACTACAGACACACATGTGGCAAGTGTCAAGGTAATGTGTGCCACATAGTGCCCCATCACACATGACATGTGTCCACAAGTCATCACACATCAATTGTGCAACTAGATGAGATGACCTGTGCAATATCACTGGCTGCCACACCTAGGGCCTGCACATGACAGTATGCAATGACAACTACTTGATGGACATCCTTGTGCGACTCGTAGCCCTCCATTCCTGGCATGTGTGCACCTGTATTACCATTGTAAGCGCGTGAAGTGCATACCCGTATGTGTGAACTAGTGCATACCCATACGTGTCAAACGCACTGTACTACTTGTGCGTACCCGTACGTGTCAAACACACTGTACTACTCGTGCGTACCCGCACGTGTGAACTAGTGTGTACCCGTATGTGTCAAACGCACTTTAATACTAGTGCGTACCCATACGTGTGAACTAGTGCGTACCCGTACGTGTCAAACGCACTGTACTACTAGTGCGTACGTGTGAACTAGTGCGTACCCGTACATGTCAAACGCACTTTACAACTAGTGCGTACCCGTACATGTGAACTAGTGCGTACCCGTACGTGTCAAACGCACTTTACTACTAGTGCGTACCCATACGTGTGAACTAGTGGGTACCCGTACGTGTCAAACCCACTTTACTACTAGTGCGTACCCGTACGTGTGAACTAGAGCATACCCGTACGTGTCAAACGCACTTTACTACTAGTGCGTACCTATAAGTGTGAACTAGTGCGTACCCGTACGTGTCAAACGCACTGTACTACTAGTGTGCACCCGTACGTGTGAAACGCACCGTACACCCGCTATCATCGCGTTTGTACGCTTCGTTTCACCATTGTACTTGTGCCGTAGGGGTACGTGTGAAACGTACCGTTCACCCGCTATCATTGCGTGTGTATGCTTCGTTTCACCATTGTACTTGTGCTGTAGGGGTACATGTGAAACGCACCGTACACCTGCTATCATCGTGTGTGTACGCTTCGTGTCACCATTGTACTTGTGCCGTAGGGGTACGTGTGAAACGCACCGTACACCCGCTATCATCGCGTGTGTATGCTTCTTTTCACCATTGTACTTGTGCCGTAGGGGTACATGAGAAACGCACCGTACCTGTGTGTGGATTTCAAAATTACACAGGGGACACCTATGGGACAAGTATTAGGCCCTAAATGCATGCTGGTTGTCATGGAGACAGAGATTTCAGTTGAAAAGTGTCGATCATGTGTCCTGAAACAGTCAGTTGGCCACAAAATACAATGTTGCAAAGTGGTTGTTGGCTTGACATGATGCTCAAAATTTGAACGATGCGAATGCTGTCATTGGTGTATGTTTAAAGTCATTGGTGTATGTTTAAAGGGATTGGAGTAAACGTAGGATGCAAATGAGTCTGATCAATCACTATGTACTCCTCTAAATGAATGCCCCTCAGCAAGACAGATATAAGGCAGCCAGAACCCATGAGAGGGCACTTGCCTGCACAACTTTCCAGTCGACCACACTGCTACTGTCTCTGCTTCCTCTGGACCATGTCACGTACTGTGGAGAGGGCCCAGCCATTCACCCAGGAGGGGAATGAGGCCTTGCTGGACTGCCTCCTCCCACAGTACACCAACCTGTTTGGGAGACCAGGGAAGCAGGTGAGTGCTGAGTCCACTACCTTTGCCTATGCACCTGTTGTGTGACTGTCAATATTGTGTCCAGGTGGGACAGACATGCAATGTTGTTTAGAGTGGGTCCCAGGGGAGGGACATGCTGATGTCTCTCATGCAGAGCATGATGTAGTTCCTGTGTGCACTCCTCACTTGCATTGTGCTTACTGTGACTTTCACTGCATAGTGCATGACACTTTCAGCCTGGCAAATCCTTGGTGGCTTTTTTTCCTATTGATTCAGTGGTCCCCCCGGTGTGACAGGTGACTGTACCCACAGATGAGTATGAGTTGAGTGGACTTGTGGTGAGAGTGTCCAAATGATGTGTACGACCTCATGGACATTGATGTGTGTGAATGTTCCATGTCATGTGGGTGAGTGTCTATGTGAAGTGTTGCACCACAGCTGCATGGAGGAGGCAACAGATCAACCCATCTTATGTGACAAGTAAGCCGTGCTGTGTGTCTGACTTGCAGAGCTAGCATGACACCTGTGACACCCCACTGGCAAGTGGCACATGTGCAGAGTGAGGGTTGTATCCGCTGCTGTCAATGATGGGTGTGTCTGTCTAGTATGCTGATGGTGCGTCAGTGGAGTGGGACATGTGACTTCTTGGCACGTGCTGGCCTTCAGCCTGCTGTTGCATGTGCTGCACGGTGTGTGGAATGATCAGTGAGTGTGTCGCACCCCTCATGCCAACCTGTTGACTTTCAATGCCATGTAGTGCATTGGGGCATGCACACAGGCCAATTTCTTATTGTGTATGATGTAATTCCTGTCTGCATCCTATGCCCTGTTCAACATTTCAATGATGTTCAAATGTGTGTCTCTGGGACATAGAGCAGGTGTATTGATGTTGTGTCACTTTGTCATCCTGACAGGTAACTGCCTACGAGAAGGGGGTGATCTGGAAAAACATCGTCAGGGCCGTGAGATCTGAGGGGGAGCGTAGTCGGCAACTGCCAGAGGTCCGCAAGAGGTGGCAGGACATCCGGTGCTGGACCCGGCGGATCGCCCGGGTCCAGCTGGGGCTCGACAGTCCTCGCCCCCACGGCGGCCGCCGACACCTGACCCCCCACATGAAACGTGTCCTGGCGGTGGTATTCCCTGAGCTCGATAGGCAGTTACAGGAGAGACTGCAGCAAGGAGGGGGTAGGTACATGGCTGTTTGTCGTGTTATGTGTCGCCAGCTTTTGGAAGTGCTCTGTAGCCTGGATACACTCCCAGAGTTTATATGTGCAGTGCATTTTTTTTTTCCCCAATGTCACCTGGTGCTCTTTTTCATCCCTTCCCCTCCTTGACATGTGTCCCCTGGTCTGTGTGTAATCACATTTGCACATGGTCATCTAGGGTGCCAGTAAATCTAAGTGCACATTGCTGTCTGCTTCATGTGGGAGGGTGGTCTGTGACTTGTGTTGGTACCTTGCCTGTGCCATGACCTGTTCACTATGTTGGGGGTCCATATTTGTTGTCACTGATGATGATTCTCAACATAGGAGTGTGAGCTTTCAACTGAACACCCTTGCAGCATGCATGACCAATGTTGTGGCCTCAGACATGATGTGCATGAGTGGGAGATATGCATATTGCCATGACGGTTGAACATGGTACAGTCAGCTCATTCCAGGACCACGGAGCAGTGTGCCCACTACAGTCCCCTGAGACACCCTGGCCTCCTAATCATGTGTGTCATCCAACACTGTGCACATTCTCTGTGGGTTCAGCATAGGTCTGCCTCAGTGGCATTGTTCCCTGGCCTAGTTAGTATTTTGCAAATGTGTGCTACATGTGTCCACTAGACAAGGATACACCATTTTGCTTGTGCGTACTCACACTGGGCAGTGCCTGTGTGGCTATTCACAACAATCTGTTGATGGTTGTTTGTCACAAATATGTGTTGCCAGCCCCACGAGGTGATGTTGTGTAAATGAAGCTATTTTTCCAGCACAGTTATTGTAACCCTGAATAAGAGGTGTCACTTCTTGATCTGTATCAATCACATTGACTCAGGTATGGGGTGGAGTGTGCGGGAGAAGCATACATGTGCAACCCTGATTTTTCATTGCCAGGTCTGACCTGTGTGTGAGACTTGGCTGTACAAAGAATCACCGTGCAGTGTCCCTGTGATGCTGGCCAGTGCTTAATGTTCGTGCTTTGCAGCCTGTGTCAGTTTTTTAAAAACATGATTTCTGCTCATACATTTTTTGCACCTGTGTGTGGTTCAGATGCAACGCAGTTTGGACTTTGTGTGCTGACATCTGTGTGTACATTCTGGCTTGCCATGAGGGTGTCCGCACAGTACAGCTAGGCTTTTTTTCAACCCAATTGCAGGCCCATTAGCTTATGCATTGTCCTGGGTGTGGACATGTGTGCCACTCAAGCTGACAGGCAGTAGGTCATATGTGTAGCCAACTGTGTAATCAGGTGACGGATGGCCATGCGACAACTGACATAATTCAAGTTGTTAGTAATAAAATATTGTACCTTGGCCCTCACAGCACTTGTCAACAGTTCTTCATGTTTTAAATGTGGAAATTTGATGATTTGTGTTAAGAGCACTGATGTGTCTGCATGAAAAAAGTCTCCCAAGGAATTGCACACCAAACGACATTTGCACTTTCATGGAACACACTGGCACATTTTCTAAGAAGCCACTGTTAGAATTAAATGGTGTTGGAGTTTCTCCATATACATGTTCCCACAGTGCTCTTGATTTTGTGAGACTCCTTTGTTGTTGGTGATACAAACTGACGAGTCTCAAGACATCAAGACCTCCGTGGGCCCATGTATATGTACTTTCTGCAACACCTTTTATTTCTAACAGTGGCTTCTTAGAAAAAGTGCCAGCTTCTTCAATGACAGTGTAAATGTACTTTTGTGTGCACTGCCTTGTGCAACATATTTCATGCAGGCACATGAGTGTTCTTTTCACGAAATGGCGAATTGGCACATTCAAAACATGTAGATTGTGTAAAGTATTGTGAGTCCCAATGTAGCAACATTTTTACGTTTTGTGTTCCAAAGTACTTACAGGTCTCTGAGTGTGGTGACACCTTGAGTATTGAGGTGTGTCAGTTTACGTTGGGTGCACCACTACTGTTTCTTTCAGGGTAAACAAGAGGTGGCATGACTTCATTGTATTGCTGTGGTCACCGGTTCACACACACTAGCTTCTCAGTGTATTTCTCATTCAAGTTGTGGCCTTTTGTGTTCTTTTTTTCCTGGTGTCCAAGTGGCATAGTGGGTCTACCAACTGGGCAGTACAGGGCTTACATATGTGCGGAGTTATCTACCTGTTACTCATGATGCATTGCCTGATATGCACTTTGACCAATTGTTCTTGTGCTCATGTGTCAGATGTATACAGGTGACTGATGCATTTCGGTTTCTTCTCCTTGCCCACAGCCTCATCATCCGCAACCGAGGGAGACACCTGCATGGACCTGGAGGAGGGACCCAGCGACAGTGCCACCAGTGCTGTGGATTCAGAAGGACCCAGTGGCACGGAGGGCGAGGGGAGTCAGTCGGAGGACCTGTCTGGAGGCGAGAGCAGCTACGACACCGACGGGTCCGATGCTGACATCCTTGAGGAGGCGGAGGCTGCAACAACAACTGGCAGCATCCCCACATTTGTCCCCGCCTCCTCCATTACCATCTCCGCCTTCCCAGTTGCTCCCATCCCTTCTGTCCGTGCAGAGGCCCACCATGTCTCCTTCAGCCCAGGCACCGCACCCCCTGCCCCTGTCACCCCTGCTGCCCTCAGTGAAGAGTCTGTGGACATACTGCGGCAGTTGCAGGTTGGGCAGGCATCGGTGCTGAAT
The DNA here is from genome assembly GCF_964204655.1 of Triturus cristatus. Lineage (NCBI taxonomy): Eukaryota > Metazoa > Chordata > Amphibia > Caudata > Salamandridae > Triturus > Triturus cristatus. Next base: position 969,991,998 of record NC_140580.1, read on the forward strand.
GTCCTCCATGGACACACTCAACTGCTCACACAGATGGTGTCGTTCATGGAGGGCATGTCAGCAACGATGTCTGACCAACGCAGGTTTCTGCAGTCCGTGGACTCTTCCCTGACGACAGCAGTTTCTCTCCTGCAGCGCTCCGTCCTCCCCTCTACCCCGGACCCATCCACACTGCCCTCTCCCATGCCTGCCCAATGCACACCCAGACAGTCATGGGCACGCACCCCACCAGACACATCCAGCACACCCCCAAGTAAGGCACAGCGCACACCTCCTGGCACGCACACTCAGGGGGATGTAGGCACACCCACAGGGTCTGGGGGCAGACGACATACACGCAGCCACAGTCGCAGTCCGCAGTCCTCACAAACCTGTTCCTCCAAGACCACTCACCTTAGCTCCCCTGCCAAACTCTCACCCAAGGAGATCTATATGGGTGGGCTGTACCTCGCCCCCACTGAGTCACCACCCCACAAGCGGGCGAGGAAGTCCCCGGGCACGGGAGTTGAGTCCCCCACCATGTCCACCCCCTCCCCCAAGAGCGCTGCACCCCATCCCTCACCCACCACACCCTCTGTTGACCCTGGGGAATTCTCAGGTGCAGGGGTTCGGATGGAGGCACTGGCAGCGGTGTGAATCGCCGAGCTTGCCTCCACCTTCGGTGCTGCCCCACCCCCTGTGGTGGAGACATCCCCCCTGCACCCGCAACACCTACCCTTCCCCCTCCTGTCCCTGCGGTGCCTGGTACTGCCACTGATGATGCCCCCCCCCCGGTCGACAAACCTTGAGGTTCCTTTGTGCAGGCAAGGTAGGGGTGGACGCGGTCCCCTACGTCCACCCTTGGACTTGAGAAATGGACTGGCCATTGGCCTTTGAACATAGTCTCTTTATAATAAAAAATTTTTGGGTGCTGAATAAAGCCTTTTCTTTTACTTTCAACACTATTGCATTTCAGGTACTTGATGTTGGTGATGAGGCTCCTGGAGTTGGTGTTCTGGTAATGTGTTAGGGTTCTGAGAAATGTTTTGTATGATGGTCATGAGGTGGACCATGGTATCTGTGTGCCATCACAATGTCTCTGCAAAGAATCATTGGTAGTGTGTGTTCTTTTTGTTTGGAGACATTGTCCCAAGGAGTGTTCCTTCCTCTGTGGCACCTGACATCTTCCCTGCAAACAGTTGCACAATTGTTGTGCTGACCTGTGTCAACATTTCTTTTGTTGGTGAGGGATACCTTCAACAATGGCCATGCCTGCTCACCGATGTCTCCTGCTGAATCGTCTGTGCCACCCTTGCTAGTCACTGTACTTGTATTTTGGGTATGTAGGAATGCCTTCAGGGACAAATTGGCCCTTTTCAGCACTATGCATGTGTGTAATCACGGCCTACCACACAAATGGTACTTGTTATGCAGGGTATTTGTGCACCTGACTCACAATTGTGGGCATTGTATCTAGTGGAATAGAACCCTATTGCTTCCATGAGAGACAACATCTTGGTGGCTGGACCAGTACCTGAACATTCCTATCACTCCTGGGATGTGAGTGACAGTGTGTGTTCCCTTTGGCTATCTTAGTTTTGTATGCAGTTACATGACTATACAGTCTGTTGGCATGAAATCAGGGTGTGTATTGTGCTGCATCCGCCATGGGTGGGTATGCATGTGTTATATGTCCTCACACCCACATGTGGTGTGTCATGCAGTGTGTGAAAGACATCCATCCTCCTGGGAGTGGGACACTGCTGTCAGTGATGTGTTGTAATAGCACTAAAATCATAGTCCAAAGTTAGGGATGCGTCCATACCACCATGTAGGTGTGGTCATCTGATAATGATGTACACCCCCCATATCTCTGTCCACTGCTAGGAGTCATATGCACCCACCCCTCATATTGCAGGCCACTGCTGGTAGTCATATGCAGCCACCCCTCATATGTCTGGACACTGCTGGGAGTCCTCTGCACCCACCACTCATATGTCTGGACACTGCTGGGAGTCCTCTGCACCCACCCCTCAATGTCTGGACACTGCTGGGAGTCATATGCACCCACCCCTCATATTGCAGGCCACTGCTGGTAGTCATATGCACCCACCCCTCATATTGCAGGCCACTGCTGGTAGTCATATGCACCCACCCCTCATATGTCTGGACACTGCTGGGAGTCCTCTGCACCCACCCCTCATATTGCAGGCCACTGCTGGGAGTCCTCTGCAGCCACCCCTCATATGTCTGGACACTGCTGGGAGTCCTCTGCACCTACCCCTCATATTGCAGACCGCTGCTGGTAGTCATATGCACCCACCCCCATATCTCTGTCCACTGCTGGTAGTCATATGCAGCCACCCCTCATATGTCTGGACACTGCTAGTAGTCATATGCACCCACCCCTCATATTGCAGGCCACTGCTGGTAGTTATATGCAGCCACCCCTCATATGTCTGGACACTGCTGGGAGTCCTCTGCACTCACCCCTCATATGTCTGGACACTGCTGGGAGTCCTCTGCACCCACCCCTCATATGTCTGGACACTGCTGGGAGTCATATGCACCCACCCCTCATATTGCAGGCCACTGCTGGTAGTCATATGCACCCACCCCTCATATTGCAGGCCACTGCTGGGAGTCATATGCACCCACCCCTCATATTGCAGGCCACTGCTGGTAGTCATATGCACCCACCCCTCATATGTCTGGACACTGCTGGGAGTCCTCTGCACCCACCCCTCATATTGCAGGCCACTGCTGGGAGTCCTCTGCAGCCACCCCTCATATGTCTGGACACTGCTGGGAGTCCTCTGCACCTACCCCTCATATTGCAGACCGCTGCTGGTAGTCATATGCACCCACCCCCATATCTCTGTCCACTGCTGGTAGTCATATGCAGCCACCCCTCATATGTCTGGACACTGCTAGTAGTCATATGCACCCACCCCTCATATTGCAGGCCACTGCTGGTAGTTATATGCAGCCACCCCTCATATGTCTGAACACTGCTAGGAGTCCTCTGCACCCACCCCTCATATTGCAGGCCACTGCTGGGAGTCCTCTGCAGCCACCCTCATATGTCTGGACACTGCTGGGAGTCCTCTGCACACACCCCTCATATTGCAGGCCACTGCTGGAGTCATATGCACCCACCCCCATATCTCTGTCCACTGCTGGTAGTCATATGCAGCCACCCCTCATATGTCTGGATACTGCTGGTAGTCATATGCACCCACCCCTCATATGTCTGGACACTGCTGGGAGTCCTCTGCACCCACCCCTCATATTGCAGGCCACTGCTGGTAGTCATTTGCACCCATCCCTCATATTGCAGGCCACTGCTGGGAGTCATATGCACCCACCCCTCATATTGCAGGCCACTGCTGGTAGTCATATGCACCCACCCCATATCTCTATCCACTGCTGGTAGTCATATGCAGCCACCCCTCATATGTCTGGACACTGCTGGTAGGCATATGCACCCACCCCTCATATTGCAGGCCACTGCTGGTAGTCATATGCAGCCACCCCTCATATGTCTGGACACTGCTGGTAGTCATATGCACCCACCCCCATATCTCTGTCCACTGCTGGGAGTCCTCTGCAACCACCCCTCATATGTCTGGACACTGCTAGGAGTCATATGCACCCACCCCTCATATGTCTGGACACTGTTGGGAGTCCTCTGCACCCACCCACGCACCCCCTTGGAGCAGTACACTGCTGGCCTGGACCTACACACACACCAATATGAAGGTAACATGCTGGACCAGTCCTCTAAGCCCACATTCCTGGCGTGTGTATGCCTCGTATCCCAAATGTACTGGTGCCATAATGGGGTAAGTGTGACACGCACCATACCCACGCATTAATTGCGTGTGTACGGTCCGTATCACAGTTCTACTGTGCCGTAGGGGTATGTGTGGAAGGCACCGTACCCACGCATTCATTGCGTGTGTACAGTCCGTATCACTGTTCTACTGTGCCGTAGGGGTACGTGTGGTACGCACCGTACCCACACATTCAATGTGTGTGTACGGTCCGTATCACTGTTCTACTGTGCCGTAGGGGTACGTGTGGTATGCACCGTACACACGCATTCATTGCGTGTGTACGGTCCGTATCACTGTTCTACTGTGCCGTAGGGGTACGTGTGGTACGCACCGTACCCACGCATTCATTGCGTGTGTAAGGTCCATATCACTGTTCTACTGTGCCGTAGGGGTACGTGTGGTACGCACCGTACCCACGCATTCATTGCGTGTGTACGGTCCGTATCACTGTTCTAATGGTGCCGTAGGGGTACGTGTGCAACGCACAGTACACGTCCACTTCCGTTGTTGCGGTACGCAGGGGTTGCTGGCCATGCCCCTGCGGTGGTAATGTATGGCCTCCATATTATAAGTTTGGCTTTGAGTATGGGGTTTGTTTCCTGCCCCTCACCCCCACCCTGGCCCCTGGGTGTTGTTCTCACCTTCTGCGGTGTGTGCGTCGGGTGCGGTGCACCAGGTCGTAGGGCAAGAGGACCGGGATGACACGTACGACGGGGTTCATGGCGTGTACGTCGCTTACCGGGGCTCCGTTGCGTAGCGGTTCACGTCGGACTCTGCTTTTCCGGCTGTGTTTGACTCCCGTAAAAAAAGAGCCATACGGAGTGACGTAGGGACGAATCGTACTTGCTGGGCCGGAAACCGCTGCCTGAATAGGTCCGGACGTCGCGTACAGGCTGTTCCGGATCAGAATCGTAGTTTTTTTTTACCCGTACAGTCTTTTATACGATTCATACGGAAATAGGCTTTCTGTACGAATCGTAGTTCCTAGGTTGTAGGGACAGTTTACCGGGTACGAGTCGTACGGAGAAAACGCTACGTACGACGATTCGTACGGCCTTTTTCCAGGATTGGAATCGGCCCCTTAATGTTCTTCATCTGGTAAATTCCAAAGAGTTGGTTAAGGAGGCGCAGTAGTTTTAACTGTTGTATTACCTCGTCTACTTTCTACTAAATCTATGAATTTCTTTTCCTTTCTCCCTAATTTGAATGTTAAGTTATTTTTATGTGCATAAGCCATGTCAAAAGATTGAGTTGGTCTGAATAGATAGCCTACAATCTCAGCTAGTGAAGCTTCAGGATATGGATTTAAGCTTTTAGTACAGGAAGTTCAGAAAAGATCAGATCCTCATTTGAATAGTAATACTGCAAGCCATCAATACCATAAAACAAAGTAGTCAATGTAGTGCAAGAAATTCCAAATGTTAACGGTAAACCATGACAGGTAACAGCTTCAGCAACTGATGAAGGTAATTGCACACATACATAGCAATCACTAGCATCCATTGTGTCAATGTACTCATTTAGTAAACTAATGTAGACATTTAGGGCCATATGTAGGTAGCATCACATTTACCGATTCATAAATACCGGATTTTACCGATTCGGTATTTATGAATCGGTAAATAAGATGTAGGTAATAATTCGGTAAATTTTACCGAATCGGAAAAATTCGGTAATTATGAATCGGTATTTACCGATTCGGTAATGAGGCATACCTTCCCATTGATTCCTATGGGCCTGGAGGCCCATAGGAATCAATGGGAAGCCATTCATCATTACCGATTCGGTAAATACCGATTCGGTAATGGGGGGAGCATACCTGAATCTTGCATGTGTGCACATGTGGCGCACATACATGCCCTAAGGGCATGTATGTCTGCCACATGGCACTCTTAAATCTGCAAAATATTACATTTTGCAAGGTATTCGTTATTTATCACCAACCTGTATTTGGTGGTAAATAACGAATTCTTAATACTGATTTTCACTCTTTAGAGTGCTCCCTACATATGATTTCAGGATTCGGTATTTACCGAATCGGTATTTTACCGATTCGGTAATTTACTGAATCCTGAAATTATGCCTCCTACATCTCAAATAGCTAAATACCGGTCGGTAACGGGATATTTACCGAATTTCGGCCGTTACCGACCGGTAATTAGCTACATACATGAGGCCCATAGTGAACAATCAGTTTTTGGAAAATCAAGATGTAAAGTGTTGTCATTCAAAGCACTAGAATTTATGCTATTAGTTTTGGCAGTTTTGAATGAAGTTGTAAGCATAGGATCTTCTACGGGTACATAATGTGGCAAATTTATAATAATAAGCAATTCAACTAATATCAAAACAATAACAGAAAAGATTCCTGCTTATATACCCGTTTGCATCTAAGAGAGATTTCAGTGTTAGGCTTCATGGCTTTTCCCAATTCAGACCATTTAACCAAAAAAGAATTTAAAATAGCAGGAAGTGGTTTGAGCAGTTCAGCAAACTTCGGCACCAAAATACCGAGCCACAGTTCAATGATTCTGTTCAATAAGGAGAAATACACAGATAAGCTTCCTTGATGAATATATTGAGGATAAATTGTGACAGTCCTTAAAGTGGTACACCAAGATTGAAATTCAAATCGACAACAACGTTTGTTTCAAGGAGGTTCAGGTGGACTCGTATTTTTAAAGCAAAAGGCAGAAAACTCCAGTTCCCATTCATTTGCTGCAAGATAGGTCCATTCAGGAGATGAGTACTTTAGATTGGGTACTCTCACTCTTTTTGATCTCCTTACAGCTGTTCGCTCATTATCACTGTCACTCTGAGCGGACGGCTCAGAACTTTCAGGAATTGTTTGTGGTACTCGCACTCGTCCTTCAGTTAGGCAGTGTCTCAGTATTTCACCTCTTCTGGGCCAATGGTCTCTGGGTACAACTCACTTTCTTTCTCCACTTTGTTAGGATCTGTATCTCTTGCAGCCAACTTTACTGGCTGGGACCCATTGGTACCGATAATAGTTGACCCTCCCAGACCCCTCTCTGGCCAATCGAGTGCTGTCTCAGCTGCTTGCTGGTCCCAAACAGCTTGATTAACCTGCTTCCTCTGTCTCACTGTAGCCACCGGCACATCGGGAACAGGTGCTGTTGTATCATCAAGGGACATGGGACTCTGCAAGTATGAGCAGCATGTACCCAATTTGGAAGACCTCCGGACTTCACAGCAGTGTTAGTTACCAGGGTCACCTGGTAGGGCCCTCTCTAGCAGGGTTCCAAGCATGACTTATGCATGTGCGTCTTCACCATTACCCAGTCACCAGGACTGAGGTCATGGCACTTCTCTTGTTGAGTTGCAAGGGCAGCCTCTCCAACCTGTTGAGACACAGAGCGTACCAGTTGTGCAATATTAAGTCATCTGTAATGTTGACAACAGAGTTTGCAGGAACAGCTGTCTGTCTCATCACTTGGCCTATGATGACTTCATGGGGCGAAAACCTGTCCTCTCATCTGGTGTACTTCTCAGATTCATCAATACAAGAGGTAATGCATTCGGCCACTTGAAAGACGTTGAAGCACACACCATTGCTAATGTGGATTTCAGCGTGCCATTAATCTGCTCCACAAGTTCAGAAGCCTCTGGACGGTAAATACAGTGGAACTTCTGCTCAGCTTGTAGTGCTGCACACAACATTTTCAGGACCTCATTGTTAAAATGACTTCCTCGGTCTGACTCAAGAAAAGTCAGAAATCGAAACCTTGGAATCAACTCTCTCAACAACAAATTATCCGTGTTAGACTGTCATTTCTTCGCGTTGGATAAGCTTCCACCCATTTTGAGAAAATGCAAGCAATGACCAAAACATATTTCAAACCCTTGCAAAAGGGCATCTCTATGAAGTCCACCTGCATTCAGTTAAAGAGACCTGCTGATTTCCCTACCTGACTCATTGTAACTTGTGTTTTTCTTCCAGAGTTTTGTTGTTGATACACTGCACAGCGATGGCACAGATTCTCAGCAATCAATCTGAATCTGGGATTGAACCACACCCATTGAAAGAGGCACATTATTACATCTCTTCCTACATGTGCTGGACCATGATAATGTCTAGTCATAGGTGGCAACAAACTTTCAGGTAATACAGGTCTTCCATCAGTGTAAACCCAAATGTCATCTTCCCTTTTGGTGCATCCAGCTCGCACCCAACTTTGCTGTTCAGCTTCTGTCACTTCTTCCTGCAATCTCCTAACCTCTTCCAGTGTGTCTATAGCAGTTAACAACAGGCTTCAATTTTTGACGTCTGATGTTTGATTACTTAAATCCCTACTAAAGGTATGGGCATTTAATGCACAGTATTCAGCAATTATGTTAGCATATCTATTGCCAACGGTCATGTAGCCAGTGCCTTACCTATGAGCTACGCACTTAACCACTGCAATTTGGGCAGGCAAATATAGGGACCACAAAAAGTTCCTCATACCTTCTCCATTTCATGTAGGCGATCCAGAGGAAGTCATGAACCCATGTTGTGACCACAATTGTCCGAAGTCATGTATGACTCCAAAGCCGTACTGACTATCAGTAAAAATTGTCATTCTGAAACGCTGCAAGGCCATGTCAAGGCAATCAATTCAGCAACCTGTGCTGAATACACTTGCTGCCTTACCTAAAATGTCTTAAAAGGCAGAGGTCCATTTTACCTGCAAAAAAAGTAAACGGCCCATAACCAAAGGCGAAATCTCAGAACCAGCGACAAAGCCTTACGGTGTGTCCCCCGTATTCGCCGAACACGCATGGGGAGCAAGGCGTTCTCGTATCTTGTGCCAAAATACTGGAACGAATTTCCATTAACTCTGCGATCCATACCCACATATGTTAAATTTAGGAGATCACTAAAAGCACACTTATTCTGATCTCATTTGGTACGCCCCTCCTGTCAGGATAACACCTGCAACTGTACAAACTGCACAAGCAGCTTTCAGATTTCCTTCATTGTCTTGCAAACAAGAACCATCAACAAACAACATAACTCAGTCACATCCAAGTAATCATGTTTAACTTCATCAGTCATGGTTTCATTTCCAGGCAGTGGCAACAGAGTGGAGGGATTCAGAATAGTGCCTCTTTTAAGGGTTATATTCTCTACGCACAGAAGTATTTGTTTATACTTCGTCAACCGACTATTAGTCAGATACTGTGTCCGAGTATGGGTCAACAGTGTTTCCACTGAATGGTGCACAAACACAGTCAGTAGATGTCTCGGTAACTAGACACAATATCGAAAACAAAATATAGAATGGACAGAATATCGAATTCAAAATATAGAATGGACATAAAATCGAATGGACATAATATAGTGGTTAATAATATCGACATGCAGGTAAGTAATATTGACTATCAAAATATCAAAGTACATAATATAGGCATTAAAATATATTGAATTTATAATGATATCGAATTTTTTTAAAGTGTTTTGTATGTTAGTATATGTGTTAAAAGTGTATATTATTTTTGTAATGTATGTTTAATTATTTTTTAAGGTTAAGAAATTTATGTAAAATAATTTTTGCGTATTTTACTTCCGTAGCAGGTTGTGGGGTTATAGGGGATTAAGATGGAAAGTAATTTAGTCATAGTAAATTAAATATTAATTTTTAGGAATTATTAATTATTTGTAATTTAATTTTGCATTTTAGTTCTGTAGCGGGTTGTGGGTTTATAGGGGAATAGGGTGGGAAGTAATTTAATTGTAATTAAGTAAATATTTATTTTTATTTATTGGTATTGATAATTAATGTATTGTTAATTTATTATTAATTGGTAATTAATTTTTATTAATTGGTCATTAATTTTTATTAATTGATAATTATGTTAATTGTAATAATGTATTATTTGGAGCGGGTTGTGGCTTTGTAGGGCAAGAGGGTGGGAAGTAATTTAATTGTAATTAAGTAATTATTGAAATTATGTTTGTGTATTGATAATTAATTTATTGTTAATTAATTATTAATTGGTAATTTTATTTATTACTTATTACATTTTTGGTATTGAAAATTAATTGGTTGTTAATTAATTATTAATAGGTAATTAATTTGTAATATATAATATTTTTTGGTATTTATAATTAATTAATTATTACATATTTTGTAATTGGTAATTAATTTTAAATAATTTTTGATTGGTATTGATAATTAATTTATTTTTATTTAAATATTAAATCATTACTTTCCCTACTATTGCACTCACTGGAGTGGGAATAGTAGTTTTTACCCCTACGCTATCCACCGCTTTCCCTACTGTTGCACTCACTGGAGTGGGAATAGTACTTTTTACCCCTACGCTATCCAACGCTTTCCCTACTGTTGCACTCTCTGGATTGGGAATAGTAACTTTTAGCCTCCCGCTATTCAACGCTTTCCCTACTGTTACACTCACTGGAGTGGGAATAGTAATTTTTACCCCAACGCTATCCAACGCTTTCCCTACTATTGCACTCACTGGAGTGGGAATAGTAATTTTTACCCCTGCGCTATCCAACGCTTTCCCTACTGTTGCACTCACTGGAGTGGGAATAGTAATTTTTACACTTACGCTATCCAACGCTTTCCCTACTGTTGCACTCTCTGGAGTGGGAATAGTAATTTTTACCCTCCCGCTATCCAATGCTTTCCTTACTGTTGCACTCACTGGAGTGGGAATAGTAATGTTTACCCTCCTGCTATCCAACGCTTTCCCTACTGTTGCACTCTCTGGAGTGGGAAAAGTAATTTTTACCCTCCTGCTATCCAACGCTCTCCCTACTGTTCCACTCGCTGGAGTGGGAATAGTACATTTTACCCTCCCGCTAACAGTGATGTAAACATTTTCAAGAGATTACATATATTATTTATTAATTTTAACATTTTTAATATAATTTTAAGTATGTTTTACTTAATTATATTGATTCTTTAATTAAGTTAATGTTACTTTTAACATATTTTACAAATTCAATATTTTTTCATTCTTTATTTCAACCAACGATATTTTGTCTTCGATATTTTTGTACTTACCTGTTTGTAGATAGGGAGACGATATTTTGTACTTCGATATTTTGGGGTCGATATTATGTCCATTCTATATTTTGCTCGTCGATATTATGTCAGTGATCCGATGTCTCATGACTGTGCTTTCACACCATTCAAGACTCATACATGCAGATGCAACCGCTCTCAAACATCAAGGTAAAGCTGCTGCGACAGGATCAAGAGTCTCCAAGAAATAGGCAACAGGCCTACGATTACATCCATGCATTTGTGTCAGTATTGAAAGAATGCAACCTTCGCTTTCACTACAGAACAATACAAAGCACTTGTTATAATCAGGCGTTCTGATAGCCAGTGCCCTACAAAGGCATTCTCGCAGCTTAGTGAAGGCAGACATACAACTGTCACCCCAATGTATCGGATCAGACATGTCTTTGTGTATCAACCTTTGGAGAGGTTTTGCTGTAAAGGCAAAGTTTAGCAACCATTGTCGACAGCAGCCCACCATTCCAACGAACATGCAGACTTCTTTTGGGTAATTGGCGGACTCATATAAAGAATCACAGAGATTCTTTCTTGTGACCCTTTCGTTGCTCCTTTTTCAATGTGGTGTTCTAAGTACAGGACTTCAGTTTGGCAAAACAGTATCTTAGACGCCTCGGCTGGGTCTCCTAAACATCTGGGAGCAGACTGACCTTACAGAGGCTGAACAACAATTCATGACATTGGGTTACACACTGGTCAAGAGGGAGATAACAAGGAACTGGGGGGTGGCAGATAGACCCTCGCTTCGGATGTGGTCCAGGGAATATGACAAATAACAAATGCATGATTGCAGAGAAGGAGGTGTTCAAGGTGAGAGGGTGCCATAAAAAATGGGACAGAAAGTGGGGCAAGTGGAATATGCATCAAGGTGAACTATGTGTGTCCCTTACGGTGGAACTAGAATTGCAACTATCAAAACGAAAATCACGAGAAGTCTCCTGAATATGCCTCAGGTTCCACACAGTGCACTGTCCTGCATGCTGAAATATGCCAATTGCTTCTTGATTACACACGTGATTTGTATTTGTTTAAATTTAATAAAAAGATTATTAAAAAAAACTGTATCTTAGTCGGGGATACTTTGGTGCCGATTACGATCCGGTAAAAAAATTCCCCGTACGACTCGTATCCGGTCTTTTTACCGTACGAATCGTACAAGTGCCGTACAAACTGCCAATTACGATTCGCATGGTAAAAAGTCCATATGAACCGCATCGGGAATTATTCCCCACACGTTCTCGGGTCGGAAAATGTGTCCGACACGTCCTCGGACGAATTACCGTACAAATGTGAAAAGTGAAGTCCGACCGCGGAATCACGATCCTTCCCGTGCGTCCGATGTTACAACCGTATGGAAAAAACACCATCCGCACCGAACTCCGATAGCAACCATGGAGACATGTGCCCGCATACGCGCACAACACCCCCCAGCCCTCCTATGTACGAGTCGATACCCCACCCGTGTATGTACACCCGTGTATGTACGAGACGTACCCCCACCCGTGAATGCATGGAGCGTACCCCCACCCCAACCGTGTATGTACGACCGGTCCCCCCACCCCAACCGTGTATGTACGACCCGTACCCTCACCCGCGTACGTATGGAGCGTACCCCCCACCCCAACAGTATAAGTACGACCCGTACCCTCACCCGCGTACGCATGGAGCGTACCCTCCACCCCAACAGTGTAAGTACGACCTGTACCCTCACCCGCGTACGTATAGAGCGTACCCCCACCCCAACCGTGTATGTACGACCCGTACCCCCACCCCAACCGTGTATGTACGACCCGTACCCTCACCCGCGTACGTACGGACCCTACCCCCACCCCAACTGTGTATGTACGACCCGTACCCTCACCCGCGTACGTATGGAGCGTACCCCCACCCCAACAGTGTAAGTATGACCCGTACCCTCACCCGCGTATGTATGGAGCGTACCCCCACCCCAACAGTGTAAGTATGACCCGTACCCTCACCCACGTACGCATGGAGCGTACCCCCCACCCCAACAGTGTAAGTACGACCCGTACCCTCACCCGTGTACGTATGGAGCGTACCCCCCACCCCAACAGTGTAAGTATGACCCGTACCCTCACCCGCATACGCATGGAGCGTACCCCGCACCCCAACAGTGTAAGTCCGACCCGTACCCTCACCCGCGTACATATGGAGCGTACCCCCACCCCAACCGTGTATGTATGACCCGTACCCCCGCCCCAACCGTGTATGTACGACCCGTACCCTCACCCAAGTACGTATGGAGCGTACCCCCACCCCAACAGTGCATGTACGGACCGTACCCCCACCCCAACCGTGTATGTACGACCCGTACCCTCACCCGCGTACGTATGGAGCGTACCCCCACCCCAACATTCTAAGTACGGAGCGCACCACAGGCCCCAACACCAGCACCTTCACACAACATCGCGCATGTACGAGTCGTACCAAGCCAGACACAAGGACAGCACTGTACAACAAAATTCCCGAAGTACACACCGTACACAAGCTAAAAACGCACGTACACAACCAGGACAAAGCAAAACAACACAAGAATACACCATTCGAATGGCACAAAGCCACAAAATATGTCCAACAAGCACAAAAACAACACATTCACTGACCTGCAACTGCCAAAATCCCAAACAGAGGCCCAAAACACAACCACTCCTTATAACACACCCACCCAAACTTCAAACACAGCCACACCCACCAATGGACCAATAAAAAGGGCCCACAGACACAAACCATGAGCCTTTGCAACAGACTCACTGCTGCCAGACCCCACAGACAACCTACAGCACCATACTTGAACCTTTACTACACCTTACACTTGCACACCTTCACACACACACCTTCACAAACACCCCCTCATCACATTCACACACACACCCAAACAACCACACCCACACACCCACAACCATTCACACACACACCCCCCCATCCACACCCACACCCCTCACCATGCCCACTAACAAGAATCCAAAGTTCACTAGCCGAGAGTTGGAGGTCCTTGTCGATGAAATCCTCAGAGTCGAGCCACACCTCTTTGGAACATTGGTCAGACAGACCAGCATTTCTGAAAAAACAGCCATGTGGCAGAGATTGTTGATGCTGTGAATGCTGTCGCGGACACCAGAAGGACCAGGCATGAATGCCAAGCCAGGTGGTACGATCTGCGGAGGAGGGTCCGAGCCAAAATGACCGACGAACACAACCAGGCCAACGTCACTGGAGGAGGGCCGCCCCACAGACGCGTAGAATACCATCCCTGGGAGGAGAGGGTGATGGCCATACTGCCGGTGGTGGCAGTGGACGGATTAGAAGGACTCCGAGACCCGGGTGAGTACACAAACAACTCACCTCACATGGGGGGAACGTCATCCACAACCAAACTCACAAACAGGCACGCAACCACCCCAAGCTATCGCATGACTCAACCACACTCCATGAACACGCACATGCCACTGGCGCCACCATGCCCCATGCACCCAGCTGGACAATGCAAAGTCACAGGCCACAGAAAACCCCAACACAAGACACGGTAAGCCGGATGGCGGGAGTGTGGGCCACACAAATCACATAGTGCAACTCAGAAGCAGACAACAATGCCCCCTGCCCATATGGCCTAGGTCACAGCCAGACAAACAGTGTGTCCCCACAGAGGAAAGACTTGCCAGCAAATGGCGGACGCCTTGCATTAACACATGGGGGTGACGGCACGTGTTTGCAAATGACAGCAGCTAATGAACAGCCAACACTGTGAAAGAGTGGCAGCACACACCACCACAGCAGCAGCGCAGACACAGACACTAAACCCAATGGGTGCCTGGAGATCTGAAACAAACTCACATCAACAAGCCAAGGGCCATTCAAAGATCTGCTAAAAGTGTGTGCCTAGGAAGCTGGGCTGAGGTGACAGAGGGTGACACACAGAGGGAAGGAGAGGGGGAGGGGGATTGAGAGGGAGGGAGACACAGGGAGACGGACAGAGGGAGGAGGCTGACACACAGAGGGAGGGAGAGGGGGACAGAGAGGGAGTGAGAAAGGGACACACAGGGAGACCAATTCAGCCTTGGGGGGTGTGGGAATGTCTGCTCGTCAGCAGGTGGACTGCGTGCATGTAGACAAGGGTGGCCCGTGCCTGAACCCCCCCTCTTCTCCATGGCAAAACACTGGGCCATGTCTCAACCTGTGCATGAGCACAACGACAGCTACCTGCATTACATAAGTGTGTGGAACAACTCCATGTGCCCACGTACAGTGCAACACGGAAGGCGCCAATGATAGGCTCGCCACACCTGCTCACTCCACTGCTGACTGCAGTCACAATTGACGCAGCAAGTAACACTGTGCCACACATAGGTAAAGTCGCAAAAGCTGTGGCCAAGGGACATACCCATGCACAAGTGCACTGTGAGTGGAATGCAAGACATATCCAAATTCCCAGAGGAAATGTGCCAACTTAGAAACCAATGAAACATGGATGTTGCATGGAACAAAATTAACATATTCTCTCTCACACACAGGTCAACGTAGTGGATCACCCCCCAACACTGGGGGGGAAGACTCACAGGACCCGGCTCGGCGGGATGACGGAGCCACCGGCAGCGACAACTCTCACCATTCTGTGGACGAACCCGACCCTGACCAACCTGGCCCCTCTGGTGTCCAACGACCTGCAGCACCTGCGTCAGGTACAACTGGGCCAACCACCACCCCCACTCCTGCCACATCCCAGGAGACACCCAGGATCCCTGCCCCACCACCACAATGCAGCCAGGCTGGCCAGGAGGGACACCGTGTACCGGGCACCCAGGAGGAGGCAGGCGACAACGCCAATGCCACCCCTCAGGGGTCCCGGAGACCCGATGTGCCCACAAGGGCAGGCCAGGTGCAAGTGGGCAGGGGTGGTGGGAGTGGAGGATGGCGGAGGCGCAAGCCTGACCAGTTGGCTGGGGAACCGGTATATTCCCATGTCAGAAACATACTGGAGACATACCGGCAGGACACCACGGGCATGGCCCAGGTTGTGTCCATCCTCGAGAAGATCAAGACCCAGCAGGCCCAGCAACATGCGGAGCAACATGCCTGTCTACTGCGACACCAAGGGCGGATGGAGGACAGACAGGCTGAGCTCGTGACGGTGTTCACGGGAATTCACAGTACACTCCGTCGGATGGCCGACAACATGGGCAACCCTCCCTGTGCCACCAGGCGTAGAACATCACCACCCACAGGGAGGGATCAGGAGGAGGAGGAAGAGACATCCGACGGAGCATCCCAAACTTCGTCACGGCCTGCTTCTGAGGGTCCCCGCAGGAGGGCGGGTCGTCCACGGAAAAGACCGTGAGGGTCGGCGCAACAGCACCATCTCCCAGGACACCTGGCCTGGCACCTGGCCCACTGGAGCAACAGCAGCACAGCAGCAAAAGACATGCTCTGCCACATGGACTTGCTGGTCACTGTCTGACCAATGTTGACAAAGACTGTGGCATGGACTCTGAGGATTTCAAATGGCAAGGACACAAACTCCCCTAGTGAACTTTGGATTCCACACACCCGGTACCCCAACCAAAATAAAAAGTTACACCATAAAGAGAAGATGCCTACCTATTGCATTATTACCTTACATGTGTCTTGTAAAGTCTAACCATGCCTAAGTTCTCATTTGACTTCAACCATCCACACCCTGGGGCCTGAGTCTGGCACAGGACACACATGGGTCACATTGTATTAGGCAAGACAGACATGGAGCACCATACACACCCGTGATAGGCCCAACCAGCTGAGGGGGTGGCCGCACAACCGTGCCGACAGACATTTTGAGTACAGCGACAGCCATGCACAGAGGTCAGGGATCATGTGGAGTGTCCTGGGGGGCACCCAGGTATGTGTGGACAGGTGGCAGAACTATGTCCTGCAGGCTTGAGTCAGGTGGATGCAGAGAATGGTGGCCTGGCCAACGTTGGATGCATGGGGATGGCACATGTCACAATACCCACACAGTCATGGACATCATGCACAATACACAGTCTAATCCCACACAAACAGCTTGCATCTTGCCACTCTACACATAGACACATAGACACTATCACGGAAAACCATGGCAGACATGCCGGATGCACCGTGGCAACACACCAGCATTGACTGAGAAGAGGCACCTTGGAGGCATAGGGACACCTTTATTAGTCATGTATTCGGGATTGCAGAGGCAACTCGGAGGACACATGAACGGGTCATGTGGACTAACATGTGGGTCCAACACTGGAACCCCCCTTCTGCAGCACAAATGCGTGATAGCCATGGAACTGGCACACAAGTGTCGGCTAACAGCTAAGCACCCCCTGCTGCTCACGGAGAGACTGCCATACACCATCGATCCGCTGATGTGGAAGTCCCACACCATGTCAAGCCAATGCAAACCGTATGTGTCCGAGGGCAGTGTAACACACATTGATGCCATCATCACATTCCACAATCCCATCACTGATGACTGTCAACAAGTCTGACCATCTATTCAGGTGTACCCAGCTGCATGTCATGTGTACCATGGGGATGCGACATGTCTGCAAAGGAACCAAGCATCAACAGGGGCAGTGTGCATACATCGTAAACAACTGCCACACCCAATACACCCCTGATGCATCCCTTACCCTAAGGAGACTTCCAAACTTGTCCGTGCGTGTAACGCTGAGTCAGCACACGATGACGTGTCCATGAGAAATAGCAGTGCCACAACAATGCAACCAGAAGACGGCATGTGCAAGTACCTGGGGAAGAGAGACACACAAGAAGTCAGCCACAAAAAGCACAGCCACTTGCATGTGCATGTACTCGACACATGTAAGGATGACAACATGCTAGGTCACAATTATGACTGGGGAAATACACATCACTGGCACCATCACTCCAGTGACACATCCACACACACCTCTGACTCACGTGCCCTACATGCAGATGGACACACACATCACAATACATGCCACACGGGGACCAATGCGTGCACACACAGACACTGGTACTCACCACTAAGCAAAGAAGTCTCGTATGAGCCGAGTTCGGATGTCCTCTTGCGGAACCACATCCTCCACATCACTAGCCCCATTGCCAAGACCTTGGTCCTCCACGGGTGGATGGTCCTGATCATCTTGATCCAGGATGAGTGGCACAGCTTTCTCAACTGCCATGTTGTGCAGCATGCAGCAGACCATGAAGATTTTGCAGACCTTCGCCGGGGCATATGGGAGGGCGCCGCCGGTCTTGTGGAGGCATCGGAATCGGCTCTTCAGGAGGCCAAATGTCCTCTCTATCACTCGCCTTGTCCGGCCATGGGCGGTGTTGTAGCGGAGCTGGGCCGGCGTGATGGGGTTGCGGAGAGGTGTGATCAGCCATGGCATGTTGGGATAGCCAGCGTCCCCTACATGGAAACCACATGGACATAAGTAGGACAGGGGAAGCGGTCGGGCTGGGAGTCTACGCAAAATACAGGACAGACAGAGTGTACCCACCAACAACACATGCTCGTTCGTTGCGCAGCTGCGTCATCATTTCAGGCACCCTGCTACGCCTCATGATGTAGGCATCGTGTGCTGATCCTGGAAAACGAGCACAGACATATGAAATCACCATGTTGGACAGACACACCACAAGGGCATTGATGGAGTGGTAGTGCTTGCGATTCCTGTACGCTACCTCCTGTGCCTGTGGTGGGACCAAAGCCACATGTGTCCCATCTATGGACCCAATGACATGGGGCATCCCTCCCAGGGCATAGAATCCACGCTTGACACCAGTCAACATTTCAGGGGTTGGGAAATGGATGAACTCATCCAGGTGAAGCAACATGGCCTCTAAGAAATCATGCAGCACACGGCAGAACATGCTCTGGGACATGCCACCAACATGAGCTATGGTATTTTGAAAGGTACCCGTGGCAAGAAAATGTAGGGCTGCCATTACCTTCAGCTTGGGTGTCAGTGCCGTAGGATACCTGTGCAGCAGTTGCAGGTGTGGTGCCAGCCTCGTCGTCAACTCCACAATCAATGGTTGGGGGAAGCGGTAGCACCGGATACAGTCATTCTCCCGCATGTCAGCCAAGTCCGGAAGTGGTCGGGGAAGAGGCGGCGCTCTGCAGTAATTTGGAAGTGACAAGGAAGAGTGAGTGCACTACAACAACAATTTTTTGGTGCTGAGCACATGTTAATCTGTCAATACACATATGCGACATACGGAGTCAGGTATGTGCCACATGCCCTGGACACGTATGGCTGCCAGGTGACACTCCTACCAAGACCCAGCTACACACGGAGATTGTGAACCTCCACATGCCATGGCATGGGATTAGCCGTGTCCCAGTGTAAGTGAACAGCCAGACGCAACACAGGAGTGACATACATCCACACATCAGCAGAAGTAGGATGTCGATTGCAGAGACTGGTAGCGGGACACTAGAGCCACAGGTCACATGACATCACACTAGGACAGCCCACACACCTTGCCATGAAGGTGTACATGTAATGACTCACCACACATTCATGGAGAGGATGCAGACATGTCCTTGTTACGCTACTCCGTGTCCCATGCATACATACGCACCTCACATCCGATACCACATGTGGCCTGGTGTGCGGAACAGTGTGCCATGTCCATCTACACACAGACACATGTTGGTTGCTGCAACAGCTGATTCTTTTGAGGGAGCTCCAACATCAAGCTAATGGGAACCCCCACACATACATGACATTGTCACATCGTGCACCGTGGGTAGTGACATGTCTGGTGTGGTAACCCCTGTAGCGGGCATCAGGGGACACTTACGTGTGTTGTTGACCGTGCCATGCCAGTGACGCTCATCCCAAGTGTGCAGTGCACACATGTCAAAGGAGTTAAGGGCATGCCTGGCACACATTGCACCGTCACACATAACATCTGCACACATCTCATCATACATCTGGTGCCTTCTCGACTCAGGAGTAATGTGCCACATCACAGCCTTTCACACCTGTGCCCCACACATGTAGTACTGCCCAGACAATGCCTTGATGTCCATCCATGGACAAGTATGTCAGCCCTATTCCTTCCTGTGTGCTGCCTGTCACCACTGTGATGTGTGAAAGGCACCGTACTTTCGCTCAGAGGGCCTGTGTACGTTCCCTATCACTATGGGAGTGCTGCCGTATGTGTACCCATAGTGAAAGTGAGCGTACGCACGCGTGTACGGTCCGTACCACTATGAGTACGCATACGCGAGAACACCCATAGTGATAGTGAGCGTACAGGCGTGTGTACGGTCCGTATCACTATGGATGTGCTTGCGTATGCGTACCCATAGTGAAAGTGAGCGTACGCACGCGTGTACGGTCCATACCACTATGAGTACACATACGCGAGAACACCCTTAGTGATAGTGAGCGTACAGGCGCGTGTACGGTCCGTATCACTATGGGTGTGCTTGCGTATGCGTACCCATAGTGAAAGTGAGCGTACGCACGCGTGTACGGTCCGTACCACTATGAGTACACATACGCGAGAACACCCATAGTGATAGTGAGCGTACAGGCGCGTGTACGGTCCGTATCACTATGGGTGTTCTCGCGTATGTGTACCCATAGTGGTACGGACCGTACACGCGTGCGTACGCTCACTTTCACTATGGGTACGCATACGCAAGCACACCCATAGTGATACAGGCCGTACACACGCCTGTACGGGCCGTGGCTATGCAATTGTGGTGCCCTAGGGTCCCGTTACGCACCGTACCTGTGTGTGAAACTCCAAATTACATAGGGGACACATGAGGGACAAGTAGAAAGGCCTACATGCATGCTGGTTGTCATGGAGACCAAGTTTCAAGTTTGAATTTTTTTAAGCAGGTGCACAGCAGTAGTCAGTTTGAATTAATCTACTTTGTTGCAATGTGGTTCTGGA
This sequence comes from Triturus cristatus, assembly GCF_964204655.1. Taxonomy (NCBI): domain Eukaryota; kingdom Metazoa; phylum Chordata; class Amphibia; order Caudata; family Salamandridae; genus Triturus; species Triturus cristatus. Next base: position 970,012,801 of record NC_140580.1, read on the forward strand.
GTTGACATCATGCTCAAGAAAAAAACACAATAAGAACCCACTGACTGTGTTAGGTTTGAAGGGATTGGAGGAAACATAAGATGCAAATGTGAGTGACCAATCACTCTGTACTCCTGTGCATGAAACAGGCCAGCAAGGCAGATATAAGGCAGCCAGGTCCCATGAGGGAGCACTTGCCTGCACATCTTTGTATTCAACGACCCAGCTGCTGCTACTGATTCCCTGGAACCATGTCAAGGTCTGTGGAGAGGTCACAGCCTTTCACCCTGGAGGAGAACCTGGCTTTGCTGGATGTGATCCTCCCACAGTACCCACTGCTGTATGGCCGACCAGGGTATCAGGTGAGTGCAGAGTCTACTAGCACAGACTGTGTCCCTTGTTTGTGACTGTGACTTCTGGCATTGTGTCCAGGTGTAGCACACATGCTATGTACTGTAGGGGGGTCCCAGGGGGGGGAATGCCTGATGTCTCCCAGCCAGTGCATGCTGTGGTGCATGTCTGCCGTCCTCACTTGCATTGTGTTTACTGTGACAATCACTGCATGGTGCATGCCACATTCTGCCTGGCTTGTCCTCCTGGGAATGTGGCCTCTACAGTCCTCATGTGATTATGTGGTCAGCCCAGTGTGACAGGTGACTGTACCCACAGATGTGTGTTAGTTCTGTGTACCTGTGCTGAGAGTGTCCACATGATGTGTTCGTACCCTGGACATGGGTGTGTGTGTAAGTCCCCTGTCATGTGGGTGGGTGCATATGTGGAGTGTGGCACCCGGGCTGCATGAGGGATGGATATACCCTGCCCATGTGATGTGAGCAGGGAGCAGTGCTGTGTGTCTGATGTGCAGGGCCAGCCCCACACCTGTGAGCCCCCCCCCCGTCTAGTGGCACATGTGCAGAGTGAGGTTTGTCGCTGCATATGGCAATGGCAGGTGAATGTCCTGTGCCTGTGTGTGTCTGTGTACTCTGCTGCGGTAGCGTCAGTGGCCTGTGGCATGTGACTGCTTAGAGGTGCTGCACATTATCCTGGTGTAGCTTGTGATGCACAGTGTGAGCCTGGATTATTGCTTGTGTAGTTGCCCTCATTCCACCTGTGTACTTTCAATGGCACGTACTGCTTTTGCCCTTCCCCAGAGGATCATGTCCCTATGACAATGGTGCAATGCGTTGGATGCATACTATGCCTTGTTGTAAACAGCAAGTTTGTTCTAATATGTCTCTCTGTGACATGTGCCTGGTGTATTGATGTAGTGTCACTTGTTCATCCTCACAGGTAGGCGCCTCTGCCAAGAAGCAGATATGGCTGACCGCCGTCAGTGCCGTGAGGAGTGCGGATGGTCGCAAGCGGCGCCTGGCCCAGGTGAGGAAACGCTGGCAGGATATCCGGTGCTGGACGCGGAGGATCGCACGGGTCCTGCTGGGGGACTCACCTGAGACCCATAAGAACAGCGGGCGCCGCCGTCTGACCCACATCCACAAGCGTGTGCTGGCGGTGGTATTTCCAGACTTGGAGAGGCGCTTACAGGAGAAGCAGCAGCAGGAAGGGGGTAGGTACATGTGTGTTTGTTGTGTGTCACCAGCATTTGTAAGTGCAGAGTTGCATGGATACACTGCCAGGGTTGAAAGGTGCTGTGCAGATCCAGTTACCCACAGTATAGCGGTGCTCTCCTGCCTCCCTTCCCCTCCTTGCAATGTGTTCCCTGGTCTGTGTGTAGTCACTCCTTCACAAGGTAATGTAGGCTGGCGCTTTCTCCACGTGAACTATGCCTGTAGCATCATGTGTGGGGGTGGTGTGTAACAGGTTTTGGGACCTTGCCTGTGCCCTGTCCAGTTCAGTACATGTGGGTTCCATGTCAGTTGGCACTGATGCTGAGTCCAGACATGGGAGTTATTCTCTCAAGTGTCATGCCTTACAGCACGCATGTCCTATGTTGTGGCCTGTGACATGATGTGCATGAGTGTGCGATACGCATAGTGAAGGGATGGTGGCGTGTGTTGCAGTCATTCCCATTCAGGACCATGGAGTTGTGTGGCCACTACTGTCCCCTGGGGCATATTTTCCAAGGTGTCATGTGTGTCATCACAAAACACCCTCAGTGTCTACAGCATAGGTTGTGCTCTGTGCCATTGTCCCCTGGCACCATGTATATTGACGTAAAATGTAGTACAAGTGTCCACTGTACAGCCTGACCTGATTTTCCTTGTTCATACTCACGGTGGCTAGTGCCTGTGTGTCTTGTTACAATCATCTGATGATGGCCATTTGTACATGATTATTTGGACAGTCGCACCTTGGGTATTTGGCGTCCAATCTTGCATTTATGCAGCCCCTGTGTATTTCACCCAGACTAAGAGATGTAAGTGCCACCTGTGTCTCAACAAATTGTCTCATGTAGGGGGTGGTTGGTGCGGGCCAAGCCTACATGTCTGAACCAGAATTCACCTTGCTAGGTCTGGCCAGTGTGTGATGTTTGTCTGGACATACACTCAAGGTGCAGTGAGCCAGTCATGGTGGGCATGTTTTCAGTATTACCTATGCAGCATGTGCCTCAAGTTCATGGATATGGTCCCTGCTCATCCCTATTTTTGGCAACGCTGTGTGGTGCAGATGCAGTGCTGGATTGTCCCCAGGGCCTGGCTCCTATGTCAAACTCCATTTCATGTCATTTGCTATTGTGTCATGCTCTCCATGGTTTTTCAGTGGCATGGTGGGTCAACCAACTGTGTGTTGCATGCCCTACATCTGTACCTTGTTTTGTAGATGTTACTGATCTTTCTTTTCAGGCTATGCACTGTAACCTATGTAGATTGGACTCATGTGACATATGTATACAGGTGTGTGATTAATTGCTGTCTCTTCACCTTGCCCACAGCATCGTCGGGGGACACGGAGGGAGACATGAGCACAGACGGAGCGGAGGGACCGAGCACCAGTGCCAGCGTTGACATCGTGGCTGGCACATTGAGTGGTACTGAGGCGGTACTGAGGCGGAGGAGAGTGAGGCCGAGGACCTGTCCACTGGCACAACAGAATATGAGGCTGACGGGTCCGAGGATGATCTCTCCGAGTGGGCGGAGGCTGCACCAGCAGCTGACAGCGGCACGACATCTCACCCCGCCCCCTCCATTGCCATCAGCCGCCTCCCACTTGCTCGTGTCCCTTCCCAGCGTGCCCGGTCACCTTCCTGCCAGGCACCACACCCCCTGCCCCTGTCTCCACTGCTGCCGCCAATGCCGAGTCTGTGGACATCCAGTGGCAGTTGCAGGTTGGTCAGGCTGCGATGCTTAATGTCCTCCATGGCCACAGCCAAGTGCTGAACAACATGGAGGCATACTTGGAGGGCATTTTTTCATCGCAGGCTGACCAACGCAACTTGCTGAGGTCCATTGAGTCGACACTGACTGCAGAAGTGGGTCTCCTGCAGCACTACGTCCAACCCCCTACCCCTGCCCCATCCACACTTCCCACTCCCATGCCTGTCCCACGTACACCCAGACGTCAGCATTCACCCACCACAACAGACACAGGCACCACACCAGCAGGGAAGGTCATACGCACACCTCCTGGCACGCACACACAGGGTGAAGTAGGCACACCCACTGGGTCGGGGGGCAAACGTAAGTCACGCAGCCAGAGTGGGAGTCCGCATTCCACCAAATCCACACCCTCCAAATCCCCTCCCCTCAGCTCTCCTGGCCACATATCCGGCAAGGACTCCTTCATGGCCGCTCTGTCCCTGAGCCCCACTGTGACACCACCCCGCAAGCGGTCAAGGGAGTCCCCGGTCAGGGTGGTTGAGTCCCCCCCCTGTCCACACCCTCCCCCAGTGGCGCTGCGACCCATCCCTCGCCCCCCCCCCCCCTCCTTGGGGCCTGTGGTTCCTTCGGGTGCAGGGGAGACACTGGAGGACCTTGCTAAGGTGTGCAGCGCCATCCTGGCCTCCGCCTTTGGCCCTGCCCCACCCCCTGTGGTGGAGTCCTCCATCCCTGCACTCTCGTGGAGAAGTGTGGCTCACTGGTTAGAGGAGGCAGACTTGGAAGCAGAGGTCAGCCCGGGACCAGGGTTCAATTCCCGGCTTGGCTGGGTCTTGAGTCCATAAATGTCCATGGACTCGATAATTCTCGCTCCAGTGCCTACTTGACTCATGGGTTCACACTCTGCGACTCTGGGCAATAGCTTGCTTAATCTCCACATGGGCCCCTCGCGGCGGGATGCCTGGCTTTCACCTTGCGGATGCCCTGCCGGGTTATCTCACAGGGGAATACCAGGACGGGTTCCCTAAGCAAGCGCTTAGAGACCGCTTGGTGATTTGCGCTATATAAATTCCTGTACATTTACATTTACATTTACGACGCCTACCCTTCACCCTCATGTCCCTGCGGTGCCTGGTCCTTCCATCCCACATGATGCCCTCCCCGCTGTGGAAGACGAAGGAGTCTTACTGTGCAGGCAAGCTAGGGGACACGCGTCCCACTGTGTCCCCCATCCAGCTGTGACTCATGGACTGCCCTATGGGCTTTGTAAATATTGAACTTTATCCACACACACTTGATTTGGAAATGCTGAATAAAGCCTTTTTTTTCTTGGAACACTACTGCTTTTGTGGTATTGCTGTTGGTGGGGCTGCTACATGATTTTGGGTGGTGATCATGTGTTGGGTGTGTGGGAAATGTAGTAGTGTGCTGGTCATAGGGGGTACCCTGGTATCTGTGTGCCATCACAAGCTGTTGGCTACATAACTTTGTTCATGTAAGCAGTTACTGCATGGTGACATCGTCCCAAGGTGTGTTCCTTCCTCTGTGTAACCTGACTTCTTCCCTGCAGGGTCTTTCCAATATGTGGTGCTGAGCTGTGTCTACATTGGCTGGGTGTGTGACGGACTCGTTAGACTTGGCCCATGCATGCTGAGCGATGTCTCCACCTGCATCATTTGTGGCGTCCTTGGTGGTCACTGTACTTGTGTATGTAGACTGTTGCCATGACTTAATGTGTACATGTATTCTTTTATGCGCTATGCATATGTATAATTCCAGCCTCGCACACATGTGGTACATGTACTGCAGGATCTTTGTGCACCTGACTGACATTTGTGGGCATTGGATCTGTGGGTACTCCACCCTTTTCTTTGCAGGGGCACTGCTGTGAGTATTAGGCACCCACCCCTCCTGCGTCTGGGCACTGCTGGGAGTGATAGGCACCCACCCCTCCTGTGTCTGGGCACTGCTGGGAGGACTCTGCACACACCCCTCCTGTGTCTGGGCACTGCTGGGAGGACTCTGCACACACCCCTCCTGTGGCTGGGCACTGCTGGGAGGACTCTGCACACACCCCTCCTGTCTCTGGGCACTGCTGGGAGGACTCTGCACACACCCCTCCTGTGTCTGGGCACTGCTGGGAGGACTCTGCACACACCTCTCCTGTCTCTGGGCACTGCTGGGAGGACTCTGCACCCACCCCTCCTGTCTCTGGATATGTACGCTTAGAACATACACGGGTGTGGGTTCGCTCCATGCATACGAGGTGGGGGTAGGGTCCGTACATACACTGTTGGGGTGGGGGTACGGGTCGTACATACACTGTTGGGGTGGGGGTACGCTCCATGCATACGCGGGTGAGGGTACGGGTCGTACTTACACTGTTGGGGTGGGGGGTACGCTCCATACGTACGCGGGTGAGGGTACGGGTCGTACTTACACTGTTGGGGTGGGGGGTACGCTCCATACGTACGCGGGTGAGGGTATGGGTCGTACATACACGGTGGGGGTACGCTCCATTCATACGTGGGTGAGGGCACGGGTCGTACTTACGCTGTTGGGGTGGGGGTACGCTCCATACATACGCGTGTGAGGGTACAGGTCGTACATACACGGTTGGGGTACGGTCCGTACATACACTGTTGGGGTGGGCGTATGCTCCATACGTACGCGGGTGAGGGTACGGGTCGTACTTACACTGTTGGAGTGGGGGTACGGGTCGTACATACACTGTTGGGGTGGGGGTACGCTCCATGCATACGCGGGTGAGGGTACGGGTCGTACATACACGGTGGGGGTACGCTCCATGCATACGCGGGTGAGGGTACGGGTCGTACTTACGCTGTTGGGGTGGGGGTACGCTCCATACGTACACGTGTGAGGGTACAGGTCGTACATACACGGTTGGGGTGGGGGTACGGTCCGTACATACACTGTTGGGGTGGGGGTACGCTCCATATGTACGCGGGTGAGGGTACGGGTCATACTTACACTGTTGGGGTGGGGGGTACACTCCATACGTACGCGGGTGAGGGTACGGGTCGTACATACACGGTGTGGGTTCGCTCCATGCATACGGGGTGGTGGTAGGGTCCGTACTTACACTGTTGGGGTGGGGGGTACGCTCCATACGTACGCGGGTGAGGGTACGGGTCATACTTACACTGTTGGGGTGGGGGGTACGGTCCGTACATGCACTGTTGGGGTGGGGGTACGCTCCATACGTACGCGGGTGACGGTACGGGTCGTACATACACGGTTGGGGCGGGGGTACGGGTCGTACATACACGGTTGGGGTGGGGGTACGCTCCATACGTACGCGGGTGAGGGTACGGGTCGAACTTACACTGTTGGGGTGGGGGTACGCTCCATACGTACGCGGGTGAGGGTACGGGTTGTACATACACGGTGGGGGTACACTCCATGCATACGCGGGTGTGGGTACGGGTCGTACTTACACTGTTGGGGTGGGGGTACGCTCCATACGTACGCGGGGGAAGGTACGGGTCGTACTTACACTGTTGGGGTGGAGGGTATGCTCCATACGTATGCGGGTGAGGGTACGGGTCGTACATACACGGTGGGGGTACGCTCCATGCATACGCGGGTGAGGGTACGGGTCGTACTTACACTGTTGGGGTGGGGGGTACGCTCCATACGTACGCGGGTGAGGGTACGGGTCGTACTTGCACTGTTGGGGTGGGGGGTATGCTCCATGCATACGGGGGTGGGGGTACGGTCCGTACATATCCGTACCCACGCTATGGAATGCTTGTGTGGGCCGTACCCAGGCCTTTGCCACGTGGGTACAGCCGTCCCGCCATTGTTGGGGTGACGTAGGTGTGGGCATGGTATGACTCGTACCCACGCTCTTAAGGCGTGGGTACGGGACGTACCTGTATTGTTGTGTTGCCGGTTTGCGTCGTCAAGCACTTCCGTTGTGGCGGACGCTGGCTTTGCTGGACACGCCCCCACCCCCTCGTAGTGACCAGGGACTGGGGGTCAGGTATGTCCAGGGCATGTGTGCTGTGTGACTTTGGTGGGGGTTTTGTGGCCTGCCCCTGGTCCTGCCCCCCCCCCTTTACCCCCCCTTTGTTGTTCTGACCTTCTGCGGCGTCTGCGTCGTAACCTGTAGAGGAGGTCGACTGCTATGAGGGCCGGGATGACACGTACGTTCGGGTCCATGTCTGTCCGTCGCATGCAGGTAATCCTTGTTCGCGTCGTCCTGATTTCCCGGCAGTTTTTGGCTGCCGGGAAATATTGTCCGTGTGGGATGACGTCGGTGCGAATCGTAATTCCTGATTCGTGAATGGCAGGCTGCGTGCGTCCCGACGTCACGTCGGCGCTTTCCCGGATCACATTTGTATGTTTATTTTCGTCGGTCGGGGTTTTGTACGATTCGTACGGAAATGGTGTTTCCGTGCGAATCGTAATTCCTTGTTTGTATATTTTTTAGCCCGGGTACGCGTCGGACGGAGAATATGCTCCGTCCGACGGTTCGTACCCGGTTTTTACCGGATCGTGATCGGCACCTTTATGTCCATTGTAAGCTAGATGATTTAAAGGAGCAATGGTTTCAGTCTTGCAGGCTTTCTTAGTAATTAACGCCACCAGCAGGTCGTCAATATACTGTACAAGCACTTAGTGATTTGGCATTACCAGAGACTCAAAATTATTTTTGAGAATCTGATTGAAGATTGAGGGGCTTTCCATATACCCTTGTGGAATTCGGAACCATGCAAAAACACTGTTGCCAAAATGGAAAGCAAATAGAAACTGCTATCCTCATGCAAAGGGACAGAAAAGAAAGCCTGCAACAAGTCAATGACTCAAGACCATTCAGGCTCGTATGGAATCTGAAATAATATCACAGCTGGATTCAGTGCCATAGTACAACATGGAACAACAATTGCATTCACCTTCCGCAAATCCTGCACAATATAATACTTGCCATTTGGGTTCTGCAAGCCCCTAATGGCAGAGTTGCATGGATTCCCCATTATCTCCTTTAGGATCCCTTGCTCAATCATTGAGTCGATCACAGGAGTAATACCGGCAATTGTATCTGGAGTAAAATTGTATTGTGGGATTCTCTGATACTCTGCATTTGGTTTGCTAGTGATTCTGACTGGTTCCACACCTTTGATTAGTCTGATATCTTTACCTGTAAAGTCCCAGACTTTAGATAACATGGTATCTCTCAAATCAATCAGCATGTCATCTCTCGTCAGGAGAGGGTTCATTCCCATGTCAGAATTCTGTTCGGCGAGTTTAAAAACAATATCCTCATCATTGGTATGAAATTCAATACTCTTTGGAGTGCAATAGATGGAACAATTAGGCTTGCACAATGAGTCACATCCAAGTAGATTCACCGGACTTGAATCACAGCCTACAAATCGATGTCTTTCCTCAAAGGATCCTATTCTAACAGGAACTGCTTCAGAAACTGAGGGGGACAATCTCTTATTTGAAACTCCTACAACTTGGATACTTTCTCCTGAGAGGGGTATGTTAGGAACCTCTGCTGTTCTTACAGTTGAACAGGCAGCACCAGTGCAAACGAAGAATGAGACATGACTCCCATTTACCTCTCTGTCCACATAGGGACCACTCTCTTCTACCTCTAAGGCTGCACCAAGTACGCAGTCCTCCTCCCCCTCAGGCACCGTCTGGCTGGTGGGTCCTGATTGAAATAGTCTTTCTGAATCAAATATTGTTGTGATACATTTTGATTTGGGAAAGAGTTTCTGTTTGCCTGCTGACTCTGATTCATACTGTACGTTTGTACCTGAACATTCTGTTGAGGCATCTTAGCTTGTGGTGTCTGCATTGATTAGGATGTATTAGGATTTTGAAGTCTTTGTGTCTGTTGCGTCTGGACCATGTTATTTCCCTAACACTGTGCATACCCTCCATTCTGTATCTTATTTCCAGCATTGTTCACGTTGAACCTACATTCACATTTCCAATGCCCACATTTTCAGCACACGTGCATTGATTCGTTTTTCTTCAAAGCTGACACATCAACACCCGTTCTAGAATCTATTGGAATACCACGATCTCTACCTTGTAACTGAAAATTCTGTTGCTGTTGAAAACCTTTAACGCCCTGCATTACAGGAGCCAAATTAAATCCTCCCTGTGCTGGAACTGTGTTGTCAAAACCCAACAGATTCTGACCTCTTTGTACTGCTTTCATTAATTAATGCTTCAATTTCTGATGTTTCCCTTCTAATTCATCTCCGCAGTACTTTGCGTAACACAAACGTTCATCCATTGGGCTGTTCTACCAGCATAATAAATGCTGATGAATCATGGAAGAAATGACAGTTCTCAAACCATTCACAAACCTGTAAACAAAATGTCCCATATACTTTTCTGCCGCATTTTCCTATCCACATTACTGTCGGAAAACCTAAATCAGGCTCTCATAGTAGGCATGAACCATTTCTTTAAGTTCTTGTGTTGTTCTGTCAATTTTTAGCCAATCATTTTCTTTAGGAGAAATCTTGGTTTTCAGGAAAGTAATCACTTGCTGGTATTTCTTCAATATCACCGGAGATGGGGCATCCATTCTAGGATCCCTTTCTGGTTCTCTTTAAGGCCAATCTGCAGATATGGTGCACTCGGTCCACAAGTCTCCAGGAACCACAATGCCAAACAGGGAATTCAAATCCATCCAAAGAACTTTCACAATGTTCACAAACCTTTCAATCTGTCTGTACCATTCCACTGGATTATCTCTCAAGTTCAGGAATTCATTTGTGAATGACAAAATGTCAGCCCTAGTCTAAGGAACATGCACATACCCTCCACCGGGTACTTCCCTCATAGGAAGCATCTGTATTTCTCCATCTCCTCTGTCAATTACAACTGGAGGTGTCTGCATCTTAACTCTCTGTGTTTTCTTATTTTTGACCACCTAACTTCCCATTTCTCTCTCTCGCTCCATTTCTTTATCAGTGTCATTAGTTCCTTAATCTGTAATTTCATTCCAGCTGGCCTCATGTTAGCAAAATCTCTGTCGCTAAAGTCTAATCTGTACGTCTTTTGCAAAACCTTGGATCTCTGAATGTCAATTTCATATCTCTGAGCCAGTTGAATCAGCTTCTCGTGTGTCTGTCTTGCTCGTCGGGTAATGTCTTTACAGAGAAATAATAGTTTATCCTCCCGGGTAAGTATCTAATCGAGATGGACTAAGAGTTCTCAAAATCATTTCTTCTAACGCTACCTTTAGCTTGGCCACATTTAGGTGCCGATTCCGATCCTGTAAAACCCGGGTACGAATGGTCGTACGGAGCGTATTCTCAGTACGACTCGTACCCAGGAAATCCTCCTTACAAACCAGCAAGTACGATTCGTACAGAAATACCATTTTCGTACGATTCGTACAAAACTACGTGCGGCTAAAAAATACCCACAATTCCGATCCGGGACATCGCGTACATGACGTCCGGACGGAGTCAGGCAGCGTTTTACGGACCAGCAAGTACGAATCGTGCCTACGTCACTCCGCACGGCTCATTTTTTACGGCAGCCAAAAACTCCCGGGAAATTGAGGACGACGCGAAGAAGGAGCACCTGTACGCGACGGACAGCCATGGACCCCATCCTACGTGTAATCCCGGCCCTCCTAGCCTACGACCTGGTGCAAAGAAACCGACGCAGACGCCGCAGAAGGTCAGAACAACACCCATGGTCAAAGGGGGGGGCGAGGGGCATGAAACTTAACCCCTACCCAAATTATACCACATATATCATGTACATACAGTACCTCCAGGGTCTGGTCACTTCGGGGGGCGTGTCCACCAATCCCTGCGTCCTGCCACAACGGAAGTGGATGTGGACGCGTCCCGTCACCACAATAATGGTGGTACGGCCCGTACCCATGCCCTCAGAGCGTGGGTACCGGCCATACCACGCATACCCCTACATCACCACAACAATGGTGGTACGTCCCGTACCCACGCTCTGAGGGCGTGGGTTCGGGCCGTACCACCATTGTTGGGGTGATGTAGGGGTACGCGTGGCGTACCACCATTGTTGTGGTGACGTAGGGGTACGGCCCGTACCCACGCTCTGAGGGTGTGGGTACGGGTCGTACCACGCGTACCCCTACGTCACCCCAACAATGGTGGTACGGCCCGTACCCACACAATCAGAGCGTGTGTACGGCCCGTACCACATGTACCCCTACATCACCTCTACAATGCTGGTACAGGCCGTACCCACGCTTTGAGGGCGTGGTTACGGGCCGTACCACCATTGTAGTGGTGACGGGTATGCGTACGCGGGGATTGGTGGACACGCCCCCCGAAGTGACCAGACCCTGGAGGTAATGTATGGACAGTATATGGTATTTTTAAAATTAGGTAGAGGTTATGTTTCCTGCCCCTCGCCCCCCCTTTGCCCCGGGTGTTGTGCTGACCTTCTGCGGCGTGCGTGGCGGTTTCGGTGCACCAGGTCGTAGGCTAGGACGGCCGGGATGACACGTAGGATGGGGTCCATGGCTGTCCGTCGCGTACCGCTGCTCCTTCTTCGCGTCGTCCTCAATTTCCCAGGAGTTTTTGGCTGCCGTAAAAAATGAGCCGTGCGGAGTGACGTAGGCACGAATCGTACTTGCTGGTCCGTAGAACGCTGCCTGACTCCGTCCGGACGTCACGTACGCGATGTCCCGGATCGGAATTGTGGGTATTTTTTCATCGCACGTAGTTTTTTACGAATCGTACGGAAATGGTATTTCTGTACGAATCGTACTTGCTGGTTTGTAAGAAGCATTTCCCGGGTACGAGTGGTACGGAGAATAATCTCCGTACGACCATTCGTACCCGGGTTTTACAGGATCGGAATCGGCACCTTAATAGGAAGGGTTAGTATTCCTCACTTTTCTCGTGCATTTATTGATATATATGGGTCAAGTATTTAATTTTTCTGGCTACTCCCTTGGCCACTAGTGTCCACATGCCAAAGATTTCCTCAAGTATGCCATTATTTTTCCACAGGTGCCTTATATGCCATGAATTTTCTCTAGCATTCCACTACCAGTATTTTACCATTGGTGCCCTTTATGCAAAGAAGTATCTCCAGTGTGCAAGTGTCAGTGTTTTGTTAGAGGTGTCTGTCATGCTAAGAATTGGTGCAAGTGTGCTAGTGTCAGTATTTTGCCATCGGTTTCTAACACAATATTTACCTTCAGTATGCCAGGGCCAACGACAAACTTGCAAGCATCATATTACATTCACAATCCCATTCATATTCACTCACTGATACGCATTCTCTGACTCACACTCACTTTCACTCATTCATTCTCACACTCTGTTACACCCGTTACACTCATTCTTATTCATTCTCACTCACTCAATTGCATTCATTCTTAATCTAACTCATTCTCACTCACTTATACTTACTGACACTCAGGCCTAGATTTACTAACGCTTTGCGTCATGTTTGTATCACTTTTGTGACCAAAATAGGCACAAAGCATAGGGGTCGGATTTACTATTCAACAGAAATCAGGATTTGCATTGGATAGTATCCCAAAGTAACATAAAGTTACTCTATGCGCAAGTTTGCTTTGCTGGCTGATGCATGGCGTACCCTTGTAACCCCCCATCGGTTTTTATGCAAATCCCTATCTACAAACTTTGGTAGACAGGAATTTGCATCAAAACCCTATGCCTTCTTAAGGCAGTATAACAAGGAGAAATGTTTTAATTTATCCTTGTTTTTTCAACTTTGCATGTGTGCTGAATTGTACAGCACACATGCAATGTGTGGAGAGCCTTAAAGCATAGTTTTTGTACTGGAAGGGGTTCCTTCTAGTACAAAAACATATGCTCCAGAGAACGCACACACCCTTGCACTAAGGTGCAAGGGAGTGTGTGTTGGAGCATGGCTGCTAAAAGTGCGCCACCACATGTGGAGAGAAAAAATGCATCATATCTCACTATATATGGTGCACTCTTTCTCTCTCCCTTTGATAGAAAGTACTACAAATTACTATAAATCTCCCCTGACACCCCGGGTAGCTTGTGAGAGAGTTGGGAGCGTGATCTTGAGGACAAGGAATATGATGAGTGGCCTGAGACGTTCCCCTGGGAGTTGGCCACAAATGGGCAGGGCAGAGTCTGCACTGTGCCCTAGGAAATGTGGGCAGGAGGTGACATTTTTTCTCATGATATGGGGTTGCCTGGCACTCCAGCAATATTGGGAGGCTGTGACTGCCTGTCTCAACAGTGTTTATGGGAGCAATGTGATGTTATCAGCAAAATGGTGCCTCCAAAATATTTGGGAGAAACCGACCTAACTCGTATGGACCGCATCTGGTTGACGCTGGGGTTGATGGTGGCTAAACATTATATAGCAGGCATGTGTAGGGCTGAATTAACACCGTACCTGAACGATTGGAAGAAGGAAATGGATTGTGGTATGCAGGCTGAGAGGATGGTACATGAAGACAGGGGTTGTCCGAGCAAATGGGCTCAAATATAGGGGAATGGAGTGCGTATCGAGGGGAGCTATATGCTCCTATAATAGGTACTAATCACAATGTTTGGTATCAAGGACGCCTGGATTTTGCCGCTGTTCCATGAACTGTTGAGTGAGCGACTGGGTGTCGATGGATTCTTAAGAAAATCCGGGAGTTTTTTACTGCATATCTGTGTCTTAATATTATGAAATATGCTGCCTATTGGCACCGCAATTTTATTTGCTTTGTATTCAAGAAAAAGCTATTAAAAAAAAAAGAATATTACATCTGGGCGCAATCTCACATAATCTAACTAACTACCAATAGCTGACACAAACTCACTTTCACTGACCATACATGCTTGCACATACAGGCTCACATGCTCACAAAACACACTCTCTCTCACATATACACACTCTCACCCGCAAGCATGCACACAACACACATTTAAAACCATTTTAATTACCACAGCTGCCTCCAAAGATCTCATTCCGGCAAAGTGTGCTCCATTTTTTATTACACTAACAGTGAATAATAGAATATCAGTCACTTTTAATATATAATTATTCACTATTGATATAATGGGCAGAAAATAAGGAATGCAGAGCAGCCCCTGTGTATTTGACTCTCATCTTGCCATCCTTGAGGCCAGTGGTTGTAATGGCAGTGCCAGGGGTCGCAAGGGATAAGCCATGAGTAACAGCTGCAACCCCTGGTGACGTCCATGGAAGCTTGGTGGCTTTGAACCCGACCTTTCCCTGAATGCCACATCACTTGGATGTATCTTAGACTCACTCTCAAGGAATGGATTGCCTAAAACACAAAGATGGCCTTGTACCAGCTCTCTCCTCTAAAGAACTTGAAAACATTTGTTAAAGATAGCGACTTCAGAACTGATGTTCAAACGCTTCTACTCTTGCTTCTGGATGGAGGTAAAGCCCTGCTCCACAGCCTCCCATATTTCACACTTTAAAGGCATCCTACTTGCCACAACATACCTCATCCAAGGCCTGAAGAAATTGGCTCCCCTTGCCAGCCCGCATCATCTACAAAATCATTTGTTTCATTTACAAAGCCATCACGACCAGCACTCCCGCTTATCTTTATCTTGTAGACAAGCTCACCATCTCTGGTAGTTCCCGGCACACTTGCAGCAAGGGCACCTTCAGACTGCAGACCAAGAAGTGGTTAAAAGAGAAAGCAAGGCAGCAGGCCATTTCCATCAGTGCACCCAGGACCTGCAACAACATCCCCGTATCCATAAGAATTGCCCCAACGCTGTTCTACTTTCGGAATGAGTTGAAGATTCACCTCTATAAAAAAGATTACCTCACAATGCATCAACCACTCTAACTTTCCCATTGTTCCTATCACTTGAAATGTCTTTTCTTGTCGTTCACCCTGTACAGAGCCACACCTAATTTTAGCTCCGTTTGTGGTTTACAAATACCATACACACACAGAGCTTGGGATTTTTTAGGTCGATTCACAAAGGCACATACATGTACGGTAAAGAGTACTCGGATAAAACAGATTTCGTACTTATAAATGTGTTTGTTATGTGGTCTCCGAAAACAGGAACAAAACTCGAATATTCAAGGAATATGTATATATCCAATTAGTACAAACAGAAATGACTGCGTCCTTTCCCTAATAGAGTGTTAGATATTTCAGGGTTGATTGACTAAGACATGTAAGAATATGTAAAAGGGTATTCCTGTAGTACTACTCCCATATTCCTAAATGCTTTTATGAATCAGCTCTCCAGCCCCACATTAACATGGAGAGAGAGAGAGAAAGAGTGTCTTAACTAGACCTTTTTTGCTTATCCAATGAATGGTATAATAATATTTAATGTATGGAATTATTTCTTGCTCTAGGAGAGCCTCACAGGGCCTTCTTCCCTTTCGCTCTTTTTTCAACTTTATGGTCCATCTGAGGGTCCTTTAGCCCTCAAGGGCCTCTAGCAAACATTGTTGCCCCAGTGAGTGAGTTAGATCATGTATATGGCGAACACCATTGACAAATCTCAGACAGACATTCTTACCTACAGCTAATGTGTGCTGGGTCCAAGATTCTCCATCTGGCCTTGTCGAAGCATGTGTGGGGCATGGAGATGAAGATGTGCAGACCACCCTACTGTGTGAGTACACACAGGTAACCCCACAAGGTTTTAGGAGACTTATTGTTTGAGGTTCTGGGCATAGTCATCCCTAGCAGGTACTGTGGACACACCACATGGTGGGCACAACCATACCAAGTAAGTCTCCTCATGGGCAGGTGTAACAGGCATTACAGAAGAGTATCAGCAGCTGCTTGGGAACGAGATAGAAAATTATGGTTCTCTTGCTAACCATGACCTTCAAAACTGAGTGTGACTTTCAAATTTGAATTTAAAGCACAATTCAAAATACTCATTAATGAAACTTTGGATAATGGACCGTTTAGCTGGCTATTAGGATCAGTAAGTAACCAACAAATATAACAAGTTCTATACAAAACTTCAGTTTTGATGAGACATCATGGTTATGATCCAAAACATAAAAACACAGGAATTCCACAGTTAAGATTAGATATGCTTCCAAAAATACCCCTAATGCTCCATTCATTACATTACAAATGACACCACAAGTGACATTATCAATGACATCACATATAAGAACAACCAGAGTCGCCAACTGGGGATTGTAAAGAGAGGAAAGGATACAAAACCACTGAACTAATGTTTTCAGAGTTTGTATAAAGAACAAAGCCTGCAAGCTCATTCTCAATAACTAGTCACGGCTGGAGATAATAGGACCGCAGTTGGCAACTAAATGTTGTCACCAAGATTAAATAGAGAGAATAGGCTGCTACATTTCCTCTCAAATTTAGCAGGTATTTACAAGCATTGACCAGAGCTGTATGGTTACAGTACCTCTCTCAATAACTAAATATACTCACAGGGAATATACTGAGGTGAAAGGATCTTGCAGTTCAACTCAGAAATGATAGATTCTACTATTAATATAGCCTTATAGCCCGCCGTAGCGGGCTATACCGGCTATTAAAGGCCCGCTGCAGCGTTAAAGGCCCGAGCCGAAGGCGAGGGACTTTACCAAAAGCAGCGGGACTTTAATAGCGGTATAGCGCTGCTACGAAGGGCTATAAGGCTACTAGGACATTCTGCCACTAGAGGACAGAATGTTCTAACAAATTAAACAAAGGCTTCTCGAAACTCGAGGGGATTTAAATCCCCTCGAACTTCGAGAGGCTTTTGTAAAACATTGGAATGTTGCTCTGCGGGCCTTTACCGGCCCGTAGAAGCATGGAGCACTCCATTGTCTACAATGGAGTGCTCCACATTCCAATGTTCTAATATAGCCTTATAGCCCGCCGTAGCGGGCTATACCGGCTGTTAACCCCTTCGCTGCTAGGCCTTTTCCCCTCCTGTGCTAAGCCTTTTTTGGGCTATTTGGGGTAGTGCGCGCTTAGGCCCCTGTAACTTTTTGACCACATTAGGTATCCACGCCAAATTTGCGTCCTTTTCTTCCAACATCATGGGGATTCTAAAGGTACCCAGGGTTTGTGGATTCTTCTAGAGGGTTCCCAGAAATTAGTCAAAATACAGCAACATTTTGGTTTTTTTGTGAAAAATGGGAAAAACGGGCTGCAAATGAAAGCTTCTGGGTTTTTCTCTGCAAATGGTATCAAAAAAAGGTTTGTGGGGCTGAAATCACCATTTCTCCAGCTTTTAGGGAATGACAGAATTTTGTCAGAAAACCAACATTTTTTACACAGTTTTGGCATTTTTCTGGGACATACCCTCTTTTTGCTATTTTTTGTGCTTTCAACCTCCTTCCAGTTAATGGTAGAAATGGGTACAAAAACAATAATGGACCCTGGAAAGCTATACATGTTTGAAAAGTAGACAAAATTCTGAATTCAGCAAGGGGTCATTTGTGTAGATCCATCAAGGTTTCTTTATAGAAACTAACAGTTAAATATAGGAAAAATTAAAAATTAGTTGAAAAAAGCAGCCTTTTGAGTCAACGTTTTCACCTGTAACTTCTTCTAATTATCACATCTCTTAGAAAGAAATGTACCGTTACATCCACTAGACCTTCCTGGTTGTGGGGATATATAGGACTTGTAGGTTCACCTAGAGCCCAACGAACCCAGAGTAAAAAACTGAGCAGCATTTTGTAATGGTTTTTTTTTTTTGTTCCGGGTCTATAGCAATTATTGTGGGAAAATGTATACATGGAAAAATCGGTATGAAAGGCACCTATGTATTTCTGAAATGGGAACAAACTACAGAGTTTAGAAACAGTGCATATTTGCACATTTTCGAAATTGGGAATACTCATACTTGCATGACAACTATTGGTCATTTTTCAAAATGACTTTTTTTTTACACAATGTCTTTCATTTGGAAGGGAGAAATGCATCCAAAATCAATAGGTAATAACAGTTGCTTTACAAATCTGAACTACCCTAAGTCTCCCGATAAAAATGGTACCTCACTTGTGTGGGTAGGCATAGTGCCCACGACAGGAAGTGGCTCAAAACCTAAGCTGAACACACCACATTTTCACACTGAAAATTTACACTTTTTTTGCGAAGAGTCTAGCTGTAGTTTTTGAACCCTAGCCCTGCCGGCACCAAGGGAAACCTAGCAAACCTATACATTTTTGAAAACTAGACACCCAGGGGAATCCAGGATGGGGTGCCTTGACTGCCTCCCACCATGGTCTGTTACCCAGAATCCCTTGCAAACGTAAAAAAATGACAAAAAAAACACATTTTCCCCACATTTCTGGGATGGAAAGTTCTGGAATCTGCGTGGATCCACAAATTTCCACCCACCCCGCGTTCCCCAAAGTCCTACGAGAAAAATGGTACCTCACTTGTGCGGGTCGGCCTAGTGCCCGCGACAGGAAACGGCGCAAAACGCAACGTGGTCACACCTCAATTTTGCAGTGAAAAATGACCCTTTTTTGGCAAAGTGACTAGCTGTAGTTTTTGAACCCTAGCCCTGTCGGCACTTAGGGAAACCTAGCAAACCTATACATTTTTGAAAACTAGACACCCAGGGGAATCCAGGATGGGGTGACTTGACTGCCTCCCACCATGGTCTGTTACCCAGAATCCCTTGCAAACGTAAAAAAAAGACAAAAAAACAAATTTTCCCCACATTTCTGGGATGGAAAGTTCTGGAATCTGCGTGGATCCACAAATTTCCACCCACCCCGCGTTCCCCAAAGTCCTACGAGAAAAATGGTACCTCACTTGTGCGGGTCGGCCTAGTGCCCGCGACAGGAAACGGCGCAAAACGCAGCGTGGTCACACCTCAATTTTGCAGTGAAAAATTACGCTTTTTTTGGCAAAGTGACTAGCTGTAGTTTTTGAACCCTAGCCCTGCCGGCACCTAGGGAAACCTAGCAAACCTATACATTTTTGAAAACTAGACACCCAGGGGAATCCAGGATGGGGTGACTTGACTGCCTCCCACCATGGTCTGTTACCCAGAATCCCTTGCAAACGTAAAAAAATTACAAAAAAAACATTTTTTCCCCACATTTCTGGGATGGAAAGTTCTGGAATCTGCGTGGATCCACAAATTTCCACCCACCCCGCGTTCCCCAAAGTCCTACGAGAAAAATGGTACCTCACTTGTGCGGGTCGGCCTAGTGCCCGCGACAGGAAATGGCGCAAAACGCAACGTGGTCACACCTCAATTTTGCAGTGAAAAATTACCCTTTGTTGGCAAAGTGACTAGCTGTAGTTTTTGAACCCTAGCCCTGCCGGCACCTAGGGAAACCTAGCAAACCTATACATTTTTGAAAACTAGACACCCAGGGGAATCCAGGATGGGGTGACTTGACTGCCTCCCACCATGTTCTGTTACCCAGAATCCCTTGCAAACATAAAATAATGACAAAAAAAACACATTTTCCCCACATTTCTGGGATGGAAAGTTCTGGAATCTGCGTGGATCCACAAATTTCCACCCACCCTGCGTTCCCCAAAGTCCTACAAGAAAAATGGTACCTCACTTGTGCGGGTCGGCCTAGTGCCCGTGACAGGAAACGGCGCAAAACGCAACGTGGTCACACCTCAATTTTGCAGTGAAAAATGACCCTTTTTTGGCAAAGTGACTAGCTGTAGTTTTTGAACCCTAGCCCTGCCGGCACCAAGGGAAACCTAGCAAACCTATACATTTTTGAAAACTAGACATCCAGGGGAATCCAGGATGGGGTGACTTGACTGCCTCCCACCATGGTCTGTTACCCAGAATCCGTTGCAAACGTAAAAAAAAGACAAAAAAACAAATTTTCCCCACATTTCTGGGATGGAAAGTTCTGGAATCTGCGTGGATCCACAAATTTCCACCCACCCCGCGTTCCCCAAAGTCCTACAAGAAAAATGGTACCTCACTTGTGCGGGTCGGCCTAGTGCCCGCGACAGGAAACGGCGCAAAACGCAACGTGGTCACACCTCAATTTTGCAGTGAAAAATGACCCTTTTTTGGCAAAGTGACTAGCTGTCGTTTTTGAACCCTAGCCCTGCCGGCACCTAGGGAAACCTAGCAAACCTATACATTTTTGAAAACTAGACACCCAGGGGAATCCAGGATGGGGTGACTTGACTGCCTCCCACCATGGTCTGTTACCCAGAATCCCTTGCAAACGTAAAAAAATTACAAAAAAAACACATTTTCCCCACATTTCTGGGATGGAAAGTTCTGGAATCTGCGTGGATCCACAAATTTCCACCCACCCCGCGTTCCCCAAAGTCCTACGAGAAAAATGGTACCTCACTTGTGCGGGTCGGCCTAGTGCCCGCGACAGGAAACGGCGCAAAACTCAACGTGGTCACACCTCAATTTTGCAGTGAAAAATGACCCTTTTTTGGCAAAGTGACTAGCTGTAGTTTTTGAACCCTAGCCCTGCCGGCACTTAGGGAAACCTAGCAAACCTATACATTTTTGAAAACTAGACACCCAGGGGAATCCAGGATGGGGTGACTTGACTGCCTCCCACCATGGTCTGTTACCCAGAATCCCTTGCAAACGTAAAAAAATGACAAAAAAACCACATTTTCCCCACATTTCTGGGATGGAAAGTTCTGGAATCTGCGTGGATCCACAAATTTTCACCCACCTGTTCTGCTTGGGTTTTCGGATCAGATAGAACCCGCTCATCAGAGCCTCTCTAACCCAGCCAGAACGTTACCCTCTCCCTAGGGCCTATTCACAACAAGTAACCACAGATATATACCACCTAAGGACAGGGAATTCCTACTATATATATATATATATATATATATATATATATATCTAGACCTCTTATAATACAAGTGGCGGCCTCGCGATCCCAGACGGACCCAGGACTTCCTACCCAGACGGCAGCCTCAGCCTCGCGGTCCCAGACGGACCCAGGACTTCCTACCCAAACGGCAGTCACAGCCTCGCGGTCCCAGACGGACCCAGGACTTCCTACCCAGACGGCAGCCTCAGCCTCGCGGTCCCAGACGGACCCAGGACTTCCTACCCAGACGGCAGCCTCAGCCTCACGGTCCCAGACGGACCCAGGACTTCCTACCCAGACGGCAGCCTCAGCCTCGCGGTCCCAGACAGACCCAGGACTTCCTACCCAGACGGCAGCCTCAGCCTCGCGGTCCCAGACGGACCCAGGACTTCCTACCCAGACGGCAGCCTCAGCCTCGCAGTCCCAGACGGACCCAGGACTTCCTACCCAGACGGCAGCCTCAGTACAAGTTCATCCTATGATTACCATAACATACAACAAGGGAATCAGTTTTACTATTTATCAGATCACACAAGAACTGCCAGTTTGAGCACAACCTGTTCTCTGGTTCGAGGGGCTCCTCTCTCCCTTATTCAGTTACCACTTACCTGATCAGGGTTAACATCTGTTCATGTCAAGTCACAGCTGACTAGAAGAATAGGCTACCCTCTTATACAAGAACACGCAGCACATGGTGATTCACTACAAACTGGGTACTTTATTACTCATTACATACACAATCACATAACATTACTATGTAACACATAACCTGCAAAGAAAAGTGAAAGATTAGGTTGTACACTCTAATAAGAAAGGGGTCGACATCACCTTAGTCGTGTGTAGCCTGCACTCAATGGTCATCTAGGTTCCCTTCTCGTCTGTGCCTCGGCTCGCCTGGAAGTCACACCTCCGCAGTCACGGATCTGTTCCCTTCTCCCTTCTCCGAGTCACTGGGACCTCTTCCTCATCGGCTACTCTCTCCTCTCTGGCTATTCTGCTAGAAGAGTATCTGTCTCTCGGTTTTTCTCCGCCTTCAAGTTTGTCATCTGTCTTCCCTGGAATAAGTAGTAGCTTTACTGCTAACGGCCAGATGCCGCCTACGGACTGAAGTAAGTGCCCCGTATCTGCCTCAGACTTTCACTAATATAGAGGTGCATTTCCTCATGGAAAATTCCGGCCCGTAACCTGCCGCCCACCAAATTCTTGTACCTCCCCGTACCAAGGACACGTTCCCAGCCGGCCGGCCTGATGTAGTGTCTTCGGCATGAAGAAAAATACAATCCTTCGATAAGGGCTGGCCTGAACCGGTTCTCTCCAAGCGAATAACACCTCATAACTAAAACATCACCCTTAACCTAGAAGCATCTCAAGCTGCCGGAGCAGAAAGAAAGATGGAGTCTCTCCCGTTTGAGGCCTACCAGGCCTGAATTCAGCACGGCTCCATGAAATACCCTCACTACAGGACAGGTTATCCCTAATACTAACGAATCTATCCCCTAGGATATGTGTGCAAGCCCTGATCTATGGGGAAGAACACAGGATCATGTCGAAGTGCCTAGTAAATAGGCTCCATTCACTACTCTAACCCTTAGACTTGGATGGTAAGAGACTGAAGTCACACTAATCTCCCGTCAACACAATAGGGCCGGGAAAATCGAGCAGTACACCACCCCGCATTCCCCAAAGTCATACGAGAAAAATGGTACCTCACTTGTGCGGGTCGGCCTGGTGCCTGCGACAGGAAACGGCGCAAAACGCAAGGTGGTCACACCTCAATTTTGCAGTGAAAAATGACCCTTTTTTGGCTAAGTGACTAGCTGTAGTTTTTGAACTCTAGCCCTGCCGGCACCTAGGGAAACCTACCAAACCCAGACATTTCTGAAAACTAGACACCCGGCGGCTTCCAAGGAAGTATGGCTTGCGTGGATCCCCCAACGTTTCCTTACCCAGAATCCCTTGCAAACCTCATTTTTGCTGAAAAAATCACTTTTTTCACACATTTTGGGGTGGGAAAGTAGTGGCATCACCGGGCTCACACAAATTTACCACCACCCAGCGTTCCCCCAGGTCTCCCGGTAAAAATGGTGCCTCACTTGTGTGGGAGGCCCAAGTACCCGCGGCAGGCAAGGGCCCAAAACGTAGTGAGGCGACATCAAAATGGCCTATCGCAAAACCACCTGGTTTTGCAAGGGGGGTCACTTTGGTTTTTGGCCCGGTGCTCGGCGGCCATCTAGGGAAACCTACCAAACCCATGCATTTCTGAAAACTAGACACCCGGCGGCTTCCAGGGAGGTATGGCTTGCGTGGATCCCCCAACGTTTCCTTACCCAGAATCCCCTGCAAACCTCAATTTTTGCTGAAGAAATCACTTTTTTTACACATTTTGGGGTGGGAAAGTAGTGGCATCACCGGGCTCACACAAATTTACCACCACCCAGCGTTCTCCCAGGTCTCCCGGTAAAAATGGTGCCTCACTTGTGTGGGAGGCCCAAGTACCCGCGGCAGGCAAGGGCCCAAAACGTAGTGAGGCGACATCAAAATGGCCTATGGCAAAACCACCTGGTTTTGCAAGGGAGGTCACTTTGGTTTTTGGCCCGGTGCTCGGCGGCCATCTAGGGAAACCTACCAAACCCATGCATTTCTGAAAACTAGACACCCGGCGGCTTCCAGGGAGGTATGGCTTGCGTGGATCCCCCAACGTTTCCTTACCCAGAATCCCCTGCAAACCTCAATTTTTGCTGAAAAAATCACTTTTTTCACACATTTTGGGGTGGGAAAGTAGTGGCATCACCGGGCTCACACAAATTTACCACCACCCAGCGTTCCCCCAGGTCTCCCGGTAAAAATGGTGCCTCACTTGTGTGGGAGGCCCAAGTACCCGCGGCAGGCAAGGGCCCAAAACGTAGTGAGGCGACATCAAAATGGCCTATCGCAAAACCCCCTGGTTTTGCAAGGGGGGTCACTTTGGTTTTTGGCCCGGTGCTCGGCAGCCATCTAGGGAAACCTACCAAACCCACGCATTTCTGAAAACTAGACACCCGGCGGCTTCCAGGGAGGTATGGCTTGCGTGGATCCCCCAACGTTTCCTTACCCAGAATCCCCTGCAAACCTCAATTTTTGCTGAAAAAATCACTTTTTTCACACATTTTGGGGTGGGAAAGTAGTGGCATCACCAGGCTCACACAAATTTACCACCACCCAGCGTTCCCCCAGGTCTCCCGGTAAAAATGGTGCCTCACTTGTGTGGGAGGCCCAAGTACCCGCGGCAGGCAAGGGCCCAAAACGTAGTGAGGCGACATCAAAATGGCCTATGGCAAAACCACCTTGTTTTGCAAGGGGGGTCACTTTGGTTTTTGGCCCGGTGCTCGGCGGCCATCTAGGGAAACCTACCAAACCCACGCATTTCTGAAAACTAGACACCCGGCGGCTTCCAGGGAGGTATGGCTTGCGTGGATCCCCCAACGTTTCCTTACCCAGAATCCCCTGCAAACCTCAATTTTTGCTGAAAAAATCACTTTTTTCACACATTTTGGGGTGGGAAAGTAGTGGCATCACCGGGCTCACACAAATTTACCACCACCCAGCGTTCCCCCAGGTCTCCCGGTAAAAATGGTGCCTCACTTGTGTGGGAGGCCCAAGTACCCGCGGCAGGCAAGGGCCCAAAACGTAGTGAGGCGACATCAAAATGGCCTATCGCAAAACCACCTGGTTTTGCAAGGGGGGTCACTTTGGTTTTTGGCCCGGTGCTCGGCGGCCATCTAGGGAAACCTACCAAACCCATGCATTTCTGAAAACTAGACACCCGGCGGCTTCCAGGGAGGTATGGCTTGCGTGGATCCCCCAACGTTTCCTTACCCAGAATCCCCTGCAAACCTCAATTTTTGCTGAAAAAATCACTTTTTTCACACATTTTGGGGTAGGAAAGTAGTGGCATCACCGGGCTCACACAAATTTACCACCACCCAGTGTTTCCCCAGGTCTCCCGGTAAAAATGGTGCCTCACTTGTGTGGGAGGCCCAAGTACCCGCGGCAGGCAAGGGCCCAAAACGTAGTGAGGCGACATCAAAATGGCCTATGGCAAAACCACCTGGTTTTGCAAGGGGGGTCACTTTGGTTTTTGGCCCGGTGCTCGGCGGCCATCTAGGGAAATCTACCAAACCCACGCATTTCTGAAAACTAGATACCCGGCGGCTTCCAGGGAGGTATGGCTTGCGTGGATCCCCCAACGTTTCCTTACCTAGAATCCCCTGCGAACCTCAATTTTTGCTGAAAGAATCACTTTTTTCACACATTTTGGGGTGGGAAAGTAGTGGCATCACCGGGCTCACACAAATTTACCACCACCCAGCGTTCCCCCAGGTCTCCCGGTAAAAATGGTGCCACACTTGTGTGGGAGGCCCAAGTACCCGCGGCAGGCAAGTGCCCAAAACGTAGTGAGGCGACATCAAAATGGCCTATGGCAAAACCACCTGGTTTTGCAAGGGGGGTCACTTTGGTTTTTGGCCCGGTGCTCGGCGGCCATCTAGGGAAACCTACCAAACCCACGCATTTCTGAAAACTAGACACCCGGCGGCTTCCAGGGAGGTATGGCTTGCGTGGATCCCCCAACGTTTCCTTACCCAGAATCTGCTGCAAACCTCAATTTTTGCTGAAAAAATCACTTTTTTCACACATTTTGGGGTGGGAAAGTAGTGGCATCACCGGGCTCACACAAATTTACCACCACCCAGCGTTCCCCTAGGTCTCCCGGTAAAAATGGTGCCTCACTTGTGTGGGAGGCCCAAGTACCCGCGGCAGGCAAGGGCCCAAAACATAGTGATGGGACATTTGGGATAGGCAATGTTGATGTCGCCTCACTACGAGGGTGAGTGATGGTTCAGTAGATACAATTGTATTAGCAAGTGATTTCACAGAAATGAAATGCACTGGTAATAATTGAAAGGGCGAGAAACTGAACCATTGACTCACAGCTCGTGAGCTGTAAAGCCACGACAAGGCACCAACCTCTTTACAGGCCATTCATACACCTTTCATACGTGTGAGACATACAAAACCATTCACACCGCCAGCCGCGGGCCCATCACATACCAAAACTCACACCAGCACTCAGCGCCATTCAAGGGCCCATCACTTTCACACGCCCACAATCCAGACACAGCAACTACACAGGCTGGTGGATTGCGTGGAGTGGCACTCAGCTAGCAGTGTGTGTAGTGACCAGCAGAAAGTCACTACTCACACACAGCCAGCAGAGCACCAGTCCACACACACCGCTAGCCAAACACCAGTCCACGCACACCGCTAGCCAAGCACCAGTCCACGGACACCACCAGCCAAGCACCAGTCCGCACACACCACCAGTCCACGCACACCGCCAGCCAAGTACCAGTCCACGCACACCGCCAGCCAAGCACCATTCCACGCACACCGCCAGCCATGCTCCAGTACACACACACCACCAGCCAAGCTTCAGTCCACGGACACCACCAGCCAAGCACCAGTCCACACACACCACCAGTCCACGCACACCGCCAGCCAAGTACCAGTCCACGCACACCGCCTGCCAAGCACCATTCCACGCACACTGCCAGCCAAGCTCCAGTCCACGCACACCACCAGCCACGCACCAGTCCACGCACACCGCCAGTCCATGCACACCGCCAGCCAAGCACCATTCCACGCACACCACCAACCAAGTGCCAGTCCACACACACCAACAGCCAAGCGCAAGCCTACACACACCGCCATCACATTTAGGATTTTTTAGAAAAAAACACAAACAAATTGCAAATAGATACAAATCTTCTAACAGAAAATCAGCAACTAAATACATTGCACTAACACCAACCTTGAAACAGAATCAAATTATCCAAAGAATACAGACCAGGCAGTTCACTTTACCACTCAAGAATCCTCCCAAAAATTATTTCGTGTGTGGTACGCTCTAAAACAAGCAGAGCGACACAGTGCAGGATGAGAAGGACACTTGGGGCAGTACATACGACTCTCCTTCCGCAAACCTTTTCGCCAACAGACTCTACATCTCCTACTGGGAAAATCTTTTGCGGGTGTGGGAGGAATGTGATCTGGAAAGTGGCGTTCTTTCAATCTAGCAACATCCTCCACCAGTCCAACTCTAGGAACACTTGCCTGTTCCACTACAACAAGGCTGCCTATTACAGACTCCTGAAACTTAGCAAAAGTCATCTTTGACTCAGGGCAAGAATCCTGGAACACAACAAAAGCATTAAACATTGCCAAGTGGAAAAGATGGATAGCCAACTTCTTGTACCAAATGTAAGCCTTACGAATAGCAGTGTAAGGTTCCAACCTCTGATCTACTCTGTCAACACCACCCATGTGCCTGTTATAGTCTAAAATGCACACAGGTTTGCGCGCTTCAGCGACCTGACCCCAAACAGTCACAGGTGCAGTGCTTTCATCATGGATGGTAGTCAGCATGTAGACATCTCTCCTGTCTGTAAACTTCACAGCAAGAAGCTCCTGGCAACGCAACGCACTGCACTGTCCCCGCACAAGCTTTTGACAAACAAGTTCTTTCGGGAAACCTTTACGGTTAGAGCGGATTGTGCCACAAGCAAGAGTGTCCACTTTGGCCAATTCCCTGAACAACCGCACACCAGTGTAGAAGTTATCTACATATAAATGGTGGCCTTTGTTAAAAAATCCTCTTCCAAGTTCCCAAACAATTTTCTCAGTCACTCCAAAAGTGGACGGACAACCAGGGAGGTTAAACCTAGATTCCTTACCGGTGTACACCCTGAAATTAGAGACATATCCATTCCTACTGTCACACAGCATATACAGCTTTATTCCATAGCGTGCCCTCTTACTAGGAATGTATTGCCTAAAAACCAAGCGGCCCTTGAACAACACCAAAGACTCATCCACTGCAATTTCTTTCCCGGGGGCATAAATCTCAGAAAATCGATCAACAAAGTGATCAAGGACAGGCCTAATCTTAAAAAGACGGTCACAGTCAGGGTGATCTCGTGGCAACGCTAAACCATTATCAACAAAATGCATCATCCGAAGCAGAAGCAAATACCTGTCACGACTCATGACTGCCGGAAAAATAGACGTTGCCATCAAGGGACTGCTAGACCAATATGAAGACATTGATGGCTTCCTTAGCAAGCCCATCAAAAAAGTTAAACCCAAGAACTTCTTCATCTCTTCAACATTTGTGAGAGTCCACCGGGTAGCTCTAGAGTGTGGCTTAAGACTGGCACAGTTGTCCCTCAAAAACTGTTCGGCATACAAATTAGTCTGCTCAACAATCTCTGCAAAAAACACATCGTCCATAAACAACGGAAAAAAATTTAACCGGCAAAACGTTTTCAGTATTCACTCTAGACCCTGGAACACCAGTAAACTCTGGCAATGCCGGCTGCACCATGCCAGGGGCAACCCAGAGGTCATCACTTTCAAAGGGAAGCCTTGCAGCCCCAGCCTGCAGCCCAGATGCCTCTTGCCGCACTACACCAACGGGAAGCCTTGCAGCCGCAGGCTGCAGCCCAGAAGCCTCTTGCCGCACTACACCAACGGGAAGCCTTGCAGCCCCAGGCTGCAGCCCAGATGCCTCTTGCCGCACTATCGGCACATCAGTCTCCTCCGCTAACACAGGCACTTCATCCGCACTAAGAGTATCTTCATCATCCGATGACTCCATACGGAGAGACAACTCACTGACAGAATCGTCCCCTGCCTCCTCTCCCTCAGATGCAGAGTCAGTCTCTGAACCAATATTAGAGGAAGACTCAAACAGCAAACCAACAACCTGCTGAGCAGTAATCCTGCGGCTAGCCATTATACTTACTAAGATAGAAGACTGCACAAACAAGTCAACAACAACCAACAATGTGCAAACCAAGTAAGTAAAGAAATGTGTACCTTTATCACAAAGATCAATGTACTCAAAAACTATACAATTCAATTACAAGAGACAGCTGCACTCACCAGAAACCAACTCTGCAGTGACACAGCAAAAACCAACGATATCCAACTAGAAAGAAGAAAAAAAAACAAATTACTCACAAGACAACAAAATACACATCGAGCACCAATGCAAAACGTTTTTGACACTCAAAAACCAAACATACTGCTATTATTACACCATTTGCAAAAAAAAAACAGGGAGAGAAATCAAACACATTTACATTGTACAAAAAAAAGTCTCTTACCAAACTAATCAAACAGCAGAACAAAACGGCAAACTGAAAAGAGCAAAAGCCTTCACCTAGAACAAAAAAGTAAAAAAAAAAACATTACAATTGCAATTCACAAAAAATATAACAATAAACATTATAACATGCTATGTCACTACCCAAATGGTCAATCGGGTTGTGTGCCAGGTGGGGCTACTCAGTCCCGGGGCGGGTGAGCCAAATACATATTATAAAAAATTGCACCCTGGAAGTGAGGGGTCTAGTGGGCTTTTCTGCCCCCCCTGGGAGCAGAAACGGCAAAAAAATTAAACCGATCTGCCCCCAGAGGGGGCAGAAAAGTCTTCATAAAAAATTGGCGGCCCAGGAAGCGACCCTTGCCCAAGGGGTCGCTTCCTACAATAACAAACAGATCCCTGGTGTCTAGTGGGCTTTTCTGCCCCCCCCTGGGAGTGGAAACGGCAAAAAAATTAAACCGATCTGCCCCCACAGGGGGCAGAAAAGTCTTCAAATGAATTAGGGGGCCCAGGAAGCGACCCTTGCCCAAGGGGTCGCTTCCTACAATGATAATAAGATCCCTGGTGTCTAGTGGGCTTTTCTGCCCCCCCTGGGAGCAGAAACGGCGAAAAAATAAAACCGATCTGCCCCCAGAGGGGGCAGAAAAGACTTCAAAAAAATTAGGGGTCCAAGGAAGCGACCCTTGCCCAAGGGGTCGCTTCCTACAATTATAATTAGATCCCTGGTGTCTAGTGGGCTTTTCTGCCCCCCCTGGGAGCAGAAACGGCGAAAAAATAACACCGATCTGCCCCCAGAGGGGGCAGAAAAGACTTCCAATTATTATGGGGGCAAAGGAAGCGGCCCTTGCCCAAGGGGTCGCTCCCCAAATACGGAAACACACATCCCTGGTGTCTAGTGGGGCATCCCTGCTCCACGATCGCGACGCTGTGCGCGATCGTGGAGCAGGAATGCCCTGTATTGAGACATCAGGGGAGAGGAAATACTCTTTCCTCTCCCCCGATGCCTCAATACTTTGAAAATCCCCCCCGCGGCCCCACCGGAGCACAAACTCACCGTCTCCTCCCTGGGACGCCTGGAAACAAATGGCTTCCAGGCATCCCAGCGCTTCCTGATGACGCCGGCGCACGCTGTGCGCGCTGACGTCATGGGGAAGCGTGGGGGGGCTCGGGGGTGGCAGCGGAAGATCTTCCGCTGCCACCCCCCTCTGTGGGGGCACGATCGATGCCCCAGGGGGGGAGCGCCAGCGCTTCCCCCGGGGGCTGTGCTCATGACGGAGCGGTTCCGTCATGAGCACAGCCCAACCGATGCTCATGACGGAACCGTTCCGTCATGAGCATCGAAGGGGTTAAAGGCCCGCTGCATCGTTAAAGGCCCGAGCCGAAGGCGAGGGACTTTAACAAAGCAGAGGAACTTTAAAAGCCGGTATAGCCCTGCTACGAAGGGCTATAAGGCTATTAGAACATTCTGCCACTAGAGGGCAGAATGTTCTAACAAAACAAAGCCTTCAGGGAGCGCGAGGGGATTCAAATCCCCTCAGGCTCCCTGAAGTCTTTGTTCACAGTCAGAGCTGTGAACAAAGACACATTGGAATGTTGGAGCTCCGGGCTTATACCAGCCATTATAAGCCCGGAGCGCTCCATTGTTTTCAATGGAGCTTCCAACATTCCAATGTTCTAATTGCAGTTATAAAGCTGCAGTACCACTTTCAGCACCTAGATGTCCTTGCAGCAATTATACTAAGTAGCAAGGTTTCAGTTCACCTATCATGAAAGAGATATGATTTAGTGCAGCGTTTTGTAGTTTCAGAGGTGTTACTGAGGTCGTGTGTGAGGTTAGATGTGAGCAGTCCTTTGGTTGCACTGCTGACCATTACTGGGAATACCAAACCCTGCATTCACTACATACTGCTATCAAAGTCAGGCTTAGGGTCACACTCAGGTTATGGGAATAGACGAGCGAGACATTAATGCCAACTCACCTTATGGCTGTGAAGTAAGGCTAAATATGCATATTGTTTATGAACATAAAATTGAGTTTGCAGGCTCTGTAGCCAAATTTAGACATTTACTCAGTTGAAAAAGGCAATTAGCACCACTCTGGAAATTGTTCCTTCTCACCCCATGTCCCTTCTCATCCAATCTGTGAGCTGCCCCAACCTTGCCCTAACATGGCCTCATTGATTTTTTACACAAGGTTCAGAAACGTTTGTACAGTTCACAGTCCTAGAAATGGCCGCAGCAGTCAATCAATCAGGTTCCAACATCACTTTCGCATTTCGGTTACTAAACTGGTTCACAAACCTACCTATACAGAGACCTACTTATTGTGTTTTGTTTAATTGTCTAAAAATTTGTTTGCCACATTTTCACCATACAAAACAAAGGGTGAAGGTTTTACCCATTTCTAACTTCCTGTTAAGCTTGATTTAAGCCAATCCACGGTTTACTATAGCAAAGAACAATAATTATTATACAATTTTGAAGGAAAAATACAACTTCGGCACCCCTCCTATAATTTCTCCTACCCCCCGACTTTAAGCGTTCTCCACCCAATTTTACAGGAACCACTTAAGTGCATATATACTTTCACTGGAGATTTAATAAAGGAGCCACATTTATTGGTGATCGAAAAAGTGTTCTTTCAATGCAAAGTGAACAAGCATTGGCAGAGCTAATAGGTCTTGCCTATGCATAATCTATTAGCTTTGTCAATGCGTCATTTTTTAGCCACGTTGTTCAGCAGCGAGGCCGCAGTGCACCATGGCTGAAAGTAAAATAAAAAAGTGCTATGACATGGTCAACACTGCCCGATGATATCGTTTTTGTTTTTTCAACTAGATTTCACAGCAGCCACGCTGCTGTACAACATGGCTAAAAAAATCTATAAAGACAAATAGCTCTTGCATATGCATTTTCTTGTGGCAGGAGGGGTGCAGTTGAAACATCCAAGCAACGATGGGTGCGAGGTGGGAGGTGAGAGGGAGCAAACAACAATGGGTGGGAGGGTGGTGGGACGGGGTGGTTGGTGTCAATGAGCAAACAACAAAGGGGGAAGGTAATGTGGGAAGGAACAACAGGCAAGCAACAAAGGGCATGCAACAACTCGGAAGAGGGCACGGGGCAAGCAAAAACAACAGGTAAGCAACAACATGGGAGGAGGAGGTAGAAGCAACAATGATGGGACAAACAAGAACATGGGAAGAGGAAGGAGAGCAAGCAACAATCGAAAAGCAATGGAGGGTGAACAAGCCCCGGCAAAGATGGGCCTCAATTTCAGTGCAAGGAGCGGGTTGACCTTAATCAAAACGAACCAATCAGTACATGGTCTATGCTCCATGAATGGGAGAAAAAGGAAGAGAAAGTAAAACTGGCACGCACTGACCAATCAGGAGCCAGCAAATAAGAGTGAAACTGAAGCCAATGAATTGTAAGCAATGTGCGGGATCCAAATTCCTTTTCATTAGCAAAATGTCTTGCAATCGACTGCGCATGCACTGTCTCAGGCGAGACCTAAAGACTAATCTCAGAATCACTAAGCTGCTGCTATTAAACTCAACATTAAGTAAATTAGTTTAATGAATAGTACAACCAGCCTATTATTTAGAGTAAACTCTGGTTATTACACAGCTCCAGAAGTGATACTTTTATCAAAGACACCCCAGGATTCTCTTGGCACAATCTTAAGTGTACCTAAAAATACCCTTGTCTTTTTAAATGTGAACAGGGAGAGGGTTTGTCCAAAAGCATTGGGTATGTAGCTGCGGAAGGCACCTGGAAGGAGGATCACATGCAAGCACTATTGGCTTGAGAGTATTCACATGGTCTCTTGCAATACCACTCTTTCCTTCTTGCCCATACTTGCATTGCCTGGCAATGGGTGCAGTAACACATCATGCACTGTGGCACAGCACAGTTGTTAGCCTGCTATTGTGATCTCGGAGCTCGCAAGCTTTACAGGCTCATGCATGGATTCCTTATCCAGTCCAAAGTTTGTCTCTGCATTTTGGTACTTGCATAAACAATTGTACAAGTTGGAGCACATGATTGAAAAAATCTGGACTGTGATGAGCTACTCACTAATGAACCTTGAAAATCTAAGATATATAGTTTTGAATACCAAACCAACTCCAAAGATGCTGCTGGTTCCTCAGTCATGGGCAGAGGTGCAGGACTTTAAGATGGACGGAGCCTTTCAGGCAGTAAATTAAAACTGAAACTGGTCGCTTTTGGGGCCTATATTCCTGTCTTTAACCTACAGGTAAAAAACGGATCGATTTCCCTCCATTGACTGTAAACATCCTGCAGATAATCCTCATCTGCAATGCAGTCCCTGTTTACATTTCACATTTTACTTTATCGTGTATTCCTTAAGAGTATTTGATTTTCCAGATATGCTTCTGTAGTCTTTTGCATGCATCATCTGACTTTTGTATAGTGATTACTATGAACTGAGTTTCCTTGGGGTGCCTGGGTGAGTTCTTGTTAAGGGTGGGTTTTCGTGACAGAGCACCATGGAGACCTCTGGAATTGAGGTTAAAGACAGTGTGAGTTTCTCATAATACCTGCCATTGGGTCATTAAGTGTTCAGACTGCATGCGTATCCATGCACATCCAATCCTGGGCATTACTGAAAAGTGCACAGATTGATGTTCACGTGTGTGTCAATTGTAATTGTGAATCTATGTGAAATGGTGTGAAGGAGCAACTCAGCTGCTGAAATACTGACAGAGCCAAGTGAAAAGGAAGGGCTGTGTTTGCAGGTGAGATGTGTGTGTGTGAGACGATAATGGAGCAGATGGAAAGTACAGGCAGAAGGAGTAAAAAGATCGTGTTAAAGAGGAAAGAAATGTGTGTGAGGTCTGTAGATTAATGACTTTAGAAAGATCTGGAGAGAAAGGGTGTAAGTGTCTTACAGAATGATGTAAAGGTAAGTGGTGTAAAAGGTAGCACCAAAAACCACTTTCCCGCCCACAACCATTAGAAATGTTTATTTCACAGTATCATGTTTTCAGAATTGAAACATTTTCACTTCTAATCATTCACAATACAATCATTATTGTTTTATCTGATGCTGCTAACAAACATTTTGAAAGCCAATAGAGCTGACTTGTTTTACGCATATGTTTAATATTATGTGATATCTGTGGATGCAAAAAATAGCACTAGATTTTAGTTCACATGTTTTAAGCCATACCCTTAATTAGATAGGCCACACCCCTTGGATATGACTCCTAGTTACGTTTCTTGGGCTGTGCCCCTTTAGAGCTCCCCTACCTTTTTCATCCAACTGCAGTAAATTACCAAATACCATCAAACTAGGGGGTGAGCTCATATATGCAGGGTGACCCAGTGATGGCCCGTGTAGGGCGTTTTACCGGGGCGGTGACGTGGCACAGAGGAGGGGCAGGGTGGGGGTTTGCAAAATGCGGCAAACCAGGGTCATTGGGAAAAACCCCATTGTGCAGTACAGTGTTTTTCCCATACATATGAATTTGCTGAAAGCCCCACTTAATCAATCAACTGCTGCATAATTTTTAGATT
Organism: Triturus cristatus; assembly: GCF_964204655.1. Lineage (NCBI taxonomy): Eukaryota > Metazoa > Chordata > Amphibia > Caudata > Salamandridae > Triturus > Triturus cristatus. Next base: position 970,047,559 of record NC_140580.1, read on the forward strand.
TTAACACAAGATTAGCTATTAGCCCAAAAGGATGAAGATGTCATAAAACTGATGCACCTGCTGGACAATGACACTCCAGACACTTTGTGAAAGTTAAACTATTACCTTTAGCACTTGATTTCTATAACTAGCCCTTTCTATAGGTGGCAGTGTTGCCTTGCTATTGTTGTTTGTGTAAACACCCCTATTAAACAGACTTCTCCGCAGCAGGAATCAAAAACCTTCAATGCCTTCATTTAATGAAAACAGTGTGGGCAGGTTGATTCATTTTTGTTCTTTTTTTTTATTTCCCTTTTAATACAAATTTATGTTCACGTCATAGACATTGTTCTTAAACCTGTAGTTATTTCATCAGGGCGCTCAGACTGTGGAAACATCACAGATATATTGCATCTCTTGTTAAGATCTGCTGTCTTGCTCATAGGGAGACATATGCCAAATACATATGGAATGACCTTTGGTTTCGTCATCATAAAGACAGACCCAACCCCACTATGCAGGGATTAATTGTTGCCTGTTCCTTAATAAACGATCAAATCGCAAAAGGTAAACAAAACTTTAACATTCTAATTCCAACCATTGCTCTTTTTAGCTTCACCGCGCAGAGAACAGCTTCTCCACTCGAAAGAATGGGATTTTTTCGACTGAGCAACAAAGCACATTATGTGTTTTTTTTAATACTTCATGCTTAACGGCATACTTATTGTTCTAAAGCTTTCCTTATGGACATACAAACAGCATGGTCTAGTATTTCACTTTCCGTCTTGAATAAACATTTTCCGTCTTTGAAAAAAATATCCATTCAAGCAAATGGCTCTAAAATAAACACGTAAAATATATATAAAAAATCCCAAAACGGGTAATGTCAAATATGGTTCTAAGTTGTTATCTCGGGGATTAGGTGACATTTTGGTGGCATTTACAAACCACTTGGCCTTTGAACTTGTGATTTATGATGTCAGCACAACCCCTCAAAGGCAATATAGGACCATGTCAGAGGGTTACCCCGTATGCAGCCTCTATTTATAAAAAAATAGGGCTCAACAGCTGACATTTTTGTAAGGCTGAACTTGCTAAAGACCCATTAAAACTCTTGGGAGTCACTTCTGAGCCATAACATCCACCGTGTAGTACTTGTGAAAAGGCACACTATCGAGAACAGCTGTCAATACTTCATTACACTCAGTCCTGGCAGCCATGCCCATTCCCCGCCAGATGTGGCCACTCCGAATCCAAAGGAAATAGGCAGAGTTGGAAGCTGAACTCATAGCTTTGGAAGCCACTTCACCCAATCAGGGGGGTTTAGCCAACAGTAATTTGCATGTTCGACTAATAATACAAATACCACTAATGGAAAGAGTGAAACCACAAGTCCCACTGTCCCAGAATGCTAAACGTTGTTAGCTAAATGGGCAGGTGTTTCTGATAACACAGGGGCAGCTGACACCTCTGCCAGGTGTCCCCTGGGCCTGGCTGATGCCATGAAATGGCAGCCTCTTCTTCATACCAATGATTAGACAGGCCGCTTTGAGGATCCCAAGAAGACGCAGTGCTACAGTGATCATATACAACATGATAAGCACCCACGGCATGTAATTTACAGCACACCAAGCTATGATTTTAATACTGCACAGGAAGAGTGTGGCTGCAACCATCTGAGTAGTAACTGTAGGGGTGTTGGGAAGTGTGGTACAATCTGAGCACCTTGTCTTTGGCCAGTTCCATAAAAGGTGGCAAACGTGGAGTTTGGGAGATTCAGCTATGGACTGCCAAAGTGTCAACCCGCCCTTCCCTTGAAAGCATTTCTTGGTTTAAGATGATACGTAGGAGGGGAAGAAAACAATGATGAAGAGGAGGATGAGGCAGATTGAGGCAATCCATATGACGTAGGCCCAATTCCTGCAGAGCAGGCTGCACCGCGAGAGCGGGCCTTGTCGTGGCACGGAGACCAGGTCCCCAGGGCTGGGAGCCGGACGGGCAGCACCAGTGGACCACAGCAGGTCAATGGTCACCACCGCCCCGTCATCCTCTGGGCCCTGGGTGGTACCAGTGAGCGTGGAATCCATGCTCGTCTTTTTCCAGCAGAGCTTCGAGCCTTCCACCCATACCTCCTGGAGACGCTGCTTCCATGAGGGGAACTGGGCAACGACTGTCTGGTTGGCCGGTAGCTTGGGGGCCCCTCCTTGCGGGACTGACACTGGCCCCCGGCAGAGGGGACAGGAGAAGACCTCCGACTCCTTCTTGAAGATACAGATCCGGCACAGACACTCCAAGCAGAAGGTGTGAGCGCAGGGCAGGATCAAGGGGGCCTTGAAGACATTGTCATAGGCGCTAAAGCAGACTGGGCACTCAGGACCCCCCCTCTCCAACTCCATGTCATTTTCCAGGATTAGCTATGCAGCTCTTGCTGAGGAAAATAAATACACCAATCGGTTGCACAGTTCAATGGCACAAAGAGGCGGGTCCATCACTCACACTCGCTGAATTCGGGACCCTGTCTGGCCCATGGAAGTTCTTATCCAAAACGTATCCAAGCTCATCAAAACGGCCCTTCTCCGAGCTTCCTGGAGATGGAATTATTCGTCCTCAGGTCACACGGTCGTCTCCCACTGGCTCCCTCGATCGTTGTAGGTAGGTCGCAGGCTTCTGCTGCAGGGGACTCTCAGAGAGGGAGAGTTGTGCGCCCCAGTGTTTGACTCCGGTGAGGTGGTTTTGTGTGTGCTGGCTCCAGTGCCCGGTTGCCCCGCGTACTGTAGGTGCAGTTTGCCTGGTTACAGTATTTACCTTTCTCTGTTACCTGTCGGCATCTCCCATCATTGTGTAGTAAGGAGGGATCACGTTACAGCGCCGCACTGGACGTGGCTAGGAACACGCTGCTCAATTATTCATCTGGGAAAGGTGTGGGATGTGTGTCAATGTTCAATGCCAGTGTCTCGAGCTGTTGTTTATGGCCGCCCCGCTCTCAACCCGGGGTTCAGGATAGCGCCTTGTCCTTTCATTGCCTTTCTAAAAGCGAGTGGGCGCTTCGCTAAAGTCACTCCACTGGCTGATAAGCCTCGCGCCTTCAGTGCCAGCCTCGCAGTTCACACATGCGACCGGGATTCTCCTGCCCCCTGTATCTGCCTTCCAGAGCCAGCCCTGGCTACAAAAGTGCCCTGGGCGGGAAGACATTTGCAACTGCCCCTCCTGCTGTAGAATAAAGCAAGCATTGTTGGCAAAGGCAATAGGTCTCACCTATGTAAGATAGGGTGACCAACTGGCACGAGTACAAATTCAGGACGGTGAATGTAAAAATTCAGGACAAAGGGTCCAAATTCAGGACAAAAATTCAGGACAGAATGTCAAAATTCAGGACGAAAATTCGAGACAAAAGATAAGCTTTACAGACACATCAGGGGAGGTCGCTCGATAGTATATAAGTACGTAAATAGACAACCAACATAAGTACAGTTCAAAATAAATTCATATTAAGTTGAGATAATCGTGGACTTCACAGTTGTCTCTGTATGCATGGCATGCAGCTTTGAGCACCTGTGCAGGTATTCTTGTGGTATTTCATATGACTGATGGAAGCAGCTTGAGTGCCACCCCACCCTCTCCACTCTGCTAACTCCACCGACTGAGATACAACCTCCAGTTCAATCACTTATTGGACAGTATGTTTTAAAGCTGCAGTTTTTGTAGTCACTGCTGTTTTGTTTTAGGGCACTTCTGCAATTTCTGAGTCGTTGCATTGATGTTGCTAAAATGCACCTTTGCACTGCAACATTTTACAGTGGGACTGTGCACTTGCTTTAGTATATGCTGCCGGGTGGGGATATTTTATGCACTGCTGATATCAAGTGCCCCGGCGCCCTTGCACTTGTCAGATCTGCTGAGATGCCCAAGTTGCACCATTAGGAAGGCTAGTTCAGACATCTTGATGGTGCTCATTTGTACTGCTGTTGTGATGTCAGAGTGTAAATGGATAACGGAACTAAGCATCTGTTTTTGCGCCTCATTTGCATTTCTGTCTCTTCCAGGTATCAGCACAGTTGTTGCTGATGCTGTGGAGCAAATTAAAAGTCTTGAGAGTCTGACACTGGAGGGGGGGGGGGGGAGTATGAGGAGAGAGGGTGTTCATCTACACTTTGGCCGTCTTGGTGCCCTTTGAGGTTATCCTGTCACTGCCCATTATCATTCTATATGTGATAATTAGGCCGACATCCAGAATGATAATGGGCTAATAGCAGTCTGTGCCGAATTAGGGAGGGGCTGCTGCAGGCCGTTGAATTCACAGCAGGAGCGCGAGCTGGCCCCTGCAGTGAGAGTTACAGAGCTCTCAGGCTGCTTGCAGGCGGACAGCTAGCTTCAAAGCCTAAATTACGGACAAAAGGCGTCCGTGAAAGAATGTCTCATGGACAACGGACAAGAGGCCCAAATAACGGGCGTTCTGTGAAATTTACGGACGGTTGGTCACCCTAATGTAAGAGCTATTGGTTTTGCCAATGTTTTTTAGCCATATTGTACATCGCCAAGGCTGCTGTTCAGCATGGCTAAAAGTTAGTGACCTAGAGGAAGGAGAGTGGCGTGGAGTATTGACTTATCACCCCTAAGGATATCCTGGCACTGGGGTCCCTCGGGGAGATTAAGGGCCTCATGTAGGTGGCCTAATACCGGTCGGTAACTGCCGATTTTCGGTAATTATACCGTTACCGACCGGTATTTAGGCTTTTGCTATGTAGGGGGATCATTTCTGTATTCGGTAATTTACCGAATCGGTAAAATTACCGAATCGGTAATTTTACCGATTCGGTAAATTCCGAATACAGAAATGAGATGTAGGGGGAGTGTGTGGGTGTTGTCTGGAGTCGGTATTTACCACCAACTAATAGTTGGTGGTAAATTAAGAATGGATGTGTAAAAGCATTTTAAAGCGCTTAGAAGTGTGCAATGTGGCAGACATACATGCCCTTAGGGCATGTATGTGTGCCACATGTGCACACATGCAGGAATCAGGGGTGCAACAGGGTGTCAATGTGACACCCTGCCACCCTTGATTGTGTTCCCCCATTACCGAATCGGTATTTACCGATTCGGTAATGAGGCATACCTTCCCATTGATTCAATCAATGGGAAGGTATGCCTCATTACCGAATCGGTAAATACCGATTCGGTAATTACCGAATTACTACGAATCGGTAATTTTTACCGCAGGAATACCTACATAGCATTTACCACTTCATAAATACCGAATCGGTATGATTCGGTATTTATGAAGTGGTAAATGCCAGCCCACCTACATAAGGCCCTAAGTGAGCTATTGCCCAGAATCCCATGATGCTGAGCTGAACTGTTGCCGGCACCGGGGATCAAGCCGTGAGCCCCACGCTCCGGAGTAAAATTCTCTGGCTGCTGCGCCACACCGCTCGTAGAGTGGGATTGAGTGGACTGGTGTAGAGTGCATTGGCATAGAGTGTTGCAGAGTATAGTGGTGTAGAGGGCAGCGGAATAGAATTCAGCGGTGTACAATGTAGAGTTGTAGAGTATAGTGGCTTAGATTAGGTTGGTGTATAGTAGAGTGCAGTAGTCCGGAGTAGAGTGTCATCAAGTGCAATGGCATAGAATACAGTTTCTTAGAGTGCAGTGGTGCAGAGTAGAGTGGTGTGGAGTGCAGTGGCATAGAGTGCAGTAACATAGAGTGGTGCACAGTAGAGTGGCATAGAGTACTGTGGCATAGAGTTGTGCAGAGTAGAGCATAGTGGAGTAAAGTGGAATAGCATAAGGTGCAATGGCACAGAGTGGAGTGCTGCAAAGTGCAGTGGCGTAGAGTGCAGTACTGCCGAGTATAATGGCATAGAGTTCAGTGGCAGAGAGCGCAGTGTTGCAGAGTAGAGTATCGTAGAGTGCTGTGGCATAGAGTAGAGCGGCATAGAGAGCAGAGTGGCATAGAGGAGCAGTGGCGTATATCCTACAGTAGAGGAAATTAGTGTTTAGTGATGTAGAGTGCAGGGGCACAGAATGCAGTGGCACAGAGTGCAGTGGCATAGAGTAGATTGTTTCAGAGTAGAGTGAAGTGACTTAGGGTGGAGTGGTGCAGAGTAGAGTGAGGTGGTGTAAAGCTGAGAAGTGCAGAGCAGAATGTAGTGTAGAGTGGCATAGAGTAGTGGTGTAAAGTGTTGTCGAGTGCAGTGGCATAGATTGCAGCTGTACAGAGTAGATTTGAGTCGCGTACAGTGGATTGGCATAGAGTGCAGGGGCGTAGAGAGAGGTATTGCAAAGTGGGGTAAAGTGAAGTGACGTAGAGTGGAGCTGTGCATAGTAGGGTGGAGTGGCCTAGACTGCAGTGGTGTAAAGTGCAGTGGCGAACAGTGCAGTGGCAAAGAGTGCAGTGGTGTAGAGTAGAATGTCATAGAGTGCATCGGCATAGAGTAGAGTGGTGCAGAGTAGAGTAGAGAGTCATAGAGTGAAGTGGCATAGAATGCAGTGACATAGAGCGGAGTAGTGCAGAGTGGAGTAGAGTGCAGAGACGCAAAGTGCAGTGGCATGGTGTAAAGTGGAGTAGTGCAGAGTAGATTGCAGTGGCGTGAAGTGGTGCAGGGTAGAGTGGAGTAGCATAGAATGGAATATGCATGGTGTGGTGACAAACTTCCTTTGCATACAACACATCTTCAATTGAAATCACCATTACATTTGCAGACATACAGTTTCACTGTTAAAAGTATCCAGTGCACTAATGATAATGCGTGGGAATGCCATCACCTAGTGTAATGATTTATTTTGAATGCTGACACATAATACTGGCAGAATTAGGAACAATTATGGGAGCAGCCTTTCCAGTGAAGCCTAAATATGTTCTTCTGGGTATAACCACGGACATGGATGTCAAGTTCCTTTTTTTGTAACTTGGGTCTGGTGGTGGCAAAGAGAGATGTCGCTAAATATAGGGGGGTGGGGGGGCACCGAAGTCCCAACCCTGTGAGAGTGGAAGACTGGAATGGATTTATACATGGCGGCTGAGAAGGTCACAAACAAGAATAGAGGTGTCATAGAAAATACTATAACAACTGGGTTCCCTTGATAAAATATTACGATCTGACATTGATGGTGGATGAGGGGGAGACTCCACTGGTCCAGGGTCTCCCCAAAGATTTGCACTTGCCTGCCATTGTCTGACTGGGACGATGTATCAGGATGTTTCACTGTACCTACATGTGAAATCTGTAAGTGCAACAAAGATGCTGCATCTTCTGCACTCTTATGTTTGTATTGTAGTGGGTGCAAGTTCATACCCTCCTGTTTTTTTATAAAAACTAAATAAAAATACTTTTTTAAATAACACTGTTGTACTTACACTTCAGACAAGAGTAAAGACTTGAAGAAATACATTAAGAACATTACTTTAAAAAAAATATATTTTTTATTAAAGAAAAAACATAAAGACACAAAAAATACAAATGCAATTCGATACAATAATCAGTTAATACAAATAAGCATAATGAAACAGCATAGTCATGGTGTAGAATCACAGTGAGCCGATGGTACAGTTATATGGTCCGTAGAGCAGTCAGTGACCAAAAATATCAGACATTTAGGTCCTCGAGTCTCGTGGAGGGGGATTCGGGGAAGGGAGCACAGACCAGGCCACTACTTTCATTCCATGGGCCCTATACTCTCGTCCATTTGTTCGGGATGCCCCTACTTTCATAAATCACTCTCTCCGCTTGCATACACCAGTCCATATCAGACACCCATTCCGCATAGCGCAGTGGAGACCCACTTTTCCAAGTTTGTGCAATATTACGTTTTGCAACCATACAGCCTAAGGCGACCTACAGTCTCCCTGCCCAGGACAAATCAGTGGCCTCCCAGATATTTAAAAGACAAAGTCGAGGGGAGCAATCAATGGACACCTTATTTATCCGGGACATTTCTTCCATGATTCTTCCCCAATACTCCTTAAGAACTGGACATTCCGACTACTGATGGATATAGGTACCCGCATGTCCGCACCCCGAGGGCAGTTGAGGGAAGCCAAAAGCCCCATCTTAACTGGCGATGCACTAGTATAGTAAACATGATGGAGTAACTTGAGTTGAATGAGTCTGAAGATGGAGCAGATGGCCATCTCGTGAGTAGAGGCAAGGGCTCTCCGCTAATCATAATCGTCAATGTCCCCTATGTCTGTCACCCATTTCGAACGAGTTTTGTCCTGGAAGTCAGGTAAGTTGTTCTGGATTTTGCAGTAGGCTAACGAGATAGCCTTTTCGTGGAGATAGTCGTCCAATAATCTGTCCTGAGGTGCAGAGGTGCAGAGGCTGGTAGATACCATTAAGAACATTACTGACAAAGAAAGATTTCAAAGGGTTAGAAGTTGCAAGTGCTTGGGAAGCAATAGAGATTGGATTTTCTGCCATAGGCAGATGGTTTGGAACATTAGGGAATGGAATTGGTTCTAGCATCTTTAAACCTTTAGTGATAATTGCTCTTTCTGGATTATTCTTGTTTGTAATCTATAAGGGATACAAACATGCAGAAGTGAAAAGGGTTTGAATAGAAAGAAAGAAGATGTAAAACTAAAAAAAGAAAAAGCAAATATGAAAGGCACTTAGCACATGTTTCCTTTATGGCCTAGCAATACTAATAAAAGGTGTTGCACTTGACATCATTATTGAAGTGCATTCACTGTAGAATTAGAGAATTTATACATAACAGATATTCTTTGGAGACTTAATGAATAAGCCATCCTCACATATTTAGAATGTGCCTACTTTAGAAACGATAATGATTTATGTTAATGTGTTCACTAACGTTTTTTATATTTTGGATATAAAATGTAGTTCTTAGACATACTTACACATGCGTATTAAAGATTTTCTGTATGATACATTCAATATGAATCTAATGTAGTGACTGACAAGTTTATATTCATTTGTGTTTGAAAGTGGACACACATATGTCTTGCTTCGCCTTTCAGAAAATACAGAATCTCCCACACGGTGGCTCAACACTCGGCAGAAAAGGGTTTTATTTTACTACAATGCAAAGACTCTCTTTTTAGAATAAGGTTTGGGGTTTTATTTTACACAATGCTCTCTAACAGAAAGGCTTTCCTAGATGTCAAATGCACAACATTCAAATACACATAGAGATATATATTTATATGCAAGTAATAATAACACACTTGGTAAATGCAACAGTTAAATGCATGTATAATACCATGAATAAACAAGCAGCAAATAATATGAGATAAGACTCAAGCAAATAAAATGGGACGTCCTGCAAGAGATCAGAAAGATATATACACAGAATACATCAAATGATTACTTTGGATGTGCAACTCGCTTAGTCACACATCACAAAGAAAACACCTCAAATGATCAAAGTCACTGGCCACACATCACAAAGGCAATAATCAAAACTCAAGTACCTCAAATGATCAAGGCCACTGGCCAAACATCACAATGCTAAAACAACAGTTGATGGACAGAATGCAGAACAATGTCATACATTCCCCCCAGTACAAAGATCTGGGCCTAAATCAATCGTTCCTTTTGCTCACCATGCCATTCCAGTTTGAACCCAGCCATATGCAAATCAGTCTTGACCCTGTGCCTCATGGGAACAGTCCAGCCCGAACTGCCAAGCCAGGTCCTCCCTGGACTGGAAACAAGCATCCTAGGACCGGATTCGGGGTTTCACCCCTCTTCAGCCAGGATAGCTTGATTCCAGTGGCATGGAGAGCATGGGACCCACGTCTGGGCATACCTGTCCCACTCGGGGTGACAAATGCAAAAACAAAAGTTGATGGACAGAATGCAGAACAATGTCATACATTCACCCCAGTACAGAGATCTGGGCCTAAATCCATTGTTGTTTTTACTCACCATGCCATTCCAGTTTGAACCCAGCCATATGCAAATCAGTCTTGACCCTGTGCCTCATGGGAACAGTCCAGCCCGAACTGCCAAGCCAGGTCCTCCTTGGACTGGAAACAAGCATCCTAGGACCGGTTTCGGGGTTTCACCCCTCTTCAGCCAGGATAGCTTCATTCCAGTGGCATGGAGAGCATGGGACCCACGTCTGGGCATACCCGTCCCACTCGGGGTGACAAATGCAAAAACAACAGTTGATGGACAGAATGCAGAACAATGTCATACATTCACCCCAGTACAGAGATCTGGGCCTAAATCCATCTTTTGTTTTTGCTTACCATGCCATTCCAGTTTGAACCCAGCCATATGCAAATCAGTCTTGACCCTGTGCCTCATGGGAACAGTCCAGCCCGAACTGCCAAGCCAGGTCCTCCCTGGACTGGAAACAAGTATCCTAGGACCGGTTTCGGGGTTTCACCCCTCTTCAGCCAGGATAGCTTGATTCCAGTGGCATGGAGAGCATGGGACCCACGTCTGGGCATACCCGTCCCACTCGGGGTGACAAATGCAAAAACAACAATTGATGGACAGAATGCAGAACAATGTCATACATTCACCCCAGTACAGAGATCTGGGCCTAAATCCATCGTTTGTTTTGCTCACCATGCCATTCCAGTTTGAACCCAGCCATATGCAAATCAGTCTTGACGCTGTGCCTCATGGTCTGACACCCTGTGATGACCTTTGACTACCAATATTTTAATTGACTTTGGTGTGCTCTTTTATCCTAGCCTGAATGTACAACGTCCTGCATATGCCTTGCTTCTCTTAAATGTTTTTTCTTGTAATCTTGCAGTCTTTCAGTGGGATGTGTCACAGAATAGAACAGCCTTGCCAAGAACAGAACGTGTGGGATGTGAATTTGAAAGCATGAGAGAGAGAGAGGTGTGTGGAATGTACTTTTTGCTCTCGAAGTGCAGTGTTGTGAGCAGTGGTGCACAAATGTGCTCTGTGTTGTACATTGAGAGATGAAGTTTGTGATGCTTTAAGTAGTAGTGCACAAATGTGCATTGTGTTGTACATTGGTAGAATTATGAAGTTCTTACTATTGGCTTTGACATGGCCTCATGTCATCCTGTTTTCTGACTCTGCCTGGCTTGAGCGTTATCTGTGTGCACAGCCACGCTTGCAAGTTGTTTGGCTTAATCACGTTCAAGGATTGTTTTTGTGAGAGATTGTTTAATGTACCCTGGAAGGCTTTCGTGAGCTTCATCAAGATAAAGGCTGGAACATGCGAGATTGGAGAGGGAACGTGGGAACTCCTTCCTGCCAGGGAATGCTTGCTTGGAAGCTTGCCAGGCCTAGTAAGATTCCTCTGGCGTGGGGGGAAGTTTTCCCGAACCTTCTAGTGTGTTTTGAGATTATAAAGCTGAGGGTTGTTGACTTAGAAACCGGGTTTTTGGAATCCGAATGGGGACGTACGCGTCTACTTTGGTACAGTGGAACCCTGGTTGCTGAGGCTCTTATCCACGGCTGTTTAATCCCCCGGTCAGGAGTGGGCTAAGATGCAGTGTTTGCACCAGGTGACGTGTTTAGTTTTGATTATTGCCATTGTGATGTTTGGCCAGTGGCTTTGATCATTTGAGGTTCTTGAGTTTTGATTATTGCCATTTTGATGTTTGAAGCAAAATCCAAGGGGATGATGGACGGAGTGTTGAACATTGCAAGCACTCACCCCCGTCAAATGATCTGGGTTTAATCCATCAACATTCTTTAGCTCACTCCGCCACCCCAGTTCAGTCATGGCTATATGCAAATCAGTCTAACCCTGTGCCTCATGGGAACAGTCCAGCCCGAACTGCCAAGCCACGTCTTCCCTGGACCGGAAACAAGCATCCTGGGACCGGTTTCTGGCTAATCAGCCGTCATCAGCCAGGCTAGCTTGAATCCAGTGGCAAAGTGAGCAAGGGACCCACGTCTGGGCATACCCTGCCAACATAGGGCAAACAAAGCAAAACCAAAGAGGATGATGGATGGGTTCAAACTGGAATTGCATGGTGAACAAAAAAAACCGATAGATTTAGGCCCAGATCTCTGTACTGGTCAATTAAAATAATGGTAGTCAAAGTTTTTCACAGGATGTCAGACCACAAGAGTGCCTCTAGCACTACAGCATATTAAAGGTGCACAATTGATTTAATATTCCAATATTCTTAGTAGACCTCTTTTCCATTCTGCATAAAATACTGTTTTCCATTTCTGCTTACATGTCTTTTCCCTTGCAGGTGCTTTCACACACATTGTTAGTTTGAGAATAGATACAACACTGTACTTCCGAGAGTGATAGAGAGCCTAAGAAGAAGACATTGAGAAAGGAACATGGAAAGCCAAAGCATTAACTGAATAGCCCTATTCAGCATTGTTACAAAATGGCTTGGTTGAGCAAGGACAATGTCGTTCCCATATTCAGTGTGGGACATTTCGTGAATGTTGCAGCTTACAATGTGAGAATGGCAAAGGACAGTGGAACCCTTGATGCTGTGAACAGTGAATAGAGGAGTGGTACCCGAGTGATTTTGGTGTGAATAACTGGAGTCTACACTGTCTTATGTCAGAGACACCGTTCCTTGGAATTTGAGAGGTTTAGATCTCTATGCTTATTCCCTTTGACTCTTGCTGAGTGTGACCTAGGCTAACACTTAAATTCCTCTGACCCAAGAAGACTCTTGACTGAGCTTCTGCAATGCTGACATCTTCATTATTCCTCTTATTTCACGTTTTTCCTATTTTCCTAAATTTTGAGATTCCTGAGACTATTGAACCATTCTCTTAGTTTGGACTTTAACCTAGAGGATTCTAAATTTTACTCATGTATAGAAGAGAGGACCATAAACTCTTCTCTGAGCACCGGATCTTATTATTGATCATTTGTATTGCTGTGACTGAATTTCTTGTTTGTCTTATAGCAGTACGCCTAAACTTCTGTAGGTGTATGGGTTTCTAAGTTGTTATTTTGTATCTTTATAGTATGGTGCTGAGCTTCGTGTACCTTAACCTGATTGCTCATTTGTAATAAACTTTCTGAACTATAGCTACTGATTCCTGGTACTTATTGTGTCGCCAAATGGATTACACTGTTAATTGAGATTGATTGATGAAATGTTAACTCCCCTCATTTCTCAGTCGGAAAGAAGGGTCCATCAGAGGACAAATGGTAAGAGGGTTGGCCCAGAATGCTGCATCAACTCTATGAGTAGAAATGCTCAAAAGTTGTTTATACCCATTTCATTCATTACATATCCTTGAGTTGAGACATGATCTGTATTTGTGGTTTGCGTCCTACCCTTCCAAGAGTAACTTGCTCTGTAACTTTGCTTCCCTTTGTTCATCTCAGTTGGTAAGGATTCTCACATTTTGTACTTCTTCTCTCTTATTACACCTCCATGAATCTTGAATTACTCACATTCTGTACCTGTGCTTCTTTTATTACATTTACATTTATGACTAGGAATCCTCATCAGTTTTGTGTGACTGTCACTTATACAATCACGAGGAGTATAATTCTCAAGTGACCTATATCTATGCCTCAATTGTTTTCTAGTAGGGATGTGTTCTATATTTGTGCTTTGTGTATTAAATGTCCATGGTTATGGATTTATACCTGCTCGGTACTTTCTTAATTATTTTTATTTTCATCCTCCCCCTGAGGCAGGCATGCCTTGGCCTCTATCAAAAATTAATAGGGAGCACTCAGTGCACAGATGAGCAAATCAAACTGACATCCTATTTGATGTGAGTATAGCAAATATACGAAACAGTTTTCAATCTTTATGCATTCCTTCAACAAAAGTCCACACTTCAGGCTGAATCATCTGTTATTTGTCATTACTGGGCTCCATCCTCTGCTATTTGTCATTACTGAAACAACTGCATTGACCGTGTGACTGTGTCAGGAAGAAGTACAAAACCACCTACTATGTTGCATGAAGTCTAGAATTATTGCTGAAAGGATGCATAAGGATTGAAAACTTTTGTATATTTGCTATACTCACATCAAATGGGGTGTCCGTTTGATGAATTGATTTGCTCATCCGTGGACCAAGTGCTCCACTATTAATTTTTGCTATCATTTGGCTTGGGTCAACGGATTCGTCCGGGATCTTGCTGAGACACGTCTTGGCAACAGATGTGACAATAGTGTGTGAGCACCAAAAATATTGTGATCACTTGGCTTTAAAGGTGGGGATGTGTGACAGTCACACCACAGTTGCCTTTTCTTGTCTAGGGATACCTTGGGCTCTGCTAGAACAGAATTACTGCAGCTGCTGCCCCACCAGCTTCTACGGTTGACCCATAGAGGGCGGCAAGCTGAGGGTCTACTTTGTTGGACCACTGAGACAAACCTATAACACTGGAATGTTGAGGTCAGGAATCGGGGTTATGACCCACCATTTCTCTCTCCACCCCCCCCCCCTCCCCCCCCCCCCCAGTGATTGGGAACCTGGATTTCACACCCAGCATGGTGGATAGGGGACACCTGGCACGGATGGGAACTAAGACTCTGCCTGGGACAACTGTATGATAATTGTCCCCCTAAGTCCAGAGACCAATGCGCCAATGACTTTTTGCTTTGCCCAAAAGGGACATGGGAAACAACAAAGATTGAAGATATGTACTCCGATGGTGAAACAACTAAGATGCCATCAACGCCTTCGCCTCAACTTGACTTAGACAGATTAAATCATCATCATCATCATCAAGAATCTTTATTTCGGCAATATTTCAGCCATAAAAGAGCACATTAAAAAATATGTACAATATAAAATACAGTGATAAGACAGAACTACAATTTCATGATCAAGTGTACACCGAAACTACTAGCCACTATTTGCAATTATAAAACTCCTTTTGATCCAAATAGCATACAAATAATTCGAAAGTGCAAACACAATATGACCTGCAGTATCAGATTTAAATATCCTTAGTGCATCAGAACATTTCTTGAATCCTAAATTTCTGCAGATAGGTACTATCCATTTCTTCCTTAATCTACTATAAAGAGGACAGAAAAATAAAATATGGCATTCATCCTCGTTATTCATACCACAACCTGGACAATGGGAGTCCCTGGACAGGGACCATTTACTAGTAAGGCATGCTAAAGGAAGAGAGCCAAACCTCCATTGTATGTAAAGCTTCCTGGCCATGACAGGAAAAATTACATCCAGATAGTCTTCGAATAAGTATGCAGATTTGATCTCTAATAACGATTTTACCATGCTACCATTCTGTGAATTATGCAGCCAGACATTAGAGCATCAAGATCTATAAAGCTCAGTAAATAGATTCCCTGAAATCTCACTGCAGGCTGAAGCTGGATTAAGCCACATGTCGGTAAGGCCCATTTTCACAAGTTCATCTTTAATGTAGGAGAGCCAAGGAATATGCACTGCCTTGCCTAAACTCAGAATTTCTTGTAATTCAATTCTGTACTGCAGGAGCTCGGGGGTCAACCATATCCTCCTCCAAAACCTAAGGGGTTTGATGGCTAATTCCTCCTGAATAGGGAGTATGCCCAGATCGAGTCTCAGCGGCAGGAGAGGTGTACTTTGGGGGAGCGAGAGCAACTGCCTCAGAAAATTATTCTCTGCTTTGATCAATCCAGGTCTGACGGCATGCCCCCACAATTCCCCACCGTACAGTGCTGCCGCTCTAGCCCTCGTTTTGTAGATTTCAAGGCCAGGGCTAATGGGTTTGTAAGTGGAGGCATTTGACATTTTTAATATTCCCCCCGCAATTTGGGTCAATTTAAGTTGTGATTTAACAAGATGGGGGGCCCAGGAGAGATTTTCACTTAGTGTAACACCTAAGTATTGAAATGTATGAACTCTCTCTAGCGCAACCGAGTCTAAAGTGGGGGGTGGTCTAGTGTGTGAGGAAGGGTTAAAAATCATGTATTTAGTCTTGTCTACATTTATCTGTAGACCATGTTCACAGCAGAAATTGTTAAAACCTTCCAATATGCGTTGGATCCCCATGGGTGACTTAGATAGAAGCAAGGTGTCGTCAGCAAACATTATAGCCGCGACTTTCTTGCCTGCCAACCTGGGTGCATCATTATTAGGCACTGCGTCCAGGTAAGATATCAACCCATTTACATATAAGCAGAACAAGGTAGGGGCCAGGACACAGCCTTGCCTGACTCCCTTGCTCACCGTGAACCTAGCAGACAAAACCCCTCCTCTAGCGCACCTGACCTGAGCAAAGTTCTGGGTGTGTAGCCTCACCAATATCCCCAATAGGGAATTGGGAACTCCCAGATCTCGTAGAACAACCCAGAGTTTGCCCCTGGGGACAGTGTCAAACGCAGAGCGTAAATCGACAAACACCATATAGAGGCTGCCACCCTCTATTACCACAGTTTTCCAGTACAGCATAATTAATCGGAAAATCTGATCCATGGTGGATGTTTTGCTTCTAAAGCCGGCTTGGTATGGCGAAAGGATTTCATTCTCATCGGTCCACTCCTGCAAACGATCTAATATAAGTCGTGCAAATATTTTTGGGGGGACGTCAATGAGGCTGATGGGCCTGTAGTTAGCGGGGAGCAGGGGCGAACCCTTTTTATATATTGGTATAATTTCCGCTCCCAGCCACGAGCCCGGAACCTCTGCACCATACAAAATGGAATTGTAAAGTGCGCATAAATACGGCGCCCATATCTTTGGCTGTTCTTTGAACATATCCCCTGGTAGCTTGTCGATACCTGGTGCTTTGCCCGTTGCTAGTTTTCCAAGGGCAATGGAAACATCCTCTACGGAAAATTCCAGAACCTCGGCGTCCCCAGGAGAAGGTGGATAAAAAGACAGGAGATCTAGATCGGAAGTTGCTGCATATAAAGATTTGAAGTGGGATTCCCACACCCCCGCATCTAAATTAACTTCAATTGCGTTACGGGGTTCCGCACACCCTGAATTCACAACAGAGGTGCCGATCACGATCCTGCAAAAACCGGGTACGAACCGTCGGACGGAGCACAATCTCCGCCCGACGCGTACCCGGTCGTCAATTTTCACAAACAAGGAATTACGATTCGCACGGGTACACCATTACCGTACGAATCGTAAAAAAGCCCGACCGAACAAAAAAACACCTACCAATGCGATCCGGGAAAGCGCCGACCTGACGTCGGGACGCTCGCAGCCAGCCATTCACGACCCAGGAATCACGATTCGCACCGACGTCACCCCGCACGGTGAATATTTTGCGGCAGCCAAAAACTGCCGGGAAATCAGGACGACGCGAACAAGGACCACCAGTACGCGACGGACAGACGACGACGCGAACAAGGAGGACCAGTACGTGACGGACACACAGGACGACGCCACCAAGGAGGACCCGTACGCGACAGGACGACGCGATCAAGGAGGACCCGTATGCGACAGGACGACGCGAGCAAGGAGTACCAGTACGCGACGGACAGACATGGACCCGAACCTACGAGTCATCCCTGCCCTCATAGCAGTACACCTCCTCTACAGGTTACGACGCAGACGCCGCAGAAGGTCAGAATAACTAAGGGAGGGGGGAAAGTGGGGTGGGGTGGGGGTGGCACGACCAGGGCAGGCCACAAAACAACCACATAAGTCACACACCACACATGGCCTGGATATACCTGACTCCCATGCCCTGGTCACCACGAGGGGGTGGGGGCGTGTCCTGATAAGCCAGCGACCGCCACAACGGAAGTCCGTCACCTCGCGAACCGGCAACACAACCAGACAGGTATGTCCCGTACCCACGCCTGAAGAGCGTGGGTACGAGTCGGACCACGCCCACACACGTCACCCCAACAATGGCGGGACGGATCGCACCCACGTGGCAAAGGCCTGGGTACGGGCCGCACAAACATCACATAGCGTGGGGACGGATATGTACGGACCCTACCCCCACCCCGTATGCAAGGAGCGTACCCCCCAGCCCAACAGTGCAAGTACGACCCGTACCCCCACCCGCGTATGCATGGAGCGTACCCCCCATGCCAACAGTGCAAGTACGACGCGAACCCTCACCCGCGTATGCAAGGAGCGTACCCCCCAGCCCAACAGTGTAAGTACGACCCGTACCCCCACCCGCGTATGCAAGGAGCGTACCCCCCATGCCAACAGTGTTAGTACGACCCGTACCCCCACCCGCGGACGTACGGAGCGTACCCCCACCCCAACAGTGTAAGTTCGACCCGTACCCTCACCCGCGTATGCATGGAGCGTACCCCCCATGCCAACAGTGTAAGTACGACTCAAACCCCCACCCACGGACTCACAGACCGTACCCCCACCCCAACAGTGTAAGTTCGACCCGTACCCTCACCCGCGTATGCATGGAGCGTACCCCCCATGCCAACAGTGTAAGTACGACTCGAACCCCCACCCGCGGACTCACGGACCGTACCCCCACCCCAACAGTGTAAGTTCGACCCGTACCCTCACCCGCGTATGCATGGAGCGTACCCCCCATGCCAACAGTGTAAGTACGACTCGAACCCCCACCCGCGGACTCACGGACCGTACCCCCACCCCAACAGTGTAAGTACGACCCGTACCCCCACCCGCGAATGCAAGGAGCGTACCCCCCAGCCCAACAGTGTAAGTACGACCCGTACCCCCACCCGCGAATGCAAGGAGCGTACCCCCCAGCCCAACAGCGTAAGTACGACCCGTACCCCCACCCGCGAATGCAAGGAGCGTACCCCCCAGCCCAACAGTGTAAGTACGACCCGTACCCCCACCCGCGTATGCAAGGAGCGTACCCCCCATGCCAACAGTGTAAGTTCGACCCGTACCCTCACCCGCGTATGCATGGAGCGTACCCCCACCACACCAGTGTAAGTAGACTCGTACCCTCACCTCGAATGCATTGAGCGTACCCCCACCGTGTATGTGCCAAGCGTACATATCCTGAAATCGGAGGTGTGTGTGCAGAGTCCACCCAGCAGTGCCCTGAGACAGGAGGGGTGGTTGCCTATCACTCCCAGCAGTGCCCTGAGACAGGAGGGGTGGGTGTGGAGTCCTCCCAGCAGTGCCCTGCGACAGGAGGGGTGTGTGCAGAGTCCTCCCAGCAGTGCCCTGAGACAGGAGGGGTGGGTGCCTATCACTCCCAGCAGTGCCCTGAGACAGGAGGGGTGTGTGCAGAGTCCTCCCAGCAGTGCCCTGAGACAGGAGGGGTGGGGGCCTATCACTCCCAGCAGTGCCCTGAGACAGGAGGGGTGGGTGTGGAGTCCTCCCAGCTGTGCCCAGAGACAGGAGGGGTGGGTGCAGAGTCCTCCCAGCAGTGCCCTGAGACAGGAGGGGTGGGTGCCTATCACTCCCAGCAGTGCCCTGAGACAGGAGGGGTGTGTGCAGAGTCCTCCCAGCAGTGCCCTGAGACAGGAGGGGTGGGGGCCTATCACTCCCAGCAGTGCCCTGAGACAGGAGGGGTGGGTGTGGAGTCCTCCCAGCTGTGCCCAGAGACAGGAGGGGTGGGTGCAGAGTCCTCCCAGCAGTGCCCTGAGACAGGAGGGGTGGGTGCAGAGTCCTCCCAGCAGTGCCCTGAGACAGGAGGGGTGGGTGCCTATCACTCCCAGCAGTGCCCTGAGACAGGAGGGGTGGGTGTGGAGTCCTCCCAGCTGTGCCCAGAGACAGGAGGGGTGGGTGCAGAGTCCTCCCAGCAGTGCCCTGAGACAGGAGGGGTGGGTGCCTATCACTCCCAGCAGTGCCCTGAGACAGGAGGGGTGTGTGCAGAGTCCTCCCAGCAGTGCCCTGAGACAGGAGGGGCGGGTGCCTATCACTCCCAGCAGTGCCCTGAGACAGGAGGGGTGGGTGTGGAGTCCTCCCACCAGTGCCCTGAGACAGGAGGGGTGTAACACATGTGTGTGAGGCCAGAATTATCCACATGCATACTGGCTACAAGGGAACATGTCCCCATGAACTCATGTCAACAGACTCCACACACAAGTACAGTGATCATCAAGGATGCCACGATTGTTGCAGGTGGAGACATGGCCCTGCATGCATGGCCAAAGTAGAAGGGCTCCGTCACACACAGCTCATGTAGACACAGCTCTGCGCTAAACATTGGGAACACCCTGCAGGGAAGAAAGCTGGGTACACAGAGGAAGGAATACACCCTGGGACAAGTGCACCATGCAGTAACTGCTTACATGAACAAAGAAAGTTAGCCAACACCTTGTGATGGCACACAGATCCCAGGGTCCCACCAATGAGCAGTACACTACTACATATCCCACACACCCAAACCCTTACACACCACCAAAAACCATGTAGCAGCCCCACCAACACCAATACCAGCATAGCAGTAGTGTGATAATGAAAACAAAATTAAGCTTTATTCAGCATGAGCACAATGTCCGTGGATCGCAGGCAGTTCAATCTTCACAAAGCCCATAGGGCAGTCAATGATTCTCAGCTGGATGGGGGACACAGTGGGATGCGTGTCCCCTACCTTGCCTGCACAGTCAAATGGCATCGTCTTCCACACTGGTGAGGCATCAGGGGGGGGGGAAGCAACAGGCACCGCAGGGACATCAGGGCAAAGGGGCGGCGTTGTGGGTGCAGGGATGGAGGACTCCACCACAGGGGGTGGGTCAGTGCCAAAGGCGGAGGCCAGGATGGCACTACACACCTTTGCAAGGTCCTCCAGGGAGTCCCCTGCACCCGAAGGGACCTCAGGCCCCAAGGAGGGGGGGGGGTCAGAGGGATGGGTCGCAGCTCCACCGGGGGAGGGTGGAGACAGGGGGGGAGACTCAACCACCCTGACCGGGGACCTCCTTGACCGCTTGCGTGGTGGTGTAACTGTGGGGCTCAGGGACAGAGCGGCCATGAAGGAGTCCTTGGGGGAGATGTGGTCAGGAGAGCTGAGGGGAGGGGATTTGGAGGGAGTGGACTGGGTGGAATGCGGACTCCCACTATGGCTGCGTGTCACACGTTTGCCCCCCGACCCAGTGGGTGTGCCTACCTCACCCTGTGTGTGCGTGTCAGGAGGAGTGCGGTGGACCTTCCCTGCTGGTGTGGTGCCCGTGTCCGTTGATGTGGGTGCATGCCGACGTCTGGGTGTACGTGGGACAGGCATGGGAGTGGGAAGTGTGGATGGGGCAGGGGTAGGTGGGGGGAGGTCGCGCTGCAGGAGACCCACTGCTGCAGTCAGTGTGGAGTCGATGGACCTCAGCAAGTTGCGTTGGTCAGCCTGCGATGAATGAATGCCCTCCAAGAAAGCCTCGATGTTGGTGAGGGTTTTGCCGTGGGCATGGAGGACATTAAGGATCGCAGCCTGACCAACCTGCAGTTGCCGCTGGATGTCCACAGACTCTGCATTGGCGGCAGCAGTGGAGACAGGGGCAGGGGGTGCGGTGCCTGGCAGGAAGGAGACATGCTGTGACCGGGCACGCTGGGAAGGGACACGAGCAAGTGGGAGGCGGCTGAAGGAAACTGAGGGGGCGGGGCGAGGTGTTGTTCCGCTGTCAGCTGCTGGTGCAGCCTCCGCCCACTCGGAGACATCCTCCTCGGACCTGTCAGCTTCGTAGTCTGATGTGCCAGTCGACAGGTCCTCGGCCACACTCTCCTCCGCCTCTGTCCCACTCGATGTGCCAGACCCGATGTCACGGCTGGCACTGGTGCTCGGTCCCTCCGCCTGGTCTGTGTCCATGTCTCCCTCTGTGTCCCCCGACGATGCTGTGGGCAGGGTGGAGAGACAGAAATTAATCAGACACCTGTACACATCTGTCACATGAGTCCAATCTACATAGGTAACATTGCATAGCCTGAAAAGGAAGATCCCTAACATCTACTGAACAAGGTACCGATGTAGGGCATGAAACACACAGTTGGTTGAGCCACCATGCCACTGAAATACCATGGAGAGCATGAGACAATAGCTAAACACAGGAAACGGAGTCTGACAGAGCACCCAGGCCCTGGGGACAATCCAGCACTGCATCTGCACCACACAGCGTTGGCGAAAATACCGATGACCAGGGACCATATCCATGAACTTGAGACACATGCTGCATAGGTAATGCTGAAAACATGCCCAACATGACTCGGTCACTGCACATTGCGTGTGTGTCCAGACACATCACACACTGCCCAGACCCAGCAAGTAGAAATCAGGATTTGACACATAGGCATTGCCCGCACCAACAAGACCCTACACGAGGCAAATTGTTGAGACACAGGTGGCACCAACATCTCATAGTCTGGCTGATACACACAGGGGCAGGCAAAAAGCAAGAGTGTACGCCAAACAGCCAAGGTGCGCCTGTACAAATAATGAGGTACCAGTGCCCATCCTCAGATGAGTATAACAAGACACACAGGCACTGGCAACTGTGAGTATGAAGAAGGACAATCAGGTCAGGCTGCACAGTGGACACCTGTACAAAATAGCACGTCCATATACATGGTGACAGGGGACAATGGCACAGAGCACAACCTACGCTGTAGACACTGAGATTGTCCACGTTTATGATGACACATACACCACTGAGGAAAAGGTGCCCCAGGGGACAGTAGTGGGCACGCAACTACATGCTACTGAATGTTAATGACTGCAACACACGTCACCATCCCTGCACTATGTGTATCGCACACTCATGCACATCATGTCACAGGCCACTACATAGGACATGCGCGCTGTAAGGCATGACACATGAGAGAACAACTCCCATGTCTGGAGTCAGCATCAGTGCCAACTGACATGGAACCCACATGCAGTGAACTTGACAGTGCACAGGCAAGGTCCCACAACCTGTTACACACCACCCCCACACATGATGCTACAGTCATTGTTCTCGTGGACAAAGCGCCAGCCTACATCACCTTGTGAAGGAGTGACTACACACAGACCAGGGAACACATTGCAAGGAGGGGAAGGGTGGCAGGGGCACAGCGCTATACTGGGGCAAACAGGATCTGCACAGCACCTTTAAACCCTGCCAGTGAATTCATGCTACTGTGCCCTTACAAATGCCGGTGACACACAACAAACACACATGTACCTACCCCCTTCCGGCTGCTGCATCGCCTGTAAGCGCCTCTCCAGGTCTGGAAAGACCACCGGCAGCACACGCCTGTGGAGGTGGCTCAGACGGCGGCGGCCGCGGTTCTTGTGGCTCTCAGGTGAGTCCCCCAGCAGGAGCCGTGCAATCCTCCGCGTCCAGCACCGGATATCCTGCCAGCGTTTTCTCACCTGGGGCAGGCTCCGCCTCCGACCATCCACACCCCTCACGGCACTGACGGCGGTCAGCCAGATCTGCTCCTTGGCAGTGGCGCCTACCTGTGAGGAGGAACAAGTGACACCACATCAATACACCAGCCACATGTCACAGAGAGACATATGGGTACAAATTAGCTGGTTACAACAAGGCATGTCATGCAGCCAACGCATTGCACCTTTGTCATAGGGACATCATCCCCTGGTGAGGGAAAAAGCTGTACGTGCCACAGTGGGTACACAGGTGGAATGATGGCAATGTCACAATCAATGATCAAGGCTCACACTGTGCATCACACCCACCCCTCCTGTCTCAGGGCACTGCTGTGAGTGATAGGCCCCCACCCCTCCTGTCTCAGGGCACTGCTGGGAGTGATAGGCCCCCACCCCTCCTGTCTCAGGGCACTGCTGGGAGTGATAGGCCCCCACCCCTCCTGTCTCAGGGCACTGCTGGGAGTGATAGGCCCCCACCCCTCCTGTCTCAGGGCACTGCTGGGAGACATCAGGCACCCCCCCCCTGGGACCACCCCGACAGTACATGGCATGTGTTTTACACCTGGACGCAATGGCAGAAGTCACAGTCACAACATAGGGACAGTCTGTGGCAGTGGCCTATGCACTCACCTGATACCCTGGTCGCCCATACAGCATGGAGTACTGTGGGAGGATCACATCCAGCAGAGCCATGTTCTCCTCCAGGGTGAATGGCTGTGTCCTCTCCACAGCCCTTGACATGGTTCCAGGGAATCAGTAGCAGCAGCTGGGTCGACGAATGCAAAGATGTGCAGGCAAGTGCTCCCTCATGGGACCTGGCTGCCTTATATGTGCCCTTCTGCCCAGTCTCATGCACAGGAGTACAGAGTGATTGGTCACTCACATTTGCATCCTATGTTTCCACCAATCCCTTCAAACCTAGCAGTCTGTGGGTTCTCTATCGGTTTCATTCTCCTGCATGATGTCAGCCCCACAAACACATTGCAACAAAGTAGAAGAATTCCAACTGACTTCTGCTGTGCACCTTCCAGAACAATTTCGAATTTTGAACTTGGTCTCCATGACAACCAGCATGCATGTAGGCCTTAATACTTGTCCCCTATGTAATTTGGAGCATCACACACAGGTACGGTGCGTTTCGGGGCCCTAGGGCACCCCAAATGCATGGCAACGGCCCGTACATGCATGCCTACGCTCTCCATCACTATGGGTCTGCACGCGTATGCGTACCCGTCGTGTTACGGACCGTACACACGCATGTACGCTCTCTATCACTATGGGTCTGCACGCGTATGCGTACCCGTAGTGTTACGGACCGTACACACGCATGTACGCTCTATATCACTATGGGTCTGCACGCGTATGCGTACCCGTAGTGTTACGGACCGTACACACGCATGTACGCTCTCTATCACTATGGGTCTGCACGCGTATGCGTACCCGTAGTGTTACGGACCGTACACACGCATGTACGCTCTCTATCACTATGGGTCTGCACGCATATGCGTACCCGTAGTGTTACGGACCGTACACACGCATGTACGCTCTATATCACTATGGGTCTGCACGCGTATGCGTACTCGTAGTGATAGTGAGCGTAGATGCGAGTGTACGGTCCGTACCACTACGGGTACGCATACGCGTGCAGACCCATAGTGATAGTGAGCGTACATGCGTGTATACGGTCCGTACCACTACAGGTACGCATACGCGTGCAGACCCATAGTGATAGTGTGCGTAGATGCGAGTGTACGGTCCGTACCACTACGGGTACGCATACGCGTGCAGACCCATAGTGATAGGGCCGTACACACGCATCTACGCTCACTATCACTATGGGTCTGCACGCGTATGCGTACCCGTAGTGGTACGGAACGTACACACGCATCTACGCTCACTATCACTATGGGTCTGCACGCGTATGCGTACCCGTAGTGCTACGGACCGTACGAATGCCTGTACGCTCGCCATCACGATGGGTACACATACGGCAGCACTCCCACAGTGATTTGGGAACATGCACAGGCCCTCTCAGCAGCAGTACGGCGGATGTTACACGTCACTGTGGTGATAGGCGACACACATGTAGGAATAGGGCGGACATACTTGTCCATGGATGGACATACTTGTCCAGGAATGGACATCAAGGCATCGTCTGTGCATTACTACATGTGTGGGGCACAGGTGTCACAGGCTGTGATGTGGAACATGCCTCCTGAGTGGAGAAGGCACCAGATGTATGATGAGATCTGTACATGTGTACTGTGTGAGGGTGCAATGTGTGCCAGGCATGCCCTTGACTCCTTTGACATGTGTGCATGTGGGACTGCGCACTTGGGGTGAGCGTCACTGGCATGGCACGGACACCAACACACGGAAGTGTCCCATGATGCCCGGTACAGGGGTCATGACACATGACTTGTCACTACCCACAGTGCACAATGTGACTATGTCATATATGTGTCCGGGATTTACATCAGGTTGATGTTGTAGCACCCTCAAAAGCTGCAGCCGTTGCAGCAACCAACATGTGGCTGTGTGTAGATTGTCATTGCACACTGTTCCCAACACCATGCCACATGTGTTATCGGATGTGAGGTGCACATGTATGCATGGGACACGGAGTAGCGTGACAAGGCCATGTCAGCAAACTCACAAGGAATGTGTGGTGAGTCATGACATGTGCACCTTCATGGCAAGGTGTGTGGGCTGGACTAGTGTAATGTCATGTGACCTGTGGCTCCAGTGTTCCGCTACCAGTCTCTGCAATCGGCATCACACTTCTGCTGATGTGTGGGTGTATGTCACTCCTGTCTTGCGTCGGGCAGTGCACTTGCACTGGGACACAGCTATTTCTATGGCGTGGCATGGGGAGGTTCTCAATCACCGTGTGTAGCTGGGTCTTGGAAGGAGTGTCACCTTGCATCCATACGTGTCCTGGGCATGTAGCACATGCCTGACTCCCTATGTGGCATGTGTGTATTGCCAGATTTACATGTGCTCAGTAGACATGAGTTGTTCTCGTAGTGCACTCACTCTTCCTTGTCACTTCCAAATTACTGCAGAGCGCCTCCTGTTGCCCGAAGAATTCCAGACTTGGCTACCATGCAGGAGAATGACAGGATCCGGCTCTACCGCTTCACCCGACCGTTGATTCTGGAGCTGACGGCGAGACTGGCACCACACCTGCAACCGCAGCACAGGTATCCTACGGCACTGACACCCCAGCTGAAGGTAATGGCTGCCCTACATTTTCTTGCCACGGGTACCTTCCAAAATACCATAGCTCATGTTGGTGGCATGTCCCAGAGCATGTTCAGCGGTGTGCTGCATGATTTCTTGGAGGCCATGTTGATTCACCTGGATGACTTCATCAAGTTCCCAACCCCTGAACAGATGACTGAGGTCAAGCGTGGATTCTATGCCCTGGGAGGGATGCCCCATGTCATTGGGTCCATAGATGGGACACATGTAGGTTTGGTACCACCACACGCACGGGAGGTGGCGTACCGCAATCGGAAGCACTACCACTCCATCAATGCCCTTGTGGTGTGTCTGTCCAATATGGTGATTTCACATGTCTGTGCTCGTTTCCCAGGATCAGCACACGATGCCTACATCATGAGGCGTAGCGGGATGCCTGATATGATGATGCAGCTGCGCAACGAACGGGCATGTGTTGTTGGTGGGTACAGTCTGTCTGTCCTGTATTCTGCATAGCCGACCAGCACGACCGCTACACCAGTTCTAACGATGTCCATGTGCTTCCCATGTAGGGGACGCTGGCTATCCCAACATGCCTTGGCTGCTGACACCTCTCCGCAACCCCATCACGCCGGCCCAGCTCCGCTATAACACCGCCCATGGCCGGACAAGGCGAGTGATAGAGAGGACGTTTGGCATGCTGAAGAGCCGATTCCGGTGCCTCCACAAGACCGGCGGTGCACTCCCTTATGCCCCGGCGAAGGTCTGCAAGATCTTCATGGTCTGCTGCATGCTGCACAACATGGCAGTTGAAAGAGCTGTGCCACTCATCCTGAATCAACATGACGAGGACCATCCACCCGTGGAGGACGAAGGGCTTGGCAATGGGGCTAGTGATGTGGAGGATGTGGAGCCGAAAGAGGACATCCGGACTCGGCTCATACGCGACTTCTTTGCTTAGTGGTGAGTACCAGGGTCTGAGTGTGCACGCATTGGTCCCCGTGTGGCATGCGTTGTGATGTGGGTCTCCACCTGCATGTATGGCACGTGGGTCAGAGGTGTGTGTGGGTGTGTCACTGGAGTGATGGTGGCAGTGATGGTAGTATTTCCCCAGTCATAATTGTGACCTAGCATGTTGTCATCCATACATGTGTCGAGTAACTGCACATGCAAGTGGCTGTGCTTTTTGTGGCTGACTTCTTGTGTGTCTCTCTTCCCCAGGTACCTGCGCATGCCGTTTGCTGGTTGCATTGTTGTGGCACTGCTATTCCTCATGGACATGACATCGTGGGCTGACTCAGCGTTACAGGCACGGACACGTTTGGAAGTCTCCATGGGGTAAGGGATGCATCTGGGGTGTATTGGGTGTGGCAGTTGTTCACGATGTGTGCACACTGCCCCGGTCGGGGTTTGGTTCCTCTGCAGACATGTGGCATCCCCATGGGACACGACATGCAGCTGGGTACACCTGAATAGATGGGCTGCCTGGTTGTCAGTCATCAGTGATGGGATAGTGGATTGTGATGATGGCATCAATGTGTGTGACACTGCCCTCGGACACATACGGTTAACATTGTCTTGACATGGCGTGGGACTTCCACATCAGCGGATGTATGGTGTATGGCAGGCTCTCCGTGAGCAGCTGTGGGTGTTTAGCTGTTAGCCGACGCTTGTGTGCCAGTTCCATGGCTATCACGCATGTGTGCTGCAGAAGGGGGGTGCCAGTGTTGGAGTCACATGTTACTCCACATGATGTGTTCATGTGTACTTCAAGTTGCCTCTGCAATCCCAAAAACATGACTAATAAAGGTGTCCCTATGCCTCCAAGGTGCCTCTTCTCAGTCAATGCTGGTGTGTTGGCACGGTGCATCCTGCATGTCTGGCATGGTATTCCCTGATTGTGGCTATGTGTCAATGTGTCGAGTGGCAAGATGCAAGCTGTGTGTGTGTGCTGAGACTGTGTATTGGGCATGATGTCCATGACTGTGTGGGTATTGTGACATGTGCCATCCCCATGCATCCAACGTTGTCCATGACCCCATTCTCTGCATCCACCGGACTCAAGCTTGCAGGACATGGTTCTGCCACCTGTCTACACATACCTGGGTGCCCCCCAGGACACGGGCCAGGATCCCTGACCTCTGCGCATGACTGTTGCTGTACTCAATGTGTCTGTCAGCACGGTTGTTCGGCCACCCCCTCAGATGGTTCTGACCATCACGGGTGTGTATGGTGCTCCATGTCTGTCTTGCCTAATAAACTGTGACCCATGTGTCCTGTGCCAGACTCAGGCCCCAGGGTGTGGATGGTTGAAGTGCACAGATGACTCAGGCATGTTTAGACTGTACAAGACACATGTTAGGTAATAATGCTACCAGCAGGCATCTACTCTTAATAGTGTAATTTATTATTGGGGGGGGGGGGGGGACAAAGTGAGGGGCTTTCCGGGATTAGGGAATCCAAAGTTCAGTAGGGGAGTTGGTGTCCTTGCCATTGGAAATCCTCAGAGTCCATGCCACAGTCTTTGTCAACATTGGTCAGCCAGTGACCAGCAGGGCCATGTGGCAGAGAATGTCTCTTGATGCTGTGATGCTGTTGCTCCAGTGGGCCAGGTGCCAGGCCAGGTGTCCTGGGAGATGGTGATGTAGCAGCCACCCTCACGGTCCTTTCCGTGGACGACCCGGCTTCCTGCGGGGAACCTCAGCAGCAGGCCGTGACGACGTCTGGGATGCTCCGTCGGATGTTTCCTCCTTCTCCTCATGATCCCTCCCTGTGGGTGGTGATGTTCTCCGCCTTCTGGCACAGGGAGGGTCGGCCATGGTGTCGGCCATCCGACGGAGTGCAGCGTGAATCCCCTGGGACGCCGTCACTTGCTCAGCCTGTCTGTCCTCCATCCTCCGTTGGTGTACCTGTAGACAGGCTATTAGCTCCGCATGTTGCTGGGCCTGCTGGACCTTGATCCCCTCGAGGATGGACACAACCTGGGCCATGCCCGTGGTGTCCTGCCGGTATGAGTCCAGGATGTTACGGACATGGGAAAATACCGGATCCCCAGCCAACTGGTCAGGCTCGCGCCTCCGCCGTCCTCCACTCCCACCACCCCTGCCCACTTGCGTCTGGCCTGCACTTGTGGGAACATCGGGTCTCCGGGACCCCTGAGGGGTGGCATTGGCGTTGTCGCCTGCCTCCTCCTGGGTGCCCGGGACACCGTGTCCCTCCTGGCGAGCCTGGCTGCATTGTGGTGTTGGGGCAGGGATCCTGGGTGTCTCCTGGGATGTGGCAGGAGTGGGGGTGGTGGTTGGCACGGTTGTACCTGACGCAGGTGCTGCAGGTGGTTGGACACCAGAGGGGCCAGGTCGGTCGGGGTCGTCCGCAGAGTGGTGAGAGTGGTCGCTGCCGGTGGGATCGGTCTCCTGCAGATCCGGGTCCTGTGAGTGTTCCCCCCCAGTGTTGGGGGGTGCAGCACGACGTTGACCTGTGTGTGAGAGAGAAAATGTTAATTTTGATCCATGCAACATCCATGTTTCATCCGTTTCAAAGTTGGCACATTTCCTCTTGGAATTAGGATCTGTCTTGCATTCCACTCACAGTGCACTTGTGCATGGGTGTGTCCCTTGGGCACCAATTTGGCCCCTTTAACTATGTGTGGCACAGTCTTACTTGCTGCGTCAAGTGTGACTGCAGTCAGCAGTGGAGTGTGTAGGTGTGGCGAGCCATGCATTTGCGCCTTCCTTGTAGCACTGTACATGTGCACATGGAGTGGATCCACACACTTATATGATGCAGGTGGCTGTCCTTGTGCTCGTGTACAGGTTGTGACATGGCCCTGCGTTTTGCCATGATGAAGAGGGGGGGTTCTGGCACTGGCCACCCTTGTCTACATGCACGCAGTCCACCTGCTGACGAGCAGACATTCCCACACACCAAAGGACTGATTTGCTCTCCCTGTGTCTCCCTCCTTCTCTGTCCCCCTCTCCCTCCCTCTCTGTCCCCCTCTCCCTCCCTCTGTGTGTCAGCCTCCTCCCTCTGTCCATCTTCCTGTGTCTCCCTCCCTCTCTGTCCCCCTCTCCCTCCCTCTCTGTCCCCCTCTCCCTCCCTCTGTGTGTCAGCCTCCTCCCTCTGTCCATCTTCCTGTGTCTCCCGCCCTCTCTGTCCCCCTCTCCCTCCCTCTCTGTCCCCCTCTCCCTACCTCTGTGTGTCAGCCTCCTCCCTCTGTCCATCTTCCTGTGTCTCCCTCCCTCTCTGTCCCCCTCTCCCTCCCTCCGTGTGTCACCCTCTGTCACCTTGGCCCAGCTTCCTGGGCACACACTGTTAGCAGATCTTTGAGTGGCCCTTGGCCTGTTGATGTGAGTTTGTTTCTGATCTCCAGGCACCCATTTTGTCTGCTGTGTGTCTGTGCGCTGCTGCTGTGGTGGTGTGTGCTGCCACTCTTTCACAATGTTGGCTGTTCATTAGCTGCTGTCATGTGCAAAACAGTGCCTTCACCCCATGTGTTGATGCAAGGCGTCCGCCATTTGCTGGCAAGTCATTCCTGTGTTGGGACACAGTGTTTGTCTGGCTGTGACCTAGGCCATATGGGCAGAGGGCATTGTTGTCTGCTTTGGAGTCGCACTATGTGATTTTTGGTGCCCAGCCTCCCGCCATCCGGGTTACCGTGTCATGTGTTGTTGTCTTCTGTGGCCTGTGACTTGACATTGTCCAGCTGGGTGCATGGGGCATGGTGGCAGCAGTGCCATGTGCCTGCTCATGGAGTGTGGTTGAGTCATGCGATGGCTTGTGGTGGTTGCGTGCCTGTTATTAATTTTGGTTGTGGTTGCAGTTCCCCCCATGTGAGGTGCGTTGTTTGTGTACTCACCCGGGTCTCGGAGTCCTTCTACTCCTTCAACTGCCTCCACCGGCAGTATGGCCATCACCCTCTCCTCCCAGGGATGGTACTGTACGGCTCTGCGGGAGGGCCCTCCTCCGGTGGCGTTGGCCTGGTCGTGTTCCTCCTGCCTCTTGGCTCTGACCCTCCTCCGCAGATCGTACCACCTGTTCTGGCAATCCTGCTTGGTCCTCCTGGTGTCCGCAACAGCATTCACAGCATCGACGATGGTCTGCCACATGGCTGTTTTGGCTGCCTGGCTGGTGCTTCTGACCAATGTTCCAAAGATCTGTGGCTCGACTCTGAGGATTTGATCAACAAGGACCTCCAACTCTCGGTGACTGAACTTTGGATTCTTGGTAGTGGGCATGGTGAGGGGTGTGGGTGGGGATGGTGTGGGTGTGGGGGGTGTGTGGATGTTGGGGGGGGGTGTGGATGGTTGTGTGTGTGTGTGAATGTGATGAGAGGGTGTTTGTGAGGGTGGTCGTGTGAAGGTGTGCAAGTGTAAGATGTGGTGTAGCTTGTAGTCTGGTTCTGTGGTGTCTGGCAGCAGTGAGTCTGTTGCAAAGGCTCATGGTTTGTGTGTGTGGGCCCTTTTCATTGGTCCATGGGTGGGTGTGGCAGTGTTTGAATTTTGGGTGGGTGTGTTATAAGGAGTGGTGGTGTATTGGGCCTCTGTTTGTTTTTGACAGTTGCAGGTCAGTGATTGTGTTATTTTAGTGGTTGTTGGCCATGTTTAGTGGCTGTGTGCCTTTCGAATGGTGTATTCTTGTGTTGTTTTGTTTTGTCCTTGTTGTGTATGTGCGTTTTGAGCGTGTGTACGGTGTGTACATGGGCCATTTGGTTGTACGATTATGTCCTTGTGTGTGGCTTTGTACGACTCGTACATGCGGTTGTGATGTTGGGGCATGGGGTGCGCTCCGTACTTAGGAGGTTGTGTTGGGGGTGCGCCAGGAACGTACTGGGGTGTACATGGACGGTGGTACGACACGTACAGGGGTGGGGGGGTGTACGTTGACGGTGGTACGACACGTACTGGGGTGGGGGTGGGGCTCGAACGTACTGGGGTGTAGGTTCACGGTGGTACGACACGTACTGGGGTGGGGGTACGACTGGAACGTACTGGGGTGTACATGGACGGTGGTACGACACGTACTGGGGTGGGGGGGTGTACATTGACGGTGGTACGACACGTACTGGGGTGGGGGTACGACTGGAACGTACTGGGGTGTACATGGACGGTGGTACGACACGTACAGGGGTGGGGGGGTGTACATTGACGGTGGTACGACACGTACTGGGGTGGGGGGGGTGTACATTGACGGTGGTACGACACGTACTGGGGTGGGGGTACGACTGGAACGTACTGGGGTGTACATGGACGGTGGTACGACACGTACAGGGGTGGGGGGGTGTACATTGACGGTGGTACGACACGTACTGGGGTGGGGGTGGGGCTCGAACGTACTGGGGTGTAGGTTCACGGTGGTACGACACGTACTGGGGTGGGGGTACGACTGGAACGTACTGGGGTGTACATGGACGGTGGTACGACACGTACAGGGGTGGGGGGGTGTACATTGACGGTGGTACGACACGTACTGGGGTGGGGGTGGGGCTCGAACGTACTGGGGTGTAGGTTCACGGTGGTACGACACGTACTGGGGTGGGGGTACGACTGGAACGTACTGGGGTGTACATGGACGGTGGTACGACACGTACTGGGGTGGGGGGGGTGTACATTGACGGTGGTACGACACGTACTGGGGTGGGGGTACGACTGGAACGTACTGGGGTGTACATGGACGGTGGTACGACACGTACAGGGGTGGGGGGGTGTACATTGACGGTGGTACAACACGTACTGGGGTGGGGGGGTGTACATTGACGGTGGTACGACACGTACTGGGGTGGGGGTACGACTGGATCGTACTGGGGTGTACATGGACGGTGGTACGACACGTACAGGGGTGGGGGGGTGTACATTGACGGTGGTACGACACGTACTGGGGTGGGGGTGGGGCTCGAACGTACTGGGGTGTAGGTTCACGGTGGTACGACACGTACTGGGGTGGGGGTACGACTGGAACGTACTGGGGTGTACATGGACGGTGGTACGACACGTACAGGGGTGGGGGGGTGTACATTGACGGTGGTACGACACGTACTGGGGTGGGGGGTGTACATTGACGGTGGTACGACACGTACTGGGGTGGGGGTGGGGCTCGAACGTACTGGGGTGTAGGTTCACGGTGGTACGACACGTACTGGGGTGGGGGTACGACTGGAACGTACTGGGGTGTGGGTAGACGGGGCTATGACACGTACTGGGGTGGGGGTGTGGCTCGAACGTACTGGGGTGTAGGTACACGGGGGGTACGACACGTACTGGGGTGGGGGTAGAACTGGAACGTACTGGGGTGTAGGTAGACGGGGCTATGACACGTACTGGGGTGGGGGTTCGACTGGAACGTACTGGGGTGTACCTAGACGGGTGGGGGTATACATATACGGGGGGTACGTGTCGGACGTACGGGGGCTGGGGGGAGTGTTGGGCGCGTATGCGGGCACATGTCTCCATGGTTGCTGTAGGAGTTCGGTGCGGACGGTGTTTTTTCCATACGGTTGTGACCTCGGACGCACGGGATGGATCGTGATTCCTCGGTCGGACTTGGCTATTCACGTTTGTAAGGTAAATCGTCCGAGGACGTGTCGGACACATTTTCCGACCCGAGGACGTGTGGGGAATGATTCCCAGTGCGGTTCGTATGGACTTTTTACCATGCGAATCGTGATTGCCAGTTCGTACGGCACTTGTACGATTCGTACGGTAAAAAGACCCGATACGAGTTGCACGGGGGAATTTTTTACCGGATCGTGATCGGCACCAGAATCTTCTCAGTTCCTTATTGGCAAGTGCAGAGGCTAAGTTCTCCCATCTCTCCCAGTCCCAGTCTATTTTTGCCTGCTTTAGTACTTCTTTATAGGCAAGCCTGAGGGCACGAATCGTTAGCCTATCACTGCCAATTTTAATGGCGTTAATCAAATCAGATTTGGATCTCCTACATGTGGCATTGTACCATGAGGAAGTGGTAGTCCTGGGCTTCCTGTTAGAAGTGGTAGGGTTAAGAATACCTGCAAGAGTGTCAACCAAATCCTGGTGGAGAATAAGCAGGTTCGCCGAAGTGTCCGAGGACAACCCTTGGGCCCAGATATCACTTGCCATTTTGAGCAAGGGGAGGATGGATGTATATAAACTAGAGAGTGCGTCCCTCCTCTCACGCAGAATCGCCCACTTTACCCTCCTCCTGTTGTTAGTAATAACCAGGCCTGGGTCAGTAGTCGGTTCCATGTGGGCTTTCGCTGGTTTGGGCAGTTCCATTTTCAACAACAGTGCGTTGTGATCGCTGTCCGTTCTATTCAATACCTCCAGATCCACAATCCTTGACCACATCCTGGTCTGAACCATGATGTAGTCTAGATGGGATTCCTGATCTTTTTTATTGTAGGTATACTTGGAGGGAATATCTGAGGGCATCCGACCATTAACCGCCCTAACTGAATTATGGAGGGTTAGGGTCATAATCTGCATGGCCAATGGAGTCCAAGCCTTTGCAAAAGTGGACCTACATTGAGGGATTCCCCAAAACTCGTCTTCATCCAATATTGACCCCTCATTCAGCCCTTGCAAAGGCTCGTAATGGCAGTTAAAGTCTCCTGCAATCACATAGTGAATGTCTCGATTTAAAGATTCAAGAAAAGATGATAATTCCCCAATGGTGTTAGATTCCTTTGCCAAGGCAGTAGGTCGGGAATACACATTCACTAGAGCCAGTTTGTATAGATTGGGCCATATCAAAAGGACGCATAGGATGTTATCCGAGTTAGTCTGAATCAATTCCACCCTACAGCCCAGATGAACACCGACCCACGTTGACAAACCACCGGAGGGACGGCCCTTGCCTCCCCATCGAGCTAAGATATTATAGGCCGCAAACCCCACTCTATGAACCTCCTCCCTGGCCCAAGTCTCCTGGAATAGGATCACATCAGCAGTGTCAACAAAAGTACCCCATGCTGGACAGGCTAGCTTATTTTTCAAACCCGCCACATTCCAAGATATTAAATTCATGTACTGTGGGTAGCACGGGGGATGTGGTGAGGGGTCCAGTAGGCGGAGAGAGCCACACTGCTGGTATCTTTCAGATGGCCGGGGAGCAGCAGTGCCAACACTTTCTGGAATGACTGGTAATTGCTGGGGATCAGAGGTCAATGTAGAATTCTCAAGGGGGACACTACTAATGATCCGTACGGGGGAAGAGGGGCTCCCCTGGTTGCAAGGTGGCAAGATCCTTTCCCTTATTAACTCAATAGGCTCTGAGCCTGTAGTACTACCATCCAGTGAACCCAGTGCCACATGTTTATACCTGGCCAGTCAGTCAACCTGATCGAGGCAACTGAACCTATTTGAGCAAAGGGGATAGGACCATTTTAAGTCGTAGGGGGCTTGCCTTGGTTGCCCACCACCTCCCCTATGCGAGTGCGGGATATAGGTCCAGCCAGTTTCTTCTGGCCTCAATTGTTCATTGGGGTAGAAGTAGGAGAGAGGGCGCACCCCAATTTTTGTGTCTGAGCGAAAAGTGTCCCAATTACTGATATAATCTGCTGTCCGTGCGTCCCGAAAATTAACTATGACGCAATCGCCAGGTATATTCTTAGGGGTGCCCCCCACCCAACTTACCCTTCTGGCCATAATAATCTTGCATCTGGCATGCAGAGGCAAAGGCAAAGGCCTATGAGTGCTGAGCCAGTGTATTACCTTATTTTTCAGGTTGGGAAAATCTTCAGTACTGGGGTCATTAATTTCAGGAACCCCAGTAAGAACAACCAGGTAAGGGCTTGCTTCCTGGGGCAGATCTAGTCTCAGGGAGGGCCTAGAAGCATCTCCCTGAATGTGCTTCCGTTCCAACCTCCCATTTGCACTATCTTTGACCGAAGGGGCCTTTCCTGTGATAATACAATCTGTGTGATGATCGTTGGGGGGCCTGGCTTGATGTTGCACTTGTGGGGGAATATGTAAAGTAACCGGGGCTGGCTGAGGTATGACAGGTGGAATAATGGATGGCCGAGTGTCTCGACAGACAACAGAAGGGTCAAGCACTAGCCCCCATCCCTAGCAGTGGAACCACATTTACAAGAACATGGGGGAGGTGATTTGTTATTAGCACCATCTACTAAACCCCTTATTTGATGTTCAAGCTTAGCGAGAAGAGTCACCATACCCTCCAACCTTGATTCCAAAGGACCCAAGAGGGTACGCAGCAGTAAATCGAGTTGTTGCGATGGTATTGCATCCCCAGGTGTCTGTGTCAAAGGGGTAGGAGAAGCATGTGCCTGTACAGGGGGATCCCCAGAGGACTTAGAAGAAATAAGGGCTAGGGGTGAAGAACAGCTTCCCAGGGTTTCTGTTTCTATGGCCACTGTATTAGCCTCTGGAACTATGATGGTATGTTGTTTTGTTTGTTTAGCTCCCCCTAACTTGGTACTGACTTTTCCAGAAGATTTGGGCTTGGTCTTCGAGTTCAGCCCATCATTAATGACCCTTTTTTTACGCAGGCTCGGTCCTTGTCTGGGCACTGGGGGGGATAAAATTCTCGAGTTTGTCGTGAGATCGTTACCACTCGAGGAATCACTGTCGGAGGTATCATCCACAAATTGGGTGAGAGGTAGAATGGTATTGCTAGCACCAGTACCATTAGGGGTACGCGCAGTTGCAAGAGGGCCCAGAGAAGATCTCCTAGCTAGGGCCAAGTCCTGCGACACTCTGCGCTCCATGAGTACAATACCATGATCAATCACCGAGTTAGCTCTTACTATAAAATGATCTAGAGTGCCTGTCAGATTACCCTTGGACACATGATTCCTACCCTCTTTGGCTGCCATTTCTCAGGTGCTATAAACACAGTAAATCAATCGTGGTAGTTAAGCGTCAATATACCCTGCAATGGACCAATGGAAAAATAATTGACCACGGTTGATGTTCAATACAGTATGATGGGTTAAAATGAACACATATGGCTTAGTCCGCAGATGAAAGAGGAGGGGCCCGGTCCGGTCTCTCTCGGTCTCAAACGGGCTACAACGGGCCCGCCCTTGGCCCGGGCTTCGCCTGCGCTGCGCCCCGCACGCGTCCCGCTCACGCGAGAGGTGGTAAAAGTTAAATAGGCAGGAGGAGGAGTCGGGAAGAGGAACCAGGTGCAGGGAATCAGCAGTTGAGAGAAGCACCCTGGTCCTCGCAGTCCCGTGGGAGAAAGAGTTTCACTTTACAAGCCCCGTGCCTTTAAAAATATTGCAGCGTGCTGTCCTCGCCGGGATCCTTTAGATAGGAGAGTTCTTGCCCATCCAAAGCGTGGTACTGTGTCCTGAGCCTACGAGCGGCTCCCGCGAAGCGGGGGCCGCGAGGCGTAATGTAGTGGCCGAGGGAGGAGTCGGGAAGAGGAACCAGGTGCAGGGAATCAGCAGTTGAGAGAAGCACCCTGGTCCTCGCAGTCCCGTGGGAGAAAGAGTTTCACTTTAAAAGCCCCGTGCCTTTAAAAATATTGCAGCGTGCTGTCCTCGCCGGGATCCTTTAGATAGGAGAGTTCTTGCCCATCCAAAGCGTGGTACTGTGTCCTGAGCCTACGAGCGGCTCCCGCGAAGCGGGGGCCGCGAGGCGTAATGTAGTGGCCGAGGGAGGAGTCGGGAAGAGGAACCAGGTGCAGGGAATCAGCAGTTGAGAGAAGCACCCTGGTCCTCGCAGTCCCGTGGGAGAAAGAGTTTCACTTTAAAAGCCCCGTGCCTTTAAAAATATTGCAGCGTGCTGTCCTCGCCGGGATCCTTTAGATAGGAGAGTTCTTGCCCATCCAAAGCGTGGTACTGTGTCCTGAGCCTACGAGCGGCTCCCGCGAAGCGGGGGCCGCGAGGCGTAATGTAGTGGCCGAGGGAGGAGTCGGGAAGAGGAACCAGGTGCAGGGAATCAGCAGTTGAGAGAAGCACCCTGGTCCTCGCAGTCCCGTGGGAGAAAGAGTTTCACTTTAAAAGCCCCGTGCCTTTAAAAATATTGCAGCGTGCTGTCCTCGCCGGGATCCTTTAGATAGGAGAGTTCTTGCCCATCCAATGCGTGGTACTGTGTCCTGAGCCTACGAGCGGCACCCACGAAGCGGGGGCCGCGAGGCGTAATGTAGTGGCCGAGGGAGGAGTCGGGAAGAGGAACCAGTTGCAGGGAATCAGCAGTTGAGAGAAGCACCCTGGTCCTCGCAGTCCCGTGGGAGAAAGAGTTTCACTTTAAAAGCCCCGTGCCTTTAAAAATATTGCAGCGTGCTGTCCTCGCCGGGATCCTTTAGATAGGAGAGTTCTTGCCCATCCAAAGCGTGGTACTGTGTCCTGAGCCTACGAGCGGCAAATCATAATTTGTATATATCTACAGCATTGAGCTAATACCTTTAAGGTCATGCTCAAGTGGTTCATGACCCCAGTCCGCCTCAAGTTGATGAATGCCGACCCGGATGACTGTTGAAGGGGATGTGGGGTGGGGGAGAACCTACATACACATGTGGTGGGATTGTCTCCAAATTCATCCATTCTGGCTAGAGACTATCATGAACATAACAGCTTGGGTGGCAGGTATTAGTAATGTTTAGTGTATAAAAGTCTTTATTGTCATTAGTAGCGCAATGGGTGGTGCAAGCTGCAGTGGTCTCCTGACAAGGGCTCTGGCACTTATTTCTTTACAAATTTAGTACTGGCAACAAATAACATACGCACTCTAGTGAAAGTGTACTCTTCAAGTATGATGCCATGTCTATCTTAGCACACACACAGAAAAAAGTCAGAAGCACTGCACAAACAGCAGTTATAGTAACGTTGAAATGTTCCTCTACATTGAGAAAAATATACACATCAAGACGAGCAGCCTCAGAAACAGCAATGGCCAATAAAACAGGATGTTGCTGTTAAGTGTGCACCTTAATGGAAAATCTGGTCATACAGAGCTTTCAATCTACCACATTAAAATGTGCAGCCTTGGCCACTTAAGAATTCATTATACGTTGCATGCATTTGAAGCAGTATGCCACAGAATTAGCCAGTGCAAGGGAGATACCACTAAGTCCTCCACAAGACAGCCATGCAGCCATCAACTGACTGCTGGCAGCAGGCACCCTGGGCAAAAATGTCTCAGACAGACAGCCATGCAACTAAGTTTGCCACCATTTTTTTAAAACAATACCGACCACTTGTTTGAGTTTTGTTGTTCTGGAAGGGCCAGGAGCAGGTAGATGAAAAAGAATTTGAGTAACATCTCAGTATTCGTTTTGTAACATCGCAAATACCAGTCAGGTGGAAGCCCTACATGCAACTCTAAGCCAACTACAGTGCTTAATTTGAGCCGGTGGTTGCCGGTGAGGCCCACCAGCACTCATTTTTGGGGACAGGCACCAGGCGCAAGTGAGAGAAAAATACACAAATGGGAAAGAAGGAGGAAAAGAAAGACAGATAAACAGGCACAAATAGAGAAAGCAGGAACCACCAAGAGTGAGATAAAAGAGCAGGGAATGGCTGGTAGTCAATTAAAGAGGCCTGGAGGTAAGTTCAACAATACACACCTATGGTATTCAGCATGTCAACTTTTAATTGGACCTACGAAGCAGAGCTTTGGCACCAGCACTCATTCTTTTACAAATTAAGCACTGGTGACTTCTGTCAGGGTGCACATGCCCCTTGCATTCGGTCAGAGAGTCATACGCCTCAGAGCTGTCTGCTGACAGCAGATGTATGATGGAACAAAGCATGGCCTCAACACTCAATGCCTTTACAACACGGCCGTTACAATGCGGCTACCATTACCACGCATGATTTTACCACGCATGCCTTTACAACTAATTTCGTTGTAAGGACATGAATGGTAAAGACATATGCGTGGTTAAGGTTTTACATTTAAATGTAAGCATTTTACAGGTAAGTATAAACCCTTTTTTGTATATATAAAGGGTTTATCATTATTTTGTATAATACTTACATTTTCGTGGTATCGGCATGCATGGTAAATGCATGTGCTTGGTAAAAATTTAACAGGTAGGTACAAACCCTATTTTTTAATATATATATATATATATTCACTGAAAAAACCAAAGGTTTCAGGGACGTTATAGTTAGTTGGACATTTGACTCATATAAAACCAGAGTAATTCGCCCGTTAAAGATAGTTGAGCTAACTATAACTCGCGCGCCCGCAATGCACTGGTGATGACGTCACATATTACATCACTCATGACATGGTCAGTGACATCACTGATGACATCTCAAATGACATCACTGATGACATCATCCAGTGAATGTGTGTTTCTGTAAAGTTTAAATATTTTTCATATATATCTATGCCAAGGTGTATTGAAGAATGAGTGGATTTACAAGTGCCTGAATGGATTATTTAGTAGGTGCGTGACTGACCTTATAAGTGAGTGATTGAACATGTGTTACTGAATGTATGGGTTAGTGACTAAACTGTGTGAAAGCAGTATTAGTGTCTCAGTTGGTGTATAAGCGGCTGCAGGGGTTGGTGAGTAGCTAAATGAGTGTCTATATGGGTTATTGATTTGTTGTCTGAGTATCTGTATGAGTGCCTGAGTGTCTGTGTGGGTGGGTGGGGGTGTGTGTGACTGTGCATACATGTCTGAGTGGGTGATTCACTGGTTGTATGGATTCAAAAGTACATCTGGGAAGGGCTGTATGGGTGAGTTAGTGTGTATGGGTGTGTTGGTGAGTGAATGAATGTCTCACTGGTATATGTGTGAGTAACTACATATGTTTTAAGGCAGTATGTGTGAGTGTTGGAGTATATAAATGACTATACGTGAGAGTGGGTGTATAAAAGAGTGTCTGCTTGTATCAGTGATTGTATAAGACAGTAAGTATGTGTTAGTATCTGCATAAATAAGTGATGTGGTGTGTGTATAAATAACACAGTTGGTGTGTATAACTGTATACATGTGTAAATGGGTACGTGATTGATTCTTTGCAAGACTGACTAGGTGTGTGAGTAACTCTATGGATGAGTGGCAGACTGTGACTGTATGTACAGGTGTATGAGTGCATATTATAGTACTGTATTGATGAGTAACTGCATGTATAAGTGAGTGGATGTGAGTGTAGACCTAGGAAATTGTTGGAAAACCACTCCCACACTAGAAGGGGTGGTGGTGGTCTTCCGGACACACTGTGGTAGCTTGGCTCGAGTGGTCAGGAATCAGGCTCCGTGCTAAGCATACAACATACCCAAACAATAACCATGCGTGCATCCGTTCCAAAAACGACTACACCGTAAAAATTATGAAAATAACTTTCTTTATCTTCTTTTTCTCTTAGTTGCTGATTGGAGAAAATAAATAACAATCACAATATACAAACTTTTTTTAGAAAGTGCAGGTCAAATAAATACTGGCTTAATGATTCAATAAATAGGGGTGATCATAAATACTGAAGGCATAAATAAAAGTGCAATACAGACAGGCAATTAAATATTCTGAGGCAATAAATACTGTAACCAATAAATATTGTGCATCAATAAATACTGTGGACCAATAAATACAGTGGAACAATAAATAGGTTAAATACAATAAATACAGTGCCCCTAATAAATACTTAAAAGCTGACAGTGACACTCATGGAATCAGATCACTTTTGAATTCCTAAGGGCTGATTTGGCCCAGGCACAGCTTGTGGGGATGTGGAAGGCTTGGGGGTGTCTACTCCCTGGCTTGGTCAAGGCTGAGGCCTAAACTGAGGTAGATAAAGGGGGAAAATACCAGAGACCTGGCTCTCTCTCTCCACACAACTTCTCTAGATTAGTCCCAGTTCACCCCTGGCACAGTCAGGTTGGTTCCAGCACCTCCCTAGCCCCTTAGAGCAGTCTCTCAGGTCTCCACAGGGCCTTAGGCGCCCTCTACTCCACTTACTGCCCTTTTTCTGATGCTCCGACGCCGCTGGAGTCGTATCGATGCCGTGAGGCGGTTCCGGTTCGATGTCGGCGGCCTCGGCACAATGTCAGTTCTTTGACGACGCCGGCAGGCGGATCCGGTCTCGATGTCAGCGGCCTCGGTTCGATCTCGACCTCCGATTCGATGGCGTCGGGCAGTCTTACTCGATGTCGACTTCGGGCGGCTCCGGTCCGATGGCGACCTCGGCTTCGATGACGTCGGCCGGCCTTGCCTCGATGTCGACTTCCGGCGGCTCCGGAGTGCGATCCTCACTCCCGACCTCCGGTGCTCCTCACAGGTTTCCGGCGACTCCGGAGTGCGACCTCCACTCCCGACCTCCGGCACGATTCTCACAGGTTCCGGCGACTCCGGAGTGCGATCCTCACTCCCGACCTCCGTTACCCTTCACCTCGGTCTCCGACGACTCCGGAGGGCGGACTTCACTCCTCCGATGACGCCGCTCACTCGACCTCGGGTGACTTCCTCCTCGACCTCTGGTATTCCTCACGACCTCTGACGGCGCCCTCTCTCGACCTCTGGCGGCTCCGGGTACGACGTCTGCTTTTCCAGTCAGCGCCGCTTCTCCACCTCGGGCTCCAGGTCTTAGGCTACTCGACGTCGGACTTCAGGGAAACCAGCTTCCAGGTCAGGATCTTGCTGTTCTCTTGTTTCTAAGGCCTGTTCCTGCTGTCCAGGTCCTCAGGATGGTTTTTCTGACTTCTTCCCACACAGGGCTCTAGGCTGGGCTCCGTCAGTAGGGACTAGTATCAAGGGTGGGTTTATGGACCCCACTCCAGGCACAAGTTTCTACCCCTGCTGCTTCACTCCTTCCTCCTTCACGTTTTTGCTGCTCACTCCTCACCAGTCAGGTGCCAACTGCCAGCTCCAACTGCCAACTCTCTCTCTTAGCTTCCCAACATTCTAAACCGCCTCCAACTGTCACAGGGTTCTGGAAGGTTCTGGAAGGTGCTAGCAGGTTCCAGTGGATGCTGGTGATGTCACAGGTGGCCACCATTTTGTGCTCCAGGCCCTCAGACAGAAGTTTCAGGGGTAGCTAAAATGGCTCCCTGAATCTGCATCAACATGAAAAATGAAAACAAATGAGGGAAAAAGGGCCAAGTCCTACATAACCCCCTTCCAGCCAAAAGCCAGGGTAGACCGATCAATGCCTTGATGGACTTC
Organism: Triturus cristatus; assembly: GCF_964204655.1. Classification (NCBI taxonomy): domain Eukaryota; kingdom Metazoa; phylum Chordata; class Amphibia; order Caudata; family Salamandridae; genus Triturus; species Triturus cristatus. Next base: position 970,090,935 of record NC_140580.1, read on the forward strand.
CCTGCTTGGGGCGAGAAAAGGTGGACGCAGGCCCGCAACGGCAGGAGCACCCGCAAGTTCTCCTCCGCTCTGGAACCCAATGGTTCCCTAACGAACCTCCCTGGACCAACAAAACCACCCCACTGGGGCTCCCTAGCTAGTTGTGGCCAGGACCGGCCCCTGGGCCGTCCAGATGTCTCTGGCCCAGGTGATCTCGCGGAGTGGGGGGCAGTAGCCCCAGGCCTGTAGTGCCCGTTGACCACTCCGGTCCTCCTCCTTGCAGTCCTAAACTGCCTCTGGTCCTTCCTCCTGGGGTTCACACCCTTAGGCTGACCAGCCTTCAGGGGCGAGGCTCTCCTCCCCCTAACTCTCCTTCTGGGGTTCCTCACCCTACCCTGCGAGGCACCCTCAGACCAACACTTCCTCCTCAGTCTAGGGCCTTGACCCCTCAACTGATCCTTCAACCTAGGGTCTAAACCCTTAGGCTGAATCGGTGCCCGAGGCGAGACCTTCCTCCCTCTGCACCCCCTTCCAGATTTCAGCACCCTCCTAACGGGAAAAGTACCCCTGGAAGTCAATTTCGGGGGGACCCGGTTAACAGAGGCCCCACCCGCCAGGTCAGGCAACCCCTGAGCCTGGCATCCCAGCCCAGGACCTAAACCCTGAAACTGGACCAACCCCAGAACCTCAGGCGCACTGGTTACAGTTGCCCTGGGTCCTCCTGACACTAGGGGCTCCCCTGCACTGGAGGGCACATCGGAACAGCCTAGGCTCCCAACCTGGGGCTCCCTTGCGGAACTCTCCAGGCCCTGAGACTTCGGTTGGGGCACCTCGGGACACCTCCCCGTCTCACGCCTTCCTACAGATAGGTCGTGAGGCCCTACAACCCTCTCTCCCTGGGACCTAGCTGGGCTATCTGCCACTTCTCCCACCTCGCTGGGTTGGGAGATCCCTGCACCACCCCCTTCAGGTTCCCACCCCAATGCCTCCTCAGACACCCTGGTGATGTCATCCTGGGGTAAATAAACTTCTAGCTCCTGTGGAGCTTCCGGTATGCTGCCACCAGTGTCCTCGCTGGACACACCCATCTGGAGGGCACGCAGCTCCAACTCCTTCATCCGAAGCTCGTGCGCCATCCTTCTCTCCTCCATCTCTTTCTCCAGCCTTGCTAAGTCCCATGTGAGCTGTCTTTTCTCCCTCCGGTCTGTTAACTCCACTTCAGACAAGCCACCGCTAGAGGCACTGCTGCCCTTCCTAGAAATGGTTCTGGGCCCCGCTGACAGGTTCCCCACCTCAGGTTGGTACATCTCAGCCCCCTCGGTGTCAGGCTCTCTCTCCCTGTCCTCCTCCTCAGCCTTGCTTTCTCGGCGTGCCTCCCCCCAAGCCCTTAAGCTGGTTTGGAGTGCACCCTTCTTTGCTCCTGGGGGACAGTACACCCCCTCCCGCTGGCAAAACTCCCTGAGTTGGGCCACAGTGTACGTTTCTAGATTTTCTAGGACAAACTCCATCTTGCCCACTCAGGTTAGAGGACAGGTTTTTGTGCAGTAACTATGCAGGGGGGTACCTTTAATAATACCTCCTCCCACCACCAGAGTAAATTTGGAAAAAAACAAAAACTCACAATTAGGAAGGCCGCTCTTGAGAAAACTCCCGGTGTAGGCCTATGGACTACCCACAGTTATTGTTGAGTATGCGTAGGCACAGCTCTATCCCACCACTGAACACCAATTTATGTTGGAAAACCACTCCCACACTAGAAGGGGTGGTGGTGGTCTTCCGGACACACTGTGGTAGCTTGGCTCGAGTGGTCAGGAATCAGGCTCCGTGCTAAGCATACAACATACCCAAACAATAACCATGCGTGCATCCGTTCCAAAAACGACTCTACACCGTAAAAATTATGAAAATAACTTTCTTTATCTTCTTTTTCTCTTAGTTGCTGATTGGAGAAAATAAATAACAATCACAATATACAAACTTTTTTTAGAAAGTGCAGGTCAAATAAATACTGGCTTAATGATTCAATAAATAGGGGTGATCATAAATACTGAAGGCATAAATAAAAGTGCAATACAGACAGGCAATTAAATATTCTGAGGCAATAAATACTGTAACCAATAAATATTGTGCATCAATAAATACTGTGGACCAATAAATACAGTGGAACAATAAATAGGTTAAATACAATAAATACAGTGCCCCTAATAAATACTTAAAAGCTGACAGTGACACTCATGGAATCAGATCACTTTTGAATTCCTAAGGGCTGATTTGGCCCAGGCACAGCTTGTGGGGATGTGGAAGGCTTGGGGGTGTCTACTCCCTGGCTTGGTCAAGGCTGAGGCCTAAACTGAGGTAGATAAAGGGGGAAAATACCAGAGACCTGGCTCTCTCTCTCCACACAACTTCTCTAGATTAGTCCCAGTTCACCCCTGGCACAGTCAGGTTGGTTCCAGCACCTCCCTAGCCCCTTAGAGCAGTCTCTCAGGTCTCCACAGGGCCTTAGGCGCCCTCTACTCCACTTACTGCCCTTTTTCTGATGCTCCGACGCCGCTGGAGTCGTATCGATGCCGTGAGGCGGTTCCGGTTCGATGTCGGCGGCCTCGGCACAATGTCAGTTCTTTGACGACGCCGGCAGGCGGATCCGGTCTCGATGTCAGCGGCCTCGGTTCGATCTCGACCTCCGATTCGATGGCGTCGGGCAGTCTTACTCGATGTCGACTTCGGGCGGCTCCGGTCCGATGGCGACCTCGGCTTCGATGACGTCGGCCGGCCTTGCCTCGATGTCGACTTCCGGCGGCTCCGGAGTGCGATCCTCACTCCCGACCTCCAGTGCTCCTCACAGGTTTCTGGCGACTCCGGAGTGCGACCTCCACTCCCGACCTCCGGCACGATTCTCACAGGTTCCGGCGACTCCGGAGTGCGATCCTCACTCCCGACCTCCGTTACCCTTCACCTCGGTCTCCGACGACTCCGGAGGGCGGACTTCACTCCTCCGATGACGCCGCTCACTCGACCTCGGGTGACTTCCTCCTCGACCTCTGGTATTCCTCACGACCTCTGACGGCGCCCTCTCTCGACCTCTGGCGGCTCCGGGTACGACGTCTGCTTTTCCAGTCAGCGCCGCTTCTCCACCTCGGGCTCCAGGTCTTAGGCTACTCGACGTCGGACTTCAGGGAAACCAGCTTCCAGGTCAGGATCTTGCTGTTCTCTTGTTTCTAAGGCCTGTTCCTGCTGTCCAGGTCCTCAGGATGGTTTTTCTGACTTCTTCCCACACAGGGCTCTAGGCTGGGCTCCGTCAGTAGGGACTAGTATCAAGGGTGGGTTTATGGACCCCACTCCAGGCACAAGTTTCCACCCCTGCTGCTTCACTCCTTCCTCCTTCACGTTTTTGCTGCTCACTCCTCACCAGTCAGGTGCCAACTGCCAGCTCCAACTGCCAACTCTCTCTCTTAGCTTCCCAACATTCTAAACCGCCTCCAACTGTCACAGGGTTCTGGAAGGTTTTGGAAGGTGCTAGCAGGTTCCAGTGGATGCTGGTGATGTCACAGGTGGCCACCATTTTGTGCTCCAGGCCCTCAGACAGAAGTTTCAGGGGTAGCTAAAATGGCTCCCTGAATCTGCATCAACATGAAAAATGAAAACAAATGAGGGAAAAAGGGCCAAGTCCTACAGAAATAGTGGGCGATATGTAGTATCTGGCAGTGTTGTCATCAGTGAAGTCATTTTAGATGTCATCAGTGATGTAATCAGTGATGTAGTCAGTGATGTCAATGACCATGTCATGAGTGGTGTAATATGTGACATCATCACCAATGCATTGCGGGCGTGTGAGTTATAGTTAGCTCAACTAACTATAACGGGCGAATTTCTCTGGTTTTATATGAGTCAAATGTCCAACTAACTATAACGTCCCTGAAACCTATAATTTTTTCAGAGAATTTCTAAGGTTTTTTAAATGCTAATTCCTAACTATAACGTCTGTAAAACCTATAGTTTTTTCAGTGGATTTCAAAGGTTTTTTAAATGCTAATTCCTAACTATAATGTCTGTAAAAACCTATGGTTTTTTCAGTGAATTTCGAAAGTTTTTTAAATGTTAATTTCATATTTTAATACTTATAAAACCTATATTTTTTGTATTTTTTTTGTAATATTTTGGAACTCTATTATCCTTTTTTTTAATTAATTTTAAAAAATATGTAATGTTTTATATCTTCTAAATAATGTATCTATATCTTTTTTTTTGTTGTTGAGAAAACTGAAGTCCTGTACCGGTAGTGTACCAAGCTCCATCAGCACGCGAATCCTATCCGCCATATTGCTAAAGGATGCGCATTTCGTATCCAACAGGGTTCGTGGCACCGCGTCCCGCGTAACATCATATACGTATGTGGTCGCGCCAGCTGCTTCTTTGGTATGCAATGGGTACGCAGTACAAAGCCGCGCCTTACGTCATGTACGTATGGGGTCACGCCATCTGCGCATTACGTATGCGATGAGTGCAGGCTGCCAGGCCCTGTGTTACATCATATACGTATGGTGTCGCTCCAGGTACGCCATTCCCTCATTCTTTTTGTCTCAATATGTATATGAGAATAAGCGATAATCTAAAATATTTTGAACATTTAGATATTTCTAACTGTAATAAACTTATATTATGGTAAATATATATTCTCAAAATCCCGTCGTGCTCGGTGCGCGATTGCCATGTGGCCTTAAAGAAAAGCATTTGATTGGTTCATAACATTTCCCATTGTAACAGTTGGAGGACCCCACCCATTTTAGTCATTCTCTCTACAGCGTTTGTTGAGAGACTCCTCTTCTGCTTAGAGAGCTTTCTTGAAAACATTTTGCTATGTACACATATCTGACAGTACACACAACATGCAACCATCATCTTCATCAATATTCATGCTCTGTAAAGTAGCCTTCCACCTGTGACAGCCATGCATCTAAAACCTACATACCAGAACTTTTCCCCACTGCCAGAGGTAACATGGTTGCATACGCTGTCCACAGCACAATGTAATGTGGTACGGCCCAGGGGCAGTATCATGCATTGATAATGAACACACGGACACAGATAGATAGTGGACGTGGGTACAGGCACGTGCGCTCAACTCCTTTTTATTACAAGGGTCACATATCCAGTGACGTCTGTGCTGAATGCGTGTGGGGTGAGTGTAAACCAGCCCTCAGGGAATGGTTGCTGCTAGCATCAACTACAACAGTAATCACTGGATCACACACAGAGATTCAATAATAAAAGGGTCAATAGTTTGTGCTGCAGTAAGGTAGGTACACTAGATGTGAAATAATACAGAAAAGATTCTATCGTAAAAGAACCATAACTTGTGGTATACTGAGATGCAGGCAGTAGATCTGAAATAATACACAAAAAGATTGTTTCATAAAGGGTCCATCAGGTCTAGTGCATTCAGATAGCCACATCAAAAGCATTCAGCATGTGCACAGCCAGCGATGATGTGTGCTGCGGGCGGGCCGTACTAGGAACAATGTCTGTTGCCTACAGGACTGCCTCATCTGCAATAGCGGCTCGATCTGAATTGTAAACACTGCTGTCTGCAGTGTAGGCCAGAGAGCGGTCAGCAAGCGCCCACAGACACGTGGCCTTGACTTGAGCTGCCCAGATTGTCATACGCGAAGCAACAAAAACCATGTGCGGACCCTGTGAGGATGCGTATGCGTGGTGCGGACAGCTCGTAGTTAGTTGCCTACTGGATTCTGTAATTAAACAATCACCACTCGATCTGAATTGTGAGCCCTGCTGACCGCAGTGTAGGCCAGAGGCAGTGGTCATTAACGCCTCACAGCCACGTGCCGTTGGTTTCGAAAGCACGGAGTTGGTTGCACCTGATTGGAGGGGGTACACACAAATCATCACAGACTTTAACTTCTGACATCCTCAATCACAGAATCAAGACCCCGTTTCACTGTTTCGACCTGCTGTACCGAGGTGTACTCCACCGACTGCAGTCAACCAAGCCCAATACTCATGTGCAGCAGTTAGCTATGGAAGCACAGAGTGTGATGCACCTCAACGGAGGGAGTTCTGTGAAAACCAAGCAGCAGGTAATATCGGACATCGTCCATTGTGGGATCAAGACACCGTTCCAATGTTGGGACCTAGAGTTGGTTGCACCTGGTCGAAGGGAGTACCTTCATCTCCACTCTCAGATACAGTTCTAACATCGTACATTGTGGGATCAAGACCCCGTTTCACTGTTCGGACCAGCTGTACCGTGGTGTACTCCATCGACTGCAGTCAGCCAAGCCCAATGATCATGTGCAGCAATTAGCTACGGAAGGACAGAGTCTGATGCACCTCAACGGAGGGAGTACTGTGAAAACCAACAAGCAGCAGGTAATATCGGACATCGTCCATTGTGGGATCAAGACACCGTTCCACTGTTGGGACTTAGAGTTGGTTACACCTTGTCGAAGGGAGTACCTTCATCTGCACTCTCAGATGCAGTTCTAACATCGTCCATTGTAGGATCAAGACACCGTTCCACTGTTGGTACCTGTTGGACTACTGTGTTTGTAGTATACAGAGCACTCCACGGTGCTGGGCCTCAGGCTGGGCGCTGTCTGCCTGTGTCGCGGTAGCCAGCGTTGATCTCAAGAGCCTTCCCAGCTCAAAGACCTCGGCCCAAAAGCTTCCGCTGGCACGTGGTGGGCCCTCTTTCACATATGGCGGTGATGAAAGGTGAACTGTGGGGCATATGTGCATTGCAGCGGTCATGGCGGTTTCTGGGTACCAGCAGGCTGAGAACATTATTCCCACAGCCACCTTCACTCATGGCGTCAGCCTCGTGGCGGTGTAAGCTGCGCAGACCTGACAGACATGTTCGCCATTCCAGAAGTGAACCACACCCAGAGAAATGTGCTTTTTATTCATACCCCTACGCTAGCCTTGCGTACGCCGTGCCAGCCCACTACGCTAAAGATTTGGCGGGGGAGGGGGCACGTACGCGCTATGTTTTCGTAATCTTCTCTACTGACTGTACTATCATGGTTGCGTCCACTGTCCACTTCACTCAATAGACCATCAGTGTATGTTGACATGTCTGTGCTCTGCATACTCAAGTCTGTCCGCACATCCCCTCAACACTTTGCATTGTATACTTTTATAATCGAGAATCACTTGCCACCTTCACACATACTTTGCTCCCATCTCTCCCCGCATTCTACATTGTGTGGCAGAGGTGCTATGTTTGGTTTGGGTACATGGCTAGCCACGGTTCCCACAGTACGTAGTGTCGTTGTGTCTGCTAGGTGTACATGTTGTTTGTCATGTTGTATGTGATTATATAAGGTAGCGTGTTTATTTACGAGCAGTGGTTTCTCCCAATTACATATCGCGGTGTTAAAGAGGATACAGAACTTTCTCACAGGTGAAAAGTGGGACCACAATGGCAGTCATTCATTACTGTGCAAGAATGTCCAACTGCACGACGCTTCTAACCTTACAGCCCCGAATCTTGCGTGCTTTCTTAAAAGCACGCCAACTGCCACAATCAGACCAAGATTCACACAGCTTTCTAACGGCAGTTATCTGCTTCTTAATAACATGGACTGCTATGCAATGTGAGCTGGCATACCGTATGTCCTTACTGTTTCAAACCGGATAACTTCCTGTGGCAATCTCTATAACGAGAAAAGCAGATTTAAGGTCTGACCAAGTATCACAACCCTGTTACCCTACCTTGCAATATGGACACCGAACTCTCGTTCGTGGAGGACATTCTGGCAGAGATTCTAAATACACCATCTCTATTAGCTGAAACCATAGTTACACAAACGGTCAGAAACTCAGATGAATGGGAAGCACTATCCACTAAGAAAAAAGAACAGATCCGCACAGCCCTCCATGGGGCTTTTATGACGGAATATCTCCGGAAAAATACGGCCCCTAGAGGACTCATTGTTACCAATGAGCCAAGACTGTTCCTCAATAACAAGGAATTCAGAATCAACTGGTCCAGCATCGCCTGGAAGTGCAGAAAAGACTGGCTCATCCTTATCATTAACACTGCCAGACAGCTAGCAGATGCCCTTCTAGTGGAGATCCAGCAAAGCGAGTGCAAATTAAAGACAACAGTACAACTTTCGGTCTTCAAGAAAAAACTGGAAGAAATCAATAAGGACCACTCAGAGTACAAGGAATACCTCACACAGTCCAAGCTGACAAAGCTTAGAAAGGACGTACAGAAGTTCAGTAAAGAGATTGTATACCCATATGTCACTGATGAACATTATGACAAACCAGCTCCACAACAGGCGGGGAGAAGACAACGGTTCAGACCCACCCCCAGAACTGGACATTCAGCTCGGGAGAGGAGCGACTCCAGCAGCGACGAGGGTTCAGGACCCCAATATGGGAAACAATCTGGCTACCACCAACCCTTGATGCAAGCACCACAAACACAACCGCCCCCATTTGGCTACTGGCAACAACCCTATTTTCCACCAGGATTCGGATTCCCACCAGGCCCGCCGCCTTTTTTATTCCAGGGCAGAGGGAGAGGCCGACAAAAAAGAAGAAACACAAGGGTACAGTGGGAGGCCCAACATCCCCAAGGAGTGACTACCAGGAGCAGAGGGAGGGCGGACATGCCCTTGACAAGCAGGGAATAACGAATATTGTCAACATCAGCGGACATACACTCACATGCGACGAAGAAACCATCCTTTCAAAAGGTTTGGGATTTGTTCCCACACCCAAAAATGACCCCTTTGTCCTCAACACAGAACTGGCGCAGTTCTTCCGCAAACTTAAACTTCGTGATTACTTTGGAGACACCAAAGAAGATACGGAAGAAAGAAAAAAGTCAACCGGATTACGGAAAAAGTCGACCTTCCAACCACCCAACCAAAATATCTCGTGCCAAACACTTGCTTTCGAACAAGCGGTACTCAAGGACATAGAGGAAATCAATTTCCAAAATATGAAAGGGTTTAACAATCTCACCGGAAGGAAACGAACGGCCCTACAAGCCCTAAAAAACAATAATGACCTCATCATAAAACCTGCAGACAAAGGGGGTGCTATTGTCCTCATGGATCATGACATGTACCGAGAAGAATGTCTACGACTGCTCGCCGACTCACCAAGCTACGCTATACATCGAACCGACCCCACAGGCCCACTTATGATCAGAATTAAATATATAGTGGAGGAAGCCAGGGGCGGTGGGTGAGATTCTAAAGTGGTGAGGCGCAAACGAATTAGCATACAGCACCGTAGCGAGCGCGCGCAGCGAGCGAGCCCGAACCCCAAAAGGGGGGTTTGGCGGGGTAACCCCCCCAAGAAAATTTTGAAAAAAAAGAAGAAAAATCGTGCATTTTCAAGCAAATTTGAGAAAGCAGGAAGGTTAATAAAGCAATTGTGAAAGTGCAGTTATTACATTAATAGATAGCATAACATAGGTAGCTGCTTATTCAGTATTACCACAGAGCTTCATACATTCTGTCCTATTATGCTCAGGTGCTGAATTCAGACTATAAGACTCATGGAAATCTCAGCTCTAAGAGTAGAAGAAGTTGCACAGCAGTGTAATGGTTGCCAGGCTCGTTCCGCAGGAGCGTCAGGAACTTGAAGAAAAGTCCACAGTCTTCCCCTACGGCCTTCCGACTCTATTAGACTCTAGAGTAACGAATGGCACGCAAGGGGAAAACAGGGAAACAAAACAAGGAAAGGCGGGGGAAGAAAAACAGTCTTACAACATACTGAATATTAGACTCTAGAGTAACGAATGGCAAGCAAGGGGAAAACAGGGAAACAAAACAAGGAAAGGCGGGGGGAAGAAAAACAGTCTTACAATATACTGAAAATAAAAGAGGCAGCGCAATGCGCTGTTACCGTGATTCTGGTTGAGCTGAGCTTTGTACACACACTTCACATAGGTCCACGCAAGTACCCCAAATATAAATGGTATAAAGGTTTTCGCAATTTGCCAAGGGGAAAGGTTTGATAGGCAACACAAGCAACGAATCGTTCACCCTGCGGGAGACAGGTCCGGCCAGTGAACAAAGGTGAGCAAATCTGTGTAGTCTCCAAATAGAACAAACACTACAAAACTTTTAAAAACAGAGATAACAATGCATTTATTACCTCAATCAGAATTTTTTGTATTCAACAAACAAGTAGCAGCATTCACTTTTTGTAAATGAAATCCGCACGTCTGTCTTTCAGTGTAGCAAACTTGTCAATTACTTTCATGTTGAAGTCCGGTATCTTTTGGACTAGCTTGCTCTCTACAGATAGCATCGCCAAAGCATTTAGTCTTTCCTCTAGCATGGTGTTCCTGAGGAATGTCTTTATGCGCTTTAAGGCTGAAAAACATCGTTCAGCTTCTACTGTTGTCATTGGAGTCGTAATCACAATTTTTAGTAAAGTCACTGTCTCTGTAAGTGAGTTTTCCATATGCAGTTTATGAATTAAACTCAGCAAAGTCAAGGCGCTTGTGGCCTTCCGGTACACAGTCATTCCGTAGAGTACAGTTAACTCATTTCTCAGCTGCTCTTTTGTGAGCATAGGATATGCTTCCACAGCCTGATTCAGAGCACGCTCAGGGAAGGATTCATCATATTGTGCAAACTCTTTACTTTGCAATAAAGTTGCACTCACCAAATGTTTTGTGAATGAAAAACGTTCTTTTGCCTGCACAATTACAATGTCACATATCTCCTTTCCAATTCGAACCAGAGAGGTGATGTTTTGTCTGCGGTTTGCAAAAATAGAATGCTCCGGCAGTTTGCTCTCTAAATCTTCAACCCCATCTCTCACTTTCATAATCTGTTGTACAAATGCAGATGTATTGGCTTTCACAGAGACAGTATCTAGGTCTTTTCTTTGCAACTGATCGTATAACACATCAACAGGAATCATTATGTCATGAAATAAAAACAGTAAGAACTGAAACTCTTTGTCTTGTAGTGTTCTAATAAAGCCATGGGCTTCACTCTGACTTGTGTGATCAAAGTCTGCTCTGGATGCTATGGCGACAAAACATTTCTCAAGGCCCTCCCTCTGTTCAAAGATTAAGTTGACTGTACGAATGTGAAAGTTCCAACGAGTTGAGGATCCCCTTGGTACGCTTTTGTCCACAATCTCATGAAGGGCTTCTGTTCTTTTGGGGGAATGTGTGAAGAATGCTGCTATGCCTCCGATATCCTGAAAGAAAACTTGTGTCTCTCTGATCTTTGATACCGCCTGTTGCATAATAAGATTGAGTTGGTGGGCGTAACAGTGTACAAAATGAGCATTAGAATACACATCTCAAATTTGTTTCTGTACTCAACTAAGGCTTCCACTCATTACGGACGCACCATCATAGCTTTGTGCGATAAGTTTTTGTTTTTGAGGCAGGTCCGGGAAAATTAAGTCCAGTTGACACAGTATTGCTTCAGTGATGGTTGCTGCACTAGAGTCACTTAAATGCGTGAAGCCATAAAATCTTTCCACAACGTTTCTGTCACTGTCAAAGTACCGAAACACTAACACGGACTGTGTTTGAGTGGACACATCAGTGGTGTCATCAGCCTGAATAGCCACAAAGTCTGTGTTTCGCAACTCTTGCACAATATGGCTTCTTATAATTTCGAGCATACAGTCAAGGAGTTCATTTTGTATTGTATTAGAGGTGCCCTTAAAGACTGTAGCATGTGCTAAATGTCTTTCCAAATCCTGGTCTATGGTTGACATTAAATCCACTAGGCCTCGGAAGATCCCAGGTTTTGAGGAAGTTTCTGATTCGTCATGGCCTCGCAATGCCAGTTCGAAAGCACCACAGAAACGAATGCAATCAATGATCTTGGATAGATTTTGTCTGTTCTTATCAACAGCTTCATTGTGTTTTTGAATGGATTTGCGATACGCATCATTTATCTGCTGCTCAATTGGTGCGTCTACCCCCAACATTCCCAGTCTTGTCAGGTTTTCCAGATGATTTCTTGTGAGCGCATGCTTCTTTATTTTTTCAGCGATGTGCTTCAGGTCGACCATTCCTTGCCGTGTCCAAGAAAAGTCACCGCCAAACAGCAAGCATTGGAAGCAGAACAGAGAATTTCTTATAGGGCACCCTGTAAGCCTATCAGCTTTTGTGTACCAGGCATTTGAGAATGTACGTTTTGACATTTTTCCTCTGTCCTGGGTAGTTTGCTGTAGGTTTATTTCAGGCTGATGAGGTCCTAATTGTTTTATCTGTAGTTTTTGTTCAAGTGGCCGTGACTGGAATGACTTTGTAATCAGCTCTTGTACTGTATTCATGATGGTGTGTTGCTGGCCTTACCAATATATATATATTAAAGAAACCTGTCAATAATCAAAGTACAACGTATAAGGTGCAGTGCAATAATATCAAATTTCAGTATAAATACATTATACATATATTTTGTGCATTATCCTAATACATCTCAAATGACTGCTAAAAATAGAGCCGTACTGCCTCCTGCCTCTCTGTGCCATAGTGAAAGACACTGCTTGAGGGCCTTTAGAGTGACCACATACATACATAGCCCTAACTCCCATGTAAAAAAATATATAGCATCAGTTTCCTTACCTTTAACACTGGTGTTTGCTGGGTTGTAGCCGGGGTCGGGTGAGAGAGCAGCAAAGGAGGTTGGGGTCCTCTTGTTGTTTGCTGGAAAATTGCCCCAAAATGCGGTAATGTTTCAGGTTGTCAGGTGCTGAAAATGAAAAGATAACAATTTATTTTTGAAACAGTAGGGTAATGAAACAAAGACTGTAGGGAAAAAACATAACGCTCCAATTTTTTCCTTGCAGTTTGCATCCAGCTCTTAGATGACAGTTAATAGCTCTCTGTTGTATGTTAGGATTTTAACTTAGAAACTGCAAGTAACAAAAGGATCTCTCTGACAAAAGCAGTGCCTTGAGCACCAGTTGTATTACAAATGGACATATTCATTTTTAGGCACTGGGATATTGAGTGATTTTCCCAGAATCACAGGATGTTTGAGACTCCCGCCAGACTTGAACTCTGCAGAGAAGGCTCGGCGTTCCTGGCTGTTCGGGACGGGTGTGGCGGGCAGAGAAGGACTAGCCCAGAGAAGGCAAGGGCAGTGTCCACTTCTGCTCTGCCCCCTCTGTTTTTTCAGCTTATTCCCTCTCTTTAGGACTAGCTCCTCCTCACTTACTGAAAACTGTGACTTCAAGGATTAGTTCTCAGCCTCTCTTTCCTCCTTTCGTTTATTTTTTGTTCCCCTGTGAAATGGATCCAAAATATAAAAACACTTTTGTAGTCTTTTTCTGGCATTTTTCTTTTCCACAGTGACAGTGCAGCCTCGGTACTGCTTAGCTGTCTCCCATCTCAATTGTTTGATCCTGCAGTCTCAATCAAACGAGCACCTCACAAACATTAATTTGTGAAAATGTATATCCAGGGCTTTAAGTGGACCGGGTCCTGCCAGTGCTCAGCACCGGAAGTTTACAAAAAAAAAAAAAGCTGGTGCCAAGACAGGTCACTATCCAGCTCTCCATGTTTGCCCTCACCGTCAAAATCTTAATTCTGCCGCACTAACACCCTTCACTGCCACTGCTGTAACTTCAAAAATACTAGTTATCTTGCCTTCAGTCTAACCATATCACAACTTGCAGTATTCTCAATTTGATGTACAACGAAGCCAGAGTTGCTTATGTATCTTAAAAAACCGGGCCAATGGGGCCATGTATTTAAATTAGAAAATAGTGTTGGGACCTCGGAACAGTCCGCGAAAAAAAGGTTTTAGAATGCTGTGTTGTTCAACTTCTCCAGTACTGAGCATGCGCACCTCTTTTTAACACCTGCGTGCATGCTCAACCTAGACAGTACCCGAACCTGGACATTTATTCAATAAGGAGAAAAGTGTCGGGACACTTCTCCATAAACCGGGACGTATGGACGCAGACTTTAACTTGCGTGTTTTTAAGCAACGCCCTTAATTACATCGGCCAGGCATCAGAGACCTATACAGTTTTTTTTCATCCCCTTAAATCCCTGTGTAAATCCAATGAATGCACCCACTCCAGAGGAAGCAGGATAAGGATTCACAGACAAGAATCTCGCGCAATACCCCTCTGATATTACATTCCTGAAACGAGTCCGACAGTGATGTCTCAGAAGTAACCAAATTGAACCCACGGGGTTAAAGACGTAGGCGGCATGACAGTCAAATGCCAAGGCAGTCCCAAACTAAACTCAAGCTCCTATGCAGTGACTCTAGCCTCCTCTGCCTTTTAGCTGTCCCCTTGAAGCACATTTGAAGTCATGTTTTTATTTATTTCTTTCTGTTTCCGAACATATTTTTCTTGGACTAACCCCTGTAAATGGCTACAAAGACCACTCCATCTGTCATCATTGCTAAATCACACATGAGAGAGAAGTCTGCTTCCTTCACTGCTTTAATTGGCCTTTGAAAAGACACGCAAAACCCACAGCTCCGTCATAAATTAAAATAAAGCGTTCCAATTTAAGGAAAACTCCTCAGTGTCACCAACCCCTTCATCTTGAAGAGAGTTACTCAATGATTTAGCTTCTTCCTGTAGAAACAAAATATCTTCGCTTTTTCAAAAGATAATGGCGGACATTTTGTGCCCCCATTTTTTTTTTCTGCTCGCTCTTCAGCAGGGAAACATAAGAGTAGTATTAGAACACAGAAGGCCGCATCTCGGGCCTGCTCTGGCTTGGGCGCGATGTAATCTCCAAGTTCAGCGGTTGTTCACTTGGACACTTCCCAAGAAGGCGAGGAGGTCTGCCGGGCGCTGCTCGTCCACACTGGAGGCCTATTTGTCAGCTCTAATGTTAGTATAGTGATGCATGAGCGCTGTAAATTATGCTCCTTGAGGCATTCACTAAGCACACGCACATCAGAGATAAGATTAACAAACTCCGAAAGGGGAATGGGGAGCTTTGTCAACTTGCGTGTTTTTAAGCAACGCCCTTAATTACATCGGCCAGGCCTCAGAGACCTACACAGTTTTTTTCATCCCCTTAAATCCCTGTGTAAATCCAATGAATGCACCCACTCCAGAGGAAGCAGGATTCACAGACAAGAATCTCGCGCAATACCCCTCTGATATTACATTCCTGAAATGAGTCCGACTTCTGTTTATTATGCGTGCCTTGGCTTTTACAAATTACAGCTACGGCATGGACAACACTCGTCACACGGATACTTACCACGCCTGATTGAACTTCTAGTCCACACACCACGAGGTCCACGAGGCGAGTGAACCGGATCCAACGACACTGCAGCGCCGCGCGCCGCAAATGGCCAATCACTGCATGACTACATTAAGTCAGAGACAGTGATTGGCCATTGTGCAGGGCGGCTGAGCCACCCACGCTCGGCATCCAATATGGATTGCCCCTGCTGTGCTGCGCGGTGACTGGCATGCAGCGCCAGGATTGGCTTGGAGGGCACACTAACTGCTCGCCCTGTCGCCCTTTTGCTGCCAGGGGCTGCCGCCAGCATAAACCTGCACCCCCCCCCTACTAGCTAATGGGGCCCTGGCCCTGGGGACTTTAATACACATGCTTGGGCAAGTTGCTGCCCGAAGCATACATGCGGGAAAACAACTAAGACCTCACACTACTGTGTGACTCACACAGTGTCAATCAAATCACCAGCCCCGGCAGCCCGCCCCCCCTGCGCACTCCCGATTCAGTCGGGTGCTGCCCGGCGGCGCCGGATAAATATCGTGCTAAAACTAAGTAAATGTTATGTAAAAACATTTATTTTAATTATTTTACGGTACGGCAGCCGCGGGTCCAAGCAGGGCTGGTGGGGCTACGCCCCTACGCCCCAATGGACGCACCACGGCAGGAGGAAGCACTCAACAACGACTGGATTACCAGACAAGAGGCTGGATTCCTCATAAGCGAGGAACCCAGGATGCCAAGATTCTACATACTCCCGAAGATTCATAAGAACCGTACCCCCCCACCAGGTAGGCCAATCGTGTCGGGCATTGGGTCAGCTCTGGAACCCTTGTCACAATTTTGTGACTGGTTCCTGCGACCTATTGTCAAAGAATCACAATCTTACCTTAGGGATACAAAAGATGTCCCATGTCTCCTTAGAGACCTGGAGGTGGACATACCAATGATTGGTTCATAACAATGGACACAGAAGCTCTCTACACGAGCATACCACAACAACGGACTTTGGAAGTCGTGGAAAACATCATTCTACACAGGGAGTGGGATTTCATCACCCCACAACACTTCGTGATGGAATGCGCTGAACTGGCACTTACAGAGAACTTCTTTGAATTTGAACAAGTCATTTACCATCAAATCACAGGAACTTCAATGGGCAGCACCTTTGCCCCCAGTATGGCCTGCCTGTATGTCCAGCAATTTGAGGATGACTTTATCCACAGCCCAACTAACCTGTTCTTGAAACACCTGAAAATTTGGAAACGGTACATAGATGACGTACTGATAGTATGGAATGGGACCGAAGAGGACGCAACAGCATTTGTCCAATGGGTCAATTCCAAAGACAGACACCTCAGATTCATGCATACTATCAACAAGAATCACGCAGTCTTTTTGGACTTGGATATCACACTGACCAACGAAGGGATAGCAACTAGGGTACACAACAAACCTACAGATAGGAATAGTTTACTCTTATATGAGAGCTACCACCCAAAGGCCTTAAAACAAATCCTACCGGTCAGACAGTTCCTTCGCGTTAGGAGCAACTGCTCAAATAATAATACCTATGAAGAACAGGCAGCACAACTTGAAAAGAAATTCATTGAACGCCACTACCCAAGAAAAATGGTAAAAAAGGCCAAAAAACGAGCAAGAAACAACCCAAGAGAAGCACTTTTGGAAACCTCAGAGAAAGAAAACACAGGGAGGCCAGTGTGCGTCACTACTTTCACCCCAGCCTCTAACACAGGAAAAAAAATCATTAGGAAGAGATGGCATATATTGAACAGCGCCGGAAAACAGTGGGAATCTCCATTGTTCGCATTCAAACGCAACAAAAGTTTGCGCGATGAATTAGTACACGCTCAAATGACAACCACAGAGGGCGAAGAACAACAGAGACTCTGGGACCAATCACGAGTAATGGGCTATTTCGCCTGCGGCGGGTGTATATCATGCAATCTCACTAAGAATACAAAAGAGGTGAACATAGGCACGGGAAAACCATGGCAACTACGAACATTTAGCAACTGTAACACCGAAAATGTTGTGTACTTGATAACATGTCCATGCGACCTCAATGTAGGCATGACAACAAGAAAAATCAAAACCCGCATTAGTGAACACCGAAGCACCATCAGGTGTAAAAAAACAAACACTAAATTGACACATCATTTTGTTGAAAAAAATCACAATGACACGGACTTGAGATGGACCATCCTTGAGGTCATGAAAAAAAGCAAATTTGACCTAACTAAAGCCCTGCATGTGTGGGAGCAATGATGGGTCTATCGCCTACGATCCCACGAAAAGGGCCTCAATGATGACATTCCGTGGCTCCAACTGGGACGGTGACATTAAGTCCAGCATCTCGTCCAGCTCACCATCATTACTACTCTCCCATCATTTTTCTATAGAAAAAGAGCAATCACAATAGGCCATAGACACCATCCACATGCTCTATTCTACATCTAGCCGACACCCTGGAAATACATCCGATGAACCAGGGGCACTTATCTCCTGGACGCCGACGCAACCTCACATCGGAGCTACACCTCACCGCCCAACGATATCTGCGGCACACGCAGTAGGATTGACCATGGTTACACATTCTGGGTCAATCCGCCGGTTGTTCTCCAGGAACGATGTTCTTTCTCATCGCTCTTTCTGCACCCCGTATGTCACACTAGTCAAACAACACTCATTATGACTAGGCGTCTTTTAGGTACCCCCACGCATACTGACGCGTCACTAGCGCTTGTATCGCGCTATTATAATGCACCAACATTAAGCATTTTTTCGCCTGTTAATCTTTATTAACATAGGCATGCGTTCCCACCATGCACACTGCAGATTATATACCGCACCTTGGCATGTCCCCCGGCTTTTATTATTGGGTCTGCCGATGCTACCGGCATCGCTATGACAACCTTACACGCCTTGACGTGCCATGCCCAGACGCTAGCTTACGCTCCTACAACACCATCCCACTTGGGATTTTCATCACGTGGGTCCCCTAGACTACCCCGCGCTTTCTGATGCATCACTAGCACTTGCACAGCGCCATTATTTTGCACCAACATCAAGCAATTTTTCCGCTTGTTTATCTTTAACAACATAGTCATGCATTCTCGTCGTGCACAATGTAGTTTGCATGCCGCACCATGATATCTTCCCCCGCGTGCACTAATCCGCACCGCCGATGCTTCCAGCATCGCCATGACAACCCTACACGCCTTGACGTGTCACGCCCAGTCGCGAGCCTACGCTCCTACATTATTAATCACAATAGACGCACCCACCAGCCAATTATGCTTCCCGCCCCGCCCCAAGCAAATCCATGTGTGGGCACACCAGGCCCTGCACGCGATTCCATTGGACGCATACGAATCGCCATCTTTAGACCAGGCGCCCTCCGCTTTGTATTTCTCTTTACCGCTCAGGACACTGGAAGGCACACATCGGAAGGCACTCAATTGACTTAACTCACGCCGTCACCATCAATTAATGATACAGCCACACTATATAACCCCCGGCACCTCCCTCTCATTCCAACATTCGGGAGGACCGGGAGCAGTCGCCTAGGATACATGAGGGAAACCTTTCCTGTGACAGTAAGACTGTGCATGGGCTGAGAGATACGCAAGTATCCATATACTCATTTTGGTGCGCGTGTGTTGATCTGATGCTTGGAGTTCTTTCTCCAATACATTCATTTATGCAACCTGTGGTTTTTATGCTTTCCTTTACAGAGCGGATAACAGGATTTTCCCCTCCCCTCCCCCCATGGGGCAAGTAGTTCTAGACAAGTAGGAGCCCCTCGCTCCTACACATTTTTTCCACTTATGTGTACACATATAGAGTGTCACAAAGTCACGTGAAAAGATCACTCACTCATAGAAAACTATGCATGCGTTGTTGTCTTGTGAAAACATTTTTGGTCCTCTTGACCCATGCTTAAATGTTACAAGTATTTCTGATTTCTACCATATTCTTTTTAGGCTTGACCTTCGGAAGCCATTTAGGAAGTGGAGAGTGGCCTTTGCCATACCCGCGCAGTGGTAGTTTCTTGCCACCAGTTGGTAAGAACGGAGCCCCCTGTATATTTAGGTCCTGATCAATGCCTTGGACCCATCTGGGCCGACACGGCAGAAACATGTTGACCACTCACGAGACGGCTAGGGGACACTAACTACCCCATTCACCGTCCAATGCTTTTAATATCATATAGTTATCAGTCTCATTAAAACAGAATTCCTGATAACTATAATGATTTTTAACCTCACTCACATTAGTACGGGCCCCCACTTAGTAATTTAGAAGTGCATCCCTGTCGTCAGGCGTATGTCCGCCCTCTATCAAACGAAGGTATTAGTGGGCGAGGACTGGCCGATGATGAAGCATGACACCAGGTGGTGTGTGAGATCAGTCCGTCACTTTTTATGAGATGCCTATACTCACAATGTTCTTGTAACCACATTTGGGTCATCACACTAGGAGCAGCTCTTTGTGGTAAACAACAATCTCTATTCCCACCCACACAAAGTAACTCCCAAAGTTCAACTTGGCCATCAATACCTACTTTGAAAACAGATTTTATTAAACGGAGCAAAATGAAAGTGCTTTTGTTTCAAACAGAAGTGTCCCTCACTTCTCCAAAAGTAATTTATCGACTGCAGATTGCACAAACTTCAAGTAAAATACACTCCCTTTTAAATACGAACCTCCCATTACACTTTGTGAATTGTTACACAATTTTCAAGACATCTGACATTTAAGCTCTGGCACACTTTTTTAACACTTTCTCCTCCGGCCTTGTCACAGACTTTCAAACAGTTTTTGGTATAATACCAGACTTTATTCATTCGATCATCTCTGGAATAACAGGAACAGTGCCCATAATTCTTGCTCTGTTTGCGGCCATCCTTCTACTATTTTAGCTTGTAAAAAATGGCTGTGCTCCCTGTGGTAACAAGCATGTCCGACAGAATACGCCTCTACGCAAAGCTACATCAATACCGTGAAAAAATGGAACAACTTTTCGGCTGCCTGCCTC
Organism: Triturus cristatus; assembly: GCF_964204655.1. Taxonomy (NCBI): domain Eukaryota; kingdom Metazoa; phylum Chordata; class Amphibia; order Caudata; family Salamandridae; genus Triturus; species Triturus cristatus. The sequence continues at coordinate 970,111,160 of NC_140580.1, forward strand.
TATCTATTATAGGAGCCAGCTACAACATGACATTTATTTACACATATACAATCTGCGTGCAACCATCTTTTTATTGCAAAACTTGACCATTCGACTAGCGAATGGATCTATGCCTTGCCAACATCCCAGCAAACGCTCCCGATATCCAGCAGGTAATGGATTATCTTGAAACCCATGAACTTGATTGTTCGGGCAGTGGAGCAATGTCGGATGCAATGCAAAAAGGTATCCTGGTGGAATGGGATTTCTGCGCAGCCACGAAAGATCTCCTGCAACGTGCGTCCTTTGACAACATTGCAGATTGCCTACCAATTCAAATTGCCGCTCCAACATTCGAGGATATGAATTGGATCACTTCGCTTTTCTCACACGATGGCAACAATCGCCTCTTGGAACATTACACATCTCAAGCCACTGAAGAACTTCCGGGCTGCAATCTCCAAGACTTGTAAGAAATTCACTTTATTCTTAGATTGATTTTTTCCAACTTTTTTGACTTTTTCCTGCAAAAAAATTTAATAAACCTCAATTGAACTATTTTCATATAAAAACTTTCTAAGTATGCTTAGGCATTTGAACTCTGTTTTCCTTATTGCCCCTTACGTCTCCAGACTAACCAGGGATGGGTGATGTATGGCCTATGCAAATACGCTATTTACTTGCTAAATTAGCCTAAACCCGACATCCATTTTGAAACCATGTCTATTCTTTGTACACACGTCTCTCTGCCTGCCTGTTATCCACGAAGCCCTTTCACACAAATTAGCTCATCCTCAGCCTCTGCTCACGAGCTGGCGATCAAGATCAAAAAACACGAAATTGTTTAGGAACTGGTTGGCACAGTGTGGTAATCGTATCCTACCTTTATTTTCATTCTACAATTTACAGTCATTCATGTCTAATAGGTATTGTTTATGTCACATGGAACTGTAACATGTAATGTGGAATTGACTGATGCAGGAGCTTAGGTTTGAATACAACAGAAGCGGTTGGAGTTTGCCTCAGCTGGATGCCTTAGCTCTTGCTCCAGTGGGTCCATTTATGGCACTTAAATAAAGACACTTTTATATAACTTGCAGACTCCATCGCTTTATCCCAGCCACTTTCTTAAACACACCTGATTTCACCATTTTTCTTCTGTGGCATTGCAACATTCTGCATTATATTCATCACGATTATTTCTTTATTCCTGCTTGCTAAAACACTCCATTTGAGTCTTCAGACCGGTAGGGCTGAATAGTTTGCTTCCCACTAGTCTAAACCCATCCTAACACCACTTGCACAGCTATGCTACAGCGGCCAGTATGCTACAGCGCCCAGAGCACATCAGTTTACAGCAATCAGCTCACGGTTTCATTCCCGAGTGTACTGGCACCTCACCTCAGCACCATCTAACTCTGGGCAAAACAGCACTTTCACCCCGGTAGGGATGAATACATCATTTCACATTCCCTGTATAGCACACCCTAACCACCCCACAGAGCTCACAGCGCTCCTACCCTCCTCTTTCCTACTCTTTTCGCCCTTTTTTCCCCTTACTCGCTTCAACAGATTCACAAAATGGCTGCCAACACTTCCTAGTTGCAACCGCTCGCAGCCAATAAGCAGCAAGCTCGTGCTCATAACGCCTCAGCCAATCAGATGGCAGAATTCCCAAATATCGATATCTGTAAATTTCAATATTTCTCCAAAACTACTGAACGGATTTACACCAAATAAACAAAAGCGTGCCTTCTAGACCAAGCCCCTTCTCCCTGCCACATTTGGGTTAATTCCATTCACCCGTTCGACCTGTAGCCTGGTCTAAAGTTTCCTATGGACATTAACATGGAGAAAACACGTTTTGGGATCCCCACTTTTTATCGGCCCCCCCCCTTGACAAATCACCCCCACACTTCCAACATAGGAGCTGATATGAACAAAGAATTTCATGAAGATTCATCAAACGACGCCAAAGTTATAAGCAAAACAAAAAATGCTCTTCCTATGGAAACTTGGTCCTAACTATAACTACCTACTGGCGCCGCCAGTAGGTAATATATATATACTGATGTGATCAAGATCGTGGGAAAGCGACCGAAACACGTCATGTCAGGGTGCACGGAATAAAGTTTGCACTGAACATTTAATTTCGGTAGTACGCTGTGGTCTGTACCTGTGTATCTTCTTGGAGACTACGGAGAACGGGACGGTGAACTTTTATATATATATATATATATATATATATATATATATCATGATTCCACTGTTCTTCTGCTCTAGGAGTTCAGGAATCACAGACAGCACTATGGGGATCAGTATTTTTTAAAGAATTTATTCAATCACCGGTGCAACCAAACATAGGGACAGTGGACAGTCTACACGTTTTTGCAATTGCCTCCACAGGATATTTATATATCTCGCTTGCCACCTAAAAACCCATACCCACCCCAAACCCTAAAAATAACCTTGCCACCCAAAAACCCATACCCACCCTAAAAATTCAACCTTTTTGTAAATTGGCATGAATCAGTTCAGTTATTGAGATAGTAAGAAAAAAACAATTTGTAAATATAGGGTCATGAAGGCTCTGTGAACCCTCCCAATCTTGTGCTGAGATCTGATTGGCTGCCAACACCGAGTCCCACATAAAAACGTTTAAAAAAAGAGAAGAAGGCAGTGTAGGAATACCCTGACCCCCTAGGCCCACAGGGAACCTCAGGCCAAACAAAGCAGTTTTATTTTTTAATTTTTGGTGGGAGCCACGCTGGATCCCCAGCTCTGGCTGATCTTTGTTTAAAAAAAGCCCGGGTTCCCACCCTCCTGTAATCTTTAGCCCCCGGGTGTGCCGGTGTCATGTCCTTTAGGATAGTCCTGTCATTAATGCCCCTTTTTACAAACATTGTCCCATCCGTACAACAATAACGGTTCTGAATAGGAGACCTTTTACCTAGTAGCTTCTCCTGTCTCTTTGACACCAGGCTCTTAGTATTCTATCATAATCCCTGTACCTGATGTACATAAACATGTCCTCAGGCACTGCATAATTATTTTGTATAAGAGTCACCACTTTTTATCATCCTTGGCCAACAGCCCGCTCTGCATGATCGCATTTGTTTGGAAAAACATTTATGATTGTTTTCAAAACATTTATGATTGTTTTCAAATCACATTGATTCTGGAAGAAACCCTGGAGTGACCACTCTAGTATATCAGACCCTTATTCCCCCCTACACTTCAGAGAAGAATTTCTTCCACACTGACACGGGGTCCTGCATGCTGAATCTTCAACACGCAGTGGTCTCACATCCCTTGCGGGGTGTCATCCTCGGAGCAGAGACAGGGCCCTTCATTCTCTACCATAAGGTGAGGGGGTTGGTTCTACCCTGGGGGAATCTTGGCTATACACACACATAGATATATATATATATTATATATATATTTATATACCCAAGAGGCACTAGCTAGATTCAGAGCAAGAGGCTATAGTGATTCCATTCTTAAACAAGCGAGCGACAAAGCTGCATTAAAAACTAGAGAATCACTTTTGTGTAGAGTCAACAGGTCCTGTGATACAAGACACAAAGGAGATGAGGAGAATGCTCCGCGTCTTATAATGACTTTCAATAGACAACATAGACAATTGAGGGCTATCATTAACAAAAATTGGCCCATTTTGAAAACAGATGGTGTGTTGGCGCCCTTCTTATCAGATAAACCGTTTATCACTTATAGACGTGCTGCTTCCATGAGAAGCCAGCTAGTTAAAAGTAGCCCGGAAACTGTATCAAGCAATACCTGGCTACAGCCAAAGAAAGGCTTTTACAAATGCACATCCTGCAGAGCGTGCAAATTTGGGACCAACCGCACTGCTTACAATACCCCTTTCAGCTCCAAGGAAACACCAATTGAAGGGCACTTCACATGCCGTACAGAGTACAGAATATGCCGTTTATATCCTCACTTGTACCTGTGACCTATCATATATAGGTAGCACCAAAGTTCAAGTACATACCCGTATCCTTCAGAATTTGAGAGCTATTGTAAATAATGACACCACCTATCCTGTGGCTCGTCACTTTAAAGACAAACATAACAATGACTTGAAATGTCTCAGTTACTATGTAATTGACGCCGTCCCCAAATTGCGCCGGGGAGGCAATAGGGAAAGGCTACTTAGGCAACTAGAAACCCGCCTAATATTAGAACTGGATACTAAGGCCCCTTATTGCTTAAATACCACTGAGGATATGTACACTTACCTATAAAGTTACTTGAAAGTATGTTTGAAAAACTTGATGATAGGTTTTTTGAATAGAAATTTTCTGAAAAAGGTTTTTGAATATACCTTCTATTCTATACCTTCTATTCGTTTTTAGCCTCTGGAATGTTTCGCTCCTCTTTTTCTGTTACAATGTTGGTATTTGCCCACTTTGTGCTATTAGTGTATTTTTATATATGTATGAGTAGGATCCATTTGAGTCATGCTGATCCACTTACGGATATTACACACATCATGTTTGTGACCTTCCCCCTCTGTTCATTGCAGTCTCCATTGATCTAATTTATTCATGGTCACTGCATATCTCTCTTCACTTTTTTTGTAAAAAAAAATATTTTTTTTCCGAAGCATATAGGCAATTTGTGCACATTTTTCTAGTATTTTATAATACGTAATTAACATGTATTTTTCAATACGGGTGGCGTATTACAATCATTGATTCTATATGATAACCACAATAGGGTCTTTGCAATTTTGCACATTTGAGGGGTTAATTACTTTATACACTGTTTCTTGTTTTATGGGTTATTTTAACCATGGAGTAGAGCTTCTTTCTGCGACACTTCCCCTTTTTTTATATATATTCAGACGGGTTCTGTTGGACATCTTGGTTTGGGTTGTAACCACATACAAAAGATTCAACTACACCAAAGGCACTTATCGCATTCATGCTGATATTTTAAGAACATTTTAATATACATTGGATTGTATTGTATTTATACTGTGATATATTTATGTATTTATTTATTTATACGTAATAATGTATTCAAATGTATATTTATTTATTTATTTTATTGTATGAAGATGCATTGAAACAATCTCTTCTTCATTTAAGGTGTTATTAATAACATAAGTTTACATACCCAACAGTCAGTTTTGAATCCATGTTGAGAACTATTACCCTGTCTGTTTTCTAGAATCATTACTTAGAGTGCCGCAGTCTGTCCTCCATGTCTATAGATCACGTGATACTGGGTTTGAGAGAGAAAAAAACATTTAAATTGAATTTCTCCCACTATGGCGACTTTATGTGAACAAGGCCGAAGTTCGGCCGAAACGCGTCATGACTAACAGCAGAGAGAACTAAAAATAAACTTCACTTTGCCACCAAGAGGAGTTTGTGTCGTTCCTGATGGAGTGATTGTTTGCAACGTGTATATGTATATATATATATATATATATATACACATATAAATGCTACACCTACATATATAGGCTAGGTACATTTAGGCAAATTACGTAGGGCGCGCATTATAGGAGTATGCAAATGCTACTGTCTTATTGAACTGTATATGTTCATCTTCTTAGCACTATGGTAGAAATGTATCTACTGTTTACTATATTGAGTGAAAAGTACTGTCTTGTTTTCCACGATCCCTGAGGAATCAGTGCTGTCATGTTCAGTGGTTGCCAGAAACTACCTACGCCACTGTAAGATACAGGGGGGTGGTAGTGGCACTGTAGGTCTAACGGCTGACATATCCCTTGGGGGTGTCCGGAAGCAGTTTGGACACCAAGCCCTCAGTTTAGGTCATCCAAAACGTGCAGGTCCTGGGGATTCCTAGGGTCTACATGACATGGTGCCGCCAATGTTGGTCTGGTTCTTATATTAAGAGTTAAAATCTGAGTAGTTCAATAGTGCTTTTTCAGCAAGCCCTACTCACACTTTCCAGAGATGTTTGGAGTGGGAAGGGAGATCTGCCTCAGCTGAGCAGATATACCCTGTGTATTGGTTGAAGGTTTAAACCAGCTTGTAAGGATAAAAGGTTCTCACATTGTGCAAAACCCCTAATTTCTAAAACATTTATTCTTTTCCTTTTGAGAATGACTGAGTCCACAAGTAGTGGTTCAGGTACGGGGAAGAAGAATTTGCAAAAGCTCTCAACATTACAGAAAACTGCAGACATCCAGTAACTATAACGTTTTTAGAACATGGCGTAACCGCAATAGGTGGCTGTGTTACCTTTGTGATTGAGGCGCACAAGGTGTTCGGATCAGAGGTATTCTATTCTTGGGTTCAGTTCCAACCTGCAGATTCATACGAAGACATTGAAGTACCGTTAACTTACCAGCAACACAGAAACTGGTTTAAAGGCACCCTCCCACACACAACATCTGTCGTAAGACTCGGTCCACTCAGCATAGAAGGGGCGACCTGGCTGGTCTTAGCGACATACATTCCACATCCTGAGATAGATACACTATCAGTGGATAAAGTCCGTACAATTTACAAAGACGTAGTCCGGCTATACAGACACATTATTCAGTTTGTCATGCGAACATTAACAGTCCAACCTGCAAGAAATCCTCCAGTCGGTCCACATCAGACCACACCTACAATTAGCCCACAAACACTAAAGTCATTAATGGGGACAATCCCCTCCAAACGAGAGCAAATTCCATTCTAATTAGCACAAAAAAAATGCACAGCTGGAAGCAGTTTTTCCCCCCACTGGTGCGCAGGAAAACATAAAATGCTAACCCTTTGCTTACCAATGGGGATGGTTCCCTCGATTGCAGATCGTACCACATGGGGAACAATCTTTGCTGCCGTTTACATCAGGAGACACTGTATCCTTTCCATAGCAGTCGTTCCAGAGGTATTGAAACAGATACAAAATGAGTAAAGGGCAGGACCTGCCCTGGACTTGGGGATGAAACTGATGGGTAATTTTGCCAAAGTCTCTGTAATCATGCTGAGCAACATAAAAGGGGAGGCAGCAGCAGTGACTATACACCACCGCCTCAGGGAAATAGCTCCTATAAATAAGTAGAGAGAGTTACCAAACATTATAGAAGAAACTTATGCCACATTAGGTAGAGATAGTTTGGGAGCCAAACCAGGGAAGCCACAAATGGGGGGTAGTCCCGACAAGGACAACTCGAAGCAAGCACCCTCTTCTTTTAAAAAGAAATGGGATAACAAACAATCTAAAAATAACAATACAGAAAAGAATTCATGATCAATGGGTGGGTCTCCCCAACGGGGATAACCTTAGGAATCGTGATAACATTAGGAAACCTGACTACTGGTATCAGGACACTGATACACGTTCCTTTCATTCCTTTCAGGGTCCATCAAATAACTCGGAGAGGGACGGACAATCAGAACAAAAGACAGAAGATCAACCGAAAACAAAAAGGGAAACACATCGTAATTCATATTACATTGTCAAGCAGGAAGAACAACCTAAAGCAAAGCCTCAATTCAAAAAAAGAAGAAAGTAGCTGGCTTGAAAATGAGACATGCCCAGGTTACTGAGGACTCAGCTTCTGAACGGGGAATGGGCTCTGACGATGCTAGACAGCATAGCAAAAGTAACAATAGCTTGCCAGAACCTGATGGATTTTCTGGTGACAGCAGTATTGAATGAACATATCACTGTGGAAACACCTGATACAGGGGTTAGTGTCCCACATAGACTATACGAAATTACATTCCAACTAGAGGGGGACATCTCAAGAAAAGTTAAAGGTCTCTTTTGGGAGAACTTAACATGTGGATATGACATCCTTTTAGCAGAAAAAGATTGGCCGCCAGAATTTGCGATGGATTGCCCAAAAGGGGAAAGCATCATTTTGCCTGCTTTCTCCGACCTTGTTCCAGTATCTTTAAAACATTCATATGCGCAGGAATGGGCGCTAGTGCTAGTACCAGCATTATACCGCAACCATGTAGGGTGAGATGTGGAGTCTACTCACCACAAAATCCCATTTAAATCTACTCCGAATTCACAGAGACAGTACCCTATTAAAAACTATGCAAAAAGACAGGTCAAAGAAGTCTTAGACCAACTTGAATACCAAGGTGTGATTGAGACTTGCACCTCCCCAGTGAACAATCCATTGTTTCCCGTAATGAAACCTGACAACTCGTATCGTCTAGTTTTGGATTACCGACATTTAAACACATGCCCGCAAACATTTGCAGTTCAAAATGCACAAAGTGCCGCACTAATGAATAACATTGTGCTGAAGAAATACAAAACAACATTAGATATCTCAAATGGATTCTTCTGCCAAAATATAGCTCCGGAAAGCAGATATTTTCTGCCCTCGGCACTCAGCGTCACTTCTGTTGTTTGCCTCAAGGGTATAAGAACAGCCCAGAGCTATTCTCGCCAAGAGTGTCGGAATTATTACAAATATGCAATGAGGAGGCAGTATCCTATATAAATGACATCAATTTGACGAACGATGAGTCACTTGAACACTTGTGCAGAATGAACAACATAATTGTAGGATTTGCCAATTTGGGCTGCAAATTTAATTTAAAAAAATCAAAAATAGCCTGTCTCAATGTCCTATTTTTGGGATATGAGCTATCAAGTGAAGGCAAGAGACTGGCAGCCAACTTTTTAGAAAAGTGATCGCTGCTCAAACCTCCGAAGACTCTGAAGGGTTTGAAATCCATTTTAGGATTTCTAAATATTGGCAGAACGTACATTCTGGATTACTCAGAAAGAGTAAAACCTTTCTATGACATAATTTCACAGCACATCAGTGGACACAGGTACATGCATATATACTACGTTCTGTTTAGGCTCACATGATAACATCTAAACATTTGCACACACGTGTGAATTCTACCAACTTGGTGATCCGGGTGGTCCCGGGTTTATCACGATATACAGACACCACTTTCAATGAAGGTGAGACAGTCCCAATTGCATGCAAATCACATTTATACACAAATGCTGAAATGCGATTTGCGGCTACAGAAAAAATACTGACAGCAGTATAGACTGCTGTAGTGATAGAAAGAGCACTAGCACAGGGGAAACACATAGGTGCCGATTACGATCCGGTAAAAAAACTTCCCCGTACGACTCGTATCCGGTCTTTTTACCGTACGAATCGTACAAGTGCCGTACAAACTGCCAATTACGATTCGCATGGTAAAAAGTCCATACGAATCGCATTGGGAATTATTCCCCACACGTCCTCGGGTCGGAAAATGTGTCCGACACGTCCACGGACGATTTACCGTACAAATGTGAAAAGTGAAGTCCGACCGCGGAATTACGATCCATCCCGTGCGTCCGATGTTACAACCGTATGGAAAAAACACCGTCCGCACCGAACTCCCATAGCAACCATGGAGACATGTGCCCGCATACGCGCCCAACACTCCCCCCAGCCCCCCTATGTACGAGTCGAATCCCCCCCAGCCCCCGTATGTACGCGCCGACCCCCCCAGCCCCCATATGTACTCGCCGACCCCCCCCAGCCCCCGTATGTACGCGTCGACCCCCCCAGCCCCCGTATGTACGCGCCGACCCCCCCCAGCCCCCGTATGTACGCGCCGACCTCCCCGAGCCCCCGTATGTACGCGCCGACCCCCCCAGCCCCCGTATGTACGCGCCGACCCCCCCCAGCCCCCGTATGTACACGCCAACCCCCCCCAGCCCCCGTATGTATGCTCCGACCCCCCCAGCCCCCTATGTACGAGACGAATCCCCCCCCAGCCCCCGTATGTACGCGCCGACCCCCCCAGCCCCCATATGTACGCGCCGACCCCCCCAGCCCCCGTATGTCCGAGTCGTACCCCCACCCGTGTATGTACACCCGTGTACGTGTCGAACCCCCCGTGTATGTACACCCGTGTACGTTCGAGTCGTACCCCCACCCGTGTATGTACGGTGCGTACACCCAGCGTGTACATACACGGGTGGGGGCACGACTCGAACGTACAAGGGTGTACATACACGGGGGGGTACGACTCGGACGTACGGGGGCTGGGGGGGTACGACTCGGACGTACGGGGGCTGGGGGGGTACGACTCGTATATACGGGGGCTGGGGGGGTCGGCGCGTACATACGGGGGCTGGGGGGGTCGGCGCGTACATACGGGGGCTGGGGGGGGTCGGCGCGTACGTACGGGGGCGGGGGGGGTCGGCGCATACGTACGGGGGCAGGGGGGGGTACGGCGCGTACCGGGCCACCTACTCTGGTCGTTTCGCGACATACTTCGCTTTTCCGGCACTTTTTGGGTGCCGTGAAAATATTGCCGTCCGGACTGCTGTCGGTTCGAATCGTGGTTCCTGGGTCGTGAAACGCTGCCTGAAAGCGTCCCGACGTCACGTCGCAGCATTCCCGGATCACATTCGTATGTATATTTTCGTCGGTCGGTGTTTTTTACGATTCGTACGGAAATGGTGTTTCCGTGCGAATCGTAATTCCATGTTTGTAAAGTTTTACGACCGGGTACGAGTCGGACGGAGAAAACGCTCCGACCGACGGTTCGTACCCGGTTTTTACCGGATCGTAATCGGCACCATAATCGTTGTAACTCCAGCACCAACTTTAGAAGCTGTTACCAAAGCGAGCATTCCAAATACAAAAACACTGCATCCGCGATGCATACAATAGGCTAATTCTCTCACTGCAACAGACATAGTTTACAAATACGATACTACACTGAAAACACAAGCGTTCCTGCAGTACGAACAAGAATAGCCTCTCTCGAATGAAATCTTGCCGCTAGAAAAATATGAAAACATCATTTACAGTGATGGTTCTGCTCAGCCTGCCATTGGAAGTAAACAACAGTATAGTGCAACATGTGCTAAGGGACGTATGCGGGGAGGTAAATTCCATCCCAACATACAACTACACAATCTCTGGGAGATTGCACATCGCAGCTGGCAGAACTGAAAGCCCTGATACTAGAACTACAATATACGGATCGGGAATTCCCCACACTGACAGTGTGTGATTTGTTTTATTGTGTGCAGTCTTCTAATGAATATCTTCATTACTGGGGCCAGAATGGCTTTAGAGATTCCAAGGGTTGCACAATTAAGCATAAATTGTTATGGGAACAAGTGGCAAAGCTGAAGTAATGCCTGCCATGGGATCAAGTTATTCACAAATCACTGACAGAATATCGAACAAAAAAATATAGATATGAAAAATATCAATGTAAAAATATCGATAGTCAAAATATCGACATGCTATATTTAAAATGTAAATGACAAAAATATCGCGAAAAAAAATATAGTTGTAAAAAATATCGATGTCCAAAATATCATTTTTTTTAATATATAAAAAAATATTGTTAAAACAATTATAAAATTACATTTTAAAAAATTACTTTAAAAAAATATAATAAACAAATTTAATTTAACAACATTTAAACATACATATATAAAATGTAATATATAAATATATATTTACTTTTAAAAAAACGAATAACTTTAATTTATTGTAAAAAATTATAAATATCTACAAATTAACTATAAAATATAAACATATACATACACCTATAACATAAAATATAATATTAAAAACATTATATTATAAAATAAAATACAAAATATTTATACATTTTTAAACTTACATTTTGCACTCCATTGAGTGCAACAGTCGAAAAACTGTAGAATAGTGTAGGGGTAAAAATGTACTATTCCCACTGCAATTACGGCAACAGTAGGGAAAGTGTTGGATAGCATTATAGTAAAAATTACTATTCCCATTCCAGTGAGTGCAACAGTAGGGAAAGTGTTGGATAGTGGAGGGTAAAATATTTCTATTCCCACTCCAGAGAGTGCAACGGTGGAGAAAGTGTTGGATAGCATAGGTGTAAAAATTACTATTTCCACTCCAGAGAGTGCAACAGTAGGGAAAGTGTTGCATAGCGGAGGGGTAAAAATTACTCATCCCACTCCAGTGAGTGCAACAGTAGGGAAAGTGTTGGATAGCGAAGGGGAAAAAATTACTATTCCTACTCCAGAGAGTGCAACAGTAGGGAAATTAATGGATAGCGGAGGGGAAAGAATTGCTATTCCAACTCCAGAGAGTGTAACAGTAGGGAAAGTGTTGGATAGCGGAGGAGAAAAAATTACTATTCCCACTCCAGTGAGTGCAACAGTAGGGAAAGTGTTGGATAGAAAAGGGTAGAAAATACTATTCCCACTCCAGAGAGTGCTACAGTATGGAAAGTGTTGGATAGCAGAGGGGTAACAATGAATATTCCCACTCCAGAGAGTGCAACAGTAGGGAAAGTGTTGGATAGCATAGGGTTAAAATTAATATTTCCCAAACATTTATATTGAAATAAAAAATAAACAAAATACCAACTACACTATAAAAATTGTTAATAACACAAAAATAAAAAACATATAAAAATATAATAAATTGCAAAAAATAGAAAAATATTTAAATGCTAAAATGAACTACAAACCTTAATTTATACAAAATGTTTTTACGAATAACTATATTTAATATACATTAATTATAAGCAACATTTTTAATTATTAATTACTTTTAAATATTTTACTTCATAACCATATTCCCCTAAAAATGCACAAAAAACTCCTACATAATTGACACAGTTAACATATTTAACAAATAATTAATTATAATAAACAAACAATAAAAAATTAATTGATAATAAATTACCACAACACTGTAAAATCAAAATATAAAATAAATACTAATGAATAAAATGTATTCATTACTTTCTTATAATTAAATTACTATTCCCCTATGAACCCTCAACCTGCTCTTATAACAAATAACACAATTTACATAATTATCAATAACTTAATTAATAAAATTTGACAACCAATTAATAATTAATTCATAAAAAATGAATTATATAAACGTTACATAACCAAGGCCCCCCTATCCTCAGCAATTTTGTCACCCCTTACATTACCACTAGATCCCTCCGCTCTAACGCAGAGAACCTCATCAATACCCCGAGATTCAGGAAAGCCCGATCAGGAGGAAGACGCTTCTCGGTACAAGCTGCCCGTCTTTGGAATTCACTCCCCCATGACTTACGTCTTGAACCACAATATCTGCGCTACAGGAAGCTGCTAAAAACACATCTCTTTCCCTAGCTTCCATGCCCCCCCCCTGTTTTGATTTCCCACCCTTCCTCTCTTTTGCTCTTAGCTCCCGGGCCTCAGATTTGTTGAATTAGGGTTTTTAGCGCTGGGATACCTCCGGGTGACTATGCGCTTTATAAAAATAAATAATAATAATAATAATAATAATAATAATAATTAAAAAGTTATTAATTGCTTTCTAATAATTAAATTACTACCCACCCTATTCCCCTATAAACCCACAACCCGCTCCTAAAAAATAACACAATTTACATAGTTATCAATTAATTAATTAATACAAAGTAATCCCCAATTGATAATTAATTTATACAAAAGTAATTATATACTAATAAATAAAAATTATTAATTACTTTATTATGATTAAATTACTTCCCACCCTATTCCCCTATAAACCCACAACCCGCTACAGAACTAATATACGCAAAATTGAATTGACATAAAATGAATCACCTCTAAAAATTTCACACATGCATTAAAAAAAACAGCTATACTTATACAAAAAATTAGATCACATTCTTTTAACATACATACTAAAATACAGAACACTAATATAAATATCGATATTATTAACAACGATATTTTAGCAAACGATATTACTGACTTCGATATTACAGAAAACGATATTTGTTACCTTCAAGTTGATATTTTGGTCAACGATATTCTTGCAAACGATATTCTGCCACTTTGATATTCCAGACTCGATATTGTGGCACTTCGATATTTGCAACTCGATATTCTGTCTGTGAACCGTTATTCACACATTGAGTCATCAGCGTGTTGGCGTACACGTTGCCGGGAATTCATTGACTGATGAAGCCTCCAAGGCGACAGTGCGAACTGCTGTCATTGCTGCAATCACTCGTTCTAGCACAAGGATAGATGGAAAAATACTGATAGTTGTCAACGCCTCAAAAAACTGCTCTGCCGTGCCAAAGGGCTTTCCTCTCAAGTAATCCAATAAATTAGATGCGCAAAATACACCGTAAGCTCAAATTGCAAGAGTGGGTGATACAGTTGTACCAAACATGGATCGCAGATTAGGTTTAATTCTAGCTGCGCACGAGGGTCTGGGCTCAGCACACGCAGGAGTCACTGCTACAATTTCATTATTGAAGCGCAAATTCTGGTGGCCAGGTTTGGCTAAACAAACAAAGGGTTATGGTGTGACATCTGCCAACAGATGAAAGGTTCCACCGTAGCACGGCCACCGCAAACACCATTACTCATTCAGACAGACCTCTTGCATGTGTCTATTTGGACCACTGCAGCCCCCTAAATTCAGATGGAGCCTACATGTACACCTTGGTGGCAGTGGAATCATGCTCTAGATTTCTTTGGGTTTGGCCTCAGCGCTCGGCTGACGTCCGAACTGTTATAAAGGATTTGCGAGTCTTCATCGGGACATATGCACTTGGCACGTTATATTCCGACCGTGGCCCTACGTTTAACGTTTAGCTCACGGGTTTACAAAGACACCATGGGAAGTATGGTTGCAGCCTTGCGGTATTCCTCCTCCTACCATCCTGGGGAACATTCGGTGATGGAGAGGAAAAACCAGGATTTAAAGCAATCCTTAAGTGCAAGGGTATTAGGTGCGAGGGGGAGTTGGGTAAATCACCTATATGGGGTCCAGAGGGCACTTAACAACATGGCAAGAAAATCCTTGGGAGGACGTGCCCCTTATGAGATGCTGTTTGGGACAAGAATGTGGGTACCTGACCTCAATTGTGCCAGCACAGTGGCGGATGTAAAACCATTTGAAATGAATGATCGTTTGGCTGTTTTACAGGAACTCAATGAATTCCGGGCATTACAATGCAACGTCCAAATAAAATGCACCACCACTAGGGAAGTGAAACCGGTTCCGGCAAGACCTGCCTGGGTCTCAAAGATTGGGAACCTGGTCAGAGAAATGATCGCGCACAAGAAGGAGTTTGGGCCATCTTACAGAATGCCTGTACGTATCTTGGGAGTCAAATGAATAAGAACAGTACTCCTCCCGCCTCTTACCTGCAAAAAAGAAAGAAGATTAGTCTCCATTGATCTGATCAAACCACACTACGTGGCCGATTCTCAATAGTAGGCCGCGTGGACTCCTGAGAGGCCACAGCTCTCCTCTTGCTACTATACAGTAAGTTCAAATGGAACGACACATAACTTTTCAAGACTCACTTGTGCAAAACGCAGGGGTATCAAATAACCGAGTATGTATTACACCAGTTGAAATTGAACAACATCCAAATACAACTGAAATGCAAATTGCAATTCGGCCCAGTAATGACATCTACTTCAATGTGCCTTCACAAGAGACACCTGTCCGTTCTACTAATCCTGCAGAGCTACCAAAGATAGATCGAACTGCGTCTGGCTACTTCATCAACTTCAATGACTTTTTTTCAGATCCATGTGTACCTGAGCAATTGCCACCCATTTCCAGGTAAGAACAATTTCGACAATTCTATCTCTGGCGGAAAAAGACTTACTTTGGTGCCGATTCCGATCCTGGAAAAACCGGGTACGAACCGTCGGTCGGAGCGTTTTCTCCGTCCGACTCGTACATGGGAAAAAAACCCTACAAACTTGCAAGTACGGTTCGTATGGAAACACCATTTCCGTACGAGTCGGACAAAACACCGACCGACAGTAAAATACATACGAATGTGATTCGGCACACCGCGGACGTGACGTCCGGACGGAGTTAGGCATGTTTTTACGTACCAGCAAGTACGATTCGTACCGACAGCAGTCCGGACGGCAATATTTTTACGGCACCCAAAAAGTGCCGGAAAAGGTAAGTACGCCGCGATGCGAGCGGTATAGGGGGCCCGGTACGCGCCGTCCCCCCCCCCAGCCTGCGGATGGACGTGCCGTACCCCCACCCCACCCGTGTATGTACGAGACGTACCCCCACCCGTGTATGTACACCTGTGTATGTACGAGACGTACCCCCACCCGTGTATGTACACCCGTGTATGTACACCTGTGTATGTACGAGACGTACCCCCACCCGTGTATGTACACCCGTGTATGTACACCCGTGTATGTACGAGATGTACCCCCACCCGTGTATGTACACCCGTGTATGTACGAGACGTACCCCCACCCGTGTATGTACACCCGTGTATGTACGAGACGTACCCCCACCCGTGTATGTACACCCGTGTATGTACCCATGTATGTACACCCGTGTATGTACACCCGAGACGTACCCCCACCCGTGTATGTACACCCGTGTATGTATGTACCCGTGTATGTACACCCGTGTATGTACACCCGAGACGTACCCCCACCCGTGTATGTACACCCGTGTATGTACACCCGTGTATCTACGAGACGTACCCCCACCCGTGTATGTACACCCGTGTATGTACACCCGTGTATGTACGGGACGTACCCCCACCGGCATATGTACGGTGCGGACCCCCACCCCACCCGTGTATGTACGGAGCGTACCCCCACCCGTGTATGTACGGTGCGGACCCCCAGCGCTATGCGCTGGGGGTCCGCACCGTACATACACGGGTGGGGGTACGCTCAGTACATACACGGGTGGGGTGGGGGTCCGCACCGTACATACGCCGGTGGGGGTACGTCCCGTACATACACGGGTGTACATACACGGGTGGGGGTACGTCTCGTACATACACGGGTGTACATTCACGGGTGGGGGTACGTCTTGTACATACACGGGTGTACATACACGGGTGGGGGTACGTCTCGTACATACACGGGTGTACATACACGGGTGGGGGTACGAGTACACAGGTGTACATTCACGGGTGGGGGTACGTCTCGTACATACACGGGTGTACATACACGGGTGGGGGTACGTCTCGTACATACACGGGTGTACATACACGGGTGGGGGTATGTCTCGTACATACACGGGTGTACATACACGGGTGTACATTCACGGGTGGGGGTACGTCTCATACATACACGGGTGGGGGGACGGCACGTACATACGGGGGCTGGGGGGAATGGCGCATATGCGGGCACATGTCTCCATGGTTGCTATAGAAGTTCGCTCCGTACGGTGTTTTTTCCATACGGTTGTACAATCGGACGCACGGGACGGATCGTACTTGCGCGCTCGGACTTCAGTTTTACGATTCGTACGGAAAATCGTCTGGGGACGTGTCAGACACTTTTCCCGACCCGAGGACGTGTCGGGGAATTTTCCCAATGCGATTCGTATGTATTTTTTCCCATACGAATCGTACTTGCCAGTTTGTACGGTACTTGTACGATTAGTACGGAAAAAAATCCGGATACGATTCGTACGGGGAAAATTTCTCCAGGATCCGAATCGGCACCTTTGTGTCCCCTTGGTTGCATCTTTGGTTTGCATTAGGGAATCATGTTCCTCATCATTTGGATTGGTATAGTAACTGTCTTTTTCCTACTACTGAATGGACATTACCTCCCAAAGCGCTCTACAGTACAATCTGTGAACTTGGTCCTGAAATCCCATACGTCATCACACCGTGAACAAAGAGACTTATCCCTCGTGAACAATTCAGTAGTTAGGGTACCTGATGGTATCGTTTGGGATAGGGTTTCATATGATGTATTTGGTCCTACTGATCATTTGAAAATTCCTCATGTATTTAAAATTTCATTGAATGATTTCATTACACCGAGTACACTCTCTGAAGATTGGGACATTAAAACTGTAAATTATTTGCTCTCAGTTTTACAATAATCTGCTGTATTTTCTTACAGGGAATTGTATGAAGATGCACCTGATTTTGATACCATGTATTGTTACTAGCATTATGGTCATCACTTTTTGCACAAAGCTAGTGTCCCACGCACTGTTAACACTTATCATCAATGGGAACATTGCCCGACACCACCAAAAGGTAGTTCTGCCACATTCACACAGAAATTTGCATACTTTTCAGGGCTCAATACATCAGACCCCACGTCATACTACTATAAGCTTGCCCAGACTAATACAACTGCAAAACAAATGATGCTGACAAACACCAAGCTTATATTTTCAGCACCATTTATCTCCCAACTGTCTATACAAGGTTTTGACCATTGGAGGGACTTAATAGACACAAAATCCATCTGGGGGACAAAAGAATGGCAAGTTCAGGGATCTGAGGCTTTATTTAGAGCTTGCCTCATACCATTACAGATAATCTTACCAAACCGAACAGTGTAACAGACTACCTGCTACGGGATGGAAAAAGTAAAAGACCTGAAAACACCACGCACCCCCTTGCCCACATCTATTGAAGGTGTATTAAATGACACAATGATAAGTGAGGAGATGCTGGGTGCAATGATACAGAATGGTACATATAATTCCTCAGCTCCCAATTGGAAGGGATGGTTAGTTTGGCCTCTCGACACAAATAGGTATTAATCAAGATTCAAAGGTACCACCGGAGGGTTTAGTATCCATAGGCCTGACCCACACTACGTACACACAGCTGACCCAGGGGTAGTGACTTCTTATAGTTTTGGGAAGTTATGCCTAGAATGGCCAAAAACCTCAACACTATTACAGGTGAAACACACACTTGTCTCTTCTGTCTGATAACATTTAGTGCATGAGGTGGTCTAGCTTCACGGAGCATGTAATGCTTTAATTGCGAACTTATCTTGCTACTTGAGAGGCTCCTCAGCTGCTGTGATTCATCCACTTTTCAAGTTACTCTCGAATGGGAATGATCAAGGCTGTTGTGGGATGGTGCCAGGCATTGCGTATGTTGTCACTGGAAACTCCAGGGTTTTGTTGCAAGCAAGTATTGTTTCCCCCAGCTCGCTTAATTAGGGGGGCACCACTGTGGCCTTCATTGAATGTTTCCAGTATAAGGTTTGATTCGCTGAGTAGACTGGGTCCTTCATTCTCTACCATCAGGTGTGGGGGTTGGTTCTACCCTGGGGGATTCTTGGCTATATACATATATATCCATACACATATACATGCTACTCCTACATATCTAGGCTAGTACATTTAGGCAAATTACGTAGGGCGCGTATTATAGGAGTATGCAAATGCTACTGTCTAATCTGAACTGTATATGTTAATCTTCTTAGCACTATGGTAGAAATGTACCTACTGTTTACTGTATTGGTACTTGTGATTTCTTTCGTATGCTTCTGTCTCCTGATTGTCGCAGCAAATATTTTTACACAAGACTGATGCTGGACCAATAAATACCTATTGAAATGTCCTATTCGCCATCTTGTGTATTTTCTGAGAATAAGCAAGCACGAGTGACTGAGCGAAAAGTACTGTAATGTTTTCCACAATCCCTGAGGAATCAGGGTTGTCATGTTCAGTGGTTGCCAGAAACTACCTACGCCACTGTAAGATACAGGAGGATGGTAGTGGCACTGTAGAGCTAACTGGTCTAACGGCTGACATATCCTATGGGGGTGTCCGGAAGTGGTTTGGACACCAAGCCCTCAGTTTAGGTCAACCAAAACATGCAAGTCCTGGGGATTCCTAGGAACTACATGACACCAGGTCCCAGGGGCATTACCACATATAGATCTGTGGGGGTGCTGGTGTGGCACTCCCCATGCCACGGGGACAGCCACCTCCCTGGGGAAAACATTTAAATAAATGCCGGGGCCCGTGCAGGCCCTTCAAGCCCCGGGGACCTCCACCTCCCCAGGGCACTATCAAAATATAACATGCGGGCTGAACCTGTGGGCCCGCTTGCGCCCCAAGGACTACCACCTCCCCAGGGCAAGTCATATTAAATTAATGCGGGGGAGACTGCGTGGACCTCCTCCTCCCTGGGGCAATTTATTGCATATAAGGGGGGCCACGCAGCCCCCGTAGCCCTGGGGACTGCCACCTTCCCGAGGCTGAAATACATTTATGTAGGGGGTCCATCGTGGGCCCACCAAGCAAAGTTTTACAATGGAGGGGTACCCCAGGCTGCCTCGTTGAGCCATATATGGCCCTGGTGACCGCCAACCCCATGGCAGGCTACTGCTCAGGGGCAGCTCCTCCATGTGGGCAGAGGAGCATCGCCCCACTGCTTTCTCACAGTGCGCGATGCAGAAACATAAAATGGTATTATAAATACCATTTTATGTTTCTGCTTCTCGCACTGCGAGAAAGCAGAAGGGTTTGGTTGGGGGTGGACGTGTGGGTGGTCCTGCTCGATGGCAGGGGAGAAGTGGCTTGCCCACTCTGAGGGCGCTGACTGTTTGGTCAGCCCCAGGGTCACCCAAACCAGTCATACGCACTCTGCATTTTCTCCATGTAGGCTGCATGCAGCCTACATGGAGAAAATGGCCTCCCCATAGACGTCTGTGTGGTCGGCGTCCCTGCCAATCACACACTGCCATTGCAGCATTGTGATTGGTTTAGGGGAGGGGAGGGAGGCTGTCTGTGGCTGCCTGCAGCTGCTTCCTGTTGCAGAGAGGACGATGCAGACTGATGATGCAGGACTGGTAAGTTCACTTTTTGTTTTTGATTAAACCCCCCGAGCCCCCCCACAAGAGTCCCTACCCACGCGACCCACCGCCCCCCCACCCGCAAGTAATGCCGGCCGCGCCTGCTTCTGCTATGTCCTGGGGTGCCCATCCCTGGGACAAAGCTGTTTGCTGTGGATTGGCGGGAGCTTTAACCTATACCGCCAAGCGATAGCAAACACTTTGCTTCCAGTAAGCGAGAGCTGTGAAACTGCTCTCGCTTGCTGGAAGTGGAGCATTCATCTGTTTCCCTTCCCACTGTCAAGAGAGCAGGGAAACAAATTGCTTTCAGACACAGGGAGCTGCATGTTTAGCAGCTCCATGTGTTTGAAAGTATTCCAAGTAATGCAGGCTCCTGCAGGAGACGGGGAGCCGGCAGGGACCACGGGCCCTTCAGACTTCCCGTGGTCCCAATACTGACTATGTGCCCTGAGGGCACCCAGGAAACCATGGCCAGGCTACGGAGGATGGGGTCCCCGGGGCAAAAATCAGCTGCCAGCCCCCCTCCTTCATTTCTAAAAGGCCGGACCCCTGGGGATGTAGTCTCCAGGGCCAAAATCATCCTGGAAATGGGGGCTGCGGGGACCCCCTGCCCTATTAGATATATACGTTCAAAAAAGGCCAGGCCTAAGGGCTGAAACTGGCCTGACAAGTAGGGCTGCGTGGCTCCCTACCCTATTACATTTTTTTTTTAGAAGCACCAGGCCCTGCGGGATGGGTCCCCAGGCCAAAATTGGCTGGGGAGGGTAGCAGAAAGTCCCCCTCCCCTAATGAAAATGTTTTTTAATAAAAATACTGGACCCTAGGGGATGGAATCCCCAGGGCTGAAATCGGCCTGGGGAAGGGGGTTGTGTGGCCCCCCACCCTATTACATTTTGTTTTTTAAAAGGCTGGGCCCCAGGTGATGGGTTCCCCAGTGCCAAAATCGGCCTGAGGAGGGTTGCTGCGTGGCCCCACCACCCTCCTAAAAAAACATTTTTATAAAGTCCGATCCCCCCCCCCACCGGATGGGATCCTAGGGGCCAAAATTGGGCTGGGGGAGAGCCACGAGGCCCCCACTCCCCTGATGAAAATATTTTTTTTTTAAAAAGCTGGGCCTCAGGGGATGAAGTCCCCGGGGCTGAAATCTGCCCGGGACCCCCACCCTGATAAAAAGTTTGCTTTAAAAAAAAGCATGCCCCAAGGGAAGTTGCTCGAGGCCCCACCCATTTCTCAACCACTCAACAAACATGCCTCCTGGGGCACTACTGGTTGGGGGATGAAGTCCGCTTGCATGCTGAAGGTACTTGGGGGGTTAAGAACCCCTCCTGTTACCTCTAGTAAGTCCCACACAGTGGGATTACTGACAGCTTGTGAGAGGCTCCACCCCCTTTCTCCACCACTGTGAAAACACACAACATGGCACACTACTGGTTGATGGATGATGTCCTCTTGATAGCAGAGGGTACTTGGGGGCCCACAGACCCTCCTGTTACCTCCAGGAAGTCCCAAACTGCGGGATTGCTCAGGGATCATCAGAGACCCTGCCCTCATTCTCCACCAATCTGTAAATGCACCTCCTGGTGCAATATTGGTTGGGGGATGAAGGGTCCTTGGGGGCAAGAAGCTCTCCTGTTACCAGCAGTAAGTCAGAGGTCCCGTTCCCTTTCTCAACCACTTTTCAAACGCACCTAGTAGTTAAAATTCACTTAAAAAAACAAAGGTTACAGGGACGTTATAGTTAGGAAATAGTTTTTTTAAAGTAGAAATTCACTGAAAAAAACGACGGGTACAGAGGCGCTATACTTAGGAAATAGAATTATAAAAATCAAAGACATGCACTGAATAAACAGAAAGGTTACAGGGAGGTTATAGTTAGGCTCAGATTTAACTCATACAAAACCATTGAAATTCAGCAGTTATAGTTACCTGAGATAACTATAACTTACGCCTCCCAATGCACTGCTTATGACCTCAAATATTACATCACTCATGACATGGTCAGTGTCATCACTGATGACATCACTGACAACATCTCAAATGACATCATTGATGACACCATCTACAGAACCACTCACACATCCACTCACACCACCATACAACCTCTTGTATGCCCACTCACATACCCACACAACCACTCACATACCCATTCACTGACCATGCCAGTGCTCACACACCCACTCACTGCTCCATAGAGCCACTCACTCACTTGTACAGCCACTCACACAAACATTCACTCACCCATACAGCTACTCATACAATCAGTCACTCATCCATACAACCACTCACATAGCCCCACACTCAGCCATTCAGCTACTCACACACCCACTTATTCACCTATACAGTCACTCACATACCCACTCACTCAACCAGTCTCTCAACACAGCCACTCACTCACCCATACAAGCACTCACACACCCATACAATCACTTACATACCCATTCACACATCCATATAATGACTCATACATCCGCTCACTCACCCATACAGCCATTCACACAGACACTCACTCTCCAGTACAGCCACTCACACACCTATTCACTTAAACAAATATCGACTCAAACAGCCACTCACTCACATAGCAATTCAGACACCCACTCACTCACCCATACAGTCACTAGATCCGGTGGCACCTGCCCGGAGGGAAAGAGTTAGGAACAAGGGCAAAGCGGCCCCCTGGTTCATTGAGAACCTGAGGGGACGGAAGCAAACCATCCACCAATCTGAGAGGCTATGGCGCAAATCATATGACCTAGCTGCCCTCGCTAGCTACAAAACCATGCTATGGTGCAAAAAGAGAATGGTTACAGTGGAGTTCAATTGTATACAAACTTAGAAGAAATAAATTCTTGCATACATAAAAATGATTTAGACATCACCAAAAGAAGTCAATAAGTACTTGTGATTTATTTTGCATTACAAACCAATGAATAAATCAAACAAATAATAGTTGTATGAATCACAAGATCAGCAAATTTAGTGCCCAGAAGAAAAAGGGGAAGGGAGTGAGTGTTTAGGGAGGGTGGCGTGATGGTGTAGAGAAAGGGGAAGGTAATGTGTTTTATATACATGCAAGGATTGTTTAACCTATCCCACCTATTACTTGACAAATGCATATAGAAGAAAACATAACAAAATAGGTACAGATACACAAATCTCTGTCACCTATGTTTGATACACAACAAAATATGTTGCCGTTTTGACCCCTGTAATCATAAAGGTGATTCCAGCCTTATTTGGGGGTCTTCATCAGGACCTTGGGGACTCGTGACGGGGGGGGGGGGGGGACGAAAGCACCAATGTGAAATAGCTCGAAGAATCCGGCTGTGTATTAGATGAAGGGCCCGTGAGCTCTGTTAATAAAAAGAAGTAACCACACTCCAGAAATGGAGGTGGTTGGCGCCTGAAGTACACCTAGATTTCCGAACAAGGTTGATTAGTAACCCAACGACGGCTCTGTAATGAATACCGGAAACGTCGACATATTTTGTTGTGTATCAAACATAGGTGACAGAGATTTGTGTATCTGTACCTATTTTGTTAAGTTTTGTTCTATATGCATTTGCCAAGTAATAAGCAGGATAGGTTCTACAATCCTTGGATGTATGTAAAACACATTACCTTCCCCTTCCTCTACACCATCACGCAACCCTCCCTAAACACTCACCCCCTTTCCCTTATTCTTCTGAGCACTAAATTTGATGATATTTTGATTCATACAACTATTATTTGTTTGATTTATTCATTGGTTTGTGATGCACATTAAATCACAAGTACTTATTGACTTATTTTGGTGATGTCGAAATCCTGTTTATGTATGTAAGAATCTATTTCTTCTAAATTGGTTTACAATTGAACTCCACTGTGACCATTCTCTTTGTGTACCATATGAATACCCGGGTCCAGAGGTCTAACGGGTCACCCCATTCATATGTAACTCTTTACAAAACCATGCTAGCCACATATAAAAAAGCCATCATGACCAGGAAGGCTGAATACTATGAGGCAAGAATTACGGACGCCGCAAATAAACAGTAAGAAACTTTCAGAATTCCGAAAAAACTCAGACAGAAATCAGAGGAGAAATCCACACCCAAGCCGGCAGACTGTAACACGTTTCAGGCCTTCTTCCTTCATAAGTCAGGGACATTTTTAGCAGATATTGATAACACACCAACCAACCAGTGCCCCCTGGAATGGGACCTAGCCCCCGCATCCCAGGAAAGCTACTCACCGCCTCCCCTAGTCTAGACCTAGCCTCCCTGTCACTCCTGATGAACCCTGTCAAATCTGGATCACCAGAGGACCCCTGTCCTTCAAGGGTATTTCGAATGGCCCTCCCTGGGATAGAGAGGGAGATCCTTGATCTACTTAACCACTCTCTAGAGACAGGCTGTATGCCCGCCAGTTTGAAGGAAGCCAGGGTCATTCCCCTACTGAAAAAAACAGGGGCTGATGTAGCTAATCTTAAGAACTATAGGCCCATCTCCCAGTTCCCCTTCCTGTTCTCAAAACACTCTCACTGTTTATTGAGGAACAACAGCTACTCTTGGTGCGCCAGGCTGGTTTTAGGGCCCACCACAGCAAAGAACTGGTGATGTTGTCAGTGCTAGATGAACTTAGGCTCATGGCCGACAACAGAAGGCTGAGCGCCCTGGTCCTAATAGATCTATCAGTGGTGTTCGACACTGTCAATCACGCACAGCTTCTGGCCCGGATCTCCGATTTGGGCATCCGTGGGCTGGCACCCCATTGGATCGAGTCCTTCTTGACAGGCCGGTCCCAAAGGGTCCAACTGGGCGAGCGGGTGTCAAACATTGGCGCACTCACCTGTGGGGTCCCCCAGGGCTCAGCATTGTCTCCCCTCCTCTTCAACATCTACCTCCAGCCACTAGTGGCCGCACTGGCCCACTTGGACTGCCAAGTATTTAACTATGCGGACAACACACAATTAATCCTCCAGATTGATAACTGCCCTCAAGCCCAGGCCGTGTGCAAAACATACTCAAACACTGGATGACAGCTGATTCGCTAAAATTCAACCCAGATAAAACTGAGGTCCTTGTCATTTCCTCCAAAAGCAATCCCTGGAGTGACCTGTTCTGGCCACAAGAGCTCGGCACCACCCCAACTCCAGTTCAAGTTTTAAAAAGCTTAGGCATCAAGATTGATGCCAACCTCTCCAAGGCTAACCAAGTCTCTGCCGTGGTCGGAACCTGTGTGGGCTTACTGAGACCGCTGCTGAGACTCGCCCCTCTCCTCTCATCTGCCACACTACAGATGGTCGTGTCGGGAATGATCATGTCCAGACTGGATTATGGCAATGCCTTATATATTGGTCTCCCCGAGAAACTTATCAGTAAGCTGCAGGTGACCATGAACGACGCAGCTAGGCTGATCTTCAGGCTTCCCAGGTGAGCTCACGCTACCCCCCTGCTGCAGCAGCTGCACTGGCTCCCCATTAAACTGAGAGCAAAGTTCAGAGGTCTCTGCATCGCAAATAAAGCTGTTCACAGCCAAGCCTCAGTATTTATCAAGGAGCGCCTAGGGAACTATGTGCCAGGACGCTCACTTCGGTTGTCCGAGGCAGACCTTTTGGCCTATTCTCAGTTCAAAACTACATCCAAAGGTGGCAGAGCCTTTTCTGCTGTAATTCCTCAACTATGGAATCAGCTGCCCTAGAATCTACTCAAGGAACCCGCACTCTTCCCCTTCAGGAAATGACTCAACACTCTTCTGTTCAAGGAGGCTCTGAACACAGCATAAAGCTCCTCCAAGTGTTGTATCTGTGACTGGTGGTGAGTTTCGGCCACTCTCTCGAAGCACTAAGAGACCTGCCGGGGATTATGCGCTCTACAAATCCCAGTTAACCTAACATAACACCCAGTTATCCACCCATAGAGCTACTCACACTGCCACTCACCCACCCATACAGCCAATGACACACCCATTCACTCACCAATACAGCCCCTCACACAGCATCTCACTCACCCACATAGCTACTCACACACCCATTTATACACCAATTGCAGCCACTTACACACCCATACACACAAGGATACATACAGTCACAAAGCCACTCACATAATATATGTTCAAAGTAGTATCACTCAGTAGTAGTGCACCTAGTATACTAATTTAACTTTTGTAGTAGTTTAGTATATATGTTTAACACCCATAAACTCTTAAAAACACACTCATTTGATGATGTCATCACTGATATCATTTGAGGTGTCATCAGTGATGTTACTGACCATGTCATGAGTGATGTAATATGTGAGGTCATAAGCAGCGCACTGCATGGGCATAAGTTAAAGTTAGCTCACTTAACTATAACTGCTGAATTTCTTTGGTTTTGCACAAGTGAAATGTCGGCCTAACTATAACATCCCTGTGACCTTTGTTTTTTTCAGAGACTCAAAATGAGTATTCTGTATGCTGAGCATCTGAGGACGAAACACAATTGTAGCGAGGAGCTGGTGTTAGCAGAAGCTCAGGACTCCCTAACTAAAAGATTCATTCAGAGAGGCTACAACCCTGCACTATTAGACCAGTCATGTAAGAAAGTAAATGAGATTGAGAGGGGGATGCTCCTGAGGCCTGATGTAGAGAAGATGAAGAGAAAGAAGAAGATCACAGGAGACCAAATAAGAATGATTACTGGATTCAGTGCCTACCAGTCTAAGGTGAGAGATAGCCTGTGTAGGCACTGGCATCTAGTAAAAAGAGACCCGATTCTTAATGGGTTGCTACCACGTAGACCCTTGAGCACCTTCAATAAGGCTAAAACTATGAGTCAGCAGCCCAGAAGTAAATAAAGTGGAAGGCTGGTTGAAAGTTAGTCCCGGATTTCACAAATGCTTTAAATGTAAAGCTTGCAAACTTGGTCACAATGAAAGGCAGGTCATGTCACCACTCATGAACAGTCCATGGAAAATCAGGTGTCCATTTAATTGTAGAAGCGAGTACGTCGTATATGTTTTACAATGCACATGCCCAAAAATGTATGTGGGCAGTACCATTCATATGGTGCATATTCCCATTCTGCAGCACCTAAGGGCTATAAAAAACAATGACAGAAATTATGTGGTCGCACAACATATTAACAAATTCCACAAAGGTAATTTGAATGACCTTTCCTACTATCCAATCGATCAAGTCCCCAAACTCAGAAGAGGCGGTAATCGAGAGGGCAAACTCCGCCAACTTGAGTCCAGATACACTCTGCTGTTTAACTCTAAGATTCCATTTGGACTTAATGTTGAAGAAGATTTGCATGTCCATTTAATTTAGTTCAGGTATCCAGATTCAGAGATTTTAATGTAGCAGAGTTAGGAGTTTTTATAGTGGCAATGACAGACGTGTTTCATGTGAAATTTGGTAAAAGGAGGGATGTAAGGTAAATAACAGAGTTTTATTGTTTATTATTTTTTTATGTATTTTATGTATTTTTTAAAAAGAAGAATATTTTAAGGGGATAGTTAAAGTGTAGTTCCCTGGGCACATAGATATAATATGAGAATAGAATGAGGTTGCTCCTGTAGCCTAGAATGAAATACCAGGTTGAAGTATTTGCACTTTGTGGCTCATGAGTGGGCCATACTCAGTTAATATCAAAGTACTGTATTGCACTTGCACTTTATTACATAATTTTGCACTAGCATCTTGACTAGGATGATACATCAGGTGACGCACTTGCACTGAATGTTTCATGATTGGGTCATGTACAGTTGATATCAAGGTACTTTATTGCATTTGCACTTTTTTGCGTAATTTTGCACTGGTATATAGACCATAATTTGAAGTCTAATAATGAAGCACTTGCACTTTCTGATTAATTCCTAAATGCGGCCTTGTCTAAAAATTGGAAAACAACTGAATAAGTCTGTGAGAAGTAATCGGAGGCTGAACAGCACTTGCACTTTATTGAATAATGTTTGATTTAAGGTTAAGTATTTGGTTGCATTAATCTTTATTGGCAGTGACCCCCTGTTTAACAAAATACATATGATTCTGTTAGCGACATTTCAGTCAATTTGAGTATTTGCATTATTCATTTTGGTACACACCATTTCATGAATTTAAATGAAGTAGGGGTAAAGGATCTTTTCTTAGTAGACTGGATCAACTACAACATAGAATGAGATGCATCATTTTAGTGGAATGTTATGTATAACGCAAAGAAGTCTAAGTATTAATGCACATGAAGATTGTAAAAATCGATAATAGTTCTGAAAGGGAACACAGGTACATGCCTTGTATGTCATGAGGAACTATGGTACATTGAATGCATTATGCACTAGCGCTTTAATGAGGAACAGGCAAAATGTAACAATGAAGTTGTAATTGTTGCTTTATTTGTGAACAAGCAATAGAATAGAAAAAAATAAATTGCTGTTCGTTTCCATGTAGATTGACATACTTTTGTATACAATTGCCAACAATACTTTCATTTGAAGTCTGTCTTCGCTGCCCATTCAAAGCCAAGGGTCATGTGCCACGCTACTCTGCTTTTTAAATGCACTGATGTAATAGCGATTGCTGTGTGATCAAGACAGGAAGTGCCGAAACGCGTAACAGCATATTTTGAATTAAAGCATGACAGAATTGCTAAATGCGACCCCCGTTTTGGTGTCCATTTCATTATTGAGGATTTGGAAGTGGTGTTTATATATATATGTATATATATACAATTTAAAACAAACGTTGCAGGGACGTTATAGTTAGGCTGATATATATAGGGTTGTGATAAAGACCGCGGAGACAGTCGAAGCGCTTTACCCTCAGCCACAATAAAACTGTCTTAAGTGAGCCCCAGCGTGTTGGGACCTGTTTTTATTGTAAATGGGTGTGTGTGTGTATATATATATATATATATATATATATATATATATATATATATATATATATATATATATATATATTTATATATATTAAAAAAACACCTCCTTCCGTCGAAGTCGATGAGGCGACACAGTGGGGCTTGCAAAGACCATTTATTTAAGCAGGCATGACGCGTTTCGGTATTACACCTTTATCAAATGCCATTCGTTCAAAAAGTGCCTCTGGTGCTAGTAGTTCTTCAGTAAGTCCATTATATAGCCCCAATGCCTGAAGTAGTATGGAGCACACCTGATGCGGAATCACTCGAGCAATACAAGGTTGTAAGACTACATTACCCAGCATGCAGTTTGTCCATCGTGCTCATGAGTGGTTCCGTTTAGCCGGTATTTTTCTTTTCATCCTGAAGTAGTGAACCGACTTTAACGTAGCCAGGTAAGATCTGTAGCGCTGTACTGGGCAGTAACAGTCTTTGTATCCCACACTTACAGCCTCGCAATTTCCATCGGTGGCAGATATGGAGACGCAATTAAAGTAGCAACGTCTCTCCATAAAAGTTTGGACTGCACATTGTCAGCATATTCCCTGTTCACTTTTAGAATGCGAGGTAGTCCGGGAAAATTGCCATTGATCCCTTTGGACTGTTGCGGAAGGGCCATCCTCGCGTGTCAGTGGCAGCACGCAATACATCAAAAAAAATTATATATATGTATATATATATATATACACACATACCAGCCTCAAATATTCACATTTACTTTTAGAAACACTAACTTGCCTCAAAAACTTACAATTTCTTTTACCACACATATGCCTCTACCATCCTTGCCTTTTTGTTGTAAAGGCATGGGTTGTAAAGGCATATGCATTGTAAATTCTTGCATGGTAAAGGTTGTGGATCATCACAGTAGGAGCATTGTAAAGGTAATGAGTTGTAACAGTCACGCTGTAATGGCAGTTTCCCACTGGCAGCACGCTTGCCGACCATCTGACATCCTGCGCATTTCCAGTCTGACTGGAAAATTTGTTACTAGTCGGATGCAAAATGCCTCCTTGAAAGACCTGCTCTCCCAGGAAAATCTAAAAAAATAAATTGCAAATGGCCCAGAACTAGAAGGATTCTGTGTCCTGGTTGTTTGTTAAGAAGGAATTTAAGGCTGCATGGCAGTAATTTTAGGAGGCCAGTTAATTGGGTAGCAGAAGTAAAGAAAGCTTAATGGAATGGAAGTTAAGATGAGGAGAAGACAAAAGGAAGTGCTGACAGAAGGGTAAGGGAAGAAGGCAGAGAACGGGCAGAAGCAAGATGAATGAGGAGAGAGGAAGAGCTTGGGATGAAGAAAGCTTGTGTGGAGGAAGATCAGAGCAGAAGGCCTGACAGGAGATTATAGAGAGGAATGGCTTAGGGCGATTCTTTTGTGGGTCACAGCGATGAGGGACTAAGAGAAGGATAAGAGGCAAAGGTGCGAACATTTAGTGGTGTAGGACAAGGACAAGATGCACTGTGTTGCTTAGATGTGGGAAGATGGAGTGAGGAAGGATGTGTGATAAGAGAATTAGGGGAAACAAAAGGCTGTCTGTGGTTACACATTACATGTCAGTTTCTCCGATGAATGAACCCAATGTTGTCCATCCTAGCGCTTTTCACAAGCCTCCATTGGGGTGGATGAGTAACCAAGCAAGAGAGTGGCCCAGGGAGAGGGAACCAGAGAAAAGAGAAAAAGAAAGATGCAAAGAAACCCAGAAAAAGAAAACACCAGAGAGAGAGAGAGAGATCACTGAAGGACATTGTAAGAGCAAGAGGAAGTGAGGAAGTGAGGAAGGGAAAGCTAGGACTCCTTTAAAGGAATGAAAAACGTTCAGCGCAAAAGGGACTTCGGTATTTTAAGCTATGTTATGCTGCTTATTTGTGTAGCTCTTTAAGAGACCAGAAGTTCACCTCAAAGCACAAAGAGTATGGTGGGGCAACAGGAGAAATAGAAAACAAAGACCAGGTGGGAGGAAAGGAGGAAAAATGATAGAGGGGAAGACGCAGTGCTCAATTCGAACGGGTGGGGGCCACCGGTATTTATTTTTGAGGATCGGCACTTATTTTTCCAAATTGGATATTTTAGGAGAGAGAAAGACAAATACACAGTAGGGGGGAAAAGAAGGAAGAGAAAATGGAAAATTATCACAAAGAAATAAAGCAGGGACTGGCAAGAGTCAGATAAAGGAGCAGAGAGTGTCTGGCAGGGGATTAAAGAGTAATGAGGTGGATTGAAGACTATGCAGCCTTGGTATCCGTGCGCCGACAATTAATAGCGCCGGAGGTGGGCTTCTTAGCAGAGCTTTGGGCACTGGCACTCGTTCTTTTACAAATTAAACACTGGAAGGAGGAGAGTGCCTGAACGATGGAGTGGCCTTTCATGGCAGAAGAAACAGTACTTCAGGGGTAGCTAGCCTTGGGCATCTGACCAACAGGGAGGGAGGAAAGAGGAAGCAATAATAGGGAATAGCAGACAGTGGGAAGTAAAAAGAAGGGTGTTGGGTGACAGTGAGAGGAACCTAAATGGCAGTGAGATAGACATTAGTGCACTATTGAAGAGGTTCTAGGGCAGGCAGGAGAGAGCACTTGGGAAGCAGAAGACTGACCATCTGCTCCATAGAGTCAATAGCCGGATTTTTCATCAACTATCTCCTCCGACTAACATTTTGCTGTGTGCCCACAAGTATTTAACAATGGTTTGTGAGTAACAGAGGGAGACGGTAAAGCTAGCAGGGAGGCAGTGCCTGAAAGAGACCATGCCTAGTGTAGGTAATAGCTGTCTTGGGATACCAAATTTCTGATGAGAAGAGACAATCTTCCACCTCTGGAAACAAATTAGATTGAATCTGGGATTGCCCTGTCTAGCTATTGTGTATACATCTCAGCTTGCTACAATAGAGTAGATCCTAGAATGTGTGCAGCCTTTTTCAATGTTCTTATATAGCCTACTGAGAAAGTAGTGTTATGTGTTTACTATTCTTCCTGCAAAAACTTTGTTATGCCACTAGTGCTTCTTCTTCCAAGACATCTTATGTTATGATCTATATGTCTTGTAGAAGAGCCACACTGAAATACTCTCACCTGGGCATTAGTAAAACATATATAGAAAATCAGGGCTGTATAGGCCTTTTATGCCACCAGGCATCACTCTGCTGGGCTGGAGACCTTGTAGGCCGGTTTTGAAAGCCCAGGACTACTCCTGGTGCCTCTCTCACTTTCCCCAGCTCACCAAGGTTCATTGTAGGAAGCATGGGGAGGCTTTAAGAGAAAGAGAGAGACAGAAAGGGAGGCAGGGGGAAGTTAGAGAGTGTTCGAGAGGGAAGAGGGAGAAAGGAGAGAGAATGGATAGATGGAAAGAGAGATTGCTTGAGGAGACTAAGGGATCGGGCTGGTTTGAGCACTTTTGCCAGGACTGCTTTCGGTTCCCTAGTCCAGCCTTATAAAATTCCACTGACAAAATGAAGTTGAGATCTTCATGTACTGTTCGTAGATATTTTCAGAGAGTGTTACCATTTTATAGTCTGCTGTTACCAATGTTCCTGGGGCACATTGAAAATTTGGATACATATTCTTGGCTGTGGGGGCAACATGGATAAATCACTTAGTGCTCGGTGTTATTTTACAGCCAACATTTTTCCAAATATGGGATGCATTTCAGGCTTTTTGAGTGCTCAAGCAAATCAAAACCAAGGATATTTCATGGGAGCTAGAACTGAGGATTGCAATCAAGCCATAGACAGTACAGACTCAGTATTCTATGTGTTACAGAGCCTGGACCTGAGGTATCCTCCCCATGAGAGCAGGAAAGATATCTTGTGTATTAATAACCTTATCTTACAAATACTCTAAAGCTGTAGTACATTGTTAAACAGAAAATGACTATAGAAATGTGTTTAAATTGCATCACCGGCCACTAACTTTCTAAAATATCTGTGGAAGGTAGCCATCACAAATATCTTGTAAAATATGTTTTAAGCCCCAGCAACAGGCGCACGATGTTCCACTTCCTACATGTCCAATGAGTTTTAAAATGCAAGAGTTAAAGGTGAAGGGCGCTCCCAAGAATAATTGTGACTCAGGTTATGGCTCAGCTCAGCGCTCCCTCCATTACCTGTAAGTTTGGGTTTAGTTGCACCCTTGGGAGAGGGTATAGAAGCTGTTGAGATGAAGAAAGAGAGAGGAGAAAACAGGAGCTAGAGGAAGAGATGATCAGAGAGAGTATGAAAGAGCAATCAAAATGAGGGTGGCGTAAGAGAGGAGGGAAAACAGGAGGGAAGAAAGTAAGAGTGAAAAGGATGGAGTCAGAAGCTGAAGTCCCTCCAGGCTGAGCACTGCGCGCACTTCCGACCTGTCATTTCTCACCACACATGGAGCCAGCAGGAGTGGATGTCACATCACATCCTTCTATCATAAACTTTATGCATAGGGGCTTTTTACGAGCCGTATAACGAGGAAGAATACAAAGGCAGGCGGGAGACTGGAGGCAGCAGCAACAATCTTTTTCTCTCAATTCCCAAACTCAAGATCCCAATGTGCAGGTCACTTATCCAGCTTCTGTCTAGTTCAGTTTCTAGCCAATCCCTGCTAATAATCTCTTTTGGGTGCATAGGCGCTGAAAGTAGGGTTACATGGTGTGCTACAGCACCCCCAAAATAACCATGCTGGAGTTCAGAAGATGAATGAGCAATAAAGATGATTTGAATTGTGTTTTCATCTTGTCACATTTTCTGTGTTGCAGGGATTCTGCTTAGAAACAGAACTATGCCTGGGATTACGGGGCATCATCATGTAGGGTCTCAGTCGCCATACCGAATCAGAACCTATGGGCCCAAATCCAGACTAACTCATAGTGCTTCACCTGCCCTCCTAACTTTCCTGAGAGACAGATAAATTACCACCCCAGGAACACAACACTCTGAACTCTCTCAGGAGTCGCAGTAAGAGGTCATCATCACCTTTTGTTCTCTCACTCACACATGTCCACAATAATAGGAAAGACACACAAAGAAAGCTTGCAATAATTATTCAAACTAGCATTCTCTAGCATGAAGAAACTGTTGCAATTAGGAGACATATGCAAGTGAATAAAGTGATCAGCACAATTAATAAACTATACACAATAACGAATAACAAATCAGCCTAAGCATACTATGAAAGCACAGTGAAGATCTCTAGGATTAGTACCGGGACCCATACCCGACAGTCATAATCAGTTGGTCTAGATCTCAGGCGTGCAGCTCTTTTGTCTCAGGACCTTTTCTCTGAAAGCCTCATTCCACTCTGTTTTTAAAACGGCAAGTCACTGCATATATGATAAAACTTGTCCTATTCAGAAAACAACAGCTGGATCTCTCTATTATGTCTAGATGTTAGTGTCCGACCACAGAGAAAACAGGGTACAATGTTGTTTGGCCTTACACAATGTGCAGACAGATTTGCAGCAGAAAAGCTAAATAACAAAACATGTGCAGCATATTTCGAAAATAACAGTGTGGTACAAAAATAAGCATGTTACTGCGTAACGTTTGCAAAGAAAAAGCAGCCTATTATGTGTGTAGTTAGGCTAGCATATGGGAAACTACAGTGGGTCCTATAGGGGACTCACAACTGCTGTGCATTCAAAGACAGAGGTCAAATTGTCAGTCTAGTCTTCTGACATTGCTGCTTATTCTCTTAACATAGAGATTGGAGTTTGGGGGAGCAGTCACAGACTGTCGGAGTTTGTAGCTGACTCGTGGGCTGCCGCCTTACTTACAGGGGGAAGGGTCCCCACCCCCATCTATACCTGGGGGCCGACCCTTCTCCGGTGGAGCAAAAGAACTGGATTTGTCTGGGATGTGCTTCTGGCCACCCTGGGTGCCTGTTGGACCCTGCTTGTCGCTCCACCATAAGATGGCAACCACACTTAGATTGGGCTTGTGCGGCCACCTGGAACCTGCCTGAATTACGGTTCCCAGCAAGTGGGGAACTCAGCGAGTGTAGCGCTGGTTCTTTACCCCTGCCTCACCTGGATGTTCTGGCTGCACGGTCCTTGATCATACTGTAGCACCTGCGACTGGATTCGGCAGCACTTTCCTGAGTATGGACCGTGCAGACCAACGCAACTTGTTGACCCCCAATCGCCAGTTAAGGGGTACATACATCTACCTTCCGCTTTTGACACGGTCGCCCCAACATCCTGCTGACCATCAAGACATCCAAGATGGAAGCTGCGCTTGAATATGACCAGTGCATCCCCCCAAACCTTACCTAACTACCAGACCACAGCCAGACAGAGACACCACACTCCTGCAACTTGGCTTGGCAGCAGTGCCCTGCACGCGGACCACCTACTCACCGCCTCTTGCTAACACTCCCAGTCTGCAATTACATGACGGACTACCGGGGGAGATCTTAATCCCCCCACCTCCTAAACTCAGAAGATTGCTTCACTGTTACTTGAGTGGTATACACCTCAGTGGGCCACATCTGCACGTACCGCCCCCATGTCCTGCAGACTACCAAGCGGGCCTCCCTGGAGGACTAGGGCCCCAGGACCTGACAACACGTGAAGGAACACTCCTCACTGGACAATCTGCAACTTTTAACCCTATTGCACTTATCCAGTTGGCAGCACAGCAGATACCGTCTCATGTGTAATGGAAGGTCCTGGGGATGCAGCCCGTACGCTTCCGCCCCTGGGGTCTCTACTCAAGCACCGCAGCCATCGTCGTTCTTCTCCATTTCTATGCCACACTGAGAGACGGTGCTCCCGCAAGCAGAC
This sequence comes from Triturus cristatus, assembly GCF_964204655.1. Classification (NCBI taxonomy): domain Eukaryota; kingdom Metazoa; phylum Chordata; class Amphibia; order Caudata; family Salamandridae; genus Triturus; species Triturus cristatus. The sequence continues at coordinate 970,147,339 of NC_140580.1, forward strand.
CTGGACTGGCCACAGCAGAGCACTGTCTTTCTTGGCCCCTTCTGCACCCAATGCTACTCTCATCCAATTGAACGATGAGGAGCATGCATATACCGAGGGAGGGGTCTCCACCGCCATCTATACCTGGAAGCCGAACCCACCATCCAAACCCCTCTGGAGCCACAAAAAACTTTTGACAGCTGAGATTACACATGAAAAGCCACACACTGCAATTAGACAACATGATGGGCTACATGAAAGCCTTTGAAGCAAGGATCGAAGACCAGGAGGGCAGAGCCCAGCACAATAACATTAAAGTGGTGGACCTACCCGAGAACATCGAGGAGACTTCGTTGCTCACCTTCCTCGAGCAAGGCTCTAAGAGGTGGACACCCCTGAGGGCCTTTCGAAATTCCACACACTGGAATGCACGTATAAGGTGCCTGCTCGCCCCTGGGTGCTCTGCCGTGTCCAGTGGTAGTCTGCCTCCATCATTTTCAGGACCAAGACCTCTTACTCCCCCAAGCTCGCATAGTATGCCCCTCCCAGATACAAAATGCCATGGTCTCCATGTTTCCAGGCTATACAGCAGCTGTACAGATCCAACGGGACTCCTTATTTTATTTTAAAAATCAGCTGCGTGAGCTTGCTGTCCTGTACACTATCCTTTCCTCGCCAGGCTGAAAATACACTTGAACGGCATAACCATGTTCTTCTACACCTCTGAGGGGGCCTGGGACTGGTTCATTTCCTTGAGGGGCTTCCTCGCACACCACGCATGGCGGCCCCTCCCAGGTCTGTGGGCGCAAGTGACGGCACTTGGAAAGACTGGGGCGAGCGTGCCCCTTGACACATCAGACTCGTGATGGCAGGGGCCAGGCTCTTGCATCAGAGGCCCAGATGGGAGGCACCACAAGAGGGGAGGGTAATGGAGTCTCCTCAGAGGAAGTAGCCACCTCTGGATCCTAGAGTAACCCAGGCTCCAATTCCAGTATTGTCCCTCCCCAGGTTACCTCTGACATGGCAGAAGGTATCATCTGAGGTTTGTCCTACTCCTCTCACTGACTCCACGAGCGGTACTAACTGCAGAGACTGCCTAGCTCCTCGACACTGTTGGTCCAGCCTACTGTGTGTTATGTCTTTGACGGTTTCTGATCTTCTGTGAGTCCCCAGGGCATAGGAGCATGCCATAGCTCAGTTTTTATCCCCCCATTCACTGTGCTTGAGCATCTGGTCTACATCGACCCCGCCAGTGGTGAGACTTTGATATGAGTCTGCATGTTTTTGGTGTAGCGCTCTGGCACGACTGTGCTTGGGTGGTGTTGGGGAGTTTTGTTATTGTCCTGTCCCTTTCAAGGGAAGTTTCCTCCTGCTGTCACAGAGACACTATCAGTCACTACCTTATCCACAGGGGAGCGGACAGGGTGGGTGGTGGGGGCGGGATCTCCTGGTTTCGAGCACTTTTCCACCCCACATGGCTGGACCAACAGCAACCCTCGAAGTACTCACTTTGAACGTCCGGGGCCTTAACTCTCCTTCCAAGTGTTACAGTGTCCAAATGTACCTTAGGAGGTGAAGAATTCATGTAGTTTTCCTCCAGTAAACTCACCTCACTCAGGTTGTAAGCATCACATTGCAAAGGCGCTGGAGGGGGGAGTTCTATTCCACCACCTAATGTTCCTTTGCTAGAGGTGTATTAATTTGGGTGCTATCCAGGGTCCCCTTCCTTTCCCAGGTGGGCGTTGGAGACTCAGAGGGCCATTTTGTAGTGCTGGGAGTTAAGTTCAATGGGAACGAGAGTGCCTTTCTTAACATATATGCTCCAAACACAGATCAACCTACATTCCTGACTTCATTACTACCACACATTACCAAGGTCATGAAGTACCCACTGCTGGTAGGGGCCGACTTCAACTATATCGCAGATCCCGCTGTTGATAGATCTCATCCCCCTTGTGCCACATCCCCAATCCACAAAACTGCCCGGTTCCTCCATACTAGGGTGGCAACTTGGGGCCTAGTTCATACTTGGCAAAGACTTTACAGTGAGTCTTCCTATTCTGATTACTTGGGTCTCCATGACCTCTGGGTCCACCTGGAAATGTTCCTCTGCACTGCCCCCTTGCATAGCCAGGCCATCCGGGTTGAATACCTTGTCAAAACCCATTCTGATCACAATACAATACTGCTGAACATCACCTGAGGCCATACCAGAACCACCATACCCTCCTGGAAGCTCAATGTCTCTGCCCTTGATGACCCTACTTTCCAAGACGGACATGATTCATAATTATTTCACAGAAAACGAGGGGACGGCCTCCTCCCCTTTCGTGGTGTGGAAAATCTTCTGACTGGTTGTTAGGAGGCATTGCATAACTAATATGGTTGTGAGCTGACCCCAACTCCACAAGAAGATCAAACAATATCCGAAAGCTCTGGCCATAACAGTTGACATAGAGAAGGCTTCTGAATCTTTGAGCTGTGACTACCTGTACGCAATAATGACAACCATGGGCCTGAGTAGCGGATTTCTCTGCTGGACAGACCTTCTGTATACAATCCTGGTGGTTCGGGTGAAAACTGGCACTACTATCTCTGCATCACACACTACTGAGAGGGGAACACGCCATGGCTGTCCCCTCTTGCCCATATTGTTTGCTTTGGCAATGGAGCCCTCAATCTCCCCACAGGGCTCTTTTACAGGAGGTTATGGATAAATGATACGCCCAGCTACATCTCCCTTTTGTGCAGACAACCTTCAATTGTATGTTCAGGGCAAGCGACCGACATTGAGGGAGCTGTCACTGCACTGGCATAGTTCGGTTGCCATTCTGGCCTATGGGTCAATTGAGACAAGACCAACACCTTCCCACTATACATTCGATTGATGCAGACTCCCCCGCCTGAGGTGGGAACAGCCCTCTGCTTAGAACGGATAGCATTCCAGTTCCTTGGGATTGTGGTTTACCACCCTGAGTCAGAGTTGATTGAGGGCAATGTTATAGTGACACTGGCCACTCTGCCTTGCTGCACTCAGCTTTGGCATACTCTTCCCCTATCTATAATGGGCAGGATCGTCCTGTCCAAAATGATATTCCTCCCTTGGTTCCTCTATTATTTTGCTTCCCTGCAAGTCCGCCTCCCCAAATCCCTGTTTAACTAAATGGATAGTCTACTTACACAACTCATCTGGGGTACTGAGCACTATCGCATTGCTCTGAGCAAGCTGCGTCTCCCAACAAATGAAAGAGGCCTAGCGGTACTCCATATGGAATTATATTTTCTCATGGCGCAAATGAAATGGGCAGCACCCTGATTCGATTTACTTTGGAGCCCGGAGTCCTCATTTGCCCCCACTTAGGCCATCCTGGCATCCGTTGTCTTCACACCGTGTCTTTACTCTTCTGTGGGAGTGGAGGGTCCCATACTAACTACCATCCGATATGCATGGGTCCGGACGCTCCAACGACAGAGACAAAACTTCCTTATGCCAGTGACCTCCACGTAGCAATTCTGGAGCATACTGGAGATTGTTCTGGGTTTCATGATTGGGAACCAAGGGGCATGATGACTATGGGGACGAGTACTCAAACGGCCAACTGCGCAACTTCCAGGACCTGATAGCTGAATTTGATATCTCCCCACCAGCTCCTTTTATATGGCACAGGGGCTGCAGCTATGAGATGAGAGTGGTGCGGCGAGGGACTTGAACCCTCAGAGCATGATTGTCTGAAGACTATCTTCAAACAACGGGCCAGGCACATGCAGTCATGCTGCTAGATCGCTCACTGCTCTCCCTAGCTAAGCTGGACTGTTGGACCTGATACTCATCCTGTAGCGGTTCCCTGAACTTTATTGCTTTTTCCACATGGGTTTTTCTGATTCTCTTGTGTGGCCTCCAGGCTTTGAGCACTGTCCCACTGCAACTGCGGCGTGAAAGTGCACGCACCCTCCCGATCCATATTTGGAAGTGCCCCTGATCAACTGTTTTGAAACATTGGCCGATTTGTCACTGCAGACCGGTAGGTGGCAACTGATTTCGATCAGGAGTAAACTCATGAGCAGCTTGCCCTTGTTATGTTATGTTATGTTATGTTATGTTAATTTATTTCTTCTATAGCGCACGGCTACTCCCAGGAGCGTCCCGGCGCTTTGCTGAAGAACAATAACAGATAGAAACAACACCTAGCAACTGCAAAAGAAAAATAGAAAAGAGACTCAGGTTATCTAGAAGTACTTAATTAGTAAAGAGCCACGTTTTAAGCTCCTTTCTAAAGGCAAGGAGACTCGGGGCCTGTTTGAGAGAGAGTGGTAGTTCATTCCACTCCTTCGGGACTAGGTAGCGGAAGGATCGGCCACCCATCCTTACACGCTTAATGACCGGGACTGTCATTTTGGATAGCAAAGATGATCTCAGGGCCCTGCCCGGTACATATCGGGATAGACGTTTCCTTATGTACTTGGGGCAGGAGCCGTGTAGAGCCTTAAAGGCAAAAGTCAGGCACTTAAAAAGATTTATTTTAGTGATCGGCAGCCAGTGTTAGTCTTTCAAAAGAGCCGTAGCGCCGGCTCTCCTTGGGAGCCCGTAAATAGCACGGGCTGCCGAATTCTGGACCACTTGCAGACGGGTCAAAAGATATTTTGGAAGGCCCAGAAAAAGGGCGTTTGCGTAGTCCAGTCGCGATCCAATCAAAGCCTGAACAATAGTCTTCCTATATTGAACAGACAAAAGAGGAAGGAACTTTCTCAGCATACGTAAAATGCCAAAGCATTTACCTGAGAGACACGAGATATGTGGCCCAAAAGACAGTTCACTGTCCACAATTACTCCCAGGTTTTTTGCTTTAAGTGACACACTGTCAGGTGGAAATAAATCTTGAGGCCACCAGGCTTTCCAATCTGGTTCACAGGTGCAACCAAAAAAGAGCAGCTCCGACTTGTCGGGATTGCACTTTAGCCCATTACACCTAAACCACTCGAAAACCGCCCCCAAACAGTCCTTGATCTGTACGCCATCGAAAGTACCGCCCCTGTCACAGGTGAACAGGAGCTGGGTATCATCGGCGTAAGATATGACCTGGGCGCCAAAAGATTCCGCGACTGCCGCCAGAGGAGCCATAAAGATATTAAATAGCGTGGGGCTAAGGATGGAACCCTGCGGTACCCCTACCTCTAATGGAGACATTTCCACGGAAAAAGGGGGCGCCCAGATCGTTTGTCGGCGGCCGGCTAGAAAAGATTTAAGCCAACTCCATACCGTTCCCTGAATGCCGCACTCCCAGAGTCTTTTAAGGAGGCGATCATGGGGGACGGTGTCGAATGCCGCCGATAGATCTAACATTACCAGCATAGCCCTTCCTCCAGAATCGAGTACTTCCCTGATGGCATCCGTGACCTCTAAGAGGGCCGACTCTGTGCTGAAATTTGCACGAAACCCAGATTGCGTATCGTGCAACAGGTCGTGTTCCTCAATGAAATTAGAAATCGTCCGATGGACAAATTTCTCGGCCATCTTTGCCAGAGCAGGGAGAAGGGAGATAGGTCTATAGTTGGCATGGATGAGGGGGTCCAAGGTAGGCTTCTTGATCAATGGCAGGATCAAGGCATGTTTCCATGCTTGTGGGACCACTCCTGTAATCAATGAAGAATTCAAGAGTGGATTCAGTAAAGCATTTAAAGCAGGTGCTACCCTCCCCAGATGTTTAGCTGGGCACGGGTCAAGTGGAGAACCAGATTTCAAACCAGACAGAAGCTCCAGGGAGGTGTCAAAACAAAGATGAGGAAAAAGTGAGAGAGAAGGGCCTAAACTCTCCCTAAAAACAGGGGGAGACGGGAGACCTGCGGCCACGTGTGAGCTAGGGTCGAGAAAAGAGGCTTGAATAGTTGTAATTTTGGTCGTAAAAAAAGTTGCAAGCTGTTTTAACCATTCTTCAGAATGAATATGAGATGGAGTGCAAACAGAAGGGGACATAAAATCCAAAACGACTTTAAAGATTTCCTTACAGACATTTTCAGCCTCATCAATTCGACGCTCAAAGTATGATTTTTTTTCCTTCCAAATTGACTGATGATAGGCTTTAGTTAATCCTCGAAATTTTGCTTTCTCAGTCAGGTCATAGGCCCGTCGCCAGACTCTCTCTGCCCTTTTACAGCCCTGACGCTGCTCCCTTAACTGGGGGGTGAACCACGGGGCAGACTCTCTGCGCTCGCCACTTTTCTGCTTCTTTTCGGGGACTAGGGTCTGAAGTCTTGCTGTCAGCCAACTCTGAAAGAGATTAAGATTCTCCTCCAACATACCCAGAAGAGGACAAGGAAAGATATTAAGAGCCTCAGATAGCATCTCAGCCAAAAGAAGATGGAAAGGGCGCGAGGATCGCGAGGTCTGTATAGATTCTCTCACCCGGGTGAGAGCTGCGACAGGTACCGAAAAAGAAACCAGAAAATGATCAGACCAGAGTACCGGTTGTGAGGACTCTATCACAATAGTTCTTGTAGAAAAGATCTGGTCGAGAGTATGGCCTTTGTTATGCGTTGGCTTTAGAAGAAACGGGGACAGACCTAAGGTATTAGTAATGTCACTCAATTTCATTGCGTCAGGGTCCACTACAATATCCATATGGATATTGAGGTCCCCAAGAAGCATGCAGTGCTCTGATCTGAGACAGGGGACAGAGAGAGCAACTTGCAGTGCATCGAAGAACGACCCAGTCGGCCCCGGGGCTCTATACAAGAGGATCCCGGTACAGGCCTGGAGAGGGGAGAGCTGAAGGGTGAAGCCTAAGGCTTCACAACCCTGAATGTTCTCCACTGGAAAGGTTGCGCAGGAGATGTTTTTATTGACCACAAGAGCTACTCCTCCCCCTCTACCAGATGTTCTGTCCCTTCTAAAGATGTTATAATCCGGAGGGATGGCGTTGGCAAGGTCAGGTGTTGAACAGTCACTCAGCCATGTCTCCGTAAGGAATAGACATGATATATCGGCTTTATACAATAAGTTCCAAATATCCAAAGAGTGACCAATCACGGATCTAGTATTAAGAAGATAACATTGGAACGGGAACGGAGTGGTGTCAGGCGCAGTCCCGGTGGAGATTAGAGGCCGCCACCCACAAGTAGAACAGCTTTTTCGGAAAAGCCGGCTGCCAGGAAAAGCAAGATGACATTGGCCACTAGAGGGGCGCAAAGCAAGTATATCGGCCGCACTGTAGTATGCCATACCGTTAAGTTTTACCCGCCGGTCTTACCAGCATAGACAGCAATACACGCCTCTCCGTCCTGCCCCGGCCACTCCCGAGACGCGGACGAGCGCAGACGGGCAGGACTCTGGCTGGACTCAGGCGCGATGAAGGCGCTCCGCTGCGCGTCACCGCTGCGCGACTGATAGAAAGCTCAAGTAGGCTCAGCAGGCCGAAATCTCGCGAGAATACGCGAGTGCCCGAGCCCGATCAAAGATGGCGCTTAGATTCGTCCCAGGTACCCCGTGATCCCGGACCCGCCAAAGGCAGTGGTGGTGGACCCCAAGGGGGGTTTTTAGAGTGCAGAATGAGGCCAGGGGGGTCGCAGCAGGTTAAAAACAAGGCAAATAACAAAGACAAAAGAAAATACAAAAACGGGATTATTTAAAAGCTATTAAGCAGCCAGAAAGCGCAACTAGCGCTAGTGCTATCGGTGAAATGGTCACCTTCTCCAGGCTGACCTACCGTCTCTCGCTGCCTCAAGTAGGCTCAGCAGGCCGAAATCTCGCGAGAATACGCGAGTGCCCGAGCCCGATCAAAGATGGCGCTTAGATTCGTCCCAGGTACCCCGTGATCCCGGACCCGCCAAAGGCAGTGGTGGTGGACCCCAAGGGGGGTTTTTAGAGTGCAGAATGAGGCCAGGGGGGTCGCAGCAGGTTCAAAACAAGGCAAATAACAAAGACAAAAGAAAATACAAAAACGGGATTATTTAAAAGCTATTAAGCAGCCAGAAAGCGCAACTAGCGCTAGTGCTATCGGTGAAATGGTCACCTTCTCCAGGCTGACCTACCGTCTCTCGCTGCCTCAAGTAGGCTCAGCAGGCCGAAATCTCGCGAGAATACGCGAGTGCCCGAGCCCGATCAAAGATGGCGCTTAGATTCGTCCCAGGTACCCCGTGATCCCGGACCCGCCAAAGGCAGTGGTGGTAGACCCCAAGGGGGGTTTTTAGAGTGCAGAATGAGGCCAGGGGGGTCGCAGCAGGTTAAAAACAAGGCAAATAACAAAGACAAAAGAAAATACAAAAACGGGATTATTTAAAAGCTATTAAGCAGCCAGAAAGCGCAACTAGCGCTAGTGCTATTGGTGAAATGGTCACCTTCTCCAGGCTGACCTACCGTCTCTCGCTGCCTCAAGTAGGCTCAGCAGGCCGAAATCTCGCGAGAATACGCGAGTGCCCGAGCCCGATCAAAGATGGCGCTTAGATTCGTCCCAGGTACCCCGTGATCCCGGACCCGCCAAAGGCAGTGGTGGTAGACCCCAAGGGGGGTTTTTAGAGTGCAGAATGAGGCCAGGGGGGTCGCAGCAGGTTCAAAACAAGGCAAATAACAAAGACAAAAGAAAATACAAAAACGGGATTATTTAAAAGCTATTAAGCAGCCAGAAAGCGCAACTAGCGCTAGTGCTATCGGTGAAATGGTCACCTTCTCCAGGCTGACCTACCGTCTCTCGCTGCCTCAAGTAGGCTCAGCAGGCCGAAATCTCGCGAGAATACGCGAGTGCCCGAGCCCGATCAAAGATGGCGCTTAGATTCGTCCCAGGTACCCCGTGATCCCGGACCCGCCAAAGGCAGTGGTGGTAGACCCCAAGGGGGGTTTTTAGAGTGCAGAATGAGGCCAGGGGGGTCGCAGCAGGTTAAAAACAAGGCAAATAACAAAGACAAAAGAAAATACAAAAACGGGATTATTTAAAAGCTATTAAGCAGCCAGAAAGCGCAACTAGCGCTAGTGCTATTGGTGAAATGGTCACCTTCTCCAGGCTGACCTACCGTCTCTCGCTGCCTCAAGTAGGCTCAGCAGGCCGAAATCTCACGAGAATACGCGAGTGCCCGAGCCCGATCAAAGATGGCGCTTAGATTCGTCCCAGGTACCCCGTGATCCTGGACCCGCCAAAGGAAGTGGTGGTAGACCCCAAGGGGGGTTTTTAGAGTGCAGAATGAGGCCAGGGGGGTCGCAGCAGGTTAAAAACAAGGCAAATAACAAAGACAAAAGAAAATACAAAAACAGGATTATTTAAAAGCTATTAAGCAGCCAAAAAGCGCAACTAGCGCTAGTGCTATCGGTGAAATGGTCACCTTCTCCAGGCTGACCTACCGTCTCTCGCTGCCTCAAGTAGGCTCAGCAGGCCGAAATCTCGCGAGAATACGCGAGTGCCCGAGCCCGATCAAAGATGGCGCTTAGATTCGTCCCAGGTACCCCGTGATCCCGGACCCGCCAAAGGCAGTGGTGGTAGACCCCAAGGGGGGTTTTTAGAGTGCAGAATGAGGCCAGGGGGGTCGCAGCAGGTTAAAAACAAGGCAAATAACAAAGACAAAAGAAAATACAAAAACGGGATTATTTAAAAGCTATTAAGCAGCCAGAAAGCGCAACTAGCGCTAGTGCTATCGGTAAAATGGTCACCTTCTCCAGGCTGACCTACCGTCTCTTGCTGCCTCAAGTAGGCTCAGCAGGCCGAAATCTCGCGAGAATACGCGAGTGCCCGAGCCCGATCAAAGATGGCGCTTAGATTCGTCCCAGGTACCCCGTGATCCCGGACCCGCCAAAGGCAGTGGTGGTAGACCCCAAGGGGGGTTTTTAGAGTGCAGAATGAGGCCAGGGGGGTCGCAGCAGGTTAAAAACAAGGCAAATAACAAAGACAAAAGAAAATACAAAAACGGGATTATTTAAAAGCTATTAAGCAGCCAGAAAGCGCAACTAGCGCTAGTGCTATCGGTGAAATGGTCACCTTCTCCAGGCTGACCTACCGTCTCTCGCTGCCTCAAGTAGGCTCAGCAGGCCGAAATCTCGCGAGAATACGCGAGTGCCCGAGCCCGATCAAAGATGGCGCTTAGATTCGTCCCAGGTACCCCGTGATCCCGGACCCGCCAAAGGCAGTGGTGGTAGACCCCAAGGGGGGTTTTTAGAGTGCAGAATGAGGCCAGGGGGGTCGCAGCAGGTTCAAAACAAGGCAAATAACAAAGACAAAAGAAAATACAAAAACAGGATTATTTAAAAGCTATTAAGCAGCCAAAAAGCGCAACTAGCGCTAGTGCTATCGGTGAAATGGTCACCTTCTCCAGGCTGACCTACCGTCTCTCGCTGCCTCAAGTAGGCTCAGCAGGCCGAAATCTCGCGAGAATACGCGAGTGCCCGAGCCCGATCAAAGATGGCGCTTAGATTCGTCCCAGGTACCCCGTGATCCCGGACCCGCCAAAGGCAGTGGTGGTAGACCCCAAGGGGGGTTTTTAGAGTGCAGAATGAGGCCAGGGGGGTCGCAGCAGGTTAAAAACAAGGCAAATAACAAAGACAAAAGAAAATACAAAAACGGGATTATTTAAAAGCTATTAAGCAGCCAGAAAGCGCAACTAGCGCTAGTGCTATCGGTGAAATGGTCACCTTCTCCAGGCTGACCTACCGTCTCTCGCTGCCTCAAGTAGGCTCAGCAGGCCGAAATCTCGCGAGAATACGCGAGTGCCCGAGCCCGATCAAAGATGGCTCTTAGATTCGTCCCAGGTACCCCGTGATCCCGGACCCGCCAAAGGCAGTGGTGGTAGACCCCAAGGGGGGTTTTTAGAGTGCAGAATGAGGCCAGGGGGGTCACAGCAGCCTTGTAGGCTGCTGTGAGTGCACACCCACACCTATAGTGCCAGTGATTGCTTTTGCCGCCTGCGAACGCAGGCTGGTGCCTGTGCACAGACACACGTATTAGTTAAATCCATGTGCAGTCTGCTGTGCAGACTCGAGTGAGGGGCGTTGGCATCACTGGTCCTGGAAACCATGTTTCTCTCCTGCCATCTCAGGTCAGAGTGCGCAATAGAGCACGTGGGCCCAGGAAGTGATGAATACCTATGTGTGTTTTCACTACCTATGAGACCTGCTCTGTCCATAAGTTACTATGGGAAAGTGGTTGACAATAATTTGCACTGCAATGGTGGATTGCAGTGGAGCAGCCTCATGATGTTTCATATCAATGGATTTGCAGTGCCAAACCCTTTCCTTTGGTAAAGGGTTTTTTGCCATAAATCTCTTTGAAATTCCACTAAAAGAATATGGACAATTTTATGCTCTTAGAGTCTTGGGGACCATGGTGTCTGGCTCCAGTGGACACCAGGGGTCTGGGGAGCACATCTGTGCATTTCCCAATAGACAGCCATAACACATGGGCATCCCACGGGAACAACGAGCCTGCCATTTGATGGGTGAATGGAATAGATTGAAGATAGAGGTTGTGACACTTAGCCTCAAGGAGCCCGACCATGGCCCCACTAAAGATTAAGATCTGCTTTCCATGGACCCATGGCAGACAGGCCTACAATTTAGGGGAGACATCTGTGGTTCAAAGGGAAAACCCCTAAACCACCCCGACTCCAAAGACACACGACAGTATAACTATTGGTGCCATCCTTCTGCAAGGAGTGAGATACGCTTGTGGGGATGGGGGAACCCGGACTGCGTGGTGCACATTGTCAGAGGACTCTGTTGTGCACATGGAGGATAACTGTTCGAATAGAGACTGGCCTGGGACGAGGACCTGCTGAAGTGTGGTGCCCTGAATTGGGCTCTCGAAGGGCTGATACCTGTCACACCTCTTAGTGGTGCGACGGGAGTGTGTGTGAGTAGAAGTGATAGTGTGTGGACCACCTGTGATTCACGACACTGGCCGGCGATGCCACCTTATACGTTGATTGGTGATATTGAGTTTCTTCCACGTGGCTTTGGCTCGTGGTGCTGCTAAAAAGTGTTCTATTCTTGTGTATGTACATCATTTTTATATTGTGTACTGCATAAGGTTGATCTCTCTGCAGGGGTTAGATTAGGAAAAATCCACAATGTGCATACTAGTGATATCATAACGATACGAATGGGCTTAGTACTGCTAGTAATATTTCTGAATGTTTTATGCCCAAAAGTATATGATGGTCATGTTATAATAATTGATTATGTGTGTAGAATATAAACGTGTTTACATACATCTTGTGTAAAGACTTTTTAGTGATGCTCAGTGCCGAGTTACCCAAGGGTGAGCACAGGTGATACAGCAAGTGCTATCACCTGCCCTTGATGGGAGCGATAGTTTTGCCTGACTGGGGTCATCCCTTCACCCAACCAGACACTGCTGGTTCCAACAATGACCTTTTATGAGACCGTTGGGTTACTGACCTGAGTCGGAAACTGTTGAATAGTAGCTGGGCCAAGTAGCTTGGTTATACCCCTCAAATTAAACCAATGCTGTTACTTGTATAGGGTATACCTGACCCCGAAACGCCTCATTATGATATTCCTGGGGATCCAGGCAGCATGTTCCAGATGCCAGCCAGTGGAAGCAGATTTCTACCACATGGTATGGGTCTGCCTGACCCTTACTCCATTCTGGGAAACGGTGACGGGCCTCGTTAATACTGCCGCAGGCCACAATCTCAACGGTACACCTGCTGTCTGCCTGTATTTCCCAAACCACATGCCAAAATCACCTCCAGATTTGCAGACCAGGTCTTCCTCCTGGCACACCGCCACATCACCATGTCTTGGAGATCTCTGGCTATCCCCTCTTCACTTGGATAGCAGCGGGAGTTGACCAGATGGGAAGATTGTGTGAGCGCCATTATGAAACTAGAAGCGCAGAAATGCAGACTCTCACCACGCACAAGCATGGAAACTGATACTCCGAGACACCGCGTGGATCGCCGCAGCCGGTAGCCTACTCTCCACCGCAGATGAGGGGGCAGATTTTGCGTCAATTTTCCCATGTTAAAAGTGACCCAAAAGTGGCGCAAGGGACTTTTAAATTTGCCCCGAGGTGTCTTCAGGCGAGGATTGAGTCTTTAGCAACCCGACCCAGCCCCCCTTGTAGCATACACACTGCCTCTCTCCCTCATGATAACCCTGACGGTATTATGGGATAATGGGTAGTCCGTCCCCTGCCTCTGCCCTCTCCCCCCTCCGCTGCATGACCTTTCCCCCAGCTCCTTTGTTTCTATACCAATACCAACGACAGTGCCCCAGCGACGCAACCTCTCGTTTACCATGTTGGGTTTCCTGTTTACCTGCTGCATCCTACTTTTCCCCCCTTCTTTCCTGCAACTGCTCCTCTAAGTGGTGGGACTCACCCATCCTACACATTAATGCAATTGGAATCGTTATCTTCACCTGTAGCTATGTATGCCTCATATCAGATCACACAACTACTCAGTTTGAAATACGTTATTTCAGATGAATGACTATCTACTCCATTAAGTGTCCCTCTAGACTGAGAATGCGCTTAATTGAGTATTACTACAAATGTACGACGGTTCCAGAAATGCTAATAAAGTTTGGTACCAAAAAAAACAGAGATTGGTGTTTCTTTTTCCTTCTTTGACTGCAAATTGAGAGCATTTTATAAAGTGAGCAATGTGGCAATCTTGCTGGGGTGCGGGGAGTATGAATGGAAAGGCCTAAGGATGCCAATTTTTCTCTAACACACAACAAAATGTAAATACTTATAAAATGAACTGTACAATATTTTCAAAATATACGAGCAGTTGGGAAAGCTGAAATGAAACAGCTTTTTAATAATTCTAAAACAAAGATTTAAATAGGATCAAACAAAATAAAGATATTCTTACTTTGTGAAGCCCAAATGACATATTTGCTGAAACCCGATTTCCAAACATTATGGTTTGTGCACTACATAGAGTTTTACCAGTATGCCTATGGGAACACATATAGAAACATAGGTCAAAAGACGACTTGCGATGGATGCAAATAGATTCACTGGTAACCTATTTGCATCTTTTGTCAGCAGCACAGACCTGCAGGGTCCAATCCTCTCCTGGTCTCCACTTCCCTAAGGTGATTTAATTTTGCAGGTAGCAGATACGTGAGCGTATGGCTCCTATGACTAGGCACGCTGCCATTTGCTGCTGCAAACAAATCATAGGCCTGTTTTGTATTTCTTCCTTTTTATGTATTTTTCTGTCAAACCAGCTTCCAATCACAAAACTCTGCATAGCATCGGTACCTGAAAATTATATTTCATGTTTATCTGGAGGACAAAATCTGACATTTGAAATTAAACGTTGCCTACATTACTGTGCAAAGTTACACGCGTGGTAATGTCACATTCTTTCCGGTTCCTGCAGTTCCTTCCGAGTTTACATGCATTTGATTGCTTCAAAGGAAGACAAAAGAGTCCAGGTGTGTGTGAGAGAGGGCAATGTAGTACTAAACAAGAGAGACATATTTTGGGGATATGAAAGAGCTAGTGATCGAGATAGAGAGCACCAAAGTGGGTGAAAATCTGAGCAAGAGTAAGAGTGCGACTGGGCTAGAGTGCGAACGAGTGAAGAGGGGCCACACTGAGTGCAAGTGACAGAGGGTGAGAGAGAGAGAGAGAGTGCAAGAGCGAAAGAGAAGCAGGGAGAAAGTATGAGATGTGAGAAAGATCTATGTACCTGGAGTCATAGGTAGAGGAGAAGGACAGAGAAGGTATACGATTGAAAAGGAAAGAGAGGCAGGGAGGTAGTAAGTAGAGAACAAAAGGGGACAGGCGATAGCGAAGGCAGTCATTTTGAGGGCCAGTAAGTAATGGACAGGTATTCGGGCAGGACTTTTATGCTACTGATATGTACAATATCTGCCCAAAGCCATTTGAAGAAGGTGAGAGTGAGACCTGCATTCCTTATAGCACAGACGTTAGTCTTGAGGAGCAATTAAAGAGAGGCAGGCCGACTATGGTACACCTAACTACAGGGCGAGCGTTGTATGGCTCTGTGCCTGGTGGTGCACAGTGGTAACTGATGTGCGTGCTCTCTGGGCACAGTAACTGATTGCCAGAGCTCTGGCACAGGAATGACTCCTTCCCTGTCTTGGTAGAGTTCTTATTAAATATTCTTGTGTCTAGTGATTGCCAGTCAACATTGTCATTTTTTATTTGCTGGTCATTTCCAGTCCATTTGCTTAATATAAGGTGAATGATGCTCCTACTTGTACATTAGTGCCAAAGGTCACTCACTATTCAGGCGGCGCCAATGTTTTTTATGCAAGGTTGATTTCTACTGTCTATAGAATACCATCTGCTGTGCACCACCATTTGGTTCTCCGACAGTGAATAAGACCAAATATACTGCAGATAGGTAATGTTTCTCCGCAGTGGCCGATCTTGCTGCATTGGGTGGATTAACAAGCCCCTTACGAACCCGCTCTAAAATATACTCTTACTTCTTACCAAATACCTCTGAACATACCCTGAAGCAATACCGGTGTCCCATCTTCTTCGTGTTATGCTTCCACTTACCAAAACTTCTAGTCCAACAAAACACCTTTCCTGAACATATTTGCTCAACTACTTTGGTGGATATTTATTTATTTGAGAAGTTTTATAAGGCGTGAACATGACCCTTACGGGTATCAGAGCCCTGTACAAAGTGGCAAGCACGAATAAACCAACGCAATGGAACAAATGAGGTAGTTAAAAAAACACACAGTCAAACAAAGGGGGGGAAACAATTAAAGCCAGGGACAGGGGAGTCAGCCAGTCTAGAGGGCCCAGTACAGATTCAGAAGGTAAATAGTACGAGATAACAAGTGAACAGAAAAGCATAAAATAAATTGAACAAACGGTATAAAAGAAGTATCAAATCCAGACAGAGAGGGGGCTTGAGAAGGAAACCAGGTTAATGCTGTTGATTTTCACTCAAGATTAGCCATTTGACATGTTTCTTGAAAGATGCAGTGGATGGGTTGGATCTGATCTCGGGAGGAAGAGCGGTCCCAATTCTTGAAGCAAGACCAGTGAAAGCACTGTTGTAAGTTCTTTTCTTTTTGAATTTGGGAGGTTTCAAAAGTAGGGTGGACGAACTTCTTAAGTTCTGACATGAGCCAGATAGTTCAAGCTTTTTAGCCAAGTAAACTGGGGTGTTGTAATGTATGGCTTTGTGCGTCAAGCAAGCTATCTTGAAACATATCCTAGCTTCGATAGACAGACAATTTAGTTGAATAAGGTCTGGGGTGATGTTGTCATGCTTTCTGGAGCCTGTGATGAGCCTGGCCGATGCGTTTAGAGTGGCTCTGAGCAGGGCCAAACTAGCTTTAGGTATCCCAGCAAGGGTCACCAAATTATATTCTAGACGAGAGATAACCAGGGATTGAACTGCAGGCCGGATGTCCTCGGGCGGAAGGAATGGCTTGATTTTCTTAAGGGTGTTGAGCTGAAGACTGGCTTCCCTAATAGTTGCACTGATGTGAGCTTGCATATTTAGGTATTTGTCCAAGGTAATACCTAACGGTTTAGCAGAGTCAATCAGATGAGGGGTGCAGTTAAGAGCAGTGAGTTGTTTAAGCCAGTCCAGGGTAGATGTAGAGTGGTTGCAGGGGGCAATCAGAAGGAATTCTGTTATGAGACTATTTAACAAAGATGTTTCTGGGCTAGCCATTGTTGAGTGTGTAAGAGTGCATCATTTAAAGTTTTTATGTCCTCTGGAGAGGAGATCTTCAAGTACAGCTGTGTGTCATAAGCATACATGTGGTAATGAATGTTAGAACGGTTAAGAATATTGGAAAGTAGTTCCATAAAAAGGTGGAAAAGAGTGGGCGAAAGTGCAGAGCCTTGAGGAACTCCAATCGTGACTCGGGTACTGGTTGCAAGGGAATGGTTAACTTTGATTATGATCTAATTTGATGCTCTTAATACAGTCCATGTAGTAGGTTTCTTTAAAGACCATGTAGTGGAATGGAAGTCACCTTCCTTGTAAGATAATTATCCCTTGGCCATTTTGCTTGGACCAAAACAAATGTGTGGTTCAAAAGGAGAAATGAGCAAGTGGACATACGTGGGTTTTCTTCGGCTAGTTTACATACAATGCTTGTTACATGGATGCATGCTTAAGTAGTCTGGGTGGTGGTCTTAGCAGATGAGTGCAGAACTCTGTCCAGTTTGTACTAATATCTTCTTTCTTCACACACTTCACATTCAATCCATTGCTCATCACATTGAACAAAACCTCCCACCAGTGTCCAGACACAGCATGCACTGCACAGCCCACAATGAAGGCAAGTTATAATATTAACCCGCCCATAGAATTCTTGGACAATACTACTGCGCATGTTACCAATATGTGTTTTTTTTAAAAAGAGGATCTAACTCTATTTTAAATTCCAGCAAATTAACATATACATATATCTGTTCACTGAAAAAATGCACTTAATGCAAATCTATGGCCACCGTAAATACTAATACCGACACCCCCTGCATGCAATGCCGCTCTGAACCTATGCCTTCAAGCTAATCTATTTTTAACCCAGTGGCCTCTTATATTTACGCAGCCTGTAAAGGCACAGAGCTGTCAATCCAGGAGCAAATTAGCTAATGTCCTGTGTTTAAGATGGCTCACCATCACACTGTATGTGTCTTGTATCATATAAGGAACCAACACATGCTAGAAAAGCGAAGCAGAGAGATTAAGAATAACTTCCAGGTAGAAAGCATTTACTAAGGGTCTTTAAATACATTGCGCGCAACTGATTCAATCTGGTGACATAAAATTGCTTAATAAATTGCTAGTTTAATGCACTTTCGTAGGAAATTAAGGTGATTTTAGATGCCACGGATGAGATTATAATATGTCTATATGTTATTCAGATGTTTTTTGTTTTGGAAGGAGAATATTTTATTAAATCGTCTGGCTAAATTTATTCTGCATAGTGACGTTTTTAATGTATTAAATTTGCGGAAATGTTATGTTTTTATATTGTATGGCTTATATTCATAAACTAAAACAATAAACTATTACTATTACTTTTACAGTTAATGTTACAACTGAAAACCAAAAACAACCCCTGAAATGGGCCTTAATGGTTAGCCCTGCATTCCATAACTCATACACTAGCCTTCCAACTCATAACTCGTTCCCCAAATGCAATGCTCATGACCCCAACAACATTGTAACAGATCATATTACAGATTACATACATGATCCTACAGGTGACTTAACATATGACATTAGCATTATCAAATTTGACGGTAAAATTATTTGTTTGGCTACATGCTGTTATATGATGATGTTGTGCTCTCTGGTGTTCTTACTTATAAGTATAAATCATGTGAGATCTTAATCATTGCATCAGGTGTGTGAGTTATGGTTTGCATGGGCGGCCTGCAGCTCGGTCTCAGTACCCCGCTCCGTTCCCCACAGCCGTCAGCGAGGTCAATAGAATCTGTGTGTCAGCCAGTCCTCTGTCCCAATACACTGTGCCAGCATTCAATATCCTGCACCAGGACTATCTGCCTACCACCCAGGCTGCTGCTTGTCTGTTTGTCACTTCCTTCACTCTAGCCATCTAAACGTGTGCATGTCTCTTGGGAGGCCCGTAGAGACCAGAGGTCACCGTGTATCACTGTCAACGACCAGACAAAACCTTTAGCATTGAAAAAACTCTGCTAGGCCTCACTTCCTCCTTCCCAGTCATCTACATAGGTACGCACCCAAGGGAAGCAGTAGAGATTGCAGGACACCATTCTTCTGCTATGAGAAAGGGTGCCTACTATGAGTGCCCAAACTGGACTTTTGGCATTGAACCCACCACCAGTACCCACTTCCTCCTTCACAGTCTTCTGCATTCGCTCACACTGTGGTGGAAGCGAGTAGAGACTGCAGTTACCCATCTTTCCGTTGCAGTGAATATAGCCTCCCACCACCATTCCACCAGTACCTTCGGTGTTACACCATGCCTGCATCTAACCCACAATTCTTACTCTCTCCCCAACCATTTGCTCCCATCATGGGAGAGGAAATGCTTTCATCATCTAGTGAAGGATAGATCTCATTCAGTTGCACACACAAAGTGTACCCACGAAAGGGTAACACCGGTCTCGACTTGTCCCAACTTCAACACCAATGAACTATACCAGACACAATCTCCCGGTACATTGTCTTCCCTCTTCTCACATTGATTTGCACAGCATGATAATCTTTGACCTTTTGCCTTTTTATTCTCCATCTTTGCTACTTTATGTTGCTAATTAGAAACAGATGCCCCCCCCCCCCAAAGATAAGAAAGTCTGCAGTACAGCGTTGTTCCAGATTGTAAACGTGACTGTTTTATTAATATGCCCTAACATTCACATTATTAGCCTGGATGTCAATATATCCCAGTTCGTGCATGTTTCTGCTATAGGTGCCCGTTTCACGTGTGCGTTCGGGGTCATCTGGTTTCACAAACACACACTTCCCTTTTTATCCCACAAGTGATGGGCGGGTCATGTCCCGGCTCTTTCGGCGGCTGCCTGTGGTGTGAGGTGTCCCATCTGGGGGCTCCCAGTGTCTCGAGAGAGGTGGAAAGTAAACCTTGCCTCTCTTCAGGGAAGGAGGAGCCGAGGAACTTTTACTGCCAGTGGTTACAGTATTACAACCCCCCTCCCCTTTGTTTCCCTTCCACGAGTCACGGGGGCCACGGACTCTGAGTTGCATTTTCCCCCCTTGAACTGTTTGAACAACGCCCAGGACCCTTCGCTGCTCGCCCCAGTTAATCCCTCCATAAAAGGGGCAGGCCACATTCATACCGTTATCACCGTGTGTGTGTGTGCGCACGCGCGCATGCGAGCACTGTTTGGGGTGGGGTTGTACACTGTGTGTATTTGTGTATGTACACTGTTCAGTATGTAGGTACACAGTTGAGAGTGTGTTTGCAGACCGTGTAGAGTATGTGTGTCTGGGGTTGTACACTCTTCGCACTGTGTACAACATATGTAGAACTGGTACGAGGTTTAAAGAATGTGAACACCGTTTGGAAAGTGTGCTTGTGTGTGCTCACTTTTTGGAGCCCGTGTAAACTGTTTAGAGTATGGTTGGATGCTGGTGCGTGCGTGTACACTGTTCAGTAAGTGTATGCACAGCGTTTACATTGTGTGTGCCCAATGGTTAGTTGTGAATGTGCTTGCGTGTGTGCTGTTTAGGGTTTGTAACAATGTTTACAATGGCGACCGCGCTTAAAGCGGGTGTACACCTTTTAGAAAGGTATGCGGGTCCGCTTGTGAGTGTATGTGCGTGTGCATGTGCCTGCTGACTGTACAGGGTTTGTACTCACTGTTTAGAATGGGCCCCGCATACAGAGCAAATAGTGCCAACAGGAGGCAACACCCCACCCCCACAATAGCATGCATGTTCTACGCATAAATAAAACACACCACACAAATTTTGTTTGGGTAAGAAACTGCTGCAGGTTTATTACATACACCGTTATGTAATATGGTGGGTTATCTTACGGGTGATCCAAGGGCAGGCAACCATCTGGGCCGCCTGCCCGCCTGATGAGCCAAGCCGCACCGGGGCGAACCCCATCTGTGCTGCCCCTTCGGTGATCCTCTTCCCGGATCACGGTCCCTTATTACTCACGCCCCTTTCAGGGCGGAGCGTAGCAAGGCAAGCCCCCGGTTGTTCAAGCCCACAACCGCCCGAAGGACTAACGGGGCGCCGACACGGTTTTCCAGGATCCTCCCATGAGGCTCCTGGGCTCTGGCACCCCCTATGGTGCCGCACAGAGGTACCCTTTGGTACCCATTTGCTTCCAGATCGCCCTGTAACTCCGCCTGCAACAAAAAAGAACAACATTACAACATTCTATGACTCCCCCGGTGCTTCCACGCCGGGTAAGCAGTAGGGTGGGAGACGGCGTGTCCAGGGTGCAAAAGAGGAAGGACAGAGGGTGGGGGAGGCCTATATACCCCCCCGTTCCTCGCGCCCCGGAAATTACGCGCCCTGCGTGCTGCAGCCCCTGGATGCCAGTGTAGGGGGACTCCTCCCCGAAGGGTCCACATAATTAGAGGAAGGGGGGTGGGCTGGTGCCTTGCAATAGAGGCCCGCCCTTCTAGGGCACCCTGCGGGCACCAGGGCAGCCGCATAGTGCCAGGAGGAGGCAACACTCCCCACCCCCCACAATAGCATGCATGATCTACGCATAAATAAAACACACCACACAAATTTTGTTTGGGTAAGAAACTGCTGCAGGTTTATTACATACACCATTATGTAATATGGTGGGTTATCTTACGGGCAGTCCAAGGGCAGGCAACCATCTGGGCCGCCTGCCCGCCTGATGAGCCAAGCAGCACCGGGGCGAACCGCATCTGTGCTGCCCCTTCGGTGATCCTCTTCCCGGATCACGGTCCCTTATTACTCACGCCCCTTTCAGGGCGGAGTGTAGCAAGGCAAGCCCCCGGTTGTTCAGGCCCACAACCGCCGGAAGGACTAACGGGGCGTCGACACGGTTTTCCAGGAACCTCCCATGAGGCTCCTGGGCTCTGGAACCCCCTATGGTGCCGCGCAGAGGTAACCTTCGGTACCCATTTGCTTCCAGATCGCCCTGTAACTCCGCCACAGCTCTGGAGGTGGCCACCGTCGCCGCCAGAGCTCCCCACCAAAATAGCTATAGTATTGCCCGCTAACTCTCCTGTCTAGAGCCTCCTGCATATCTAGATGGTTGGTATAGACGACCCCATCTATATCCCAAAGCCCTTGACGTTAGGAATTTGACCGTTCAGTTCCCCCCATGGTGGAACCCCCTGGCATACGGCTTAGAGAATTGAATTGATAAAGCGGTACGCCCTTGACGGTCCCTTGGAACAGCAGTGTCTGAAGAAACAAGGCGCCCTATCGGCCTGTGAAGCTGTGCAAGCATTATACACCTCACGCGGGAAAGTTTCACTGCGTCACATGACATCAGCCCCGTCCCAACTCTGGGCGGGACAGTTTGTAATTTGCCCCAAGCGCCATGTCTGCAATGTGGTGCCTAACATTAAAGGTAGACCAAGTCCTACATAACCCCAATCTCTAATATTTCATAATGGGGGGGAGGGGGGGGGGGAAAGTTACCCACTGCCACCCCGGAGCATCCCCAGCATTAGAAATTACCTGCCTTGAAAAGTATGGTCTTAGTGAACACTGGACGTGCCAAATGTTCGATTGACATAGTAGCCCAAGTGCTTGACACCTTGTACCCCATTTATTGGGACGGCAGCACACTATGTTGGCTGACCGCGTCCCCACCAAGCATGGCTAGTATAGCTGACCGTGCGGGGCTTTTGAGCTTAACTGCAGCAACAGGTCACCTGCCCTTGGTTCTGGAGTGCACTTACTTCCGCCTGTTGGCCAGACAATTGCACTGACCCCTTTGAATGCTAACCCTGGCGACACCTTATAGGTGTGGAATCAGGTTTGACCATGTATGTGTTCTTCCCGCTATAGGCGACACCTCACCCTTTCATGTAGTGACAACTTATGCAGTGACATTGCTTGCTTAACTGACGTTGGATCGCAGATGCCATTACCTGCTAACTATCTCACACCCTGGATGCTTGAACTCGCAAAAGTGTATTGCGTACTTTCAGTGGATCTGCTGGGGGATACCACAGACCGAATTGGTGGCTAGACCCTAAGACGCACCCAGTATACACCTGGGCATACCTCTACATGAGACTGGCTTTACACATCGTGCCCGCGGGGCACAATGTCGCTGAAAGGCCGGTGTATGTTACCCACTCGCTGATACTTATCTATCGCTGCTGCCCTTACTTGGGTAAAAGGAATTCTGGATGCTTCCTAAGGACTGTGGACCTAAAGCTCCCACCTAGTTTGACCCCAAAACTTAGGGACAACCCAATTCGTAATCCTGCCCTCCAGTGTACGTCTACCCCAGTGTTGACTATCAACATAGTTGGGACACCGGTAGCCGAAGGTCCCCTACCTGTCTCAGTTCTAGCCCAAAGGAGGAATGACCCAGGGGGCAGACAAGTCTGTGGGAACCCGCGGGAACATTCTGAGCAACTACCTGCCCTTGCCCGGAAATTGGGAATGCCAAGTGGTCTATAATAGCCTGTCGCCATTAGGCTCTAACCCAGCGTGCCAAAAAGTTAGACAATGTAATTGGATATGAGGACAGGGAGTAAAACATAAACAACTATACTTGCCCCTTCTGAAATAGAAATGCCAACTGTACGGGTGATTATCAGCAATTGTGCTCCAACTACATCTTCCCAGCCTGCTGAAAGGCAGAACCCTTTCATAAAGGTCCTGGGATGGTGAGAACAAGAACCCTTCAAATTCCCATTTCCGACTAGCCCGTAGAAGGATAACCAGGGAGCAGACGAGTCTAAGGATAACCAGGGAGCAGACAAGTCAGTGGGAACCAGGGGTAACATTCTGCGCACCACCTGCCATTTCCTGAATAATTGGGATGCCAAAAGGTCAATAGTACCCTGTCGCCGATTGACTCTACGCAATGTTTACAAACTTTTCTGTACCACAGCACACTTGTTGTATGAAAACTGCCACCACCCGCCTGCTGCCCTGGCTAAAGCGCGGGTGAATATGTCTTAACTGGAGCGACCTGATACCTGCCCTGGACTGCAGAGGAATGCCCACCCAGTGTACATGGTACCTGATGCTATATGGTACCCTCAGGTGTTCCCATGAATGCCCTCGTAGCCAGTTGCACAATGCAGTCTCAGCATTTTGCAGTCCTTCTCTTTCCGTTGTAATTTCCTGAGTCAGTGTAAAATTATACTTTCCCACCATTGGGCTGGTAACCGGTGGCAAGGCAGACAGACCTGTTATTGTGTGGCTTCTGACATTGCCTCTGGATATGTGCTACAGAACCACAGTGCACCTCCAACACGCCAATCAATACCACTGGCCTTAACAATGCTTGTTAGTTGCATAAGAAAACTGAAGCCACAATTCTGGCTTTGCTGCATAGAATCATGAAATCGCATACATTCTGAACTGGTGGGGCTGTCACCTTACGTGCTGAACATAGCAATATGTGTCTTCCTTCATTGTATAGCAAGCTCAACCAAAATTGGGACCATTACACTAATCAGCTGACATCAACCTTACCCCCCACTGAAACAGGTCAAATGTGTGTAAATCCCAGCCAAGCCAGATAAGCCAGATGAAACCATTAGAAGCAGTTTATCTGGGGCCATAAGGGATGTATCAGATATTAGACAACCTGTCCCTACTATCTGAAACCCGAAGACTGTTGACTATTGGCACGCGGTATCACCAAACCGGGGACAAATGCACACCCGCCATATCACGTATGGGCTCCTGGGATATTAAAGCCACACAAATGAGAACCTACATTCAAATTGCACACACAGCTGAAAGATGGGGCCTCGTGGATAGCGCCGCTCCCCCAAATTTACCAAATGTAAATGGCGGCACCTAAAAACGGACGTGGGGGCCCCGTCCAACTGAATACCCCCTCAGGACAACATTCACTGAGAAATGCCTAACCCGCGGGCTGGCAATTTGCCCGCATCCTAGCCCAGTGGAATGGCGCAACATAAACAAGCCGATAGGGCTGCGCAACACAATGCGCTGGTCACCCTCTTCCTGAAAATTACTCTGCCGCGCCGGAGGAACCCCCCCAAACGCCACACTACAAGCTGGCACGGGCCGGTACAAAGCCCATGCGTCCTCACTGCCATGAGCCGCTGCTCAAAGTATCAGGCAAGCCCTGCTGCGCCACCGACGGGCTAAGCTACCCAACTGATCTGTGCTCTGAAGTGGACAAGGCCCCTCCTTTCTACTCAGTCAATGCCAATAACCAATTCCTAAATGACTTCCTTAAATGCCTGCGATTTACAGTTAGGCAGCAGTATCTCACAATATTCCAGCATTTAACTCTGGGGTGGAAGAGTCAAAGTCTATCAAACTCCGCAACCTGCAACCTATTGGTATGAAAGGGGAGCCAGAGAATGCATAGCATATCTAAAGGAGCAAAACCCATACTAAAATTGTACGCACAGCGACACACCTTTCCTTCCATTTCTTAATTGCAAAACCTTTGTTCGACATACAATAACAGCAAATTGGGAAGGATTGAAACAAGACCCTTTATGCCATTATTTAAGGTTCCTCTGCGCACAGAACGTGAAAACACCAAGGAAGAGCCACTAACAGCCAGGTAGAGCAAGGCGCTGCTCTCCCACCGGAGCTCCAAAACACCCACAGGTCCCACGGCATGCACGTGGAGGCCCAGCCCCCACAGGGAGGGGCATCAGCACTGCAGGAACACCACCCATATCGGGAGGGGGACTGTAGAAAATAGAAGGCTTGTGAGCACCCATCACATGCTACAGCTTAGGCCCAAATGCATGATTACCAAATCTGGTGGGAGCAGCAGCAGTGGCTTGTGGACTGTGATATGCTTCTTCTCCGAGCTGAGATTAGAAAACACTGGGAAACAGCTGGGGCTATGTGTTAGAAAGTAACATCAGGAGGCTGCACAATGAATGAATGAATGAATGAATGAATAGTACTTATAGAGCGCATGGCTACCAAAGGCCTCCCAGCGCTAAAGACAAGCCACCAACAATCAAACAATCAGACAGTTCCGGAGAACAGCAGGGTCTTAAGCTGTTTACGGAAGGTGAGGTGATTGGTCTCCAATCTGATATGATCCGAGAGCTGATTCCACCCTTAGCCGCAACACGGGAAATGAGGCGTCCCCCACTTCGGGCTCGAAGTACTCTGGAGATTATAGCTAAATGTTTTTTCTCGGAGGGGAGGGATCTGTTAGGGCGATAAGGGAGAATAATGGATCGAAGGGCCGGCGGTGCCTTGGCAGAGAGTACCTTGTGGACAATGCACAAGGACTTAAACTGGATTCTCTCCGCCACCTGGAGCCAATGCAGGGATTTGATATGAGCTCTGGCCGAATCCAGCCTATGCACCTGCAGCAACAATCGAGCCGCACAGTTTTGAACTGTTTGTAGTTTTTTGATTGTTATGGCTGGAGACCCTAGGTAAAGCACATTGGCATAATCAAGCCTTGAAAGAATCAAGGCTTGCACCAAGAGCTTCCTGGCAACAAAAGGCAAAAGAGGAAGGACATTCCTGAGCCTTTTCAGGATGCCATAGCAGGTACCTGCCACCCTACGTGCCTGTTCCTTAAGATTTAAGTTATGATCGAGCCACACCCCAAGACTTTTTATTTGAGTCTTGGGAACAGGTGGGACCCCCAAACATTGCAGCCAGAGTGTGTTGATGTCCATATTACCAATTTTGCCCAGAAACATCACCTCGGTCTTGGCCGCATTCAGTTTGAGGAAGGAGTTGTCCATCCAGGCAGAGATCCCTTCCAAACAGATGGCCAAATTACTCCTAGTATTATCCAGGCTATTCAGGGATGCAATCAGCTGAGTGTCATCAGCATACGTAATGATGTTAACCCCAAATGGTTTTACCACCTCAGCCAATGGGCGCAGATAAACATTAAAGAGTGTGGGACTCAACGAAGAGCCCTGCGGCACTCCGCATCACAGAGGCATTCTTTCAGAGCTGGTACTACCCTCAAAGACCTGAAAACACCTGTCTGACAGAAAAGATTCCAGCCATTTGAGTATAGTTCCTGACACCCCCACTTCTCTAAGTCTTGTGATCAGAAGCTGGTGGTTGACAGTGTTGAATGCCACACTGAGATCGAGCAATATAATAGCAGCGGACCCGCCACTGTCTACGATTTTCCTTGCTTCTTCGACCACAGCTAGCAGGGCTGTCTCTGTGCCTTGTTGAGATCTAAAGCCCGTTTGGGACGGGTGTAGGCGTTCATTCTCCTCCAAAAATGTGGAGAGAACATGATTGACGTGTTTTTCACAAATCTTTGCAATACCTGGTTGGAGTGAGATATGGCGATAATTGGCAAACACCTCGGGGTCCAGGGAGGGTTTCTTCAGTAATGCTCTGACCATAGCTCGCTTCCATGTGGACGGCACAATTCCAGAGGACAGCGAGCTATTGATGAGTTCCAGAATAGTTGGTGCAACAGAGTCAGAGACCCGATAAAGGGTCGAAGGAGATGATGCATCTCTTGGGGAATCTGATTTCAACTGTTCCATATAGGTTTTCAGGGAGTTTATGTCTAAGTGGGGAATGGTCTCAATGAGGAGCTCCGCAAAGCGCGGCTCTACCTCTGCCGAGGTCATTCCTGAAAGCAGAGGGGGAGAAAAGGTAGAGTAAATATCATTGATTTTTTATGAAAGAACTGCGCCAACCTAGTACACCGTCCTGCAACGTCCTCTGAGGGCAATGGAGGTGAGGGGGGTTTGATTAAGGTTTTCATAATTTTAAAGATTTCCCGGGGAGAGTTAGATGCGGAAATAATCTTGCTTGCATAATACTCAGCTTGTGCGCATTTAATTTCCGTTTTATAGACTTTAATAGCTTCTTTGTATTTAATTTTCTCTACACTTGAGAAGTCCCTCCTCCAACGTCTCTCGAGGCGTTTGCATAGTTGTTTCTGTTCTCTAAGTTAGGGGGAAGACCATGCTACACAAAGCCTCTCTTTCTTCCTAGTTATCCAGCTTTCCGGGATCAGTGTATCTAAGGATGATTCCAGCCATTGCTGGACTAGATGATTATCCCGTTCAGGGTTATCCCTTAGCACAGGTCTAGAGTTGTCAAGGATAGATGCCCAGGCTTCAACAGAAAGTTTAGACCAATTTCGGCACCATGTTTTCCCTTTTTCCCGTGGCTGGCTACCCTCCTGGATTGTCCAGCCGAAAGGGACTAGAAAATGATCTGACCAAGGCAGGGGGGTATGCTTTCCTACCACGAGACTATCAATATTGGAGAAAAGTGGGTCGAGGAGGTGACCTTTCAGATGGGTGGGAGCGAGCACTTTCAAAATGAGTTTCAAAGCCCCCAGATTGTCTATGATCGCCTCAGCATCTGCAGATGTGGATAAATCCAGATGAATGTTGAGGTCGCCCAGAACAGAGAAGTTTGAAGAGGAACTAACTGTTTTAGCTAAAAAGTCCGGGAGCTCTCTAATAAAAAGGCCCGCCGGGCCCGGTGGCCGGTACATGAGGACTCCGGAGAAGGTACATGTAGGAGAGAAGCCGAGTGAGAAAAGCAGACTTTCACACTCTGGAATCTGGCTGGGTAAAATCCGACAATTAAATTTATCTTTAAAAATAATAGCCAGGCCTCCTCCTCTGCTTCCTTCCCGATCCTGTCTCTGAATCACATATCCAGGGGGAAGGGCTTGTACTACAGCTGAGTCAGCTCCATTTGCGAGCCAGGTTTCAGTAAGAAACAAGGGGCCCGATTCACAGAATTAACTTAAGACTAAATCCTAAACTTACTACTTTGTGGTATTCACACAATGCACTTACTACTTTTGGTATTCACAGACTGCACTTACTACTTTTGGTATTCACAGAATGGATTTACGACTTCTAACTTTACGTCCGCACTCGGGCTGGAAATTCCGGCCCGGAGGCGGAGCTTCCGGGCCGGAGGCGGGGCTTCCGGGCAGGAGGCGGAGCTTCCGGGCCGGAGGTGGAGATTTCGCCCATGGCTAAATCTCCGCCACCGGCCGGAATCCCCACCTCCGGCCCGGAAGCTCCGCCTCCGGCCCGGAAGCCCCGCCTCCGGCTCAGAAGCTCCGCCTCCGGGCCGGAGTTTCCGGCTCGAGTGCGGACGTAAAGTTAGTAGTCGTAAATCCATTCTGTGAATACCAAAAGTAGTAAGTGCAGTCTGTGAATACCACAAAGTAGTAAGTTTAGGATTTAGACTTAAGTTAATTCTGTGAATCGGGCCCAAGGCGTCTAAGTCATGTTCCTTAAGGAGCAGGGAGAGCTCTATGGCATGTCTGAGTAATGAGCGGCAGTTTAAGAGGGCCATCCTGAAAGTCATTAAAAGTGGCAGGCATTTCTGCTCCGGGGGCGGATGCCTGAAGTCTAAGCCGAAGCCGCATTGGAGGCATTTATAGCAGTCATTGGCTAACCTGTGTAGGCAGTTGTGAGGTGACCTCTCTCTTAACTGGAATAACTGCTCAGAAGTATATGATATTTTTTCTCTTGTTACGCAACCAAGGTTCCTGGCCCCTGGGCCCAATCGGGCGCGGACGGGCGCAGACGGGCTTGCCTTAGGCGCGCCTGCTGCGCGCGTCCGCCGCGCGGCCGTGTCATCTGCCTCTTTTGAGGAGAGATGAATGTAGAGGCCCGCCCTACTAGAATGCTACCCCCGCTTGCAATGAGTACTGATAGTCCCCCCGGGGCATTCAACAAAGCTCCTTCCCGTCTTCCCGCCTCCCGTGCAAAATGCGCAAATCAAGATTTCAAACACTTATGGCAACTCCCAGCACAACTTGATTATTGGTTTAAAAAATGACTAGCAGCAGTTTTAGTGATTAAAATCAACATAAAACGTTATTCAATTTAAAAAAAAAAGCCCACACTTGTTCCCCAGAGCGTATTTCTTTAGCAGCACAGATCGTTTTAAGAGCAGCACAACCGAAGCCTGCACCGATCCACTAATGATCGGGAAGGCTATGTCTCGTAGCGCGGCCGCGTCATCCGCCTCTTTTGAGGAGAGATGAATGTAGAGGCCCGGGCTACTAGACTGCTACCCCCGCTTGCAATGAGTACTGATAGTCCCCCCGGGGCATTCAACAAAGCTCCTTTCCGTCTTCCCGCCTCCCGTGCAAAATGCGCAAATCAAGATTTCAAACACTTATGGCAACTCCCAGCACAACTTGATTATTGGTTTAAAAAATGACTAGCAGCAGTTTTAGTGATTAAAATCAACATAAAACGTTATTCAATTTTTTTTAAAAAGCCCACACTTGTTCCCAGAGCGTATTTCTTTAGCAGCACAGATCGTTTTAAGAGCAGCACAACCGATGCCTGCACCGATCCGCTAATGATCGGGAAGGCTATGTCTCGTAGCGCGGCCGCGTCATCCGCCTCTTTTGAGGAGAGATGAATGTAGAGGCCCGCGCTACTAGACTGCTACCCCCGCTTGCAATGAGTACTGATAGTCCCCCCGGGGCATTCAACAAAGCTCCTTCCCGTCTTCCCGCCTCCCGTGCAAAATGCGCAAATCAAGATTTCAAACACTTATGGCAACTCCCAGCACAACTTGATTATTGGTTTAAAAAATGACTAGCAGCAGTTTTAGGGATTAAAATCAACATAAAACGTTATTCAATTTTTTTAAAAAAGCCCACACTTGTTCCCCAGAGCGTATTTCTTTAGCAGCACAGATCGTTTTAAGAGCAGCACAACCGATGCCTGCACCGATCCGCTAATGATCGGGAAGGCTATGTGACATTCCAGAGATGCTGCTTCCTAGAACCCTCCCCACAACCAAAAATGAGATCACAACACCTCATCGGCCAATCCAGCCTTTAGCCGTGACTGCTATGCCTTCTATCATTTTATGAGGTTAATGATACACTATAACGTTGTACACCAAACTGATCCTATATATTTGGCTCCATTCATGGGACTAAATGGTTATGCGTGTGATAACGCCACGACAAAGTGTTGAAGAGAGGAACTGAGAAGTCACGTGTCCTTACACTAAACACCCATAAATGACACATACAACAATTAATACTTCCAAGTTCCGATCAAGAACAACAGTCTCCTCCTTGCATGGCAACATCCAGGTTCCAGGATATCCACTAGGACGGCGAGACCCCTCCTCTTTTTTTTTTTTTTTTAATTATTTTTTATTGATGCAAGTAGATGTTACATAATACATTAGACAAAAACAAATATTATCAACAATTTAAACAGATGCTAAATCTTCAAGAGGCACCAAAGCCCGGTAAGAACATATCAGAACATGGGACGAGGAGGCATTATTTACATACATTCGAAAATACAATATAATATACATCAAACTCTTGGTCTTCCAGCAATCCAGTCAGAGATTGGAGACCATATCTTTTTACCAATGTCCTGTTTTTTCCTCCCTTTCTGAGCATATAAAGAAATTTCAATGTTATATATAGCCAATAATCTAGATAACCATAGCTGGAAAGAAGGGGCATTTACATCTTTCCACCCTGAGGTGATTAATATCCGAAGTACTGCTACAGTTAAAAAGACCAAAGCTTCCTCAGATTTCCCAAGTTTTAAACTATTATCTAGACCCAATATCATCAAAGAGGAAGACCATTCAACCCTTCGACCAAGCACCTCCACCCAAAATTTCTCTATCTCTCCCTGGATAGCTAATAACGAGCTACAGTTATAAAACATATGCGTCAAGTCTGCTTGAGCCAAATTGCATCTGGGGCACCTGTCATCACCTTTAACCCCCCACCTAAAAAGCTTTGCTGGAGTGAAATATAAATCAAACAGGGTTTTATAATGCTGGGCCCTCAAATTCGTAGAGCGAAAGATTTTTTTATTTAAATAGAGTGCCTTATCGAGATCCACATCGGGGTTATCCAATATCCGTACAAGAGTATTCTCCATTTTCTCGATATCGCTCTGTAAGGCATCCAGCAACGACAAGTAAACATTTTTAATTCTTATACCCCCTGTTACCAACATATCAATCAGAGGAACTTTTAACCCTGTTGGCCATCTGATTCTTAAAGCTTTAATGACACTGGCCAGCTGAACATAGGAGAGCCAGTGACTTGAAGGGATGGCAGCTCTACTCTGAAGTGCTTCAAAGCCGATCAGCCCATCTGCCCCCACTATATCGCCTAATGTGCTAATTCCATGCTCCTGCCAGATCCGGATATTCCTCTCAAGACCTCTGCCCCGAAATAAGCTCGAATTACTAAGGTGCAAATACGCATGAATTTTGGGAATTTTACAAAAGCACGATATAGCTCTCCAGAGTCCCCATACTCCTTCCAGTATCTTAAAACGTGGTCTTTTATAATACCTCCGTTCAACCTCACACATCAGGAGACCACATGCCTTACTTCCAACTAATAGCTCATATATAGAAGCTGGGGTCTGTAGATCATCTTGCCCAGAATCATTAGGTTGAATAGGTTGAAAAAGAATACACATTTCTGCCAGCAGACAGGACCAATGATACAATCTTAAATTAGGTAAGGTAAGCCCCCCCCTATCCCATGGGAGTGACAAAAGGTTGGTGGAGCGTCTAAGTTTCCCATATTGCCAAACAAATCTAATGAATATTGACTCTAGCCACTTAATAGTTTTTTCCTCTACTAACAAAGGTATTGCTCGAAAGAGATATAAAATTTTTGGTAACATTGTCATCTTAAGAACATTGACCCTGCCTATCAATGAGAGATGTAAAACATCAATTCTTTTGAGATCCGCTTCTATCATTTT
Source organism: Triturus cristatus (assembly GCF_964204655.1). Classification (NCBI taxonomy): domain Eukaryota; kingdom Metazoa; phylum Chordata; class Amphibia; order Caudata; family Salamandridae; genus Triturus; species Triturus cristatus. The sequence goes on from NC_140580.1 coordinate 970,179,624, forward strand.
CCCAAGTGGGATAAAATTCTCAGCTGTGATCTTATTAACCGCGGCATTAATTCTAACTCCCAGATAAATTGCTGAATCCACATATCTAGAGTCGGCTTTAACTATATTTGCTGTACAGATAATTTGGGTTTTAGACTCGTTTAACAGATACCCCGACCTCATGCCAAATATGTAAGCCATCTGTACCAAAACCCCAAGTGTCTGTTGTGGGTTTGTTGTAATCACAGCCAGATCATCGGCATATGCCATGATTTTGTTTTCAAATCCATTATGTATCACTGGTTCTATCCGGGGGCTGGCTAAGATCTTCCGAATGAGAGGGTCGATATACAGAGCAAAGAGGATAGGGGAACAAGGACATCCTTGGCGCGTACCTCTCGTTATATAAATTTTCTCAGAACACTCACCCATGACCACAACCCGGGCAACTGGATCGCTATACATTGCCCGCAGAGCTGTAATACAATTCTTACCAAAGCCTCTACCGATTAAAATCCGCCATAAATAATTCCAACAGACACGGTCAAAGGCTTTCTCTGCATCGAGCAGGATCATGGCCATCTCTCCTCCCACTGCAGACTGAATATCAAATAAGGCTATTGCCCTCCTAATATGATCTGTGGTACCTCGCCCAGGTACAAATCCATGCTGCCAAGGGGAGACGAGATAACCAATGACCCTACCCTGTCTTTTAGCCCAAATTTTAGAATATAACTTCGTGTCTGAGTTAATTAGCGAAATTGGGCGATAGGAGCCCGGTTTATCCTTTGGTTTCCCTTTCTTATGGAACACCACTATGTTTGTTTCTTTCCATGATTCCGGGGCCACTCCTGTACCCATTACCCCGTTAAAAAGATCACTGAGAAGCGGGGTAATCTCTGCCTCAAAGCATCGATAGACTTCTAAAGGTATTCCATCAGGGCCTGCTGCCTTGCCAACAGCTGACTCTTGCAGGGCTTCCACTATATCCCTCCCAGAAATCTCCCTCTCTATCTCTTCTATTGCGGCATCCCCTAAACGAGGGCCATTATCAGCAATCTCCTCTGTCCCAGGTTCATTTAATATTGTTTCTGTGTATAATTTTTGATAAACATTCTTAAAAACCTGGAGAATATCTGGAGGGTCTGAATATTCTATACCATTTTCTTCCATCTTTTTAGACTTGCCCTGCCTTATTTGTAAGGCTAATATTCTGCCTGCCTGTTCCCCTGTTTCATACCGTTTAGCCCTAGACGATAGATACTCCAACATTGCTCTCTGAGAGATCTCCTTCTGTAATTCAGCTCTGGCTACCAATAGTAGCCTATAGCTCTCATTACTAGCCCGGTTTTGAGCGATATCAAAGGTATGTTGTTCCTCTGCAGCTGATAAATCCTCCAGACATTTTTCAACCTTTCTCCTGTCCTCTTTTCTCAACCTTGCTGCAAAGCTTATTGTTTCACCTCTAAAAGCGGCTTTAAACGCCTCCCAAACTCCATTTTGTGATGCACTATATCTATTAGCATCAAAAAAGTCAACCAACCATTTCCTGATATGACCAACATAGCGGGTATCCAATAACAGCTTCCTTTCAAACGTCCAACGTGTCCGAGTTTTAGGTACTCCTACCATTTGAAGTGACAATACCAAAGGATTATGATCCGACAGGAATTTGGGAAGTTTAGAGATTTCAACCTTGTTAATTTCTGAGGAGGATGTAAAGAAATAATCCAATTTCGAGTATTTTCGAAAAGGATTCTAAAAATAAGTGAAGCCAGATTTAGCAGGTTCTTTCACACCCCACGCATCAATCATCCCATGTGAATCCATAAGAGCTTTTATAGCCCTGAAAACTCTAGGTTTCCGTCCAGTATACGTTATGTTATTGACCCAGTCAGCCGAGATATTCATATCCCCACACATAATTATAGGGGGTATCCAGTTTACCAACTCTATTTCTAGGAAATCAAAAATCTCCGGGTCGTCACAGTTTGAGCCATAGACAACACACAGTGTCAAGCCTATTACCATCTCCACCAATAGCCATCTCCCACTACTGTCAGTTTTAATACGTCTAACACCCCCCATGGAGGTCCTGGCTAAAACAGCGACCCCTCTAATTGTTGATGTTTGGGTAGTACAAGCTAATAGCTCAAAGCCATTGATATGCATGAGGCTTCTCCGAGCCCAGGGGAGGTGAGTTTCTTGTAAGCACAAAATATCGAAATTATTAAGCCTCACAAACAATGCAAGTTTGTTACGTTTCCTCCAATCATTCATCCCCCCAATATTGACTGAACATATTTTAATACCTAACATCCCTAAAATGTAAACATATAACAAAAACCAACTGATCCTTTAGCGATTTAGCACTGGGTTTAATCACTCTTATCTGTCTACAAAAATAACAAATTTCTATACACATCATATTGCATCCATATTTTCTATTTTTTGTTGAGGACCCACCACCCTTACCCTCCCTGCCCCCCCTCCCCCTGTGCCACCCCCCTTCTAGTGAAGCGCTCAGACCTAGTCTGTGCTTGGATGGTGCGCGTGATTTGCAGTGACGGCTAGCTGTAGAAACCAAGAATTTAAACAGCGAGAGAAATTACTCTTAGTTCCCATCAAGACCCCGCTATTATTGTAACCTTCATAATAGCCGTGGGAGAACCCCCATCATCTTATTTTGAACAAGTTGAATAATAGAAGATAATAATAGAAGACAATCCGGATAATGATCCCTCCCCCGGCCTACTTAACATACTATTCCGTTTTGTCAAGAGAGACCAAGTATTCTTTTGCCTTAATTTCTGAGGAGAAAAAGATCGTCTTCCCTGCATTAATTATTTTCAGCTGCGCCGGGTTTATCAGATAGGCTTGTAACTTTTTATCCTGGAATAGGCTTATCATCCCTCTAAGTCTCCACCTGCGCTCTACTGTCGCATGGCAGAAATCGGGACGGACAAAGAAAGAGACCCCTTCACCACTTCTTTTGGAGTCTGGTCTGGCTTTTTCTGCGATGGATTGCCTCAAAATAAAATTACCAAAGAAAACCAGCACAGCCCTCGGCTTATCCCCTTCCTTGGGCTTTTTACGAACAGTAAAGGGAGTACGGTGTACCCGTTGGATTTCGCTCGCCCAATTCCATTCCGAAAGCTCTGGGAATGCTTGCACAAAAAGTTTGACCATATATGCCTTAATATCCTGACCCTCGACTCCTTCCGGTATCCCCAAAACTCTCAGGTTATTCCGTCGTAGCCTGTTCTCCATCTCCTCCAATTTCCACTGCATGTCAACCACTTGTGCAGATTGGGTCTTTACTTGGTTGATCGCCTCTGCTGACTCTGCCTCCGTTGACACAATTCTCTGCTCCAGGTTAGATACTCGATCCCTTATGTTTGCACATGTCTTAGACAGTTTCCTAACAACCCCCTGGATTTTCCTCATAGCGGCTTGAGCCTTGCGGTTGTCCTGACGGGTCTCCTCTCGATGTGAGATTATCTCTTTATGAATGGTTTCCAACATAGTCATATGAGCAGTGTCCGGATTGGGGGAGCCCTGTAATGCCAAAGTAGAGGAGTGATCCCAGCTAAGCTCACCTTGAAGGCCAACATGGGCTAGGGGTTGCTTTTTCCCAGGAGGACCCACTGGGGGCCTAGATGTAATTACAGGTGGGTCTAGCTCTAATTCACTTCCTGAGTCCAAAAAAGAGCTGCATTCGACATCATCATCGTCGTCGGACCACTCAGCCCCCTCTGAAACAGAGAAAAAGCATTCGCTAGAATCTTTATCTTTATCTCTACCCTTTTCTCCTTCATCTTGATGAGCCCCAGTGCCAAGGCCGATATCCTGGCCAACAACCAAGTCAGCCACCGCACTCAACAAAGTTTGCTGCCCGGCCTCTTGCGGACACAGCTCCCCTGCGGATTTTTTAGGATCCTGCTCAGGAGGGCCCCTATTATCGCTTGCAGCCTCTTGCAACCTGAGATCTTTATTAATCTCATCACCAATAAACAAACCCTCGCTATGTTCCCCCACAGTGTGCTGACAAGGTTCCAAGGATGATGCCTGCTCGCGAATGGTGGATCCGTCCTTTAAATCATTTAGATTGATAGCCTCAATAATCTCCGAGGGAGCACTATCCCTACTGTCTGCCGTACCTTTGGGCTTTGGACCCCCTGCTCCTTACCAGTTCTTGAAAAGATGTCGGCTATTGAGGCTGTAGAGGATGTAGCTTGTCTGGTTCTCCCAAGGGTTTGTTGGCTGCTTTTTAATGAGCCTGCTCGGCCGTCTTTTCCACTCCCTTCCTCGTTTCCTGCCACATTTCCTCCTTCTTGTACTTTTTTTTCCCTTTGTATGGCTTTTTTCCCACCTGCTGCTGCCTTTGGTGCCATTACGCTTCTCCTCTTGTGAAACCACTTCGAGGGCGCCAGGACTGCTCCGCAGGCGCCCTACGAATCGATGCGAAACTCCGCAGCACTCCGCCTGGGACGCCAACCAGAAGGCAAGCTCCGCCCCCTTACTCGTCCGGTGGAGCCTGCGGGTGTGAGAGCCGCTGCCGCTGCCGCTACCGCTACCGCTGCTGCAGACACCGGCACTTGGATGATCCTCCTTCGAGAGCAGTAGAATACCAGGTACAAAGAGACCGCGACTTTCGGCATCCCCACGCGCCTTTGTCAAGAGATGATTAGCGCAAGACGAGACGGGACAGCGGGTCCGTAATTTCCTCCCCGATTGAGCTAGATCAGCGAGCCGTCACTGCATCTCTCGCAACGGCTGTGATTACGCCGCCATCTTGCTTCTCCGCGAGACCCCTCCTCTAAAGCCAATGTCGAACCGCTTCCCGAGGAATGAGGCCTGGCCAGCGTCCGAAATCTGACCCCCACTCAGCCTGGCATCGACTGGGGGAGGCCTGCTGCCACGCGTGTGTGACTCACTTCTTAGCTTGTCCCTAATGGCAACTCACCCTGGGCTATGCACATGAATCTAGAAAAGCGCCCTGCACCACAGCTGCACTCGCAATTCGCAGAGCCCGCTGCACACCCCATTGTCTCTGGCCGCTACAGGAGCAAAGCGAACAGACTGCACTGGCCACCCTGAAAAGCTGCCCACACACACCAAAACACTCAGCGCGCGAAGAGGACTTCGCAGTGAAATGCAGGCCCCAGCCATGCCTGGCCGAACCTAGTCCTTCCTGCTCTCCACCACCAGAGCCTTACACAAGCAGTTAGGCCTCTCACTGGGAGTGACGGGGCCCACCGCGCCCTGCACCCCACAAACCTGTACGCCCAACACCAGTGTTGATCCATGATGCACCTCGCCACTCTATGCACCCACGTCGGTTCCGAAATCGGTGGAAAATACCCCATCAGACGTAAAAGGGGGGGGCCTTACAAGGCGGTGTTAATGTGGCTGTTATCGTTCGCGATGAGGCAATGGGTCTCACCTTTGGGACCTTTATAAGTATTTGGTTGACAGGACAATATCAGTTTGGGACGTATAAGTTCCAAAGGCGAGACAGTGGAAATACAGTTGCGTGCTTTGGCACCTACAGGCACCATTAGGCTATACCAAGGGTCTAACGTTTTCTTTCATAAGAGCTACTTATGTTTAATTGGACTCACCTGAGCTAGTCATTTTATAAGTGTTGTAATAGTGACCTCATCAGCCAAGATTACATACGTGGCCATCATCTGCAAAATTACTAGCAAATATCATCTCAGCGCGTCAGGAGTCGTTAACAGCAGAAATGTAAAAAGGCACCACATGGATTATCAAATATATTTTGAAAATTCGAGCCATTTTTCTCCAAACTACAATTTATGTTATCCAGAGTTTTGTTAAGCGCTCAGCTACTCAGACAGAGTGTCCCGGCATTTAGACAAATGTTCGTCTCAAATGCAGATTATTCAATGTTGTGACACATATATTATATAATAATATATCTGTAACGCCCATGTTACTCCCCTGTTCCAAAGCCCGAAAGCCACAGTTTAATATATAGCCAGGTGCAGTGCATCAATGGTCTGAGATTCTGTTTAGCGAATAAAACATCACAGTCCCAGCATTTTCTTAAGTTAATAAAGATTGCCTGCTGATCAAGCAAACGTAAAAACAGCCCTTTATCTCACCTGAGTGCATATGTATCGCCAGTGTTGTCTGGCGCCCACTGGGGTGACGCATAAGTGTGAAGATGTGAAAACCATGTTCCGTTTCGAACCTCACTGCAAAGGTGGAAATAAGAGTATCACTTTTATAAGAAAAACCTTCCTTGCATGCAAACTTGTGAAACGCGCCGATGGAAACAATAAACATTACGTAACACACTTAAAATAAGTTTACAGTGTGCCTCGGTGAGCAGTGCGCCTAAAGGAGTGTAGAGCGTGCCTCAAGAACAGCAGAGTGCCTCGGTGAGACTCGGTGTACACAGCGACTCACTGTACCATGTACACAGCGCCTCAGATTCCCCGTGGTGCTCCCTTTGGTTGGCCAAGTCCCTCTCTGAAGCTATTGCTTCTTCTCAGGTAGCATGCCCCCCTTCAAGGGAAAGGAGGGTTGTTCTAGAAAATGCGACCACCAACAAGCAAGGGTTTTCTTCTGCTCTTTTTTTTTTTTTGAACGCTGAACAGACCATTGGTTCTTGCCGATCGGCTGCACTGCACACAGAATGGCGGCGCTCCTGAGCCGAGACTACCGAGCAAGCAGTAAGAACACGCATGAAAACAACTCTGAGACCCAGTAGCTTGCCTCATAATCAAATTGCTGTCTTAGAATTCGAACTCCGGTTCAAGTCCCTCGGAGCACGCCAAAACTGTTCCGGTGAGGGAGGGGGACGCGAAGCCCCGGAGTCTCCCGCCAAACAATGCTCCCCGGTCCGCCGAGCTCAGCACACCGCTCACAGACCCCGCGGCCCCCGGCAAGGAGACATGTGCCCCGTGGTGAGTGCATTTACCCTATTGCACTCCACCAGGCTCTGTCCAAAGTACACCTTCCCTGACCGGGAACCGAACCCAGGCCACCAGGGAGCATGGCAGCACTGGTAGCGGCAGTCTTAGGAGAAGGCCCTCAAGTTTAACTATGCCACTGGCCCAGCACTGTCCGCCACCCTTGGGACAAGAGACCACGTGTGCCCTGGCAAATGCCGCCGACCAATCTGCCCGCAACCCCCCCCAAATGGGTCAGCGGAGAGCGGACGCAATCACCGCAATTAAAGCACCTTACCCATACAACCACAAACAAGATGCTGTGTCGCGGTACTGCTATAATATGGCCGGAACAACAACCGGCCCAAATGGTGCCGTCGCAATCGGACCCTCACCTCATTCACCGCGCAAAACCAAACACGCAGCTCCCTGGCCAAACGGCCACACGACGGCGACACGGGCGGACCTCACCCAGCGGAGCGACCGAGAGCCAAGCACTACCGACGGCGTGTCCAGGGTGCAAAAGAGGAAGGACAGAGAGTGGGGGATGCCTATATACTGCCCCCGTTCCTCGCGCCCCGTAAATGACGCGCCCTGCGCGCCGCAGCCCCTGGCTGCCAGTGTAGGAGGACTCCTCCCCGAGGGGTCTCCATAATTAGAGGAAGGGGGGTGGGCTGGTGCCTTGCTGGCACTAGAGGCCCGCTCTTCTAGGGCACCCTGCGGGCGCCAGGGCTGCCGCATTTACACCGTTTAGAACGTAAGCTGGTCCGCGTATGAGTGTATGTGTGCGCGTGGGTGCTGTGCAGGGTTTGTATTCACTGTTTAGAATGGGGACCGCGTTTAAAGTGGGTGTACACCTTTTAGAAAGGTATGCGGGTTCGCTTGTGAGTGTATGTGTGTGCACGCGTGCGCGCGTGCTGTGTAGGATATGCTGATGTACTCCCTGTATAGAAGGGGACCGCATTTAAAGTGAATGTACTTCCTTTAGAAGGTATGCGTGTCCGCGTGTTAGTGTGTGTGTGTGTGCGCGTGCATACGTGTGCTGTCCATGGTTCGTACTCACTGTTTAGAATGGGGACCGTGTTTAAAACGAGCGTAAAACGTTTAGAAGGTAGGGGGTACTCGTGTGTGCGTGGTTGGTGCAGCACAGGTCAGGCGCTGCCGGTAACTGTTTCAGTTCATTTTAAAAGCACAAGCAGGCATGGGGACCAGAAAGAGCGCTCGCATCCAGATGTCCACAGAGCTTAATGTGTGAGGGAAAAAAGTGTGAGAGTGTAGAGTTCTCATTTGAAGCCAGTCGTCGGCACTGCGGATGCTGTGATTTCCTAGTACCATTACCGATTCCACCCGATGCCCCCTTTTTCCACCTCCACTTTCTGTGCCTTTACTTCACTCTTGTGGCCTGCTCTCTCTCTATATTTCCTTTTATTGTCTTTCTCCCCTTCGTTGTCTCCCTTTCTCCATTTGTCTTTCTTTTCTCAGGGGCAGCGTATAATGATGAAAGAATTAGCTCTTTGCCCCCAGAAATGACTGCCGTTGGCCAGCAACTACGAGCACCGGCACAAATTAGGCGCTGCCGAATACTAGAGGCTGGAGGTTTGTGTGGTGTGTGGTAGGTTGCTGTTATTCTGGGCTGTGTTGAGTAAAGGACGGTGTCATTTCTCTAAGAAACACTGCCCATAAATATACCAATGGACGCCATTTCGTGATTACATACAGCTTCGGAGTTGGTCGTGTGGAGAATATGAGGCAGGAGTCTGAATACGTGCGATTTCACTCGTGCAAGTTTGCACCAACTTTTCCTTATTGCGTCGAGTTTTAATGGGATTAATGTAATTTTGCAGCCACTTTTGCACACACTGACTCGTGCAAAAATTAGAACATTTTACAAGCAGGCAAGTACACAAGCAACACCTTCACCGACAGAACAGGGCGATAAGTTTGGGGCAAACATTGATGTACATATTAGTAACAAAAAAAACAGGTAGTTGTGTTCTCTTGACAGAGAAATGGGATAGCACCTCAAATGATCAATTTGGACAAGAATTTATAGTGTGAAACACTTAACCGTATAAATATATAGTCTTGTCAGGGTGCTGTTTTGATCTTTCTGGCATCCACTACCAAAAAAATGCCAGATACACAACAAACAAGGTTGTGTGGACAAAATTGTAAAAGTTTAGAAAGAAATGATCCGCACACCCTTATGTCCATAAGAACATTCAAATTTCAGGCCCATGTATTAGCCTATTGTCCAATCTATAATATTCACAATCAATACAATGATTATTAGACAGGAAGCCAACCAGTCCAGATTTCCAAATCTATAGAAAAAGCAGAGTCCATCGCACTGTATTTCTTCAAAGATCCAATTTTTATTTTCTTATGATAGATCCACAAAAGCACAAACTGCCAACACGTGTTTCGTCTTCCCCTAGACTTTGTCAAGGCTGCAATGCAAGATATATAATGCTATTGTAGTTACTGAGTAAGAGAAGAAGTTTCAAGCAAATAGATCAGATCTACATTCAGACTTAAACCATTTACAGAAATGGTTTACTATAATACAATAATTTGATAGATTTTAAATCAAACATTTTATCAAAGCTTGTTCATAATCATTAGTTAAACATATTATCAGATTCCTGAAGCTTAATGAGACATTTCTCATATTTGTTTAAAATATCTAATAGAAAAAGTTCTTCATAAATTACCAGATAGTTCTGATGAGATAGTCAAGTAGATTAAAAGCAAAGAACACCCAGAAATTTGGTGAAAGAAAAGTATTATAAAGAGCACCCTACATAACCCAAAGCTACTAACAAATGGTGTTAGTTACCATTTAGATCCCAAGGATTTAAAGCAATTCAATAATAGAACACCCACCAAATAACGAACTGATTTTTGGTCAAATATAAATTCCACCAAGCAGCAAGGTATCCTAATATACTTGTCCTGAGGATAACCGCAAGTCTAAATAGTGAGAGAAATGATAATGGTTATAGTTCATGATTTCTTAAGGTATTTCCCCAAATAGTCAATCGTTTTTTCTGACAAAATTTGGCTGAGGGTATCATTATAATAATCATTAAAAGTATAAACTATAAACAATGTCTAAATGACTATATATAGTTGCACAACCTATAAAGTTTTAACCTTCTCTGTCAAGTCAAAATAACAGTACGAAACACGTGTTGGCAGTTTGTGCTTTTGTGGATCTATCATCATAAGAAAATAAAAATTGGATCTTTGAAGAAATACAGTGCGATGGACTCTGCTTTTTCTATAGATTTGGAAATCTGGACTGGTTGACTTCCTGTCTAATAATCATTGTATTGATTGTGAATATTATAGATTGGACAATAGGCTAATACATGGGCCTGAAATTTGAATATTCTTATGGACATAAGGGTGTGCGGATCATTTCTTTCTAAACTTTTACATTGATGTAAATATATACAGTAGCCAATGCAATCCCATGTAATCAGGCCATGGAGGCAGGCAGCAGTGGGTAATAGACATTGTCATTTATAACGCCATTACTTGATTAATGCTTCACGAAGGAAAAAAACAAAAACTTTTTCAATGCCAATAGCTCAAAACAATGTCATTGCGAGACCTATTGCATTGTAAATACTTGTTATCTACTGTGAACCATGCCCGATTCAGTCTCTCACATCTGTTCTCGTCACCTCACTCCCATTTTACAACAGTCTCATTTATCCGCATCTTTTTCCCTACTCTCCTCATCAATTTCCAGTTGCTCTCTGGGATACATATTTGGTGTGCAGCAAAATACTCTACTTTCCTTGATCTTTTCTTCGAACTCATTCTTCAGCTCAAATCATATACTCCTCAATCTAGCATCCTTGTGATCTTATTACATCTGTTTCTCCCTTCTCTGACACCCCGCCACACCAGCCTGTTCTCAACAGTAGCTCTGTCATTCCTTACCCTTATGCTAGGCATCCTTCTCCTTCCTCTTGTCTTTATACGTATTCTTCACTTGAAAATGTCTTGCCTCCTTTTCGCATGTTCATTCTCCCTTTTCATTCCTGATCATCCACCACCCCATAGTATTCTGTACTCTTTCAGCAACCATGATATATCCTTGTTAAATACCCTTTCACCTTTGTTCTTTCTTTCTGAAGAATTAAACTTCACCAATACCCCCTCAACTTTCCTTTCTTAAATCTTATCGTTTGCTACAAGAAAGCAGATGTCCTCCTCACATGTTTGGCTCTATCTTGTATTTTGTCTTCCAGTCTATAAAGATGAGGGCTTCACGATACACCTAGATCCTAAGTTTAACAAGTAACCAGGAGCTACAATAATAAGCTGCAGTTGTACTCCACGATATATAAAGTTGAGGATCATGCCTTCTAGAAACAGCCGCGCTTAAACTGGTTACGCAGGAACCAAGAATAATGTCGTTGTTTTAACAGTTTATTATAATCTGTGCTTTATCATTACATTTTGAAAATTATTTGCAAAATTGTTTCCACCATTCTCTTTTCTGGGAGCTAGAATGTGATAAGGACACCCTAAAGTACCAGGATGTTTGGTGGTAATCGCCGACTTGTGGTGTTCAAAGTGCTTTTTCAAATGAAAGTGTCTGTATTTAGGATTGTGTCGACTGATTTCATACCAAATTTCTACTAGTTCTAAAACCTTTACCAGGTCCTGAACATCTAAACGGCCTCAATGGAGTAGCTGTCCTATTTGATTCAAATGGAAATGTAAACCAGATCATAATATATGTTAAAATGGAGTAAATGTCCTTTGGACCTGAAAATACCAGTGCAATTCCAAACTGTTTATTTCAGGCACAAGCAGGTGGACACCCTGCTTTGGCAGGCAAATTAATGCACATTCTGTCTACAAACCAGATCTGCAGATCTTCAAGTATCTGCACTGCAGCCTGGCATCAACTGGAAAATTATACCCTTCGACTGTGGGGCCAACAGAATATTCAGGGGGTATTCTTTTTTCTACTCAAGTGAAACATGTGGACTTCAGGTGTTCTTTCACCAGATTGAATTGTTGATCTTTGATTCCTGAAGCTTCACATTCACCAGCAACGCTGCTCCACTCTTTATCCAGCAGGTTCCAACCAAAAGCAGTCTTTCACCAAGCCTTGCATCCATCCTATGGACCAACAGGACGGTCTGATCCTCATGAAAGGGCATGAGGAGTTTGCATGGTTATCGCCCATGTGCCATCCATCACCTGTCAAGGAAGCACCCTTAAAGGGTGGTCTGCGGCTCCTATAGAGGCATTTGCATCTGGTGTTACATCTGCATCTAATGCTTACAGGGCATTGTCAGCACTGTTGGAAAGTTTGAGATATCAGTGTATCTTCAGATAATTTTAGAGCAACTCAGGGACTGCATGACAAGGTAAAAGGGAGTTGCTCCCCACCAATTATCAATCTATGGAATATGCTGTAAATAGGGGCGCTGTCCCTCGAGGCAGATTATAATCTACATTATTATAATTATAGCTATTGTCAGCACATGGAAAAGGATTCTGAAATATTTCAACTGTAATCCTTTCACTTCTCACAGACAGCAGTGTGCCTGGTTTTTATAGTACTTCTTTCCAGATTAAATGTTCTGTTTCGTAGGGTGTTTGCACACTGCCGGGCTGGTCAGAAATGCCTGTGAAGCAGAACCAATGAGCTACGAGTCATGCCACCTTCACTACGTGGGTCATCAAGTGAGCTATGGTGTCCTATGATCCATTCATAAACGAGCCAAAGCCCTTCGGGCCCTGCTCAATTAATTTGCCATTCAGTGATGGAGAAATATAGCCAACTGGGGGCCTTCCAGTGAGTTAGAGCATCCTTCTGCACCTGCACATAGGGTTTCTCTCTGCAAAGGTACAGTCAAGCAAGATGGCAGCTCAAGCGTTCATCTCATGTGTCTCTGTTGGGACTACAGATGGACCTTGGCACTCTTCTGGGCATTGCACCATCTGATGACTTGCTTACTACCTTTGGCAAGAGGCAGCACCATGGCCTTATTATTTTATCTGGTGCAGTTATTGTTAGCAGAAGCGATTGACACATCCAGCGAGCTCAGTAATGATCATTGTTCGGGCTGCGAACAGTTGTATGTCAGAAATAGCGAGTCAATAACACCTTCCCGTATATCGACTCCTGAATATTGAATACCAGCATATTGTCAAGATTATAAAATGTATGTATGTACAGATTTGCTATTAACCACACATCTTACCTTGACGATATGTTGGTAGTTGATATTGAGGAGCCCGCGAATGTGGGTTCATATTTAAAAATCGATATTTTGGTAGAACATCCTGCAAACGTTTGCAGAGGTCCTTCGGCTCATCAACTTGCCCGTCGTTGCCCGTTTGAGCAGATGTGATTAATCAGCCCTTTGGGTTGGTGGGACAAAGAGCTCAGCAGCAGAAGCTGGTTTGGTGGGATATTATTGAAGGGGAAGCGATCAGGAAGATAAACAAGCTTTTGCAATGCAATCGGTCTCACCTTTGGGACCTTATACGTATTTAGCTATGCAGAACATTTGCCTGGGTGCTGAAACATCTACTGTTCTTTAACATGGAGGGAAAGTAAGCACCAAACTGCGTGACACGCGAGGTATGGGAGCACATGGAGAAAAATATTGCCTTTCAGCGCGAAATGGTATAGTCTAAAGCTCTGTTTTTAATATAAAATCAGGGCTTCGGTGGTCATATCATTGAAAATACTAGATTTGAAAAAAATAATATTGTCTATGGGGGCTCGTGGAAGACAATTTCTATGGACTGGAATCTAGAGAATGCTAAAGCAATTCTGGTATTTTACTGACCTCTGCTGGTCGTTTTGTATCAAGAAAGTTAAATAGAGGCAGTTGCCAGAAAAAGAAAAAAAAAGAAAGTCCCTCAGCAGAACGCAATTCTGGTATTTTACTAACTTCTACTGCTCGTTTTCTATGCTGTGCATTTGGGTAGTTTGGAGACAACACTGGCCATCATCATTTTTTTCTCACACTTGTGGGAAACCTCATCATAATCTTGAGCCAGAAATAATGTTTCACTTGTTTTAGACAAATTTGAGGATGATGTATGTTTAACTGCCTGGTGTTGATTCAGCGTTTACTGATCAGCTTTGTCCTCTACTTCCATCATGTCACAGCTGGCTAAAGTCTGGGTTCTAACCTGCCCTCACTACCATCAATGTTGGCATTGTCTCTGGCATAATTTCCGCCCTGCTCTGCATCTGCACCCCAGCTTCCGATACCCCCTTCAGCTCCCCAGTGAGGTCAGAGTCAGGCTGTGCTTTCCTGGGCTCAACCAGCACCTTAGAGCCACCCTTTGAGTCTCTGTTGGGAGATGATGGAGCAGGTAAAACACAATTTTGTATACCTCCTCTAAATTGCATGAAATTAAATACGTAACCATTCCAAATCTAACTTGTACTAAGTGGTTGGCAGTGAAATTTACTAATCAACTGTACACCTTGATAAACACGAGATACACGTGGGACTAAACTGCAAATTGCATGGCAGAATAATTAATTAATTAACTATGGTACGCAAACTAACCTTAGATTGTGGTGAAATAGAAATATTGCATGATTTATGTTGCTTTGTGATTGTTTGTGCTTTAAGGATTACAAAATGGGGAGTATTATCGCTTTAAATGTTGCTACAGCTAGGGAAATACTAATATATATTGGGATTAGAGTGGGTTTAAACATTAGAATCTCCATTTCTATATTCTAATTACTGTTATGTCTGTTTTTGCTTAAGTTGGCATTCAGGCCTACTAGGCCGCAGTACCCAAGATGGAGTCTCTATCAAGACCGCCACCATGTGAGCGCGATGGTTTCTGCGCAGAATCAGATGGCTATGGAGATCTCCAACTGACCTCAGATCTGTGACACCGTGTTCCTTGTCAAGGATGAACGTGTTTGTCTGCCAACTGACGAGGCTGTGAGAACAGTGAAAGGGACAATACAGAACCTGTGGTGAAATGGCTTCTCTTATTCTAAACGTTACATTTGCAACTTTCGCCCGGGAGAAAAAGGAAATTATACAAATTGTGCCTTCCTACGTCTCATGGAGAACCAGTTTACCATGGGAAACTTTAGAAAAACTCTCAGATGACCCCGAACTGTCCAATCAGAACATTTCTCTACCCCTAAATTGTTGCACGTTAGCATGAAGTAATAGGGAAAAAGGGTATAAAAAGTCATCATCCGCCAAAGGGGGGTGGTCATCGGGCTGATCTTTCATGGCGTTGGGTCTGCATTGAGCTGGTGAATATTTCCATGGTTTGCCTTGGGTTTCTTTGATTTTCGGGAAGATTATTTATTGCAGACGCTTGCTAATTGGTCATTATTAAATGCGCTTTCTAAATTTATGCTTATTTACTAAATGTCTGATTTCTTTTTGAAAATAAACTGAATTTATATTATGACCTGTAGTGCATAAATGCTAATGCAGAGAAAATTATGATTAGATAAACAAAATTTGAATTAATAAGAAATGAGTTTGTGGTTCTTTAATTGATTACCGAAATAATTAAATGTTTCCTAGGCTTTAATTGTGTTTTAGCTGGTTCTAATTCACCATCAACCAGTCCAACTAATTGGTTCATCGACCAAGTGGTGGAGTGCCTTGATGTTAAGGTCAGGATTCTGTAGGTGCGCATGTATATAATGTAAAGAAATGTAATCCTGATAGGTAATAAGGTACCCACATGTCCAGCGGTTTTTCTCCTATGTGCGGATTCGAATGAGACAAGTGTGTGTTGGTGTTATGGGCGCCACCAATGAATGAATGTATGGATGAGTTGTTGAATTACGAATCTGTGACATAGGGAGAACATGTCAATTTTGCCCCTTGCGCTGCATCAGAGACCTGTTCATCCAGCCCTTTCTGCTACCGCTATAAATATTTTCTTGAAGGCAATATCACTTCTGCTGCCAGGCTCATTTCTCTGACTACTATTAGTACTGGCTGAAAAAGATTTAGGGCCTGATTACGACTTTGGCGGTCTTGGGACAGCCGTTGTGTCAGCATCAGATTAACCGCCCACCGACTTGGCAGTCCACCCACCGTATTACGATGTTGTCGGTTTGCAGGACGAAAGACCACCGGAGCATCGCCGCCACTGCTAGCCATTCGCAGACAGCTGCGACGTTGGTATGGGGAAAGTAGCTGTCAGAGGGTGGTACAGAGAAGTTCATTGCATCCAAATTATGAGTTGGCTTTCCGACGAGCTGATCGTGGCTCGAAGACCGTCTGCTTCGAGTCATCGGAATCGTAGCAGTTGGGTTGCATACTCACCCATTTACTTTTCTTCCCTTTAGTCTCCCACGTCGATCCCTTCCTCCAGGTCCCCCCTTCACAGCCTCATCTTGTCCCCAAAAAAAGCAATCCTGTTGGCACCAAAATCCAGGCAAGTCCGTTTTGCAGTATTTACCCATTGATTGGACTGGGCACATATGGGCCAGACTCCAGCAATGGGAAAGTACTGGTAGTAGGCATTTTTTCATATCATGCATATGTGTACATTCAATACTGGTGCAGTCAAAATATACACACATGCATCAACACATGTGAAAAACATTCGCCTCCGTCAGAAACACCACTGCTGGGCCAGCGGTGACATCATAATATAGTGGAAGGAGACCACTGCGGCTGCAATCTTCTTGGGACTGTTGCTGCAGTGGTACGTCGTAAGACTGCCAAACTCGTAACCAGGCCCTTAAAGTCATTGCTCCTCTTTGCAGGAATTTCGATAGAAAAGAATCTTTTACATAATCATCAAATTTCAGAACAGCCATTTACATGTGTGAGATGAATTCCAAATCTAGGTAAGAGCCTTTACTAGAGCCGAGCCTAACTGTGCTAAGAAGATCTGGCAAGTTAGAGATGGATTCTAGTGGTAATCTCTGTGTAATGGTCACCAGAAGAGACCTCCCGTACTCGTTCAGCAGCAGGCAGTGTAGGAATTGTTCATGTATAAAGAGATAGATTCCCGAGTTCAGAGATTTATTAAGAGATGTATTCCACTCACAACAATATGTGCGGTGATCAGAAACACCCAGATCTCCATTGACAAGATCACTGTCTGCTTAGTTGTTTCCAGGGAATCGACATATATGTCTTGACTCGAAAATAGCAGAGCTTTCTTGTTTTGGTAAGAAATGATCTGCTTTAAGTAAAAAAATTATATTCCTGACATTTTCTCCCAATAATAAAATGTAGAATTTTCTGTCAAAAATGTGGTTCCTGGAATTGAAATAGTCGAAATTCCATTACCTTAATATGGCTTATAGCTCTTGATTAAGAGTTTGGAATCAAAAAGTTGGAAAGCAATTGTTGAAATTAGAACTTTTGAAGAGTCAAATTAGGATGCCGCGTTATTATCAGAACTAGGCTGACTCTGTGTTATAATTTTTTATTAGCATTTTGAAAAAATGTCATCACTATTACAGTAATGAGAATAATAACTTACAATTCACACCAATTGAATAGATATATTGAATATAATAAAAGAGGAAAGAAAAAACATATGAATTAAATGATTATTGTTAAAATATGAAATATCTATATAAAGAAATAATGGATTAAGTGAATAAGTAAAGGGTGAAACATTTAAATAAGGAAAGTAAATAGAAGAAAGAAAAATAGAAAGAAAAAGTATAAAGGGTTGAAAACAAAATGTAACTTGACATATGTATAAATAATCAATCTAAATATATATATATATATATATATATATATATATATATATATATATATATATATATATATATATATATATATATTCACAGAAAAACCCATAGGTTTCAGGCACGTTATAGTTAGGAATTAGCATTTAAAAAACCTCAGAAATTCACTGAAAAAACCATAGGTTTCAGGGGTGTTATAGTTAGCTGGACTTTTCACTTGTACAAAACCATTGAAATTCCCCCGTTATAGTTAGTTCAGCTAACTATAACTCGCGCGCCCACAATGCACTGCTGATGATGTCACATATTACATCACTCATGACATGGTCAGTGACATCACTCATGACATCACTGATGACATCTCAAATGACATCACTGATGACATCACTGATGACATCATCCTTGTGATAGAGTGGCAGACCTCCTCTCACCCTAATATAACCTTTGATACACACATTCAAAAATAGAGACTACAATTTTCAAAACAATGGACATACCAATACCAGTTACAACAACCTCTTCAGTAATTCTAAGATCCACATACACATCCACTCATTCACCAACAGTCCTATACAGTCACTCATACATGTACTCACTCATCATATGTACTCATACACCAATACATCCTGTTACACAATGCCACTCATCCATAGTTACTCACACACATAGTCACTCATGCTAATAAAGAATCAAACATACATTTACTTGCATATACAGTTATACACACACCACCACACTTACTTCTACGGAAACTTACACATACTTAGTCTTTTAAACAATCACTTATAGAAACACATACTTATTCATACAGGAACTCTTTCAATCTCTCACTCTCACATATACTCACTTATATACACCAATAGTCACATATACTAGTTTAAAACATATGTAGTTACTCATAAAGACACTATTGAGACAGTCATTCACTCACTAACACACCCATACACACACTCATCCACCCATACAGTCCTGCACACATGCTGTCTTCAATACATACAAACAGTGAGTCACTCATTCATGCACCTATGCACTACGTAATACCCCCCACCGAACCATGCAGACACTCAGACTGATACTCAAAAAACCAACTAATAACCTATATAGACACCCATGTAGCTACTCACCAACCCATGCAGCCACTTATACACAAAGTGAGAGACTGATACAGATATTTACATATTTAAACATTACTCACTAAGCCATGTATTCACTATGATACACTTAATCAGTCAGTTACACAATCAATTTTTCAAAAACAAATCATCCATTTAGACACTTATATACCCATTTATTCTTCCATCGACCTTGAGATATACATATATAAAACATATTTAATTTTCAGAAAAACAGACATTCACTGGATTATGTCATCAGTGATGTCATCAGTGATGTCATGAGTGATGTCACTGACCATGTCATGAGTGATGTAATATGTGACGTCATCAGCAGTGCATTGCGGGCGCGCGAGTTATAGTTAGCTGAACTAACTATAACGGGGGAATTTCAATGGTTTTGTACAAGTGAAAAGTCCAGCTAACTATAACACCCCTGAAACCTATGGTTTTTTCAGTGAATTTCTGAGGTTTTTTAAATGCTAATTCCTAACTATAACGTGCCTGAAACCTATGGTTTTTTCTGTGAATATATATATATATATATATATATATATATATATATATCAGAAGCACTCCTCCGCCTTGGAAAGCGTTTCGTCGTGTCTAAAAGAAAGGAGCACGGACCACAATTCAGTGCATACAAAATTGTTTATTCGCTCAGGTATGCCAGCCATGACGCGTTTCAACTCCGTAGAGCCTTGATCACATGACACGCCATGAAGTCACCTGATTATTTAAATGCATTTATTTCTCATTCTTTTTTTTCCACATTGTCGGTGTTTTTTTCTCACCTTCCGGTCTGTGTTAAAGTGACAGTGCATAAAGTGTCCAATTGCATATCTCATTTGGGGTTTGTTTTGTATCGTTACATCTCTGTAAAATACCTAGGCCACAATTTGAAAACCATTGATGCAGTACCGTATGTGTATACGTGCAGAGATTGATTTCATGGTTATTGTGCATAACAATATTATTAGATCTTAATCGAGCATTTGACAAATCTTAATAAATACATAAATAAATATGTATAAATAACATTTTTAACACATGTAAATACTTCTAAAAACTGTAGTTCCGGTTTTCATAAAAGTAGATAAAAGGTGGGACATTAAAAATGGAAATGCAGATATTACCGAACTCTCAATTGTGATTTAAACATCATATCTATACCATTTTATCCCTACATGTATTTGCTGGATGGTAATCATTAGTGCTCGTATGTTGTGTCTTTTGACATCTTTTAAAACCCCAAGTCAAAAGTTATTTTAGTTGAAAATAGTGCAAAAAATTATGTGCAAATAAGTGCAAATCATCTAGATTTTTGAAAAAGGCCTTTTTCAATAAACTTTTGATTTATAAAAGACACCTAAAAAAACCTTTAAAAGTGTGTATGTGGTAATAAAAAAATTTTTTTGTTAAAATCCTTATTTAAAGGAGACTTCTTTGATTTGTGAGGCTATCACTTGCCGCACCATCTTGGTTTAATTCTCCAAACATTTTATTTGTGTGTAGCAAAAATAAGATACTAGAAAACAAGAGGATGTGTCTGTTGTTAGCCAATACTTATTGACAAAGAGAAGATTTCTGAAAGGCAGTAATGTCAAGTGGTATTGGGGTATTAGATATGATTTTAAATACTTATAGCTGATTTACAGATAAGTGTACATGTCTTCAGTCGCATTTAGACCATTGGGACTTTTAGAATCTAGTTCCAAAATGAAACGGATCTCCAATTGTCTCAAAATTCTCTCTCTGTTGCCACCCCGTTTATTGAATGGCACACTATCAATTATAAAATATTTAAGAAATTTGGGATCAGATTGGTGGTATTCAGCGAAATGTCGAGCCCCCGGATAGGTTGGGTCTTTATTGGATATTGCTCGGATGTGTTGTAATATCCTTTTGTGCCCCTGCAGCTTAGTACTTCCCACGTTTCTGAGCCTGCAAGGGCACTCGAGAACATACACAACAAATTCTGTTTTGCAGGAAAGGGCTTTATTGATTAGTTGATCTTGGTCACTAAATGCAGTTTTATATGTCAATGTATTTGTACCGCATTGACAAGCTTTACAGCTGCTGCATTTGAAAAAGCCCTTTCGCTGACTTAGCCAGTTTCCTTTTGGTTTAACAATCGGATTATTCTGTACCAATCTGTCGCGCATATTGGGCGCTCTTCTGTTGGTTATAGAGAGTTTGGAAGGTAAAGTGGGTCCTAAGATGGGGTCATTTTTTATCAAAGGCCAGCTTCTCTGTATAATCCGATTTATTTCAAGGCTTTGTTTGTTAAAACCCAGTACCATCCGGAATTCTTCTTTTTTGGGGCTAGATGTGGTATTGGATATTTGGCCAGACGATTCCTTAGTGTGTATTTTAAGGAGAGTATCTCTGTCTATCGTGGCACACTTTGAAATAGCTGCTTCAATGCAATTTTGGGAATAACCACGTTGGAGGAATCTTATACGGCTATTATGTTGAGCTTTAAGTAGTTCGTTGTTAGTGCTACAAATTCTCTTTAGCCGGATCATTTCTCCATATGGGATACTCTGTACGAGATGTTATATATATATATATATATATTCACAGAAAAAACCATAGGTTTCAGGCACGTTATAGTTAGGAATTAGCATTTAAAAAACCTTAGAAATTCACTGAAGAAACCATAGGTTTCAGGGGCGTTATAGTTAGCTGGACTTTTCACTCGTATAAAACCATTGAAATTCCCCCGTTATAGTTAGTTCAGCTAACTATAACTCGCGCGCCCGCAATGCACTGCTGATGACGTCACATATTACATCACTCATGACATGGTCAGTGACATCACTCATGACATCACAGATGACATCTCAAATGACATCACTGATGACATCACTGATGACATCATCCAGTGAATGTGTGTTTTTCTGAAAATTACATATGTTTTATATATGTATATCTCAAGGTCGATGGAAGAATAAATGGGTATATAAGTGTCTAAATGGATGATTTGTTTTTGAAAAATTGATTGTATAACTGACTGATTAAGTGTATCTTAGTGAATACATGGCTTAGTGAGTAATGTTTAAATATGTAAATATCTGTATCAGTCTCTCACTTTGTGTATAAGTGGCTGCATGGGTTGGTGAGTAGCTACATGAGTGTCTACATAGGTTATTAGTTGGTTTTTTGAGTATCAGTATGAGTGTCTGAGTGTCTGTATGGTTCGGTGGGGGGTATTACGTAGTGCATAGTTGCATGAATGAGTGACTCACTCTTTGTATGTGTTGAAGACAGCATGTGTGCAGGACTGTATGGGTGGATGAGTGTGTGCTTGGGTGTGTTAGTGAGTGAATGACTGTCTCAATAGTGTCTTTATGAGTAACTACATATGTTTTAAACTAGTATATGTGACTATTGGTGTATATAAGTGAGTATATGTGAGAGTGAGACATTGAAAGAGTTCCTGTATGAATAAGTATGTGTTTCTATATGTGATTGTTTAAAAGACTAAGTATGTGTAAGTTTCTGTAGAAGTAAGTGTGGTGGTGTGTGTATAACTGTATATTCAAGTAAAGGGATGTTTGATTCTTTATTAGCATGAGTGACTATGTGTGTGAGTAACTCTATGGATGAGTGGCGTTGTGTAACAGGATGTATAGGTGTATGAGTACATATGATGAGTGAGTACATGTATGAGTGACTGTATAGGACTGTTGGTGAATGAGTGGATGTGTATGTGGATCTTAGAATTACTGAATAGGTTCTTGTAACTGATATTGGTATGTCCATTGTTTTGAAAATGTTAGTTTCTATTTTTGAATGTGTGTATCAAAGGTTATATTAGGGGGAGAGGAGGTCTGCCACTCTATCACAAGGATGATGTCATCAGTGATGTCATTTGAGATGTCATCAGTGATGTCATGAGTGATGTCATTGACCATGTCATGAGTGATGTAATATGTGATGTCATCAGCAGTGCATTGCGGGCGCGCGAGTTATGGTTAGCTGAACTAACTATAACAGGGGAATTTCAATGGTTTTATACGAGTGAAAAGTCCAGCTAACTATAACGCCACTGAAACCTACGGTTTCTTCAATGAATTTCTAAGGTTTTTTAAATGCTAATTCCTAACTATAACGTGCCTGAAACCTATGGTTTTTTCTGTGAATATATATATATATATATATTCACTGAAAAAACCATAGGTTTCACACATGTTATAGTTAGCGGAAATTTTACTGATAAAAAACCAATGAAATTCCCCCGTTATAGTTAGTGCAGGCAACTATAACTCACGCGACCGCAATCCTCTGCTGATGCTAATACTGTATTTAGACACTTATTTGCCCATGTCTTCTTCCATACATTTTTAGCTATACATATATTACAAATATTTTTTTTTCATAAAGACACATATGTCATCAGCAGAAGATTGCGGTCGCGTGAGTTATAGTTGCCTGCACTAACTATAACGGGGGAATTTCATTGGTTTTTTATCAGTAAAATTTCCGCTAACTATAACATGTGTGAAACCTATGGTTTTTTCAGTGAATTTGCAAGGTTTTTTAAATGCTAATTCCTAACTATAACGTGTGTGAAACCTAGGGTTTTTTCAGTGAATTTGTACGTTTTTTTAAATGCTAAGTTACTTTACGCCATTCGTGGCGTGCGCGCCCACTTAACGCAGTTCGTTCCGTGCACGCACGGTGCGCTTCGCGCACCGTGCGCGCACAGTGAGCACGCGGTGCGCTTCGCGCACCGCGCGCCCACTTTACGCAGTTAGTGCCGTGCACGCACGGTGGGCACGCGGTGCGCTACGCGCACCGCGTGCCCACGTTACGCTAGATGGACCATGTACGCACGATGCGCTTCGCGCACCGTGCGCACATGGAGGACATATGATGCACTTCGTTTTGAAAGGTAATATTTTAATTTTTTGTATATTTTATAAGCCATGCTTTCGGGCACCAATTGCACACAGGGTGGAGAGAGTGTGGATAATTTTTATTTTTTTTAAATTTTTTACCGTAAGCGTAATCGGCGAAATTACCGAAAAAATAAAAATTCCGTTTTTGGCCTTGGGGGATCTTTGGGGACTCCCTCAACATGGCTATGTGTGTGGGAGCTGTCTAAACAGCCCCTTTACATGTTTTTGGGCTTTATATTTTAAAAATCCCTCTCAGTGCGAGAGAGAAAATGGCGGCCGCCGCTTCCTGGTTTCGACCGATTCGAATGTTTACTTAGATCTAAGAGCCAATCAGAATCGCGCTCGCGCACGCCACCGTACGCGTACGGTAAGCATACCGTAAGCGCACCGTAAGCTGGCTCAGATATATATATTGATTTAAAGGCTATTTTCTCAGAATCTACTGAACAGATTTACACCAAACCTACAAAAGGCACTTCCTTGACCTGAGGACTACCTCTCTGCCAAATTTCTAGTAATTCTGTTCAGCCGTTCGGGCTGTAGCCCTGTCTAAAGGTCCTATGGAAAAATGCATGGGAAAAACGCGTTTTGGGACCCCCCTTTTATCTCAGCCCCCGCTTGACAAATCCCCCCGAGACTTTCAGGGTAGGAGCGGAGCGTAGCGCCCCACCTATTTTGAAAAATTCACGAGGATTCGTCGACCGGTGCCAAAGTTATTCAAAATAGAATGTTGCGGATTTCTAATGGAAACGTGGTCCTAACTATAACTACCTACTGGCAACCGCCAGTAGGTAATATATACATATGTATATATATATATATATATATATATATATATATATATCATGCTCGTTGGGGAGGTGTCCAAGAAATGAGCCGCACTCGAGTGTAAAGAGCTTTTCCCCATTCGCTTTTCCCCATTCGCTTTATTTGGTCTGGACAGGAGCGTTAACTGGTGATTACAAGCACCTGACAATATATATATATATAGCATTGATGCCTGAGTTGCTATTTCTTCAAACACAGGTACGGACCTCAAAGGAATCTTCAAAAAGAATCAGTCACTCCAAACAAAGGGGGTTACCTCATGATTGTAGTTTATTAAACCATCGAAGTAAAAACAGACAAGTGTCCGCCCTGGACGCGTTTCGATCGCATAAGCGATCTTGATCACCTGACGCGCCTGTGACGGATTGCCATTTTAAATGGAATACAACCAATAAAAACCTACAAGTGATTAAGCCATCATGCAAATTTAAAGCAATACACACACCCTAATGTGCTACAAGGAATTAACGAACCTCTTTAAATCAATCTGAATATTCTACTTTGTTTAGCCAATGCTTATAGAAACAGTCTATTGAAAATAAATCATATAGTATTAAAATATACCATTCATTGAAAATAAGATTCATACATGGACTAGTGCATTTTATAGGTACATATCATAACTACCATCCTGTTGGTATTGAGGCTGTAATAAAGTATATAAGCAAATTCATCATGTGCTGTGCTAATAAACTTGCAACAAGAGAAGGATATAAAAGATAATAAGGCTAGTGCCTATTAATACATTTCTCAAAAACAGTCTATCCCAACTGATGTGTCTAAGATGCAAGGCAAATGCCTATTGATTCAAATAATTTTTGTCAATATGTGCCAGGAATGTCCTGTTGGTTGTTAATGTAACCTTTTTCCTATGAAACTTAAGACATACCAAAGCACCGGCTACTAATCAAATGAAAACATATAAAATCATTGCATTCACATGTTATACATATCTTAGAGGATCCTGTGCACTGAAGATGTGTAAAGTGCTAATAGTGCAAGGCTCTATATCCTAACGAAAAAATTAATAATGTTTTTTTTTTTAAATGGTGGTGCAGCAAAGGGCATTAATTGTGAATTCTATTCATTTACTGTGCAGACTTACCAAATGGCACGGCTATTGAGTATTTAAACCAATCCTGTGTACTTTTAAGGTATAAATCAAGCATATACACAGCCATATTATCAACAAATATGAGTGATCACAGATGAAAACAGGTTAAGAGTTAAATTGATTCACTCTAAGGGTCTAACACTTTGTTGGTAACGAGTTCATCTCCATGAACAGATGGAACTTTGAGTACAGTCCAAACAGTGTAGGTATATGATCCAATTTGCAACTGTATATGTATATATATGCAGACAGAAATGTAACAAATCTCCTTAGCATTAATACATTATTTTATACAAAAGGTAAAGTATTATAAAGTGAATCACAAAGGTATAGTTGATATATGAGAGTAACATTTCTTGCATGAAAACTTAATAAAGTATATTAATATAAAATATTATAGTAAAAGTGGAAATAGAGATGTTATAAAATATAATAAGAGTAATAATATAAATGTAGAGAAATAGAAACAGAAACATACAAAACATAAGATAACAAGATAACCAGAGGAGGGAGGAAAGTGGGATAAAGAATAGAGAACAGTATCGGGCTAGGAAGTATGAATGTAGGCACTGGATGTATTATCATCAACATCAATACCACTAGTCATATTCAGGAAAGGTTACCAAACCTGGAGATATATATCAGTTTACTTTTGAAGGTTATAGATTACTCTTTCATGTGATGCTGTGGGTATCATCTTTGTCAACCATTCTTCTTGTGTAGGAGGGGATGTGGATTTCCAATGATGTAAAATACATATTTTTGCTGTAGGCCAATGCTGTATGAAAGAGACGACGTTGGGGTTTGGAGAGTTTTGGTGAAAGTCGTGAATTATGAAGAAGGATAATAGCAGGGATAAGCGGTAGGTATGATGGCATTGTAGATCGTAATGTTTTACCCACATATGATCAAAAAGATTGTACCATTGGACAATCACATATAATGTGTGTTAAATCACAATTGGAATTAGGACATCTCCAGCAATTAGCATGCGGTAGTAAGCCAGCCTTCTGTAATTTTGCAGGAGACCAATGCCAATCATGAAGAATTTTAAAAAGACAGCATTTGAGCCTAACTTCATGAGTTTCTTTATCTAAATTTTCCATTATTTCCTCCCATTCCCCAATAGTATAGGATACTGAAAGTCGAGTCTGCCATTTGAGTTGTGATGCCTGTGATTGAGGGTTGAAAACTTTGTATAGACCAGATATTACTCCTTTGTGTTTGTCCCAAGTATTTAAATAGGATACTATTTGTGAATTTTGGAGTATCGAATAGGATAAATCTTATTGTTTTTCCAAACATTGTTGAAGCTGGATATATTTTAGAGACTGATGTGATGGAAGACCGAATTCTTCTCTTAGTTGTGTGAATGATTTAAAATCACCATTATGAAAAAGTTGGTCTATTGTGTGAATACCTGCTGTTTTCCATAATGGCCGTAATAATATTTTCTTATTAATACGGATGCTGCTATTGTTCCATATAGGTGCCTTTTCATGAATATTTGGATTTAAGGCTAATACACAGTGTGCCCGTTGCCAGGATTTGAGCATAGCTGATATAATTGGATTTTTTGGTTTCTGATGGCCAATTTTAGTAACATATAGTGCGGAAATACCTGGATCCGAGGATAAAAGGTGTCGCTCTAAGTGGACCCATTGTGGAACATCAGAGCTTCCCGGTAGCATATGATAGTTGAGAGATCTGTAATGCTATATTATAGTGTTCAATCGATAGGAGACTCAAACCTTCAATCAGAGTGGTGAGCTATCAACTTTGTCATAGCTAAACAAGGTTTTGCTGAACTCCATATAAAAGCTTTTATTTTGGAGTCTATAAGTCTCAGTGTAAATAAGGGAATGTGAAAAGTAAGCATGCCTAAAGCATGTAGAAAACGTGGGAGAGTAACCATTTTAACAGCTTGAACTCTGCCCCACATGGAAAGATTTAAGATTTTCCATTTGTCGAAGTCACGTTGCATTTGGGTGATCAGTGGGTTGAGATTATCTGTAATCATGCATTCCATGGCTTTGTTTATTAGCATACCTAAGTATTTAAGACGTGAAGATTGCGAATGAAAAGGTAAACCATGTATGGCTGCTTTTGTGGTACCATCAGAGATGGGTAAGGCTTCACTTTTGTCCCAGTTTATTTTGTAGCCTGAAAAGGAGGAAAAATGGTCTATGATTTGGAGTAAAAATGGCAGGGAGTGAGAGAGATTTGTAAGAGTAAGCAAAATGTCATCAGCGTATAAGCAAATTTTGGATTCTCCCGTAGGAAGATGTATACCCGTGACTTTATCCGACTGACAAATAGTGGCCGCTAAGGGTTCCATTGCCAGAAGAAAGAGAAGTGGGGATAAAGGACATCCCTGATGAGTCCCTCTTCGAATTGAAAGTGATTCTGATAAAAAGCCCCACAATTTACTTGTGCAGATGGGTTATCATATAAGAGTCTCACTTTTTTAATAAACTGATCCCCAAATCCGAAGCGCCCCAGTACTTTGAAGAGATATTCCCATTCTATGCGGTCAAAAGCCTTTTCAGCATCTAATAAGGCTAATGCATCCTGTGGGAGATTTTTAGCATACCATAGTGTATGTGCCAGCGTACATAAGTGATTCCTAGAGGAACGCCTGGGAACAAATCCCACTTGGGTTGAGTGGATTAAGGAAGGTAATACCTTCTTAAGACAAGAAGCTAGAATGCTGGCAAATATTTTTATATCACAATTCAGAAGTGAGATAGGGCGATAACTAGTACAATTTAAAGGATCCTTTCCAGGTTTGGGAAGTACTGTAATTATTGCTTTGCTAGAAAGGGGACCTAGGGAGTTATCTCGTTCAGCTTCTTGGAAAGCAGCATGTAGAGAGTCAATCACATTAGATCCGGTCCAGCGATAGAATTCAGCTGGGAAACCGTCTTCTCCAGGGGCTTTATGGTATGGTAAGTTAGATATCGCTTGCGCAATTTCATCTCTGGTAATCTCTCCCTCAAGAAGGGCCCTTCCTTCATCAGAAAGATAAGGGAGATCTGTCTTTGAAAGGAAGTTGGTAAGTCCTTCTGTATCTATTTGCGCTTCAGGGGTGTATAGAGATGTGTAAAAAGAAGCAAATTCATTTACTATGTCCTGTGGCCTAGTAAGAATAGTACCTTGAGATGATTTAATGGCTGAAATAGCCATGGCTGCTTCTTTTTGTCTTAATTGTGCCGCTAGTAATCTACCTGCCTTTTCTCCTTGCTCGTAAGACCTTGATTTCATTGTTTGGAGGGCAAATTCTGCTTTAGAGGTAAAGAGTCCATTTAACACCATTCAAGATTGTTCTAAAGATTTACGGTTTTGCAGAGTAGGTGTCTTGGTATATAGACGGGTGTACGATATTATATCCTGTTCTAGCTCTTTTTGATGTGCAGCATTCCGTTTATTAGCCAATGCCGCTTTGCGCATTAATTGGCCTCTAAAAGTAGCTTTAGCCGCGGCCCATATAACTTTATCTGAAGCCACCGAGCCCTGATTCATGGAGAGACAGTCTTGAAAATAAGTTCGTAATTGAGATTTACCCTCAGGGGTCTTGTGTCTCTGTATGTTCATGTGGCAGGGTTTGCACCCGGGTCTAGGTATACCAACTTCTATAGCTAAGAAAACCGGTGAATGATCAGATAATGCTGCTACCCGGATGCAAGATTCATGAACGGATTGAATCAACCTTTGTCATATTTGAAAATAATCCAAACGAGATAGGGTACCATGTGTTGGGGAAGAGAAGGTGTATTCAGTGTCCGATGAATGTAAGGGACGCCAATGATCAATTAATCCATTATCTGCTAATATGGCATCCATTAATGCCCTGTCAGCTGCATTATTTCTATCTAGTGGGTCTGTTTTATCTAGGATTGGATCTCTCACAATATTCCAGTCACCACCTATAAGATACTGTGACGCACCTATCTCTGTTATTAACCGAATTAACTGGAGGAAGATTTATTTTTTTGTTCCTGTTGGGGCATGAACTGAACCTACGTAAATATAAGTATCTCCTATGCGTAACTTGGCAAATGCAAAGCGACCATCAGGCTCAATCCATGACTTTAATGTCATAACTTGGAGAGACTTGCGTATGACGATTGCTACTCCACATTCGCGGGTAGGACCTGTGTTTGTAAGTTCATCTTTCTGCACACTACTGTGAATCACTTTGCCTACCCAGTCTCTACATAATTTTTCTGATTCCTCTGCATCTAAATGTGTCTCCTGAAGAAGTGCCACGTCCGCCTTTTTGGATTGAAGATAAGATAACACTTTTTTCCTTTTAATGTAGTGAGTGTGACCGTGTGCATTCCATGTTAATACAGAAAGAGGACGTATATTGGTCATATTGGACATGTATAGGAAATGCTAATTAGTTTGAGTAAGTGTTGGAAGTAGACTTATAGAGTCTTAACAATCAGAAGGGTGGCCTGAAACAATATAATAAATATAAGGGGAGGGGGGGAGAATGGAAAAGGGGAACTTCTGGTTCTTAACAAAGATATAAATAGTCAACTAAAGAAAGAAAATCTAAAAAGTTAGAATAAGAGAGTTGAAAATATAGTAAGATTAGGAAAAGGATGTGAATAAAGAACGTAAACTGATATATAGTAATAAGAATACGAACACTAAAAGTCCTGGACTGTTAACCGCGGGTCTGTTTGTCCCAGGACACCACCGCGGAGAGGAACCCCGATGAAAGAATATTAAATATGGCCATTCCTAAAGAATATCTATATCTCTCTATAATGTAAAGTATAATAATATATTAAATCTATTTGAAATTATATAGTGTGGGTACACATATAATATAGAATGAATATTTCATAAACAATGATGGAGTTAACGACTCACAAATGCAATAAGCATATTGTATATAAGATATAAAGCTATTCATTATAATTTATAAATACATATATGTCCAAAATTAGGTAATATAATATATTAATTATGCTAAGTAGGATATATGAAGGAATAGAAATTGGGTTAATCAGTACTACATAGTATATAATAATATAACATTCCATTAGAACAGTAAAGTCTAATATATAATAATGTAAGACATTGTTGGACTTGGCCCTTTTTGCAGGGTCAACTCTGACCTGTTGTTGGCTGTTTTATGACTCTGCTCACTTTACCACTGCTGATCAGTGCTAAAGTGCATATGCTCTCTATTGTAAATTCATGTATTGAATAGTGACTCCATGATTGGATTATTTGATTTACTTGTCAGACCCAATTACAGTGCACCATGTGTGCCCGGGGCCTGTAAATGAAATGCTGCTGGTGGGCTTGTAGCACTGGTTGTGCCACCCACTGAAGCAGCCTGTAAAGTGTGTCTCAGGCCTGCCATTGCAGAGCCTGTGTGCAGTCCAGCACTGCCATGTTGACTTGGTAAGTGCACCCACTTTCCAGTCCCTAAACCTTCCCTTTTTTCATATCAGACACCCCTAAGGTAGGCCCAAGGGCAGGGTGCATTGTAAGTATAAGGTAGGGCATGCCCTGGTGTGTGTGGCATGTCCTAATAGTGAATTACAGCCATTTTCGTTTTTCACTATTGCAAGGCTACCAGTCCCAATAGGCCAGAATGGGCAGTTTGATTATAACATCTTATAACCCTAACTGACCCAGGGAACATGGTAGAAATTCGAGTTTAGTATGCCTGAACTCGGAATGATAAAATACATCTTTTAGTAAAGTTGGTTTTAACATTCTGTGTTTAAAAATAAAATTTTTAGAAAGTAGGTATCTTTTTACCTAACCATCAAGTCTGCCTCTGCTAGCTTGTGTATTGTGTGTCTGGTTTTGTGAGTGACAGGGGCTGGGGATTCCAGGAGACAGGGTGAGTCAGCACAGAGCTGAATAGACCTATCTGCATAGAGTGGTGGGAGGAGTCAGCACCTGGGTCTGAATAGGGCTGTGCCTGCCTTCCAAAATGCTGGCTCCACCTCCTGTGGTGCGTCTGATGTCCCTGGCCCACACTGTCAAAGGAAAGAAAGAGTCCTGTAAACAAAGTGCTCCAGGACTGCACAGAACTGGTTTGGACTAGGTACAGCCCCCTCTGCCTTCAGAGGACAAAGGATTTAGTAATATAAATATGGGGACCCAGACCCCAAGACTTCAGATCACTTCTGGAACAACAAGACGAACCTCTGCCAAGGAGGAGAACCAAGGAAGCTGTAGGAGTTGGACTGCCCCCCTGCCAGTGTGCTGTGTTGGCCTACATTGGTGTCTTCAGTGCCAACGAGAGGAGAAGGAACTTTCAAAGAACTTTCCTCATCTTGCAGAATATTACTCCAAGGTCTTGAACTTGTGCTTGCCTCCTGCTGAAGTCTCAAGAACAAAAGACTTCACCACCAGCTCCCCTCTGAATTTCCTTGCTGGAAATTCTGTCTGCAGGAGCCTGCATGTCGCTGGGAGCTGGAAGCGCGACTCAACGAGAAAAGATGTGTGTCGCAGCTGTTGCCATCGCATCGCCGTGGAAGCATATCGCCGCCACAGAGGTCGCCGCCGCGTCACCAGAGAAGCGTGCCTTCGTCAAAGCTGTTACCCGACACATCGCCGGAGAAGCGTGTCGCATGGCCTGTCGCGGCTCCAAAGTTACAGAGTTCGCCGCACTGCCCCCGGGCGTGCACGAGGCGCCATCTTGTCGCATCGTAACCAGAACGCAGTACGAGAATCAACTAATCACCTCCTCTCCGGTAAGGACCAAGACGCATCCCCTACTCTGCGCAAGCATTGAGGCGCGACGCATTGTCTCCCCCGAAGCAAGGAACTGACGCATCTCCATCCCTGCAAACCTTTTGTTTGTTTTACTTTACGCATCCAGGTACTTTTGTGAGAACTTTGTTGCACTTATCATCAACTTGAACTAAGTCACTTCTACCATCTTTAAGTCTATTTTGAGTACACACAGTATTGTGGATTTTCGTCGTTTGTGGTCTTGTGTTAAGTCTATATAAAGAATACTTATTTTTATAAAACCTGTGTGGCGTCCATCTGTAGTGTTTTCACTGTATTACTGTATGTGTCCACAAATGCTAAACACACTGCCTCTGAGATAAGCCTGTCTGCTTGTGCCAAGCTACCAAGGGGGTGAGCAGGGGTTATCCAGTAGTGTAATCCCCTTTCCCTGACTTAGAAGCAAGGGTCCCTATTTGGTCAAAGGTACCTACCTCTGCCAACTAGAGACCCCCAGTTCTAGCAGATATGTATATGAATTCAAATATAAATTCAGTTTTCAGCATACAACTTGAAATTGAAAAATCAACCTTACTCTTGTGATAGAGATATTCATAAAACAATGATGGAGTTAATGACTTGCAAATGCAATAAATATGTTATACATAAGATATAAGAACATTCATTATAATGTATAAATAAATATGTGACCAAAATCAGGTAATATAATATATTAAATATGCTAAGGAGGATATATGAAGGAGTAAAAATGGCGTTAAATGCTACTACATGGTGTGTATCATAATATAACATTCAATTAGAACAATATAGTCTAATATATAATAGTGTAAGGCATGTATATGAATTCAAATATAATTTCAGTTTTCAGCATACAACTTAAAATTGAAAAATCAACCTTATTCTTGTGATGAAACTATAAGTAGTTAATACATTGCTCATCTTATTTTAAGTAAAACCATACAAATTATTAACAGCAACGGAATCTTGATAAATTAGCATTGTCAGTCCTCATCTGAGGCAGGTTTAAGAGGAGATTGGGATTTATCTCTGTGCTGGTCTTAGGTAAAAGCAGAGACAGTGTGCAACACTGAAGATGTGTCATCTTGGGTACGAACAGATCTATCCAGATCTCTTCCTCTATGGCGCGTAGCACTAAAATTACGTCTTCTATTATTTGTATTTCTAATGGAGGATCAAAGGTAATACCAGTTAGTTTCGGAAGAACGTCACAAAGAAATACTCTAGCCCTTTGACCTTCAATAATTTCCGGGAATACAAAGAACCGAATGTTACCCCTCCTACTACGATCTTCCAAATCAACTAGCTTACTGCAGAGAAATAAAATCTCTTGGTTTTTGCTTTGCACTGCGTCGAGCCAACTTTCCACTGTTGTCAATCTCAGGTCTAATTCGTCAGTTTTTGTGTGGAAACCCGCTATTTCTGCACTAATAGTTTTAGTTTCAGCTGCCAAGAATGATATATTAGCATCCATGCCTTCTAGAAGTCGACTGACAGCGGACATTTCCTGTAAAATATGATTCAATGTATCACCTTGTGGGGAGGTGTTGACATTCTGAGACAAGTCTTTCAGAGAGGAAGCAGATCCTTTGCTAGGCATCTTGTTTGATTGTTTGAGAACCAGCAAATAGAAGTGGTGTGGCGGAGTTATTTTCACATTTATTATGTGGCATTGAGATCAAATCCACAACTGTGCACAGATAAGTATTTTATATCTCTGTAGTGCATCTCCAGAATAGCACCCCTGTTACGTGATCTAAATTATTTAGTTTATCTTAGCGACAATTAGTATCAGAGAGGATAGTACTTCAGAAGATGCAGTTAGCAGAAATCAAAATTAGTTATTAGGGCTAATCATTCTGGTGTATATTGTATCCTTTTGTATGCTCTAAATACTAAGTAGGTTATGAGGTTTGATACGCTGTATAAAACATAGTATTAGATAATAGAATATGTTTAGAAATTACATTGTACTAAACGAATATATTCACCTCATGTCAGATAATACACATGTAAATTAGAATTTCAACATAGTTGCCAAAACCACCAATTTTATGTTCATATAAGTATCAATATTGCGTTTAACAGTGTGGAAATATATATGAGGGATAGTCCTAGGAACAAAGTTAAACAACAAGGCGTTGATCACCGTGCATATGGAAATTGGTAGGTCTTGAAGTGTTAGAGTCTAAGTTTTTTTATAATCTCCTCAGGTATGACCTGTCCAGTTGCACATTAACAGTTAAAATTTAGACAGAAAAATATATCCACTGATTTTTCTGCCTCATTATTTCCTTTAATCTCATTACTGTGCACTTTAAAAGTTAAGCTTAGGTAGGAAAATGTACCCACTGAATTGTGACAAGCCGTTTAAATCTGCTTTATTTTAACTTCATATTCATTAATGTAAGACTGCAGTGTAATTTCTTATATCCTTAGAGCATTCCCTTGCAAAGTATGCTCATTTGTTTCTGTCATGCCATGCCTCCTCCCGCAAAGTCAGTCATGTGGTGAAAGCGCGCGTAATGTGGGCAGAGACAACCAGAGGAGACTTGGCCTCTGCGCATACGAGGACCGAGGATTCCTGAAATGCCGAAGGCCAACTGGCGTCGCGTTCACCTCAGGAGATCGCCGTCACAAAAGGAGCCATTTCAGACGCCGCACAGCCCGGTGCCCACATCAAACAATTCCGCAGTCTTCCGTAAAGCAGGACACACCAAAAATTCAGCCTCTGCAATACAGGTAAACGTGCCGCTTCCGTCAGAGGCTCCTCTACCGGCAGACCTCACGAGTCAGGCGGCCATCTTCCTCCGTGGCCAGCCGCGCCCCCCTAGGCTGACTTTGAAAGTTTTCTTTGCAAGGAGAATGAACCAGATTCACAAACAAGCTGGAAACCCCGGATGCATAGTTCTAGGGCCCCACTTTACGAAGATTTATGGCTGTTGGCCTGATTCACAAAACATGCTGTCATGTGCAAGGAAAAGTCACAAATTAAGTCAATGTCTCTACCTATGCCTGTTTAATAAAGTTTTTGTGCTGCCTCAGCCAGTGAACAGGGTCCAGCATATCCTGAACTTACATCATGGTTCTTGCCTATTTATTTCACCTTTGTTCACAAATAAATAGTTCCCCACTGGCCTTATGACATGAACCCCAACGTCTGCCAGTCTATCTCGTACTTCTTTGTTCATAATGGGAACCGTGAAACTACAGAGTCCTAGAATCCAAAGTGTTACCTGAAAATCCACTACGACCTGAAGCTGCCCTCATTAAGTGGGCCCACTTAGCAGCTCAGTGCACTCCCTCGGAGAGCCTTGGACAATAGGTCAATGGAAATATTGCAGTCCTGCTAAGAAGTGTTGGTACCGTTAAATGAAAATATGCCATGACTGCTGAAAAACGTGGGTACTGCCAAATTAAATTATGTTATCCCTGCTTCTCAATGCATGAAAGAAACAGTAGCCCTGCTGAAAAGTGTTGGTCCTAGCACATTAAAATATAGCAGGTTTGGTGAGAAATGTTATTATTGTCCAATAATCGAGTGGCAACCCTTCTGAGAAGTGTTCATACTGACAAAGAAAGGTATGGCTGACCTGCCTAGAAATGTTTATTCTGTCCAATACCTACATGGAAGCCCTTAAATATTAACTATGTTCATACAAATTAAATAAGCCATGCTGCAAAGGGTTGGCACTGCCCAATAAATGCAAGACAGCCATGCTGAGGGGTGCAATTGTTTTTTATATTATAAATATAGCAATAAGTGAACCCATCATATAACCATCTGGAAATAGTGAACTAGGGTTTTGGGTTAGGTTCCAAATCAATTTCAAACAACTATATCAGTGGCACCATGTAAGCTACAATAATGGTTTAAGAAGCTAGAGAAACAGGTAAGGGTTAGCCAGAGGGAGTCTACCCTATGTTTAATGGTGAAGAGGAAATGTCCCCACGTCCTTCTAAGGCTGGAAAAGTGGCAAGATGGACCCCAAACGTCAGACATGGTATTAATGGTTCAAAGCCAATGCAGGGTCATTACATTCACGTTTCTAGAATTTTCTCTGATGTTACTCAATCCCCATGCTGTTACAGAGGTTCATGCATCGGTTTTGGCCAGCTGGGCTACAGTTACTTGTGACAACCCAGTGAGCCTTCGTTGGGAAGGAGGACAGGAGGTGCTGCTTACAAATTAGTATGGTTCGAGCAAGTGGGGGGCTGGGGGTAACAACTCTAAACACAATAAGTTCTTTTTAGGAAAGGTAAGGCTAGCAGTCATCACAGACTGCCTGCGGTTTCTTGACTGAAGCTGCACACGTGGTGAACACGCTAAGCTGTAGCTTTCTGACAATGAACTACAATTCCCAGCAGGCCATAATCTCTTGAATATTCTGGAGAGAAAGTGACTGTCTTGGATATCTGGGTATAATTTCCTTTGTTGCCCACGATGTCTTTAGTAGGCAATCATGATACAATTTTGCTGCATCCAGGACCTCAATAAACAAACCTATTGCTTCATATGGATTTATATTGCTGGGCATTGGGAATATAGCCAAGTATTCAGAAAGTCGTGTTCTTGATGAAAACAAACAGGTGAAAACTGAATATGAATTTGTTGTATACCTTTCAATTCTACAGAAGTAAAATAATAGAAACTATACCTCGTGAGGCGGCGCGTGGCGCGACCCAAGATGGCCGCCTAGCTCCGGAGCTCCGCGCTCCGTCAGATATCGCTGATGTGATTCCGGCGTTTCAAACGTTTTTTCGGATTTCCACAGGCATTTATAGCTATCGGAGTGCTCACCCCTCAAGATGTTGCCTCCAGCATCCATCTGTTCCCTGATTTGGCTGTTTTATCACAGGTGATACTTTTCTTTCTCTTACGGCCGCCATTTTGTGGATGTACTGGTGCATTTCTTACCTCAGGAGCACCCTATTCTCTTCAAAATGCCATTTTTTTACAATTTTTCTTGCCTCAAATCCCATGCATTTTTTCTCTCTTTATGTTGCTGAATGACATGTTCTGTTTATTGAGAGTAATTTCAGTCTGCATAGTCTTTGCCACTGACTTGCTGTTTTCCTGCGATTTTCTATTCGTCTAACACACTATTGCGGATTGTTTTCCTGGATTAAGAAAACATGTGCCTGTGGTGATTTTGCCTTTTTGACCTAGTGTCCTATACTGTGTTGCTTTGAACTGCGATACGGGGTATTTTCTGTCAGTTTGCTGTACTGGTCCATGGGAAGAAGCAAAGGTGTATTACGTTCTGCCAAGGGTCACTCTACCCATAAACCAGCTTCCCGCTTCGCCCTGAGTCCACCCTCCCACAGTTCCTCACCGTCATTTGAGGAGATGGTGCAATCAGTGTCTTCTCGCTCTGCAACTCCGCCTACTTCTGTCACTAAGGCACAGTTACCGTCATCAACAAATAAAAGAACCAAGCAGGACCCGCCATCTCCTCCTAAATCAATGTCCCCTGTCTCATTGGAAACTGTAATAGAAGAGATACGGGCATTGCGACCTTTTATTGAGGACACTAACTTTCGCTTACAGACTTTGGATAATAAGTGGTCAGATATGGACTCTCGTATATCTTCTGTGGAACAACAGATAAGCGAAATACAGGATTCATCGACTAGAATTTCCCATTTGGAGGAAGAGGTATTGCAACTTAAGAAATCAGCTGAAGATCTTGAGAACAGAAACCGGCGCACTAATCTTCGCCTTTATGGTCTTCCTGAAGGTCTTGAAGGTGACGACCCTGTTGCCTTTTTCACCACCTTTTTACCACAGTTACTTGATCTTTCTACTTCCACCAGGCTGACTATACAACACGCACCTAGATTAGGTCAACGCTTCTCCTTTTCCTCTGCTCCTTCGAAACCTCGTGGAGTAATCCTTCTATTCTTGGAATTCATGGATCTTTTGAAAGTCTTAAATGCGGCTTAACTCAAAAAACAGCTTTCCTGGATTGGTACCAGACTTTTCATCTCTCAAGATGTCTAGTCAGCCACCGCCAAGCGTCATAAGGAATTTTTGGATCTTCGCCCTGCTCTTCGCTCTCTTGGTGCACAATATGGATTATTTCACCCTTGCCTGTTTAAGGTTACATACTTAAACAAGACTACTTCATTTGAAAATCTGCTGATCTTAAAAAATTAATTCACCTACATTCTCCATCTTCTATGGAGATTGCTGGTCCTTCATCTTTAAATTGATTTTGTGTTCTTGTTTATTATATCTGTTCCCTTTTTGTCTTTATTGTACCATGATTCCTGGTTAAATGGTTCTCTCATCTTATTTCGAGTTTCTCATTGTGTTGTACTATTATTGTCTCTTTACAGATTTCATGGTCCTTGTATATATTCGCCTCATGATCCTGATCCTATTGATATTCCGTATGGAGTTCTGATGTGGTGCGTTGCTCTCCCTGTTGCGTGTGCTGTCTTCACCTTGTCCGTTACCACCCCTCCTTCTATCCTTATCCCTCTGTGAAGGTATGTATTGCAGTCGTCAGGTATCTGGCATGTACTGTCTCTTCTTGTTTCTTCTTTTTTCTCCTCTACCTTCTTCATTTGTTTTCTTCTCCTCTCTATTTTTTGTTTTCTCTCCTTTTTTATTGGTATTTCGCTCATTCCTTTGTCTTCTTCCTCTTACTTCCATCTGTCGCTTGTTTCACTTTTTTATTATTGCATTTTTTGTTCTTTATGTACTTTTAATGGTTCTAAATACAGAGTTATCTCCTGGAATGTGAAAGGTTTTGTTAACCCAATTAAAAGACAGAGAATACTTTCCCATCTTACCTCTTATAACCCTGATTTGGTTCTTCTACAAGAGACCCACCTTACAGAAATTGAGGCGTTAAAATTGAAGAGAGGTTGGGTGGGTTCAGTTTTATTCTCCCCTACTGCCAATAAGAAAAACGGTGTTACAATTTTATGCCACAAGAAATTGAATTGTAAAGTTTTATCGCAAGAAATTGATACAGAAGGTAGATGGTTGTTAGCTAAGTTGTTAATTAATAATATTTCTTTAACTGTTTTTAATATGTATGGCCCTACACATCCTGATTGTTCCTTTTGGCCTCTGATTACACAAAAATGTATTTAGTTTAAGGATGATCTCTTTATATTAGGAGGCGATTGCAATCAAGTTGTTGACCCCTTTCTCGACCGTCAGTCTCAGGTTCGCTTCACTCCTCACAAAACTCATAAACATTTTCTTAACACTATTTCTCAAATGCACCTTGTAGACATTTGGAGACTTTCCCACCCCGATACTCTTGACATTTCTTTCTTCTCTCCTCCTCACAACTACCTCTCCCGTTTAGACTATATTTTTCTTTCTCAATCTTTATCTAAAAATCTGTTATCCTCCTCTATTGAAACTATCGTCATCTCTGACCATGCCCCAATTGTGACTGACCTTGACTTGCTCCCTCCACATCCCAGGTCCTCCCGTTGGCGTTTAAATAATTCCCTTCTTCTTGACCCTCTTTTCTCTTCCTCTTTCAGCACTTTCGCTAATGAATTTTCTGACCTCAACAGTGACCCCAGTTCCTCCTCCTATGTATTATGGGATTTTTTAAAGCTACCACGAGAGGCTTTATTATTGATTTTGTCTGAAAAAAAAAAATGAAAAGTTTTCTTCAACAACAAACCACCTTGGCGCATATCAAGGATTTAGAACATAAGCTCCATGCTTCTTCGATGGACTCGGTCCCACCAGCCCTAATACGTGCCAAATTAGCATTCAATAAAACTACGACCGACAATGCGTTCTCAATACTTCTCCGTAGTTGTGCTCACTACTACGGTGGTCATAATAAAGTAGGTAAACTTTTAGCGAATTACCTCAAAACACATAAGGACCGTACTTTGATTGACTCTTCAGATGACTCTCTCATGCACAAAGATCAGGACATTCTCAATGAATTTAAGCTTTTTTTTACAAGGACCTTTACACCCCAGAATCTTCTCCTTCCAGTTCTCTTATCCAATCTTATCTTAATAAACTCCCAACTCCGTCCAATTCTCACCTTAATCTCTCTGACCTTGAAACAGATCTACCCCTCAATGAATTATCCACTGCCTGAAATACTTTAACGAAAGGGAAAACTCCCGGCCCAGATGGTTTTTCTGTTGAATTTTATTTGCATTTTCTAAATTATTACTCCCTAAACTCTTAAATCTTTTCCATTCATTTTTTCTCTCCGGTAAGACAGAAGGTACTTTTCAGGAAGCCCCACAATTTGCCTCATACATAAAGATGGTCGAGACCCCATGTTTTGTAAAAACTATTGCCCGATTTCCCTAGTTAATGTCGATTATAAACCATTTGCCGAAACTCTTGCTTTATGTTTGGATCCTCTTATGCCCCATTTGGTTGCTAAGGAGCAGTGTGGCTTTGTCAAGGGTAGGCTGACTTCAGACAATTCTCATCTTTTTCTTAACGTTTTAAACAAAATCCCCTCCCTTTCCACATCTTTAGTGGCCATTTCTGTTGATGCTGAAAAAGCATTTGATAGAGTTGATTGGTCTTTTTTATGTGCCTGTCTGAAGTGGCACGGTTTTGGTCCCAAATGGATTTCATTTATCTCTTTATTATGCTCTGCTCTCAGAGCCTCAGTATTAGTTAATGGCTGTGTCTCATCTTATTTTCCTCTGCAATGCGGAGTTCGCCAAGGCTGCCCTCTTTCTCCTCTACTCTTTATCTTAGCTCTTAAACCCTTCCTATCTTCAATTCGCAATAATGACTCCATTTCTGGGTTTTCTTATGGTGACCATCATTTAAAACTTTCCGCTTATGCGGATGATATCCTACTTTTCTTTTCTGCTCCTGAAACCTCTATTCCCCCTTTATTACATGAATTTGCTTCCTTCTCCCTTGTATCTGGTTATAAAATCAATTCAGATAAAACAGAAATTCTCCCTCTCACTAAATTTTGTCTTCCTCATTCTTTTTCTTCCACTGGTTTTGCTTGGAACAGTCCCAAAATCAAATATTTAGGTATGTGGTTTTCCAACTCCATCGCCTCTTCTGTTAAATTAAATATGACTGCAGTCCTATCTCGAATTGACAAACTTCTTACCTCTTGGATCCCGCTCTTTCTTTCCTGGTGGGGCCAGTTAGACTCAATCAAAATGATGATTACCCCTATTTTGATTTATGTTCTCTCCATGCTCCCGTCCATATTCCTATCTACCTTTTTAAGCGTATTGACTCTTGTCTTTCTAAATTTCTTTGGAAGAACAAGAAAGCCAGGATTTCCTTAACTTTTCTTCGCATGGCAAAGTCTAACGGGGGGTGAATTTTCCTGACTTTCGCCTATATCATAAGTCACTTTCCTTCGTCAGGCCTCGAAATGGCTCCTTTCCGAACCTTCCCCCTTCACCCCCCTTTGGCTCTCCATTGAACAAACCTTATTCTTACCTTTCTCTTTAAGGGAAGTTATGTTTTTTTCTGCCAAAACCCCTTATACCTCTCTTCCTTTGTTTAAGCACACTTGTTCCCTTTTGAAGCCTTTGGTGCAACCTAATTCTACTTCTAGAGAATCCTTTTTAAAATCTCCAATATGGCATAATTCCCTTATTCTCATTAATAACAGTACCATTTTTTGGAAAGCTTGGAGGTTAAAAGGTATAATCTGGGTTAAAAACCTTTTTGATGGATTATCTCCATGCTCCTTTCCCCAATTTCAAACTTTATTCCACTGTGCCCAATCTTTCTTACAGAAATTCACTATTCTAATGGCGGTCATTCTTGATACTTACTATTTTCTTCCCTCTTCACCTCCTCCTGTTGCTCAAAATTCTCTTCTTAAGACTCTTCTCTCTCTACCCAAAGCTTCTCTCATCTATAAATACTTATCGGCTCCTAATCCAGAATGCACTAAAACCAAATTGGAACTTTCTTGCGAATCTGACCTGGGATTTAAGTGGACCATCATCTTCTGGAACAAACTCTGGTCCCGTTCTCTCACAATCTCTCGATCTGCTTCTCTTACCCAATCAATGTTTTTCCTTTATCATAGACTTTATCTTACCCCTGCCTCTATAGCTAGATTTTCCCACTCAGTTGATTCCAACTGTTGGACATGTGGCTCTTCTAATGATGATCTTTTACATCTTCTCTTCTTTTGCTCTCCGGTTTCTAACTTTTGGGGGAAAGTCTGGTCCTATATCTCTTGCCTGTTTAAAATTTCTATTCCTTACTCCACTCCTCTTCTTTTTTCTGGAAGTCTATCCGATTCTTTAGATCTCTCCTCCCATAATCATGGTCTCTTCGACCTTATGCTTGCATTAGCTTTCCAACACATTTCTCTGGAAAACACTTACAAAACTCTCTGTCCAATAATGGTGGAATACTCTGTGCCATTTTCATCGACTTGATATTGTTTTCACCTCCTCCTGAAAGCCAATGGTTAATAGAGATCTTTTTTGGTTGCCTCTTACTACTTATTTAGACAAACTAGTGTTAGCAGATAATTCTCGTTTAAACTCTGAAAATATTAAACCTCCTTGAATGTTTATTTTCTCTGTTCTTTGCTTTTTACCTATGTTGGCTTATTGTACTTATTAATCATATGAAGAGTTTATTCACATTCCTGTGTAAATATGCATTGTCTCATTCTACCATTGTGTAAGATTTTACCCTTCCCCCTACTCTCTCCCTCCCCCTCTTATTTTCCTTACTCCTTATAAAATTTAAACTGCTTTCATTTTTTTCTCTGCACTAGCCATTTTTGCTTTATGTTTTTATTAATATGCTTAATCTGTATTGCTGGTCTTTTGTATTTCTTGTCATTATTCAATTAAAGGTTTTTTAATCTGAAAAAAAAGAAGCTATACCTCGTTTTCTACCAGATAGTGCATAGGACAAAACATGAGGTGGTTATTCAAGTCATAAGGAGAAGTGCTGGGGTGTATGTATATTTCAAGTATTCATTCTTTGTGTGCTTAGTTATCAGGAGTTCAAAGTTCTACATCGAAGTAGAGTGTGTTGGCTACATGGAGATATTGCTAAAGTATATCCATTCACAATTACAGTAAACAAAAAAAGTGACTTAAGATATCCTTTTGCCTTGTAGATATCCACTAAAACCTGCAGACAGCCTGGATCAACAGAAGTGATGAGTCATAGTGGTTGAGTCCTGTGTCTCAGTTTTCTCTCTTCTCCCATTTGCATAGGGCTGCTGGTTTCCGAAATCATTATGAGAAAATGTGTTTTGATTTGATACGTGCTCTTCAGTACTGCAATGATGCTCTTCAGAATTGCAAGGATTAAAACAGCAAAACCTTTTTGTTAAAATGGGCATATATATTTTTCGCTCTAATACTATGGAGTGTTTGGGGTTCATTATTACACCGTGGGCATTAAGATGGATCAAAAGAAAGAGGCAGCAATAATTCAATGGTCTACACGGACTTCAGTTAAAGCAAATCATAGTTTTGGGGGCTTTGACATATTTTTATAGGCGATTCATCGATCCAGTGATACTCAACGTACAGCCCGAGGGTCGCCCTCCTGACCTTTACATGCGCCCCCCTGGAAAACAGCAGGCACGGAGTGCTGTTTTTTGACTCAGCACTGATATTAAAAAGATTTTAAATAAACAGGCAAGCATTTAAAGGTTCAGTGAAGTCAAATGAAGGAAGTAACTAGGGTGTCCTGCACCTCTTAACTGTAGGAACACCTCCAGTTTTTAAGACATCTTGCAGCAAACATATAAACAAAAGATTGGGTCTCTTGAAAATTCAAAACGTGCATTTCATTAACTTGCAGAACCGTTTCATTTTAGTACGTGAGATTATATCAGTGCATTGAAGTTTTTTTTAAGTTATCATTTAGAAACAAGAATTTAGAAACATTAATGCATCACTCTACTTTGATAACAATGCCCATAAGGAACTAAGAGGAATGTCAGCTGTTATGTGCACCCCTTGGGTGGCCTGGGTTGCTATACACGAACAACATTTTAGTTGGAATCAATGCAGCCCTAGGTCACATCACAGATCAAATATTTTAGAACCTGGTAACATTTTTGTGAATACCCATGCATTAATCACTTTTCTTAAATCAAAGGACAAGTTATTAGGGAGTGGAGCAGTTTTTGTTTGGTAAAAAAGAAGCAGAGCATTTGGTTCTTTTGAAAGACCGTTTTTCTAGTGACCCAGTTTTGCAACATCCTAATGTAGGATGTATTTTCATTGTTGAGACAGATTCTTCTTATAATGTTATGGGAGGTGTTTTAGCTCAGAGAAATCAAAAAACTGGTCAGTTTCACCCATGAGCTTATTTTTCTAACAAATTATTTCCCGCAGAGTCAAATT
Organism: Triturus cristatus; assembly: GCF_964204655.1. Classification (NCBI taxonomy): domain Eukaryota; kingdom Metazoa; phylum Chordata; class Amphibia; order Caudata; family Salamandridae; genus Triturus; species Triturus cristatus. The sequence continues at coordinate 970,224,275 of NC_140580.1, forward strand.
ATTATATCACTGACAAGAACTTTAAGGCGTTAAGAATTATTTTGAAAAAAATCAGACATTATTTGTTGAGGACCAAACTCTGTATAGATGTATAGACAGATCACAGAAATATGCAGTCACATGCTACAAGAAAATGTTCCAACAAAGAATTACATTTCCCAGCAAGCCATGAACTCTCATGTATTCTAAAGAGACAGTGGCCATCTTAAATATCTGTGTATAAATTCCCTCATGACACATGGCGTTTTTGTTGGCATTCATGATACAATGTTGCTGCAGCCAGTACTTCTGTACAAAAATCTTGGATTTCCTTGACAAGATAATTGCTTCCAATGGATCTGTATCGATGGACATTGGTATTACAGAGAAGTATTTAGATAACCTTCATGAAGATTTATGTGAACTCTTCTATTCTATTCTAGGGATTTATATAGCACATGGCCACCCAACAGGCCTCCCAGCGCTGGTAGACCTCGTCTTTTGGTGTTAGTTGCCTGCTGAATGCTAGAAGAGATTGGTTTTGAGTTCTTTCCTGAAGCTAACTTCAGAGCTTTCTAGCCTGATGTGGACAGGAAGCACGATACATAATTTGGAGGCTAGAAATGTAAAGGAACTTTCCCCACCTCTTGCTCTCTTGACCTTTGGGACAAGGAGTTGCTTTTGGCCTTCTAATCGCAGGTTACACTTCAGCTCATAGGGGATTAAGAGACACTGGATGAGCTGAGGGTCTTTTTTATGCATGACATGATGGAACAAACAGAGAGATTTGAATTGTATCCTCTTTTGGATTGGTAGCCAATGAAGCGCTGCCAGATCGGGGGCCGCCAATGAACATTGAAAAGTATTCGTGCCGCTGCATTCTGTTTCCGGTCCAGGGAAGGCATGGCTTGGCAGTTCGGGCTGGACTGTTCCCATGAGGCACAGGGTCAGACTGATTTGCATATGGCCATGTCTGAACTGGGGTGGCAGAGTGGGCTAAAGAACGGTGATGGATCAAACCCAGATCTGTTGACTGGGTGTGAGTGTTTGATTGGTTCTGATGCCCCGTCCATCACCACCCCCTTTTGTACCGCATTCTGTACTACCTGCAGTCTGTTCGTTAAGTATTTGGGAATACCTAGATACCGGGAATTGCCATAATCCAAATGTGAATTAATTAGACCCTGTACTACCAATCTACACGTAGGTGCTGGGAGCCAACGTAGTATTTTATTTAGGGTACGAAGAAGTCCAAAGCAGCATACCACTAGCTTCTTGGCCTGGACTTCCATGGATAGCCTCTCACCTATTCAAAACCCTAAGCTCTTTACTGCTGGGGCGGGAGTGGGGAGGAGCCCTCAATTGGCCAGCTAGGTGAGTTCACTCCAAAGGGAGGGCTTGTTTCCCACAACCAAGACCTCAGTTTTCTCTCCATTCAATTTTAAGCAGCTATCCGACATCCAGTTGGTGATGTGGTTGAGACATACATTCATCTGATGGGAGGTGTACTTTATGTCGGTGAACAATGAGATGACAAGTTGTGAGTCATCTGCATAGGAGACTAGTGCAAGCCCATGGCTCAGTACTATTTCTGCCAGTGGACGCACATAAAGGTTAAAAAGGGTTGGGCTTAGTGAAGATCCCTGGGTCACTCCACACTATAAAGCATAGGTAGTGGAGCTTGAGTAGTTCATCTGGACTTGGAAGCTTCTCTGTTCTAGGAAAATAGATAGCCATTTAAGGGCGATTCCACCTATTCCAGCCTCTTTTAATCTTTGGATAATGACCAAATGTGATACTGTGTCAGAGGCCGCACTTAGGCCAAGTAAAATCATTGCTGCTGAACCACCCTGATCCTGAAGAGCCCCCAGTTATTCTTTTGCTGCTAAGAGGGCAGTCTTGGTACTGCTTCCGGGTCTGAACCCTGTTTGCGCTGGGTGCAGGATGTCATGTGTTTCCAGGAAAGTGAAAAGATATTTGTTCACATTCTTTTCCAGGATCTTGCTCACCCCGGGGAGAAGTGAGATAGGGCGGCTGTTCTCCACCAGAACTGTTGTGTGGTTGGGGTTATTTTACAAGGCGTATTCTCTGACAGAACAGGAAGGATTCTTAGACTGGAATATGTTAGCCTTCTACGTATGAATCCCAGGATTAGGGAACAGAATATTAAAATTCAAGTACAAATTATAACTTATTTTACCCGAGAGTGCATATTGTTGAAGCCTGAGGTAATTATTCAAGTCGTAGGGAGGAAGCGCTAGTGTACATATATTTTGGTGCTCATTCTTTGCGTGTTAAGTTTACAGGAATTACAGGTTCCATGTAAAAGTACGGAAAGTTGCTTACACAGTGATATTGCTAAGAGGGATCAAAACAACATATAGGCCATATATAACATAATAGCCTAACAGTGAGGACATAATGGCACAAGCTAGGCTGATTGCGGGGACAGGGCTGCCAGCTGGAGCTCTTGGATGCTTTTTGGAGGTACAAATTGACCAACCTGTCTATCATAATGCTATGCTATATAATATCATAATGCTTTTTCTATATTGTTCGCACTTACTTCCTGCCAATACTTTGTGCTCACTTCCCGCCAATATTGGCAGATTATATCTACGCTGTTAGTTTAAATTGCACATCTCTCGTACACATCATTGTAATGTTTTCTTTTTGTGTTTAGATGCATGTATCTTTTGTGTTTTATATGTAATTCATGTACTCTTAACTCCTTATGTAATGTAACTGGTTCTATTGTAAAGCGCTCTGACACCTTCAAGTAAAGTACGCACTATATAAAAACGCATAAATAAATAAAAAATAAGGTATATCAATTCAGTTTTACAGATATGCATAGAACCTTTACCAACAAGTTATTTTAAGATATATCATTGACTTGTAGATATCCATCAAAACCTGCAGACATCCCTGATCAAAAAAGTGAGGTTCAGAGTGTAGAAGTCCTATATCTCTCTTCTATCTCTTTTCCCATTCCCCTTTCCTCTATTACTGGCCTTCATGTTGTTGTATATGAGGTCACTGGTGGAGGTGGTCAGAGATGGGAAAGTGCATTGCTTTCATTGTACTCTGAGCACTAAGGTTAGTGCATGCTGACAACCTTGCCTTTGATCTTTTTGGCCGGTAGTCTGTGCCTTTGAACCACTGGTAATTTGCCCTTAGCTTCTTTCAGGGCAGGTCTGGAAGCATGGCTTTCCAGATCCTCGATCCCAGCCTCAGGGGAAACAGCATCAATGTCTCTCTGTACTGATGGAATAGCTGGACTCTAAGTTCAAAATAAATGTTAGTGGTTCAAGAGGAACTTTATTTCTCTTACTCTGTGGGCATTGGCTAGAAATCAAGTCCAACTAAGATTCAAACTACTTTTCAATTTTAAAATGCCAGTTAGGTGTATGTGTGAGAGCGTTTCCATGGAGCTGCACTGCATGAGTACTGTGCCGAGTTGGATACCTTGCTCTCCCGGGCCTCTCATGAGCTATTGAGCCCAAAGCAAAACCTAAGTTCAAGGGGCAAAGACGGACTCTGCTTCAGCCAGAGTGACCCTTCTAGAGCTCGCAATCCAGGAAGTGGTCGGGTGGCTGCGCGGCCAAGATGGCGGCCAACGCGGATCTCAGGCCTTAAATCCCCGACCAGCTGCCGTCGATCTCTCGCTGCCTTCCTTCACCCTCGATCCTGCAGTGAGCGGCCCTTCCTCCTGCATGGAGAGCGGTATCCTTGGGACCTTGCCGGAGCATCTAAAGACCTGCGTAGCTTGGCAGCCCGACACCAGCGCGGGCAGGGAGCCATCTCTCCTGGCTGCGCGCTGCCCGCTGCCCGCTGATACCTGTGCCTCATGGCCTCTGTCACCCTTGCGTGGCCGTGTGCGGGTCGTTGGCATTTCTCTCCTGCTGCCTCCAGTCTCCCTCACGCTGGGGATTGAACAAGGCCCGGACCTGGGTCCTGGGAGTGACTGATGAGCCCTGCAGACCTGACAGGGCAGTGGCTGACAATAAGCCCGTGGGCTGAGAGGTATGTGGCAAGCCTGGCGCAGCCTATCACAGTCTCGAGGAGCCGCTCACAGGGTACTCTGATGGTCGCAGTGACTGCTTTCCTCTGATGCGCCTCCCCTAGTGATAAAGTGCTTACACCAACTCAAGCCTCGTGACTGCTAGGAGCATCCCTGGGAGATGACCACTTCATGAACACTTTGGATGAGGTCCTGAGAGGGGTGGAGGTGTGATGAGCCGCGCTGAGGACTCTGCTTTTACATGCAGCTTGCAGGGCCCCTTCTCATTCGGTCTAAAAGTAGCAGTTTGTGCCTGTGCTTAGACACCTGGGATCCTTGCATGCTTAGTCCCATTGATCGCGCCCTACTCTTCGCTCTACTGTCGATGTGCAGTCACCTTCTGTACCCTCACCCACAACCATCGTTGGATCCCCAGCAACTCTGTGCCCACCTGTCATACGCCCTCACAGTAGTAGCCTCCCTTGCTCCTGCAACATTTCTTCTGGCCCCCCATTGACTGCACCTGCCTTGCTCCCTAAGACCCTAGTGGGGGACACGGATGTTCCCCACTACTTCCATATGCCAGCCACTTGCATCATGTACCTCAGTTATATACTACATCTCCTTCATGCAGGTCAATGATGATGTATGCAAACTCTCTTCATTCCAATTACTCATCCTGTACCAATGATAGCGCCCATGATATGAGGTGCTCTATTACCTCCAATGCTAGTGAATGCCATGGTGTGCCCCATTGTAACCGCCTTATGCCATCAATGCCAGGAAGGGCCTCCATTACCCACAGTGAGTCAGTCAGTGCTATAAAGTAACCCCATAATGTAACCCATTTGTCCTCCTATGTTAGTTAAGGTTATGATATACTCCAATATAGTCTCCGTATATCAGTCATGTCATGATGAGCTCCTCTAGGCAGTGTTATGGAAGCCCCTTTCAATGCCAGGATGTACATGTCTCATCTATTCCAGCCAGTGCCATGATGTGACTGTAAAGTCCTTCCATAAAACAGAGACATGATGTAATTCCCTATACTTCCGTATGGCAATCAATGTCATTGTCATGATGTGATGAAACACTTGATTTAGAGTTTTGTGGATGAGATACGCCATCACAAACGTGACGGATATCCCGTCCACTGTGTATTACAAGGTCCATTGAGTATAATGCACTTGTAATACGGCGGACGGGATATCCATCACATTTATGATGGAGTATCCCATCTGCCAATCTATAACTTAGGCTCTAAATCATCATTTAAGGATGCAAATATGAAGCCATGTATTCCTCCTGTTCAGTCCCATCACTATTCAGTTTACTCTCCAGAAGTCCCACTACTTATATTTTTTAGTTGAGTTTCATTGGCTCCTAGTCCCGGGAAACCCTTGGCCACCATTTCCAGTAACCCTGAGTGACAGTCTTGAAGTATGCTGGGACAGAGCTGACTGGAAAGGGTGCTCCTCATTTTACTTGGATTACATTGCTATTGGATGTTGGCTGTTTTTAATGTTTGCAATGTTTAGATGGCGCATTCATGTTCCAATGAGGTTAGGCATTTTGGCCTCCGTGTAAAGTTCAGTGCAGCCCAGTGCTAAGGGCAAATATTTCCCCTACCCAGACTGTGTGACCTTCCACCCCCATTGTGTGTGTGTGTTTGTATGTGTGTCTATAGATAGACCTAATATGGAGGTTGACAGACTTCTCAAAGAAACAAAAGGGTTCTAGGATCTCTTGCTGTGCAACATTCATAGTTGAATGTTTTGTGCCGGTGTTGTTACGGAGTGAGTTCCCCACCTTATGAATTTTATTCACCTTATTTGTGCTGTGCCACTTTATCCCTTCTCTTTTTGGTTTGGGCTAGAGTGGCGTGTTGAGTAACACAGCGCTGTGGGAAGGGGAGGATCACAACTGGATGATTTTTGCCTCACTAGTCTGCCTCCATCATGCTTCTTTTTCTATTTGCTTTCATTACCGTGCGAGGTCCACCATACCCTTGCTTATTTGTTCTTTATAGAACGGAGGGGTGATCATCCACGTGTCCCCATTATCCCTTCTGCAGTTTTGACAGACACTTCCCTGCATGCTTCATCTCCACTGTTTTATCCTGCTCAGCAGTGCAGGTGGTGAAATGTCTTACACTATTCTGCACATGCAGTGGCTTCTAATACTTTTACCCCTGGAAGCTCTCTGGATGTGATGCACAATTTCCCACCAGGCCTGCTTCCCCTGAAAATATACCTCCATGGCTGAATGTAATGAATGCAAACAAACAATCCTGGGGTAAGAAAAGTCTGCCCTGCAAGCAATTACACCTAACCCCTCCCGGCTGTCTGAAATCCGGATCCTAGTGCACATATTTGTATATCTGTCGTAAAGAAGAAAAGTAGATTAGCGGGTGCCTATTCACAAACTGCATTTTGTAATACAGAATGTCATGATACAGCAGTAATACTTACTACAAAATACAATTCACAAACCCATGGGTGGAAATCAGTCAGTAATACTTACTACAAAATACAATTCACAAACCCATGGGTGGAAATCAATCTCCATCTCTACTATCTTTTCCATGGAGAAATCTCCAAAAATGTAAATTTACTATTTAATACTAAGGGGCCTACCAAAACACCCCGCCGGACGGCCTTTTACCCGCGCCATTTTTTCATGGCGTGGGGTACCGCGGCGGACGGAAAGACCGTCCGCCACTTTTCCGCCGGTAGGCAATCGTCACAATTTCCTACCGGGCGGAAAAGGCCCATAATACGGTGGTGGCACCGCCATCCATATTATGATATGTCTGGTAAAATGCCTTTCCATGGCGGAGACTCTGCCATGGAAAGACATGCGGTTTTTACTTTGGGGGCCCGTTGTGGGCCCCCAGGGGGTTGGGGAGCTGCACTTGGGGGGGTACCCATTGTACCCCTCTACATTGGCATGCACAAGGTGGCAGGCACCGCGCGGTGCCTGTCACGTTGTGCATGCCAATGCACAACATGCATATTCAACATTGTGGCGAGTGCGGCTTACAGCACCGCCCGCCACTATGTTGAATATGCGGGATGAGACCGCCATGGTGGCGTTCGCATCCTAATTGGCGGTGTGGGAGCACCGCACTACTGGCGGCTGGTCCCAGCACGCTAGGGTGGTGGGCGGACTGAAGTCCGCCCGCCATCCTAATGGACCCCTAGATGTGGACGGGATCAGAGGAAGTGGCTTGGAAAATGGGGAACACTTATTACATAATAGAAGGGATTTGGGTATGGGTAATGAAGAGATTAAGGCAGGACATGCTAATACAAACACCCACCCACAAAAGAGTAAGACAATTACTATTCAGAAAGTCCTCTTCTAAAGTTACCATAGGTCAAAATGCCACAAAACAGTTGTAAATGTACTCCAGTCCAGCCTTAGAGTAAGTCTAGTACCACATACAAAGATACTCTTAAAATAACACCCCATTGGAAATAATGTTTAATATATTTTTTCAATTGTTCATTTAAATATATAAATAACTATATAATTGTATTAGTGCTAAAGATATATAAAAGTAAAAATCAATGGGTCTATTAGCATGGCGGTCGGAAAACCACCCCGACCGCCATGGAAGTGGAAATCAACAGCCCGCCAGTACCGGGGAAATTAGGAACAACTGCCCAAAAACAGCGACCACGGCGGAACGAGGCAAAGAAAAAACGCCCATAGCGGGCAGAGATGGCCCAAACTCATCCGCGGCGGTCTGTTTCGCGGCAGAAAGCAAACAAACCGCCGCCAGGACAGCGGAGACACCGCACAGGAAATTAGGATATCCCCGATGGTCCTGCGGTACGTTCCGCTGTTTCCGACCGCCGCGGTCGCAAACAGTGAAGAATGGGAGAACCGGCGGAAGAGCTGCAGCTTAGCCACAGCTGCAGACACTCCGTGACAAATATGGCGGTCGACAGAAAAAAATCACAACAAGGCCACAAAGTGCACACAGCAAACTAGCCATGCCACCCAAAAACACAGAACACACCCCAATGACACAACCACATGGCAAATACAAAAATACAAATCCCAGGACAACCGACACAACACACCTCACAGCAATACCCCATTTGGACACACCCACATAGCTGAGTATAAAACCTGCCCCTTCCCTGACCACAATCCTTTGCAAAACTCCACAAATGAAGGGCCCAACACCAGAGCACAAAGGAGAGGCAAATCAACACACCATCACTACTCACAGCACACACAGCACCACCACCACCTCCACTTCTGCACCTCTAACCCCCTGCACATCACACACCATACACATCACCACCACCCCCACCACTCACAACCCTGCACCCATAACCCCTTTGCACATCACACACCATGGCAACACAGAAAATGCCCAAATTCACAGAGAGTGAGTTGAAGGTTATGGTAGATGAGATAGTCAAAGTGGAACCACAACTGTTTGGTATCCTGGTCCAATAGACACCATTAGCCCAAGAGCACAAATGTGGGCAAGGATAGTTGATAAGGTCAATGCAGTAGGGACCACCCCGCGATAAAAAAAGGAAATCATGAAGCGGTGGCATGACCTGAAGAGGGTTGTGAAAGAGAAGAGGAGCAAGAATCGTGAGCTGGCTCAGAGGACTGGCGGTGGCCCTCCCATCCCACCAAAAACATTCAATGCATGGGAGGAGAAGGTGCTTGCCATACTGCATCCAGAGAGTCTCACAGTAGTAGCCGGGGGAGTGGAGGCTGGTAAGTACAAACAAATGACTACCACCACACTGCTATGTACTGTCTTGCACGACTACAAGCTACACCTCCTAGGCCCAAGTACATCCATCTGCACCACACACTCCCCAACACATGTCCCACAGATCGAACATTCACTCCCTCACATTCACCCCAAACGTAGATAGCAACATCACCATGAGGGAGTGTGCACAGACAGCCAGCACAACAACTCCCACCAGGCCCCCTTGTCCCACAGCTCAGCAAGATGGAGCACTCCCTACACCCCACCCAGAAGCATGTGGCAGCCATATCATTGCTCTCTTCAAACTGACAGGTAAGTAGCCATATTCACAGGGAGGGTGTTTGAGGGTGGGAAGACTGCACTACAACTCCCACCAGGTATCCCAGTCCCACCCCTGAGCAGGATGGAGCACCACCCCCACCCAGAAGCATGTTGCAGCCATTGCATTGTTTTCCTTCATCTAACAGGTAGGTAGCCATCTTGCCATGGAAGGTGTTTGTGGGTGGGAGGGCTGCACTACAACTCCCACCAGGCCCCCTTGTCCCACAGCACAGCAAGATGGAACACTACCCCCACCCCACCCAGAAGCATGTGGCAGCCATTGCATTGTTCACCTTCATCTAACAGGTAGGTAGCCATCTTGTCATGTAGGGTGTTTGGGGGTGGGAGGCCTGCACTACAACTCCCACTAGCCCACCTTATCCCCCAGCTCATCAAGATGGAGCACTTCCTCCCACCCAGATGCATGTGGCAGCCATACAATCACTACAAACAAACTAACAAGTAGGTAGACATATTATACTTTCTTGCCCCACTCCTGAGCAGGATATAAGCCTTCAACACACACACGTACACACACAGATGTGTCACAAAACAAAGCCAAATGTAAAAACATAACAGGTAAGTAGCCAGTACGTGCACACAGGCAGTCTTCTCAAAAAGCATGGTGCCATAAGACAACACCAGCACTCTCATTGCCCCAACATACACACAGATCCCATTGCCTCTCACAGTGTGCAGACAGCTAAGCAAATGAAACTGTCACAGCAACCAAAGTGTGACACACCAAGGCACATGTAGAAGAACGTCTGTGCACAATCATGCATGGCACTGAATGACATGTGAACGTGCCATAGGGTCAGAGCAATAAGGACCATATGAAAACAAAGAAAGCATGGTTGGTGGTACAAATCAAGATATGCACATGACAAGACAAAGGTATGCATGACCTGACAATGGCCAGTTCATGCCCAGATGTAACGTCTGCCAGGGCAGAGTAATCAACAGAGTCCTCACAGGAAATCTTTGTTGCGCTAGTCCCTAGATGGCAACATTTCCTTGTAATCACAAATTATGCACGTGGCGCATGGTATGTATTGACACCTCACTCCATGGATAAGTAATGCATGTACAACAGCATCATGTCAGGAGGCACAAAAGGGCACATAGAAAACAATGTGATGGTTAGTCAACTGTGTGGTGGACAAACAGTGAATGATACACAGCCAACACAAAGCTTGCGGGGTGCACTACAATGACCATTTCCCATCTGACCCACAGGTGACCAAGAACTGACTGCAGAAGACAGCACCAGCAACCTGCAGAGCCATTCCCTACCCCCCCCCCCCCCCGAAACATGGACTCTCGGATGTTGACTCCCGGGATTCATTGGACGAGCAGCTTGAAGCCGGCCCATCTGGTGTGCCAGGGCGCAACAGGACCCATGCCCCAATTGTCCCCCCACCTCATCTGCTGCAATACTAATGTCTCTGCAGACCACTGCTGTTACGGCCTGTGCATCCTCCACCACCAACATCACCACCACCAGTGATGCCTGCAACACTCCCCCTGTCCCAGAGGATGACCACCCCAACCCAACAACTGAGCAGGGCAGGGAGAGGATGCAGGTGCTTACAGTGGTGAGGCAACAGGTCCGTGGCAGCAGGGCAGGTGGGAGGGGCAGGGTCACTCACAGGCAACCAGAGGCTGGGACCCAATCCCTGGACCACATCAACCGAGAAATTGGGGCCTATGAACAGGCCCAGGGACGAATGGGCTGGACTGAAGAAGTGTTCCGCGAGCTCATCCTGCTGATGAGGTCCATCGACTCCCGCATGGGCCAAATTGTGGACTTCTTGGACCAGCAAATGGCGGTACTTAGGGACAGGCCTGCGCCACAGACAACACCTCCACCTCTCCCTGCTGGTCTGCAGGATGACAGTTCACCATCCTCCCCTGCGGCAACAGAGAGGGGTGAGTCCTCAGACCCCACTGGCCCCACTGCAGAGGCCCCCACTGCCAAGCGACGAAGGGGCCATCCCAAGAAATCCCTGGTAGTAACCCATGGCAAAGCACCTGCCAAACATTAGAAACTGAGCCAGCCCTGATGGCAAACCTCTTCACCACTGCATTGACTTTTTGGACTGTCCTTCCCCACACAGCCTTGTGAATGGCATCTGTCTGTTGGACTGGGCCACCACATCAATGTGGTGACTACTCGATTATCTCATTTACCATAACTGTCAACTCGCTGCGTCACCAATCACATCAATGTAAATGTCCACCCACCCTCACATGTCACCATTTTAAATAAATACTCCTTACGCACATGTCGTTGTTTCTGCTCCGTCTTTATTCTAGGATGTGCAGTCTTCACAATGATTACAATGTACCAGGAGTATGGAATGTATGTAGGCAAGGAGAGGTTGAAGGCACCTAGGAAAACACAACAGAACAACATTCACTAGTCTGGGTTTGGCATCACAGACATCACACAACACTTACCATCATGATAATCCAACATGCACACATCACAATGGGCAACAAGTGCCAACATACACATCCTGTAGATGTTCATAAATAACCTGTCCCAGATACATTGTCAACCACCACTGAGTCATCAACCGACTGCAGTCACAAATCTCACATACACCCTCAAAACAACAGCAACATCACCAGACAATGGTTCCGTTGAACATTGTCACTCACCTTCAAGTGAAGTAGCGGTTGATGAGCTGTTGACGCAGGTCAACACCTTCCTCCTCTCCACTGTCCTCATCACTGGACAGGGGTTAGTTTGCAGGCGGGGGCCTCGGCTGCTCATTACCATCCTGGATCAGGGGGATCTCCTTGCGAATGACTAGGTTGTGGAGCATGCAGCATGCCGCTACAATCTGACACACCTTCCTGGGCGAGTACATCTGTGCACCTCTGGTCTTGTCCATGCAGCGGAAACGTGACTTCAGCAAACCAAAAGAATGCTCCACCACTCGATGTGTCCTCCCATGGGCATCATTGTAGTGGACTTTAGCTGGTGTCCTGGGATTCCACAGTGGGCTCAGCAACCAAGGACGGTTGGGATATGCAGAGTCACCTAGGTGTGACAAACACAGATAAACATTGCAATGTTGCTGTGGCAGAGGACAGAAGGTCACACACACAGCACGCTATTTAACTAGGCATACTCACCCACAATCCATGCATGCTCTGGAAGCAGATTAGCCATCAGCTGTGGTACAATGCTGTTACGCAGGATGTATGAGTCATGGGCCGAGCCTGGAAATTTGGCACACACGTGCGAGATGATCATATCTTTCTGGCACACCATTTGCACATTTATGGAGTGGTAATGTTTACGATTCCTGTAGATGTGCTCACGTGCCTGTGGTGGTACAAGCCCAACATGGGTGCAATCAATGGCACCAACAACATGGGGGATGTGTCCATGGGGCTAAAAATCTCCCTTTACAGCCGCCAATTCAGGCTCCCTGGGGAAATGGATGTATCTGTCCTTGTAGATCATCATAGCGGACAGAACATCACGCAGCACCATGCTAAACATAGGTTACGACATCCCACCTGCGGTGGACACCGTGTGCTGGAAATATTCAGTGGCAAAAAATGCAGGGCCGCCATCACCCTTAGACATTGGGGTGAAAGCTGTTGGATACGTTCTGCAATGCTGCAGGTGGGGCTCCAACATAGCAGTAAGGGTCTGTAGGGTGGCTCTATCCAGATGAAATTTCCGATGATCTCCTCATTCTCCATGTATGCCAGCACTGTGAAGGGACAATGCAGATTTGGTCTCCTCCTAGTTGAGATGAAAGTGGACACATTGTCAATGCAATACATCATGAGATGGGCACAGCATCTCACGTTTTGGCTGACACAACGCCAACAATGACTGTCATCAAAATTGAGTTACAGACCAGCTTACAAGTAGGGACACCTTCAGCTACACTATTCGTACACTTGTCAACTTACACACAGCAAGTACCTCCAAAACAACCTCGGTCTATGAGAATACACATAGGGATATGGCCACATTTACCATGTGCACGCCTTTGAGTATATCATACAGCATATGTGTAAAAATGTAACACCACTGTCTCATACCTAGCTGCTGTACCTGACACACCTTCAGGCGTCAGTTGAACCTGGCACACATCAACAACACAATGACCACAGACTGAGCATAAGTGACGAGTGTGTGCATGATCAAACATTAGAGGACAGGCAAACCAGAACATTCTTCATTGAGACAAACATCACTGTGATTTTCACTGCACTTCAACACATTCACATGTGTACACATTGTAGAGTCCATAACAATACTGTCCTGTGTACAGTCCCATCAACATCACAAGTGACATGTGAGGGAGTACATGCCAATCCAAAAAATCACGTACACAAACATGGCATGTGTAGTCAGCAATGGGGTAAATAGAACATTGACATTGTGTGCACAATGATGTGCCATTAACCATGTGGCCACTGTGCACTGTTGATGACTGCCAGATGGCCATTGACACAGTATGATGTGTACATTGGAGGTGTCAAAGTAATCTGCCATCCAAATCCCGGTTACCCATAGCAATGTATGGCACCCAAATCCCGGTAGCTACCACCTGGCCCCTGCGGTGTGTCACCACCATGGACCATGACACAATGGCGGTAGAGATAGGTACATATGTCTCGCTAAATGGCGGTTGGAAGGCCCTGTCACCCAAATCCTGGTCACCCATATCAATGTATGACACCCAATTCCCGGTAGCTACCACCTGACCCCTGTGGTGTGTCAGCACCATTGACCATGACACAATTGCGGTAGTGATAGGTACATATGTCTCGCTAAATGGCGGTTGGCATGCTCCGCCACCCAAATCCCAGTCACCCATAGCAATGTATGACACCCAAATCCTGATAGCTACCGCCTGGCCCCTGCGGTGTGCCACCACCATGGACCATGACACAAACGCGGTAGTGATAGGTGCATATGTCTTGCTAAATGGCGGTTGGCATGCTCCGCCACCCAAATCCCGGTCACCCATAGCAATGTATGGCACCCAAACCCTGGTAGCTACCACCTGGTCCCTGTGGTGTGTCACCACCATGGACCATGACACAATCGTGGTAGCGTTAGGTACATATGTCTCGCTAAATGGCGGTTGGCGTGCCACGCCACCCAAACCCCAGTCACCCATAGCAATGTATGACACCCAATTCCCGGTAGCTACCTCCTGGCCCCTGTGGTGTGTCACCACCATGGATCATGACATAATCGCGGTAGTGATAGGTACATATGTCTCGCTAAATGGTGGTTGGCATGCTCCGCCACCCAAATCCCGGTCACCCATAGCAATGTATGACACCCAAATCCCGGTAGCTATCGTCTGGCCCCTGTGGTGTGTCACCACCATGGACCATGACACAATCGCTGTAGTGATAGGCACATATGTCTCGCTAAATGGCGGTTGCCATGCTCCGCCACCCAAATCCCGGTCACCCATAGCAATGTATGACAACCAAATCCCTGTAACTACCGCCTGGCCCCAGCGGTGTGTCACCTCCATGGACCATGACACAATCACGGTAGTGATAGGTACATATGTCTCACTAAATGGCGGTTGGCATACCCTGCCACCCAAATCCCGGTCACTCATAGCAATGTATGACACCCAAATCCCTGTAACTACCGCCTGGCCCCTGCGGTGTGTCACCGCCATGGACCATGACACAATCACGGTAGTGATAGGTACATATGTCTCGCTAAATGGCGGTTGGCATGCCCTGCCACCCAAATCCCAGTCACCCATAGCAATGTATGGCACCCAAATCCCGGAAGCCACCACCTGGAACCTGCGGTGTGTCACCACCATGGACCATGACACAATCGCGGTAGTGAAAGGTACATATGTCTTGCTAAATGGTGGTTGGCATGCCCCGCCACCCGAATCCCGGTCACCCATAGCAATGTATGACACCCAAATCCCGGTAGCTACCGCCTGCCCCCTGTGGTGTTACCACCATGGACCATAATACAATCGCAGTAGTGATAGGTACAGATGTCTCGCTAAATAGCGGTTGGCATGCTCCGCCACCCAAATCCCAGTCACCCATAGCAATGCATGACACCCAAATCCCGGTAGCTACCGCCTGGCCCATGCTGTGTGTCACCACCATGGACCATGACACAATCGCTGTAGTGATAGGCACATATGTCTCGCTAAATGGCGGTTGGCATGCTCCACCACCCAAATCCCGGTCATCCATAGCAATGTATGGCACCCAAATCTCGGTAGCTACCGCCTGGCCCATGCTGTGTGTCACCACCATGGACCATGACACAATTGCTGTAGTGATAGGCACATATGTCTCGCTAAATGGTGGTTGGCATGCTCCACCACCCAATTCCCGGTCATCCATAGCAATGTATGGCACCCAAATCCCGGTAGCTACCGCCTGGCCCCTGCGGTGTGTCACCACCATGGACCATGACACAATCACGGTAGTGATAGGTACATATGTCTCGCTAAATGGCGGTTGGCATGCCCTTGCCACCCAAATCCCAGTCACCCATAGCAATGTATGGCACCCAAATCCCGGGAGCCACCACCTGGAACCTGCGGTGTGTCACCACCATGGACCATGACACAATCGCGGTAGTGATAGGTACATATGTCTTGCTAAATGGCGGTTGGCATGCCCCGCCACCCGAATCCCGGTCACCCATAGCAATGTATGACACCCAAATCCCAGTAGCTACCGCCTGCCCCCTGTGGTGTGTCACCACCATGGACCATAATACAATCGCAGTAGTGATAGGTACATATGTCTCGCTAAATGGCGGTTGGCATGCTCCGCCACCCAAATCCCAGTCACCCATAGCAATGTATGACACCAAAATCCCGGTAGCTACCGCCTGGCCCATGCTGTTTGTCACCACCATGGACCATGACACAATCGCTGTAGTGATAAGCACATATGTCTCGCTAAATGGCGGTTGGCATGCTCCGCCACCCCAATCCCGGTCATCCATAGCAATGTATGGCACCCAAATCTCGGTAGCTACCGCCTGGCCCCTGCGGGGTGTCATCACCATGGACCATGACACAATTGCGTTAGTTATAGGTACATATGTCTCGCTAAATGGCAGTAGGCATGCCCCGCCACCCAAATCCCAGTCACCCATAGCAATGTATGGCACCCAAATCCCGGGAGCCACCACCTGGAACCTGTGGTGTGTCACCACCATGGACCATGACACAATCGCGGTAGTGATAGGTACAAATGTCTTGCTAAATGGCGATTGGCATGCCCCGCCACACAAATACCGGTCACCAATAGCAATGTATGACACCCAAATCCCTGTAACTACCGCCTGGCCCCTGCAGTGTGTCACCACCATGGACCATGACACAATCACGGTAGTGATAGGTACATATGTCTCGCTAAATGGTGGTTGGCATGCCCTGCCACCCAAATCCCAGTCACCCATAGCAATTTATGGCACCCAAATCCTGGAAGCCACCACCTGGAACCTGCGGTGTGTCACCACCATGGACCATGACAAAATCGCGGTAGTGATAGGTACATATGTCTTGCTAAATAGTGGTTGGCATGCCCCGTCACCCGAATCCCGGTCACCCATAGCAATGTATGACACCCAAACTCGGTAGCTACCGCCTGGCCCATGCAGGGTGTCATCACCATGGACCATGACACAATTGCGGTAGTGAAAGGTACATATGTATCGCTAAATGGCGATTGGCATGCCCCGCCACCCAAATCCCGGTCACCCATAGCAATGTATGACACCCAAATCCCTGTAACTACTGCCTGGCCCCTGCGGTGTGTCACCACCATGGACCATGACACAATCACGGTAGTGATAGGTACATATGTCTCGCAAAATGGCGGTTGGCATGCCCCGCCACCCAAATCCCAGTCACCCATAGCAATGTATGGCACCCAAATCCCGGGAGCCACCACCTGGAACCTGCGGTGTGTCACCACCATGGACCATGACACAATTGCGGTAGTGAAAGGTACATATGTATCGCTAAATGGCGATTGCCATGCCCCGCCACCCAAATACCGGTCACCCATAGCAATGTATGACACCCAAATCCCTGTAACTACCGCCTGGCCCCTGCGGTGTGTCACCACCATGGACCATGACACAATCACGGTAGTGATAGGTACATATGTCTCGCTAAATGGCGGTTGGCATGCCCTGCCACCCAAATCCCAGTCACCCATAGCAATGTATGGCACCCAAATCCCGGGAGCCACCACCTGGAACCTGCGGTGTGTCACCAACATGGACCATGACACAATCGCGGTAGTGATAGGTACATATGTCTTGCTAAATGGCGGTTGGCATGCCCCGCCACCCGAACCCCGGTCACCCATAGCAATGTATGACACCCAAATCCCGGTAGCTACCGCCTGCCCCCTGTGGTGTGTTACCACCATTGACCATAATACAATCGCAGTAGTGATAGGTACATATGTCTCGCTAAATGGCGGTTGGCATGCTCCGCCACCCAAATCCCGGTCACCCATAGCAATGCATGACACCCAAATCCCGGTAGCTACCGCCTGGCCCATGCTGTGTGTCACCACCATGGACCATGACACAATCGCTGTAGTGATAGGCACATATGTCTCGCTAAATGGCGGTTGGCATGCTCCGCCACCCAAATCTCGGTCATCCATAGCAATGTATGGCACCCAAATCTCGGTAGCTACCGCCTGGCCCATGCTGTGTGTCACCACCATGGACCATGACACAATCGCTGTAGTGATAGGCACATATGTCTCGCTAAATGGCGGTTGGCATGCTCCGCCACCCAAATCCCGGTCATCCATAGCAATCTATGGCACCCAGGTCCCGGTAGCTACTGCCTGGCCCCTGCGGTGTGTCACCGCCATGGACCATGACACAATCACGGTAGTGATAGGTACATATGTCTCACTAAATAGCGGTTGGCATGCCCTGCCACCCAAATCCCAGTCACCCATAGCAATGTATGCCACCCAAATCCCGGGAGCCACCACCTGGAACCTGCGGTGTGTCACCACCATGGACCATGACACAATCGCGGTAGTGATAGGTACATATGTCTTGCTAAATGGCGGTTGGCATGCCCCACCACCCGAATCCCAGTCACCCATAGCAATGTATGAAACACAAATCCCGGTAGCTACCGCCTGCCCCCTGTGGTGTGTCACCACCATGGACCATAATACAATCGCAGTAGTGATAGGTACATATGTCTCGCTAAATGGCGGTTGGCATGCTCCGCCACCCAAATCCCAGTCACCCATAGCAATGTATGACACCCAAATCCCGGTAGCTACCGCCTGGCCCTGCTGTGTGTCACCACCATGGACCATGACACAATCGCTGTAGTGATAGGCACATATGTCTCGCTAAATGGCGGTTGGCATGCTCCGCCACCCAAATCCCGGTCATCCATAGCAATGTATGGCACCCAAATCTCAGTAGCTACCGCCTGGCCCCTGCGGGGTGTCATCACCATGGACCATGACACAATTGCGGTAGTGATAGGTACATATGTATCGCTAAATGGCGATTGGCATGCCCCGCCACCCAAATCCCGGTCCCCCATAGCAATGTATGACACCAAAATCCCGATCGATACTGCCTGGCCCCTGCGGTGTGTCACCACCATGGACCCTGACACAAACGCGGTAGTTATAGGTACATATGTCTCAGTAAATGGCGGTTGGCATGCTCCTCCACTCAAATCCCGGTCACCCATAGCAATGTATGGCAACCAAATCCCGGTAGCTACCGCCTGGCCCCTGCGGTGTGTCACCACCATGGACCATGACACAATCGCGGTAGTGATAGGTACATATGTCTCGCTAAATGGTGGTTGGATTGCCCCACCACCCAAATCCCGGTCACCCATAGCAATGTATGGCACCCAAATCCCGGTAGCTACCGCCTGGCTCCTGCGGTGTGTCCCCACCATGGACCATGACACAATCGCGGTAGTGATAGGTACATACGTCTCACTAAATGGCGGTTGGCATTCCCCGCCACCCAAATCCCGGTCACCCATAGCAATGTATGGCACCCAAATCCCGGGAGCTACCGCCTGGCCCCTGCGGTGTGTCACCACCATGGACCATGACACAATTGCGGTAGTGATAGGTACATATGTCTCGCTAAATGGCGGTTGGATTGCCCCGCCACCCAAATCCCAGTCACCCATAGCAATGTATGGCACCCAAATCCCGGTAGCTACCGCCTGGCCTCTGCGGTGTGTCCCCACCATGGACCATGACACAATCGCGGTAGTGATAGGTACATATGTCTCGCTAAATGGTGGTTGGCATGCCCCGCCACCCAAATCCCGGTCACCCATAGCAATGTATGGCACCCAAATCCGGGAGCTACCGCCTGGCCCCTGCGGTGTGTCATCACCATGGACCATGACACAGTCGCAGTAGTGATAGGTACATATGTCTCGCTAAATGGCGGTTGGCATGCTCCGCCACCCAAATCCCAGTCACCCATAGCAATGTATGACACCCAAATCCCGGTAGCTACCGCCTGGCCCTGCTGTGTGTCACCACCATGGACCATGACACAATCGCTGTAGTGATAGGCACATATGTCTCGCTAAATGGCGGTTGGCATGCTCCGCCACCCAAATCCCGGTCATCCATAGCAATGTATGGCACCCAAATCTCAGTAGCTACCGCCTGGCCCCTGCGGGGTGTCATCACCATGGACCATGACACAATTGCGGTAGTGATAGGTACATATGTATCGCTAAATGGCGATTGGCATGCCCCGTCACCCAAATCCCGGTCACCCATAGCAATGTATGACACCAAAATCCCGATAGCTACTGCCTGGCCCCTGCGGTGTGTCACCACCATGGACCCTAACACAAACGCGGTAGTTATAGGTACATATGTCTCAGTAAATGGCGGTTCGCATGCTCCTCCACTCAAATCCCGGTCACCCATAGCAATGTATGGCAACCAAATCCCGGTAGCTACCGCCTGGCCCCTGCGGTGTGTCACCACCATGGACCATGACACAATCGCGGTAGTGATAGGTACATATGTCTCGCTAAATGGTGGTTGGCATGCCCTGCCACCCAAATCCCAGTCACCCATAGCAATTTATGGCACCCAAATCCTGGAAGCCACCACCTGGAACCTGCGGTGTGTCACCACCATGGACCATGACAAAATCGCGGTAGTGATAGGTACATATGTCTTGCTAAATAGTGGTTGGCATGCCCCGTCACCCGAATCCCGGTCACCCATAGCAATGTATGACACCCAAACTCGGTAGCTACCGCCTGGCCCATGCAGAGTGTCATCACCATGGACCATGACACAATTGCGGTAGTGAAAGGTACATATGTATCGCTAAATGGCGATTGGCATGCCCCGCCACCCAAATCCCGGTCACCCATAGCAATGTATGACACCCAAATCCCTGTAACTACTGCCTGGCCCCTGCGGTGTGTCACCACCATGGACCATGACACAATCACGGTAGTGATAGGTACATATGTCTCGCAAAATGGCGGTTGGCATGCCCCGCCACCCAAATCCCAGTCACCCATAGCAATGTATGGCACCCAAATCCCGGGAGCCACCACCTGGAACCTGCGGTGTGTCACCACCATGGACCATGACACAATCGCGGTAGTGATAGGTACAAATGTCTCGCTAAATGGCGATTGCCATGCCCCGCCACCCAAATACCGGTCACCCATAGCAATGTATGACACCCAAATCCCTGTAACTACCGCCTGGCCCCTGCGGTGTGTCACCACCATGGACCATGACACAATCACGGTAGTGATAGGTACATATGTCTCGCTAAATGGCGGTTGGCATGCCCTGCCACCCAAATCCCAGTCACCCATAGCAATGTATGGCACCCAAATCCCGGGAGCCACCACCTGGAACCTGCGGTGTGTCACCAACATGGACCATGACACAATCGCGGTAGTGATAGGTACATATGTCTTGCTAAATGGCGGTTGGCATGCCCCGCCACCCGAACCCCGGTCACCCATAGCAATGTATGACACCCAAATCCCGGTAGCTACCGCCTGCCCCCTGTGGTGTGTTACCACCATTGACCATAATACAATCGCAGTAGTGATAGGTACATATGTCTCGCTAAATGGCGGTTGGCATGCTCCGCCACCCAAATCCCAGTCACCCATAGCAATGCATGACACCCAAATCCCGGTAGCTACCGCCTGGCCCATGCTGTGTGTCACCACCATGGACCATGACACAATCGCTGTAGTGATAGGCACATATGTCTCGCTAAATGGCGGTTGGCATGCTCCGCCACCCAAATCTCGGTCATCCATAGCAATGTATGGCACCCAAATCTCGGTAGCTACCGCCTGGCCCATGCTGTGTGTCACCACCATGGACCATGACACAATCGCTGTAGTGATAGGCACATATGTCTCGCTAAATGGCGGTTGGCATGCTCCGCCACCCAAATCCCGGTCATCCATAGCAATCTATGGCACCCAAGTCCCGGTAGCTACTGCCTGGCCCCTGCGGTGTGTCACCGCCATGGACCATGACACAATCACGGTAGTGATAGGTACATATGTCTCACTAAATAGCGGTTGGCATGCCCTGCCACCCAAATCCCAGTCACCCATAGCAATGTATGCCACCCAAATCCCGGGAGCCACCACCTGGAACCTGCGGTGTGTCACCACCATGGACCATGACACAATCGCGGTGGTGATAGGTACATATGTCTTGCTAAATGGCGGTTGGCATGCCCCACCACCCGAATCCCAGTCACCCATAGCAATGTATGAAACACAAATCCCGGTAGCTACCGCCTGCCCCCTGTGGTGTGTCACCACCATGGACCATAATACAATCGCAGTAGTGATAGGTACATATGTCTCGCTAAATGGCGGTTGGCATGCTCCGCCACCCAAATCCCAGTCACCCATAGCAATGTATGACACCCAAATCCCGGTAGCTACCGCCTGGCCCTGCTGTGTGTCACCACCATGGACCATGACACAATCGCTGTAGTGATAGGCACATATGTCTCGCTAAATGGCGGTTGGCATGCTCCGCCACCCAAATCCCGGTCATCCATAGCAATGTATGGCACCCAAATCTCAGTAGCTACCGCCTGGCCCCTGCGGGGTGTCATCACCATGGACCATGACACAATTGCGGTAGTGATAGGTACATATGTATCGCTAAATGGCGATTGGCATGCCCCGCCACCCAAATCCCGGTCCCCCATAGCAATGTATGACACCAAAATCCCGATCGATACTGCCTGGCCCCTGCGGTGTGTCACCACCATGGACCCTGACACAAACGCGGTAGTTATAGGTACATATGTCTCAGTAAATGGCGGTTGGCATGCTCCTCCACTCAAATCCCGGTCACCCATAGCAATGTATGGCAACCAAATCCCGGTAGCTACCGCCTGGCCCCTGCGGTGTGTCACCACCATGGACCATGACACAATCGCGGTAGTGATAGGTACATATGTCTCGCTAAATGGTGGTTGGATTGCCCCACCACCCAAATCCCGGTCACCCATAGCAATGTATGGCACCCAAATCCCGGTAGCTACCGCCTGGCTCCTGCGGTGTGTCCCCACCATGGACCATGACACAATCGCGGTAGTGATAGGTACATACGTCTCACTAAATGGCGGTTGGCATTCCCCGCCACCCAAATCCCGGTCACCCATAGCAATGTATGGCACCCAAATCCCGGGAGCTACCGCCTGGCCCCTGCGGTGTGTCACCACCATGGACCATGACACAATTGCGGTAGTGATAGGTACATATGTCTCGCTAAATGGCGGTTGGATTGCCCCGCCACCCAAATCCCAGTCACCCATAGCAATGTATGGCACCCAAATCCCGGTAGCTACCGCCTGGCCTCTGCGGTGTGTCCCCACCATGGACCATGACACAATCGCGGTAGTGATAGGTACATATGTCTCGCTAAATGGTGGTTGGCATGCCCCGCCACCCAAATCCCGGTCACCCATAGCAATGTATGGCACCCAAATCCGGGAGCTACCGCCTGGCCCCTGCGGTGTGTCATCACCATGGACCATGACACAGTCGCAGTAGTGATAGGTACATATGTCTCGCTAAATGGCGGTTGGCATGCTCCGCCACCCAAATCCCGGTCATCCATAGCAATGTATGGCACCCAAATCTCAGTAGCTACCGCCTGGCCCCTGCGGGGTGTCATCACCATGGACCATGACACAATTGCGGTAGTGATAGGTACATATGTATCGCTAAATGGCGATTGGCATGCCCCGTCACCCAAATCCCGGTCACCCATAGCAATGTATGACACCAAAATCCCGATAGCTACTGCCTGGCCCCTGCGGTGTGTCACCACCATGGACCCTAACACAAACGCGGTAGTTATAGGTACATATGTCTCAGTAAATGGCGGTTGGCATGCTCCTCCACTCAAATCCCGGTCACCCATAGCAATGTATGGCAACCAAATCCCGGTAGCTACCGCCTGGCCCCTGCGGTGTGTCACCACCATGGACCATGACACAATCGTGGTAGTGATAGGTACATATGTCTCGCTAAATGGCGGTTGGATTGCCCCACCACCCAAATCCCGGTCACCCATAGCAATGTATGGCACCCAAATCCCGGTAGCTACCGCCTGGCTCCTGCGGTGTGTCCCCACCATGGACCATGACACAATCGCGGTAGTGATAGGTACATACGTCTCACTAAATGGCGGTTGGCATGCCCCGCCACCCAAATCCCGGTCACCCATAGCAATGTATGGCACCCAAATCCCGGGAGCTACCGCCTGGCCCCTGCGGTGTGTCACCACCATGGACCATGACACAATCGCGGTAGTGATAGGTACATATGTCTCGCTAAATGGCGGTTGGATTGCCCCGCCACCCAAATCCCGGTCACCCATAGCAATTTATGGCACCCAAATCCCGGTAGCTACCGCCTGGCCTCTGCGGTGTGTCCCCACCATGGACCATGACACAATCGCGGTAGTGATAGGTACATATGTCTCGCTAAATGGTGGTTGGCATGCCCCGCCACCCAAATCCCGGTCACCCATAGCAATGTATGGCACCCAAATCCGGGAGCTACCGCCTGGCCCCTGCGGTGTGTCACCACCATGGACCATGACACAGTCGCAGTAGTGATAGGTACATATGTCTCACTAAATGGCGGTTGGATTGCCCCGCCACCCTAATCCCGGTCACCCATAGCAATGTATGGCACCCAAAACCCGGGAGCTACCGCCTGGCACCTGCGGTGTGTCACCGCTATGGACCATCCTCTTACAGCCAATGGGATGCGCAATCACGGTAGCATGATGCAATTTTGAAAATTGCGGTAGGCGTGCTCCGCCACCGGGGGCCGGTCATTGGATGCAATTGAAAGATGCACCACCGAGGTAGCGCACGCCTGGCCCCTGCGGTGTCTCACCGCCAAGGACCATGCCCTTACAGCCAATGGGAACCGCTATCGCGGTAGCCTGATGCAATTTTAAGTATCACGGTAGGCATGCTCCGCCACCAGGGGCCGGTCATTGGATGCAATTAAAAGATGCACCACCGCGGTAGCGCACGCCTGGCCCCTGCAGTGTCTCACCGCCAAGGACCATGCCCTTACAGCCAATGGGAACCGCTATCGCTGTAGCCTGATGCAATTTTAAATATCACGGTAGGCGTGCTCCGCCACCGCGGAGCCGGTCATTGGATGAATTTGAAAAAGGCAGACCTGCAACACCAATTGCAGCACCTTAGCACCACTGAAACGACCACAGGGGGCTATATATGTGTGGGAGAGAGCCTCACATTTACACTGCTTCCAGAGCCTGCTGCCTGAGACCCCTCACCTGCTGCTGCCTCCAGGGACTGCTGCCTGAGACCCCTAATCTGCTGCTGCCTCCAGGGACTGCTGCCTGAGACCCCTCATCTGCTGCTGCCTCCAGGGACTGCTGCCTGGGACCCCTCACTTGCTGCTGCCTCCAGGGACTTCTGCCTGAGACCCCTCATCTGCTGCTGCCTCCAGGGACTGTTGCCTGAGACCCTTCAGCTGCTGCTGCTGCTGTCTCATGTCCACAGTGATGGCAAGTACTGAGAAGATCCGTGCCAGTCCCTTTACCAGCAAGGAGCTGGAGGTCTTGGTGGACAAGGTGCTCACACAGTACCCAAGGCTATATGGTGCCCCTAATGTCGTGGTAAGTCTTTAACAGTGGGGATGAGAGTGCAGGGGGAGCACAAATGTAGTTGGTCTGACGCAGTATGTGCCTGAGGGTGTGGGGTTGTGTCATGCACTGCCTAACATGCTTTCTCCAGGGGAAGGGGGGTGTACCCTATTCCACACGTTTCCCTGCCTGCACATCAAGATTTGAGGGACATGTGTTGTCTTGTCAGCCCTACAGTGATGCTGCAAGTTGGTAATGCCGGAGTCAGGACAGTGATTGCTTGTGTGAATGGTTGTGTGGGTCCCTGTTGTCCATCTCAGTGTGAGCCCACATGGCCTGCACAGTTTTACATGTGTCTCATCTCATTGCACTCCAGCAATGAGCCATCTCAGCCCTGTAGATTGCACACGACAGGCCTCGTGAGAAGGGTGTGGGTTTGTGAGAACGTGTCCCTCAATGTGACATCCAGGACATAATGAGCTATTCACAGGGCAAGGACATTGAGGACTGTGCAGTGTTGGACCCAGTGAGTCTATCCCTAAACACATGTTGATATGTGATTTATGTCTTGCTCAACCTAGATATGGACAGTAGATATGGGCAGACTACACATGGCTTTCTGTGCTGGCATCCTGCATGTGTATGAGATGGGCAGGTACTATGTCCACCCTCACACCTGCATGCATTTACGTGTGCTTGTCCCATGCAGATGTAGAATGTGAGATGCATTTTTGTCTCAGAAAAACAGATCTGTGGATTTGGTATGAGTCATTATCATGCTAATGTCCTTATGGATTTTGTTACATAACACTGTGTAACTGATGTTTTCCCCCTCTTGTCTCCCATGCCTGCAGCTCAAAGTACACCAGCATAAGGCCGTGTGGAGGACCATTGCGACCAAGGTGTGGGCTCTGGGTGTCTCAAACCGACGACGGACCCACTGCCACAAGAGGTGGGACGACTGGCTGGCAAAGAACGTGGCAGAGATGACACTGTAGCTGCTCCCTCGCACTGGCAGGTTGGCACGGTGCAGCATGACACCACTGATGGGCCACATCTTGGCCGTAACACAGCCTGAGCTGGATGTACGTTGGAAGGAGCATCAGCAGCAAGCTGGGGGTGAGTATTCTGGGAAGGGTGACTTTGGCTGTGAGTGGCTGCATGTGCACACAGCCTGTGCCAGCGCTGGCCTATGTGATGTTGGTAGTGTGATGCAGTGGCTTGTGAGTGGCCTCTGTGCTGGGTGCATTTGCCCTACCTGTACTTCCTAATGTAATTTGAGTACTGGGCATTTCCATTGCATATTGAGTCGTGGGCTTCAGGTATTGTCTGCATTGGGGTAGTCTGGGAAATCCCATGGAAGTGAACGGCAGTGTGCCTGTTCTGAGTGTGCTTTCATCAAAGATTTATGAGGTGTAGACATCTGACGCCAATGTGCCACAGTAGTTGTGCCCCAAAGGACAACATGGTGGATGGTACTGCTTGACTTCCTGAGTGTGATGTTGCCAGTGTGCTGTTTTGATTGTTGTTGTGGGTGTTCATGATGTGTCACTCATATCTGTGTGGGACTGTTATGTTTTGTGTGCACACACTGCTTGTTGTGCATGCAGTGCTGTGGGTGTATGTTGCCTTGTCCTTGCCTGGTGGGCATCCCCTGGATGTCCTGCTGTGTTTGCTATGTGCTTTTTTGGCCTGTGCATCTGTTATGTGTTTGATGGGGCTGTGTTGTTCTGTGATGGTGCACTTCTTGTCTGTGTTGTGGTATGTTGTCTGTGCATTGTTCCTGACTGATGAGGTTGTGCACTCCTGTTCTGTCTGTGCTCCCATTGCCTTTCCACAGTTTTCCTGCACAGGTAATGCCTGGTCTTGTTGTGGTTCTGTGTGTGTTTCTGTTGAGTTATGTGTTTGGCTGTTGTTTTTGTGCAGCCATTGGTTCTGGCATCCCTGAGTGTGTGTGTGATATTTGTGGATACCCCCAGGGAGCGTGATTGTTTGTCTGTGTGTTGACTGGACATTATTGACACTCTTCTGTGTGTCTGACACTGGTGTTGTGTGCTGCAGGTGTGAGGGGGGGGGTGGAGATTCCTACTTGTGTTTGCCAGTCATGGAGTGTGTCAATGAGCCCTGTGGGCTGTGCTGCTGGCATACTCCTGTGAAGTAGTTGTATGCATATGTGTGGCTGTTCACAGTTTGACTTCAGGGCCTTCATTTCATCCCTGTGCCTATACATGGGTTGCCTTGCTGTCTCCCTGAGTTGTTGCACTGAGGTGACTGTGGTTTGACTTCCCTCACTGGGCCAGCCATGTGTGCTTTGTTGGTCTGAGGGTGTTGTTTTCTGTTCCTTGTCTTGCACGTGATGTACACATGCTTGGTGGTTATCTCCTTGGCCTTCCATTTGTGTGCACATCACTTTGGCTTTCCTATATGTTGTGCTCCATTGCTGCTGGCATGTGGTCTGTGTATGTGGCTGTGTGTCAGTGTGGGGTATGTCTGTGTTAATTGTCAGGCTGTGTGTCCAGTGGAGTGGTTGTTCATTATCTGTGTGTGTTCATTTTGTGCTTGGTCTCAATTTTCTTGCCATGTCTGTGGTGTTGTGGTGGTGTGTGGGTTGCCCTGGGCCTGTGCTTCTGTGCTGTGTGTTACTCTGCAGCCACCCCTGCTGTGGCTGTCTCCCTAGTTGTTTGTTGTGTGGTGCAGGGTGTGGATTCACCTAGCTTGTTGTTGTTCTGTTGTTGTGCATGGGGGTGCACAGGAGGTGCACATGGCATGGTTCTTCATGTTGGGGGGACCTAGTGTGTGGAGGGTAGAGGTGTGGCCCTGTGGTCTTTGTGCACTGCCCATGCCTGGAGCTGACCCTGCCTTCTGCATTGTGCGCATGTTTTCCTGCGTCTTCACCACTGCGGTGACGTGACCGGGACATTACTTCATGATCGCGGCAGATTGGTGACCTGGATGAGGCGGGGTGATTTGGTGCCAGTTAGGACATGTGTGGGTACACTTGTGGATGTGTTCCTGTCCCCACCAGGGGCTTGTTTTTTTAAAGTTTACAACGGGGGCGCATTTGCACAGTGGTGAAGGGAGGGGGCGGGGCCTGAGGTGACATGTGTGCAAACACGCCCTGTGGTGCGTTTTAAGTTGGGGAATTAATTCCTCTTCAATCCTGAGGGAACCTGGGGGCCACCAACCCCACCGGGTACCTCCAGTAAGCGCCACTGCGCTGCGTTGCAGAGAGGTGGGCCAGGCCACGCCCCTTATTACACCTCTCTGCAACGTAGCTCTGTGGCACTTACTGAAGGTACCTGGTTGGCTAGTTGGACCCCAGGGACCGTCATGATTCAAGGGGACTTACTCTCCCAACTTAAAACGTCCACAGGGCGTGTTTGCACACATGTCACCTCAGGCCCTCTCTCCCTTCATCACTGTGCAAACGCGCCCCGTAGCGCGTTTTAAGAGGTAGTTTTAATCCCCCTGCCCTATTATGTACTAGGGCCTTACAGAGGAGGTCATGCTAATCACAGAGGTACCCCAACGCATAGTGTTCCCTAGTGTATGTAGGTGTTTTCACTGTATTCTAAGTGTCTTTTAGCATAGCACTGGCTCTTGGCCTGGTTAGTCAGAGTCAGTTACCACCAGTGCCCGTCTGAAAAAGTTGTGGGCACAGGATGATTTTGCAACAAGGCCTCTTTCAGCTCCTCTGTTGGTTCTTTCTTCACATGTCTTGCTTCTTCCTGCACTTTTCTTCGTCTTTGTGGACTTCTGTTGCTTCTTTCTGCATTTCATTTGCTTCTTTCTGTGTGTTTTTTCTTCTTTCTTCGCATGTCCTACCTCTGTAGGCATAGTTAAAAACTAACATTTGAAAAACGTTTGAAATTCACTGTAAAAACCATAGGTTTCAGGCACGTTATAGTTAGAAATTAGCATTTAAAAAACCTTTGAAAATCACTGAAAAAAGCATAGGTTTCAGGCACGTTATAGTTAGAAATTAGCATTTAAAAACCTTGGAAATTCACTGAAAAAACCATAGGTTTTAGGGAAAGTTATAGTTAGTTGGACATTTCACTCGTACAAAACCAGAGAAATTCCCCCGTATAGTTAGTTCAGCTAACTATAACTCGCGCCCCCGCAATGCACTGCTGATGACGTCACATATTACATCACACATTACATGGTCAGTGACATCACTGATGACATCTCAAATGACATCACTGATGACATCGTCCATGTGATAATTTGAAGCATCTTCTCACACCCTAATATAACCTTTGATACACCCCCTCTAAATTACAGACTGCCATTCTCAAAACCATAGACACTCCAACAGCAATAACTTCATACACACTCACTGATTCTTAGGTTTACACACACATCCACTCACTCACCCATACAGTCACTCATTCTTATGGTCACTCAGTACAGGACTATCATATGCACTCATTAACCAATATAGACACTCACACGCCACCACTCATCCATAGAGGTACTCACACACCTAGTCAGTCATGCAAATAATTAATCACACTGCCATTTACTCACCTATACAGTTATACACACACCAGCTCAATCACTCATACAAATACTAGCACATTCTTACACTCTTATAGAATCACTGATACAAGCACACACTCATCCATACAGCCACTCTCACAATCACACACTCTCACTTATAGCAATTTATATACTCCAACACACATATATACTGCCCTTCACATATGTAGTTACTCACACATGTACCACTGAGATATACATTCACTCACTAACATACCCATACACACACTCACCTACCCATATAGTCCATCACATATGCACTCTTGAAACCATGCACCCAATGAATCACCCACTCACATATCTATGCACAGTCACCCACACCCCACCCACATAAACACTCAGGCACCCCTACAGATACTCAGACAACCAATCAATAACCCATATAGACACTCATGCAGCTATTCACAAACCCATGTAGCCTCTTACACACCAACAAACATTCACACAGTTTAGTCACTAACCCATGCATTCATTAAGATACGTTTTATCACTCACTTATAGAGTCAGTCACGCACCTTCTAAATCATCTATTCAGACACTTATACACCCACTCATTCTTCAATATGCCTTAAACTTTACAGAAACACACAGTCACTGGATGATGTCATCAGTGATGTCATCAGTGATGTCATCAGTGATGTCATCGGTGATGTCACTGACCATGTCATGAGTGATGTAATATGTGACGTCATCAGCAGTGCATTGTGGGGGCGCAAGTTATAGTTAGCTGAACTAACTATAACGGGGGAATTTCTCTGGTTATGTACGAGTGAAATGTCCAACTAACTATAACTTTCCCTAAAACCTATAGTTTTTTCAGTGAAAATATATATATGTTAAAAATATATGTGTTAAAAATTTAAAATACAAATATATGTTATATTACAAATAAAAAAAATAAAAAACATGTTATAATATCAAATACATATGACAATACCTACAAATATTATATTAAATAAACAAAAACAAATAATAGCACGGGGATTACGAAAACACCCCATTTCTATGGAATGGGATATTTTGTTGGAAGAACTCAAACAGTTAGATCTCCCACCCACACATGTCAATTCTACCCCATGAACAACCCTGATACATGGCACACTAGAGCCGAAAGCACAAGCAGACCCTACCGATTAGCCCATTGCACATCAGCAGTACCGGACGGATAATGATAATAGACTAGGAGCACTAGGCTGGAAGGACGGCAGAAGACTGGCAGACCAGGAAGAGGGGGGAGGGAGGGGGAGATGGTTCAGTTCACGGTATAATTTTAATGTACACTGGCAACCACCTTATGTGATTATAGTATATATTATGGATGTACCAAATGTTTTCTACTTCTATTGAATGTATTATGATATACTACATTGATTACAGTGACTTAAAGTTTGTAAAACTTATTACTGGTAAAGATTGGATAACAAACAACAAAACAAAAATGCCATAAGTACTTGACATGATATATTTGCACTCAAACTGAGGTTTCAATAAAGTTTGTTTAAAAAAAAAAATTTTAAATTAAAATAATAATTTTCAAACAAATATTTTTCATTAGAAAATATTTAGAAACAAAAACATTATTACATAAATTTAGTAAACTCATAAAAATGTATCAACTTTACCCCTATAATCCCCACAACTAAAATTAAACTGTAAAACATCAATTACACAAATAAAACGTATTTTCAATTAAAAAACTAATAGTATTTAACAACAAATTATACAGTAAGTAAAATGTATTTACTCCCCACCCTTTACCCCTATCAATGTAAAACCCCCACACACAAAAAATTCAACAATTACCCTAATTTAATATCAATTAATTGATTATTATTAATAATCAATTATTTAAACATAAATTACTTCCCATGCTTTACCCCTATAAACCCCACAACCCACACCTAAATTAATTACACAATTTCAATATTTAATTTTCAATTAATTAAGATTAACTAACAACTAATTATTAATTAATGAAACATAAATTACTTCCCACCCTTTGCCCCTATAAACCCCACAACCCCCACCTAAGATTAATTACAAATTTCCCATAATTCATTTTCAATTAATTGATTAATATCAATTAACAAATTATTATTAATCAAAAATAAATTACTTCCCACCCTTTACCCCTATAAACCCCACAACCTGCACCCTCAAATTAATCACACATTTTCCATATTTAATTTTCAATTCATTAATTATTTACCAACTTATTATTAATTAAAAACTAAATTACTTCCCACACTTTACCCCTATAAACCCCACAACCTGAACCCCAAAACAATTACACAATTACCATAATTAATTACCAATTAACAACCAATTAATAATTAATTAATAATAAATTAGTTTCCACAATTAAAACTATTAAATCTCAATTAAACATTAATAAATAAATAAAATATCATTAATGTATTATAATTAAATTGCATCCCACCTTATTCCCCTATAAACGCACAACCCGCTACAGAACTAAAAAAACTCAAGATTTAATTAAGATAAAATTGATAACTACTAAAAATGTAAAACATATATTAAAAAACATAAATAATTCTTATACAAAAAAATACCTCACACATTTAAAATATATACTAGAATACATAACACTAATTGAAGAAAAATCGATATTTTAAACAACTATATTCTTGCAAACGATATTAATGACTTCTATATTTTTACATTCAATATTACTTTCCTTCAAATCGATATTCTTGACAACGATATTTTTGCACTCGTTATTTCCACTCCACGATATTTCCAACTCGATATTCATGTAGTTCGAATTTTTGGGGCTCCATATTCTGTCTCCTTACCCCACAACCTTCCTGCAGCTGCCCCAGTACTCCATAACCTCCATCCAGCATTGCATGCACATGAGCTCTTCAACAGTCTCTGGCCTGTGCACCAGGACAATCCCCCTGAACTTGTGGGTCCCATGACCACAGTGCATTGTACTGTTGTCTGGTATTCAGTGGTCAACGTGCCCCTGAACCGTGAACATGTAGGCAGACAGCAAGGAATTTTGTTGGCCTTTGTGTCCCAAAGCACTGACCAGCATCTTACCTTTGGAGTAGGAGCAAGTCCTAACCCCCCCTTCATCTTTTAGAGAAGCACGACCTTGAACATGAGCCACTCACCATGCATTGCTACCTCTAAAAAGGCGGGGGGGTCCAAATTGCCATGTTAATGCAAACGGGACCGGGCGCTTGAAACATTTTCGTGTAAGGTTACTTATCACTCACATAATGCTTCTTCGACTCCATCTGGCAAGACGCCCCATCTCTCCTCCTTCACTTATGTGACAGCGTATACTGGCAATTTATATCAAAACCCGCTAACACCCCACGCCCCCCTCCAGGTTAGTAGTTTGAAACTATGTTTCAAGGAAGTATTTATATCTACTCCATATCCCACCTACATATCACTCGATCACCTTGCAATTCAATTAGCATCCACTAAAGAAATCTGCAAAATTATATCCTCTTTTAAAGCTAAAAAACATCGTAATACACTCACAAACAAACTCCTGATCTGCTTCAATGCAAGCCACTAAATACCGATCTTAGGAAACTCTGCCACCACCCCACCTCATTCCTAAAAGGTAAATAAAGACCTCCAAATAAGAATGTATTCACAAAAATAATCACCTTCGTCTACCAAACTATCATGGAAGAATCTTTGGAGCAATAAACAGCACCCGAGATCTCATTAAAGTAATAGGTTTCCTCTCTTTAGAATGTACAGACACTCCAGTTATTCCAACCAGACACACATAGTATTCATTTATTCTCTTTTTTCGTTGAAAAGGTACAACATATTAGAGAATCCATCTTCGAAGCAAAACATTCTAAGCCAGTCTCTGCTCTTCCATTTTCATGTCCCCTTCTCCCTCCAATCCACCCTGACCACCAATTCACCTTCACGGAAGTCAGACTACCCTTACCCAGCAGCCACTGCGCCTCTGGAAAACACTCCACACCTTCCCACCATCATTAACTGCTTCTTTCTTAACAATACATTCACCAAGGCCATGACAGAGTCACCTATAGGGACAGTCCTGAGAAAAACTCGCTTGGGTGACCTTCGCAACTGCTTCCCTTTAGTGGCCCTCCCTTTGCCCTCCAAGACTCCCCAGGAAGTAGTTGGCCCAGCTCCAATACACCAGAGGTGCACTATAAACTGGGGAAATGGCCATCAGTGTCTCAACCCATTCATAACACAGAAACAGTGCTCCTAATGGACAGTGACTCCTGCACGTCATACTGCCAGACCTCTCCTCTGCTTTCAACAAGCTGGATCACACTTTACAAATTCAGGGAGTCCAGCCTGGGGCACAAGATCCTCCACAGGGTCACATCCTTCCTAGTGGAGGACAAAACTGTCAAACTAGGAGAGTTTCACCTCCCACCTGACAGCGGTCACTTTAGGAGTCCCACAAGGGCCCGCGCTCTGCACCACCTTTTCAACATCCATCTAAACCCATCCATGGACCTCCTGCACCTCTAGAGGTCATGGTCCAATCCTAGGCTGATGATAGACATAACTACTGACAGGCAGTAATTTATCTATGGACCCTTACTCCTCCTGCAGGGGTAAAGGGAGAAGAGTCGAGTGCTGGGATGAGGAGTGGAGGAAGAGGAGTGAGGGATGAAGGGGTCATTGGGGATAAGGAGTGTAGAAGGTGGGCTGAAAATGACACTTGTGGGTCAATGGCTAAAGGGGGAATGACTGAGGAAAGAGGGGTGAGGAATGGCAAACGAGATGAGAAGTAGGGAGCACAAATGAAGACGAATGCAGAGACTCTCCGAAAATGGGTGCCGTATTTGGACTTGTAGTTTTGCATGTCCCCCATAGGTTTATTAGGCCTACAAGCCCCAGCATGCAAAGTGGCGTTAAATAGAACGTATGAAGATAATACCACATGGCATCGGACCATCTTGCGTCTAGGTGCCTTAAAATAATAGATTTGCAAAGCAGGAAGGTTTTGTGAGATGCTCAGACGTTGTCGCTGTGCTGTTCTGGCAGAGCGGGCGGCCTCCCTGTCTCACCATTCCCGGCAGTAGAATGGGCTGCTTTGCATGATGGAACTTCCTGATTAGTTCTTTCTCTCCTAATTTCCCTAACAAATCTGGAATCCGACCGGCCAAGGTGAGTAACAACCGAGAGCTTCTGGTCCTCGTCGCCTGCACAGAGGGGGCTTGCAGCTCTCCTGCAAAGACTCAGCCAACTCCAGGTATTTATTTATTTGGGAGGGCTGTATAGCGCTGCTGGTCTCCCCGGCTACTTGAGAGCGCTAGAATAGAAAGATAAAGTAAATACCTTCATTTGAAGCTGCTTTTCATTTTCAGAGGGGGGGGGGGGGGGTGAGGGGAAGACGCAACTAGGGGTTGGATGATATCTAACAGCTAACACTTAGAAACTAATAAAATTCGATGTCTGAATATTTTGAAATTGAAGTTGTTCCTTTCTGGGTGTTTGTGAGATTTCCCCGCTCACACTCTGGGAAGGGAAAACAACGTTAAGCGCTCGTCTAATCAAAACTGTACACTCTCCATTCCCGAAAAGAAAGGATGGTAAACCGGGATGAAAAGATTGATGCCTGGATGCTAGCTAAGATACATACACCTGTACGGAATTGTGTCGTGTTTCAATTCAAGCTAATGTGAAATGTTCTTAGTCTTGAAGTCCGTAATTTTACTGTTTTTTTTTCCAGTAAATATGTCTAAAATGGAGTAGAGCTTTCAAATGTGCTAATTCAATGAGAGCATACTTTCCATGCTGGGAATTGTAGTCCTCCTGTTTGTCACATAATAAGTTCAGGACTCCAAGGGGCATATTATCAAGCCAGGCGATAAAATTATCGCCGCTTTAGCGGCGGAAAACTGCCGCTAAAACGGCGATAATGGGCTTGATAATATGCTCTATGGAATTCCAATTGAAGCCCATGTTAGATGTGAGGGACATCTAACCTCAGCTTCAATTGGAATTTCCATAGGGCATATTATCAGGCCCATTATCGCCGTTTTAGCGGCAGTTTTCTGCCGCTAAAGCGGCGATAATTTTATCGCCTGGCTTGATAATATGCCCGCAAGTACCACAATGCAAAGAGTAGGGATTGAATGAGCTACTCAGTCATGCAGTTCAGAAACTCGAAAGCTCTGTGAGTCGGGAATGTCTCGTGTTGTTTAACTGAAGCACTGTTTTGCAGCCAAAAAAAAATGACTTACAATGCAAAATGTGTCACCACAGCTATACAAACTCACCCCTGGAAGACAGACAGGGCAGAGCTCACACATCCCCAAAACATGCTGCACCAGGAGGGTGGTCACATTACCTACATTTATATAAATGGTCAAAATGTGCTACCTCAATCCAGGGCATCACATACTGTTTCTAGTCCTTGCTTTTCACCCACAAATCATTGCTGTCGAGTGAGGCTTTCAGGTGTATTAGTATATTTAGGTCAATAGAAGGAAAATAAGACTACAGTACCCACAGTGCGTTAGGTTGTGCAAGAAAGCCAGGCCCTGGAAAGAGTGCCCATAGTGACATGGTCATCTTAGATCTTGCGCGTGGCTTAGCACCTGCAGGAAAAGGGGGCTTCTAGTGGTTGAAACAGTAGTCGATCGACCGAGGCGAAGGTGGTGAATCCATATGGGCGAGCTAAGCAGTTGTCTAGGGCAACATCTTAAGCGAGGCACCGAATTCGAGGAAAACACACATTTTATAAAGTTAAATAAATGGGGGAGCACTAACTACACTCTTCACCTAGGAAGACCGTTGCAGCAGCTAGTCTAGACCCGGCCCTGGACAGTGGTCGCAGCCAGGAAATATCATGGGACCCCCTCGAAAACGTGCAGCCAAAGGCGTGCCATCAAACTGTCCCCACAAATAACGTCGGTTGTAATTTCTGTGGATTTCTCACCTGCACCAACTGACTGGGTCATTCGGTTTTTAATGCCCGCGCGGCCCATGGTGTCGATTTATCATTTACCGATGTGTTCGAGATCGGGTTTTTAGGTCTGACTTCACAGCACAGCTGCCTGCAGATGTATTGTTTGTGTGTGTATATATATATGTGTGTATATATATATATATATATATATATATATATACTTTATCATCATACAATTTCCACATTAATTCTAACAGTTCCATTTAACGTGCACATACTAGTAACATCATTGTATAGTAAGTCTCTAATACACACCAACAGTTTAAGCCCTTGCACACTTTACTCCCCCACCCCAATGCTTCCCCGCACTTCTTTACATTAGGTTTGGGTTCCACATTACTCCTCGTAAAAAAACATGCAAACAGTACCTGCTTTGGGAACCACTAGTACATCCTGTAAACATGTAGTTTCTAATTCTTCAAAATATACAGGTTGAGGCTTTGGCGCCAACCAGAGGAATATTATTCTCTCACCTAATTTTATTGGCTGTCAGAAGTATCATACCGCCTTCCAGGAAGTGCTTTCTTTTGAATGCAGGAGGGCCTTTTTTTACATATGAAAAGTACAATCAATCATCACACGTCAAAGAGCATTTCTGAATGCCTTTGTTTACAAACCTTACATTTGTTGACACATTAAAGCTAGATCTGTTGGCTTTGCCAATGCTTGTTCCGGTCCTGACACTGCTTTCAAGAGCTCTTAGACCACAGGTTGCAAATGTGGTGTAAGGAGTACTAAAGTGTGAACCAGAGGTAAGATATGCTACCGTTTATTCGGGGATAGTCGAGTTTTTGTGTGCGAACAGTGTCTTTCGTTTTAGGGAGTACCTGCCAATCCATACCCCTTGGGATAGGGCACTTGTGGGAAAGTGGGTTTCTGATGCAGTACCCCCATAGACACGTTTTGACAGATTTACTAATGCACTTTGACTAAGTGTGCCCTGGGTCCCTGCCAATCAGGTTTCCAGGGCCAGTGATCTTTCCCAAAACTGTACCATTGCTCACACAATTGGCACACCTCTGGCCCACCTATAAGTCCCTTGTAATAGGTACCAGTGGTACCAAGAGCCTGGTGACCAGAGGGGGTCCTTTAGGGCTGCAGCATGCATTGAGCCACCCAAAAGGACCCCACACCAAACACATACACCCTGCCATTGCCGGATATGTGTTGTGGTGTCGCTAAACTAAAAGAGTCAATATGACACACCTTCCTGGGTGCCATGCCTACACACCACTACCTGTGGCATAGGTAAGTCACACCTCTGGCAGGCCTTACAGCCCCAAGGCAGGGTGCACTATACCACAGGTGAGGGCATAGCTGCAGGAGCAATATGCCCTTACAGTGTCTGAGTCCATTCTTGGAAACTGTAAGTGCAGTGAAGCCATTTGTGTACATGGGCTGGGAGTTTGTCAACCCAAACTCCACAGCTCCATGGTTGCTCTACTGAAGACTGAGAAGTTTGGTATCAAAATTCTCAGCATTATAAACCCACACTGATGCCAGTGATGGATTTATTCTAAAATACACTCAGAGGGCATCTTAGAGATGCTCCCTGAAAAACGACCAACTTCAAGTGTATTGGCTGACCAGTCTCTGCCAGCCACCATCAGATAGGATTCTGACCTCATGGGGTGAGAGCCTTGGTGCTCTCTGAGGTCAGAAACAAAGCCCTTTCTGGGTGGAGATGCTTCTCACCTCCCCCTAGCAGAAACAGCAGCATTTGGCGCTGAGCATCAAAGGCTCTTTCTTTGTGCTATGTTGATTTGGGTAGCTCCAACTAGTGGAGATGCCCACCCCCCCTGTCCTCGCCCCACTTTTTGGCAGCAGGACAGGCGGGAAACTTAGTAAGCAGAGTAGGAGTGTCCACCTTGGCCTGGCACACCCCTAGGGTGACCAGGAGCTGAGGTGAACCCCTCTCTTCAAAATTCTCCTTCTTGGTTTTTAGAATTAGATCCAATAGGAATAGGCCCCTCTCCCCAAAGGCAGGGGGCACCCAAAGGGTGTAGTTACTTTGGGGACAGTAGCCATTGGCTCCTGCCCCCCAACCTCAATAACACCCTTAAATTTAGTATTTAAGGTCTTCCCTGAACCTTGTTCCTCAGATTCGATGACCTAAGAAGAAGAAGGACTGAAGAGCCGTGCAGCAGCAAAGGAGGAAGACGAAAACTGACTTGGCCCCAGCCTTACCGCTTGTCTTCCGCTTCAAGGGTCCTGCTCGCAGAAACTGGTGTGTGCCACAGCAAACAGCCTCCAAGAACCCCAGAGACCTGAGCTGCCTTTAACAAAAACTCTGTTCTCCCGTGGACACCAGATTTGTCCAGAAAGGAACAACCTCAGGGACTCCAGATCCAGAACCCTTGCACCACTCTGCACCAGTCGCCCATGGCCTGTGTACAGGTCCCATCAATCCAGTGACGTCTCCCTGGTGATCCCAGCCTGGGATCCAGCATTAGACGACCTCTCCTGACCTCCCCCCCACTATGCCTGCAGCCTCGTCCTGAAGGGTCCGCGCGACCCGATCCGGTGAGAGAAACCTGACGCCTAAAGACACAACTGCACCCGCAGCCCCCAAGCTTTGGGGTGCCCAACTGACAGTGTCCCGGCATCCCTCCACTATCCAACTTACCTCTACAGTCATTAGATTCCTTCAGCCAGCCTTCTGGAACGAGCCTACAGCCTTTTTCTCCAACCGAGGATCTCCATTGAATTCTACAGGGCACCCAGCGCCTCCCTTGCACTCTGCACCCGGCTGCCCCTGTGCCGCTGGTGGTGCAGCCTTAGTGCTACTTGGTGGCCCCTCAGTGCTGACCTCAGGGACTGTGTCCTTGAACCGCGGGTACTTACCGCAACCGGTGCCTTTTCGAGTTACCCCCGCTCCCATAGGCTAACATTGGGCCCATTGACCTGCAACCGGCTGCCCCAGTGAATCTGGTGGTGCAGTACCTACCTTGGTCCGACCCTTGCCCAGTGATGGTGAAACCCTCAGAAGACTGAACTTGTAAGTCAAGTGCTTACCTGAAAATTACTTTTTTTTTTTTTAATTCTTTTTATTGGCATTTATTATTACAGTTGTTACACATATGTATTGTCCGCATTAACATGGTACATGTGCCTCCAATCAGCTAGTCTCGGTAGAGGCATTTACAATTACTTCAAGTTCATGTAGATGCTGTATGCGCTATAGCAGGTATTTGCCAAGTGAATAAAAAAAGAAAAAAAAAAAACGGGGCGGGGCGGGGGGAATCAAACTAGGGGTCGTCATGGAGTTTTAAGTGGTACAGCCAGACTAGGGCGCATGGTCCCTCAAGTATCCAAGTGACGGCACAGTTGTATCTCACTATGGAGAATATGGGCGCGCAGGTGGGCATGCGGAATAGGTGAGTGGGTCGGGTAAGTGGGGGCGGGAGACTAGCAGGCCCCAGGGAGGGGTCTCCAGCTGTGTGAGCTTGCGCAGTAGACAGCTGTGTGTCGTCGGGGGTTGTCGCGCTCGTGATCGATTCATCATGGGCCTGAGACTGTTTGAATTGGTGTAACAGGAGCGCCCAGTCCAGGGAGATTGGAGTTTTTCGCATGCCTTTCGCTTCCTCCTCTCGCACTGCATCCTCCTCGGCTGTAGCCCATTTGAGCACCGCCCCACCCATGCTGCAATCGGGGGGCCTAAAGGGGAGCGCCAGTGCATAGCTATGCAGCGTTTAGCCAGTAAGTGAGCTAAGGAGACAAAACGTATGGGCAGTTCATGACGTTTCCTCCGACCGATGATGCCTAACGCGCAACACTCCCATGTGGTTAGGTGGGTGAGTCCGGTGAGATCTCGTAGTGTCGTGTGGTTAGACGACCAGAAGGCCTGGATACCCGGACAGGCCCAAAACATATGGTGAAAATCTGCGGCTTGCGACTGACAGCGGGGGCAAAGGAAAGTGGTATCTGGATAAAAACGCTGCAGGCGTGCTGGTGTTAAGTAGGCCCTATGTAGAATGTGAAATTGTATATTCTTAAAACGGGCATTCCTGGATACTTTTTGGGGGAATTCGAGCGCCCTTTCCCATTCAGTGTCGTGGAATGACCGTCCCTCCTCCTCGTGCTTACCTGAAAATCACTTGCATGTCTTTCCTCCCATAGGATTGCATTGGTTCTCTGTATTGCACTGTGTTTATTCTGAGAATAATACAAAGTATCTCCTTTAACATTGAAAAGTATCGACTGCGCCTGTAAAGTGTTTAGAATGCTTATACATACATTTGCCAACTGTATATTGAAAGTATTACATTTCTGAAAAGTCTACTTACCTGTACCTGAGTTCCACTTGGTTCCGAAAATAAAAGTAACTAAAGTAATATTTTTGCAAACATTGACCTGGAGTTACTCATTGACTGTGTGTCTTACTGCCTTGAATGAGTGTGTACAACAAATGCATTCACACTACCCTCTGACAAGCCTAACTGCTCAGCCCAGCTACCACCAAATTGAGAGTAAGGTATAATCTTCTATATTCTCTGCTTTACCTTTGGGGACTTACTGGACTGTGTGCACACTACATCTCTTTTTGATATAGTATATACAGAGCCAGCTTCCTACAGCCCTCCCATACACTGCAGTGACTAGTGCTAAGTACCTGTTGATGCAGTGTATTTGCATAGACTCTCAGGCTTGACACTCATAGCTGCTCATGTCGTTTTCAACTTCCTTAGCAGAGACAGCCTCCACTAAGCACATCAAAAGCTACATTCTGATTGGTCGAGATCTGTTGGCATCACACTGGCATGGACTGTGATTAGCTGCCTCGACGCTGGTAGCACCACCCTCGCTTGCACACTGTTGGGAGGAGATGAGAGGAATGGGCTTTAGATGATGGAATACACCAATCTAGTCTATGGGTTCCTAAACATAAGCAACTTTTTGATAAACAGACACGGTAAATGTATGAAACCTACTTTCCTCTCTCATAGCAGACTTTAGTGTGCAGGGATTTCTAGTCATACACATCAATTACTTTTTATTTTGCCCAGAGTGATTTTAAGATGATCAATTTGGGGTGTATGGGGCTCAGTGCGTTCTACCTCCCCTCGCAGATCGGCTCTCCATCACCAAGATGAAATGGATGAGGTGAGAAATGCCCACACCTTTCATCGTAGACGTACCTACCAATATGATCTTGAAGTATGGGCTGCCTGTATGACTAGTGTGAGGAACTAACAAAATGTACTTGGTTCTAAGCATCACGAACCCAGTCTGTCCTGCCATCACCAAATCCCTTGCCAACACCAGACTAACACAGTCTGTGTTTAGCCCACCCTAGCTTATCATTGGCCTTATCCAGACTGCCTTGAACCTAACACAGCCCTCCATCAGCCCTGCAACCTGTCTTCGTACACCCTAGATCGCCATCAGTCCACCCCAGCCTACCGTAATCCTACACTTGGCCGTCAAAAACCCATGTAGCATCAGCATACACTTGCCCACAAGCAGTAACATTCAGTTGGGCAATAAATTACCCTAGGCCTGGTATTGAGACAAAATACCCAATATAAAAAGTTTGAGAATCATAATATTGAGTCAAAAACAAAGGCTAGCCAAAACAAAGAGTAAGTTGAAGAGTCTTGGGGCCGACCACAGAGAAGCTGTTATAAAACGGCAAATTTACCTTCTGCACTTCCAGCAGTATTAATGTCCAATTTAGTGTATATCAGATGAGGCCACATGCCACCGAGTCTAGGTTAACTGGTCTGTCTGCAAAGTCAATGCTATGAAAGACTGACATAGGTATGGACGCGTGCCTTCAGGAACAGGTATATATGAGGCCTCTAACATCTTAGCATATACATGCATTCAGCATGTTTGGGAAACAGCAATGTCTGCTCTGATAGCGGTCCCCACTTTGTAGACATTTTTGGTGCTCGCTTTGCGTGGCAGAATGTCCCACAGCATTAACATTAGCGGATTTTCTCCTTGAATGTTTCTCAACAAAGTGTCTCTTCCAATGCCACATACATATTCAGCTCTATGGGGACAACCCTAATTATGGTGAAACTTCAGCCGCCGCCTTGGTTGAAATAATATGCAAACCAAAGTGGTGGACAGACACCCCCTTGAGCAAAAAAATAAAAATCATTTTGTTGACTCACATTTAAGATAGTTAGTATGCTTGAGGATGATGTGATCATGCGGAAAAGGCCAATGAGGTAGAAAGTTACCACTTTCTTTGGGCCAAAATAGGACACTTTGTTAGAGAATCATTTGTTTGTAGCTTTTTTTTTATCCCAAAACCATTACAAAGACAGTGACGTGAGACTACACCAAGGTAGCAAAAAACGTACAAATGGTGTAGGAAATATTGGAACCAAATGTGATATTCTAGGAAAAACGTGCTTTGTTAAACAATCTTTTGTGGAAAATAAGCGCCTGGAGATTGATTAATATATTAATGAAAGCAAATACTGATGAGGTTGGAATTCTTTTTGGAGCAAAAGTACATTTTGGGAAAAATTTGCTTTTGAAAGTAAAATCAATAGTGATGGGAAACTACATAGAAGTAAACCAAACACACACGATACATATTATTCACAAACGATGTTTAGTATGTTACAGATCAAAACTTTTTTTGTTGATATTTAAGAACTCTTTATCTGTAGTAGAAGTTTTTATCTTTTCATGGTTAAAGTGCAGGTAGGCGTTTGAGTAGTTGATATTTTTCACTAGGTTTGTAACTCGATTGTTCTATATATTATAGATCCCTCCAGCACATCGTAGCACGTTATAATCTATCTCCAGCCCATTGTCAACAATCAACCCACCCCTGCCTGCCATAAACAACCTTACAGTGGAAACGGCTCAGTAGTAGCCCTTTTCAGTCTCAAATTAGGTCACTCCATCCTGCTGTCATCTAATTCCAATCCTCTACTGACCCATCCCAGCCCGACAACATCCAATCCCAGCCCAACATCAGCCAACCACAGATTACCATCATCTGACCCCAGCAAGCCATCAGGTCACCACAATTCACCTTTAGCCCACCATCAGCCTAGGCCAGTCTGCGTCATCTGCCCTGCCGAGCCCGTCATCAACTCATGCCAGCTTGCCATTTGCCTGCACCAGTCTGCTGCAGCCCCACCCATTCTCAATCTGCTCACACCACCCTACCATCAGCTGTCACCAGTTTGCCATAAGCCTTTTCAGACCTGCTTCAGCCTGCCTTTGCCTGCTTTCTGCACATATGGGCCTATTCCCACCTGCCGTCCGACCGCCCCATCACCTGGCCTCAATTTTTCTCAGCCCACCCAGTCAAGCTCTCCATCCACCAACCGGATTACATCACCCGCTACACAAGCCTGTCATTAATGCTCTCCAGTCAGCCATCGGCAAGCCAAAGGTAATTCCAGCCA
The DNA here is from genome assembly GCF_964204655.1 of Triturus cristatus. Lineage (NCBI taxonomy): Eukaryota > Metazoa > Chordata > Amphibia > Caudata > Salamandridae > Triturus > Triturus cristatus. The sequence continues at coordinate 970,268,407 of NC_140580.1, forward strand.
ACCAGTACATTCCAGTCCAGCCTACATTAAGCTGAGTCAGCCTCTAAATATCCCATACCCTCCTGACTTGTGTCCATCCCAGCCACCCATCAGTCCACCACAGCATACCATCCACCCACTCACCTCGGTCTCTGATCCCACTCAAACACAGCTCACTCTTTGTCCATCTCATATTCAGCGCCAGGGCTGCAGTTAATGTGTTTGAGAATTGTTGGTACAAGGATATCATGCTGTTATGTACCATATGGACCTACTTGCATATGTGCAGTGAGGAAAGTGCACAGATGTGTAATGCAGATAGTTCAGGCAGATATACAGGAAGACTTTCTTTATTCCTGTATTACAGGGCACTCTTGAGCAAAGACCCACACATCCCACCAGGAACAGTCCGTCCTTACTTTGTAAAATAATGAGTACCAGTGCCCAAAGCTCTGCTCAGAAGTCCGCGACAGGTGCAATTAAATGTCAGCACACCCAATACCAAGGCTGAATAATCTTGAATCTACTGCATGCTTCTTTAATCCACTGCCAGACACTTCCTACCCGTTTTTCACTGTTGCAGGTTCCTGCTTTCTCCCTTTAAGATGGTTTTTCCGTCTTTCTCTTCCCCCGTCTTTCCACTTTGTGTTTCCCTTTCATGCTCTCGGTGAATGTCTGATGCAGGAAAATAAGTGTCGGTCTCCAGTAAAGAGTGCTGTAGGGTCCCACCAGCAACCACCGGCTCAAATTAAGCACTGAGGAGTTGGCACCCTTTCTCTATAGTCAGAGCTACCAGCTGACAGCTACTGCATATAGCACACAGAACACTCTCTCACCACCCGTTCTACACACTCACAGGTCACTACATCAGAATCGAATCAGAGGACAAGCAGCACCACACACAATGGAACGCAGGTTCCTATTCAATCTCAACACAAACTTGGAGCACTGCATCACCACAGAACCCCATGTGATAAAACGCTTGTATACAAAAGTATATGTTTCAACCCCAGCACATCCACCCACGTTCATCACCTACACACACACTTACACACACACTTAGAACAGACATATCCCTACAATCCAGTCCCTAACAACTTCCACTTTGGCCAACACACATTCTTTGAGGTTACCATATGGAACAAGGACACAGCCTTCCCTTTCTCACAGTGGCACACTCCAGTAAACAAGGCTACAGACCTGCCTTGTTGCACTTAATTGGAGCAAACACACATGCCCACATTGTTCACATTCTGGTACACTCCCTTGAGGCACACAAATGTACGTAGGTATGTAAATGGTATTTCTATAGCACAAACCCTACCAAAAAAGGTAGCAGAGTGCTGTGCATAATCAAAAGAAAGCTTACATTCTGCAAGTAATAGGAGAGGAAGTTAAGTTGTGGACGGTTAATGCATTGTGATGTAGTGTTCTTTAAAGAGGTGAGTTGTGATGGCTTTGTAAGTGATGCAGAATCACATAAGTAAATACTCCTGTCAAACCTATATCATTTTTCTGGTGGCCTGCAAAGGGCTCAACAATAGGGCTGTTCCACAATAATCAGTCTTTCCATACAGAGTTGTACAAAGATTAGTACATTTTATTACTTTTTTTCCGTTTTATGTATATTCATCATATTCTATTTTTAAAATGTTCTTTTTATAGGATCTCAATTAGTAAAGATATAAACATTTCTATTTTAAGATCTCAATGGGCAGAAGTACAAACAAGTTAACAGTGAACATTTAATTATTTAACATATGCAAAATGTATTATTTACAAATAAAATACATGGAAAGACATTCAAGTACATTCTATTGATTCATACCTATGCCCCCAAAGGAAACCAATACAACCTCAAATCAACCAATCTCACCAAACAAACCCCACTCTCACAGTCAAAACAATCTAAGGGATGACAGTGTTGAACCTAGGAGGCCACGAAGTAAGGCATTATCACCATCCAAATGCAAGAGTACAGGGGCTTGAACAGAGCAGCAGCTCTGAAGTGGCTTTCTGGAAGAAATGGTTGGTCTTTCTTCATCTTTGGTCAAGAGGGCATAGTCTATGATAAATAAGGTGATGGTGTCCGTGCTGCAGTGTGATCTGAAACCAGACTAGTAATGGTGAAGGAGATGGTTAGCACTGATGTGATCTTGGAGTTGAACATAGCAAGATTTTTCAGTGATCTTGCCAATGAATGGTAGGTGAGTAATGGGCTGGTAGTTGGCAAAGTCATCAAAGTCTTGTGTAGGGTTCTTTAGGAGTGGGAGGATCTGTCCAATTTTGAGAACTTCTGGGAAGATGTCTTGAGTTCGGGAGGTATTGACAATGGTAAGTAGGTGAAAGAGAGCATCTCCAGAGAACGTTTTGATGAAGGACGATGGTAAGACTTCTACTTCTTCCTTGGAGGTCGTTTAGAGGTACTTGGGTATGTGCCAGACCTGGGAGAGACAGGGCTTTCAAGGCTAACCATTGCGAGATTCGAAGGGAAGGGGTGGTGGTGGACATGAAGCAGGCTTGGCATCATGAACTGGAGTCAGATCATCTGTTCTGCTTTTCTTCCACTTTATTTACTGTCTGTGAATCGATCATTTATTGTCAGCAAGAGTTTTAAAATCCCAGGGTGCTGAAAGCTTTTGCTTGCACTTTCATGTTGTAATTGGGGCGTGGACGTTCACATAGTTTTCCCAAAAATAGTTGAAGTTGTTTTGAAGGGTGTTGGCATGAGAAGTGGAGTTAATAGGGTGAAATATGAATTCCAGCATTAGTTTGTCTATGGAAAAGTCTTTGAAGGATCTGAAGGTTTGTTCTTCTCTTATATGTGGATTTTGGTTTATTGGTATGATGCTGAGCAGAGATACAGGGATGGCAGAGTAATCAATCCTGTCCAAGTTTTTCGGTGGTTTGCAATGTATTGTTGGTGATGCTGAGAAGACAAAATTGAGTATGTTGCTTGTGTATTATGTTGGTTCCGTGAAATGCTGTACAAGTTGACTGTATCAATAAAGTTTAAGAGGGTGCCTCATGATTCTTTTTTTGTTTTGTTTGCATTGTCCGGGAGGTTGACGTCACCCAAGAAGGCGGAGTCAGATGGATGAGGTGTTGAGTAGATCTGAGAATTCCCAATGAGGTCCATGTTCTGCCCGGGGTGGGGGGGTCTGTATATGAGATGGAATGTGACCGTTCTAATTGCAGAGAGGTAAATGGCATGCCAACCATTGAGCTGAGTGGTACTTGCTTGCTTAGTGGGCCAGCCTAGCGTGCTGGACTAGGAGTACTTGTGGATGACAGTGAGACCTCGTCCCTTATGTACACGGCCTGCATGATGGATGCTCTAACCTGTGGGAAGGACGTCTAGGATGTGTGAAGATGTGAGGGTGAAACATTTTATTGTGAAGAAGAGGGTATAAAGCTTGTGATAGGTGATGAGGTCTGCGATGTCTGGTGCATGCAGTACTGCCTAGCGACAATTAATGAGCATAAGTTGGAATATGTGTTCTGTAGTTTGAGGCTGTGCGGTGGTTAGTGGTATGTGTATGAGGTTGGGTTTTTGTGTTGTGAAAAAGCTATGCGAGTGTCTAGGTTGTCTACGTCTAGGTGTGATCTTGGGGATTGGCAATATGGGGAGCTGAGTGAAGCACATGATTATAAACTTGCCCGGTAGGTTTCTTTGAAACTGGGGGGATCCGGTCAAAGGCCCTAACAGGCCAAACAGGCAATGCCGTTGCCTGTGTACACCTCTGCTGGGGAAGCCCTGGTGATGGGATGCACAGAAGTGTTGGTTGTATTAGGGAGAAGAAAGGAAGTAATGTCACTTTCTGTGTAAATGGATGATGGTAAATGAAGTTTCGGTTCGTCCCTGTCCAGTGCTGGCAAACTCTCTTCCATCACTAGGTGTGAAAGTGTAAAACGTTTGAGGAACTCATCACAACACTTGCCACTCTTCATTGTGGTTCTCACTAACACACCTCCTGTGAGGCAATTAACACTATCCACGTTGCATGTGAAAAAGCTGAGTTCCCCATTCTAGACTTACTCTGGAACCCCTGGCCCATGGGTCTTTGTTGCCTGCTTGTAAGCGTGGAGGGGAGACGAAATCATTAGACAGTTATACATTACCATGTCCCATGACACTAAAGGAATGCACTCTTGATCCAAATTTTTGTATATTTATTAGAAAACCAAGAAGAGTTGGACATACAAACACCTCAAGACGAAAGTGTAAAGATACAAGGGCACTATTACAAAACCAAGTCTATGAATGAAATTTAGGTGGTGCAACCTGCACAGAATGACCAATTTGAGAATCAAAACACAAATAATTATAGAGACTACATCAAGAGCCTTCTTCATTTGAGATTCGAAGACAAAAGCATTAGTCTGTCCTTACACTACTGCTATCGTGACATCTCTGCTTAACATTTCCCAAGGTGAGTCCCCAGAACGGTGTCAGCACATGAAGTCTTCCTAAGAAGCACACTCACGTTGACTGGTGCGAGTAGCATAAAGCTACAGAGCTCGTTCTAAGATGCTGCTCTCTCTCCAGGTAAGGCAGAAGTCCCCGGACTCTGTTCCTAACCTCAATTCAAAAATTGTAAATCCCACCCCCAAACACATCACGAGACCGCCTCATCCATTCAAACCCCTCCTTGCAGGTAACTTTCCATGAGGCAACTTCCAGGCTCTTACTCGATGACCTTGGTTCTCAGGCCTTCTCCCACGAGAAAGAACACCTCCTACATTATCAGTACCACTGTTCAAAGACCCCCTCTCCTCCCGATGTCTGTCTAGCTCCTGCAACAAAGACGTTATTCTAACTAACGAGGTTGAATTCTACGACCTGTAACAGAGACGTGAAGAGAGGAAAATTGTACATGCACATGAATTCTATGAGCAACCTTCAACATGAGAGTGAAGAGGGAGAAAGGAAAGTTAGGCCTACCAAATTCGGCCAACATAGGAACAATACGCGAGTTTAGAATACATGTGTATATACATGGTCATTAATATCCACACGTTATGTGAACATTAGTATCAAAACATTCATTAGTCATGAATATACATTTACACAATTATGATTTCATCTAAACACATATAATTACAACATTAACTCTTTGACCCACCCAAAAAATACTGCATCACTTCACTTGCACGTTATTGCAAACCACGATCTAATGACCCAATGTTATTACGATAACAGATTATATGTGGATGCGAACTAATTGTGATTATAATGCACCCCTACAATTGGAAGAGCATAATTGTGCTCTATCACATGCAACTTTGGTTCCCGTATCGTGGTCAGCTGTACCTCCTTTGAGGGACTGAATGGAGTCTTCCTCACTCCCTCTTCTGGTCTTAACTACCCAATGGGGCAACACTCCTTCAATGAGGCAATACCTTGACTGCAGTCCAGGTTCTCCCTAACACAGGGAGCATGTTTTGAGGTGTCAGTAGCCCGGACACAAGATGACAGTGCCCAAGTCTGACTTCTGTTGGCCACAAATGAAGCAGTTCAGGTGCCTGGCACAGAAGGAAAGAATATCTTTAAGTGTCATCATAGCAAATTCAGGGAGTAGCTGTGATTGTTTGGTTGCCAGTATACATGCAAATTGAATGTGTTTGTCCAGGAGATGGAAGGGGGGTAGGTTGAAATGAAAAAATAATATTATGGTGGTGAGCGAGAGGGGATCCAGAGAAGATTCCTTGATGATCTAGGCTGCATCGCTGCACACCCGGGGTGAGATAAATCCCCTGTCCTCATAGCTAGTTGCCTCCTGGGCTAAACATGGGGCCAGTAGGTACCTGTAGCCACTGGCGAGAAGTCCTATGGGGAGTCTGCTACCACCCAATATGATTTCCTGATGTATCAAAACAGTTTAATGCTCACTGGCACCACAGCAGAAAATATCGAGAAGAGGAACAGTATATGAGTAGGAACCTTGGAACTCCACAGATGGCCATCACGCCTCCCGGTGGGTATCTGGGCAGCCTCCTACTTTAGAATGCCCTATAGAGACTGGTCAGATTCCAAGCTGGTCTTCTAGGGATTGGTAAAAGCACCTCCTGAGACAATACTCTAATCCGCATGCCCAGGCAGTGGACCGATGATACATCCCACACCCTAAGTGGTTTCTACTTCGAAGACGACACAATGTAGGCCCAAATATAATTGAGATTGCCCTATATGGGATCAGTGGCGGGTTGCCGTGGAAGTGCTGCGGGGAGGGGCAGGGTGGGGGGGTAGTGGAGTCCGACATACAACGTACAGGCGTAAGGTAAGTATTTAAATAAATAAAACAAATTACCTTACGCACACTGCATCGCCGAGTTGGCAAAGCAGCGCGCGCAAGGTAAATTGTTTTATTTATTTAATTACTTACCTTACTCTGTCCATCATATGTCAGACGCCACTACCCCCCCACCCTGCCCCTCCCCTGCCCCGCCCCACTGCCTCGCAGCACTCCCACGGCGAGCCGCCACTGTGTGGGATGCAAGACACTCTTGCATGGGAAATGTGTATTGATGGCGCAATATATCTTCACACACAATTCCCAGGTGACCGGCCACAAAGGGCTGATGTGCTGGGGAAGTGTTCATGTTACCTGCATGCATGGGTTGGTAAGGCTTTTTCTTTCCTAGGGCATCATTGGAGATCACAATATTTCACGGAAAGAAAGTTCTCATGTCCATATTAGTAATCTGTCCCTGTATTATTGTGATTGGTACTTTAACTGATTGAGAGTAAGGCAATTATTGTCTGGATTGTTAATACTGTTCACAAAAAACAGCTAAAACGAGAGGACACTTTGTAGTAGTGTATGAATCCCTTTCTGTTGGACGGCATGGAGGTGTAGGACTCACCACCCCCAGGTTACTGTGGGGGTCCTCGACACCAGTCTTGCACCCCCTCTTCGGAAAAAAAAGTCCTACATAGATTGGTAGCTATGATATTGACATCATGCCTCCAGTTTGAGAGTTCTGGCCTGTCCTGGGATCATTTCTGCATCCAATGTCCTTTTATTTTAATAACAATGGTGGTGCACCCCAGAGCCTGGGTTTTAAGCTGGCAGAGTGTTAGACGCTCTGGGAACAAGTAAAAGAGCAACAGTAGAAGGGGGATGACTGACCGCTCCCCAGGTTGAGGGAGACCAACAGCTGATGGCAGTTCATTGGTGGGCATGGGCACAGACCCCATTACCTGTAAACGTGCCTAGTTACTATCTCTGTATGGTTGGCGCAGTTCCCCAAAAAGTCGCCCTTCATCTATGTGTGATTGTGCTTATGTGTATAGTGTATGCTGACTTTGTGTGGTATGAGCGGTGTCGTCTTCACGTTATGTTATGATAGTACCCAGCATCATGCTTAAATTCATTCTGGATTCCCTGTCTCTGGATTTGCCTTGCAGACACAATCCTTACCCCCCCCCCCTCCTTAGACATATTGGCCTTCCTCAGTTTCTGACTGCATTATACTTTACACCAAGAAATGAGTGAACACAAAAACATGGCCTAAACTGGCCTGGCTGTCTGTGCCTCCAGGGATACACATCCCTGTTGCCATCTATGGGGCGTGGCCAAGCCGGCTACCATGGCGGCTGCAGCTTGCTAGGGCTCTGAGATCGGGCCGGACAATTGACCGACTCCAGGCGTTGCTCCTGCATAGAAACGCAATCCTGGGCGTCGGAATGGTCCTGGCATCCACTGCTGTGTGGACACTGGGCACTGAGGGGGAGAAGAGCAACAGCGGCGAGCTGAAGCTCCGGACCGAGACTTGGTGTCTCAAGATGGCGGCGGGTGGTCCCGGAGGTCCGCGATAGTGCGCCCAGAGGACGGCTGGGTCGCTGCTATAGCCGGCGAGCTCCCCTGTGACCTCCAAGTGAAGTGACAACAGCGTATGATCGGCGCTGGTGGGTGGCGGAGCCCTGGAGGCTTGTCGAGAGAGTGAACGTCCTCCTACCTGCATTGGCGCGAAGAGGATGGGCGGCCATGACACCAGCGGCGCGCGCCCCGCGCAGTGACCAGCTCCACGGGTGAGGAGGCGAGGCAGTGCTGGCGAGGGACGACGCATTCCCTGTGGGGCGCTTGGAGGCTGCGACGTCCACGGTGAGTGCGGAGCTGCAGGGGGGCCCTGGTGTGTCTTGGTGCGGGGTCGGGACGCCTGACCCTAAGATGGCGCCCGACGGGACACCGCTATAGCAGAGCATGGAGCCCGAAACGGAGAGCAGAGACAGCCGGCATCAGTGGGGAAGGACCTGCGCTCTCCCCTTATCAGGCCTGGGACGCCCCCCCCTGCAGGGAGGCGCACATTTGGATGGCACCCGGCAGCAGAATTAATAAAGTGTCCCACGAGTCGACAGAGGGCAGCCCCCCTGGCGATCTACTGAAGGGCGCCGAGTGGCGGAGTGTCCACCGGACATGAGGCGGCCTGCTTCGCGGGGAGCCATGAGATGGGACGATACCTATCATATGCTCTGATCACTAATCCCTGAAGTCGACGGACGGCGGTCTCCTTGTGGCCCACAGGCGGGGGAAGAGTGACGGAGTGTCTCCTGGGCCTGAGGCGGCCTGTGGCAGACTACGGAAGCATCCGGCGGGGACGCAGATCGCTGGTGAGGGCAGGACCGGCAACATGGCGACCCCCTTGCCTCCTTGGGGAAGAAGGGATCCTGCGTGCTCGGCAGACGGGCACGAAGCGCTGAAGTACCCCGATTGCAGCAATGGGGAAGCCCCGGGGGACCCAACAGATGGCGGTTCCCGAGACGGCCCCAGAGAAGATGCCCAGAGCCCGGACATGGGTGGGCGCGGCGGAGACACAGCCCGACTCCTCGGTCTCCGTCAAGTTGGACCAGGTTCTAGCCGCCATTGAGCATTCCAGAGTCTCGATGGAGGAGCGGCTCGGGACACTACCGATGGACATCAGCCTTATCCGTGACGACCATCGGAAACTGGTGGATAGAGTGAAAGACGGAGAGAAGAAGATAGAGACCATGCAGCCAACGATCGATAAGCACCAGCAGACTCTCCAGGAGGTGCTGCATCGCCTGACCATCATGGAGGAACGTGCGGACGATTTAGAAGGACGCTCAAGACGCTGCAACATTCGCGTACTGGGGCTACCCGAAGGAATTGAAGGCGCGAACCCCCCTGCACTACTTGGAGGCATGGGTGAAATCCTTCACTCCGGAAAAGGATCGCTCCGCATTTTTCTCTATGGAAAGAGCCCACAGGGTCCCGGCCCGCAGACCGCCCCCAGGAGCGCCCCCAAGGCCGATGTTAGCAAAGTTCCTCCACTTCCGGGATAGAGATGCAGTGCTACGCGCGGCACGGGTGGCGGGCACCCTACAGGTCGACAATCAGCATGTCATGGTGTTCCCAGACTATGCAAGAGCAGTTCAACAACAGCGGGCCTCCTTTCTAAATGTAAAATGCCGGCTGCGTGAGAACAATATCCAATACTCCCTGATATTCCCAGCTCGCCTCAGGGTGGTCCCCGCTGATTCCACTGTATTTTTCGCTAATGCCACGGAAGCTCAGGATTGGGCAGACCTACATTGCACACGGCAGTCCAGAGCGGAGATCGCAAGAGACCCACACCCTAAGCCTTCACGATCCGGAAGGCGATCACAGCGGCGCCCACGAGGTGGAGTGAGTCGCAGAGCCCGTGTGCGCACCCAGGACTCTCCTGACTTAGAGCAAATTGTGAAAGAACGGAGGGAGGCCCTACAAGCGGTGATCGATTTTGCAAACATCTCCCCTATCGGACGACATTGACCGACCACCACATATCTTTACCTCGGAGGGGGAGAATGAAAGCGACGGAACAGTGTCGGGGGAGGACTCTGTGATGCCCCCCATGGTCCCTCCACAGACGGCGGACCTCATTTTAGACGAACAATCTGGCTCTCGAGCGACATGAGATGGGACTCCTGAAACTGGCATAGAGCGAAGTACACTTACTCCCCACCCGCCGAATTTAGACTTCAGTCCCACTACTCGCTACAGCAGGAGCAACGGCCATTTTCCCTACTAATGGCCCGATTCGTTTCTGGCCCAGTACGCATGCACCGCCGCCCCCTTCTTTTATTGTTGTACCTCCCTTAATTGGGTAAACAGGTTTGGACGCATCGTCTTTCGCGATGGGCCCTAGGCATTGGGAATGTTCCCCGACCCCGACTGTTCAGTTGCTTGTCCCAGTTCAGCACTTCCCCCGCCCCCCACATGGAAGGACATGGATCCAGACATCCACTACTTATGACTACACAGCGTCGGGGGATACAGACACTCTTAGCCAGCTAGTGCGACCGAGCTTTGCGCACCTCAATAGGCGTAGCCCCCGCGCATGGCGAGCAGGCGCAAAGACATGACACCTCAGGCGACACACACTGATGTTACTATCCTCACCCTAAATGTTAGGGGGCTTCACACTCCGCGCAAACGATATGCGGTGTACTCCTATGCAAAGCGTCACAACACCCCGATAGTTTTTCTACAAGAGGCACATCTCATTGCGAAAGAGGTCGGGAAACTACAGTCAAAATGGAGGGGTCTCCTATGCGCCACAACTTATTCTGCGTATGCACGAGGGGCGTTGATCTGGGTGCGACCGGGAACTCCCTTTCAGGAGCTTCGGAGGGTGGTTGACAAAGAAGGTAGATATACACTGCTGGAGGGTCTGTTGGATGGGCAGGTTGTACTTCTCGGTAGCATTTACGTCCCTAATGTAGAACAAGACAAGTTTTGGAACCATCTCACAGGGGTCCTTGCCCCATTTGCTTCCATACCCTGGGTCCTGGGAGGAGACTATAACTGCACGCTCGACCTGAACCTTGACCGCTCACACCCCCCTCCACCGCACTCCCCGGCACATAAGCAAACTGACAGATTCCAGGCTTGGATTACACACTGGTCGCTCACCGATGCTTGGCGAATGTGCCACCCCCTGATCCGATTGTATTCCTTCCACTCCATCCCACGCAATTTGCGCGTCCGTCTTGACCGATTTTTATGCTCGGCGACTATATTACCCAAGATTACCCACACGGACTACTTGGGCAGGGTCATATCCGATCACGATGCTCACATTCTCCAGTTACACTGGCGGCCCCCACACCCGCCGGTCCCCACCTGGCACTTACCGCGGGACTGTCTGTCGGACCAGGTCTTCCGGCACGATCAGGAGAGTAGCATCCAAGACTATTTCACACGTAATTCGGGTACAGCATCATCCACGTTAGTGGAATGGGATGCATTTAAGGTGGTGGCCCGGGGAGAGTGCTTGAAGCAAATAATGGGAGTTAAGCACGTACTAGAACAGGGTCTCACCACTGCGGAGCAACGCTTGGCGACGCTCACCAAACGGGATGTCACATCCGAGGGGGAGACGCGGCGTATAGCCGAAGCAAAAACTGCCTATCAAGCTGCCTCCGCGGATTTACGATGGTAAAACTTCCGTCCGATCATACGCTACACGAATGCATAAAGAGAGGGACAAGACGGGCACTCTCTTGGCGTGGCTGGCAAGGCAGGACACGGACATCAAGCCCATTACCGAGATACTGGACCCTGGGGGGGTGCTAGTGCGTTCCCAGGTGGGGATTCTTGGGGCTTTCCGTGACTACTATGCGGAGACATATAGCGACCCTGCCTCTACTCCACAAACTGTAGTGGATCGATTTCTTGATCCTCTACCTCTCCCAAAAATCACGAGGACAGAGAGGGAGGCTTTAGACGCCGTAATAATCACGGCAGATGTGACACGGGCCCTGCATGCCCTGACCCGAAATAAGGCTCCGGGACTAGATGGGTTCCCCTTAGAATATTACACGACATTCTCAGTGCACCTAGTCCCTCGATTGGTAGAGGTGTTTGCGGCGGCACTGAAGAAGGGAGAACTACCGAAATCCATGCGAGAATCCGTAATTGTGACGTTCCTGAAACCACATAGGGACCCGCAGCAAATGGCCTCCTATCGCCCCATATCGCTGTTGTCCGCCGATTGCAAGCTCCTCGGGAAGACACTGGCGGATAGATACGTACAAATCATACGCTCTCTGGTCCACCCGGATCAGTGCGGCTTTATACCCGGCAGACGCACGTCCCAGAACATACGTCGGGTTTTCCACATCCAGGATCAGGTAAGGGGGATATACCCTCGAGCGGCCTGTCTCATCCTGGATCTTGAGAAGGCCTTCGACTCCCTCACATGGCAGTTTCTGTTTTCTGTGCTGCAGCGAGCGGGCATTGGGCCCACCCTCCTAGCTTATACGCGCCTACTGTACACCGGACTGACTTCGCGGATACGCCTAGGCCGGTACATATCGACGGAGTTTGCGGTTCAGAAGGGCACGCAACAGGGCTGCCCGTTGTCCCCTCTACTTTTTGCTCTGGCGGTGGAGCCTCTCGCCATACGACTTCGGCGGGAAGGGGAGAGCTGGGGCATCCCTGTAGCAGGCACAGTGCATAGTGTTTCCTTATATGCTGATGACTTGTTGATCTATGTGCGGCACATCACGGACGACCTGACTCCCCTCTGGGAAACTTTGACGGAATTTACCGCGGCCTCTGGACTACGGGTGAATTGGGATAAGTCCACGATATACCCGCTGCATCCGGATCTGCCTCCACAGGAGGTTCGACTGGGTGCTCAGCGGGTGCCCTGGAGTGCGGAGGCCCCTAGATACCTCGGGATCCGTCTCTACCACTCCTCCACAGATATGTTCGAGGGTAACCATAACAGGGCACTGGCGAGTCTTAGGGCCACGGTCGGATTTTGGAAGAGCCTTCCACTGGCTCCGATCGGGAGAGTGGCATTGGCCAAAATGATCATGTTTCCATGATTGTTGTATTTCTTTACCAATCTGCCAGTAATCCCGCCCAGAGCCTTTTTTCGGGACCTAGACTCCCTCCTCAGTGCACTCATTTGGGGGTCCGCCAGACACAGAATAGCCCTGACAAAATTGCAGCTGCCCACCACACAGGGCAGCTTGGGAGCCCCCTCATTCGAGGCCTACTTCTTGGCAGCACAGCTGCAATGGCTGTCTCACTGGACGGCAGACAGATATACTGTGGAAACTCACACCATCACAGGACGGATATTGGTTCCGGAGATCCGTCGCCTACTCCTCCCTGGCACTAAACCAAAACGCACATACCCTCTACAGGTGTCAGTGGCACGTAGGTGCATGCTGCGGATACACCGCATGTCCCCGGGGACTCCATTGTACTCCCCTCTACTCACTCTGGTGGGATGGCCCAAGCAGGAACACTACTACACAAATAGCGCACTTTGCAAGTGGACATCATGTGGCTTAACAGAGGTGGAGTCCCTTTTCGAGGACGGGCAACTAAGACCGTTCCATAGCCTTGTGGAGGAATACGATCTTCCCCCGGGACAATTCCTGCTTCACTGCCAACTCCTAGACAGCTACCGACCGTATCAGGACCTAGTCAAAGGGGAACCGCACACACATCCAGTTCTCCACACGATTCTACACCTGGGAGCAGGGCGCCATCTAACTACATGGCTTTATAAAGCCATAAGGGAACTGACTAGTAAGCCTCTGGAGACCCTGCGAGCCACCTGGGAGACTGAAATCGGGCGTGTGCTCCATGAGAGGGAGTAGGAGAGAGCTTTGAAGTACCCTAAGAAGGTCTCTAGAAACGCACGCTTTAAGAACATTCAATACTACATCCTGCACAGGGCCTATTTAACACCTGCACGCCTCCAACGATTCTACCCTGACACTCAGTTCCAATGCCCCAGATGCCATGAACGGAATGCAGATTTCCAACATATGTTTTGGAATTGCTCCGTCATTAAAATTTTCTGGCACCACATTCACACTGCTTTGGGTACCCTCACAGGGCTAACCTGCATGAACACATGGGAGGCCAGCGCCATAGGCATCTTTCGCGCAGGTAAGCAGCACAGGGTGCGGACTCGCTTCCTCTCCCTTGCGGTGCTGTTAGCCAAACGCAGTATCGCCATGCATTGGCGTTCCCCCACCGGTCCACCGTTGGCAGCTTGGGTGGGAGCTACACACAAATGGGCGGCGGCGGAGGAGGAGATATTGCGGGAGGAGGAGGTGAGAGGGACCCGCAAACACCCTATATCAATGGAATGGGCCATGCTATTATATCAGTTCAAGCAGCTATCCCCGGGAGCAGACCCAACAGACGGCCCGCCCACATCGTCAGCCCTGCACACGCAGTCACAGACCCTACCCAACTAATCTTTCGAAATCCCGACCACATGAGCTCATCACAAGCCCCAGCATCAGGTATGCTATCGCAGTTTTAGGTCGAACAAAATAGGATAGACAATCATGAGTCACAGAGGTGCCTTACCCATACGACGTTTCATACCCTCGCTAGCGTAACTGGATATGTTCTTCCATGCCTGTCCCCTAGTTTACGCCTGCGTTACACCCCAGTTCCTGTGCCATATCTGGAACCTGAGAAAACAGGGTATTTACATCACGATATATCTGTACATTGTTTAATCTCCCCGTTGACGAATCACCAGTATATACAGTTGATATGTATCACCACTGGATGTACAATCTGACATGGCTATTTGAAAGTTTTGTATGATGTACAATGTGTGAAATATGAAAATGGCAATAAAAATAAGTTTAAAAAAAAATTCCCTGTTGCCATCTATGGCCTTCCCTTTTTCTGTGCTTTTAGCCCTGTTCAGAATGTCTTGCCTTCAATCAATTTCCTTCCCTTCCCTACATTCAGGAAATGCCCGGTACGTTATATCCACCATGGTTGCCTTGAGGTAAAACTTGTGAAGGTGGCACACCTTCTAAATTCTCTGGCTTCCCTCCTAGGAGGCTTGCACAAAACCGGTCATCCAGAGACAGTTCTTTGTATTTACTTTGAATTTTGAGAGGCTCTACAGCCCTGCTTAGACAGGGAGTCTCTCCATGACCAGTATTTTGCGTTGATGTTGCTGTCATGGCCAATATCAAGAGCAGGATTTGAAGAACATCTGTTGTGGTGCCCTGCAGGGAAAATTGAAGCGTATTGCCCTCGATAAGAGAGGAACTGCCTAGCCATTTGAGCAAGAAAAAGGCTTGGAAGACCTGAAGCCTGTGTGGCAGATAACTCCAGCATGGATGCAGGTGCAGAGTGCCACGGGTACTTTTACACTGGGTGCAAAAACTGGTTGCAATTTGTCACCAGTATGTTTGTACTAATAGGCAGAGTCATAAAAATATGAATCTGAGGGGTTTTCATGCTGACTTATTTCTTTAAACTTCATGAGCTAAATTGCAAACAGTGATTCAGTCAGTTCAGCAAAATCACAAGGATTGTGTCCCACAAGGGGCATGTATCACAAGAGAGTATGGGGAGATAACCAGTCCAGTATACACTCTCCCAAAACTAACCGAAATCAAATCACAGTATACTGTTACCAGGAGATTCAGCCCCAGAGAAATTATCCCTAGCTGAGTGCAGGTACCCTGAGAAGCATGTGCCTTTGAGAACAGTTGCCCTCACTCACCCGAAAGTAACATGCTTCATCACTGGGCTTTGCTCCTCGCCAGGCCAGCGCTGCAATGCCTGGTGGGCCCCACGAGTGGACTCTTTGTCGGAGATCTTTTAATAAATTTGCCAACTGCACAGCTGGACAGAGAATGGTGTGTCCTACAGTGTGAGAAGGTTGGTGACAAGTGTGTGAGGATACAATAAACCGTCAATCATCCACGTTATCTCTTCCTACAGCCCAATAGGAACACTCTGGGTTGTGGCTTTCATCCCAGGTCCGTTCCTGTGTGCCATTGGGTGTTTCGAATTATCCTGACTCTTAACCTGACTTGTTGCAACCATATAGCGATGCACTAGTTTAAACCAGGCATCTCCAACCAGTACTTCGCAAGGGCTGCCTTTATTTTACATTATTATCAGCAGGCTGCAGATAGCAAGGCTTGATAAAGAGTGAGATAAAGTGGCAGGGAGAGTGTGTTGGGAGTTAAAGAGGCATGAGGTGAAATCAAGACTAGACCAGCTTGGTACTTGGC
The DNA here is from genome assembly GCF_964204655.1 of Triturus cristatus. Lineage (NCBI taxonomy): Eukaryota > Metazoa > Chordata > Amphibia > Caudata > Salamandridae > Triturus > Triturus cristatus. Next base: position 970,284,419 of record NC_140580.1, read on the forward strand.
AACCCTGTTATTTGGTAGCAAAAGTGCTTCTGAGAAACATCTGGGCCCTGGCACTTATTATTTTACAAATTAAGCACTGTACTGACCCTACTTCATCTAATGCCGCCTCCAATTCTCTATTCCTTATGTTTTTCCCTACCACTCCTGCCTGTCTACGGCTTGAACCCCAACTCTAGATCCAAAGGCCAGAATCTAAATTCAGACAAAGCACAGTGGAAGAGGCTAGAGAATGAGAAAGAGAGGGCTGACTGAGGGCTAAAAGCTTGGGGCTTGTCTAGATGAATACATGTGATGCAGAAGGTCACTGAGGAGAAAAGCATGGCTCTTCTGGCAGATCGCCCCTTAGTGAAAACAACACAAGTACAGAACTGGATGAGGGTAAGGAAAACAAACTAGATGCAATTATGAAAGTGGTTGGAATTAGGCAAGTGCACTGAAAGCACAGAATGCTTCTAGGCAAACATATTTGCACATCATTCAGAAACGCTTGAGAAGGTGGTGCAAAGAGAAGGGATAATGACTTATGAAGTGTTGTTCAATTTTTTGCTGATGGAGTTATGTCTGGACTCTATAGAAGTCCAGCCTCAGCTGAGTTGTCGGAGGGTGATCCAAAGAAAACTGCAGAGGTTTCTGACAGGTTGGTACCTAATTGGGCCAGTCCAAATAGATAGAGCACTTGGCAGGCGAAGCGAATAGTGATAGACAAAACAAAGGGCAGAGCAAGCAGAAACAAACAGAGCAAGCAACAATTCAAATGTATTAAACCACAGAGAAAGGCCAATGGAAATCTTTTCAATGGTTAATAAATGAATGGGAGTAAGACGGCATCTCAAAATAAGCTTTGGAATGGTTGCTGTGCTTGTTGCCTTAGCTGTGGGTTGGTTGCTGTGCTTTTCAACAGAGCGACATTACGATAAGATTAGGTGTCCACAGATGTATTACATGTGGAGGGGGAATTCACAGATATGTTTTATGGGATTACAGGAACATTCCAGACATCACTTTTAGGTGCCCAGTTGTCTGTCAAGCTGCTAATGGATATGAAAGTGAGAGTGATGGGATGTGAAGGATGGCATCAGTCTGGATTGCCTATTAAGCAACATGCACAGGGAGTTGTGAATTGTGGGCACAATTCTGGCTCAATCTCTGATAGTAACACACACCGAGAGGTGTAGTGTGTTGGGTTCTCTTAGAGATAGGTGGCACGTGCTCTGTGAAAAAATACTGCCCTCACTCACAAAATTGTGACCTGCTTCGTCATCGGGCTTGCTTCAAAACATCCCTGCACAGACCAACGCCTGGGGTAGAGCAAAAGGGAGGGGAAGACAATACAAACATGAAAGTAATAAAGGTCATGGATTCTGGGATCATCGAAAGAAAAAGTGCAGTGAAGGTTAAAACTAGTTTAGTGGTATCCCTGTTCAACAATGTATTCCTAGACCCACTGACTAGGATTAAAAACGTGAAGGATGGTGGTGACAGGAAAGTATTAGGAGTTCCATCACCCCTCCTTACAGCCAGATTGTCGACATGTTCCTACTGCTTGACACGTGCCCACAATTTAAGGTCACAACAGCATTCATCAGGACCTTTCAGATCCCAGTGTCTTATGATCCCTTTTTACCCCGAGTTTGGAGTCCCCGGAACCGGTCGTTCGCAGAGAGAGGGGGACCCACTCATTAAAACACTTATGTTAATCAAGTTCACATATGCGCATGCTTAAATTAGCGAGTAAAAGGAGGAGACCCCCTGCAGCCACATTTACTTCAAGGGTGGATCCGCCGGACCTTTTGTCCCTTACCCGCCGTGTAGAATCAATCTCTGATAGACCACTGGGGAAAGTCTACCTTTGAAAAAGCGCCCACACAGGAGTTTGGAAGAGTGAAAATCCTTCACAAATGAGTGTCCACTACAGAGGAAGATCCTTCTCCTACATCGCTGCCAAAACCTGGGACACCCTGCCTCTCCACCTCAGGCTATCCCAGTCTCTAACCCAATTCAGGAAGGAACACAAGACCTGCTCTTCGACTGAACCCTCTCCACCCCCCAGCGCCTTGAGACCCTCACAGGTGAATAGCCGTGCTTAACAAACACTGATTGATTGATTGATTGATTGAGCTGCCTGCACTTCAGTGAGGGAAGTCTGTTGCTTGGGAGGATCAGATGATGGATGTGGGGAACACATGCAATATCAAATATGAACCAAATCATTGTCTCTCTTATTAGATAAAACCCACATGTTTTATCTCATCACTGACATGTCTTTTGACAAGATAGGTTCAACCAGCATAGGGAGCTCTTAATATAATAGCAAGTGATCGAAGATGTATATACAATGGAAAAGTAAGATTATCTAGAGGCACAACCCAGCTTTTCTTTATTCATGGTGACCACGATAACATTAAAAACAATGGTAGGGTTTCAAGACATCCTAATTGTCCCCACATCTTTTAGTCTAAATGTTTTTGGTAATCTTTAAAGCTGCCCTGAGTCAGTGGTCTCATCATGGTTAGCATATCCCTAGCTAAGCTCTTCCTATATAACCCTAAGTAGAATGGCAGGGCAGGGGGCTATTCTGTGACAAAACATTCACATACACACACATATTCTCTCTTGTTTATTAAGTAAATCGTAGGTGCTTTCTATAGGAAAGATAATAAAAAGATATAGAACAACAAACAAAATGTTGGATATTTTATGCATATTCACAGTCAATAAACCCCAAGCATGCAAAACATCACCATTGTGTTGCACTGCTAACTGTGTAGGACAACACTGCACTTCAGTGTTAAACTGAAAATAGTGTGTTAACGGCCAAAGCAAGAGTCCTCAGTCACCCTACAATTAGGGAAAAACTGCATCATGGGAATTGGGAGGGAACATGTAGTCACACACTGAAATAAAATTAAACATAAAGATTGAAATTACTTGTCCAAGCAAATTCGTCCGTTTCAAGAATATGTACATGTAAAAATTGGCTAGACCCGAGTTATCAGTAGAGTTACCTCGTCAATGCCGGACTGCTATCTACAAGCCTCCTTTCACCCACAACAGCCGCAATAGAGAGCAACTGGGGTCCTTATAACCACTAATGTTCAGGAAAGAATTCCAAAATGGGCGCTTCTGGCTATGATGTGCAGCGCGTTAGAGGCCTCTTGATGTAATGATGAAATGCTTTCAATTCCATCATACTGCAAGAAACGACACATAGTTTGTAACCATTCTGACTTGTTGCCTTGCGAGCCTAATCCAATGGCTTGAAAATCCTGGCTCTAATATCAATGTTTCAAAGACAGTAGGAGAACATTTGTGAATTGAATTGTGTCCATGGAATGTCATTGTTAAGACCATGGATAAGGGATCTCAAACTATAAAACCATTATTGTTCCTTATCCAGTACTTCTTTTATAATATTCATTGTGGGACCTATGTGGGAAAATATTTTATATAGAACCAAACATTGTAAATCTTGGTCAGTGTGGCCTGATTTGAGATAGTGTTTGGTCATACATGTTTGTGATTCCTTACACCTAATGTTACTCCTACGGTGCCCCATCCGAATGCAGACTTTTCATTTAGTCATGCCTATGTATCTCATTCGGCATGGGCAAGTGATCATATAAATAACATTTTCCAAATTACAGTTTTCCTGTTTATTCAGTAGCAAGGTGTTTGCAGGCCCAAGTCAATAGATTTAATGATTTTTGTTACAAGGACATACACTACGTCTACCACATGAGTAGTAGCCCCCTGACAGGGGGATAGACCCTACACATGGCCTCTAAGTCAGAATTATATCTATTAGGACTTGAGTGTACCAGTATGTCATGTGGGTTGTCACTCCTTTTAAAGGTAAACATAGGTTTCTTTAGATTCAGTTTGTTGGTAACCTGTACCCACCGATGTTTGTTAATATTTTCTTAACCCTGCTGGATGCTTTATATATGTAGTCACACAATCTCCGCCTTCCGTCTTCTGTTTTAAACTGTGTTTCCAATAACATTTTGCAATTGTTGTTCCTAGTCCATTTTCTGGCCATTCAAATGATGGTGATTCTGTAAATGCTCTGACAAGTTATCAGCCTGGTATTTGTAATCTGTTAATGCAGTACAAATTAGAGTAGCCTTAAAAACTGGCCGAAGGGGTGATTCTCTTATAATGTTCGAGGATAAAAGCTATCAGTAAATAAGATATTTTTTCTGTCTATAGGTTTATGGAAAACCTGTGTGATAAGAAGCCCAACCCTTGCAATGATCTTTCGATACCAGAGAGCCAACTCGATGTTGGTGATAGTGTGTTTGAAATTGAAAACTGATTTTGGATATTGATTTGGTCCATGATTTCCTCTGCTTGCTCCCAATCGCCATGCTAAATAATGAAAACTTCATCAATATCCTGGTGTCACAATTTTAAATGCCATCTGAAAGGATCAACGTATCTGAAAAATATATCCTACAGTAAATTGATATGAATACAAACAAGTCGAGCTAGGGACAAAGGAACTGTCCATTGAGGTTCTGTGTGCTTTGATGATAAAGAAAACACCTTTATTTTTAAATGCATTTGTGGTTCAGACAATGAGTCAGACGTATCAAGCCTATGCTTAAGCGAAATGCCATGATTCACAGAGTCTGGCTGTTTGAGCATGCATAAAGCATTTTGGTATGTATTAATGCCAAATTACGATTTAGTAACACATTACTGAATTGCTATTTGACACTGCAAATACATGTTGATTCTGTATTTGTAAGGCGTGTGTTTAGGGCGACCCTTCCAAATACCGAATCTGAATGGTATGTATGAATGTTTTGCAACTGAATCGCAGGTGCAAAACATTGTACTTGTATTTATATAGAGCTTACTACCCCTGACAAGTTGTCAAAGCACTTTTCGGCGAGCAGCACACTACTCCGGAAACCAATGAATTAGTCTTGGATTAGTACAGGGAAATATAAGTTGTTAATTTGAGTGGGGGACATGGGAGTCTGTTAGTTTGATTGAATAGGATAGAGGAGGGATAGAAGAGGGAAGAGTCTAGATAGTGTTATTTTGAAGCTCATATTAGTCAGATGAGCTTCAGGATGAGTCAAAGGAGGGATAGACGAGGGAAGAGTCTATTAAAAGTATTTGGTACTTGGACTCACAATGTGTAACCAGAACTATCATTAGGCATTAAATAGAGGGTCACATTAAGCAAAAGCCAACAGTGCTTGAATATCTGTTTAACACCATCACAGAACGCGTGTGAACCTCCTTCCTGCAGGCCTGTTTTAAGGGTTATGTTACAGCCTCGTAAACTGAAGCATATGAGGGGCATGAGCGGTCTCAATGGGGAGAGTAATCTGTATGCCTCTTGCTTTCCTGGAAACCTTTTAATTTGAAGTCACAGAAAGAAAAGTAAACACCAAACTCCCTTAAAAGACGGAACTTGGCATTTGATCTTTGTGTTTATATGCACAGCAAATCTGACAAGATAAGAAAAAGATTTATAGGCCTGTTTACAGAAAGTGAGATTTTGGAAGAATACAGTAAACAAGGTTTGGGCAAGGGAAGGGACGAACTCAAGCTGGACAGACTAAAACAAATAGAACCAGCAAAAAGAAAGCCACAAAGCCAACTGTAAGCAAAGGGCAAAATGCATTCCTAGGACAGCTTTCTGAATGTCCCCAAGATGTCTTCCTCAAATCAGACCGCTGCGCTGTCTGGTAGGCTTTGACCTAAAAAGGGTCTAATGTGCTTCCACTGCAAATGAGTAACTGAACATCAGAAGCAGCCCTTAATTCTACTTCAGCAGGACCACACTGAAACACAGCATTACCACAGCAATAGAAAACCCCAACCTTTGTACTTTTACCCTTTAAAAACATTGGACTATCATCATCAAATAAAAAAGCAAGCACTCAGAATTTTGACTTCTCACTAAAGTACGAAGAAACTTCTTGTGTAGTGTGGTAAATAATTTAATTACCGGGACTTAATTTGATACAGAACATAATAAAAATAGCTCAATAAATAAGAGGCAAAATCCGTGGTATTAGAGGTTCGGAATGGGTTTTATTCTAATGGACGATTTCGAAATCGTGGCCTCCAAGTTCCATCACCACGGGGGTTCAGGAAGTGAAGTACATACATTATTGATAATTAATCACTTTTATACAATAGGCATTACAGTGGAGCAAATGCGAGAGGCGTAACAATTGATAAGGAAGATAACATTATTCATGCGTAATCGAAAATGGGCGTGATTGGGCGTAACAAAGGAACGTCATCAGGCATGATGTCATAATGGGGTGGTTCCATGAAAGAATTTCGCAATGTCAGCAGAAATACTTGGCAGAGATGCGCGCGCAGCAGCATGACGTGTGATTGACGTGCAGCTAGGGGGTGAAGGGGACTTGACATTTAGCTCTACATGTGGCGACAGATGTCTGGAGGGTCAAGTCAACCTAATCCCAAATCATATCTAACATCCTATGTTTAAAGAACTATGTTATCCAAAAGAGAGGCCTTCTTGGAGTAGAATCTTATTCTATACTGACTATACTGACTGTTAGTGCGTGTACAAGCGTCTAAGTGTCTACACTGGATGCGAGGGCAGGAATCTTCCATAGTAACAGGACTATGAATTACTTGCATAAAGACAGAGAAGCCGGGCCTTTGCTCGGTAGCTGGCAGAATGTTTACTTAAACTACTAGACAGGAATGCATTGGGCAGGGATCAGAGCAGATAATTTCGAAGGTGAAATACAGTTCTTGGCAGGCAGCAAGCTGATGTCAGGCATCGTGAGTCGCGCAGAGGATGAGACAAAGTTCATGGTCACAGATGCAGGCTCGGACTGGAGCTTCAGAGACAGAAAGCAAGAAAAGCTTGATGACAGAATCAGGGCCTACTTGCCTGGACTGTAAAAATGGCATAAGTGAACCATATAAAGGCGGTGGCCTTTTGTACTTAGGAATGGAATATCCGGCCCATTCATGACGGATCTGAAAGAGGACATGTTAACGGTGGACGCACATGTATTTGCGTCTTCATAACTGGAACTGGAGGGAACATACATGTACTTGTAACATGCACATAGAACCGTTGGGGTCCAAGATAGGGGACATAACTGACCAGAAAAATCCATATTTCCACATTCCCTCCTTGTCCCCTACTTGCCCGTCAAGAGATATCAATCTTCATCAATCCATTGATCTGTTCATATAGCATCATTTGTTCTTCTTTCTTCTTCCGGGATTTTGAACGAAAATCTTGATGTGGAATGCACGATGTGGCACACAGACCACAAATCGCTGGTCCACATTGCAGGCATAAGCAGCAACTGAATAGTATGAGAAGGCCAATACCTAGGAAGGATAGAACTCTCCATCCCCAGGCTGATAACACGCTCCAAAACCAACCGGACCAAGTCCAAGTGCCTGGGTTCTGGTGTATCTGGCTCACAATCTTATGAAGGCGGGTTATAGCTTTATATACAGATGGCGAATTTTCTGGTATGAATACGCAGCAGCTTGATCCGATGACCCTACAAGCTCCGCCCCTATCGGCCAGGATGACGTCAAGGACAAGACGATTTTGAAGCACAACAATCCGCATAGCAGACTGCTCTTCTGTTAAATTGCCTAAGGCGGAAATAGTTTCGTTCACTACTGCTTCAAGAGTTCTAGTTAATCTACGTATCAGTTTACTATTAGTAACGGTACCTATATAGGGAAAGAGACCTTTATTGAAATCTGTGTATTTTTCCCATGCTGTTTCAGTGTAATCGACTATTGGGAGATCTCTCCTTTCTCTATTGTGTACTAAATGAGTATTTCTGTGATAATCAGGAGGAGCTAGAAAAACAGGTGGCAAAAGGAATCCAATGTAGCAGGTACCATCCCAATCTAGAGGCAAACGTACATATGCCGTCTGACCACATATAAAATAGGAATGGCGGGAAGCTCTAAATGTCGACTTGCCTTGATCACTAAATTCTATTACAGTGGTGCATCTACTATGGCCCATATGTATGGAACCATTCTTTCTTACACATAATTCACCTTTTACTGGAAATACTGTCATGGCGGGCAAAATTGGAGTAGCTTCGGATTCGATATTTAGGATCATAAGATTAAGCGTAAAGTTACCTAATCCATATACTTCATTTTCTAGATCAGTTCCTGTTCTCTTGGGAAGTCCCTCCTTGTTGGGGTGGCAGACTTTAAGTAAAACTAAGTTCAGATTTCCCCATACCCAGTTGTCTTGATAAACTGCAGAATTTGAATCTAACGAGTTAATTAAACTAAACCATGCTCCACAGGAGCCGTTGTGTGTGAACGGATATGGAAAAAGGGGTAGAGTTCCTTTATAGTTCTGATAGGGAGGGAGTCGGCCACATATCCAACAATTTGTAGCATTGCTAACCTGATGAGAATGATGTAACATACTAATAAAAGTGTTATTGCGCAGCGCAAATCTGTATGACAATTCATGCGGAGGTAATTCGCTAAAAGAATGTTCAGCAGTAATATTATAAACATGTCTAGAAATAGGATAATATATGTGCAACAATATACTTGCAATAATTATAAAAAGACTTAAGAAAAACAAAATTAATAACGTCACTGTGCAATGACTACGCAGTGATTTACAGTATGCATGTTGTTTCAACATTTTTCGGGTTTTTCCTCTATTCAGATCTAAGGGATACATGTCAGAGACAAATTCAACCGCTTCACCTTGGAGAGGACTTAAACAATCAAATTTCCCGACTGATTAGATCTGAGTTTTAGTTTATAATGTTCGTGACTACTTGAGTCAACCAAAGGAAGTTTTGAGTCAATGGGTGAAGACACGCGAGGTGTAGTTTTTATATCCGATGGTAGTCCATAAAATTTCTTGATATGACTTGAATGTACCCAGCCTTTTCTGCCTTCGATCTTCACGGCTGTCCTTGTGGTGAGCAAGACCAATTGTGGCGACCTCCACCTAGGATCCAGCTGAGTCTTTCGATCAAAGTTCCTCACTAAAACGAGATCCCTCGGAATTACGTCATGGGGTTTCACTTCAGTGTTGTCAGGAAAAGCTGCAGCTACCTGTGAACGACAAGATTGTAGTGCAGACATCAAGGAAGCCAAATAATCTGTCAGCATATTACAGTCAATATCAGTTATTTTACGTGGTATAGGCGTCCCCCACATATTCGGTGGTCTGCCAAAGATCACCTCATACGGGGATAGCCCTGTTCGAGAGTGTGCTACCATTCTCATGTAAAAGAGTGCAACTGGTAATGCTACTACCCAGTCGACACCTTTCTCCCTGCATATTTTGGACCATCTGATTTTCAAAGTTTGATTATGTCGTTCCACGAGACCTGCTGCCTCGGGGTGTCGGACACAATGAAACTTCCACTGATATCCTAGCAGAAGTGAAACGTGTTTCATTAGTTCGGATGAGAACGGCTGGCCGTTATCTGAGTAGACAGCACGTGGTAAACCGTATCGTGGGAAGAATTCTCGAACTAACTGTTTGGCAGTAGTCGGGGCAGTGTAATCTGAAACCGGGTATGCCTCTGTCCAACGGGAAAGAGCACAAACAACTACGAGAACATATTTGAATCCTCGACATCGTTCCATCTGGATGTAATCCATCTGGAGGATTTCAAAAGGGTGATCAGGAGGCTGAAATCCACCCTGCTCTACGGGAATGCTTTTTCCTGGGTTAAACTGACAACAGATCATACAGGTACGAACTTTTTGTTTCGCTGCTGCTCGTAAATGCTTGTTGCTCCAAATATGTTGAATGCTGTCTAGCATAGCTTTCTCTCCTAGATGCGCTGGACTATGGACAGTGTTAATAATGACTTGGACCATTGAATCAGGAAGGAACCATACAGATTTTTCCTTCGTCATCCATCCTTGATCCGTTTGGATCCCTCCTAATTCAGTCCATTTCCTTATTTCGTCTGGAGTAGCATGTGTCTGTATGTCAATTACATCAAGAGCGGGATCCTTAACCATCATGTGATGTGTTGGTGTCTGGACTATTGTCTTTGTCATGTCGGATGTTTGAGTTTGAGCAGTCTGTTTAGCTGTTCTGTCAGCTAGATCATTGCCTTGAGAAATGATATCAGTGATTTTCGTATGAGCTTTGCATTTCATAATCGATATTGCAATGGGTAAATGTATTGCATCTAATAAGGCATGAATGAGGGGTCCGTGCTGAATGTGGGCACCGTGAGAAGTTAAATAACCTCTCTCTCGCCACAGCACGCCGAAGTCATGTACAACTCCGAATGCATAACGTGAATCAGTGTATATGTTGACTCTTTTATTTGTGGCTTGAATACAGGCTTGTGTCAATGCGACAAGCTCTGCTGCTTGAGCGGACAAGGTATTTATGCACTTGGTTTCAATAATTTCAGTGTCTGTTGTGACTGCGTAAGCGGCCACTAACTCTCCTGTACCTGTTCTCATACATGAACCATCTACATACAACGTCAGGTCTGGATCTGACAATGGGACATCTGTCAAGTCTTGTCTGGGTTTCGTCGTTATTGTAATAACATCAATACAATCATGAACTAATGGGTCTGTTCCATTTACAGGTAAAAGTGTGGCAGGATTCAATGTGTTACAACGTCTGATTTCTATATGTGGCTGAAACAATGTTAATTCGTAACCTGTAAGTCGCGCTATAGTCAAGTGTTGTGTTTGCGTGCGGTTCAAGAGAACCTCTACTGCATGTGGTACTTGTACTGTCAATTGATGTCCTTACACTATGGCATCGCTTTGTCTGATTGCTAAAGCTGTTGCTGCCACCGATTTCAGGCATGCAGGCAAAGCCTGGGCTACGGGATCTAATGTACTAGAAAAATAAGCACATGGCTTGTGGGATCCTGCCTGTTCCTGTGTGAGTACTGACAAGGCAGTACCTTCTCGTTCTGTAACAAAGAGTGTAAAATGTTTTCTGTAACATGGTGTTGCTAAAACCGGTGCTTGGCATAGAGCTTTCTTTAAGCTTTCAAAAGCTAGTGTGTGTTCCTGAGTCCAAGGGAGGACAGTCGATGTGGCTGCCTCCTGTGTTGTTAATTGAATGAGTGGTTTTGCTAGAAATGCATACTGAGGGATCCACTGCCTACAATATGAAGTGAGGCCTATGAAAGCCCGCACCTCCTTTTGCGTCTTGGGTATTGGCATGTTAGCTATTAACTGAATGCGATCTGGTGTAAGCTGCCTTCCCTCCTTGGACAGCGAGTGACCAAGGTAAATAACTCGCTGGACACAGAATTGCAGCTTAGAAGGGGACACCTTGTGCCCCTTTTCGGCTAGAAATTGTAAAACCGTCAGTGATGCTTTTTCACATTCAGGTTCGCTTCGGGCGGTGATCAGCAGATCATCGACATATTGAAGCAAAGCAGTGTTGACTGGCATGTGTATACTGTCAAGTTCTCGTTTCAGTGCTTGGCTATAGATGCTGGGGCTTTCTGTAAATCCTTGAGGTGCGCGTGTGAATTTAAAGCTACGTCCATTTAAACTAAATCCGAACAAGTATTGGCTTTCCGGATCTATTGGGACGCTGAAAAAGGCATTCTTGAGATCAATTACAGTAAAGAATGTTGCTTCGGAATCAATAGCTGTCAGTAATGAAGAGATGTCTGGAACTACGGGGTATTGTGGTACAATACATTTATTTAATTCGCGCAGATCAATAACCAATCGATATACTGGGGGAGCCTTTGGATCAGTTCGTTTAAGAATCGGAATTATCGGTGAATTACATACATTGGAGTCGGTCTCCACAACCACTCCCTGGCCAATAAGCTCGTCAATGATTTGCAGTAAAGCCATTACAGCATCTGGGGGTAACTTGTATTGTCGCATTCGTGGTAGTACCACTCCTGCCTTTAGTGTGACTCGATATGGTGTAATGTTCATGCAACCAACATCTGTAGGGCCTTGTGCCCATAAATGTGTGGGTAAAGTCTGCAGTCGGGAATCCATGTCTCGAGACACATAGTGACCTTTGAAATCACGTAAAAACAATCTTACTCCTTCCGGAGAACAACATATTATAGCTCCTAGAGCTTTCAGTGTTTTTATACCTAACAAGTTTTCTGGACATGATTTAGTAAGCAATAAATCTGTAGTTCTGGTCAAGGGTCCTATCGTAAGTGGAAGAGGCTGTGATACTTCATTAACAATAGGTTTTCCTGAAAAACCAAGGGAAATATTCTGTGAGCCTGAGAGGGGTGCCCCTGGAACTTCACTACGTTTTATAGTTGTTCGACTTGCCCCTGTATCTAGTAAAAATTTTCTATCTTGGCCTAATAATTCACTATGTACATAAGGTCCTTCTTGGTCTACAGGGACCTCGATAAGGGGTAAGTCAACTTCCCTCTCTAGGCTGGTTCATGCATATCGTTGATAATCAGGATAGTCATACTGTGCGGTCTGGTACAGCTGTCGTGTCGTGGTTTGTGTGGCAGCAGCAGGCAACGCTGGTGCGGCTGGCACAAATTGTATAGACTGTTGTGGAGCTGGCATGGCCTGTGCATGCTGCGGTGCTCCTTGTTCATTCTGATCCTGTCTAGGTGGCCGTGGTCTTTCTTTTGTAATACCTGTGGCGATATTACGCTTCAGGACTGGGCAATCGTGTATGTAATGTCCTGGCTGTTTACAATAGTTGCATGTCCCTTTTATAGGTCCTATTGAATCACCGGAATGTGTCATACCCTTTTTATGTCCTTCAGCTGGAACTGTCTGGGAGACTAGCATTTTCATTTTCGTGTCTTTCATGCGTCTTTGTTCATGATCTTGTTCCTCTCTAATTCTATTGTAATGGTACTGTAACATTTGTAACATTTGTGATGGGGTATTACCTTGCCAGGTACTCTCGAATTTTAATACTCTATTCTTCACTTGGGGCAAGGAATTTTCAACTAATTTTGTCACAAACAGATGTGGGTATGACTCGCTACTTGCTTTTATACCACTATTTATACCAAAACATTTTTCGAATCGGGCATAGAAATCACTAGTGTCTTCATCTTGCTTTTGTTTACAGGCTGAGATTGCACCCCAGTCTTCCTTTTTCGTGGTTAATAAACGTGGCAGTACCTGTACTAGTAAACCTGGCAGTGCTTTAGTTTTGTCCCCAAGCCCCGAACCTGGACCTCGGGCCTTTTCTTCATTTTCTAATGCTGTCCAATCTATCTTTTGGTCTCCTACCTCCCACTCTTTTTCCTTGAGTTTTTCATAAATGCCAGCAGGCATTAATACCTTTAATATTGTCATAATGTCGGGATAGGTATACTCTCCCATGAGTAACATGTCTTTAATTTCTCGGTGGAAACCCGCTGGGTCTTTGTCATGACTGGGTACCACTTTCTTCATTTCTAACAATTCTATTTTCGATATGGGCGTATATACATATACACGTTTAAACTGATTGTCCTCGCCCTTTATTGGGTGTACTTCTCGTAAGGGATTCTGTCTGTCCATGTAATACATCGGTCTTTCCTTGATGGGTAGTGAAACATGTTCTGGACATACAAAAAGAATGTACTGCCTTCTGGATTCTAGTATTTCCTTTAATTAACTTAGTACCTGAACCTTTCCATCTATTCGTGAGTAATTCAGTCAATATATCAGGTAAGGGACCAGGATCTGAATGTTGGCTTTTATATAGTATAAGAAGTTGTTGAATCATATAAATCCCAGCTAAACGCTGTTCATCTGGGGTGAGATTCAAAAATGTGTGTGCTACTGTATCATCATCATACTTTCCGGGACTGTCAACCCAATGAACGGCTGACCTGGCTAATTCTTGTTCATCCATAGAATCGAGAAAATGATAACCCCTTCGTTCTCGCAGTAATTTGTCAGCGGCTTGGAACGAATGCTCGGGGGACCTTATATTTATTACAGGTGTTTGGAAATTCCTGTTATTATCTGGACATATCGGACGTATCGGATCAGTAAAACATCTAGTACTATTACAAGATCTTCCTCTACCTACATAGGCTATGGTTTCTGACTGTCCTGTGGACAGTCCTGATCCTTCCTCCTCCTCGTTTTGTTCAAACTGGTCTACCGCTAATCTCTCTTCGTGTAGGCGTTCTATTTCTTTACGGATCTTTCTGCACATGGCTATTATACATTTTTGCCTGTCATGTCTCCCTTCTGATATATTCTGGCTCCATCTGGTAAGAGTTTCCATTGTTTCCGCGTCTACCCCCGGTCGGTCTTGATTTCTGATCACACAATTTATGAGGAAACGTAACAGTTCCCCCTGTATCTCCACTTTCTGGTATTCCATAGCTCTGTTAATACTTTCAGAATCTCGCCCTGTTTGGACAAAATGATATATATTATCCAGATGCATAGTCATTCCTGGTAACTTCCCTAAATACACCGCGGCTCGTCTGATACGTAATGATGCCAGGATCATTTCGTCCTCTTTGCCGGGCACAGGGTCATATCTACAATCTACAAGAAGTTCCTTAAGCGTGCGGGAATTTATGAGTTTGGGGGTACGTGGATGTGCTGACTCTTGAAAGGTAAGTTTATTTATTCTCGGTGGCGTAGAAAAAATATTGGTAGCACCTCCAGTAGCCCCGTCTGGAGTATCGGGCGTGAAAGGATTCGTAGAACGTGATACAGCAACTATAGGTGTGGACACAGCTATAGAAGTAGCTGTAGGAACAGATGTGGAAACGGACGTGCTTGCCGGAACTTGTGTCAGGATTTGATGCTGTAAGGATATAGATACAGGATCTTGGCGTTGAACCTCCCCGGCCGACGGTCTGTGTGGGGTGGGGTTAGCATACTCGGGAGCTGCGTCATCTAAATATGAGGAAAGAAAAACATCTTCTGCGGTTCTAGGATGCCCCTTAGGATGTATTTTTATTGGAAATAATGGGGGTGGCAAGTCTTTTGGTATCCCCGGGGTAGCCTTAGGTAATCCTTCGGCCAGAAGGGGATACATACCCTTCATAAGGGCATGTCTTTGTCTGTCTACTTGTTCTGATTTTACTCGTGTACCTTCTTCAATTAATAGATTTTCTCGAACTTCATTTGAATTCTCTTTACTCTTCTCTTCCTGTCTACGTGCTTTTTCTGTACGTCTATATGATTCTTTACGCCATAATTCAATGGCGTCTTTCTGTGATTGTCTAGCTTTCTTTTTCCATAATTCTTCCTCTACTTTCACGATGCACTCTGCATCCCAGGTCCCAGCTGCGGGCCACCTCTGACTTTCTGGTAATTCCTTAGTGTAGTCTACCCATAGATCAAGAAATAATATAGCGTCTAGGCCGTGTTTATGATACATGAAGTACCCTGGAGTGTCCTTAGGAGGAATGGGAACAGCTTCTTCGAGTACCCCTTTTCTAGTTGTGATCTGTCTTAATTTCGAAAAGAGCGGCATTTTGAGAACTGATCTGATACTTGATCTTGAACAAACTTAATACAATAAACACGATAATGAACAGTCATTCATACCACAATATGCAGAACGTATTAACACATTTAACATTTAACATTTAATGAACAGCGATGCTATTGATGATCTAAGAAAACTTAATTACAAAACATAATTCTCGACATTTAACGGAAATTATTCTGAATTTATATACTTGATATACTAGATATACTGCTAAACAGTACAGATACACTGCTAAAACAGTGCAGACCGGATTTGTGTACCCAAACCCGTCTGGACCGGCACAACTTATGTGCACGCCAGAACGCCTCCCCAGTAATGGTACTCACCGGGTAGCTCGGAAACGGAAGGCCTCGGAACGGAACTGAACTGAACTGGACCGGACTGGACTCGACTCGAAAACTTCGGACACTTCAGGACATCGGAAACCTGGTGGGCCTCTGTATACCTCGGATCTTGCTCTCTCAGCTAGGCTCTGGTCGGGATACTTCGCACTTCTCACCGCCTCGTCTGGATGTTGATCGCAGCCTCAGTCGCCCCCGCTTGACCGGAGGGAGATACAGGAAATCCTGCTGGTACGCGTTGTTGTCCGTCCAGCTGTGGCAGGAGACCGGGCCTGCAACGCACCGCCGGCGCGTGAGATGAGAAAGTGTCCCTATTCGGGCGCCATTCATGTGGTAAATAATTTAATTACCGGGACTTAATTTGATACAGAACATAATAAAAATAGCTCAATAAATAAGAGGCAAAATCCGTGGTATTAGAGGTTCGGAATGGGTTTTATTCTAATGGACGATTTCGAAATCGTGGCCTCCAAGTTCCATCACCACGGGGGTTCAGGAAGTGAAGTACATACATTATTGATAATTAATCACTTTTATACAATAGGCATTACAGTGGAGCAAATGCGAGAGGCGTAACAATTGATAAGGAAGATAACATTATTCATGCGTAATCGAAAATGGGCGTGATTGGGCGTAACAAAGGAACGTCATCAGGCATGATGTCATAATGGGGTGGTTCCATGAAAGAATTTCGCAATGTCAGCAGAAATACTTGGCAGAGATGCGCGCGCAGCAGCATGACGTGTGATTGACGTGCAGCTAGGGGGTGAAGGGGACTTGACATTTAGCTCTACATGTGGCGACAGATGTCTGGAGGGTCAAGTCAACCTAATCCCAAATCATATCTAACATCCTATGTTTAAAGAACTATGTTATCCAAAAGAGAGGCCTTCTTGGAGTAGAATCTTATTCTATACTGACTATACTGACTGTTAGTGCGTGTACAAGCGTCTAAGTGTCTACACTGGATGCGAGGGCAGGAATCTTCCATAGTAACAGGACTATGAATTACTTGCATAAAGACAGAGAAGCCGGGCCTTTGCTCGGTAGCTGGCAGAATGTTTACTTAAACTACTAGACAGGAATGCATTGGGCAGGGATCGGAGCAGATAATTTCGAAGGTGAAATACAGTTCTTGGCAGGCAGCAAGCTGATGTCAGGCATCGTGAGTCGCGCAGAGGATGAGACAAAGTTCATGGTCACAGATGCAGGCTCTGACTGGAGCTTCAGAGACAGAAAGCAAGAAAAGCTTGATGACAGAATCAGGGCCTACTTGCCTGGACTGTAAAAATGGCATAAGTGAACCATATAAAGGCGGTGGCCTTTTGTACTTAGGAATGGAATATCCGGCCCATTCATGGCGGATCTGAAAGAGGACATGTTAACGGTGGACGCACATGTATTTGCGTCTTCATAACTGGAACTGGAGGGAACATACATGTACTTGTAACATGCACATAGAACCGTTGGGGTCCAAGATAGGGGACATAACTGACCAGAAAAATCCATATTTCCACAGTAGGCATGCATGTCCATTTTTAACCTCTTGAGTGCCCATGACGAGATGGTCTCGTCATGGGCCGCGGTTGCGCTGTGCCCATGATGAGACTATCTCGTCATGAGACCCGCCCGCTAATGAAACGCCCGGCACAGGGCGTGGAAAGGGCGGGGCACTCAAGGGGTTAAGGATGTGTTCACGCCCAAGCACTACCCTCATTTACTTACATTTTAAGAAGACCTAAGTGCTACCTTGGAGGACAGCCTGACCAATGATCGTTCTTCTCCAAAGAATTGCCTTATGAAAAATGTCTGCGCAGCATGCTGCCATGCAGGTGGAGAACAGTATTGCATGCAGTCTGCAGTTCTCACCTATGGTGTCAACAACAAGGTGAACTCTCTGTAAGGTGCCTCGCACATTTATACTTTACTGACTACAGAAGTGTCGTGGAAATACATTTGCAAACGGGGAGAGATCCCCCAAGGGACCCCTTACCCTTTGTAAAGGGGCAGGGCAATGTTTGTTTAAGAGGAGGCACTGCTTCTTAAACAAACAAACAAAAGAAAGAAACTTTTCATTTTAAACTTGGTCCTGTTTCCTGTAAGGGAAAAGGGCTGCATAAAAAAAACTGTGCTTTATAAAAAAGCAATCCCAGACATGGTGGTCTGCTGATGCCATCAGGCCACATTCCTGTAATGGGTCAGATTCCGGGTGGGTCGCAAATTTCTGCGTACCTCATTATTATTCATGAGGTAGGTTGATTTGTGACCCACTTGGAATCGCAATTTTAAAAATAACGGTCAAACATTCGGAATTGCTTTTTCCAAATTGCAATTCAGTAAGAATTGCAATTTAGAAATCACAATTCCTAATGTTGATACATCTGGCCCAATATGAGCAATATCCATTATGAAATGTCTGGATGTAATATAATCACAATGATGTAAATGTTGTTCTATGACTCTAAAAATGTTGTCTTGTGGGATAATCGTATAAGGTGATTCTATGTCCAACCAATCAGACGTTATTATTAGGGTCAACAGAAATGTCTTCTAACAAGTCAAGCACTTTATATATGAAGGTGTCCTGACCACTAGAGGACGGAGGAACTTTTCAGGCTCCTGGGAGGAACCCAAGAACCGAGGCGATTCTCAATACAATCAGACGTCCTGGGGGTGGTCTGGTGTGCTTGTGTATTTTGGGTAAGGTATAAAAATAATTACTTTGCTTATATACCTTTGCCTATGGTGATGTATGATTGCATCTTAATGGCCTGACAGTTCATTCCAATGCAAAATGCCCGCGTCCAAATATCATATTCACATTTCTTATCACAATCGTGGACGATGATTGAACATTAAAACATGTCCTGGGCAGTTTGTAGGTTTAGGTGCACATATATCCTTTTCGACCTCAAAGGAGACCATGTTCTCACTGTCATGCTGACAGTTGGCTGAGGTTTCCCAAAGCTTGCTCTTGTACGAAAAAGCAAACGATGCTATCAACACACCAACAAGAGACAACAGAGTTCATGAAAAAGGTGTGAGCAAGCCAATCTTGTTTGTAGCATTTTCTGTCTGATCAAACCAATATGTGTGGGTAAGTGACTCTTTAACTTCATCAGGACTAAAAAATAAATAACCTGATTGAATAGATTGATCAAAAGAGATACAGTAATGTATAAATGACTAATGATGAGTCAACATATAATCATCGCTGCCAACTTTCAGAGGTCCATGCATGATGTGCTCCTCCAATCTAGGTTTTTTCCCTTGTATTCTGGGACTTGTAGTCCTGTTTTGTAATGTAATAAACAAGACTACAAGTCCCAGGATTGGAAGAAAAAACCGAGAATGGAACAGCACATCACGCCTTGACCTGGCCAACTTGGCAGGGCTGCGTAATATGGGCCGGTTAGGGTCCAAACTGATGACGATTTTCAGGTCCAAGTGTAGCCTGTCGCTGGGCCCTAGAGGAGTGGTATCCCCATGTGTTGTTCGGTAGTGGAGTTCCTTCCTCATGTAAGTGGAGTTCTTCTTCTCTCCAAAAACATAACTACAAGATGTTAGAGCTAAGCTTGCAGCACATTTTCTTTATAACAAGTGTGCAGTACTGACCCTGCCTTTCATCTATTCCTTCATCCAATTGTTACTCTGGCCAGGTCACAGACTGGCCTGATGAAGCAAGAACAAAATAACAATAGATAAGTGCATACAGGTAAGTATTGATTTATTATACTTAACTCCACACAGTGGCGTCGTGAACCCCTCCTGCTTTTGCAGCTTAAGCAGGGGTGGTGTTGAAACTCAGTAATTCCTTAGCGAAGCAGTAATTAATCTGGTGATTGCATTTGCCTGACTCTAAGATGGTCTGAGAAGCAATAATTAGTCCCAGTAGGGACCCAGATTTTCAGTTTTCAGTTTAGAGTCTCAGTAACTTACTGGGAAAGATGGTGAAAGCAATGATCATATACGGTCCGTAACTTCGATGCTTCCCTCTGGCTGGGGCTAGAGGCTCTGCCCCTGTGGAAACCGGCTTTCACTGTAGGAAAAGCTGTAGGGAACTCCCTAGCCTGACTGACCCTAAAATGGCGCCTGATGCATTTCGGACTATAGCCCACCAATCGATGAGGCCTTACCCCGAGGGAAAGCACTCAATATGAGGTCAGCAGGAGAGAAGAGTAGCGGTGGGCGCCGGCCATGCCGCACAGGTGGTATGAATACAACAGCTCCCATAGTGGACACTGACCAGACCTCGCTCATTTCCCACACCCCCCATTCGGCTCACCCATCATGACATGGATCCTGTGAATCTTGCCTACGACCATAGAGACTTAACTTTTTGGCCGATGCCCGGTGAAGCTACTTTGATAGCTATAGAGGAGATGAGCTGTGGACTTCCCCCTCAGCTGTCACCTACCCAGCTGGACATTGGGCAGACTTTCCTTCGTCTCTCCGCTTTATCTCCCTCCCCGTTACCCTTTTACATTACCCCCTTACCCTTAACTGATATAACTTGTAACTTATGTATCTTCTGTAACAATGTGTAACTTGTAACCTATGTAACTGTCCTCATGTAAAGCGCTCTGATACCTTCGGGTTTAGCCAGCGCTATATAAAACTCAAGTATATAAACAAAATAAAAAAATAGCCTTTCTTGTCTGCAGCTCCGCAGACAAAAGCTCCTAAAAATAAATTAATACAGGACATCCATAACAGAGGTCAAGGAAGGAAAGTTATTTTCAACAAGAAAGAGAGAGAGAAAGAGGGCTGGAAGGAAGAGTTAAATGGAGGGCATATGAAAATAAGGAAGAAACTGATGAGAAGGAAGGGTAAAAAGGATGGATTAATGGGCGAATGAACTGATGGATGTAAGGATAAAACAATATTTGCATGAATGATAGAAAGCAAGTAACTGGAATTATAAACGTATGGGTGAATGGTCACCTGGCTGGAGGTGTGGATGGATGGATGGATTGCTGGATTGATAAAAGGAGGGTGAATTGGTGGATGGATGAAGGATGGATGGGTAAAAGGATGTATGAATGTTTGGAAGTGTGAGTGAGTGGAAGGATGGAAAACTAATAACGAAAGGGTGGATGGATGGAATGGTGAAAAGATGAATGGCAGTATGAAAGATGGATATATGGACGTATATATGACAGACTTAAAGATGAACAGAAGGCTTTAATAAAGGGACTCATCTAGAATAGGTAGGGAATCCTCGCTTCGCTCACCCAATAGCATTCGAGGTATGGATCAAAGTGGGGGGTATTTTAATTTGCTGGCTACTCCCTTGACTCCACATCTATGTACCTTGAAGATATATATAAATCTATATTCAAGGTACATAGATGTGGCATTTGGTATAGAAAATCTATACATATATACCTTCTGATATTTGTGTCAAGATATTTTCTCCATGATACTAAAGTTCTACAATATGTCCTATTCAATATACAGGATCCACACCCTTAACCTTATGGAATACCTTACAAACTTAGGAGGTATGTACATCCAGGGGATCCCCACATGCCCCAAAGGACACTCAGAGTGCAGACTTCACGCGCAGTCATGGGACAAGAGCAGGCCCATTGATTACACATACTACACCGATATGCCACTGGGATTTGGGTGAAAAGGGCCTGTACCTCACTGCGTCTGTTAGTAACTCAATGGCCTTGGTAAGTGGTGGGAGCCACAAACATTATAAGGAATATTACTGTGGATAGGGCCCAGCTAGCACCCTGTTTATGAGCAGCATGCCAAAATCATGTAGAACATTCGCCAGGAGACTCTCAACACCAGCCTCCTGCACAAGAAAATATATTGCGACTGAAAGAATACTACAATAAAGAAAAGCTTGTCATAAGAATATACAGCACCAGGGACTTTCAATTCTATATTTAATCTTTACTGTGACACATGTTTCGCTCAGGAGAATAACGTAACTTATTGTACAGCTTTCTTAAGACTATTTTTCATGTATGTATGTTTTCAGGTAATGGCTGTCTTTCCATTATGTTAAATCTATTTTTAAGAAATGTTGGCAAGAGAGAATGTTTTTCCTCATCACCTCACTGCTAAAAGCTAATGACTAACATAAAAACCATGGTGTCTACTGTAGCTTCTAACATCCATTTAATGCAAATGTACGCTCTCAGTGAGTGGCACACCGATAGATGTCCAACAATTCAATGCATAGGAACTATTTAAAAACAAACTTTTATTCAGCCTGTTAAATACTCCTGCATTTTCCATTGACATAGACCAATACGAAGACCTTTTTCCATCAAAGTCACATGGTGACTGACATCCAGCGCATAGACACTAAGCGGTCGCCCTGGGTGTTTTTCAGAGCTGGATAAAATACCAAACATATCATGCAAATGTTTAAGCAAATTGTAAATTATGATGTTTACTTCGGCAATTGGCCTGTAAGGGATGAGGTAAAGTACTAATGAAGAAACATAGTCCCTAAACCAGACTCCTCCACTCCATGTAATGGTATGCTGCCTTGCTGGTCAATGGGGGGAGCCGAGTTACTGGACCAGCAACACCAAAATAGTATCTCATATAATTATAACCTCGAGATCTGGGCGCAACACACGTCCAAAAATTGCAGAGCAATGAAACTTCACAAGCATTAAGCTAATCAACAAAAATAGTAATTACACAGAAATTACTTAAAATCTAAATAGGGCTCTATGTCGCAAATATCATTGCTCCAAAGTAATCATCTCTCTGAGGGTCTGATCGTACTTTTAGTATTTCAGTCAGGGAATGTCAAGCTTAGTCCTATCTGTGGCATCCCAAACAATTCAAGTCATTTCAATCAATGGAAAGTTCAAATTATATCTGTTTTTCATTTCATGGGGCCCTCGATGCAACTTTGATAGATTGAAATCTATGCAAAACAAATGGTGCAAAGGGTCCTGGTGCATTCTTGGATAGAGGGTACAGCAGGTCATTGTTGGCCTAATGTACATATAAGAAATAGTGTTCTATGATTTTACAGAACATGTTAGAGGTGCCAGTGAAATGCTTACCATCACCTATTCCATAATATATATTACACGTGCTAAAAGTCATCACTGAAGTTTACAGGTGTAAGCAGTGCCACTGGTGGTAGCAACGCAGACTCACATTCTGTATGGGATTTCCAACAGGGGCAAGAATCCTGGCAGCCATCAATGCTTGCCTAATTGTAATGGTGACAGAAGCGGAGAACAATAGGGATTTGGCTAAAAGTTATGCTTGTGGCATCAATGTCCACTGCCTTGCATTTTAATTGATTGCTAGATAATACTAATTGCTCATTGATATAAATTCGGTTGTTTGAAACTCCTATTTCATTTTATTTCTCATGTATTAACTTGTAGTGATGCTTTCCTTATTATCACTAAGAGCTGTGCGCAGGTCTAATAACACATGTAGAAATGGTTATGCTTTGTGTGTTTCAGCTGGGATGCAGGTGTAGATTCACTTGGATGCTAGAAGGCTGACCTACAGCCCCGAGCCAAGAGAAGACCCTACCATGGACTTCCAGGAAAGCGAGGACCCTGATCTGGAGTGTGCCATCTGCTTCAGCCAGTTCAATAATGTCTTCCGTGCACCTAAGATGCTCCAGTGCCGTCACACCTTCTGCCTGGAGTGCCTTGCCCGAATCAATGTCAAGTCATCGCTACCTGAGACCATTCAGTGCCCAATGTGTCGCAACAAGACCAGCCTTCCAGCTGCGGGGTTGACCAAGCTGGATAACAACCCCATTATCCTCTCCTGCTTCCCAGAGAGCATGAGGAGAATGTACAGCATCCGCTTCAGCCGTGGAAAAGGTCAGCTCTGTGTGAAGCATCCGCCCAGGTCGCCATCTAATGCCATCATGCCTCAGCTCTGTGTCCGGACCATCAGCCAAAGCTTGGACGTTCGCCACCCGCCGTCGAGCAGCGAATATGAGGAGCTGCCAGGCCTCTGGGGCTTTCAGAACCAGCGGTGCTGCTACACCATTCTGGCAGTGGTAGGGGTGATCGCTGCTGCCCTCCTCATCAGTGCCGTCCTACTCTTTGTGGCACCACACCTGGGGGGCAGCTATACTGCCTATCAGAACCTATCTACCGGAGCTGTGACTCGCAAAAGAACAGTGTCTGGAGGATGAAAATGGTGGCTGGAACCAAAGCAAGTGTTGGGAATAATAGGATGACTGCACCGAAGACCAGACAACTCAAGAGTGATGTGATATTTGTTTTAAAAAAACAGTATGTATATATATAATGAATGGCAAACATGCATATATTACAATGAATACAATCAGAAAATGCTGAATCCCTTCATTTTAGTATACGAAAAATGCGATTGGTTGTATAGGTCAATTAAACATATCCACGCGTATCTGGAGCTCTGTGCTTTAACTGGTGACATTAATTGTCCGAATGGTCTATATTCACGAATAGAAACTGCAGAACCATGTTTTGACCAAGGAGATGAATCAATGGTTCTGTCAACTACCATCTCCATGTGGTGTGGTGATCCTGCATGAAGGTACCAATGAATTAGGCTAGGGTGTCTTCATGGACTGTAAAGATTAGAGTAAATGTAGATTGTAATCAGGGTTCTTCATTGGCAAATCAGTTATTCAGTAAGGATTAGGCATCTTTATACATCTTGTAGGTAGACATAAGTGGCTTATCATCATGTGCTGAAGACTCAGGATGTCAATAAATTGTGTTAGATAACCCTCTGAGTCTAATCCCATGGACTGGAAAGGGTTCTGTTAAAAGCTGAAAGTTTTGAAACTATGGGATTAGATTACTGAGAGATCTAGATCTCTTTAAAGAGGATCGACCTTTCTATTACTAGATTCCTGCGATTTATTCATTACCAGATTCCTGTGATTTATTCAACTCATTTGCAAAGGACCAACCTATTTGAACCAAGGCTATTTCATCATTTGAGAACTATATGTAAGGTAAGGAAAGTATACATACTTTCCTCCTTGTTCGAAGACATCGGATTGGGTGGTAAAGTTTTCAGTGCCATTGGCTGGGACTCGGAGCTCAGCTCAAGATTCTGACAGACAAAAGGTGTCTGGAGTTTGCCTATGTGAAGTTCTGGATCGAAAAATAGAAAGCCAAGGGTGGCTTCATTTGCAAACTGACACTCTTGTCACTAGTATGGTGGAAGTCCTAATTTGGAATGTTAAATTAAATGTTTACCCAAACAGGGATAGTGAGTTATGCAGTAAAGCCCATATGTTATTTTTTTTCCATGGACATATTTCACCAGTTAAAGCATGGCAGAATTTTTATGAAGAAAAGTTCTGAAATGTCCTAAAACCTGTGGAAATTATTGCATAGACACTGATTCATGCAGCTATTACCCATACTATAAGTGAAAATGTATACTGGTGGGGAACACCATACCTGGTAAGTACTGTACCATGCGATATTGGTAATCCAGGGTGATATCGTCTGCATTGATTTTCATCAATAACTCGTAATGAGGGTAACGCTGCTTAAGGCAATAATCATGCATTAAGCCACAGCTATGCTAGGAACAATGTCGAAGGCTGAGCCAGAATTCCAGGCAGACAAGGGAAGAAAGCAGAGATGTAGGAAGCAGAGGAAGGCTCTCAAGGAGTGGTTGGCATAGTATGGGGTTGTATCACATATAGGAGCTTGGTCCGCAAAGAGATGGCTTGGTTGTTAGCAATTAAGGAGTGATTCTTGAAGCTGATGGTGACTAGCATATTATTTATTCATTGATGAATTTATTTATTATTGTGTTTAGTTTATTTCCTCCAAGTTTCCATTTTCTCTGGACCAGTCTGTATCACCATATCTGTTCTGTGCAGCCCTCGTTTCCCTACTGTTATTAACAAACAGGAGGACGGAATATGGCCAAAGTGAACCATGGTTTGGTGAAATGTAACCTCTTGCAAGACTTTGTCAAAACAAACAATCATGTTCCTCATGGAGATCCATTGTATGCTTTATAACCTGCCGATCCTCTCTCCCTGTATTTTGTTCTTGTACTTATAACCCTCCTATTGTTTCAAACTCTAAGAGGTGAGTGCCTGATTTTGTAAGGATACTGGATGCTACAAAAGTGAAATGGTTCCTTCCCAGTACAGTTCTAGGCATTAGTTGTACTGGTTGAGCTCATAAATCGCACATGGTTGTCTATCAAAATATAGAGTACAAAAATATCATCCTGCAAACATATTGTAACCAGAATACTGACTACCACAATATTGTGATGGAAAGTATATATGAGGAAATAGAGATTTACTACTCCTCACTTCACTTCTACATTCTTAACTCAACATCTACGTACATGAATGATAGATATGTATCGTCAACGTGCGTAGAAGTGGAGTTAGGAATAGTGAATCTATGCTGATCTATAAATACAACATTTTTGCAGATGACATTCTAGTGTAATACCATCCCAGAGTATGTATTATTCTCTTACACCCAGGATTTATCAAGGTCAGAGGGCACTGAATTGCTTGCATGTGTTTAGAACTACCAGTTGCAGGCTTGGGGCACTAGGAATCTACGGAAACTGAACTAGAACACTTACCAGAGAAAACCCAATGATTTACTATTGTGAAATCTGCCTGTGTACAATGTCTTGGGATACAGCAGCAGTGTCATGGCACTGACTTTGCGTAATTCTATACTGTGGTGTAGTCTGAGGGTCGTATTCTGAGTTAGTTCCTAAGACACATTCTAAACATCCGAGTGCCAGTAGCTCGGCCTCACAAAATACAATGAAATTCATTACCTCCATGCAGTCTTTTTGCACTAGTGAAGCAAGGATCAGAATCACAATTGTCACAATAAAATAACATTGATGAGTATAGCCCTGAGTGTAATAATAGAGCTGACTTTTTAATTTTCTGTAATAAGGCAGATGGTTGTATATGATTCTATGTTAATTGTTCAGTGCCTCTGTGATGTCATCAGCTAGTGATGGTTCTTTACTGGCTTAACCGGTTTATAATAAACGGGAGCCTATGGAGGGCAATGCATAGACCAGTTCCAAGCCTGCAAGGCTGAGGAACCCGAGTTATCTCCAAACCAACCTATTAGCATACCCAAACCTAGAGAAGCTCACATCTCCCAGTTTCCATTTCCAGAGGGCCCTTGGGTGATGTGGCCGCACACACTGGCTTTCGGGACCCTCTGAATAATTCTTCAAGTTTCAAGATCCAGCCACGATGTTTAATGTTGCTGTTTGCTCTTGACCGTCCGTCCCTATTGCTTGAACCTGTGTTCAGTGTGAGACTTGATCCTGTGTATGTTCCCGTCGACTCAAAATCTTTTAGAACCCCTGTTACAGTTCTTGTGGTGGGTTTCACATATAATTGTTTGTTATTGTTTTTGGAAACTAAGGGAAGTGGCTTCTAAAGTCACTGAATTTTGTATGTTTTCATCCAGCACAGTATAGAAATAGAGCTGAGGACAGTGTTTAAACAAATCTGTATACATGCCATTCAAAATCTGAAAGGGCTTATTATCAAATGAAAAACCAAGTATTTGGGAACCACAGATTCGGCTAACTTAAGGGTCCCTCAGAAACCATGAAATAAGGGATCGCCCTATACAAAGGCAAGACACAAATATATAGGATTTCACATACAGGTTTCAATGGAAATGAGATAACGTTGTAAAACAAAGGCAGTACATAGGCGCTGCTTTCAAATGGAACAAAAATGCAAAAAGTTTTAGCCGACCAAACTAATCAATACTTTCTTGTCTCTGGACCAAAATGTGAAATGGAGGCTCAAAACGTCCTAGATGGACCCTACCTTTCAGCATGGTTGGCAAAAGCAAGAAACCAAAAAACATAGCTGTTATTGTTACAATTATAATAACATTATGTTGGAACTGGGGTTGCCAATTCACAAAGGTAGCCTGGCTCGTGGCAGGAAGGCTCCCGAAGGCCTCTGGTGTAACGTAGTCGTACAGCACGCACATCCAACCAAGCAGAGTTACGCACGCAATGATAACACACCACACCACTTGGGTTTAAAAACAAAACCTTTTATGTAGTAGGTCGTAGCAGGAAGTGATTTAGCATAAATTCATTTGTATCTATAAATAACTCCTATTCAGAAAATTAGCATGGAATCATTACTATCTGCGGATAACATATGTAATTCATTAGCATAAACTCATTACTATCTTCGAATAGCATAAGCAATAGATTAGCATGGATTCATTACTGTCTGTGAACAACTTATGCAGTAAAACAACATGAATTCATTAATCCATTAGGTATATCATATAGAGGAAATCAGCATGAAATCATTAATATCTGTGAACAACTTATGCCGTAAATCAACATTAATTCATCAATCCACTAGCTCTTCAACCCGCTCTTCTAGTGACACGATAACTGGGGTTCTTATCCCCTTGTAACAGGAACGATCTGGTATGGCTTACAGTCACCTCAGTGGAAAAGGGGGGTTCCAGATGGCACATTGGCGCTGTCCTAGTGGCTCTTTCCCCACCTCATACACTCGATGTGCTAAGGCCCGGGATGTCCCACTTCTCCCGGCGTGTCCTCAGCACCCTCGGCCCAGTCTTAGACTTTCCCGGGGAGGGGCGGATGCGGGGGCTGCCTCCGGTGAGACTGGAGACTTCTCGGCAGCCCTCCCGCGCTGTTGGGATCTCCGCCCCCCTCCCCGGGGATGTTACCTGTTCTCTTCGGCCCTCCGGGGCCCTTGCGCAGGCCTCTACGATGTCAGGGAAGTCCCGGAGTCGCTTCACCCCCGCCGTTGCAGTGCCGCTCGCAGGGAGTGCTTACGGCGCTCTGTGGAGGCTGGACGTGGGCGGGAGCGGGGGCGAGGCCTGAGACGCGGCCGGCGCTCTCGTCACGTGATAGAGGGGGGGTTTCCTGGGAACGGCTGCGATCGTCAGGGGATAACACCGCCTATTTCTCCTCAGCGGACGCGGGGCCCTCGAGCGGGGCGGCCGGCCCTCCTGACAGTGGCAGTCACCTAGGGCAGCAGCGGTGAGTCTGGGGCACCCGATTACGTCTTGGCTCTCGTGCTGCAGGACTCGGGCAGCGGCGGTGTATCGGGGCACTTAGCGCTTCCCAGCCTTAGGGGGATGTAGGTGCTTCAAAGAGTTAGTTCGACGGGGCTCAGCGCCTCAGGAAGGTTACGGCGCTCTTCAGAGTTAGCGCCTCAGGTGTCAGCGCCTCAGGGGGGTTACGGCGCTCTTCAGGTATAGCGCTTCAGGAGGTTTCTGGCATAGCGCTTCAGGAGGTTTCTGACATAGCGCTTCAGGAGGTTTCTGACATAGCGCTTCAGGAGGTTTCTGGCATAGCGCTTCAGGAGTTCTTCATAGCTGATGATTCCTTATGGCGCTGATGGTACACGGCCCTTTCTCCTGACAAGGGGTTAGTTAGTCAGTTCGGGGGATGGGGGTTTGAGTAGGAGGCTGCTGCCAGTTAGGCCTCTCCCGATGGTCCCTAGGGGATTCCCTCACACTGGGCCAGGTCAGTGGGTTTGGTCAGGTATCCTCACGCAGCTTAGCGGGCAAGGCCTAGACCTAGTCACCCCTAGTGGTATAGGTGCCCCCTCCCCCTTCCGCCTAAACTCCAGCACAGGGTCCCCCCCAGGTCAGTGGTACCTCATCAACTCACTAGAAAGTTTCCCGCCCTTTCTATTTATACTCCCAGGTCAGGTGACCTCCCTCTATTCCGGAAGGTTCCAGGGCCTTCTACATTCTAGGGATGGTCAGGGGAACCAGGCTAGTGATGTCACAATACCTAAGGGTTCTAGGCAGCTCCTGGCAACTAGGGCGCTACTTGAAAGACCGCTCCGCAGTAGCAGGGGTCTGTGGCAGCCATCTTAGTGGTAGAGAGCACCTGCACCTTAACATTGACCAGCAATGGTAAGGTGCCCGAAGACCTAGAGCCAACCAAAAAGAGGGTGGAAAAATGAGGCAAGGGCGAAAAAACACAGGGAAGGTCACCCTAGGGCGGACAGGTCTAACACATGGATATACATTTTCCGTTTTATTTGCCATCCCTCCATATTGCACGGTTTTATTCACTCAGCCTAAGATGTCTCAATGTTCATCAATCTATTTATTTCCTGATCCATGTCATTACCATATACGATCAGGGAAGCATAATCATATTTGCGATCCTCCTAACCATTAGCACTGTACAGTGTTTCCAGTGACTAACTTTGGGGCAGTTTCTTTGTATCTATTGAAGTGTGAGATGGATGCAAATTAAACTTTAACCAGGATATTCGTCGGCAAAAGGTCAATAAAAATGAATAAAAAAACTCAAGAATCTCTATTTTTCTATTTCCAAAACACTCTTCAACCATGACCAAATACTTTTGAAGACTGTTGCTTCAGCAAAAGTAAGCAATCCCTTTATGCTTTATGTATGTGAGCAATCTGTTTCTGTATGATTAAAGAGACATTTGGGATAAAAGTGCAACATTCTGTACCTATAATTGTACAAACTCCACCTTTGACAGCATGTACAAAATGAAGAGCTATCCTGTAACAGTTCGATTGGCCTTCGTTTGGCTGGAAATTAAGTCCAGGGCAATGACAATTCATCGAGTCTGCTACCTCCTCCAAGGTTCTAACAGCTTGGTGTATCTCAGAGTACAGTGCCATTCCAATCTTAGGAAACATGATATCTATAACTTGATAGGCTTGTAAAAGGTCTCTATACTATCTTTTTAGGAAGGGAACTGGTTTTCTTGCAGAGTGAGCTGGTTAATAGGATACAGACTACTTTCTGGGCAGCCAGGCTCAGATGAGGTATCCACTCATGAAGAAAGCATTAGGACCATGGGTAGGCTTCAATCCATCCAGAAAGCAAATACACAAGACCTAAAATGTAAACATAAGAACATCATGAAGGCGTTTTAAATATAGTCCATTTGAATGTGGACTAAGGGTCTCTATGGAGGTGGGCGGGAAGTGGGGTTTTGACACCCTCCACAATGTTGTGGGTTTGGCTAGTGTCACAGTAATGACAATCCAGTTCAGCGAGGAATAGGAAGAAAGGGGCAAACAAGTGAATGCCTGTGGCCTCGATCATGCCACCCCAACTTACATGGATTACATCACGATAAAGTCAGGGCAACCAAGCTTCCTTCCTTGTCCGTTCAGGTTCCATCTAAGTTCCCTTTTACAGTCCTGTTTCAGCATTAGAGCACATTCTTGTAGTTCAGCATGGACCTTTGAAGAGGGCAGGAGGGATTCAGTACACATAGATAGTGATTTCAGAACTGTTAAACAAAGCAGTCCTTTTAGCGGCTTGATCAGCAAAGGCATTCCCTCTAGACTCTTCATCTTGTGCAGACTTATGAGAAGCGCATTTATAAATAACAATTGTAGATGTCAGCTGACTCCGTGAAGCAAGCCTTTTACATGAGGACCAGTTTTTCATCTGGATTTATACAGAAGTAAGGGCTCCTTCGTGTATACAGAGAAGCCCCAAAGTCTTGAGCTATCCCGAAGGTATACTTGGAACCAGAAAATATTTTTATAGATTTCCGGTAGCTAAAATGCACACGTGTGAGAGCAATTCAGCCACTTGAGCAGAGTGAATATTAGACAAAGAACAACTTTCAATAGTCCTATAAGGTGCATACAACATAGCCTACACCTAATGTTCCTTTGTAATTTCTAAGACATCATCCATCAATCATGAGATCACTGTTTGTCAAAAGTGCCTCTGTGCGATTGATGTGTGGTTTTGATCTGTTGTGAGTTCACAATCATCATCATTGTTTTCCTTAAAGTAAATTATTGTGTTTACATTTTTTTTTTTTTACTTTTTTCTGTTTGTTTGAGAGTAAACCGAGGTCCAGTGAACAACAGCCTGATGCCCCCAAACTTTTTTTAACATTCACAAAGGTGAAGGACTCCGAAGAGGCTACCAATTGGGTTACCACCTTCTTTGAGGAGTCAGTAACTTTTCAACGTCATACAACTGGATTTCAGTAACAAAAGTTGATATTCCAGCATACCGATTCGGCGTTTGGAAGGGATGCCTAAAATACTCCACTTCCAAATACCAATTAGGTATCCATTTCGAAAACAAATTTAGCGAGTCAAACACTTTTCCGAATTACTACATTTGTTTAGTACATAGAAAAAATGGTTTAAGTATTTGCAAACTCTTTGCTGTTATTGTTTCAGATTTTTTGTGAATGCTAATACCCTTCATACATTACACCCATAATTATCTATTTTGATGTGAAATAGTAACTGAGGGAAGTGTTAAACAGCAGCATCTCCTAGATTTCAGCCAAAAGGCCTTCCTTGCACAATGTCCCCAGGCTGTCGCCTGACACTACCCCCCTTCCAGACTATTGGTGCGTCCTAAGACTCTGGCTTCAGTATATTTTTCATATCTTTAAATTAGCTAGATTTATCTTGATAGACTTGCAAACGATATTCTAGCGAGGCAGGGTCTTCTTCTCAAAAGGAGATGCTCTGGACCACAGGACAGATGAATGAACGATGTCCTGGGGTCTTAGTCTCGCAGCTAAGAATGAAAGAGCCCAGACCTAATGTATGAGATGCAAAAAGATGCTGGTGGATACTCCAACAGTTGCAGGTGTTTTCTGTTTGATCCAAATCAGGCACAAAGGTTTGGGGGCTTTGTACTATATAGTAGAGGTGGGAGAGCCACTGAAAGGTCCAGCAAGGCTCAAGCCTGAAGCCTGGCTCTGGCTCAGTTCAAGGTCCTCTTGGAACCTCTAGTCCATTACAAACTGAGCTATCATGAGGCTTCTGAATGGCTGCCTCCCTCCACTCTGGATGGGGCATTATGGCGAGAGCTGTCGACTTTGAAACTGGGGAACCATTTGCAGAATGTGTGCAAGGCATGCAATGGCATGGAATAAGACAGTTAAACGTTCTGGAAATTCACTCTGCCTACTGATCAGGCCCCTGCAGTGAAGTGGGGGGGGGGTCTAACTATTCAGGGGGCCTCCATTGAGCCCATTCTGCAGCGGGCCCCATCATTTTGTGTTACGCCACTGCTCAGCATCCAGTGACTCTGGGCAAAATCACTTAATCTCCCCATGCCTCTAACCAATGTATGTGACCTGGTGTAATGTAACTAGTGCTCACGTAAAGAGCTCAAACACCTTCTGGTCGAAATTGCCCTATATAAAACTGCATAAAAATGCACAACCAAGTAAAAAACAAAGCATTAATGTGATGAAAGACAAATTGATAACTGTTTACTGGCTGATTTGTACAAAGTGAAACCAAAACCCCTGGATAAATCATGGCTTCCCTGCTTAAATTGTGTGATCTTTGGCAAATATTATATTTCAGGGTCATCATTTTTTATTTCAGAACCTTTATCATATTTTACGTAATGTTTGTTGTATAATTTACACAGCAAACATTTTTAGGACCTGCCTCATGCACAGGCTGAAAGATCCGTGCCTAGGCTCGGCTCTCCCTGTTAATTAGCTGGCTTGCCCACCTCTACTATATAGTGCCCCTATGCCAACAGTGATGCTGTCCTTACTTTTTAGCCAATAGCATTTTGCGTTCTGGAACTTGTAGTTTTCCTTTACCTGTGTAGTTATACGCTTTTCAATTCCAGCATGCCATGGGCTATTTTTTGCCTGTTGGCTAGAAAGCCTGGACCAGGCAGGGAAGACGCAAACGATGGGGAGGACCACATGGCGGCTATGCATGTGCTTAGTAACAAGGTAGGTTTTACTGATTAATTAAAAGGGCCAGGTGGAGCAAAATAGCACCATTAGAAGCCACAACTGGAAAAATCTCTAAGGCACATGGGGCCAGATGCATCAAAGGGTTTTGCCCATTCTGTGTCTATGGGAAAATATGTTAATGCATATGGCCCATGATGACGTATTAACAAAAATTACGAGTCAACTGGAAACCTTTTTAACTGGTGAACTGGAATATCAACCAGTAGATGCTGTCTAGGTACGAAACCACTGCCAAGTGCACAAACCATGGTTAATAACCGCCTCTAGTGAAGAGAGCAAAAAGCATATAATCTCAAATTCAGGGAAAGGCCAGGCAGCAAAACGCCCACATGCAGAAGGTTTTCTTCGAAGCACAGAGAGGCCCGTCTCACACATGCAGTTTCTCGACTGGCCCGGGTACTTTAGTTGTCCCTTTTTGCAGCATTACGGAAGCCTGTTGGCTCAAGTCCAACTTCCCTCCTCAAGCTCAGGTGCCAGGTGCGTGCACGGCGCATCTACCTGAACACAACAGGAGCAGCCAGACAGGAGCTGCCGTCTCCCGGTTACCATGGAAACATCCAGCGCCACCTGCAGGTCTCCCAGAGGGCAAAGTCCTGAAGAGGCACCTGTGTACAAAGCGGGCGGAAGGGGCGGGGCTCCAACTTTCATCAGGATGGCGGGGTTCGCTGTGTAAGTGACAACAGACATCTGTAACAAGGATGCGTCTTTGGCAAGACAATACAGGGCTGTGCTGAGCGTGAGTGCGAAACGGATATCACGGGCACCGCGTAGTCCGACCTTCGTGGACATGGGTGGCCACGTATGGTCACTTTTTGTAACCCTGCTCTTTCGTGAATGATATGGCTTCTCCTCATTTTCTCTTTCGTCCTCCATCTGTGCATTTTACGCTCTCTGCTGGGCAGCTCAAAACGCCTGGACAGAAGGAGTGTGTTTACCCGGCTCGAGGACACACGCTGATGAAGAGAATTTGAGTAATGGAACGAAGGTGAGTTCTGCATGTGCCTTAACTTTTTTGACTTGATTTATTTCTTAGCTTTCAACAAAAGTATTTTACTGTAAAACCAAAACACACATTACTTCCCGGAGCACAAGACTTCTCTGAGTATCTGAGGCTCCCACATTTGGGGCAAGGGGGGAAGAGTTTGATGGGGTCGACTGGGGTTAGATCTGTAGGCTGCCGATGAGTGCTTAAAATAAGAGGGTTTTCAGGTTCTTTCTGAACACGTGCTAATTAAGTTTGTTACTAATAAATACATTTTGTTCTTCACTTTAGTTCCCGTGCCTTGGGAGTTATTTCGATTGGCCCTTTTCTGGTTACATCCATTTCCCAGATCCTTGTAGACTAACTGGAACTAGTTAATTTTAGTATAACATATTTAATCTTTCACAGACTAAAAAAAATCTCAGATTCTTGAGAATTGGGTAAACGAAATCTAAAACCAATTTATCTTTATATACATAATTTCTTCCTTGAAAATAATTTTATTTAAAGTAATGTCTTTCTTCCATTTGTTATGATCATCATGGGGTTCTTGTATGGTATTCTTCTTGCCTCCCAGAGAATCTCTTTTTCAAATAATCCCTTCAAGTAATCCAGTCCCATTATGGAAACAGATGACGCCAGATGTCGTATGCTACACTGATCTTGTCCTTTGGATAAATTGTAACTGACCACAAAAGCATTTTAGGAGGAGGAGTACTGCACGAGCACTCTTTTACGTATTTTTGCGTGCCATCGTGAATCTGCCCCGAGGCGTCCAACTCCCTGTTAGTAAAAGTGCATAGGGCACAGTCCTTTCTATTTGCACAAATTTGTATATGAATATTCCCATTTTATTCACGTTGTAGCTGTTTTGGGTCCAATTCCCAAAGGCATGCAAAGGTGCATAAAGCAGTGCCATGCTAGTACTACGCCTCTTACAGCCATTTACTCCATGCTCCCAGCCTGAAGTCTAATATCCATCGAGTTGCCATTTAAGAACTCTTTCCTTATCCTCACCACCTTCCTCATTCTTCACCCACCACAACTGATAGAGGCCATTTCCTCAGATAGTATGAGTTGGTAGGACGCCCTGCTGCAGGCGTCTCCAACAGGTCGATGGCGAGCTACCAGTGGCTCTCTGGCTACCTCTGACCAGCGCACAAATCTAAACTGCCTGCCTGCCAGTCCACTTGGGTGATGCAGTTGCCCTAATGTTAAGGCGCCACTTTATAAACATATGTTTTAGGTTCTATGAGGCTGGGCAAGCTATCCGTGCAGGCCTGTTCAGCACCGGCTTTAGTGAAGACTCATCCTACATTAGCTTTTTCATTCATAGTTGCAGCTAGAACTTAGCCTGCACTAAGGATGAAAAAGCTAATGTGAAATACGTTCAGATTGTATGGATTGTTGTCAGTGCACCTGCACGCAGAGCTGTGGCTGCATTTATTTCTTTTATCTAGCTCTTCTTTACTTCCGTTAGTTCTCTACTTTTTCTCCTTTCTCTCCTCTCTCCTTTTCAACAGTCTTTTCACTACTCTTCTTCCTTTTCTCTTTTCCTTCTAATCTCTTTTAACTTTTTTGCTTCTTGCAGTTCCTTTTTTCATTCTCTTCTGCTTTTTCGCCTTTCTCTTTACCTTTCAACTATTCACAATTCCCTCTCTTATGTCTTCCCTCCTTTTTTATTTCCTGCTACCCTTTATTCTCCTTCTCTTTTCCCCTCTCCTTTTTTTCCTGTTTTTCTGCTCTCATTCGTTTCTTTTTTCTTTCTCTTCTGGTTCTCCTTTCCTTTATTTCGTTTTTCGGTTTCTCTTCTCCTTTTGTGCCATTTCTTTCTCCCTTCTTCTTTACTTCTCATTCATGCCCTCCTTTCTCGTTTCCTTCACTCAAGTTTCTTTTCGTGCTCTCCTTCTTTCGTGCTCTCCTTCTTTCCTGCTCTCCTTCTTTCCTGCTCTCCTTCTTTCCTGCTCTCCTTCTTTCCTGCTCTCCCCCTTCCCTGCTCTCCCCCTTCCCTGCTCTCCCCCTTCCCTGCTCTCCCTCTTCCCTGCTCTCCCCCTTCCCTGTTCTCCCCCTTCCCTGTTCTCCCCCTTCCCTGTTCTCCCCCTTCCCTGTTCTCCCCCTTTCCTGCTCTCCTCCTTTCCTGCTCTCCTCCTTTCATGCTCTCCTCCTTTCCTGCTCTCCTCCTTTTCCGCTCTCCTTCTTTTCCGCTCTCCTCCTTTTCTGCTCTCCTTTCCTTATCTCCTTCTTTCCTTATCTCCTTTTACCTTCATTCTGTTTTTCACCATTCCTTCTTATTTCAATCTTATTCCTTTCTCTTTTCTTCTTACTTTCTCTTATTCACCACCTCATTTTCTTCTTTCTTTTCAGTCTGTTTCTTCTCTTACTCCATCTCCATTTTCTTCCTTCTTCTTCCTTTCTTATTTTAATTCTTTCCATCCCTTTTCACCTTTTCTACTCGGTGTCTCCTTTCATTTTAACTCACCAGATTTTCTCATCTTTTCCTTCTCTAATATTTCTCTTGCTCTTTTTTCCAATTGCTTGTTTTCCCCCTTTTTGCTTTCCCCAATTTCGTCTCTGCTTCTAGCCTTTGTTTCTTTTGCCCTTTTCTCTTTTTATTTTCCTTCTTTCCCATTTGTCCTTTGATTCTCTTTCTCATTTTGTCCTTCGCTTCACTCCTTTCTCCATACGTTTTTCCTATCCTTCCTGCCATCTTTTCAAGCACTGATTTTGTTTCATGATAGATGGCATGTATACCCAAGATCATGGAGGTGGCTGTAGTTATGTCTACTTATAGAGAGCTATGAAGACTGGATCTGCCACAAACATATATTATTGCTGGTGGTCGTAGTTAAGGGTGCGAAAATATTGCTCTGGGACTTTTTATTAGCTCCACAAAGAAACAGAGACTGGCACCTGATATATAGGAGAATTGGAGCCTGGATTGTCAGCATTACATTTTATTTGAAGTATATTAGAACTAAAGCAGTCACACAATGTGCTTAACAAAGCAAATCACAGGTTTTGTGATGACTTCCTGTATTTGATATAGTGCATTGTGCTCAGGATTGTCTACTGATTGCATTAGACCAGGTCAGCTGAACCACCAATGCTACGTGCAAGCTTAAGTCACTATTTATTTCTAGGACACCTGCCACTTAATTCCGTCAAATCATTTTAGCAGTTTTATTACGTTATCAATATATTATTATAATCCATTTGTTTTCTTGCCCCTTACAGATTGAAATATTTTGTGTATCTCACCTGTTATTACAGTAAGAATGTTTTAGTTAATAAAAAAAAAAGTGACCTGGTTCATAAACGTTTTTGCGCAGCTTATTGGAATGTAGGTGCTCAAAAAGGTATTTGCAATTCTAAATTTCACATTATGACTCTCAGAATATGGACACACGGAATTGCAAAAATGAGTGCAAAACTGATGTGCATTGCTGCCTGTTACCAGTCCCCAAAATGCCTACTAGACAAAGTCTAGGTCTCTAGGACTTACCCCTCACAGACCTTTGTAGACAACATCATCGCAAGGAGAGCGATTACACACACTATCCCCGTGTATACCAGAGTTATCCTAGGACATTTTTTTCATTAACCAGATTCTGTCCTGTCCTCTGAAATGGGCTATCATCTATAATGCCCTGGTCATGACTGCACTAGACTCTCCTCTCTGATCTAACCTTTCACTGACAATGTCTACTAATTGCTATCCGACCCATCATTGAGTCTTAATATTGTAGAAGCAACAAAAAATACTTTTCACTCAGTGATCCATATGATACATCATGGAAGATTCTATGGGAAATATTGAAGGCTGTTATAAGTAGCAAGTGCTTGGTGCTTTCCTCAGCCCATTTGATGCCTGCCTTCTCCAGGTGGCTGACCTTAGAGGAAGAGCTCCATTAGCTAGAATGTAAGCATGAAGAGAGCCAACGCACCCCTTCACTGAGACACCTACAACATGTCACGGTCCATTTAGTAGCTCTTAATACTGAAAATGAAGAATGTTTTGTCATAAATACTAATCACAGTTACTGTGTAACAAAGATATCAGACTATAAAAACTGTAAAATTCAAACCTGGAATTACATCAGGAATCAGATGTCCTAAGATTTTGTGGCTAATTTGCTCACCTGGGAGATTGGGATGAAGATTGTTTTCAAGAACTTCTATAGTGCCTTATTTGCCACAGGGAGCCTAGTACACCAGAATTGGGCCACCTCATTCGATACGGTCACACTTCCAAGATATTCGCACAGACAATCTCGCCTGACAAAGTGCCCTTATTGTTTTCCTGCTTCTTTTTATGAGGTGTTCTTAAAAATTGTAGACCCCCCCCCCCCACAGCTTTACCAAATAGTCTAGGGTGTAATGCAGGCATGTGCAGCGCAGGGGCCCCCAACCATCGAGGTGGGCAGCATTGAATCCAAGGCCAATGAAAATATGTGGAATGTGGGCAGCTCCGGGGCCCATCATCACATTCTGCAGGGGGTGGGGTCATTTTGTGTTATATCGCTGTGTGTAATTCTTTTCTGATCACGGGCATGGTCACCCCAAATTTGCTCGAGTTCGCAGTCACTTTGTTACAAAAACTGGTAAAAGACTCTTTCATAGGCAGCGATTACGAGCCAGTCCCTATAATAAATTATGACGCTAAAGTATTCTCTAGAATCCTCGCCTCCCAGATGGAGAACCAGATTCTCCTCCTGATGAATTCAGTTCAAACACATTTTATCAAGGCCCAAGGATCTTTAGACCACATCCGAAGAGCCATGAATGTAACAGACTTCGCAAATAGAGCCCTATCGCTCTTCTCTGGATGCAGAAAGAGTGTCTGGTAATTGGTGCTATGAACGTGGGTTAATGTGTAAATTCAGCTTTAGTCCCAATTTAATTAGGATGGCATTTGCAAACCAGGGTATACCTACGACTCGTATACGAGTCCGCAAACATTTGTCAGCCAAGATTCACCTGTCAAGAGGACCTCATCAGGGATCATCTCGCCTCTCACTCTCCCATTGTCTTTTGCTGTTTTAGTCCAGTCTATACATGAGAACCTCCACATTCAAGGCCAGTCACTAACTGGCTCACAAGTGAAACTGGCCTTGTATGCAGATGACAAGATTTGTCTCACGAGTCGTCCAGACTCTACATTTTGACACATTGATGTTGAAAGTAACGTATCTGAAATATTTCTGGATTCAAAGTGAATCTTAAAGTCCAAGGCTTTTTATATTCTTCAATTGAAGTGCCACCTACAAAGCTGGTCGAAACTGTGACAAAGGCAACAATCAATATCTTGAGGTATTTCAGACAAAGCCACACCAAACATTCTATAGGCATTATGCCCACACTCTTTTAAACGCGTTATTCAAAGACTTTTATAGATGGGGAAAGCTTGAAATCATATGGACTGAGTGCGTTAAAGCTGTGAAGGTCATATTCATTCCAAAGTACTGTAACTTGGCAAAACCTCTTCTTACACTGCTTTCACCGTCTAGTTTGAGGGAAGCGTTAACATGCATTGCCATCTTAATGGGGATGGTAAACATCCAAGGGTCATTTGACAGGTACTCATGAGAGGGGGCTTGGGAGATGGCTTATCAGTGACTAAACCTGGTAGGTAAACTTTGATACCTCAATTGAAGGCGATATTGGAATAGTCTCCATGGAATAATATTTCTCCCTTCTTTCCCCATCAAGCCCCATCCCTTTTTGTTATTATTTATTTATTTTATAATTTATTGGGCCATCTACCCCTTATAACCAGGTATTGTAGAAACAGAATATCATAATTACCAAACATGTATTGCATTCCTCACAAATGGATGTCATTCCCTTAACATATTTGACTCGCCTTTAAAAAAGATTACACAACATTACACAGCCATTTCCTACTGGTGTGGAAGGATTTTCTGGGGAAAATAGAAAACCAGTAGGTGTTAGTGTCTGTCAAAGTCCACTTTCTGATAAAACAGGACATAGGTACAACCTTCTTAATTTTTCAAATAAGGAACTTGAGAAGTTAATGGGATAGATTGCTTTTTAAATCAAACCCACAGTTGCATAGTCGCTTACAATCCTCTTGGCATGCCAGTGTGTTTGTGATTTGTTCAGTGCTCTGCCCGATCTTGTTTTCAGTAACTTTGCTAAACAGTCGATCTGCCTCTGTAGTCCAGTTTCGGTCGGGCGCATACAGCAAGATGATGTACATGAGGCAAAATAGTGACAAGGTTGTTTTGCTTTAGGGGAAAAACATCTCCGTATCTACAAAAAGGTGACAGATCAGATAAAAAAATAAAGAGAACAACAAAGCAGTGGGTACATGTCCCTGATTAAGTCCATTGCAAATTTCAATTATTCCTGACAGTGAGCGATACAAGTCACATTAGATATGTTTTCTCACTTTCCCAGTCAAAAAGACGCTACTTGCAGCCCTATACTTTATTTCCCACCACTCTCCTCCTCTCGTCATTAACACAATCCTTCATGCCTTCTAATACCTCTTGCAAATCTCCCCTAAATATCTTGGAGCTAGAAGACGAGCCTTTCACTCTCATCTCTCCCCCATCCTCTTACTGCTGCTCCACAGCTCCTCCAGCCCACTTACCACCCTCACCCCTGTACCTCTCCTTGACTTGTCACTACAAATTACATCAGCAACGCACCTGAAAAGAACTTTTTTCATATCAAATCTTATTGTTATTTTTCTCCAAACAAAACCGTACACACAATGGCATAGTTATATAGCATCCTCTATTTACATACTTACTTACTACCTCTCCTGGGGCATAGGCCATGAATCTGAACTCTCCAGCCATCTGTGTTCTGGGCTTTTCTTTCAATCTGACTCAAGGTGTAATCCATCACCTTGCAGTTTCACCTTGCAGTTCGCCTCGAGGCCTCAGCTTCAGAGGTGTTTCTTGGCCTCCCTCTTTACCTTTTCCCTTGAGGGTTCCTGGTCAGGGCTTGCTTGGTGGTGTTTGATGCAGGCTTGTAGAGGGTGTGACCTATCCAGCACCAGTGTCTTTTCATGATTTCTTCATGAGCAGGGAGTTGGAAAGTCTGCTGTCATTGGTGGTTGTTGCTGATGGTGTTTGACCAGCAGATTTGGAGGATTTTCCTCAGACATGTGTTGATAAAGGTTAGGACTTTGCTGGTGTTGTCACTGTTATCCTTCAGGTTTCTACTCCATACAGAAGGAATGATTTTACATTTGTGTTAAAAAGCCTGGTCTTGGTTTGCAGCGTTAGGTCCTTGGGGCTCCAAATCTTCCATTGCTGGATGAAGGCAGCCCTTGCTTTTCCAATCATGCCTTGATGTCAATGTCTGTACCGTTCTGCTTGTCTGTGACACTGCCCAGGTAAATGAAGCCCTCAACCTCTTCCAGTGCTTCGACTGCAAGAGTGACTGCAGTTGTACTGGCCGAATTAGCCTTCAGGATCTTGTTTTTCCCCTGTGGATTTTGAGGCCATGTTGTGCTAACGTGGCTGCCACATTATTGTTCTTCTCTTGCATCTGCAGATGGTTATGGAATAGTAGGGCCAGGTAATCTGCAAAGTTTAGGTCATCGAATTGCATATAAGGTGTCCACTGGATCCCATCTTTTCTCCTTGCTGTGAACGCCTTCATGGTCAAGTCTGATGGC
Source organism: Triturus cristatus (assembly GCF_964204655.1). Classification (NCBI taxonomy): domain Eukaryota; kingdom Metazoa; phylum Chordata; class Amphibia; order Caudata; family Salamandridae; genus Triturus; species Triturus cristatus. The sequence continues at coordinate 970,326,572 of NC_140580.1, forward strand.
AGCAGAAAGAGAAAAAGCGAGAGCCAACAACTTTTTTTTTTTTGTAAACAAACTATTGATCAGTTGAACAATGAGGCATCATACAAAATATGTGCTGGTTCCGCCGGGTTAACCATCTGATATACATCTCTGATACACATACAGTTCAATATTGCTATATAAATGTCTATGATCTAGCTCCACCTCCTCAGGAGCTACATTATTAGATGTTGGCTAAGCACGTACCTTCAAATAAACTAATAACTAAATAATGCAACCCCCCTCCCCACTCTAATCAATAACTCCTCCCTGCCTCTACCTCCCTTCCCACCCCCCAGGCGTGTCTAATGGTATGACGTCCTTGCATTCCACCTCAGGATGTCGCCCAATTACTCCTGTCCAAACCTGTTGTGTTCTGAAAGTTCAACTTAAACTTTCACTGGGAGCCTATTCCGCAGCCCTTCCGTCACTCCCCCCATGCGTCGTAGTGCATAAAATCATTCATCCGCCCCCGGTTATTCTCGGTCTCATTCTTGTGAAATGTCATTTAGCAGTTTCAATTGCAGCGTTAAAGCCTCCCAAACCCTGGCTGACTCTAGTGCCTTCTCACTCCCACTTCTCCTAACATTTTGTAAGCGGACCTAACCTTCGCTACCTGCCCAACGCTCGAATTCTCTTCTCCATCTACTGGGACCCCTCCTCCATTTCCAATGACTGGTGATATCTCATTTTGCTATTACTAGGCCCAGGTCTTGGAATTTGCTGGTAATTTTGTTCTTAGACGTATGTGGGAATCTGTGTAGCAAGTAATATCCTGCTGACTGAATCACTTCTTTCTCAGTAGTTTCTGCAAAAAGTTCTGTCACCTCCTGCCAATACTTCTCTATTTCCGGGCAACTCCAGAAGATATGGAGAAATTCCGCACCTACTTCACCACACCGGGAGCACATGGCCGTGTGAAAATACTTGTTAATGCGCCCAGGGGTAAGATACGCCCTATGGTATATATAAAAATGAACCAGCTGAAATCGGGCCTTTCTGGTGACTCTACCGACCCTCTCTGTGAACTCTCCCCATGTCTTATCCTCCAAGGGTTCTCCTAAGTCCTCCTCCCATTTCTGTTGTAGTTCACAAAGTGGAAGAATAACTGCACTGTTCAGTTTTCTATATAAGCAGGTGACCGCCTTAAACGTCCCCGCTGCCATTACCACGTATTGGCATCCTTCATCTAAACCAGGTTCAATTAGGCCCATCCCCCAATGCTTACGTATTGCTGTGGTTAAGGCCGCATGCAGCAAGAAATCACCCCCGATATTCCATTTTGCTCACTAAAGTCTGCGAATGGTAGTAACTCGCCGTCTTGATATAGTTGCCCTATGGTAAGTACCCCAGCATCTTCCCATGTCCCTAGTTTCGTCCAGTCCGCTCTATGAGGTAATGCCATGCAATATTTTAATGGTATCTCTGGCACATTTGGGTGCCTCCGCGCTCATCTCTCGTTCTGATATAGGTAGTTTTAATACTATTCTGGAAAGGAGATCTGGAGCAGGGCATCCATCGCCTCTCTGTATTGTTCCCCATACACCCATTTTGTCAGCCATTGCAGTTCAGCTGCTATGTAGTAGTATTCAAAATACGGCACCGCCAGTCCCCCCTCCCTCTTGAGCCTCATTAAGGTTGTCAAAGCTACTCTCCTCCTGCCTGCCCCCTCGAGAGCAAACAACTCTGGCAGACTCCGGTCCTCACTTGGAAGGCTTCCGTGAGTTGTCCTCATTGGACTGTCTTGCAGGTCATTCCCTTGTAAGAGTTCCTCATGATTCTTACACGTTTAGCTGGCACACCGTGGTGGCTGAGGAGTTTCCAAAGAGTCTCTCTGCCCACGCTGTCAAGTGCCTTCTCATAGTCATTGAAGGTGACATAGAGGGGGGAGTTCCAGTCCATCGACTGCTCAATGATGATTTGTAGAGTTGCAATCTGGTCTGTGCAGGAACTGCGTTTGCGGAAGCCAGCTTGCTGGTCTGAACGTCGACTTGTTCCTTCATTCTGTTCAGGATGACTCAGTTGAACACTTTGCCTGGGGTTGATAGAAGAGTTATCACTCTGTTGTTTGTGCTGTTACTCAGGTCACCTTTCTTGGGTATCTTGACGAGTTACCCCTCCTTCCAGTCGGATGGCATCTTTTACTCTTCCCAGGTTCTTCCAAACATGGGGTAAAGCATGTTTACTAATGTTTAAATGTCTGCCTTCTGTGCCCCTGCAGGAATTTTGTCAGGTCCTGCTGCCTTCTCATTCCTCAGATGTTTGATGGCTTGACATAATTCTTCCTTGTTTGATCTGCTGCAGTCGATTGGCATGTCAGCTGGCTGTATCTCTGGTGGAGACTGTGGTATGGGCTGATTCAGCAGTTCTTCAAAGTGCTCCACCCCTCTTCGTTGTTGGCCTTCGTTACCCTTGATTGTCTTCTTAGCTTTGTCTTTAACAGGTGTTTCTGGCTTCCTGTATCTGCCAGAGAGTTACAGTGTTATGTCATAGAGTTCTTTTAAGTTTCCATGGCTTGCTGCTTTCTGGGCTTCTGTGACAAGACCATCGATGAATCTTCGCTTGGCTGCTCTTAATCTTCTCTTTGTTTCCTTGTTGGTTTTGGTGTATATGCTTTGAGCTTTCACTTTTTCTGCTCTTGTTCGGCTGCTGTTAACTGCAGCTTTCTTTTCTTCTTTCTTGGATTTTGTGGAGAGTCTTGGTGAAGATTCATTCTTTATGCCGGTGTTTCTTGGTACTCTGTGTCACTGTTTCTTTGATCTTCTCCCACTTACATTCTACTGGGTCTCTGTCATCCTCTAGTTCTTGCAGGACTTGATACCGAGGATTACTGAATATTCACTTCTTGTTTGTGCATCTTTGAGGAGGGTGGTGTTATATCGCTGCTGTTGGTTTGTCGGTTCCATCCATGCCTTCTTCAGTTTTAGCATGGCCACGACAAGGTGATGGTCTGACTACACATCCACTCCTCTCATCCCACCTACATCCTGCAGGGACCTCCAGAACTTCTTGGCAATGCAGACCTAGTCGGTCTGAATCTGTTGAATGGTCTGGTGACACCCACGTTGCATTTTGTATTCTTTTGTGTGGGAATATACTACCACTTCTCACCATAATGTTCAGCGCACAGAGATATGCAAGCCTTTCACCATTCTTGTTCATGTCTCAAAGGCCATGATGCCCATAACTTCTTCATACCCAGTGTTGTCACTTCCAATCTTGACATTGAGGTCCCTCATCAGTATTGTGAAGTTTCTCTCAAGACATTTCTCCAGGATGGGCTGGAGTCCGTTGTAAAACTGTTCTTTTTCTTTGCTGTTATTTGTAGGTGCATAGCACTGGATAACATTGATGTTGTTCCTCTTTTTCTAAATGCTGAAGGTAGCTGTGATGATTCTGGGACCATGAGCTTCCCATCCAATCAGAGCTTTGTTGGCTGCTGGCGTTAGCATCAGTCCTACTTCTCTCTGAGTATGTGGGGCGTTCTCTTCCTTGTATTAAGAATACAGCAGCATTCCTTCTGGAGCCAATCTTTTCTGTCCAGACTGTGTCCATCTAGTCAAGCTGATGCCAAGCAATGCAAGGTTGTATTTTTTCATGTCCGCTGCCACTTGGACTGTCTTGCCTGACTCGTATTTGGTCCTCACATTTCATATCCCAATGCTGATGGTCTTGGTGAAAAGCAGGTGGATCGGCTTTGTGGCTTCCAGAGATCTTTGACTTCCACCACAAGGCATCAAAGCTCTCAGTGAAGGAGATTTCTCTCTTCCCCCATGGCAAGGATGTATTTTGGTTGACGTTTATGGAGCTAGGATGTTTTTACATAGTGGGGTAGCTAGCCCCACGCATAACCATTATCCTTTCGTAGCTGGACTTGGGACCCGCCATGGCAGAGTTGTTTACATAGTTAGCCAGTGCTTAATTTGTAAAGAATAAGTGTCGGGCCCTAAAGTTTTGCTTAGCAGTGCCCGACTGGTGTAATTAAAAATTGAGGTGCCATATACCATGGCTGTGCTGTCTTGCTTTAACCTCATGTCTCTTTAATCGACTACCAGGCACTCCCAGCCTCTTTATCTCAATCACTCATCCCTGTTTTCTCCCATTGTCAGCATTTTTCCGTCTTTCTCCTCTGTCTTTTCTTTTGCTTCTCTCCTTTTTGTGTTTTTCTGTCTTTTGCCCTGAATCAGTCTGTTGAGGAAAATTAAGTGCTGGTGCCCAAAAATGATTGCAGTAGGACCTACCTGCAACCACTGGCTCCAATTAAGCACCGTCGTTGACATACATTATAGTTTTCAGTGCACCTTATCCCAGGCCATAGTAAGTTTGCCATTTCCCACATCTTTTGACATGCATCTGAGAACATTCCCTTGCTCCGTATGTTTTGCACATCTATCGATTTCATTACGCATTCAGGTAAGGAGGAAGGACCTGCAGAGTTCCAGTGATTAGCAATGTCTCTCTTCACAATCCTAGTTCCAATCACAACCAGGTTGTGAGCTCCACAGGCACTCCCCAAATCATCAAGAAAACCTAAGAGTGTAATTTGCAGCAAAGGGTCTATCACTCTCCCAAGGAATCCAGACAGAATGGTGAAAATTCCTTGCCAATACACTGTTATAACTGAAAAGCCTCTAACCATATATCAAAAATTCCCATTGTCTTCAGGTTGGCAGAAGCATTTGAGTTCAGGGAGTTTGTGGACCAGCCACGGGCGTAAGGTAGGTAAGATGGAGGTATTTGAGCTGATGAAGTTGCAGTCTAGCTGGACTGACATGGATACTTAGGGCCATGCAGGTGTCTCTCCAGTCGCTACCATCCAGTGAGCCCAGCCACCCCTCCTAGTGTGCCTTCAGTGCCAAGAGAAGATTAGGCGAGTTTGTTAGCCAGCAATTTGTAAATCTGAGATTATCCCCCCCCCCCCTTTCCCTAGAGGGCCCATAAACATCTGTGTCTCAAGTAGACTGCATTCAGGTATATCTGAGAGAAACTCCTAGTGGTATGTGATAGCGTGGCGCAACTGTACATAGAGTTAGCACTGGGATTTGTGTAAATCAAATTCCACTTGGAGCTCTTGAAAGGACTTCATTTGTGCCCCTTCCCAGTCATCCATCACCTTCGATAAGGACATAACCTTTTGGTGCTCTCAATGCAAGGAAGACCTTTTCTTAAAAGTGTGAAATATGTTTCTAGTCACATGGTTTATATCTCCTCCTCTTATTTTTTTCTGTTTTCATTGGGCTTTTTGAGATTCTAGTGCCAGACATCTCCAAAAATATCTGCTCAGAAATAACTTCAATAGTCATCATTTTCATGCAACTGACATTAATGCTTATTCAGTTTTCTTGCATATACTCCGCAAATGTGTCATGTTAGATTCTCTCCAAAACTTTTATCACTTTAACATGAGTGGGCATTTAAGGGTCAGCTGTTGGGTGAAAGACCAATGGTGCCGACATGAATAGTTAACTTCTGAATAGGCGCAGGCGGAGAATTCCGCTCCGCCCGCGGAGTGTGCGGCGATTTGCCTACTCCGCGTTCTCCGCCTCCACCCCCCTGTGCTGCCCTCCTCCTCGCCGTCTCTGGGTGATCATTGCAAAAACGCACGCATGCGTATTTCATGCAAGAAATGCACATGCGCGCGTGCATACTCAGTTTTCGCAATGAGACGGCGAGGAAGAGGAGGAGGGCAGCCCGGGGATGCCGCAATACAGGTAAGTGTTTTTTGGTTTGGTTTTAATTAATGTCTAATTAATTGTTAATAGGGGTGTGGAGGCGGGTGGCGGAGTGGAGCGGAGTTCCATGGATTTTGGGCCCAACTCCGTGGACCTCCACGTAGTCCCGCTACACCAGCTCCGCCCAGGGTTACTTCTGAAGACTAAAGAGATGGTGGGAGTGTCAGCATGATCCCAAATGTTGCCATGGTTAGGGTGCTGTTGTCCCCTGCACATTTGTACTCTCCTGCCTTCCAAAGGCAGGACTGATTGGGCTCCACCTCATACAAGATGGTCTGACATCTGCTATGGTGTTTCGAACGGTCTGCCCAAGATCTCAACGTTTCCCCTAAAAGCCTGCCTCAACGCAGCTGCAAGACTATTAACAGGCTCGAGAAAATTCGATTACATCTCACCGCACATGAAGGCCCTGATTTGGCTTCCTTAGGAAGCCACAATCCAACTCAAACTGGCCTGTATCACACAAAAAGTACTACACTCTAAGTCACTTTCGTACCTTGCTCATAAAATTAAAGTATCCGGAGGAGGCAGGCACTCCCAGAGTGCCAGGGATCTTATGCTGAAACCTCCCTTCTTCTGGAAGAAGAAAGCTTACAACAGAGCTTTCTCTGGGGCCACACCTAGAATCTGGTACTCGCTGCCACCAATCATCAGAAGAATAACATCTCTGGCAAGATTCAAGAAGGAAGCCAAGACGTTTCTAATGGGCAAATTCCTGCCATAAGCTCTCTCGGAGCATCTACGGAATCAGCGGCTTAGTGACATTTTACTGCTATTTATCTTACGCTACCCACTTTAAGTCTCACTAGACTTCGCAGATGTAACCTATGTGATTCTGGTATCATGGACAATGTTTATATTACACCATATTTGGTACCTCTCTGTAACTTTATTGGGCAGAGGTTGCTATTGTGCAGTCCTCCCTTGCTCCTGCTTGTATTTTCTCCCTTAAGTGTATTCATGATCGTTTGCTCCTAATCTTTGAATTTAGCTTGTTATCTCTATAAAGCACTCTGATACCCTAACGGGTCACATTCGTACTCTACTGGAGTTCTCTGACCAAATGACCTGTCCTCTTTCATTCTAATACGGCATACCTCTTACCCATTATCGCTACCCTGGCTCTCTAGCTGACTTCCTAGACTAGACTGTGCTATACATTTTATAGCTAGTACCAGCTATAAGTCCAGGAATTTTGAGGAATATCTTCCCTAACCTCTTTTTCTTGCTTTGAGGCATCGATTCCAGTAGACACAGTTCCAATTTTCAAACACATGCTCTATTCAATGCCTCCTCCAGTGAACTTTGCTATTTCTTATCCTCCGTATTTATAAGATGTTCTCATTTCACAGCATTATGGATGGCATTATCTATGGATTTATTGATATTTTTAAGTTTTCACCCTTTTGTGTCATGTATGAGTTCTTTCCTGTACAAGATTCGCTTACTGATTTGATTAAAAATAAATACATATGTTATGGTCTTTTTGTTTGCAAATCCTTTAAAAAAATCGGGTCTCTAGTTGGCAGAGGTATGCACCCTATCCAAGTAGGAACCACAATATCCTAGTCATGGTAAATCTCAACACAATCCTAAATTATCCTGCGCTCATCCCCTGGTACCTTGGCACAGAGCTGGCAGGCTTAACTTAGAAGACCATGTCTAAAGTATTTGTGCAATAACTCATACAACAACGCAGTAAATGCACCACAAAAAAGACTCCACAACACTTTAGAATACTAGAGAATATCTCTCTGAGTAAAACAAGTCCAAAACAAGCAACATCCATCAAGTAGAAGTCAAGTTAATAAATGTCGAAGAAATAAAGTCAATAAAGCGCTTAGAAGCAGGTAGTGCTAAAAGGTTACTTCAGGTTGCAATGGGCCGGTGCAAATCCAAAGTTCAGGCCAGCTGCGATGGAATGTGGGCCGGCTACAGGGACCCACCTTGGGGTGCAGTTTGCGCAGCAAGGATTTGCATCATCCGGCATCAGTTCCGAGAGGCTGCATGGCGAGGCTTGCATTGTCCGGCATTGGTTCCGAGAGCTGTCAGCTGTGCGTCGAGGCTTTGCTGGCCTTCACGCTGCTTAGCAGAAACTCAGCTGCAGAACCCACTTCTGAGGCCCAGAACTTGGAGTAGGCACCTCAGGCAAAGGTAAGACTCACAGAAAGCAGAATCCGGCAGCACCAGCAGAACTGCAGAAAGTCTTTTGTGTCCCTGAGGCTTCATAAACAGGAGGCAAGCTAACAAGCCTTTCGAAATCACTTTGGAGGGAAGGCAGAGTCTGGCTCTCCTTCCAGCAGAATCAGAGAGCAGCAGGCCACCAGGCAACAAGCAGAAACGCAGTCCTTCCAGAAATACAGTCCAGTTGAGTCCTTTGCGCATCACTGCTGTTCTTCTGACAGAGGTTCAGTGTAAGTCCAAAAGTGTCTGATTTGGGAGGGTCAGAGACCCAGTACTTGTACCCAAATGTGCCTTTGATGTGGGGGAAACTTCAAAGTGTGGTTATGAAGTGCACGGGTACCCCTTTCAAAACAGTCCTGTCTGCCAGGTTACCTACAGGGATCACCAGCCATTTGTGTGGGGTCAGATCATTATTCTTTGAGGTCCAAGTGTGAGCCACCTTTCCTCCCGTCTGCCCAGGCCGGCCATCGGAATGCAGATGGATGCGTATGGATGCAGCCACCACTGGCCTTCCTGCATTTATGGCCATCTGGAAGGAATGCACGAATGGGAACTGTTCCCCCATCCAGCTGTATACTGGAGACAGGCTAAAGCACAGAGAGCAAAGTTAAGAGCAGAAAAATGCCCACTTTTTAAAAGCTGCATTTCTGCATTAGTAGTGTTAAATCCAACCTTACCAGTAAGGCACATTTATCACTACTATTCCACTCATACCAAACATTATAAACCAACTCCCCTGGGATCAGGAATTTTTAGAAGTCTGTAAGGGATTTCCCAATGCTTAGTCTATGAGGGGAGTAGGCCTCACAGTAGTGAAAACTAAATGGGCTGCTTTTCACTACCAGGACATGTAAAACATAAAAGTAGAGGTCCTAACTTTTACTTACATAGCACCCTGTGCCCTTTGGATTACCAAGGGCCTGCCTTGGGTTGACTTGTATGAAATAAAAGCGGAGTTTAAGGCTTGGCAAGTAGCTTTAAATGCCAAGTTGAAGTGGCAGTAAACAGAACAAAGGCACTGCTGAGGCAGGCCTGAGACATGGTTAGAGGGCTAATTATGTAGGTGGCACATGCAGTGCTGCAGACCAACTAGTAGCATTTAATTTACAGGCCTGGGGCACCTGTAGTGCACTTTAATAAGGACATATGAGTAAATTAAATATACCAATTGGGTATGAGCCAAAGTTCTTTCAAACAACAAAAATCTGGCTATACCGGGCAAAATATCCATTTACTTTGAGTAGGACTGGTGTAGGGGGGGATCCACCTCGACCCAACAACTGTTTCGCCAATTGCACTGTCTAATCCAATCCTCTTTACCCACTATTTTAATTACTTTATAAAAAAGAGAAAAGAATGTAAGTCAGATCACTCGCCACAAACATACTCTCAACAGATAAGTGTATGTGTACCACAGAGGAAATGTGTGTAGAAATGAAAATGTACCTCACGTGCGCAACACCAGAGGAGCTACTGGCAGGTTCTCACCAGCTTGCCCAAGCTTTTATCATCATCTGTAACTTTCTTATATAGAATGAAAATTTTTGTCCAGTAAAGAGAGTGTGAAGAGGTGAAAATGGTTTGTGTGTGATTGGCTTAGGGATGCAGGAGGAGGGAGGCTGCCTAAAATGCGCCAAGAGCAGCAGAGGCGGTGGAGCGTGATGCGGTCGCGAGGAACTAAGGTAAGTTTATTGTTTTATATTTTTATTGATTACCGTCAGCCCCCCTACCCCTCCTTGCGCAAACACACCCGCCCGTTTTGCCTGTCGCGACTGACCTGTGCATGCCTAGATCTTGGTCACGCTGAAGGAGTTCGTGATGAACCGGGGTATCCAGAGCGGGATAATGTATGCGATAATTAATGAGACTGGGAGAGAGAACCGTGGAGGTGGTGCGAGGTTGTTGGTACTTTAAGGTGGGAGTGTGGTGATTGCACTGGACCTGTAGTCAGGGATGTGGGTAATTGAAAAGCCCCATTTGGTCAGGTGTAATTCTCCCAGGCGAGGGGTGGACGTGGGATTGTTGTATTAATGAGCCTGCACATTAAGAGTGATGGGTAGGTGGGGAAGTGACCAGGCTGGTGACTGATGCTCGTGTAAGGGGCTTTACTGATTGGCGGGTGGGGCCTGGGATAGACAAAGGGGCGATAAACCGCCGAATTGTTGTCAGAAAGGTAAAGGACCCGGCCCATGATGACTATTACAGATCTCTGGGTGACATAACATACGGGTATCTTGTGGGATTGGTAGCGTGTGCAGTGGGTGGTCCTAAGTATTAGCCTACTGTAAATATTGGTGTTTATTAAATTGGTCTCTGTGCACTCGGTGATATGGTGGTTTGTATCCCTCTTGCAATTGGATTTTTGGTTGTGTTTGCCAAGTTGGGCTCTTGAACTGCATATGGTTAAGGTATTTTGCAAATTGTGGTCTTTGTATTTTGGGTGATTCAGGGGTATTCGTTAAGCCTGACTTTCACTTGTAGTTATATACTCACTTCCACCTCGCATGCACTGTGTGGTTGAGAGTCCTTGCCTGGTGCTCTCTTGCACCCGTGTCTAATGGTATTTACACAGTGTTCTTTATACAGTGGCTGCTTTGAAAGAGATGTACCTCAATTCATTGGCCGGTTTAGGGTGGCGATTGACTTCATACACTCGGACAATTGGTGTATTCACCCGTTACATGTGCAGAATGTTTGGGCTTATACACCTTTCATCATTGTGTGTGCTCAGTAGTTTAGTTATATAATCTCCCCTCCTCCCCCGTCCCTGAATATGCTGGGTGGTTTACGGTATTTAACCAGTGTGCCCCCCGGTGAGTGCTTTAAATGGCCCGGTGCTATCCGGTACTCATCACCTGCACTTCTTTCATTTGGAAGGAACAGTACCGGCACTTCTCAGCACTGCTCCAGTGCTTTTATGGGAGACAACATGCACGTACTTATCAGTAGTAAACAGATACTCTGGGGCAAGTAGTCCCTGCACGTCTATATTTGTTTTCATTTCCAGCACTGCCCCTGGTACGTGGCCCTCTATTTGTACAGCAGTTGGTTTTAGAGGAGGGGCCAGGCCGGGGACAGGACGGGTCATCAGACCTCAGAGTGGTTGACACCTTTCTGCTTTCTCAAATTTGCTTGAAAATGCACTATTTGCCCTCTCTTTTATCAAACTTTTCTCGGGGAAGAACCCCCCCAAACCACCCATAGGTGGTTCAGGCCCGCTCGCTACGCTCGCTCGCCACAGTGCATGTACGACAATTGTTAGTCGGTAGTGGTAGTCGGCACAGTTAGTTCGAGGGTCTCACAAATTCAGAACATGAGGCATTGTTTTATTTTCTGTGCTCGCAAAGCACCAACTCTTCAGATCAATCAATCAATCAAGACACTTGTAAAGCGCACTACATCCTGTGAGGGTCTCAAGGCGCTGGGGGCGGGGGGGGGGGCACTGCAACTGATCGAAGAGCCAGGTCTTGAGGAGTCTTCTGAAGGTCAGTAGGTCTTGGGTCTGCCGTAGGTTGGTGGGGAGGGTGTTCCAGGTCTTGGCGGCGAGGTGGGAGAAAGATCTGCCGCCGGCGGTCGTTCTTCGGATGCAGTGGACTGTGGCGAGGGTGAGGCCGGTGGAGCAGAGCTGGCGGGTGGGGGGCGTAGAAGCTGAGTCGTCTGTTGAGGTATGCTGGGCCGGTGTTGTGGAGAGCTTTGTTTGCGTGGATGAGGAGCTTGAAGGTTATCCTCTTGTTGATGGGGAGCCAGTGCAGGTCTCTCGGGTGGGGTGAGATGTGGCTGCGGCGGGGGATGTCGAGGATCAGTCGTGCCGAGGTGTTCTGGATGCGTTGCAGTCGTTTCAGGAGCTTGGCCGACGTTCCTGCGTAGAGTGCGTTTCCGTAGTCCAGCCTGCTGGTGACGAGGGCCTGGGTGACCGTTCTTCTCGTTTCGGTGGGTATCCACTTGAAGATCCTGCGGAGCATTCGGAGGGTGTTGAAGCAGGATGAGGAGACGCCTTTGACCTGCTTAGTCATGGAGAGGGTGGAGTCAAGGATGACCCCTAGGTTGCGTGTGCATGGTCGGTGGGTGTCGGGGCTGTTCCTAGTGTTGTCGGCCACCAAGAGTCGTCCCAGGCTGAAGGGGTGGGGCCGAAGATGAGGACCTCCGTCTTGTCCGAGTTCAGCTTCAGTCGACTGTTCCTCATCCATTCGGCGACGGCCTTCATTCCTTCGTGGAGGTTGGTTTTGGCGGTGTGAGGGTCTTTGGTGAGGGAGAGGATCAGCTGGGTGTCGTCGGCGTAGGAAATGATGTTGAGGTCGTGCTGTCGGGCGAGGGGTGCCATGTAGATGTTGAACAGCTGAAGGAAGAGCCCTGGCGTACGCCGCAGATGATTTCGGTGGCATTGGAGCAGAAGGGGGGGAGGCGGACGCTCCGAGTTCTGCCGGAGAGGAAGGATTGAAACACTGTCCTACAACTTTGACACCATTTGATTAGCCGGCTGTTTTATTATTTAAACCACTTCAGTGCTGAACTTAGTGAGATGTTAACTTCTGCCCAGAGTCATCACGGAATGCTGTTGAGATACAGGCCCGCTGTCCCTGACCTTTATCCTGAGAAGGAAGATAGCTGTACCCTTGGAGGAGCATCTGTGGATGCACTGATTCTAGCTTCCTGACATACATTATCAAGGGTTTGGTCATTCCAACAGACCATGTAGATTTATGCTCCCAATATGCTCTCTTTAGCATAGAAGCTAGCAATAGATAGGAGTTACATTAGTAACATTATGAACAATTACCATGGTTGAGTTGTTTGTATTTTTTTACAATCCTATTAATGCTTATTGCAATAATATGTCTCATCTTTCTTACAATCGCAGAACCCGGGGGACGGGGTCCGGGGCCGAATTCGGCCTTGGGGGAGATGGGGGGGGGGGGGGTCACGTATGCCCCCATCCCTATGTAGGGAGTATGAGGGTCCATGGGTCCGATACGGCTTGGGGAGGGGGCAGCTCAGCCCTCCTGCCCCTTGGGGATGAGGTGCCCAGGGCCAGGCCTATAGACAACCCACTACTGCACATGGTTGAAGCCCATGCGCAATGTGAGTTTGGCTGTATAGAGGGGAGGTTGGCCATGCCCTGCACCCAAACTCCTGGCTAAAGACTGTGCGCTGCAGGGGTGCATTTACGTATGGCAATGAGCATTACTTTATGTTAAAAAACAAAAAAGAGAAATTCAATGGAAAAAAACAAAGGTTAACGTAGCACAGTGGTTCCCAAACTGTGCGCCGTGGCTCCCTGGGGAGCCATCAAACCTAGCCCGGGGAGCCGCAAACCAAGCACTTTAATGCATTTAATGTTGAAGGGTCTGTTGGCTTCAGATAAACTAATTAGACTTAAAAGCATGATGTTGATGATTTGTAAGTGACATGCCTAAAGCTGTAAACAATGTGCTTAATTGATGGCATGTCGAGGGAGAGGACCTCCATATTTCACTGGATCCCCACGTTCCAACACTCCCAAAGTAAGCGGAAGATGCCTGATTTATTTTGTTAGACTCGTTAATAGTTTTTTTCTAAATGCATTTTACACCAATACAAGTTATCTGGAAAGTGTTCTTAAGAATTGACATTTGTACTTGAATCATAGGTACTTCCAGTACACATTTCTTTCAGTACACACACATTTCAAGATAGGCCTGCTCTCTCCTTGTGCACAGGGAAGTAAAACACCATATATGGCATAATGCCAACATTTGGAAGCAAGAAAGAGGGACTGTTAGAAATGGGGGTCTCTAGTTGGCAGAGGTAGGTACCTTTGTCCAAATAGGGACCCTTGCTTCTAGTCCGGGTAAGGGGGATACACTCCTAAAATAACCCCTGCCTACCCCCTTGGTAGCTTGGCACGAGCAGATAAGCTTATTTCAGAGGTAGTGTGTAAAGCATATGTGAACACATACAGTGAAAACACTACAAATGGACACAACACCAGTTTAGAAAAATAAGTAATCTTTATCTAAAATCTCATTGGCCTCAGGGCTCATATTAGAGCGAAAAGGCTGGAAACAATATGGGAATTCTTGCCATAGACAACAAAGTAACTCTTACACAGCTTCTTTGCTAACATTTGTGTTGGAAATACTGCAGTCTTACAATACTGGTGAGGGAGACCTGCCTGAGCCACAATCTGACTGAGATTAACATCTCCCCCTAAAACAGTTGCTCACCGTGGCAAACTGTCATGGCTGATTAGGCTTTGTCTCGTCTCTGTGGATTAGGATGGTTGAATCCTCGTTCAGCAGTTTCCAAACTGCACACCAAGTGGAAAATTGTGAAAGACTGTTGCACACTAGAGCACCATTACCACAACCCTCCCAGGCCTGCAAGTTCTCTCCCATTTTCTTTTCCAAGGCCCCATTCTTTACACACCCTTTCCTTCACATCATTTGGAGGACACAAGTTTATGGTGTATGAAGGCTGCAGTTTATTATTCCAAAACACAACATGGATGATACATTTCACTACATATTGGTTGGTCATTCGCCACCCATGTTTGCTTGTTGTACTTCGCATCTCTTAGTAATATTGCACCCTCTTGTTTTGTTCCCATTTCTCGCTGACAGCACTAATCTTGTGCGGTGGCCCGTTCCGCAGGTATCTCGGTGTTTACGGTTCTAGGCTTCCCTTGCTACAGACCTCGTGGGCAGGCATCAGACCTGGCCCGGGCTGCAAGTGCCGTTCCACTTGCCCTAGACCCTTGCTGACACTCGCCTGCTCACTGTGCCCCTGCAATATGGCATCCCAAGGACACTGTCTGAGCAGCTCTTCTATTCTGGCTTTCTTTGTGTGCTGTTGCCTGCTCACCCATGCCCCTACCGTTAGGCATCCCAAGGACACTGTTTGAGCAGCTCTTCTATCAAAGTTACTCTTTTCCGTGGGTACCTTTCTGTGCTGCCTCCGCCTTGCCTACTGCCTTCACGTCTGCGACTGCCTTATTTCTGGTGCGAGTGGGTTTCTCTGGTGAGGTTAGTTGTGTGACCCAGGGAGCCCTGTGCCCCCCCTTTACCTTTCTTTGCTCATCCACTACCTGCTTTCCCATTGGGCGGCTCCAGTGGTGGCTGGTGAGCTTTGAAAGCGGTGAGGCGTAAAAAAATCAAGTCCTGCAGTGAAGTTGCCTCGCTAGACCTTATTTTTATTTCCCTGGCATTGTGAATTTGCATACGTTGGCTTTTTACAAGCTATATATCTTTTTAAAAACAGATGTGCCAAGGATATTTCTCCTTTTCAATATGCAATGCATTCCTTTTAAACACGTTTGGATCAATATGAATGACAAGGTGAAAAAAGAATATATAACGTAAACATGTAAAACACTTTCTGATTGCTCGCAACATTAAGGCCCACTCCCTCCACTGTGAATGGCATTTCCAAGTCTCATCCGGATTAAAGTACATTAACTGAAAATACCCTTCACAGCTCAGAAATGGGTTTTCCTTTTCCGATGCTGCCAGCTACATATCCGTCTCACCAGTAGAAAAAAAACAGTTCACTAGCAGTTTTTCCGGCACGCACCATACTTCATCAAAAACTGGCGCCAGAAAATGAAAACCTAATCTGCCGGAAATAAAATCCAAAGCAGGTGCTTGGAATGTCAGAACGTATGTAACACGGACTTGCACAGGAACGCCGCGCTATCAGTAAAACGCTAAACGCGGCTTTTCATCGCGCTTGCAGAAGATTTCATGCAATCCTGTAGCAGTATTAATTATGCCTGCCAATGGTTATTTTGCATATTGCCAAATTAAATGACACAGATATGCAGTTTGGCGCTAATCTAGAAGGAGCCCTCTCTCGGCTAATCTTGCTGAGCATTCAGCCTCGCAAGTGTTCTTTGCAGGTGACGTGTGCCGCGCTGCACAACATGCACACGTCATACTATCAGACAAAATGCACAACATACGCCACGATGTTCACCAGTTTTACGGCGTTGTGTGGGCCTCCCACGGCACTGAGGCGTGCGGTAAACACAAAATGGACCCCGTAACCGCCATTCTACACTGAGGTATAGGCCTCGCATGACAGGCGTCCTAGACTCTTGCTCACACATCGTTGTCCCTGCCTCTTCACACTGGTCACCCTTTCACCACCCCCCGCTCACCTTCAACTGCCTCTTCCCTTCTACCCATTTCCGCTCCATCTACCCCCTTACTCCATCTCTTCGCCTTCCTCCCTTCTATGTTCTCACCTCTTGCACCCCGTCCAACCCTCGTCCGTGACAGAAACACATATTAAACCTCTAGCCTGCTTTTCCACCACAGAGTGCCTTGTGTACCCCTTTCCTAGCGCCACTTCTATGCAAATTCTGTCGCTAAGTTTCATACATCATTCTCTTTACCTTGTCCCCGCAGTTCCTCTATGAATGTGCCCTAAAACTCGCTTTGCTCACTTTGCTGTCAGTGGCATCTCTGTCCTGCATCTTTCCTACCTGTGTCCCTTGTGCTGCTTCCTTCCCTCACACCATTCTCTGGCCTGATGCCTTTCACTATGTCCCTTGCTACGTTTCCAACAACTTCCTCCCACCACTGTTTCTTCCGTTACCACGAGATCTGCTCCCCTGTCAGCCCTATTCCTGCGACCCCCGCGCATTTCCCCTGCCTCCTACCTGTCACGGGCTGCCCTCACTGTCGCGGCCGGTGGAACATGGCAGTCGCGGGTAGGGGTCAGGGGAGGGGGGGGTTCTAATAAAAAAAAAAGTACCTTAAGTGTCTGGGTCCTGAGTCCCACGCCGCATCAGCTCCTGGTAGTGGCGGGGTCCCAACAGGAAGCAGCCACAGGCAGCCTCCCTCACCTCCCCTAAGCCAATCACAACGCTGCAGTGGCAGGTTGTGATTGGTAAGGCGCAGCGGAGAGCGCCCATCCCGGGCCATTTTCTCTATGTAGGCTGCATGCAGCAGCCTACATAGAGAAAAAGAGGGAGTGTGCATGACCACAACACTCATTTCATCCAACCAGAAATATATCTCATGGTATCCTGAAAGTGCGCATATGCAGTATAAGTACCATCCCGATGAAACACTAACTGGGAATCATCAGTATAGTTGTAAACATTACAATCTCTCTTAATCATTTCCATGATGAGAGGCCTTGTGTAAAACTTAAATGAATGGGGTGACAGTGAGAGGATCCTTGAGGGACCCCACATTCCAACTTTTTTGCCAGAGATGTAAAAGGCCCCAATCTGACAGATTGTGCTCGATCCACAAGAAATGATACAATCCAGAGGTGTGCACTGCCATGTATCCCTGACTCCTTCACCCGATGGACCGTTTCAAAGGCTGCAGACAGATCAAGCAGAACCAGCGCAGCATGTTTCCCCAGGTCTTCTTTCCATCTTAAGTCCTCTATTACAGCCAGTATCATAGACTCTGTATTGTGTAAGGGACAGAAACCAGCTTGAACAGGATGCAGAATTTCTGCATCCTGTAAATGTTTACTCAGTTCGGAAACAACATGGGCGTCTAACAGTTTAGCTGGGAAGGTGGGGGGGAGCAGAGATATAGGCCTGTAGGCTTTTTTTTTTAGAACAGTCTGTTTCAATCCCTTCTTTTTCAATAGATGAATAACTTCTGCATGTGTAAAACAGCATGAAAATGCATTTTATGGAAGTGACGAATTAGGAGATTTAACAAAGGAGGATAAACTATATCCTTGAAATTCTTTAACACATCCGGAGGACAAGGGTACTTAGCAGATCCCATTTGTTTGGTTGTGCCTAGGCAGCACATGCGCTGTCTCTTGACATGCTGTATTCCGTCAGGGGGCTTAATTGAATAATGGTTCCAGCTTGTCTCACCTTTTTCCTCAATTGTTGATTCCCATGAATCTTCCCCAGGACTTGTCCTCTTCCACTTGTCTCTATTTACTTTCTGCTCAGGGACTTTAAAAAAAAAAAATCAGTACAGCTCTTCAGAGCTCTTTGCGCCAGCATAATACATTTTAATTACAGTCAGAACGACAGCCGCCGTGTTTTTTTTTACCATTGCGGCTGCGCGCCTTTCTTTTTTTCTGCAAGCACTGCTGTCTATAATGCTATCCTATACATCGGAACTCCGGCACAGAGATGCGGCAAGGTGGCTAATTCCACCATGCATGGCAGCAGAGCAAGGATATATGAGAACCATTGCAGGCCCATCTTAGCCAGCAACATACCGTAAGACTGGGATGCTCCTTTGACTTTACTAACCACATTGCCTCCATGTAGCTTACCAGAGCAGCTGGAAGAAGTGGGAACAAAGGGCGTTGAGCAACTTTGAAGGGACGCAATAACTTTGTTAATGAAGCAGCACACTTGTTAAAGCATGAATTGCCAATGCTTGTTGCTGCTTCCTGGCGTGGCAGGCAGGAAGCGGGGGAGCAGTGGCCTGTTATTTTTAGGTCTCGCCTGGCTTTGCAGCGCAAAGCGTTGCTCGCTCGGCGAGAGATTTTGTGAGAGAGCATATGTCAGAAGGGGGCTAGAAGCCCCACCCCTCATTTCCATTGGCTTTGCTCACCGTTTATGCTAAAACGGTGGCCTGCCATTGGAAATGAGGTATTTTTGTTTCCGCCCTTTCGCCTTTTTGTCCGTCCCATCCATACTGTCTCGTCTGCTTTGCGGCTGTCGCAAAGCATTTTCTTATCTTTCTCGGGGGCCATCTGTTTTCACTCAGCCTCGTGATGCAAATATAAACACGGCTGAGTGAAAACAGATGGCCCCCTGCCTACCCGCAATGGCGAACGCTTGTTTTCTCAGTTCCTTCTTCCTTCGCAAGAGCGTCTCGCACAGGAGGGGCTTGGTCGGTCTCTTGAAGAGTGGGGGGGGGGGGTGAAGAAACCCTGCACGTAGCTCCATTCCCGGAGATTGTGTTCATCCTGTTTGGTTTAGAAGATGCTGCTGGCACAGCTTGCTGATCCCTGGCAGAAGATGGCCGTAGAGAACCTGGATGGCAGTGAGGTGAGCCTCAACGTCAGGCTCTAAGATAGACGTCACGCTCTGCAGTTGGGCTTTATAGGCGCCGGTGCCACTGCTGCATGATGCTCTACTTGCGAGGCAGAACTTTCTCAATGTGTCTGCTTTTTAAATTTAAATTGTTACATTGTGTTACTGCCGCACTCTGTCCGGTCTCCAGCAGCATAGGGACGGTGGAATCCGAGACTCGAACCTGGTTACCCAGCGCCAAAATTGGTAGCTCTGGCCATTAGGCCACATTAGTTGTGCTTCGCACTGTCACACAACCACACCACAGCTGTCACAGCCAGGGTACTGTATCACAGCCCCTTACCATCCACAACGCAGCTGCACATTGCACCGTCACACAGCTAGGGCTCTATATCCTGGGCACAGTACCCCAGCATCAGCACCGCAGCTGCACCCTGCACACTCACCGTGCAACAGCGCTATACCCCGCAATGCCCTTCTGCAGCGCTGACTGTCCCAAGACCCGCGCGATCACACAGCAGCTGCACAGAGACAGAGCGCTATAGCACGCACTGTCCCACAGGAAATCTGTGTGCTGTACTGTCACACAGACGGGGCGCTGTACCCCCACACAGGCCCTCTTCACTGCTGCAGCTCCACTGTCCCACAGCCTGGCTGTCACAGAGCCCGAGCGCTAAACCTCGCACTGTCCCACAAGCCCGCTGAGTCCTACAATCCCACTCCTAAACCCCCCCCCCCCCACCCCCCAACCCGTCTTGGTTCCACAACCTCTACTATTCTACAACACAACCCAGCCGTGCTGTGCACTGTGTCACAGCGGTACTGCAGCACGGTTCATTGTTTGTTGAACTGATGAAATGCGCCTACACCACGTTATGTAAAATCGCTTCTCATCTTTAAACCGCTAAAGGATAAAAAGTGGAGTCTACGCCTTGGGATTCAGACATAGGGTTACAAAGATCGCCCATACACACACCTAGCGGGCGGCTCTGAGTGCAGCAAAGAGACGGCAGCAGCAGTGAACGAGTGTCACAATGTGCGTGCTCAGAACTTAATTGGGAAAGGCTTTATGAGTCATTTCATTTCATTTCATTAGTCTTTATTCGATTAAAAATCATAAAAGACACAGTATCAACAGTATACAAAGCCCACATCAATAAATGACATAAAAAAATATTAAATATACCAAGACTAATATAATGACAATGAATCAATACAAAGCAATAATCCAGAAAACATACAACACAATGATAAATTTTAAGTCTGCGAATATTTCCTTCTTATGACCCAACACGAGGACCAGAACTTCGCCATGGCAACTACAATAACCTCCTTTGTGTCGCACTTAAAAATGCGCAGAGCTGTTTGCGCAGAACATATACCTAACTGTTTGCACAGGGGCTTAATCCACTTCATACGGGGTACTCTATACGCTGGGCAAACAAATAGCACATGTGGAATGGTCTCTGGAATCCCTGGGCAACAGTGACAGGAAGTATCCATATTTGAACCCTGATTATGACCCCAATTTTTAGTAAATGATTTTAAAGGTAAGCATCCAACTCTAAATTGGTGGTACAACTTCCTGTCTCCAGTTCCAATAATAGTATCCCAATAGGGTTCCAGTGAGAAACCACCTTATGGTCCATAAAGAGATCAGTTAGTGAGCCCCCAGGGACCTGAGCGTAAGATTTAGATTGGGACATCTCAACATACAGTATCTTTAGCTCTATCTTTGACGGGAAGGGATTCCCTTCTGGATCTAACCAAAGTTGTCCTAGGTTCATAGCCATAAGGACAGCTTTGATTTTATAGAGCCAAGGGATTTGGCGGGACTTATCCACCCCTATAAGATGTTTAAGAGCCAAAGCATAGGGTGCTAACTCTGGGGTGGTCCACAAGCGTTTCCAATAAGCCAAAGGTCTATACCCTGCTATCTCTTCAAATGATACACTCCCCAGACCCTGCATCAGTGGTTTTAGGGGTGTAGATTGGGGTAGACCAGTTAAGGATCGCAGAAACTTATTTTGAGCAAGTACCAAGGGTTGCAGGTTTTCAAATCCCCAAAGTTCCGCACCATAAAGTACTGGCGCTCTAACCTTCCCATGATACAACTTCATTACTGGAGCTATAGGTTTTGTTATAGAGCATCTATGTTCTTTTAGGAGTGCTCCCGCTAGTTGATTGTGTTTGATTACCGAGAGATCCAACTGATGGTTCCAATTAAGTCTCCGTCCCAGAGTCACCCCTAAATATGTAAAAAAAAATCTGTTTGTTCGATAGGGGCATTATTCATTCTGAGCGATATTCTAATTTTTTTCCTCTTATGTAGGACCATAAATTTTGTCTTCCCAACATTAACCTCCAACTCATTATCACTACAAAAGAGTTGGAAGCAATTCAGAGCACGTTGAAGGCCATTTTTAGTTTTGGACAATAAAAGAGTATCGTCCGCAAACATTAAAATCGGTATTCTTGACCCAGCAAGTGTGGGGGCATCCGTGGGGTAATCAGTGAAATAGGGGACGACATTGTTAATATAAAGGGAGAATAAGGTGGGGGCAAGCAAGCACCCCTGACGCACACCTTTAACCACTTTAAAACTATTTGTGGTCTCCCCTTGCCCTCCCCATCTCACACAAGCAGAGTTATCTTCATGAAGCCTGATAATAAATGATAAAATCTCTAATGGCATCCCAGCCCTCTCCAAAGATTCCCAAAGCTTGTTCCGTGGAACCAAATCAAAGGCGGATTTAAGGTCCACAAATGCTGCATATAGGACACCGCCACCCAGCACTACTGTATTCCAATACAGCATCATAAAACGGAATACCTGGTCAATAGTGCTGACATGGCTCCGGAAACTCGCCTGATAATTTGATAATATATCATTTTCATCCATCCACTCTGCTACCCGATTAAGTACAATTTTGGCCACCAGCTTCTGGGTAGTATCAATCAGGCTGATAGGCCTATAGTTGGATGGCAGGCCCCGATCGCCCTTTTTATATATAGGGATGATTTCAGCCCCCCGCCATGAATCGGGTATGGGGGCACCTCCTGCAATACCATTAATCAATATTTGGATATATTTAACCCAATTTACACGATCAATTTTAAAAATATCGGAGGGGATCCCATCCGGGCCTGGTGCTTTCCCGGCCAGTAGACCCTCCATTACATGCTCCACCTCTGCGTAAGAAAATGATAATGCTCCCACTCTTGGGTAGGGCAAAGAGGAAAACGGGATCATCAGATTAGTGCAGGCGAACTGGGTCTCAAAAAAGATAACCCAGTCGTCAGGGGATACATGATTCACCGGATTAGGGTTATCAATACCACTTCCCCATTTGATGAGGTTCCAGAATTTACTCCAGTTCCTATCCCAACATGATGACAACAAATCCCTCCAACGTGACTTGTCAAACATCCTTTTCGCTAAATGTTGGGTTTGCTTATATGCCACACGACATCTCCTAATTTCTGGAACTTGCCCCACTTTAATTGCACAAGATAAAGCCCTGAAAGCCCTCTTACAGTCCCCATTGTACCACTTAGCCGACTTATATATTTTATTTTTATTGACACAATTGGGGTTTGGGCCTGATTGAAAAAGGATTGACCTCAGCTTCTTGACCATTACTAAATGGAGTGCTGTTAACCCTTGAACATTGACTCCTACATCGTCTAGATTTAACTGGGTAACAGCAGCAAGGGTGTCCGATAAAATTTGCCTCATCATAGAGCATTTTACTTCATCATTTACAATGTGGTCCCACTTAACTCTTCGACTATTATTAGAGACTAAAATAGAGGACGGAACACCAACTTTCTCAGTTACTACTCTCTCTTCCGTGGAAACTTCCAACTGAACTAAAAGTGGGTCGTGATCACTCTCTGTCCTAGCTCGTACCTCCATATCAATCAATTTAGACCACAGTTCAATATTTAAAATAATCTATCCTGCTATGCTTTGTACCCATGTTATAAGTAGGTTTACCCTGTTAAGGCTTTCCATTGCTGTGCGCTGCGGCATTTAGGCGCTGTGCTTTATTTTAAAAATACCCCGTTTTTGTCTTCTTAGTTAAAAATCACTGTCACTTACTTGCACCATAATTGTGCCCTTCACCGCGGCTTCAGCGGCTCCTTCCTAGCGCGTTTCGCGCTTTCTGGGAATATCGGCGCCATCTTGGGGGTAGGTAGGGGACGCTGACAGGACGCCAGTCCAGGTAGTGCTCCAGCAGTCAGGCTGACTGGCTAGAGGCATTCACAATCGAAAAGTACTTAAGGGGCAGTGGAAGGTGGGTCTGCCTGTTAAGGCTTTCCATTGCTGTGCGCTGCGCTGTGGCATTTAGGCGCTGTGCTTTATTTTAAAAATACCCCGTTTTTGTCTTCTTAGTTAAATTTATCTTAAACACTTCCCCTGTTTTTAAAAATCACTGTCACTTACTTGCACCATAATTGTGCCCTTCACCGCGGCTTCAGCGGGTCCTTCCTAGCGTGTTTCGCGCTTTCTGGGAATATCGGCGCCATCTTGGGTGTAGGTAGGGGACACTGACAGGACGCCAGTCCAGGTAGCGCTCTAGCAGTCAGGCTGACTCGCTAGAGCCCTATATAGGCTTAACATGCAGTCGCGCAGCGTGTGCGCGCGGCATGTGTGCCGCAGTAACGCCGGAGTCACGCCGGAGTCACGCCGGAGTCACGCCGGAGTCACTCCGGAGTCACGCCGGAGTCACGCCGGAGTCCAGCCCGTCTGCGCCCGTCCGCGCTAAGGACGGGCTGGATGGCTGGGAGACTGGATATACCGATGGTGAGTACATAGGGATCAGTTATTCTTGGCAGGACTTGCTCACTCTTAAGCCTTCTAAGCTGCCTTGCCACTATAGGAATGCCCCGGAGGCGCTTCAGACCTCCCCCGGCTGCCACTGTTTTCGGTCCTCTTCTATGGTGTCGGCTCCTGTTGCTGTCGCTACACCTGTAGGTCCGAGTTTTAAATCCGGAACTAGCCTGAGGAGTGATAAGGGGTTTCTCGTAAATGCGAGGTCATTAATTAAGAACAATCTCGCATTTAAGGATTTCGTACTGGCGAGAAAACCCGCCTGGGTCTTCATTACGGAAACTTGGGCCAAGGACTCCTCGGGACCTGATTTGGTTGAGGCGGTACCAGAAGGCTACATGCTGGTGAGGGAGGACAGAGTGGGACGTATGGGGGGAGGGCTGGGTATCCTTCATAGAGACTGCCTTTCCTGCCATATTATCCCACTATCTGAACCTCTAGACACCTTTCAGGCCCTTCAGTTCTCCATCAACGGATCATATGTAGTTCCGTTTACTGGCTTTCTCATTTATAGACCTCCGGGGACCAGAACAGATTTTGGTTATCCATGCTTAATATTTTAGAGCCACATTTTGGCTGTGAGCACTTTACTGTTCTGGGGGAACTGAATTTTCATTTGGAAAATTTGGAGTCAATTGAAACTCTATCCCTATTAGATATTTTCTCTGGCTGTGGGATGAAACAGCTAGTCAAGGGTCCCACCCATCAGGCGGGCCATACGCTGGATGGGGTCTTTTCTAATGACACTCGGCTGACCATTGAGACTCCCATCCCTCTCTCTTGGTCGGACCATTATACGATCCCTATAGAATTAATGATCGCTACTGTTAGTAGCAAGGGGAACGAGCCAAGTAAAATGGAATTGAGACGTAACCTCAAAAACATAACCAATGACGTGCTCGCCCCCAGATTGCCCAGTTTGGCGATCTCCCCAGAGGAGGACGTAAGCTCTGCAGTAGGGAGGATGGATAGGGCCATCAAAACAGCTATTGACGAACTGGCTCCAGCCTCATTGCGCTACTCCGCGAGGAAAAGTCCATCGGCCCCGTGGTTCTCGGTATCGTTAAGACTTCTTAGGCAGGGAGTACGGAGACAGGAACGTCTCCGGAGGACTAGTTGGGATTTGCGTGAGAGGGATAGTCATAAAATACTCCTAAGGACTATAAGACGGAGGTGATAAGAACTAAGCAAGAGTATTTTACTTCTCTTACCTCCTCACTCTCTTCGCCGAAAGAGCTGTTCAAGATCGTAGACACGCTTACATCATTGAAGGTGCCTGATCCCGTTGTCAGCTCACAGCAGCTCTGCAATGATGTTGCACAATTTTTTCAATCTAAAATTGTGGACATATATTCGGCACTAGAGCTTCAGAGGTCGGCACTATCTACCTCTACATGCTTACCTGTCTCATCTCTAACATCACCCGAGGAGGTGTTTTCAGGGTGTTTGTCCATCTTTCCACCCCTCTCCCTTCAGGAACTTGAAGTCCTCCTGATCAAGACTAGGTCGGGGTCTCCTCTAGACCCTTGCCCCTTGAAACTCCTTAAACAATGTAAGGAGATTCTTCTGCCTCCGTTGTTAGATATCATGAACAGGGCAATGAGGGATGGGACTTTCCCCTCACAATGGAAAAGAGCGGTGGTTAAACCTTTGTTAAAAAAGCCCACATTAGACCCGGGGGTTCTCAAAAACTTCCGCCCCATTTCGCTGCTCCCAGCCCCTGCAAAGATGCTGGAAACCCATCTCAACCAGCATCTTGCAGCCTTTCTGGAAACTTTCTGGAGGTAGTCTCCTATGCCGACGACACGCAGATATTGATGTCTCTCGCCCAACCTGTCATCTCCGCTGCCTCCAATTTTAGACACTGTATGGAGGCAGTTGCTCAATGGATGATTTGCAATTCATTGAAGCTTAATGGCGAAAAGACAGAATTTCTGGTGTTCGGAGGAAAGGAGGACATTTGGTCGGCGGAATGGTGGCCCACATCGTTGGGCGTGTATCCGACACCCACTACCTTGGCCAGGAACTTAGGAGTCATGATTGACCCTACCCTGGGGATGGGTCAGCAAGTAAAGAGGACTATCTCCACATGTTGGGGCTTACTAAACATCTTGCGGAAGATCAAACATTATCTGTCCCTTCAAGCCAGAAAGCAAATTGTAATTGCATTAATAGGCTCAAGACTTGACTACTGTAATGCCTTATATTTAGGCATTAACAAGGGCCTGTTAATGCGACTTCAAATGGTGCAGAATGCCGCCGCCAAGTTTGTATTGGATCTACCTAAGCGGGCTTCTGCTTTGGCTGCTAGAAAGACACTGCACGGGCTTCCAATGGAGGCCAGGATTTCTTTTAAGTCCCTATGTTTGATTTATGGGGCTTTGGCTACTAATAGATCTGGAGGCCTAAGGGACCTGTTGGCCCCTTATACACCTTCCAGAATCTGCGCTCCGCCAATAAATCCTTGTTATCAGTCCCCCGTGTTCGTAGAGCCAAGTGGGGTGGCAGAGCTTTTTCAACTTTGGCTCCAAAGCTGTGGAATATTCTGCCGGCTGAGATCAAATCCCTTCCCTCAAAGCAAGCCTTTCGGAGGGCTCTCAAGGCGTGGCTATTTGCTAAAGCCTACCCTTAGTTCTGGATTTGCCTTTTATGATTTTCTTTGGTTAGGCGCCTTGATGCCTTCGGGCTTAGTTGCGCGTTTATAAATTTCATTTCATTCATTCATTCATACCCTGAGGGTCTGATTTAGACCTACCGTTAACTACCCGGAGCCCAAACTCCATTGTAAGTGCCTTTAGCTGAAGTGCGGCTGCCGACCAATTTTTAACAGGATCTAATGACAGGGTCGGGATACCCCAAACTGAATCCTTCTCACACGTGAGATTTCCATCTTCAAAACCAAGGGGTTCGTAGGTGCAATTGAAATCTCCAGCAATAATAATATTCATTGGATTTTTTTGGGACTGCAAAAAGATATCAAGAGCAACCACTGTGGGTGAAATTCTTCCGCCCACCTGACCTCTGGCGTAAACGTTCAGACCATATCCAACGGAAATAGAAAGAGCCAAAATATCCAAATCTACTATTTCCACCTCCTTGACTACAATATCAGCCCGTTGTCTTACCCAAATTAAAAGACCTCCCAAGGATATACCCTTGTTACTAGGTGCTGAGGTAGCTAGTTTCCAAAAAGACGGGAAGACAGGAAGCCTGGCCTGAAATACATTTCCCTTGCCCAGGTTTCTTGAAACAATATTATATCGGCCTCTTCTATAAAGGAAGACCAATCCTCTGAGGCAACTTTAGAACCTAAACCCGCTATATTCCAAGAAAGTATTTTAAGTGGGCTAGGCTCAGATAGACTAGATGACCCAGGTTACCAGCTCTCTCAGCAACTAGAGGAACATTAAGGTTGACATAGTTAGCAGCAGTGATCTCAATGGATTCTCCCTGAAAGATGGATAACGGCTTTAACTTCGCAACTCCCCGACCCTCCTGCGAAAGTCAGTCACAATCTTCGAGCCCAGATAGTGGTGCAAACCGGTTTGTGGTTGGGACCCCAAGGGGTCCTACCTGTAACACCCCTCTGTCTCTTATGTGAACACCCTGCCTTCTATAACTTGACGTAAATTTACTATGGGAGTTATAAAAGGAGCTTAAGGGGCAAACGGTAATTTTAGATGAATAGCTGCCCCCTGTGTTGTTACTCAAATAGTCTAATATCATACTGGCTACACCGGAATTATTAAAATTAGCCACAACACAGTCACCACTCTCAGTTTTGGCAGTCAGGCCCAACCATGAGCACCGCCTCGCCATAATAAGATGCTCACTAATATCCCACTCCGGACTTACTCTTTTTTTCATTTGGGTGTTAAGCCAATGCATCACCTTCAGCATTAACTGATCCGTCGTTTCACTTTGTCCCTCTTGTACTGGGGGAACTTGTCTAAGTATTACCACCAGCGGGGCTGCTGCCGGGGGCAAATCAATAACTCCCGGCCCAGAACCACGGACAAACCTAGCTTGACCCAGATTATGAGACATACATGCTTGAACGATGTTTCCCCTTATCCGTGGTTGCCTGGCATCATGATCTCCCATTGGCCCACTCGAACGATCATCCACAACCTTTGGGGGAGAACAAGGTACAAACAGCGCCGACTCCCCCGACAAATCCACCGGGTCTGCACCCCCATCCTGTACACAACCAGCTAAGGAACACAAACCCGAACCCTCCAGCAGGTTACTCGGCAATGAAGAAGCAACAAAAGGTAACGGAACAGAAGGGTTGGGCAAAACAATTCCACCAGAAGAACTATTAATAGGGACAAGAGGAGACTCTGGGATAGTTTGAAGACCCACTGATTTTACAGCCCCAGATGTTATCTTAACCTTAGCGCATTGATCACAAAGCAAAAGTTTATGCTCAATCTGAACCAATCTATCCAAGATCGGATTCAACGTGAGAGTTAACATTTCCCTTCGTTTTAATAAAAGGTGCTCCCCATTGATACTTGACGGAATGGTACTCAACAAGGGAGGTTCAGGGTTGTTGATTGTCACATAAGGACTATCAGCTACCAAGGGAGAGGAAGGAGGCAGAGTAGTTTCAACTACAGTTTTTGCGGACCTATAAATTTTTGCGGATTTTCCTGAAAGTTGCGCCCCCCCGCGTTTCCTTTTAACATTGACAGTGTCCTTACATAAACTTAATGGCACAGTCTTTTTTTGAGACGTAGACCTCAAGGACAGCGTTTGGGCAGATGATAGTTCAAGATTCCTAGGTGATAATGCTCTTACATCTGAACTGGGAACAATAACCAGATCCCCCGCTTCAAAACGAGGAGAGTGCAATGCGGGAGTTACACCAACTCCTGAGGAAAGATAGGCTGTTCCTGGAATTAAAGCAGGTGCCCTTTTGGGAGTTCTAACAGTCGTTAAAGGACCCAAGGAAGATCTTCTATTACCTTGGGGGTCCAGGGACAACCACCGCTCGGTTAAAGTAATTTCCCGTTCTAATAGGGAAGCTGCCCTTACTATAAAGTTATCCAAGGTCCCCGTAACACTCCCTCCCGCATGATGTTTTGTTGATCTTCCATCCCGCAAATTCATGATAAGGGATAGGGTGGGTGGTCAAGCCTGGATACACAACACTGTCTCGAACGGGCTCAAACGGGCCTGCCCTCGTCCCGTGCAGCGGCTTTATGAGTCCACCTTTCATCATTGCAAGATTGATAAAAACTAATTAGAGCTCGCACATCATTAATCGCCTGGACTGAGTCAATCCGGTTTTAGTGTGCCGTGGTGACTGTTCAGATTATTACTAGGAAAAATCCAGCTGGACGAAATTTGTATTTCGACCCTCTTTCACTTTAAAATGGCTCCAAAACAGAAAACCCGAATGGAGCGCTTCGATGTATCCATGTCGAGCCGTAGCGCTGCACAGCACGCTATAAATACTGGAGAAGAACCAGGGGAGTCAGTCCGCGGCAAAATCCATCCAGAATTTCAACACATCCATTGTGACTGTCAACGAAGCAAATTTGGGTCTGATGAAGTTCCAAGGTGTTTATTTGTTCATCGGAAGTTCACAGCTAAGTGCTCCAACGAATCTGTAAAAACAAGCATATTTAAATAAAGAAAAATAAACCTGACGCTTAAAAAGAAACCCGGCTACCTGGTGTTCTGCGGTGTTAACTGTAATGTATTTTCAGAAGGACAACAAATAGTTAATGCGCACATTAGCCAAATCATTCTCATGCAAAATAAAAATACTACATTTTGTTTTACTTTAACGCGTTCTGTGACATTCCGTTCCGGCAACTTAAAACCTGAAGAGTTCCCGACATATAATAACGCAGAGACTTTCAAAGCTTACAAGACATCGTACTCCTCGCTTGAGAGGGGTGGGCGGGGGTTCCCCCTAGTAGAATGTTTTTGACTTTCTGGGCTGCCGAATTTACAACTGCGATTAAAGCGCTTAGAGGTGACTGAGTTGATGTGGCTAGTTACACGGTATCTGCGAAACATCTATCGATGTTATTTTACACAAGTATGCAATCAGACAGAAAACATTCAAACAAACACGAACCCACAGGTTGGTTCACACAGGTCCAGAGAGCCGATCACAGACCTACAAACACACAAGACGCGCGTGCTGAATTGGAGACATGCAAACAGTGGATAGTTTTAAAAAGAAAAACAAAAAAAAAATCATTGTCATTTACAATGTCAATACCTCAAACTAATGTCAATGCGAGACCTATTGCATTGCAAGTGCTTGTTTTCCTATAGCCCTTTGACCCCCAAGCACTGCTCCGTGCCTGCCCGCCCTGCTCCTGGATCAGTGCCTCCTCCTCTGGTCTCAGAGCAGGGATCTCTTTCATTGTTCTAACAATGGGATGCAGTAAAATACACCCAGAGTAGACTTTATGCCTTTGTTGGGTGTTGGGCACTGTATTGCTACACTTCTCCGGTCGCACTGAGTGCCCGTTAATTATTTACCTACTTTTGTTTTTGCACACTTTCCAACCTATGCCGTGAATGGATTTATGTTGGGGTTTTAAGCCCTAAAGAAACCAGCTAGTCAGTCTTACAATTGCCTGGTAGTGTTAAGCATGTGTTCAGTGTTTTGGAAATTATCTGCACACATTCCTTGTGCACATAGATTTGTGTGCAGCCACACTACTTGTTTTGCTGTCTGCAGTAGGGCCCGGGATTTGTTTCCATGTAACATGGATTTGCGGTCCTTCGCAGGGGGTATTGTTCAGCTGGGCAGCGCAGATTGCTGGAAAGCGGTTACTGTGGAGCGCGGGGTTATCCGCCTGCCCGGGTCGCTTTCCTGGTTGTGCTTTCTAGTTCCTCAAAGATGTGCCTTGCAGCAAGTGCCGCTGACAGTGGGTGTGATACAACTGAAGAGTAGCTAGAGGTAACTCACAAAAGTATAGCTGGAAAATAAAGGGAGGGGGGGAGGGGAGGGGGGTTTTGTTGGATGGACCAGAGCTGCTAATTGAAAAGGGCCATGGGTCATGGGGGGTTTGCCTATTCACTGTGCTGCCCCAGAAGTTGGACCTTTCAAAATGTTCTGTTTTAAATGAATTCCATGGGCTTCTTGCCTCATTAAAAAAAAGAATACAGTGTGACTTGAGTGCTTTTAGTTGGGACTGATCAGATATATTCTATAAGCCTTTAGCTAGTGGTTTACTTTGTGTTAAGCTAACTTTCCAATCGGCCAGGGTTCTCCCAAGCAACCCTTTCTGAGTTCAACCCTTTGACCATTCAGACCAGCCTTCCCGAAAGTATATGGGAAAGACGCTTATTTTCTTAACTTCCAACAATTCTTTCCCTATTTCTCTATTTCTCTAATTCCTTTTTCCATTGGTGTCATTTATATTCCGCCTCCCTCGTAACCTGTTGCTCATTTTCTGGTTCTCCAGCACTGCAAGGTCATACAAGTGGCAATAGCGCTATGTACACACTCCACTGCAAACAAAAAAACAAAAGTAAAACATTGTCATTTACAAAGCCAATAGCTCTAACTTTCAAAAATGCGGACCAATCGCTTTGCAAATGCTTGTTACTTATGCAGATAAGAGTCCTAATCTGCCCTCAATAATTTGAGGGAAGTTTAATATGGTTCCCTTAGTCCTTTCACTGTTTAGCTCCTCTGCTATTAAAGAGCACCTTGGAAATGCTCTCATGTTTTGAATTTTATTACAGAAACCGTTATTAGAGGGGAGAGGATGTGGTCCGTCGGCTAAAATGCCGACTTTGGTGCTGGAAACCAGGGTTCGAGCCTCGAGGTCGCGTCACCTAATCCCCCCGTGCCTGAATATGTAATGTAAATACCGTGCTCATGTACAGCGCTCCAATACCTTCGGGTCGAGTTCGCGCTATATAAAAGATGCAACAAAAAAAAAATCAAGTTCATCACGGATTTCCTGAGAAATGGTCGCTTTAGCCCTTGCCGTTTCAGGGGAGGACAGTTCTTTGAGAAATGTAAAGGTTTCTCCCTGTTTCTTTATAGGCTTCCATATCCCGCTGGTGTAGTACTTTGATCTACTTAAAGTTTACAACGTTTTACATTTTGCCAACTCGTCCGTATATTGTACCTCAAATTCTTCCTCATGCTTGATATATGACACTGGCGCTCTCACTGTCTTAGTTTGAGTTTGGCCACCTGAAGCTCATTTGTGAACCAAGGGCGCAGTTTGGTCCTCACAGATGTACATTGCCTCTGTATAGGCGCATGGAGGTCAGAGGTCGTGAATTCACATGCAGTCTCGTTTGGAGTCACTTTCGTCAGGTTTAGTCTGCTGGAGCATAAGCTCCACATTGCTTTTGATTACTGACTGCCACTTACCTACTAGCCTAGTACTTACGTACTACTATGGTTTGCCTCTTGGTTCACTTATTGTGGGAGCCGTGCCGTGTTTAATTTTACAGACTGCATGTCCGTCATGCGCTCTTCATTGCCAAGACATAAAAGCATGGAAGTGTATTTCCTGCTTGCCATGACGCTTTCAGTCTGGGGTTCAAGATTAAGCATGTGAGATGAGATGTTCACAGAGCACAGGAACAGCATCCCTTCCTTTTGGTAGCTGGTCTGTTTGCCATGGCCACTCTCCTGCACTTCCCATGGGCAATTTCCATAGCATGCACGGAGTGTCAACACTCGTGCAATGGTCTTTTAAGGTCTAGCTTTAGCCAAGACCTTTTGATTTTTTTGTCTGCCATTAGCCAAGGCTTTTTGATTTTTCAAACTTTTTATATATACAATATGCTTAATGAACGGGGCTTTCATCCACCTCTCTTCATCCATTAGTCTGTTGTTGTGTCATTCACATTTTGCTCCTGCCCACTACAGCATAAGGCATGGGGGAATGGGTCAGCATACTTAAGGGACTGGTTAACTTTACTTTGAGCGAGCTGCATTTTGCCTTTTCACAATGAGGGTATCCACACACTAGGTAGTTCCCTTCACTGTCACTGTTTTTGTTTTTACTTTAGAATTACTTTAGTGGTGCCCTTGTGTTTAGAGTCTGAGGTTGATAGCAGGATGCTTTCTACCAGATGAGAGCACAGGCTACATCCCAGCTTTATTGTTTCCAGTCTCCTGCCAATGCTGTTGAAAATTCATTTGGAGGAGTCCTTTGTTTATCTGACTGCTAGAATTTCAAGTCCATTTGAAACTGTTTTCTATTGAGTTATTCTCTTTTTATTACAGAACTTAAACCGAAATCTTCAATATTATACATGTGAATTCATAGGTGGGCAATTCTTAAGAACACATTTATTCTTGTCTCTATTTCACCAAGAGTTTTTTGAGGAAATTCAGTCAGGAAGAAAGCCAGCCTTTATCGTGTTTAATTTGAAACACTTGTCACACTCCTTCAAGTATATTTTCTTCTTCCTTCCTTTTGCTTTGTTTTCCTTCTTTTTTGTCCTTTCTTTTGTTCTGTCTTGCTTATTTTTTTCTTTCCATCTTACCATTTTCTTTTTTTCCATCTTTCCTTCTTGCCTTCTTGCTTTCCTTCTTTCTCCAATCGAAGAGGCTTGCTGCCAATGGCAGAACTACTTGGATTTTTAAAGTCTGTGTAAGCCAAAACCATTTAAATTTACTAAAATTATGTGTATAACAATTATATATCAGAGTTTTCAGCCACACTATATCCATCTGTCTGTGGTTGTCATTCCATTTTTCTCCAACCCATGCAAGCATGCTTCAAGGGGCAATGTGTCAGAACACTTCAGCTATTGGCTGACTTTACTGAGTTACGCCATGCTGCTCTTTGACAATGAGCACATTCATACACAAAGTAGTTGCCTTTGGTGCCAGGGAGTACTATGGTAATGTGTGCTTTTTGGAGACCAAAAAACATGTTTGCCTTTAGTATATTTGTTTAGCTTAATGAACACCCAGCAGCTTCTTAAACATTAAAGTTTTGCAAAAAAACATGATAAAACAAGAATTGCAAAAAGGTTGGAGGTAAACACCAGAAAATTGGCTTTGCTAATGCTTTATGGGTGTGGGGCAATTTATTGTGCAAACTCTGTCCCAGGACATTGGAGTGGTTTTTATGGCCACCCAATTACCAAATTGTATTTCACAAAGTCAGATTCATTTTTTTAGGTATTGGGAGATTAAACGATTTTCCCAGAATCACAGGTTGTTGAGCCGATGCTTGGACTCAAAGTTGGTTCCCCTGTTCCATAGTTGGCAACCTTAGTAAAAAAAATGTTTTAAATAGAAAACAATTTATAATTGAAATAACTTCCCATCCTATTCTCCTTCAAACCGAACTATGCACAACTACATTATAAAGTAAAAAATGTAATTACATGTTACAGATTACAAATTATACTACAAAACATGTAATTTGTTTATTAATATTAAGACCTAAAATAATATATATCAAATTCATTACAAGCAATATTTTTAAAACTGTTGGACCTGTCAGCCCTAGGGTGGTCTCCCCTTCTATTTTTGTATCGTGCCTCATTTTTTCCACCCTCATTTTTATGTTGGACTAGGTCTCCGGGCGCCTTTTCATTGCCAGGCAGTGTTAAGGTGCAGGTGCTCCCTTCTCCCAAGATGGCTGCCACAGACCCCTGCTACTGCAGGGTGGTCGTTTTTCATAGTAGCACCCTAGCTGCCAGGAGCTGGCTGGGACCCACAACAATGTTGCGATACAAGCCCGCCTTTTTGTCCCATAGTTAGAGTGGGGAAGCTCCTGGAAGAAGCTGGAACCTTCTAGAAGGGAGGTGGGGTTATACTTTTGCCGCCTTGGCTAGAGGTCACCTGACCTAGGGCTACTTAAGAGTGGGAGGGAAACTTTTGTGGGGAGTTGGCCATTGGGGTGAAGCAGAGCTGGAAGAATCCACCAGGAGTGTAGGCGGTAGGGCCTAGCCAGGGACTTATGCCTCTGAGAGTGACAGGATTTAGATACTGCCTCTTAAGTGAGTGAGGTGCCCTGTGAATCCCACTGATCTTGCCCAGTAGTAGAAGGACCCAGAGACTCTCTGCCAGCCTGACTAGGAAGGACCTATTCGCCCTCTCCATCCCTACCCCTGTAACAGGACCCCTTAAGGGCGCCAGATATATCTGCGCCAAAAGACTTCATCTGTCAACTGAGAACTGAAACCTAACTTTAAGAACTGAGACTGCATGACAAGAGCGAGCTGTAAGCCTTGAATGCCAGAGCTGAGACTGCGTGTCCAAGCTAACCTATTGAACTAATTGCTAAACCGATTGCCAAGCCACTGGGGATCGACCAGGTACTAGCGCTGTGACCCCCGCGCTCCCTGCCCTGGTCTGGGACCCCCTGCAGCGTGCTCCGCTGAGCACTTTACCCCATCCTTAATTTGAGCCCCCCCCCCTGCGACGACGAAGCCAGCGCGCTCACCGCCGCGGCCTGGAGGCCTGGAGGAGTGCCCTGCTGTGTCGCGAGGCCCAGGCGAAGCCCGGGGCCCCGTCGCTGCCGTCGCAGCCGTGTGAGGAGGTGCGCAAGGTCGGGGCCGAGTTCCCCCAACGTCGTGAGGACGGACGCCTGCTGACGCCGAGTCGGAGGTAAGCCCGGAGGCCGAGATCCCCCCTGGTGCGCCCCCTGCTGGTCTGGAAACCACACCGCACTTGGCCCGGGTTGTCCCCTCCGTGGGAGTCCCCTCCCCTGCCTGCGCGACGGAGAGACCCCGCCGAGGGATCCTGTCCGTGTCCCCCCTTTGGTAATACTGAGCGCGGTGCTCTGTGAACTGCACCGGAGCATAGGGACCCGCTCCTCAAGTCCGGTCACCCTCCCCGCTGGAAGCCGCCCAAAGAACTGACTGACATTACCCTCGTGTGGCGCTTCACGCCACCGACCCTGCTTCCCCAGCCGGAGAGACCGGGACTGCGAGTAACCCACTGTGTTATATGCTCTGTTCGAAAGTAGATTACATGCCAAGGAATGCGAGTAGCGCACTGTGTTATATGCTCTGCTCGAAAGTAAATTACATGCCAAGGAATGCGAGTAGCGCACTGTGTTATATGCTCTGCTCGAAAGTAAATTACATGCCAAGGAATGCGAGTAGCGCACTGTGTTATATGCTCTGCTCGAAATTAATTACCTGCCCAGGAACGCGAGTAGCGCACTGTGTTATATGCTCTGCTCGAAGGTAATGATATGCAACTGATTACGAGTAACGCATTGTGATAACTGTTCTACGCAAACGTTTCCATATGCAACTGATTGCGCGTAGTGCTGTGTTTTATATGCTTTGCTTCACAGTACTAGGGGCCAGTGGTCACGAGGAGCGCTCAGTTCGACGGGCGCCATGTTGATGAACCCAATGTTCCCCCTTACAAGTAGTCCGCTGTGTTAGACGGCCTGTTCAGGGAAAGACTTTACATAAGCGCGCACAGCGCTAGAATCTCCCGCATTTAACCCGCGGGCGTGGGTACATGAACGAGGTTAGGCACTGCATAGATATCACCAAGAGTGTCGCATGTACTGAACGATGGTATTATGATTCATGTATTACCTTGTTATTTCCTGAACTGCAACTGACCAGCTATACTTGGATAAACTTGAAGTATTTGCATAATTTAAACGGTGTGGCGTCCCTTATTGTGTGTGACTCTAGTCCATGAGAAGCGTGTGGTGTATGGTTGCTTAACACATAACCCTCTGATTGCCTGACCGGCTCGCGCCACGTTACCGCCCTTAGGGCCTGGTGAACCCAGGTTCCTACAAAAACTATATTAAAGTAAGCAATATTCTGTAAAGCAATATTTTTAAAAACATTAATTACAAAAAAAAGATTCTAACCATCTATAGTTTATCCTGCAATGTTGTTGTAGTGACAATATTTTTGACACATTTATGTAACATAGTTGGCCTGATTAACAAACTGCACTTTGTAGTTTATTTTGTGGCAATATTGTACTACAAAACGTAGGACAAATCATGGATGTTTCGTGTTTTCTGCCCAGAATATGGGGAGACTGCACATGTAAGAATAGATTTTAGTTGTAAATGGAGGAGGGACACAGGAGTGGCAGATTTACTACTAAAGGGGATGGGATTAGGCAGGAGTAAGAGGGGTTTAGGGATGGTCTAGGAAAGGTATGGGATGGTCTGGGAAAGGTATAGGGAGGCACATCACACACAAGAGAAAGCCAGTTGCATTACTCTTTGGGTGGAGACATGTAACATACATTTTTATAGTAAGTTTACACTAGGTGTTTGTGAATTCCAAAATAAGTAAACTTACTACAAAGAGTAACTTAATAAAATGTGTAACTTACCTGTCTGAATCAGTCCTGCTATTGTTGATTTGATATGTGTGTCAACACACCCTTCTCAGTTGAGAGTATGCCTTTCAGGGTTTGTCAGGCTTCTGTTGGCACAGGTTGATAAGTCTGGATGCGTCAGAGTCTTTTTGATCAATATAGGGTCTGGTGTAACAGTTATCTCTTTTGGTATACAGATCTAGAGCTCAAAAGTCTAGTTAATTACACGCGTGATGCAAGATTTGATTTCTTCAAACACAACATGACAACGTTGAGAGCATCAAAAAGACGACATTTCACGGTGAGGTCCCTCAGTGAAACTCATTGAACACTAATTCCTATGGGATCCTGTAGGAGAGTAGGGTCTGCTATCCTATGGTCACCCCAAATTTTTGCTTTTTGCTTCACTGGTTTTTGACATATTGAGGCTGTGGGCCTGCCAATCAGACCCCCAGCCTGCTGTTCTCTCTACTAAATTAAAACTATGCACCCTAGGTGCATAACCAATTGGAAGTGGATCACCCTGTCAGCCCCTGTACCAGTGTACACTAGGTACCCAGGGCATTGGTGTACCCAAGGCCTGCCAGGGGCTGCAGCATGTATTATGCCACCCCAGGCTTGGCCTAACAATCTGACACAACTGGCTGATCACTCAGCTGGGGTAAGTTGGTGTAATCACCTCTTACTTAGGTGTAGTATACCTATACCTAACCTTAAATGGGACACCTGGTAACCTATAAGTCACTCCTATGGCAGGCCTTAACCATCCTGAAGGCAGAGTGCTTGGTTCCATGTGAGATGGTGCTCTGGCATGAGCTGAGCCTGTCTGCAGTGGTCGGAACAACTTCCTTCTACTGTTTCCAGATATCGTCATACCATATACTCTTAAGTGCATTATGAACCTCGCGGTTAAATGCTATCTTTGGTTTGGCTTTATCAAAACATGTCGAGTAAGGTGTCATACGAATTGGAATACTAACCCCTCGCCAATTCTGGCGACGGGGTTAGCATTCCACCCTTCTAGAGGGACACGACATGTACAGTACCTGAAACCCGGGTAAAATCAGACATAGCCTCAGCTCCACAAAATGGATGCTGCCACCACAGACACAAGTCTGCCCTCCTGCTGCTGGGAGTCCTTCCAGCTTGGGAGGTGTGGACAAAGGGTTTCCTGCCAGGGGAGGTGCGTGCACCACCCCAGACAGGATTTTGTGTATTGGTCAGGTAGGGCTTGAAAGAAACCAGACATGCCTGTGGCTCACAAGGAGCCTCGGTGCATATGCCAGTTCAAACCGGTCCTGGGGCACACCAGTCCCGGGCCTGGGGCGAGCTGGACAAAGGATTGGGGGTGTAACCACCCCCCTTCCTGGTCCCACCCATAGGGAGGGACCTAGCAGGTAGTCCGGCCCCTAGAATCCGCTTAAAGGTAGGAGCTGTGTCCTAAGACTTCAGACATCCTGGAATCAACTTAAAACTAAGAAGAAGACGGGAACTTCGACGCTCTGCTGCACAGAGGACTGAAGCCAATCTCCCCTGTGGTCAGGGAGTGACCACCTTGCTAACGCAAGCACCATCCAGCGAATCACCGTCTGCTTTGCCGCCGCCTCCCGCCGGAGCCCGAGCCCAGAGACTGACAAGACCTGGACCTCCAGACCTCTCACCGCCCGATCCACAGTCCCTGAAAAGAGGAGACCCGTGGAGGCACCGAGACACGTGGAGCCAGCCATCTTGGAACGACTACGACAAGCTGACCAGTGCAACAACCGAGGCTCCCTCCAAGTTGTGCTTTGGGTCCTGAGAAGCCCAACCCTCGAGCAGCATCTGCACCAAAGGTGAGCCCTCCAGCATCTCCACGATCTGCGTGGGGCCCTTCTGCATTTTGCCACTCGACGCGCCTAACCGGTTGCTGGCCCGCTGGCTAGTGGCCATCTTGGCGACGAAATCTACGACAAACACCGCTGGTCTGGTTGCTCCAGACTGGCCCTTGCTCCCCTCCAAAGGAGCAATCCCTCTGACCTGGCTGGTCAGAACCAACAGCTGATTTCCGAATCCTCCTGCAATTGCTTTTGCCAAGGCTTGTTTGCTTCGATCAAGTCGCCGACACCGCCGACAGCGAGAGCCTGCGTGGGACAGCTCGTGAGCCGACTCCTGGACGTCGTCGACCTTCAGGGACCACGTGGCTGCGGAGACAAGCTACCCCTCATCACCTGTTTGCACCCGACATCGCCTGGTACCCACCTGGTGCCACGCTGGTCACTGGCTAGTGACTGTGAACACTGTCCCCTCTGCTTACAGGTCTTCAACATCTCCGATCCACTCTTGGATCCACTGCATCTCTTCCCGACCGACCGCCTGCAGCATCTTTGTCCCAGGCTCAACGGAACAGATAGAAGAAACCCGACGCACTTTGAGGCCTATGCACCCGCTTCCTGTGGGTGAGGTAAAGCTGGTACTCCGGTGCCCATGTGTAGTAATACATCTCTAGTGCCTGTGTTCCAAATCTTAAGTTCCTAGGTCATCCGGAAGATTCCTTTTGCAGTAACTTTGTACTTTTTACGCACCCATTGAAACCTATGGGAGCCCGCGTGTGACTATTTGCTCTGCACACGCCACCCGTGGACCTCCTGGTCACTAACTGACGTTAGCTCCTTGTAGGCCCAGCGATTCTAGAGGCCCTAGGCCTTTTCCCTTTCCTGTTCGTGGTACTTATACCACTATTTTAGTATATGGTTCGAGTGGCCACCAGGGCCTATCCATATAAAGTGCAACTTCTGTGTATTCTGTGATAATCTTGTTTGACGATTTGTGCTCCTGTGCTCATAAAGAGACTAGGGGTTACTTTGAGAAATAAATACATATATATTTTGAATATATATCTGTGTGGTGTCCTTTCATTGGTATAAAAGGGGGTTACTATTGGTAAAACAGCTTGCTTAACACGCATCACGAGTTTAGCCTCAAAGACTGCTTAGCCTACGCTACCACTAGGGCAGCTAGTCCAAAAAGGTTGACTTACAACCACACCATAAGGGTTGCTTGGCATGGTACAAGGTGGTCACTAGAACTAGTGAACAGCATATACCAGGCCAACTTCTCACATTGGTGAGCAGCGGTTGGATTTGAGCTTGCTGTGTTTTACCATTGTAATCTCTTGGTTACCAATTGAAAGATCACATAGGTACCTGTAGGTACATATAAAACAAGATTAGATATACTTAAGTTCTACTGAACTTAGTTGTTGTAGAGCAAAGGGAGTAGCACACCCTGACTACAACTACTAGATAGGTTTAGTAGGTAAACCCAAGTGTAGGTAGATTGCAACACATCCACCCACACTTAAGAGCAATGGCCGGGGCAGAGGGGTCCACTGTACCCATCTCTGTTGAGAGTGACCCCCAGAGGGCACCATCCAGCTTTGCTACCCTTAATCAGAATGAGCTCAGGCATTTGGCAACTCTTAGAGGCCTTAAACAGCCCAAGAACCCAAACTCTGCTGAGCTCAGAGAGCTCTTACAGAATGATGAGAATCAGAGAGCACTCAAGAAAGCTTCCCAGTTAGCCCCCTTAGGGACAGGAACAGGAGGCCCCCCTTCTAAAGATGCCACTGAAGTACCCCTTCCCAATAGTCACCCCTTAGATGGGATGCCTACCACAGAGGATGAGAGTGAAAAGGATACTGACAGTAGTGAGGATGAAGGGAGAACTAGCCCAGTGCCAAGTATTATACTTGGCCCAGCTAAACCAAGGCTATTGGGGACTGACAGTGGGTTCAACCCACTGGATCTCCCCAGTGGACTTAACACAGGGCTTGGAAGGCAAAGGAATCGCTCAGGTGACTCCAATGCTTCCCATGGCTCTAGAGGCTCTCAAGGTCACTCCAGGAGAAGGATGACCACCCCTCAGAGGAGGGAACATGAGGCCAAGATGCAAGAGGCTCAGCTGAGGATCAGGAAGCAGGAGCTAGAAGTAGCCCTGATGGAAGAGAAACTTAGCAAGGCTAGACAGCATAAAGAGAGTGGGTCTATACCCACTGGTGGCAGCATTGTCCCTAAGGACAAAGATAGGGTTTTCGACAATAGAAACCTGTCTAAGGTTGTGCCCCCCTACAAAAGTGGGGATGACATCCACAAGTGGATAACTGCTCTTGAGAGAGCCTGCAAAGTACAGCAGGTTCCTGAAGATCAGTGGGCAGCAATCCTCTGGCTCTCCTTTGAAGGAAGAGGCAGAGACAGACTCCTCACTGTTAGAGAAGAGGATGTCAGAAACTACAGAGTCCTGAAGAGTGTTCTAGTTGATGGGTTAGGCTTAACCACTGAGCAGTACAGGTTAATGTTCAGAGACACCCAAAAGACACAGACTCAGGACTGGTCTGAATACATTGAATGTGCCACTAAGGCTTTGGAGGGTTGGTTGCTGGGAAGTAAGGTATCTGATTTTACAGGATTGTATAATTTGATGATGAGAGAACAGATTTTAAATAACTGTCAAAACCAGCAACTGCATCAACACTTGGTTGACTCTGATCTGACCTCTCCCCAAGAATTGGGAAAGAAGGCAGACAAATGGGTCAGAACCAGGGTTAAGCAAAAGAACCAGAACCAGGGCCAAGGGGGTGATCAGAAGAAAACAGACCAAAAGGGTGGAGATCAGAAACCTAAAGACCAGAAGTCTTCAACAGGGCCCCAAACTACTGCTAAGGAGGGTGGGTCCCAACAGTCCAAGAAGAAGAAAGAAGGTCAGAAGAAACCCTGGTGCAATCATTGTAAAAATACAACTCACTGGACTAGTGATTGCAAAAAGGGTGGAGCCCCCAACACTGTTGCCCCTAAGGCACCTGCTCCCAGTACTACTGTTAGCAGTGTTGGTCCCCAGACAAAGGGTGTAGTGGGAATCACTATGGGAACTGAAGGAGATTCTGACTTAGACAGAACCCTTACACAGGCAGTCTTGATCTGTGATGGGGACATTGATTTGTCCCTGACTGTGAGCCCCAGTAACCTGGGCAAGTACAGACAGACTCCTTTAATTAATGACAAAGTGGCTCAAGCCTACAGGGACACATGTGCCAGTGTCACTATGGTGACACCAGGCTTTGTGGACCCTGGACAGTACATACCAGGTGAGAACTACCTGGTGACCAATGCCAGCAATGCCACTACTTCACACAGTGTGGCAGTTGTTAACTTCTCATGGGGAGGGGTAACTGGCCTCAAAAGGGTTGTGGTTAGTGCAGACCTCCCAGTAGAATGTTTGTTGGGCAATGACCTAGAGAGTTCTCTATGGTCAGAAGTGGAGTACAGGACTCATGCAGAGATGTTAGGTATATCATCACATGTCCTTGCTGTGACCAGGTCACAGGCCAAAAAGTGCCTCACTGAACCTCAGGTCTTGGATCCTGGAACAATGGACCAAGCACCTACCAAGAAGAAGAACAGGAGGGTCAAGGCTGTGCCTTCCCCCCTGCCTCAGAGTGATGATCAGCCTTCCCAGGAAGCTGATCTAGAGGACCCTGAAGGAACTGTCCCTGAAGAGCTTGAACCTGATCAGGTTGAGTTTCTGGGGACAGGGGGACCTTCAAGGGCTGACTTGAGGCAGGCTCAGTTATCCTGTCCCTCTCTTGAACCCCTCAGACAGCTGGCTGCTGCTGAGGCTGCTGGGAATGCTCAAGGTACCCATAAAGTGTATTGGGATGAAGGGCTCCTTTATTCAGAGGCTAGAGACCCCAAGCCTGGTGCAACCAGGAGGTTGGTTATACCTCTGCAATTTAGGGGCTTCCTTCTTACCTTGGCCCATGATATTCCTTTAGCAGGACACTTAGGCCAGA
Organism: Triturus cristatus; assembly: GCF_964204655.1. Lineage (NCBI taxonomy): Eukaryota > Metazoa > Chordata > Amphibia > Caudata > Salamandridae > Triturus > Triturus cristatus. The sequence goes on from NC_140580.1 coordinate 970,369,391, forward strand.
ACAAGACTTGGGACAGGCTTGTCCCTCACTTTCACTGGCCCCATATGAATGAAGATACAAAGGAGTTTTGTCGCTCCTGTGTTACCTGCCAAGCCAGTGGCAAATCAGGTGGCACAACAAAGGCCCCCCTGATACCACTACCTGTGGTGGGGGTCCCCTTTGAAAGAGTGGGAATAGACATAGTGGGTCCCATGGATCCTCCCACTGCATCTGGACACAGATTTATACTGGTGGTAGTGGATCATGCCACCAGGTATCCAGAGGCAATTCCCCTTAGGACCACTACAGCACCTGTTGTGGCCAGGGCCCTGCTGGGAGTATTCTCCAGAGTGGGGTTTCCTAAGGAGGTAGTATCTGACAGAGGTACCAACTTTATGTCAGGATACTTAACAGCTATGTGGAAGGAATGTGGTGTCAACTACAAGTTCACCACCCCTTATCACCCACAATGCAATGGGCTTGTTGAGAGATTCAACAAGACCCTAAAGGGTATGATCAAAGGATTACCTGAAAAGCTCAGGCGAAGATGGGACATCCTTCTACCCTGCCTTCTGTTTGCTTACAGAGAGGTCCCACAAAAAGGAGTTGGCTACAGCCCCTTTGAATTGTTGTTTGGGCACCCTGTGAGAGGCCCACTGTGTTTGGTGAAGGAAGGATGGGAGTTACCTCTCAAAAAGCCTAAGCTAGACATAGTGGACTATGTACTTGGTCTCCGCTCCAGGATGGCTGAGTATATGGAGAAGGCATCTAAAAACCTTGAGGCAAGCCAGGCCTTACAGAAAGCTTGGCATGACCAAAAGGCTGTCTTGGTTGAGTATCAGCCAGGACAGAAGGTATGGGTGTTGGAGCCAGTGGCCCCAGCAGCACTCCAAGACAAATGGTCTGGACCCCATACAATCCTGGAAAAGAAGGGAGAGGTCACCTACTTGGTGGACCTAGGAACTCCCAGGAGTCCCCACAGGGTACTCCATGTTAACAGGCTTAAAGCATATGTTGACAGGGCAGACATGGGCTTGCTCATGGCTACAGATGAGGGACAGGAGGAAGAGAGTGACCCTCTCCCAGACCTGTTGTCTCAGAACCCTGAAGATGGCTCAGTTGAAGGAGTGACCCTTGGAGGCAACCTCACTGCCCATCAGCAGACTGAATGTAGACAGGTTCTACAATCATTTTCACATATGTTTTCCTTGATACCTAGTCAAACTGACTGGTGTACCCATGTTGTGGACACTGGTGACAGTCTGCCTGTAAAGAACAAACTTTACAGACAACCTGACCACGTCAGGGACTGTATAAAGGCTGAGGTACATAAAATGCTGGAATTAGGTGTCATTGAACCCTCAGAGAGCCCCTGGGCTAGCCCAGTGGTTCTGGTCCCCAAACCTCACACCAAAGATGGCAAGAGAGAGATGAGGTTCTGTGTGGACTACAGAGGACTCAATGCTGTCACCAGGACAGATGCACACCCTATTCCAAGGGCAGATGAGCTCATAGACAAACTAGCTTCTGCAAAGTTTTTGAGCACATTTGACTTGACAGCTGGCTATTGGCAAATCAGGTTAGCTGAGGAGTCTAAGGCCAAAACAGCATTCTCAACCCCAGGTGGGCATTATCAGTTTGTGGTGATGCCCTTTGGTCTGAAGAATGCACCTGCCACCTTCCAAAGGCTGGTGAACCAAGTCCTTACTGGGTTGGATGACTTTTGCGCAGCATATCTTGATGACATTGCTGTCTTTAGTTCCACCTGGGAGGATCACCTGATCCACCTGAAGAAGGCTCTTGAGGCTCTGCAAAGGGCAGGCCTCACTATCAAGGCTACTAAGTGCCAGATAGGGCAGAGTAAGGTTGTGTATTTGGGCCACCTTGTAGGTGGGGGCCAAGTTCAACCACTGGAGAGTAAGATACAGTCCATCAAGGATTGGTCCCCTCCAACCACCCAGACTCAAGTTCGAGCTTTCTTGGGCTTGACTGGGTATTACAGGAAGTTTGTTAAGAACTATGGGTCCATTGTGACTCCTCTTAATGATCTGACATCCAAGAAGATGCCCAAAAAGGTTCAGTGGACAGTAAGCTGTCAAAAGGCATTTGATGACCTGAAGGAGGCCATGTGCTCTGCACCTATCCTGAAAAGTCCTGACTACTCCAAAGAGTTTATTGTCCAAACAGATGCTTCTGAGTTGGGTGTGGGAGCTGTGCTGTCACAACTTAATGTAGATGGTCAAGACCAACCCATTGCTTTTATTAGCAGAAGGTTGACCCCCAGAGAGAAGAATTGGTCAGCTATTGAGAGGGAGGCCTTTGCTGTGGTGTGGGCCCTGAAGAAGCTGAGGCCATACTTGTTTGGCACTCACTTCAAGATTCAGACCGACCATAAGCCCCTCTTGTGGCTAAATCAGATGAAGGGTGAAAACCCCAAACTGCTTAGGTGGTCCATTTCCCTACAGGGGATGGACTTTACAGTGGAGCACCGGCCAGGTACTGACCATGGGAATGCAGATGGTCTCTCCAGGTACTTCCACTTAGGACATGAAGACGAGACTGGTCAAGGCTAGTTTAATGTCCCAGCGTTTGGGGGGGGGTTGTGTAGGAGAGTAGGGTCTGCTATCCTATGGTCACCCCAAATTTTTGCTTTTTGCTTCACTGGTTTTTGACATATTGAGGCTGTGGGCCTGCCAATCAGACCCCCAGCCTGCTGTTCTCTCTACTAAATTAAAACTATGCACCCTAGGTGCATAACCAATTGGAAGTGGATCACCCTGTCAGCCCCTGTACCAGTGTACACTAGGTACCCAGGGCATTGGTGTACCCAAGGCCTGCCAGGGGCTGCAGCATGTATTATGCCACCCCAGGCTTGGCCTAACAATCTGACACAACTGGCTGATCACTCAGCTGGGGTAAGTTGGTGTAATCACCTCTTACTTAGGTGTAGTATACCTATACCTAACCTTAAATGGGACACCTGGTAACCTATAAGTCACTCCTATGGCAGGCCTTAACCATCCTGAAGGCAGAGTGCTTGGTTCCATGTGAGATGGTGCTCTGGCATGAGCTGAGCCTGTCTGCAGTGGTCGGAACAACTTCCTTCTACTGTTTCCAGATATCGTCATACCATATACTCTTAAGTGCATTATGAACCTCGCGGTTAAATGCTATCTTTGGTTTGGCTTTATCAAAACATGTCGAGTAAGGTGTCATACGAATTGGAATACTAACCCCTCGCCAATTCTGGCGACGGGGTTAGCATTCCACCCTTCTAGAGGGACACGACATGTACAGTACCTGAAACCCGGGTAAAATCAGACATAGCCTCAGCTCCACAAAATGGATGCTGCCACCACAGACACAAGTCTGCCCTCCTGCTGCTGGGAGTCCTTCCAGCTTGGGAGGTGTGGACAAAGGGTTTCCTGCCAGGGGAGGTGCGTGCACCACCCCAGACAGGATTTTGTGTATTGGTCAGGTAGGGCTTGAAAGAAACCAGACATGCCTGTGGCTCACAAGGAGCCTCGGTGCATATGCCAGTTCAAACCGGTCCTGGGGCACACCAGTCCCGGGCCTGGGGCGAGCTGGACAAAGGATTGGGGGTGTAACCACCCCCCTTCCTGGTCCCACCCATAGGGAGGGACCTAGCAGGTAGTCCGGCCCCTAGAATCCGCTTAAAGGTAGGAGCTGTGTCCTAAGACTTCAGACATCCTGGAATCAACTTAAAACTAAGAAGAAGACGGGAACTTCGACGCTCTGCTGCACAGAGGACTGAAGCCAATCTCCCCTGTGGTCAGGGAGTGACCACCTTGCTAACGCAAGCACCATCCAGCGAATCACCGTCTGCTTTGCCGCCGCCTCCCGCCGGAGCCCGAGCCCAGAGACTGACAAGACCTGGACCTCCAGACCTCTCACCGCCCGATCCACAGTCCCTGAAAAGAGGAGACCCGTGGAGGCACCGAGACACGTGGAGCCAGCCATCTTGGAACGACTACGACAAGCTGACCAGTGCAACAACCGAGGCTCCCTCCAAGTTGTGCTTTGGGTCCTGAGAAGCCCAACCCTCGAGCAGCATCTGCACCAAAGGTGAGCCCTCCAGCATCTCCACGATCTGCGTGGGGCCCTTCTGCATTTTGCCACTCGACGCGCCTAACCGGTTGCTGGCCCGCTGGCTAGTGGCCATCTTGGCGACGAAATCTACGACAAACACCGCTGGTCTGGTTGCTCCAGACTGGCCCTTGCTCCCCTCCAAAGGAGCAATCCCTCTGACCTGGCTGGTCAGAACCAACAGCTGATTTCCGAATCCTCCTGCAATTGCTTTTGCCAAGGCTTGTTTGCTTCGATCAAGTCGCCGACACCGCCGACAGCGAGAGCCTGCGTGGGACAGCTCGTGAGCCGACTCCTGGACGTCGTCGACCTTCAGGGACCACGTGGCTGCGGAGACAAGCTACCCCTCATCACCTGTTTGCACCCGACATCGCCTGGTACCCACCTGGTGCCACGCTGGTCACTGGCTAGTGACTGTGAACACTGTCCCCTCTGCTTACAGGTCTTCAACATCTCCGATCCACTCTTGGATCCACTGCATCTCTTCCCGACCGACCGCCTGCAGCATCTTTGTCCCAGGCTCAACGGAACAGATAGAAGAAACCCGACGCACTTTGAGGCCTATGCACCCGCTTCCTGTGGGTGAGGTAAAGCTGGTACTCCGGTGCCCATGTGTAGTAATACATCTCTAGTGCCTGTGTTCCAAATCTTAAGTTCCTAGGTCATCCGGAAGATTCCTTTTGCAGTAACTTTGTACTTTTTACGCACCCATTGAAACCTATGGGAGCCCGCGTGTGACTATTTGCTCTGCACACGCCACCCGTGGACCTCCTGGTCACTAACTGACGTTAGCTCCTTGTAGGCCCAGCGATTCTAGAGGCCCTAGGCCTTTTCCCTTTCCTGTTCGTGGTACTTATACCACTATTTTAGTATATGGTTCGAGTGGCCACCAGGGCCTATCCATATAAAGTGCAACTTCTGTGTATTCTGTGATAATCTTGTTTGACGATTTGTGCTCCTGTGCTCATAAAGAGACTAGGGGTTACTTTGAGAAATAAATACATATATATTTTGAATATATATCTGTGTGGTGTCCTTTCATTGGTATAAAAGGGGGTTACTATTGGTAAAACAGCTTGCTTAACACGCATCACGAGTTTAGCCTCAAAGACTGCTTAGCCTACGCTACCACTAGGGCAGCTAGTCCAAAAAGGTTGACTTACAACCACACCATAAGGGTTGCTTGGCATGGTACAAGGTGGTCACTAGAACTAGTGAACAGCATATACCAGGCCAACTTCTCACAGATCCCCACTCTACAAAATAAACCCAACAGGAGTCTCAGTTGTTATATTGCTCACCATTCTGATTTCAGGACATCTAGGGAAGTAATCAATAAGTACAATACTAAATGCCCAATGACTTGGTAAAACTACAAAAGGACTGATGACATCAATCCCTAGTTTCCTACAAAGACCATTAGGTAACTCCAGTGCTTCTAATTCGTACCCCAAAACTTGTGCTACCCCTTAAACTACCCCTTATCCATTCACAACTAAAATAAAAACCCTAATCCATCACAGGAACCAACTTAACCCCTATTCATCTTGTGAAAGCCAAAACCAGCATTACGATCTTTTCGTGCTTCCACTCGTGCTCCAAGAAATCAATCTCAATACTCACTCCCTCCCAACTCTTAAACCGCTCACACAGGTGTGTTGAATAAAACCATGTGACTACCTAAATTAAAGGAAAACAAACTCTTTGCTAAAACAAACATGTACTACAAAACCCATAATGCATTGCCCCTGCTAAACATAAACCGAACCTAATTCATCCTTAATAGTGCAAAAACTGAATGAATGACTATGTGCATAAAAAATTCGCCTGAATGTTCAACAGAGCATAAAAAACATGCTTGTAAACCATGACATTGCCTAGAAGTTAATAAAAACAATGTTTTCACAGATTTGTTGCTGCATGAACATGCAGGACATATAACACCCAATCATCTATCACAGAATCCATCGCAGGCCACCAATAATAATCATGTGTTTTACTTTTCATAACAGACATCCCAGGGTGACCTTTGTGGACCAAACTAAACCATTTCCTTCGTACTCCTGCTGGTGGTACAATTCTATTAAATCTCACTTATACACCACTGTCAAACAACTCATCCTGCACTTTCCATAAAGAAGACAACTCCCTCCTTACATTACAGTCCTTTCTGTCACTTCCCATAACCGTATCACCATAGGTATAAGATACCTCACACGCCACCTCTTGAACTTGCAGTCCTTCCTCAATGCTTACAGGCAATCTAAAGATACAATTTTTTATGAAAGTTCTCTCTGTGGGTACAAATTCCACCCTATACTAGAAATCTTGTACATTTGAAACTAGTCTGGCTGTCAAAATACATCCACCGCCTGGAGATAACACATTCACTAATTGTTTGTGGTTGGTACTCAAAGTAAATTTTGTCCTCCAAAAGAACATTCTAAAATATTTGGCTGCTCAAGTACAGGTCAACAGTTCTCTTTCTATAATGGAATTCTTCTGTTCTGAATCTCTCAAAGGTTTTGATGCATATGCAGCCACCAATTCTTTACTCCTATCATGATAAACCAACACTGCTCCTTAGCCATAATTCCTAGCATCCACAATAATTATATAGGGTTTCCTAATTACCAAAGGGTGTAAACCAGGAGCATGTACAATTTCTTTTTTAAACATAAGAATGACTCTTCCTGTTGTTTCTATCATTCAAATATTTCATTTTTCTTCAAAAGTTTCCTTAATTGTTCATTTTTTGTGTCCTTTGTTGTTAACAAATTTGGAATAAAACTCTGAGACCTAGAAACTAAAGCAATTGGTCCTTAAATACAGGTGCTTCTACTATAGACTATACCAAGTCTTCTTTGGGTATAAAACAATTTTCCTAAAGCTGTGACCTAAATAGTCCACATCCTGTCTACTGAACTCACACTTGGAGCTTCTTAGAGTCAATCCACAACCATCTAGTGTTTGTAGAACTCCCTTTAGATCATCGTGTTCCTCCTGGTTTGACCCAAATACTTAAAGCTTTTCTTGGAAAGCAACCGCTCTAGGTAAACATCCAAAGTCTCCTTTGTCATATGTTGGAGCGCGGGCCGCCTACAGGGACCCAGTTAGGCCCGCTGATCGCAATACTTAATTCCTGGTTTGAGGAGCATTGCATGGATACATGTCAGAGATGCATCGCGTAGCCGAGGCAATGCAATCGGTTCCAAGAAGCGGTGAGGCTGCGGTTTAAGGTTGTCTTGTGTCGACGTCCAGGATCCCGTCAACAAAGGCTTGTGGTACGAAACGTGGACCCAGGGATGAGGCGTGCACTTGGGCTGATGTGTCAGTTCCTGTAGAGCTGCGAGGCAGCGATGCAGAGTCTGCCATCGAGGCTGCCATTGACAAGAGATGCGACAGCCTCCGCCAAGGATGCATTCACAGTGGCCCTTGTGCAGGCAATGCGGGCTGCGATGGCAGTCTTTGCAACAGGTCCAATCCACGCAGCTGCGAAGATGCATCAGTTCTGCTCAGGTTTGCGCCACACAGCAGAAGAGATGTGCCGGTTCGGCTAGTACCACAGAGGCTGACAGAGCACCTTAGGCCCATTTCCAAGGTTCCAGGAGTGGGGTGGCACCACTTAGCAGGGTAGACTCCCAGATGGTAGAGTCCAGGTGCAGATGCAAGGTTGATGGAAGCCTGTTATGTCCCTGAGGCTTCAGATCAGGAGACTGGCCAACTAGCCCATGGAGTCACTGTGGGTTCTAGGTCGAGGAGCTGCATGTCCAGTCCTTCTCACCCAGGCAAGAGGGCAGTAGGCAGCAGATTTTCAAAGCAGGAGTCCAGCAGAGTGCAGTCCAACAGAGTGGCAGTCCTTCAGCAGTGCAGCAGTCCTTCTTCCTGGCAGAGTATCCTCAGGTCCAGAAGTGTACTTAAGTGGTGGTGACTGAGGTCCTTCTTTTATACACAGTTGTGCCACTGGAAGAAGCTTCTAGATGCATGCCTTTTAAGTGCAGATGCCCTCCCTTCCCGGCTCCAGACTAACCACACAAAGAGCTGCATACCCCCTGTAGAGACAGGACACAGCCTATTCAGGTGTGAGGCTGGGCCCAGCTCCTTCCTCCCACCCTGCCAGTGATGGCCCATCCAGTCACACTAAAGCTCCTATTGTGTGTGGCTATCTAGGAGGAATACACAAAGCTCAACTGCCAATTACACCTAATCATGTGACCAGAGACGGGGTGCAGGCACCAAATGGCTAAGGCAGGAACATGCCAACTTTCTAAAAGTGAAAAAAGGTGCCGCTTTTAGTGGCCCCAGCTGCTGCACTGCTTTAAAGAGAACATTTTCCATGTACGCCAAGTCTTCACTGTAAACCAAGTAATCCATATTAAACCAATCAATTTGTCATGTTATTTATCATAATCTCTATGTTTGTGTAGAATCAATCCGGAGACAGAGATAGATAACACTGAATACTTTATTCATGCATTTTCAAAACGCTTTCTGTTGCCAATCCAAGCTTTAACATGAGCGTGTGCAATCAATCGTATTTCACTGTAGGACTTTCAATATCACCCAATGCATTTCGAACCTGCCTGGTTCTTCGTCAGGGGTCGCTGTAAGAAATTAGAAAGATGCGCTTAGCCAACCACTCTGCAACATAACCTACCCAGTGCCTGAAAAAACGAAAGAATAATAACCCATGACCCAACAGAAAATCACCCCCCTTAACCACCCTCACTGTCACCCCACCAACTAAACAGCGTGAAACACATTTAAAAACAAAATTTAACTTACTCTCATGTCCTGCTTCTAATTCGTACCCCAAAACTTGTGCTACCCCTTAAACTACCCCTTATCCATTCACAACTAAAATAAAAACCCTAATCCATCACAGGAACCAACTTAACCCCTATTCATCTTGTGAAAGCCAAAACCAGCATTACGATCTTTTCGTGCTTCCACTCGTGCTCCAAGAAATCAATCTCAATACTCACTCCCTCCCAACTCTTAAACCGCTCACACAGGTGTGTTGAATAAAACCATGTGACTACCTAAATTAAAGGAAAACAAACTCTTTGCTAAAACAAACATGTACTACAAAACCCATAATGCATTGCCCCTGCTAAACATAAACCGAACCTAATTCATCCTTAATAGTGCAAAAACTGAATGAATGACTATGTGCATAAAAAATTCGCCTGAATGTTCAACAGAGCATAAAAAACATGCTTGTAAACCATGACATTGCCTAGAAGTTAATAAAAACAATGTTTAGCAGGGGCAATGCATTATGGGTTTTGTAGTACATGTTTGTTTTAGCAAAGAGTTTGTTTTCCTTTAATTTAGGTAGTCACATGGTTTTATTCAGCACACTTGTATGAGCGGTTTAAGAGTTGGGAGGGAGTGAGTATTGAGATTGATTTCTTGGAGCACGAGGGGAAGCACGAAAAGATCGTAATGCCGGTTTTGGCTTTCACAAGATGAATAGGGGTTAAATTGGTTCCTGTGATGGATTAGGGTTTTTATTTTAGTTGTGAATGGATAAAGGGTAGTTTAAGGGGTAGCACAAGTTTTGAGGTACGAATTAGAAGCAGGACAGAGTAAGTTACATTTTGTTTTTAAATGTGTTTCACGCTGTTTAGTTGGTGGGGTGACAGTGAGGGTGGTTAAGGGGGGTGATTTTCTGTTGGGTCATGGATTATTATTCTTTCGTTTTTTCAGGCACTGGGTAGGTTATGTTGCAGAGTGGTTGGCTAAGCGCATCTTTCTAATTTCTTACAGCGACCCCTGACGAAGAACCAGACAGGTTCGAAATGCATTGGGTGATATTGAAAGTCCTACAGTGAAATACGATTGATTGCACACGCTCATGTTAAAGCTTGGATTGGCAACAGAAAGCGTTTTGAAAATACATGAATAAAGTATTTAGTGTTATCTATCTGTCTCCGGATTGATTCTACACAAACATAGAGATTATGATAAATAACATGACAAGTTGATTGGTTTAATATGGATTACTTGGTTTACAGTGAAGACTTGGTGTACATGGAAAATTTTCTCTTTAAAGCAGTGCAGCAGCTGGGGCCGCTGAAAAAGCGCCACCTTTTTTCAGTGTCTTGGACATGCTGTGATGGGACGGTTCACAGTGCAGCTTGCACGCACGCATACTGGCAGTTTCAGCATATACTAAAATAAGAAGACAAGGGAAGGAGTGCATTCGCTATTCTAGTCTCATTAACTTTCTAAAAGAGGCATTGTCAGTATTGTAATTTAAAATCAGACTTCACCATAATTTAGGATTTTAAATTAGGATTCCAAAGATACGAAACATGAACCAGTTATCTCTTCCATTTGGAAATTACACTTGGGCAACTCCAATGTTATACTATTGGAGGCATAGGCCTTACAGTAATGACAAACAAATGTAAGGGTTTTTCACTATCAAGACATGTACAACTTAAAACTACATGGCCAATTTTTTAGGTACACTGCACCTTGCCCATGGGTCTGTCTAAGGCCTCCTTTAGGGGTGACGTACATGTATTAAAAAGGAAGGCTTGGTCCAGGCAAAATGTTTATTTTGCCAGGTCGAACTGGCAGGAGAAAACTGAACACACAGGCTCTGCAATGGCAGGCCTAAGCCATTTATGAAGGGCTACTTAAGTGGGCGGGGGCACAATCAGTGCTGCAGGCTCACTAGTAGCATTTAATTTACAGGCCCTGGGCACATGTAGTGCTCTTTTCCAGGGACTTATAAGTAAATTAGATAGCCAATTGAGTATAAGCCAATGTTACCATGTTTTGAGAGGAGACCACAAGCACTTTAGCACTGGTTAGCAGTGGTAAAGGGCACAGAATCCGAGGGCCAGCAAAAACAAAGTCAGTAAAAACAGTAGGTTTGAAGGAAAAAGTTATAGGGAAGCCACACCAAAGATGCTGGGTCTAACAGAGTCCACTGAAGAGGGCTCTCCACTGGACCTTGCTTCCTCACAGGGCACACTGGTCTTGGCTAGCAGGCAGGTGCTGGTGCTCCAGGCCCCAGGGAAGTGGTTTAGGAGACTAGCAGGCTTTGGCCCCCAGTGCTGGTGACAGGCAAAGTCTTGCAGAGCTTCCCCTCTTAACACAGCCCATCTGGCTGCTTGGCAGATGACACTTTTGGGGGTCTCAAACTCCCCTTCTTATAGTCCATTTCCAGACACCAAATATGATTTAGGGTCTTGAGTCTTTGAAATTTTATTTTGGCATTCTGCTTTTTATTGCAGTGTATGCTCCTCTGCTCCCTCAGTCTGATGTAGCCAAGGGTGAATTAAGCACACAAAAGCGGAACTTTAACAGATGAGTGAGCCTGTAGGGCTCGCTCCAGTGACACAGGTTAAAAAGGGATTTGTTCACTCCTATGGATCGCTACACAGGATGCTGCCACCACTGCGCTCATGCTGCTTAACTCCTGGTGAAGGCAGTAGCCTTCCATCACTTTGACGGTAAAACTTTGGGCGCCCTTCCTGATCCAACAAGACTGCAATCCATGAGACAGGCCTATGTCATGGCGCACATGCATGATCTGTGTTTGCCTATGACAAAAAAAAATTAGCTTTAGGGATCCAGACATCAGTAGAGTTGGGCACTCAGGGCATGGATCACACCCATTACCATGCAGCAATAAAATAATGAAACAGAGGAGTGGCGCAAAGAGAAATCTCTTTATAAGCTACAGTTTACCTGGGAGTTCCCTTCTTTTACCACCACATCATCAATGTAATTGCTCACCCGGATCGAGCTTACAATATTGCAGAAGCCACATCAGTCACGAGTGACCGGAGGAGTCATCCAGCAAAGGGAACAACAGTTTCCCTATCAGCACTCCCCTGCTGAGGGGCAAACCTGTTTCAGCCTACACCTTTACAGAACCAAACAGAAATGTAAGACTGGACTGAGTCACTATCCAGCCATTCTTTCAGAGGTGACTGTGCTCCAGCCCTTCAGCCCTAACAGAATCAGTCTGCATTCACCAAGTGGGGCCTCCCATCTTTCTTCAGTGGAAAGCCATTAGCTTATCCACCATCCTGCAACAGCGATCAATACCCTTCCCAAACTTCTCAACAGCAAAAGCAGGGATGGCTTTTGTGCAAACCGTGCCCTAATCAAAATCCAATTTTGTACTCCTTGTTTCCCCCACGCTTCACAGAAAAAATATTCCTCACACCCTTTGCTCGGTTTGAAGGCAAGAGTGTCATACAACTATCTTACTCTTCGAATCTTGAGTGTAGAGCTGCAAGATGAACACATGTGTTAGTCTTCCTATAGAAATAGTATTTAAACACAATTTTCTTTGCAACTAGATGGTAGAGAGACTACTGCATGAACTGTGTGCAGACAGATGCAATCCCCACTCTATCTGTCAGCATACTAGGCCCTTTTCGCTCATGCTGAAGGCGGGCTCTAGCCAGAAGCCAGGATATAGCAATTCTTCAGGTTTGTAGTCAGTGGCAGAACTTGAAAGGGTGTGGGTCCTTCCATTACTCAGGCACAAAATTATACAAAAAGTGCTGAATGGAATGCTTGAATTATTCTCAGGCATTGGTAATAACTCGGGCTGCATTCCAGTCCATTGTTCTTGTGCACACCATGCCACCTCAGTTTGGACCCAGCTGTATGCAAATCAGTCTTGACCCTGCTCCAGTTGGAACAGTCCAGCCCGAACTGCCAGGCCAGACCCTCACTGAACCGGAACACAAGCAGCCCAGGACCAGTTTCGCCTTAGTTAGGGCTCATCAGCCAGCTATGGCTTGGTTCCAGTGACACAGTGTGCATGTGACACACGTCTGGGCATACCCATCCCACTTAAGGCGACATACTTGTATAATGCTCTGACCCAGCAGTATATAAAGATTTACTTTCAAACATGTCCATACCAGCCCTGTTATTCATGGCATTGTCTTTAAAGACAAAAACACAGTGGTGGCTGATCCAAATGAATACCGGCGGGGCGGGCGGAGGAGGGGGGCTGTCCCGGTGGAAAGCGTGTGGGGTGAACGAGCAGCAGGGAGCTAAATAATAAAAAAAAATTGAAACACTTACCTGGTGCTGCTGGCCGCCTCACGCTCCTCTGCTACCAGTTCCTGGTCCCAGCAGTCTCTTGGACAGCATCGCAACTCCCCATCCAATCCCTGCGCTGCTCTCAAGCAGGAGAGCAGCGTGGGGATTGGCCTGAGCAGACTGAATTAACACTCACTCAGGCACAGGGAGTCTGTCCTGTCTCTCCAACCCGCCTGTGCAATACAGCTGGGTTGGAGACACCTAAGTGCACCTAACGTTTAGGTGCGCATGTCAGTTTGGCCGGCTGTCTTAGGCCGACCAAACTGACATACGCACTTAAAAGTGTACATGTATCAGCCCTTCCATGGCCAGGCCTCGGCCCTCCCTGCACACGCTGGCTCAACCAGCAGCTGGGAAAAAAGATAGTAAAATATTGTTTTATTTTTCAGCTGCTGGCTCTGAGCCAGAGGGGGGGCGCTCCTCTGCTAGGAGCTGCAGCTGCTAAAACACTGTTCAATTTTTCAGTAATGACCATAAAACACTTTTAGATAATTCATGTCTGTGATGCAATGCTTGTTTTTCAGTGCACATATTTTATTCCATCATACATTCCCCGAAGCGTGTTTCATTTTGCCAGATGTTATATTGCATTAATTTTATTGCAACATTTGAGTCTTGTGTAGCATGTAGTGTGAACTAAGTCACCTTTAGATGTCTAAGTGATGTCTGGGTGGGTGTTTATGACTAGATACAATTGACAGCTATGTAGTACGGACTGAAGATAGTGTGAGTTTCTCACAGAGCCTGTCAATATGTGATAGGAGTGTTCATACTAAATAACTATCATTTACGTGAAAGTGTGTGAAGGAGGTACACACTGTGTTGAAATGCTGACAGCACCAGGGAAAAAGAGAATGGCATCAGGAGCAGCCACTCGTATTGCAAAGTGGTGGGGTGGGGGTGAGGGGAACACACAAAAAGAATTATAAAGAAAGAAAAATGTACTTACCTGCTCTGACGGCCTCCACCTTCCTCCCGATAATCGCTGCCTGGACGTCCAGGAATTCTGCACACTACGCAGGCTCTCAACTCCCAATTCCAGCACTGTGCACATCCTGGGAAAACTATTTCCAGCATGTGAGCAGTGCTGGGCTTGGTCTGAGCACCTCGGTCTGGCACTCAGACATTGACTTGGAGCCCGTGTTTGTTTCTCCACCCAGCTGTACAACGCAGCTAGATGGAGAAAGGTCAGGTGCGCATGACAGTTTCGCTGGCCCCAGAGGGCCGGCCAAACCATCATCAGGACTTGGCAGTGCCCACCACTCCCCCCTTCTCCCTGGTGTTGCAACTGCAGCATCGGTGTAGGTGGCCACACCCCTCCCTCGGCTCGCAGTTCCAGCCTGCAGGACAAAAAATGAAATGATAATAAATGTTTTATTATCATTTTATTTTTGTCCTATGCATCTGCTGGGGGTGCGACGCTCCTCTGCCATAACAGAGGAGCTGCCCCTGAATGGCATGTTTACAGATGAAGAGAGAGGATGTATTGCTCTGTGAGAGGGAGGGCATGATCTTCCTGCTCCCGTTCCCAGCGAAAGTCATTGAGAAAGCCATCAACAGCCAACTTGCCACATTCATTGAAGAGCACAACATCCTCGACTCCTCCCAATCCGGCTTCAGAAAAAACCACAGTACGGAAACCGCCCTCCTCGCCGCATCAGACGACATGCGTACCTTACTGGACAAAGGAGATACAGCAGCCTCATCCTCCTCGACCTCTCAGCAGCATTCGACACAGTCTCTCACCGCACCCTAATACGCAGACTCCACGACGCAGGGATCCAAGACGAGGCCCTCGACTGGATACGCTCCTTCCTCTCCAGCAGAACGCAGTGGGTCAGACTCCCCCCTTTTCTCTCGGACCCTACACCTACCGAGTCCCCCAGGGGTCCTCCCTCTGGCCTACGCTCTTCAACATCTACATGGCTCCACTCGTCCCCATTGTCAGAACCTACAGACTCAACATTGTGTCATACGCAGATGACACCCAACTCATCCTCTCCCTATCCAACGAACCCAACACCGCCAGACACAATTTTCGAGAAGGCATGGAAGCCGACGCCAAATGGATGAAAAACAGCTGCCTACAACTAAACACCAACAAAACTGAAGTATTCATCATGGGCCCAAACTCCGACGTCTGGACCGACACCTGGTGGCCCCCTGCCCTCTGAAGCCCACCCATCCCCACAGACCACGGAACGCAACCAGGGAATCATCCTGGACTCAGAGCTCAAAAGGGATCGCCAGATCAACTCCGTCTCATCCTCCTGCTTCCACACCCTCCGCCTCCTACGTAAGACCTTCAAATGGATCCCCCTCAAACACAGAAAGACCGTCACTCACGCCCTGGTCCCCAGCAGGCTCGACTACGGCAACGCACTCTATGCCGTAATAAACAGAAACCTCACCTGCAAGCTACAGAACATCCAAAACGCCGCCACAAGACTGGTCCGCAACCTGCCAAGAAACTGCCACATCTCCCAGCACCTGCGTACACTCCACTGGCTCCCCATCGAAGCTAGAGTCACCTTTCAAGATGCTAACCCACGCTCACAAGGCCCTCCACGACACGGACCAGCATACCTGAACAGCCGACTCAAATTCCACGCACCCCAAAGGACCCTACAATCAGCCCAGCTCTCCTACGTCGTGGTCCCCCGCACCAGAAAGACCAGATCGGGAGGTCGCTCCTTCTCCTTCCACGCGGCCAGAGCCTGGCACGACCTTCTGCTCCACCTCAGACAGATCCCCATCTTCGCAAGAAACCTCAAAACCTGGCTCTTCGACAGACCCCCTCCTTGATGGACTGGAACCTGCGACCCCCCACCCCCAGCGCCTTGAGACCCTTACGGGTGAGTAGTCGCGCTTAATAAACACCTGATTGATTGATGAAGCGGAGGTGCACAATGTAGTATATGTGTGAGGACAGTAAAAGGAAGAGAAAGACGACGTGAGATATTCAGCTGAAAAAAGACATACTTGTCTAACCGAGTGAGAGGTTGTAAAGAAGTGTGAGGGGAAACAGAAATAATATAGGCACTCTGAAGACCACTACCCCTTCCCTTGAGACTAGGTTTATTTTCTTTCTAAAAACCGTGTATTACTTTTTGCTGGTGATGTTTTGAACACCGAGTCCGCTTTTTTTACACCTATGGAACTTTATTCCAAGAACGTATACAATGGCGCACCTCTGTAGGACTTTGTTTAGCGTTTTGAAGATGTAACTCACTTCGGTAATTCTCTTAAATAAAGTTCAGTATTATTTTATGTTCACTGTCCCTCCAGGGCTAGTTATTTTGAAAGGTAGGATTTCACTCCGTCAAAAAAAAGCTTAGCTAGTAACTTTTCTTTCTAGGTAATTGTATTTATATAGTGCTTACTACAGGTGACAAAGCGTCGAAGCACTTTTTGGTATGTAGAACTCTACTCCGGAACCCAAAAAGAATTAGTGTTGACTTAGTATAGGGAAATATGAATTAATTTGAGCGGTGGACATGTGAGTCTGTTAGTTGGATTGAAAAGGAGAATGGAGGGATAGAAGAGAAAAGAGTCTTGAAAGTATTTATCAGGAGATCATAGTAGTAGTAGGAGGTTTGGGATGAGTAAAGGAGAAATGGAGGAGGGAAGAGTCTCTAGAAATTGATTAGGGAGATCATAGTAGTAAAATGATGTGTCGGATGAGTCTAAGGAGAGATACATGAGGGTTGTTTGGGAGATCTTAGTAGCAAAAGGAGATTTTGGAAGATGCAGGGAGGGATAGAGGAGGGAAGAGTCTAGACATGGTTATTTTGGAGATCATAGTAGCAGAATGAGGTTTGGGATGAGTCAGACTGGAGGTAGAGGATATATTGAGAGAGGTATAGGCTGAAACATAGGCTAGTGCGTTGGAGAGACACAAATGTGTTTTTGTTATTTCTTTTTACAGTAGGAATAAAGTATTAAATATATAGACATATAAGTACATGGAAGGTACACATGTGTAGGGAAAGTAATATATCAAGATTTCAGTTGTATTTAATAAACTCAGATTTTCAAGTGTTGCTGTACTTTAAGGTAATTTATTTGTGTGCTATTTTATTCCTTTTTGATAATTCAATAGTGAAGCAATTGTAGATAGTTATGATAAAATTCACATATTGTGATGGATAAATAAATGGAGAACCATAAGCATCTAATCAAATAACATATATGAAAACTATGCAGAGACCTATATGCAGGTTAAGCATAGAATGATATAACCACAAGTAATATGTACATTTATTAAGCAGACCTAAAAAATATCTATATATTTATAAACGTTATTATTATTTTTATACAAAGAACACATATCTAGCCACATACATATAATTCAATTAAATGCTTATATACACAGGGATATGCTGTACATTTGTGTTTGAGTATGGTGGTTATGCAAGGAAAAGCCAACTCTTGAGTAGTCTTCTGAAGATAAGATAGTTATCTGTGAACCTTATGTTTGGGGGTAGAGAGTGCCATAGTTTGGCTGCTTGAACAGAGAAGGATGTGCTACCTATGTTTTTTTCTTGCATGGTGGGATTCTGAGGCTAAGTGCCAATCTGGAGTGAAGGTTCCTATGTTGAATGCAATTGGTGATTTTATTCCTGATAAAAAACGGCTCTGTTTCATGTATTGCTATGTGGGTGATCCAAAGCAGCTTGAATGTGGATCTTCTGATAACCGGTGACTAATGTAGGGTCCTCAAGGCAGGGAAGTTGTGGGATTGTGGCTTTCCATGTAGAAGTAGTCTGGCAGCAGAGTTCTGAATCCGTTGTAGTCTTTTCATAGTGATAAAGATGATTCGTGGTAGAGACCATTGGCGTAATCAAGTTTAGACAGTACTAGAGCAATAGTAGCCTGGATCTTGTGTGGAAATCCCATGTTGGGGGAAATGTGTCGCAGAGTTTTCATAGTAATGAAGCTTGATCTTGCTAATTTGTCCACTTGAGCATTCATTGATAGCATGGAGTCCATGGTAATTCCAAGGTTTCTTACTTGCTTAGATACTTTAGAAAGTGGCCCCAAATTGTCAGGCCAGGAGGCGAGTCGGTCATAATTTTTTCAATCACCACATGTGAGTATTTCCATTTTGGAAGCATTCAGTTTGAGATGGCTCCATGTCATTCACTTATCAGCAGCTCTGAGGCAACTGAAAATGTGTGAGTTTCCAATGTCTTTGAGGCTTTCCAAATTAAGGAGTATTTATTGGTGTGTCATCTGCCCAGTTATAGCATGGGAGCTGAAATTCATTGATCATTGCCGGTAATGATTTCAGGTAGATGTTAAAAACCATGGTTGAGATGATAGAGCCATGAGGGACCCCTGCTTTTGTGAAGTATTGTTTGAATGAGAAAGGTGGAGAATAGAGGACATTTGTTCTCTTTTGATGGTAGGGTGTGATCCAATCAAGAGCATTCTCCTCTATGCTGGATTCATAGTCTTTGTATCAGAGTGTCATGGTCAAATGTGTCAAAGGCAGCTGAGAGGTCCAAGAGGAGTAGTGCAGCAACTATGTTCGGGTGTGCTGTGTTTATATGGTCTTCTCAGATGTTGATGAGGACAGATCCTATGCCTGTTCCTGGACGGAATCCTTTTTGGAAGTCGGAAAGTATGGAGTATGGGCAAATGCTGCTCTTCCTATCATTTTGCTCAGGAAAGGGGCATTTATAATCGGTCTGTAGTTGTTGGGGTCAAGCGGGTCCACATTAGTTTTCTTTAATACTGGGCATATGTATGCCTTTTTAGGTCTTCTGGAAAGTTTTCCCGTAGTTGAGGAATTATTAATGGTTCTTCTTACTGGTCTGGCAGCAGAGGTAGTTAGAAGAATGTTCTTGAATATTTATGATGGGCAAGGGTCAGAATGGCTGCCGGCAGGCCTGCTTGCTTTTACCAAATCCATAAACTCACTTTGTGATATTTGTTTGAAGGAATGCAGAGGCTGAGTTAGCCTACCCTTGGAGGGGATTTTTGGAAATGGGTTGGCGCTACTGGTTTTCTTTTGTTTTAAATATGAGTCCAACGTGTCAGCTTTGGTTGTGAAATTATTGACAGTTTGTATATGAAATCTTGAGTAATGGGATGAGTTTCTTCTATGCATTTAGGTTTTCAAAATTTGATGAGAATTTTATAAAATTCTTTATTTGCACATTTAGCATTTTGAATTCTGTCTGAATAGTAACTGTTTTAGCTTTTTTGATTGCTGACTTGTATAATCTGTTAAGTTTCTGTAGGTGAGGTTTGTCTTGATTTCTGTTAGTTTTGAGCCAGGCGCGTTGCAGCTTTCTGATTTGTTGCTTTATCTGTTTTAGTTCTGTATTTCTCAAAGATACCTGTTTTCTTTTGTCCTGTTTTATTGTTCTGAGTGGTATTGGGATATCAAAAGCTTCCTGAAGCCACTCATATAGCTTTTGAACAGAATTTGTGTCTAGATCTGTGTTGGATGTTAGTTGTGTTTCTAAGTATTCAAAACTGAGTTTGTTCCACGTTCGATGTAAGGTGGTTTTAGGTGTGTTGTTTCGTGGTGTTTTATGTTGGAAAGCTAGCAAATGGTCAGATCCATATATATATACATTTTGTTTTTAACACCTGAAGATATTTTGTCTAAGAATTCACACTTTGTAGCTATTCCTCTCTAAACCAGTGTGGGGTTTACAATATTATTTGTTAACATTACTAAAAAAGCCACGGCAAAGTAGGAATCACCTAACAGGGAACACACTTTGAGATATGCCTTGCTCTCCTCTATTTCTACTAGTGCGTCAGAAGGGCAGAAATTGATAGGTTGTGTTTTCTATGACTGCAGCTTGTCCCTCCACCAGTCGTTCCAGCGCCAACCAGTACCCAGCCTCACCTCAGTAGCATTGCTAAGTCTATAGAAGCTACCTGCCGTCATATTAGTTATGTCTCTGACATGTTGTTTGAAAATCTAGCAAATGTATTTTGTGTCACTACATTTCATTGTTATGGGATGTCCTAGTCAAATTGAATTAGTTGAAAAATCTGCAAATTCCATGCACTTTATGGTTAAATGAAACCTCGGCACTGTAAACGTGGTAGCTCATTTGAGTCATCTGTAACGTTAGCTCTAACGATTTCTATCGGTGTAAAGCAACAGTCATGGCCCCAGTTTGTAGTAAAAACGAAATAATTTGATACGCCTTGATCGCTTAATAATGAGGATTATACAATAATAACGTCCTTCATATGGGGCTTCTTCTTCTTGTCCTTCTTAGAGCATTTGAATGTTGATGCACTCTAACATTAAATGCTGTTGTAGCGAAAAACATAATTATTTGAAGCCTCAAGATTGTTGCACATGACACTGCCCAAATTTCAATACCGCTAGGTAATCTATGTTACACAAATGGAGTGCCAAGTGGAGCAAGTTACACTTGAAAATCTCCTAATCCAAGTTATGTTTTCACTATTTAGGCAATGTTTCTGATGCATCAATTAAACATGAAGGCCAGGCTTAGTCAAGCAAATGACACACAATTGATGGACGGAATGCAGAACAATTCAAAACATTCACCCCAGTCAAGAGATCTGGGTTAAATGCATCATTCTTTTGCTCACCATGCCACCCCAGTTTAGACCTGGCCATATGCAAATTAGTCTTGACCCTGTGCCTCCTAGGAACAGTCCAACCCGAACTACCAAGCCAGGTCCTCCCTGGACCGGAAACAAGCATCCTGGAACCGGTTTCGGGGTTTCACCCCTCTTCAGCCAGGATAGTCAAGGAGCAAATGTTGTCTGTTCCAAACTGCACAAGAGAAAGAAAGAGTACCTTGCAAGTGGTGGGCTAGAAAGAGGTAGAACATTGTTTGCTAGCAAATAACTAAAGCAATGTCTTTAAAATACAAGCTATCTGACTCACAAAATGGGAAACGTAAAAACCTACAGAATCAGGAGCTAGAAAATGTAAAGGTTGGAATAATTTGAAAAGACTATGCGCAGCCATTTCTTCTGCTGGTCCATGTTCTTCCTTTATGGAGACACAACATGAAACTGGAACGATTCCTGGAGGACCAACACTCATGGACGTCATTTGGAGCTAGTCGGGGGTCGCAGCTCCGACCTCTAACTTGCTCCCTGCTTCCCCTGCTACTCCTGGAATTTCCTTTGCAACCCAAAACCCCATCTTGACACCAGCATTGGTGGACAAAATGTTGTTAAAGATCTACTAATTCCTCATGAATGTGACTTTTCAGATCCAGCACAATGGCCTACAATTGTTATGGGTCCCACAAACACATTGACGTGCATTTTCCAAAAGGCACTTTAGGTCCCCATTTCTCAAGCGTTCACTTAAAAAGTAGGGCGAGGAAAGGGTAAGTTCTCAATCACCGATGGTTGGTTTACCCTGTCGGCAGCGACTGTGTTTTGTTTCTGGGCAAATTATTTGGTCTGACTAACATTAAGGATAATCTAAATGAAGGCGGGAGTAGGGACTGGAAGCTGCTATCGCACATTCTCTCTCAACTTGAGAATTCTGCTCATCAAATTTCCTTCACCTTAACATTTGTGGACATTAGAACACCCACCATTTGCATGAAAGAACACTATCAAGGGTTCGAGCCAGTTGATGATGCCACTGGAGAAGGACTTACACATTTTTACTTCAAGAATTTAGAGACTGTAATCTGGATATTGATGATTACGGGGGACAAGGATATTATAATGGGGCAAATATCAAGGGAAAAGTAAAAGGAGTACAAATGCATGTCCTGGGTATTCATTTTAAGACTTTCTTTATACCATGTGGTTGTCATTCTCTTAATCTGGTGCTGGGAAGTGCAGTCAAATCTACAAAATGCTGGTGTGCTTTTTGGAATGTTACAGAGAATGTATGCCCTGTTCTCTTATTCAGTATTGCATTGGAAAGGGTTAGCCCTAAATCACTTTGTGATACACAGTGAAAGTACAAGATAGAGGTGTAAAAGATGTTCAATAGCAAATAGTAGGTGTCGGGAACTAGTGCTCTTCCTGAACTTGAAGACGACAGAAATGCTTATGCCTTCTGTAGTCATGAAGCAGGCACTCTAGTTGATCTTAAAACTAAATTATGAATTTCTCATTGCTTTGGTTGTGTGGTATGAGATGCTGCTCAGAGTGAATTTACTAATCAAATCCATGCAGTCCAGGTCACTGAACCTTTCTGCTGCTGCCTATCTGTCAGTCGTGCAACAAATTTTTACTAAACTAAAGAGAAAAGGGATTCAACAAAGCTCACGTAACAGCAAAAACTATGGCTACTGCGATTGAAGTCAAAGCGGTCTTCAAAGACTGTGCAAGGAAGCAACATAAGAAAGCCTAATTTGATTAGAAATGTCAGGATGATACACCCCAAGATCTAAAGATAAATTACGGTTTTACCTTTTCAGTGATTTAGTAGCTACAGCAATGAATTCCATCCAAGAACGGTTCAAACAAATGAAGCAACATGACACAATATATATAGGGTGTCTTGTATAACAAAAAAGAGCCTCTTGATGGTGCCCACTTTTTGGACGATACAGTAATTTAGTGGTGGCACTAACCTCTGCCAGGGATGCAGTGGGCCTCAAAGATGAGCTTCATGGTCTTAAGGACATGCTTCCTTGAAGGCATTGAGAACAACTTGGTGTACTTCAATTCCTTCATTGCTGCAATCTGAAGGATGCTTTCCCCAGTCCCTGGGTTGTTTTATTAATTTTTCGGATTATACCAGTCTCTGTTGCCAGTGGCGAAAGAAGCTTCTCCACATTGAAGCTAATTGAAACCTATTTGTGCTCACACATGAGCAGAGAGAGTTTGGTGTCAGTGGCAACACTCACCTTTGAAAATGACATAATGTAAGATATAGATATTTCCCTTCTGATGCTTACAAAAAAGGCCTAAAAATTCAAATTTCAATGGTGCATGTGCACTTCAGAGAAAAATGCCCGTACAAAATGATCATTCCCCGTAAGCAAACAGAACGATTGACATACTCTTTTTGTAAAAGTATATTATTATTCTTTTATTTATGGTGGTTATCTGGTCTCAAAATGAAAACAGTAAATCATTCTTGAACATCTTTGCAGTTCTCATAGCTGTTTTTCATGTGTATAGAAATCTTTTGGTTTCAAAGCCTGCATTATAAAAGGAAATGCCTGTCCGCATTTGTCATGTTGTCAATAATAATTGTACATACATTTGTGCAGGTAGGTGGAGTATTCTCCCACGATAAATTGGGGGTGGGGGGGGAGGGGGGAGTGCCATATTTGATTTCACCCAGGGCGCGCTCTACGCCAAGGCCGGCCCTGCTAGCACCAACACTGCTTATCAAGCAGCCCCTTTGACATCCTTTCATCAGCTTCTTCCAAAACAGCTGCAGGGTCACCACTCTGCTGCTCTTCCTGGCTTATGCAACATAACCCACCATGGATGCTTGTGCAGACCCAGCCAGGGTCTGGCATTGCTGCGCTGCACAACTCTTAGTGACTTCTGGGCAAACCAACATCCTTCTGCCTGAACTGTTTGCTATTCAGTTGATGCGGTTTGTAGCGCCTACAAATAGCCAGCACCGCTGTGCGTGTGATGTGGCAATAGGGAGCATTAGTGTATGGCAGGGCAAAGGGTGCTGCCACCTTAGTGCTG
The DNA here is from genome assembly GCF_964204655.1 of Triturus cristatus. Lineage (NCBI taxonomy): Eukaryota > Metazoa > Chordata > Amphibia > Caudata > Salamandridae > Triturus > Triturus cristatus. Next base: position 970,393,202 of record NC_140580.1, read on the forward strand.
CAGCCTCCATCTTGAGGCTTGTTCCGTTTTCGGTGGACGTTGCATCGGGGAAGGGCCTACTGACTTTGATTGGCACTCCTCCAGCTGTGTAAGGACTGTGATCTGATCGCTTTCTCCAGAGAGCCAGCGAGGATGCGCCCCTGAGACTTGCCCTCTTCAGCCATATCTACACAAGCGCTGACAGCCCTCGATATCCTGTGTAAACTGCACGGTGTTGTATCCTGCAGCCTCGGCCCATTCAAACTTGGGCACCTTGACGATGAATACTGCGCTGCAATTGATAGACTATAATTTGTAAACAAATCTGCTGAAAACTCCTGGCGAACCTTCGTTTGATGACTTCACACACCACAGGCACCTTTGGGCCGTACAATCACAGCAAGATGATCAGCACACACTATATTCACAGACACGAATTAAATCATAAGAATCATTATTCTCATTGCAATCAGTTTCAAGAAATCTCATGGAGACATATAATCACATTTTCGATAATCCTTTATTCTTTTTTAAATTCTTCACACCAAAGAATTTAAAAAAGAATAAAGGATTATCGAAAATGTGATGATATGTCTCGATGAAATTTCTTGACACTGATTGCAATGAGAATAATGATTCTTATGATTTAATTCGTGTCTGTGAATATAGTGTGTGCTGATCATCTTGCTGTAATTGTATATGTGAAATGTATTCACTATTTTGGGAAAAAGGAGGTCTTTATCCCATGATCATTGCAGCGAATTAACTAAACCTCAATAACATAACAAGTGCGGTACTGTGTCTAAGGCCTCCTTGTAAATCGTGTACCTTTGGGCCATACATGAAGCAGGAAAGAAGCAGTTTCTGACATGAAAGAGACTTTAAGATTGTGCATTAAGTAAAGTAACTAGCATAGCTATAAATAATAATAATTAATATTACAGGAAGGCCTCCACACTTACCGGGTGTACATAATTTGAGGTGCAAACTCTTCTGGAGAGTAGATAATGTTCAGTGTTTTCTGGCGTCGGGATATGGCAGACACGCAGCCACTTCTTGGATGTCCACGGATCTGCCACCATTTCTGGGATGTTATTTTATCGTACTTTTACATAGAATGGTTTTACATCAGTTAGGTTTTGTTTGCAAGGCTAACATTTAGTGTGGCTTCATGCCTAGCAACGCAGAAGATCGTGGTCGCAGTGGACACTGAGCACACGGCCTGGCAATGACCTACAGGCAGTGGATAAAGGCCCTTCCTGCTCCCTCCTGAGTGACGTCATCTCATTTCCTGTGATGTCAATATGAGGGTAGACATCATTTCTGGCGATATAATCGTCCTGCAAATTAGTAATTTTGAAACCCATAAACCTACCACTGTTTGGTTAAAACCTGTAATGTCAGTATGAGGGCAGAGGTCATGAGATGTGACGTCCTTTCTGGTGATATAATCGTCCTGCAAATTAGTAATTTTGAATTCCATAAACCTACCACTGTTTGGTTACAACCGATCCTGTGCGGTTGGGCATTTTAATGTCCATATTGTTAAGTTGTACATCCTGTGGTGATGCGCTCTAGTTCTTTGAGCGCCCTGAGGCTGCCGGGAATGCGAGCGGCCATTTTAGATACCGCTGGGGAAAGTTAACGAGCGGACGCTAGAAATAAACGTGCATGTAACGTAAATTGTGTCGGAGGCCTTATTTACCTGAAAACTTTACTACATAAAGAGCCGACGAGGCGGGATCATCTACACGAGCCCGAAACCCATCGAGCCTCACCACAGTCCCGAGCGCAGCAGCGGAGCACGTCACACCAAGCAAGGGGGAACCACGAGTGCGAGGCACAGGCGCTGTCTCTCCCTAAAGGGCGATATTACCATTACAGCAAGAGCGTGCACGTGCCACTGCAGCCCAGGAGTTACGGAGGCCAGCCAGCAGAGCCAACAGTCAATGCTAAGGAGAGTGAGGTCCCGGGGCTCTACCAGAGGTCAAGTTGGCATACACAGAGAGAGGAAAAGCCGCAGTCGAACCATTTTGTGGAGCCAAGGCCAGGGCCAGCAGGACTCCCTCGCAGTGAGAAACCAGTAGCACGGCAGAGCACGGCATACCATAGACACACTATCCTATGCAAACCAGGGGAGGCCACAGAGTCAAGCTACACGCAAAAGGGGAGCATAGCGCTGGAGGCCCCATGTCCATCCCAAGTAGGGTGAGGAGACCCTTCACCTACGCAACCCGGTGGGTCAGGAGAGAGGCAAGCCCCAGGGAGCCCACCAGGAGTAGACGCACAACAAGCCCCAGCCCAACGCGACAGGGGCAAAATGTGCATACAGTCGTCGTCGTTCACCAACCTAGTCCCTTTCTTACCCAAGAGGGGCGAGCCAGCAATGCCATGGGAAGACTGGAAGCGGTATTTTCTAAACTACTTAGCAGCCCTAGAGAAAAAAGGGGAAGGGGCGTTCTCCAGTTCAAGGAGGAAGAAGGTACTCCTAAACAACCTAGGCCCAGAAGGCATCAGAGTGTATGACAACCTAGTGAAGACGACCAGAGCTCCAGACGATACTGATGAGTTCCAACACGCGCTAGAAGACCTAGATTCCCACTATCGCCCAATAGTGTGCACAGCCATAGACAGATGCAATTTCTTCCAAAGGAAACAAAGCAGTGAACATTCGATAGACGAGTACGTGGCAGCACTACAGAAGTTGGCGGTGACGTGCAAATTTGGCACCCTGCACGACGAACTCGTCAGGGATCAGATCATAATGCATACCGCCAATACAGCGATTCAGGAGAAGTTGTGGGTTAATGGAGATGCACCCCTGAAAGAAGTAGTGGCTTTAGTGAAGAAAGCCGAACTGTCGAACAGGTGCGCGGAAGCGGCAAAAAGGGAGAGCACCAACAGAACTCAAGTATGCAAGATATCAGACAAAAATAGACCTGAAACAACACAGCAACACACACCCCCAAACCCAAGGTACCAGAAGAAATACCCTCAGAAGTCCACAAGAACCCAGAGACCTCAAGGAGAGGGCAGACACGCATGCTACAGGTGTGGCAGCCAAAACCACCCGAGCAACGACAAAGCATGCCCGGCGTTCAGGGCCAAGTGTTCTTTCTGCGGAATAATAGGACGCTATGAAAAGGTGTGCCGACGTAAGCTGAGTAGAATGGAAGTGAAGTACGTCAATCAGGAAGAGGACGGAGACGAGGAAGCCCAGGAAGGAGGTGACGAAGAGGATGAAGTCTTGTGTATAGACGACCAAGTTCTGGGAGTAAACTGCACCAGGTCCAAGAAACCGGCACTACAGATGTCGATCGGAGGGGTACAAGTGGACATGGTGGCGGATTCCGGCTCCCCGTACACCATTATTCAACGGACCATATGGGAAAGAGTCTTTGAACCCAGGGTGGGCGCAGACCTGCATCCCACAGACATACACCCGGTCACGTTCACGGGAGAACCCATACCCATGGTGGGGTATCGACCGTTGAAATTCGAATTCAAAGGACGAACCGGAGAAGGAAAGCTGTATGTAGCAGAGAAAGGCCCCTCGGTTCTAGGGTGAATGGACCAAGGAGCTTTAGGAATTCAACTCAATCCCGGCGGGATAACACAGGTGTTGATGACGGACGCGGCCCAAGCATACGAAGAAAGCATGTGGAAGAAGGAATACCCAGAAGTCTTCAAGGGGACGATAGGGCGGTTGACTAAATTCACGCGCAAGATATGCCTTAAGGCCGGGACGAAACCAGTAAGCCACAAAGTTCGCAACATTCCTTTCAAGAGCAGGGAGGCGGCCCAGGAAGAATTACAACGCCTGGAGAGAAACGGTATCATAGAAGCCATCGAAAGTGTAGAGTGGCTCGCACCGTTAGTGGTCGCACAGAAACCCAATGGGAAGGTGCGTTTATGCGTGGACTTGAGGGAGCTCAACAAAAACATCGTGGTAGACAAGTTCCCATTGCCCAGGATAAACGAGATGCTGGCGAAAACTAAGGGAGTCCAGTGGTTCTCTCTATTTGGCCGTTTTGCTCTTGCCTTAGTTTTCATGATCTCTAGGTGCCCTTCATGTAGGATGGTTAGCAGATGATTCACCAAAGGCAGTGGAGGGACCACCTTGTCCCCTCTTAGTAGGTACGTGGGGTTGCCTCCGACAGATAATTCCTCCCGGACTTCCCAGAATTTCTTCAGATTGCTATCTAGATGCTTCTTGTCCGGCCACCCTTGCGTTACGTAGCTCTTCACAACCTCCAAGGTGTTGTCTTTAGTGTACGCTTCCTCCCACTCTTGTGCACTGATCACTCCTTCGTGGTCTTGTGTGAGTGCTACCATGTAGTCTTCCCATTCTGAGGGCTCCTGACTTGCTGCTGGCTCCATCGCGGCTGCTCTGCTTATAAAATCAGCGACTTTGTTTTTGGTGCTGGGAATGTATTTCACTTCATACACGTAATCAAGTAGTCTCAGGGTCATCTTCGCTATGCGGGGGGTCGCGTGTGCGTGTCCACAAGATGTCAGGACTCTCACCAATGGTTTGTGATCGGTGCGGAGTAGAAATTTCGAACCCCACAAAAACTGTCTGAAACGTTCCATTGCCCATACACTGGCTAACATCTCCTTTTCTATCGCGCTGAATTTTTCCTCGTTGGATGCTAGAGATTGTGAGGCAAAGCTGATCGTGGTGACTGCTCCCTCCTGGGATCTCTGCATTAGCACCGCGCCCAGTCCCTTGTCGCTGGCATCAGTGGTTAGTATGGACAGGGCTGCTTGGTCGAACCCCTTGAGAGGGATGGCGGCACAGATGTCTTACTTTAACAGATCAAATTCCTTTTGCTCTTCATGTGTCCATTTGAAGGTGTTCTTTTCTTTCAAGAGTTGTCTCAAATGGTGTGTTTTTGACGCAAAGTGAGGGACAAATTTGCTGTAAAACTCCGCCATGCCTAAGAAGGAACAGACGTCTTCCTTCCTTTTGGGCATAGGTGCTTCTCTGATGGCGGCTACGTTGGCTCGTTTCGGTTCTATCCCTGTAGGAGAGTGGAATCTGACTAATGGTTGCCCCCAACTTTTTGCCTGGTATTTAAGTGGTTTTTGACTAGTCTGGCTGGGATCCTGCTATCCAGGACCCCAGCCTATCTGCTTTCTCCCTAAAACTGTTGTGAGTACTCTAGGTACAAACATAATTGGATGCTGGGCATGCCCTACCAGTCCCTTGTAGATGGTACCCTAGGTACCCAGGGCATGGGTCCCCCAGTAGGCCTACCAGGGCTGCAGCACTTCTTGTGCCACCCTGGGACAGCCACCCAAACTGACACCACCAGGCCACTACTGTAGCCTGGGTAAGGTGGTGCTAGCACCCCTTACAGGGATGTAGGTACCCTATGTCCCATACCATACAACACATATACTCTCATAGGTCACCCCTATAGCAGGCCCTGGTAATCCTACAGGGCTGGGTGCTGAGGTATGTGTGAGGGGGGACCCCTACGCAACCTTCGTAAAATCGTTACTGGGTTGTTTGTAGTGTAGCCATACCATATACTCTTAACCGCATTATAAGTTATTGCGTCATCGCTGTAACTTAGGAATGGCTACACAGAACCATATCATGTTTGGTGTCAAACATGAAGGAATCATACCCCCAGTCCAGCCATGGGCATGGGGGCACGATTCCCCCTTGCTAGGAGGGTGATATGGGAAAAGCGGTAGAATTTGGACACCAATTTAAAAGTGCACATGTACCACAAAATGGCTACTGTTCGCCACCTACACGACTCTGGCTGGCTGTTGCTGGGGAAAACCCCAGCCTCGCCATCTGGACAATAGGGCTCCTGTGGCAGGGAGGTGCCAGCACCTCCCCAGACAGGATATGTGGATTGGAACAGGGTGGGTGCACCAAATGTCCTTTCAGAGTTGCACGTATGCAGCTGCAGAGCCCCAATTCTGCATACACCGCCTGGAACCGGTTCAGGGGCGTCCTGCCCCTCGCCCAGGCGGGAAACACACAAAGGGGAGTGGGTGTAGCCACCCTTTCCCGCCTCTACTCTGATTGGTAGGCTCTCTTTTGGACCATCCCCTAATCTTGGGGATATATGGGAATAACTTTGCCCTAGAGCCTTAGATTCGTACAGGACTTCACAGAACTGACCTTCGACAAGCTGCTGCCCAGCTGACTGAAGAAATCTCCCTTGGGATAAAGGAGTTATCCCCCTGCTTGGCAGGCACCTAAAAGACTACAAGATACCCGGTTGGAACTTCGTTGCTCTCACGACCTTCGACGTCTTCCAGCAACCTCGAGGTGGGTCTCCAGTGCATCCCAGCATCCTGTGAGTGTGCCCAGCAAGTCTGAGCACCCTGGACCACGTGGGTGTCGAGATCCCCGCATACCCCAAGACACCGGCCACCTCTTGTCCAGCACACGACCCCGACCAGTGGGGAAGTTGTGCTTTGGCTCATTCTTGAGCCAACCATCAAGCAGCATTTGTGCCGACCCTCAGCTCCCTGGCCCGCTCCGGTGGCCCGTGGGAGCCCTTTTATGCACTCCATTTTGCTGCCTTCCGCGGTCCCTTGTCTCTCGACTTGTGGGCCCTGACGGAGGACAATCTTCGTTTCCAAGAGTTCCCCTGGTTGCTCCAGGACTGCTCTACGCTCCCTGCAAAGGAGAGCACCCTCAGACCTCGTGGGTCTGCACCAGCAGCTGCTTTGTTCATCTTGCGTGGGTTGCGGTTGCCAATGCTTAGTGGATCCAATCGGGACACTAACACCGCTGCGACCCTCAGCCGACGTGGGACAGTCGCCCTCCAGAAGCTGGCCTTCCTTGAAGCCTCCCGGAGCCCGTGACTGCAGAGCCCAGCTGTACCTTCCACACCTGAAGCACCCGACATCCACGAGTTCCTTCCTGTGAGCTCCCTGGTCACTGTGCTGTGACCCAGACTCTGTCCCCTCTGCTTTCAGGTTCATCTTTGTCTTCTCTTCAACTTTAATCTTCACGACTTCAACGACACTTTCAGCTAGCAGCAGTTTGGACTACTTTTCCATAGAAAATCAGCCCGCGACCCGACACCAGAATCGACCTATGCACCCGGCTTCCCTGGGGCAGGTAACAGTGGTACTTCGGTACCTCCGTGGTGGTGGGCTCTCCAAAGCCTTAAGTCTTAAGCCTTAACTTTGTACTGTTGTTAGAAGTGTCCTTAAACCTTAATTATTCAACCGCGACATTCTCCATAGGCTAACATTGCGATCCCGATAGCAACTTCTCGCACTGCACACGCCTCCCGTGGGTCCCCTTCCTCTTAACTGTGGGTGGATTCTGAAGGGGCCAGCGATCCTGAATGCCCTAGGCATTGCCTGTAGAATTGTTGTGGTTCTTATACCACTATTTTAGTATATGGTTTGGTCCCCCCCTGGGGCCCATTGATTTCTGTGCTATTTATTGTGTTTATAAATGCTTGTTTGAAGTGTAACTTTGCCACTAGCCACATAAAGTGACTGTGGGATTCTGTCTAGAATAAATACATATATTTTATATATATACCTGTGTGGGCTACTCTTTCATTTGGTTATTCAAGAGGTTATTATGGTGAAACAATAAGCTTAACACTCCTTCAAGACTTAGCCTGAAGGCTGCTCTCCACAGCTACCACTAGGATAGCTTTCTTTAAAGGTTGTCTTAAACCTACCATCAATAGGAGTCGAATTGGACTGGTGCAAGGTGTCCCTATAACTAGGAACAGCATATGCCAGGCCAACTTCTCACATTGGTGTGCAGCGGTTGGATTCAAGCTTGCCATTGTTTTACCAGATAACAAATTGAATTTCTAAAAGTGAAAGCCACAAGGTACCAAAGGTACATATAAATTCAAGCTAGAATACAATAAGTTCTACTGAACTTGGAGTTGTGTGTAGAGGGTTTAGCACACCTTGACTACAACTCAAGAGAGGGTTCAGTAGGCCACACTTAGTGTAGGTAGATACATCACTACACTAAACAAGTCTTCAGGTGCAGGTGCCACTAAGGCTATGGAAGGACCCAAGAGGGTCCCAGTAGATAAGTATGATAATTTCTCCTTTGCAGAGCTCAGGGAAATGTGCACCCTTAGAAAACTGAAGACAAACAAAGGTGCCAACACACAACGTCTCAGGGAAATCCTGCTCATAGCAGACTTTATGGAATCCATAGGGTCCAGAGGGACAGACAGAGTGGGTGGGCATCCTTCAGAAGAGGACACTCCCAGAGTGGACTCTGATGAGGAACAGGAAGAGGATGAAAATCCTGACCTGGAAGAAACAAACCACTCACAACATGGAGGTGATGGCTCAAGAGGCACTCCCTCCACCCTTAAAAGGAGAGTGGTGGATCCAAGAAGGAACAGATCCCCCTCAGTGGGATCCAACCATTCTAGGAGATCCAAAGGGTCCTCTGCCTCTTCTCAGAGAAGAGAATCCTCTCATGAGAGGAAATGCAGACTGATCAAATTTGAGCAGGCTAAGCTTGAGCTTAAAAGAGAACAGTTAGCATTGGACAGGGAAACCCTGGAGCTTCAGAAAGCTTCAAGAAAGTGGGGTCTAGAGATCCCTGGTGGCAGTAATGAAACCCCTAGAGTTAGAGAGAAAGTCCCTGACAATAGGAACCTCCACAAGATTGTGCCCCCCTATCAGAATGGGGATGATATCCACAAATGGATATCTGCTCTTGAAAGGGCCTGTAGAGTACAGAGGGTCCCAGTAGAGCAGTGGGCAGCAATCCTGTGGCTCTCCTTTTCAGATAAAGGAAGAGACAAGCTCCTCTCTGTAAGAGAAGAGGATGCTGATGATTATTATATCTTGAAAGCTGCTTTAATAGATGGGTTTGGCTTAACCACTGATCAATACAGACTTAAGTTCAGAGACACCCAGAAAGCACAGAATCAAGATTGGGTAGACTTTGTGGATTGTGCAACCAAGGCACTGGAAGGTTGGTTAAATGGCAGTAAAGTTAATGATTATCAAGGGTTGTATAATCTCATAATGAGGGAGCAGATTCTTAATAATTGTCAGAACCAACTTTTACACCAGCACCTGGTGGACTCTGATCTGACCTCTCCCCAAGAATTGGGAAAGAAGGCAGACAAATGGGTCAGAACCAGGATTAGGCCTAAGAACCAAGTTGGTGACCAGAAGAAGGATTCCACTAAGCCCAAAGAGAAAGGTGGGGATGATAAACAAGAAAAGTCCTCTGAAGGGCCCCAAAAACCCAGTGCTGGGGGTGGGTCCCAAAATACTTCCTCTAATAACAAGAAACCATATTGCCATGTGTTAGGAACCTGGCCACTGGAAAACTGACTCCAGCTGTCCAAAGAATGGCAATAAAGAGAATGTTCCTCCAAAATCAGCTCCAACACCTCCTGTTACTACTAGTAGTAATCCCCCAGGTGGTGGGAGTGCACCCAAAAACTTAGTTGGGATTTCTTGGGGAACACAGGGGGACTCTGGCCTATCCAGGTCCCCTACTCAAGCAACTATGGTCTGTGATGGTGGCATGGGGTTTGCCAACTTTACCATGAGCCCCAGTATTCTGGGCAGGTACAGACAAGAACCAATAATCAATGGTCAGAAGGCTGTGGCCTATAAGGACACAGGGGCCAGTGTCACCATGGTGACCAAGAGGCTAGTGCCCCTAGATCAGCTTTTACCTGGGTTTAGCTACCAGGTGACCAACATAGATGGAATCAGGACAGATCATCCCATGGCAGTGATAAATCTCAGCTGGGAAGGGGTCACTGGCCCCAAGAGAGTGGCAGTGTCCCCAAACTTGCCTGTAGATTGTCTACTGGGGAATGATCTAGAAATCTCAGCCTGGGCTGAGGTTGACCACAAGGCCCATTTGAAAATGGTAGGAATCCCTGAGAAAGTGGATGAGACCCTGAGGGCCTCACCTCCACCCCAGGAGGAAATAGAAAGAGTGAAGCCTGAAACTATGGATCACTCTACCCAAACAGAGAGCATAGGGGAAGAGGAACAGTCCTCCCCCACCAGACTACAGGTAAGGGTCAAGTTTCTCAGGGAACTGATCCTGCCCCTTGTGAAGTAACTGCCCCAGAAGTGGACAGGCCTGACCTGCCCACCTCTCTGATGGCAGGGGATCCTTCCAAGGTGGTACCCAGTCTGGAGCAGGTATCCTGCCCCTCTCTACCCTGCCTCAGTCAGCCCAGGGCTGCAGAGGTCAGGGAGGTCAGTGGACCCTTATTGGGCCCCTGCCCAGAGGAACCCCCTCATCAACAGATTAGGGACACCCAGCAGAGTAGTTTCAGCCAGGTGAATATTCCTCTACAAACGGAGGGATCCCCCTTACCACTAGGTATAGGCACCCCTCAAATGGATGTTGTTGAGCACAGGGAAACCTGGGGCCTAGCTGCCCCAAACCTTCCAGTGCCCTCCACTATTCCAGCCAAAGGGATCCAACCCCCAGCTGTAGGCAGCCAGAGGTTGACCCTTAGGGCCAGATATGACACAGTCATGGGCAGAAAGGCTTCCATAGTGGCCAGTGATCTGAGGAGGTTGAGACCAACCCAAGTAGGGTCTCACTTCCAGACTCAGACACCCCACCAGCCCACCTATGACCCAAAAACCAATACAGGTAATTTCCCTAGACTTTGGAGAAACTCTAGAACCCCTTGGGGTAGGATTTCCCAAGTGGACCATGACACAGGGAGCAACCATGTTAGTACAGGTTCTTCCTTATATGGCCACTCAGGAAATAAAGGCTTATCTGGACAAGGTTTGCCTTATCTCCTTTCGTTTGGGGGGGGGGGGGGTTGTGTAGGAGAGTGGAATCTGACTAATGGTTGCCCCCAACTTTTTGCCTGGTATTTAAGTGGTTTTTGACTAGTCTGGCTGGGATACTGCTATCCAGGACCCCAGCCTATCTGCTTTCTCCCTAAAACTGTTGTGAGTACTCTAGGTACAAACATAATTGGATGCTGGGCATGCCCTACCAGTCCCTTGTAGATGGTACCCTAGGTACCCAGGGCATGGGTCCCCCAGTAGGCCTACCAGGGCTGCAGCACTTCTTGTGCCACCCTGGGACAGCCACCCAAACTGACACCACCAGGCCACTACTGTAGCCTGGGTATGGTGGTGCTAGCACCCCTTACAGGGATGTAGGTACCCTATGTCCCATACCATACAACACATATACTCTCATAGGTCACCCCTATAGCAGGCCCTGGTAATCCTACAGGGCTGGGTGCTGAGGTATGTGTGAGGGGGGACCCCTACGTGAGTAGGACCTCTCTGCAACCTTCGTAAAATCGTTACTGGGTTGTTTGTAGTGTAGCCATACCATATACTCTTAACCGCATTATAAGTTATTGCGTCATCGCTGTAACTTAGGAATGGCTACACAGAACCATATCGTGTTTGGTGTCAAACATGAAGGAATCATACCGCCAGTCCAGCCATGGGCATGGGGGCACGATTCCCCCTTGCTAGGAGGGTGATATGGGAAAAGCGGTAGAATTTGGACACCAATTTAAAAGTGCACATGTACCACAAAATGGCTACTGTTCGCCACCTACACGACTCTGGCTGGCTGTTGCTGGGGAAAACCCCAGCCTCGCCATCTGGACAATAGGGCTCCTGTGGCAGGGAGGTGCCAGCACCTCCCCAGACAGGATATGTGGATTGGAACAGGGTGGGTGCACCAAATGTCCTTTCAGAGTTGCACGTATGCAGCTGCAGAGCCCCAATTCTGCATACACCGCCTGGAACCGGTTCAGGGGCGTCCTGCCCCTCGCCCAGGCGGGAAACACACAAAGGGGAGTGGGTGTAGCCACCCTTTCCCGCCTCTACTCTGATTGGTAGGCTCTCTTTTGGACCATCCCCTAATCTTGGGGATATATGGGAATAACTTTGCCCTAGAGCCTTAGATTCGTACAGGACTTCACAGAACTGACCTTCGACGAGCTGCTGCCCAGCTGACTGAAGAAATCTCCCTTGGGATAAAGGAGTTATCCCCCTGCTTGGCAGGCACCTAAAAGACTACAAGATACCCGGTTGGAACTTCGTTGCTCTCACAACCTTCGACGCCTTCCAGCAACCTCGAGGTGGGTCTCCAGTGCATCCCAGCGTCCTGTGAGTGTGCCCAGCAAGTCTGAGCACCCTGGACCACGTGGGTGTCGAGATCCCCGCATACCCCGAGACACCGGCCACCTCTTGTCCAGCACACGACCCCGACCAGTGGGGAAGTTGTGCTTTGGCCCATTCTTGAGCCAACCATCAAGCAGCATTTGTGCCGACCCTCAGCTCCCTGGCCCGCTCCGGTGGCCCGTGGGAGCCCTTTTATGCACTCCATTTTGCTGCCTTCCGCGGTCCCTTGTCTCTCGACTTGTGGGCCCTGACGGAGGACAATCTTCGTTTCCAAGAGTTCCCCTGGTTGCTCCAGGCCTGCTCTACGCTCCCTGCAAAGGAGAGCACCCTCAGACCTCGTGGGTCTGCACCAGCAGCTGCTTTGTTCATCTTGCGTGGGTTGCGGTTGCCAATGCTTAGTGGATCCAATCGGGACACTAACACCGCAGCGACCCTCAGCCGACGTGGGACAGTCGCCCTCCAGAAGCTGGCCTTCCTTGAAGCCTCCCGGAGCCCGTGACTGCAGAGCCCAGCTGTACCTTCCACACCTGAAGCACCCGACATCCACGAGTTCCTTCCTGTGAGCTCCCTGGTCACTGTGCTGTGACCCAGACTCTGTCCCCTCTGCTTTCAGGTTCATCTTTGTCTTCTCTTCAACTTTAATCTTCACGACTTCAACTACACTTTCAGCTAGCAGCAGTTTGGACTACTTTTCCATAGAAAATCAGCCCGCAACCCGACACCAGAATCGACCTATGCACCCGGCTTCCCTGGGGCAGGTAACAGTGGTACTTCGGTACCTCCGTGGTGGTGGGCTCTCCAAAGCCTTAAGTCTTAAGCCTTAACTTTGTACTGTTGTTAGAAGTGTCCTTAAACCTTAATTATTCAACCGCGACATTCTCCATAGGCTAACATTGCGATCCCGATAGCAACTTCTCGCACTGCACACGCCTCCCGTGGGTCCCCTTCCTCTTAACTGTGGGTGGATTCTGAAGGGGCCAGCGATCCTGAATGCCCTAGGCATTGCCTGTAGAATTGTCGTGGTTCTTATACCACTATTTTAGTATATGGTTTGGTCCCCCCCTGGGGCCCATTGATTTCTGTGCTATTTATTGTGTTTATAAATGCTTGTTTGAAGTGTAACTTTGCCACTAGCCACATAAAGTGACTGTGGGATTCTGTCTAGAATAAATACATATATTTTATATATATACCTGTGTGGGCTACTCTTTCATTTGGTTATTCAAGAGGTTATTATGGTGAAACAATAAGCTTAACACTCCTTCAAGACTTAGCCTGAAGGCTGCTCTCCACAGCTACCACTAGGATAGCTTTCTTTAAAGGTTGTCTTAAACCTACCATCAATAGGAGTCAAATTGGACTGGTGCAAGGTGTCCCTATAACTAGGAACAGCATATGCCAGGCCAACTTCTCACAATCCCTTTCCGCTGATCTCGTGGCCTAAGTAGGTCATCGCTTCCACGCCGAACCTGCACTTTTCCCATTCTGCGGTGAGACCATTTTGTGCCAGTATGGTCAGAACCGTGTGCAGCTTTGCATCAGGGTCTTCCTTTGATTTTCCCATGATGAGGATGTCATCCTGGAAGTACTGCACACAGTGCAAGGGAACACCACTCCAAAAAGAGGTTGTGAAGACCAATACACCTCCAGGGGAGAGTGGAGGCATAGAAACAATGAGTCAGCTCACACCGAGGAACCCATACGGCAGAATGAGTGAGAGAGAGCCGCAAGGAGAAGCAAAGGTAGGAGGAGGACTTCCAGTAGGTGATCAGAGCGCGGCCATCCTCCCTATACACTCCCGAACAAGGCTGGACAGACTGGTCAAAGTGCCCAAGAGGTTTGAAGACGTGGAAATGAGAGTCAAGTAAGACTGTAAAGTAATTATGCGCACTGTTCTTTACTTGTTAATTGGTGGGTGTCCAAAGGGGGGAGATATGTGGTGATGCGCTCTAGTTGTTTTAGCGCGTTGAGGCTGTCGGGAATGCGAGCGGCCATTTTAGATGCCGCTGGGGAATGTTAACGAGTGGACGCATTCCCGGCGCTCGGGATAGAAATAAACGTGCATGTAACGTAAATTGTGTCGGAGGCCTTATTTACCTTAACAACTTTACTACACATCCTTTATGCTCTTTGTTTTCTGTTACGCTTTGTCCTTTATTGTGCTCTGTCCTCGCGCTGCTTCTCCTGCCGCGTGCCTATGCCCAAGTGATCTATGACGTCCTTATGTTCTATGGGCGACGGTTGGAGTGGCAGTTGCGGTTACTAGCTGTTGAAGACGTGCCCTTGGTGTCAGTGGCATACTATTGAATAAAGACTTTGAACCTACCTCCAGCCTCCGAATAGTCTTTACACATATTAAACGCAGCCAAGGCCTTTATAAACCACATTTTGCCCGTACAAACGCCCAGCACAGGCTCCACGCCGTTCACCTGAGGCCTACCTAACACTGCTTGCTTATGGAGGTCCCGCGAGAGCGCGTAATATCCCCTGTGCGTCGTAGCCGCGCCCTCATTTACCTTCTCTTTAACAGTCTGGGCTGCTGCAGAATAAACACTTGGCAACAAGAAGCCTCAAACCAATTCTGAGTTAATTGAACAAATACAAGTGTGTCCTAGGGATATTCCTATTCCTAAAATGTTTTTATAATATAAACGAGTCCAACACAGAAAAATCTGATTTTATAAAAATAGTAGCTTTAAATAACGTTATGCCGACAGATTGGTGTGGCTATATGTATTTATGAACACCATAAGAGGCACAGTGACTAATCTGCTATCAAAAGGTCATATATAAATTATATACAGTTTAGAGCTTGACCTATGCATTTTGCTTAGCTTTCTTAACTGTCAAAATAAAGTGGCAGATCATTTAATTTTTTTTATGGATACTATGTACCAAATGTTTTTCCTAAATGTTAATGCAAATAACAGAAATCCAGAAGTGCAAGGAACAACTGTGCCTGCCTGGAAGCTTGATCTTTTAAGCTATACCTCCACAAGAAAAGTCTGTTTTTTCTTGGGAGCTGTCAGTGAACTTCATCATCTGTGTTGCAGGAGGTCTCAAATCACAATATGTGGTCATACACACGTGCCTGTTTAGAAACCTAAAAAAAAAAGAAGTTAATAAACTATATATACATAAAAAATCAAAAATAAAAATGTTGAAATGCTGAGTAAATGTGAAGGAATTTGAAGTGGGTGGCTAAAGAGTAAGGCCCAGATTTATTGAAGACTTGCGTCGTCCTTGTGTGACATATGTTGTCGCAAGGCAACACAAGTCCTTCAATGGAATTTACAAAGCCACGCACGGGCCTGCTTGTGCTGCCTTGCGTGACTTTGTAAAGAAATGCAACACATCGGCTTGTGCTGCCTTACGCTGCATTTCTTTGTGGTGGGAGTTCCATGGGTGGTAGTAAACCTGCAATTGCACCCAGTGCTTTAAATGGGGAAAAATAGTGCAGCTACTCATTTAAATGGGGCGAGTGGGCGGGCTAGGGGTGGGACTACAAGTAAGACATGCTGATACTTATTGACTTCAGTACTAGTTACAGTACATACCAAAACACATGAGAAATGCGTTTCTATAAACAAAACAAGTTAACCCATTAAACAAAACAAAAGCCAAACGCGGTGATGTTTTAACATTTCCTTGTTTTAGAATATTTGAAGTTTCCATACTGGTACTTGCTGTTGCTTGGCACAACACTATATATACACTCGAGTGTGCACACACACACACAGAAAGGCACAAGCAGACGTGCACACACAAAGCATTCCAGACATTTTCTTTAATATACCTCCCAAGAGTGTCTCGAATCTCTCTCCCTCTCTCCCACTTTTTCCCTCACACAAAAACGCCCACAGGCAAACAGGCAAACATAAGAAGACACTCATGCAAAAGACTCAGGAAAGCTTAAAGCCATTTTAACCTGGTTACCTTCTTTTGCTTTCTTAATTGCACTGTCACATGGCTGCCTCGATCCTGTGTTTGCAACGCAGCATGAAGGTGAACACCAGACGTTATGCAATGAGCCTATGCTGAATAGTTCAGCGGGGACCCAGCTCACCAGTCACTGATACAGAAGTGCCTTGGCTGTCAGACAGGTCACCAGCGCTAGCAGCCAATGCGCCTACTGTTTATGAGTACCGGTACTCTCCTTGGCAGCAGAGAAGTGCCGGTACTCAGAGTGATAAAAATAAGAAGTGCTGGTACTCAGTACTTGTGAGTACCGCCCATTTAAAGCACTGATTGCACCAAAATGGTGCGCCTACCACAGTGAGGCCTAAGGAGGCGAAATATGTTTATATCTCCTTGTAGCTTTCTCTCTCTATGCATGATGCATTCTGCTTCAAGCATAGGAAGAGGAAGTTGCCTCTTAGCATTCTTTTTGTAGAGGAAGGTATACCTTCTGGTACAAGAACGATTCTGCCTGTAGCAGAGGCTCCCTTGCAGCACGGAACATGGGTGTCTATGTTGATGCTAGACAGGCTGAAGTGCGCCAGTGTAGGTAGAGCGTCGAGCTTAGCTCTCGCCCAGTCACGCAGCGCAGCAACTTTGCTTGGTGTCCTGTGTTGCATGAACATTTAGTAAATATGCCCCTTAAGTTGGTATCCTTCTCCTGATTTGTGGGAGCAGCGTAGGGAGAGCAAATATAATCGAGTATAGATGTTTAGGAGACTCAATTGAAGCACTGTATACACGGACTAAAAAGGGCATGCATTAGGAACAACAATTACAAAGTGATATAGCTAGAACATTGCTTCTTTTAGAAATTAAACCACATTTAAAACCGCTCCAACCTTCCTATTAAAATTTCAATTGTTGTATATTTTCTTTTTGCTGTATTTATCTGTATTGTTTTGAGATTCAGATGGCAAAAGATGCTTAGGATGGGTTCCTTGGCTTCCAGTAAAGATTTAGGGTGGTCCACAGAAGTCAAATGATTAGGAACCGCTGTTATACAATACCTAAATTAATTCAGAGAAAAGTCTTGGCCCAGGTGATGATGACTCTCGGATTTGGGATTTTTTATATGTAGTAAACCTGAGAAGGTTCAGAGAAAGCTAATGCTCAATTTGTAACTGATTACCATAGAATGCTCCTATTCCAAAAGAATAACTGCACTTATGCAACACTTCATCTAACCCAGAGAACCAAACATACTAGCATTTGATGCAGCTCAACGCAACCACACCACTTGCTGCGTCAAATGGAGAGAGCAGGAATGAGCCACATGTCCTAAGATATGGCGCATTCCTGCTCTCTCTTTCTGCGCTGGTGCACATAGTGCAGCCTAGTGCCAATGTAGGCACCCTTGTGTCGTGGTGCAAAGGTTTGTGCGATACAGGCAAGATTGTTTTTGTGCCGGAAGGGCCACCTTCCTGCACAAAAACAATCCTGAGACATTTTCCTCTTTCAGCGTGCGATAAACATGTTTGCTGTGCCTCTGTTGGGATGACGTTCCCTTTTGACGCATTTCCAGGTTTACTATTCTTAGTAAGTCTGGGAATGCGCCAAAATCTGTGGGTGGATGCGTGGGAAAACCCACGCTCCACCCCTGAAACGCCTTCCCAGGGCAGGGTAATGCAAGGCAGTGACTTGCGCTGCCTTGCGTTACCATAGATTTACTAAGCCATGCAGAGCCACACAAGGTGGCTTTTCGTGGCTTAGTAAATGTCATTTAAGCCCTTGCGTGACACAATGGCGACACAGAGTTTCATACATCTGTGCCAGAGTGTTGAGTCACTGATGCTTTGAGTGTGTGAGTACTGCACCAGTGTATACATTGTCCACACCCCACTGACGTTGAGTTCTCGCTCACAGTTATTAAATGTTTCAGCTATCACCATGTAATTGTCTTCTTATCCTGGTACCTATGGAGTTCTCTGTTCTATTGTTTGTATGTTACCTGCCCCAGTGTAGTTGCCTTCCTTCTCCCTCTGTACCGTTCAATTGTTTTTAGCTTGTTCAGTTCTTCCTAGATCAGTTCCTGGTCTCCCCATCATAGAAAGTGTTTATACTTACAATGTGTATTCTTAAGCATGGTTGACTAAAATGCATTGGTGCGAATAACATGGGGTTAAAAAGGATGTAAAGTAGACATTTACTACTACTGGGTTACATAACAAACAAAAACTGAAGGATGAGCCACCATGGTGAGTTCTTACCAATGGAGAAACGAACTTAACTTTTTCCTCTCAAACCTCATACCTGAAATCCTCTTTCCATCTGGAGAAAGAAATGGTGTCACAGCTGAGACCCACGGAATTTCGAGTAGAATCTGGCCTTCTGTTGTTTCTCCCTCTACAGAGCAGGGCCCTTGCAATAGTGGGGTTTAACTAATTAACAGTGGCAGGAAATTGTAGTGTTCATTAATTATTGCAAGAAAAGAAAAGACCAGCTCTGCCTCTGGTTCACAATTTGTGTGTTCTTCCGGTATGTTTAGGAAGACCGCCCAAACTCATCATGATGTCCATACTTTGAATGCAAGTCAGCCACTTTTTCTTCTTTTTAACAAGGAGTTTGGCCCCAAAATTATTTTGTGTTCTAGGCAAGAATCTGGGTGGTCTGTCTCTTCCAAGAGTAGGATAGCAGAATCTTGACTTCGAGCAGATCTCTCATTGCTTAGAAGGATTAATTTGTTGAGTTGATTACCACAGGACAGAGAGAACGAGAACAGCCATGTTGGACTAGTGAGTAGCAGGAGCGGCCCGTGCAGGTAAGAGCGGTGGGGCCGGGTTGGAGGGGGAATTCGACAGATGACCATGAGGGAAAATTAAATAAATAATTCATTTTCCCTCGTCGTCTACTGTCGAAATCACCTCCCCCCACCTGGCCCCACTGCCCCCACCACTCTTGCCTGCACGGGCCGCGGCTGGTGAGTAGAGCGCTTTTCCTTCCTGAATCTACCTTTTGCTCTTTGACCAGTGTGACAGAGCATCATGGAGTGGAGGGTAATGATTGCCGGCCGTATTCTACAAATGGAAGGGTAATATACTGTTAATTTCCAATGGTGAATGAGGTTTACTTCTCACAGTAAGAGCTCAGACCCTCTGTGTACTGGTTGACTGAACAGCTAGAATATGTTTTTAACCACTCTGAATGCAGCATGACAAATTTAAACAAGCATTAGAAATGCAATA
Source organism: Triturus cristatus (assembly GCF_964204655.1). Classification (NCBI taxonomy): domain Eukaryota; kingdom Metazoa; phylum Chordata; class Amphibia; order Caudata; family Salamandridae; genus Triturus; species Triturus cristatus. Next base: position 970,412,446 of record NC_140580.1, read on the forward strand.
GGTCTCGCCTTTGATAAAGTTAAAGTAATTTGCTTTGCTAATGGTATTGTATAGCAAAGCAAATGGCTTTAACTTAATGAAAGGTGAGACCTATTGCATTTTTAATGATTGTTCCTATTGGTCACGGTTACAGTGTCCAGGTCCTGAATGCAGATTCTACACGATATACGGGACACACAATTTAGTTTTGAAATATAAGTCAGGAACGTGAGACGCAAACAACGAGGTCGAAAGGAGAAGCAATGAATAAAAAAAGTTTAAGCGCATCAACTTGGGGAGGCTAAGTTGCACGCTGATGATCTAAAGCTGTGGCATGAAGGTCCCAAATTGAGGCAAGTCTCATGCTGTTCACACCTGAGAATTAGAGTGGATTCCACTGTCACGAAGAAGGTCTGGAGATGAGGTCTCCAAAGGAGTTAGGGGCGGCGCCATACATAAGAAAAAAAACAGTGCCAGCCTGCTCTTCCCGAGGAGCCCTGCCTGCCGATCACATAATCTCCCCGTGCCTGAATGTGCCCTTGTGTAACGTAAGCAGAGCTCATGTAAAGCGCTCCAATACCTTCAGCTAGAATTCGAGCTATAGAAATCTGCATAAAAAATGAGCAGCATGTGCTGCCCACCCCTCGCGCACACCGGCTCCTGCTGCAGCCTTGCGCATGCGCCGCTGCCATGTTTACGTCAGGCAGAGATGCGCGACAAAAAAAGTGCGATCTCGCGGACGGAAACGGTAGTTAGTGACCGCTGCTTCCGGACTACACGAAAGTCAGTTTGTCATCAACAGCCAGTAAAAAGCCAGCTAACAGGAGCTGTGCCAACATTCACCAAATGGCAAGCGGCAGGAGAAACTACCGGCTGCTTGCCAACACATGTAGATTACTTCATGCATCGTAGAGGCAGAGCATGCGCTGCCTATGCGAGACCTAAAAAAGGCATCTATGTTGGTTTAATTAAAAATGTTTCAGGGTCTTCCCCTGCAAATGATAAAATTAGATTTATTTCGTAGCTGTTGGTCCTACTTGACCTTTGTTCCGCTTCAAACCTGCTCCTTGAGTTTGGGATAAAGGCCCTCTTGCAAATGAAGGCATTTATTTTCTCCTAAAGAGAGAGAACATTTTGCGCATTTATATTGTTTTTCCTCAACTAAAAATTATGGTGAGACCTGAACCGCATGTGTAACCATAACATTAAGACCACTATAATGAGGAGATTATAGGCCTATATAATTCATCAATGTTTATAAGCTGTTGATGTAGAACAAATTTCTTTGTTATTAAAGGTTGCCAATACGATAGCAATACTAGAGGTAATATTTTCACACATGCTGGTAGGAAGGAAGAATTTGCAAACTTTTTGGACACTAATGGTGAGTTTTGATAATGTTAATTACAAATTCTTAGAACATATATTGGAAAAAAACAGGGTTCAGGTCTAAATCCATAACTGGACCACTGGCCCTCTCTGATGTTGCAAGACTCAAATTTAAGTAAATTGTTCATTGTTAATTCTGAGAGAGTTTATAATATATAATGGATACTATATAAATCACATTTCATAAAATGCAGCTTTATGCTAATGATGTGATGATGACGCTAACAGACCCTGAAAATGGTACTACGTGGGCAATTGAAAACTTTGTGCAAGTGGGAGAATATAACGTTAATTTGCACAAACTAGTTTGATGGTCATTTTAAGGGGGGATAGTATCTGTAATCTTTCAGAGTGGGAGAAAATGCATATACGTAGTGATCTATTTTACAAAAGAGGAGAATATGATCATAAGTAATTTAGATACTGGCAGATAGAACCCCTTAATGTTGAGTTTGTGGGCAAAGTTAAATGTGTGCAGGGCAAAAATGTACATGTGTCTGTGGGAAGATAATAAAACTATATATTTGTTTAATAGTTTGCAAACTCAACAGGCACCTAAATTTAAGGCTTCTCTTGAAAGTTTTGTGTTGGTAAATTCTACTTAAGATTTGAAACATTTTGGAAAGTGGTCACCTAGTTGAGTGGAAATGGAGAGCTCTTCTTTGTATGGGGTCTCAGTTGATGTCTTTTTCTTTTTGTTTCTCAACATGGCAGTAGGAAGTCTATTTCCTCTGGAAATATATCCTGTGCTAGAAAAATGAACAACAATCTGATATAATCCTTTGCTTACACAAGGATGACAAATTTGCATCTAAATGTTGGACTAAATAGGTTTCAGGCGGTAAGATGCAAAGGCTTAATATCTCTTTAATTTCTTCAAGCAAAAGCATGGCTTGGAAGACTCTGAAAACTCTTCTCATGTAAAGCTTAGGTGATCAATGGGCAGTATGTCATCATCACTTAAATAAGAATGTAAATCTATTCTGCATGTGAATGATGTGAGTAAAGCATGTGAATTTTAAAACTCCAAAGTCGATTATTCCTTTCTCGAAATGTCTGAATGACTGGAAGGAGCAACAGAAGTGTGATTTGAATCAGAAACATTGGGAGAGAATTCCGGCAGGCACCACAATTACAGAATTTGGTATTTCAGAACAATAGATATGTATTTTGAGAAGTCGATATTTTAAAAGTCCTGTTAGCTAACCTATGCTAAAAGTGTAAATACCCAAAAGGGCCCCCTTTCATATGATGAGTCCGTGTAAATGTGTTGTGAAGAATTCCATTAGTCTGCGGTTATGAGATTAGTAAAGACCCTGCTAGCTTGTTATTCAGTGATCTGTCAGGCTGCAGAAAGACAACACGTTATAATGGGATTCGGAAAGTACAGCTCAACAAATTAATTATTTGTGAATGGAATTCTACATTTAAATTTAAACATCTCGTCCAGGGTAGTAAGCGCTATATAAATGCAATTACAATACAATAGATGTGTTACCTAAAATGGCTAAGTACTGTGGACTGAGTTACCTTCAAGACCCAGGGCCAAGAAGTTATTTTAGAAAACTCTAAGGGCTGATTGTCAAACATGTATAATTGAAAGGCAGTTCATTGTCTTGGAAAAGCTGGAATAATCCATATGATAACGGTTATTGTTGTGGTGGTCAATGGCCTTAATTTGTTTACTTCCTAAAATGTGTTTACACAGACGTAATTATCTATGTATGACATTCCAAAGTGTTCCTTTGTATAGTATAATTTCTGTTTCTGTATTTTAATACTTGACACATTTTTTAAAAAGTGCCCTGTATATAATTACATTTGTTTAAAAATAATGTGTTACCACTTAAAAAAGGCATATGTTGGGTGCCAGTCAAACTAGATACCACAGGAAAACGTTTTCGTAGGTATACTGAGAAATGTGCTAGTTTTAGAGAACACTGTGGAAACATTGCTGCATATGGAAAAAACATAGGAGGGTTCCACCATTTTGAAGTAATGAAGAGGACCCATGAATAGATCCAGGGGTGGAGTCACGGGGACAAACATTTTTCGGCTAAAGGGTTCAAATATACATTCCACACTCCAGTATGGCGCACAGCACGTAGCTGTGGGGTAATATGTGAGGGTTGTATGGTGAGAGGTCTGTGCTCTGTGGATAGATTGCTTGTGTGACCCGGTTGAATGAAGTGAGAGTACAATCAGATTAACTATAGATGCAATGAGTGGCATGGAGTGCCTGGCCTTAGGTCATCTAGGGTCATGTTAATATCCCCCGGTACACTGGTTTACTAATTCCAGTAACTGAGGAATTACTGATGCCCTTGTGCTGGAGCCCTCCACGCGGTGTTGAATTTGCCCGTGTCCACTCTGAACTATGAGTGAGCTTGCCGAGTGATATTTACTTTTGGATCATTGACCAGGCAGGTCAACAAATAAATGCAGAAGAGCTCAACGGTGTGGCTTTGAATGGGTGGGATGGTCAGTCACTAACAGAATAAAGTTTAAATCTCTGTGATGCTGTAGATCTGTTGTCAGATAAAAGCAGACTGAAGCCTGTGTGAGGGAGGGTTTACTGTTGATTGCAACAATGACTTTAAAGTACAAACTCTCGCAGCACCAATACTACTTTGATCCTCGTGGTCACTGTACACTGAAGACTTTTCAAGAAGTACTTGAAGGAGAGTCCTAATTGTAATGAAACACAGAGATGAGTCTTCTGGCCACACTAGCAGCACATCCATAAACAAATTGAAGAGCTCAGATCATGAACAACAAATCCATTTGTTGCCACTTCCTGTCACTCAAATGCCTCAGGCACTCTGGGGAAGAAAACCAATCCACCTGTATATCTTAAGACCCACATTTTCTCCCTGTCATTCTCAAATCATGACCTCAGTACAACCGATAAAGTGGCGCTGGAGGTGCACCATTGCCAGGTGAGGTGATCTGTGCCGATTACAAGGGCATGAAGGCATAGCCCATCCACGGTATGTAGCTCTCTCACTCAAAGAGCCTTTGTCTTCCTCAGCTCTCCCAGACTATCCATTCCACAGATTTCCCAGACTGTTCATTAGTGTTCCAGGACCCTCAGCTAGACTGTCCATTCCTAGATCTACAATGGCTGTGAATCCCACACTCATGGAGAGTTCGATCTGGAGCCTGGCCACAAGTGTGCAAAAGCCCTACCATCATAGAAAATGAGTTCCAGGGGAGTGAGGGGTCTAGAAAAGGATGCAGAAATGTGGGATGAAGAGCCCTGGTCGAGTTCCTCTCCTGAGCACAGTGAGCTACAGCATACCCACCTTATGCGTGAAGCATTCCTCGAGGCCGACACATCAGAAAGAGGTGCTCTATACCATTCTTACACACACCTCAGACTTCTGTTTAAAGAAAATGTTTTTCTGCAATTAAGACTCAAGTAACCCTCATAATAATGAGGTCAGTAATATTAACCTTCTCATATGCGAGCTCACAATACTGACTACCGCTATATTGTCAAGAAAAGCATTTATAGGGAAGAATACATTTACTATACTAATTCACATGTGATTACCTTGATATTATAGAGAGATTAATTTTGAGAAGTCGATATAAGTGCAGTTCAATACTAAAACTTCGATGTTGTGGTCCAACATGGAAGTGATGATGGCAGTGACATGGGAGTGATGATGTGTTTCCAGGGATTATGTCAATGTTAGCAAGTGTCCTCCAGTGGCACAATGTGGGAACTGCAGCAAACGATAGGTGATTATGGGTGAATATAGGTTTCTCACAACCTAACACTTGGGTAGTACCTGATTACCATGTGGCCAGTTGTTTGATTTACATGCTTAAAATTCCTCAAGGTCAAGAGTTTACTTGTGTGAGAGAACACGTCACATTCAGCAATACATTTATTAATCTGCTAACAACTCCTGTTTTTTGTTCTTCCAGGGATAGGATATGTTCTGTCATGGCAAGAGCTGATTTGTTTATCGACCCCCTGGAATATGGTGCTGTTATTCCTCAGAGTCCCTGACTCTCAGACTTGAGGACTGATAACCACTCATTTTTACACAATGGAAGAAGAAGTGACAATGAGGGAGCCGGAATTAGACTGTCCCGTCTGCTGGAACCCTTTCAACAACACTTTTCGTATCCCAAAACTGCTCGACTGCCAACACTCCTTCTGCCTGGAATGCCTGGCCAGGTTAAGCCTATTATCACAATTCAGGAACCGATTGCAGTGCCCACTATGCCGCCACCAGACAGTGCTCCAGCCGGACCAGCTCATCACCGACCTGCCCCACAACGAGGCGGTCCTCAACCACTTGAGACTGGAGCCCAACCAGATAATCCTAGAAGGCCGGCAGCTCTGCTTCAAGGATGAGCGCAAATCCCGGTTCCATTCACGCCCGCCCACAGTGTATACACTCACACTAGGGATGGAACCAGGGAGCAGGGTGGAGACCCCCAACAACACGGAGCAGCCCCAGATCCCCAGCATCCCGAGTGAGTCCTCAGACCACAACTGCTTTCGCAACCCTCAGTTCCACCTCTTTGCATACGTGATGGCAACAATCCTCAGTGTGACTCTTCTGCTAATTTTCTCCATCTTCTGGACTAGGAAGTTTTTATGGGGAGTGGGATGATTTTATACAACATTCTGGGCTGTCTTCTCTCTCACAGTCTCCTTTGCAAAAGTTTTTATTGTCACATTTTGTAGCCAAAAATAACAGAAAGAGAATAGCTGATAATAAAAATATTTTCAATTTTTACTTGAATCCGTGTTAAAATTTAAAGGCATATGAAGTGTCATTCCAAAGGTCATGTTGAGGCTCTGAAAGACAATCCCACAATGTGCAATTAGAAGAATATTTACCAGAAATAAATAAATATCAGTATAATTAAATTAAAGAAACATTAATGATTACGTTTAAAAATATGAGATTGCAAAACCTCAAAAGACCTGGAGTACACCTGTGACGATACCTCCTAACCTATGTCAAACCCCTCCTACATAACGGTGGATCTGTGACAAATCACTGCTGTTTTACGGATGGGTGTGGTGTACCCAACGTGGCAGTTAAGTTGCTTCAATTGCTTAAAAATGTAATTTAAGATCATTTGTTCTATAGACACCTGCTGCAATCTTGGTTACAAGTATAGAATAGGCCAGGGAAATAATTGCTGATTAAGATGCATCAAATAAGATAGTAATATTTGTTAAATATCTCAAAAATTACTCCTCACAATTTGAGGTTTATGGTGGTTTTAATTGGAAACAATACTGTGGCACAACTTCTCCTCCATCCAATATTTATTGGCACCCTTGAGCTATTGTTCTTTAAACTTGCCAATAAATTTAAAGTAAGCAGGCTTTATTTCGTAAATGTTAGTGACATTGATCAAGCGTATAGGGCGTTATGCATCACCAACATAAATCTATGCACTGTTGAAATTCATAATAGACATACATTTTGTGTGTATGTTTATGTGTGTGTTAACAGATGCTCACCTACCTGGCTCTCACTAAAGTAAAAGATGCGGTCACCTTAAAGAAATGTATGCTCTGAGATGTAGAACAATTGAGCACCTCTATCTTGTATTATGACAAATGGGAACCATTTTACCAGCCGCTGGTGATTTCTTTTATGCTGTTGGACCCCTATTTCCATAGATCATCCGTTCATCTGGACGCAAAGAAATGTGCCTGCCTCGTCATATCAAAAACACTACCTATAAGTAACACATACAGGCACTTTATTGCCACAAAATGAAAAGATATACACACTGTCCATATTGTAATTTCCCTCTTCAATACGCCCCTGGCTGAAGGGCAGTCTAGTAGTAGAGAAGAGCGGTACAGTGATGCTCGGTGATGGGTGTGTCTACGTGCAGGGTGCAGACATCAGTGCTGTGTGGTCTATTCTTCAGGTATAAGCGCCTCGAAACGTGACATAGGAAAATGTTTTGCAGGCAATGTGCTTAATCCCCTTATTTTGTATCTGGATGAGAAGTGGCAAAAGGCAAGGTAATGAGTACAAGTGTTATAGTGTCTCAGATAGAATGCGAGACTCAACTTTGACCAGTAGAAAATGAGCCCAAAAAGGACAATTTCCTAAACTGTTCCTCCCCCTCTCCGCTGTCGGTTCATTGGTTGCTGCAGGATATCATCACGAGGGAATGGAGTGATCCAGAGGACCTCACCCATCCATGTAGGAAGCAGTCTGTTCTGAACTTCTAGCAGCAACAGACCAAGAAGTGGAATTAGTCAGGGAAGTGGCTTTCTACATTTAAAAAGGGTTCTTGGTGCAAGCTACTTAGGCAGCTGGTCCATGCTCCCATCTGTCAGTAATCCAGCGATATTAGGAGGATATGTAAGCCCACTTCAATAACATGGGCTTCTCATCAATAAGCAGTAATCATGCCTGGTGCCATCCCAGACAAAGGATTTAATTAGCCCAGAATTCCGAACAGAAACTGATTCAACTTTCCTAATAACACCACCAAGATCCAGCTGTGGAACAACAATCAAAATGACTGTCAATCAGAGAAAGTAATGAAGTCTAAGGACGACTCCTTGGGCTTCGAAGGGCAGCACAAATAGCTCACTCAGTGGAGAGCAGAACATGGAGTCCAATTCTATTAAATGGTCACTCTAACTGTCCATCACCAGGCATGAGAACTAAATGCCATCACGTCTCAGGGGGTGAACAGCCAGCACTGATAATGGCATTTATTCTGGTAGAATTCCCTGATGAGGTCAGCTTTGATGATGTGGGCAACAACATTGGTTGTTTAACCCTAGTTTGGGCATTATTTTCTAGATTGATATGCAAATATCTTACCTCGAGTTCGTGAAATGCAGGAGCATGTCCAGAAATGTTCCTGCTGGAACATCATCACCACAGGTATAAATTAGATTTCTGGCATAGTATCCTGTACCTAGCAACATTCGCCTAGATATCCATTTCTTTGCATAATTAAGGAATTGTCTCTGGCTTGGTATTAAAAGGCAAAGCATCATCTACTTATAAGGAAATCTTATTATGGTCTCTAATTTGTATACCTTCAATTTCGTAATTGTGCCCAATACTACACGAGTGGTCCTATGACTTGAATAATGGACACTTTAACTGGTGCCCCTTTTAATCTGGAATGAAGCAGGCATGTCCCATTTAGTCAGCATCATTGCTGTAAGAAATGCATACAGCACCCTGACCAACTTTCTGGATTCACCTTTAAACCCAAAGTTCAATTTTGCCCTATCAAATGATTTATCAACATCGAGAGACAGTCACCATATTTTGATAACGGGTCGAGGAATGTCCGAATATTATCCGTAGATTGTCCACCCTGAACAAATCCAGGCTGGTCTTCATGCATTAGACCAGTGCAATGTCTTGTCTAATCCAAAAGCAAGACATTTTGCCAAGATGTTTGCATCTGTAATTTGTAACATTGTCCATTTGAAGCAAAATTACATTTTGTCCTTACCCTGATTATGGAATGCAGTCAGTGTAGCTTCATACATTGATGTGGGTATGTCTCACTGCATTAAATACCTGCTCACGTTTTGGGACAAGAACCTCCATGAATTTATTGAAAAAGCCCACTGGGATGCCATGTGGCCCAAGTGGTTCCTTTCTGTAAGCGTTCTAATGCCACCATAAAATCAATGGTTGTTATAGGGGCATTTAGAATGTTATTATTCTCTTCTGTTAGTCGGTGTAGGTCACTACTACCCAAGACTTTCTCCTTAGCTAATGGGTGTACGAGTGTGGGTTCTGTATGAAGATTCTAATAAACAACATACAAATTAGTATTTTGTCCATACGTGACAGTTTTTCCCAATGGAATTAGGATGCAGTGAATAAGCCTAGCTTGCTGCAGACCCTTGAGAGAGTACAACAGTCTCATGGGCCTATCTCCCCCTTCAAAGAATGACTGTGTACTTTTCAACATCTAATATTCCATCCCGGCTGCCATTATTTCTTTTGGGAGTGCCATTGTCCTATCCAACACTCATCGGGCCTTGCATGTGTCACTTGAAAGTCATTTGTTGTCTATTCTTTTGCAGCAAGTGTTCTTATTGATCTGCTTAATAATAGATACAGAACTCCCCACACCCTACGTGTATGCTTTCAATGCCTCTCGCCAGATTATGTCCCAGCTCCTCCATAGTGGTGTGTATATGATCCTGAAAGAAAAGGTAATTCAATATGGCCAAATTAAAATCTCCATGAAGAAATCTGCACAGTTGAGGCTCAAGGGGACATGGTTTAAGCACAGCAAATTTTGAAAGAGTTTTTCACATGTGGCTATAAACCCACATGACCATCCTTGAATATAATCTACTGCAATTGGAGACTCATGGATGGAAGATCCTTTAGTGCAAATTAGGTCAATTCCCACAGTCCGGTCCCCAAGGACCTCTGCAGCTGTGTAAGCCTCATTAGGTCTCGCAAGAGCATGCGCTGCTCTGCAAGACATTTAGTGTGTGGGCTTTTAAAAGTCCTACCACAGCTTTTTGGGTGGCATAGAGCGTGCGGTTACGCGCACAATGATGAGCAGAGGCACCATCTGGCTTTCCTCTCTCGTCATGGTGCACGCACATCGCACACCACTCGCTGCAGCTGCTTTCACTTTCGCGCGTTGAATTTGCATCCCTCGCGGGCACCCTTGCGTTCACTTTCGCGGCCGCGTCACTTTCACGGCCGCGCAGCCAATGCTTGTTCAAATTGCATCCCTACCCCAGCAGCCTCATCTCGACTCAGTACCCCTCTGAAACTTGCCTGTGGAATAGCTTTTGACTTCCGTGACCTCATAAAGACTCCCCAGTAGTGGTAACAGGTTCCGTTCATGTTTTTCTCCTGCCCTTTAATTTGGCTGCGCTTGTGTTTCAGTGCTTGTTGTTGCTGACAGCATTCACACCGCTCCTGCCAGTAGCAGCCCGTGTCCTCTTGCCCCTTCCTCTCCTGCACCTCCATGTCAGCGGTGAGCATTTCTTGGAAGCAGAGAAAGCTCCACTTTGTGATTGTGTTCTGCCGAGAAGTCTACCTGGAAATTGGTGTGCACTTCCATTCTCGATCGTGGCTGTTGTGAGCTTCAGTGAAGTCCCGGACCTGGCTAGATTTGGGTGAGACATGCCGATAGTAAACCATATGCCACATAACCAGACCTGCAGACGTGCTTCTAAAGATGGCCTGGTCACTGCAAATACGGGTTCGGCTCGCAGAGTTTGCGGACGCCAGCCATAAAACATGTTTGGTATACAAAGCTCATTAGACCCCACCTTACTGAAACTTTCCCAGCACTATGGTGGTTAAATAAACAAAGCTTGTGTTATTTTCACTGGGATTCGGCTCCTCTATATATCGCGCAATGCGTTTTAGAAAACATATTTGGCATTCTGTTTTGTTTTTGCCATTTGCAAAATTAAACATTTTACACTTTGCCCAATAAAAAAAAATATTTCCTCAAACCATAGAGTGTAAAACTACGTTTACCCTAAGTTTTATATAAGGGTCCTGATTTTAATTCCTTACTGTTAGAACCGGCGGTCTCTAGTTGGCAGAGGTATACACTTCTGACAAATAGGGACCAACCAACTCTAGTCAGGGAAAGGGGATTACACACTCAGATAACCCCTGCTACCCCCTTGGTAGCTTGGCAGAGCAGACAGGCTTATCTCAGAGGCAGTGTGTTAAGCATTTATGACCACATACAGTAATAAAGTGAATACCCTACAGATGGACACGACACAGAAGTTATTATAAAAATAGTATTTTTATATAAGGCTTAGCACAAGACCAAATAACGACAAAAATATACCACAGTCTTAATAAATACTCTTTGGAAGGAAAAATAATAGTTCAAGTAAGGTTTCTTCTTGGCAAATAGTTCTTTAGCAAAGTATTCTTCTGAGCACAGTTCTTTGGCAACAACGTAACCCCCACAGGAGTCACACGACGTCGAGTCTACAAGATTCCCAAGGTTCGGCGTCGACCGCGAGGAGCGCTACGTCGAGCCTGGAGTCGCAACAGACCCCACAAGTACAGTACCTTGAGAAACGAAGAAAACGAGGATCCACGGCGTCGAGATGTCGGCGTCGAGGTCGGCGTCGATCGTGCCTCGGAGTCGGGTCAATCCGCAGCGGTGTCGAGGGATGTCGGGCCGGAGCAGCGCTCACGGCGTCGTGAAGGGCGTCGAGTCGATGCGATCAGCAGCGGCGTCGGGACGGGGTCGCTTGGAGGTAGAGCCGATACTCACTCCTCACTGGCGTCGATACCGGCGTCGAGACGGGGTCACTTGGAGCCGGGGCCGATACCCACTGCTCACTGGCGTTGCTGCTGGCGTCGAGACTGCAGATTTTCCCTTGTGTACTGGAAACAACACTTTCCAGTAATTCAGCAATTCAGTAGATGGTGAAGTCCTTTGGCCCTGTGACTTCAACAGGAGACTGGCACTCTTCCAGTCCTTGGAGATTTCCTAGCAAGTGTTCAGAGAGTACACACCCAGTTCCTCTCTCCTTGTTCCTTGGCAAAAATAAAGAAGCAGCTTTCAGGTTCCTCCACAGCAAAACAGCACTCTGGCAGAAAGGGGAGGCAAGTCCTTAGATCAGCAGGCTTCTTGTCCTTGGTACAGGTTTCCTTGTCAGGAGTGATCTCAGTTCTTGGTTCAGGGGTCCTTCTCTTATACCCCTTTTATCCTTTGTTCCCTTTGTCCAAGCAGGGCGATTCCCCCCATCTCAGGTTTGTTGTGGGTGTTGCCAGGCAGAGGCACCTGGCCTATTCACTGAGCAGGGCAGAGTCCTCAGCCGCCCAGCAGGAGGCGGAGCCAGTATTGTCACTGGCAGGAGCAGGGCTATCAGTCGCCCAGCAGGAGGCGGAGCCAGTATTGTGTCAGGCAGGGCAGGCTACTCTTCCCTCACTCTACGTGTAAACGCCCCATTCACCCCACACTGACTCACTCAGACCTCTGGAGCCACCCAGCCCCTGACACACACCAAACCAGCAGAGACCGGTAGATAGTTGGACAAGAAAATAGCCGCTTTCTAAAAGTGCTATTTTCAAACATAGAATTTAAAAACCATCCATCCTAAAGGGTGTGTTATTAAATTCTGAGTTCAGGGATACTAAACTCGACTTGCTACCATGCTCCCTGAGTCAGATAGATTATAATGGAGTTAATAATCAGTCTGCCCAGTCTGGCCTATTGGAGGCAGGTAGCCCTTCAATAGTGAAAAACGAAAATGGCTGTAATTCACTATTAGGTCATGCCACACACATCAGGGCATGACCTACCTTTTACCAACAATGCACCCTGCCCTAGGGCCTACCATAGAGGTGTCTGAAATGTGGCAAAGTGAAGGTTTTAGAGACTGGTAAGTAGGTTTCCTTACCAAGTCGACAGGGCAGTCGGGGACTGCACGCAGGCGCCGCGGTGGCAGGCCTGAGACACATTTTGCACGCTGCTTCTGTGGGTGGCACAACCAGTGCTGCAAGCCCACCAGCAGCAGTTAACTTACACGCCCTTGGCACGCGCAGTGCACTAGACTAGGGTCTGAACAGTAAGTCAACCAAGCCAATCATGGTAACACCAATCAATGTAACAATTTAACATAGGGAGCACTTGCACTGTGGCACTGATCAGCAGTGGCACAGTGCCCAAAGCAATAATCCAGCAAAAACATCGTAAACAGAGGAGGCAAACAGAAAAAAATGGAGGAGAGACTCATGCCAATGATGCCAGGTCTAACACGTGTCCCCTCCAGCTGAAATGTGGGGAGAACTACCCTTCACCCAGGGAGTCCTCATCACTAAGGCGGAAAAATCTGGACAGACCATCAGCATTGGCGTGATCTGTACCAGGGCGGTGTTCCACCGTAAAGTCCATCCCCTGTAGGGAAATGGACCACCTCAACAGCTTTGGGTTCTCACCCCTCATCTGCATTAACCATCTGAGGGGCCTGTGGTCCGTCTGAACCCGGAAGTGAGACCCAAACAAGTAGGGTCTTAGCTTCTTCAGCGCCCAGACCACAGCAAATGCCTCACGCTCTATCGCACTCCACCTTTGTTCCCTGGGAAGTAACCTCCGGCTGATGAAGGCTACAGGTAAGTCTCGGCCCTCCTCATTCATCTGTGCTAGAACAGCCCCCACACCATGCTCTGAAGCGTCCGTCTGGACAATGAATTCTTTTGAAAAGTCGGGTGCCTGGAGGACCGGTGCTGTACACATTGCAGTTTTCAGGGTGTCAAAGGCTTTCTGACAGGCGTCAGTCCAGATCACAAGTCTCGGCTGCTTCCTGGAAGTCAGCGAGGTCAAGGGGTGCACAATGTTGCCATACCCCTTGACAAACCTCCTGTAGTAACCCGTGAGACCCAAGAAGGCTCTCACCTGAGTCTGGGTTTTGGGCGGTTCCCAAGCCAGGATGGTATCTATCTTGGGTTGCAGGGGGGCCACCTTGCCGCTCCCTACTTGGTGCCCCAAGTACACCACTGAACCCTGCCCAATCTGGCACTTACTAGCCTTGATTGTGAGGCCGGCTCTGCGCAGGGCCAACAACACTTCCTGGAGGTGGCGCAAGTGTTCCTCCCAGCTGGCGCTGAACACTGCTATATCGTCCAGGTAGGCGGCGCTGAAATCTTCCAGCCCGGCCAATACCTGGTTAACCAACCTCTGGAATGTGGCAGGGGCATTCTTCATCCCAAAGGGCATCACACGGAACTGGTAGTGCCCATCTGGTGTGGAGAATGCAGACCTCTCTTTTGCCCCATCAGTCAAGGCGATCTGCCAGTACCCAGACGTTAGATCAAACGTACTAAGGTACCGGGCAGCTCCCAACCGATCGATGAGCTCATCAGCTCTGGGGATGGGGTGCGCGTCAGTCTTGGTGACCGAATTGAGTCCTCGGTAATCCACACAGAACCGAAGTTCTGGTGAAGCACCAGGCGCTGCAGCCTTTGGGACCAAGACCACTGGGCTGGCCCAAGGACTGCTAGAGGACTCAACCACCCCTAAGGCAAACATCTTGGAGACCTCCTCCTTGATATATGCTCTGACCTTTTCAGTCACCCTGTAGGCCTTGTGCCTCACAGGAGTGCTGTCCCCAGTGTCCACATCATGGACACACCACTGAGTGACACCAGGGATTAAGGAGAACAGATCAGGGAACTGTACCAACAGATGGCGACAATCTTGCTGCTGCTCAGGGGTCAGTGTGTCAGAGAGGACAACACCATCCACTGACCCATCTTTTTCTTTTGCACACAGGAGGTCAGGAAGAGGCTCACTCTCCTCCTCCATCCCAGCATCTGTGGCAAGGAGCATGCCCACTTCGGACCTTTCTAAGTGGGGCTTTAACCGGTTGACATGCAGGACCCTTAAGGGGTTCCTGGGAGACTTCAAGTCCACCAAGTAGGTGACATCGCTCTTTTTCTCCACAACCTCAAATGGTCCAGTCCACCTGTCCTTGAGCGCACAAGGTTCCACAGGGGCCATGACCCAAACTTTCTGACCAGGTTGAAGCTCAACCAGAGTGGCATTCTGATCGTACCACCGCTTCATCTCTTCCTGGCTGGCCTCCAGATTTGCCTGAGCAAGATCTCTGAAGCGCCGAGTCTGGTTCCTAAAGGCCAGCATGTAACTATATACATCCTGGGGAGGTTTCCTGGGAGATTGCTCCCAGCCTTCTTTGACCAGACTCAAAGGTCCTCTTACCGGGTGACCATACAAAAGCTCAAAGGGGCTGAACCCTAGAGACTTCTGTGGCACCTCACGGTAAGCAAACAGCAGGCATGGCAAGAGGACGTCCCATTTACGACTCATTGGTTCTTCAAGACCCATGATCATGCCTTTTAGGGTCCGGTTGAATCTCTCAACCAGCCCATTACCTTGAGGGTGGTAAGGAGTGGTAAACTTGTAGGTTACCCCACACTCCTTCCACAGAGACTTCATATAATTCGAAATGAAGTTGGTGCCCCGGTCTGACACCACCTCTCTGGGGAACCCCATGCGGGAGAAAACACCCATCAGTGCCCGTCCCACCACGGGGGCCGTCACTGTTCGGAGAGGGATGGCTTCCGGGTACCGGGTGGCATGGTCCACCAAGACCAGGATAAACCTGTTGCCCATGGCTGTCTTGGGGTCCAGGGGCCCCACAATGTCAATTCCCACTCGCTCAAAGGGGGTACTGACGACGGGAAAAGGTTGGAGGGGAGCCTTCTGCTTCCGCCCACTTTTCCCACTTGCCTGGCAAGTTTGACAGGTCCTACAATGGATATCTGAATCCCTTCTCATCTGAGGCCAATAAAAATGGGTGACAAGCCTGTCATAGGTCTTGTCCTGCCCCAGATGTCCAGCTAACGGAACGTCATGAGCCAACCCCAGTAGGAAGGCTCTGAAGCGCTGGGGTACCACCAGCACACGGGCTGACCCAGGCTCAGCAGCCTTAGGCTCGCTATACAGGAGGCCGTTCTCCCAGTAGACCCAATGTGATCCTGACTGATCACCTGTCGTTTGGGCTGAGGCCTGCTGCCTCATACCCACAAGAGAAGGGCACACTTTCTGTTCAGCACAAAATTCCTCCCTGGAGGGACCACCATCCTGCTGCCAATGGGTCAGCTCGGGCAGGTCTCCCAGTTCGGCCACTTGTTCTCCTGTCGGTTCCAGGGCATCCCCCTCAGGGTCTGCTCCCTCCTGGACCGCGGGAACGATGGGGGACGGTTTCCCGCGCCCCCTGCCTCTTCTCTTCACGGTTGGGACCTGGGCCATACTTTCAGGCTCCGGGCCCCCATCAACACCCTTACTGACTGACATGGACCGGGTGGTCGCACACACCCACTCA
Organism: Triturus cristatus; assembly: GCF_964204655.1. Taxonomy (NCBI): domain Eukaryota; kingdom Metazoa; phylum Chordata; class Amphibia; order Caudata; family Salamandridae; genus Triturus; species Triturus cristatus. The sequence goes on from NC_140580.1 coordinate 970,428,647, forward strand.
GGCAGACCCAACATTTCCAGATGCGCTTTTCTCTCCACCTTAGCCCAAGGGGAGTCCTCCAAATCATTGCCCAAGAGACAATCAACAGGCATGGCGGGCCTCACAGCAACCTGAAGAGTACCCGAGACCCCTCCCCACTCAAAGGGAACTTGAGCTACCTCACACTGACTCTGTGAGTTGTCAGCAGCTACAACGGGGTAGAATGCATGAGGGACCACCTGCTCTCTGGACACCAAGTGACACTTGACAGCTGTCACACTCGCTCCGGTGTCTCTGAGAGCTTCCACCCTATGGCCATTAATGGTCACCCACTGCCTATATTTCTTAGTGTTACTAGGCAGAGGGGTTGGAGGGACCATTTCCACGTCTCCTAAAGAGACCAGGGACATTTCTGCGGGACCCCACCCACCGGGGGCACCCATCTCATCCCCTCCCAGGGCTACACTCGCTACCTGACGAGGGGGTGCACGCGGCGGTGCATTCGAATCCTTCATGGGACACTGGGGATCATAATAACGGTGTCCCACCTGCTTACAGGCATAGCAGGTCATGGGGCCCCTGTGAACAGGTTTACCTGTCGGGGCCTCTGGCTTCTTTACAGGGGGAGGCTGGGAACCCTTCCCTTGGTTCCCTTGGGGACTACTTTGGGGCCCTTTCTGAAACTCCCTCTGTTTACCCCTGTCCCCCCCACTCTTCTGCTGGGGACCCTGCCCACCCTTGGCTGAGTCTCCCACTGGACCCTTGTGGACCCTGGTACTGACCCAGCGGTCCGCCTCCTCAGCAAGTTTTCTAGGGTTAGATAGCTTGCTATCAACAAGGTGCTGGCGTAGCTCTGGAAAACAGTTATTAGACAAGTGCTCCCAAGCAAACAAATCATAAAGAGCATCATAACTATCAACCTTGCTACCCTTTATCCAACCATCCATGGTTCTGCAGAAAAAAGACACATATTCAACCCACGTAGTACCAGGCAACTTCTTACATTCTCTAAAGGTTTGTCTGTACTTTTCTGGAGTTAAGCCATATCTCAGCATTAAAGCATCTTTCATATGAGTATAAGACATCCTATCCTCAGCAGGAAGGCTCAACAAGGTATCTCTCCCCTCGTTTGTAAAGCGGCTCCACAACCCCGTTCCCCAATCCTTCTCAGGGACCCGGTGGGCCAACAATGCTAACTCATATGCTTTAAACCATTGGCTAATATCTTCATTCTTACTGTAATCCTTGATCACATCTTTAGGAAAATAAAACCTACTTTCTGCAGGCACAGATGGAGTGCTGCCACCAGAGGGATTCAACTCTAAACTCTTAGTTTTAAGCTCCATCTCCCTCACCATCTTCTCACGTTCAAACGCTAATTTCTCTCTCTCAAAATCTAATCTTTTGCTCTCCATTTCAGCTTCTCTCTTGCTTCTTGCATTCTCTAATTCCAACTGCCCTCCTAATTTAAGTTTTGCCATTTCTAACTTGTACCCCCTCTCCTTCTCCCTGTCTTCTAATTCTTCGGGGGAAAGGCTCCTAGAGGACGCACTACTGCCTGGAGATGACACTGGCCCACCTGTGGGCTCTTCCTCTTCCTCTTCTTCTTCCTCTTCCGGTACCACCACCGGATCAGAGGGATTTCTGGCCTCTAACCAGGCCTTCAGCGCTTTGAGGAAGCCCTCTTTCTTTGAGACACCTGTGGTAGGAACTTTAAACTGCTTGCAAAATCCTTTTAGATCTTTTAGCGTGTAGGAATCTATCTTCTCCTTATCAAATTCCCCCACAACATTCTCCACAGGTGTAGCAGCTCCGGCATTCTCCATGGTCAAAACTGGCAGTGTTTAAAAAAAATCAGATCCAGGAAAGCGGAGAACAAAAATAGGCAATCCTACCAAAACCGAATGTGGCTGCGTTATGGTCTGCTTTCACTATGTAGCGTACACTAATCACTGCACATGAGTCATAAATGCAAAGTTCAAATCCTCACCGCTGACCACCAATGTTAGAACCGGCGGTCTCTAGTTGGCAGAGGTATACACTTCTGACAAATAGGGACCAACCAACTCTAGTCAGGGAAAGGGGATTACACACTCAGATAACCCCTGCTACCCCCTTGGTAGCTTGGCAGAGCAGACAGGCTTATCTCAGAGGCAGTGTGTTAAGCATTTATGACCACATACAGTAATAAAGTGAATACCCTACAGATGGACACGACACAGAAGTTATTATAAAAATAGTATTTTTATATAAGGCTTAGCACAAGACCAAATAACGACAAAAATATACCACAGTCTTAATAAATACTCTTTGGAAGGAAAAATAATAGTTCAAGTAAGGTTTCTTCTTGGCAAATAGTTCTTTAGCAAAGTATTCTTCTGAGCACAGTTCTTTGGCAACAACGTAACCCCCACAGGAGTCACACGACGTCGAGTCTACAAGATTCCCAAGGTTCGGCGTCGACCGCGAGGAGCGCTACGTCGAGCCTGGAGTCGCAACAGACCCCACAAGTACAGTACCTTGAGAAACGAAGAAAACGAGGATCCACGGCGTCGAGATGTCGGCGTCGAGGTCGGCGTCGATCGTGCCTCGGAGTCGGGTCAATCCGCAGCGGTGTCGAGGGATGTCGGGCCGGAGCAGCGCTCACGGCGTCGTGAAGGGCGTCGAGTCGATGCGATCAGCAGCGGTGTCGGGACGGGGTCGCTTGGAGGTAGAGCCGATACTCACTCCTCACTGGCGTCGATACCGGCGTCGAGACGGGGTCACTTGGAGCCGGGGCCGATACCCACTGCTCACTGGCGTTGCTGCTGGCGTCGAGACTGCAGATTTTCCCTTGTGTACTGGAAACAACACTTTCCAGTAATTCAGCAATTCAGTAGATGGTGAAGTCCTTTGGCCCTGTGACTTCAACAGGAGACTGGCACTCTTCCAGTCCTTGGAGATTTCCTAGCAAGTGTTCAGAGAGTACACACCCAGTTCCTCTCTCCTTGTTCCTTGGCAAAAATAAAGAAGCAGCTTTCAGGTTCCTCCACAGCAAAACAGCACTCTGGCAGAAAGGGGAGGCAAGTCCTTAGATCAGCAGGCTTCTTGTCCTTGGTACAGGTTTCCTTGTCAGGAGTGATCTCAGTTCTTGGTTCAGGGGTCCTTCTCTTATACCCCTTTTCTCCTTTGTTCCCTTTGTCCAAGCAGGGCGATTCCCCCCATCTCAGGTTTGTTGTGGGTGTTGCCAGGCAGAGGCACCTGGCCTATTCACTGAGCAGGGCAGAGTCCTCAGCCGCCCAGCAGGAGGCGGAGCCAGTATTGTCACTGGCAGGAGCAGGGCTATCAGTCGCCCAGCAGGAGGCGGAGCCAGTATTGTGTCAGGCAGGGCAGGCTACTCTTCCCTCACTCTACGTGTAAACGCCCCATTCACCCCACACTGACTCACTCAGACCTCTGGAGCCACCCAGCCCCTGACACACACCAAACCAGCAGAGACCGGTAGATAGTTGGACAAGAAAATAGCCGCTTTCTAAAAGTGCTATTTTCAAACATAGAATTTAAAAACCATCCATCCTAAAGGGTGTGTTATTAAATTCTGAGTTCAGGGATACTAAACTCGACTTGCTACCATGCTCCCTGAGTCAGATAGATTATAATGGAGTTAATAATCAGTCTGCCCAGTCTGGCCTATTGGAGGCAGGTAGCCCTTCAATAGTGAAAAACGAAAATGGCTGTAATTCACTATTAGGTCATGCCACACACATCAGGGCATGACCTACCTTTTACCAACAATGCACCCTGCCCTAGGGCCTACCATAGAGGTGTCTGAAATGTGGCAAAGTGAAGGTTTTAGAGACTGGTAAGTAGGTTTCCTTACCAAGTCGACAGGGCAGTCGGGGACTGCACGCAGGCGCCGCGGTGGCAGGCCTGAGACACATTTTGCACGCTGCTTCTGTGGGTGGCACAACCAGTGCTGCAAGCCCACCAGCAGCAGTTAACTTACACGCCCTTGGCACGCGCAGTGCACTAGACTAGGGTCTGAACAGTAAGTCAACCAAGCCAATCATGGTAACACCAATCAATGTAACAATTTAACATAGGGAGCACTTGCACTGTGGCACTGATCAGCAGTGGCACAGTGCCCAAAGCAATAATCCAGCAAAAACATCGTAAACAGAGGAGGCAAACAGAAAAAAATGGAGGAGAGACTCATGCCAATGATGCCAGGTCTAACACTTACTAGTAGCCGCCATCTGGCTTTCCTCTCGGCCTTTAGCCGTCGCTCTCCCTCAGAGCCTCCTCTCCGCCCCCTTCCCTGCTGCTCTTTCACACCAGCCACTTCGCATGCACAGAAGCCGCGCCATCTGGTTTTACTCTCGGCCTTTAGCTGTCGCTCTCCCTCAGAGCCTCCTCTCCGCGCCCTCACCTGCTGCTCTTCATCACAAGTTCTTGATCTACCCGTCCACCAAAGACACATGAAGCCCTTCATAAGACGCACCCGTGAGATTTAAGTGCAGCCCCCTCCCCTTTAATCTGTGATATTTACTTCAGCCGAGGAACAATTTGTGAATCTGCCGTTAACTGCAATTGTTCAACTATTTCACCCCAGAGTTCCACCGACCCTCGCTCACGATAACTTTCATGTGTCAGGAGTTATTCCTTTCGAAATCCTCGAGGCTGGGGCTGCCCTGGGAAGGAAGCGGATCTAAGCTGTGGAGTTTACAGTCTTCTAAGGGCCAAACCACCAAACTTAACAAGAAGTGCATGCTTTCAACGACGACCCGTATGATGGTGTAGAAGAATTTTAAAAATATCTACACTGAAGGAATAGATGCACTGGACGGGGAAATGTAGTAGTAACAATAGGAAAATGCCCTTTCGCAAAAAGAGTTTTAGTGGCAGTAGAAATGCAATAGAACAGCAAATCAGTTCCATAAAATCATCCAAAAGGTCCATCGAGGAAACGAAAACAAACCAGGATCTCTCTCTATCGTGAGAGAACAGTTAGAAATAATGTTAAAGACATTAAGGTATTCTGCATATTCTTTTTTGTTTAATGTATGCCAGCAGCAAAGAACAGCAAACATGGAAGAAAAATAAGATTGACACATATTGAGACCGTTTTTAGGTCTCGCCTGACCCAGCGCATGCGCTGGTCTGGCGAGACTTATTGAGAGGGCTCCAAAAAGTGCTACCAGGCGAGCCTAGAGCAACAGTGAATGTGCGCGCGCGCGCCGCGCTTTACCGCGATTACTTTCACTTTCGCTGCCGCACGGCATAGCCAATAGGTCTCGCCTTTGGGACCTTATAAGTGTTTAGCCATGCAACAGTTGCATAACTAAATACTTATAAGGTCCCAAAAGCGAGACCTATTGGCTATGCCAAGCGGCCGCGAAAGTGAAAGTGATCGCGATCAAACATCAAAGTGAAAGTAATCGCAGTAAAGTGCGCGCGCCCCGCACATGCACTGTAGCTCTAGGCTGGCCTGGTAGCACTTTTTGGAGCCCTCTCAATAAGTCTCGCCAGACCAGCGCATGCGCTGGGTCAGGTGAGACCTAAAAACGGTCTCAATATGTGTCAATCTTATTTTTCTTCCATGTTTGCTGTTCTTTGCTGCTGGCATACATTAAACAAAACAGAATATGCATAATACCTTTATGTCTTTAACAGATTATTTCTAACTGTTCTCTCACGATAGAGAGAGAGAGAGAGATCCTGGTTTGTTCCCCTTTCCTCGATGGGCCTTTTGGATGATATTATGGAAGTGATTTGCTGTTCTATTGCATTTCTACTGCCACTAAAACTCTTTTTGCGAAAGGGCATTTTCCTATTGTTACTACAACATTTCCCCATCCAGTGCATCTATTCCTTCAGTGTAGATATTTCTAAAATTCTTCAACACCATCATACGGGTCATCGTTGATAGCATGCACTTCTTGTAGCTATCTCTGGAATTTTTCTTCCATTCGAAAGGCGATGTCTCAGAGACCACAGTCGTCTTCAAAATTGGTAAAAATGTAAACCAGAAAAACAAGCATTGGCTTAGCCAATAGGTCTCGCCTTTGGGACCTTATAAGTATTTAGTTATGCAGCACAATATCATTGGTCCAACAGCATCAACTGTTGCATGGCTAAACACTTATAATGTCCCAAAGGCGAGACCTATTGGCTATGCCAATGCTTGTTTTTACTGATAGTGAACTAGCTTTTCTTGGATTCGGGTTCAAATTAAGTACCCTTGGGAAGAATTCCATTTGCAGGATATAGTACACATTTGTTTTGTTATTTTATTACAATTTTTTATGCAGACGTACACCCAAAGTCTTCATGGTGAGATTTTTTCTTTGTTTACCTCACATTGCTGTCCTCTTTAGTAGTTCCCCATAACTAACAAGTACAGCAAAATGAGAGAAACAAAGCTAAAATCTCTCGGTTAACAGTCAGGTCTTCAAGGACTTTCTATAACTGATCGTAGTACGGCCTCTCAGATTAAGTGGGAGGGTGTTCCTGCATTTAGCAATCGAAACCAAAAAACTGCGCCCACCCAGTTTAATTTTTGGGGAGTTATGGGCTCTTTAAAGGTTTGTGGAAGAGCGATGTGATCTGTTGAGGCGGTAAGGAAGGATTCGTTTCTGAATAAAAGCAAGGCAAAGATCTGGAGAGCAGTAACCCAAGTACATTGCGCTTTTTTGTATATAGAGACCCAAAGTAGACTCTTTCAGAGGAGGGGCGAGTGTGGCTCAATCTAGCCCCATCTAAACCCTAGTTGTTAGTAACTTGTAAATTATAAAGAAAATAATATGGAAGGAGAAGGTATTAAGAACTGGCATAATCCAGACTAGAGCCACCTGCGGCTGATACTGCCCATCATTTGCCCTCCAGAGAAGGAACGGGGTACTTTCCTAAGAATTTTCAAGCCATAGCGACATGCAGACTTGTGTTTGTTTTGTGAGAGTCTAGAGACTATTGGGAGGCTTATGCTCTGAACAGAATGGACAAATACTTGGAAGAACCCAGTTCAGACAACCAGTACGACTCAAGCCACAGATCAGCTCGGCCGTTGACCAAAACCAGCTCAGTTTTATTGGCTTTAAGTTTGAGGCTGCTACTGCCCGTCAACTTCCCGATGTCCCTCATTCATTGTTGGAACTGAGCACCAGATAAAGAGGTCTCCTCCTAATCGCAGTTGGTTATGGTCAGTGTAAATGGAGAATGTGGCCTCTTGCTGGATGAAGGTTTGAGCTCTCTTCGGGTGTATACTTTCCAAAATGTAATGTTTCGGATTCTTGGACATGCCTGTAACTATAATAAATCTTAATTTAAAGCTTGGGTTAAAAGTATCAGTTGAAGGGAACCTGGGGGCATATCAGCAACAGACGGCAATAAATATCGCAAAGCGCGCTTAGCGCTTTTATATTTATCGCCGGAAATTATCACCCGGTTAGCGCGTTATTAACAACGCGTTACTCCAGGGCGATAATATTCCAGCGATAAGCAGGGAAATGGGTCAACATCGCTGGAAAACCAGCGATGTTGCACCCAAAATGGCGATAGCCTTGGTGATACGACCCTGTGGTCGTATCACCATAATCCACCTCCCATGTTAGGTATGCCTTAGTCAGGAATTTAACAGACATTAAATTCCTGCGTTAAAGCATAGTTAACACAATGATTATTATAGCTAAGACTCTTTGCTGATATGGCGAAGCTGCCTTAGCGATAATTTCCCATGTAGTTTTCCCAGCCACGCCTACTTTGCATCTCATTAGCGATGTTTATTGCTGAGATGCCAGGCGTTGGGAATTCGGCAGCTAACATGCGCTAATGCATGTTAGCACCGCCTTGTTGATAAGGTGTTAAAATTAACGCCGGTTTAGCGGCAAAAAGTGCTGCTAAAGTGGCTAAAATGCCCTTGATGATATGCCCCCTGATTAGCTAAGGACAATTGGAGAAAGTTGAAATACCAGCCTTTCAGTTGTCGTAACTCTGAGCCATTTAAATCCATTTCCTGCAACTAGAAGCCTGTTTTCAAAATTCTCAGATTGTTACCTATCCCTTGCTAAGTGATAGACCCTAGTACTCCTTTTGCGTTTAGGGATAGTATCATAGGGACGCCAGATTCATAGTCTTTTGGCCCGTGATAGGCCATTTTATAGTCATTTCCCTCTCGATGCTCCCCCATTCCCCACGTCCCACAGACACGCCATGGGGAGATTGAGACTTCCAGAAAAAGGATAAAAGAATGAACCAACGGAGTAACTCAGGCAAACATTGGGCTCCTAACTTAGGTTTCCCAATGCAAAGATAATGGGGACGATTATTAAGAAATTTGAAAATCTACACTTGTGGGTTTGTACCCACATTTGAGTGTAAACGTTTGGATTTGTGGAATTCACTAAGGTTTCGAAAAGTACTTCTGGAAATCTGTGACAGTTCGAGCTTTCCTAGAGTATTTATAGAAAGGTTTTGGGAATACCCATTTATATTCATGCAAAGCCATGCTGCATGTTTAGTTGTACAATTGACCATGTGAAAATCGCTTCACATTAGTGCAACTGCAAAATATTTTTCCCTGGGGGGGAATCCCCTTTCCCTAAACCCTCTTCAATTAATGGGGTGTCCCCTGCCCATCCTGAACATGGAAAGGGATATACTCCTGCCCATGACAGGTATAAATCTGTCTGTTTCCAGTGTGGCTATAGGTTGAGTAAAGTTTGTGAAGAATCACAAGAATGTGGGTGTAGTGGCCCTGAACGCCCATTCCCTTCCTCTGGGTGTAGATTTTACTGCGCCGTTACATTACACCATACTGGTTTATTATTACATATGAGTAAATTGATTTAGGAAGGCCGCTTCATTTTGAGAATAGCAAGACTGAACTTGCACTCATAAATCTAGCCACTTGCTGAATTTACACATGCAAATAGCCTTGTGATTCGGATCCTATCTATCCTGACATATCTACAATCACACTGCAGAATCAAGGGTAGGTCCAATGCAGAGTTGAAGTCTCACATAAGACGGTTGGTTCTAATCTAGGACCAGGACCACCTTATTGCCGTAAATGTCCTCGCACATCAAAACTGAAATACAATTCCATGCACCACTATCACCAAAGCCATATCGCAGCGTGGCTGCTGGATCACCAGCATATTCCATTAGGAACACTGGTGATCTTGTCTCACCGGTCCTCATTCGATCAGTGCAGAGCTCTCGTGCACAAGGAGTGTTATTTATGCAAATTAGCAAGAAATAAATCCTGGAGTCCTTTAGTGAGTAAAATCTCACCCACTTCTGTTGCAACAGGAAATATGAAAGAAGCCAAGAGTACATGTACATCAGACCCCTAATCTGCCTTCGAGGGAGCAGCCTTCAGCGTGGCAAAATATACTTTTGGTGCCCCTGTCATACTTCACAACTCACCTCCCAGTGTAGCTAAAGCCCAACAACCACATTGCGATTGTAGTTATGCAAGTTAAATAAAGATCCACCTACCATTGATGGTAACCCTTGCTCTCTGTCCATCACAAGCATATTCTGTGCTTCTGAAAGCTTATACATAGGCTTTGTGGTAGCATCAGTCATATTCCAGGCCTATGCCACTGAAATGCTGCTATAGTGGTCAGTGGGTTCTATATCACATCTCCTGTCTCTCTATTTAGCATGTCCTTGCCTTTCTAACTGTTATGTTACTGGGATGTTAAAAAGGGCCAGACTGAGGAAGGACCCTAGTGGGAATCCTCAAAGGATGGGGCGGGTCTACTTTGATAGGAGAGAGTTGGATGGATTGGGGCCTTACAGAATGGAACGCCTGGAACCACTGAAGGTCTTTAAAATATATGCCAATCTTGTGCATATTTTTATTATTATGGCATGTGACACCATACCAAATACTGCAGAGAGGTCGATGAGGGATGCTGGCCCGTCCTCATCAGACTTAGCCTAATATGGTTGGTGTCTGCCAATAGGGCAGTCTCAGTACTGTGAGCAGCCCTAAACCCTGACTGTGAAGGGTCCAGAATGTCGTTCTTTAAATAAGATACTAGCTGTACGTTTATAAGTTTTTCAAGGATTTTGGCGGGGAAAGGGAGGAGAGAGATAAGATAGCGATTAGACCGAAAGGTCAGCAGAAGGCTTCTTAGGTAGGACTAGAACACTGGCATGTTTCCAGGAAGTTGGTGGCGTGAAAAGGCAGGTTGAAGTGGTTGGTCAGGTTGAAGAGGTTAGCATTGGAGGAAATTATGTCGGGCAGGGGTCATCGGGGAACATGATCTTATTTATTACATGGATTTCTTCTCTTCTGAAGAGGTGATGCCTTAGTTCACAAGGGTACAGTTGAGCTATTTGGCTGCTAGTTTTAGCATGAATTCCCATACATATCTGTCAACTTGCTCGAGTTTCTCTCAGCCTATCTGGAGTTTTTAACAAACTAACCTATGCTGAGCATTGTAGTTTCACTGTACCCATTTTCAGTTTGGGCCTTTTACCAACCCTCTAACATTTTGCTATTTCAATCCCCATTTTAACGCGAAATTAGTCAAGCTCCATGATAACTTCTATTGCCAAAGTAAGTGCTCTAAAAAAGTAGAAAGTCTCAGTACCAGATTTGTTCATTATCTTTTGAGCGCAGATTTTAATTAATGCTGCCTGGCTATTGGCTTTCTGCAACACTATGTCATTACATACCTGGGAGTGCCTCCATGTGTAGCTGTGGAGTGGTCTCAACTTTTGCTACCTGCTGTGTGCCAACAGAAAGCATTGACTGCAACCAAAAAAGTGGCCCAGCCCTTCCTGGTGACCTCTTATAACACTCCTGTGGCTTCCCCACCATATCCCCCCACCCAAGACGTCCTTAGGTAACGTAATGCATAGCACTGCCTTGCATTACTTTGTGTCTGGGAGGCATTCCAGGGGTGGCGCATGGGCGTTCCCGTACATCAACCCATGGACTTTGACCAAAACCCAGATTTACCAAAGTCTCTAAACCTGGGTTTGCGCCAAAATGGTGCACCTACCCGATGGTGGAGTAACAAGGAGAAATATCTTTATTTCTGCTCGTTACTTCCTCTTTTCATTTGTGGGAGGAATAACCCTTTAACAATAGTGTTTGTGCAGGAAGGTATACCTTCCTGCACAAAAATGATGTGTACCACAACACAGACACCTTTGCATCGTGGTACAAGTTTACCTGTGTTGACGCTAGGCTGCCACAAGTGCAAAGAAAGGATGCAGTTGCACAGATGCAGCTCATCTGAAAGACTGATTTCAAGCATGCTTGGGTACTAAACACCCAGCTTGAAACTCCGGAAAACTGGTCCAAATTCAAAGGAGGCCAGATATCCTAACAATTTACCACCTACTCCTAACAGTGGTCTACTACTGCATTTTTGTCGAAATTGATGTTGTTCACCTTGTTTCAAAGTCCATGAATGAAACTGCTAGGACAACAAATTGTACTGCGTGGGATTAGGCTACGGACCAGGAACCTAACATACAGGTCACAGTCAGGCATGCCCATATCAGCTTGGCAGTACTGACCTATGTCCTTATGCATGGACGTGCCAGCGCCAGATAGGATTTGGGAATATTGTCCATCAACCTCAATGCTAAGATTCTCATCTAGAGGTCGTCACTATTGGAAAACCTGTACAAAATGTTAAGTTAATGGATTCCTGCATATTTAACACAATTTTTGTTTCGAGAATTTTTTTTATCACAAACAAGAAATGTGCTACTATCATATAATAAAACCCTGCCTGTCAGCATGTTTCAAGTTGCTTAGGTTCAGAAAGGATATGGCTGGGCAGTTCATGCTGGGCTGTTCCCTTTAGAGTAGGATCAAGACTGATTTGCATATGCTGGGTCCAAACTGAGGTGGCATGGTGGGCGAAAAATTATGGACTAGGATGCGGAACGAGTGATTGCTAGTGGCTGAGATTAATTCAAGCATTCCATCCACCACTTTGTTGTTGTTGCAGCTGATGCCACAAGTATGCCCAGACGTGGGTAAATTGCTCACCGTACCTCTTAACGCAAGCTATACCTAGTTAATGAGCCCTAACCAGAGTGAAACAGGTGCTAGATTGATTGTATTCCTGTTCAGGAAGGATCGGGCCTGGAAGTTTGGGCTGGACTGTTCCCATTGGAGCAGGGTCAAGACTGATTTGCATATGACTGGGTCCAAATTGAGGTGGCATGGTGGGGGAAACAATTGACTGGGATGTGGCCAGAGCAATTGTCAGTGGCTGAGATTAATTGTAGTATTACATTCATCACCTTGTTGTAGTCGATGCCTCAAGTACAACAGTTATGCCAAGACATGGATCCAGTGTTCATTGTGCCATTGGAACCAAGCTATGCCTAGCTGATGAGCCCTAATCAGGGCAAAACTGGTCCTAGGTTGCTTGTGTTCCGGAAGGATGTGGCCTTGCAGTTCGGACTGGACTGTTCCTATTGGAGCAGGGTCAAGACTGATATGGCTGGGTCTTAACTGAGGTGGCATGGAGGGAGAAAAACAATGGACTGAGATAGGGCCCGAGCGATTGCCAGTGGTCGAGAGTAATTCAAGCATTCCATCCATCACCTTGAACCAAGCTATACCTAGCTGATGAGTCGTATTCACTGTGAAACTGGTGCTAGGTTGCTTTTGTTACAGTTCAGGTAGGCTCTGGCCTAGCAGCTCGGGCCGGATTGTTTTCACTGCAGCAGGGTCAAGACTGATTTGCATATGGCTGGGTCTAAGCTGAGGCAGCATGGTGGGCGAAAAGCGAGGGACTGAGATGCGATCCGAGGGATTGCCAGTGGCTGAGATTAATTCAAACATCCCATCCATCACCTTGTTGATAAATGCAAAGAGCTTAGGGAATATCAATATTCACATGTTATTTGCCTACTTAAATCTAAATTTGATTCAATGTTTCAATCCCAGTTGCACCAACGTTAATATTGGAATAGTGCGATGACCCGGAATGGCACGATTTCTTTTGTAGAGGGCCTATGTTACTGTCCTTGCAGATGGATTTGGCAGCATGCACCAGATATTCATGTTTTTACTATGATAGTACACAGGCAGTAAAAACGGAACTATTTAAAGCACTGGAGGTAGATCGCAAGATGTATAAGAGGTGGGAGAAAAAAAGAGACACAGGTTGATGAAGCAAGACTGTGCATTAAAGGCAGATTGTTAATGCACTATGCATGAACCAATTTTGCCGCACAACTGAAGCTTATACAAGTGCGCAAAATAACTCAAGTGTAATCTGAATACTGAAAATCCCTGATCCAAAATTCATTATAGAAGGGGAGACACAGAGAACTGCCAGGCTCCTTAAGCACCAGACTCCAAGTGTGGTGTGCCAAGAAGCTTGTTGGTTTTTGGAGTGATCCAGTGCAACTCACTCCTGGACCTTTTTTACGTTACAACAGGAAAACCCTCAAAAGCAAGGTTACCTGAGGGATGACTCTGCTACCTAGACCTCATTTTGTAACATCCGTGTAACTTGAAAAACAGCTCTGCGATATGAGGTCTAAAGCTGTACATTGTGCTTAACCTGAAAGATAGCTTAGTAGTCTATGTCCAGAGCCTTTGCGATATCTCAACGGCATTGAGAAAGCATTGGGTGGCATGCTGGGTGATGTGGCAATCAAGGTTTTTACTACACCACTGTCAAGGATACTCATGTCACTGGTATGTCTTTGTATCTGGCAGAAGACAAAATGAGAAGTATAACAGGGAAGGCAACACATGCCACCTTTCTCAGATCACAAAATATGGATTTCTGGAAAGCTGGCTGCCTGGTTTTCCTCCTTCCCGGCTGTTCCCAGTATCTTTCTTTATCCCCCCCCTCCCCACTGCTCCCAGAGCTACACAATTAAAGTCCTCCAAGGCTCTTCTTTATTGACCCTTTTGTTTAATACATAGGTGCGACCTCTAGCCAGCTCTTTAGGTCTTATAGCTGTTTCGTGCAATCATAAGTTTGAAAATACGCAGCTTATCACGCACCTCAATCAGGCAGCCGCAGGCTCGCTGTGAACGCTTAGTTACTGTCTATGGATTATTCAGGTCTGAAATGTGCGAATACTATGTAAACTACCTTAAACGTAATGGAAACAAAACTGAGCCGCCACTGAAGGATCACAGGCATGAATCCATCTGTCCCCCACAGCCAGGAGTAGCTTTTACCCCTAAGAATAAGACGATTTTATGCAGTAAGAACAGATTTCACAATGTGCAATGAAGGAGTGAAATAAATGTCATCAAGTAAGATCCATTTGGCACAAGGGACTGCATTATATGTTAGACACTAATCTGCTATTAGGAAAGATAGTGATGGTAGTATTGGCATCTCCTACGGCTCCATAATGAGGAAAATAAATTGATTGACTAATTGTATCCGAGGGATGCCAATCCTTGGGAGTAATTCAGCCCTTTAGCCCTTACATGTCGCCTACACATGAACGTTTTAACTGAGGGAAACATCAGCAAATATATACTGAGCATGAACATCTTTTAGATACTTGACTACTTCAGACCCATCTTAAAAGGGTACAGTATTTCCACCAAGTCTTTTTTTAACCAGATCAGGTGTAGACCCCCAATCCCAGTAGCTAATAAATTAATAGTACAAAAGGACTAGTTGGCAAAGAAAAACAAGCATTGGCATAGCCAATAGGTCTCGCCTTTGGGACCTTATTTGTGCATAACTAAATACTTATAAGGTCCCAAAAGTGAGACCTATTGGCTATGCAAAGCGGCCATGCGGCCGCGAAAGTTAAAGTGATCGCGATCACGCTCAAACATCAAAGCGGCTAAAGTGAAAGTAATCGCGGTAAAGCATGGCGCGCGCGCCTGCGCACATGCACTGTAGCTTTAGGCTGGCCTGGTAGCACTTTTTGGAGCCCTCTCAATAAGTCTCGCCAGACCAGCGCATGCGCTGGGTCAGGCGAGACCTAATGAAATGGGGTTTGGGGAAGACAACGCAATTGGCAGGTGAAAGAGGGTGGGACCAGTGGGAGGGGTAATATGGGAAAGTGAATCAGGTTTGAAAAGGTAAGGTGGAGGCAATGTGAGGAGAAGGGAGCTGAGGGCACGGCTCAGAACAAAATGTGAGTAAAATCAACTAATTTTGGAGAAAAAGAGCTTGACATGACTCAAGCTCCTGAAAAGGCACTTTCGCCAAATAAAACAAACGGGGACCTTCACAAATTGTGTATGATCTAGGCTGGAAATAAATGAGACTGCTGGAGTCTTTAGAAACATAAAAGTACCTTTTTCATAGCCATACAAGTCACTTAGATTTTCGGGGTTCAACACTGATGGCAAGTAAAAGTGATTTACTTTTAATATTGGTATTCTCGATTGCTGGTATTCTCTCTGAATTCGTGATACGGTTGTTACTCCTGCGCAGAAATCAGAGAGAATCCCATAACAGACATTTATTTTGGTAGCATGGCTGACAAATTTCCTAATGGACGAAAGTTTTTAAATTAAAATAGAGAAATAATAATTTTATTAAAAATGAGTCCTTAACACTGAAGCTCAACACATATTCCAAAATAAACGAACTTTTAGGACTTAGTGTAAGACATGGCAGCTACGGTCCACCGACAGTAAATGCTGCACTTGTAGAAGTTCCTGGCTTCCAAAGCAGGAAAGGAAGCAGTTGTTAATCTCATCTCCAAAACCACAAAGTCCTCGCCACTCTTCAGTTCACTGTCCATACACTTGTCAACGGCAGACTCAGTGGCCACCTATTCTGACATCCAGAGCTTGAAGGTCCTGTCGTATGAGCATGTAGCGATCAATTGTCCATCTGCAGAGACGTCTAGGCCCATTACTTTGCCCACGTGTCCGGCCAGTGTTTTCATCGGGGACCAGCTCGGGTGGCACCAGATCTTTGCAGTATTATCATAGGCTGCTGTTACCAGGTAGTTGCCACTGGTAGCTATATGGTAGACATAAAGAGAAGTTATTGACCTTTGTTTTTTTCTGCTGAGTAAATCTACTTTCAGAAACAGAAATAATGACAGTCTTGGAAATACCCTGATGTGGCCTTAATAGCGTCAAACTAAAACATTTTGTTTGCTTAATAACATGACCCTTCTTACAGGATCCATTCCTGTAATGTACTTTGAAGAAAACACTTTGCATTTAGCTAAAACATTCTCACAAAGTTTATGTGTTAATCATTTGCAAAATCTGCAGGCAATTAAAAGGTACGGAACACTGAAAGATCGCTTTTATTTTTTTTTTTAAGTTACAAAAAGTAGGTTAATTGCTTCCTAGACATGTTGGCTAAAGTGCAGGCAGTGTAGAGTCTGAGCTAGACAATAATAAAAGTTAGTTTTGAACTCCATTCCTTAGAACCAGGTACATAACGTCTTCAATATGTATGTCAAGAAAAGGGAAACACTTGTCCTTTAATCTTTTGATAAGGGTAATTCCTGTGTTTTGGAGGAGAGATGCTGCTGCAATCTGATGACTGTGAAAAAAGAGGAGGTAGAGCCAGTCAGACCATGTGCAGGACTATGGTTACTGAGAGAGAGGAAAGAGCTAGCCCTTCCATCATAACAAATGTGAGAGATGATCCACGATATTGATCCTAGATGTTGGAAGAAGCCGCATCCTGGAGGTGCAGCGGTCTGAAGCGGGGCAATAGGGAATGAGTCCAGTGAATATAAAAAGGTATCCTTGCTGCTTTGGCATCGCGTAACCAGACAAAAGAGGGAGAAGAGCCTAAGATCTAAACATGGTTAGACGGTGAATGCAAAGTACTGGCGGCATGCAGGCCTCTTCCCTATGACTAGAATCCTTAGGGGACACGACTTGTGGTGATCTGGCGAATGTAGAGAAGTAGCTAACTACTCACGTGAGCACTAACCATAAAGAAACACATCAAACTTACTGCATGTGGACAGCTCAAAACAGTGTGCAAAAACAGCCCCATGAAGCAGGTGGGAAGTTAAAGGTGTGTGAGTAGGCCACGCTCCTCCTAATTGGGGTGATATATGAACCAATCAATATCCCACAACAGGGGTTTCAAATAAAGTTTCCTTCGAGGGTGACGTACATAAACCAATGGATGCCACAGTGGATGAAAGGAGACAGACTAAACATGGTACTTGATTTTGGAGCCTGAAGAAACAGATGGAGGAGGGGATGAGGGGTGCGCCGGGTAGCTTTGCAATCTCAGTCAAAGAGTTACTGTTTGTAGATATCTATAACGTGAGGCTTGGCCAGTTTTAGGCAAGGGTGATTCGAGATATTTGATCAATTAAGCAATCTTTAGAGATGAAGAGCTAGATACACACCTTTCTGCTGTTATCCCTTTACATTCCTCTATACTTATAGCTGTGAAAATGGTGGTGTACTCAAGGCGATAAAAAAGAGACAGTTACAGAAAACACAAGTGGAGTTTATACTATTAAGTTTGCAGAGAAGAGCGGTTTGTACTTATGGAGTCGTATGCATACATATATACATGTAGTTACAAAGCCTAATTACAGTACCCTTTTCAATTTAATAAAAAGAATAACACGCTAGAGTAAATCAACCCATTCATGGAACTAGAAAACACGAACAAATTGCCACGGATGGAGCCTGTCATTTCCCTCCTTTCGGAAAGCATCATGGTTGGCAGGGGTCTTGATTTTTATTGCTCCAGCTAGAGAGGCCCTGACTTCCCACCACTGCACAAAGTGTTAGACAGACACTGGGCTCCGTGAGCTAGTAGGTGTTATCGATCTGGACTTCTGGAGAAGCTTTCCTGCACCAGCACTGAGAAGTGTCCAACTCAAACGTGGTGTCCCCCCCCCCCCCCCTTGCTGTGGGGTTAAATGTAAAGTATTAAGGGCATAGGATTAGATTATAGGGGTTACGGGTATAGAGTTAAGGATTTATGGTATAGGGGGTTAATGGTGTGGCACGTAGGGTTAATGTTATGAGGGTTAAGAGGTTAGGGTAAGGGTACAGAGTTAACTGGTATGATGACTTCTTTAGTGTCAAAAACATTTATAGCCCACCTATAGGAGCAAAATAAGTGTTACTTTTCACAGTGTCACTGGACTGGATTAATTCAAATGAAACACACTTCAGTTTCTAAGTGATGCACTTAGAAGTGTTAAAAATACTCTGATGCTATTTTTCAATAAAACTATTTGAAGTACTGAGGTACTGCCCCATCGCACATAAACACTAGAAAACTATTTTGGGTTATCTCTTGATCATAGTAGGTGGTTGAACCTTCCGATTTGTTTCACGTTTGTGTAAATAAAGACGGTTTCCTGTTTAATTAAATAGCGCTGACTCAGACACTAAAGTTCCCTAGGTGCTATTACTGTGTCATGTTGGATTCAAATCCGGGAGGAATCATAGACTGCTTGACCTGGCGACCTTTCAAGAGGCAGCTGTACAACAGCTACTTCATTAGCCTATAGGAACATTAGAGGACCTGAAGCATTGGGATCCCACTGGTAAATGACATCACCCACCTTAAGTACCCACCACGGGCCCTGCCAAGTAACCAGTGAGTGCTAGGAGTCCAAAGACCAGGCCTCAACACAGACGTTCACTTCATATATTGCCTCGAGCATTATACAAGCAAAAAAACCAAAATATATTCTGCAGTGATCCTTACGTTCAAACCTCACACCAGTGATCAGATTATGGTGGGCAGGGATGGTGTATATGCACTTCCTGTGCCGCAGATCCCAGACTTTACATGTGTGGTCGCCGCTGCCTGTTGCCACATGATATCTGAGAAAAGAAAGGGTGACGATCATTTCAAAACATCTTATTTACATGAATCATCATTTAAAGCAGCAAAGCAGATGATTCACTGACCAGGTAGAAGCCAGTACCTACCCATTGGGGGAGAATGCAGTGGCATATATTTCCTTTAGGTGGCCTTCCAAGAACATGATGCAGCGGCCAGTTCGGAGGTCCCAGAGTCTGCCGAAGGCATCCATACCCCTGCACAGGGAAAGAAGTAAAGATGAGGCCCCCCTACATAAGTCGGGAAAAGCAGCAATGATTCACACAAAATAGCTTAACTATCCTCTCCGCCCCCATTGTCTACTAATTGAATATGGAAATATACATACCACTGAAAGGACAAGTTAAACAGTTGTTCTTCCTATTACTATCTATGGGGATTTTATAGCAAAGATGCGGGCAAGGACAAGTAAATAAACCTCAGCCATTATTGTGAGAAAAAGGATGGAAAACATTGTAGTTCTTAACAGGATACTCTAGAAATCTTTGAATGAGCTTATGCCAAAAGCTATCTGATTTTTACAATCCTTCACTATCAATTAGTTCCACACACCACAGTTAATACTGACAACAGCTTCCAAAAGGTCGATGATAGCTGCAAATACAGTATCTTCAAGTAATATATTCCACAATAAGCTGTCTTCTCGCATGATAATGATTTAATCACAACTCTTTCTTTAGCAACAGAACAAGGATTTGGCAACATATTTCTTTAAGCAAAACACCCATGACTACCCTCAAGGGATGCATATTCCTCCCTTTTCCTACAAACTACTTACGACGTCTTACCCTGTTCCCACCAGTGAGCCATCCGGGTGAAAGGAGATATCGTAAACTCCCTTGCTGTGTCCTTCCTGGTGCAAGATTTCCTCTTGAGCTTCAAGGTCCCACAGACGCCATGAGTGATCATAGCTGTAAATGGGCAACAAAGTAGGTTACTAAAGAAAAGGAGAGACAACAGTAGTTGCTGGGCCCAAAGACAAACTGTTAAAACCCCCAAATCCAGCTGGTATATAAATAGCTTTGGAGAAGGAACAATTTGAGGAAACAAGTGTACGAGTTTTGAGCTATGATTGACTAAACTCATTAAAATCACAGCTAATACTATATAGCAAATGAGTTTTCCATAAGATCCTTAACCTGACAAAAATCCTCCAATCGAACCTATTTGAAGATGGGCATTCAATGTCAAGACCGCACCATACTCTTGATGCAATAATACAAAAGTCTTTA
Source organism: Triturus cristatus (assembly GCF_964204655.1). Taxonomy (NCBI): domain Eukaryota; kingdom Metazoa; phylum Chordata; class Amphibia; order Caudata; family Salamandridae; genus Triturus; species Triturus cristatus. The sequence continues at coordinate 970,448,613 of NC_140580.1, forward strand.
TCAAGAGATCCCAGGATACTTGTCAGAAAATTAAAAGTACCAACAATGCCAGGGAAAGGTCATTGAAACAGTACTTATTTAGTATTACTTGAGGACACCAGCAAACAAACTAAAAGTAGCAAACATGTTACAGCAAGCTACCTGCAGCAGTCTTCATGCAGGATTACCAAAGACATCTCCAGCTCTTACAAACTGAACTGGTATCACACACAGTTTACAGGTTTATCTCAGCCTCTGTCATACTGCGTAAAATCGTGGGGGGAAACAATAACCATCATGTGTAAACCCAGGACCCACTGGAAGTGTTTATCGTGAACACCTTGTCCATTGCTGTTAGCATATAAAGCGCATCACCTTGTTCCATAAGGGTTACTGGTTTTACTGCACTGGTATGTGAGATTTTGCATAATCACCTAGTCTAATGTACTTTAAACTGTTACATGTGGAATTTTGTGGCCCTTTTTTGAGACAGACGCTCTCCACTAGGGCTACTGCTCCGATAGGTTCCTTCCTACAGTACTTGGGTCTGAGGACTTCCTATACATATGCACTGTGGTAGGCACCAGTTTTTATTAGCTTTGATGTATTTTATCTTTTTGCCTTTTCCTGTTTTTTTTGTTGTCATAACTATGTCATCAAATGTGTGATTTTATCCTGTATGGTTTTATCTATTGAGTGGCCTGTCTTTAATGATATTGCTGTAGTTGACTTATTATACCGGTATTGAAATGTTTTACACTTGTATGACTTTATTATGCAGGGTTACCGACAAATGAACTGGTGAAACTTTCTTTTTAAATGCTAATTTGATTTTTTGTAACATTTTTTAATTTGTACTATCATAGATATAATGTTTGTATTTCGTGCTATTATGGTTTCAAAACTGAATAAAGATTTGATACTACTACTTCCACCACCAAAGACAACAATCTAAAAACACAGTTCAGCTTATTGGGCGCCTAGAAAAACAGACCGCGTTCCAGAGACTTGCACTGCACTGTTTCAAGTAGTATTTTGGGGCATGTGATTGTTAAAAGGCTGCCTGCCTCACAGACAATACCTCATATGGGTTTGTGCTTTACACCTAGAAATTTCATTCAGGCTATATTATACTAAGACCGCAGCAAAGGTCTGAGAACCTGAAAAGGTCTACGTTTAGACTTGACAGTTTTGAAAAAGAAAGCTTCTTTCTTCACACTCCAACAATTTGAAGGTAACTAAGAGGGGGTATACGAAGACACTGGTCGACAAGCCTCAGTAAATCTTTAAGATGGCATCTGTTCACCTAGGAAGAACTACATCCATTTCCCCCTCATCTATTTCTCCACAAAACGTTGTACAGCGCTTAGAAATGCCTCTGTCTGCAGTGAAGGAGATAGAAATGCTTGCAATTGCTCAATCATAGGTTACCATTGTCCAGTCTCCTCCATCTACCAAGTCAAGACCTTGTCAATGGGGCTATCCCAAGAAATCAGGTGGAAAGAAAAAACAATCCAATCAGGGAGAAGATACATAAACCAAAAAATGTCAGCAGTATATTAAACGGCCATGTATCTAGCTCTATTCCGTCACTTGTGTCATACTGAAGTTACAGGAATTCTATGCATGTTCAAAAAACTGTAATTGAAAAACAACATTTGTGCTTTAGTGCCAAAGATTGGAAGTCTAAAGGTTCTTGCTAATATCCCCATTCAATGGTATTCATTTAAATGATCACAGAAATGAGTAGGCCGACTTGATCTTGCCAGAAATCGAACCTGTAACTTTCAGTTTCCACGCTGCAGGTGTAATTCATATCAAAATCCTCTCTTTGTAGATGATTAGGGCAGAGAGTGGAAAACAGAGAACCTTTCCATGATTCACAATAATGTCCTTGGATATTGGTCGAAATGGGGGTCTGATTGGACCAGCTATTCACTGCCTTCTTCTGTAAGCAGTCTGCCATAGCTTGGCCCCAGACCGATAGTAAACCAACCAATGGATTGCAAACTGGCCTTGAAGTGTGGCAGTCAACCTGCCTGGAATCTCTATGAAAATTACTGCAAGAAGTTGCAAGGTTCATGCAGTAATTTGTCCAAGACTTGAGATATCTGAAATGGAACAGTACCCTGCCTTCCCTTGTCCCTAATTCCAAAATTCCCAAAAGGTAACACGTCAAAAGAACTAAAATAAAAAGGTCACTTATAGTGTAATACCATGTACAACACAAAGCTGAAAATGAATCAACAAAGGGAATAGAAAAAATCTAGAATTCCTACCAGGTGGTGCCAAGGAATCTTCCAGAAGGATGCCATGCCACTCGTGCAACTCTCATTGAATGACCTTCAATATCTGCAACAGGTTCATCACTAAAAGAAAAAACACAGAGCGAGTGTTTGCTGGTTCTATACATTGCCTCAAGTTCATCAATGTCAAATGCCTAGGCGTCCGAAGAATGGATGAGCACTGTTTCCACCAGCCCAAAACATTCCATCGCGATGGGTACCCTAAGGAAGGTCTACAGAATTGAACTCACATCCAGACATGGAATTTATCAATAAAATGTACATTGAATTGCTAAAGACGTACTAGGAAAACGTTCCAATCAAAACACCAATGAGGCACAAGCTTTTGCAGGGGCAGAGATGAAGGGAATGGCTGTGCTTTCGCTTTGTCTTGCAGGAAATCATGGTGTTAATTTACTATCATTTGGCTCAGAAGTAACTGCCTACTCACCACCCGCCTGAGCAGGCAGACGGGTTGCTGCCGTATTGGCTAAGGGAAGGTGCACACCACCCATTTGTCACCAAACTGGGGGGGCATTTCAGAGCACCTCCTTGTGACTGGAAGGCACGCACTGATAAAGGGGTGATTTCAAAATGGCAGCCCAACTGCAACCCATAACTAGGACTCTGCACTTTCACTTAGCAGGTCCATGTGGCACGCAGGCAGCTACTCTGCAAGATATAATGACCTGACCTTGTAGGATTTCAGAGGCTTACTCTGGTCAATGAAAGCCATCAATGAGCATATGAACCAGCTGCTTGTATCTGAACTTCATTTCTGAGTCCTTCGAAGCAGATGAGTTTACCACACGTAGCAGGCACTCTGCCTTTGGCATATTCATGATAAACTCCTTCCCCAAGAGGAAAAAGGATTCTTTCACGGCATGTTGACAAGAGACGTTTCATACCTTGCCAAAGCCAATTACTTGTGGTAATGTGTATCCCAGGAGGGAGAATGAGTCACGAAGAGATACTGCAGAGAGCCTTCACCGTAATAAGTGTCGTTGAGCAGGCAACGTGGAACTGCCTTTGTAATGATTTCAGTGCATGCTGAGACATACTCGCAGCCTTCTTTGCTGTTTAATGTCTAACATCGTTTCAAAATTCTTAAGACCACAACATTAAAGAAAAACACTAGGTTTACGGACAAGCACAAAAAAATGTTGCAGCAATGTTAACAAGCATTGGCAATGTTAATAGGTCTAGATTATAAATGAAAGTCACTCTTAAGTCAATGGTGAGTTTAGGCACTTAATAACTCCTCTACATGCACTCTGTCACTCATCCTTGCAGTCATGAATCCATCCACGCCTCGACCCAACACTATTTCTTGTATCTGCCCACTCACCTATCCACAATAAAATCTTCAAATTCAACAAGCATAAGCAACATAGTAAAAAGAATACAAGTGGAAAAAGGAAAAATGCTCAAACGTGACGCAGGCATATGCGTGCAATTTATTTATTTTTTTAACTAAAAAACTAGGGGGAAGACCATCATCTTGGAAAGGGATTGTACATAGTGTATCACTGTTTCAAAGTTCCAACATGGCGGCCAAATTAAAATGCAACAGCTTGGCAGACTCGGAATGATAAAGCAATGCTACATTATACACAATACTCTTCCAAGTTCGCACTCCGTAAACATCACACTGGGAGGCCATGTTGGAATGGTGTGTTGCATACGGTGTCATTCCTTACTGATCAAAGATAGCTGATGTTGCTTCTATACGTGGCAGTCATCAGGGCACAAAAACAATCTATTATGAACAACAGCATTCCAAGTTGGGCTCCCATTTTAGAAGCCTTCTGGCACAGAGCATATGGCATGAGAGGCAAGCAAGAGGCACGGCAGGCAGCATGCCCTTCAGAGCTGAAGGGTGCTCTTAAAAAATAAACAGAAGTGAAAGAATGGTATTAAAGGGGCCCTTTACAAGGAGAAAATGCCAAACTAAAGTACTACCTCAATACTCCCCGGCACTGAAGCACATCAATTTTCATGTGGATGTGCAAATGGGCTCAGGAGAAATGCCATCAATCACAGGGTTATTGAGCCAATGGCTGAAGCTGGAAGACTCACTGCTTCATGTCCAATCTTGTAAACCCAGAACAGACCTATGGCATGTGACAAGTTTTCCCAGTAAACCAATCAGGTCGATTACCTTAATCACTGGGTGTCACAAAAAGCAACTCAGGCCTAGTGTATTGAGCATAAGCTTTCCCACAAGATGGCTATCAGGCATTACGTTATAAAATGACACTTTTGTACAAAATTAAAGTTGGTAATATATGTATAATAATATAATGTATTATATATATATATATATATATATATATATATATATATATATATATATATATATTTTTTCACTTAAAAAACCATAGGTTTCAAACATGTTATAGTTAGCTGGACATTTCACTCGTAAAAAAACCAATGAAATTCCCCCGTTATAGTTAGTGCAGGCAACTATAACTCACGCGACCGCAATCCTCTGCTGATGACGTCAGATATTACATCACTGTATTTAGACACTTATTTACCCATGTCTTCTTCCATTAATCTTTAGCTATACATATATAACAAATTTATTTTTCAGAAAGACACATATGTCATCAGTGATGTAATATCTGACGTCATCAGCAGAGGATTGCGGTCGCGTGAGTTATAGTTGCCTGCACTAACTACAAAAGGGGGATTTCATTGTTTTTTTACGAGTGAAATGTCCAGCTAACTATAACATGTGTGAAACCTATGGTTTTTTTAAGTGAATTTGCAAGGTTTTTTAAATGCTAATTCGGAACTATAACGTGTGTGAAACCTATGGTTTTTTCAGTGAATTTGTACGGTTTTTTAAATGCTAAGTTACGTATTTATTAAATGTTTTTTTTTTCCAGGTTTTTCACCGCGCGCGCGCTGTGGGCGCCCGGTGCGCTTCGCGCCCGGGGAACCATGGTACGCAGTGCGCAACGTGCGCGCACCCCGCGATTTGTTTAAAAAAAAAAAAAAAAATTGTTTTTTTCTCCCTTGGGGGTCCTTCTGTGACCCCCTGACCAAGGCTAGGGTGTCGGGAACTGTCCACCCTGCCCCCTTTTCACGTTCTCCACCTTTGTTTTTCACCCCCTCAGACTGCGAGAGACAAAATGGCAGCCGACACTTCCTGGTTTCGACCGATTCGCATGTTTACCGACATCTAACAACCAATCAGAATTGCGCTCGCGCACGGAAGGGTGCGCGCACGGTGCGCGCGTATAGATATTTATATGCTTTTAAATGCTATTTTCTCAGGAAATACTGAACAGATTTACACCAGACCTGCAAAAGGCACTTCCCTGACCTGAGGACTACCTTCGACTAAAGGTCCTATGGAAAAATGCATGGGGAAAACGCGTTTTGGGACCCCCCCTTTTTCTCGGCCCCCGCTTGACGAATCACCCCGAGACTTTCAGGGTAGGAGCTGAGCGGAGCGCCCCATTTGTTTTGAAAATTTCGCGAGGCTTCGTCAACCGGCGCCAAAGTTATTCAAAATAGAATTTTGAGATTTCCTATGGAAACTAGGTTGTAACTATAACTATCTACTGGCGACCGCCAGTAGATTTTATATATATATATATATATATATATATATATATATATATATATATATATATATATGCGATAATACCGGTCTATGGGATTTAACACACTGTAAAACTTTACACCTTTAATGGCCATTATGCGTTGACGTATGCAATTCAGAATTAAACAAAATCAGGCCTATTACCTCTGTGGCAACTTTTCCGAATAAAAGGATTATTGCATCTGACATAACTGTTCCTAAATAGCCAATCAGGCACGTTAGGTTGTCACCATAACCAGCTTAGGCCTGCTGTATTGAACATGCACTTTCTCAAAAGGAAAAGCAAGCACTCTTTTGAAGTGAAAACCTTCGCCTTCCTAACAATCAAAAGCTTGCAGAGAGGAAGATCAACACGTAGGTGGAGACCAAACTCCTCTCTCAGTAATGCCTCTAAAAGCTCTTTCTGCAGATCACAAAAGGCTTGGCAACAGATATGATGTCAAGCCAGACCGAATAACATTAATCACTGAATTATCACTAAAAAGGTGCACTGACTGAGTGGCACTAAATAGGTCTATTAGTGGGTGCCAAAGCACCACAATTAAATTGCCGTTGTGCAAGACAGCATACAGTTGTGTAAAATTAATGAAGTTTGTGATTGACTGATTAACTACATCTGATCAAGTGCACACTATCACAAAAGGTCTGTCACTGCAAGTCGTATTCATTTTTAACTATATAAAACATACAAACAACACGTTAATAAAGAGTCAATAACAAAGCCTTTAAATACATTTAAAAAAACGTTAAACTCCTTGATGTGAAGGAGGAAATGTTTATGTCCCTCACATTACCTTTGTAATGCAGAGGTCGTGAACATCTCGTCCTCCAGGGGGGCCGCAGGAGAACCTCTGGTGCTTGCACTGGAGGCTTCCCCGAATTTACATAATGGTGGGGGCTGACACGGAATCGCTTCAGCATCAATGCCTGCCCAATCAATGACGTAAGCATGCCATATGACGTAATTGATCCCACCAGACGGTGTACAGAGAAGTAGGAATGCACAGCTCTGCACAAGACTGGTGGGATATCTCCCCACCCCCCAGTGGGCCTCATTTCTTTTTTTAGACTACCACTGCTGGAAAGGTTATCCAGGGTAATAATACTAAAGCATTTTCATTTCCCTAAATGGGTGGTGTTTGATGGGCCACCCAAGGAGGGGGTGATCACCCATCACTTTCCCTGGGGAAAAGGAAAAGAACGATAGGCATTTAGTTTATTGCTCGCTCCTGCTCGGAGCTCTGAACCGCCCCCCGGGCAGGATCCTTTACACATGGGGCACCAAGGGACTCCTGCTTGTGGATCGTGGATGACTTCTAGCAAATGTGCCAGCACCCCCCAAGGACAATAACAAGCTGCCAGGAAATCAATCTAAACCAAAACATTGGGTAAAAGCAAAAATGCCGTTTGGTCTAAAAACAAGCACTTGCAATGCAATAGGTCTCGCCTTTACGCGAGTTTGAGCTATTGACATTGCAAATGAAAATGCCTTTTATTTTTGTTTTCGTTTTTAAAACATAAATAAAAGGCAGTGTCATTTACAATGCCAATAGCTTAAACTTGCGTAAATGCGAGACCTATTGCATTGCAAATGCTTGTTTGTAATGGTCTGAAGATCGCATGCTTCCAAGGTTTGGGGACCAGAGCTGTGTCTAGTGACAGGTTGAGCAATTCCATTAAAGATGGCAGAATAATATCAAATACTTTAGCTAGGATATGTGGGGGTGCTGGGTCAAGAGGCAAGCCAGATTTGGTCACTTTAATTAGGTTTAGAACATTACCTTCCTCAAGTCTAGGGAATTGAGCTACTGTTGGAAAGGACGATAGTACTCTAGCCTTAATTCCTTTATCTGGACCAAATTATCTATTGCTCTGGAATTGATCATAAAGGTCTGTCACTTTTTTGTGGAAGAAAGATGCTATGTCATTGCATCTCTTTAGAGGCGTGAAAGGAATTATTGCTTTCATGTGGGCTGGTCGGAGTTTTTACCACTCTGAATAATTCCTTTGGGGACTTTGCTGACTGAGATTTCGTCCTCACAGTATTTAGCTTGCGCACTCTTCATTTCATTGCGATAGGACCCAATTGTAGATTTATATTGAATTTTAAGGGCAGGGTCATTCTCCTTTCTCCAGAGTCTTTCTAGTTTTTTACATGTTTTTTCAATAAAATGAGCTGCTCATTGTACCATGGAGCCTTTTTGGGGATGTGTTTTACTATTAATAGTTTTCTTGGGGATACACACGTCTAACGACTGGATGATTTAGTTCTCCCATTCCAATATTCCTCTTCTAGATTGCCAGCAAAATTAGGGATATTGTCCCTTAAAACGGTTTGCCAGGTTTCTGGGACCAGCTTGGCCCAACTTCTAGTAGCAATAGTTTGGGCTCTAACCTTAGTCTGCTGAGCAGGTTTAGATAGGCTGAAAGTAAGAGGAAAGTGGTTTGACCTGTGGACTGGGATAGCTTTAGGTGCCGTGATCCTGGGATCATTAGATGAGATCCAATATATACCCTTTCTCATGAGCAGCTGATGACAAGTTGAGTTAATTGTAGTGCTGCCAGATCGCCCTGCAGGCTTCTTATAGTGGGGGTCTTGTGCGTCAAAATGAAGGTTGAAATCCCCCAATATGGTCATGTGGGATTTATCCATCGCAAGACTAGTTAGAGAATTAGGTAATGCCTCCATGAATCTGCTGTTCGTACTTGGGGGCCTGTAGAGTACTCCTGAAAAGGTGCGAGTGGGGGAGAGTGCGATGTGAAACTGGAAGCTTTCGCATTCAGGGAGAGGAAACTGGGATGTGGTGCATTTAAATCATCGTTTAGGATAATAGCAATTCCACCCCCGAATTTGTCTACCTGATTATGTATCTGATAGCCTAAGGGGAGGGCGAGGTGGATGTCTGGGCCTGAGCTGCCATTGAGCCATGTTTCTGGCTCAAACACTATGTCTAAGGAGTCTTCCTCTATCATAGCTCTTAAGTCTGAGATGTGCCTTGGGATTGAACGGGCATTGATCAATCCTGGATTCCATGTGGGTCCTTGTAAGTCTGTTATTATAGATTGTAAATTCTTACTCGTGTGTGGCTCATAGCCACACTGAAGGCAGGATCTTCTACGAGTGGGCATGTAGTTAGCTCCTGGCTGTGGAGCGCAAGCAGGGTGTGCCGGAGATCTGAGCAATAGAGGATGATCTCTGGAATATGTGGAACCTGGGTTGTGCGATCCAGGGTTCCTTGCCCCTGCGCCCGTTCAGGGGGAAAGACAGGCGTGCCTTTAACGTCCTGCTGCGCACCCGGCCCGTAGTGGTCATTTAAGGAGGAGGTGGAGTCGTCAACTAGAACGCCGACCTCCCGCCTCTTCCCAACACTATAGTATAAACGGCGAAATGCCTCTATATGGTTCCTACATGCCGTCTCTACTAGCCCCGAACACAGTAGGAAGAAGAAATCCCTTTTAACTTCCCAAATTACTTCTAGGTTTTAAAATGTCATTCAAATTAATTTCATGCATAAAACAATGTCAGTGCAATGTCAATAAAACAAAATTAATAAAATGAGGAAATCGCTGCGGGTAAATGAGGTAGAGCTAAGAAAACAGCGCTCTCACCCTATGATAGCTAACCTTTGCTTTTATGTGTCTTTATGGAGAACTAGGACCTATTTCATCTTTAAAAAACAAAAAAAAAGTTGTTTTTTTCTTACCAACCTGGAAGGAACGGGGCCTCGGCTGTTGCATATCATGCAGGTTTTCGGGGAAACTTCCGGTTTATACATGAACCCCTGGTAGTCCACTCTGTGGGTACTGGGAGGTCGCGGCAAGCTCGGTTCTTGGGCGTTGTCTGTACAGGTGGTACAAGGGGGCATGAAGTATCTTAGGGTATACCTGTCCGATTCTCCCACCACGGCCTGGGAGCGCAATCTTGCGCCTGTATGGGAGCAGGTGCGCGAGGACGTTAAGACCTGGTCCCACATGCCCCTGTCCATCTACGGCCGGTCAGCCATTTTCAAGATGGTGTCGCTCCTGCGACTATGCATCAGTTACAAAATCATCCCTATCTGATTCCCCCGCGGTGGTTTTGGCGGGTGAACTCGGTTCTGAGACAGTTTCTTTGGGAGGGTGGCGCGGTTAGGGTGGCTGTCTGGACGTGCTTCCTTTCTACGTATTGTGGGGGGCTAGGCAACCTCCGATATATGGTCCTGTTATGCTGCATTGCATCTACTTGTCCTTAATGAGTGGTGGTATGGAGATAGGGCCGACCCAGCATACGCCGTGGAGCGGCGCTGCATGGGGATCACTCCCTGCACACTATCCTTTACTCTGCCCCGCTGAGACGTCCTCTTCTGCCTGCCACGCGGATTGTGTTTCAGATTTGGAGGCAGGCATTGCGAAAGATGGGCTGGTGGAACAGACTGACTAAAGAGACCCCGCTGTGGCATAATGGTCGTTTTCCCCAATTGTTGGGACTCTCCGGGTTCCGCGATTGGTATAACATCGGTATATCTACTCTGGGTGATGTTATGCGCGGCACGGTATTGAAATCCTTCCAAGACATCCAGACGGCTTTTCAGATGCCAAAGACAGTTTTTTAAATATTTACAGTTTCGGCATGCCATTGCTCTCAGCCTGGACTCACTGCCGGAGTTTAGTCCAATGGAAGCAAAGATCTTTATGGGGGACCTCCTGGAATACAAGATCTCCAAAATCTATCAATCTCTGGTAACGCATTGTTCCCCCTCTTTGCAGCGCCTGCTGGAGACCTGGGAGGGTGATGTAGGACAGTTAGAGGAGGAGGACTGGACAGAAGCTTTGGCTTCCCCACGTGGGGCGGCTATTGCGGTGCGCCTGCGACTAATTCAATTTAAATATCTTCACCGGGTTTACTTTACCAGGGTTAGGCTCTGGAGGGCAGGCTTGGTGGCTTCCCCGGAGTGTCTCCTTTAGGGGCAGGAAGAGGGGACACTGATACATACCATATGGCACTGCACAGCGCTGGCTCACTTCTGGAGGGGGGTGCTAGCTTGTCTCTCGGAGGTTCTGGGGTGGGAGCTTCCACACTCACCGAAACTAGTTCTCCTCCATGTGATGGAAGGGATCGGGGGCAACATCTATAAGCGACATCTCCTACTCCTAGGCTTCACATTAGTAAAGAGAGATATAGCTAGGGCCTGGAAGGCAGTGGTTGCCCCATCGGTCTCGTACCTGGAAAAGTGGCCTAGACTTTAGTATGGGCCTCGAGCTCCCCATCTTTGAGGCTAGAGGGTGCCCTAGGAAGCACTATAAGATCTGGAGGCGCTGGGCGGATTATCGAGGTCTGGAGCTGGAAAAGCCGAGGGGGGACCGGGGTCGTGGCCCAGGAGTAGCTGGTTGACCTCTCCTGTTCCTTGCATTTCCCTATGTTTGGCTCCTGAGCCATCAATTGATAATGGTATTGTGGCTGTTGAGCTCTTGTCTGGACTGATTGGAGCCTGGGTCAGCTATATGTTGTTTCGGACTATGGAGACGGTGCACTGGGGGGTGGAGAGGGAGGTGGGTGGTTGGTTGGTTAAAGGAATTGATTTGATCTGCATTGACTTTCATATTCTCCTATTTTTCGTTATGTAAAACGGTCAAAGTCATTGCCTTTTGTGTCTCTCATGCGGCAGTCGTCTCTGGGATTCAGAGGTCAGCTTTATACGTGCTATTTTGACAAATAAATTATTTTCAAAAACAAAAAATTTACTCGAACAGATTTAAATAAAACAAAAAAGAAATTTGGTCTATTAAGGGGGCAGCATACATTCATGTAAACTACAAATGTAAAAAACACTTTATGATGCACATTAATGCAAGTGATGGGTATAGAAGCTTCTCAGTGAAAAAACAATATTACATCTTAAGCTGGGTGGTTCATATGATTGGATGAGATTGAAAAAAAGACTGTATTCAATGAAGGCAAATGGTGCTAAGAGGTCAATGCTGTGCGCACTCTAAAAGGTTCTTGGATTGCTTGAGTCATAGGACGGTGGCCTCAACACAGGAAGAATGTCATTCACATGTTACAGGAAAAAACATTATACTGTATTGTTCAATGCATGCTTCTCGTCACCTTCTTACGTATGTTTTGAGAACCATTTGCCCAACTCCACACTCCCCTATTAGCGGGAAAGGTATGGGAGGAAAAACATAGGGTAATCTGGTATGCGAGTGCTTTCGGTCCAAGTGACTTTTCCTATATACCACAAGAATAGCGTTGCGGCAACAAACCTATAAGCAATGGTACGTTTTTCAGCTGTAAAACTGCCTTTTTTACCTGAAAGGATTTCTGATTTACCAGACTGTAAACTAGGATGAAACCTTTCCCGTTTTTAATGTAGAGATCTCGCATGGAAGCAAATTGCTCGGTCCCAGCAGTATCGAGAATTTCAAGTACTGAAGGTGAAAGTCCGTGTAACAAACTGTACAGTCAAGGCGGATTTGCCAACCCCTCCACTCCCTAAAACCACAACTTTGTACTTCCTCATTAGTTTTGATGTTACCTGCACACAACATAAAAAGAAACTACTTAAAAAAACAGGGCTGTTGCTGCACTTTTCTAGTGACGTTATCAAAAGGGACAAATGTCATGTCAATTTTGGATTCCCTGCGGATAGCGAATGTGGTTCATGTACACCATTTTATTTGAGAGAGATAACACGTGGGTCCCTCCACATTCAGGAAGAATAGCCGCAACTGTCAGGGTGATATTTGTTCACAATGCAGAATTAGTGGCAGAAGAAAAGCAAAACATCTCTACTCCTTGACTGAATTCAATATGAAGGAGCACAGCAACACTGTAAATCCATGCAGTCCTAAACAGGTACAGATTTGCTACATCCAATACAAGGCTTCTTTTAAGAACTTGATCCGTGTATGCAATGAAGTCGTGGGTGGGAGAAAGGCAGGCTGGGGACGACCGTGGAAAAAACGTGGTTATGTGGAAAGATTCTTGAAAATTGGAAATCAAGATGAGGAAAGCAACATCACTAGAAGAGGAGCAAAGAGGATCCTTCCTAAGGGCAGTTCCGGGGAAGTGGGATGCAAATTGTGCACCTCGTAGTGGGGTTGCAAGGAGGCCTCTGCATGAGAGGGTGTTTGATGTGCACAGGGAGGGTCTCTCTGGGTGAATCTGTGGCAGCGACCAGAGCAGGTTCCTCTTTCTGCTAGCTAGTCCAGAGGCGCGGTCTGTCCTTCTGCCAGGTTGGTAGGGGCGTGGCACCTCTTCGTGGTAAGTGCCAGCTCCTTACGTCGAACCTTGTGCGAAGACAGGCGAAAGGAGGTGGTGTAAGTGCCTCTTCACAGGCCGCCGCCGCCCGGGGCTTTAAAGCCCGCACACTGTCCGCTTCAGCACTTCACTCCATCACCCCAGCTCACTCAGGCTCCTCTTCCACAGTCTAGGGGCAGCCGAGACCGCCCAGCTACATAGAAAGGAGAAGGAGCAGCGCACCGGAAGAGGAAGCGCAGACGTGAAAGACCAGCAGGAGGCTGCGTCGCGGCAGCAGCGCGCACCTCGCTGCGAAACCAAAGCCCAAGGGAGCCGAGCCCTCGTCGTCTAACAAGCCGGCCACATTGGAGTGGTGTTTTTGGGTGTGTGCCCCTGTAAACAATGCAAATATATTTAATCAATCTGTACAAGTCTGGGCAGCTACTATATGAGGCATTCACAATGGTTAAGCTCTGCCGTTCTATTCAAGTTTTACTAAATCGTGTTTTAATAGACAGGCTGTCTCCCGAAGCTAACGCTAATATGATGTTTTCTTGAGCTAGTTACATTAAATACGAACGCTATCAATGTGAGTACGTATCTCAAATGAAGCTTTCACCAATCACCCCTCTGTTTACGGAAAGTAAATATCAGTACTTCAGGATGGGCGAAGAACGACGAAACAAGCATAATAATAATGAATGCAAACACACAAGTAACAAATAAATCTTGATAAATGTATAACAACAAGCGCTCGCCATTGCCTTGTCCTCCCCGTGCGCCTCTGCGCTCCGTGCCTGCTTCACAGCTGTTGTGAAGACTTTTCTTATCTGCTTGTTAAATAAACAGCCGTGAAGCAGACGAGGCAGTCCACCAAAAAGCCAAAGGGAGGCAACGAAAAACCCTCCTTTCCAACGGGAAGCCAGCGTTTACCATAAAAGCGGACGCTACCCAATGGAAATTAGGGGTGAGGCTCGAGTCCCCTTCTCGAAACTGACTTGTTTACTATAGCTCTCACAGACGAGGAGCGCATGCGAGCTCCAACGCCAGGCGAGACCTAAAAAGCGCACATTGTTGTAGCACTCCCAAGCACTGAGGGGGAACTATTTTGGGTGATGATGTGCTCTTAGTGAAAAGGCGGTTACCTGCAACAGGGGTAGCCCTAATCCCCAGAAACAACAAGAAAAGAAAAAGTGTGCATGGAATATACATAAATTATAAAATAAAAAAATAAAGGGTACCCACAGAAAGATTTTTCTCAAAAATAACTGGTATTGGAATAACAAAACATAACAAATATTACAAACATATAGCATAGTGCTCACAGGGCTACACATAATGAACATACAAGACACATAAATTACAGTGTATACAACCAAACACAATGGCAGAGGAATAATACACAAATGTGTCTGATATATCACAAGATCAACGCAGTGATTGCATCCTCTTTAGTTGCCAAAGGGAACGTCAACGGCGTTTCAACCTAATTACTTAGAAGGTCATCATAAGGACACAAAATGTTTTGAAAGCAACCATCAAAACAGAATCAATGGCAAAATAATAATCGCGTCAGAGGTATCAAGAATTTAAGCAAAGAAAGAGCCTTGCTAAAATGTATACAGGTCAAAAGGTTCCATAAATTAAGTCAGGACTTACATTTCTAGTACAGTACAATCATTTTATGGGACTGCATCCAAATGAAAATGTCCGAAGTGAGCACAGTGATTCACAATGGAAATTCACCGAAAATAGAGCAAGTTTCCAAAACAGATTGTGGTGCTCTCTATCCAACTAGTGAAAGTGCAGCATACCATAACACACAGTGAAGTCAGCCAATGGCTGGCGTGGGCTCACACATTGCCCCTTGATGCATGCTGGAGTGGGTAGAAGAATAATGTGAATGATAGAACCACAGACTAATGGACGAAGTCTGATTGAAAACCCGTATTGGTAACTAGGTTATACAAAAATATTAGTAAAATCAAAAGGTCTGGGTTAACACAGACTTTAAAAAGCCAAATAGGTCAGGAACATTCAGGCAGGCATCTCATTGCCTTTGAGAAAGAAGGCGAGAAATAAATAAATAAAAGGAAAGAGGGAATGACAGAAAAAGGAAAGGAACAAATAAAATAGGAAAGTAAACAAAAAGGGAAAAAAGAAAGAAGCAAGAAAGAAAAAGGCAGTAAAGAAAGAAAAACAAAAATGCTGGAAAGAACAAGAAAGACATGCAAGAAAGAGGAGGGTGATAAAGAAACAAAGGAAAAAAAGAACAAAAAAGCAATAAAAGAAATTAAAGAAAAGGGCAGGCAAGAAAGAAGGCGAAAAGGAAGGAGAAAAGACAGAAAGGAAGGACAAAGGAAAGAAAGGAGGAGTGAAGGAAGGGAATACCAAAGGAAAGAAAATAAAGGAATAAAACAGGAAAGAAAGAAGAAAAAACGAAGGAAAGAAAAAAAAACAAAGGAAAGAAAGAATAAGAAATAAAGAGGAAAGCACGAAAGAAGGGGAAAGGAAAGACACCAAAGAAAAGAATGACTGAAAAAAGGAAAGAAAGCATAGAAAGAAGCATGCACGGAGAGAAAGAAAAAGAAAAAGTTAAATAAAGACAGAAAGAATCAGAGAAAGGAGAGAAGGAAAAAAAGAAAAGAAAAAAGAAAAGCAGAAAAAAAATTAGAAAGAAGGAATGACTTAGGGTCACAAAGATAGAGTATCCTCATTAGTTTATATCTGGAGTTTATGTGAGCTGCTGGTATGGCGTGAGAAAGCAGCAGGTCATTTCAAAAGGAATTTCTAAACTAGTAGAAAACATCCTGCCATCACATCATGCACTACAAACAAAAGCAGTAATAAAGTAAAAACAAACACACTGGCACTGAAGGGAACCTTGTTGTGTGCGGATGAGCTCCTAGTGAAAGGACTAAAGGCAGTCACTCAAAGTGAAGTTAGCCAGTGGCTGAAGTAGGCTGACCCAATGCATCATGCTGTAGTGGTTGGAAGCAAAATGCGAATAGCACGAGAACAGGCCAATGGATGAAGAGATGGGACTGCAAGCTCTTATGTAAGTATATTATACATATAATTTTAGTAAAATCAGAAGGTTTTTGCTTACGCCATACCTAAAAAGTACCATCCATTTGCTTGCTTTTTGCCATTCTGGAACAGCTAAGAGCTGTGGAAAATTGAGAGGATTCTTTGGAACCACAGCAATTATCCCTCTGTCTTAATTATCATTCTAAAACTATCTGGGCAGCTCTCAGATACTTTTTAACAGATTTAACGTGTATGATGTTTTAGGTTACATTTCACCTCTCACTTATTCTCCCTGCCTTGTGAAGTCCCACAGGGATCATCACTGAGCCCTACTCTTTTTAACATTTATGTCTTCCCATTAGCAGCACTGATAAGAAAGTTTGGTTTCTCACTTACGTCCTATGCTGACGACACTCAAATTGTATTCTCCATAGAGAAAAATGATGGGACCACTGGAAACAGATTTCAGAACTGCATGATAGCTGTACACAGTTGGATGGAAGAAAATTGCCTTAAATTGAACACAGAAAAAACCAAGGTACTGCTGTTTGGACCCGATTCACATTTTTGGGGCCCTGCTGTATGGCCAACTACTATGGGTCCAGTACCGCCTCCAGTGGAAAAAGCACGAAACCTAGGAGTGATTATCGATACCAAACTTAATTTTACAGAACAAGTAAATACAGTCACCTCCTCCACTTTCAACACCCTCAGAATAATTTAAAAAGTCCAGCCTATCATACCGGCTAATCTGCAAAAAAACCTAGTTACAGCATTTGTTCTCTCAAATATATTATTGCAATAGTCTGCTTCTGACCACTCCAAAATAGAATTTGAACAAACTTCAGGTCCTGCAAAACACCGCGGCCAGACTACTACTAAAAATCCCCAAATTCTGTTCAGTCGCTCAAAATCTAAAAGAGCTACACTGGCTCCCCATTAAACAAAGAATAACCTTTAAGGTACTCTGCTTAACCTACAAAGCAATCCACAATCTGGGCCCGGCCTTTCCGAGCCATAGTTTCAAGCAGTTTGTTCCAGCTAGGAAACTTCATTCAGCCACTGCAAATCTATCGATACAGCCCAGATTTAAAAAACACACGATGGGGTGGAAAGAGCATCGTGATGGAAGCAACCAAAATATGGAATATACTCCCTTTGGTCATTAAAAATTAACCCAGTCTTCTTTCGTTCAGGAAGGCGGTAAAGACCTGATGTTTAAATCATGGTAATTCTTCTGGCAGTCTTGATCACACTCGTAGCGAGTAAAAAAGCAGCGCTTAGACGCCTCACGGAATTAATGCGCTATATAAATAAAATTAACATGACATAACAGACGCTAGGCTCAGCCACACAAGTGGGGTACAGTTTTCAGTCAGGAGATGTGTGGGAATAACAAGTGGTAAGAATTCTGTGGATCTCCACAGGTTCCCAACTTTTCGCTAACAGCAGTATAAGGAAAATGAATGATTTTCACCAAAGTTTAATGATTGCAGGTCTATTAGGGTAAGAAAAGGTAGTAGGATCCACGCATCACACACCACTTTGGACTCTCTTGGGTCTAGTTTTCTGAAATGTCAGGATTTGGTAGACTTCACTAGATGATGGCTATGCCTTATCCCAAATTCCAAAGCTACCCACATCGCCAAAAAGGGTAATTTTTCATTAGGGAAAGTTTGATGTTTCCACAATGCATTTTGTGGTGTTTCTTGTCAAAAGCGCTAGGCCCAGCCACACAAGTGGGATACCATTTGTATCGGGCGAAGTGTGGCAGTACAGGATAGAAGAATATTTATCAGTGTCAATTTTTCCCCGTATTTAACTTTCACGAATAACCACTACTGCAAAGTCTCGGTATCTTGAGAACATTTAAAAAATGCAATTAGTTTCATTCATTCAATAGATTTTGCCCTGAGAATTGCTGCACAGTGAGCATATATTGAAAAAATCATTATAAACTGCATCTTTTTTACTGGCCCTGGGTTTCGCATGTTTTTGGACAACCAACAAACACTGTATAAATCTGCGACCAGAAGGGTCTGAAAGATGTAATAGTATATTACTTTTGTAACTTGGTCAGTGGGGCACATAATTACAAACAAAAACGTCCTCATTTTTTAGGAAACAAAAAACATTTGCACAACACTTTTTTTCACATTTTTCAAAAAGAAAATGTTGCAACGTTTTGGCTATTTTGTCAGTTTCCCCCAAGGGAATTCACAAACCCTGGATTCCACTAGAATTCCAAAAATGTGGGGAAGAAAGGATGCAAATTGGGCCTGGGTAACTCTTGTGGAAAAGTTTTAGTACGGCTTAGGCTTGAAGTTCCTCTAACATCCTAAACAAAATGTTCAGTGCTGGGCAGGTTGGGCCGTGGGGTGGGGGGCGGGTTGGACCTCAGCAGGTAAGGGGTCTGTCTCCTCTCAAGTCTTTCCATTACATTTACAAATAATTCACTCTGATTGCTGAATTTTTTTCCCCAGCATGGAGTAACAAAGTCCCTTGACCATCTCATAACATATGGTCCCCACTTACAATGCATAAGTAACATACATAATTAACATACATGTTCGTTGGTGGCAAATCTAATAAGCACAAAATGTGTACATTCTGGAGCATACTGAATTTCAGTAATTCTTGTGAAATTAACATACCCAAATCTCTGAAATGTATGGAATTTAAAACAAAATAATGTCTAAATATATATAAAATTAAATGACCCCGGAAATCTCCCCATGATAAAAGAACTATCCCATCAGTCACCCTGTAATAAATAATCACCACAAACAGCAACACGTTTTCTACATACAGTGCCTGGGCACGTGTTGATACTCTTTCTGGAACAGAAGGGAACAAATGTGTGTCAGAAGATATGATGCTGAGGAAGGGAGGTGAGATGGTAGGAGTAAGAAGGAGTCGATGCTAATGTAGGGAGGAGAACATTGCCCATACCTGAAGGAAATGGAATAGAGGGGCAGGAGAGAGGCTCTTTCTCTTTAACTAGATCTTCAATTGTAAGGTAGATCCCTACTTGCCTTGTAATGTACAGTATTATAGCATTTGTAGAACGCTTACTACCCCTGTGTGGGGAGCTGAAGCACTTATCCACATGACTGGAATCATAGACCATGTTGATGTGTTGTTGAAAGGGTCTGTCTTGGTTTGAGCCTATGGCTCTCATTACTAGTGGAACAGAAAGTGACCTGGTCAACAACAGTTTAGACACATCCAGACAGGTCCTTAAGTGTGGCAGAGTGTCTGCAGACACCACAGCACATTGAATGAACAAGGCCATCATGCTACCATGCTTGGCAATGTTCCACTGGCTTCTCAGGAGATGTCCAGGAAAGCCTCATGCAAAACCCCTTCGGTGAGGGGCGGGTATTCGAAGTGAAAGCAAACTATTCCCGGAACGCTTAAAAAATATCATGGCTTCGGCTCACTCACTGGGCCTAGTCTTCCCAAGGATGCAGTTCCATCAACTGTATTAGAAATATTGATGCTATTCCAGGTTGCAACCTTCATGGCAGTACCAAACTTCGAGGCCGCTCTAAACGCCTCAATAGTTGTTCCACGTGTTTTGAGGCAAGGCTTCATCTATGGGACACCCTCAGCTGCAGATCCAGTACCCCATCTACCCCTGGCTCTGCTTCCACCAATCCTGTGGCATGCCCTACCCCTTATGCCACCATTTTGCAATGGGGGTGGGTCTACTATTTTTTATTGAATTGGGAGGCAATCAAAACAGATCACTGGGTGATCCAGCTACTACTCAACAGCTACACTACCATTCTTGTCCCACGCTCCTTCCGTAGGACAAGTTAAAGATGATGTCTCTAAGCCAAGTTTAGAAGGCCCTGTATGAGAGGGATTGGATGGCATCCTTGGATGTCCATTACGTCTATATCTACCTAATGAACACTTCCCGTTCACAGTGGAATCATAGTACTCTCAATCCAGAGTCCTACCATTTGGAATGAGGACTGCATCTTGCATTATTAAGAATGAGGTGGCAGTTGTAGTGATTTCATTATGAAGGTCAGAAGTCCACGTATTTCCATACCAGGATTGGCTGGTGAAAGCGGATTCTCGGACTCTGGTCAAAGAACACCTTCATGCGGCGAACACCACATACCTTCTGGGCATTATGTCCTGACTCAGTGAGAACTGGCAAAACCTACGGCCCACATGAAAAAGGTGTGCTGTGGAGTCTGCAGACAAAAAGGTCACATTTAAGGACCTGTGTGACTGTGTCAAAACTGTAATAGCCAAGTCAGAGAATGGCTTTTTCATTAGGACCGTACGTTTTGCCCATTCCCACTGGCTGTAGAAATAGTGTCTCAGAAGGTATGTGCTGTTCACCATGTGAAGGGCAAGGCTGTCCATGTTGGAGACTTTTCAGTCTATGTAGTGCAGCGTTTTTGACTTACTATCTGGTGGGTTCTGCAAGAAAGGCACTTGGGTTCAATTTTAATGAAAAATCTTCAACCGCTAGATTTTCTTATAAAGGGTGTAAGAACTTGTGAGGGGTAGGGGTCATGCGGGGTAGGTATATGCTGTATGTCTAGCTGTTTGTCTGTTGACTGCAGGCCCCAAAAAATGGCTTTTAAAAGCAGCCATGATTACTTGCACAAATGCCTCATAGAAGCCCCCATATTCTTGCATCTGGGAGGTGGTAAAGTCCTACTCCACGGCCTCCCAGATGCCACACTGGCACCCCTTAGGGGCATCCTACATGCGCATCTCATTAAGGGCCTGGAGGAATATGATATGACCCCCATCATGATGAGCTCCATTAGCTTTCCTTGGAGGCAGGCACTAGCTTCAAACCCAGCGGCATCATTTACAAAGCTATCATGTACAGCATCTCTGCTTATCTTGTAGACACGTTCAACATCTAAGGCAGAGCTTGGCACACCCGTAGCCAAAACACCATCAGATTGCAAACTAAGAAGTGCAAAAAAGAAAAAACAAGACAGCAAGCCATTTCCATCTATGCACACAGGATTTAGGACAACCCCATATCCACCAGGACCTCCCCAACTATACTCCAATTTAGGAAAGTGCTGATGACTCACCTCTTAAAAGAACACTACATCACAATGTATCAACCATCCTCTCTTACTCGTTGACTTTAACCATGAACAGCACTCTGTTGCCTTTTGGCTAGGTCTGCACTATAGAAATACTATATACATACATCCAAGAGAAGCAAGGGCTCAACAACTGTGAAGGATGGCTACAAATGTTCTATAAAATGTTACATTTGGCCTCCACAGGGGATAGAATCAGCTACAAAGCTGTTGCTGCTTTGCATAAAACTGTAGTTAAGGAAGAGACATCTTCTGAAGGACAGTCAAAAGATTAAGGGATATCCCTTTCAGGAGTTGTAACCAGGCCACTTGCATGTTATACATCAGGATACAAGCCAGCTTCAGAGTAATCATTTTCTGTGTGGTCACAATCCGCATCAGTAATGGCAAGGGCCCAGGAGAAGGGCCCAAATAGTTCTTATATCCAGGCAAACCTCTGGGCCCTGAGAAGGTGCTCTGCCAATGATAAGTAATCAATTATGCCTCAACATTTTCCTTCGCTACTCAGATCATTTCAGCCGTCTTCAAAAGAGGCCCAAGGATGTTTGTGAGAGTGCCATTTGAGTCAGTGGTATAGGCAGCACCGGACAAATGGAGCAGGGGTAGATTTCTTATTAGGTGCCAGAACCTCCAGGATTGGGCTCACCTTTGGGCAGCAACCCAAAGGGTACCAGTGACATCCTGAATAAATAAAGTATAGCCAGCTGAATCAGCCAATAGAGTAGGGATCTTCAGCATCATCATTTTTCAAAGTCAAGGAAGAATCCAGAATCGGGGAATGGCATCAAAACTCAAAAAAGTCTTGAGAACGAAACAGTTTCGTCAAATAAGAAGAAGACTTCTCCTTCCGAGGGGATTTTTGTCTTTTTGTTTGAAATGTAAACTTACCTGAAGGTGAGGAGCAACAGTTTTGCATGCCACTGCAAGCTTTGGTTAAAATAGCTTGGCCTCCCTTTCCTGATGGCCTTTAGGTACTTCATTGAAGAGAAGTCACAGGCTGGAGAGGCATGGTCTGAGCCCAGACACAACATGCACGGATCAAGTGGATCTGACAGGGATATTTTCTTGTGGCATCTGCATCTGGGTTTGAACCCTGAAATCTTAGGAGACATCTGACCTAGTTGCTGCTGAAAAGCTGAGGAATTACACCAAAGGACTAGGAGACTTCTAGACCCACATCGGTTTGGTGCAGATAAATAGAAACTGACAGCAGAGTGCTGGTCTGCGTTTTATATTTCCAGATGTTGTCAACTCATAGGCATGCAGAGTTGCAGAGGACACATGATACTACAAGGTTGTGCTAGAGGAAAGTTTCCTAAGCTCGTCTGGCACGTGGAGGACACGAAGGTGAGGAATATGCAAAAACATGAGGCCAATCTCAGTGAATACAAATGGAGCACTGACCATAGCTGAGAGAGAGGAAAAACTCAAGATGGCCACTGAACAGGGATCTACCAATGTGAAATTTGCTTGGCCTGCATGTCGCTGTGTCATCCCCAAAAGGGATTACCCTGCCCAATGAAGAGTTTTTTGGCATGTAGGTTTTTTTTTTTCTGGGGAGGTCACCAGATGGAATAGGAAAGTCTTAAAAAAAAAAAAAAAAAAAAAAAATTGACCTGAAAGGAACTGTAGCGCCGGGGCTTTACAAGTATTTCAGTTCAGGATAGTGGGAGGAGTTTGCAGAGGGAAAATAGCTCTGCCTCAGATTTTCGAAACTTTTCGTCTGCTGGATTTAGCAAGTGCCAGGTACTCTGGGAAACCAAATGGCCACCAGGCCCATCTGGCGGGTAGGAATTGGAATGATGGAGAAGGGGGCGACACAGACAGAGGTGCTGAAAGTACTAGGGCCACTTCCTACTGGCATACTTCAATAAAGAACCTTCCTTTAGTCATGTGCCTCTCACAATCTGCTTGAAACCAGAAAAAGGACGCCTACTGCCTGCTTAGGAAACACTGGAAGAGGAATTCGTGCCTCTGACCATAATCTCCAAAACTGGAAGCTGCAAAACAATTTCCTGAGCAGGCATTTATGGACAGTTAAGCCTACATCTTTGGAAACAGGCTGCTTCTTGGGAATAGGAGTACTTGTTTCCATTACAATACTTCTCAAGAGCACCGAGGTCTCTAGTAACCAGTCCACTAGTCATCAGCAAAGACAGTTTCTTAGAAACTACAGATAGGACTGAAGTGTCTGCCCATTTGTTTGTATGACTGAAAAATTATCAGCATGGGTGACTGAACTAGCTTGGTAGCAGGGAAGTCGCTGATCCCCATGGCTTCAGTGAAGGTTCCATCTGAGAAGTTGGAAGGATCGATGGAACTTTTCAAGGCAGGAGGCCTCGGTATGGCCAGAGAACCCATTCTCACGCTCTGCCATGGGAACATGTCACCAGTTGGAGGTTTCCTCGTCAGAAGAGTCTTCTGTAGTAGTGGTACTGCGGGCACACCAAGAGGTGCAAGTCCTGAAACAGAAAGTCTACATGTTTGCTGATGTGAGTGCGGTCTCACTTGTCTGGAAGAGGTGTAGGAGGTTGGATCACTTTTGATGGCGCCAGGCAGAAAAGACATTTGGAGAGTCCCATTTGACTTAAACTACTTTGATGACATTCCTAACGTTTTAACAGGACAGTGCGAGGCCTGGAGAAGGTTTTGAATATAGGATGCTCTTTTTGTGATTGCAATGAAAGGAGTGTCTTTGATTTCACCTGAACCCCCTCTTTTGTTTCCATCTCCTCCCACACTTTTTCAGGGGCTGTAGCCCAGTGCGGAGGTTTCTAGGTGTGAAAATGATACACATAGTACTGTAGGGCTGTTCTTACATTACTTACTAACTAGAGTTTTCAATTTCCATCATGCTTTACACTGTCATAAATTGTTGGCTCCTGTAAAGGTGGCCCTTATATTGGGGTCATTACTTTATTTAGGTTTCTTACAAAAAAAAAAAAAAGTCTTTATGGAAAAAAATAATACTCCCCAAAAGGCGGCATGTAGCCACAAGGTAACTGTCCCATCGATACAAGCTTCTGTGAACATACTCAGAATCGTCTAGTGAGCATTCTTGCTCTGCTGCTGCTCTCTAGTGGACTCGTGATGTAATATTCCGTTTTGTACTGTTGCTAGTATGAGCAACTATGTCCTGCGAGGATATTTCGTTTACAACTGTAGATTACTGTAGGTACAGGAATGTCCATGCATGGTAAACAGGCGTGCACCCCTGCCCTGAGTGAACCAACTACACAGAAACTGGTATCCAGATTTTCTTGTTAGCCCAGCTGACACGCTAATCTAGCAGGTGAGCTGGGGCCAGCCTTGTCCATGGTGATTTCAAGAGTCAGAGTCTGTTCCTTGACCTACAGGGGGCACCAAGTGGGCCCTCTATATGGACATAAGACTACTGTCCATGTCCTGGGTTGATGACATGAAGCAATGGAAGCAGTATACTGATCTTTCTCATAATACTGATAGAATTATCTATAATAATATGGATACTCATGAACTGACTTATCTTGAAGGTTTCCTACCAGCCACACCCATTAAACGTTCCAAATAAATGTGACACCAGGACCCTTAAGATGACATCCCATGTGCATGTCAAGTGCAAGTATGAAAGGTATGGATACAAGCAAGACTTCGTGTTGTGGTGGGAGTAGGATTGTTTTGACCAGCGGGTTCAATTTTGGATAGCCCTTGGTTTGACATGGCAGTAAATGGAAGATGAAATACAGCCTCCTCAGACAGCAGAAGGGTATGGTCTGCATCCTTAGAACAGAAAGGAGGAGCCACAGACACTGAAGAGTTGGAGGATGAAAAAAGGGCTACATCTAGAAATTCCATGAGGACCTTTTAACAGGAGATTGCTGATTAGTCCTTTCTTAGCACTGCCAAGTGGTTAAGAGCAGACGAATGGGGGTGAGTCAGCAGATTCTGCTGCTAAGGGTGAGGACACTTCTATGCAAGGACTGCTACTTTAGGAAGGCTGAAGACAGTGCAAAGTCTTCAGACTGCATTGTTTTGATATTTTGGATAGCCTGCCTGGAGCCAGCAGGGTACACAACGGTTGTGTCTGCACTCTAGCCAGAAAAAGAAATTTGAAATGGCATCGCACTTGTCACACCAGTTCCCAGACTTTAGACAGTGGATCCACAGCACGTCTAGAAAATCAGTGTAAATGCGAAACCAAAACTATTCCACTTTCTTCCAGTTGCATGTTTTTCTTGCGCAAGGAAGGTAGTGCTCTTTAGAGAACTCAAAGAGTTTCGGAGATCCAGGGATGAAGTGTGCATGACAGCCTCTCTCCCAGAGGTAAGAGGACAACATCACCTAATGTCGGCAAAATCTGCTGGAGAATCTAGGAGTCTGCCTAGTACCTATAAACCAGACTGTGCGCTCAAAAAGGGACGAAATGTTCCTGTCCCTGCAGGAGGAGCGACTGTACAGGAGGAGAAGCTCAGGGTGTTACCGGCATGCTGAGCATGCAGAAGAGCCGATTTCTTCCAGGAACGTAACAGATGCCAACCCGAACTGGGAGGACCATCTGGCCTCCCTGTGTGGTTCACATGGCAAACTGCATGAAGTAATAAATCCCGGGTTACTGCATGCTGCCCAGAATTACTGAAATGAGACCAGAGAGACAAGTTATTTTGCTGCCCAGCAAGACAGCCGCAGCTGAATACACCTCTCCCTCCCAAAAGGCATCAGGCCACACCTGCCAAGGTCCACCATGCTGCTTGTTCACAGTGGCAAGATCAGAGAGGCGGGGCCACCATGATCCTGTGCCTGATGAGGAGGAGGCTAGCTGTGTGAGTGCAAGGAGTGCACCAGCAACATCTTACCTGAGCCGCTTCACAGCAAACACAGGGCCTGAAGTCAAAAATTGAGAGACTGTGCATTGTACTTGAAGTGATAAGACTGCATGTTATGGAGAGTAACCTGGCCAGTGTGAACTCTTGCTCAAGAGTCAAACCGAGGCCCACAGATCTTCGTGTAGCTGGATCCCCATTTACTGAGGGTATTATTTTGTGGAATAAGGTCTCTCCTGGCCTCCTTAAAGGAATCCATTAGAAGCCCCTGAAAGTTAAAGCCCCTAAAGATATCGCATGCACAAGCCCAAGCACCTCCAAGCCATTAAGCACTGTTCATGCCCTTCCAGTCACCTTCAAGACTACTGCTTTCAAGGAACCCCAGATCCTGAAGTCCTCTGCACAGAATGGACGAAGGTAAGGACATAACCAGCATTAGTCTATTCAGATCAGGAAAGGCCTTGTTTAACTGCAACTACAGTGATCACCTGCAAGGTGACTACGTATCATGTGCCTCACCGAGTGTCCCACACTACCCATGTCCACAATCACAGGCAGGCCACACCAGCACTCATACCACATCCTCACAACAAAGTGATCAAACCTCATACACATCCCACAAACCATCATGAACCCACAAATTGCCAAACACACACCAACTCATGTTTATTAAGCACATTCTGTAGTACGTCATGATTTAGACATGGCAGGACTTACAACCTATCAAACTAAATGCACTCTTTGTCACAGGAAACATGGCTCATCCCTACATCCTCAAGCATCCTATCTGTCCTTATTTCCATATGTACAGCATTCAAAATGCAGACTGTGCACAGAAGATTCACACTGTCCTTCCACAAGTCCTACTGGTCCTGCAGAGAAGGAAAACATGACACTAAGATCCATGGAGCATCATGCCACTTCCCGATTTCAGCAACCTTATCTATAGGCCTCGACGACTAAACTAAGACTTCACAGACTGATTTGCAGGCCTTTTCACGATCTCAGCCATCAAACATGCCCATAGCACCATCCTGAGTAACTTCAGCCTCCTAGACAATCAAGCATGAAGCAAGCCAGCCCCACCATTGTCTAAGACTGCTTTCGGCCTATGCTTCATTTGGCAGGATATAATGGTCTTGCCCATTGTTGTACCAGCAATGACAGTCACTTACCCATGCTCTGCTGACAGCCATCTCAGACTGTTCTTAAAGCAGAGGTACAGTTAAACATTGTACTAGGCCTTACTTTGTTACAGTTGATTTTGGAATGTTTCTCCCCTTGGCCCAGGATATACTTACCGTAAAAGCACACCGGCCACTCAACACCAACCCCACAAGCATTTCTTGACCACCCAGCAAAGAAGTGCATGCTGGGAAAAGGAACACAAATAGAGAGGCAGGGGGAGTGAGAAATCTTACCAGAAGGCAGGCCAAATGTTCCCACTCTAACCAGAAAGTGGTGTATTAACCAACCATCATAATGTATGTTCACACCGAATTTGCGCATGTGTATTTGGTGAACAAACAAAGCATGGAGTAAATGTGCAAACAGCAAGAAAAATAGCTAACACCCCCCATGACTGAAGAAGTGTAAGGAATAGAATTTCTCCCTCCAGAAAATTTTTCAGAAAACAAATACAAAAAAAATCCATGCATTTATGGACATGTCGAAATTAGTCACCTTCAGTGGCTTGCACACAAAGCGGACAACCCATAGGATTGGGCAGTAGGAGAATGCGAGGAAATCTAGGATTTACTCCAACATAAATAGGTACTGCTAGGTATTTTTGCAAATCGCCTAAAATATGGAAATCTACTCTAAAACCCTAGGAGAACTTAACTGACTGTGCTTAAAGCTAGCACACTACCTACTGGCACGAGTCTTAGCGATCTAGCAAGAGGCCACAACAAGGGGTAAAATTCTTAAAGCACATTTAGTAATGTCAGATTAGATCAGCATGTTTACCACCTTAGCTACCCAAAATAATGCACTGCTTCTCCGAGCTCGCAGCAGCAAGCGGGGTTGGTAGCAAAACATGTCAAAATGTCCGAAAATATACGAGGAATCATCAACTTGTAAATTCAGGATATAACAGCAACTGATAACTATAAAGAGTTGAAAGAAAGACAAACCTTTCCAAGTTCCAGAGTTTGACCGAGCCATCAGCTGCACACGATGCCAAATTCACATCTTTCTTTTCCAGGGAAATAGTGGCTTTCGGATGAAACACAATCGCTCCAACGTTTGTGGTGTGACCTTTACAAGGATGGAAATCATTATGGTTCATCCTCGCTTGGTTTCAAATTTGTTAAGTGAAAAGGTTAGAAACTTAATTTCAATCAAAGCATGTTTCTGGCTGCCCCATCCTCCCAGGTCATAGTCCAAGGCCAATTCCATCCAATTCAAAACACATTATCCCCATCAGACAACTGTCCCATTACTTGGGAACATACATTTGCATTGTACTTTTATGACTGTCAAAGACAATCGAATAAAGAAATTATCTAAATGAATTGACAGACAAAATTGAAGTGAGAAAAAAAAATGTATGAAGTCCAAAAAGTGTACCTTTTCCTTAAAGTATTTCACAATCAATCACTCACCTCACCACCCCCTGACCCCCCGATTCTCTTGAAACAGAATGAATTGAACGTATATGGACGAGTGCCGAAGTGCTTTCTGAGAGACGAAACATCCACATAGAAGCTCTCTGTGCATGCAGATATTGCAGATGTCCTGAAAACTGACCACCCATCCACTGATGTCGGTGACTACACCAGTGTGCCACGTCCTGCAGGATACCGATTCAGACCGCATCATGACTGCTGCTCAACATAGAACCCCATGGGCTCAACAATGACAGCACTGGTCAAGCCCTGCCAACACAAGACTCAGCCGAGGCCCTGCGTAACAAAGTAGGCACCAGCACCTAGGCTGTTGAATTTTCCTAATTAAACATAATAACCCACTGAATTGATTCCCTAAGTCAGAAAGCTCATTCCCACTCTCCTCTATGACAATTAATCTTCCCCTTTTTCTCAGACTTTGTAGAAAACGTGGTCGACAGATGTGTGGTGAAATAGAGGAGGTGAGGTGCGAGGGAGCAGAAAAGAGGCACGCCAGGAGAAAGGTGAGTCAGAGGAGAGCGGAGACAAGGCAGGAGAGAGAAAATAAGGAGAAACACAGAAAAGGAAAATGGGGAGGACGCAGAAACCAGGCAACCATCTCTATACCAAAGTACCCGACTGAGCAAAATGAGGTCATCCTGGGCAAATAGCAGGCCTACCAAATGTCATGCATCAGGCGTGACGCTAACGCATTTCAGTGTGGTGTTCCCGCATCACCGCACTGAAATGCATGGTCACGCATTTTGCCACTGACCGGCACTCTGCTGACAGCGCTGAAACTGGCTGCCTACACCAGCCTGGTGCTACCGCGCGCCGGCACCTCTGACACCTGTGTGCCCAGCCTGGGCCGTAGCAGACTTCACTTGCGGCTGCCAGCAGGCTCAGAAACAGATAAAGTTCATGGTGCTCGCAGCTCGCTCTGCTACAATGTTACAATCTCTGCCCTGCTGCCACCCTGCATTGAAATTACCGCCCGCTGCGCCGCGCCCGCGGCTGTCACACACACGGAGTCTCTGACTGGCCAATACAAGACCTCCGGACGGGGCCTGCCCTCAGAGTCTTTGCCCCAATGCCACATACAGGCTGTGGCACCTTGGGGGGGGGGGGGGGGGGGGAAGAAGGGAATGTGACCTGCGGTCGCGGGTCCCTCTCAGTGAGTCTAAGAGAGTCAGAGTGCGCTGCTGCCTGCGCAGCCAGGGGCAATCATTTATTATAATATATAAATTAACCCGGTGTTGGTCTTGGACCGGCGCCGGCGACCACCTGAGGTGACTCTCTGAGACTCTCTCAGCCTGGTCAGCATGATCATAATGGCCACGCGGCATCAACGTAAGAGGTATCATGATCCATGATTGGGTGCTCAGGCGACCGCCGACAAGCTGGACCCCCCGGCGCTCAGAGAGACAGTGCCTCCTGCAGACTGGACTGGCGCCGTCTCACTCAGCACAACTTGCCGCCCACCGCTAACAGGTAAACTGAAATAATGATCCTTCATTACATCAGCGAGCAGCTATCTATTTAAATCAGTCTGGACTATAGGTCACTTTTGTTAGTTGAAGGGGATAGATATATATATATATATATTCACTGAAAAAACCATAGGTTTCACACATGTTATAGTTAGCTGGACATTTTACTGATAAAAAACCAATGAAATTCCCCCGTTATAGTTACTGTAGGCAACTATAACTCACGCGACCGTAATCCTCTGCTGATGCTAATACTGTATTTAGACACTTATTTGCCCATGTCTTCTTCTAATAAATTTTAGCTATACATATATTACAAATATTTTTTTTCCATAAAGACACATATGTCATCAGCAGAGGATTACGGTCGCGTGAGTTATAGTTGCCTACAGTAACTATAACGGGGGAATTTCATTGGTTTTTTATCAGTAAAATGTCCAGCTAACTATAACATGTGTGAAACCTATGGTTTTTTCAGTGAATTTGCAAGGTTTTTTAAATGCTAATTCCTAACTATAACGTGTGTGAAACCTATGGTTTTTTCAGTGAATTTGTACGGTTTTTTAAATGCTAAGTTACTTTACGCCATTTGTGGCGTGTGCGCCCACTTAACGCAGTTCGTTCCGTGCGCGCGCGGTGTGCTTCGCGCACCGCGTGCCCACGTTACGCTAGATGGGCCATGAACGCACGATGCGCTTCGCGCACCGTGCGCACATGGAGGTCATATGATGAGCATCGTTGTGACAGGTAAAATATATGTTTTGTTTATCTATGATGAGTCATGCACAAAAGGTGCCCTTCGGGCACCTTTTGCACACGGGGTGGGGAGAATGTGGATATATTTTTTTTTTTTATTATTATTTCTTACCGTACGCGTACGGTAAGCGTAATCGGCGAAATTTTCGAAAAAATTAAAATTGCCTTTTTTCACTTGGGGGATCGTTGGGGACTCCCTCGACATGGCTAGGTGCTTGGGAGCTGTGTAAACAGCCCCTTTACATGATTTGCACTTTGTTTTTCAACCCCCTGTCAGAGTGCGAGAGAGAAAATGGCGGCCGCCGCTTCCTGGTTTCGACCGATTCGAATGTTTACTAAGATCTAAGGGCCAATCAGAATCTCGCTCGCGCACGCCACCGTAAGCTGGCTCAGATATATATATTGATTTAAAGGCTATTTTCTCAGAATCTACTGAACAGATTTACACCAAACCTACAAAAGGCACTTCCTTGACCTGAGGACTACCTCTCTGCCAAATTTCAAGTAATTCTGTTCAGCCGTTCGGGCTGTAGCTGTGTCTAAAGGTCCTATGGAAAAATGCATGGGAAAAACGCGTTTTGGGACCCCCCTTTTATCTCAGCCCCCGCTTGACGAATCCCCCCGAGACTTTCAGGGTAGGAGCGGAGCGTAGCGCCCCACCTATTTTGAAAAATTCGCGAGGATTCGTCAACCGGCGCCAAAGTTATTCAAAATAGAATGTTGCGGATTTCCTATGGAAACGTGGTCCTAACTATAACTACCTACTGGCGACCGCCAGTAGGTAATATATATATATATCCTTATGCACCTGTCACAGCTAGCTGCAATCACTTTATAAACAGCCGGCTGCGGGGTCACACACCACCCCCTGTCCAGCCGTACGAAACACAAAAGGTGGGAGAAAAAGGAGTGACTGCCACTTGCAAAGAGAGCACAGCCCCAGTATAGACTCGTGACCACAGTGGCCTTCGAGGGACAACCACAGTACAGGTATTGGTCACCTCCCATCACACTAATTTAGGGTTGCCACTTGGTGTTTTTTACGGGCATGGTATGTATTTTTAAAAGACCGCTAAGCAACTAGTGAGTCCACTCACTATGGTACAAGCTGCTAAGAAGTCTGCCATCTTCAAGTCAGGCTGGCAACGTCACAGATTCACTTGTCATCATATCGTTTACATATGGTGTTGCAAAAATGTGATGTAAACCTCTGCCTTTTAAACGATAAGCAGAAAGACTTGACGTTTAGTCGTGACTACCTGTTTATGAGCGATAACTTCCTATGTGAACTCCGAATTTTTAGTGTAAGCCCAGCGTACAGGTCATCTTCGTGTGAATTGTTTTCAGCCCAGTTATGATTGACAGCACTAAAATCTCACGGTGCCCAGTAAGGATTTACATCGGCATTGCCACAGTGTCGGCCTTAAGCAGATATCTGTGTTGTATTCCTTTCTGGCATTTACTTGCCTTCTATTTGGTCGGGTGGGTGGAGGCACAAATGACAGCTTTAATGCCGCCTGGAGTTGTCAAATAACGACTTAACTGCAAAATGAAAGCAACAGTTTGGTGGGACTCTGAACTGGTCAGTTAAATCAGCCGAGTAGATCCGTTTTGGAGGCCCTCTGTAGCGCTAGCAACTCTGGTACCGATTCTCTATTTATACATGCCTACTAAACTGTTTATTTGAACATTCTGGTAACTTTTTCGACAAACCAGGCTCCATTAATTGCTGCTGCCGCCCGGCGCTGGCTGAGTAAAATTATAGGAAGACTGATGCCTGTCTTCGACCTCCTGACCTCGACACACAAGCGCATGTTACTGCGATTCGATTACTGGTGCTTTGCAGCAGTTTTAAAATCTTCTTTGGCCTCATCATTGCTCAAATTCGTGTAATTTCTGATATTTGTTATGCGCCTTTATTGCTTGATTTTGCTCGTGAGAAAGTGTCACTCATAGTTGTTGAAATGTCACTCCTATATAGACCGACATTATGAAAATGTCACACATGGCAATCTAAAACCTTGGAAGCTATGAAATAGCTTTACCTCATTTAACCCAGAGGTCGATAAGTCATGGTTTATCCGATCCTGCAAAAGAATGCCTTCCAGAAGCAGCATTGCAGTTTTCAGAGAGCCTTGGGTGCATTACAACAGTTGTGGTCATTACAGAAGTAAAATACCTAGCACTCTCTGTAGACTTCATGGAAGCCCTGGCAAAGCAAGTTGCATGCAGAGCCCTCTTTTACGGGGCTGGGTCAATTCAGACAACACATCTATCAACTGCCAGGCTTAGGGGGAACTTACAAACCATCCCCACAACTGAGCACCACAAATAAAAGGAAGTGAACAAGACTAGCATACCTCTCAGTGTCTGAAGTAGGCTGCAATCGGGGACAGACCACAGCTTGCAAAGTCCACTCCTGTAAGAAAAGAAAAGGTAAAGACCTTATCATACACAAGCAGTCCAACCCTGCATCCCTCAACATCAGTATTATGCCCAAAGATACAGAAGATGCACTAACATATTTATCTGCCCTTTCATTTGTATGTTCACCCAAAACTTGCTAGACAGCAATCCTGAACCTACGCTGATGTGAATGTATCATTCTCTGCAAGATGATGTATGGTGTGTGGAAACTGTTCAAACACTCACCCCAATCAAGAGATCTAGATTAAATCCATTGTTCTTTTGCTCACCATGCCACCCTAGTTTGGACCCAGCCACATGCATATCAGTCTTGACCCTCAGGGTCTCTTGCTCGCTGCGCCACTGGATTCAAGCTAACCTGACTGATGAGGGGCGATACCCCAACACCGGTCCCAGGAGGCTTGTATATCTGTTGTCCTCACTAACTAGAGCTAAAGACAATCATGCATGTTCGGGCTCATGACACTACCGGGTAGCAGCGGAGGAAAAAAAAAAGCAAAAAAAAAGCAAAAGTTTCACCCTGGTACACGAAGGACCTAATTATTTTATACACATAAGAAATACGCAGCTTTAAAATGCTCTGGAGCTTGTCTCTCACTTCCATTTGTATATGTCTCTTCCACACCAATGTTGTAAACAGACCTATAGGATAGGATAGGATGGATGGCGGGTGCGTTTTCTAGATAAAGGGTGGGGTTGTAAGTGTATTAACGGAAGAGTCACTGTGATTAATAAATTGCACTTATTCTTATATTTTGGCCCCCACTTATATACTAATGGGAATACTTTTATGCTCCCAAAATGAAGGTGATAACTTATCAACAAAAAGACAAGGCATCAAACTAAATGTAGCCCAAAGCACGGGGACACAAAGCTCAGCATCAATCTGGGACGAATGCTCAAATTGTAACATTTACTAAAGGCAGTGAACTGAAGCCCAAGAGGTTGCTTCACAGGTTCTCTCTAAAAGCATGATATTGACACTGCACTGCCTTTGACTTTATGTTCATTAACTGTCCTGTTGAGTAAAATCCCAAACTGTGTTTGACTCCAGAATACAAAAGATGACCCAGTAACAGAAGCTTTAGAGACCTCACACTTGGCTATATTCGATAGTCAACAGATTTTGAACAATGAAGATAAAATGTTATGATACTTCTAACATGCACACATTGTGTGTGGAGGGTCTGTGTAGCATCCGAATATGGATCCAGGAATTAGGTCTACGAGGAAATACCATGATTTATTGAGGATTATTCCCGACCACGGGAAGACCCAGAAAAGAACCAGCAGACTGAAGATCTATGTGGAGCACGTTGCAAGGAACCAAGACAATCAGGTGATCCTGCAGCCCATATGACATGAGAGAATGAGTAAGATAAATACCACATACCAACAATTCCTGAAGAAATGTAGTGCTGCAGAAATGCTTTCCTGTATTTAAACTGGTGAGCCTGGATTGCCCTCAAACATTGCTGTAAGGTACTCTTACGATGCCCATGTCTGCACCTTCCCAGGGCCAGAGGAGCCAAGCAGTTTTTCACCTTCATACCACTGGTGTGGGATCAGGTTAATTTGGTTGAAAATGGATATACTGATTGGGGAACAGTCTTAAAATCACCCTAGCCCATATGTTCTGTAAAATATTGTTGTTAGAAGTCACAGTAGGTCTCTAACCCTAAAGTCTAGTAAAGAATTGCGATCCAGTGGGTGGTCCCGATCCTGTGGGCGCCCAGGCCAAAAAACAAGGAACTAGGGGCAGCTCAGACCTGGAACCCTAATATTTTGTAACCCTAATCCTCCCTCACCTACCCTGTGGGACTTCACTTGGGTGCTAAACCACATCTGGCATCATTCAAGAGATTAAGTCCGGCTGTTTCCTTAGTGGCTCTAAACTATGCTCCCTTTAGACACTGGTTTCCCTTTCCCAGTAGGCAAATAGGCAATGGAACTGGGGAGAGACTCTTGACTCTACTAAAACTTCTCATTGACTTTTCTTGGGTGGGACATTTAAGGCGATGGTTTTTAGTGCACCGGTTTGGTTTCTTTTTTTGCTAGAAACTCAGCAGCTGAGTCTTCTGCCCATCACCTTGTTCAATATCGAGCTATAGACGAGGACCATTAACCTCTTCTGTGCCCATGACAAGATAGTCTCGTCATGGAGCACGGTCGCGCTGTGCCCATGACGAGACTATCTCGTCATGAACCCCACCCAGTAATGTAACGCCCGGCACAGGCGGGGGAAAGGGCGTGGCACAGAAGGGGTTAAATAGCAAGATTTCCTTCATCTGGAATGCTGACTGAAACTTTGTTTACCAACATTACAATAAACGAGACAAGACTCGACATCCTAGCATAACACTGGTTGTAGAGGCATTAAAAATACAGTGGTTAACACGATAAAAACGTGTTGGTTTTATCTCAATATAAGATGCCCACACATTCTGGTTTTCTTCTTGTATCATTGCAACTCTCCTTTTTATTTAAAGGTACTTAAAAGTCCTATTCCTCTTTCAAGATCTCAGTGGCAGGGCATAGAGTTTAAGGAGTATTATGTACTGTCATGCTGAATCAGAGCTTTTAAATACGGGCATCTCGAGACTAAACATCACCTTCACTACTTCTGGAGCGTTAAGTCCCCAACAAGAGCAGCTTGGTTATGCAAAGCATTCAACAGTACTGGGGCAGCAGTGTGAAATAGCAGTACCCTCAGAGGACACTGCCCCATTACTAATGTGCTCCCAAAAACCCCAAGAAAATGCCTCACATTCCGTTAAAGACGGGCATGACGGTTAGTAATTTCCTTGTACATAGGAAAATCCATATGAGGTACATCAGAAAAGCAAGATTTTTTTTGGTGTGGCTCTAATAATGTAAAAGCGATGAGAAACGTAGTCTTCCACATTGCTGTTATAATGTGGCTGGGAGTCAAGGGTTCAAATGACTTACCAGCAAGTACAGATAATAGATGTTCACATTCTAAACTTGAAAAGACCTGCGAGCGTAAAGTAAGATGGGATCTTAGGCGCCTTAATGAAACTAGAACACTTGCTTTGTACTGGCGCTAGGTTGATCGTTTACTGTCCACTGGCAGAATGTTAATAAAATCCCCAAGACCTCAATACCAGAGGCGTTTTCATAACGAACCAGGTGGAAAAGAGCAATGATGGCGGGCTGGCTGGTGGAATAGAAAAATTAGATGGATCTCCTCTTTTTCAGAGCAAAAAAAAATATTCTTTCACAAGCTCTAGGAAATGCACGAATCTGAATAGGTTAGGCCACCTGGGAGCCAGCACAACTTTGACACGATTCCTAAATCTTGAACCACAATGGGAAAAATTGGCCCTGGAAGTAAGAAATACGCAAATAGTTCTTCTCCGTCTGATCAGAGAGGGTCTTCAGAAAGGAGGCAAAAATATTGCATTTCGTGTTGGTCCTGTAGATGAAGGGATCTATTTTGAATGGCCCTAAGAAAAGAATAAGCTTTTGCCAGTACTGCTGTTTAGCTTCCACTGACGAGGGGCATATGTGAGCATTGGTGAGCCTGTTCACTAAAGTGTTCTGTACATTTTCTACATGGGTTGGAAATGGATGGTTGTCCACAATTGATGATAGAATAAGTTTCCATGCAGTGGTAAACTGTCATTCCTAAACATGGTGATAGGCTAATTTAAGCAGGACCTAGGTTGTCTGTTTAGAGTACATCAACGTTCCAGTACATTCTTTCCATCAACTAGCCAGAAGGGCTACTTGAAAATGCTCCTTTCCTATCCATGTTTACAAACTGCAGTTGCCCAACAGCATATGGCTTTTGATTGAGAGAAAAAGCTAGTGGAACAGTTTGCAAATGAAGCCAATGTTTTTAGCCACTTTCTCCATAGGAAAGGAAAATGAAGAGGCAAAACCATTTTTCGAGTTCAGCTCTCCACAGGACATAGGTAGTGACAAAGGCAGTCTATGAAAGTGGGAAAGATTAGACAAACATCACCTAATACGTATACAAATAATTTCCACATTCAAAACATTCTCCTGCAGAGTAATGGGCAATTTTGGATAGACCTATCTGACAGCACAGAAAACAACATGAGTGATCACTGGAAGCCATATTGCTGCGAGCTGGGAATGCAAAACAAACCAGAGATCCATCACAGAACAACATTTACAGGCATCTGAACAGACGGCACGAACACTAGAACAGACAGCACTCGCACAACTGCAATGACCAGTGGCAGCCACACCTGCACCGATTATGGTGAAACCAACAATTATGCATTCACCAGCAATTGGAAGAAGAAAACTCACCAGCATGAGGTCGCTAAAAGCTTGGAGTT
Source organism: Triturus cristatus (assembly GCF_964204655.1). Lineage (NCBI taxonomy): Eukaryota > Metazoa > Chordata > Amphibia > Caudata > Salamandridae > Triturus > Triturus cristatus. The sequence continues at coordinate 970,486,250 of NC_140580.1, forward strand.
GGGACTAAAGTGGCAATAAGATATTGGCCGGTCATCTCCAATCTGACTACAGAAGTTACTCAAAGACTGAAACAGAAAGGTAACAAAAAGGTCCGCATCAGTCAAACAGAGCCTGCAAATTCACAAAAATAATGTCAACCCTAACGTTATAACTGGGCTTTTTTTTTTAGATAATGAACTTGAAAGATATGTTTTAGCTTCCATTCACAAACGATATGAAGCTGCGTTCGCTGAAAGGAGGGAAGGCGGACAAGACAGGCTTCTGCAAAAGGCTGGCTCTAAGAGGTTAAGGTGCATCAGGAAACGAAATAGAAAAGGCTATAGAACATGGAACCAATGAAAAGAAAGCTCCAAATGTGAAAGAACGATAAAAGTACTGAAAGAGAGCAGCCCCTGAATGCCATACTCTTAGTTTCCAATAGACAAAGCAAGCAAATGCCATTCACCCGCAGAGTCTTGTGCTGTTCAGCCTTCAGCGATGCCTTCGTTGCTTCTGGAAGCTCCTTAAAGTTGCGTGCTTCTTCTAAGCGTTTTACAGCCCTGTTTCAAAACATAATGCAAGAAAGACAGTGAAGTTTCTCCTGCTAGTTATTTTTATCATCCTCATCATACCCAGCACCAACATTCCTCAACAGATTAAGAAACCTATCACTTTACTATTTGCAGATTCTGAAAGCTGATATTTTAATTAATCCATAATTTCCCAGCATTGCTCCGACATACACCCTGACCCCCACAATCCCTTCCCACCCATCCATCACATGCAGAACACTGGTTGTAATACTCGCTTCTGCGACTCCTTCGTGAATAGCAATCTCACTTTTTGTAACTTTTACACAGTTGCAAGAGAACCCCTCGTTAAACACCTGCACTTGCATAAACCCTGTGGCATTAACAGTGCTAAACCAACATTCGTTTAGAACAACTGCCACTCCAGGCTGCTCTGAAATAATGTGTATCTCCAGAAAACAGTTTTTTATAAAACAAAATGGTTTCAGGAATTGTGGAAATGTTCAGAATGGAGAGGGAACTATTCATTGTCAAGGAACAGTACCAGCTAAATACATTCTTTCAAAATATTTCCACATATGAGACAAAGCAAAAACAGTAATATGAACTCAAAAAATAAAGTCTAGACAGACTAAAATGAGACACTGGATATTAGTTACCCCAAATGCAACTGCCATTAGGGGTTGCAAAGATGAATCTTTCTACACAGACTAAAAAAAAAATCTGACAAAAAACAACCCACTGCTGCGTCGGTTAAAGGAGACTGGAAAGATCAATGAACAAAAAGCAGATTTTGTTCACCATTTCAGTCAGGTACTGAATGATATTACAGACACTTGGCCGGTCTGGTCACGTGACCCACAAACGGCAAGACTTTGCCAGAAATTGGATGCGGCCTATTAATTTAAGATGAACAATTACACTTTGAAAGCAAACTAGTTTTGGTTCTGGTCGCAGTCAAGAAATCTCAAACCAACTCAGTAGAACATGATATACTTATCAAGAACCAATATTATAAGCAGGGCCACTGAAATTATACAATTGTGCGGCCACGATGATTTCCGCATAATTATACATTTGCCGCATATGCCACATAATCCATCCTCTGCTGCATAATCTGCAGATATTATCCCCCACAAAATTGTGTTTCTAGCTCAAACGGTTCAAAAGTTAAAAAACACGTAGCAACACGTGTTGCCGAGTGGTGGAAGGCCCTTTGCAAAGCTGAAATGGTCAATTTTCTGTTGCTTATTGCTAAATTCGGGTGTTAAATTGTTACTAATGGGGTGCAACTAATGCCCAGAGTTACCAAGTTTAACAAGCCTTTGCAATGCAATAGGTCGCGCATTTACACAAGTTTTAGCTATTGTCATTGTAAATGACAATGCTTTTTATTTAGGTTTTAAAAACCAAACCATAAATAAAAGGCATTGTCATTTACAATGCCAATAGCTGAAACTTGCGTAAATGTTAGACCTATTGAATTGCAAACGCTTGTTCATTTTTTACAGTGAATTGTCGACCATACGGCTGAAAAGATTTTCAACCATGAAGTGAGTGTAAACAATGTTATCTTACACGTCACATTTAAGGCCAGAAATTCTTTGCCTTGAATGTCTGTGTAATATTATGCTTGCACACCGCTGCTTGCTGGCAGTATGGGCTGAATCAAAAGAAGACTTTAAACATGTGCTCGCAATAATTTTCCCTCTTGTGTCCATGCTGTTGGCTCTTCCTTTATAATCATCTGGCAAATACTGCACCATCTCCTTCATCACCCGCATTGCCAATCGCCATACAAAATAAGCATTGAATCTTAATTAGCTATCCTCTATTATGCTCCGACTTCGCTACTGGGGCGGAGGACAGCAGCCCTGACCAGCAGCAGTCATTATTTACATCTGTTGCAATCGCAGCAACCGCGAGTGACGCGATTTTAACAAAAGTAATGAAAACGAAAAGAATTGGCATGCGGCCGCTTTCAATAAGCAATAACAGTGTCCACAAGGAACTTATTTAAAGTAACACATTTTCAATAAAGAGTACAATTTATATACTCATAACTGAGTCAATCATAAACAACAAGAAGGAAGAAAATTATTTCAATTTTAGTTTGAAGCAGTAACCTGGACAATTATTTACTTCAGCCGAAGTGGGATTAATTTATTTTGCGAATAACAGTTTATTCACACAAACAGTCAAAGTCACGGATTTTTGACATTATAGGCACAATGATAGAAAGTGAAAAAGTGAAGCCAGTGCAGTGATCATAGCCTTCAAAGTGAAAAATAAGTGAATAAGGATTCAAAAAAGGTCTTAAAAACAATGAGAGGCATTCAACAATAGCATGAATCTTTCTCGCTCTCTCTTAGTTTGTGTCGACGACGTTTCAACCCACATTGGATAAGGGGTCTCTTCAGGACAATTATCTGGGAACTAAAATTAGAATTGTGTAAGTGCCAATAATATATTAGGGCCATCCGTAAAGAATATTATATTGATACGGGTTACCGTTTCACTTACCTAATGGTAATGATAGTCTGGTATTTCCACAATTTTCTATGTTCAACCACTGATCAAAACAGGGTTTGGAGGAACTTAGTCAATTCGATCCAGCCTAATTAAAATATATAATACCATGTAAGTATCCTTAGACCTTCTCTCAAGATCCAATTTCTTTAACATCAAGGGATAATTAATTCCAGCCTAATACATGAAGGATCTAATTACCCAACCTATCCTAAGAGTAAGTAGGAAACAATAAGAATATAGCCTAATGCCAATGAGAACTCTCTACATTAAGCCCTCTTTCATAATATCTTGTCTACCCCGTTTTGAGTCATATATATCCTCAACCAGATGGTGTCATTAGCGATAATAGAGTCAAATAAGTAAATTGGGCGACACTCTCCATTAAGCTCTCTTTCATAATTTCTTGTCTACCCCGTTTGGAGTTATATATATCCTCAACCAGATGGTATCATTAATGATAATCGAGTGAAATAAGTAAATTAGGCGACACTCACATCTATAGTTGAATAGTCTTTTTCACTTGTCCATAATATGTTGGCAGTAGAGTGATATAACTGAAAAATAACAGCGAATTTTGAAAAAAGCTGTCTAATAGCAGTGGGGGGTCGCATAACTGAAGAATATGAGGCAAGCGGTGACTTACTTAATATGCAATATCTCCGAGCGACGATTTAAGCGTCTCCATTCATCCTGCGCGGTGCCGAGTGTACTGTGGGACTGGTAGAAATAGAAAAGGAGCCATACCCCGCGCATGCGTAAATCGAATGAAGCTAAAGGATACCAGCGGCCATCTTAAACGGTCGTGATCCATATTTTAGCATAGCTTATCAAGTGGATACTCGTCTTGAATTAAAATTACAGACAAGGTTGTGATGTAATAAAGGCAATAATATTGCTCCAAACGGGGTAGACAAGAAATTATGAAAGAGAGCTTAATGGAGAGTGTCGCCCAATTTACTTATTTGACTCTATTATCGCTAATGACACCATCTGGTTGAGGATATATACGACTCAAAACGGGGTAGACAAGATATTATGAAAGAGGGCTTAATGTAGAGAGTTCTCATTGGCATTAGGCTATATTCTTATTGTTTCCTACTTACTCTTAGGATAGGTTGGGTAATTAGATCCTTCATGTATTAGGCTGGAATTAATTATCCCTTGATGTTAAAGAAATTGGATCTTGAGAGAAGGTCTAAGGATACTTACATGGTATTATATATTTTAATTAGGCTGGATCGAATTGACTAAGTTCCTCCAAACCCTGTTTTGATCAGTGGTTGAACATAGAAAATTGTGGAAATACCAGACTATCATTACCATTAGGTAAGTGAAACGGCAACCCGTATCAATATAATATTCTTTACGGATGGCCCTAATATATTATTGGCACTTACACAATTCTAATTTTAGTTCCCAGATAATTGTCCTGAAGAGACCCCTTATCCAATGTGGGTTGAAACGTCGTCGACACAAACTAAGAGAGAGCGAGAAAGATTCATGCTATTGTTGAATGCCTCTCATTGTATTTAAGACCTTTCTTTGAATCCTTATTAACTTATTTTTCACTTTGAAGGCTATGATCACTGCACTGGGTTAACTTTTTCACTTTCTATCATTGTGCCTATAATGTCAAAAATCTGTGACTTTGACTGTTTGTGTGAATAAACTGTTATTCGCAAAATAAATTAATCCCACTTCGGCTGAAGTAAATAATTGTCCAGGTTACTGCTTCAAACTTAAATTGAAATAATTTTCTTCCTTCTTGTTGTTTATGATTGACTCAGTTATGAGTATATAAATTGTACTCTTTATTGAAAATGTGTTACTTTAAATAAGTTCCTTGTGGACACTGTTATTGCTTATTGCAAAATACCCAGTTCACAGGGACATATGGGTTGCTCTTGTGTTTGGTTATATATGCGGCCGCTTTCAGCATGCTTAAAGCGCCCGCCATTTCTTTTCGTTTTCATTACTTTTGTAACAATCGAGTCAACCGCGAGGGTGCTGCGATAGCAAAGTAAATAAATAGAAACAGTTGCTTTTTCCTCTTTCTTTATTTGTGATACAATCGCGGCACCCACGTGGTAACGCGATTGTAACAAAAGTAATGAAAAGGAAAAGAAATGGTGGGCGGCCGCTTTTAGCATGCCAAGAAATAGGAAATAAGTGATTCTGGGAGCGAGAGAAGGAGGAGGTTGGGCAGAGCAGCAAATGGCTGCAGGAGGAGAAATTAAGCGTTTCCCTCCCGTCATTGTGAAAGCTGTTTGAGAAAAGAGTGCTCGGAGGCAGTAATTAAAGCCTACTGATCAACACGACACGTAACAGGGGGTGTTGCCATGTGAGGTTACAAAATGAGACAAGGCGGTACTAAGAAGGGACTACTAAGCCTTTTGAATAACGAACATCCGCAGTCTACAGTGGACAATGACACAAGCCAATGAAAAATGTGGGTGGAGAGTGGGCGGAACTTCACATCACTAATTTAATACTACATGCCTCGCAGAGCAGCGCATGCGCACTGCCCAGGCTTGACCTAAAAATGACAAATGAAGTACTACTATTAGAAAATGTGCCACATTATGCTGCACATTTTGTCTTTTCTTGCTGCATAATTTACTAAACCCTGTTGCATAATTTGGTCCTCTCCTTCCGCATAGTTCCAGTGGCCCTGATTATATGCCAGGAATAGAACTTAAAAGCTAAATTTAGTTTTACATTAGAAACAAGGAAAAATGGCATGTAATCGAGGGCATCGCCCTACCAGACCTATGTACTTTACTACTGGACGACCTGCCTGTTGGTGGATAATGATTGGTCCTATACAGATCAGCGGGAGCCAGCCTTGATGGCCGACAGAAGGGCACTGGGACTACACTATACTCAATGGTTCCATGGTGTGCCACCGGGGGGGGGGGGGGGGGGGGGGGGGGGAGAGAGAGATGGGTTTGGGTCTGGCAACCCTCCTGGAGCGGACGCCTACAGTGGCCCAGACCTGGAAAAGTGCAACAGCAGGCTGGTCTTGGTGGGCAGACTGACACTAGAAACAACGGGCAGACTGACACTGGAAACAACGCTGTGGGACCGGAATGCGTTGGTGGAGCTACATGTGGTGTTGGAGATCCGGCAATGGTGCAAGACTTGTATCTTTAAGGTGGGAGACCTTTGGGGAGATACGGGTGGCTGACGTTTGCAGACCTGCAGAGTCACTTTCACATGCTAGGAGGCCAATTTCTCCGGTACCTACAGAGTAGGCCTATACTAACAAAATTAATCACCCAGCCTGAGGACCTGGAAGACAATAACTCACTGGAATACGGGTTACTGGGTGCTCCATTTCATAAACAAGCAATATACCAGCTGTACTCCACAAATTTCACCAACAGACAGGCACCACTACAGAAGCTACCAGATAAATGGGAGGGAGACTTGGGCAGACTAGAGGATGATGAATGAGGGGTGGCGTGTAGATATCCAAGAGAGTGTAGAAACAACCAGAGAGTAAGGAAAAAGTTAACTTGTCCTTTTCACTGCGTAGCATATGAATAAACAAAGTGGACAAGTCCTTTTATGAGGTTGTTTGTGGTCAAAAGGTCCTGGCCACAACCTTCAAAAGAAAGGAGTGCTAACAACCGAAGGTAGTTTTTAGGAAACCCCTCACCCACCTACCTGGTAGGTGGCATGCTTCATCATCTCCTAATGCAATCCAGCTGTGCTTCGACGCCTGAGTTACAGCGGAGCAGGTTGTTTGTGTAGGAAAGTGAAGTGATAGGTGAAGTGCGGTTAGGAGTTAAAAATGTCTCTAGGGATACCCTTGTAAAAGTTTTAATGAAAGGGTCCTAGGACAGAAGTAAAAACAACATCGGGATCTGCATGAGGTATTGTATGTACCTCGGTATCCCTTTAAGATATTAGGTCTACTAGTTTCAGCCTTTAGGTTAGATCATGATGCTTTCGTCAGGACCAAATTAAAGTGAATGACCAAAAAGGAGAAAAGTGGTCACGTGGGTGTAGATATCAGCACACACCCTAAAGTGTGCTGTGAGTGTAGTGGATTGTAGTTACTTACAAATCCTCTGTTCGGAGGACCTGTAAATGAAAAGGTTAGTGAATGCAGGTACACAGCATTTAGTTGTTTGACATGCATCTTTATAATTCATGCGCGCTCCTGAATATGTAGATGATGGCATCATGCATGTGGCTGGGTGGGGGCATGCATGATGGCTATCCACAAAATAACCATACGTGGCTACAATGTGCCCCGGTGGTTCTAAGTATGTAAAGGGTCCAAGGGTAAATGGATGCTAGTGATTGTAACGTAATAACCAGTGGGCATGATATCCTCAGTTAGAATCGCTTTCTGGCACATTGCGTGAAAGGTTAAAATTAAGTATCTAGTGATAGCGCGTGATTTTTACTAGATGAACACATTTAACATAGAATGACACAAACTTGTGACTAACAACATAAAAGACTGACAATGGTGGCCTTACTTAAACTCGGAGTGTGTTATGCCCCACGCATTGAGCACAGTGCTTTGGGTTATTGTTGGTTTGTTTGGACAAGTAGATACCATACTGTCTCTGAGGTTTTGTGATCTTTTGTAAGAGAACAGTGGTTTTTCCCATTGGAGTTTACCTGAAATCACGATTTTCCAATCGGTCTGGATCATTTTAGCAACTTTGTTTGAGATTGAATTGTATGTTGTTACACAGATTAGTGGTGTGGTAGGTTCTCTTACAAAAGATCACAAAACCTCAGACAGTATCTACTCGTCCAAACCAACAATAACCCAAAGCACTGTGCTCAATGCGTGGGGCCTGCCTAATGTCACTGGCCACTTTCCATGTGGCAATTGTAGTGGCAATTGTAGCATCTGCCATTTGACACAAACCACAAAATCTCTACACCTAGAGCAAGGCAAAGTATGGAACATCAAGAGACACACGAACTGTAATTCGGCCAACGTGGTCTATCTAATCACATGTCCATGCCAACTGCGATATGTGGGCATGACCAGCAGAAAAATATAAACCAGAATATGTGAACATCGGAGCAACATCCGCTGTAAACGGAACACAACGAAACTGACAGACCACTACTTAACGATGGGACACACTACCAATGATATGACCTGGGTAGTAATTGAACAACTCGATGCAAACACAAGAAACATACAAGACCAACTGTTCGAAAAGGAACAACGTTGGGTGTATAGACTATCCACCCAAACACATGGTTTAAATGACAACATGCCATGGAACAGTATACGGCGTAAATAAAAACACCTTCCTTAGGAGTCCCAACCACAGTGATACATAGACAAACCCCTCTCCCAGGGATACCAACCATAGTATAAACACACAAGTACCAAAGCGTCCAATTAGAACAGAATATTCTCAACTCAAAAAAGATTCTACAATTTGTGATGATCGATATAGCATCCAAATCCACCCCGGGTGCACTAAATGACCGTTTAGCGCTAACTAACTAGACATACCCCGGTTTTCAAGTAGGTCGCAACATCGTTGCACATTTTCTAAAGGCACTTACTCAAAACCTATCCTCCACATAGCCAGGGATCTACACAATACCAACACGTATAGCCCACACATCTATATGCAACATTACTATACTTACATATACATGGCACTATGCAGAGATAAACTAGTACCCTTCCTCACGGAAACAATGTAGCATACAGAGAATCAATTATCATGATCCAACAGCGCGAGTGAGTTTTTACATACATCTTTTTTCAGTGATCCCCGAAAACTTTACCATTATCTGTATCACAGAAACATACGCTCGTAATGCGCATGCTTATTTCAGTCAGCGTTAGCGCACACACGCGCTTACACGCATGCGCTTTTCCTTTCAGGGTTAGCGCTCTATACAATATTGCAAGCGATCTGCTCGGTCACACCCATGTGACCATACGAGCACTTCCGCCCACATCCTATTAGAGACAGCACAGTCAACCGCTCACTGCACATCAGCGGCACATCAGCGGGACCCGATCATCTGCATAGGTCAAACCGCCTTTATTCCCCTGACAAACGTGAGTACAGACACCCGTGAATTTATCGCCGAAGCCGCCCAACTAAGCAGAACCTTTTGATCTTTCTTGTTAATCGCAAACTGTGCCCATGACTGTCTCCACACCTTCGACAGGGTAAGCATGGGGTACAGCAGAGACCGATTGAATCCATGAGGCATAACACACTCAGAGTTTAAGTGAGGCCACCATTGTCAGTCTTTTATGTTGTTAGTCACAAGTTTGTGTCATTCTATGTTAAATGTGTTCATCTAGTAAAAATCACGTGCTATCACTAGATACTTAATTTTAACCTTTCACGCAATGTGCCAGAAAGCGATTATAACTGAGGATATTATGCCCACTGGTTATTATGTTACAATCACTAGCATCCATTTATCCTTGGACCCTTTACATACTTAGAACCACCGGGGCACATTGTAGCCACGCATGGTTATTTTGTGGGTAGCCATCATGCATGCCCCCACCCAGCCACATGCACGATGCCATCATCTACATATTCAGGAGCGCGCATGAATTATAAAGATGCATGTCAAACAACGAAATGCTGTGTACTTGCATTCACTAACCTTTTCATTTACAGGTACTCCGAACAGAGGATTTGTAAGTAACTACAATCCACTACACTCACAGCACACTTTAGGGTGTGTGCTGATATCTACACCCACTTGACCACTTTTCTCCTTTTTGGTCACTCACTTTAATTTGGTCCTGACGAAAGCCTCATGATCTAACGTAAAGGCTGAAACTAGTAGATCTAATATCTTAAAGGGATACCGAGGTACATACAATACCTCATGCAGATCCCGATGTTGTTTTTACTTCTGTCCTAGGACCCTTTCATTAAAACTTTTACAAGGGTATCCCTAGAGACATTTTTAACTCATAACCGCACTTCACATATCACTTCACTTTCCTACACAAACAACCTGCTCCGCTGTAACTCAGGCGTCGAAGCACAGCTGGATTGCATTAGGTGATCAAGCTGGGCATAAGGCATGCAACCTACCAGGTAGGTGGGGGAGGGGTTTCCTAAAAACTACCTACAGTTGTTTGCACTCCTTTCTTTTGAAGGTTGTGGCCAGGACCTTTTTGACCACAAACAACCTCATAAAAGGACTTGTCCACTTTGTTTATTGATTTCCAAGAGAGGTAAACATCTGGACAGGGTTTCTGATGCGGGCAACAGAGCATGCCGTCACACATGCTCTGGGAATGCCCGTGAGTGAGAGGCTTTTGGATAGGTGTACAACACAGACTCTGAGGCAGTGGGAGACACCTTGGAGCTCACCCCTCGGCTGATCTCCCTAGCATTCTGGGAAGACGTGATCCTTGACACATACCACTTCTTTGCAATACAGAACTGGCATGTCGAGATGTGATGAAGAGCTGGAGGTGTACAGGAAACCTAACACTAGGGGATTGCCAATCCAATATGGAGTGGTGCAGACTGGCATAGGAACCCATATACCGGGCGAGGGGCTGCCCCCGGACGTTTGCGAAGATATAGAACCGATGGTCGGAAACAGAGGGGCAGTGACGGAGAGGGCGTTCCTTGAGACTCTGGTTGTGGAGTGGTCTTGGCAGTCGCAGAGACTCTTAGGGAAGGGTTGTCCACTGGAGTCCCAGATACCAGAGGACCTGAGCGAGGAACCACTAATCACAGAACTGGTCTCACACGATTCTTATCAGGAAGTCGTTTGAAATCTCCTATATATAATAACACCACAGCATCTGGGGGGGGATTGTTTGAATTGGTTATATCTTACGTATTGATCTTTTGCGATAAATGCACAGTAAAAAAAAAAATATTTTTTTTAAATACCATGTAGTAGCAAACACAAAAAGCTAATTTGTTTTAAAAACTTTTTTTCACCTATATAATAGTACCTTTTTGGAATTAAAACTATTGCTGACCACGAGACAATTAATAGGTCGTATGTTCAAACTTATATACCCAAAATCTCATCACAGGTTAGAACTGAACTAACAAAAAGAAAATATGGGAATAAAAAAATTCCTTGGCCTAGCATAAGCAGTACATACAAGTAGTAAATACAGCAACGATCCCAAATCACGAGTCCGGCTATTCACTTCATGCTGCTCTTCGTATACACAAATCACAATTTATTTTGCAGCATTTTATTAAAGCTTTTCATCCCAGACTACAAGTATTCACAGTTTCACTAAATAACAATGTCTACAGAGCTGCAGAAGCAATTTGAGCAATGCAGTGTTTTTTCAAACAAATGAAAGACAATTCGAGTAATGAAATTCCAGTCCAATCAAGTGTACTTCTCCACTAATAGTTGCCATCTATTTTAAGAAAGGTTAAAACACTATAACCAAACTCTAACCTACAACATTTTAAGCCTTTCCCTGCAGCTTTTTGTAGTGAACAGCAGCATGTGCATTAACCGAAATTGGTTAATATACATGCTGCTTTTTTGAATCCCATAAAAATAATGTCTTGTTTAGCATTCTTTCAAGGTCAAAAAAAAGTGAGAGGCAATGGAAAAAAAAACATCAGACTCACCCCCTTTCATATTGCACTATAGAGTGTAGTTTTTTTCCCCATTGTTGGAGCTGCTACTCGGGCTCTCTGAGAGACAGCATGGAAGAAGCTTAAACAACATACTCTAGCAACTAAACTGTCATCAGCACACGATTATGGCCTTTTATCACATCAAAAATGTTAGGGATCGTATTTGAAAATATATAACATAAACAGGGCCACTGTACTGGTTAAATATTTTGCAGTACTGTTCACCCCCTTTCTAGGCACGTCATTGCTAGAATAGAACACTAAAAGGGTATGCATGTCTGACAAGGAGTGTGAAGAAATGAAAATATCATAAGAATGATTTTATCTTTAGTGATCAATTTACATATTTGTTTCCACTCTACGGAAACAACAACAGCTCGTCATTAATATGTGACTAAGGAAAATAAGGAATATGCTACTTACCAGTATGCATCTGTTCTTGGCATGTAGAGCTGCAGAGTTGTACACTTAGCATAGATCGCCATCTGGTGTTGGGCCTGGATGTTTGCAGTTTGTTTTTCTTCTTGGACAGTCTTTGGAAGTCACGAGTTTTGTGACTCCTCCTTCGGTCCGTACTGCGCATGGGCTTCGGCTCCATCCTCAGATTGTTTTTCGTCAACAGGGAAATGATGGAGCGTAGTAATAACAGTGAGAAACCCATGTGTTGTATCTAAATAAGATGTACTGGAACGGATACAGGTAGTCGGGGAGGCGGGTGGGCGTGTACAACTCTGCAGCTCTACATGCCAAGAACAGATGCATACTGGTAAGTAGCATATTCCGTTCGAGGCATATGAGCTGCAGATTGTACACTTAGCATAGATTATATAGCAGTACCCAACCTTAGCGGCGACCACCGGTATCCGTTGCAGCTGTTTGAAAAAGTGTCTTTAGTACAGCCTGGCCCACCCTAGCTTGCTGCTTGGAATGCACATCTACACAGTAGTGTTTTGTGAAGGTGTGCGGTGTAGACCATGTGGCTGCTTTGCAGATGTCATCTAAGGGTATATTCCCTAGAAAAGCCATAGAAGCCCCTAACTTTCTTGTAGAGTGGGCTTTAGGAGGAACAGATAATGTTCTTTGCCTTCTGATAGCAAATTTGTATGCATTTTACAATCCACCTAGCTATCCCTGATTTCGAAATGGGGTTGCCTTTATGTGGTGGAGAGAAGGAAACGAACAATTGTTTAGTCTTCCTGAAGGGTTGCGTTCTTTGTATGTAGTATAGCAACGCCCTTTTCACATCAAGTGTGTGTAAGGCCCTTTCCGCAACAGATTGGGGTTGCGAAAAGAAGACAGGTAATTCCACTGATTGATTGAGGTGGAAGGGGGAAATGACTTTGGGCAGAAACTTCGGATTTGTGCGAAGTATGACCTTGCTGTGATGCATTTGTATGTAGGGTTCCTGTATGGTGAACGCTTGTATTTCACCAACCCTTCTAAGGGAAGTGATAGCTACAAGGAAAGCTGTTTTCCAGGTGAGAAACTGTAGCTCACATTTGTGCATTGGTTCGAAGGGCGGACCCATTAGTCGTGTAAGAACTAAATTTAGATTCCATACAGGGGAAGGTGGTGCCCTGGGAGGAATTACTCGTTTAAGGCCTTCCATGAAGGCTTTAATAGCGGGCACTCTGAAGAGTGATAAATGCTGTCTGTTTTGTAGATAAGCAGCGATCGCTGCTAGGTGTAGGCGTATGGATGAATATGCCAGGTTACACCTGTGAAGATGGAGCAGATAGCATATGATGTGCTGTATGGATGCATCTAGAGGGTTGATTGTATTATTACGGCAGTAAATTACAAATCTTTTCCACTTTGCGGCATAGCATGCTCTAGTGGTAGGACGTCTGGCTTCCATGATGATGTTCATGCAATCAGGGGGAAGGTTTAGGTATCCGAATTCTAAGATTTCAGGAGCCAGATCGCCAGGTTGAGCTGAGCTGGGTCCGGGTGCCTGATTTCTCCATGGTTCTGGGTTAGGAGGCATGGGGATAGGTGTAGTTTTTGATGTGGTACCACTGATAGTTGTAGTAGCGTGGTGTACCACGGCTGCCTGGCCCACGTGGGAGCTACCAGAATGAGTGTGAGGGAGTGTTGTTGTAGCTTCCTGACCACTAATGGAATTAGTGGGAGAGGTGGAAAGGCGTATGCAAATCTGCCTGACCAGTTCATCCATATCGCATTGCCCTTGGACAATGGGTGTGGGTATCTGGCGGCGAAGCTTGGGCATTTTTTGTTTTCGTGGGTGGCGAAGAGGTCTATGTGAGGATGCCCCCACTGTTGGAAGAATGGGTGAAGAACTTGTGGATGCAGTTCCCATTCGTGTAGTTGTGGCGTTTGTCTGCTGAGCAGATCTGCCATGGTGTTTTGTACGCCTGGAACGTGCTGTGCCAGGAGAAAGATGTTTTGGGGAATTGCCCATCTCCATATGCTCTGGGCTAAGCGGGAGAGCTGGGGAGAGTGTGTCCCCCCCTGTTTTTGTATATAATACATCGCAGTCATGTTGTCTGTGCGAATGAGGACTGCTTTGCCCGAAATCTGTTTTTGGAAAGATTTTAGGGCTAGAAAGATCGCCAAGAGCTCCAGATGGTTGATGTGGAGCGATTTTTGCTGTGGCGTCCATAGACCTTGCATGGTGAGGTGTAGGAGGTGCGCTCCCCAGCCGGAGAGCGATGCGTCCGCTGTTAGAATCACCTGAGGAACAGGGTCCAGGAACGGCCGCCCTTTGGAAAGGTTTGTGGTGTTCCACCACTGCAGAGAGTGATGTGTGCGGCCGTCCACCAACACCAGATCCGTCAGCTGACCCTGGGCCTGGTTCCACTGTTGTGCTAGGCACTCTTGAAGTGGACGCATGTGGAGTCTTGCATGGGGCACTATGAAGATGCAAGACGCCATCATTCCTATGAGCTTCATAAACACTCTTGCTGGAAGAGAGAGTGTTGAGGAAGGAATGTTTTGCGTAAGGCTTGAATGCTTGTGATTCTGGCTGAGTTTGGATAGGCAATACCCTTGGAGGTGTCTATAGTGGCCCCGAGATATTGCTTTGTGTGAGATGGTATGAGGTGGGACTTTTGGTAGTTCACCGTGAAGCCTAGCTGGTGGAGCAGTTGGATGGTGCTGTTCGTATGTTGCACACATTGGTCGTAGGACGCGGCTTTTATCAGCCAGTCGTCTAGGTAAGGGAAGACGTGAATATGTTGACGTCTGAGGTGTGCTGCTACTACTGCTAGGCATTTGGTAAACACCCGTGGTGCGGTGGTGACCCCGAAGGGGAGAACCGTGAATTGGTAATGTTGCCCGTCCACCACGAACCTGAGGTATTTCCTGTGAGAGGGGTGTATTGGAATGTGAAAGTATGCGTCTTTCAGATCCAAGGTTGTGAGAAAGTCTCCCTGGCAGAGGAGTGGGAGGACTTGCTGTAGGGTGACCATGTGAAAATGGTCTGAATGTATGTAGGCATTTAGAGGCCGGAGGTCGAGAATGGGTCTGAGGGTCCCGTCTTTCTTTGGTATTAAGAAATATAGGGAGTAGACCCCTAGATTTTGTTGATTGACGGGGACCTGCTCTATAGCGTGTTTTTGGAGGAGTGAGAGTACCTCTTGTTTGAGCAGTGTGGAATGTTCTTGAGACATTGGACGGTGCCTTGGTGGGATATTGGGTGGGGTAGCTGTCAGTTCGAGACAGTACCCTGACCGAATGATTTGGGTCACCCATTTGTCCGATGTTATGGACTCCCATGTGTGGATAAAGTCTTGTAGTCTGCCCCCGACCGGAGTGGGATGGTCTGGGGGGAGCGGAGGGGAGTCATTGTGCGGGTGGGGTGGCAGAACGGGTGTTGTTGGTTTTGCCCCTGCCCTTATTGTTGTTGCCTCTGTAACCGCCCCTTTGATTGCCCTTTGAAAAGGTATTTTGAGGAGGGGACTTGTAGGAGGTAGAGGCGTTATCGGTGGAGGAGCCTCTGCCTGTGCCACGAAAGGACGAGCGTCGAAAGGAACGTTTAGAGGCTTGTGTTTGGAGTGCCCCCATAGACTTTGCTGTGTCTGTGTCCTTTTTCATCTTTTCCAACGCTTCGTCTACCTTTGGCCCAAAGAGAGTTTGCTGGTCAAAGGGGTGATTGAGTATGGACGCCTGGACTTCAGGCTTGAACCCTGAGATCCTGAGCCAGGCATGGCGACGAAGCAGGACACTTGTATTTATGGCTCTAGAAGCAGTGTCGGCTGCATCGAGGGCACACTTAATGGAGGTGTTTGTAATTAGTTTACCCTCCTGTATCAGGTCATGAGCCTTGCGCTTGTGTTTTTCTGGAAGGTGCTGCATAAGAGCCTCTAGTTCGTCATAGTGTGCTCTGTCATATCGCGCAAGCAGTGCTTGTGTGTTTGCAATGCGCCACATGTTTGCAGCTTGGGAGGCGGTGCGTTTACCAGACGCGTCCAGAAGTTTAGATTCCTTGTCTGGCGGTGGGGCTTCTCCTGAGGATTGGGAGTTAGCCCGCTTTCTAGCTGTGGAGACAACTAGGGAATCTAGGGGAGCAGGGCCCTTAATGTATGCAGGGTCTGTGGGTGCCGCTTTGTACTTCTTCTCTATTCTAGGGTTCAGTACTCTGGCCCTGACAGGGTCTTTGAACACCTCTGTAGCGTGCTTGGTGACACCCTTAAGCATGGGTAAAATAGAAGTGGATTTGTCTTGTATGTCAAATGTATCCAGTAGGAAGTCTTCTTCCACTGGTTCACTGTGCATGTCCACCCCATGGTAGTGTGCTGCTCTCTGCACTAAATGATGAAACCCTAAGGAGTCCTCTGGAGGGGACGGCCTGGATGGGTATAGGTCGTCCTGAGGTATATCTGGTATAGCAGGGTTATTGTAATCCTCCCATGGGTCTGGGGTCCCTGGTGGAGTGGGATCCATTGGGGCGTCCGCCGGGTAATTGTCCGGGTCCCCGTCATCCGGATCTGGGGATGGGGCCGGATCGTAGTGAGGTGGAGGTGGCGGAGACCTGGGAGGGGGAGGGGGTGGAGGTGGTGGAGGAGGTAGGGGAGGCGGTAGTGGGGAGGGCACTCTGAGGGGAGAAGTAGCAGAGTCCTTCCGTTTGGGTGGTGGAGGAGGAGCCGGAGTATCAAGGCGTCTTTTCTTGATAATTAAAGTCAATAGTCCAGTCTTTGGATCTTTGGACAGAGTCTTTTGTAGAGGGTCTGGTGTAAACAGAGCCAGTGGCGTCGAATCGTCCGTCGGCACCGGTGATTTCGGAACCGAGGACTTCGATGGTTTGTGTGCGCCATGCTTTTTTGGGGCCTCCTGTTTTTTCGGCGTCGAAGGAGTTTTCGGCGCCGGAGCGTCGGTGCCGACAGATTTATGTTTGTGTTTGGTCGGCACCGAGAGTCCAGGCTTGGGCACCGGTGGCTTCGGAGTCGAGCTGGATATTGCTTTCTTCGGTGCCGGATGCTGTTTTTCGGCACCGGGCGTCGGCTGGCTCGATCCCGAGCTGCCGTGAGACTTTGGAGGCTTCGACACCGGGCCCGTAGGTGGGGTGATAGAAGCTTTGGTTTTGGTTTTGCCCAGGCCGGCAGGCGAGGGAGTAACCTGAGTCTCTTTGGTTTTCGGCGCGGGGGTGGGAGGGGGTATAGTACTCACGGCCCGCTGCGCCGGTGTAACGTCCTCCACGTCGGAGTCGTCGGCCTCGGAAGCGCTGACGATGTCTTCCTCCTGCTCGGTGTGTGTTTGCCCCGAAGCTTCGGCGCCGTCTCCGAAGATGTCCGGTGGAGCTGCAGAGGATGAGTGCGCCATGGTGCGTCGAGCTCTTCGATCTCGGATGGTCTTCTTCGATCGAAAAGACTTGCAGGCGGGGCAGTCTCTAGCCTCGTGTTCTGGAGAGAGGCAAAGGTTACACACCTGATGGAGGTCGGTGTGGGGAAATTTAGACCCACATTTTGGGCACTTTTTGAACGGAGTCCTTTCCATCGGCCGGGACCGGAGTCGAGGAGGGCCCGAAGGCTGGTGCCGATGTACGGGATGGAGAAAGTGCCGCTTCGAGAGATGAAGATGATGATGAAGAAACTCGAAGAAACGAGGATTTTCCGTCGAGGCTGGAACCGTAGAAGTTCGAAGCCGGAGCACGAAGTATCACATCCGAGCCCGATGGCGGAAAAAAACAATCTGAGGATGGAGCCGAAGCCCATGCGCAGTACGGACCGAAGGAGGAGTCACCAAACTCGTGACTTCCAAAGACTGTCCAAGAAGAAAAACAAACTGCAAACATCCGGGCCCAACACCAGATGGCGATCTATGCTAAGTGTACAATCTGCAGCTCATATGCCTCGAACATATAGGTTTGTTTTATGTTGTATATTATGTATTGCCCCTCAAAC
Source organism: Triturus cristatus (assembly GCF_964204655.1). NCBI lineage: Eukaryota > Metazoa > Chordata > Amphibia > Caudata > Salamandridae > Triturus > Triturus cristatus. The sequence goes on from NC_140580.1 coordinate 970,504,257, forward strand.
TAGAAGGAAAAGTCTTTTAATATATGGATCACCTTTGTTATCCAGTCTTAAATTATGAAGAGCTCCCTACATCTGGTTGAGCTAACCCTGGAGACAAACTAGGATAGATTTTTGGAAAGGATTCCAATGATGGAGCATGCTACAATTCAGGGGTGAGGTTTCTGTGTCTATAAGAAAAGATTCCTAACTTAGGCAGTAGGATCACACAACTGCATGGCATTACCATAGCTTTGGTGAGGTTGCGCATTCACAGTAGCAAGAGTTGTTTTGTGCTCTTGCAAAAAGAACAACTTACTTTAAAAAAGCATGAGAAGTAATTAGCCCTGTGCTGTAGCACACAGAAAGGAGTATACTTTGCTCCTACGGGTACCAATAATCAACCTGTACTCATACCGGTACAATTGCTTTGTGTGGATGGAGAGTTAGGGGTTTACCTCATGTGCTGAAGACAGAGGACTGTTTATCAAAGAGCACTTTTGACCAAGCTTATCTTGCTGACAAAATGGCTTACTAAGGTAATGGTTTAGAGAGAGAGAGAGAGAAAAGGGAAGATAGAACAAAGAGAGAGCTATGAAGACCTACTGAACAAAAGATTAAACCCTCTAAGTACCACTAAGCCTTTATTCTGTGTAAAAGGTACTGCCATCATGTAAAGTGTTACTATAGTCAAAATACGGTTAGTACTTTAGAATATGTATAATGCTTACTATCTGCCGGATAATATAACAATATTGCAAGGCACCAGGGAGTTCCACAGCCATATAAAAGAATGACGACAAAGGCTGAAGTCCTTTATAAGATTATAACGCCAAGGTAGTTTGTAATATTCTTTCATTAGGGTAGTTTATTCCCTAAAATAAAAGGTCACACAATCCGTCCTCTCACAAACTGCTCAAAACCTTAGTGTTTTGGTCTTTCATACGAAACAGATGGTATTGTTGCAGACATGAAGAATAAAAGCAAAACCTGTAGTGCACAATTAAATACACCAAAAAGAAGTTAAGTAATTAGTTGCACTGAGGTATGAGAATAGGTTTTATGTAAGTCATATTTAAGAACTGCTTTTGCTCAGAAATAGTGTGAACCTGCAGATAAAGTGTATCTTTCCTATGATGACTAGGACTATAAAAAAATAAGCATGTTTCCATAAATATCAACTCAGTGCTGATTGCTGGACATTTTAGAAAAACAGATCAGAATAATGAAAAGTCAGTTGAAATTTTTGTTGTTTAAACTGCAGGTGCAATGATGCTCTGTGACTTGCCTTTCATTTTGGCTGGAGTCAAAAACACATCACAAATCAGATTGTAATACTGTATTACAGTTGCATGGTTTCGTTATTATAGGTTACTAACATCGTCACAGCTAGACTGCAAAAAAAGAAATTCGAGTCAAAGCTTTTTTACGTGCATTACAGGCTACCATGTATTATACAAAAATAATTTAATATTAATATTATACCATGCAGAAAAGGCTGCTGATTGATGGCTGGAAGTCAAAGCTGGTATTGTAGCCCAAACGCCTAATGACACTACTGTACAGATGTGTGTGTGACTTGCAGGCATCAGTTTAGAGGCAGGACAACCAAGCACCTTTATTTTTCCAATCTTTATAACATAAGTACCTTTAATTTGGTTAATATCAGTAAAGCACTTTGAGACTTAAGTGACAAACTATAATTAAGGCTTTTACTTTTTTCGGATCTTTACAGATAAATACAGACAGAAAAGTGTCTATTTCCGGTCTGTATTTATTTTTTGAAGTGGAAAAATATTTTTTAAAATGGTACTTCTTGTAAGTGACTCTCCTTGTTGTCCTTCATGAATTCCAGAACAACTGCTAATCAGATAGACACCATGGGGATTTAAAAACAGGTCAGATTCCTTTAAATACAGGCATATGTTAACATATAATGTTAATATTTACATGTTGGTGTAGTGATTTGTTATATTTGGCTGCTTAGTTTGCTAAAACGTGACAGGCATCAAAGTATGAGGACATCATTTTCAGTTAAATAAATGTGGAACTGTACCATTTTACGACTCCATTTATTCTCAAAGCAAAGTAAATATGTATAATACCAATACAATGGCCAAAAACAAATATGGATAAATACAGACGAAAAAGTAAAAAAATAAAAATAAAGAAAATACCATAAAACCAGAAGCCTTACCTGCAATATAAGCACCGAGATACTGTTATTACACTTGTGATATTATTATCCCTCCATGATATAGAATGATTTCATTACAAACTAAAGGCTTTAAGCCATGTTGAACTTGGGATGGTGATCCACTTCTGAATAATGTCCCCTAAAGAAAGCACAGAATGGATCCCCATCTCACCCAGTGGTTCAACCTACCGTGGAAGTGAATAGCTTGCAATCCAAAGCCTGGCTGTCTTAAGAGAAGCAGGCCCTTCGTGATACCAAGTTTGCTGATACTAGAAAAGAAGCGAGGGCAACAATCAGGCACACAACGCAGGCAAGAATATCCAAGGAGAACATCTGCCCTGTCACATTTATGTTCGTTTTAGTTAGATATAAAATGTAAAAGAAAACAAATCTTTATGTTTAGTAACTTTAAAGTAGATTATAATGTATTACACTAATCAAATGCCTCTTCATGCCTTCACAAAATAATAATTACCTATTCAATGAACAATGATTTCTTGGTCTTTAGTGTAATTCAAACTATACAGTAAATGTATTTAATTCCAAACCTGGGCGCTAGTATATTCCCTTATACAGACAAAGCTACAAAAACAGTTCCAGTGCTTGATTTACTATGTCTGTCACTCAGTTACTCCTATGTGACAGAGTGCACAAAAAAGAGCACTCCATTACATGCTCTTCTAAAACCTTTGCGACTTCTATTCACGCCACAGCTAGACAAGAAAACAATTCCACAGGTGGTGCACCTGCCAGAAAATTCTTCAGCTTCCAAAAAGCGATATTTAAAGGAAGGTTCGCAATACTAAAAATGCCAACTGAGCGTTGAAGTGAAGAGATAGAGCCTATTAATTAATTTGAAAATGCTGGATAAGTCCAGGATACATGATTACCTTAACAAAAAATCTAAAACTTGAAAGGTAGCCAGAGTATTTTGAGAACACTGGATCGGAGGGGTCCTATGGGTTGGAGTGGGATGTCAGGAAGGTAGTCATGAGGAGGCACTGCATCCCTACGACATGGGGAGTTAATTCTGCTTTCACTCGCAGTGTACTGGCTTTGGAGACATTCCTACGTAGGTCTAGGCAGTGTAGATTCCTTAAGCATGGTCCTGTCTGGAGACCCTGCGTCTCCAACAACGAGAGGAGGTGAAGCGACTGATCTGGACTAAAAGTCATTCCTGGCCCACTAGCATGCAGATGGCGATAAACCAGGGTGCACGTTGGCCGGGTTATTGAGATCAGAGACCCTTAGGACTCTGGTGGGCGCCATATGTGATAGCACAGGTCATGTGAGAAATACTCAAGCAGACATTAATGAAGTCTTAGCCCACTATTACGAGAAGCTGTACTCCTCTCCCCAGGAACCTTTTTGGGCACAGGTATGGGATTACTTGCGAAGAGCGGCACTTCCTTGCTTGACCCTGCTGCAGTTATTGGACTTGGAGCAGCCTCTCCAAGTGGAGGAGAGCAATCTAGCAATCCTCCAAATGACGTGTGGCAAAACCTCTGCGGAGTGTTATGCAGCTTTTAGGTCCACTCTTGCTCGCTAGAGATCTATTGAGCGGTGCACCACCAGGGCATTTTGCAGCACTCTCTACGTAAGGACCTTATAGTGGTGCTCACGAAACCTGGAAGAGACCCCCTTGAGGTGAGCGACTATTGCCCGTTGTCAATGTTGAACATGGATTACAAAATGTTTAATAAGGTCATTGCGAATAGATTGCTCCTGATGCTTGGCTCCCTTGCTCATTCAGACCAATGTGGGTTCATGCCTCAAAAGGAGACGCACTCCAACATTCAGCGCCTGTGCCACATCATGGACGCGATGTCCAAGGAGGGCCGACCTTCCAGTGGCAGTCTCCCTGTACTTCGAAAAGGTGTTTGATATGCTGAGTTGCCCCTACCTACTACAGGTGCTGGAGAGGTTTGGGATGGGTCCTAATTTTGTAGGTTGGGTCGAGCTTTTATATACCGCCCTACAGGAGCAGGTCCGCACCGGCCATCAGATCTCATGCTCTTTTTTGATACATAGGAGGACCAACCAAGGATGCTACGTATTACCAGTAGTTTTTTGCATTAGCTATGGAGCCATTAGTGGCCATGATGCGAGCCAGGGGCCATGTTTGGGGTATCAGGGTAGGGTCAGAATGGCACACTGTATCCTTGTACATGGATGATGTGTTAGTCTACTTTTGGGACCACGCATGCACATTACTGGCCCTTTATGACCTGCTCGATCGCTTCAAGGAGATGGCCGGTCTCAGGGTGAACTGGGGTAAATCCAGTAGCTTTCCTTTACGCTGGATTGCACCGGAACTTCGTGAAGTGCCGGAAGAAGGGTGCCTCCCTGGAATTTAGAGACCTTGTACTATCTTGGCATAAATGTTTACCACACTGACAGGGACTTGCTTGATGGTAATCATGGTAAGTCCATAGGCTCAATTCGCCGGTCCATGCACTTCTGTATACGACTACCCCTCTCGTCAGTAGCAAAGATGCTGGTTCTTCCAAGGCTATTTTTTGCAGCTTTGCCAGTGATACCACATAGATTATTCTTATTTAGGAAATCTGAGGAGCCTAGAGTTCGAGCTTGTTTGTTTGGGAACCTTCTCGGAAGCGGGTTTCAATTCTCTATGCTTCAAGTTGGCATAAAGAACATCCAAATGTTATACAAGTATGGAAATACATTGTAACAAACATTGTCAATGTACATTGAGATTTAGGTTTTGAACCCTTGATATTGCTTGTTTAAATATCTGCTTTCTTAAATACAAATCTGAAAACATATGCACATGCATTTTATATTGATTTCTTTCTTTTCATATTATCCTACATAGGTTAAATAACATTCAATTGATTTGAGATGTTGTGATGTAGACCTCAAGTCAATGTAATTTTATTTAAAACTTTCTTCCCTATGAAAACACCACACAAATATCTCATCTCAACCATGAGTTACCTGCATCATTTTGGTAACCTTCCATTACACTCCAAGTAATAAGTTAGGAAGGTGCAGCTAGATGAAACATTTTTGAACAACCCAGGAAATTAAAAAACATAGCTGAAAGTTAAAAGATTGCAGTCATTAATACTATCCGAATATAATCTAGTAGGATTTCATACTACCTCTTTTGATTTCTTGGACTTTTCTTCGTCTTTTTTGGTCTTCTTTAAAGCATCAGCACCAACCACAGAAAGAATATTTCGCAACCTGAAATGAAAGCAACATAAGTATACTGTTAAGGAGATGTTGTTAACTGCAACTACTTTGGATAACTTTGTACAGGATGTTCCAGTCGGGCAACACATTTTACCATTGATCGTGTTTTATCCGATACTCCAAGACAAAGCACCTATGCAGGATTGGAGACGGCGTTAACCTCAAGAACATATGAGGCAATGTGTCACTACAGATAAAGTTTGAACAGCAAATCAGTCAGCATAGTCAATTAAGTAAGCCTTAGGTCAAGACGCTTAAGTCCAATAACTTTAGAATCCATGAAGGTTTATTAAATATTGTAGTGCAATACAGAGAAAAAAAATTATACATGGTTAAACGCATGGTAAGTCAATATAGGAATTAGCATAAGGTTCCATCAGATGCAGCCAAAAGTCTCACATGAAGTCTAGTCTCAGAGGAAAAATATTCAAAGTCTTAAACGAGAGACAGACTGACAATGGTGAGGAAGAAGGTTGGCGCTGCGCCAACAGCAGCTAACTCTGGAGCACAGGGCTCACGATTTGATACATGGCGCCTGCAGCAGCTAAGCTCAGCATCATATGACTGAACAACAGCTCACTTAATCTCCCCGGCGATCCCCAGTGGCTGGATACCCTTAGGGGTGATAAATCGGGCTATACAAATCTGGAATTAATTTTTGGCATTAATGGTCCATTCTCTAAGTGGTAGCAAACCAGACTTGGCTCACCACCTAAAAGCATACACAATGAAAATAGCATTGCTAGCATATAGTGATAACATCTGTGTACAGACTGGCAAATCAGTACACAGTTGGATACTTTACAGACGGAGAGACCGCAAACAATTAAAATTACTACGGATAATGGCACCCGGGTAAAGCCCAATCCTACAGCAAAGGATCTTCCTATCTTCTACATCAACACACGCTTGCTGGTCAGACATCAACTTGAGATATTTTAGTTCCTCGATTCCGAATCCCCTGATATACTGTTATTAACAGAAACTTGGTTAACAGAGGACTCCATGCCTGTCATTTTAGCGGCACTCCCGGAGAATTACTATATACTCAATTATAGTAGACCACCGGGGAACAAATGCAGAAGGGTAGCTGCAATTATTCAAAAGCATCTCTTTTACTAAGCTTACTCCCTTACCAATCCCAACAGCAGAGAATATTATAATCAAATTGGATTCGCCAATGTCTCCATTAATGTGCATCCTCATGTACAGACCCTCAGGTAACATGTCTCGATTCTTTCTTCATTGATAAAATACTGATGATAAAAGATAGTGTTCCTCTCAGCTCCCTAACCAGTACCATTACCTTTACAAAACATACGGCTTTTCCAGCCATTGCCAAAGATTGCTTTCTGAAGTTCATGACCGAGGTCAAATCCGGAACCCCTAAGAATATTTGCCCCTGAGATCCCCCCAATTTTTTTTTCACACCTTCCTGATCCAGCAATCTCACTGCTCAACTTATCCTTAAGTCAAGGCACTGTCCCTCATACTTTTAAAGAGGCATAGTCATCTCATTTAAAAATAAAAAACTGTGAACATTTCTCTGTCCTGAAAAACTGCAGTCCTATTTCCTTACTCCCCCATTTAGCTGAGATATTAGGGGCACATATTGCCCAACATCTCTGCTTCTTCTTAGAAGACTCCTCTTTCCTTGATCCTCACCAGGTGGGCTTTCGTGTGTCACACCGCTACTCTACAAAAACTGTTCTACTTTCCGTGGTTGATGATATGAGAGAAGAAGCAGGTAAAGGATTGTCCCAGGCATTAGTCCTTTTGAACTTATCGGCTGCCTTTGACCGGTAGATCAAGATATTCTAATCAAGTGTGTCAAGGCTGCAGGTATTAGCATTAGACTGGATGAAATCCTCTCTTAGATCGCTCCCAAACAGTCCCTCTTGCCTCTTTTTGCTCATCTTAGGTCAGGCTTAATTGTGGAGTAGCACAGGGCTCTTCTCTGCACCCCCATTTATTCAATCTTTATATACGCCCACTGATACATACCCTAAAAAGGCAAGGGGTGAAAATATACAACTATGCCAATGACATGCAGTTGATCTTCAACAGTGATGACACGACGAAGTGTACAGATTTCTTCCATAATACTATGTTACACATCTGCGATTGGATGAGCAGTCATCAGTTGAAGCTTAATTCTGACAAAACTAAAATTGTGATGATCAAAAATAAACTGCATAGCTGGGACCCTTCTTTCTAGCCACTGGAAATGGGCGATCCTCCTATCCCTAAAAAGTGCTCAAAAGTCCTGGGGTTCTTGTTGATGAAGTTCTCTCTATGAAGCCTCAGATAGGTTCAGTGACATCTAATTTCTTCCAGCTCTGAAAAATTAAAAAGAATTCGGGAATACTTCACCCCGAGGTGATCATTCAGATCATAATTGCCCTGCTTATGTCCCGGATGAATTATACTAATTCTCTATAGCTGGGACTTCCAAAAGGGATTGAGTCAGAGGCTTCAGCTGGTTCAAAATCAGGCAGCTAGACTAGATACTGCCACATTGAACCTCTGATGGCAAAATTACACTGGCTTCAAATTGCTCAAGGGACCCTTTATAAAACTAGGTGCATTATCTTCAAATCTCGACATGGCAAAAGCCCAACTTTTGGGATCCCAAGAATCCGGAATTACATTCCTAATAGAAATCTTAGAATAGCCCATTAAAATCTAATACACGTCCCTAAATTTAACAGTAAGAAATTGGGTGGAACCAGATTGGCTGTGATAGCTTCAAATGTATGGAGTTCTCTCCGCACAAACAGCAGAACCACGACTTCCTATTCAAGCTTCAGACCACTGTTAAAAAATCTGGCTCTTCAGACAGACTTATAGTTAACCTTTGGGTCTCTTCTGCCTCTGTGCTTCAGTGCCATGAAACCTTTTTGGTGCACACGCGCTCTATAAATATGGTATAACTTAACAATATGTAATACAAACACCATTCCTTAAATTAATATTAATATAATTGCTTTTGATCTAATGTCTTTGGATATGTCGGTACAAATCTAGTTACACTCAAAACAATTACATTGTAAAAAGGCCTAAAGTGGTCCAAGCAGGAAAAGTCTTGAATGTAGCAAAATGCTTCCTCTGAAGTTCTTCAAGAACAGGATTATCAACAGAGAGCATTTCTTTTTGTAATTTGTGATGTGAGTAGGCCTCGGCGGTAAATTCCGCTCCGCTCGCGAAATGTGGTCAATTTCGCGTTCCGCGGAGAATGTGGAATTGCCGAAAATTCCGCGATCCGTTGCATAGCGGAATTTTTTCCTTCTTCGCGCTTTCAAAATGCGTGTTCGCGCTCACGGGAGCGACTTACTGGGATCCCTGCGTTCACCGACGAGTTTTCCTATCAGTTTGTGTCCGGCCACGCGAACCCGCGAGTGTATGCCAACACGTCATTCGGACGTGCCATCGTACATCCGCGTTCGGGCGCAGGAAACACGCATAGCGAGAGGGCGGGACAAGTGAAACAAGATAGCCATGATGGCATATGCAAGTTCACGAGATATTTACCCCAGGGCACGCAAACCGTATCCCCGAACAGGAAAAACGCATCGCAAACGGGCAGAACAAGCAATTCCGCGTGCTTGTGGAATTTTGAATTACCGTTTCGCAAAACTTTGCGTAACGCGACTACGCAAATTCTGCCCATCCGTAGATGTGAGAAGAAATTAAAGCGCGCTCACAAACACATCATGGCTGCATTTCGATTTAAGGTGGCGGTTAGCCCTAGTTCGAGCTTATAGTTTACACAAGCAGAGGAACATACAGTTTTGCAAGTTGCAGTGTTTTTATTTACATGTGAAAGCATTCATAGCACCAGCCACACATTTTTTATCAATCAGAATCAATAGCAGAGGGCATGCGTTTCCTTTTCAGCCCAGGTTTCACCCACCTCTCTCTTCTTTCTGCCGGGCCCTCACCAAACAGCGTGATTGGCTCCCCTAGAGCACGCAGGCAGGCCTTCACCTCAGAGTCATCTGTGGAAACATTGATTTGCCGTGCACGTTTCCTGCGCTCAAATTCAGCAAGGATTTCTGCTTGGCGCTCACTCCGATGCTCCTCGAGATCAAAAGACTCGCCTGCAGGAGGAGGACGAAGGAAAACAGAGATGACTTTGTAACATGAAGAGGAGCAACAGCCAAAAATACAGTACACAAACGCTTCAGAGGTACTGTGATTGTATTAAATATGTATTCCAGAGTTTGTATGAGAAGCAGCTGGCAGTCACGGAAATCCACTGGCAATCGTTGTAAAACAGCATTGTCTTTTTAAGAATGTCGTTTTTCTTCATAATATTTTCTACAATGGTTTCAGTGGCACTAGCCCAAAAAAAAAATCAGATTAGAAACGTTGATCAGTGCAATGGGATTCGCTATTGGACTGAACAGTTATAGAAGGGCGTGCCTCTTTTTAGGTCTTGCTGAGCCCAGCGCATGCGCTGCCTCGGAGAGACATTTTGCATGTGAGTTTTCAAAGTGCTGCTGGGTGGCCTAGCTGTTGCGTTCACGCGACCGTGCACGCACGAACCGCTAGCCTTCAGCAGCACTTTGAAAACTCGATCATCGCGATCACTTTCGCTTTCAGAGCGATCGCGATGACGCACGCTTTCAATGCTTGTTTTCCTTGCGATCCCAGAAGCTGGTGCCAACCTTTTTTTATATTTACTTTTCTTTTATAATGCTGGCACCCGCGCTTAGACTTTAAACATCTTCAGCTAAAGCGCTGGTGTCGCAATAGTTTTAAAAGTAAAGAAATTGGAAAAATCTTTACTTTTACAGCAATCGCGGCACCCGCGCTTTAGCTTAAGATGTTCAATGCCTAAGCGGGGTTGACGTCATTGTAATAGAAAAGTAAACAAAAAAGCATGCGGCTGCCGTGCTTCACGCGGATACGCTTGAGGTCGCAGACAAAGATGCACAATTTACTTTTCTCTGAATAGTTTCAGACTGATTAAAAATAGTCGGTTGCAGAAAGGAGCCATGGTTACTAAGCAGCAATCTCCCTCCAAGACAGGACGCTTAGATAAACGAGAAGCCTCATTGTGCATTAGTGTACCCAAAAGCTATAGAGCTCTTGGCCTATGTTTAGTGGTGAAGCAAGGCTGTAATGGTGGGTTGGGCCCTAATAAAAGTGAAGGAAACAGGACCCATCCCAATGGCTAGCTAGTGAAAAATGGCTGACATTGAACTGCAGTGGTCCTGCACGTCCCTTGCTATAGTCATGTTCCAATCTCTTCATTCCCCCACCACTGCATCACTCCCCGAATAACTCCAGCTGCTCCTCCTGTTTCCTGTCCTCTGTATCACGCTACCTTTCACTCTCCCCACTCCCTTTCTACCTCTCCACTTTCCCTCCGCCTCTCATTTGCTATTGATGGCTATAATTCCCCAGTCCCCTCTCCTTTTTTTCCTGCATCCATCAGCACCTTTCTGTCCCCTGTATTGCTTTACCTTCCAGAGGAATTGGCCTAACGGTTAGGGCGCTCGACCTCGGACCTGGGGGAACAGGGTTCGAGTCTCGGTAACGACGCTACACCTCCTGTGATTCCCTCCTGTGATTCTGGACAAATCACTTAATCTCCCCGTGCCTAACAAAAAAATGAATGTGTGTCCTCATGTAACGTAACTGGTTCTATGTAAAGGCTCTGATACCTGATTGGATTCGGGTCAAGTTCGCACTATATAAAAAAAACTCTGCTAACTCTTCCCTATTCCTCTTTTTTCCTTACCTTCTTCCATTCATATGTCCTCTCTACCGTCCTGTAGCTTCCACTGTATTTCGTCACTTTTTATGTTTCACCTCCCCATTCCCACCTGTACCTCTCCATTCTGGTCCGCAGCACCCTTCTACTCTTTTTTTCCAATACTTCAGTCTAGTACCTTTTACCTCTCTTTCCTTCTCTTAGCGTTTCGATGTGCCCCATTTTACGCAGTATCTTGGTCTTCATATTTATGTAGTTGCTTTGCTCCTTTTGCTCTCTCCTGTACGTTTTCATCCACCTGTATCTAGCTTATTTACACCTTTTACTCTGCGCCACATTTCTACATTCATCTCCATCGAGCTGCTTTATACCTGCTCTCTCCACTCACCCCTGCATCTTCCTATCCATCTGTATCTAGCTTCTTTACACCTTTTACTCTGCGCCGCATTTCATTATCCATCTCCATTGAGCTGCTTTACACCTGCTCTCTTCACTCACTCCTTCATCTTGCTATCCATCTGTATATAGCTATCTTCTGTAGTTAGCTCTCTCCCCTATATACCCTATGTCATCTGTATATTGCTACTTTACGCTCTCCCACATAGCCCGGTATCCGTCTGTATCTAGCAGTTTTAAATAGTTTGCTCTCGACCACTCACCTATCTTCTTCTCCATATGTTTCCTGCTATTTTCCGCCTTCCGTTCTCCGGCAGTCACCATTTATGGCACTATCCATCTTCATCGAGCCGCTTTACACGTTTTGCTTTTCTCCTCTATCCCCCTGTATCTCAGTAGCCACTTGTATCCAGCCGCTTTACACCTTTGACTCTCTCCCACATCCCCCTGTAGTCCTCTTACCTTTCTTACAATTGCCCAAGTAGCTTTAATATAACATAACACCTGTTGTTAAAGAGCAGGTTCACCCAAACCTTGGATCTATTGGCGCTAGAATAACATGTTTATTGTTACTAAATGGTACTCATTTTATGGACCTGGGAAGGATGAAAGGCTAAGTGGACCCGCCGGGATTTGAATCTATGAACATGAGGTCAAACAGATCACTGGAGTAATATGCATTAGCTCACTGAGTCACTGACTCGATCTTACATCCATTCTTGTATATCCTCACTTTCTCCTCCTCGCTCTACATTTGTATCTCGCTTTCTATTTTACAACCTATTTCCACTCTCCACTGTATATCTCCGCTCTTCTTCCCATTATACCATTCACTACTCTATCTTACTAGTAATTTTTCTCTACTCTCACCTCATCTGTTTTCACATACACACACACGCGCGTTTCCCAGCGCACGCGCACGCACACACACGCACACGCACACGCCCCAAAGAACCCTTCCCGAGGCCACTTTCTACCCTGCCGCTCCTCTGAGGCTGAACTGAAGCTGTTCAGCGCCAAGGGCCAGGCGGCAGCCCTCGGAGCGCATGGCTTCTGCGTTTACAAGACCAAGAGCCAGGCGGCAGCCCTCGGAGCGCATGGCTTCTGCGTTTACAAGACCTCCTCTCAAGAAGCTGCTTAGGAAAGGGGGAGGGGCTGTATTTTCATATATGGGATTCATACATACATTCCCGTGGTATACTGTACATTTTAGTTTTGTGAATACATTTTATAACTTTTTGTTTTTTTTTACCACATACGATGTGATATACTGTCTGTACAACATTGCTGCATGCTCCAAACACGTGTGATGTTTTATATTGGGGATTGCTTTCTCAATTCCCCCTGTAGACACTTTATGGTTGCAGGCGTGTCCTCTGTTACACCATCAGTCCGGACCTCACCTTATTCCAATACTGACCATCTTCATTTGTAGATATTGCGGGTATTTTGTGTTCACTGCTACCATTGTGATTTTTTCTTTTTTTTACTGTTTCAGCCCTTCTCTCTTTCTTCCCTGCCTCAGTCCTTCTCTCTCCTCCCTCCTTTCTCTGCCTCAGGCCTCTTCTCCTTCCACTACTTCAGCCTCCTCTCTTTCTACTCCTACCCACTTTTGGCTGTTGCAGCCCCCTTTCCTATCTGTCCCTTCCCTGCCTCAGTCCTTCTCTCTCTCTTTCCTGCCTCAGCCCTTCTCTCTCTCTGCCTTGTCCCAGCCCTTCTCTCTCTTGCCTGCCCCAGCCCTTCTCTCTCGCTTTTGGGACCTTATAAGTATTTAGTTATGCAACACAATATCCTTGGTACAATAACATCAACCTTTGCATGGCTAAACACTTATAAGGTCCCAATAGCGAGACCTTTTGGCTATGCCAATGCTTGTTTTCTTTACCAGGATGGCATGAATAGACGTGGGTTAAGGAAACTGTAGGTGGGGTGTAAGAAGGAGCGAGTGCCGATAGACAAAGACTGTAAATGTTACCACACTACAAAGGTCAGTACGCTCAACAAAGTACTCTCACTCCTGAAGCCTCAAATTCAGACCCTCAACGCATGCATAGTGGAAACATCGCATCCAATATTACTGGGACGCTAAGAGCCAGTAAAGATGCTCTTTTACATGCCTTGGCTAACCGGAGCATCTAGTCTGCAGTTAACAATATATTGGCTTGCAGAATGCTTGGGCACATCACAAGTGGCTGCTCTGCATTTCACCACAATCCAGACTGAATCGAAGAACAAACACTCAAATAACTGAGATTCTTTCCGCTTCCAAAATCGGCATGTAAAAGAAATGCTGGAAAATGTGTGAGATGACTTATAAAAATCTGATAAAGCATTTGGATGCAAATAAAGGTGGGCATCCTAAGAAGCCCTGTATCCCCATGGAACACTGCATGTGTCCTTTGCGAGCATTTGAAGCCAACTCATATGTTGTCCCTCAGTAAGAGCAACAAAAACACCGTTTTAATGCCACGAGTAAAATATTGTTGGCAGCACTGGTTCAAAAGGACAGTGAGCCAATATGACAAATGGGGTTTCAAAAGTAAGGGAACATCAAAATGCTCTACATTAATTTCGTACTAAGGAAAAAAACCCTCCGAAGATTCTGTAGATGCGATGATGCATTAGCCATAGGGTTTAACATGTTTGTCTCCCTCCCCCATGTTTTTCAGAAATAGGTTAAAATGTAGGGCTTAAAAGCATTTCGAGTACTCTGTTTTTTCAGAAGGATGATAGAACTATCTGTAAAAAGGAATTTTTGGGATTCTCTGCCAAAAATGAAAGCCAGCACATGCTTTTTCAAAACATATTTAAAAAACAAAATTAAAAAAACACGATCAAGGTTTCTTCCAATTTATTTTCATAAAACAATGATGGGGTAGTCAATTCACGATCAAACTTAGGTCAGCTTTGTCAACTGGACACATTTTACAATAGAAATCTCAAATAAGAGCCAAACAAAATCATTGTACACTATAGAAGTACTCTATTGTAACTCATATTTTACATGAAGGACAAGTCACTCTAAAAGGAAAAAACCACAATCGTTAACCACTCTTCCCCAAACTTGCTTCTTTTAAGACTAATACGCGAATTTCATGACAGATGTTGTCTAGTGTTTGCTAGACAGAAACAACGGCCATTTGGTGGAGGTTTTACCACCTTAAAAACCACTGACAACAAAAACAAATTTAAAATGAGTCCGACACTTCAAATGTCCTACTGTAGGTATTTTCAATCTCACTTAAACAAGGAAGGGGCACGTCCACGCAGAGCCTCAGAACAAAGTGAGAAACAATATCTACATTTGACTTCATGTAAAAGAGATGTTTTTCCATAAGTTCAGCTGTCTTTTCAAAACATCCGAGTTACCTATCCCAACATGTGGAATGACCAAATAATTGAAATAATTGTGGGAGACAGAGTTTTCTTTTTTTTTTTTTAAACATTGCATATCGGAGAGACTATTCACTTAATGCAGCTCTAGGCTAAACCTTAAGACTCAGATGGAAAATGTAATACACATTCTCAGCACTGCTGTTCTGCATTTTGGTCCTTAATAACATCACTAAAACAAGCAGTGGCAAAGCCAATAGGTCTCACATATGCGGTAATACGAGAGCTATTGTCAATGTCGTTTAGTCATGTGTTATGGAGTGGATGTGTGTGGAATGGAATTATGTGGATTGGATTTTATTTTTTTTGTTGTGGAAATGTATGGCGTGGAATTGTGAGGTGTTGAGGGGAGTTATGGGTAGTGGAATTATGTGGATAGTAATTATGTGGTATTGAGTGTACTGGAATTTTATGACAAGACCGGAGGCTCATATTATGCTTTTCTTATCTTGCTTCATATGAATAGCAGCCAAGATAAACAAACAAAACTACAGTTCCCAACAGGCCAAGCAACATATTGGCCAATGGGAGACACAAGAATCAACAGTACCAACCAATGAACAGCCAGCCTTGGATATAACGTAGGGTCAGACTGCGAACAGCCCTCTTTTCTTGCTGCTCAAAGTCAAGATAAGTACCCTTTCCATTATCTCCTTTATAATATTCATAACGTTTCTCTATTTTATTTAAAGTGGCTGTATTATTGCATTTGTGAGCGCGCTGCTCTTCTGCTTCCCCGCTATCCCTTTTATCGAGCGTCTCTCTCCCTCGCGCTCTTACCGCTCCAGGTTTCCTTGCAAGCGTCGCTGTTCCTCGCGACGCGCGGCGGCCATTTCCAGTGTTTATTTTTTCAGTGCGCTGTTCCCGCTTGCCGCTTCGCTCGCACTCCCATCAAGGTTCCTCAGCTTCTTTCATCTAGTTCCCGCCTCTGGGAGGGGTTGTCTGCTCCCGGTCAGGTTTTTCTCCTTTTTCTTTTTTTTTATCTCCAAGCCCACTGGGAAGAGCTTGTTTCTGTAAAATTCACCCCTTGGTATCTGGTTTCTTCCTATTGCTTGGCTATGGAGTTGGAAAGCTCTCAAAGTTCAGAGTTTAATAATGAGGAAGGGAAGGCATTTAAGACGGATTTGAATGCATTTATAAATAATTCTGTACAACATGCGGTTGAAGCTTCTATGAAGCAATTCCTTGTTGTCAATAATGTCCAAGACTTTGGGCCAGTCTGCGGGGGATAGCAGAAAAAGAAATTTGGTACCTTCCAGCAAACAAGCATTTGCAATGCAATAGGTCTCGCATTTATAAGAGTTTGAGCTATTGGCATTGTAAAATTACAATGCCTTTTATTTATGTTTTGGTTTTAAAACAAATAAAAGGCATTGTCATTTACAATGTCAGTAGCATAAACTCGCATAAAAGCAGTGTGTAGTGTGCAGCAGTGTGCGGCGTTCAGCAGTGTTTCGTGTAGCAGTGTGAGGCATGCAGCACTGTGTGGCGTGCAGCGGCGTGCAGCAGTGTGCGGCGTGCAGCATGCAGCTGTGAGTAATGCAGCAGTGTGCAGCAGTGTGCGGCGTGCAGCAGTGTGTGCCGTGCAGCAGTGTGTGCCGTGCAGCAGTGTTTCGTGTAGCAGTGTGCGGCGTGCAGCAGTGTGCGGCGTGCAGCAGTGTGCAGCGTGCAGCAGTGTGAGGCGTGCAGCAGTGTGAGGCGTGCAGCAGTGTGAAGCGTGCAGCAGTGTGAAGCGTGCAGCAGTGTGAAGCGTGCAGCAGTGTGAAGCGTGCAGCAGTGTGAAGCGTGCAGCAGTGTGAAGCGTGCAGCAGTGTGAGGCGTGCAGCAGTGTGAGGCGTGCAGCAGTGTGCGGCGTACGGCAGTGTGCGGCGTACAGCAGTGTGCGGCGTACAGCAGAGTGCGGCGTACAGTGGCATGCGGCAGTGTGTGGCGTGCAGCGGCGTGCCGCGGCGGGCAGCAGTGTGCGGCGGTCAGCAGTGTGCGGCGGTCAGCAGTGTGCGGCGGGCAGCAGTGTGCGGCGGGCAGCAGTGTGAGGCGGGCAGCAGTGTGTGGCGGGCAGCAGTGTGTGGCGGGCAGCAGTGTGTGGCGGGCAGCAGTGTGTGGCGGGCAGCGGCGTGCAGCAGTGTGCGGCGTACAGTGGTATGCAGCAGTGTGCGTCGTGCAGCAGTGTGCGTCGTGCAGCAGTGTGTGGCGTGCCGCGGCGGGCAGCAGTGTGCGGCGGGCAGCAGTGTGCGGCGGGCAGCAGTGTGCGGCGGGCAGCAGTGTGCGGCGGGCAGCAGTGTGTGGCGTGCACAGTGTGTGGCGTGCAGCAGTGTGTGGCGTTCAGCAGTGTGTGGCGTGCAGCAGTGTGTGGCGTGCAGCAGTGTGTGGCGTGCAGCAGTGCTTCGTGTAGCAGTGTGAGGCATGCAGCACTGTGTGGTGTGCAGCGGCATGCAGCAGTGTGCGGCGTGCAGCAGTGTGTAATGCAGCGTGCAGCAGTGTGCGGCGTGCAGCAGTGTGAGGCGTGCAACAGTGTGAGGCGTGCAACAGTGTGAGGCGTGCAACAGTGTGAGGCGTGCAACAGTGTGAGGCGTGCAACAGTGTGAGGCTTGCAGCAGTGTTTCGTGTAGCAGTGCGAGGCATGCAGCAGTGTGCGGCGTGCAGCAGTGTGCGGCGTGCAGCAGTGTGTGGCATGCAGCAGTGTTTCGTGTAGCATTGTGCGGCGTGCAGCAGTGTGCGGCATGCAGCAGTGTGCGGCGTGCAGCAGTGTTGCGTGCAGCAGTGTGTGGCGTGCAGCAGTGTGTGGCGTGCAGCAGTGTGTGGCGTGCAGCAGTGTTTCGTGCAGCAGTGTGCGGCGTGCAGCAGTGTGCGGCGTGCAGCAGTGTGCGGCGTGCAGCAGTGTGCGGCGTGCAGCAGTGTGAGGTGGGCAGCAGTGTGCGGCGTGCAGCAGTGTGCGGCGTGCAGTGGCATGCAGCAGTGTGCGGCGTGCAGCAGTGTGCGGGGCGCAGCAGTGTGCGGGGCGCAGCAGTGTGCGGCGTGCAGCAGTGTGCGGCGTGCAGCAGTGTGTGGCGCACAGCGGCATGCAGCAGTGTGCGGCGTGCAGCAGTGTGAGGCGTGCAGCAGTGTGAGGCGTGCAGCAGTGTGAGGCGTGCAGCAGTGTGAGGCGTGCAGCAGTGTTTCGTGTAGTAGTGTGAGGCATGCAGCACTGTGGCGTGCAGCAGTGTGCGGCGTGCAGCAGTGTGCGGCGTGCAGCAGTGAGTAATGCAGCGTGCTACAGTGTGCAGCGTGCAGCAGTGTGCGGCGTGCAGCAGTGTGCGGCGTGGTTTGTGAACAACAAGAAAAGCGGACATCAAAGGAAGGGTGGGAGGGAACGAGCATATGGGGTGTGAGTTATAAGGAAAGTTAATTGTTGTAAGAGGGGATGCAGGAAGTGCGGCCGAGCGCGCGCTGGCGAAAGCAGTCTGCTGCTTTCAAGTCTGATGCCAGATGCCAGTTTCGCGCTTGAATGCCTCACATGCACTGGCCATAAACCGCATTCCTAAGGTCTTGTGCCCCTTACTAAATCTCTCTGAATGCGTGAGGCGGCACACGCGCAGGAAGTAGCTGGTGGCAAATGGAATGCGCGTAGTTGTGCGCGTAACCGCCACCCGATCTGCCTGGGAAGCCTTTGGGAGCATTTTTTGAAGCCCCTAAATAAGTCTCGCTGAGCGATCGTTTACGCGATAGCCAGGCGAGACCTAAAAAGGTGTTTCTGTTAATGCGTCGTGGATTGGATGAGGTTTCCTCTCACAAGGTCGAGGACTTGGTGCCTCCCAGGCCTCCTGTTAAGGAGGGGTTATCTGTGTCTTTTACCAAACGTAAAGTTAAATCAAAACACGCTGAGGTACCTGAGAAATTAGTAATTTCTCATATTTTGGACACTGATGACGATTTAAGTGACCCTGATGGTACTTTTGATGATCTTGATGGCAATGATCCTAGTCCTCCGCTTAAGAAAGCAAAAACTGACCCTTTATCCTTGGAGCCTATCCTGGATGCAGAAGGTACTCCTATGTTTGATCCATCAACAATCCGCCATCCTAATTCCACTGAATGTTTTCCTATTTCTCATGTTAGTGAATATTGTTCCGCCAGGCTCCGCTTGCCTTTGGACAAGGCTGTAAGGTCCAAACTTAAATCAGAGTATCCCAAACCTGCTCTTCCTTCTCACGTCTCTAGTACTCCCACCATTGACCAGCCTCTACTAACCTTCTTTTCCAAGTTTGGGAAAGATCCTCGCAAGAGCGTGGATAAACCTTGGTCCACCTGCCAGGACAAAATGTTGGACGTGGTTGGTCCTCTAGCCCGCATCTTCGACCTGGCTGAATCTGCCCGTTTGGATGGCACAGACCTGGATCCTCAGGACATTTCTCTATGGGTGCAACAGGCCTTTTGACTTCTGGGCAATGCCAACGGTGCCATCATGCATACGACGCAAGGGCCTCCTGATCAAGCTGGACCCCAAATTAGCTAATTTGGCCTCCTTGGATCCTGGTATCAAAGTCGATGGTCTCTTGTTCCGAGATTCTCTTGTCAAGGATCTTAGTAAATTCGTTTCAACTTTTGCATCCATTGACAAGGCCCAGCAGTCTATCAAGAAGGTGTTTTCCCCATGTGTTTTTGGACGGGCCGGCAGAGGCAGGAGTCGCTTTGCCGGCCGTTCCTCCCACAATCAAGGCTCCAGAGGTTCCTTCAACTCCGGCAACAATTACCGGGAATTCAAACCCCAGTTCTAGCTACAAAGGGGCCGAGGTTGCCGTGACCAGAAAAACTTCAGAAACAATTTCCAACAAGGTGAGTCATCCAGTTCCTCCCCCTGTAGGGGGGTCGTCTAAAGTTCTTTCTGCCAAAGTGGCGGTCTCCGACTGCAGACCCTTGGGTCCTCCACTCCATCCAAGGCTATCTTATAGAGTTCTACGCTCCTCCTTTACAGACAGTTTTCCCTCCTCCTCTCATCTTCACAAACAAAATGGAAAGTCTCATCTCTTTAGAGGTTCAGTCTTCTCCAAAATCACGCTATCCAAGTGGCTCATCTGGATCCTTCGGGTTTCCTAAGTTCCATCTTTCTGGTTCAAAAGAAAAACAAAAAAATGCGTCCGGTTATAAACCTCAAATGGTTCAACCAGTTTGTGGTCTATCACCACTTCAAAATGGAGACCATCATTCATCTAAGAGATTCTCTTTGTTTAAACAATTGGATGGTCAGGATAGATCTCCAGGACGCCTACCTCACGGTTCCTATTTACCATTCCCACAGAAAATACCTTCAATTTCAATGGTTGGAGTGTCTTACCGTTTTTGTTCTCTCCCCTTCGGGCTGTCTTCAACCCCATGGTTTTTCACCAAGATCATGAAACCTGTAGTGACTTACCTGATGTCCCTCGGGATCCGATTGATTATTTACCTCGACGACATCCTGTTGCTGCATCTGGACAGGACAACTCGGTTATAGCACTTACACATTACTCAGTCTCTTCTTTCCGATTTGAGTTTCCTCCTAAACCCCGAAATGTCTATGCTCGTTCCTTCCCAACAAATCGATTTTCTAGGGTTTTTGGTGGACTCTTCCACCGCTTCCCTTCATCTCGCTCAATCAAAGGTTTCCACTATAAAGTCAGATTTCCCAAGTGCTTCGATGCAACTTTATTTCTCTCAGATCTCTTGCCTGCTGTCCACTTCTATCCAAGCTATCTTCCCTGATCCGCTCCACTATCGAACTCTTCAGCATTTAAAAATCCGACATCTGCGTCGAGGTCTGGCGTATTCCGATCTCATTTCTCTAGATCAGGAGTCCCGTTTGGAACTTCAGTGGTGGATAGACCATTTAGATGCCTGGAACAGCAGAATCATTTTGCCTCAGTCCCAGATCTTGTTTTTGAATCCGATGCAAGCTTGACAAGTTGGGGCGCCCGGTGTGGCACGATATCGACTGGAGGTACTTGGTCTCTAGAGGAGTCGAGATTGCACATTAATTGTTTAGAGATGCTTGCAGGCTCCTTTGCGATCAGAAGCCTCGCCAAAAACAGAGTATGTTGTTCTATCCCCCTTCGTATGGACAATGTTTCTGCAGTGCGCTACATCAACCATCTAGGTGGCTCCAAGTCCAGACCCCTGGTGGAGTTAGCAAAGTGCCTGTGGGAGTTTTGCCTCCTCAACAAGATCTCTGTCAAAACAGAATACCTTCCAGGCAATCTCAACTCCATAGCTGATTGGCACTCTCGTTTCCAACGAGATTCTAGCGACTGGAGGCTTCTTCCATTCGTTTTTCACTCTCCCTTTCAAAAGTGCCTTTTGCCTCTCGTCTCAATTCACAGCTTCCACGGTTTTTCAGTTGGCATCCGGATCCTTCGGCCCTTACGACAGACACCTTTCTCCAGGATTGGTCTACTCATCTCCATTATGCCTTTCCTCCTTTTCTCATGATCAGCAGGGTGTTAGCTCAAACGCCCCGGCAACATGCCTCTCTGGTTCTGGGAGTTCCCTTTTGGCAATCCCAGGTCTGGTTCCCATCTCTCCTGGAGATGGCGATGAATTTCCCGGTCCTTCTTCCCTCCTTCAACAACCATCTCTTGAACCCCTTAGGTCATCCTCACCCTCTGATTCTAGACAATTCTCTGATCCTGTCTGCAAGGAAGATTTCGGGTCGATCCAATCTGACAATGTCATTTCGCAAGAGGCTTCTCTCTTCATCAGCAGGGCTTGGGCCCCAGGAACAACTAAGGCTTACAAATCAGCGTGGTCTTTATGGGCAAGCTGGTGTCTGGAAAAAAAGAGTCGATCCCTTTTCAGCCCATTTAACTTACATCGTAAATTCTTCTTTAGCTTCCGAGGCCAGCTCAGGTAAGTACAGATCTGCTATTTCTCTCAATCACTCCACTATTGATGGTAAACCAGTTGGCGAGCACCCCCTTATTTGTCGCCTCAAGAAGGGTGTTAGGTTTTCCAAACCTCCTTTACCAAAATACGGACGATTATGGGATATGAACTTGGTCCTTAAACTCCTTGTAGATTGGCCAGATAATGCAGATCTTTCCTTAAAAATGCTTTCTGCCAAGCTTACCATGCTCTTGTGTCTGGTTTCCATTAAACGAGTTTCCGATGTCAAAGCCATGGATGTGTCCTCTCGTCAATTTACTCCTTCTGATGTGTTTCATATTAACAGACGTACCAAAGCTAATTTGAATTCAATTTTTTACCCTTATTTTCCTGACCAACCTAAACTGTGTGTAGGGCTATGCCTCAAACTTTATGAACAACGTAAACCTCACAACCCTGTCTCCTCTGCTACTCTTGCTGGGTTCGTTGGGTCATGTCGCTAGCTGGCATTGACGTTTCTGTCTTTGGGGCCCATTCTGTCAGGGGAGCCATGGCTTCCAAAGCTTTTTGGGCAGGCTCCAGGTTGGAGGACATTCTGAGATCAGCAGATTGGTCCAATTACAAAGTGTTTTGTATTTTTTGTTGTGAACTGTGATTTCTGCTGTTTCTTCTGTAATTGATATGCTTTGAACAAGCATAATATGAGCCTCCGGTCTTGCCATAAAATGAAG
Source organism: Triturus cristatus (assembly GCF_964204655.1). Taxonomy (NCBI): domain Eukaryota; kingdom Metazoa; phylum Chordata; class Amphibia; order Caudata; family Salamandridae; genus Triturus; species Triturus cristatus. The sequence goes on from NC_140580.1 coordinate 970,526,725, forward strand.
ATTTTCCTAATACGTTATGACAGAAAGTCTTAATTTTATTAAAGACACGGAGGCGAGTATTATCCCACCTCAACACTTCTAACTTGTGTTTGTCTCCCTCCCTGCAGGGACTCCTGCTATGCCACCAGCTTCTTCATGATACTCCCCGGTGTCCTCATTGGAATGCTACTCCCCTTCTTGGCATTTCCTCTGGTTCTGCGGATCCTGCTCCTGCTGACGTTTCCAGGACCTCGCTAAAGAACTTCGGTCAAGACCGGTTTACTTGGACTTTGGCTTTATGCATTGTTTTTGCTATTGTTCCTCTCATTATGAACTCTTCTTAACTTGCTCGCCGAAGACAAGAGGGCTGTTCCAAGCCTGACTCTACGTTTTAGCCAAGGCTGCCTGTTCATTGGTTGGTACTGTTGATTCTTTTGTCTCCCATTGGCCAATATGTCGCTTGGCCTGTTGGGAACTGTAGTTTTGTTTATCTTGGCTGCTATTCATTTATTTTATTTTATTTTGAGAATTTGTAAAGCGCGACTGATACCTTGCAGGCTTCCTGGCGCTGGAGAGTACTCTGCTGACGGATAACCGGGGGAACAGTCAGACGGACATTTAATGGGGGAAAAGCCAGGTCTTGATACGTCTCCTGAATGGAAGGAGCTGTGAAATCTGACGTATGTCAGTGGGCAAGCTGTTCCACCGCTTGGCCGCTGCAACCCTGAAGGATCTGCCCCCTGTTCTGGTTTTATTGAATCTGGGTACCTTTACCAGACAGGCCGAGGATGATCGTAAATCTCTGGCAGGAGTGTACCACCGAAACAGGGCTTGCAGAGGTTTGGGTCCAAGTCCGTGCAGAGCCTTAAAGACAATGCAGAGGGACTTGAAGGCCACACGTTGTTTTAAGGGTAGCCAGTGTAGCTCAGCCAGAGCTGCTGTGGCCGAAGCCCTCCTCGTCCAGCCCAGAGCCAGCTTGGCGGCGGCAGATTGAATTCGCTGTAGTCGATCCATCAACGTGACTGGAGACTCCAGGAGCAGGGCGTTACAATAGTCGAGGCGACTGAGTATCGTACACCTGACTATCGACGCCCTGGCTTGTGCCGGGAGAAGAGGCATGATTTTCCGCAGTGAGCGAAGCAGGGCTGTGCAGATCCCCACAGTTTTCGTTACCTGGGTTTCCATACTTAAATTGTTGTCAAGCATGGCTCCCAGGTTGCGAACCGAGGCAACTGGCAGAGGTTTGTCTCTAATCTCTGGGGGCCAGAATTCATTCGGAAACTGGCGGGGTATCTTGGTGCCTGAACAAAACAGGACCTCCGTTTTAGAGGAATTAAACTGGAGGGAGTTTCTGTGTAGCCATCCAGCCGTCTCTCTTAGGCAGTCGTGGAAGGTGGAAAAAGGAATGGCATCTTCACCTTCCCAAGAGAGGATGAGCTGCGTGTCATCAGCGTAATTTATTGTTTTGATCCCAAAGGATTGGATTAGCGGGATGAGGTACACGTTAAAAAGGATGGGGCTGATGGAGGAGCCCTGAGGGACTCCCTGGGGTACTGGTGCAAAGGTGGATTGGAATGGGGGAAGGGAGACAGCCTGTCTTCTGTCCCGAAGGTAGGAGTGAAACCAGAGCAGTGCAGTGCCTTCCACTCCCACTTCACCAAGTCTCTGCAGCAGCATACCATGGTTGACCGTATCGAATGCGGCAGACAGGTCCAGCAGTATCAGCGCCACTGGTTGGCCCCTGTCTGCACGCAAGCGAAGATCCTCCATGGCTGTTAAGACTGCTGTTTCGGTGCCGTGGGCAGGACGGAACCCGAACTGGTGATCGTCAAGAAGGTTGTTTTGTTCTAGGTGGGCGGACAGGCACGAACTGACCCATCGTTCGGCGACCTTCGCTGGGAAAGGCAGCAGGGAGATGGGTCGGTAGTTTGAAAGACAATCTGGGCTCAGGGAGGGTTTCTTCAAGAGAGGGGTGATTAGCGCCTGTTTCCACGGGGTTGGGACAAAGCCACTGTGCAAAGACTGGTTACATATTAGGCGCATGGTGCCGAAAAGATCATTTCCAAAATTTTTCCAAACTTTTGGAGGTAGGGGGTCGAGTGGAGAACCCGAGGTGATACCAAGCGCCAGTCTTTCAAACTCGGAGGATATATTCATATAAAGCAAGATAAGAAAAGCATAATACTCGCCTCCGTGTCTTTAATAAAATTAAGACTTTCCATCATAACTTATTAGGAAAATCTACATTATGTAGAATGAGAATGTATGATGGAGTGGTGTTTAATTTTATGGCATGATATGGAATTGTGTGTTGTGGATTGGATATATGTAGTGTGGAGTTAAATTGTGTTGTGTTATGGAATTGTGTTGTGGCATTGAATTATGGGGTTTGGTGTGGAATGGAATTGTGTGGCGTAGAAGTGTGTGGCATTCAGTGTAATTATGTTGTGTGGAATTATGTGGGGTGTATTTATGTGAGCTCATTTCCTCTACAATACATAGGCATGACAACTCGCCCAGTCAAAACGCGCATGACTGAACACCGCAGTAACTTTCGTTGCAGAAGAATAAACACCAGAATGTGCGTACATTTCCTAGAAAAGGGACACTCCCCTGATTTGTTTAGATGGCTAATTTTGGAATCATTCTCTAACATCACCAAAGAAGCCTTACTAGTTAAAGAACAAAGGTGGGTGTACAGATTGGGCACTCATGTTACAGGACTTAATGATGCCATCCCTTGGTCCTCCCTCAAACCACCTTGAGAACAACCCTCTCTGCGACAAGCCAGTATCCGAATCGTATTATTCCCCAACTTTACAAAACAAGCCTTATTAGAACAAAGGTGGTTGTACAGATTGGGCAATCCTGTCACAACACTCTATCTTTGGTCCCTTTTTTTATACCACCTTGAGAAAAGAAAAAAAGAAAGAAAAAGAAGAAAAAAATCCCCGGCCCTTCGATAAGCCAATTATCGAGTAACCTTCCTCCTGTATGTTTTACCCATACATGAATTTCTAGCCTCAAACATACACAACCTGCCTCGTTTGTAATTACATCACCCTATCATTTCGAGTATAGAATTCAAGCTCACTCAATTGTAGTTCGCTATCACACTAGTACTTGGGCGGTGCTAGGGTTTATGATTTCATAAACAAAAACCTTCTCTGTGAGGTTAGATATTTAATCTAATCGAAACTCATACTTGTTTAAGTACCGTCTTCCAATAGTTAGACATACAGATGACCACACCTGCCAACGAGTTAATAACTTGTACACTTTGAGTCCATCCCCCATTAGATAGATCCTCACTCAAGATGGCGACCCAATTGAACCACCAACGTAGCCTGTCACGTGCGAGTGGTTTCATCACTCCCATTTCCGCTACCGAAACGAAAACACCTCTTCATATATCCACGCGACACTTTGAAATGCTACCACCCAGACCTGGTAGAGCGGGGTAGGTTTGTTGGAGACACGGACTCGGCGTGTCTGTGAGTATAAGAATACTTTATCTAATGGCTTGGTTTTAAATGAGAGCATGCCCGATTATACGGGATAATCGGGAATAAGTTCGTTGTTAGGGAGTCTCTAACGACAAGAAGGGCACACTAGAAACAGGCTTCGAAGCATTTCAAAGGGATTGAATCTCCATTTTTTCACTATGAGAGGACTACACTAGAAACAAAGGCTCCGAAGTATAGTGATCCAGTCTCCAAGTTTCACTACGAGAGGGGACACACGCATACACAGTAGTCTGACTTTTATAACCTCTTCATAACTGGGGTGAATTTTGGAATAACAATAGAAGAGAGAAAGGAAAGGAAAGGGAAAAAAACGACAAGCTCCAACAAGTCTAAACGTTTTTAATCAAACGAACATCTTCAAATATAAATGAGACACGTGGGTTCTTCGAAATTGGGAATCTGATACAAACCACAGCTTTCACTTGCTCGTTGGCACTAATAGTTGTGACTCTTAACCTGTGTCAATTGAGCATGTCATATGTTGTTTGAAAGTAAGAGACTAGGGGCTATATCATTCTTGAGCTTTACAACTCTGTACCTAACTTTCACCGTTTTACGATCTCTCAATATGACAATATCATTCCAATTGTGGTTTTAGAAATAAGAGAAGGGGCTCACATAACCCTGGAGTATTGTGGTTCTAATCAATTTCGATCCACTAGCTCTCTCACTATGTAATTACAGAACGCGAGGAACTCCTTGCGTAGCCTACCAGGAACTGCAGGGTACTATCCTATGGATTTCTTAGGGTAAGTTCACCAATAAGTTCTACTTCAAGTTCTAGCATGTATTTCATCACCTGTCAGAGTGATCACTTCACGTGGCTCTCACTCACTATGTATATATATATTTTTTTCACTACGAATAGAGTGCACCATCACCATAGCTGCACTCAATTACTCACGAGATACACCATGTAAATATACAGTGACTGTTTATACGTTTTCTATAACCATCTTGGTCTTCCTCTCCATCCACAGGTAGACCGAGCTGCAGGTAAAATACCAGCTATGTTTGAGAATGCTCACTGGTAGTTAGGATTTACAGTCCAGATACAAATGTAGATAGAAAAACATTTTTTGGGTCCTGAAGAATCGCAAGAGTATTTCTCTATCTGAGCGAGAAACATGTCGACCCCAATGAGGCAGTGTATATAACCTAGCCCATTATCCTAAGTTACTAACACTTAACCTCACAGTTTTTAATTAGGCAAGGAGGCTTCCTAATAAATTGATTGAGAAAGCACTCCGACCCCTATTTTTAGCAACTATTGTCTTTCATCTACATCATTAAAGAGCCACACACTCCCACCTCACCCAGCGGCTGTATTGGATAAAAAGATCTCCACAAGAGTGCTCCCTGAACAAGAGCACGTCGGGTATTGCACCAGCCCACTTGACGCAGGAGCAGCCCGATGATGACACGATACATCCTGAGGGGTACGTGATTCACGACATCCTGATGGTTGTGTGAGGGCCCCGATAGCCAAATATAAACTATCCTTGAACACTACATGGTCTGTCTCACCCACTTTTAGGAACAGCTTTGTTACTTTTCTTGTATACTTTCGGGCATACTCAGCTGGACCTTCCTCTCAAAGCCCACTACGCCCCCCCTGTTCATTCTTGATATAAGCTCATTTCCTCTCACATAGCAAACTTGTACTAAAACATGAACACACAATTGGAAAGAAAGATTTTACATTTTTAAATTGCTAAAGTTATCAATCATACCTTGCATGTGCGGCATACAGGCACCTGACAGCTGAGTATGTTTGCCACTTTATGAAATCCAGAAATAAACGTGCATCATTGTTGGGAAAAATAAAGGGGAGGGGGGATATTCACCTATTATGCCACCTTGCTTTAATTGGGTCACAACACCGTGTTTGCACCTGTGGGCTTTCAACTAATCGACCGCATTTTGGAAGCTCTAGTCTTTGCATGATTTCATTAAAGCAAGAGAACTAATATCTGATCATTACTTGCAAACGAAAAGCTGAGGTCTGGAAACAGTTGGCATAGATAGTTGGAAGGCTTGGTACACATGTTCTGTGTACATCTATATAGATGTCGGTTACCACGTTCCTCCTCTCTTGCAATATTGCAGGTTTCTCAAAATATGAATACTGACCAATACTGATCAAAGCATGGGCTATTTATAGACAAACCACGAAGGCGCTTTGTCAATGATTCAGGATCTGTAAATTAACATAGGGCACGAGACAGACTCAATAAGTACACATCCCAATGTTGGAATGGATGAATACGATGTCAATGAATACCATGATATGTGCAGGCCCGACACCTGCAATACCAATAAAGGCAATATCAATGTATGCCATAACCTATGCCACCATGATCATGCCAATTACCATTAATGCAATGCCAATGAATGTCATAAACTGTACTCGCACAGCAGCGCAGACACCGGCAATAAGCATACCAATGTATGTCATAATCCATAAGCAAATGACGATACTGTCACTAGTAAGAACAAGGTCATTGTACGTTATGACCTAAGCAAACATAACCGTGTCAATACCACTAAGAACAATGTCACTGTATGCTATGACAACTGTATGCACACTGTTAAGGATGTCGATAAAAATTATACCAGTGACTGCCATATTATTTTCAGGAGTTCTAATGAACTCACATCATTGCTGTCGGATTCACCCAAGGTGACCTCCCCATCAACCCAGAGTCAGCGATACGTAGTTAGACAAGACCTACGATCCACGCCCACCGCCTAACACATACAAGGTCACCGGTGGGATCGCTCTTAACCTAAAGACAAACGCTCGCCCAGGGAAAACCCCGATTGATCCCACAGATACATAGTTGCACCACAAAAAGGTCAGAGAAAATTGGCCCCAATAAAACACGTTTGACCAAAGGCTCACATTCCCCAGATATACCACAAAACAAGATACCACATGGAGATAGAAACACTAACCTAATCAGGACATGACAAGCACACCACATATAGTGATCATGTGCTCCTCATGCCGGACTTCTGAAAACATACACACTGGCCCACAAAAGGTCTCTCCGAGGTCGAGAGCCATCTGTGCCCTTATCAGAGAACGACACTTGTTGATTTACGACTGAGATGCTCTTTTTGAATGTAGAGATTGCTTTATTGTACCTCTTGAACTGTATATAACAACCTTCAAAACTGTGTACCCTGAGAGCCTGAGCAAACGCACTCGGTCTAGGCTCTCCCGGGCGCAGCGTTTAATTAAACCAACTTGTTCCTGTTTTGCATCTCGTCTTTTAATTTATTTAAGGTAAATTCATATCTGAGCAACATTCTGGCGGGCCAGAAAGGAGAGATTGGTTCATCGAGCCAGACTGCTGTCGAAGGAAGGACCCCGGCCCAAACTGAATCATATCTGTGCAAACAAGATCAGTGATCAGATATCATAATTGATTAGAAGGTCTGCTGAATCCATGGGGCGAAGGTCCTACCGGAGACAGCCCTCCTAGGGTAAGAGACTACATCTGATCCTTAGTCCCAGCATGTGACGTATGGCAAACTAGGGCAAGCAGGTAAATCACTTTTGTTTTTTCCCTAGTCAGTGCGCTAGAAGAAGGCAATAGTAGCTACGATTTTGTACCGGGCCTTGAGCGTACACACCCGACCCTGGTTATCCCTGGAGAAGATCTGTCTGAGTTGTCTCAACTCCTGTCAGAAAAGAAAACAACTCTGTTGCATCAGGCTCGAAGGAGAAGAACTGCTGACTATTTTGGCTGGGCTCAGTACCAGGACATTCCAGAAGAATTCAGGCTGTTCACAGAGACTCGAGTAAACGTCAAAGGGTTAATACCCTTTTGCAGGTTTACTCTGTAAAGGGGTAAACTTACCAGCAGCATGGCTGCAGAATGGATGATTGCTTTCTATATATTAACACTGATGCCTGCTTCTCAAACATCACCACCGTGACTGGAAACAGCCAACCCAGCCCACGGTTGCTGCGGTTCCAAAAATCACAAACAGATTTTTAACTCCAACTTTCAAATAATGTAAAAAAATGCCTTGACACTGCAAGATAGATAAACTGCAGAGCTTGTGCACTCACATCACGGCCTGTCAACAGAGAACTTTTGGTGAGTATGTTGAACAACATGAGTTTACGACAAGGTTCTTGCCATAGTTCTTGTCAACTGATCCCAACATTCAACATTTGAAAAGCAGACTTCACATAACATTAATAAATAGTTTATTCAAGCATCAAGCCGTTAAAAGTTTATTTAATATTATGTAAATATGAATTTTGTGTTGGAAGATTTAAATCCGTTCGTGTCAATGTTTATATTTGTTTACATTTTTATTTGTTGTACAATTTCTTTTTTTTATATAGTTCTTTTGAATACTATCTTCCCTGTACATTATGTTTAGGGGAAGATTTACATATTTTTCATGCAGCAGCCACATTTTCTGTGCTGCGTTGCACATGGGGGAAAATACTGCGCAGAGTCCTATCTAGTAAGATTAGCCTGCTGCTGATGTAATCTCCTGGGCTGGGCTCTAGTACGGTTGCCTTGCACAATGTACAGCCTCGCACCATGGTGCACAGGTGAGTGTGTGCTGGCTAGCATAGATGTCTGAACCGTTCATCCGCAGAGGCCTAGGAATCTGGTTTGTGGACCACTGCAGACCCAAAATTTACAAACAAATACTCGTATCTGTTTGGACATGGCCACTTTATAGGTTTTGCCTGCACAGCGTTTGTGCTGTGCTTGTGAAATCTATTGTACTAAAATATATATCTTAAAAGGGGCTTATATCCCGCCCCCTTGCTTCCCATTGGTTCCTGTTCTTGCCACTTACTTTTCCTCCATTTCCATTGGCAGTAGCATACTGTTTCCTGCATTGACCAATGCTTGTTGCGCGTGTGCTTCTTTTATCATTTTCTAGTCGCTGAAGCGCGGTTTCCATCCGCTTTTGGGCCCTACGTTTTACATTAATGTTTTGCTTGCACAGCGCTTACGCTGTGCTTCTCTACACAGTTGGCTGGATCGGTGGTCTAGCAGTAGCCTAGCAGAGGAGACATGGTTTACCTGATTCTAGTACCTATTAAAAAATTCCCAATACAGAACAATCATCACAAGTAAATAATGTTGTTTCTTTCAACATTCTTGCATCCTCAAACTGCATGCTGTCTCAAAAATATTCACTGCATTCCTTACATCCGGCATTTAAAAAAACTTCCTTTAATTAAAACTTCTGTTTGTCGTCTCTCCTTTTGTTCTACTCTTTTCAAATGTCCCTCTCCTTTCCTTCCATCCTCTGTCTGAGCACAACGTACTTTGACAGACGCATGTTTGATAATTCTCTATTTTAGCAACTTTCCCACAACTCATTTACAAGAATGCAAATGTCTCCTCCTTCCGATGATACTCATACCAATGCAATCTAACAATACCTAATCTCCTTCTAAGTCCTGTATTAAGTCCACCAACCATGTGCTTGATCTCCCCCCCTGCCCCCCCAATGATCACAACCAACCACTATTACGGTAGTCCACCATAAAAAACTGAAATGACTGCATGGAATGGTTTGCTTTGAGCACACAAGACTATTCCCAATAACTGACAGTAACAAAGAACACTCGACTGAACATTAACCTTGGGCTCCGGAGCAGCGTGCTGCCCGGCATAAAGCACTTCAACACCTTATCAGGGGTAGTAAGCGCTATACAAGTGCAATTACAATTCTTTCCAAGATAGGAGCACTGCCATCAGGCAGAAATGGAGGAAACATCTGGAATACATTCTGCATTCCATAACACGAATGGGAGGAAGATGGTGTGTCTGTATTTAGAGAAATGGTGGGAAGACCCTAATAATTATGAAAAATGTGCATAAAGCAACAAATGCCTTGTCTGGTAGCCTCTTAAGATTGCGTATGCCAACAAAAAAAACTCTGGTTTTTTTTTCTTTTGCAATTGCCAAACTTCAGTTCCCAAAATGAACTTGGCATAAAAACGATACTAGTTCATCTAAAAAAATTGTAAAACTATCCCATAGCTCCTGCCCACAAACCAGAAAGTGTAAAAGCAGGCACAATGTTAATGTCCGCTCTCTCTCTCACTGCTACCGGTTCTTCCCCCACCTTCTCCTGCTGCAGAGGGAGGTCACAGCAATAACAGTAACGAAATCGCCCTGATCCCAGCCACTGACGACATCCGAAACCTCTTCGACCGAGGAGAAACAGCAGCTTTGATCCTCCTTGACCTCTCTGCAGCCTTCGACACCGTATCCCAACACGCTGATCGAAAGACTCCATCACATCGGCATCCAAGGTGACGCACTCAGATGGATCACCTCCTTCCTCATCAGAAGAACCCAGAGCATCCACCTCCCACCTTTCACCCCAAGGAGATACCCTGCAGTGCTCCCCAGGGCTCATACCTCAGCCCCATGCTCTTCAACCCATGTATGACCCCGCTGGCCAGCATTGTCAGATCTGACGGTCTCCACAAAATTTCCTACACAGACGACACCAACTTATCCGCTCACTCACCGACGACCCTACAACCACCAGAACCAACTTCCACAGATGCATGACAAACATTGCAGACTGGATTGAGAACAACTGCCTGCAGCTGAACACAGACAAGACGGATGTACTGATCATTGGCAACAGCAGCAACACATGGAACGACTCCTGGTGGCCATCAGATCTAGGATCCGCACCCATTCCCTCCTACTATGCCAGAAACATCAGAATCATCACTAACAAGATCACAATGAAATCACAGATCAACGCCTCCTCCACCGCCTGCTTCCTCACTCTGCATATGCTATGTAAGATCTTCAAGTGGCTACCCCTACACACTAGATGCACCGTGACACAGACCCTCTTCATCAGCTGACTGGACTTCTGCAACGCCTTCTATGTAGGAATCGCAGCACACCTCCTACAGAGACTTCAGACCATACAGAACACTGCAGCCAGACTCATCCTCGCCCTTACCCGATGAACCCACATCACACCCCACTTCAAGCAACTCCACTGGCTCCTCCTGCAGGACTAATGCCAATTCAATCTGCTGACCCACGAACACAAGGCTCTACACAACCAAAGACCCACATACATCTACCGCAGAGAAGACTACTTTCAGCCTCCCTTTCACTAGCCAATCTCCCCGCATCTACCAAAGCAGAAGTGGAGGACGCTCCTTCTCCCACATCGCAGCAAAGACCTGGAACAGCCTCCCCACGCACCTTTGGAATTCCGAATGGCCTTCAAGACCTGGCTGTTCGACTAAGCCTCTGGGACTTGCATGCGCCTGGACAACCTATTGGGTGATTAGCGGCACTTTATATTATCGATTGACTGACAGGCTAAGTGTGAGGAACGAAAATAAATAGCACTCTCTGGAACAAGTCTGGATTGATAGCACGTGGTAGTCGTCCTCGGGTAAATGTTAACGAATACTCTCTCTGGCAGTCTCTAAATATAGTGTATTCCACCAAAAAAAGGAAAGTGTTGTTTTTTGGTTTTTTTTGCAAACGCTCTTTCAGTTCCCAAAATCAACTGAGCATAAAAAAAGATACCAGGTCATCTAAAAAAAATTGCAAGACTCTGTCCAGTGGCTCCTGCCCACAAACCAGAAAGTGTAAATGCAGGCACAATGTTAATGTCCTACCTCTCTCTTTCACACCACTTCCTGTTCTTCCCCCACCCTCTCCTTCCGCAGGGTCACAGGCAAAGCATGTGGAAAGAAAATAAAGAGTGCTTCCTGGAGCAAGTCTGGATTGATAGCACACGCTGGCCATCCTTGGGCAAATGTGATGAGAAATAAAACAATTTCTACAGGCCTCTTTATGGAGGAAGCCTGATCAGTGATCCGGATGCTGCATTCCTCAGTCAGTAGACGGCACTGAGAGATTGGGTGAATTTGAATGCAAACAGAAACACCAGCAAGAATCAAAGAAAAAAAATTGTCCCCCAAACGACAGATAAATAACTAAAGCGTAAATAAACAGTACTTGGTCCCTGCTCCATGAGAGTAAACAAAAGAAAAAAGAAGGGATATATAGCAAGCAAGGAATTTTAAAGGCCACTGGAAAAAACAAATGAAAAGCAGGGGGGTGGGCTTTAAGCCTAAAAGAGAAGTTTATACTAAGGTATTTACAATAGGTCTCGTGCTCGACCTAAAAATGCAACAGAGTTCACAGTTAATTTATTCACCAAGTCAAGAAGACCTATGCTGGGGATGTACCATTCCTCTATTTACCAAGGAAACGCTAGCGGATAACATTGCTCTGGACTCAAACTTTCTTGATATGGTGTAGCTGGTCTTTGTCTGTTAAGGATTTCAGTACCCTTTAAGAATGTGTTAATGTGCTTGTGTCCTGTTTCAACAGATAGCATTGAAGACATTAACATTTTTAAATGGATTCCTTAAAAACTTACCACTGGCAAAATTGATATTCCCAGCTTCTATTCCTGCTTTTACTGCTGCTTTTCCCAACAGCAAATTCTCTCCTCTGGAGAGCCGGTCCCGCTCCTTGTCTGCCAAACTCCCATAAAAAATACGGGACTTCTTCACCAAAGGAGGACCATCTTCATCGTCCGACATTATGAAGGTGTGTCCAACCTACAGCAAAGATAAAAGGATAATTAAGCCAACAGCTGAACATCAATGTTATCACGGCTTTGTTGTTGCTTCATATACTCACTTAACTCACCCACCCCAACGGACAACTGATGTGATGTACATTATCACAGAAAAGACTGGGAACAGCTCCTTTACTTGATGATCTGTAGAACAGAGGTTTCCAAGCTTTTCTGAAGGGAGAGCTACTTCTTATCACCAAAACCCATTGTGCATTACTAAGGCCAACAATCACTGTTCCAGCATTTCAGCTGTTCTCCAATCTGTGCATGTTTTGTTGCAGATTTGGGAAAAAGAATCAATTGAACTGGGGGAACCATTATTTCTAGTGTATGCTGCCCAGGTACGCTAGGCTCGAAACATTATTCCTTCAACTTAATATACGTATTAAGCATTTCCCTCTTCTTCTGACCAACTCTACTAATATGACCCTCTGAGTTTTCCACTTTACCATACCCTCCCCTCTACTTAAAATCATCTCTCCTCTCCACCTAACCCCAATCCTTGAATATCTTAGCCCTTCTCCCATTTCTACCTCACCAAATCTTCATTGCTGCCTAATCCAGAATCCACCCGGCTATCCTTCATCCACCGCCTTGCAATCCATCCACAATATATATTCCTCAATATCTTGGCAGCTGCAAGGTCTAATAACATAGTGAAAATAAGAGACAGCAGGGCAAAGTACAAGGAACTAATAGTACAATCAAAAAAAAAAAAGAGTGCGATGATTGCATCTGGAACAAATTGATTGAAATGCTAAAAATAAGGATCATGCTGGTTTCTGGAAAATACTTGCACAAGGAAATAAAACTGGTAACTACAGCCTGGATCATTATTTGGACCAGGGCACTTGGAGTAGACATTTTTTAGCCCTATACTCTGATGCTGTAGATACAGCAGCTACTGATCATCCTATTATGGGAACAAATCCCCCGGAAATTGCCAGGCATGGTTTAAATACCATTCTCATTTAAATCTAGATTGTACAGTGGCAGCAATAGAAGCTGTCAAGCCAGGGAAAGCCCCAGGCCCTGATAAGATACCAGGTGACCTTTTAAGGCATGATAAAACAGTCTGGGCACCCTATGTGAATGTACTTAGTAATGCTTTGGCTGCAGGGGTACCAATACCAGAATCATGGAAAGGGGCTGAAATAATTCCTATTTTTAAGAAGGTTTATAGTCAAGATCCTGCCAATTATAGGCCAATAAGTCTAATAGACACTCTACAAAAGGTTTATGCAAAACAGATTCTATCGAAGCTCAACAACTGGTTGGAGGAAAATAATATATTCTCTCTCAGTATCAAGCTGGGTTTAGAGTAAATATTAGCACAATCGACCAGGTTTTTAGATTATTATGCATAGCTTGGAAGTACACTCATTTAAAGGGAGGACACTTGTACAAAGCTTTCATAGATCTGAAGTCTGCTTTTGATATTAGCCCTAGAAATTCCCTGTGGGACTGCTTAAAATCTCAGGGAGTCCCTGACGATCTTTTGATACAGATTGTATGGCTTCATAAAGATAACTATGCAAAAGTTAGAAGGGTACCCAGGGGTGAACTCACAGAAGCAATCCCAATAAAAAGAGGAGTAAGGCGTATTGGCACTGACCCTCTTCTCTCTATATCTAAATGATGTTGGGCAACATCTTCAGGGTTGTAAGCATGATTCTCCTAAGTTGGGAGGGGTGCCAGTACCAGCATTACTTTTCGCTGACGACACGATCCTAGTATCACAAACACCTAAGAGACTACAAAACCTCTTAGATTGCTTTAGTGACTTCTGCACGTTAAAAGGCCTTGAAATAAACTCAAAACTAAATATATGGCCATAAATCTTTCAAGAAAAACATGTTTGTTCAAAAACTAAAATTCGAATACGTGGCCAATCTTAATTATCTGGGTATCACATTAGATATGAAATGGTCATGGAAACCACATATCCAAAAATCTACGGTTGTCATGCTCCAAAATTCAATGGTAATTGTGGAAGAAAAAAAATGATTAGTACGTCGGAGGAAGTGTCACCCGCCCTGGAAGTCTATAAGTACAGGGCCCAATCTGAAACCCTTCATGGCGCAGAACTCTAGGGGGCCAGTAGTCAGAGCATGCTTACTAGGGAGGAAAATACATTTATAAGGATGTTTCTGCAACTTCCAGTACGCATACCTATGATACCCATTTTTCAACATATAAATATTAGGCGACTTGAACACCAAGTTACATTAAGACCCTCGTTGTTCTGGGTCCATTTGTGGACCATGCAAGACCTCAAAAGTTATAAAGAAGGGTTAATTGATTTATTGAGACTTGATCATAATACTACACTCCCATGGGTTTGTTATGTGCGAAGCTGGTTTCATAAATTAGGTTTAAATAGCTTCTGGGATGCTCCCTACTTATTAACACACTTGTCAAAAACAACTTTGAAAAATTCTTTTTGGATGTATATAGAAAATAGCATGCAACAATCCCCAAAAATAGGATGGTTGACGTTCCAATCTATAACACCATCTCCTGCCTTTGAAGTATACCTGGATAAAATACAACCTCAACTGGCCAAGTCACTGTACATGAAGTTCCGTTTTGATGTCCTACAGATAAAGTCCAACACATCCAAGTGGACGTGCAATAATACAGATGGCAGAGAGGTTTCCTGCACCCTATGTTTACAAAATGCTGCAGAAAATGACTCCCACATATTATTCTTTTGTCCAGTACATGCTATTCCTAGGAAAGAATGGATCAAACCAATTTGTCGTAACATGGGAGTTAGGCCATACCTAGGAGCTTTAACAATTTTAAAAACTGATAGATCCCAGATAATGGTTTTTAGCTTAAGTAGATTATCTATTTGCTGTAAGCCTAGTACATAAGGGAAAGGGCTTGAAATTTTAATCCATCTAGGTCTGTTTGGCGAACAGACAGGCACTGACTCCGTGATATGATGGCAAAGAAATTTTAATCCAAACAACAATCAAGACGCGTTTCGACGGCGTACCGCCTTGGTTACTACGTCAGGTACAATCTAAATTACAAGGTTATATGCACCTATTTTCACACGGTTGTCACAGCAACCATTGGCCTGATGATAGACATAGAAATTTCCTATGTCTATTCTTACATGACAGTGCATATTTCTGTTTAAGGCACAATTGTGAAATGAATTAAATACGATTGTTGTTAATGTATTGTGACATTATAAGCACAACAATGCATAAATAGTGATATAAAAGTAGTATGTGAATTTCAAGAATTAAACTCATACATGACATCATACCTATCCCCATGTATGGACATAGAAGAGTTGGCTTGGCCCGGGTTTCCCATGGTGAATGCAAATGTGAAAAGAGAGTGTCTGCGGGAGTATGCGTGCAGGTGCATTTATCGATAATCATTATAACGCTATTTGTGGTTGCCCCGGCATATACGCCGGTTAACGGGACTGGGTGTGTACGAAGGCCTTATATATATATATATATATATACACATATATACACACACACACACACACACACACACACGTATGTCGGTTTTTATCAGAAAGTGAATAATGTGTTGGTTGCACTTGCAGTTTGCTAATTTCATGGACTAAATCTGCACTTTATTTACAACTGAATGGGCATTACAGTACTACTTTTGGATGTATTTTTTTTATATATAAATAACTGAGACCAACCTTAAATCGTTTTACAGAGTTTTTAAAGCAATTGGATCGATTATCATTTTGTATGGTAGTGTGTGCAAATTTATTTTTATTTACTTGACATGTTTTTAAATTTATAAATTTGTATCTTTTATGGTTTATCAAACCGAATAAAGATATCTACAACTACTATCCTTCAATATCCTTTTTCCTCCATACTTCCTCTCATCTCCCTCTTTTGTCGCACTCATTTAATCCCCTCAGTGCTTACCAGCCACTCCAATCAACATATGAAGGTGAACACAGATCATACCAGCCACCTCATAGCAGAGACCACTACCCACAGCCAACCCTACAAAACAATGCGCATACCAGAAGCAGGGATTGCCAGGAGCCTAGTCAGACGACAACTTAGCCAGTACAGTAAAGGACCAAATGTTTATATATACTGCAGTAAAAGCATACTTATATCTTCTGGTATCTCAAAACTTTACACTGATATCATGGTTTTCAATTTTTATAAAATGCCATGTTTTTTTTTATTTTTGTACTTTTTACTTAAACACTAAACAGAACTTAAAAAGAATAATAAAGTGTCAGAATATAAAGTGAAAGGCTTCCCATGGCCTAATTTACTTTCCACATGATTCAATCATTTGCTCTTCTGCACTAGCCCAGGGAGCAGATTTATAGGCCTTCCAAGAGGAGTGTTATGCTAAGTAGAGCTTCAGACGCCACCTGAGTGAGCGCAGATGGCCAGCCCCTTCCCAGCGCCATTAAAACGGTTATGTGCCAAAGCTTGTGCTTGGTTTTAATATGAGGAATAAATGGGATAAAACAAAAACAACCTCAGAAGTCTGCTTTTCAACTATTCCCAAGCATCAATATCCCTGTTGTTGTACTTATACAGACACGATAGCAGGGGTGGAATGCAACACAATGCAGCGGGGGAAATAGGATACTTAAGAGGTGAAGCAGCACAAGAGGAAGAGACCTAGCAAACATGCACTCTCATGGAGAGCTGAATAAAAAAAGAATAATACCTTAAATATGAGCAATGAACACATACAAGTCAGCCAATCAAAAGGTTTGTTAAGAGGCTACTCTCGAGAGGATAAAACATACAATGAGGAAGACAAGCCATTGAATAAGAAGAAAGCAAATGAGAGTGAAAATAAAGCCAACCAATTGTAAGCAGTGGATGGGCTGTAAGGTAACAACAGATCTTTGTAATCAGGAAGCCAGTGCGGTCAGCCATGCCCGACCTAAAAAGTGGACAAGTGGTTACAGCGAAAACGAAAGAAGATGGCCCAGACCCAAAGTGCAAGCAAACTCACCACAATGTTGAGAAGGATGCCAGAGGCCAGCAGCAAAGCACTTGTATTCCAGACCCTCGGCTTGGATGAAATGACAGTTGTTTGTAGCACCTATAGTCTAGCTTAAGTTGGTAATCAGGGATCAGGTAGGGTCACTAGCTGACAGCGTGACCATATTATGGAGAAAGCGGTTGCCAGTCCAGAACGGACAAGCAAGGCAGCCATCACTGAAGTTCAACCTGTACATGCCGAGTCTAAGTTTCTCATGGCCTGCTCCACCTCAGCTGAACTCAGATCAGCCAGTGAGAAACACTGACAAGTGTGAGCAGGCTAGCAGTGCAGCAGACTGGCCAATGTGAAGAAACTCCAGATTTTGGGGGCATGTTGAGAGCTTTAAGGCACAAGCTATTGGCTGAAAGTCTGTGACCTACCTCTCATTTATGATCAACTGGTTGGAGACCCCCGCTGTTCATGTTGTGGGAGACTATTGGGCAGGATCCAACCAAAAGAGGCAGAGACGCCAGAATGGTTTGGATTGGTGCAGAAGAGACTGGACAAACCACTAGCATGAGGGTGCATACTTAAACATAAGTCATCTGAAAGGGGCTATGTAGAAAAGAAGCTTGCTTGAAAAATGAAAAGCATCCACATGCAGCAACAACATATGTGGGAGAGAAAATGATGAAAAGAGAGATCTTCCTTATCTGGAGGACTTGGAGAGTGTCAGAGTCCAACACAACATCCTGCGGACAATGCCACGCTACAATATTGATGAGTGGTAATTAAATGCAAAAACAACAGTTGATGGACAGAATGCAGAACAAGGTCATACACTCACCCCAGTACAGAGATCTGGCCCTAAATCCGTCGTTTTTGCTCACCATGCCATTCCAGTTTGAACCCAGCCATATGCAAATCAGTCTTGACCCTGTGCCTCATGGGAACAGTCAAGCCCGAACTGCCAAGCCAGGTCCTCCCTGGACTGGAACCAAGCATCCTAGGATAGGTTTCGGGGTTTCACCCCTCTTCAGCCAGGATAGCTTGATTCCAGTGGCATGGAGAGAACGGGACTCACGTCGGAGCATACCCGTCCCACTCGGGGTGACAAATGCAAAAACATGGGGTGGTATGGTGAGCAAAAATACTATGGATTTAGGCCCAGATCTCTGTACTTGGGTGAATGTTTGACATTGTTCTGCATTCTGTCTATCAACTGTTGTTTTTGCATTTGTCACCCCCAGTGGGACGGGTATGCTCAGATGCAAGATGAAGTTGCACAGAGAGGTTGAGTCAAACCTCCTACAATACTTATCTGTATTTCTGGTGCATCGCTACTCTGTTTTGTATCTATGTAAATGTACATTGTTTTGATTTTGGAGAAGACCATTTTGAGACGAGGCCTTTATAGCACCGACACAACTTGAAGTTTCTTTAACAATAAAGAATTGTTATTACCAATCACAATTTAATATGCCAATGCGCCCCTTGGTGTTTTGAGGAACCTTCTAATAGCCATACAGCTCTGTGGTGCTCCAAAACAAGCGTACGGCGAAGAAACTGCGTGTTGTGTTGGCTTTTCAGTTATAAACGAATTACTTAAGTAGCTTCCGAGGTGGCTTGGATTTAACAACCTATTGTTATCTTTGCGTGCGTGCTCCCAGTGTTGCCCAGGTTGGTAGAATTTAATCAGTAGGATCGGTTCGCTAAGTGGGTTGCACACTAGTACAGATGCCTTAGCTGTAACCTTAAAGTCAAGGGCTCGAATCCCC
Organism: Triturus cristatus; assembly: GCF_964204655.1. Lineage (NCBI taxonomy): Eukaryota > Metazoa > Chordata > Amphibia > Caudata > Salamandridae > Triturus > Triturus cristatus. The sequence goes on from NC_140580.1 coordinate 970,545,599, forward strand.
ACAGGAAAATGCATGGGTTTTGCGAGATCGATAAAAATAGGGACAACTGGACAGATATGCTTCTGCTGTTGAAATCTGTAGATTGAGTGTACATGCATTAAGAAAAGTCTCTGAACTGTGACGCCTACGGTCACGTGGTGTTTGTCGCGAGATCACGCACTGAAAATACCAAGCCTGCGAGTGGTGTGCGCGTGGGAGAGAGGGGGAGCAGGAGGTGAGCCTGGGAGTGGTGCGTGCATGCACAGTCTGCTCTTCTTGGAAGTACACACTTGTGCTTGTGGCACGCCCCTGCGCGCTCCCGCAAGGTGGATGCCGCCACAAGCACGTGTATGTGCTTCCAAAAAGTGCAGAGCGACGGCTAAAGGTCCTCCTATGCAGTGCATGAGCGCTGCGTAGCCGAGACCTAAAAATAAATACACCTTAGAAAATATAACACACGAGAATATGAGGAAACAACAAACGCAAGCAGAAAATGCACAGCAATTCGTGGTTAACAAACAGTTTAGGCCCAAATTTTGCACGGACACGAGGGACGTGAAAAGTTCACTTGATAGCACAATGGAATAGGAAAATTTAAAGGGTTTCCGTTAAAGATCAACTCATGCTTAGTAAGCTTGAAAGCAAATGATTGTGACACATGAGTCCACCGGCACGCACTTCATGCATTCAAACAGATTGTGGCCTGATTAGACAATGGGTGCAGTACTTGAATTAGCCCAGAGCACACTGAGGTCTAAAGATGCAGGATTAGACAATGAGTGCAGGGAAGTAAAATAGTTCAGAGCACACGGGGGTCTTAGGTGTACAATGCTAAAAGCACACACTTCACTTAAATTACATTTACCATGCATGCACGTGCATTCGAGTGCAGAAGAATGCTTTGTTTATCAAGTACTGTTGGGAAAGCAATAAAGAATGTGCAATGGACTGGGTCAGAATCTGTGGTTATGGGGTCACAGGTCTTTGAGTGTTTTTCAATCTTAAATCTGTAACTTGCAAGTCAATTATTATTTAGGGTTTGTACTAAACCATTGTACAATCGAGTATAAAAAGAGCTGCCTGTGAGCAGCAATTTGAGAAAGACTGAGAAAGTCTTAGGGAGATTAAGGTGCAGCCGTGTGGTGTGTGTTGAAGGACTTTCTCCCTGCTGTAACAGTAAATAGCCGTCTTTGCATTGCAACGAGGAGTCCATGCCTTCCTTTATTTTTGAAGGTTTTTCTACCCAGCAACAATCTTCTCTCCAGTTGTGTGCAGCTACGTTTCGTTGTGCTGAGTTCTGGTGTGTACCAGTTGGCTTGTTTGGTGGATTTGCGGGTTTCGGCTGCTTTGATTGGGGCAACTCAGTCGGCGGCAATGGTGATCCAGGTGTTGAAGTTCTTGACTGCTTGATCCAGGTTGGATTCGGCGTCGGGCTGGTTGGAGTCGAGGGCATCTATCCACTGGGTCTGGGTCACTTTGCTCGTTGCGGAAGGAGGTGCTAGGTGGGTTGGAGGTGGCACGAGGCGATCCTTTGATGGTGAAGTGGTCGGTCTAGGTGAGTTCTGTGGTATGGCTGTATTTTACTCTGTTGCTGGACATGAAGATAGTGTCCAGTGTGTGTCCTGCTCTGTGCGTGGGGTCTTTAACCAGCTGGGTGAGGCCGATGTAGTCCATTAGTTCCAGGAGGTTGGAGGAGTTTGTGTCTGTGGGGTCGTCCAGGTGGAAGTTGAGGTCTTTGGAGGAAGATGTAGTGCTTGGATTCAATGGTGAGTGGGGCTATAAAGTCTGTGATGGCGTCGCAGAGGTTGGTGTGCGGTCCTTGGGATCTGAAGGCAAGGGTACCTTTGATGGTTATTCTGTAGTCTGTGTGGAGTTGGAAACTGAGTTGTGCCATGATTGATGTGATGTTGTCGTCGGTAGTGGCGCAGTGGATTGATTCTTTGTGGGTGATGGTGATGCCACCTCCGTGTTTGTTGGTGTGGCCCCAGTGTATCATCTTGTAGCCATTGGGCGTTGCGGTGGCAATGTCAGTGGCAGAGGAGGGGTTGAGCCAGGTTTCTGTGATGAAGGTTGAGTTGAGGGTAGAGATGGTGTCCCAGACTTCAGTGGCGTGTTTGCAGAGCGATTTGGCGTTTATTAGGAGGCATCGGAGTGGTCCCAGGGTGGTCTTGGTCGGCGGAGTGTGAATGGCGCGGGTTCCTGTGATGGCAGGTGGTCCTATGTTGCAGTTGAAGAGAAATTACTGCAGCTTACAATATTTAATGTGTTGGTGGTCTTTGCACGACAAGACAAAGTCTGCAGTTCCTGTGTCATGCAGATGAAACGTGTTTCTCTGGCTTCAACTGGAGTGTCACATTCAATTTAAGGCATTCTGTATTGTTCAGTCAGCCTTTTATCAGACTGGATAATCTTTTTTTGACTGGCAAATTCATGCCTGAAAAGACCAAGGAGGAGGATTCATGCAGCAGTCAAATGAAGATGGTTTCCTGTTTCAAGACAGAAAACCGCACCACTACAGTGCATGTGGAATAACCTGCAGAAAAACATCACTTTCAAAAAGGCCACACCGCTGAGATTTTTCTTCAAATAAAGTCAGCCCGTTCTTTCATTCTTTTCGGCCCCAGCACAAGTGTATGGCTTTGTGCTCAACAAATTAAAAAATAAAACGAAAAGGAAAATAATTTTAGAACTATTGCCTGAATGTATTCCTTTTTTACATCGTTTTTATGAATGTATAAAATTAGCTTTGGACAACACTTTGCTAACACTGCTCGGCAAACATATTTTAAGCAAAACAGATTTACAGTAAGGGTAATAGGCAGCGAGCAATGAGATGTCCTCGTGGGTCCTGCAATGGGTTGGGGAAGGCTGCAGGAGATGGAAACAGCAAACGAATATCCCGGGAGATCACAGCTACAGCTCACTGTCTTCTAGTTCTCTGGGAGTCACACTTCTCACACCTCAGTCACAGTATGACTCCAACTCCAGCTATGCAAACAGTCTGTCACTGGCTGAAGAGGGTTCCATCACCATAGCTTCTATAGTCTGCAAATTGCGCCAGATTCCTCACAGTCCCTCCAATGGAAGATCAGACTCTCAACAACAATCTGCTGTCTACTCTTCTCCCTCTTTTAAAAGGTATGGCGAGATTGAGGAGAAGAGGGTAGAAATATCTGATAAATTAGTTAAAAATCACATTATACAACAAAGGAACATGGGAAGGATGCACTCTAAGATGCTGATGCACTTTGTTCCCACACACTAGGCCCAGAGTGACCATTCTGCTACTCAGGCATTTTCCCTGTGGAATACAGGCTAGGAAGCTCCTTGCAAAGCAGGACGTTCTGCTGCTCTGCAACCATGCCCACATTTCCTGATTCTAGGCATGGCCTCATCGAGTGTGGGGCAGGCTTGAACTTTTGTTTTTTTTACCGGAGCCGATTTTGGTTTCTACTCTGACCCTCCCGTGCACACACCATTACCAACCCCACAGTAATTGTAAATCCAGCTCCACTTCAAGAAGCAAAAGATTCACCCATGAGGAGATCAAAAGCTTGCCTTCTAAGGGATCGACTGCGAACCACAAAGTGTCCCTGGGGAGCGAGGGAGTTGACTTCGACCCCTACTGCATAGTCCAATATAGCTACCGTTACTCGGTGCCTTAATTTGTCCGACAAATCACAGGTGCTGTGGGCATGTAATATTATTGCATTGACTCTATGGTGAGGACTGTGTATTTATTCTTCTAAATATAGTTTCCACAAAATAGATGAGTCCTTCAAAACACCTCCTGCCTGGCCCACAATCTCGGCAGCTACAGGGCCATGTTAAAGCAATTTCAAAATTAGAAACTATCAGTTATTTGGTAATATTTCTCTTTTCAAAACCACTGTCATAGTATGTATGCTTACAGATATTTGCAGTTTCTCTAAAAAGCTGATGTAATGTTGAAGTGTGCTGTTCTTCTAGGTGCTACTCCATCCTACAGACATCCTAAAGGCTTACCTGGACTTAGAAATTTACATATTTGGTAACAGGAATAATAGCCAAGGGGTCAACTCTCAGATCAACGGTAACCCACCCAGCGAGCTTCTTAGTTATTGAAGAATCTGAGATTTTGAGGCAGAGCATAACCAATTTCGATTGCAGTTTGTAAACTGTATATGACTTGAACTAGCCTTGAAGAAGCGCAACAGTGTCGGAAAATAGGTTTTGGCTGTGGTTGTGTTGATTTTACCAATGTAATCTGTGATTGGGATGCTAGAACCATTTAAGTAATTCAACAATCCTTTGGAATCTGATGAAAAAAATTCGACTGAATAAAGAATTCATCATGGAGGTTATTTGGAGTAAACATTTCTTCTCAGATTTTTGGATATATTTTTACGTGAATTTAGGTCACAATCACTCAGGCAGAAAGAGATCACATATTAAGCCCGTCATTAGATTGCTTTGCCGTCACCACATAGGCTGCATGTAACATCTGTTTTGCATGTCTAGTCACTTCTTCCGAGTCCGTCATGCTTTCAAAGCAGAATAGCTAAACTATTGGGCAAAGTACGTTAAAAGGAGGGCGGCATACTTTGAAAACAGGGTAGGGTACATGAATGTTTTAAATATGCATTGAGCAACTGTGCCCAGCACTACAGAACTCTGTTGCTAGTGTCTCAAATTTTTGAAGGCCTAGTGTCCAGTAAATATTTTTACAACTGAACTTAACCTTTCAGTCACAGAACAAAAGAATGGAATATCATGCTGGTGCTCAGGGTGGCTGCTGTCTTCTCCTAGTATGCTTTGGTGCCATCTTGCTCCTGGTACATATTGTCCAGAAGTTAGGCAACACTTATCCATTGCAAGAGGCATTGCATGGTCAGTTGGCATGCAGCCTGGAAGTGTTGATCCTGCCATTGCACATGGAATGGCAGAAGTCCACCAACCACTCAGTGACAGGACGGGTCTGCGACAGGGACAGCCCAGAATTCAAGGGCAGGCACCTGCAAAACATCTACATCTCTGGTACCCGGGAGCACTGAGTAGCAATGCATCACCGCTAGGTTGCTGCAGGAGTTGGACTCAGCCTCGCCATGAGGTACAGAGACTGAGCAGTCATTTCAAAATTACCTCAGACTGTGTGGCAATCTCAGGACGTTGCAGTGATGGGAGATAAATTACAAAAGGTGTAAGTCATAACCGAGATGTGTGGCACATGGTAGGACTATGGACAAAAGAGCATTGGATATAGACAAAAATAAATGCATAGTATACCAATGTACAACCGGCTCCTACGCTGGGGTAATATGCGCCGAGAGGGGGCCCCAAAACTGCTGTCTGAAATCCTGTGCCCGAGTTCTGAAAAATACCAAATATATATATTGAGGTGTCTGAAGAAAGTGTTACACAGCTGATAAGAAGGAATTTGTAAATTATTTCATTAAGTGTTGCAGGATATGACTGGCACATGCCTGACACAGGTATGCCCACATTTGGGCCCCAAGCACACTGTGCCACTGGAACCAAGCTATATCCGACTAATAAGCCTTAAATAAGGGCGAAACCGGTCTTAAGTTGCTTGTGTTCCGGTTCAGGAAGAACTTCGCCTCGCAGTTTGGGTTCCACTGTTTCTAGTGGGGCAGAGTTAGGACTGATTTCCATATGGCTGGAACTACGTTTAGGTGGCCTCGAGTGCAAAATAACGATAGACTGGAATGCGGTCCCAAGTAATTATCAGTGGCTGAGATTAATTCAAGCAGTCCGCCTGTTACTTTTTTTGTATACTTCAGTGTTATATAATACAGATAGTTATCATTGTACAGCAACACAGGTTTCATAATATATTATTCTGTTAGTGTGGCGCTACTTTGCCAACACAATGGCTTTGTGCTCTATTTGAATGGGTGAGCGTACAATCAGGCCTGTCTAATGTATTTGGCTGTGGTTTGGGTAAATATGTACACCCAGACAGCTGAAACATGCTGGATTTACGGTTCATATCATACCATAACATGATGCATTTAATTTTTTTAACTTTTGTGGATGCTGATATTGTTGAGGACGATACTGTACAATTGGACAGCATCAATTTGCAAAGTATTGAAGTTTATCATGATCTACATAGCAAGTTCGATTGATTCTGTGGGGGTTAAATGTCTGAGGAGTGATACACTGTTTAGGTTCAGCTCTTTGCTAACATGTTGTGCATGCGCGGTTATGGGGGATAGCTGCCTAGTATGTTATGGAACTTACTGAAGCATCTGAGGGTTATCGGGCGTTCTGAAACATATTAAAACCACAGAACTCTACAATTTAACCAGGCCAACTGGAATTATGCCATTAGGTGGTCGAAGGCGGTTTTTAAACTTTGTAACACAGGGTGATATTTAGGGTTTAGAACTTTGGTTTTGTATTGAATGATGATGTGTAGGATAATTAGCTGTGGTGTGTCACCTAGGTGAATAAAGAACTGGCACTTAATTATATTTGTAGACTACGTTTGATATATAAAAAAGTAGGAATGTTTTATTTTACCAGAAGAAAATGTTTGTAGTTCCTCGTTTACGCATACTTGTACCTTTCAGTTTATGGCACTCTCGGTGATAGTTTATGAGTTTGATTATACTTTGTAATCTAAATGTGCTGTTAATTCTTCTAACCCTGAGAAAGTCGGTTTGAAAAGATTTGTCCAGCAATGAAACACTTGTTGGCTAGTAATTCTAAAGACCTGTACATCAAGGATTACATTTTGAGCTTTGCGAATAAAAAATATACTAAGAAGAATTCCAAGTTCAAGATGCTTGACTATTTGTGATTAAAATACTGAGAAGACTTCTCGCCAAACCTTGGAAATAATTTGTGTGGAGTGCTGGGGGATCGATTCACTTTGCCCAGATAGTGTTAATGTGTGTAAAAATGACAAAATAATGATGTAGTACCATCACAAAGAATGCTACATTATGTATATATATATATATATATATATATATATATATATATATATATATTACTTACTGGCGGTCGCCAGTAGGTAGTTATAGTTAGGACCCCTTTTCCATAGGAAATCCGCAACATTCTATTTTGAATAACTTTGGCGCCGGTTGATGAATCCTCGCGAATTTCTCAAAATAGGTGGGGCGCTACGCTCCGCTCCTACCCTGAAAGTCTCGGGGGGATTTGTCAAGCGGGGGCTGAGATAAAAGGGGGGTCCCAAAACGCGTTTTTCCCATGCATTTTTCCATAGGACCTTTAGACAGGGCTACAGCCCGAACGGCTGAACAGAATTACTAGAAATTTGGCAGAGAGGTAGTCCCTAGGTCAAGGAAGTGCCTTTTGTAGGTTTGGTGTAAATCTGTTCAGTAGATTCTGAGAAAATAGCCTTTAAATCAATATATATATCTGAGCCAGCTTACGGTACGCTTACCGTAAGCTTACCGTACGCGTACGGTGGCGTGCGCGAGCGCGATTCTGATTGGCTCTTAGATCTTAGTAAACATTCGAATCGGCCGAAACCAGGAAGCGGCGGCCGCCATTTTGTGTGTTTCACTCAGAAAAAAAAGAGTGAAAACAAGAAAAGGGGGCAAGGAGGAGAGTTACAGACCCCCTTACATTTGTGAGGGGGTCAAAGAAGGACAGAAAAGTACAAATATATATATATATATATATATATATATATATATATATATATATATATATATATATATATATATATATATATATATATATATATATATATATATATATAAAACAAATCATGGTACGGTAAGCTAATTACTTTGCAATAACATATCCAAAAGACTCGCTACACTTAAGTCTGTTAACGCATTAAGGTTTAAGCTGACTGTGTGAAGTCATTTTCACATAAGAACATGAAAAAAAATGGACTGTGCCTTCGAAAGTAGCAGCCTATCAAGTTCTCGATATACTTTTGTGGAAGAAAGGCTTTAGAGTAGGGGTTGTGGTAGAGTGTTATTGGATTACTGTAATCATAGTTACACTGACTTTTTATATATCACTTCCTAGGGCATAAAAATGTGCCTCTGCCAAGTGCCATGCATCAAGGGTTAACCGTACGCATTAGGAGCATTTCTACCCATTACCGCAAGCACCCCATATGGTCATGCAGTTACACTTAAGCACGTCGGGTGCCAGCTTGTGAGAGCTGTGCCTTTGTTTCCTCAGGCAGTGGCATACAGAAATGCTCACTGAGCCATCCCGGACATTACAGATGAGGTGGTGTCATGATTATTACTGCATTGCTCCCCTTTGCCGGCAACGTTTTTTGTTCACACAGAGAAGAGGGCTGGTTTGTACCCTTGGCGTCTCCCTATGATTGGTTTAAATCAGAGAGTATACGCCATGCCCAGCGCTTTCAGCATGTTCATAAGTAAGTCAGAAAACATCCCTACCCTCTCTGAGCATTCAGCACTGAATTTAAAGTGACAAATAGCACAGTTGGTGCCCCCCTTCATGTGGCGCTTCCCGTCCTACTCCCTAATGGACGCTGCCTTTGCGGAAGAGATGGCTACAGCTATTAAGACGTTCTTCGAGGTGAATGTGGGGTCTGTTGATTCTTTCCAAACAGTATGGGAAGCTTTTAAAGTGGACATTCGGGGGGGGGCGCTATTTCTAAACATGCGGGGATCCTTAAATCGATTCGTACCAGGCTGTATGATCTGGAGCGTAAGATCAAAAGATTGGAAACCGCATTGTCGACCGGTTCGGATGACGCGCTTCGAGTAGAACTGGCGCAGACTTTGCAGGAATACAATGAAGAGGCAGATGCGGAAATTAAACATCTCTGGAAATATGCCACTGCTCGCACATACGGCGAAGGGGAACGGCTGGGGTGGTACTTGCATGACTCCAGCGGCGGAGCAAGGATGCTTCGGCGATCCCGGAAATCAAATCCCCTACTGGGGATACTTTCCTGTCGGACGCACAAGTAGCGGAGCAGTTCAGGCAATACTATTCCGATTTGTACGCCTCCAGGAGTTGTAGCCCAGACGAACAAATCCTTGAATATTTAGAGCATATCAAGCTTCCGTGGCTGTCAAATTGGGATCGGAAGTTTCCAATGCGACCGATAGAGCGGGACGAAATACTGCTGGCACTCACTGGTATGAGGGCGGGCAGTGCACCGGGAGGGGATGGTCTAATGGTTGCCTTTTATAAGGTGTTCATTGACCTGTTACCACACCTGCTCACGCTGTTCGAGGACATGTGCACATCAGGGACGATGCCTCCTACGATGCAGGAGGCGGTCATAGTTGCTATCCTTAAGCCGGGTAAACCACCAGACGAATGCCCCTCTTATCGTCCGCTGTCCTTGTTGAACGTGGACACCAAAATCTTTGCGAAACTGCTCGCTAACCGACTGTTACCCCTTATCACGACCTTGGTAGCCCCGGAGCAGGCCGGCTTCGTACCCAGCCGGAATTTGACATACAACCTCTGCACGGTCTTCCCGGCATTACAACATACTAGATCGGAAGTTCCCGCCATAGCAGTATTTTTAGACATGGAGAAGGCATTCGACTCAATCGAGTGGCCCTTCCTACGACAGGTTCTCGCTCGTATGGGGGTAGGTGAGGTGTTCCTACAACTTATCGCGGTATTGTATCACTATCCCACAGCGCGCATCAAAATAGGCACCCTGGTCACAGAACCTATAAGAATAAAGAGAGGTACGAGACAGGGCTGCCCCTTGTCACCTATCCTCTACGCCCTAGTTGCTGAGCCCTTGGCGTGTGCCCATCGGGAATACCACAGCCACAGAGGAATACGTTTCCCGAATTATCGTCTGATCGTCTCCACTTACGCGGACAACACGCGGCTCTATGTCAGTGATCCGGATACCAATCTATCACCGATATTGAGGGAGATAGTCCTCTTTGTCCGGTCTACGGGTTAACTGGCACAAATCCGTCATGTTCCCCCTAACACCTGCCACGAAGCCCATTGAGCCTGAATATCCCCTGCAGTGGACTACGGAGGGGGTGCGATATCTGGGGATCAAACTTCACACAGATTGCGAGGTGGTTCTAAAAGAAAATTATGGGGTGGCGATTTCTAAACTGGAAGAGGACGTCACGCGTTGGATTAGCCTCCCCGTGTCCCTTATGAAAATGATTGTACTGCCACGATTTCTTTTTCTATTTCTGAATATTCCCATGATATTACCCCGCGCGGTCTTCCAACATCTTCAATCCCTCATGGTCCATCAAGCCTGGCCGGGCAAACAACCGCGGGTAGCCTGGCAAACATTGACGCTCCCATATTCTATGGGAGCTCTGGGTGCACCAGATTTGGAATGATATTACCCTGCCGCCCAAAGTTCACATGCATATCACTGGATACATGGACCGGACGACATCCCCCATGTTCGGATAGAGTCGATAGTTGCGAACCATAGGCCTCTCCCGTCCTTGCTATTCACGACGCCTGACAGACGCACAGGCTTTTTGCAGTCCCTTAACTCGGTTGCACATGCCTGGCAATATTTGCTGTCTCTACAGGCGGGGAACCTAATGTATTCCCCGGTGGCCCACCTGGAATGGTGCCACTGGCTGACGCCATGCAGAGTTAGGGGCGTTATAGCTGCGCTACAGACTCTTGGAGTCCAGGTAGTGGGGGATCTCTTCAATGATGGGATAGCATGCACATGGACTGAAATAGTGGGCGATGAGTCCCCCCCCTCCCCCACTCTCCTCGCACAATTTTAATTTCACAGGCTTAGACATGACCTAAAGAACTTGTTGGGCGACGATATGGCAGAGCCTCCTGAGATGATGGCCCTGACAGCAGTTATTAAAAGCACAAACGCCTACTAGGATGGTCTCCAGGATATATAATATCTCTATGGTAGCCAGGGGGAGTAAATACACAAAGTCTAGGTTGGCCTGGCAACATGACTTACAGATAGACCTTACTGATAAGTGGTCCTATTGCTGCATGAGCACAAAACGGGTCTCGTTGAACGGCCAGCACAGGTTGGTCCATTTTAAATACCTCAATAGGGTGTACTATACGCCGGAACGATTACATCGATATGGATTGCGAGATTAACCTCTATGCGAAAGATGTGGTGCACCCGTAGCAGACTTTTTCCACTTTTTGCCCGGGGGTTGCCCGGTTCTGGTCTTCACAGAGCTCAATCGAATCACAGAGCTGACGCTTGTACCTGACCCATTACTGGCACTGATTGGCTATTCTAAACCTCTTCCTAAGGCTGTCCGACGCTTGATTGATATGGCATTATTAATAGCTAAAAGATGTGTGGCGATATGCTGGCTTCGGGGCCCTACGCCTACGATAGCCCAGTGGACCAAAGACATGACTTTTTGCTGCACCCAGACGGAAAACTATAGTGAGTTGCTTCCACCTCATAATCGCCCGAAGAACTTCTGGGCCCTATATAAGAGTAGGGTGGCTAACTCGGTTGAACCTGACGTGGACTGACGCTGGGGGGTTGCGGTCCACATTTCCTGACCAATGAAGCCCATTGCAGTAACCGGCCCGCACTGCCAGACTTCCACTACATCGTGAGCTCTGCACTTTGAACTCAGAGGTTGGCTGGGAATTGACATGTTTTTATTTGGGTACTACAAATGATTGATGGAATCTTCCTTGTATGTAGACATGGTACGGCGCTACTTCTTTCTGATTACTACAGAAATTGTCGTAGATATGCATGATATGTCATTGTCTCTGATTTGTTATGCATAAAATTAATAAAAACATTAAAAAAAAAAAGCACAGTTGAACACCCAGACATAGCTATCCACAGGGCACCGAAGACCAGTTAGTGTGAGCAGCTAGCAGTAGTAACTACTGACTAGGCACCAGTGGAGCGCAGCACTGACATGGCATACACAACCCTCGCAGTGATAAAGTTCCTTCACTGATTCTATATCACACTAAACTTTAGAGTTTGTGGGTCCACTATGTAGCAGTGGGCCTGTTTATATGTGCTTAATAGCCAAACATAACAAAAATCCCAACTGGTATCATTTAGCAAAGACAGTTAAAGATGCATGTACGAGACATTACAATCAAGAAAAAGGCAGACTCAAGAAATAAGTTCTAGGAAAGGTTGTCAGAAAACATTTTGTATTAGATACATTTAGTACAAAAGTGATAACACAACATAGATTGAACAAGATAATGTTACAGTTATAGCAGCACTGCAAACAAAATCAATTAAAATTAAAAAACAACCCGCGATTGTACTTGGTGCTTAAAGTGTACGTGACACAACCGAATAGCGACGCAAGTGACAAGGTGAGGTCAGTACGGGACTGCGCAAAGTGAGGTGAATAATAATCAAATGAAGAAGGTTCTGATTTCAATTTTAAGCAGTAAAAATAATATTTATATTATTTCATAGAACCATACAACAAAACTGAGCCACCAATTGGGCTGACAAGTCGACGGCGTTTCGATCCGGTTTAGTTCGGATCATCATCAGGACAGGGTTGCAATATTTCAAGCAGTGCTAGATTATATGGCCAGCAATTTGAAGGAATCAGTACATCCGATTCGAACGAACACGGTCAGGATCTCAAGTTAAATGAATAAAGGATCGGAGTCCAGGGTACGGGCACGCAGTTAAACGTCAAAAATTCTTGAATGGATTAAATGTCACGCATATTCATACTGAAATCGTGGCATCTATGTTTCTTGCCCAAATTAGATGTGTGAATAACAAAAGAGCGCAATATAAACAAGTGGCATCTTAATTTCTCGAATAATGTGACGCTTGAGGAAATTACAATAACAGCGGGGCTCCGTGTGTCAACTGATTACAAATATGTAAACAGCAGAATGGGTTGGCGTCTGTTGTTGCATAGAGCGATATTCGCTTTACGTAAGTTTAAAAGCACTTTGTGACACTAACTGTACGTTGAGCTGAAAAAATATACCAACTAGTAGAAAGATTCATATAAACAAGTGAGAGGGAGAGAGAAGCAGGAGATGCCTTATAATATAACATTCCTCACCTGTCGCCTTATGGCCTCATCCAGATACACAACATGCTGAACACAACGTAAAAGTAGCGGCCACGGAAGCCCTGAATGTGTACTTCCGGGTCACACGATATGACGACCTCCAGACTTTCTGTTGCTCGTTACAACTCCTTCAACGCACGTCCTCTTTTGAGTATTTATTACCAGCGGATTGGAACGGAGTTTAGGACACCAAAATGTACAAAACTAACCGGATAAATGTCTGAAGCGGACAAGCGGGAGCTACATTACAGTTCGTAGGCAAAAAAGACACTAAAGAACTGGGCTGGTGTGTTTTACAGCGCCATCTTAGAATGGTTTGGATTACAGTATGGTGTAATTGTTTAGTTACAACAAAGGCTCTGTTGGGACACAAAATGTATACTTTAAACAGTTTGAAGCATAACTGATAGTTTTGGAGGTGAAACGCGTGCAAGGTAGTGCTTATAAATATTGAAACTTCGTTGTACTTCTCAGAAGACTTTATCAAAAATGTTAAGTGAAACTTTGCCAAGGAATCCCGGTCGTATCTCATTTTTACACAACGATCATCTTACTCTTGGTCCTTGCAGAAGAGGCGCTTTGATGAGGGGACTTATAGGTAGTTGTCCCGTTTTTTTGTCCTCTTTTAGTTACCATGGAACGCAAAATTCGTCCTTCTTCAATGTTCATTACTTGCTTCAGAGGGCGGATGTGTTTGGGAACAGCGGGTGAGAGAAGCTGGAGGATTTGCGGTGATATGGGCCGTGCAAGAAGCCGAGTGTGACCACACAAGGTAAATGGGTGGAAGCAGAAGGCTGCCTTAATCGCGTAGGAATAGGACTAAGGTAGAGCAGCACCAGCAAGAAACTCCACCTACTTAATAAATAATTATGTTTGGAGGATTGTGAGTGATCTGCAGAGGTGACTTGTGAGTATGTGTGTATTTATTCGTTATTGAGTATGAGTGCTTATCAGCTTTGAAGCAAATCGCACCGGTAAACGTGAGTCGATGAAGAGTTGCACATTTTAAAGGTTTTAGTCCTGCAGTAAGAGTGGTTATTACGTGTTCCCCAAGCCCTGTGCTTTATCAGAGCAAGTGTGAAAGATTATGTGAAGAGGAGTTTAAAGCCTACTTGGTAGTATGCAATTTTGCTATTAGCCGACGGCCAGCCTTATCGGTGGGAGGCATGCATCTGGGGCTACCCCCAGCAGGAACAAATCATGTAACCATAGCTGCCAAGTGGCCCTCATGTGAGCTGCCAAAAAATATTAATTATTTTTGCTTTGATCCTCCATGTTATTTCTTTGGCCCAATGTATTTCAGTGGAAAGTTCAAATTAGGCCAACATATTGCCCCCAGTGATCCTTGTTTAGTGAACTGCTTCATTATCATGCCTTCTCTACAATCTCTTCTACTAGCGGTCTATAGAAAAGGCTGAATCATATCAACACGAGATATGTCTAGGGCCTGTATACGTTGGAGACACCCCAAGTCTGTTTTTTATCATAGCAGGGACACACATTTGAAATGGAAGTATTCGATGTCCCTAAGGTATTCTTATCCAATAGAAGACCCCGGTAGGAAAATATCATAAGTGCTCCCAGGAAGATGCTTGAGCCAATTCTGATTTATAGGGACCAGGGTTAGACACAATGATGAAGCATTTCACTAACAGAGTGGATGGAGATCTTTAATAACAACAGATGAGGTTACCCTTGGGTTACCTTCATTGTTTTTCACCTTCAGACCATAAAAAAAATCTTTGGATTATAGGTTGTAAGATACCCTTAATTGTTCAATATATTAGTATTCTCAATCTAGACCAGCTAGTCCTTTTTGTGAGACACTAATAAAGATGTTGAGTTAACAGCAAATATTGTATGCAAAATATCATTAGTGGACTTATGTACTGATAAGCACTGTAATGGAAAGCTTTTTATTTAGGAACACAGCACTAGATTTAGTAGGGCGTTTTATTATGGCGGAAAGGCATTCGTTTATATGTCTTTTCTTCAGCAAAGATAACTTTATTAAAGCACAACCTTTTTTCAATTTTTATTTCAGTTGTATACCAAACAGTTTTGTTGCTGGTATAGTGGGAAGAAGTTTTCAGAATGCTACGGCGGAAACCAACCCGTCTAGAGTTGAAGCTGGATGACATTGAAGAGTTTGAGAGTATACGGAAAGATTTGGAGGTGAGAATACAGGGTTTGTTGGCTGGAGGGCATCTGGGACTCCAATTGTTTTGAATTGATCCAGATCTGAATTTGCTAGGTATACAAGAAAAGCTAGTGATTTGGGCGCAATAGAATATTTCGAACTTAGCTAATAAACTGGTGCTTTTGGCAAGATGGTATTTATGGCGCTTAGCCAAGAACTCTTTTCATTTGAGTAAGCAATTAATTTGTGCATGATTGACAGAGGTGTTCATTACTTCAAACACAAGAGAATTACATGGTAACTTTGCTATGGGGATGCGATTTGTAACCTTTGTGGCATGCACAGTAGGCCTCTGAATTGAGTGAGATTTAAATGAAGCCCCAAACTGCACAGGTCTTTGCATAAAAATGGCCTGCTATCACATTCAGCTAAAGGAGATCAATTGCCACATACATTCCTGGTCTCTGCTTTATAGTTTGATGTATAGGTTGCACTACTTTCAAGCTTAGTAGGGATACACACAGGACTTGTGGCATCTTATATGATCGTGGTGGTGAAGTGGGATATGCCAGCAAACAGAGATTCTTTTACCTGACACTGTAGATCACTTTCTATAGATAAACTGGTAAAATGACTCGGTGGGCAGGAGATCTGCCGCAGATCTGCTGGCCACAAGTTCAAAGTGCGATTCAGCCTCCTGTTTTGTCCAAGGCCAAGAAAGTACATTTTGTTAAAGTGAGTAACCAGGATTTTTGTTTCAGACACTTAAAGACAATTGAGATTGTGGTGCACACTAAGTGAGCATCTCTCATTAGTATGACGGCGTCAACCAGAGCACTCTGCAAAGAGATGTAGGTTTGCATAAAACCTTATTAAAGCGAGGAGTGATGTTCCCTTGCGCAGAACTCAAAGATACAAAGGGCCTGATTACAGGTTCAGTGGACTGGGTATGGTGATACTGGGTGGCCAGAGTTATTGTCCCGCTAGTGAGAAATAACATCCAGACCTGGAATTACTGGCTTGTTTTCTGAATGCGGATTCCCAATTCAGAAGAATTAAAATTAATTAGTAATACACACCTTTATAAGCCGCCTTAGAAACTAGTAAAGCGAAGAAGGCTGCAAAGGGTGTTGTCCATGTTAACAATCACAAGTTAATTTCCGCTTGCTTTGTGATGAGCCCGAGACATTGAAAGACCTACTTGGAAAATCTGTATTGACCGGTTTGTGCAGAAAAGCACTTTACTCTTCTTTCTTTTTATTCTGCTTTCTGCTTCAGCGGGAGAAGAGGGATATCACTTTTCCTTTTTTTCTCCTTCTCTTCCACATAACGAAAATAAAAATTGTGTTCAGAGTATTGGAGTGCAAAAGGGTTAATAAAAGTAGAGGACGCTCATGACAAGTAAATTATTTTCCATTTTGGACTTGCTACCATATTTGTAAGTGCTTAACTTATATTTAAGTCCGTGTCGTTTTTCAAAGGTGAAGAGCCAACTGGACATTGATGTTAGCAAGTGTTATGTACTGTGTTAAACTGTATTCTGAGCCTGTAAACAACCCCACTGCACGAAGCTAGCTTTTACTGCTTTACCAGTGGTAAACGACCTCTCCCAGACTGGAGTCCACTAACCCCTGAGTAGCTAAGAAAATAGTTCACAATCTGCTTTAAACAAAACAGTTAATTTAGAAGCATTTACCCAGCTTGAAATCTCACATTACTATTTTTCTTGTAGAGTATATAGATGATCAGCAATAAAAAAGCAGTAGTTGAAATCACAGCCAATTGGGAATTCAGATACGGGCTTCGTATACAGAAAGCCATAAAATCTGAAGGAACCCACGAACGACATTGTATGCGAATTGGCCAATAGCTTTTCAAAGCCAATCGAGTCTTCCTGCCTATGAGTAGAGAGACAATCTTCGATCAGGCTTCTTCGACAAGCTTGTGAGCTACTGGTAGCTCTCCACCTGCCTGTAAGTAGCTCTTCTGTGTGCAGTCCATCTTTATAAATTAGTAACTTTTGCTTGGTTAAATTACTATATGTATGAAAAATAAGAGTGTGCATTAGAGTAAAAAAACTGTGTATTTTCAGAACTTAATACTGCTGTTTGGAGAAAAACGGAATTTCCAAAATATGTTTAAAAATAATATTTGAATTATAAATCATTAGGCGCTAGGAGCCATTTTACTATTATCACCTCGTTGCCAGGGGCATTGCAGCCTATTATGTGTTACCTACGTAGAGGCAGCCAAAATTGGCAAACCCTTTTTTTTTTTTTAGCTTACTGTGGGCAACCCTGCCTGATGCACTGAGGTGATCATTGCGAGTAATCTTGCATATTATGGTGGCCACTAATGTAATCTTTTCTGATGTGGACACTATTGCAGCACTAAGAATATTAATAGCTTGGGATGACGGTAATTGAACATAATTCTCTCCTATTACAGACAAGGTTGGAGACCCTTGTCTTAGACCTTAAATGCCTCTGACTACCATGACTCTTTGAAATCCACTTTCACCTTTCTAATTAAGTTGAAAGCAAACATCTCATACCTTGAAAGACTATAGCTAGTTCCAGTAGACTGGGAAGACGGGTGCTATGTTTTGGCCAAATGCTGCACAGATCTAGCAATAACTTCCTGGTGGTAATTGCAGTTAAATTTTAAGCTTGCCTAGATGCCGTTCCGTGGTCTGCATCCCAACTGAGAAGTGTCAGGTGTCTTATTTTTGGTAAAGAATTGTTTGGTATGGGGCTTGGCTAGTTCCGTTTTTATTTGAAGGCTTCTTGAAAGAGGCAGTTTGTTATAATCATATTGATTGTTAATCGATTATTTAGATTGTTTACAGTTATAAATGCAAAGGTTATTGCATCTCGCGAAATGTTTGTGGCAGTGGAGATTTTTCTTCAGATGGTTATAGGTAGTTGGGGAAGAGTATGATTTTCCCTCACTTATCTGCTTTCTGTTTCATTTTGTGAGCTGCTTTAAGGGGGGGCTTGTTTAACCGGGTCTTGATTCTGCCAGCGATGATACTGTTGTGTTGTGTGCAACATCTGCAATCTGTGTGTAGTGATGCAGAATAGGCACAGTCATTATTTTGATTCTTAGTGGCGGAAGTTAACAATAGATGTGTTTTAAGTAGTCCTCCCTGGCCAATATTCAAGAAGTAGCATTTGAGTAATCTTAACTTGTACTATTATTTTCTTAAATGGATAAGTAGAATAAAATCCCATACATTTTTTGCACTGGGAACTTTTTACCTTGCATTTTCTCCGTACTCGCTTTGTGTTTAAAAAATGGGCTTGCTTTATTAAGGCAGTCTGAAACCTCCCTTCTTAGGTTTCGCTTGCACAGCGCATGCGCTGTGCTTGAGAAATCTATTGTTTTTTAATATAAACTTAAAAGGGACTTGCATCCCGCCTCCTCTCTTTCATGGCTTCTCATTGGTTCCTGTGCGTACCACTTACCCGTCCCCCATTTGTATTGGCTGTAGCATATTTTCCTGCATTTACCCAGGCTACATCTGCTTCTCTAATCAGTTTCAACCGCAGAAGTACTGTTAACATTCGCTTTGGTGGAACTATGTTTTCATAAAGTTTTGCCTTTTACTCATGCAGCATATTTATAGAACAATTTATCACCCGGAGAGATTAAGTGATATGCATAGTGTACCAGGATGTTGCTCGGCTGCGCCGAGACTCGAACCAGGATCCCAGCTCTCAAGTCAGCAGCTCTTGCCCGTAGCTCTCTAGTCAGCAGCTCTGGCCGCTGCGCCACATCCTCTCCACTCCTGTGTTATCTGTCAGGGAGCTCTTTCCTTCTGCCAGATGATGATTGATGAAAACAGCTCTTTATTAATTTCATAGGCGAAACCGATGCATTACCAATGCTTGTTAATAGTTTAACCATTCTGTATTTTGGTCTCGTTTTAAGTGTGGGTATCTAAACGTGTGTGAATGACGTTGTTTTTGGGATAAGCTAAAACATGAATAAAAATACATTACCATTTAGAAACATGCCTTTCTATGTTTCTGAAAATATTAACAATTGTTCTGTTTTTCTTCTTCTTCTTCAGAGTCGCAAGAAGCAAGGGGAGGATGCACACCTAGTCAGCAGTACTGATGGAGCTATTGGGATCAGCAGTGACCACAAAAGCAGGGAGCAGATGATACATGACAGAATAGGCTACAAGCCGCAGCCAAAACCTACCAATAATCCAACACAGTTTGGAAATTTTGAATTTTAAGAGACCTGCCAGGATTTGTTATGTACGTGCAGTGCAAAAAAGGTGCTGACCCAGGCTGGACCATGAAGAGCTATGCACATATATTCCATTGTGTTGGAAGAAGCTATGCTGGAAAACTGATAACCTGAGCCACATTGACAACTGCAGGAGTGTGGGTTACGTGACAGAGAGACTCGCAAATGATTGACACTTCTGGGTTGCAACTTGTTTACATGATGCAGATAGAGCTATTTTAATGTTATCAATTTTAGGTTTTCTAATAAATTCGGGTCTGCTGAGCCGTATCTACCATCGTACCTGTTCCCTTATTGCTTCATAGGTACACTGTGAATGAGACCCCCAAGGATAATTTATGGAACAAAGTTTCTGTAGTGACATGGAACCTTGCGCCCAAAGCAAAGCGTGGTTGGCCTAGGTTGCAGAGAAAATGTGTGTGATTACGCCTTTGACCTCTCTTCTTTAGATTCTGCAGATCACTGTACTTGGTATCCTGCTTTCTGAGTGACCTCTCTTTGTGAGTGTGCGCTCGGGTCAAAGGTAGAGGACCCGGCATCACCAATCCCCTTTGTGGGATTGCATTTGTTTTTAATGCAGAAGAGTTACAAAGGTTTCCTACAGTATACTGCTATACTTTACCCACTCAATAGCAAGATACCCATGATGTGAGGCAGGTTAGTTGCTATATCTTATGTTTTTTTAACTTGATAAAATGAGTGAATTATATATCACGTTTTGTAAGATGTTCCAGTTTGAGGGATAATCTTGTTTGTTACTTGGAGAATCTCAGGTTTTACACGCTGTGTTTCTGGCCATGTAGCTTGGTAGACAAACTAAACATTTGTGGAAGCTTAGTAATTCACGCCGCACATTTGGTTTCTCTGCTACACTATGGTAAACCCTGAGTAGCTCCCGTCATCTGAAGGAAGAGAAGCTGTGTCATTTAGATCATGGGCCATTTCTTAGTAAATATTTGTTGTTGTGTATGTACCCTACAAAGATTGTTGTGTAGTCCTAAAAGTCCCTTTCACCAGCAATAGTCCACAAATTCAGCTCATTAGATAAATGTTCACAAGCACTTACGGTTGCTTTCTAGGTGGTAAAACATGGCATTAAGTTGCCATAAGGGGCCAAATGTGTACCATCAAGCCAGCACAGGTGCAGCTTATTACTTTCTTCTAAATTGACGGTGAGCTTCTGATTTAAGAAGGGATATTGGCAGGAAATACATGTGGAATGTTATGAAAAGCAAATATACACATATAGGAGCAAGCATTCATTGGAACGCTCTCAGTAAGGAATAAAGTGATCATGCTCTCTAAGAAGGTGGGGGACTACCTTCTGTGCACTCTTAGGACCGTGTTGCCAAGTTGAGGGCGAGGTGAGTTACAAAGGTGGTGACTGCACTTAGAATGGTGATCTTCAGAATGCTTGGGGAAAAAAATACATTTGCCAACACAAAAGCATGCTTATGTATTTGTTTGGTGCGATAGTGCAAGCTAAGAGGCTACATTAGCAAAAGAGAGTGCCAGGCTCCCCACAGTTACTCATAAAAAGGAGGGTTGAGGTCACAGATGAAAGTCTACTAAAGTACAAGAAGATGAAACTTTTTTTCGTGTGGCGTTTATAGGCCCAGATTCAACTTTGAATGTAACAATACCAGTATTATGGCACTAGTGTTAACCAATTTCTCACTTATTAGTGAGGGGTCCCACCCAGTGCTTAATTTGAGCCTATAGTTTCCGGTGGCGGCACCAGCACTTAATTGCCAACACCAGCATTTGTGACAGTCTGCCACAAGGTTACGCTGTCTGGATAATTTAGACATGACCACAACAACAGGTAATTATTAATTCAATGTGCATTAAAAATGCTATTACTTGCCACCCAAGCCATTCTTATAGCTTTGGGGGCCTGGAATAGTCCGAATTGTCTTACTTGTAGGTGTGTGATGGTTAGTAGTTGTGTTGTTACAATCAAAGCCAGCACTGGAATGGGCAATGTGTGGTGCAAGCTGCAGTGGCCTGAGGAGAGCCCTGTCACTTATTTATTTTGTTAATTAAGTAATGGTCCCACCTATGTGTAGACCTGCATACCTTGGAAACATGCCATTATTTGCCACCATTTCATCGTCGCCATTTTGTTGGCGTTGCCATATCTTCATACATCATCTCATTGCTTGTCAATTGATCATGGGTCACTATTGCATTAAAAATAATATACATACATGGAAGTAATATACTAATAAAACCGTAGATTGTACAAACATGGTTAGCTGTGTGGACAGCAGGAAAACAATATTACATTAAATATATTAATGTAACAAATATAACTGTTCATTAAATAATGGTTATTTGCGTTAATAGTAACATTCTAATAAAGTTGGGGCCTGGTACACGTAAAGAAGTTTCATTTATTTATTTAAATTACACATAAATTAATATGGTCCTTTACTTAGATAAAATAGAATAATTAACATTAAAGTTACAGAATTAAAAACTGTTAAAGAATAATGACAAGAATTTAACAGTAAAACAATATCTTACAGTTAGTACTAAAGGCAAAAAAATGCATTTGTTCAATTAATCTGCAATACCATGATAAAAATATTAAATAAAGATAAGTGTTTCAGTTTAGGTAAACAAAAAGGGTTTCTTTCAGGCTGCTTTTAATATTTTTCCAAACAATAAAGTAAGGGATAAGGAAATATTAGAAATGGGAAGGAGGCAATTGTTAGAATAAAGTAAAATATCCAGAAGGAAAGGGCAGATGAAGCAAAACCTGGGCAGAAGATGAAACATCTGGCAAAGAAATGGTATACACTCCTCTCTCCCACTTCAAAAACCTTACCTGTCTCACTCTATCTGTCTTTATAAAGTTTCAAATTGATGTGTCCAACTAAACTCTTTGGGTGCGCAGTGACCAAACGGATACAGGCCACTGTGTAGGAAAATTATGTCCTGCATCCTTTCTTGGTGGAGGACCAGGACAGTGTGTCCTAGTTTTTTTTGGAAGGCAAATAATGCAAAGTAGCATGCAGTGGTGTGAGTAGATTGATTTTATGAGATATGTTATTTATACATGATACACTGGGCTACGGGCACTGAGCTCAGTGTAGAATGTTGGCAAAAGTAAGATCATTTACTGACCAAAGCTGTAATTATCTGAACCTATGCAGTCTTTGTACTTACCTTATTTCACAATATGGTGGCTCATTTTGTTGACTTTTCCTGGAACTCCCACTTTTGCCAGTCTGTTAGAATTCTATATTTGTGGCAATGCTGCATTGCATCTTTCAAATACATTTTGTAAAGATGACTGATCATTTTCAGAGTACACCTCAGATAAATGGTCAGCTTTTAGATTAAGGGAGAACTTTATACAGTAAACAAACCAACTTAAGTCATAATAGAATACTACGTACTTTCCAAGTGAGAAATGTGTTGCAAAAAAAAAAAATATAACTGTTGCTTCAGAAGATGGTGTATTTAGGGGCATTTTAAATTACTTTGTTTTATTCACCATCGGTCTTTAATTGACCTCCAAAGGCCTGTTTTGCACTATCTCTGCTGTTTCTGGCAATTCTATTTTCCTTCAGTAGTAGGACAGATTCTTGTTTCCTATGTAAATGAGGGGAAGTGTCCTGATCGTTTTAGTAAATGAGGCATTGTAGGAAAATACTTTCTGTGTCTCCCTTTCTGCTAGGTCTCTTGAGAAGATTCTTCCCTCTTTGTGGCTTGATTATATACGCCTGTTGGTGGTCAATGTGTTGTATTTCTTGAGCATTCATGTTTTGAGTTTTGGCTAGATCGTATTTTAACTTTTATCCCAGTGAGAGCCAACGTTCTTGCTTGTACAACCCTAGGTGGATCTTCTAGAAGACTGGTAAGTAGTTTCAAAATCCTACTGCATATGGTTTTCTATTTTGAATGCTGCTTTAATTAGTATGTAGGCTACTAAGATAGTGCTGTTTTTACCTATTTCACCATCTGATGGTTCATGGTATTTGGTCACTTTCCATTATATTCTACCAGAATGTAAGGGTGCACTTATGGTTAGTGAAAAGAGCAGAGTGATGTCCACTGAATGTGAAAGTTCCCATCTCTCCTGACTTCCATTGCCAACTCATGCAAACGTTGCAAATAAATGATTTGTGGGACTAGGGATAAGGCTTAGCCTTTTGGTATACTGCAGTTCATAGAGGAGCATGGTTCTAGATGTTGCTTCACTGAAGTGGTTATTTAAACAAGAACATTCTTGAACCATCTACTAGTCCCATATCCTTCCATAGCTTGCCAAGAAAAATATTGTGGTTGACGGTGATCCAGCGAATGCGTTGTAAATTTTTGTGGGCACAAACACAGATTACCCACCACACCATAAACTCTACCCTCTGTAATATAATTCACACCAATTCAGAGTTCGGGCCCATAGAAACTCTAAAACCACTTACAACTCATGGGGTCCTCCAATAGATTTTTGTAAGAGCTAATAGGGACTCTGATAATTAGAGACAGAAGCCATTCCTTCATGGGGACCTGTAATGAAGAAATGCCTATCTAACAACAATAAATCAATAACCGTAACTTATCAATGATATTCATCAATAAGTAAACAAACTCAGTATATTCATCAAAGCATTTTTTATCTAAGCATCAATATGAATGGTCAAACACAATAACCGAACTTTTAGTACATGGTTTATATTTCAAATACAGGTAAATCACAATATAATCACCGTTTCAAGCAATAATATCTCATAAATCAAATAACTGGCATGAGAGAGAAAGAGAAATAACATGCATTACAATTCATTATGCAATTTCAGGAATAATACGAACCAAAGTTCAGTCGTAGAATATCAGAACCGAGATGCAAGATGAACTAATGCACAGCGTACAGTAGTCTGAATAGTCAACCCTTCAGCCAAAAGGTATAGCCTGCTCAACTTCATCAACCAAGAAAGTGCAGGGGGAAATCAGGAGAGTACAGTTCAGGCTAGTCAGAGTTTGGACTGACTTCATGTCACGCCAAAAAACTGCAAGGAAAATAGCAGCCGCACGTACTTTCCCCACAAAGTTTTTTTTATACCTCGAAAATGTTCACAACTCCAGCCCACAAATGTAAGTTCTTGCACACTTTTCATAATTCTATTGGTTGAGATCCAGAGTGTGATCGTGGTATGATCATTCTTCAGCCCAAATCGACCGGAACTTAAATGTAATATCTTTGTTCTCGGTTCGTCTATTTCTAAGAATGTACAATATCTAATTTCACCTAGGAAGTAGAAAATACATTTGCAACTCAACATGTCAACAGTCTCGCTTCCGAGTTGGCTTGCAACAAAGTTGACACAATTATTCATAGAGAGAGAATACTCAGACTGTAAGAAGGAAACCTCAGTGATTATAATTGTAACTAAAACAAATTATGTCAGCATTTTCTTATTTCAAAGGAAATAATGAAGGACAAAATATATTTCTCTAAGGCCTGCAATGAAAAAAACATAATACATTTTGAGGCCTACATGGAAGATCAAAAAGAGTGTTAACGTTAAAACACTTGAAGGAAAACATAAACTCATAAGAATCTAATATAACTATCATTACACTGTTTTCATAAGCATAGTCTAATCATATTTCATTAACAAAACAATTTATTTTTGCAGTTTCAGATCTACATTTTAAGACCATACTGCAAACTCATTTCAATTGAGAAATCTTTTCAAATCATATTTGCTAGAAATTACCACTGCATTATTATTTTTACACATTATTTTTATGATGTATTAGTAGTAGTTCTTTTCTTTCTCTCTCGTAAATCTCTCTGCTTCACCAGTTTGCAACCCTTCTGCATGCTTTTACAGTGCAGTTTTAGAACTCCCAGTGTATAACAAAACACAATGTTAGTCATGTTTTTCTTCTTTTAAGTACGTTAGTAATTCACACGATGAGCAGGATTTGATCAAGCAAAATCATGCTCCATCAATGGTATGGAATGCTGGAAAAGGTCAAGGAGCGCCACAAAGACTGCTGTACTTATGCACAGGAGTTACTTCCTCACATTCAGTGACACCAACCCAATCCTCCACCTAGGCAAATGCTGTTTATTCTCATCAGAAAGTGATCTTCGAAAGTGCAAATCAATGTGAGGTCGCACACTTTTCCAAGAATTTGGCACACCTGCAATAGAATCATGAATAGCTGGGTTGATTTCTTCAAAAGTAGGCAGTGGAAGTGATCAACACTTGCTTGATGTGTTCAGGCATAGGATCAGCTACAAAAGTGCAAATTATAATATTTGTAATAATAAGTGATGGGGCAGGGCACTAGCATAGATTTTATGATTGAGGCGAGGCACAGATCCTCAAATATTTAGAGGGGTTCATACTCCTAATAGTTTCTTCTGTTTCCAGAGTGGTGACGGGAGTTAAGCTGGACCTAGAAATATTTTACAACACACATAGCAAATCAGTCTCTACAGTGATTTCTCAAGACTGTTTAAACTAGACATACAGTAACATGCAGTTCCTAAATAAATATTGGCCAAGGAAAAACAACATTTCACAAAGTTTTTTATCTATTGAAGTAATATACAAAGGGAACTGGCTTATTAGCAGGAGAGTCGTTATCACTCGGTTTCCAGCACCCAGGAACAGATAAAGCACTTGGTGAGTTGTTGTGTGTAAAGGTATAAAATAAGACGAATATGTATCTTTTTGTATGGAGACAAATTTGTAAATTGTTTCTGATGAAGAATACATTGTCCAGTTGAATTGATTGGAAGGATTATTCCCTATGTTTAACCGATTTAATTTATTCTTGTCGGTTAATGAAAGAAAAGGGAGACACCCTGATTTAGATTGAAAAACTTGTTCTCAAACAAGCCAGAAATCTCAGAGAAACAATTGTTCTGTTATACTTCCCTCCTTCCAACTCTAGACTCTTCAGGTAAATGTACAAGTCAAGGAGAATGGCGCTACTGTCCCGTTGCCTTGCCAGGGGAAGTTCTGACATCACCAACATTGTGACGGGGAAAGACTGACACTAGAACAAAGAAAGATGCTGTTGATTAAATATATATTACAGAACATCATCCACAGTGCCAGTGAGAATACACAGTAACCACACACTTAAAAGCTGCACAGGACAGTGGCATCAAGAAAGCAGATACACAACTGAGTAGGTAAATATACTTACCGTTTGCTGATCGTGATGGCATAGGGAAGGGGATAAGTCTGGAAGGATGCTACCTTGGCTTTTTGAAGGAGAATTCCCTAAACAAGACACACTCCAAATACAAGACAAAGATGGCATGGTAATAGTGAAGCAAAATGGCATCGGTGAAGTATCTTGGATATTTGTCTGAGCTTATTCCCAGAGTAGTGGCCCTCAAGTGGCTGAGATTAAGCAATATATTGTAAAGGCAATGTTGTCATGCCTTACAGTAGAACAAAGGGAAATGCTTGAGGCCTAAATCACTGGCGGGGTGTTTCCAGAAGCAGTTAAAACATGAATAGTGGGTGCATTCCTGGCATAAATGGCCTCCCTGTGTAACGTTATAATCCATACATGGGTATCCTTCTAAACAAGTTGACAGACCTTCTTAATAGTAGTTTGAAAGGTAGATGGGTACCTCATCAATCGATAGTCTCATTATCCTTTAATCAAGATCAACATGGGTATAAAAATCTTTAAAAAGATAATTCTGACTAGATTATTGAGAGTGATTCAAGAAACCCATCCAGATCATTCATTGTTTGTGCCCAATATGAACACTGTGTGGAAGCTTGCTCATGTGAAGCATCCTGTGGAGGGGTTGCCTGGAGGTTATTCACGAGCCTCCTTAGGTAAAGATAAGATCTTTTGCACAGGGAGATGGCGATATCTCTTATTGATTCAGGAAGCATTTAATTTTGGCCCCCGAGTTCAGGAGATGGATACGCTTACTATATACTCAAACCGCTGGCAGAGAAACACAATGTTCGAGGCATGTGGGCTGCTGAATTCATATCTGTGCATAGATCGCCACCTAGTGTTGGGTCCGGATGTTTGCACGTTGTTGTCCTGGAAGAGTCTTCGGAGTATCCTGAGATAGGTGACTCCTCCCCTGGACCACAGTGCGCATGGGCATCCTCTCCATCCTTAGATTGTTTTTTTCCGCCATTGGGTTCGGATGTGCTTATCTTAGCTCAAGTTAGGAAAATTTAGTTTAAGGCCAAAAGGCCTTTAGTTTTCGTCGGTACTGTTCCCGCTCGGTGTCGACAGCTTCTTGCTTAGTTTAGCAAACTTCTTCAAGTTTTTGGATCCGTTTAATCCGACGATCGACGATGGAATCGAGGACCCCATTCAAACGGTGTCCTGTATGCCACGCCAAATATCCACATATCGACGTCCACCCGGTGTGCAACAAATGCTTCTCGCCGTATCACGACGAATCCAAATGTATGGCCTGTGCCCGATTCCGATCCAAGAAGACTCTCCGGAATCGACGAGCAGCGAGATTAGAAGCGCAACAATCGGCACCGGCCCCGGCCAACATCTTCAGCGACGAGGATGTTGAAAGCGTGGAAGACATAAACTCCAGCCCCGTTTCCGAACACGATTCCCGATCGGAAGACGCAGATGAAGCGCTTTTTCACAGGGACGAAGCCGACGATGAGGTAGGAGACTACGATGAGGCCTTTAAGGCCGAAGAAGATATCTCTGGGGAAGAGCAGGGCCTACCCGTCGAAACGGATGCTATCAAAGTGCGTCATTCTACGGCTCCGGTCGAGGGATCGCCTCCCGGCCTTACCCGAGATCAATCACGCAGTTCTTCGGCCCGGCCTCGAACATCCAGCAAGAGCCATTATTACCGAAAAACACTGGTTTCCCTTCAACGAAACAGAAACCAATCGTCGCACCGGTTCCACAGAAACCGAAAGTGAAACTAGTAGTGGTCGGCTCGAAGCCCTCGAAGACCTCCACTCCTTCGACGCCAGCACAAACCGTCGGCTCCGAACGCGCAAAAAGGGTTTCGGCGCCGAACTCGCTGCTGCGGACATCAGTACCGACCCGAAAAGGAAGGCCATCGGTACCACAAAACCGCCTCGGCCCCCGGCACCGAAGCAATCGACCCCGACCACCAAAGTTAAAATGGCCGCTCCATCGGATTCCACTTCGAAGGCAGCGACACGGGTCAAGTCATCGACTCCGTCGACCGCTACTACCTCTCCTCGACTCGATGACCCAGTGGCTCCGAAGCAGTCCACGCCTACCTCTACAGAACCACTCGGCACCAAACAACCTTCAACGTTCTCGGTGCGACAAGTTGCGGCGTCATTGCAACGCATTAAAGAACGGACAGCCCTCCACTCCACGTCGGGCCCCGACCCGAAAAAGGCTCCAAAGGCACCTTCGGCACCGACCAACATCACTTTTGGTTTGCCGCCGTCCACGGCGCCGAGGATGTTCGAGATCCGAACACGTGTCCGCCAGACAAGATCCCCATCTACTGGACACTCTCCTACTGAGCCTTCACCGTCCCAATTCATCGACGCCGACACCGGCAGACTCATGCTCCGAAAACGTAAGGTCACGCCAGAGCAGGCCTTGGACTCTTACAGAATCCCTCTAAAGCAGAAACTGCCAGCAGAGTCGGAACCGGTTCTATACGAACGCCTGCATACCTCCTATCCGGATCCCCAGTCCTTATCTCCAACGCCCTCCGACACGGACGCAATGGAGGATTACATGGGTGATGATAACACCTACCCTAGGGATACAGATCCTGAGGAGCAGCAGGACCCAGATCAAGCTTGGGATGACCCTGCAGACCCGGGTGCCGCAACAGATACCCAGGACACGCAGCTTTACGGCGCAAAAACATCTCCCACAGAGGACACTGCTGCCTTCAATGCCCTCATAGAACGCGCTGCAGCCAATCATGGAGTGCAAATCCACTCTGATACAGTTGAGGACGACTTCCTAGTGGACACTTTCGCCTCCTCTGAGAGGACTGTCAAAACTCTGCCCATGTTGAAAGGTGTTCTCAAGCCAGCAAAGGACATTTTCAAGGAAACAACCAGGGCACGGGTGCTCAACCCCAGGATTGAAAAAAAATACAAACCTGCGCCCGGGGACCCTATGTACATTAGAGGTCAGTTACCTCTGGAGTCCATGGTGGTTGCTAACGCTCGCAAACGGGCGCACTCGCAAACAACTGGTGATGCTCCTCCCCCAGACAAGGAGTCCAAAGTGCTGGAGACCTCAGGCAAGAGGATTGCAGCTCAAGCAGCAAACATCTGGCGCATTGCCAATACACAGGCCCTCCTAGCTCGCTACGATCGTTCACACTACGACACGCTAGAGTTACTACTCCAACATCTACCAGACGAATACAAAGAGGCAGCGGAGCTCCTCATCAGAGAGGGACAAATTCTTACAAACACATCCATTAAGTGCGCACTCGATGCTCCCGACACAGCTGCGAGGGCAATAAACACCAGCGTCATGTTACGCCGACACGCTTGGTTAAGAATCTCCGGATTCAAACCTGAGATTCAAAACAACATCCTAAATCAGCCTGTCAACCCCGACTACCTATTCGGACCAGAAGTTGACACCACCTTAGAAAAGATAAAAAAGGACACTGACACTGCAAAGTCAATGGGGGCTCTGCAAACGCAGACATTTCGTAGTGGCTCCTTTCGTCGCCCCGGGAATAGGGGAGCACCTAGAGGACAGGGGTCACAGCAAACATACAATAAAGGGGGCACACAGAGTACCTACGATAAAAACAACAGAGGTGGATATCGTGGCTCCAGCGCCAAGGGCAGGGGACGCGGTTACGGCAACACCAGGTCCTCACCCAAGAACATACAGTGACGCCCTCTCCCTTCCCCCCGACCACGTAACACCTGTCGGGGGGGGGGAGACTCCAGCGGTTCCTGTCCACGTGGAAGTCCATCACCACGGACAGGTGGGTCAGGGATATTATCCAGCACGGTTACTGTCTCGAATTAACCTCCACTCCACCCACAATACCGCCAAAGCACCGTCCTATGTCCGCAGAGCACTTAGCATTATTGCAGCAGGAAGTGCTAAGTATGCTGCAAAAAGGTGCAATAGAGGTCGTACCAGTCAACCAGCAGGGGACAGGGGTGTACTCACTGTACTTCCTAATCCCAAAAAAGGACGGGTCGCTCAGACCTATACTAGACCTCAGACCCCTCAACCACTACATTCTGTCGGAGCATTTTCATATGCTCACCCTACAGCAGGTTCTCCCACTGCTCAGCCAGGGAGACTTCCTAGCCACTCTAGATCTCAAAGATGCGTACTTCCACATACCCATCCACCCATCACACAGGAAATATCTCCGGTTCACTATTCAGGGACAGCACTATCAATTCAAAGTCCTCCCCTTCGGCGTGACAACAGCACCCAGGGTCTTTACCAAGTGCCTAGCTACAGTGGCTGCACATCTACGGCGACGACACATTCACGTCTACCCTTACCTGGACGACTGGCTTGTTCAGGCAAAGTCAGCACAGCAATGTGCCAACCACATGTCCCTCACCATTCACCTTCTTCACAGTCTGGGATTCTCACTAAATTACCCAAAATCACATCTACAACCCGCACACGGACAACAGTACTTGGGCGCGACAATAGACACTCTGGCAGCCACAGCTCAGCCAAATTTAGTGAGGATCAACAGCATGCAACTGCTGATCTCCAAGTTCAAACCACAACACTCTCTTCCTGCAAGAGTGTTCATGCAGTTGATAGGCATGATGGCCTCCTGCATTTTCATAGACCCGCACGCAAGACTACATATGCGCCCGCTTCAGGAGTGCTTAGCACGTCAATGGAATCAGGCTCACGGGCAATTAAAAGACCTAGTGTTGGTGAGCGGTCGGGCATACAACTCTCTGCATTGGTGGAATCCACAAAACCTTTGCAAGGGCCAACCGTTCCAAGAGCCTGTTCCGCAAATAATACTGACGGCGGACGCATCTCTCCAGGGATGGGGAGCTCATGTACTCAATTACACAATGCAGGGACTATGGACAACGCAAAAAAAGAAGATGCACATCAACCTTCTGGAACTGATGGCAATCTTCCTAGCAATGAAGGCATTCAAAGTACACTTGTGCAACAAAGTCGTGTTGATCCGGACGGACAACATGACTGCCATGTACTACATACAGAAGCAGGGAGGAACACACTCTCCACAGTTGTCTCATCTGGCTCAGAGCATGTGGAAGGGGGCCATTCTGAGGAACTTGTTCCTCATGGCGGAACACCTCCCGGGCAAGGACAACCAGATGGCGGATCTGCTCAGCAGACACAGCCACCAAATGCACGAGTGGGAGCTACACCCATCAGTACTCCAACCGTACTTCCAACAGTGGGGTCATCCAGAGATAGACCTATTCGCCGAAAACGCAAAATGGCAAAGCTTTGCCGCCAGGTTCCCACATCCACAATCGCAGGGCAATGCGATATGGATGAACTGGTCCGGCAGATTTGCGTACGCTTTTCCCCCAGCACCATTAATACCGCTGGTGGCACGCAAACTGCGACAGCACTCACTGACGCTTATCCTAGTTGCTCCAACATGGGTGCGCCAGCCATGGTACACCACCTTTCTGGAACTTTCCGTGGTGCCGCATCAAAGGCTGCGGATAAAACCTGCACTTCTAACGCAGAGCCATGGCGAAATTCAGCACCCAGATCCGCAACAGCTGAACCTGGCAATCTGGCTCCTGAGAGTTTGGCTACCTAAACCTGCCACCTGACTGTATGGAGATCATCAAAGAGGCCAGGAGACCCACTACCAGAGCTTGCTATGCAGCTAAATGGAAGAGGTTTGTCATCTACTGCACCCACAATGACATCAACCCGTTAGACGCATCCATTCAAAACATAATCTGTTACCTCTTACACCTATACCGATGTAATCTGGCATACACCTCAATACGCATCCATTTAACCGCAATAGCAGCCTATCTCCAAAACAGGCAGCACCTTTCTTTATTCAGAGTGCCTGCCATCAAAGCCTTCTTGGAAGGGCTTAAACGAGTCATTCCCCCAAGGCACCCACCAGCACCGGTGTGGAACCTCAACTTGGTCCTCACCAGACTGATGGGTCCACCCTTCGAACCTCTCCACTCATGTGAGATTCAATTCCTCACCTGGAAAGTAGCTTTCCTAGTAGCAATCACTTCGTTAAGAAGAGTTAGTGAACTCCAGGCACTAACCATTCAAGAGCCATTCATTCAGGTTCACGCAAACCGGGTCGTACTTCGTACCAACCCCAAATTCATGCCTAAAGTAATATCGCAGTTCCACATAAATCAAACTATTGAACTGCCTGTTTTCTTTCAAAATCCACAAAATGTCGCTGAGAGAATGCTCCATACACTAGATGTGAAGAGGGCCCTCATGTACTATATAGACAGAACTAAAGACTTTAGGAAGACAAAACAACTTTTCGTTGCCTTTTCTCCACAACACAAAGGCAACGCCATTTCCAAAGCAGTTATAGCCAGATGGATCGTTAAATGTATTCAAATTTGTTATCAAAAGGCTAAACGCACATTAACAATTCCCCCACGAGCCCACTCAACATGTAAGTTAGGGGCGTCCATGGCTTTCCTGGGAAACATTCCTTTACAGGAAATATGTAGAGCAGCCACATGGTCCACTATACATACATTTACCAAACACTACTGTGTAGATGTCCACTCAAAACAGCAGGCAGCTGTAGGACAGGCTGTTCTCAAAACTCTTTTTCAGACCGCTGCAGCTGGCACTGGTAGCCGCCGCTAATGGGAGGTACTGCTATTTATTATATGCACAGATATGAATTCAGCAGCCCACATGCCTCGAACTGAATATGCTACTTACCAGTATGCATCTGTTCTTGGCATGTAGGGCTGCTGACATTCATATCGCCCACCCTCCTCCCCGGCGCCTGTAGCAGCTGCAGCTCTCAGAATTACTGTATAGCATGGTCATCACTTTCTGTATCTACTCCATCACTGCCACAATGGTGAAAAACAATCTAAGGATGGAGAGGATGCCCATGCGCACTGTGGTCCAGGGGAGGAGTCACCTATCTCAGGATACTTCGAAGACTCTTCCAGGACAACAACGTGCAAACATCCGGACCCAACACTAGGCGGCGATCTATGCACAGATATAAATGTCAGCAGCCCTACATGCCAAGAACAGATGCATACTGGTAAGTAGCATATTCAATCCAAATTATGTACCTTAGAACGTGGCACCCACAGACTTGCTTTCACATTGTCCCCACTTACTTTCGATTTTGGCAATGTCAAACCTACAAAACAGTATGATGGAGTGTGGCATAAAAAGTGATAAATGTAGGCAAGTGGTGGTCTAATTATATGCTGATTATAGAATGGTCTTAGTGATCCCAGGCAGTCGACTCCAGTTCTTTTGCATTAACTACAAAGGTTTGCCTCTGTGTCTGGTCTTGTGACAGACTGGCAACAACTCTGTGTTGTTCCCATTGAGTGAGCTAGTGGGGGAAGTAAGAAAAATGAGGCCTGATATAGGGTCGCTGTGGTAATTGGATACTCTATCTGGGAGTCAGGGTGGCATATAGTGATCGAGATGGACTGAAATAAAATATAGGTAGAGTGATGGAAGGATTGAGGAAAAACAGAGAAACTGTGTTCCAGGTTGCCACTCACTTATAGAAAGGGTGGCTTTAGTCGAAATGGGAATACTGCCCCAATGTGTATATGTCCTCCAGGGAATGATGTTGAAGGTTCCCCAGACACTTTTTTGTGAATTTAGGCTTATCACTACTATAATATGGGCTGGATTGTATCCTCATTTTAAACCACCCATCTATGTGACTTGAGGGGCTTGTGCTCCTGGATTTATTTGACAGCCTACTTACAATACTTGATTATTACATAACAATAGGCTATACCCAGTACCCAGCTGGACCTGGGCCAATAATAGTACGTAGAAATTACTGTGAAGCCTTTCTTTCTGTGAATATTGCCTTAATTGCCCTTAAGCCTTATTCCTTGATAATCCACTGAGCACTGATGTGCCTCCCTTTTTTTTTTTCAGTTCTGTACCTGCAGTGTCCTACATTTTCATGTACCTGGAGTGACCTAGTCCCATCGCTAATACTCCACTGTCGATCGTTCAGTTCAGTGCTCTACTGAGGTGAGCTTTATTGCCCTATCCTTGTAGTCGCGCGCCCCCAATTTACCTTGTACTATTATTGATGGTAATTCTACATACCTTGTAGGTTGCTAGCTTACTAACAGAAGGCAACTAAGTCTTTCCAAAGAATGAATTACTTACGTTCAGCAATTTACTGTTCTGATATGTTTTCTGTTGCCTCCCAGGTTACTCATCGTCCCGTCGTCATGCAAATTTGGTTGGGTTAGATATTTGGACCTTTGGTAATGCTTTTTTTTCTAGTCCGCTATCCTGCCTCTCCTGTGATTTAAGGTAGAGCTAAACTTACAGGGAACATCGTAGAACTAAACTTACAGGTAGCATCCACATGGGCTTTATGTGTGACATGCTATGGTGACACTGGTGTTGTTCTGCTACTGGGCACATTGCGTTACTGTATAGAATATGAGCCTCTGAACTGAATGTTTTCCTCATGCAATCTGATGTCTGGGAATTTTTCTAACGAGTGATTTATGTAAAGTCCAAGAATTCCATCAGAAACAGCATTACTGGAAGTAAGTAACTTGGTTGTCTTTGCTTCAGAAAATGTGGCTTGTGGGATGCTCAACCTCTAAGACATAAATAGAAAATATGAACTTATTCCTGTTTGTTGATTTTCCTTTCATTAAAGGATTTGTAAGTTTGCCTCTAGAATACAAATTTTCTAGTACTTTTTAAAGTAGAATTTGGCTTGTTGAAGTCTTTGTTTGGTGGTTGCGGAAAGAGAACAAGACCACCAGCCTAGAGCAGGCATTTTATTGTGGATCTGTTTAACACTTATATCCACCATAGGTCCAGGAGGGCCAGATCCATTCTAAATTTCCAGGATAACCTTTCAATTTGTGATTGAGGTATTTATAGATCTACCATATTTAAAATAATTTTATGTAAATACCTGCAAGTGTGGGTGAATCCAGCTTTCTTGTACCACTCGTTTAGCACACAATAAGAAGACAATGATTAGGCTGAGGGTGCGCCTTTCTCTAATTCCCTTTTTCTATGTGAATGCTTGAAATTACATTTGTATGTTCACATCACAGCAGAGTGAGACATACATACATACATTTTATTATGTTTGCATGCCACCTCACCTGTTATTGCAGACTGTAGTAATCTTATCTGTAGAGATGTCCTTAACTATTTTTTATTTTTCTTACCTTGACCACCTACCTTTTAAATATCAATATTAACAGAAATCTGTGAAGCGCTGTATAGTCATTATTATGGCTTTGCAGTACTATTAGATTTGGACATTTACTTTATCCTGTCCATACTTCATCCCTAAATGTTACCATTTCTCCAACAATTTAAGTTTAATTTAAATGATTAAATATAGATTTTAATTTAAATCACTTATATAATAAATTAATACTAACCCTATATGTTTATAAAAGTAATTATGATTCCATTAAACAATATTAACCTTCTTGTAATTCCAACTCAAACATTTATAAGTTTGCAATGATATTGTTTAATAAAGGATACTAATTATTTAGAAACCTTATAGCATCAACATGAACCATAACCTTATTCTTATTACTGTTCTTTTTTAATTTTATTATATTCAGTTATATTCTATCCTAGTAAATCCTATTGAATTAAATTAATAAGTAACTGTATTGTAACACTAACCTTTATTTGATTCTTATTAATGTGTTTGAAAATAATTAGAATTACACCAGATTTAAAATGTTGATCTTAAATGTTTTTTTTTTAAACTATTGAATTTCATAATCCTAATGCAAGATTATACTTGACTTGTCATTTACCTAATAAATTGATGGTTTAGTTCAGTGAATGATGACAAAGTAAATGTGTAGTAGAAGTACAGGCAAGTCAGTTAACATCCGAGGAAGCAAAACGGTAGTAGAAACGCCAGACACCATCTGTAGTCCTTAGTGCAAGATAGAATTGCATGTTTTTCAGATGCCAACAGAGTGATTCAAATTTACTCCATGTTATTGTAAGGTGAAGATATGATCTTTAGTTTGGCTCTAGGATAAGACTCCTGTATTGCTTATCTGCTCAGTGCTACTGTTACGCATGAAACAAATTATTATTGGGATAAAAGGCTGCAAAAACGTATGCTTATATTATGGTTTCTACAGATTCCCCCGTAGATGCAAGGGTCCAGGGCATTCCCATCTCTATAGATAGGAGTAATGATCTGTTCAAATTCCACATGCTTTGGAAGTACCCAAACAAAATACATTGTTTTACATTCCCTGTCTTAACCCTGTCCTTCCCATAAAGAGTTGTTGTCAGTTGTAGCATCTATATTGTGTGTGTGTGTGTGTGTGTATCTATATATATATATATATATATATATATATATTCCAAATGTACTTTGCCATGCAAATGACGACACCCACACAACGTATGATTCATCCTTTAATTCGAGAGGCAGCAGCGGACTCACAGAGCATCCCACAGCGTAGTGTAGCGCCTCTTGCCTACGCGTTTCGAGAGCTTGTCCCTTCTTCATGGCATGGCGTTAGTGGGAAAGGTGAAAGCGTGCACTTGATTAAGCAGGTGATATGGTTTTTCTTAATCCCGCCTCAGTGGGCGTGTTGTTGCAAGGCACCCTGGTTCGTGTAGTCCTGGGCAATAATGACAGTCCATAGTGGGTGCTGCTTTGCTGAATCCCTTTGTTGTTCTCCCCAGTGGGTCGCTGGCGATCCTCTGTTGCTTCCACTGCTTTAGTGATGCCCCAATCGAACAGGCACGTTGTTCCGCATATTGTGTTGACTCGCAACACTCGGATCCGCAAGAGCAGCGGGGTTGTCCTCGTGACCCTGGTCATCCAGGGAGTTAGAGCTACATGTACAAAAGGTTTTTGCGGTCACAAACAGTGGCTTGGGCTGTTACCGACTGCCAAATAGCCTTTTGACATATATTAACCCTATTTTGCGAGTCAGTAACTAATAATTGACTCGCAGTCAGTATTAGGAAGGGGCGTTCATTCCTAATAACAAGTTGCAGGGGGATGTATGAATGTTTTGTGACCGGAATGTGGTCACAAAACATTCACAGTTTACCGCCTACTTCAAGTAGGTGGTAAACCAGTCGCAAATGACAAGGTGTCCCCGAGGGACCCGTTCCCTGTTGTGAATGGTTGCGAAAATGTTTTTTAAGAGCCTGCTTTAAAAAAATGAAACTGAAATGTTTTATTTTTATTTTTGAAACTCATCCCATTTTCCTGCAAGGAAAACAGGCTGCATTTTTTAAAAAAAAGTTCATTTATTTAAAATGCAAACACAGACACCAGCAGGCTATCATCACTGTGTTTTAGCGATTCACAGTGGGTCTCAAATTGTGACCTACCTCATGAGTATTGAGGTAGGTCAATTGCGACCACATTAGGAATCGCAAAATGTGTCTGAGACACATTAGTACATCACATATTGTGACTTCCTGATTGTGAGTCACAAAAAGTCACAATTAGGAACTGGCAAAATGGATTGGTCGAACATGTGGCCCCTAGTTCAAAAACCTTCAGAGATCTTCACCTCCTGGGACCTCAAATGCCTATCTATAAATGTGTACAGAGTTAAAATAGAAATTAAATCAATAATGCCTATCTATAAATGTGTACAGAGAGTTAAAATAGAAATGAAATCAATCAATCAAGCATTTGTAGAGCGCAATCCTCACCCGCGAGGGTCTCAAGGTCTCTCAGGTGGGCAGTGATGTGGCTGTGGCGGGGGATGTCGAGGACGAGGCGTGCGGAGGCGTTCTGTATGCGTTGAAGACTTTTCTGGAGCTTGGCTGTGGTTCCCGCGTAGAGGGCGTTGCCGTAGTCTAGCCTGCTGGTGACGAGGGCCTGGGTGACCGTCCTTCTGGTTCCGGTGGGGATCCATCTGTAGATCTTGCGAAGCATGCGGAGGGTGTTGAAGCAGGAGGAGGAGACGGCGTTGACTTCCTGGGTCATTGACAGTAATGAGTCCAGGATGAACCCCAGGTTGCGTGCTTGGTCGGTGGGTGTCCGCGCACCTCCCAGCAAGGCAGGCCACCAGGAGTCGTCCCAGGCGGAAGGGGTGGGGCCGAGGATGAGGACCTCCGTCTTGTCCGAGTTCAGTTTCAGGCGACTTTTCTTAATCCATTCGGTGACGGCCTTCATTCCTTTGTGGAAGTTGGTTTTGGCGGTGGCGGGGCCCTTGGTGAGGGAGAGGATCAGCTATGTGTCGTCAGCGTATGAGACGATGTTGAGATCGTGCGATCGGACGATGTTGGCGAGTGGTGCCATGTAGACATTGAAAAGGTTCGGGCTGAGGGATGATCCTTGGGGTACGCCGCAGGTGATCTTGGTGGCTTCGGATCGGAATGGAGGGAGGCGGACTCTCTGGGTTCTGTCGCTGAGGAAGGAGGTGATCCAGTCCTGGGCTTTGTCGCGGATCCCTGCGTTGTGGAGACGTGTGCGTAGGGTGTGGTGGCAGACGGTGTCGAAGGCGGTCGAGCGGTTTAGGAGGATGCGGACCGCGGTTTTGCCATTGTCCAGCAGGGTCCCGATGTCAGTGGCGGCAATGAGGGCAGTTTCGGTGCTGTGGTTGCTGCGGAATCTGGATTGGGACGAGTCCAGGCTGTTGTTCTCTTCGAGGAAGCGGGTCAGTTGTCTGTTGACGATCTTTTTGATGACTTTCACCGGGATCGGGAGCAGAGATATGGGCCAGAAGCTCTTGAGGTCTTTTGGGTCTGCCTTGGGTTTCTTGAGTAGGGCGTTGATCTCTGCGTGTTTCCAGCTCTCCGGGAAGGTGGTGGTCTCGAAGGAGTTGTTGAAGATCTTCCGGAGTTGGGGTGCGATGATGGAGCTTGCTTTGTTGAAGAAGTGATGAGGGCAGGGGTCTGACGGTGAGCCGGAGTGGATGGTGTTCATGGTTTTGATGGTGTCTTCGTCGTTGACTTGGTTCCAGGAGAGTAGGAGGCCGGTGTGGCTGGGGGGCGGTGAGTCTGGGGTGTCGGCGGCTGTCTGGGTGGTCTGAGTGTTGAAGCTGTCGTGGATGTCTCTGATCTTGCGGTGGAAGAAGGTGGCAAGGGAGTCCGATAGGTCTTGTGTGGATGGGATGTCGTTAGTGGTGGAGCTGGGGTTGGTGAGTTCCTTCACAATGTTGAAGAGCTCTTTGCTGTTGTGTGCATTGTTGTTGATACGTTCCTTGAAGGAGGTCCTTTTGGCGATTCAAATGAGTTGGTAGTGTCTGCGGCTGACGTTCTTGAATTTCGTGTAGTTGTCCGGTGTCTGTTCGTGGCGCCACTTCTTCTCGAGTCTTCGGCAGGTCTAGTTGGATGTCTGAAGGTCGGTGGTGACCCACGCACGCTCCATAGCGTCCCCTGATTCGCCGATGCTCCGCCCACGGAGAGGATTGCCATCTGATGGCCTCTGCCATCTCCGACGTCTTCGCGTCTTATCGTACATCGCCCGTGTTAGCACCGCTTGCCTGCTTTCCCGTCACAGTATAGCGACTCGGTGAATCACCGGTTTTGCGGGTTGCAGGTTGCTGCCTGAAGCCTGCGGCCCCTATTAGAGCAGATTCTACGTTCATTACTGCCCCCCCCCCTCCCCCCGGGAGCTCTTTGAATGTTGGACTGAGCAGGAGGACAAGGGAGGGGATATTAAAACTCCTTGTGTTGCTCCTCATCTGCTTCTTCAACCCTCTTAATTTTCACGGAGTGAGGCTGCAGTTATATGAAACTGCTGATCGGCTGCAGGTTTGTGTACCCATAACCAAACGTAGAGGCTTTTAAAGGCTTTTGAAGGCTTTCTAAGAGGTGTCTTCTCAGCAGTGTAAGACCAAAGAAGAT
This sequence comes from Triturus cristatus, assembly GCF_964204655.1. NCBI lineage: Eukaryota > Metazoa > Chordata > Amphibia > Caudata > Salamandridae > Triturus > Triturus cristatus. Next base: position 970,585,979 of record NC_140580.1, read on the forward strand.
GTCGGTGGTATTAAAAGCAGCGGCAAAATTGCGGAATAAACAGTCTAAAACTGGGACAGGAAAGGATTTTTTCAAATCTGGCCAATCACCTCTAATACCAGTCCTAGCGTCTAAAGGCGCTAGGAGAGGAAGAAGAAATGCCCAGCAAAGAATGGATTTAAAAGTTAAAGTGTTGGCTTTGGGTGAGAAAAATAAATTGCCTTGAAAGAGTAATCTTGATAAAACCTTGGAGGAAGAGGATGAGGAAGAGGAAACTCTATCTGAACTCTCAGCTGATCTAAGTATGTTGGCTGTGGGCGGAGAGGAAGAGGGAGGTGGGGAAGGAGATGGAGTAGAGGATGCACTTAGTAGAGAGAACAACATCCTGGCAAACTCTAAACCAGTATCCTCTCTTCGGCAGGCAGAAAATACTATCTACCCCTGCTCCCGTCCTTGCCCATGCCCATGCCCTTCCAGCGCAAGTTACAAACCCACAGCCCATACCGAGATTGCAATTAGGGCTAGAACCTGTGGTAGTGAGTACAACTACTTATGGAAAATCACCTTTGATTAGCCAGCCATTGTTTAAAGTAGCTGATAAACTTCTACGGACATCGCAAAAGATATCGCAAAAGGAAGTTAGTAAATAGACACTTTCAGACGAGTTGGATTCTACGCCTGGATTAGAACCAGAATCAGAGTCAGAGTTAGAAAGGGAAAAAGAAAAGGAGACACCTCCCGCCTCAAGAGTCAACGAATCCCTGGGTAAAAGATCCGACCAAGACACCTCAATACAAGAAATGCTTATAACTATTTTGCGGGAAATACGGGACTTGAAGACTTCACAAGCAATTGAAATATCACAGCTGCATAATAGGTAAACAAAGATGCAGGAAAGTCTAGGCAGTTTACCCATAATGGTTGCTGAGGGAGAGGTTCGTGTCTCAGCCCTGGAAGATAACATCGTTAGTATGCAAAAAGATCTCCAGGTGTTAAATAAGAGCAAGAGCCAGATGGAATCGAAGTTACAGGATTTAGAGAATTACAACAGAAGATCCAATCTACGCCTTGTGGGAATAGCGGAGGGTTTGGAAGGAGCGGAAATGGTGAAATGGACTGAATCTCTGTTGAAAAAGGTAATACCTGAATTACAAGGAGACCTCACAATTACGAGAGCCCATAGGGTACCTGCACATAAACCCGCAAATCCTAAATACCCACGAACTATCTTAATAAACTTTTCTGATTATAGAATTAAAGAGCAATTCCTAAATGTGGCAATATTAAGGAGATCATTTAATACCAGCGATTATCAAAAACTTAAAAATCTTTTCCGACATGTCAGCAGCCTCTGCCCATAGACGCAAGGATTTTGTCAAAATCATTGACTCTTTTAAAGCTAAAGGAGCACAGGCGAGGATTGTGCAGCAATCCAAATTGAAAGTCATAGCCAAAGGAAAAATTGTTATCTTTACAGAGATATTGGAGGCCCAAAATCTTCTGGATGCTCTTACAGCTGCATAAGAAAAAGAGTCTATGTGGTTGTAGATTATAAGACTGAATTGTTATATTTTTTCCTTGAGGGGGGGGGGGGGGGGGGGCGTGAGGTAAATCGGGGGACGCAACAGGATGCAACAAGATGGCATCCAATAGGAAGAGGGGGAAAGAGGAAAGGACAGTGGGACAGGTTGGGGTCTCCTTTCTCGTGGGGAGGGTAGGGTGGGGGGGGCGGTGGTGGGGGTGAAACAGCTAAAAAAAAAAAGAGAGTTCATAGATGGAAATATTTTTCATTTTTTGAATAAGTTAAGGAAAAGGATATGTAATGTTGCTAAGGAAAGATGCTGTCTTGTATGGCTGTCATATTGCACATATTGCACACATTGGATATTGCACTTTAATGCATTTTTATTTACCTTCTATAATTGATACAATTTGTACTGTAGTATATTGCACTGAGTGGTCTAATAGCTACCTGATTTGCACTTTAAATAGTTTTTTGCATAATTGTTACAAACTGTACTGTAGTATGCTGGTCTAGATGCGTGATTTGCACTCTATTGTATGATTTGCACAATTGTTATATTAGGTATGGTAGACCTGCGCAATTTGCACAATTTAATGGGATGTATTTCAGTATATAACCTAGCCCGCTATGGTCTTATTGGGAAAAAAGATCTAACAACCTAAGTGGTTACTTATTTATGTATTTTGCACATTTGCACAAATTGCACTTAGAAATGCATTTAGAAACGTCTACCTTTCATAATTGATACAATTTGTACTGTAGTATATTGCTCTGAGTGGTCTAATAGTTACTTGATCTGCACTTTAAATAGCTTTTTGCACAATTGATACAAACTGTACTGTGGCATGCTGGCCTAAATGCGTGATTTGCACTCTATTGTATGAGTTGCACAATTGTTATATTAGGTATGGTAGACCTGCGCAATTTCCACAATTTAATGGCCTGTATTTCAGTATATAACCGAGTCCATTATGGTTCTATTGGGAGAAGACATTTGTTTATGCATATTGCATATTTGCACAAACTGCACTTAGAAATGCATTTTTGCACATATAGCATATATCGTACCTCAGACGAGACTCCTTGGGACGTATGGATAAAATAAATAATATTTTCTTCTCAAGTGCATTATGAATAGGTATAAACTCTCAATTCTGTCTTTGAATGTTAATGGTTTAAAGAACCAGATGGCCCTTCTGTCGGTGCGTCTGTTTGAGGGTTTCTTGATCGGGGCGAGCGTGTTGGCGCAGTCGTCGATCCATTGCCTGAGGTTACAGGCGGCTGTGTCGGTGTGGTCGGTTGGTGGGTCTCGGGTGAGGGTGGGAATTAGCTGGTCTTCGGTGACCTTGTTCCAGCTGCAATGGGGGATTTGTTGCGGGTGGTTGTGTGCGGTGTTTTTCTCGAAGGAGAAGTGGATGCGGCTGTGGTCGGTCCAGCGATGGCGATTCCTCCTCCTGGTCTGTTGGTGCGGTCCCTGCAGGTGATCTTGTAGCCATCCGGGATGCCTATGGCAACGTCTGGTGCTGTTGAGGGGTTAAGCCAGGTTTCCGTCAGGAAGGCAACATCCGGGGAGGATGAGTCGAGAAGGTCATAGAGTTCGACGGCGTGTTTGTGGACGGAGCGGGTGTTGAATAGTATGCATCTGAGGTGGTTGTGGCCTGCCCTGGTGGGAGGGTCAGGTCGCGCTGATGTACGCTGGCTGGTGAAGCTGCAGTTTCGGCAGGTGAAGGGTCCGTGTGTGATCCTCGGGGTGGCCTGGAAGCTGGTGGTTGATCAGCCGGCGTTGAGTGCGTGGAGGAGGCTGGCATCGTAGCGGCGTCTGGTGTCGTGGCACTTGTGGGGGCCGGGGGGTCTGGCGCTGGGCGCGGTCCAGGCGTGGACAAGCGCAGACGAGCTTGCCTTAGGCCCGCCCGATGAGCGCGGCCGCCATTAAGAAGGGGAGGTGAAAGGGAGAGCAGCTGGTTGAATGGACAAGCAGGGGGTGGGGCCGCAGGGGACGCAGTGGGGAAAAAGGAAACCAGGGGGCTACAGGAACAAAAAAGCAAATACAAGAAGGCAGGAGAAGGCAACACAGTAGCCCAGACGTGCGGGCAAAAAAACTGCGAAAATGCAGCGGAAAACGAGAGAGGCCACAGGAGGCTCGAACTTGCAGCAGCAGCGGGAGGAAGGGCACGGGCACAGTCAGGTGGAGATAGCGTGTGCAACATGGGGAGCGACCTGCCTGAAAAAGATATGCACATCTAATCCTGAAATCTGGGCCCTGCCTATCATGAACATTCTAAACTCCGTAAAAAGTGGATAACCAAAGTCCTGGCATACTGCTAATATTGTGCCAGTCTATAAAAGTCAATTTCCATGGTCCATGTTGTTACTGACCCATTATCTTTCTGGTCTATATGGTAAATATAGTTGTTAGAATCGTCCTAAATAGAATCCTAACATGGACAGCCAACTCGAAAAATAATAACCGGTTTGGGGACCCTCGAACAATGCTTAAATTTACACCTGTCAATGAGCACGTATACTGTTGCTAAAATATAGCACGCAGGAATTGTAATGATGCTTTCAAATTGGCTTTTGGCGTTTGCCAGGGCTGTATCTTACCCCCAAACTATTTTTGTTGTACATTTATAATCTTATGACCTTTTTGATTGCGAATGGGCAGAATATGCAAGTAGTTACAACTAAGCCTGTGTCAGTCTTGCTAAATGCAGACGCTGTATTACTGTTGCCTACCCCAAATTGTTTGAAACAACTAATAAACGCTGTTGTTCTCTTTATGGAGAACTTGGACCTAGTGACAAATTTGACAAAAACGTTTAGCATGGCCTGTGGCTTCGTGAACGAGAGGTTGTGCTGTCTTTCAGTAAAGGATAAGCCCATCAGGAAAAGTAGGCAATTTCCATATTAGTTTGTGATCTTTGACACTTCTAATTCTTGGACATCCTGCCTTATACACAGGAAATAACGATTTTCCCATTTTGTGGGATTCTTGTTTAACTTGGCATCTAACGTAGGTAATAGCCCCATTGTACCAGTGTTAGAAATCTACCAAAGGAAATGCCCTCCCATGGAACATATGGCACTGGTATCTGGGGGTACAGTGATGTGGGTAGTCTCCAAGTGGAAGAAAATATTTTTTGACAGTGCCTTCTTGCCCTTCCACCGAGCATCCAACATTGCTTTGTACATGAAAAGCTGGGGTTAGGTTTTGTTGAGGACCAGATAAAATGATCTCCCTGGATATTAAGAATTTCTGTTTGGAATAATGAACATGTCCGTGACCAGATTAATAATAGAAAATGGCTTATCTTGTGATTATGGTCTTAATATTACCCGGCTCTGCTAAATTTAATTGGTAACAGTGGAGCTTGGCAAACCGTCCTTATTTACTTTACCCCTTTTAATAGTAGTTAAGAACAAGTTCTGGATTAGGCTGTCTTTTATGGATGTTAGGGAGTTGACTAGAGAAGTGATGGACTTGCAAAAACCACTAGACAGTCTATGTAGTAATCCAGACCTCAATGAGTTTGGAGCCCTACCTAGTAGCTGTAATTTATCCCTGGGAGTGATTGATTATCACCAGATTCAGATTAGGTATCACTCGCTGGCAACTTTCCTTTTCTTTAGATTAGTACAACAGAACTTCGATTTCCAGTTGTCCTTGCAATTAATTCTCACCTCTACCCTGTTACATTTGTTTTCTCTTATAAATTTTAACAACCGTTTTAATGTCTTTTGTGTTCCCCTTACTGAAGAGATGCGGTGTCAATAGATTCAGACCAGCACTATGTTTTCTACAATGTTATCGAGAGAGAGAGAGATATATGGGTCACGGCTTAAAATCTGCTATTCGGCATCACATTCTTTGTTCTTTGACTCACCACTGTTTAACCATGCAGAGGGCAGGCCTAATATGTGTTATTTACGTGAATTCATTGTTTTTGTATGTGCAAATTTTAATTGGATTGATTTGTTTTTTTACTTGTACTATTTAAGTACTTTTATGATTGTTTGTCAATAATCAAATATAGTTGGTGATGAGTTCCATAGTGGCAAGCAATAGATTAACAGCTCTTCAAGTTACAGCTTGAACACATAGATTTTCAATTTTCATATTTTGAATGTGCGTGAACTTAAAATAATTAAGATTGGTGTTTGTATAAGGGAATACATAAAATTATGTGTTCAATTAAAAAAAAATGAATTAACTAAGGATTAAGACAGGTATCACATAAAGATTAATAAAAAGTAAATAATTCAAATCAGATTAATGCTAGGATTAGTATTATTGTAGTTGTATTTATATAGCGCTTACTACCCCTGGCGAGGCATCAAAGTGCTTTTCGGCGAGTAGCACGCTACTCCGGAACCTAATAAAGATTAGTGATGCATTAGTATAGGGAAATATGAGTTAATTTGAGCGGTGGACAAGTGAGTCTGTTAGTAGGATTGAAAAGCATATTGGTAGGGATAGAAGAGGGGAGAGTATAGAAAGTATTTAATGGGAGATCATAGTAGTAGGAGGAGGTTTGGGATGAGTAAAGGAGAGATGGAGGAGGGAAGAGTCTCTAGAAATGGATTAGGGAGCTCATAGTATTAAAATGAGTTTTTGGATGAGTCTAAGGAGGGATACATGAGGGAAGAATTTAGAAAGGGAGATCATAGTAGAAACATTAGGTTTGGGGTGATCCAAGGAGTGATAGAGGACGGCAGAGTCTAGAAAGGGTTATTTTGCAGATCATAGTAGTAGAATAAGGTTTGAGATGAGCCAGAGAGTGGAGGTAGAGGATATATTGAGAGAGGTATAGAGTGAAACATAGGGTAGTGCATTGGAGAGACTCAAATTTCTTTTTTATTTCTTATTATTTTACATTAGGAGTTAAGTAATAAATATATAGATACATATGTACATGGAGGGTATACATGTATTAGGAAGTTGATATATCAAGATTTAAGTTGTATTTAATCATCTCAGACTTTAAAGTGTTGCTGTAATGGAATCTAATTTATTTGTTTATTGTTTAAACCTTTTCTTTATTAAATATATTTTCAACATTTCGATAGTGAAGCAATTGTAGATAGTTCTAATAATATTTACATATTGTGATAGATAAATAAATGGAGAACCATACGCATCTAATCAAATAACTTACGAAAAATATGCAATGGCCTAAATATATGTTAAGCATAGAATAATATATGTATATTCTAAATACAAGTAATATGTACATTTGTTTAGCAGAACCAAATAATACCTATATTTTGAGAACATAATTATTATACATATTTATACAAAGAAATACACATATCTAGATGCATACATATAATCAAATTAAATGTTTATATACGCAGGGATATGCTGTACATTTGTCTTTGAGTATGGTGGTTATGTAGGGAAGAGCCAACTCTTGAGTAGTCTTCTGAAAATAAGAAAGTTATCCATGGATCTTATGTTTGGGCTAACAAGTTCCACAGTTTGGCTACTTGAACAGAAAAGGATGTGGCACCTATGTTTTTTTTTGTTTGTGGGATTTTGGGGCGAGGTGCCAATCTGGAGCGGAGGTTTATTTGTTCAATGTATTTGGTGATTTTTTCCTAATGAGAAGCGGTCCTGTACCATGTATTGCTTTGTGAGTGATACAAAGCAGCTTGAATGTGAATTTTCTGGCAACCGGTAACCAAGGCAGGGGAGATGTGGGCCTATGGCTTTACATGTAGGAGTAGTCTGGCAGCGGAGTTCAGAATCTTTTGTAGTCTTTACACAGTTGATAAAGATGATCCGTTGTAGATGCCATTGGCATAATCAAGTTTAGACGGTACAAGAGAGATAGTAGCCTGGACCTTGTGTGAAAATCCCAGGTGGGGGAAGATAAGTCGCAGAGTTTTCATAGTTATGAAGCTTGATCTTGCTAATTTGTCTATGTGGGCATTCTTTGATAGCTTGGAGTCCATGGTAATTCCAAGGTTTTTTTACTTCCTTAGATACTTTAGGAGGTGGTCCCAGATCGTAAGGCCAGGCGCCAAGAGGTTCATAATTATTCCAGTCACCACATGCGAGTGGTTCCATTTTGGAAGCATTCAATTTAAGATGGCTCCATGTCATCCGCTGATTAACGGCTCTGAGGCAGCTGAAGATTTGTGAGTTTCCAATGTCTTTGGGGCTTTCTAGTTTATGGAGTATTTGTGTATCATCTGTATAGTTATAGCATGTGAGCTGAAATTCATTGATCATTACCAGTAATGATTTCATGTAGATGTTGAAAAGCATGGGTGAGAAGATAGAGCCTTGAGGTACACCTGCTTTTGATAAGTACAGTTTGGATGAGAAAGGGGGAGAATGGAAGAACGTTGTTGTGTTTTGAAGGTAGGATGTGATCCACTCGAGAGCAGTCCCCTCTATGCTGGGTTCATAGTCTTTGTATTACAGTGTCATGGTCAACTGTGTCAAAGGCAACTGAAAAGTCCAGGAGAAGTAGTGCAGCAACTCTGTTGCAGTCTACTGTGTTGTTAAGGTCATCCCAGCTGGCGACGAGGGCTATGGAGGAGTATGGATACTGCAAGTGCACTAAACATATGGGAGTCCTTTAAGGCACATATAACAGGCATCTTGATAAGTGACAATGCTGGTCTTAAACAAAATGCCAGGCGGATACTGCAAGAAAAGGAAATAGCACAGAGAGGAGCTGTTTACCGTTGGCTAAGACTCTGCCTTAGAGGGTATTAGTAAATTAATACAGGCTCACGGTGAGGTCACCGAAATCCTGATTAAAACCGAGATCCTGAACAGACAATCGATTTAAAAAATTAAAAAATAAAACATTTGAAGAAGACAAAAAGGTTGGGAAATACCTGGCATAGGAAACCAATATGAGGCAAATTGCTAATCAGGTACATACACTTCAAAATTGTGAGACAAGTAATCTGGAAACTAAGCCAGAAAAAATATTGAACATTTTCTCATAAATATACCATGGTTTATACAGGAAAAAACGTTGTGCCCTCTTCAGATTACCTCTCTCAAGCTGGACGTGATACACTGAGACCAGAAGAACAAGAGTTTTTAAATCAGCTTACACCTGAGGCTGAAATTCAGGAGGCCCGTAGAGTTCTCCCTTCCGCAACAAAGCCCCAAGCAAGGGAGGGGTACCAAATGTGTTTTATAGACGTTTTTCATAAATCCTGATTCCGCATTCAAACTGTGTTTTTGATGCATTAATGCAAAATTGTGAATTTCCCCCTTCCTTTGAAAGGGAGAAACTGGCAAAGTCTGTTTAGAAATCAGGAAAGCCTCCCTAGATGCAGGAAATCATCCTGGCCAATGCCCTTGTTTAAATACTGATACAAAAAGTTCATGAAAATGTAGGCAAATAGATTGGCTGGTATGATTGATCAGCACTTCTCCAGTTTCTCAAACTATCTCTAGCAAATGCTTGGCAGATCTCCTTGTCTTGTTTATGGGATCCCACCACACCTTCTCTCTCTCATTACAAGCCCCATAACTATTCTAAAGACAGGTCGTTCAAATCTACTACCACCAACTTTGTCTGCCACCTTACTGAGCCAGTAGTGCTACGTTTCAAGGTCTGTTTTAAGATAGTTGAAACTGAAATTTGCAAGTCCTACACTGTCTGCTGCCAGTTGCCCGGCCCTGTTTGAGGGGCAGCAGACAGGGGCTACTAGATCCAAACAATGGTGGTTGTGGTTCAATGCGCCTGGAATCCGGGGTCATTCCATTACAGCTCTGCAAACTGGGCCAAGGACACACCTTTGACATTTGACTGGCAGGGTATCGAAGGCGAGCAGTCAAAGGCTTCTCGGGGAGGTATTGTGGGACAAGACTGAAAACTCAACAATCAACCAATAGACCAAATAAAGCACAGCCCAGCAGAGTGTTTTTCTTTTTAGAAATGAAAACACTTTTAGTATCACAGTGGAATAAAATACTACACAAGGTTGGAAAATAATAAAGATATAAAATTAGATAGGTGTGGGACCTGTCATCCTCAGAGTTCTCTTCCTCCAACGTTTTGCCTGCTAACCTCCACGTTTTGCTGTATCTTTTTGTTGGCCTTAGGACTCTGAACACTTTACCACTGCTAATCAGTGCTAAAGTGCATGTGCTTCTTCCCTAAACATGTTGACATTGATGTATACCTGATTGGCATATTTAGTTTACTTGTAAGTCCTCTGCAAAATGGTACACCATGTACACAGGGTCTGTAATCTAAAGGCTACTAGTGAGCCTACAGCACTGGATGTGCCACCCACACAAGTAGCCTTTCAAACCTGTCTCACGCCTGCCATTGCAGGGCCTGTGTGTGTACTTAACTTCCACTTCAACTGGGCATTTAAAACCACTTGCCAAGCCTTAAACTCCCCTTTTATTACACATGTCATCCCTAAGGTAAACCCTAAGTGATCCTAAGGGCAGCGTGCTGTGTTCGCTTAAAAATAAGACATGTACTTTTAAGTTTTACATGTGCTGGCAGTGACAAACAGCGAAATACATTTTTCACTGCTGTGAGGCCTACTTCCATAGACTAGCTTTGGGCACACCATCCAGGATTTCGCGATTTGCACAAATATTACGAATTCAGCAGTTTTGTAAAAAAGGCTGCGCTTTTTACAAAACTGTCCGCGAAATTTGAAGAATACGCGATCTGATATTGTTTGTTGTCCACGATGCTGACAAAGGCTTGTGAAAAACATCAATAACAGATTTTTTGTTCCCCATATTCCCAACTTTTGGGAAACAAGGACATTTTGTGGCCATCTTGTGGGTGTACACCCACACAAATCGAGGCTGGGCACCTGGTTTTCAATGCTGTTAGAAGGTAGCGAGCCCCTAGAGCTAAGTTCTTCAAACTGTAGGGCGCCCCCCTGGGGGTCTATGACTGCATTCCCAGGGGGGCGCAAATGCCTCAGCAAAGAAGAGTAAATGAAGATTGCATGGAAGTGCAACCTTCTTTATTTGCTGCATTTCCAAGCCGTTGTCATTTACAAACAGACTTGAAGTGCATTAAAAAGTATAGAAACTGTGATCCGGAGTGCTATGGGGGCTGGGGTCATTGAGTGTGGTGGCACGGTCAAAGAGGTGGCTAAAAAGAATAAACTATTCTGTAAGGATTTTGTTATTTTCTATGCAGTTGCATGAATGCAAAAAAGTAGTACACACAGTGAAATGAAAATCCTAAAAATAAATGTGACCTTGTCTAATGTAATTGGTGCTCATGTAAAGCGCTACAATATCTTGGGTCAAATATGTTCTAAATAAAACTACCAAAAACTCAAATCGGTAGCAAATGTGACACCTCAGTTGGTTGCGTGCGTGCGTCTCTCTCTCTCTCTCTCTCTCTCTCTCTCTCTCTCTCTCGATCTCTCTCTCTCTCTCTCTCTCTCGAATTGAATCCTTGTTGGCGCATTGTGGAATATTGAGTTATGTATTTAAAGTGCTATGAAGTCCCAGCCTGTGACAGAAAGCACTGTGAATATGTAAATCCTTATTTTGAAATAGTATTGCACACAGTGTAAGTTGGGCTGCCACAAATCTTTTTGTTGTTGTTGCAGTTTTATATAGTGCAGTCTCCACCCAAAGGTATTGGAGCACTTTACATGAGCACCTGTTACACTACACATGGTCACAATCATTTTTTAGTCAGTTGAGATTGTGTTTTGCCCAGAATCAAAGGAGGCTGAGCATCCGCTGGGACTCAAACCTGCTTCCCCAATTCCAAAGTTGGCAGCTCTAGCTGTAACACCACTACCTAAAGTAGTGTTTAAGATTTTTAAACAGTGCTTTCAAAATTTATATTTTATCAAGAAGTAATCAAACTGTCAACAGTGGCAAACTTTAGTAAGTGTCTTAATTACTCTGCAACTCAGCTGATAACCTTACATTACCTCTTAAAAAGAATACATTTATGTAACCATGAAGCCTTAAGGGACTCCATCAATTGAAGGCTGGTGATAAGGCGTTTTATTTAGCTCTTTGTACCCCACCACCCCCTTCGCTTTTAGGCAAAGTCATCTCAAGGTCGGCATTAACCGCTCAGGGACAGCGGTTTTGTAAAGGAGCCGAGGGTGGTTGGAAAGAGGCAAACAGGTATGCATAGAGATGCATAGAGATGCATAGCCTTAATCCATTCGATCCTTTGGGCCTCAGAGTAATGACAGGAGAAACACGAAAGGAGTAATTTCTCAGCTAGTTAACTGAAAATAAATATATATTTGGGTGCATGAGAGTTTTCTTTCAAGGATATCATTATGCATTCCTCTGTGAGGACTGGGGCAGAGTTGTGATTTTTGGTCAGACCATCGCTAAATAATATTTGTATAATACGAGGCATAACTTGTCTGGTTGAACTCCATTTGGTGGGACAAACTTACACCGACCTCCCAGCTTCAGAGCGATCAATAATTGTATTTGTTCTATGTTTTGTTACTAGGATGGCGGGGCGTTGCCTCCCCCCCAGGTGTGTATCCCATTGGATCTGATATACTGTTCAGAATGCATGATGCTGTATCCCATTATCGGGGGTTGGTTCTGTTGAATTTTACTTATTAGGCGATGGGGTTTGTCCCTGCGATTGGGAGTACAGGGATGGGAGTGGGGTGGAGGGGGGTTTGTAAGTTGTTTCTTTGCATTCTTGCCATTTTCTCTACGCACTCAATGTAGCTGGTACAAAGGTCTGCATGTAACGTGCACAGACACATTTTCAGGCCGCGTAAATGATGACCTGGGATAATTTGGCAGCTTTTTCTGATTTAACACTTCTCACTTGGAATGTTAGGGGTTTAAATAACGCTAGGAAAGGGCAGCAGGTGTTGAACTACCTACAGAGACACCAGGTAAACGCATTTACCGAAGGCTATAGTGACACACTATGCTACTTCCTGGGGCCCCCACAGATACTTTGCGAAATAAAGCACGTACACTAGAGGTACTGCTGTTCTTATACATAAGCGGTTGCCTTTCCAATTCTCTAGGGTTTCTTACTGGCGGGGAAGGCCAGTACGTTATGGTAGTGGGGCACCTAGTGGGACGCCAGATAGCTTTTGTCTGCATCTATGCGCCTAACGTTGATGATCCAAACTTTTTTCACGCTACACACTCACAAATTCTCCAGTTAGATGTGGATTACATTTGCCTGCGCTGGGACTTTAATCTCTTGTTAGATCCTACACGGATGGCACATCAGGTTCTGCTGATGCAAAGCCTCGAGCGCGCCGTGCCTTGCTAGAGCTATGCGACACACTGGGCCTCATAGATGTGTGGCGTCATTGCCGACCTGGAGATTCGGCATACACACATTACTCTGCACCCCCATCATACTTGGACAAGACTGGATTATCGGCTAGTGTCCCCCCATTTTAGCAGCTTTGTAGAAGGCATCCCAACATTTCCCCAGAACCCTCTCGGACCATTCCCCTGTGGTGCTGACTCTTAAGGACCCAAGACCAGAGGGATGCGAGAGACAGTGGAGGTTCCCTAATCAGGCAATACTAGACTGCATCTTCCATGCAGAGCTCCATGACACAATTATTGAAAATTTTGACATAAACAATGGGTCTGTTAAATCCTGGGCCACACTTTGGGAGGCATTTAAGGCATATTTGCGAGGAGTGTGTATCTCCAAGAATGCTGGGGTCTTGCGAGTCTTGAGAACTACACTAAAATGCATAGAGCAGCAACTGGGTTTATTGCATCAGGATCTGGAACAGGCGGAGCGGCGCAACCGGGCCACAGACTGACGCTTTTGACAGAGTTCAGGGAGGCAGCGGAACATGAGGCACATTTTGGGAGCAAATATGCTACAGCACGCCGGTATGGAGAGGGTGAGAGACCTGGCCGTACCCTAGCGCGATTATTGAAACCCTCTGCGGGGCAACCATGTATCGCGGCGCTTTGCTCCTCACAAGGGCAGATACTCACAGGCACTCCGAATATTCGGGACAAATTCCTGGGCTACTACTCTGTTATATTCGTCGCGGATAACACACAGTGAAGATGAGCGTTATTCATATCTAGCTGAAGTTGCATTAGTATGGCTTGAAAAAGCTATGCAACAATTTTTGGTGGAGCCATTTACCTCGGATGAAATCATCAACGCCATAGATGCCATGAATGGCTCGACCACACCAGGCCTTGATGGGCTCATGGGTAACTTTTATAAAACCTACAGGTCCATACTAGCTCCATATCTCCATGAGGTATACAACAAATTGCTGGAGCGATGGGCACTGCCCACCACTCTTCTAGAGGCGGTGATCATTTTGCTTCCTAAACCTAGTAAGGACCCGCTCCTTTGTGGGTCATACAGGCCAGTCGTTATTCAATTTGGATTATAAGATTCTGGCAAAGATGATGGCACTGCATCTGGCCCTGCTGCTTGATCGGATCATTTCGCCTGTCCAGTCGGGCTTTGTACCACACCGGTCCACAGGCCTGAACCTCTGAACACTTTTTGCCACTATTAAAAGGATAGATCCCAAGGTTCCGGCGGCCGCCGTGCTCCTAGACATGGAAAAGGCTTTTAATTCCCTGGAGTGGCTTTTTTCTTGGCGGTCATGAGGAGAATGGAAATGCCGAAGGGCTTCATAGAGCTCACAGCCTTGCTATACACATCACCCATTGCCAGACTCAGGCTGAATGGCATGCCCTCCTCTCAGTTTAAGCTTACCCGCAGCACTAGGCAGGGTTGCCCGCTATCTCCGGTACTTTTTATTATAGCATTAGACCCCTAGTTAGGCAATTACAAGAGAGACATTTACAAAGAGGGCTCCAATTTAAAACTGGACCTTTACGCATATCACTCTGTGCGAATGATGTCGTATTGTATGTCCGACTCCCTCTAGAAAATCTTGACCCTCTAATTAGAGATGTTATCTGTTTCGGTGGGTATTTGGGGTTGGGTATAAACTAGAGTAAGCCTGAAGTGTTTCAATTGACACCCAGCACTACTAGGTGGGAGTGTTAATTCCTGCTGCTGTGGTGTAACGATACCACCAAGTATTCGGGGATAAACATACATATAGAGGCAGAGCAGATTGTTTGGCTAAATTACGGTCCTGCAATACATACATTAGAGCAGCAAGTTGAGCTTTGGATAAGGCTCCCCCTCTTGCTAGCTGGGAGAGTAGCAATTATTAAAATGGTCGTGCTCCCCAAGTTCTTGTATCTGTTCCAGAACATACCCATTCTGCTTCCCAACAGCTTTTTCCGAACACTTCGCTCACATCTCATCTAACTTACGTGGGGCGGGAAGAGGGCAAGGGTTAGTTGGAACACTCTAACCCTACCATACAAAAGGGGAGGTCCTATATTTTCAGATTTATTATTTAGTGGCGCAATGCAGCTTTCCATACTCTTGGTATCATCCCTATGCACGCATCCCCTACTCCAAAGTAGAAGCTGACCTGGTGCATCTTACCCGCTTAAAACTATTTTGCCCAAGGGATTTCCCAGACACCCCTGGGATGTGCAGACCGTATCTGCCACTTGCTGGGCCTTTGAAGAAACTAGCTTGTGTGACTGATGGTCACACATTATACTCCTCTGCACTGCTGATAGTCAATAATCCATGGCTACCAATATAACAAGGGGAACCCCTGCAAAGTAAATGATACATTGTACATTTTGAAAGATACAGGTAGAGAAACTTCTTTTCATATTAATAATCCATGGCTGCCTATCACGAAAGAAAAGCTGGTACACGGTACACTTACTTCATACTCCTTGAATACAAGTGGGGATTTATTTCCGGGTGGGCACGTTTTCCATAGCTCGGAGGACGGGAGGTTCAGTTAAGCATCCTTCATGGACAAATTAATTCTCAGTAGGCTCGCAGCGCGCTAAGGGCACAAATCGCTGAGTTCCCTCTGGAACCAGAATCCTATTCGCCACTGACAATATTGATCATTAACACAGGGTAGACCATCTGGTTTCAAAGTTGTACAATGCCTGCATGACATTAATTCTGGCAAAAGATGCCAAAATCCGGGAGGTCTGGGAGCGGGAGGTGGGGCACTCTATAGAGGACTCCCATTGATCCTTCTGCTGTACGCAAACTAAGGAAGTTTCCTTGAATAGTCATCACAAGATGATTCACTTCAAGTACCTATGGAGGGCATACATGTCCCCTGCTAAACTTAACTCAATAGACCGCATATGTGCCTCAAATGTGGGGCGCATCATGCGGTCTTCGCCCACATGACCTGGAATTGTGTGAAAATAGGAGGGTATTGGAGAGCAGTATATACAATTCCTTCTCTTATGACACACCTCGACCTTTATCCCACGCCAGTGGTGGCCCTCCTGGGGTATGTCCGTAACATCCCAAAGCAGTAGCGCTGCTTCACTTCCACTGCGAGCTAAACAGGAAATAACCCTCCAGTAGGGTAATAAGGTCTTTCCCACCACAAAGGCCTGGCTAAATAGCCTTATTTATTGTAACACAAATTGTGACCTATTTGTAACTACCCTACCAGTGACATCCAGACGGAAGGATATATGGAGCCCTCTAAAGAATTACCTGCTAGAGGTTGAATCGACCACACCTTCACAACCGCCGGCTGGGATAGACCCCACCGGAGTGGGTTGACCCCCCACCCCTCCAAGCCCAGGCTGATTAATGGAATTTTGACATATGGTTTTGAAATGTGTAGTAATCCAAATGCTAACTGCTACTGATGAGGTGTGTTAAATATGAATTTCTAATTCAAGAATTATTAATTGAACTGTGCCTACTATAATGCTACATTGAGAACGTGCATCATATTGTTGTAATTGTATATGAAAATAGTAAATAAAGTTTAAAAACAATATTTACTTTATGCCTATGCGACTGTGGAAAACGTAGGGAGAAAAACGATCACCTCGCACAAGGTTAGGATTGGAGCTGTGATTCTTTAGAGCAGCAGAAACTTTAAACATGCCTATTTCAAAGTGGAATACTCTACTAAAACAGGTGCTATTGATTTAAGGCTGAAAAAGAATGATTCTGAGTAAAATAGAGTGCCACAATATTGCCGCAAAATGTTCATTTTTGTGCCGCTGAATTTCAATTTTTGTGCCGCTAAATTTGCAAATCTATGCCGCAATATCCTGGGGGGGTCTGTTTGGGGATTCCTTAAAACACCTTTTAAGCTGTAATTCCTGAGTGGAAATGAGTAGCTACTCCATGTTTAATATCTTTAGAATGGTGGTGATAAATCCTCTTTAATGGTAAAGCTGAATATGACATTACCATTTTAGAAATGCCACTTTTCGAAAGTTTATTGCTCTGTGTGCCTTACAGCCTGTCTCCAGTACATGTCTGGGCTGGGTGACAGCTACACTTTGTGCATTCCTTCTAGACAGCCACAACACAGGAAGGGCTGGGTGTGACAAGAGATTCATCGGCATACTGATAGCCTTCCTGGGCAGGAAGCGGGGAGGTGGTCACACTTACATCTGAATAGGTTGTGTCCTGCCCTGACACAAAGGGATGATTTACACCCTACTGGTAGTCTGAAGCCAGGGCTGGGCTGAAGGGATCCTTGTGCACTTCAGAGAGTTCCTTTGAAGTCATCCCCTACATCAAAGGCACTTTTGGGTATATGTACTAGGGGACTGGCCCTACCAAATCAGTAGACTACTGGGCCTGGGAAGAACTCTGCTGGAGTAAAGACTGTTATGCTGAAAAGATTGCCACTCTGCTGTGACTGACTGTTCTGAGGAACTGCTTTTCTGTTTTGCTGTGCTGCCCTGCTGCTCTCTGCCCTGCAGAGGATAGACGCAGAACCCATCTCCCTAGACACCACAGTGAACCCCAAAGACTTGCTGGCTTGCCCCCCGGTCAGGAAGTCCCAGAGATCTACCTCTACACAGCTACTGGTCTCTGCACTTCATGATCGCATAGCAGCTGAGGTCATGTAAGAGCAGCGCATTTTATCTGTACGCTGGGCAAGGCCACTGTATTCCTTCCTGATCCGTAAAAGCCCAGGGGTTCTTGTGCACTTGCTGATCAAGTCTCTGCATTCCCGAGATGCGACGATCAGGCACAACATTCCTATTTCGAGACCGCCGCGGGAAAATCTTCCAGGGCGACCACTCCAGCAACGCTGTTGCGAGGAGGAAAACGGGGATTAGTGCAGCCTGGGAAAGGAGCACCAGCATGACGCCTGTGCTCCAGCTGCAGCTCTACTCTCGTGCAATTGGACTCGACAATGTGGGTCCTCCCAGTACATTGGAAGCCTACCGCTGTGCCTATGGATAATTACACAAAACAATTAATACAAATCTAGTATGTCGAAAAGGATTATTGGTAGGTTTAGTATGAAGAGTAGGTTATGGTTGAATAAAAATGTATTACAATACAAAATACAATGAATAAAGGGTTAGTTTGAGGTTAGGATAAGAACAATTATTTAAATAAAATAACAATTAGGATGAGTATTAGTGGAAGATACAGATTAGTAAATACATATTTACTACTCATAAAGCATGACATGGTTTCAATAAGTAAAAACAAACTTTAAAAGAAAGATAATAATGCAAAGAAGCATTTATGTAAGTTTAAGGTCAATGTAGTGTGGTCCAGACAGTGGTATAATAAACTCTCCACCATAATCATGTAGTGATCCTCAATGTACTGCCCTCAATGCACTCACCCTCCATTATACCAGTCACTTTCTCTCTTCCTTGCACTGTTGGTATGAGTACAGGGCTCTTCCTCAGATCTCTCTGTCATTCCTCTACTTCTGTTAGAATGTAGGTGTCTTCTTGCTCCTCCTTCTCCACCCATTATTTACAATAATCTTCCCCCTTCCCGACACGGACTGCCGAGCCTTAAAAAAAGTCATCTTTCCATTCTGCCTTGCGAAGGCAGTATTAAATGTATCAATTCCTCTTACCACCTTGCTTTGTGCCCGGTTCACAGTTGGTCATGCAATGCAGCTAGATTCTGGTGCTACCATAATACCCAAGAACATGTTGGTGAAGTCAAAGACTAGAACATAACAATAACCCTACTTGGCACAGGATAATTTAGGACTCTGTACAGTTATTGCATCCGCAGCAGAGTGGCCTTCTCCTTCCCAGTGGTTCATAAGTTTCCTCAAGATCAGTTACTGATTTACTAGCAGTGTCACGTGTAGTCATGTGAGTGAAGAAACATACAGTATCAGCCTAATTATACTTTCTAAGAGCCCCTATACATTTGCTAAACCCCTCGCTCCATACCCACTGCAGTCTTACATATCTACTCACTATTCTGCCCTTTTAACTCCTCCCGGTTCAAAAGGAGGAGGAGGTATGGTGTGAGGGCTTTTAAATTAGAGAACTAAGAAGGGTCCTTTAAATCTGAGCCCATGTATTATGACACAGGATCTGCTTCCTTGGGTGTCCGGATTTTGATGCCTTGCTGATGGTCCCTGGTTAGAACCCACTAGACACTCATGTCTACTTCTGCCCGTGGCTCCCTCTGGCATATTGATTATGAAAAAAGCACCCCACCTTCAGCTCATTAATAAACTATGGACTTGGCTGCCATTTCGACTGTTTTACATGATCATGCAACATAAGCATAGGGTGGACAGCATACTCTGTCACAAACATGGCAGATGTCCTATCCACTATATTGCTAATGCATTATACTCCATAGCACTTGTAATACGGCAGACAGGATATCTGCCACATTCTGGCAGATTATCCCGAAAATCGAACTCTAAATAAGGCCCATTGTTTTAAAGACCTGAATGTTATACACCTAGATCAACAGACCAAGGAAATTACTGCTAGGAAGTGGAATAATTTTAACTCCACCTCTTTCAACCAGGCGCTGTTGGAAGAAAAGCCCATACTAGATAAAGACATCAACCTAGCTAGTAACCAACTGGAAACCTGGATTAAAGAGGCACTAGATAAGACAGCACCTTGGAGCACCGGGATCCCAAAGAGACAAAAGGAAAGGGCACCTTGGTTCAATGATGAACTGACGATGGCCAAGAAAAAATGTAAAAGTCTCGAGCGAGTATGGAGGAAGGAATATTGTAGTAGGGCCATAGAAATCTATAAAAAGGAACTAAAACAATACCATACATTAATTAAGAAATCCAGATGTAAATTTTATACGGATAGAATCGAAAGGGCTAGTAATTCCTCCAAAGAAATGTTTGCCATACTAAAGTCCCTCAGAACACACAAAACTAGAGGTGACACAACCGCCTCTGTTGAGAGCTGAAACAAGGTGGCAGAATTCGTCACGAATAAAGTGACTAAGATATATGACACCTTCCCGGTAGAAGTGCGACAAGGAATTGTCCTGACCTGTGGAAGTCAGACTAACTTTGTAGGGGTGACGCTGGATGAATTCAAGATCCAGGAACTAGAAGAACATACAGCCATAACAAAAGGGATAAAATCCGGCTTCCCTTTAGATCCAGTTCGACCAAAGATAATAATGGAAGGAGCGAATGCAATTATGCCCTATATTTCGGAGCTCATTTTACGCTCCTTTCAAAATGGCATGGTCCCCACAAAATGGAAACAGGCCATTGTCAAGCCACTTAAAAAGAAACCATCATTAGAACAAACAATATTAGAACATCTATGCCCCATCTCACGGTTACCATTTGTGGCTAAGATTGCAGAGAAGGTGACAAACAAACAACTGGTAGACCACATAAACAGGAACAACTTATTGCATCCCTCCCAATCCGGTTTTAGAATGGCCCATTTCACAGAGTCAGCGCTACTTATGGCCACAGAAACACTGAGAAAATATGCAGACAAAGGACAAACGGCCACACTGATCCTGCTTGATCTCAGTGCGGCGTTTGATACAGTCTCCCACAAACTGCTCCTTCATAGGTTAGAGACGTGTGGCATCAGATGTAGCGCTCTGAGCTGGATGACATAGTTTCTTTCAGCACAGACCTTCCAAGTCGCACAACAAACCTATTTATCTGAACGTATTACCTTGTCCCAGGGGGTTCCACAGAGCTCAATTTTGACCCCCACTCTATTCAACATTTATGTGGGACCACTGGCAGAGAGAGTGGAGAAACGTGAGGTGTCTTTCATTTTCTATGCAGATGACACGGAGCTAATTGTAATGCTATCACAGGACAAGGACCAGGCAGCTATCCATTTCTCTGAATGTTTAGCAGTGGTAGCAGACTGGATGTCGAATCACTGCCTCAAGCTAACCGGGAATAAAACGGAGATAGTGGTTGTAGGCAAGATGCCATCCATATGGTCATCCGCGTGGTGGCCTGAATCACTAGGCCAACTACCCACCCCTAAAACAGAAGTGAAAAACCTCGGAGTCTGGTTTGATTCCGAGTTGACATTTGATAGCCAGATTCGGAAGGTAGCGGGTAAATGCTACGGGGCCATGAAAATCCTGCGGAAAGTCCTGGATCTATTACCATCTAATGCCAGGAAAACCATAGTACATGCAGTAATAACCTCCCAATTGGATTACGGGAATGTACTATATCTTTGAGCGACAAAGAAAGGTCTGTCCAAATTACAGAGGGTACAGGATGCGGCGGCTCAATTGGTTCTTGGCCTACCGAGAAGATCCAACACGAAGAAAGCCCTGTCAACTCTTCACTGGCTGCCAGTAGAAAAGGGAGTTGCGTTTAAGGCAATGTGCCACTGCCACCACATCCTATTAAAGAAAGGCCCAAGATACCTCCAACCGTTAATTACCAAATACACCCCAGGGCGTAGTTTAAGATCGTTGGAGAAGGCTCTGGTGACTGTACCGAGAATATTTAGAGCAAGAATGGGGGAGCGCTCATTCAGGTACCTTGCAGCAAAAATGTGGAACAGCCTACCTATGGATCTAAGAATAGAGCCATGCGAAAGCAGATTTCGTAGACAGCTAAAGACCTGGCTGTTTATACAACCTGAACAAGGATAATGATTGATTTAGGGCTGTACGAAGTGGCGGGTCTTGCAGCGGGTAGCTGCATCTTCTCAGAGTCTGGTCTCAGCGCAGGGATACACCGATGGTGTAACCATGCGCTCTACAAATAAATAAATAAATAAATAAGCCTAGTTCAAAAGAATCCCTCCAACCCTATGATCCAACGGGTTTCTTAGCTTTGCTGGTGTCTTCACCGCCTGAGGGAAGCATGGATTAAGGAAGCTAAACCAAATGGTTTTATGGAAATTGATTTGCCCAGTGTGGAAAAACCCTTCTAACAACTGAGGTTTAAGCAGCTAGAGTATTCCCCTAAGAAGAGAGACTTCTTAGTTCCTTGTGCTCTTTAACAAATAAGCCCAGTTCGGGATGACCGTGTCCACCTACCCACAGACATTTGGAAAAATGTATTGCAAGCCACGAATGGCAAATATAGACCTATTCACTCACCCTTATGGTGTGATCAAATGTGTGCTTTTCCCCACACATCAGCAGTTTTGGATAGAGGCAAGACTCAATCTAGGCCATGCCATTGACCTTCAGTAGATTTAGAAAGCACATGTCCTAGGCAGAATTTCTATTCCATTCAGGACTGAATCATTTAATGGTGATGACTCTTCCCGCTGTTTCCTGTTTGTATTTCCAAATGGTATTTTTTATTTAAAGGAGTCAGTGTTTCTTAAAAGAGTTGATGATGATTTTTTGCCTACTCCTGTTGAGCTCGTACATTACAACTTGATTTGCTTCAAAAAAGCTTCACTTTATGGGGTCCACCATGTGCCTGGGCATCTACTTCACTGTAGACTGTTTTTCCTAAAGCGGGTGTAAGGAATATAGAATAAGTGCCTGAGCGAGTTTATGGGTTTTACAAAGGCCACCTTCCTGCAAAAACATTGTAAGTGGAGGGTTTCAAAACGAAAACCATAAGCGTTGTGACAACCATATTAAGGTTCTACACCAGGGCTGGAGATGTTCTTGGGTGTATTATCCTTTTGAGTCCCTCTGTTCCGCATGTATGCAGCATACATAAAAACAAAATGGAGGCCCAAGGCCTGCCTTCTGAAGGTGCAAAAGGTGGTGTTTGGACAGAATATCAATGAAAAAAATATCAGCAGCCAGAAATATTGGAAAATAAATATCATGATACACAAATATCGTGATGCTCAAATATCGTTGACAAGAATATCGTTTTTGAGGTAATATCGTTTTTTACAATATTGATGCTTTAATACCATTTTCAATAATATAGTGGTTAAAAATATAATTTTTGATTATTTGAACGTGTTTTAGTTGATATATTAATTTTATGTGTTACTATTGTTTATAAAATGTTTTTTTAAATATAGCTTATAATGTTAAGTGATTTAGAATTTGTTATTTAATTTGCTATAGTAATTTATAGTGAAGTAGAGGTTTATAGGGGGATAGCGTAGGAAGTTTGTAATTCGTTAATAATAATTCGGCAACATTTAACACATTTTATTTAATAATATGATTGATATTTAAAATGCAAATTATCTAATACTGATTTATTTTCGTTATGTTATTTGTGGACTGCTAGGTGTGTATTGGTAAACGATGGGAGTTTAATTAAGTAATAATTCTTAACAATTATTAATGAATTCTCTAATTGATTTTAATTATGTATTGTATGAAATATTTATTTCACTTGTATTTTAGTTACCGGCTGCTGGGTTTGTAGTGGGGCTAGGGTGGGAAGTTATTTAGGTAATACTTAATTCATAATTTATTAATTTGTATCCATTACTTAATTAATTTTTGATTATGTAAGATATGGAATAATTATTCATTTTATTGATATTTTGGTTGTGGGAACTAAGTTTGTAGAGGCATAGATTGGGAAGTTAATTAATAATGAATTATTAATTATTTGTAAATGTATTATTTAATTGAATTTTAAATATTTAAATTATGGAATACTTATTTATTTTAATCATATTTTAGTTGGGGGCTGCTAGTTTTGGAGAGGTCTAGGTTCGGAAATTAATTAAGGAATAAATATCTAACTATTAATTATTCATTCTTAATTATTTAATTTTGAACCTGTAAATTATGGAATACTCATAAGTCCTATTTTAGTTGCAGACTGCTAGGTTTGTAAGGGTATAGGGTAGGAAATAATGATTTAATTAGTGCATGAAAACTATGTATTAATTGCTAATTATCTTATTGAATAGTAATTATGTAAATTGTTTATTTTTTTATTGTATTACACACATACACATATATATATATATATTTTAATGTTAATTAATAATTTTTATATTAAGAGTTTCATATCTTTTCTTCATATGGTATGGTGTGCCCAGAGCTGGTGTGTGTGGGTGTTGGATGTTGTGTCGCAAGTGGTGAATATCCGGCTGTCCTCTGACTGATTGCGTGTTTTCTAGGGATCACAAAACACTAAAGAACACAAGACACTATATGAAGTTTGTAGACCTCACTATGATACTCCTTAAGGGGCATATGGCGATGGCCTGGAAGGCGGCCAGACCACCTATGGAGTTGGTCTGGATCAGAACAGTGCATAAGTGGATGTTGGCAGAAGCGTTTGCTATGTCCCAAGATGAAAAGTTTAATATTTATTACATTTGTGGTGTTACTTATATATTATGGGCCTCATTACGATGTCAATCAGAAAGCATTCTGAATGACTCCTAGTTGGAATGGTTACAGACCGACTAGAGTTCGGGGAGTATGACCGACCGATTAAGATGGTTCTGAACACCGTTCAGTCGGACTCCTGTTGATTTCAATCATAGCCTGTGTTCCGACCGACAACACAGGCTCCCATTGAAACAAGCATTGGCATAGCCAATAGGTCTCGCTTTTGGGACCTTATAAGTATTTAGTTATGCAGCACAATATCCTTGGTGCAACAACAACTGTTGCATGGCAAAACACTTATAAGGTCCCAAAGGCGAGACCTATTAGCTATGCCAATGCTTGTTGCTGTTTTGTGGTACTTCAAGATATAGGGATGTTATTTGTCACAGTTTACAGTTTGGATTAGATCATTGATGATACTATTGTTCATAGGATCACAATGTCTCCAGTGACATCTTCTTGCTGCCCAGGTTGTGCCGAGGGGTTCCTTTTCCGGTGGTTCTGCTGTCCTGATCGAGCCGAAGGTCCTGCTGCAGTTGTCTCCTCCCTTTGTGTGTGTGGTTGTGTGTGTGGTTGTGTGTGTGTGTTTGTGTTTGTGGGTGTGGTTGTGTGTGTGTGTGTGTGGTTATGTGTGTATGTGTTGTGTGTGAGAACAAAGGCACAAGCAATGAAAAAACGAATGAGAACAAAGGAACAAGCAATGAAAAAAATAAATGCGAACACAGGCACAGGCAGTAAAAAAACGAATGAGAACAAAGGCACAAGCAATGAAAAACGAATGAGAACAAAGGCACAAGCAATGAAAAATGAATGACAGTGAATGGCACAATGTTAGCCACGAAATAATAGTAATGTAGGACAGGAGATTAGGCAAGAGGCACAATAGCGGGTATTAATAGTCCGATGGGCACGAGGCACAGCGGTCTTGAACCCTACCTGGGAGGAGATAGAGGATCTTGTGGCAGAGCAGAGCACAGAGGAGCTGTTTGGGAGAGAGCAGACCTTAGACCGTTTCTAGAAGAATTGGCATTGGACATCAGGAGGCCTGTCTGAAATACTGAATGGTTATATGCACTGTACCCAAAGGACATGAATTAAAACGAACTAGTTTTAATATTTTTGGATTAACTTGAAATTTTACTTTCTTCCTTTGACTGTATAAATATTTGTTGATATGAAATTAAAACGAAAGAAAGTTAATATTTCTCATTCTCTTGTTTATTTAGTTGTTTGTATGCTATTTCTTTCGGATTTTTGTCTAAATAATGTTTATATTATTGTATTTGTTTAAATATTAAACTATTGTTCTGTACCTTTTATTCATATTGGAAAGCTGTGTTTTTGTTCATTTCTGGTACCCATCACTAATTTAAACAATTGCGCAACATTTGAAACAGCAATTTATTTATTGCCAAAGCTGCAAATAACCAGAAAAACATTAACTCCCATAAGCACCAAGGAAGGGCGTAGCTTTCTTAGTGGAAACTCGCATATTGGTGGGAAGTATTGTAAAATTAGTTGACCACTTGATGGAGCTGTAAGTAACTATTAGGATTTAAATCAAAATTACAATTTTTAACTGATTTATAGCCGCTGTACCGCAGAATACTTTAATGAAATCTGGGGTGACAGAAGCTTGTTTACACTAAAATCCATAAAAATGTCCAGTAATCCGGTTATGGTCATTGTGACATCTGACCTCCAGAATTTGTTTATTCTGGCTGTAGATAGTTGGAACAGTAAACCAAAAAGGTGCTGAAATAACTGGTCCTAACTCCAATACCGCAGGTCTTTCACTTTTTTTCTGGCCATCCTCTTTACATAATTATAATTCCTTCCAATAAGTGTGATGCTGCGGTTGGGCTTTAATCACGGTGGCTTGCATCAATTCATATAAACACATGTGGTGCTATTTACCCAGGGATTTCAAGAAATGGGATAAAAGCTTTATGAAATGTGCCTATATTTTTTAACATAGACAAGCAAGTGCCTGAGTGGGTGTTATGATTTTTTTCCAAGTGATATCATCCTATGAATGAATGTGTGCCAAAGTGTCTTTGGAGAATCCAAACAAATATTAATTGCTATTAACCATATTATGTGAAGGTTTTACTATATCATTTAAATTCCCCTGATCATGTATTTTAGTGTCACTTCAATACCGCTATCAAGTGAATACATGAAAAATACACACTTTTGAAAGGACAATTATACAAATAGGTCGTTCTCAGATTGATTATCAAGTCTGATTTGTTGTTGGCAGTAAGAAATCAGGATTCATTCAATCTTATTTTTCATATGCTGTGATTTGAACAAATACTACTATAGTTATGCACGCTGTTGGGAATACATTACGTACCCAGTTCAGTTTCTTAATCACGTACAATTGGAAGTGGTATGTTGCCTGGTACTCGTGTGAACATGTGTTCGTGAGCTATTGCCGCGTGATTCATTTGCAAAGGGAGAACATTCCTCAGAGGTGCTTCATTTGAAAGGACATGCTGCAGGCTTGGTTACATTTCTTCAATCCTATATGTCGGGACCAACACACGCTTTTCAATACACTAGCGCCTGGACTCGGTGAAAGCTTTTGATAAATCATGTCGATGACATATAAAGGTATTATATGAACGTGTTTTTATATTTTTTCACTAGGGTGTCTTTGTTTGGCATTCTTTAAGTAAGGCATCATTTCTTCTCTCGTTCTGCTCTCAGTGCCAGGTATAATGGATCCTTTTAGATTTTTGTGGTGTGGGATACGACATTTGAAGCTGATTCATGTGTGTCCTGTTTTATATATTTTAATGGGATCCCCCAAAGGAGGAATGCCAGTGCTGTAAATATACCAAGTACATACTTTTTACAGTTTATTAAGCAGAAGTGTTGGAGGCCAAACCGAAGACAAAACGGTATCACCCACTGGGAGAATCCCGAACACTTGTAAGCGCGAAGTCTGGGGGAGGCAGGGAACAAGCAAGAGGAAAGACAGATGGTGCTGAAGGTTGGCGGTTCGCGCGTGCACGCTCGCGTTTACACAAGCTTGTCGCCAGCCAGCAGCACTTTGAAAACTCACCTACTAAAGTCTCTCCGAGCAGCGCATGCGCACTGACTCAGCGAGACCTAAAAAGGGGTGGGTGCGGAAAACCCTGTGGAGGGCACGCCATGGTGCCTGCTACACTGTGCATGGTTGGAAAGAGGGGACCCATGAGTACCCCCACGAGCTCCAACCATAGGCCCCTAGGTGAAGGGGGCCTGCTATGGGCCCCCAAAGTCAGTTTCTGACAGCCGTTTCGTGTCAGATAGACCGAGTCAGAACAGCTGTCGGAATCCAACATCGTAATCAGTCGGTCGGAAACGAGACCTGTATTGCTCTACGATTCAGCTCTTACGGACTCCGGTTCTCCGAATGCTGGTCGGAACCGATTCGGAATAACTGACCAACTACCTTATTTCGTAATCGGTCGGTTGGAAATGTTTCCAAGTCGGTTGGGAACTTGGCTTCCAAAATGGGTTCCGTCAAACCGAATGCCATTCAGAGCCTTTCTGACCAACATTGTAATGAGGCCCTATAATGTGTTTTAAGTGGAGTACCTTCCCTACTCTTGTTTAGACTGCAGTAGGAATAGTAAAAGTAACCTCTTTGCAACTCAACACTTTCTCTACTGTTGCGATGTTTGGAGTGGGGATTGTAAATATCACTCATCCAAAATCCAATGCTTTTCCTAATGTTGGAAAAACTGAAGTGGAAATATTAAATTTTAGCTCTCCAAAGTCCAACACTTTCCCTAAATTTGCACAGATTGAGTGGGAATAGTACATTATACCCCTCCTACGTCAAACATTTCCCCTAACATTGCACTCTTTGAAGTGGGAATAGTAAAACATTTTCTTCCAAAATCCAATGCTTTCCTTACTGTTGCACAGACTATGGTGGGAATAGTACATTTTCTCTCTCCGACGTCAGTTTCCCTATGATTGCATAAAATAGAATGAGAATAGTATATTTAATATTCTTAGACTCCAATAGTTTTCATAATGTTGGTTAAATAGAGTTTATAGAGTTAATTTAAAAAATATATATTTTACAAATTTGTTTTTATTTTTATATTTATTTTAATGTATTTTTAGGGGATTTTTTTAATTTGTAATATTTCAAAGCCATTATGCTTCTTCTTCAAAGGCCCGACAACGTTGTGCATTCACAGACACACCTTCTTTTAAAATGATACCACGCCCTCTGATGGGCCGGGAATTCTGGATCTCGTAGTGTGCCTCAATCTTACCCTGGATGGGTGCACTTCATTTATGCTGTGGCCCATCAGTGGGCTTGAAACCGTGACAGAAATCAGTGCACCATTAGAGGAGGAAGTGACTGGGACTACGGCTCCCATAATGCTGTGAATGGTTATGGACCAGCCCATTTGGGGGCGTGATATGAGCATTATATGGGAGACACCGAGGCCGGAGGCACGTATTCATTTCCAGCAAAAGCCTCTGAAGAAGAAAGAATCAACTTCTGAAACGTGTTAGGCAAGATACGCGGAGATGGCTGTCAGAAGAAATGGCAGACAGGAGTCTGCTCATACCCATCAATAAAGGCCTGCCACCTTAAGCCTGTGTTGAGTGCTGCTCAAGTGTGGTCAATTTGGAGCTAGAATATGGGGCAGCTGCCCAGCCGCCGAGTGCGCACCACCCCGTGAACTGAGGGGGCCACGCGGCTTGGTATGTACAGAGCCGCTTTGTGGAACACAGTCAAGGGATTAAGAGTGGACACTGCTTGCTGTGGCCCATCAGTGGGCTTGAAACCGTGACAGAAATTAGTGCACCATTAGAGGAGGAAGAGACCGGGACTACGGCTCCCATAATGCTGTGAATGGTTATGGACCAGCCCATTTGGGGGCGTGATATGAGCATTATATGAGAGACACCGAGGCCAGAGGCACGTATTTATTTCCAGCAAAAGCCTCTGAAGAAGAATCAACTTTCGAAACGCATTAGGCAAGATACGCGGAGATGGCTGTCTGAAGAAACGGCAGACAGGAGTCTGCTCATACCCATCAATAAAGGCCTGCTACCCATATATCTCCCAGATGAAGCGCTCTGTTCACACCACGGGGACACAGACTCCAACGGTATGTGCTTATCCAAAATAGATTTTATTGTGTTTACATAGCGGTATGATGCGTTTCGGCCACCAAGGGCAGCCTTGATATTATATATATATATATATATATATATATATATATATATATTATCTACTGGCGGTCGCCAGTAGATAGTTATACTTAGGACCGTGTTTCCATAGGAAATCCGCAACATTCTATTTGGAATAACTTTGGCGCCGGTTGACGAATCCTCGCAAAAGTTTCAAAATAGGTGGGGCGCTCCGCTCCGCTCCTACCCTGAAAGTCTCGGGGTGATTCGTCAAGCGGGGGCCGAGAAAAAAGGGGGGTCCCAAAACGCGTTTTTCCCATGCAATTTTCCATAGGGACCTTTAGTCCAAGGTACAGCCCGAACGGCTGAACAGAATTACTTGAAATTTGGCAGAGAGGTAGTCCTCAGGTCAGGGATGTCAATCTGTTCAATAGTTCCTGAGAAAATCCAAAGTAAAATCATATATATATATGTGGGCAGAGCCTAACCACACATCTCATCCTGAGATCTGATTGGCTGTCAGCACTTCATCCAAGAAGTGTTGGCAGCCATCTTGGGACCAATATACATGATAGCACCTCATTAAAAAGCATTGCAGTTAATAGAAGGTTTTAAGTCTTTAGTTACATTATAAATCATTTGCTGATGGTACCATACTCATTTTAGGAATTGTGGTATGTTCTAAGGTGATTTCACCATGTGAAAAAGCCTTCTGCTGGGATATCATGATTGAGAGTAAAATATTTTCTCATGCTTTTCCCACAGAGGTTTGGAAGGTGATCTATAAGCTAAACTGAGAGCTTATTTTCTGTAAATTCTTATTATCTTTCTCAGTCATGTGAGAATGAAGTCTGACATTCTCAGTAAAACATGTATATCCAACAAGGGCAGAGACTGTCACTTGATTCCTTTGTGTTCTACTGCAGCTTCCCAGAGTGTTCCAAAGAACAACTAGAGCGCTAACAGTCCTACTTATGATAAACGTATGGCACACCTGAAGCCATCTTGCTTGGATTAAAGTGGTAACTCTTAAAACATTTAATTTAAAAAGGAACAAAATGAGGGGGTTCATTTTTCCATAAAAAGTATGATTAGTGCTGCAGAAAGAAAAATTAGGGCACATTTTGAGTGACTTCTCAAATCCTCTTCTATTTCATTAAAAAATTCTGACATACAGACTGAAACATGCACTTTCAATACCAGCTGCAGTTTCCCCTGGTGAGCAGTAACTTTACTACAGTGATCTAATGAGCAAAAAGAGTGCTAACATTCTGAATTTATGGAAAATGTGTGACACATCTGAATGCCTTCTTGATGGAATCAAAGTAAAAAACTGAAAGTATTTCCTACTGAGGAGACTGCAGTAAATGAGGAAATTAGGAAACTTCATAACAAATAAGTCTCCCAAGATGGCCACCAGAGACAAAAGAGCCCAAATGTTGCCCAAATATCACCCAGATGTAGCCCAAGTATAGCCCAATGACAGAATGTCCCAGAGTGTTCTTAAAAACAACTAGAGCGCTTACTGTCTTCATTATGACAAAAGTATGGCACACCTGAAGCCATCTTGATTGGAGTAAACTGGTAACACTTAAAACATTTAATTTAAAAAGGAACACAATGAGGGGGTTCATTTTGCCATAGAAATTATGATTAATGCTGAAGAAAGAAAATGAGGGCACATTTTGAGTGACTTCTCAAATCCTCTTCTATTTCATTAAAACATTCTGACATGCAGACTGAAACATGCACTTTTAATACCAGGAGCAGACTTCCATGGTGAACAGTAGTTTTACTACAGTGATCTAATGAGCAACTAGAGTGCTAACATTCAGAATTTAGGGCAAATGTGTGACATATCTGAATACCTTCATGATGGAATCAAAGTAAAAAACTGAAAGCATTTCCTACTGAGGAGACTGCAGTACATGAGGAAATTGGGAAACTTCATAACAAATAAATCTCCCAAGATGGCCACCGGAGACAAAAGAGCCCAAATGTAGCCCAAAATCACCCAGATGTAGCCCAAATATAGCCCAATGACAGAAGTGTGCAAAACACTTATTATTTTGTGTTTTTGCAGTGTTATATAGTGCAGACTTGTCAGGTATTGGAGTGCTTTACATGAGCATTGGTTACATCACACAAGAACAAATTCATTTTGGTTGTAGACATGGGGAGATTAAGTGATTTGACCAGAATCACAGAATGTCGAGCTGAAGCAGAAACTCCAACCTGGTTCCCCAGTTGCAAAGTCTGCAGTTCTGGAAGTAACACCACATCCTCTCCCCTAAGTGCAACATTTAATCAAGTGGTCAACTGGATAAAAAAACATAAAGATAACAAATAATTTAAAAGTGCTTTGTCGCTATTTGAAAACTCAGAAAATATGTCCTTATTTTAGTCTTTTAGATCACTAACTATAATTTTGATGCCAATAAGACCCTCTCATATATGTAATTTCTAAAGGAAATGCTCTAGGTATTACAGTTTTGATTACATCAAGATGACGTAAGGCGTTCCACACTTTTGTAATAAATATAGAATGTTAGCAATCTAGTTGTTCATTAGGATACTGTTGAGAGGCAGAGGCCAGGGGCACGGACTCTGAAAATTGAAGGCAGGTAGGAGGGTGCAAAGGCAACAATTTAACCACACTGAGCAGGCAGGAAGGGCCGTGGCAGCACAACAGACTATGGAGGGCAGTGGAAAGGGGGGCAGGGGCAACAAACCAACAATACAGGACTTGCAAGAGAGGTTGTGGCAATGTAATAGACCATTGTGGGCAGAAGGAAGAGGCAATTGTAGTACAACCATACATGCCAACAGACTCGATTCAGCCAGGAAACGTCCAATGTTTTTAAGCTCAAATGGGCTTTAGTTGATCTGTCTCCTGTCTACAATCTCCTCTTTTTCAATGTAACTCAAAGGGGAAAATCAATACCCCAGTTTTATTTCAAAATCTCCCACTTACCAAGTTCAAAATGTTCGCAAGTATGGTACATTGGATCATGGAAGGAAATGGGGTAGGGACATGGACTTGGATAACAGAGGACAGGAGGGACATGGAGAGGTGCACCAAACTGACCCTGCAGGGCAGGCATCAGGGTTTGCAGCAGCACAATACACCACACAGGGCATGCGGGACGGGAGTGCAGCACAACAATCCATAGAAAGCAAGAGGGAGGGGACAGGACCATGCACATGGACAACAGAGAACAAGAGAGGGGCAAGAGGCAATGGTAGCTAGCTGACCATAATAGACAGACAGGAGAGAAAGCTGCAGCATAACAGACCATAAAGGGCAGGAGGGACGGATAAGGGGCATTACAATGGAACAGACAAGCCAGGAGGGAGGGAGTAGGGGTCTGCACATGTAAACAGAGGGCTGGGGGCAAGGGGGCAGTGCAGGAGCAGCAAGATAGCCATGGAGGTCAGGCAGGATGGGCACTAGAAGCAAGACACACCATGAAGAGCAACAGTGAGAGTGTGATGGCATACACACAGACCATGGAGGGAAGGTGGAAGGGGGTCGGGGGCAGCTAACTGACCACAGAGGGAAGGTGGGAGGGGCCATGGCAGCACAGAAGACCATGCATGGCAAGTGGGAGGGTTAGTGGCAGCACAATGGCTATGATGGGCAAGAAGGAGGGTGCAGGGGCATGCACAAAGGACGATGGAGGATAAAAGGGAGGGTCAGGACCTGTGCACAGACAAGAAAGTTCAGGGGAAGGGGCCTCACAACAGACTGCACGGGGCAGGCAGGAGGAGCAGTTGCAGCACAACAGACCAGGGAGGGCAGAAGGGTGTGGCAGTACAATGGACCATGTAGGACAGGAGGAAGAGGATAGGGGCATGGCATGTGGACAGGCAGGGTGGAGGTGGCAGGGACAGGTTACAGTCATCTGACAATGCTAGGCAGGTGGGAGGGGAGTGGCAGCTCACCAGAACACTCAGAGTAGATAGGAGTGGCAGCTCCATGGAACATGGTGGGCAAAAAGGATGGAGCAGGAGCATGCACAAAGACATCGGAGGGCAGGGGGAAGGAGAATAGGGGCAGCAAGCTAAGCACAGAGTTTAAGCAGGAGGTAAATGATGGGGCATAGAATTGGGCAATGGAGGGCAGGAGGTGTGGACTGGTAAATCATACTAAATTGAGGGCAGTGGCAGCACATCAGACCATGCATGGCAGGAGGGAGGAGGCTAGTCCATGGATTCACACAACAGAGGATAGGGAGGAGGGGGATGGGGCAGCAAGCTGACTGTTCAGAGAAGGCGGGTTTTAGGAACTTTATTGTTTTTAAAACGTGTGTCTGTGCGAACTACTTAAAATATGAACAAGTATGCAGCATAATCTCACTTTTATTCAGGAAGAAGAGGACGTTTGTGACTGTGACTCCGGGCTCACTTGGCAGAAACACCCCCTGACCCGCCACCCCCTATCGCAAAATGTAATGCCCGTGAAAAGGATAGGTGAACACAGTGTTATATAGAACATAGTCCTGAGAGCACGATTGAAAATGAAAAATAGATATAGTGTATGGTATAAACTATGCACCAAAAAGTGTGATATAAGATGAACCGGGCGTGAAATATAATATGCAATACATTGTGCGCAATGACAGATTCATTGGAGAGCGCGAGATAGCACAGGCACTAGCGCGTGCTATGCGATATGCGCCTTGGAGTGTAATATGCACAGGGCAGTGTTGTGTAACCTAACTAGTCTCTAAAGTTGTAATATAAAATATGTGCTGGGGATTGTAACGTTGCATATGCACTGTGACAAAGATATGGATCCCAGATTGTAATATGTATGGCATAGCACTGTGCGTTATAACATAGGCATCGAGGAAGGCACGTTAGATGGGGCAATATAACCCGTGCGAAGACAAGTGTGGCATGACATATTCACGGGGTGGTGTTACAGTGCACATGGGCTAGAGAGTGTCATAGCATATGCACTAGCTAGTGGAATACAACACAGAGGTGTGTGGCACTCAGCAGGCAATGGTGGGTGTAACACAGCATTGGGCTCTGCCAGGAGCGCGCTGTGACTCTCAAGTGATGTTCGTCCCCTTTCCAGAGAGTAAAAGAAAAAGTTTTAAACATCCGGCAGTGGATGTGTGTTTTATTAACCGTGAGGGGGGTTTCTTGCATAGTTTTGGTCGAATTTTTGTCGAATCCCCTTTGAATGGCTTGGTGTGCATGTGTATTAAATGTGCCCGTCAATAGCTACCCATGTTTGTATAAATAAACGACAAGGGTGTCTACCGGGATTAGGCACAGTAGGGCATCAGACATGTCAGAGCTTCACTAGTGGTGTAAATACATTCCACGTGGCTTCATTGTATGCATAGTCGCCTTTTAATGAATATCACGCAAATCGTCATGGTGATAGGTACGTACGGTTTGTCCAGCATGTCCTAGGTGTGTCTATAAATATATATATTTTTTTAATAATAAAAAACAGTGGCCGGCCCTGGGGATTGGGGTCAAAAAAATATAGTTAGAAGACAGGCCCTGGGCTATGGGGTCATCAGGGCCAATAAATTAGAAGAAGAAGGGGAACCACACAGCCCCCCTTCTTAAAAAATTAAAATAAATAAAAGACTGGCATCGTGCCGGAGGCCATGCCCCCTCCTTGCAGCACTCTGTAAACGCGCCCCCTGGCGAGTTGTAAGTTGGGGAATTAATTCCTCTTCAATACTGAGGGTCCCTGAGGGCCAACTAGCCCAACAGGCATCTCCAGTATGCGCCAGGGAGCTGCGCTGCAGACAGGTGTTCTGAGGCCAAGCCCCTTTTTACACCTCTCTGCAACGCAGCTCTGTGGCACTTACTGGAGGTACCTAGTGGGCTAGTTGGACCCTAGGGACCCTCAGGATTCAAATGAACTTAATCTCCCAACTAAAAACGGACACAGGGCGTGTTTACACAGTGGTGAAGGGAGGGGACGGGGCCTGAGTTAACGTGTGCAAAAACGCCCTGTGGCCTGTTTTAAGAGGTAGTTTTAATCCCCCTGCCCTATTATATACTAGGAGCTTACAGAGGAGGTCATGCTAATCACAGGGGGACCCCAACGCATAATGTTCCCTAGTGTATGTAGGTGTGTTCACTGTATTCTAAGTGTCTTTTAACATAGCACTGGCTCTAGGACTGGTAAATCAGACTCAGTTACCACCAGTATCCGTCTGAAAAAGTTGAGGGTACAGGATGATTTTGCAACAAGGCTTCTTTCTGCTCTTCTTTTTGTTCTTTCTGCACGTTATCCTTCTTCCTGCACTTTTCTTCGTCTTTGAGGACTTCTGTTGCTTCTTTCTGCACTTCTTTTTTTTCTTTCTGTGCATTTTTTCTTCTTTCTTCACATGTCCTATCTCTGTAGGCATAGTTAGAAATTAGCATTTAAAAAACCTTTGAAATTCACAGAAAAAAACATAGGTTTCAGGCACGTTATAGTTAGGAATTAGCATTTAAAAAACCTCAGAAATTCACTGAAAAAACCATAGGTTTCAGGGGTGTTATAGTTAGCTGGACTTTTCACTTGTACAAAACCATTGAAATTCCCCCGTTATAGTTAGTTCAGCTAACTATAACTCGCGCGCCCGCAATGCACTGCTGATGACATCACATATTGCATCACTCATGACATGGTCAGTGACATCACTCATGACATCATTGATGACATCTCAAATGACATCACTGATGACATCACTGATGATATCATCCTTGTTATAGAGTGGCAGACCTCCTCTCACCCTAATATAACCTTTGATACACACATTCAAAAATAGAGACTCAAATTTTCAAAACAATGGACATACCAATACCAGTTACAACAACCTCTTCAGTAATTCTAAGATCCACATACACATCCACTCACTCACCAACAGTCCTATACAGTTACTCATACATGTACTCACTCATCATATGTACTCATACACCTATACATCCTGTTACACAATGCCACTCATCCATAGAGTTACTCACACACATAGTCACTCATGCTAATAAAGAATCAAACATACATTTACTTGCATATACAGTTATACACACACCACCACACTTACTTCTATGGAAACTTACACATACTTAGTCTTTTAAACAATCACTTATAGAAACACATACTTATTCATACAGGAACTCTTTCAATCTCTCACTCTCACATATACTCACTTATATACACCAATAGTCACATATACTAGTTTAAAACATATGTAGTTACTCATAAAGACACTATTGAGACAGTCATTCACTCACTAACACACCCATACACACACTCATCCACCCATACAGTCCTGCACACATGCTGTCTTCAACACATACAAACAGTGAGTCACTCATTCATGCACCTATGCACTATGTAATACCCCCACCGAACCATGCAGACACTCAGACTGATACTCAAAAAACCAACTAATAACCTATATAGTCACCCATGTAGCTACTCACCAACCCATGCAGCCACTTATACACAAAGTGAGAGACTGATACAGATATTTACATATTTAAACATTACTCACTAAGCCATGTATTCACTATGATACACTTAATCAGTCAGTTACACAATCAATTTTTCAAAAACAAATCATCCATTTAGACACTTATATACCCATTTATTCTTCCATCGACCTTGAGATATACATATATAAAACATATTTAATTTTCAGAAAAACACACATTCACTGGATGATGTCATCAGTGATGTCATCAGTGATGTCATTTGAGATGTCATCAGTGATGTCATGAGTGATGTCACTGGCCATGTCATGAGTGATGTAATATGTGACGTCATCAGCAGTGCATTGCGGGCGCGCGAGTTATAGTTAGCTGAACTAACTATAACGGGGGAATTTCAATGGTTTTGTACAAGTGAAAAGTCCAGCTAACTATAACACCCCTGAAACCTATGGTTTTTTCAGTGAATTCCTGAGGTTTTTTAAATGCTAATTCCTAACTATAACGTGCCTGAAACCTATGGTTTTTTCTGTGAATATATATATATATCTCAAATTCGCCAGCACTTCCTCACCAAGCAACAGGAATCCACAGCACCATGAAGAACAGATCCAGGCAAGTGCTGACTTTTTTCAATATTTATTTTAAATCACCATGTAGTGCAGATATATGGACGGTCTATGCGTTTCGGCACTACACCTTCAACTGGACCATGATATATATATGATGTTTTCCCATATCCAGTATTTCAAATGAAAGGCACTCACGGGGTGAGTTCATGTGATTTATTTTAGAACTACTGCAGAAAACAGAGGCGTTTTGGCAGTCGCCTTCATCAGTATCATCAGGCGTGCCGGAAACAGACGTTGCTTTATCATGTAACAAACATCAACATAAACAGGGGACTCAAGAATGTTCCAAGTGATTGAACACCATCTCCATCTTGGGGTAGTATCCTTTCTAACCAGTCCTGATTCGATCGCCTTGTTGTACTCGTGCATCTATCAAACTATACAGCGTGAATGTCATTACATATCTGTAGCTACAATCCAAATACAATCTCAGCTAGACATAGTTCATTTGATGCATAGTATGTCATGGCAAAAGAATGAAAATTCAGAAATTCAAATACATTGTTCAATATAGCGCCCTGAATGGGCCATATACCCGTGATCAACAGTAGTAGCACAGTCATTATATGAAATGCCTCTCTGGATGGGCCTGCACATACTGACGAAGGCGACAGCCGAAATGCGTCTGTTTTCTGCAGGAGTTCTAAAATAAATCACATGAACTCACCCCGCGAGTGCATTTCCTTTGAAATACAGGATATGTGAAAATGGAGCTATCATTGACAATGTGGGTACTCCCCCGCGATATGAGCACCCGCCCGCGAGTGCACGGGCAAAGGTGATTAGGAGCGAATATTATCTACTGGCGGTCGCCAGTAGATAGTTATAGTTAGGACCGAGTTTCCATAGGAAATCTGAAAATTCTATTTTGAATAACTTTGGCGCCGGTTGACGAATCCTCGCGAAATTTTCAAAACTAATGGGGCGTTCCGCTCAGCTCCTACCCTGAAAGTCTTGGGGTGATTCGTCAAGCGGGGGCTGAGAAAAAAGGGGGGTCCCAAAACGCGTTTTCCCCATGCATTTTCCCATAGGACCTTTAGTCAAAGGTACAGCCCGAATGGCTGAACAGAATTACTTGAACTTTGGCAAAGAGATAGTCCTCAGGTCAGGCATGTGCCTTTTGCATATATGGTGTCAATCTGTTCAGTAGTTCCTGAGAAAATTGCATTTTAAAGTACATAAATATCTATAAGCGCGCACCGTGCGCGCACCCTAACGTGCGCGAGCGCAATTCTGATTGGTGGTTACATGTCAGTCAACATTCGAATCGGTCGAAATCAGGAAGTGTCGGCCGCCATTTTGTGTGTTTGGTGTGTGACAGTGAAAAAGAAAGGTGGAGAACGTGAAAAGGGGGCAGGGTAGAGAGTTCCTGACCCCCTAGCCTTTGTCAGGGGGTCTCTGAAAGACCCCGAAGGGTGAAAAAAACTTTTTTTTTCCAAAAATTCACGGAATATATGTGTGTATATATATATATATTCACTTAAAAAAACATAGGTTTCACACACGTTATAGTTAGGAATTAGCATTTAAAAAACCTTGCAAATTCACATACCGCCACTCTATCACAAGGATGATGTCATCAGTGATGCCACTGACCATGTCATCAGTGATGTAATATGTGACGTCATGAGCAGTGGATTGCGGGCGCGCAAGTTATAGTTATCTGAACTAACTATAACGGGGGAATTTCATTGGTTTTTTACGAGTGAAATGTCCAGCTAACTATAACATGTGTGAAACCTATGGTTTTTTATGTGAATTTGCAAGGTTTTTTAAATGCTAATTCCTAACTATAACGTGTGTGAAACCTATGGTTTTTTAAGTGAATATATATATATACACACATATATTCCCAAAAATCTATTTGCCAAACGAGAGTAAAAGTGGGCACTTCAGACAAGGTATGGAATTTCAAATACTATATTGTAGCATGCCCGTCTTGACGCATTTTGGCTGATCCCAGCCTTTCTCAAAGTTACACAGACCAGTGGCCAAAGCAAGCTTTAAAGCCCTCCCGCATGGATATAGATAACATACTTTCATATTTATTTTGCCTATCTTCACCTTTTTCTCACAACCAGGATTTATACAAAACAGGTCAATTTCTTGGGGTTAATTTTTTAAAATATTTTTTACAAAAAGGATTTTTCAACTCTTTCATAAATATACGTGTACATATATTTGTGTTAAATTGATTGTGCAAGGTGCTTTGAATGAGGAAATCAAAGGTCAGCGAAGAAAAAAAGAGAGACATCTTGGGCAAGTGCGCATATTTGATGCTGCCCAAATTAATTCATCCATCGATGTAAAGTCTTCTAGATGCCCCTTAGAAACATCCTGATTGCAACTCTCCCTTTCACCCCTCTAAAAAAAGCAATATATAGATAAGTATGAATAGATATGAATAAACACATATAAATATAAAGATATATATCCAATAAATTATCCAAAGGCACATCCAATATGACAAAGAATAAATATATGTATAAATATGCACAACCATATATATAGATTCTACTATGTAAGAAAAATTTCCAAATATAGAAGCATAAATACTCATTATATACATTAAACTGTACTAAAATGTGTAAATTTCTCATAAATTGCCATAAAAAAATATCAATGCATAAACCTATATCTGGTGGGGGAAGATATACATGGGAGAGAATCTCTCCAAGATAAGAGTCCTACAGTCAGTCACATTTTGTGGGGAAACACATTCATTCCTACCTCACAGTGAAGTCACATCACACTGTCTGCAGTCAACCCAAATGGACTTCCATATCCTCATCTCTATTCAAACCAGCAGGGAATTTTGTATGAAGGTCTAGGATATATATAGATTCCAAACGTCTAAGAACCATCACCCTGTTTCCTCCTCTTATATTGTGGGGGAATTTGTGTACTGCAAAATAATTTAATAATCCTGGATCACTCTCGTGTTGGTCATAAAAATGTCTTGCCACTGAGTAACTGAAATTATGATTCAGTTTGCTGATGTTCCAAAATGCACTTCTTCAGTTGGAAGATGGTACTACCTACATACATATGGGGAGATGGGCAAGACAACACATACACGCAGCGATATTGTAGTTGTAGAAATCCTTCACCTTTCTCTTTTGACCATCTGAAGACAAACACTCCGAAACATTGATCATTGAAATCAGTCTG
Organism: Triturus cristatus; assembly: GCF_964204655.1. Classification (NCBI taxonomy): domain Eukaryota; kingdom Metazoa; phylum Chordata; class Amphibia; order Caudata; family Salamandridae; genus Triturus; species Triturus cristatus. The sequence continues at coordinate 970,626,439 of NC_140580.1, forward strand.
TCAGACCTCTCCGTGCATTCCTCTGGTCTACTTGTTCCAAGGTCTGTAAAGGCAGGTCGGGTGCAAAGGGCATATTAGTATGCGTGCGTTGTAGGGAGCGCTGTCAGCAGTGGCAAATAACCTGCAGGTCCATAGTACTGTCCTGAAGCAGTTGCCTGGGGTTTAGTAGAACCTGGAATAGTGTATGGATACTAGAGGTTGCCTCCCCCACAAGGGTTAATCCATGAAAAAATCCACTGGTTGAACCATTGGAGTTGTGCTGCCAAGTAGTAGGTCTTGAAGTCCGGAATACTGTTATAAGGATCATGTCTTCCAGCGTAGAGATCCCTATTTCATTTCAGTTTGAAGTCATGTTTTATTGGACATGTAACAAGTGTTGAACTGCTATCTCATCAAATGCACATTTCTGGCATGTGCTTTATTCTGTTAATCTATAATTAGGGCTCCCGGTTTTATGGTATTTATTTTTTTGTCCTTTATCCATATTTATTTTTGGGCCATTTTATCTGTATTTATCTACATTTATTTTTGCCACAAGCAAAAGATGATGCTACAGCTAGTATTTTTCCACATTTATTTAAATTGACAATGCACACATGCGCCCGGTTGTTATTGGTCAACACAATACATTCATCTGAAAACTTTGCCATTGTAGTACAAGCACATGTGCATTTCAAGAGACTTTGAGGACATTGAGGCTCTTTCTGGTTTATTAATGAAATGAAGACCACTGAAAACCTGTTCAATATTCAATGACGATACTGGAATGGACAAAAGATTCAAAGAAAGATTACACAATGTTGGCCATTCTTGCTTCTGAGAATGCCAGTATGTCATTGCACGGATGTCTTTTTGTGGAATAGGGTGCATTAAATATTTGTTGAATCCTTCTTCAACAACATTCATTAGGTCATCAGAAGCTCCAACCAACATGAATAAATAAATGCTTGTAATCATTGAAATCCTGACTAAACTGAACTTTCTTGAATGAATCCAGGATTGTAACGAGTTTCCAAAAAGAGTAAGTTATTTGCCCAGTTATGTTACGAGCTAGGACAGTATCCCACTTGGTTTTCAGTGCATCTTTAAAACTAATCATTTCTTTTATTAGCGCCTTTGCTTTTTTTTTGTGGTAACATTTGCAATAGACTGGTGACCATTGGGCCTTGCTCCAATGCCAAAGCCATGTCAACATCTATGGCTGAATATATTTGGTGAGCATGTGTTTCTTCTGACTCAAGCTTCTTCTGAATGTTGATGATACCAGTGAGAGTTTTAACAATGAAATGCAGCTTCACATAGAAAGATTGGTGGTTTGCACTGTTGGGGCCGAGTAGTTTCCGTAGGTGATCAATTTTGGATCCAGTGGCTTCTTCATTGTTTACAAAAGCAAGGAAGTAGTGCCATATTTCTAAAAGTGTAACTGCTCCCTCATACCAGCTGTACCATCGGATCACAACAACCGCCCTTGGTATCTTATTCTCTCATCAACTTTTTCTTGCGAATAAATGCATTTTAAGTTTTGCACATACTTAAATACTGCTCCAGCCTTTATAACAAAATCATACTTGTCCCCGTTCTCAGGCTGAGAAGGGCATAGGAAACAACAGCATGTATAAGATCACATGGATCTTTTATTTGAATGGAATTAAGCCTCTGAGCAACGCACAAATCAGTTACTGCTTTTGTCATATAGGATGCAGAATCAGAACATATTGCAACAAGGTCATGCCATGATTTACCCAACTTTTGAAGCACATTGTATACCATTAATGCAATTTTAGCAGAATTACACTCATCAGACACAGTGATGTCAACTAAGGCTGAGCGGCGACCCTTTTCTTCATCATCACTGTAATATGTGACCAATGTTCCAATGGCTGGGTCACCATGCACCTCTGTGGTTTCATCAATTGTTAAAGAGATAGGGACATTTGCTACAGCTTGACGTATGTTTCCAAGCTGAGCTTCAAACACTTCGGGGAGATATTTTTCATACATTTGGCTGGATTCACGCATTGTCCTTGCTGCAGGGCACAGTGTAAAGACAAACCTTAGATCTCCCCTGGACCAAGGAATGTACCGTCACTTTCCCAGGGAGAGAATATCAGTTCCAAACTTATGGAATATAACATATACACAGCACTTCCTTAGGTGGGCAAACTTTCAACACTCCCCCAAAGGCAAGGCAAGAAAACAATAATTTGCGCATCACTTGTGAGGAGTAGCGCCAACTTCCTATAACACAATTACCTGCTAGAAGGGAATTCACCCATCCTTCTACAACAGAATACTTGGCCAAGAAGAGTCCACACCTCCTGCTACAAGGAAAAGACGAATTGGTATATCTGGGATGTATTTATTAGTAAATAGCATCACACAGTAAGCCAAATGCACCTAACATAGCAGACTCTAACACATCAATAGTATGATTGAAACCCAATCAAGGCAAATATATATTTAGAAATATATATATATATGGATATAAGAATCAGAAATCAGAAGGAAAGGCAGTAAAGAATCAAGAGACAGTTAGAAGCAGAGACACCTCACCTAATGCTCCATCACTTCACCCCGCTTTGCTCAAGGGGAGTCCATTGCTTGAACCGGGTGAAGGTCAGAGGTGACACCAGCCTCTACTCTTCCATGACAGCACGTCTGCTCCACGGATGAACTTCCACCGAGCCAGTGTAGACTCCCCTTTTTAATACACATTCAAAACACAGCGAAGCTTCTAGCAAGCCACGCCCCCTAGTTCTCATGAGAGCCAGTACCAGCCTGCTTCAAGGTCAGACCAAGGGTTGATCAGGCCCCTGTTATGACTAAAAGTCAAACCATGTACATTCCTCTGATAAGAACCAGTTATCTCTAGTCAGTAAATAAGCGAAAAACAGCAGGAAAGCAAAACATGCCCTCTTCTTCACAGAAAATGGCTTCAGAGTTAGTTAAGCCATGCACACAAAGGCCCAAAGCAAGATGGAATCAAAAAAGCAAGGAGCACCTATAATTCTCATCCACACAACTTACAAGCACCACTGTGCACACAGAAAAGTTTGAAGCAAGGTAAAGTCAGAAGGCAGAATGACATTAGACCACGTCAAAGCCAATAGGTCAAAGTCATAATTCACCTAACCCAAATAACATTATACACTAAATCCCTCAGTATACAACATTGAGCACATGTGTGCACCACCACCCACAAGACTGCACCTCAACATCCCATACACTTAAGTCAGTACAGAATGGTGGTGGTTGAGGGTCATCATAGGGTGTCAGACCACAAAAGTGGCTGATTCACTACATTGCACCCCATGACCCTTGATCATCACGATTCACATATGTCAAAAACAAAATCTAGCAAATACATAACTGAAAAACAAAACTATCATTAAATCACTGCATATCACAATTGAAAGCAAAACCATTTAAAACCACATGTCTAAATTAAAAGTCACAACTACTAAAAAGCACATGTTGAAACAGCAACTCATGTGGTGAAGTGGCTACACAAAAATACATAAGTCAAAACAAATCATGACTAAAAAGCAACTATGATTGAAATGCTCCATTGCAAAACTGAAAAACTCATCAAAAGTATATGATAATCACTTTAGAGCAAGTAAAGTCTGCATTCTCTAAATACATGTAAAAGCAATAACTCAGGTGCATCTAGAAATAGCTCATAGATATCTGGATACACCTTTAAATGAAGGCACAAAATAAATGAATCAAGCTTTTCAATGCTCCTAATGCCTCTCATGGTGAAACTGGAAACTCAACTGCCAAACTCATATATTGTAGCAACAGCTACAGGTTATTACTGTTCACTAACTCAGAAAATATCTACGCTGATTGCAGCAAAGCGTCTCTATTGGTTTTTTCTCTCTAAAATCAAAAACAGTCCTTCTGTGTGACAAAACACACAGCCGTCTCCCATCGCATCTGAACTTCACGTTGATAAAACAGTTCTGGCAAAACACATCCTGTAGTTCCCTCTTTTGTCTTTTTTGGGTTTTTTTCTTCACAGTCACGCAAGCAGTCACCCTGTGTGAAAGACACACAGCCTTCAGGCATGTAAAGTTGGCCTCACGTGAAGGAAACAGTTCCACACTTTGCTGATCCTGCTTTGCTTGGAAAGAAGCAGTCCATCATGCTCTCTGGTATATATCAGCAGCTGTATCTCCTTGACAAGGGAGGACCCCATCCAGTCTGGATAGCCACAGGCATCAGCCGCCACCGTCTGGTCTGGCGATCACTCCAGGCTTGGGGGGGGGGGGGGGGGAGGGGAGTGAAGGGAAGGGGGAGGGGGGGGGAGAGGGAGGGCCCCACTCACACAGGAGAAGGGTGTCCCACTCACACGCGGAGAACTGGGCGAATCTGAAAAAGAAACAAGCATCACTCTTCTTGCAAAAAACATTTTTCAAAAGTACACTTCTTCCGTCCTGCGTTTCTAAAAAATACAATATTTTAATTTCTGTCTACATAGGTCTCCTCCAGCTCTGGGGAATTGTCTAAGAATACTACCAACGCTTTAGCCTCTGAATTCTTGGTAAAATCTCTCTTTTTCTATACACAGCAAGAAGGGCTGGGGCAGTCTCCTTCTCTCACTGCACCCCTCACAGGTGCTGCCCCCCTTCACAAATCTCTGCGGACACCAAATGGCCCCTCGCCAAACATAACAAGCAGAGATGTCTCTGCTGTCTCTAGCTCGCACCTTATCTCCTTCAAGGTCGAAGTGATCTGCACTACTGCCAACTTTCGTCTGCGACTCTCCTCATGAAGGGGGGGGGAGGCGGTGGGGGGGGGGGGGAACCTGCTCCTTTGCAAGCCTCCCAGACATCCATCTCCAAGAAGCTGTCGCTGTCTACTGAGGAGAGGAGCTGAGATGACCCCTCCCGTAGGAATTCCTCCTCGGACTTCACAGAAAGCCTGAACTCTTCTCAGCGTTGCTGGATGATCTTATTGCAGGCCTCCCAAACATCAATCTGAAAGACGCTTTCAAATGACCCACTCCCAGAACAACTCTTTACATGTCTGAGAGGAAAAACGGCTTTAACCACTCCTTACCTCCAGCAAGACTTCACATTCTTTAATCTGAAAATGCTCTCCCATTCTGTCCAACTAATTCTAGCAAATTCTTAACTGACATTAGTCTATCGCCTCATGAAAAAAAAAAACTAAACTGCTCTTGACATATCAAAAAGAAAAAAGCATTGGCAATATCAAAAGTCACATATCAAGTCCCATGCTACTTCTGTAACAATATCTGGGACAGCATCAGTCAAAGAAGGTATATATTTGTCTAATTCGCAATAATCAACTGTCATGCGCCAAGAATTGTCACCACCTCAATCTGTCAAGCCCTGAATGATCTCACTGATCCCTTCACGCCCATCTGGCATTCTGTACTGTTTCAAATTAATTTCCTTTATAACATAGGGCACCTTCACTGGGAAATCTTGTGTTTCAAACTCCACTTCAGGACTTTCTATCAAATCCTGTGCAAACTGTTTTTCTGTCTGTACATGCCACTTAATAACCATTGCAATCTCCCATAGGCAAACCACATTTTCTCTAACTCTGTTCTGTCCAGTATCTGTTGGTGCGCAAAAGCACAACATTTGTCCAGCATCTGAATTTAAAAGTGACCTGTTATTTCCCTGCACTTTCCTGTAACTAAAAAGGGCACATTGCTCTTGAATTAACTCACCAAATAAATGTTCATGTTTATGAAGTGACCACATATCAGACTTATTGTACACAATCTGCTGTTCACATTCAAAATCATATTGTTGCATTTCTCTTTCGAAGCAAAATGTATCATTCACTGTCATGTCTAATTTATGGCCGCAACCGGTGATCGTTAAGCCTAAAACATTAGTCTGTTCACTTTCCTGCACATTCCTTTCTGAATCATTCTGGCAGGTCAAAGTAAACAGCTTCAGAGCCTGGTACACGTTTAATTCTGTCTTCAAAGATATATTTTCAAACTGGGCATCAACTAGCTCTGTTTTCAACTCACTACGTTCTTTTTGCAAATGCCCACATGTTTGATGCATATTAACCAACACATTTGAAATAACACCGCTGTCTCTGTCTAAAATGTCATAAATCTCCTGCTGATTAACATCCTTCATTGCAACTCCGGAGTCTTTAAACTCGAAGGAGTCCCACGCTTCAGAGTTATGTTCTGACATTTTACATTCACTTTGCAACTGAAAACATTTGATATGCATTCCTTAGCAAACACTTGAAAGGGATCCAGCCCTTTCTGCCTCACGTAGCAAGCTATTTATAAGCACTTTTTACAAATCACACTTAAACACACACACACACCAATTCTAACTCAGCACAATTAGCTCACTTCACGAGCCAGCACATCATATGGGCAAACCCCATGCAAATAAATCAATTGATATCTAAGAGTCTGCTTTCAATTTAAAAAAAAAAAAAAACATATTTCTTCCCCTTTTAAGATCAATGTTCATATCCTGCAACCGACTACGCCAAAAATGTAATGACAAACCTTAGATCTCCCCTGGATCAAGGAATGTACCGTCACTTTCCCAGGGAGAGAATATCAGTTCCAAACTTATGGAATATAACATATACACAGCACTTCCTAAGGTGGGCAAACTTTCAACACTCCCCCAAAGGCAAGGCAAGAAAACAATAATTTGCGCATCACTTGTGAGGAGTAGCGCCAACTTCCTATAACACAATTACCTGCTAGAAGGGAATTCACCCATCCTTCTACAACAGAATACTTGGCCAAGAAGAGTCCACACCTCCTGCTACAAGGAAAAGACGAATTGGTATATCTGGGATGTATTTATTAGTAAATAGCATCACACAGTAAGCCAAATGCACCTAACATAGCAGACTCTAACACATCAATAGTATGATTGAAACCCAATCAAGGCAAATATATATTTAGAAATATATATATATATGGATATAAGAATCAGAAATCAGAAGGAAAGGCAGTAAAGAATCAAGAGACAGTTAGTAGCAGAGACACCTCACCTAATGCTCCATCACTTCACCCCGCTTTGCTCAAGGGGAGTCCATTGCTTGAACCGGGTGAAGGTCAGAGGTGACACCAGCCTCTACTCTTCCATGACAGCACGTCTGCTCCACGGATGAACTTCCACCGAGCCAGTGTAGACTCCCCTTTTTAATACACATTCAAAACACAACGAAGCTTCTAGCAAGCCACGCCCCCTAGTTCTCATGAGAGCCAGTACCAGCCTGCTTCAAGGTCAGACCAAGGGTTGATCAGGCCCCTGTTATGACTAAAAGTCAAACCATGTACATTCCTCTGATAAGAACCAGTTCTCTCTAGTCAGTAAAATGTGAAAAACAGCAGGAAAGCAAAACATGCCCTCTTCTTCACAGAAAATGGCTTCAGAGTTAGTTAAGCCATGCACACAGAAAAGTTTGAAGCAAGGTAAAGTCAGAAAGCAGAATGACATTAAACCACGTCAAAGCCAATAGGTCAAAGTCATAATTCAACTAACCCAAATAACATTATACACTAAATCCCTCAGTATACAACATTGAGCACATGTGTGCACCACCACCCACAAGACTGCACCTCAACATCCCATACACGTAAGTCAGTACAGAATGGTGGTGGTTGAGGGTCATCATAGGGTGTCAGACCACAAAAGTGGCTGATTCACTACACTCAGCTCTCCAATAGGACCATCAGTCTGGTGAAGTGGAACAGCACCTTCACACAGAGCTTTCACAACCTTGTGCGGGATAGCCGCAGCCTCTTCAATATTTTGACGTGCACGAGTTGTGCATTGCTCTATGGTCATTTGCTCTGTACGGGCCTTCTTTACGACTGGCAAAGAGAGTCTCTCATGTGTTTTACTCCTCAGGTGGGTATTAATATTGTCCGCTGCCCTGTTTTCAATGTCAACAGTTGTTAGACATGACTTGCAGGTGAACATTTTCATCCCTTTAAGGGATACGGCTTCAAATTCTGCATACTCCTGTACGTAATCATCAATGTCCTTGCGTTTGCGGCCCATCTGTATAAATGTAAGGATTCAACAACTAAGCAGCCATTGGTTTGATGTTTAAAATACTGTTTGTGACCAGGACAAAACACTCAGCCATTATCTGCACTGCGGAATTGCATACAGATATGTAGGAATTTTACTCCAAATACATGCAAATCCATCAGTTTCTTGTTGATCTTAGCTTGTACATTTTTTGTTGCAAATAAGTTCTTCATTATCAAAATATGTCCATGCCTTTCAAGATAACCAATTCAGTTTCAGGTTTTCGAGTAGCAGAGAGAAGCCAGCTTAGTATAATTGCAGATGCCAATAATATGTTCACATATACCAATAGCTTCTTCGTTGATATATTCACAAATCACTCAATGAGTTGATGTTTAGAGATCAGCTATTCACAAGGCTTTCCAGGCACTTGCAAGGTCTGAGAGACTCATTCAAATAGGCAGGGCTTAAGATCATTTAGAAATTCCAGAACAGATGAGGCGGTCTGGAGCTGGAGGGGGGAGGGGGAGGTTGTTTCAGGTTTTCGCTGTGAGATAGGAGAAGTATCCTCCACTCATGCTTCTGTCATACCACAATAAGAAATGATGCAAAAGGACATCATGGCCAAACTATGAAAAAGAATAACTTTTTAAATTGGCCCCTTAGGGCAGAAATACTCACAGCAGTGGTTGCCTTCTTGTTCCTGCTTTCCTCGGAGTTAAAAAAAAAGCTTTATTTAAGGTTTCCAATTTGAGTTTTTCCGTTGTGGAGACAGAATTTGGCTAATGTTTTTTTAACTTATTTTATGATGTGCTTTTGCTCTGCAGAGTTACCCTCACCTTAAGCGTACACCATACTGACTTAAAGCTACGCGCTTTTTATCGACCTGAGAAGGGTGAAAGGCTAAGTGGGCCCACCAGATTCAAAACTGTGACCATGAGGTCGCACACAGTTGCGCTGACTCAATATTAGTCCACTCAGCTATTCGGCAGAGCGGCTTTATGATGCAGTTAACTCTAGGGTCAGGTGTGGAGTGACAACCTCTATTTTAAACAGTGTGCTAATAATTACATGAGGGTACAAAGGTAAACGGGGCACCTCAAGGAAGTATTGAACCCTAAACTTAACAGGCTTACCTTAAGTGTTAAACAGAATGTGCCTTCAGGGCCTTGCAGCAGCAGGTGAGTCAGGAGCGTGCAACACACTGAAAGCAAGACACACAAAGTGAACACAGACCCCTCACATATAGTGCAGAATGGCCTCCTACAAACACCATACGTCACGCTACACCAGTATAAGTTGCAAAATAGTGCTACATCCAGCACACAGCGCACAAACAGAACAATGTGCAAACCACAAACACAACGGCCACATGTTCACAACAGAAGCCAGCAGACTGCATACACGCATGTAAGCCCCACAAACAGTAAATACCATGAGGGCATTAAATGCAGAAGCGTTAATATGGGTGATGTGTGAGAATCTATTACAGACCTTTAGATCAAAACATACCTCACCTATGAAAAATGGGAAGGTGTCACAGCGATTATTTTCAGTAATGTATATACGCTGCTGCTGTGTTACAATGATATTGAAAACACACCTTACTATCCCAGAATAATAGATGTAAACACATTTAGAATTTGGGGGAGTGCTCCTGTGCGCTCTACTGACCTGGCCAAAGAGGGCATGAAAAGCTGAAACACATGCTGCTTCCATATTTAAAAGAAATTAAATGAGATCTGTAACTAAGCACTCTTTCATATTCAGCTGGCTCTATCAGGGGGCCCGTGAAAGATGTGGAGCCTCCTCTGGTTTCAAAGTTATCAAGCAATGTTCCAAAGACCATCTGCTTTTGCTGGTCATGCTGGGTTTTGCTCAGAAGCCCTAAGGCCAGCTTCAAATGTGGCTGCTGCTCAAACGACGGAAGGGATAGAGATAAAGTCCTATGAGTTATTTAAACTGGAACACATAGAGAAAAAAGCAAACATATGCGTGGAAGATTGCAGCTCAATCTTATCCCAGTAGAAAATTATTATTTTCCTTGTACAAAGATGCCAATAGAGTCATTTATGTTAACATGGAATCTGAAAAAGAATGGGAGCATCATTTTTTCTATGATGTAAGAGCGATCGGTATACTCCATATTACCATCTAGTTGGAAAACAGTACCGTGGGTTAAGGTGCCTGCCACAGAGAAGTTAATGTGGTGGTCAGAGGTTCGAATAATGCCGTTTCAGTTGAAAGCATTTAAAAATAAAAATGTAATCCTCCAATAAAAACACAACAAATATACGTTTGTCAAACAATATAAAAATAGTACATTGAATTTTCTCCTTCTTATGTAACTATAGAGAACTTGTGATGCCTTGACAGGGAGCCACAGCATGCGCAGGGGCGAGTTGCAGCAGGGGCAGCTTCCATAACAGAGGGAAGGCTCCAGCACAAACACGTCCCCAAAACACACATGTGCAATTGTTTCCACAGGGACACGAGCCAAGGGAACGACAAGCTAAAATGCCATTGCAACTCAGGCCTCAGGGGACAGATTAATAGCAGCCTCACAGCGACCCTGGACACTACCACGTGAAGCCGGAACCCCACGTTCTGATTTGAGCTCATCTCACATTCTTGCCATCAAACACAAGCATCTTATGGCGCTAGCGAGAGAGGTAGCGTGGGCCCAGTGCAAGCAACCTGCTACGAGGAATGTGTATTCACTGGTCAGTGGCTTTTGTTAAGGTCACCGTCTGAGTGACCTTTGGCGCAACAGTGGCTAAAGGAAATGTAATCGAAAAATATTCCTCATTAGAAATAGGGGGAGAAGCTTTACACTAAGCCCACAAAGTCAGAGAAGGTGGAAGGGGAAGAACAGATTGCATTGAAGCAAATATATGTTGATTGATGTTGTAGAATGGTTCTAAAACCACATTTACGAAAAACCTGATGATGCCTCATGTTGATATTTCTTTTTAGTATTCAATGGGAAGAAAAAGCTTTGACTCCAGATATTTAAAAATGGGGATATACAGCAAGACTTACTTTTAAAATGTATCCAGTTTAAAATGAGACGGTATTGAAAACGTTAATTGTATAACTGATTTATAAAAATCACAAGAGTGGCGGGTCAAGGAAGCTATTTTGAAAAGAACTTTGAGACTCAGGGCAGGGAGCTCTCGGATGGTGTGGGGGCTGGGCAAAGGTTGCTGCACTGCTGCTGCAGAGGGTGGATACAGGTACTCTGAGTGGCCTGAACATCCTTCTCCTGTGATGGTGGATGCCTGTGGGCAGTGCCCCAACCACCTGTCTTCAACATTGGCCTCCCTCCTGCCAGTGGGAGCACCGTCACACCACCTGGCTGCTCACGCAACCCCAGCCTCCCCCCCAGCCTCCCCCCCCCCCCCCCCCCCCAAGGACCAGCAGTTTTGCAGACCTGGACAGCAGTGGTTAGCACAGACTGGAGTCACACCCAATCTGCGATTCCCCTGACAATGCTGTTTGGCGTGTTGATGATGGGCCTCTTCTTTGGGAGGCAATCAACTCGGTGGTCTTCATGGGAAAGGCAAAACACGGCAAATTAGTCTCTTAAGCTTTACACTAAGCCCACAAAGCCAGGGAAATTAATTTTTGCAGAAAAACAGGCAAATAATGTTAGATTCGCCCCACTGTGCTCGAGGTGAAATTAGCTTCACCGGATCCATATTTCCTGCAGACAGATGTCCCACCCAATAAAGTTATGGTGCCAAGCAGACACACCGATCACCAAAACGACACCACAAGACAGGGTTTACGGTGCGGCAGCCAAGCAGACCACCGATCACAAGAAAAACGAAAATAAAAATGATACCACAAGACTGGGGATGCGAACACCTGGTGCTGCCGCTTCATACGTGGGGTGGGGGAGGGAGGGCAGGAGCCCGAGGCTGCTAAGGGACAGAAAGAGGCAGGAGCGGCTTTCAAGGCGTATCGATCTGTCCCCTGAGGCCACATACATAGGGCAAATACATGTACCCTGGAAGTACAAATGGTTGCGGGCTGGCGCAGAGCTAATTCGAGCGGTGGAGTCCTGGATCCCTGGAAATGCCGAACAGGAAGGTGTCTTCAAACGTGGAGGTCCGTAGTGCAGGCAAAAAGGAAAAACAGGCAGGTGAGCCATCCATGTGTCTTGTTTTCATCTGTCAGATACCATCTGACAGTGGTGAGTTTTTGGATACCGAGGCGATGGCCTCATTACTCCACATTCACTTTGAGTTTTTTAGTCGCTGTTTAGGTTGTCTTATTGATGTGTGACGCTTTGTCACAGTTGAGGTTGGATCACAAGGTCAGGGCTGTGATAGACCGCGGGTTGCGGTCAATTTGGTTTGCGGAAGTGTCAGCAAGTTTTATCGCAGAGTCTTGTATTCGTCTGCCAAATGTCTTCTGGCGGTGATGAGCTTTTGATGGCTGCCGCGGCGGTTGCCTTCTGACAGTGATGAGTTTTGGGTACCTGCCGGGGCGATTTGCCCTCAGGCAGGGATGAGTTTTTGGATGCTGTGTTGCTGTTTCAGTTTCACAAGGTTAGCGCTTCGATGGGCCTCGGGTAGCGGTCAAATGGGTTTGTAGAAATGTCTGCAAGTTTCCTGATCAATGGGTTATCTTTTTGATCCAGTCCTTTGTAGAATGTCCTGTTGAGTTTGCGGAGATGGTCGTCCAACATCTCAACGCCTAGGTCTCTGTGGAGGTCTGCTGTTCTTGTGAAGATTGGCGCACCTGCTGCAATCCGTAAGGCCCTTCTCTGTAGTCTCTGCAGGTCTTTCCGATGCTGCGTGCGGCAGCCGCTCCAAACTGGTGAAGCGTACGTCATGGTTGGTCGAATTATTGCGGTGATTACTCGCACCTTGCTCTGCAAGGGCATCGACTTGGTCTTCAGGAGTGGGTATATTGCAGACAGTTTTGTTGCTGCTTTCTGGCAGGTCTTCTCTATGTGGTTTCTCCATGTGAGTTTAGAGTCCAGAGTCACCCCCAGGTAGGAGCTGCTGTTTTCCCATTTGATCTCATCCCCATTGAGGAGGATCGCTGGGTGTTTTCTGTTCAGCTTCCTGGTGAATAATGTTGCTGTGGTTTTGCTTGTGTTCAGGGTGATCTGTCAGTCGCTGTACCATTCGGAGAGTCTGCTGAGTGATGCCTCAAGGTTCTTAGCCACTTCCTTTTCACTGAAGGATTGGGAGAGGACTGCTGCAGCATCGGCGTAAAGAGCCAGATCAGTCTTCTTTAGGTCCGTGGGGATGTCGTTTGTGAATATGTTAAAGAGGAATGGTCCTAGGATTGATCCCTGAGGCACTTCAGCAAGGATTGGGTGTGGCGTTGAGCATTCGTCTCGTACCTTCACGTGAAAGGTCCGTTTTGACAAGTAGCTAGACAGCAGTTTAATCAGGTAGCTTGGAAACTTGAGCTTGATGAGTTTGTAAAGCAGTCCCTCATGCCATACTCGGTCGAATACTTTGGCTACATCCAGAAAGACTACTCCAGTAGACTTGTTGATGTTGAATCCATGGCTGATGTCCAAAACTCTGAGGAGTTGGTGATTGGTTGAGTGGTCTTTCCGGAACCCAAACTGTTCTTTGGCGAGGAGGTTTTCGCTTGTCGCAAAGTCCACAAGACCGGCAAGGATAACTTTTTCGAAGAGCTTTGATAGGCCAGATAGCAGACTTATAGGGCGGTAATTTGCAGGATCTCGTAGTGGTTTCCCAGCCTTGGGGAATACGATGACTCTTGCTTCTTTCCAGGCATTAGGGAAATACTGGTGCTGCATACACGCGTTGAATATCTCAGCAAGGTATTCCACTGCGGCATCTGGGAGCATCTTGATGGCTCGGTTGGCTATTCTGTCCTTTCCTGGTGCCTTGCCGTTTTTTAGTGTCTTTACCAGGGCCAGTAGCTCTCCTGTGGAGCATTCCTCAATGTTTGCAGCTTCTGTTTCTGGTGGGTGCTCCCGGTGGTGCTTAGCAACCTCTTGCTCGACTTCTGCTGCCAGTTTGCTTGCCTGGTTAGGCCTGAAGGATGCCTCCAGTGTGTCAGCGAAGACCTCAGCCTTGTCCCTGTTGCTGCATGCCAAGTGAGTCTTCCCTTGTATCGGTGGGTTTGGCTCCTTCTTCCCAGTCAAGCGTCGGGTCATTCTCCAGAGAGAGTTGTCCGAGTCCTTTAAGTCAGCCGTAGCTGCTTCCCACTTTTCACCTCTGTGCTGGCTTATTTGCATCTTCAGCTGTCTTGTCAGCTCGTTGTACTTCTTCAGCAGGTCGGGGGTGCGATTCCTTTGCCACTTTCTCCGGGCTCTGTTCTTGTCAGCAATCGACTGCTTGATGCCATTCGGGAGATCGTAGATAGAGCAGCGTTGGAGTTTCTGCTCGGGAACGCTGCGCTCGATGGCAGTGTGGACTGCAGCTGTCAAGTGGTGAACTGCCTGGTCAATGTCTTCAATGCAGCATAGGGGGCCAGGGACCAGTGTCTCCTCCAGGCTTCTCTTGTATAGGCTCCAGTCTGCCTTCTTGTAGTTGTGTCTGGTGCCCTGTTGCTGGTCTTGAAGCACGTCACCAACTGTGATCAACACTGGGTTGTGGTCGGACGTCAGTGCAGTTAAGGTTTCCAGCTCCATAGACTGGGAGAGATTCTTCATGACGACGATGTCCAGAACGTCCGGTTTATGCAGTGCAGTGCCTGGATAGTGTGTTGGTTGAGTTGGGCCAGCCACTACAAAGTCCTCCTTTTTTGAGTGGGCAAGTAGGGCGTGTCCTTTGCTGTTTACCGCGTGAGAGTTCCAGCACTGGTGCTTGGCATTTAGGTCTCCGCCAATTAATGTTGGGATGCGGGGGTCCAATAAAGCATCCAAGTCCTTTGGGCTTAGCTTGCATGGGGGTGAGTAGGCAGCAATCAGCCGTAGGGGGCCTGCAGATGTCTGGATCTGTATGCCAGTTGCTTCAATACTCCCCACTGGTGGTAGTGAGATCTCATGGTGCTTCACTTTTGTGCTGACAATCACCACTGTTCCTCCGCCCTTGGCTCCAGTGGTGCGATCTGTGCGGTACACCCTGTAGTTTGCTAAGTTGAGCTTCTGGCTTCCTTGGAGATGGGTCTCGGAGATAAGCGCTATACTCACATCCATGGTTTCCATCAGGTGCAGGAGTTCTGCAGTTTTCTTCTGAATGCTGTTAGCATTCCACATCAAGAAGACGGAGTTTCCTTTAGATTTTGTTGCCATTGCATGCGTTTTCTTCACCGTGGAAAAGTCCGGCGATGAGATTCGCCACCATTGTCACCAAAGGGTGGATGTTCATGTCTGCGACGTTTTCGCAATCTTCGTGATGAGTTCCTGCCAGTTGATGGCTGAGCCTATTTCACAGGATGGTGCTGGGGCAGTTGGTGATGGTGGTGGTCTGTCCTGTTTGGGTCCTGTTACTTCTGCGTATGTTCTTCCATCCACACACGCGTCACTATGGCTGTTGGATTGCCGGTTGGGATCCTGTGTGCCAATGCGGGTTTGTAACTCTTCATTTGTCCCTGGTCTGTTGCAGTTGAGTGTGGGGAAGTCTTTTGTGGTTGGGGTGGTTTGCGCGGTCCATCCTTCTTTGCCTTCTGCAGGTAGGGACAGACGCGATAGCTTGCTGGGTGGGGTCCTGTGCAGTTAGCACATATTGCTGGTTCGGTTTCTCGGTTCCTAGTGCATTGGTTAGAGGTGTGCTCGCCTCCACAGCGTACGCACTTTGGCTTCTGGTGGCAGAAAGCAGAGGTGTGCCCCAAGCGCTGGCAGTTGTGGCACATGACCAGTCCTCGTTTCTCTCTAGGTGCTTCTGTGGTGACGGTGCAACTGCAGAGCCGTGTGACTGCTGAGAGGTCTGCTGGCTTCCCGTCCTTGCTTGCCGACAGGGTTACCACAAAGAGGGGAAACTTCTTGTTCTTGTCCGCTGGAGAGGCGATCTGCGTTATGTTTTTGACTGGAAGTCCAAGTTCCGATAAGTCCGGAGTGATGTGCCCAAGGGATGCGTTTGCTGGGAGCCCCCGTATTACAAAGCGCTGGGCTTTTGCAGCAGTCAGTGAAAAGGTGTGGTACTCCATTTTCTGCTCTGTGAGCATGCTGGTCACGCTCCTGTAGTCCTCCGGTGTGGTGAGCATGATCTTGGCGTGGTCCTGCCGGGGCTTGATTGTGAAGGTGGAGGTGCAGTGTTCCTCCAGTAGCTCCACGAGGTCTTTGTGGGTGGCTAAGTTCTTCAGGATGATGGGAGGGATCCGTAGTCGCTTTGTGGGACCTGAGGAGGTCCCGGGTTCAGATGCTGTGTGGTCCTGAGGGTGGGCGTCATTGTGCTGGGTGCTTTGGAGAACCAGGTAGCGGTTTGAGGTTGGAATCGCGTTGTTTGCGGGGGGTGCGCGGGCAAGCTTTGCTGCATTTCTGGTGAGCTCGGGCACGAGTCACGTCCTCTCTTTGCCTTCGTGTTCCATTCCCTGTCGTCTTCGGTGTTGCCGGATTGGACCGTGACGTCTGACTCCATGGTTGGTGCTGCTTGGTGGGGGTGCAGTTGAGCGCCTTGGGTAGCCGGGGCGAGCCAGAGGGCGAAGGCCGAGCTTTGGGGTTCAGCCGCACAGGGTGTGGACTCTCAGTCCCTCTCCACAGCGGTGCGCGGCCTGGCCCCGGTCAAGCCAGGGAGGCGCAGGCCCAGCACCTTAGAGGAGTGGGAGAGATGGCGGAGTGGGTCGTACCGCGAGTCTCCCGCCGAAAATCATAAATCATGAATCTCAGTACAAAATCAATCAAGCAGAACGCATAAAAGATGAATTGCAGTGCAAAATTAATTAATCAAGCAGAGCGCAGAAATTATAAAATGCAATCTGAATAAAAATCAATCAAGCAGAGCACATAGATGATAAATTGCAATCTGAATGTAAAATCAATCAAGCAGAGCGCATAGATGATAAATTGCAATCTGAATGTAAAATCAATCAAGCAGAGCGCATAAATGATAAAATGCAATCTGAATAAAAATCAATCAAGCAGAGCGCTTCAATAATACATTGTAATCAGACTATAAAATCAAGCAGAGCAGATTAAGCAAGCAATCAAGGAAAAATCGGCATACAAGATAAGTAAAGCAAGAAAGCAGGGCCCATCTATCACAAAGGATAGAACAGGGCGCTTACCAGGTCGACTGGCTGCTTGGCAGGGATCATGGGGGTCAGTCCTCAGGCCTTCTCTGGTGCTGGGAAGAAACCACGAGCGTCGCTGATCCAAGGATCACCACCGGAGTCACCGCCGATGCAGGAAGGTCCGATCCGTCTCGGCGCTGGCACTGGAGCAAAATGTCCGCCCACGAACGTCCGGTCATCATCTCCCGACACGTCCGATCATCGTCATCGCCGATGTGAAAATCAAAATGTACCATGTGATGTCGTCAAATGTCAATGTGGGCAGGTGAGCCCCCATAATAAAGGGCAAAAGTAACCAGGAGGGGCTGGAGGTGTTAACACGCCCACACTGCGACGCTTCGATACGACCAGGATTGGCTCAGTGTCACGGCCGTCACTAAAAGACCCTGAACCAATAGGTCCACAGTACGTCACTGAAAGGAATTCCCAGCATCGGAACAGGGGCGTGGCACGGCAACTCTGAACCACGGCAGCACGGCAAAATTTACTCGTATTTTGCCTTTCCTACATATAAATACAGACAAAGGAAAAATACTTTTCCGTCTGTACTTATATGTAAAAATCCGTTTAAACGGAAAACCAGGAGCCCTATCTATAATTAATATGTCTGATAAGCAAGATCAATCAAAAACTCGTTCATTGTTAATTTAGTGACTATTCCAGGAATGTCATAAAACCTATGACTGTTATTTTATCAATTTTAATCATTTTCTTTTAGGCTTCTTTCTTTTAGTTTTAGATTCTTAACGCATATTGGACGGGTTCCATTTTTAGCTGTAGTCTCCATTTTAGTTAGCCTGTCCAGCTTGTCTACCTTTGGCTCAGATACTGTATGTCATTGTGATGTAAAGCCCTAAGGTCCGACTCCATTTTAAATAGGCCCGAATCCACCTTAGGTAATGGATGTCGCTATTTTACATCATGGAGGTCGCCATTTTAGAACATGGAGGTCGCTATTTTAGGGCGTGGAGGTTGCCATCTTTCTCCATTTATGAAGAATCATTATCATGTCTACCATTTGACGCAAATGTCGGCTGACCATATCATTCTAAGAATTGTGAAAGTGTCAGGTTGCTCGACTGATAACAGATATAATACCAGATGGGTCAATCGTCTACTTACCACCATGCCTGGGTCAAATGAGTACAGACATATAATCAAAATAATGTAGTCGGAATTGACGTCCTCTTATGATAAGATTCAGCATATAAGGACTGTCATTTGATCACTTGTCAGGAAAGAATCTTTACCCAGGTCACAGACGCAGATCCAGATGAGCAAAGCACCAGATTCCAGCTCGAAAGTAGAAGCCTCCAGCAAGACGCCAGAGGCTCTGCAAATCATTCCAATCTGCTTCACGCACTGGCACCAAGATTCTGTTCTCACTCAGATGCAATCTCCTAGCTCTTGGCCTTGTGCTAGAAATAGCTGACAAGAAATTCCAAACAGACAAAAACCCCTGTTGTACAGGTATGCGCACCATCTTTGAAACTCAGACGTATGATTTATTTATCTACTAGAGTTAGCATAGCACCTTTAGACAGCACAGTGAGGGTATAAAGGCTATAAATTGTGGTGTTGCGATGCTTCCCCGTTTTCACTGTTATTGAAAGCATAGCCGCTTTTTATTACCTTCTGTGATGTTACCAATATTATGTGCACTAGATCTTAGAATTTTAAAATAACTATTTTAAAATAAATATGTTGAAATACATATTCAGTTTCTAGTGATCCTGAGTGTGTGTAAATCATTAATAAACTAACATTTTGATTACCATTGTTCTCAGTTTGTAACCCAAAAGTATTGACACCACCTCATTTATGCATTGGATAGGGCTCTGCAGGGCTACAATAACCTGTTTTTCACAGCCGGTGCTGGTACATTGACCTAAGTTCACTTTTGTCACTCGTGTGAAAACAAACCTCAGAGCTGAGCCAGAGGTTAAGTTTATGCAATATTGGTGCACAAAGCGGGGCGTTAGGATTTTCGGAACGTTTTAGTAGTTTCTGATTACACACTCAAAAGACCAATTTTTACTTACAAATGGGTGTTCGGACCTCCCACTGTTAAACCATTTAACATAGGTTTGTTATTCGCTTGGCTGATAACATTTTATTCCCCATTTGACTTCTGAGTATGAATCTCATGTTTATTGAATCTGTTTGCCAACATGGTGGCAGCAGCATCTATTGCGATAGGAATTATTACAGGGTTACACATGTGCATCTCTTTGCTAGATGTGTTCCTAAGAGGAAGAGAGGGTGAATGCACATGCGGCATACCTCTTCGATGATACAGTGCCCAACACTTGGCGCTTTTAGACATAAAACCTACACAGTTTATAGTTAAATAGGTACTCTACTGAGACTTAGGAGTCTCTGTGACATTTAAAGTACGCCAAACATGGTTTGGTGGTCAGTTGCCCTTATATCACAGAATATTAGAAAGGGTTTTCTAAAGAGTGACAATCACCTGTCATATGTTGGCTGGGTTTAGACCATGTGCTGACATACACATTTTTACACTTCTACAAGTAACACACTTACTGAATTAAGTAATATCAGTCTATAGGCAACTTAGACAATAGGTCATACAATTGACTTTTACAGGACAAGCTCTTACTGGAACTACACAACATGTGAACACATACAACACGTGATCAATCCACAAATAGCACTTTAGGTTAGCACAGCAGAAGTGGCAACAGTTTGCTAGACTCTTGAACGAACATCTGGTGATAAATGTAACTAAACCATATACAGATTGATGTGGGCATACCACACAAAATGAAAGTAACATTTTGGCTGCAGTTAGCTGATGTCTGTGACATCCTTTTGTTACATTTTTTGCAGAAGTTGACTGGCCTCCAGTCTTTATAATGAGATGCACCTCAACGTGAGGAGGTAATAATATTGCCATTTTTTTCCTCCTTAGTACCTGAAGAACTCAGGGGAAACTATTCAAGCAAGTGAGTTTTTAAAATGGGCTCCAGCCCTGTACAGAAGTAAAGCAGGGTAGGATAAAAGAAAATGTAGTTCTACGTCATTCCCTTCAAGAGTAAGCCCCAAGTGCAGGCTTTATATCTTCTGATTGAAAACGGAAAACAGAAGCTAAACATGACACAAAAGCTATTTTTAACTAGCTACAGTATTAAATAATTTTAGTGCCTTGAAGTTCTATAATGAACACTCCTCTATTTTCTGGTTTTAATAAACTGAACAGACCCTATGAAATAACATTGGACTGTATAAATGTAGACATGCATATTCATACACATGCACACTCACAAAACAGGATTAGAAATCACCCTAAGAAAAATATACATTTTAAATAACCCTGGACATTTCAAATGGGGGTTCCAGCTAAAATATAGCGCCCAAAAAAACAGTATATAACCCTTTTCTTTTTCAAACAGGTTTCAATATTTTTGGATTCCTGTATAAAATCATTTATGGGCTATTAATAGTCCTGATTTGTTTACGGTAAAATAATGGATAGCTCACAAGAAGATCCATACCTTAACACATTTCCATCACAATTGGCTTTTCTAAATAACTGACTAGGGCAGAACATTGCTGACTACAAATAGTTACAAAATTAACTCTTAAAAATGCTAAATTCTGCATTCTAATGTAATTTCGCTTAGCTGAGATTCATCCAGCACCGTAATCCGTGATTATTTCACAATCTATGCTAAAAAAATATATAATCCCTGCTGTGGATTTCCTACTGTCGAGAGTTTACTTGCTACGTTAGGTTGAGCAAGTAAAGCCTTAGTAATGATATATTTGTTCGAATGTTTTCTGCAGTACATTGGACGCAAATGTCAATAGTTATCTCATATGGACTGGAAACAGACCTGTTTGAGACAAAACAAACCGAACAATTTTTTCCTTTCAGTACTTTTAGGCTACATGCACATAATTCGCACCAAGGTTTTACAGAAATTCCATTCTTGTACTAATCACATTTTTATAGCTGAAACAAGCTTGCTTAACGTCCTCACAGAGAATTCTGTGGTGCAGCACGTTTCTTCATTTCATTTAAACAATGTTTGATACAAAGTTTGTATCTCATCTCATGTAGTGCAAGCAGCGTCTTTTTTGGCAATGCCTTTACAACACTAATATTAATAAATCATTGCACATCATAAGCAACTTCTAAATTGTTTACCCATCCAATTACAAGAGAGCTGTTCCCTGTGAATGGCTCCACAGCCAGTTGGTGGCTTGTGTTGCATTGCAGTGAACCTTTGGCATTAGCAACTTCGAAGCGCTATACACACACACTAACGTTTAAAAAAAAAAAATTTTTTTATTTTATTAGAAACCGTTAGCACACAATAAAAAAACATACAAGGGCCTACAACCACCAGGGCCGGCCGCTACAGAGCCCGAGGGCCCGCAGTGTAACGCCATACATTCAAATGAACCAGCGGCAAAGCACCCGGCAGTCCGTAAGCACCTATAACAGGCCATGGCCATAGGCCAGGAGCAGTTTAAAACAACAGTTTCATTTTTTATTAAACATAAAACACACTCAGGGCAATGAGAGTCCGAGATAGCAGTGTGCTCTTCCCAGGACGGGGAATAACATACAGTGTCCAAAGCGATTCTGGTCCAGAAGCGGTGAAGGGGGGCAATGGGAAAACAAAGCATGGAACACACATCACACACTCCTGCAGAATGCGCGGCTAGGGGGTCAAAGCAATATCGACCTCTAATGGCAAAGGCGGGGCGCAGATACGGCCTCGATATAAATTCCACGGACCCCATACCCTACTCCATTTCCCTGGCTTACCTCTCGCCACATACACCGTCTTTTCCCTAAACATACACCAGTCCATATTCTCCTTCCATACATCAACCGTGGGCGGCCTCGGGGAGCCCCATAGCTGTGCAATGTTACGCTTAGCCACCATATACCCCAAGGTCACCCACTGCGTCTGTGCCGCATTGCAATCATTCGGTTCCCAGACATTCAACAAACACCTCCTAGCCTCTGGCAACAGGGCCACGTGCGTGACCCTCTCCATTACGGTGTGGATACCGTTCCAGAATCGCACAATCTCCGGACATTCCCACAATATATGAAGGAACGTGCCCGGCAGGCCACATCCACGCTTACACAATCCATCCATCGAATAACCCATACGCAGCAAACCGGGCCCTGTGACATACACTCTATGGAGGATCTTCAGCTGTACAAACCGTAGGCGGGCCGGGATCGCTACCTCCTTCGGGGAGGCCACCGCCGACACCCAGTCCTCATCATCCAGCTCTAAGCCATCGCCTGTCCATGCCTCCCTCAGACGGAGCAGCAAGTCCGCGCGATCGTTGATGAGTTTCTTGTAAATCAGAGAAATAGTGCTGTCGGGCACATAGCCATCCAACACTCTATCCTCCAGTGGGGAATACTCGGGGATGGCAGCAGCGTCCGGAAAAACCGAACGCAGCGCATGGTGGACTTGAGCGTATCGGAAGTACTCTCTATCGTTCAACTTATATTCCTTTTTAAGCATTTCAAACGTTTTGAAAGCTCCCTTCACCCAAAGATCACCCACCTTACCTATACCAATCATGTCCCATTTCTCAAAGCCTTTCGATCTCCACAAACAGCCCAACCGCCCAGAGGCATACAGCGGCGTCGCCCGAGTCAAGCGATCCCTCCACCCCATCGCAGCATTAGCCGCGTGCCACACGTGCACCGCCACCCGCGTGGGTCCCGTCAGACGCATGTCCGGGGTCACCGAGTACAGCGCCCTATTATAATCCCCACCCGGGAGCAGGAATTTATCCATCTCGAACGCCGGGTTTAAGGCAGGACCATATATCCCGTGGTTCACAGCCGCCAACTGAGACGCCCAATAGTATCGTTTGATATCGGGGAGCGCAACCCCCCCCATCGTACCAAGGGAGCGTTAACTTGGGGAGAGCAATCCGCGGCCGCCCGTCCCAAAACAGTTGACGCTGAAGACCCTCAACCTCCCGGAAATAGCGGGCCGGCACGACATCCAGAGTATTTTGCAACGCGTACAAAAAGCGAGGCAGCGACATTTTAAACAATGCCGCCCGTCCGAGCGGTGAAAGCGGAAGTCGTCGCCATCTTGCGACGTCGGCCTTCAGTCGCTGGAGGGGAGGGAGAAGGTTTCGCTCATAGCGGACCGCGGGATCCAGTGAGATAAAGATTCCCAAATATTTGAACCCCAGGGTAGCAACCTGAACAGGGCAGTCTTGCGGCAGGAGGGGGGCGTCCCCGGAGAGGACGTAGACGCACGATTTGGCCCAGTTGATGACCAGGCCGGAGTTGCGGCCAAAGGAAGTCAACACGTCCACCAATACCATTAGTGACTGTCGGGGGGTAGTGAGATATAGAAGGATGTCGTCCGCGTAAAGGGAGATACGGTCTTCGAACTCCGGCGTCCATCTAATGCCTCGCAACGACGGCTCCCAACGCAACCAGGCGGCGAGAGGCTCCAAAGAGAGCGCAAAGAGAAGGGGTGATAGCGGACATCCCTGTCGCGTACCCCTCCCCAGTGCGAAGGGAGCCGACACCCTGCCATTCACCACTACCTGAGCCAATGGGTCAGCGTATAGCAATTTTACCCAACCAATAAACTCAGGGCCGAACCCAAATTTCGCCAAAACGGCCCAAATATATGGCCACTCCAAAGTGTCGAACGCCATAGTAGCATCTAAAGATGCCAAGATGGCCGGCTCCCGTATAAACTCGGCTCTAGCCAGCACACCGTGCAACAGCCTCAAATTTAGGGCGGTATTCCGATGGGGTATCAAACCGGACTGATCCTGATGAATCAAGTTGCCCGCGACCCGAACCAGTCGGTTAGCCAACACCTTAGCCAGAATTTTGGGTTCTGCGTTCAGCAGCGAAATGGGCCTATAGGAGGCGCAGCGGTCTCGCGGCTTCCCATCCTTGTGTATCACTACTATAGTGGCAAGGCGTTGGTCAGGGAGAAGGAAGCCCGCCGCACGTGCGGCCGAAAACATGTCTCGAAGATACGGCGCTACCTTATCAGGACGCAACTTATAGAGTTCAATGGGAAGACCATTAGGACCCACCGCCTTACCAGACGTGATCGAGCGAATGGCCAAAGCAATCTCATCTGACGACAACTTCGCCTCCATCAATATTGCAGCCGCCTCCGATAAGGTTGGCAGTGCGATGTCTCTGAGCAACAGATGAGAATCCTCCTCCGAACGCACGGAAACCGGAGAGTATACCCCGCGGAAGTGGTCCGCGAAGCAGTCAACAATCTCCACAGGGTCAGTCACACGCACTCCATCCATTCTCTCCACAACGGGCACCACCCTGCTCGCTCTCTCCTTCTTATCCAACCAAGCAATCAACTTTCCGGCCTTATCCCCCACGTCATACAGTCGCCCTTGCTGCTCTCTATACATCCCTTTAGCAGCTTCCGTGACTAGAGCTCTATAATCTAACTGTTTGAGGCTGAGAACATGCAATTTCTCATCAGTAACTCCACGCTCCAAGTCCTCCTCCATTTCAGCTATTTCAGCCTCCAGGCGAACCACCTCAGCTCTCTCGCACCTCTTAGTATGGGAGATAAGGGACAAGGCTTGCCCCCTGACCACCGCCTTATAAGCCTCCCATAGGGAGACGGCCGACGACACCGACCCCACATTGTCAGTGAAGTAGTGATCAGTGGACTTGACCAACTCCGCGTGGATCTTAGGGTTACGAAGATACCAGGGGCCAATGGGTGCCACTCTTCCCTCTGTGCCAGGGTCAACCCTCAATTGCAACCATATAGGGGAATGGTCAGAGACACCTCGGGCTACATGACGCACCTCCCCAATCATCCCCGCCTGGGTCGCCGGCATGAGCATATAGTCGAGTCTCGAGAGACTCCCATGGGCCCCCGAGTGAAAGGTATACTGCGCTTGTCCCGGGTGCATCATTCTCCAGCAATCTACCAGTCCCAAAGTGTCCAAAAAACTCCCCAACCAGGCCTGAGCCCTAGGGAGATCCCTGGGGGGGTGACGGTCCTCCAATCCAGAGACCACGGCATTAAAGTCTCCACCCAACACCAAAACCCCCCCAGGGAGCCCCAGGACCAAACGCCCCAAGTCAGAAAATGTAGTCGTCTGCAACCCCGGGGGCACATACACAGCCACCAGTGAAATGGTTCTGCCCTCCCATCTCCCCACCAGCGCCACATATCGCCCCCTATCATCGTGAAGCACCTCGTCCACTGCCAATGGGAGGGAGGTCCTAACCAAGATGCCCACTCCCCTAGAGCCAGAAGTGAAACCAGAGTGAGCGGCAAGGCGATAGCCCCTCCTATTTAGGGCCTGGAAGGAGTTCCCAACCAAAGGTGTCTCCTGCAGGAAAACGATGTCGGGCGAGAGCCGCTTCAAGAACTGTAACACCACCCCGCGCTTGATCCTGTCCCCCAGACCATTCACATTCCACGAAAGGATTCGCAATCCCCTATCCCCCATCCCACTCCCGCACATGATACCCACATCCCAGAGAGCACAACCCGGAGAAATCAGCAAACAACTTCACATTGCCCTGCAAAACGAAAAAACAACAACCATCCCCAACGACCCCCCTCCCCCACAGACCCAAAACCACAACTCCCCCCTCCCTGCACCCCTGCTTGAGCCCGAACAGCCCCCCCAACTTGCAGTGTGCCTGTCGCCCTACCATATACCACAAAAGAACCCCAGAAGGAGGAAAGGACCCCAAAAAGCTCCCCACAACCCCCAGACATTTGAAGGGCATGATGTGCCGGATTAGAGTGCAATTGAGCCAAGGTGCAAAAAATAGTCAATCTAGTCCATCGCCAGGAACCAAGTTCTAGTCCTGCTGCACCACATCCCGTCCGCTCTCCTCCGCCCGATCGTCTCGATCCTGTCCCCGCGGTAGGGCATCCAACCAGTCACCAACCGCCTCCGGTCGGTCAAAAAAGTAGGAACGACCCTGGAACTCAACCCGCAACCTCGCCGGGAATAACATCGCATATTTCAGCTCCATGTCCCTCAGGCGCCGCTTGACACCCAAAAATCCCAGCCGCTGTTTCTGGACCGCTTGCGTGAAGTCCGGATAAAAGCTAACATTGGAGTTCTCAAACTTCAGCGGCCCAGCCACCCGCGACGCCTGAAGGATAGCATCTCTATCCCGAAAGTTAAAAAGTCGGGCGATTATAGGCCGCGGGGGAGCACCCACTTTGGGCGCACCACCCGGAATCCTGTGGGCCCGCTCCACCGCAAAGAACTTGCTCAATCCCTTGGGCGCGAGACGATTGATCACCAGATCCTCCACAAAAAGATCAGCAGCAGATTCCTCCGATCTTTCCGGCACTCCGATGATACGGACATTGTTCCGTCTAGCCCCGCTTTCTGAATCCTCAAGTCGACGATCAGTCTGGTCACTGGCAAGCCGCAACCTACGGACCTCCGTCTGCAGGGCGGCCACGTCCACATTTAGGCTCGACGCCGCTTGTGACAAGGAGTCGACCCGATCGTTGGTTTTGGACAGGTCTGCCCTGACCAAATTCACATCGATCAATACCGCGTCCAACTTATGTGCCAGGGTATCAAATCGCTGACCCACAGCAGCCTTCATCTCCTCAATGGCGCCCATAACGTCCTGCAGGGTAAATTCCGACGCTGGGCCCACAAGCTCTTTAGACCGCTCAGGCGATTTATGCAGGCCAGCGGGGGATCCCTTTAGCTGCGCGTAGCGGTCCATGTTGTTGGCCTGAGCATAGGATCCCCTCCGGGTTGACTTAAATTTCGACTTGTCCCCTTCGAGTCTCGCCGCCATCGTCCGGAGGCCACCAAGGCTGGCTCCCGCCAGCGCCAGGGACAGGGACCCGTTGGCGAATTTAAGCAGACACTGCGATCGCAGACAGGACGTCCGTGTATAGTCCGAAGATCAGGCCAGACACTCCGCTGTCCGCGCTCCTCTGAAACACCAGGGTCCCTCAGCCGATCTCAAAAATCAGACTTGAAAACGAAAGTGAAAGTGCGGGGCACGGGGCAGGTCAAGCCCTGCATGCCGCTGTTGTTCACTTCGTACCCGGGCACCTCACCAACTCGAGACCGGGACCTAGGCAATAGCAGGCCGCAAACTTCGGAGGGCAACCATTCGGGTTCCCGGCGTCCGATCAGAATTCGGAAAACGGGTGGCACCTCAGCGCGACTGCATCAGCAAAAGCCCGTCAAATTTAGCAGGATTTAGTCAGGATAGACGTGGGAGGTTGCGGAGGCCCTCGAGAGCCTTAAGCCTATGCGGCCATCTTGGTTGCACGCTAGGCTCCTCCCACACTAACATTTTTAAAGTGTCACCCCTGCACAACAATACCCAATCCCGGTTAATTTAATTATTTAAAGCTGATCCTTCAGTTCCCACGCTAGAGCAGTACGGGATTCAGTTTAAATGCCCTTTACACCTTACAATGTACATTACACACATTACCCCCTAAACAGATTCAGAAATTCAGAACGGAAGTCAACACAGGAATAGAAATTCTGGGGAAGGTGGCTGTCTTACAGAGACAAGTGGAGACTAAAACGGTGGGGTGTTCTTCTGTGTGAGGAAATGGCGCCTGCTGAGTGTGCGTTGACTTAGACTGAAACTAATAAATCGGTGCAAGAGGTGAGGGAAAACACCCTGAGCCCTCTAAAGAGACCCTAGGGTCAAAGATCAAAGTACATATAACCCATAGACGCATTAACCCCCTGAGCTTCTATGATTAAATATAACATAGCTTGCTCACCTAAGAGCATGTTTCTCTTTCACTCCCAGTTCATAAACCATTTGAGTGTTATCTGAATAGAGGGTGTAGGAGTGATCCAAAGGTGTAGGAGTGATCCAAAGACTCATCTCCTTTGGAAGTTTCTTAAAGTACTGTTAAAATATCTGGCAATCTTGGCTTGAGATCATGTTACTTGTAGATTCCTTAACCCCTTGGGTGCCAGGCCTTTTCCCCCTCCTGTGCCTGGCGCTTCCCTAGTGGGTGGGTGTCATGACGAGATAGTCTCGTCATGGGCACAGCGCGACTGTGCTCCATGACGAGACCATCTCGTCATGGGCACAGAAGAGGTTAAAAAGGTATGACCAATGGAAGCTTGTCTCTGTAAATATAAGCCTATGCATACGCTATTCCTACTTTCAATTAGTATACTGTATATGCAAAAAAAATTCACGAGACAGAGTACACAACATTCTTTACAGCTATGTTATATTTAATCATAGATGCTCAGGGGGTTAATGCGTCTGCACATGCTGGCATCAAATCTACAGTGTCAAAGCTAAAGCACCAAAACTGGTATCTAGGGTAGCCATCCTCAATTAAACAAACTAGAGGAAAAATAAATAGGTGTAGTGATGCAATATTTTTGTCAACAAATGACACGTTTTATTTTTGTAAGACCCATGCAAACTCCCTACATTATTTTGATTGCCCTTGCACGGTCATCTTTCTTTTGACAATGTCAGGGCTAATCCCAGATGCAACTAATATTATTTTATATTAGTTTCTGTTGATTCAGACCCCAGACTTTTATTGGTTTGGGCCACAAAGAAATGCTGATATGCTCAGGTGGTCGAAAAGATTGTAGTATCAAAGCCACTGGAGCACCTTTTATTCTTCTCATTCAGGCAATGGTCCTGCGTTTGCCTCAGTGGCTTTCAGGGATACTACGCCTGCTCGGGGTGTTTATCGGCCACTAACCAACCTATTTCGACTAGCAAGCAATTGTGTAGGTGAACAAGCTTTGGTATGTTCAACAAGTTCTGGCCACTAGGGTATTGAATGCAGGACTGAGTTGGTTGCATAATCTGTATGAAGTCTAGAGAGCATTAAATAATTTGCCAAGAGGAGTAATAGGTGGTTGCACTTGATATAGTATGCTCTCCGGATTATATACCTGTTCTATATCTCCCTGGAGAGGTGGCAGAAGGAAAAGTGCCTGACCTAGAAACTTAACAAAAGCTGTTGAAAGATGTTCAAGAAGTCAGAACAAAACTATCCAATGTGAAGCATTGCAACTCCGTCACCTGTGAAGTTATGGTTTCCAAAGCTGCTGACGGGTGTCTCACCAAGTTCAAGGAAAACTTCCTGATAAACAAGTATTTGAGAAGGTGGCTCTGACTAAAGATATTATACATGACTGCCTTTCTTGCATTAATGGTCTTCAAATCCCGCGGCTGGCATATGTTAAAAAAGAATTGAATAATATTGGCATGCAGAATGCCTTTACTGAGGCAGACACGTCTTAGCCTCAATAAGAAATAATTAGCATCTGCTTTCTATGACTCTGAAAGGGACCGTCGCTTATACAAAATGGACGTGAAAATTCAGGTTATGTCTTATCTATCTATGAGAGCGCCTAACGGACCACCTACTTACCTCTGGCAACCACAGGGGCACTAGGAATGCTCTCTATTATTTCATCTTAGAACCGATACAGCTAAATATTTGCTGTGCCTTCCTCTTGGTTATCAGTCAAACCTGGGTGCTATTCCATGCCCATGTGATGGAAGAACCAGCCAAACGATGATGCACTTAGTTTTTTTGTAAATGTTATGAAATGTATACTGGTTGTTTTTAATCTTATTATTTAAAAAGAAGTGCAATATCAGGCAGTCTAGAATTGCATTTACATTTGTTCTGCAATTCTCTTCCGATGAAAAAGTTAGTTTACATGTAGGTTCTTTTCTGTAAGAGCACGAGGCACTATGTTGTTTCAACTTATGCTGCTAGTTTTGTATGAACTTTTTACTGTTTTAGACAATGTTTTTATACTACTTTTTTGGGTGAAATGTCGCCTGAATAAATGTATTTGAATTAAAGTATTTGAGTTTTCTTACAGACCACCTGTTCCAGTTCTTGGGATAGATGGCACATGAATTATAATCCAGCTTCCACTGCGTGAGTCAAAGAAAAACAAGAATGTGTCCATCGCTCACAATAAAAGCATCATGTGTTCAGTCACGTTCAAGAGACCCCCCTTTAGCATCAAAGAGCCTTCAGAGTACAATCTCTCAGTTTCTCCCTACCCTGGATGAACTACCCCAGAAAGAATACAGTCATGCTGGTATCATGAGTCCCAATCCAGAGACTACAGAGTCTACTGTGAATTTAACTTTACACCAAGTTCCAGATTCCACAGAGTAACCTGCTGCTGCAATTTCAGCAATTCTACGCTCTCAGCTCCTGCTTTGGTTTACCATGAACCTAAGCAGGAGTCGACATCAATGATGCCTTTTTGAGAAACAAGGCTTTTTGAAAATAAATCTGAAGTCTACACAGAGGATTTTTCATCACAATCCACAGTCATCTACACCATTGATTTCTTCTTCCATATCATTGGTTTCGTGACTGGTACCCGATACCACCGTGGTCCTAAGTTTGGATCATTACAACAGTGTTTCTTTTTCATCATGTGGCTGAAAATGCTGAATGTTCTTCTACTGCTACTGAATGGACATTTCATCCCTTAATGCACTGTCCCACAAACCGTGGTTCAAGAACTTCAACTGCATCTCTCATCCCACAGAGCTCAACATGATCTTTACGTTGCCAACATTAGAGCTTATCCACTGCTTAAGGGCTTAGGGGCATATTAACAAGGGCTTTATCTCCGCTTTTTTGGCTTTAAAAGCCAAAAAAAGCAGATAAAACTATCGCCCTATTTACAAGAGGGTGCTAACGCATAATCGCATGTTAGCACCCTTCCCCCCCCCCCGACGTCTCCCTTTACATCTCTAATGAGGTGCAAAGTGGGCGTCACTGGGCAGTACAGCCTTGCAAATATCGCTGATGTGCACATCGTGATATTTACAAGGCTGCCCCAACATTTTAGGAGATGTTCGTTTTTGGAGAAAACCGCTGTGTTCTCCAAAAACGAACGTCTGCTAAAATCCTGACTTACCCATCCCCAACATAGGGGGTGGATTATGGTGCTACGACCACAGGGTCGTATCAGCAAGGTTATCGCCCTTTTTCAGGGAACATTGCTGGAAAACCACTATCTCTGGAATTTTTATCGCCCTGGAGCAACGCGTTGTTGATTACGCGCTACCAGGGCGATAAATTACAGAGATAGACGGCGATGAATAACAAAGCACTAAGCGCGCTTTGCGTTATTCATCGTCGTTCCTTGGTGATATGCCCCTTAGTTTGGGAAAGGGTTCCTTATCAAGTGTGGGACCCACTGAGACTTTCAGTGTATTCTGTAATTATTCCTGATTTCTTTTCAGGTTCTCGTGACTTGGATACTGTACAACAAATTACTGATTTGTTTGTCTGTTTATGCTACCTTTGTACATTAAGGTTCATCTTTTCATGATCTACCTTACAGAGAGGTGTACTGTTTTCATAATTGTGGTTATTGTAAAATTCACAAAAGCATTAGATCCTCAGAAATGGTCAATTACACGTTATACGCAATCGGAACACTACATGGCATTGCACATACATAAGCATAAAAATAAGTGCACTTGTGTCACCCGTGGGTGTGAAAACAAACCTTGTAGAGCTGAGTCAAAGACTCGGTTTACGCAACAAAACACTCCTCAGGAAGTTTATGAGCCAAACTCTATGACCTCTATGCCAGATTGCTAGGTTGACTTGCCTGGAATTGGGGTGCCCAATTTGAGAAGGTCCGGCCTGATTAGTAATTTATTGTGGGAACTGATGGACATCTCCAGAGGCATTGAGCACCAGAGCGGTCTGACCCAAGTTAGGGCCACTAGGATAATGGTTATGGATACCGGTCTAATTTTCCTCACAGCATATGAGATAAGTTGGAGAAGAGAAAAAGGATAAGCAAATATCCCTGATAAGTTTATCGATAGTGCATTGCCCATAGATGGGGAGTACCTGGAGGCATTTTGTGTTTTCTAGGGTGGTGGAAGAGGTCAATGGCTGTGGCTCTCCACTGTTGGAAGTACCTGTAGAGGACCTGCTCTTGTTGTTCCCACTCATGGACTTGTTGATGCTTCCTGCTTAACAGATCCAAAAAGTTACTGTGCATCACCGGTAGATGTTCTTCTAAAAGATCGTTCTTGTTGCAGATTGCCTAGTTCCAGAACTCCTGTGCGAGCACACACACCTGGGAGGGAGTGGGAACCACCCTGTTTATGTATAGAATACATGGCTCTCATGTTGTCCATAATTATGAGGACCACTTTACTGTGAACAAGTTAACATAAAAGCTAAGAGGCCTAGATGAATGACTAGCAGTTCTAAGTAGTTGATGTGCCAAGCCTGATGATGAGGTGTCCAAGTACCTTGCTCAGTCATATTGCCGAGATGTCCACCCCACTAGTGAGCAATGCTCACATAATGGTCGTCTAGGGAAAAAGGTCCAAGAAAACACTACTGAGCAACAGGTTGGTGCTGTTCCACCACTGCAGAGAGCACAGAATGCTGGCTATAATCAATACTAGATCCATCCTCTGACACTCTACTATTGATCATTGTCTCACAAGACACTAATGGAATGGGCACGTGTGTAATCTAGTGTGCTGCAGTTGCAATGCAGAATGGCTTCTTACCCAAGAACTTTATTACAGTTAGCAGATGAGAGGACACAAATGATGCCGCGGCTGATGAAATGTCCTCATCCTCTGCTGGTTGATATGCTTTTGCATCCTTTCCCAGTAGCAGGCTTAGATCTGTTGGGGTTGGAGGTGGGACTTCTTTGCATTCATAGTGAACCTTAAGGTGAAGAGCAAGGTTACAGATGCTTGAGTGTACGTACGGTATTGTTACATTCTTGCTTTTATTTGCTCTGTATAATTCTCTTACTCCATTTCCTCAGCCTGGAACATGGAACACGGTACCTGCGTTGTACGTTTGATGTTCCATGTTCCAGGGTCGACAGTTGAACAGTGCATCTGGGATTTTGTCTTCGTGCTGTGCCTCCTTATTGTATCTCCAATAAATTTATCCATTTTTTTATACGTTTTGCTGCAATTATTTAACAAATTTGGCGACGAGGATGGGATAAATTTGTTAAATAATTGCAGCAAAATGTATTAAAAAATGGTGTACTGCTTGATTTTCCCGGCTTTCTGGTGCTGCAGGGCGGTCCATATGACTTCAGTCTATTTCCATCTAAGTCTCAAGTCTGGAGTAGTGAGTAGAGCCTGTTTGTTAGACACTTCGACACAATTCCGTGCTTCTACCCATAGCCTAGGGCCTATACACATAGCCTAGGGGATAGATTCGTTAGTATTGAGGATAACTTGCCCTATGGTGAGGGTATTTCGTAGAGTTGTACTGAATCCAGGCCTGGTAGGCCTCAAACGGGAGAGACTCCATCTTTCTTTCTGCTCCGGCAGCCCGGGACCTTCCCAGAGGGAGGGGGATGTTTTAGTTATAAAGTGTTATTCGCTCGGAGAGAACTGGTTCGGGCCGGCCCTTATCGAAGGATTGTATTTTTCTTCATGCCGAAGACACTACAACAGGCCGGCCGGCTGGGAAAGTGTCCTTGGTACGGGGAGGTACAGGAATTTGGTGGGCGGCAGGTCTTGAGCTGGAAATTTCCATGAGGGAATGCACGTCCATATTAGTGAAAGTCTGAGTGAGATAAGACACTTGCTTCTAGACCGTAGGCGGCATCTGGCCGTTAGCAGAAAAGCTATTGCTTGTTTCAGGGAAGACTGATGGCAAACTCAAATCCAAAGAGAAGGGAGTAGTCAAGGAGGACAAGGTTCTAGTGACTCGGAGAAAGAGAAGGAAGCAGACCCACAACTGCCGAGGGGTAACTTCCAGGCTAAACCGAGGCATAGACGAGAAGGGAACCCAGATGTCCATCGAGCACAGCCTACACAGATATAAGGTGCAGTCGATCCCTTTTTCTTCTTTGAAGTATATAACTTAACCTTTCACTTTCCTTGCAGGTTCTATATGTATGGTATGTTCTATAACTATGCATGTGCCATTTGAATAAAGTATTTAGCTTGTTGTACGTTAGCATGTGTTGTGTACTTTTGTATAGGAGAACAGTCTATTCTTTAGTCGGAGTTACTTCAAAGTGAACAGAGACTAATCCTGGTCAGGTAAGGGGTAACTGGATGAGGGGAAAGACAAGCCCCTCGAACTAAGAGAACAGGTTGTGCTCAACTGGTAGTCTTTGTGTGATCGGATATGTGGTAATCCTAACTCCCCTGTCGTGTACTATAATTATAATAGGATAAGCTCGTGCTAAGGCTGCCGAATGGGTAGGAGATTCTGGGTCTAACAACGGCCGCGAGACTTTGAGTGTCGCTGCCGAATGGGTAGGAGGTTCTGGGTCTAACAAAGGCCGCGAGACTTTGAGTGTCGCTGCCGAATGGGTAGGAGATTCTGGGTCTAACAAAGGCCGCGAGACTTTGAGTGTCGCTGCCGAATGGGTAGGAGGTTCTGGGTCTAACAAAGGCCGCGAGACTTTGAGTGTCGCTGCCGAATGGGTAGGAGGTTCTGGGTCTAACAAGGACCGCGAGACTTTGAGTGTCGCTGCCGAATGGGTAGGAGGTTCTGGGTCTAACACAGGCCGCGAGACTTTGAGTGTCGCTGCCGAATGGGTAGGAGGTTCTGGGTCTAACAAGGGCCGCGAGACTGTGGGTGTCGCTGCCGAATGGGTAGGAGATTTTGGGTCTGAGATTGCGAGGCTGTGAGGCCTCCATATATAATTATAATAGGAATTCCCTGTCCTTAGGTGGTACGCATATATGTGGTTATTTAGGTGTAAAAAGGCCCTAGGGAGGGGGTAACGTTCTGCATTTGGGTTAGAAGGGCTCTGTAGAGCAGGTTCCACCCGATCTAAAAACCCAAGCAGAACATTTGGCGTCACGAACTGTTTACGAAACCTGTGTGCGTTGTGTTTGTCTTGTGTTTGCTTTCAGCGTGTGCGTGGTTTTCTTTTTTGTATATTTGCGTGTATCGTTTTTTCTCTTTCTTTCTCTCTTCCTTTCTTTTCTCTGCGTCTCTTTTTCTTTCCTTTTCGCGATGTTTTCTAGGAAATCTAAAGCTACTCTTAAATTGTCCGTTGATATTCCCGGATGGGATTCAACGCCTTATGGTGCCTTGGCCCGAGAGTGGGCTGATTCTACTGGTTTGAGTGAAAATTGGACCTCTTCTTTGGAGTCGGCGGAACCGGCTGACGTGATTACTTGTTTGCAGACGGCACCTGTCTTGAAGGGAGAGGAGGTTCCCGCTTTAGGGCGCAGAGGTTGGGTTATTCTATCTGCGTATCGGATTTTGCATGAGAAGTTGCTGAAATTGCAGATCGCTCTTAAGGATGCGGATTCGCACTTTGTTGAGGTTCAAAATTCCAATACTTTATTGCGCTGTCAAAACAAGTTGCTTTCCGACAAAATTGACACTTACCAAACGGTTGCTGAACGGGCGGCTGTGCGGATTGCTCGTTACAAATACAAACACAGGCGTGGTCGAGTTTCGTCGCGTAAGGTGCGTCTGGCCGTGGCAAAGGCTGGACTGGATTGGAATCCTGATGAATGGGATGGTAATATCTGGGACTCGGCTACGTCTTGTTCCTCGGGTGAGGACTGTGCTGTGCATGAGTTTTCTCGTTCCCGTCATGACAGTAAGTCTACTTCCCGCACCTCTGATGGTGCACCCCGTGATTGCGCTCGTCCTTCGGGCGGCATCGATGCTTCTTACACTGATTGTCCCTCTACTGGTACTACTCGGGCTCCTTCTGATGCTCGTCCTGTGGTTGCTGCGCATCCGGTTTTTCGTCGGAAGTTGCAGCAGTCTCCCAATGCTCCGCAGGGTGTTTCTTTAGACTGCTTGGAGGATTTTACCCAACAAGAAATTAGTGATATTTTGCAGCGCTTTCGGCAGCGGACTGGTGAGGCTTTGCTCACTTGGATGGTGCGCCTTTATGAACTAGGCGCTGCTGGTATTATGTTGGATACTGGCGATTGTTTGAAGTTTTGTTCTTTGAGTTTAGATTCTTCTGTACAAGATCATTTTCGTAACTATAATGGTGGTGGTCAGATTTCTTTGCTCCAATTGGCGACTGAGGGCTGTAATTTGAAGTATCCTACTGAATCTGACTGGCCTGTCAATGACAAGCCGTGGTATACCCTGCGTGATGCTGCGCAACGTCTTAAGGAGGAGGTGATGAAAACGGCTATTTTTCTGGGCACTGCTGACAGGTTGCTTGATGGGATGTTGACTTCTTCTGTGCGGAATCGTATCATTCGCTCTTCTCCTGTTGCCTACAAGCAGGTCATGATGACTTTGTTGATTAACCAGACTGGTAATGTTCTATCTACGGTGTTGGAGTCGGTACGCCAACTCGGTGAGTTGGGTGAGTGGTTTAAACCTGAACGTCAGTCCCGGCCTGACACTCGTACTCCTGGTGAATATAAATTTACTAGACGTGACATCTTTACTGGTCTTTTGGCTGATGGTGTGCGTCGGGAAGACATTGATGGTGAGACTACTGCCCGTTTGTGGGAGATGTTTCGCAAACGGGGCTTGGATCGGAAGGAGGGTGCCCGGCGTGTTCGAACGACTGAGTGTGATCATGGTTGTTCTGATGGTAGCGGTGATGATGATCGCCGTGGGCGCTCTGATCGTCGTGATGATCGGCGTCCTGTACGTGATCTGTCCCCCCGTCGAGAGCGGGACAGGGAGAGAGAGGGGGAAAGGGAAAGGGGGAGAAATGATTATGCCTACAACAGACGTAGAGATGATAGGGATCACTCCCCTGAGCTGAGAAGAAGGGAGGATAGACACAGTTTTAACGATCGAAATTTGCAGTGCAGTGCAGAGGACAGGAATCCATTTCGCAATAGAGATGGATATGAACAGGAAGCACTGATACCTAAAAAACGTGAGAGTCTTTATCCTGATTTGTCCTGGTACACAGAATGCAATAAGAATGACTAGGAAATAGGTCAAGCTCCGGTACACAGATGGGCTCACAGAGATAATAGACCCTATGTAGATATTGAAATTTATTGGAGACATCGTAATATCCAAAGGGCCCGAGCATTAGTTGATACAGGAGCGGAGGCCACTCTTATTCATGGAAAATCGAGGAAATTTACAGGGCAGCCTTTTACTATTACTGGATTAGGAGGAAAAGAAACCCCCGCAGTTCAAACTTTGCTTGAAATGAGAATAGGTAGAATTCCTAGAAAGGAATATTCTGTATTAGTGGTGCCACTCCTAGAATTCATAATTGGAATTGATATTTTGAAAGGAATGACGTTGCATCTTGATGATGGGTGTTACCAATTTGGAACGACGCATTATATCTCGTCCAGACCTATACGGGTTGGTCGTTTAAGGATGCCCCCCATACAAGTTCCCCAGGCGACAAAGGTGGTTTGTCAGAAGCAGTATCGTATTCCGGGTGGTCATGAAGAGATTAGTACCACCATTCAGGAGTTGGTTAGTGCAGGTGTTATAACTCCAGTTACTTCTGCTTGGAATAATCCTGTTTGGCCGGTGCGTAAAAGTGATAATTCTTGGCGCATGACTGTTGATTATCGAGAATTGAACAAACACACGCCCTCTTTGACGGCTGCAGTACCGGATGTTATTACTCTGATTGAAAGAATCCAAACACACCCAGGTACATGGTATGCGTCCCTTGATATTGCTAATGCTTTCTTTTCTATTCCAATTGCCCCTGAGTGTCAGGAACAGTTCAGTTTTACGTGGAACGGGCGTCAGATGACGTTCAGAAGTCTTCCTCAGGGCTATGTGCATAGCCCTACGATCTGTCACCGGCTGGTGGCAGAACACTTGACTGAGGTACCAGTTCATCCCAAAATTCAGATATGTCATTATATTGATGATGTGCTGATTCAAGGCGAAACACAAGAGGATGTTCAGATACAATTAGATAAAGTCATTGAATGTCTGCGTGAGAAAGGTTGGGAGATCAATCCGGACAAATTACAGGGTCCATCCCAAGCTGTAAAATTTTTAGGTATTAATTGGCATGAGGGACACCGTGAGGTGATCCCTCAGGTAAAACAGAAGATTCTTGATTTTTCGGTTCCGAGGAATAGGAAGGAAGCCCAAAGCTTTATTGGTTTATTTGGTTTTTGGCGCCAGCATATTCCTCATCTGAGTCAAATATTGGCCCCATTGTATCGTGTTACACGTAAGAAGAATGCATTCGAATGGGGTAAACAACAGCAAGATGCATTTAGCCTAGCAAAAGAGGCGATTCAACATGCTATGGATCTTTGGCCTGTATGTGATGGTGATGTGGATTTGAATGTGTCTGTGCAAGGCCCTTATGCAAACTGGAGTCTGTGGCAGAAACAGGGTAGGTGCAAAGTACCATTAGGATTCTGGACCAAAAAGCTACCTGATGCTGGTGAGCGTTACACACCTTTTGAGAAACAGCTACTTGCTTGTTATTGGGCTTTGGTGGATACCGAGCAATTAACATTGGGACATGACATATTCTTGCGTCCTGAAATTCCTATTATGCAGTGGGTTTTGAGTTCACCAAAAACTCATCGAATTGGGCATGCTCAGGAGGCGAGTGTGATTAAATGGAAATGGTACATACAAGACAGGGCACGTGTGGGTCCGAAAGGAGTTGCGTCCTTACATGAGCAGGTGGCGCAAGTACCATCGACTGAGACTGAGAGTGAGTGTTCTGTACCTTTAGAACAGGAGTCTCCTGTCAAGTGGGGTAAACCTTTTGATGATTTGTCCGTCGAGGACAGGAACCATGTGTGGTTCACAGATGGGTCAGCAAAATTTATTGGAAATACACGGCACTGGAAGGCGGTGTCTTATAATCCGATCACACAGAGACTATTGAGCACAACTGGTGAAGGAAAAAGTAGTCAATTCGCAGAGCTATATGCTGTTTATCAAGTCCTGAAACAGGAGTTACCTGGCGTATGCCATATTTTCACTGACTCCTGGTCTACTGCAAATGGACTGGCTGTTTGGTTACCAACCTGGCATTCTCGTAGTTGGAAATTACACTCTAAAGAGTTATGGGGAAAGGAGTTATGGCAAGAAATTTGGGAAATGCTCCCACAGAGTACTGTTACCATCTTCCATGTGGATGCTCACACCCCGATAGACTCCCTTGACAAATTTTTTCATAACATTGCAGATGAGAAATCTAAAATTGCCGAGGCAGTGGTGGACAGACAAGATCCTGACATTGCGGGATTGGCGAAATGGGCACACCAGAAGGCAGGACACTTTGGAGAGAAGGCCACTAGCAGGTGGGCTGCTGACAGAGGAATTTATATTCCCCTAGATCTAATTAAAGATGTTATTCTACATTGTCCCGTCTGTCAACATATCAGGCAGCGTAAAGTACCCCAAATTGTTAGAGGCCATTTACATCGCGGGAAATTGCCCGCTCAAATCTGGCAGATTGATTACATCGGACCCCTTCCCATGAGTAGAAATTGTCAATATGTTTGCACAATTGTCGATACATATAGTGGGTTGCTGGTAGCTTTTCCATGTAAGCAAGCCACCCAATTGAACACCATAAAAACATTGGAATTAATTATGATGTATTATGGTGTGCCATTCCAAATTCAATCTGATAATGCATCCCATTTTCGTGGAAGATTGGTACAGGAATTCTGTGTGGAACATCACATTGAGTGGATCTTTCATATACCCTATTACCCGCAGGCCTCAGGCCTGGTGGAAAGATTGAATGGTCTGCTAAAGGACCAGTTGCGCAAACTAACAGATGACAAGTATAAAAATTGGCGAGACTTTTTACCTCAAGCATTATTGATCTTGAATAATCGTCCTTTTTTAAATGCTGAATCTCCACTTATGCGTTTGTTCCCCCCACAGGTTGAAACAATGCCTAATATAATAAATGAAACTGTGATGTATTGGGAAATTACTTCCGGAGCTCTAGCTCCATGCAGAGCGACCCCAGGGTCGGCAGGCTTGGACTTGCATGCTATGGATGACACCGTTTTAAAAAGCAAAAATCGGGTCATCATTGCTACCGGTGTTGGTATTCATATACCACCGGGAAATTTTGGATTGATCGCCCCTAGATCGGGGTTGGCTGTAAAAGGCATCCAGGTACTTGGAGGTGTAATTGATAGTGATTATCAGGGAGAAATCAAAATACTTCTGCTAAATAGCAGTGAGGATGACCTACTGATACACCGCACCGACCGAGTGGCTCAATTACTCATTATGCCTGTTTTCAGTGGTGGAATAATAAAAGGCACTGCCCCAACTTTGCTAACTGTACGAGGCCAGAAAGGCTTTGGCTCTACGGATAATCCTGGAGCCAAGATTTGGGTGCAATCGCCTAAGAATCCCCCTGAACAAGCAGAGGTTATTGCCACCGGTCAGGATAACACCATTTTGGTTATGAGGCCAGGGAAAGATAGCTGGGAAGCTGTCCCAGCTGATAAATGTTATTTACGAGAATGATTAATGCCCGTGTTTGGTTCTTTTTCAGATCATTCTTTGGATTGTTGCTGCGGGATGTGTCGGTACTGGACACCCTTCGGTCTACTTCGGAGAGAAAGGAGGGATCCCATTAACCCGGGATGAATTGGGAACCAGAGTGTTGCGTTCCTTCAATGCGTGGGACTCGTCATCGAACTTTTGGACACTGCTGGCGAAAAGAGTGACTGATGCCCCTCACTTCTGTTTGACACCGATGAGATCTGTACATGACATTCTGGCGACATGCCTAGTTGCTGTCCCCGCTTCGCTGGAAACCTTAACGAGCATTTTTAACGTTTCAAAAGCTCGTTCGAATATTATTCTGGGTGATTTTGCTACCCATGCATATTGTCCGTTATGTACTGAACTGCCGAATGAACAACTTCCTATTCAATCCCAAATAACTACGTATAACATCACACAGGGTGACCTGTGCTTTTTCCTCACATGTAATCCAAATGCAATCTCTGAATGTCTACGTCTCAAGTTAAGAGGTGCTGTTTCATTCACACCCCATGAGCGAACTTTGTGCCTCCAGAGGACACCGACCTCATGTGCTTCCATACAAAATAATATGACTTGTAATAGTTTGGTAGTTACTCCTAGTCACTATCGCGCAATGTTGCTACCTGCTGGATGGCTTTTCTCATGTGGTAATACTTCCTGGCCCTATGTCCCTGCAAATATTTCCGGAGGTCCGTGTGCCATTACTAGACTTAGTCTGCTTATGTTTTCCTCACACCCGAATGCCAACTCTCGTGTGCTCCGAGATGCAGTTATGTTACAAGAGGATTGTGATTCATCGTTGCATTTATATTCTAAGTCTGAATACCTTAGTCTAGCTGTCTCAATTATTGGTGTCCCTGCTTTGGCGGTTTATAATGCTAAATCCATTGGAAAAATGGCTTGCTGGATGGTTAAGTCTATTAATCATACTTCCACAGTCCTATCTGACTTACTATTAGATGCCCAGGGTGAACGTAGGGCTATCTTGCAAAACAGAGCAGCCATTGATTATCTTTTACTTAAGCATGGACATGGCTGTTCAGATTTTGAAGGCCTCTGTTGTTTTAACTTATCTGATCATACACAATCCATTCGTGCACACATAGATAAATTGCATGATCTAACTAACGAAGTTAAGAAACACATTGATCAGGGTTGGTTTGACTGGCTCTTCAACTGGTTGCCAGACCTGAAGATGCTACGTCAAGCATTAGGTGGCATTTTGATTACTATTGCTGTTTTGATTTCTATCTGTTGTCTTATTCAATGTATTCCTTCACTGCTTCAATTCTGCACATCTGGTACTAGACACAGATCGGTTAGTTTTGTTTCTTATTACTCTTCCACAGATGTTAGCTCCGTTTAGTATATGTAAATAGACTAAAGTCAAGGGTGGAATGTACTGCTTGATTTTCCCGGCTTTCTGGTGCTGCAGGGCGGTCCATATGACTTCAGTCTATTTCCATCTAAGTCTCAAGTCTGGAGTAGTGAGTAGAGCCTGTTTGTTAGACACTTCGACACAATTCCGTGCTTCTACCCATAGCCTAGGGCCTATACACATAGCCTAGGGGATAGATTCGTTAGTATTGAGGATAACTTGCCCTATGGTGAGGGTATTTCGTAGAGTTGTACTGAATCCAGGCCTGGTAGGCCTCAAACGGGAGAGACTCCATCTTTCT
This sequence comes from Triturus cristatus, assembly GCF_964204655.1. Classification (NCBI taxonomy): domain Eukaryota; kingdom Metazoa; phylum Chordata; class Amphibia; order Caudata; family Salamandridae; genus Triturus; species Triturus cristatus. The sequence continues at coordinate 970,668,751 of NC_140580.1, forward strand.
TTCTGCTCCGGCAGCCCGGGACCTTCCCAGAGGGAGGGGGATGTTTTAGTTATAAAGTGTTATTCGCTCGGAGAGAACTGGTTCGGGCCGGCCCTTATCGAAGGATTGTATTTTTCTTCATGCCGAAGACACTACAACAGGCCGGCCGGCTGGGAAAGTGTCCTTGGTACGGGGAGGTACAGGAATTTGGTGGGCGGCAGGTCTTGAGCTGGAAATTTCCATGAGGGAATGCACGTCCATATTAGTGAAAGTCTGAGTGAGATAAGACACTTGCTTCTAGACCGTAGGCGGCATCTGGCCGTTAGCAGAAAAGCTATTGCTTGTTTCAGGGAAGACTGATGGCAAACTCAAATCCAAAGAGAAGGGAGTAGTCAAGGAGGACAAGGTTCTAGTGACTCGGAGAAAGAGAAGGAAGCAGACCCACAACTGCCGAGGGGTAACTTCCAGGCTAAACCGAGGCATAGACGAGAAGGGAACCCAGATGTCCATCGAGCACAGCCTACACAGATATAAGGTGCAGTCGATCCCTTTTTCTTCTTTGAAGTATATAACTTAACCTTTCACTTTCCTTGCAGGTTCTATATGTATGGTATGTTCTATAACTATGCATGTGCCATTTGAATAAAGTATTTAGCTTGTTGTACGTTAGCATGTGTTGTGTACTTTTGTATAGGAGAACAGTCTATTCTTTAGTCGGAGTTACTTCAAAGTGAACAGAGACTAATCCTGGTCAGGTAAGGGGTAACTGGATGAGGGGAAAGACAAGCCCCTCGAACTAAGAGAACAGGTTGTGCTCAACTGGTAGTCTTTGTGTGATCGGATATGTGGTAATCCTAACTCCCCTGTCGTGTACTATAATTATAATAGGATAAGCTCGTGCTAAGGCTGCCGAATGGGTAGGAGATTCTGGGTCTAACAACGGCCGCGAGACTTTGAGTGTCGCTGCCGAATGGGTAGGAGGTTCTGGGTCTAACAAAGGCCGCGAGACTTTGAGTGTCGCTGCCGAATGGGTAGGAGATTCTGGGTCTAACAAAGGCCGCGAGACTTTGAGTGTCGCTGCCGAATGGGTAGGAGGTTCTGGGTCTAACAAAGGCCGCGAGACTTTGAGTGTCGCTGCCGAATGGGTAGGAGGTTCTGGGTCTAACAAAGGCCGCGAGACTTTGAGTGTCGCTGCCGAATGGGTAGGAGGTTCTGGGTCTAACAAAGGCCGCGAGACTTTGAGTGTCGCTGCCGAATGGGTAGGAGGTTCTGGGTCTAACACAGGCCGCGAGACTTTGAGTGTCGCTGCCGAATGGGTAGGAGGTTCTGGGTCTAACAAGGACCGCGAGACTTTGAGTGTCGCTGCCGAATGGGTAGGAGGTTCTGGGTCTAACACAGGCCGCGAGACTTTGAGTGTCGCTGCCGAATGGGTAGGAGGTTCTGGGTCTAACAAGGGCCGCGAGACTGTGGGTGTCGCTGCCGAATGGGTAGGAGATTTTGGGTCTGAGATTGCGAGGCTGTGAGGCCTCCATATATAATTATAATAGGAATTCCCTGTCCTTAGGTGGTACGCATATATGTGGTTATTTAGGTGTAAAAAGGCCCTAGGGAGGGGGTAACGTTCTGCATTTGGGTTAGAAGGGCTCTGTAGAGCAGGTTCCACCCGATCTAAAAACCCAAGCAGAACAAATGGATACATTTATTGGAGATACAATAAGGAGGCACAGCACGAAGACAAAATCCCAGATGCACTGTTCAACTGTCGACCCTGGAACATGGAACATCAAACGTACAACGCAGGTACCGTGTTCCATGTTCCAGGCTGAGGAAATGGAGTAAGAGAATTATACAGAGCAAATAAAAGCAAGAATGTAACACATCTCACCTCTAACACAAAACAAAGCAAAACATAACAATCAAGTTAAATATCTACCGGGTAATATTCTTGGACGGGCATTGTTTTTGACTCCTGAGGCTACAGAAGGTGTAGGTACAAAAGTATCGGAGGAAACAGTCTCTGAATTGCATAAGGAAGATGAATCATCGCTGTTTAAAGCTTTACATTTAGCAACTCTTCTCAGATTCCAAACCCTACCATCTTGGGTAATAACACAGTCTCAGGAAAGCAGAGTTTGGCATTGTAGTTTCTATTCAAAACAACCTTGAAGATTCTGATATTGATACAATCCCTTCGCCCAAGTGTATTGTTTACATCATGGAAAGAGAGTTGGAACTTATGGCAGATTCTGGATCCCCTTGGACCATAATTACTCTGGATTATTGCACAAAATGCCTAGGAGAGTTGATTCATTGGGATTCTCTCTGCAAACCAGATATTATTGCGTTCAATTTTGATGGTTCCAAAATTGATTTTATTGGGTTCAAGGCCGTATCTATTAATTTTAAAGGCAACTCTGCAGTCATCAAACTATATATAGCTTTCAAAGGTGTCAATGTTTTAGGTTGGCGTGACCAAGCTAAGTTAGGTATTGTTTTGAATCCCAGAATTAAAAGAACCAGTTTCAGTACTTGCGTTATCACTATCTGGAACAGAAATTACGGATTTTTATCCTCGAGTATTCTCGGATGAATTAGGTAAACTTGAAGGTTTTAGCGATAGGATTAAAGTCAAGTCAAATGCTGTTCCAGTAAAACAAAAATTAAGGGGTGTTCCAATTAGTTTTAGAGCAGAACTGAAATACATTTTAGACTCTATGGTTAAAGATGATATCATTGAAGAGATCGAGTCATCTGAATGGGTTTCTCCCATCGTTTTGGCCCGTAAACCTGACAATAGTATTCGGCTATGTATTGATTTGAGAGCATTAAATGCAAATTTGATTACTGATTGTCATCCCCTCCCCAATATCAATGAAATGATATGTATGTTAGATGGTGCTTGTGTTTTCTCTACTCTCGACCTTCGGTCTGCTTATCACCAAATTGAGCTCACCAGTGATTCCAAACATTTCACGGCATTTATCACACCCCATGGATTGTTTCAGTTTAAAAGAATGCCTTTTGGCTTAGCTTCAACAGCATCTGTGTTTCAGAGAGCGATGTATCATATTTTCAAGGATGTCAACATGTTTGTTAAGTGTTTCCAAGATGATATTCTCATCTTTTCAAAAAATGTGGATGAACATTTTCATCACTTAAAAGAGGTATGTTCTAGATTGTGTATATCTGGCTTAACACTTAAAGCTTCCAAATGTAAATTTTTTTGCAAATCAGTTGAATACCTAGGGCATACTCTTTCTGGTGAAGGTGTTGTACCGAAAAAAGCTTTAGTTGATGCGATCATAAATGCTCCAGCTCCTGACAATAAGGAAAAACTCCTTTCTTTTGCTGGTTTATGCGAGTATTACAGTAAGTTTATACAGAACTTTGCTACTAAAATGGAGCCTCTCAGAGAGTTAACTAGAAAATCTTCTCAATTTATTTGGTCTGATGTACAAGAAATGGCATTTAGAGAAATCAAAAGAGAGATTGTCAATGCACCCACTCTTAAATCCTTTTGTCTTAATAAAAAGTGCATCATCACTGTGGATGCCAGTCTTTATGGACTGGGTGGTGTTCTTAGCCAATGTTCTTGGAGAGATGAATGGTGTGTAGCCTTCGCTTGTAGAACTCTTTCTGCAACAGAAAGGAGATATGCAGTAATTGAGAGGGAATTGCTAGCATGTATCTGGGCTATTGAACATTTTAGTAATTATATTTGGGGAGGTAGATTCATACTCAGGACTGATCATAAGCCTCTTGTGGGAATTTTATCCCCTGGAAGTGGTTGGAATTCTACTGCCCGCATAGCCAGTCTCACGTCTCGTTTACAAGAATATGACTTTGAGGTAGTATATGTCCCGGGCAGGAGTAATATCACTGCTGATTTTCTCTCTAGATTACCATGCTCTGGGGAATGTGTCTCCACAGTTACACAAGATGTGGATATCATTACCACTGTAAAAGATTTTGTTTCCCATGAATTTACGAACCTGTCTGAAAGTGGGTGGTCAAGGGAAATGAATGATGATGTTGTGTGTCAACAGATTTTTGAGTACATAAAAAAGGGTGGCCCAAGGAAAGACTTGTTTCCGCTGAAATTGCTCTGTTTTGTCACATATCTTCTGAGATTGAAGAAGATGGTGGCTTACTTTTCAAAGGGGGGACAATTATTCCTCCTGTTAAGATGCAAAAAAAGATTTTGTCACTTTCACACCAAGGACATTTGGGTAGGTCGTCAATGAAACAACTTATTAGGGCTAATTTTTGGTGGCCTGGACTTGACAAGATGGTAGAGAAAACAGTCAGGGAATGTCCAGAATGTATTAGTAGTGAAAAAATGCTCCAAGTTTCTTCTGCCCCTCTCAATCCTGTCACTTGGCCTGCTTATCCTTGGCAGAAAGTGGCTTTTGACATATCTGGTCCTTTCAAACATTTGCCTTTGAATGCACGCTTTGCCTTAGTCATAGTGGATTACCACTCTAAGTGGCCTGAGGTTACGTTTGTAGCAAGTGCTTCATCTCAAGTAATTATCACTTTTTTCAAAGAAGTCTTTGCTCGTGAAGGTGCTCCAGAAGTGTTAGTGACTGATAATGGGGTTCAACTCACTTCACAAGAAATGAAAGATTTTCTTCTATTGTGTTATATTAAACACTATACCACGTCTCTGTATGAACCAAGAGAAAACGGTCAAGTAGAACGTTTTAATCGTGTCCTTAAAGACAGTATTCAGTCAGCTAATGGATCTTCTGAGCCATGGATGGATATAGTGAGGAGAAAGTTATGGATGTATCGCATCACTCCACATTCTGTAACTGGTGTAAGTCCTTTTAGACTATTGAAAGGGAGAGAACCCTCTTCTGATATCTGTCCATGGTGGATAAAGAAGATTAATTCTAATAATGACACTCTTGACATTAACATGGTTGCTAAACGTGTGGAAGAAAAACAAAACAAAATGAAATTAGCTTTTGATTCTAAAATGAAAGTTAAAACTCATGGTTTTGTTGTGGGAGAATGGGCAAGAATAAAAAAACACCGTTTTTTTGGTAAAAGGGTATTCCAAATTCTATCATCTTATTAAGATTGTGAAAGTGTGTAAGAATAGTGTTATTACCCAAGATGGTAGGGTTTGGAATCTGAAAAGAGTTGCTAAATGCAAAGCTTTAAACAGCGATGATTCATCTTCCTTATGCAATTCAGAGAATGTTTCCTCTGATACTTTTGTACCTACACCTTCTGTAGCCTCAAGAGTCAAAAACAATGCCCGTCCAAGAATATTACCCGGTAGATATTTAACTTGATTGTTATGCTTTGCTTTGTGTTAGAGGTGAGATGTGTTACATTCTTGCTTTTATTTGCTCTGTATAATTCTCTTACTCCATTTCCTCAGCCAGGAACATGGAACACGGTACCTGCGTTGTACGTTTGATGTTCCATGTTCCAGGGTCGACAGTTGCACAGTGCATCTGGGATTGTGTCTTCGTGCTCTGCCTCCTTATTGTATCTCCAATAAATGTATCAATTTTTTTTTATACATGTTGCTGCAATTATTTAACATACCTTTTGCTGCTCTTGATCATTCAGTTGTCAAGCCCTTTGCCTGCTCTGTGAAGGTGAGCAGACCCTGGGAGCCTTCTTTTCCTTCAAAGGCGTATTACTTTGAATAGTAATGTTGTTCACTTACCACGACCCACAGTTACTGGTTATGGGGGGGGGGGAGGGGGGGTTGTGGAAGTAGGCATTCTTGAGGTCTAATGCGGTCATGAAGTGCCCCTAGAGGAGGAGCAGGATTACATCCTGCAGACATACTATAATAATATTCTCCGACTAGATGTACCAGTGACCTCAGCTCTAGGATGGGCTATCGAGACCCGTTCTATAGAATGAGAAAATACTGCGAGTAGACGCCTTTGCCCCATTTGTGTGGGGGCATGAGCTGTATTATGCCCTTTTGAAGGGGCATTTGTACCTCTTCCTGCAGGAGGGTAAGGTGATCTTCGTGTCAACCTGGTGGTATGTTGGGGGGTGGGTGGAATGCTAAGTAGTAACCCTGCTGAACTAACACAAATGTCCATTCATCTGGTATGCGGACTATAGCCTGCATTAGCAATGTTAACTGGCATTTGGCCACCTGCACTACAGTGCTTAATTATACAGAGCAGCAATTGTAGGTACAAAATGCCTGTAGGCAGAATAGGAATGGCAGGAGAGGTACGGGGGAGCCACCTTAAGAGGCAATCTCAGCAGGGCAAACACCAGCATCAAGAGAGTGTTGATTTTGGTCCAGCTGTAAAAAGTCTGTTAATCCATTGATCTCAGGTGATTTCTTCCCAGCAAGGGTAGAACTCCTTTAGTTTCCCCAACATGTGCAACATGTGTTTTGTGATCGGGGTAGGGCGTGGGCAAGTCAGTATTTAGGATTGGTGGTTCCTTCACCAGAGTCACCACTGCCCCCACATTTGCAGTGGTTGCCCTGTAACCACCCGAGAGTATCATTTGCCTGGCTGGGACGTGTAAAAGGCCTTCTGTTGGCAATGGAATGTTTTCGCCTAGGCAGACGGTGTGGTCTTGTTCCCACCATTAGGTTGCGGTCTATGAAGGATGCCCCTCTGAATGTGGACTACAGGCCACCTTTGGACTTCGTGATCTCGATCTCCTATATCTTTTCTAAAATCTCATTCACCTGGTGTCAAAATAGATGTTCCCTGTCAAACGGAATGTTGAGGAAGTGTTGTTGGAACTCCATTTCGAACATCAAGATAGAAAGCCATGTGTGTGGTTGGAGAGCAGGATTGTAGTATTTATGCTGTGGGAGGTGATTTCCTCAACATTGAGTGCTGAGCGGATGTTAACATTTAAAATAATCTTTTCCTCAGGGACTAACTTTCCAACCCTCTTTCTGTAAGTCTCAGGAAGGTGCTGCACCAGCATCTCCATCTCCTCCTAGTGAAATATGTTGAAGCTCAACAGCAAGCAAATGCGCCAATGGGTGGTTGTACTTACCTCCACACAATTGCCGAAATTAAGGTGCTTACTCCTGCTAGAGAGATTACTAAGAGTAGAAAAAAGGAAGGGAAACAAGGACAAAGTAATGAGATCAGGAAAGTCAAGGGACCAGTCGGCACTGGCTAACCCCATTAAAAGAACAAGGAGAGTTAATAAGAATCTCAAGAAGGACCTTATGAAGGCCAGCGATGATAACCGAAGGAAGACAGGGGAGGAGGAGGGAGATGCTCTCCTGATTTCGGCCCTACTCACATGTCCGCAATATTCGCCAAGCATCAAGGGAAGAGGAGCAGTAAGCGTACCTTCCCAGACCAAACCGGGATACCAACCTAAAATCTATACGAAGTTCTCATTCATCAAAGACACTGGCTCAGCCCTCTGTCTGAACAGCTGCAATGCAAGTAACCTGCAGACTCCGCTGCAACCTAGCAAGTTCCACCCCTTGAACAAGGAACTGCTGTTGGAGTCTATGAGAGATCAGCCGAAGACGAGGAAAACTGCGTGGAAGGGCCACTCGACACAAACAAACGAGAGCCTAACAAGGGACTCGAAAATGTTGATTCATTGAGCCCAAAGGTGCAGGTCCGGGGGCAGGATCAGGAGCAGGCAGACATAAAGCCAAGGGTCAGCGGGTGGGGGTGCAAAATGGAGTGTGAAAGTGAGCGCCACGACCCCATCACAAGCTCCTCGACCGCAAGAACAAAAAAAATACTGGAAGAAAGCCCCCCTCCCCCCAAGTCTTGCAAGCCTTGTAGCAGCAGTTGAACCGCTAGACGATGGTCAAGGGCCTTCAGGAAACAGCGAGGGACAAGAGGCACTAGCACCCAGCGTATTCAGGAACTATTTTACGCCGGACAAGGGGACACAATATCCATAGAATACAGCAATTCACTACCCCAAGTAGTGCCGGCGCGTGGTAAGCATACATCCTCAATCCCAGATGGCACGTTGGCGCTGCAAGAGAACAATAAGGGAAAGAGAGAACTTATTAAATCGGCGGAAACAACAGAGGGTAATTCACCAAACACACCAATTTTACTGCAAGACCGGCTCGCACCACATATAAATGTCCAACAACTCGAGCAACCTGAGCCAAGCCTCGTCCCCTGCAAATTTCATACTCATGCCCAGACAACCCAGTCACCATACCACCGCAGGCTACGGACGCTGAATCCTCGTACCTCACTCCACAAGAGTGGGAAGAACTGGTAGCTTCCTATTCTGCGGCTTCCCAGGAGGAACCAACAGGCTCCAACAACAGTGTGGAAAAAACTATCAGAAGGTGCAAAGTCCATTAAGAAGAGAATAGCAAACTACTGACCGCTGTGAGAGTGCATAGAATCCCTCAAATAATCGGGATAACACCCAGCAGGAGTTGAAAGTTCATCAGCCCACCCTTACTGGCGGAGCATCGTCATCTGAAACTCTAGGGGATAGCAGTCTGAGCCCACAGTTGCGGGCCAAAAGGCTCTGCTAGGTGCTCAGCCTAGTAATTCCCGAAAGAAAGTACTCCTGCCAGGGGTTGTACCCAAAACCTGAAGACTCTAGTGATGTGCAGTGCTCTAGTGTAGATGTGAGTTTTAAAAATGAATACTGGGGCAAAAAATATGTTTATTAGGGATTACCCAAGTTTCATATCTAAAAAAAACTATAGTCTCTAACAAAATAAACTATTTCCTGGCTCAATTATAAAATGGTCGACATGTTTCAGCCGAAATGGTCACTTGACCCGGCTTTCTTCAGGACCAATGATGTGATGGATATAATAAAGATGCTACTGCATGAAAAATAACATGTGAAATACAATAAAAACGTGAACGTCAAATAAGACAGTGGCGATAGCCACCATACCATACAAGCAAACTCATGCTTGGACGCAAGGGCTATATCTTCTTTCCTAGAGAAAAAATCCAAAGAATCAGCTGTCAGGGAAGGACATCTTACACAAAAAAACAGCATTACTAGTCGCTATTCGACAGTGCCTATTCTGCACTGCCAATCTTACAGGAACTCGAATTGATGTTTACCAACAACAAGTTATATATACTGTATTGGAAACTCACCCAGCTTTTTGTGGGAGAACCGCCTCACCTCACCCGGCTGACTGCTCGGAGATAGAGGCACCGCTCTGTTTAAATGTGGAGGCAAACAGACAAGTTGCATGTTGATACTTATCCTGTTCAGACTCTTCTCACATACATTTAAACAGTTTACCAAACCTAAAAAACTAAAACGTCAATGACCTCCAGAGAACCCATGAAATGCACTATTACAGGTAAGTCGTGAGATGTTGTAGTAAAAAATTATTTGTAGTGGAAAAATATTTTATTTTTAACAGCTGTCACATGATAACAAGAAAGGACTGTAGTTTCATGTCTTGTGTGGGGTGCAACCAAAGATAGTGTATAGCTGCATTGTCCCTAATCATATAGGCAACCTAATTAGTTAGAGGAACAAAGTAGGACATAAGAAGTGTGATCTACAAGTCCTAAGCTGCCAAAGAAACTTTTCTTACTACTAACAGTAAAAACGCCACTATACGGCACCAAAAAAGAGAAGGAAAACCCCTCCTTCCTTACCTGTCCGTCGGTACTTCAGACTAGCCTACGAGCTGTCTGGGAGGTAACGGCAGGAAGGAGGAGGGTTCTTATATACCCGCTGCAATTGGGTTAAGCAGTTGAATTTAGATCAGGTGCGGGTGTATCGATAATCGCCCAGCAGCCGCCGAACTGATGGAGCATGCGCGGGATCGACACACACGCCTCGAAACCTGCGCGTGATCGAGACACAGGCCTCAAGACATACGCGCTGCATCGGACACACAGCGCAGGTATAGGCGGTCAGTGTCTCCTATATGCGCAGGCGTGACCGTAAGATGCGCCCGCCTCGCATCAAGCACTCTTGTGAGTGAGGTGGCAATAACGTAACACCGCTATTCCCACAATTTAAACGGAAGCGCATGCGCGGGGAATAGGGTTACAGGGCATAGATCTCAGAACACTATCTGCGGTATATAGATCTCTGCAGTTTTTCGAGCGTGGTACTCAAGTCCCCACTTCTAGTATAGGAAATATGGGAGACTGAGAAAAGAAAAGAAAAATACCGCTAGAATATGCCCAACAATAAATTGACCAAAAACAAAGACAGCAGAGTAGGGTATATCAATTAGTCTCAAGTGGTATTGGATAAATACCCTCCGTGGCTGAGAAACTCCAACCGGCACATGAAGATTGGATTATTATCTAATAACGATGGTGATAGACTCATGCGCCCATCTTTTAAAGTGTAAAAACACATAGTTACTGATTTAGTGCATAATTATGTCGGTGGATCTACCACTATCTATAGTTCACTAAATATACAGCAACCACCTCATATTAAGTGGTGTATCTAGTTAGGTGTAAGGGCAGATATAATAAAGAAAAAAAAAAAAGAAAAAAGAGGAAAAAGGTCTAACCACCGAAGGGTTTCCACACTTAAAGAGAGCTGTTTTTCAAAATAACAGATGAAATCAAACCATATAACCTGCAGCAAAGTCCCGCACGGGTTATTGAAATTATATTTTAAAAACAGCGTTTATCATAGCATATCATAATAGTAAACATAACGTCGAGAGATCGAATATCTCGACGTAGAGATGTCTCAAAAGTAGTGCTGAATTTAGTTGGGCAAATATCATTCAGGGTCAGATATCTTGTTACTCATTCCAGATATCTAAAATCATAAACACCGCTCAAGGGTGTTTTCATCTAAGCAATTTATAGATTGATGTTATGACCCCTGAATTTCAGATAGAGGCCCACGGTATACTGTCGTTTAAGCCTTGTGTGTCTGTCTTCAATTTAAAAATCCACCTTTGTTCTTTGGAGAATACGAATTTAGAAATGTCTGTTATGTGTTGGGGAATGAAAGGACGTTCCAACACAAGCCATCTCAACTCATCGGCCTTGTGTTTTTTGGCCAGAAAATGATCTGTCAGACAGGTGGACTGTTTCATGCAGCGGTTGGTACTTTTGTGCTCGCTGATGCGGAGCTTGACTTTACGTGTGGTGTACCCTATATAGTGTAAAGCACAAGGGCACGTAATTCTGTAGATGACACATTCCGAGTTACAGTTTGTGTGATTGTGTAGTATCCAGGGGCGGCCTGTCCCTATGTCCACTGATGTGGTTTTAATAGTCTGAGGGCAGGCACTACACGAACCACAAGGAAAATGGCCACGAACTGGAGGTAGCGACCACAAGGTGTTGACCCCACATGTAGGCTGCGATAGTGGTCGTGTGTGGACCAAACTGTCGCATAAACTCGGACCCTTTTTGAATGCGAACAGAGGAGGCAAGATGTTTTCAGATTCTACATTCAATATATGCCAGTGTTTCCGTACCGTTTTCTGTATACGATTGGACAAGGTACAGAAAGTAGTGACAAAGGTAAGTTTATCACTGGGGGTCCTAGATGTGCTGACGTCCAATAAAGCATCTCGATTATTGTTCGATGCTCGTTTCCATGCTTGTCGCACCAGGCGCTTGGGGTACTGTCGTGAGCGAAGTTGGGTTGCTAGTTCTTTAGCTTGTTTATCAAACAGTTCTCTGGTGGAACAATTCCTGCGTATGCGCAGGAACTGGCCCACGGGAAGATTTTCCCTAAGGGCCTTAGGATGATAACTGTCAAAGGATAAAAGAGAGTTCCTCGACATGGGTTTCTTGTATAGTTCGCAAAGTAATGAATTCTCATGGACAAAAATGGAAATGTCCAGGAAAGCTAACCGTTGTCGGTTGAACTCAATGGTAAAGTTCAGAAAGGCATTCTGTTGATTAAGCCAGGTGTGAAAAGACAATCTCCTGGCTTGTGCCCCGCCACACCACTAGTATGTCGTCTATGTATCTCATCCACAGCACCAGATGATGACGAAATGGATTACTGTGGTTGAGTACAAAGTTTTGTTCAAATAGATGAACATACAGGTTGGCGAGGCTGGGCGCAAAAATACTGCCCATAGAGGTGCCAGACGTCTGGAGAAAGATCTGGTCTTCAAATCTAAAAAAATTCTCCGTCATGGCCAGTCTGGCACACTCCATAATGAAAGTGACGGGAGTCATACTGTCAAGAACACGTGCTTCCAATAGTCCTCTGATGGAATCTAAGGTTTCTAGTTGTGGAATACACGTGTAGAGTGACTCCACGTCAAAGCTGGCCAAAAGGTCAGTGTTGATGTTGAACTCAATGTCAGGCAAGATCCGTAAGACATCAGACGTGTCTTTGAGATAGGTCGGCATCTCATTGACCATGGGCCGTAAAAACACGTCCACAAATTGGGACAAGGGCTCAAGTAATGAGCCAATCCCAGAGATAATGGGTCGACCAGGGGGTGGTCGTTGTTGTTTATGGATTTTGGGGAGGCAGTAGAAATAGGGCATCACAGGATTACTGGCCACCAAGAATTTAGCTTCATGTGGCGTGATCCATCCCTCTGCCTCCCCTTCCTCGATCAAGTGTTTATCTCTAGAGTTAGTCTAGGTGTAGGGTCTACTTCTAGAACCTGATAGAATTTGGTATCTAGTAGCTGTCTGAGACATTCGGTCCGGTAGACAGCGGTGTCTTGCAGGACCGTTGCACCACCTTTGTCCGCCGGCTTAATGATAACGGACGTATCTTTGGTCAGGTTCTGGAGTGCCAATCTATCTTTTCTAGGAAAATTACAGTAATTAGTTGGCCGTGTGTCACATAGTGCCATCATATCATGGATTACTGCCTTCTCAAAAGTGGAGACTTGAGAGGGGACCTGATGGAGCAGAGGTGTGAAGTTGCTTTTAGGACGTAGTCCAGTATTCGTAGTGTTAGTGTCATCACTAAGGGAAACATTCTCAGCCGACTCTTTGTTCTTAAAGAAAAAATGGAGTCGGATTTTTCTGATTTTTTTTTCGAGTTCACACCTTAGTGTGAATGGATCACCTGAGTATGTGGGCACAAAGCCTAACCCTCTGTTTAGAACACTCTGTTCATTTTCAGTGAGGGTTTTGGAGCTGAGGTTGACCACGAGGTCGTTCACTCGCTGGTCGGGTTGGTGGTTAGTTGTTGATTGCCCCTCCTGCTCCGAGTGTTCGGGAACGTCTGGTCCATTTGCCAATGGACCGTTGGATTGCCTCTCCGTTTGCCTCTGGTGCGACCCTGTCCCTGGTCTAAAAAAGACTGGTTGGGATAAAACTGCTGTTGTGGTGGGTAGGCTTGCATGTGTGGTGGAAAGGGAGGTGGTTGATAACCCCATGGAGCCGGTGGCCACCATTGGCCTTGATTAGGATAAACGTTTTGGGTTCCGCGTCTCCTGTTATATCTGCGGGACTGTCCTCTCCCTCTCCCTTGGGGGGGCCCCTGTTGTGGAAGAGTCAGAATCATCAGATCCGAATTCTGACCCAGATGATGAGTAATTGGACCCGTAACGTCTACCCTTGTTATAATTAAGTGTCACTCTTGTACGGGTAGATTTTCTCCCAAGAGAAACGGGCCAGATCTTTCTTAAATTTGTCTATTTTATTGATTAAGATGTTATCTCTATATTCTTTATTAGTCTTATTAGTCTCATCCATTTGTTTCTTATAGAGAGCTGATGTAATAGTGGTTTTAATTTGCCCTTCTAAAGTTTGAATCTCGATGAGAATAGCATCGGCCTGGCGTTTCGCCATGCTGATAATCAGAATTAGCCAGTCACGGGTACACCGCCAGGCGATGAGTGACCAATCCCGTATAAATTGTTTATCAGTGAGAAACAATCTCGGTGCATTGGTCACAATCAGACCAGTAGGGGCGCACTTCCCTCGCAGATATTCAGCCATGACTAAGCCATGGACTGCCGTTCGGGACTGTGTCTTTCTAAGGTTGAGTAAGGTGGCCCAGTCATCCTTGGGATTCCCAGTCATTTCTGGTAGGGAATCGAGGATACTAGGATTGTCAGACAGTATGTTACTCAGGATTTCATCATCAAAAGCTAAACCTGCAAAGTCAGCCATCGTGGGAAGGGATACTGGAGGTCAAAGACGATAGGGAGAGGAATAAGACTACTAGAAATTCCTAGAGTCCAAACAAGACCCGCAGCCGTTGCTGCTCTAATCAGGAAGAATTCAATTTTTAAAGGGGTCAAAAGGGACATTTAGTTTAAAGACTACTACACCTCCAAGACCCTGAGATCAATACGGAAAAAACTATCAGAAGGTGCAAAGTCCATTAAGAAGAGAATAGCAAACTACTGACCGCTGTGAGAGTGCATAGAATCTCTCAAATAATCGGGATAACACCCAGCAGGAGTTGAGAGTTCATCAGCCCACCCTTACTGGCGGAGCATCGTCATCTGAAACTCTAGGGGATAGCAGTCTGAGCCCACAGTTGCGGGCCAAAAGGCTCTGCTAGGTGCTCAGCCTGGTAATTCCCGAAAGGAAGTACTCCTGCCAGGGGTTGTACCCAAAACCTGATGACTCTAGTGATGTGCAGTGCTCTAGTGTAGATGTGAGTTTTAAAAATGAATACTGGGGCAAAAAATATGTTTATTAGGGATTACCCAAGATTCATATCTAAAAAAACCTATAGTCTTTAACAAAATAAACTATTTCCTGGCTCAATTATAAAATGGTCGACATGTTTCAGCCGAAATGGTCACTTGACCCGGCTTTCTTCAGGACCAATGATGTGATGGATATAATAAAGATGCTACTGCAGGAAAAATAACAACATGTGAAATACAATAAAAATGTGAACGTCAAATAAGACAGTGGCGATAGCCACCCTACCATACAAGCAAACTCATACTTGGACGCAAGGGCTATATCTTCTTTCCTAGAGAAAAAATCCAAAGAATCAGCTGTCAGGGAAGGACATCTTACACAAAAAAACAGCATTACTAGTCGCTATTCGACAGTGCCTATTCTGCACTGCCAATCTTACTGGAAATCGAATTGATGTTTACCAACAACAAGTTATATATACTGTATTGGAAACTCACCCAGCTTTTTGTGGGAGAACCGCCTCACCTCACCTCCAACAACAGTGTCCCAAATTCTAACCCCAGCAAGGAAATACCTCAAGCAAAAGAGGACATCTGGACATCTCTTTTGCACACAATGCAAACGTCAGTAAACACCATCCAATATCAGTCGGACAAGATGGATCTCCAACTGTCTGTCCTTAACTCACTTTCACTTTTCATTGCGAATATTGATGACAAGCTAGCCGAACTCAACAATCTGGTTAGAAGGGTGCAGGCAGAGATACAACTCACACAAACTAACTGCTCCTGCATAACAATCATGGATAAGCTGGCAACACTTCCATCGGCAATGGATAACCTCCTCTCTGATATTAGGGAGGCTGTAAAAAACAAACCATTGAATGGGTCGGCTCAGACGAGAAGTGAAGCTTGGTCGTCACTGAAAGGAGGAACCCGGGTATCAACCCAGGCAACTCCAGAGCCGACACAAGAGGCACAGAAGCACTGGGAAGCCGTTGATTCAATAAAGCCTGGTCCAGACAGCAGCTCAAGGAATGGAGGATGCCAACTGTCACCAATCATCAACACAGCGCCATTGGGGGAAACTTTGCAAAACAAAGAACCTCCGGAACACTTCCAACCTATAAAACTGGGGAGAAAGCAGAGGAGGAAGGGGCACATCCAAAAGACAAAAATCCCCGCAATATTTAGGGGCAAGAATAACAGCACTGGGAATATGACACCGGAACCAACACAAGATATGCCAGCCCAAATGAGTAACAAAACAGATATGGACCACGTCTCAAGAGAAACCCCGATCCAGCAAGAGAGGCAAAAAAACAAAAGAGATACCACTCTGAATAGAAATTCTGCCATCAGTGCCACTCATAAAAACGAAGTGGGACACCCTCGAGGGGACCCACAAGGGGCTACAACACCAGCAACCACCACCGGCCTAGAGCCAACACAGGCAAATTAAATGAGCGTTCAGGGCCAGGGAGCACCAATTGAGGAACTTCACAGCTCAGGGGCCGATCCTACTATTATTCACAAAAGCCCAACATTTGAGAGGGGGCAAGCAGGGAGCCCCACAATCGTGTTTCACCCGGAGTATAAATCAAAGGGCACGAATGATATTTTAAACAGGGGGGGGGGACATACTACGCTTACGTTCATCAACAGCTTAAAAAACATATCTACTAGTGATCTAGAGTCAGTTGAATTCATAGAACTATCGGAGCACTTAGGGGTCGAAGCAACAAAAACAGAATGGGCTACAGTAGAACTAGCTGAGACAGTGCTAAAAGAAGAAGCTAGGTTTAATAACTGGTGTATAAAGCTTTGACCGCTGTCAGAACCAAGATACCTTGACCCCCTGTTAATTGATAGCCAACAACGGAAAGGGAACGGACAGACCAACATGGTCTCACGATCATTCTCTGTACTGCGAGGGGCTCGTACTAATACTCCCGAGACCTCAGACTACAGAGAGTACCGCAACAAGAGATCATCCATCACAAAAAGCCCAACCCTTCAGGACTGGAGCTGGCTCGCCAGGACCATCAACGTCAAAACTGAAAACCAATGACAAAGTAAGTCCAGTGCCGAGAACCTCATTAACATCCTTAGCCTGTGCTCTTGGAACATCAATGGCATAGGAGACAAGTTCATGGACTCGGAACTATACATTTATCTTCAAAGACTCGACATCATCGAATTGCAAGAAACGTGGTCTGATTCCCCGCCAGCACTTCCGGGCTACAACTTTAACTACGTTCCCCCCACACAGAGAGCAACGTTTGGTCATAAAAAGGGCGGCCTCGCCACATATAGCTCCATTAGGAGCATTTATGCAGTAGCACCCCTGACATACAAGCTAGCCCCACCAAATGCAATGCAAGCCCTACGAATCTCTATTCAGGAGCGGGACAAAAAGAGGATATAATCGTGATAAACGTCTACTTACATCCCCGAGAAAAATCAAGAGGAGCGCAGCAGCTGCTGGAAGAGCTCATAAAATTATTAAAGGCTGAGAAAACAAACAGCTTGATTATCAGCGGGGACTTCAACTTAAATATGCTCAGCAACCCAACTACAGACACCACTCACGAGGAGGACCCATTTGTTTGGGAGTCAAGTACTCAAGACAACACCTCTGGAGGTAGAAGCTTGAAAACAGCTCAGAGACACCTATCAACTTTAGAAGAGTTGGGCTTTCGATTACTTAACTTACATTTGCAGGGGACCGCCCTCAAGCAGCAACGTTTCATAGCACAACAGCCATCTCTACAATTGACTTCACATTCTTTTCGCGCAGTCTGTATCGAAGGGCAAGGGATTTCCAGATTGGCTTTCTAAACCACAGCGACCTCTTGCCCCAGGAAGTTAGGATCGAGGCTTTCTCAATATTAAGCTAACACGCATAGCTTAGAATATACCACCAATTAGAGGCAGATTTAATGAAGAACAGACAACCCACAAAGCCTCCTATCTCATGCTAAGCAGGCACTAGGCGAAGCACAAACAGCAACATCAGACCTAATTGAGAGCTGGGAGGTGTTTACAAAAACATTACGAAATAACAGCGGATCAGAAAAGGGAAATCACTGGTCTGAAGGAGCGGTCAATGGCCCGAAATACAAGAAACATCAACATTTTAGAAATAATATCCATCTAAAAAAGTTAAGGATGAGGCAAGATGGCGGCCACGCTGTTGGCCGGTTGAGCAGGCTGCTCCTCACTCCTCTCATCATCAGTTTTGAAAAGCTGTGACTCTGGCGTGGTCAGTTGTTTAAATCCGAATATACTGAATGAACTTGTGTGTTGGCGATAGCTACAGATAGCTACGGATATTCGACCCCCCTTTGGCTTTCCTGGCTCCTGGCGCCGCCGCCGGCGTTCTAATTAGAGGCTTCAGGGTTACGGAGCACAAGCCATGCCGTCGAAAACTGCGTCCCGGTCTGCGAGGTCAGTGAGACCACGGACGGCTGCTGCACAGACCGGCACTCCGGTGAAGACGCGCATGGCTGCCAATACCGCCAATACCGCCAACACGGCTCTGGGCAGAAAGACTCCGATTCTAGCTAGTCCAACAGGAGAGCAGCATCCCTCGGAAGTCTTGGGCTCGACGGGTCAGTTTTTAGACAAACAGAAAGCTCAGTCTCCGTCTAAACCGGCAATACCTGCAATGTTTATGCAAATGCCGAACAGAAAGAGCCGAGGAAAGGAGTCTCCTACCTGCACGAACTCGACTGTGGGAGCGGATGACTTGGAGTGTAATGCCGGCGCTTTGGTGAGTGCGGAGAGGGCTAAGCCGGGGGGGTCGGAAGATGCTGCAGTACCCCCAGCCCCAGAGCCGGGGTCCGATGCTCTTACCTACTGCATCATGGGAGATGAAGTTCAGTCAGAAGCAGTGCCGAAACAAGTTATTGATACTCTCAATGTAGCCATGGTCAATAAAGGAAGAGCAGGAAGGGTTATGGTCGAGAATCTAAGTCCTGATGAAATGATTGGGATAGCTAAGGATACCTTAACCGTTTCTAATACGACGATCAATCAATTACAATTGGAGTCATGTGACCCTCCTGACAAACTGTCCAGTACAGACGATTTCTTCTCCCTGTCTGACCATTCATCTGATGAGAGCTTCGCCGAGGATGGACCGGATGAGTGTGGTTTAGATATAGGCAGGGGTAAAATGATTAGTCCTTTGAGACGTTTGAATTTAGGGAATCCGGAGAATCAAGAAAATTTGGAGAATTTGGAGAAGGTGAATAGTCCTGTGGCTGCAGTTGAGGGAGCCGAGAGATTGAGTCCACCTGGTTCTGATGCTTCACTTTCTTGGGACTATGAGGGCTCACCCAACACAATTGTGCAGCTTTCAGAGCCCCATTTACTCTCATTGGCTGGAGATGCACCTATAGCAACAGAGAATGGGGAAGTAACTCTGGCTATTATTTACGATTTGATTCTGGCGCACAGGGCGGAAACTCGGGCGGAGAGTATTCGAATGCAAAATTCATCCAAAAAGATACAGAACTCAATGCGGAGGGTCGTGAAGACCTGCACTGATATGTCTAACAGAATTACAGAGGCTGAGACACGTATATCCGCCCTGGAGGATGATCTTACAAAGCAGAGAGAAGTTACCGGATCTATGAAAGCTCATCGTGACGACGTACAATGGAAATTGACTGATTTAGAAAATCGTGTAAGGCGCAACAACCTTAGGATTTTGGGGATCCCTGAAGGCAAAGAGCGCGCCGATGTACGCAATTTTGTAGCTAAATTATTTGAGGAGGCTTTCCCGGGGCTTACGCAGTGGGATTGGCGAGTGGAAATACAACGAGCTCATCGTTTTCCAATCAGTTTGAGAAAGAAGTCAGGTGAGAGTACTTATCCTCGAGCAATTCTTATTTCGTTAAACAATTTTTTGGCTCGTGAAGCCCTTTACGACATTGCACGACCCAGCAAGAAAGGCCATGCCAAGGATTGTGACTTTTTTGTGAGGCCTGACTTCTGTCAGTCCACAGTCGACCTTCGTTGGAGGATGCGGCAGCTGATCCCACAGTTTCAGGGCAAAGGTGCTCAAGCCTTTCTACAGAATCCATCAAAATTGAAGATTGTCGACAAGGGACGGACAAGGATGTTTTTTGACGAATTGTTGGCTAAGGAGTTTTTGCAGACATTATAGTATGTTACGCTAGACTGTATTGATTCTGTTTTTTTTTTTTTTTTTTTTTTTTTTTTTTTCTTCGCCATCAGAGAATCTCGAGGATAAGTCCGTTTGGGCAATGGAAAGAAAAGTAATCTTGTAGACTTAATTTTGTTGTGAGAGTGAAGATGAGGGGAGTGGGAGGTGTGGGTGTCCGACTCTACATCGCAAGGGATCTAGATCCCAATGCCTCATGGGGTTGGTAAGCTGTTCGGGAGGGGGAGGGGCTGGGTTCGGGGATGGGGTTGGGGGGTTTGGGGGTGGTTGCACGGGGTGGGGGACTGCAGGGGCAGTAGGGTAGTGTTGGTGATAAAAAATACAGCAGTGGAGAAGTACTTTCTATATCGGTTTGGAGTGAGTTTAGTAATTTTTTTGTTTTTCTTTTTGTTTTTCTCTTTGTTTGGCAATTGTCCGATTTTAGTAACTATGAGTGCTAATCAGAAAAGGGATCCTGCAAGTAAGCTTATAAGTGGCGAGAGCATTTGGGGAGAAGAAATGATTCTCCCGAGAAAAATTTATTGTAATTTAAATGACCAAATTCACAGTCTGCTCTCTCAACATATGTGGCTTAAATGACGCTAATAAGAGAAGGGTTTTGGCTAGGATAGTACAGGCCCTGTCTTGGGATGTTGTGTGTTTACAAGAGACGCACATTGCATGGGCGAACAGAGGCTGGCTAAAGGGCTTGGGTATGGATCTGGTAGTTTGTTCTCGTCAGTCAGTTAATGTAAGGGGGGTCGCTATTCTATCTAAGAAAGGGGCATTAACGGTTAGGAATCATAGGGAGGATAAATGGGGGCGGTGGGCAATCGTCGAAGTTATTGTTAATAGTAAAAAGCTAACAATATGTACAGTGTATGGTCCAAACCTAGATGAATCTGAATTTTTTGATAAAATCAATTTAGAAATGTCTACCTGGGCGCAACCGTTCATCATTTGTGGGGACTTGAATATACATTTAAATGCGGGGTTTGATGTCAAAGGTAATCAGTTCTACTATGGAAGGAAGCCTAGAACATTTAGAAGTTTGCGTAGCTTGGTTTTAGATCAAGGTTTAGCAGATGTTTGGACGGAATTTAATGCCAATCAGCCAGGTTTTACGTTTTTCTCAGCCCCCCATAAAAAATTGGTACGTTTGGACTACTTTTTTATTTCCTATTCCCTGCTTGAAAACGCAAGGGTTTCTATTCTGCCTAGGTTTATTTCGGACCATAATCCTATAGTTTTAACCATTGAGCTTGATACAACCATCCCACGAAACTCTGAGTGGACTTTTGACAGGAAAATTTTGTTAGACTTGGAGTATTGTAGACATATTAAGGATTGGATTTCAAGTTTCTTTGAGATAAATAGGAACTCTGCCTCTGTAGAAATTGTATGGGATTCATTTAAGGCGGGACTTAGGGGCGAGACTCTTAGTTATGCTGCCCACAAGCGAAAAAATATTAAGGAAGTGTTAGACAATCGTATTAGGGTTTTAAGTAATTCCGAGCGTGAGCTGGATAAGAATATTAAAGAAGGAGTAGACCTGACTGAGACATTGAGAAAGTTAGCTATTAATAGATCAGCTATATACCAACAGTTTGCTGAAGAGGTGGCTGCTAAGTTCCAGCTGTATAAAAGAGAATGCTATGAGTATGGTGAGCAGTCCGGTAAGATTTTAGCCAATCGACTCAGACAAAGAGAGGTACAGAATAAAATTCTTAAGGTTAGAGATATGCAGGGTATAATCCAGGTGACTTCGCTTGGCGTGAGGAAAGCTTTTCATACATTTTATGAGAATTTGTACCAGTATGAGGCATCTGAAAAGGCGGAGAGTTTTTTAGCTGGGATTGAATCCTCCTCTCTGACAGAAGAATTGAGAGATACTTTGGCCGAGCCGATAACGCTAGAAGAAGTTGAGGCCACAATATTTTCGCTTTCGTGTGGTAAGGCTATGGGCCCGGATAGAATACCTTTGGAATTCTATAGGAGGTTCTTGGCGGAGCTGGGGTTAGAATTCCTGACTCTGCTGCAAAATGCCTTTAATGGTTTCCCGCCGGACTCTTGGTCCAAAACGATCATTATGGTATTCAAAAAAAAGGGGAAGGATGGGATGCAATTAGGATCATATCGACCTATATCTTTAATAAATGCAGATTCCAAAATTTACTCAAAACTTCTTGCTAGGAGAATGTCGAAAGTCATAATCTCAATTGTCTCACCGCGCCAGCATGGTTTTATTGCTGGACGGGGCACTATAGATCATATTAGTCGGGTTATATCTCTTCTAGATTGGGCCCAGGCGACTGGGTCGCGGGCTGGGGTGGCCCTGTTGGATGCCGAAAAGGCGTTCGACAGGGTCTCCTGGGCCTACTTATGGTCTGTGCTTGAATGGAAGGGATTTCCCCTCGATTTTGTCAAAGCTATAAAGACTATGTATAAAAATCCAACTGGTGCTGTAAGGGTTTCAGGAGCACAATCAGACGAGTTTAAAGTGCTTAGGGGCACACGACAAGGATGTCCTTGTTCGCCCATGCTTTTTGCTCTCTATATAGAACCTCTGATTCATATACTGGAACATGATACACTAATTGCTCCCGTTAAACCTCAGCTGCATGAGGTGAAAGTTTTAGCCTATGCTGATGATATAGCAGTTTTGACTAGTGACGTTGCCCGAGCGCTGGATAGAATTGAGATTTTGACGAATGACTTTGCAAGGTATTCAGGCTATAAGTTAAACTTAGCCAAGACCCAAATCTTGCACTCTGAAAAGGGACGCCCAGTAGATCCTAAAATAGTTGATGAGGCTGTTTACTTGGGCATCAGAATCTCGGCGAAAGTTGAGGCTATTCCAGCTCTGAATGCTGACCCCATTATATCAGACTCCGATAAGATCTTGGAGAGACTGGACCATCTGCATTTATCACTTTACGGAAGAAGCAATGTTATCAAAATGGTGATTTTCCCAAAGTTTCTTTATATATTTCGGGCGATCCCGTTACTTTTTCCTAACTCTTTGTTTCTGAGGATAGAAAGACTTTGTTCTCGGTTTTTATGGAGCTATAAAAGGGCGAGAAAGGCCTTGAAGTGGCTTTATATGCCCGTTAGTCGAGGGGGGTGGGCTATCCCTAATTTTCGTTTATATTATTATATAGCAATGTTACAACATTGCCGAATTTTGATCTTTGGAGAAAGGGCAAGTCTGGATTTGGCTGTTTTTCCTTCTATATTTGAATTGGTTTTGGGCCCTGAAGCAAGGCATTTATTAGTAAGGGTTATTGAGCCCAGTTATTATAAAAAAACTAGATTCAAAGTTGTCGCAGCAGCTTTTTTTGTATGGAAAAAGATGTGTCTATTGTGTAAGATAAATAAAGTTAATGTTTATACGCCGATTGGTCTGCCCGGGGCTATGTCTTCTGTTCTTATGGACTCCGTCGCTCGGAAGTGGCGGGCGGCAGGTATCTGGACTTTGGGGGACATAAGTGAATATGGCCAAATAATGCCATATGCTCTAGTGAGAGAGAAATTTGATTTGGAAAAGGGGGATTTTTTTAAATATTTACAGTTGCGTAGCTATGTAGATAAAGCTATCACAGAGGGTATATGCTCACTCGAGGGAATTTATATACTTAAGGTTCTAATACGTAAGGTGAAACTGTCTCAAATATATAAAGAAGTTATGCATGGCCAGCTTGATGATCTCCAAAGTCATGAATTAAAATGGGAAGGAAAGCTTGGGATTCAGAACATAGACCTGCAGGAGGCATTAGAACTGGCAAGTACTATTCTGTTTTCGGGGAGTTTAAAGAGTCAGTGTTTTATGTCAGTTTTTGATCTCTATTACACTCCAGCCAAGCTTGCAAAATGGAAGGCTGGAAAGGGTGATAAATGTGCGCGCTGTGGTGAGAGCGCAGCGGATGCTGCACATATGGTTTTTTTGTGCTCATCATTGGCTCATTTTCTTGGCGAAGTGAAATTTTTTCTGAATTCCTCCTTAAAAATGTGCGTAGTTCTTAACCCGGGTCTAGTGCTGTTTGGCATCGAGTCTGAATCACTAATTAGTCGGTCGTTACCTCAAAGGGGTTTTCTATTTTTGTGTATGGCTGTGATTCGACTCTGTATTACTACGAAGTGGCTAAGCCCGGACCCACCTTCCTTTTCTGAATGGAGATCCAGGATTCTTGCTTTATATTATATGGAAACTGCTCTTTATAAATTGAAGGGTCATAGAAGAAAGTTATTTGGAGAGCAATTATGGGCACCGATAACTGATTGGCTGTGAATAGCGACAATCTGTGTAAATTTATGAAACTATTTTAGTTGTATGCTTCAGATTTGTATTTATTTTGGCTCATATGCTAATTTGTGTTGTTCTTGTATTTCTGACACTGCTGAATAAAATAAAACAAAAAAAAAAAAATAAAAAAGTTAAGGATCCAGATTAATCAAACTCAAGACTGAGGACTGACCCCGCTGCCCAACAAGAGCGAAGACCGTTAAAGGGCAATCGCAGGAATTTTTATTTTATTTTTTTGAATTTTTTTTATTGTGCATAGAAAGGGTTACAAACACGGGCCTACAACCACCAGGGCCGGCCGCTAGTAGTCGAAGTGTTCCAGCATATCAGAAAACAATGACTGGCCCACAGGGGCTCCGCACTATCACAGTAGATCAGACTGCACATAAGGGAAATCAGAATACACACTTTTAGTATAAATAACAACAAAAAGGAAAAATACAAAAATACAAAAAACAAGGCGAAACGACTTATGATGGGCGGCGAACACCAGCCGGGGGAGTCAACACCCAACCACCCGAGAGCGGTCAATAAAAGAAGACCTGAGAGGGAGGGGGGGCCACGAGAGAACCAAATCTGTACTCCAAAGTACGAGATACACAAGGAACCCTCAAGGATCAGGGGGACGAGGCAACCCCGGACGTATCCACCAAAGGGGGAGCACAGATAGACCCACGATACGCGTTCCACTGCCCCCAAATTCTACCCCAAGCCCCCGGTTTACCACGAGCCACATACACCGTTTTCTCCCTGAACATGCACCAGTCCATGTTCTCCTTCCAGACGGACACGGTGGGAGGCCGCTGGGAACCCCAAAGCTGTGCAATATCTCTCTTTGCAATCATGTTCCCCAAGGCCGCCCACCGAGCCTGAGCCGCATTGCAGTCATTGGGCTCCCATACATTCAGCACACAACGACGCACCTCCGGCAGCAGAGCGACCCCGGTGACTCGTCTCATAATATCATGCACCCGGCGCCAGTATTCCGCCACCTCGCGGCATTCCCATAGGATATGGAGAAAGGTAGCACTGAGCCCGCAGCCACGCTTACAGAGTCCGTCGTCTGAAAACCCCATCGAGACCAAGCGGGGGCCCGTCACATATACACGATGGAGAATCTTAAGCTGGACCAGGCGGAGACGGGCCGGGATGGCCACCTCCTTAGGGGATGACAGTGCAGTCTGCCAGTCCTCGTCGTCCAGCTCCACCCCATCTCCCGTCCATGCCTCCCGAAGACGCACCAAGAGGTCAGCCCGATTGTTTATCAGTTTTTTGTAAATGAGGGAGATAGTACTGTCGGGGACGTGACCATCGAGTATGCGGTCCTCGAGAGGCGAAGAAGAAGGGACCGTGGTCCCCTCCCCAAAGACCGAGAGCAGGGCGTGCCGAACCTGTGCATAACGGAAGAACTCTCTGTCACTAAGCTCATACTCGCGCTGAAGCGCCGCGAAGGATTTAACCGCACCTTTAACCCACAGGTCCCCCACTCTGCTGATGCCGATCGTATCCCAGCGCTCGAAGCCTTTCGTTGTCCAGAGGCTTCCCAAGCGGTCTGAGTCGAATAGAGGAGTGGCGCACGTTAAACGCTCACTCCAGCCCATCGGTACGTTAGCCGCCTTCCATACACGGACCGCAATCCTGGTAGGGCCCGTAAGGGCCCTACCAGCAGACCGCGAGTAAAGCGCTCTGTTGTAGTTACCGCCGGGAAGCAGGAATTTATCCATCTCGTATGCCGGGTTCAAACCAGGAGCGTACGTAGCATGATTAATGGCAGACAGCTGGGAGGACCAATAGTACCGTCTAATATCAGGAAGCGCGATGCCCCCGTCATACCAGGAAAGAGTCAGCTTGGCCAAAGCGATACGCGATCGCCCGTCCCAAACCAGTCTCCTCTGCAAACTCTCCACCTCCCTAAAGTAGGCCGCAGGAATGACATCGAAGGAGTTCTGGAGTGCATAAAGGAATCTGGGAAGGGACATCATTTTAAACAGCGCCGCGCGACCAAGCGGAGACAAGGGCAGCTTACACCACCGAGCCGTATCTGCCCTCACACGCCGGAGAGGTGACAGGAGATTCTGCTCATAGCGGACCGCCGGATCCAACGAAACGTACACCCCCAGGTATTTAAAGCCGGACTGAGATATTTGGAGCGGAAGCCGAGGCGGCAAGAGAGGAAGACCACCAGAGATAGGATACACACAAGATTTGGACCAGTTGATTATCAGACCCGAGTTTTTCCCGAAGGAAGTAAGGACATCAAAGAGAACATTGAGCGACTTCCGCGGTGAGGTGAGATACAAGAGAATATCATCCGCGTACAATGAAACCCGATCCTCGAAGCCCGGGGCCCACCGGAGCCCTCTAATCGAGGGCTCCCAACAGAGCCAGGCAGCGAGCGGTTCCAGGGCGAGAGCAAAGAGCAGCGGGGACAACGGGCACCCCTGCCTAGTTCCCCTCCCGAGAGCGAAAGGCCGAGAAACCCGCCCATTGACAACCACCTGAGCCATTGGTCCAGCATAAAGGAGCTTCACCCAGCTAAGGAACCCCTCCCCAAAACCAAACTTCGCCAAGACGGCCCAAAGAAATGGCCATTCAATGGTATCAAAGGCCATCATGGCGTCTAGGGAAACCAATATGGCCGGTTCAGCGAAGTACTCAGCCCTAGCGAGGACGCCGTGCAGACGCCGTAAGTTGAGAGCGGTATTACGATGTGGGATGAAGCCACATTGATCCGGATGTATCAAATCACATACAACGCTAAGCAGGCGATTGGCGAGGACCTTAGCAAGGATTTTGGGTTCGGCATTCAGCAGGGAAATAGGCCTATATGAGGCACAGCGGTCACGTGGCTTACCCTCCTTGGGAATCACCACTATAGTAGCCAGACGCTGGTCGTCAGGAAGGGAACCCCTCTCGAGCGATTCCTGAAACATATGACGGAGGAAAGGCGCGATTTTATCCGGGCGCAACTTATATAGTTCAATCGGCAGACCGTTGGGGCCCATAGCCTTGCCCGAGCGGAGGGAGCGAATCGCAGTAGCTATCTCTTCGACAGACAAAGGGGCATCCATCAGCTCGCGGTCCTCGACGGATAAGCCGGGCAGGGCAATATCCCGAAGCAGAAGACGAGAGTCGTCCTCATCTCTATCAGACACCGGGGAGTACACTGCACGGAGGTGATCAGCAAAACACTCAACAATCTCACCAGGCTCAGTCACACACACTCCATCCGACACCCGAAGCTCCGGGACCACACGATTCACTCTCTCCTTCTTGTCCAACCAGGCAATCAGCTTACCCGCCTTGTCTCCGGCGTCATACAACCTACCCTGCTGCTCCCTATACATAGTCTTGGCAGCATCAGTGACGAGAGACTTATATTCAAACTGCTTCAGGCTGAGGGCATGCAGCCCATCCGGGGTGACACCCGCCTCCAAGGCTGCCTCCAGCCCCGATATTTCAGTCTCCAGCGTCACAACCGCCTCTCTCTTAACCCTCTTGGCCTCCACTATCTGGGACAGGGCATGCCCGCGGAGCACTGCTTTGAAAGCTTCCCACAGGGACACCGAGGACAACACCGACCCCTCATTCTCAGAAAAATATTGATCAATCGACTTAATCAGGCTATCACGGATCTTGGGGTCTCGCAGGTACCAAGGGTTAATAGGAGCGATCCGCCCAGCGGACCGCGACCCGGTGTCAAAAAGCAACCACAGTGGGGAGTGATCAGAAATACCCCTGGCCAGGTGTTTGACCTCTCGAATCCGAGTAGCCTGGGCCGCGGGCATAAGGAAATAATCCAATCTGGAGAGACTCCCATGGGCCCCAGAGTGAAAGGTGTACTGACACTGTGTCGGATGCATTAACCTCCAACAGTCCACCAGACCGAAGGTCTCCAGGAGCCCGCCCAGCCATGCCTGGGCAGCAGGGAGGGCCCTGGGCGGATGACGGTCCAGGTCACCCGAGACAACCGAATTAAAGTCCCCACCCATAAGCAAAAGACTGTCAGGAAGCCCAAGCAACATACGACTCAAGTCTGAGAAGGTGGAGTTCTGGAGGCCCGGGGGAACATAGACCGAGATCAAGGAAAGGGACTGCCCCTCCCACCTCCCAGTCAGAGCCACATAGCGCCCTCTATCGTCTGGGACCACCCTGGTGATCTCCAACGGAAGTGAAGCTCGCAAGAGAATGCCCACCCCTCTCGAACCAGTGGTGAAACCAGAGTGGGCCACCAGTCGATATCCCCCCCTGTTCATAGCCCGACAAACATTGCCAACCAGATGCGTCTCCTGTAAGAACACCACATCAGGAGTCAGACGACGCAGATATTGCAGCACAACACCCCGTTTGATACGGTCCCCCAATCCATTGACGTTCCAAGACATCAATCTCAACCCGTCCCCCCCCCATCCCCTCCAGTAGATCAAGGGCCCCCTAGCAAAGAGCGCAATACCCAAGGATGAACCATAGCCAATACTTCGCCTTGAAAACAAAAAACACAAATCCAAACAACCCCACCCACCCACCAACCCCCCCCCCAACTCCAACAACCCCCACCCTGCACCCCTGCGGTCCAAAAAACCACCCCAACTTGCAGTGTGCCTGTCGCCCTACAAACCCCATTCTACGAAAAGACCCCGGAGGAGGGAAGGGACCCGTCCCCGCCCGCCCCCCACACACAACATAGTGAAACAAAATGCACAAAAGAAGTAGAACCCAGCCGAACAGTACAACATGGCAGAGTCCGGGACCATAAGTCACTCCAAAGGAGACCCGCCACCCTCGGTACCGGCAGAGGGCCCAGTCCGGTCACCCCGGTCCGGCAGCGAATACAGCCAGTCACTCACAGTCGCAGGAGAGTCAAAAAAGGTAGTCCGATCTTCATGTTCCACTCGGAGCCTTGCAGGATAAAGCATAGAGTACTTGAGACCGAGGTCCCGGAGACGCCGCTTCACCCCCTGGAAGCCCATCCGCTGTTTCTGGACAAGTTGGGTGAAGTCCGGGAAAAAGTTAATGGACGAGTTCTCATGTCGGACCGGGCCATGGACCCGTGAGGCCTGCAGAATCGCGTCTCGGTCTCTGTAATGGAAAAGTCTCGCAACGATAGGCCTCGGGGGGGGCCCCCGGTCGCGGCCGGCCACCTGGGACTCGATGGGCCCGCTCCACAGCGAAAAACTTACTCAGGCCAGCGGGAGCAAGATGTTCGAGGATGAGCTCCTCGACCAGGAGATCAACCGGGCGGTTATCGGAGGTCTCCGGAACGCCTATGACGCGGATGTTATTGCGGCGGGCCCGTCCCTCGAAGTCCTCCAGCCGCCGGGCCATCAGATCATTGGCCGACTTGAGATCGCCGAGAGTGGCCTGCAGGTCCGACACGTCCGTACCAAGGGAGGACGTCCGCACATCCAGCGATTGAACCCTCTCGTTGGTCTTAGAGAGATCCGCCCGGATTAGCGTAATGTCAATGGCCACCGTGTCGATTTTACGGGCCAAGGCCTCGTACTGCGTAGCGATGGTCTCTCTGATGCCCTTAATGGCGCCCATGATGTCCTGCAGGGACAGATCCGGAGAAACGGACGGGCCACCACTGGTGTCCTCCGGGGGGACATTGGCCGTCCCGGGGGATCCTTTACCCTGAGTGTAGCGGTCCATGTTGTTCGTCTGGACCGGTCCCCCACGTAGGGATGTTTTGGTCTTACGCCTCTCGGGGTCTCCCTTGCCTCCCATGAGAACCTCGATCGCCGAAGGGGACCACCGAGGAAGCGTCGAGGTGGCACAGGCCAGGCAGACGCGTTTCGCACCACAGGCCGCAATATGGCGGAGCGAAGGGACCACCGTCGATGAGCACACTGGCAGCAGACGAAGCCACCGGCATCAAGCGAAGGCAAAGTGAAAGCCCAGTCGCACCAAGCAAGTCCACAGTCCAGCCCCTCAAAGACCAAAAGTGAAACCGAAAGTGATGTGACGGCCACTGGCACAGCCCCGCTGCCGTTGTTGTTCAACTACGCCCCGGCTCCACAGATCACCCTCGCATCGGGCACAGCCGTCGGGTGGGCCTCAAAAGTTCAAACCACCATAACTCCGGATTGCCAGGTCCGCTTTGATTTCCGAAAGGAGTTTAGTGTTCAGCCAGCATTCGTCTTCCAGATTCCATCAACCAAATCAGGATAGAGTCAGGATAAATTCCGAGGAGCAGCGAGGGTCCGGGGAGCCCTGTGCTCACGCGACCATCTTGGATGCGCGCTAGGCTCCTCCTCCAATCGCAGGAATTTGATTTGGCGTCTTAAACAAGAAGCAGATGAGTCTCTTTGGGCCAAACTTTTATATGACGCGAAAGCCAACAACAGCGCACAGTTCTGGCAAAAGATTAACAATCTGACTAGTGAGCGGAGTCAGGGCACCAATCTTATGCTACAGAAGAGGCCTGGACAACTTTCCTTGGCTTACATTTTAACGATACTCATTAAATCAGACAAGGGTCAAACAATCCCACAAATGTCTTTGAACTGGACTACTGCAACTCAACGAAACTCAGGAAATTTTAATCACGAATACACAGATCTGTAAAAGAATTTCAAAGGGAAGACGAGAGGGCGCGCCAGGTCCAAATGGGATTCCCCCCCATTTTGTTTATACAAGAGCCGGAATTCTGGGCCGTCGCACTCAAACCTTACAAACATCAATAATTCCATCATCCTGGAGGGGAGCAATCATCTCTCCAATTTATAAAAAAGAAATAGAAATAACCCAAGAAGCTACCGGCTAGTAGCCCTACTTGATAATGAGGCCAAATATTTCACGGGCCTATTACTCCAGGAACTAACATCATGGGCAGCAGAAGTCACAGCAATACCATACAACCAAACTGGCTTCTGCAAAAATATGGGGACGACCAACAACATACTAGCTCTATCCCTAATGATCGATGCTGCGCTCGCAGCAAAACAACCCCTATATCGGTGCTACATAGAGTATAGCTCTGCTTTCGACCGCGTCAACAGAAACCTTCTGTGGCAAAAATTAAAAAAGCTGAACATCCCTCCGCTGCTCCCAAACCAATTAATCCTCTTGCATAGAGAGACCTGGGTGCAGGTTAAACTAGTTGCAGGGGAATATCTATCAAGGAAGATTCCAACAAGTGCAGGGGGCACCGAGCTGTCCAATTGTTTTCACGTGGACGATCTGGTACTTATCAGCCGGACCCCGGTAGGTCTGCAGCGGCTTTTGGACATCACGTCGCGATATTCTGCAACAAATATGCTTAGCATCAACCCCGAAAAATCCAAAGTTATGATTATCAGCACTCACAAAAATAGAGAAACAAGTAACTTGTTTTTGGCATCGAGGAAGCTGGATGTCGTTCGCGAATATAGATACCTGGAGGTCATCATAGACCACAAGGGCAATTTTAAGCCACAATGCGAAGCGATAAAAAAAGAGAGGATTAATGACTGCGGTAGCCCTAAGGTACCTAAAAAAATAAGTTCACTGAATCAAGCCTCCTCCCTCTAACAAGGGTGGTCCAGGCAAAATTAGTTCCATCCATCACTTACGGCAGCGAAGCGATGAGAGGGAGGGACGCGGACACTGTAGACGGCACTGTAGCAAGAGCACTGCGCATGATCTGCGGCCTGCCGGGTTACACATCCCCGCTCAGATGAGGCTTGAATTTGGGCTCCAAAGAGAAGAGCTGGCACGAAAAGGAACATATGTAAAAAGCTGGCACCAAATAAGTAGGGTAGACCTGAAAACGCTAAATGCCTTGTTGTGGAAGGAACTTCAAGCCAAAGAGACTTGCCCCGCAAGGCTATATGTGGAGGCAGCCATCAACCAGCTGGGGCTACGACAACTATGGGAACTCCCAGGGACCCCGGCTGGCTTCAAACAAGCATTTGCAATGCAATAGGTCTCGCATTAATTAAGTTTGAGCTATTGGCATTGCTAAATATTGCAACACCAATTGCAACAAAGGTCTATAAATTGTATACATCGTTTGAAAGGCATGGGTGTGTCGGGCGCGCCCCTGGAATGGCTGACTTCCTTCCTGGATGAGCGTTTTTTTCAGGTGTTCGAGGGTGAGACGATCTCGGCCAAGCAACCACTCAGTTGTGGGGTTCCGCAGGGTTCGTCCCTGAGCCCCACTCTTTTTAATGTTTATATGCAACCTCTAGCAAATATAGTTCAGCCCTTTGGTGTGCGTATCGTCACCTACGCAGACGACACCCAACTGGTGGTCTCTTTGGACCACTCGGAGGGGTCATCTAACACCCTGGGTCTGTGTCTAGAGGCTGTTGCTGAGTGGATGCATGCGTCTAGTCTTAAACTTAACGGGGAGAAGACGGAGATCATGTTATTAGGTAATTCCTTACCGAACACTTTGGCCTCTATTTGGCCTACATGCCTTGGCACTCCTCCCCTCCCTAAGCCCCAGATAAAGAGCCTTGGAATCTGGCTTGACAGGGCGCTTGATTTCTCGGTCCAAGCCACCAAGACTGCCTCAACTTGTGCTGGGTTAATGAAAATGCTCCGCAAGGTCCTTCCTCTGCTCCCTTTCCAGGCGAGGAGAGTCATGGTTCAGGCCCTGATTCTCTCTCGCCTGGATTACGGGAACGCCTTATATTTGGGCGCCCCTGTAGCGGTGACCAAAAGGCTCCAAGTCACCCAAAACTGTGCCGCCTGGCTATTGTTTAATATTCCTCGTTGGCAATCAGCTAAGAAAGCCCTTAAGGAGCTTCATTGGCTCCCAATGACTGCCAGAGCTCAGTTTAAGGCGATGTGCATAGTGCACAAATCTTTTCATCGAACAGGCCCTGCCATCTTGTTCCCCTTTGTAGTGCCTTACGTCCCTTCCAGAGCCCTTCGTTCCGGCTCACTGCACTTAGCAACTCCAACAAAGGTTATCAAAGCCCGTTGGGGCGGTCGCTCTTTCTCACACTCTGCCGCCAAACTATGGAATTCCCTTCCTGTGAGTATTAGACAGATCAACAATAGGATGGCATTCAGGAAAGTCCTAAAAACCCATTTGTTTGCGAAAGCGTGCTAATGTACCTTGGAGCTCGTCATAGTAATTGCTGAAGCGCGACGAGGCCTCCGGGTAGTTACGCGCTATATAAATATAATTTTTCATTTCATTTCATTTCAAATATTGCAACACCAATTGCAACAAAGGTCTATAAATTGTAGGCCAAAAAAATGTGTATTTATTTTTGTAGCAATGGTGGCATGCTGCGCTTTAGATGAATATGTTTAAAAGTAAAGTGCGCCTTACTGCGATTGCTACAATAGTTAATTGTGGATGCGTTAACAATTGATGTGTGCACTGATGGCTGGTGGTGTTAGTGAAAGGATCTGAAAAGAACTGGACACTCACAATGAGGGCCTGGATGTATTACATTTTGTGAATGCCATAAACCACATGTGTGCTGGTGGGTACAAAAGGCACAAGTGGCCTATTATGAACTGGTCTGGAATTCTGGGTGGGTACTGGCATGTACTTGAGAAATATTTTCAAGAAACTAGCCATGATGGTAAATACATCTTAATACGGAGTTTAGTTCCACAGTTTTCTCATTGATAAGCACTTTAAGCAAAAAGTGTTTTTATTAACTAAATCAAGGGTACACAGTCAAAGTATTGACCGTGTAAGTGTGAAAGCCTGAGCTGGCCCCTTCGGATAGAAACTCATTACCTGATAATCACCTGCATATGTCATCAGTGGATGCGTATCACACTGAGCAACCTTGACTTCATGATTCTCTCCTAGCATAGAGCAGAGTGAGTTGACAGCATATGAAATGTGTGGTCACAGCACTAGGCGCTCACCACTGAAAGAAGAATGAACCAGTCTAAAATTACATGGATGGCTCTAGTCGATAGGCAATTGAATCAAACTTGTGTTTTCCAGACAGTAGGAGGCAGGAGTGTTCTTTACTGAACAGATTTTAGAATCAGATCTTGCAGGGTTGTTCGCTTCAATCTAAAAGGAGTAATTGGAGATATCTAAAGCTGAAAATCATGAATAAAATATCCCAGCGTCTATGGCACATCTTGCAGACATTTTTCCTGTCATTGTTGAAAACAGCTTGTTGGCAAAAGACACTTCTCCATTCATTACGTCGCAACGCTGTCACTTTAAATGCCATGTGCCAACTCTGGAAGAGATGAAAAGTTCCATTAAATGTTTTCCTCAGCAAACTTCCACACTATTGAAGCATTTAGTGATGAGCGAAGGAGGACGCAATCTTTGTTTCAGAAAACTTTTCATGGCAATTAAAGCTAAGACATAGCTTACAAGTAAAGAAAACAAATGTTTAGCTGCTGCAGAAACGTTTTCTTTCAAACGATAACTTTAACTGTCAAGCCTTTCTCGCTGAGCACGGTAGCTGGCAAAGCCAAACAGTGGCTGAATCATTCCTGGCTGACTTGAAATTCATTCAATGGAGTTGAAAGGTTGTGGAAGTGTCGAACGTTATGGAAAGTGAGGGAAAGCTGTTTAGGAGCTATGACGTTTCAGTTCTTCAAGGATCTACTATGGAATATCGAAAGTAACAACATCCCGGTAGACGAATATTGAATACAGGATATAACAAGAGGCACTGAAGCTGACGAGGAGGGAGTGGGAGGGGGGAGTGGGGGCGGGCACAGTGGTGCGGGCCCCAGTTGTAAAAGGCAGGGAGAGGGTGAGATTGAGAAAGGGAAAGATAGGGATCAAAGGAAACAAGGACGACACCTAGCTAGACAATAACAAGCAAGAAGGGGGTGGCAAATGGTGTGCACTTTGATGTCCTCAGTGGCCACGCGGCTCACTGAGGACATCAAAGCAAGTGATCAGGCAGTGCTTTTCAGGCTGCCAAATGGTGCGCGCGCCCGGCGCACATGCACTGTATTTGGAGGCCTGAAAAGCCACTGTATGCACTTCCAAAACTCGCTTACTATAAGTCTCGCCAGAGCAGCGCTAAAGCGCTGTCTCAGACGAGACCTAAAAAGCAGTAAACAAGACAGTCAAGAAAGAATCACTCTTGCAGGACAAATCCTCCCTGGCAGAGCGTGCACATGGCTGGCTTACTATACAATCTTACACTAAACTTTCGCCCCAAGCATATCTGCTGAATGGCTTCTCCAAAAAGATGAAAGAGAAGTTCCTGAAACTACGCTTAGGCTCCTGCCGTCCGCAAATCATTTACTCCCCTGGCTATGCCCTCCGATACCAGCAAAGTGCGACTCGGTGGCGAAGGCAAAGAAAATATAGTACACCTTATCACTATTTGTAGGAACCTACTACAAGAATGCCGGACCCTCCTGAGACAGCTTTTCAACAAAAAACAGATACGGTCCTGTAGGCAAGCGGTGCTGGCATGCTTCGCCCGCGACGATGTCGAAACTGAGCTGCCGGATGATAAAATTGCTCGCAGCCGCTGAAGCTCACCTTAACAAACTGAAAGAATGCCTAGAAGACAACACCGGCCCAGATGCAGAACGGAACACCGCGCCATAATTTCCTCTGAGAAGGTTCCAGCTCTCACCAGTGAAGAAACAGGAAGTACAGCGTCAGCATTTGGTGCACTTCCTCCCTTCTAAGTGGTCAAAGCAATCTGGTGGGAACAAGGGCCGAGCTGGAAAATTGGTCATCATCGATTATCATTGTTCCAAAGTTTTTAAACCTAAAGAGGCACTGGCATTGATCTCAAAATCTAAGCCAGCAGGTCCCGGATGCTCCCTCGAAACTCCCGCTCTTGAAGCAACCGACTCTGTGCATCTTTTTTAGGCATTGTTAGGAATTCTTCTGTTTTAAGGTGTGTCTCTGTTTCACATGGTTCAATTACAAGTTGGACTGAACCATGCTAAGGGCTATTCCATGCCGGCCCTTTGTACTACAGGTTCAGCAATTAGCAAGATAGAAAAGAACAAGTTAGTTCAACCCAAGCGGGGGGACACCTTATGATGCCCCACACTCACTCTTGATGCCGTTTTTGCTTTAAGCACTTTCTCGGTAAAGCGGCACATAGCCATGGATCACTCTCATTGCTGCTAGGGCTCCAAGCACTTTCGCCAGTTTACGCTTACATTGTTACTGGCGGTCTGAACAAGGCCAAGCATGCGATTTAGAAGCTGATCAGCCTGGCCATGTTGCTAATTACAGGCCTGTAAAAGCTGCCAGACAGGTCCCTTAACCCTTCCCAGGTCTAATTTGCCACAAATCTTAACTTTTTAAAATATCTGCACATGAAGCACACTGCACACTTTATGGCAATTCCCAAGTATGAATTTTAACTATGCCCTAGCTCTTTTGACTACATTTTTCAAGGCATTCCTGCATATACAGACTTGGCTATATGATCCAAAAGACCTGTATGAAACCATCTGCGCCCTGTGTAACAAAACAGTTTGTCTCTGCTCCCAGGACGCCTGGCCTTGGCCTACAGCCACTACTGCACTTGGCACTTTATCCCCTTTTTAACACACTCCGCCGCGAAGGCAGCATAGACAGAAGACGACTGGGCCAGCTTGTAGGCCAATTTTATGTTATAAACCACTAATCATATTTTAAAAGTTCTCATTTTGCATTTTTGACAGCGGCTTTTTGCTCACGAATTGCCACAACACTAGTGTATGTTGCCATTCCTCTTTTAAGAACGAAACCGTGCAAAATGATTGCTTGTAATGGTTTTAATTAACTACACAAATAAAATGTACTTACTCACTTACCACCCTTGGTGTCATTCTTCATCGGCCACCCACACTCGCAAAACAATTCTCTAGAGAGGGCTGGGCTCTTTAAGTTCATAGAGAGTACTTCTACAGAGGAGTGAGGAAAAGGATCCAGAAACATATGTGCTTTGTAAAAGTCCCGCTAATTCACTTCCTTCTTCAAAAGTTTCACCCTGCCATCAACCTGTGATAGCGTCTGACTCCTCCAAGGCTCGCTTAATAGCCTAAATGAGCCTAAATGAGCGAAAGCCGTCAGGATGACATGCTTGATCTCGTGCTCATGGGAAATGTAGTCCTAGATGCGCCCAGCGTTCTGTGGAGAGCAGAGCATGACCTCCTACTTGTGGATATATTAGTAGAGGGTATAAAGGCGACACTAAAAACTACTAATGTAAGGTGATTTAGATCAATATATGGGAAGGTACAGCCTACACTTCCCCCTCATAAGCATCATAATATCCGATACTAAGCCAGACAGCAGGGTATGAGCTGGGTTTGTACCCTAGATCCTATAGTATAATCATCTTTTTGGATAAAACCTATTCATCCCAGAAGGAAAATTACAAAGAGTAATACTATGATGCAGAATGCTATGCTTATAAGAAAGAGCCCTCCCTGGACTTGACAATGCCTAAAACTTCCCATGCGTCAGAAGCAAACTTCTTGGACCTAGGACCAACATACAAAAAGTGCACATAGAAAGAAAAAAAAAGCAGAGACCGGCAAAAGCATGGAACATCTTATTGGCCGCAACAAGAGCAAATGATGCCAAACAGTTCTGGAAGATGGTCTCATTGGGTTGTAATGAGCATGGTCAAAAGGTCAAACCATTGGGGCTAATGTGTGGGTGGGCCCACTTTACAAAGTTATTGACAAGATCCTGATTCCGTTGGGTGTGCGTCGGAAATTCCGGATGTTGGTAGTACTGCCAGTTTGCATTTTCTACACCCTGAGGTTGTGAGAGCTATAAGGCAGCAAAAGTCTAATAAAGCCCCTGGCCCTGATGTGGTCCCTGTGAACCTTTTCCTGGTAGACCGAGATTTCTGGTGAAGGTCTATAATGCTGTGCTTCAGTGAGACTGCATCCCACAGTCCTGGCAATCTGCTATACTGGCCCCCCTGCATAAGAAAGGTAGCTATACTGATCCAACAAACTATTGGCCCATCTCTCTCTCTAGGGTTCGGAAAATATTTGGGCAGGAAGTCCTGAATTGTTTGCAGGGTTGGGCTGATGGGCAAAAAGTGTTAAAACTGCCAGGCAGTTTTTAGACAAGGGATTAGTACAGCGGAGTAGGCATTTTGCTTCTACTCAATATGCACCAAACATGTGATGGTCAAAAAACTCCACTCTACCTCATGTTTATCGACCGGAGGTCCGCCTTCGAAACCGGTCCTAGGATGCTTGTTTCCAGTCCAGGGAGGACCTGGCCTGGCAGTTCGGGCTGGACTGTTCCCATTGGGCGCAGCGTCAAGACTGAGAGACTTGCATATGGCTGGGTCCAAACTGGAATGGCGAGCAAAAAAACTATGGATTTAGGCCCAGATCTCTGTACTGAATGCATGACATTGTTCTGCAGTTTGTCCATCAATCGTTCTTTTTGAAGAAGTACCTAAGAGGCACTTATGTCCCCATCCCGCCCTGCCCCCCAAAAAACATGTTGAAAACGAGCTGTATAACAACTATTTAGTGACTTTAGCTCATTTTCCCAGCCGATATAGTGTGTCACAAGGTGCGAGTTAGCAGATACATTCCTAGGATTTTGTAGAGCAAAACATCTACATCTTAATCTGAAGAAAACCAAGATCATGATGATGAAAACGAATTTGTATTTAAGGAAGTCTTTTACAGGGGTGTGGAATTTAATAAGATATCTACTTGTCCCTAGGACAGGTTGCTTCTTAAAACTGCTTGTCCTGTAACAAAATCCACTTGTCCATTAGAGCCTTGTAGAGCGACGACAAAGTATGGCAGCAATCTCATTATATAAGAGCTGATAATAACCTCTCTGATTATGCCAGAGCTCATGCCATAGTAGGTTTTTAATACTAGCAATTCCCTTTTTTGACACCTTTCCACAGATCTACATACTGGGGCTGGAGTGGTAGGCAATAGGTCCCCATGGTTGGAATGCCATTTTGAGTTTGTTCAAACCTACTAACGTGCATGTTTTATGGGTTTTCATCAGCTTGTCTCCAATATTTTCCAATATAAAGGTTGTAAATTTACTCTTGACAAGGACAGAGGTAAAACTTCTTCCAGGGTTGGGGGAAAAGTGGTCAGTGGAAAAGTGAACTTGTTATAGCGCAACAGATTTTCGCATAAGGAAATCCGCACATGATCATTTGCCAATGCTAAAATGCAGTTCACAGATATTTTCTCGGAGTACAATTTCCTGACTTACTTCTCTAAATTCTTGTGCATTCATGAAAGCCATTAATCTGCACTATTGCAAGGACATATAGCATGGGTGCACTTTTGTGACGGTTTAAGAATTGGGCCTCTATTTAGGTCTGGTGTTTTAATTGTATGACATTTTCTCTCTATCTCCATCTACCAGCTGGCTTGAATGTGAGTGACAGCATTCTGCATTCACAAGGAGCATATTGCCACACAAAGTAGTTTTGTTCAGTAACAGGAACTACTGTGGCAATGTTTGGTTTTAGAGATCAAAAGTATTTTTGCTTTTGCCAATGTTTGTTATAATAAGGGCCCAGCAGCTCCGACAACAATAAAGCTTCACAAAACCCACATCAAAACAAGGCACGCATTGACATAACCAAAAGGCTGGCCACCAAAGTCATACCTATTGGCTTTGCCAGTGCTTGTTTATTTTCATGTTCCCTATAATTTTGTTGCAATTGGTTACACTGATTTTTTTCCATTATGAATATTTTAGGGAATACTAGCATGCATCAACACATTTTGCTAAATGATGCTTCAAAGAAAGTGTACCTAGATTTTCACAGTAGTTAAGCAAAATGTTTGTTTCCTGGTTACATTTTTTATGACCATTTTATTTTGAGAGCAAAAAATCATCAATCTTGCTTTCAAGCTTTTGCATAGATTTTGCTTGTAATCCGAGAGCATCCTCTAAGATTTATATGTAGCCTTATATTGTTAAACTTTGCGATTGTGTACACATTTTTATACTGGAACCACGGTCAGTAGCGAAGGCTGAACTTACATTTCCTTAGAGGACTCACTTTAAAAAAAGAAAGGCTTTGTATTAATGAACCTTAAATACAAGATCGAACATCATTAACACATGGGCACAACTATTCCCTTAACTGCAGACAATGCCCTTCCCCAATTCATAGCGAGATAGGGTAATATGGCAGCCAAAGTGTTTGTGCTGCAGGGAGTTGGGCCTTCTTGTCCCAAGGACATAATATAGCCGTATACCGGCTATTAACCTGTTGAGTGCTCATGTCGAGCTCAGCTCGTCCTGAGTCACAGTGGAGCTGTGCGCAGGACAAGCTGAGCTCGTCATAACGGTCGCGGCCCACCCACGCGCGATTAATTCCCCGCCTGTGCGGGAGAATTAAGCAGTGGGCGGGGTTGTGACGAGCTCAGCTCGTCATGAGCACAGCTCCACTGTGAGTCATGATGAGCTGAGCTCGTCACGAGCACAGCGGCGCTGCGGCTATCCCCGCACCGCGGGGGAATTACCCCCGCAGGGAAGGGGTTAAAGGCCCGAGCCGAAGACGAGGTATTGCCTAGCTACGAAGGGCTATAAGGCTATTAGAACATTCTGCCACTAGAGGGCAGAATGTTCTAACAAATTAAACAAAGACTTTAGGGAGCGCGAGGGGATTAAAATCCCCTCAGGCTTCCTGAAGCCTTTGTTCACAGCCAGAGCTGTGAACAAAGAAGCATTGGAATGTTGGAGCTCCGGGCTTATACCAGCCATTATAAGCCCGGAGCACCCCATTGTTTTCAATGGATCTGCCATCATTCCAATGTTCGAATAAGCATGAAAACATCTTGTCCTTGACCCCAAACAATATGTCCTGAGTGTCTGGCTATTCCACACCCCGGCTTTTAAGATAGATGGGGAACCATTAGGAAAGGCTGATCAGTTCGACTATCGGGTTTGTGTTTTCATCGCATTCAGAGCATGCTGTAACTCGGTTCTTAGATTTGCCAAAAGGATAAGCAGCCAGGCTCGCCAGGGACCTGCAAGTAGTGCAAAATAATTTCGTTCCAGCCTTGTTCAAACTGGGCCCTGGGACCCTGCTACTCCCCCTATATAAAGAAATGGGTATACAACCTCTATCAGATATAACCCTCTTAAGACCTGTCCTAGATTGGGTCAGTTTAAACAAAAATCACCTGGCAAATATGTATCTGCAACCTGCTATAGAAGTACTAGCTATTGAATATATAAAATGGCATAGCTGGGGAACATGTAAGCAAAGTACTTAATGTGTTAAGCCTGGGCTATCTCTGGTGGGACTCTAGTAGAATAAAGTGTGAGAGCACTGTAGCTGTCAAGGAGGCATGCCGGTATTCAACATTTATACCCGCTAGTAGCAACATATACTGAATTGCTAACTATTTTGAGTTTTATACCCACAGTCAAACCACATATCTAGATCTGCTACACTGGTACAGAAACGCATATTATACACGAAGTTCAGGATAGGAATATTTCCAACTAGACTGTACCTTTCCAAGTGGGTGGTACACCTGTCACCAGACTGCACATGCCCTTTAAGTGGCAAGGATACAAGCTTGCATTTTGGCACAAATATTGCCCTTCCATGGTGGAATTGGCTTTGCCCTCGGTTTATTAGTTTGGAATAAAGTTTTATCATGATACTTTATCACATGCTATAGGACAGATGATATTGATACAGTTTGCACTGTCGCCCCTTATATATATAGTCTGCCTGCTTTATCTTGAGAAAAAAACAAACAGAAGGCTGTTAGGCTGTATTTGGCTGGTGGGCCGATTGTATTTAAATAACTGATTTATGACGCGTTTTAGGTATTAGGAATACAATTGATTTTTTGTATAGTTTTATCGTTTATATTGTGATTTTAATATAGATTTATTTCTCTGTTACCTCTGAATTTTACTTGCATGCATTTAATAGTTGTACCTTTTCAAGTCCAGTTGCAATATTGTGTATGTATGATATGGCAATAGGCAAAAAAATTATAAATTGAATACTCCGTGGCAGAAGTGTGTGTGTGTGTGTTTTGGTTTATTTAATTTAGCATCTTAGAGCATACATGGGTAATGTAGTCCAAGAGGCATCCAGCATTTTGTGTAGAGCAGAAGTGGTTTGTCTCGGTTTATTACATTTATCTGTGTAGTATTAGTCCCTCCGGGAAAATTGCAAACAATGTCTCATACTAATGCACACCCTTGTATTTAGAAGGCAGAGATTACAAAATGTAGGTATGGAGACAGACTCCTAGAATCATGATGGAGCCTGCCGTACAGAAAAAGCGGATGCTGTATTACAGCATATTTCGATATTAAGATGCATATTAACATACCCTAGGAGTGGAAGGTATAGTTGACCATCACAGTGCTATTAGGAAATGAGTATAAGTGATTCTGTCCCGAGTTCATGTACCAAAAGGTAATTGTTTATATAGAGCTATTAGAAGGTTATTTTGCGTGACCTGTAACCAAGGTATTTTATCATTAAGCTTGTGAATATGGTTTTTCAGGCGATAAACCCATCATTGTTTCTTTGATGTAGGAGGGCAATCATTTTATTGACATATGGTTGTGTTACTACCTTCTCAAGTACTACTGATGAGGTCATAATCAGTGGCTTAGTTCCGAAATATGGAGCTGCGGGCGGAACTCTGTCTGCAGCTGATGTTGCTAGTTGCAGAACTCTTGCCGGTTTCTGGATGTATAAAAAGTAGGGTAGCAGCTGCCTAGCTCTTCTGTGAGTCTCTCCAGGATGGGAGCCTCGGATTCCTCCGATCTCAGTGTCAACGGGCACCTTGGTGTCGAGTTAGTGCTCGGTCTTGGAGGGGATGTTGGCATTGATTTAGTTGCTGAAGAGGAAGGTTCAGTGCCCTTCAGACAAGAAGAGGGCTGGGGGGGAGGTTGATGAATGTGGAGGCTTAGCACTCTTCAGTGGGAACTTGCTCAGCTCTAAAGCCTTCTCTAGGTGCCACTCGGACCCCAAGGGCAGTATTAGGTCAAGGGCTGGAATTTTGGTCTGCCCTGCTCGAGGCTCGATGCCCATCTACTACAGGAGTGGTGCTTTGCCTTGGGGGAAACTTAAGTGAGTGGGGTTTTGGCTCTTGGAGTAATTCTCATGTTCCCTGGTGCTTTCATGGTGTGAGGCCGTTAGTGCCAATGTCTCGTGGCTGGGCACCAGGTGGGTCCTGGGACTCGTCCCTCCCTACTCGATGTAGAGTGGATCCGTTTCACCAAAGAAATTGGGTGTTTTGGATGATGACTGCTTCTGCATCATCAGTGCCTTTCCCTTCGCTTCCTGAAAGTTGTGAAACCGAGGCAGAACTTATAGGAGATCTTGTTGTGACCAAAGGAGAGGCAGAGATTGCTAACGCTTGCTGGTTTGTCCAAGGGTACTCCGCGTTGCACCTTCGACAAAACTGGAATGTTATGTGTTCCTTCACCCCCTTCCTGTCTGCAGTTTCTGGGGCAAACTGTGCAGAGCTTGAAGGAAGACTTGATCAAAAACAAAGCTGTTGCAGTTGTTGGGACTAGAGTGGTGTTCCCAACAGGAGAACCCTCTAACAGAGTTTGAGCACGAGTTGATGGTCATCCGAGTCGTTGGTCTTGAAGCTGACCGATGGGGAAAGCTTTCCCTTTGCTAATTCCATACTACCGCCTTTGAGGAGTGTGCGTCTTATCAATGACTTGCAACCACAACTAGGGATATATACTTTTCTGAATTGGAATTAGTAGGGGATGCCCTTTCCATGTCCCTTCTTAATTGCGATTCAGAATTAGCTGGTAAAACCATTTTGCGATCGGGAAAAGCTTTTTCGGCTTGTAAAATGGGGTTAGTACATAGCAAAACTACTTTGTACATCTGGCCCTCAGTTCTGCCTTGTATTGAAATCATTAATCACCAGATTGTTTCCTCATCTCTAAAGATGTAGAGCGAAGGACTCCAATATATCGGTGCCAC
Organism: Triturus cristatus; assembly: GCF_964204655.1. Classification (NCBI taxonomy): domain Eukaryota; kingdom Metazoa; phylum Chordata; class Amphibia; order Caudata; family Salamandridae; genus Triturus; species Triturus cristatus. Next base: position 970,712,547 of record NC_140580.1, read on the forward strand.
AACAGGATCGGGTTCTTTGGTACTGAAAACAGATATAGCTTTGAACCTCCAGCTGGATTATAAAATCAAGACAAGGAAAAGACGAGAGGATAACCTTCAGCAGGTTGTGAAATATGCCAGAAAGAATAAGGCCTTTCGGAAAATGAAAGGCATTCACTGCCTTTACTTGGCAGCAACAGCGGCAAAACAAGGCTAGCAACTTTTCCTGCAAGATTTAGAGCAACAGTATGCTCATGTGCTTAAAACATTGCTCAGCTATAAAGCACAGGACTAAAAATAAAAAAAGATGTAATCGCGACAGAGGTTGTTTTTCCCGTTGTGAAATAGGGACATCTCTGGAAGGCTTGAAGGCCTCAAGTAGGGTGAGCCAAGGACAAGCTTGCATTACAATTGACTAGCAGTTCTGCACTGCCAGTGGTCCCAGGACATATGCAACACCATCAACCAGTGATGGCGTTAGCCAACAACCCAATGCATGCTCGTAATTATGGCAGTACTTTGCATGGGAAAAGTAAAACAAAAAATGTACGCCTTTAATAATTTAAGATGTGGCTACTTCAATGATATTTATCTTGGACTTTCTGCAACCTTCATTAAAAAGCTGAAGTCAAAACAATGCGGGCTGGCAACATATGTACCTCAGGGTAGGCCATACCAGCTCTACCGTGAGTTCTTTGTATCAGCTACCTATACAAGCCTTTAAATTTAACGCATAGTCAGTCCAAAGGGCTCTTCATGGCCAGTATACTATTCCTTGCACACACCCCACAATTGCTTTTTTCGTCGTGGTGCCCTCTCTTCCTTTTTTCCTGACCCATGATCTATTTCTCTACCCCCAGTTTTCAGTAAAAAAAAAAAACCCCTAAAAACTCTTAAGAACCATCTCCTGTGCAGTACCTGATGCTGCTTAGGGACACACGGGAGTCTGATTTTTCACGAATACCGTTTTTTAGGAACACTGGTTACTAACATTACTAATGTTATGAAGATTAACAGCATATTAACATTCAGTTGAGGACTTAAAAGATAGTAAGAGGAGTGGAAAGTGACAGTACATCAGAATCACATCAAAATCGTTCAGGAGCAAGTGACTGGTGCCAGGGAATGGAATATTACAACACGGATGTACGGGAACCAGATAACAAGATATGGTCACAAGGGATTTATTGAGAAGTAGATGATCTTATTTGATGACAGTCGCCCCAGTCACAGTCACCTTCGGAACGTTTGGATGAGTTTGCCCCAGACTCAGAAGAAGAAACTGGATAATTTGGATTATTTCCGAATGCTGGTGAAGTTGTGCATCATGAAACCACCACCTCTTGCTTGAACCACTCTCAAGCTTACTTTGAGGCCAGGGACAAGGAGTTTAAGTGTTTTGCTGATGACAAACACACAGTTACTCATCTGTTAGTTACCCAAAGGAGAGGATTGCAACAGTGTGATAAAGCCTGTCTTGGTAAAAGGATTGGGTAGTGGTCTCCCACTGAATGCCCCAAAAAATAAATTAGAATGTTCTTTGACCAGTTCAACTACTCTGTGGGTCTTAACTAGAAAAATACATTTAGCAGTTCTAATGTAGTCCCCAGAGCTTTGTCAGTCTTCTCAATAAATATGAAATGTAGTAAATGCAAACTCCAGCATTGCTTCACCTTGAAGAACCAGCTCAAGAGAAAAGTGATTCCATATTGCACAGCAACGTGCGCCAATATGCTTCAACTTTTTATATTGTTTTTAGATAGGAGGTATGTCCTCAGAAGTGTATCTCTGCAATGTAAGTGTGCTGGTAGCTTTCCAGAGTCCTGTACATGCTTCTTCATGAGACAACACTGCACTGTACAGACCCAGTTCTAATGTTAATGAACATCCACCATATTTAACAGAATGTCTATTTGTCTGGCAAGCCAGCAGCATCCAGCATGTCGTCCTAAACCTCAACACTATTACAACCCATTTAAAACACATGAACCACCATGCATCTGCTCATGTTCAACTCTTTGCTTTGTTTACAAGTACCAGGAACTAAACACTTTGTAATCAGCATCTGGAACATTTTATCAGCCTTGGGGACAGACATCTCTAAATAACTTTCACTGCCATTCTTATTTCAAGTAATTCCAGGATTAAATATTTAGAATATAGAATTGCATCACCTCAAACAATTGGTACAAGTATACACTTCCTGATAATCAGAAATAGATCAGAAATGATTGACTCTTGGTCGTGAGAAGATAAGTAGCAAAGTCTACTGCCTTCAGGTAATTTAGTTCAATGAACTTTGTCACCACAGCCATTGCAGATGAAAGCAACTCATTCAAGAATGCAAGCACTACAGAGAGACACAGATAAGAGATAGGTGAATTGCCTGTGTTTCTATTAAAAATAACACACAAACACACACACCAACCTCCCCCACCCAGTTCTTACATTAAGGCAATCAGAAAGCTGTGGTCCAGTAGTGAAAAGTGGAATATTACCAGGTTCTTTGGAAACTGTGCCATGCCTACCTAGTGGCCCTGCATAATAATATAGTCAATAAATATCTTTCCATCACATTCAGTAATCAGGTCGTTTCCTACTTCACTGCCTCATTCACAAAAAGTTTTCTGGTCATAAATTTCACTTACAATAAGCTCAGAAATTCTGCATACTAATAAACAGAATCAGAATTTGAGGATTTATTGCCCCTAAATCACATTTATTACAACAGAAAAAATGCTAGTGGGTTTAGAGAGTCAGAGACTAATCTTGCTATTTGGAAGTTATCTGCTGTATACCAATCAATATCAATAATAAATCTTTATTCAGTCGTTTATATGATCATAAAATCTCATTAAAAAAACAATGTATATACAGAAGGGTATAAAAACATAAGAAATACAATTAAATATCGGATAAAATCATGCATACATGTTTCTCTGAAAAACTCTGCTCTGCATAGGGGAGCAAAGTTTTTTCCTCGCTCGCCAACGTCAAATTGGCGAGCAGGAGTGAAGAAAATCCACCTCCCCGTGAGATTTCTCAACGTGGCCAATCAGATTTCTCAACTCGACCGCTCGTGTTGAGAAATCTTCTGTTCATGTTGAGAAAGCTGCCACTCTGGTAGAAAATCTACTTGAGCGGCAAGAAAAGAGGCAGCGCCCTCTTGCGCTGTGCATGGTGCTGTTCGTGCTGATTTTTCAGTGGGAGACAAACACCCGGCGTTAAAAATAAACACAAAAGGCATGACCAAACGCACTCCGGCGCTTGCGGAACTCGTACCAGCACTTAAAAAAGAAAAACTAATTTTAGCTTGTTTTTGAGTAAGCTGTGAAAAGAATTACCAATTGTTTTCTTGTATGTATGGAGCAGAGCATTACTATGGATCTTCTCCCTAAACAATGCATGTCAAGCATGTCTGAATCAGTAGGTCTGTAAAACATTGCTGTGGTTCCGTCAGAGGTTTACCATAATTTCAAGGACTGGTTTGAGCCCAACTCAACCAATTTATTTCCCCTTACAGAGCAGCTCTATTGTTCCTATCGATGACAGATAGTTTTTTAACAAAACACATCATTACATTGAGGCACACCAGTGCAGTGACCATCTGAAATCAATATGGGTATCCATGAATTGTATCATTGATTGCTCAGTTAGTTGAATGCACTGCCTCATAGACTTTGATCTACAAGTACCAGCAAACAAAAATGTTACTTAAGAAAACCTAAATGTTTTGAGTATCCATTAGTTCCTTTTGGGATCATGAAACGTTTTGCTAAATTGTAAGTATTTGTAAACTATATAATGTACAACATTAATGTAATTAGTTGTACATCTAGATGACATACAAAAATATTGGTCAACTGTAAAGGAACACTATCTACATGGTGCCGGCAAGGATGTACCAGCATCTAGCTTACAATAGGCAGGCAATTATGCTTTTTATTTGAAATCAATTTGAGCTTTTTGGGCATCCACCTCACAAACAGTCCTATCCGTTGACCACAAAAGACACCAGATATAAGCTTCGTCACCCCCTACGGCTGGTAAAGCTTTGCATTGTATGGTCGGGTTCACTATGATCTTAAACGGATCACCATTCAGAGATTACTTTAAGAATGACGGTTGACTACGATTCAATTTCTAAATTAATTAAATAATGCTTTTAGCGTACTGAAAAAGCCTTATGTGATGCTTAAAGTAGTGCATGAGGTGGATCATACTTGAGTGTTATATTTGGAATCAGATTCCTTTAAATACACTTTAGAAACTAAGCTTGCCAAAAAAAGATCAAGCTGGCCCCCAACAGCCTATTTGTCCAAGAAGTTAACACCAGTTGAATACAATTATCCGATTTTTAATAGAAGAGCTGCTGGCTTTAAGAAATTACATGGAGGAAGGATTATTTTGCTTTTTAGTGGCAACTAATCACAGGTATCTGACAACTACTGTAAGAAACAGCAACTGCCAAGATTATTGCTGTATTTATTGCTTTTCATTATGCACATCACCTTACCTTTTGTGTACATTTTATGCACCCTTGTGAAGCTTTAAATGCCATCTGTTGGTCTGTTAGCCTCCAATACTCAAAGTCTACTAGTTCTTGGAAGAGTTTGGAGGCTACAGTGTAAGCATGTTAATAGACAAGATAGTATTAATTTGGCTACAGAAAACATGAAAAAACATAATTCCTAAAGCTTCATTTATATTATGCTGATGTGAGGAAAACACAGGGAAGATATGAGGAAATGTGCATTCAGGCATCGCAATTATTCCTCGTATTCAAAGCATGTCCACACCAGTGGAGAAAGGGAGGTTCAAATCTGCCCAAACAATGCGCTCTTCTGGAGGAGAAGGTGAGGAAACGGTGCATTTATATTCCGACTGCAATGTATGCATTGAGTGAGCATTCAGAACGGAAGACATTGTCATTCCGCCAGGGTCGAGGGGTGGTCTTGGTGATTGTTGCTGTGAAAGTACCTCCTGTCTGCAGGTACATTTGGTGGCAGACATTAAAGCACGGAACCTCATAGGGAACAAAGCACTGTATTTTTAGAATTAAGCACTCATACGACAGGTAAGTGACATTATGACTCACTGTCCCTGCATTTTCTACAGAAAGAATGCTGAAACTGCAGCAAAACAAATGTAAAAAATAAACTAACGCATGTGCACTTGTGTACTTACAAGACAGAGCAGGGTGCGGGTAAAATATCCAGTGCACTTACAAAAGCACCAGAAAAAAATACATATTTTCATTAAGACACGGTTCTATTTAAATTTGGCACAGAACCATTATCTGCACATGCGGAATTGTTTACTCCGCATGAGTGGACAAAGGGCAACAGAACTGACCGCAATATGTGGCAAACTATAAAAGTTGAAGTTGAAGTTGAAAAGAATTTATATAGCGCTCTAACACCAAACGGTTTCTTGGCGCTGTAGGCCGGAAACTAATCCTGAGAGAAAGGGGGGAAGAGAGAATTTAGAGGGGGTAAGCTACGGAGAACAGATGAGTTTTAAGTTTGGCTCGAAAGTCCAAGTAGGAAGGGGTGGAACGGATCGCAAGTGGGAGTGAGTTCCAAAAGAGAGGGGCAAGAGTGGAGAATCTGGTGCCACCGAATTTCTTCTTACAGAAACGGGGCACCTCAAGAAGAAACAAGGTGGATGAGCGAAGGTCTCTGCAGGGGACATATGCAATTATTTTAGATCTAACAAAAGCAGGGGCAGTACCAGTAAGGGACATGAAGGTCAAGCAGCCTACCTTGAAAAGTGAGCGTTCCCTGATGGGAAGCCAATGCAGAGTCCGTAATACAGGAGTAATATGACTAGATTTAGGAAGCCTATAAATAAGGCGGGCCGCTTGGTTCTGGATGAGCTGTAGGCGGCGACATTCATAGGCAGGGATGCCGGCATAAAGGGCATTACCGTAATCTAGGCGGGACAAGATAAGTGCTAAAATGATGAGTTTGAGAGCTTCAACTGAAAAATATCGTGAGATTTTGCGAATGGTTCTGAGGGCCAAAAAACATGAAGAAACTACGGAACTAATCTGAGGGCGCATGGAAAGGTCTTGACTAACTTTGATGCCCAGGGTTTTCACGGAGGCTGAGGGGAACCAAGGGTAGGGGGCCAGAAAACAGAAGACCAGGGGTTGGAGGGGCCACCGAAAAGAACCAGCTCGGTCTTATCGGAGTTCAATTTCAATTGGTTGGAATTCATCCAGTTGAATATGAACGTAAGTGTGGAGTGCACCTTAAAAATAGAATCAGAAGAGGGCGAAAGATTGAAAATAAGCTGGAGGTCGTCGGCGTAATTAAACGCTGTGACCTCCATATCCTGTAGGGCTACAATAAGGGGGTAAATGTAAAGTTTGAACAGGAGAGGAGATAGTGAAGAGCCCTGGGGAACTCCGCAGGTGACAGGGGTGACGGGTGCACGAAAGCCCTCCAGGCGAACAGCCTGAGTACGGCCGGTTAAAAAGGAGGTGAGCCAGGCCAGGGCCGAACCCCGCAGGCCAATGCCTCCGACACGGTCGAAAAGGATGGAGTGATCGACCGTGTCGAAGGCGGCAGAGAGATCGAGGAGAACTAGGGCCTGGGGGGAGTTGATGTCGGCACTGCGCCTAAGCTCATCTACTACAGAGAGGACAACGGATTCTGTAGAGTGAGCCGGCCGAAAGCCGGCCTGATTAGTTGCTAGGAGGTGATGGGCTTCAATATGATTGGAGAGTGACGTGGTAATATGACTCTCCAGGATTTTACTTAAGAGTGGCAACAATGAGATGGGTCTGAAGTTTGAAGGAACAGCAGGATCGGCGCCAGTTTTTTTTAGGATGGGTATGATGGTGGCAGATTTGAAAGAATCAGGTACAGAACCGAGGGTGATGGAGGTATTAAGAAGAGTAATAGGAGGAATCGGGCAACGGGAGAAAATGTCTCTTAAGATGTATGCTGGGCAAAGATCAGCAGGAGAGCCCGAAGTAACTTTTCTTAGGAGAGAGTGGTTGTTGGTGTACCAATTATAAATTTGCAGAACGAGGTTCTGGAATGGTGTTATAGCAGGTCTCTCCATCCTTTTCTGTAATGAGAGCTATTCATATTTAATGAAACACATCCCAAGCTACTAATATTAATAGTGTTGTAAATGTCAGACAGGATTATATTAGTAGCCACACTAAGCAACCTTACAAGCAGTAATCATCTCAGTACCTCAGACAGGGTTGACAGCAGAAATATAAAAATACTATTTCAATTTGGTATTCCCAAACATCGCTAATACTCAACAGCCATAACTGCAATGTCTCTGGCACCAAGGTAATAATATTTAGTAATACTGCATGATTTGGCCTGTAATATTAGATTTGAATATATATCTTGGAAACCTTTTTTCTCCAAACATCAGCTAATGGTTTCTGAAAATACACACATTGTTATGTTTAATATGCAGGTTTCAATGTAGGGATACATATATTGATTCAACCAAACCAAGACTTCTAATTTAGTAGGCTAGGGTGCACATAGGGAAGCTACTTCCAGGTACCTGGAGAACTACCAGTAGCTCCTGGGCCACTCCTTGAGAAACCTGTTATGGAATACCCTCTACAGAGGACGTTTGAAAGGTCTACAAATATCTTTTCTGGTAGATGGATATATCTGCCCGTCCAGTGCTCAGCTAACATCACCCTAGCACACGTATGGATTTGTACAACCAAAATTCTGAACATTCATGGAGTTTTGTATTCATATAATTACATTGTGGAGCAAGTCTTGTGTGAGGCACATCCAACCATTTTGGGTTCGTGATTTTCCCCAAGTTAGCTCAGTTTCTCTGAACTCCAAACATCATATGAATTTGCTCATCTGTCTAGAAAAGCAAAAAGCATCCTCAGGGGCTGCAGTCAAGGGACTGGCTAATGGGGGACAGAAGGTGTGAAGGAACTACTTGGGGTTACACTTTCCGCAAATTTGCTTCAGGGCTGAAGTTACAGTATTTAAAAGGGGTACCTAAAGTATACATCTGTATCACCATATGGGCTAATTTGTCTCCTGTGCCCTGGTGCTTTATCTTTCCTTTAAGTACATACAATACACTCAGCAGTACGAAGAGCCCCAGTGCATGGCTTTATATGTAGTTCTGCCCAAATCTATTTAGGTCTTTGTATATGATTCTGACGTGATCTGGTATTCCTATTAGAGCAACAAAGGGATACTTGTGCCAGGCAGCAAAGGAATGTACATAATTGGTGTGTTGGGGTAGTCTAGGTTTAGGGAACTTTGCATCATGCACGGTGGTTTAGATAAAGTATTCACTCTAACAGCTTTGGTGGGAGAGAAAGTTCACGTCATGAGATGATCTGTGAGAAGCAGACAAATAGGACGTCCAGGAACAGTGCACGAGTTGGGGAGGAAGGTCAGGAGAGAGTGGACTGAAATAAGAAACCTGCTCTGCTAATTAAAAAGAATAACTACATATAAAAGCGATAGTTATTTCCATGCATGCAAGATGCCCCTGCTTTAGAAAGTTTAAGAGATTGGTACATGGGGTGATAAAGGACAACATGCTTTAATACCCCATTATATACACTGCTCGAAATGATAAAAAGCAAGTATACATAAAATACTATGACCTCCACAATTTGGATTGCCATTATGACAATTGTAAGGTATGCAACATTTGACAAAAGATCTAAACTGGAACGTACATTTGAACCAGTCTCAATTTCACAGGCAGATTTCATGACTTTTTCTTTACTTAGTTTACTTGGATCTCGCTAATTTCAGAGAACTTTAGAAGATGTAGAAATGAACAGGTTCATAGAATTAAAATTTTTTAGTGTAACTATAAATGAAGCTCCACTCCATGGCGCAATATTGCCCAAGATCCGCCCACCACTCCCCGCACACCCTTGATTCCATCCATTGGTGCTCAATGAGTTGGAGACCGTACTCTGCAGCGTTCCTTTATTACAAAGCTCAAGCTTTCACAAATCTCCGCACCATTCAGCTTCAACTTCATTCTTTAAACTGTACCATTTATAAAAGGCGATTGATTCACATTGTCCTTTACTAAAATAATGATAAAAAAGAATCTTAAATAAAAAGTACAATAACTCTAAAACAAAAAAGGAAAAGGTACCGTGTCAACTGGAACTGAGCAAGGGTTCAGAGGGGTTCTGAAACTCCAAGCCTCGATAACCTGAAGTATTTCACTTCGGCCGAGATTTCAGAAACTACGATTGTTCTACTCTACACTCAAGTTCTACCTGCTCTCCCCCAGGAGATCACTGTTACTAGATAAATATGTGAATAAGATCACTCTTATTTAATGGAATAAATCTCAACATGTTCAGATTTGCAGTTTCACTCTCCTTGTTGTAAGCAAATTGGTATCCAGCAAAGGGTCTAAGAATTATGGTCTGGCTGCCACCCTGGCTTCATGACAGGGTCTGTGCAAACACTAATTTCATAACACAATGAAATGGAAGATTTATGTATGAGATATCATGAGGTTAAACGATCACTTGAAAGTAAAACAGGATTTTCAGTCCCAGAGAAGGGGGATTTAATTCAAGTTTTCATAAGGGTTAAGTCTCTCAACTTAATTTGAGCTGATTAAAATTTAGATTTGTAAAGTACCTGGGGTGTTGACAGCATAATTAGCTTTGGCCTCTATTAACATCTGACCAAGGCACCAGGCTGCTAGTACAGCCGGCTTCAATGATGAAGTAAAGGCGGTTAAAAAAAAAAAACTATTGGAAAAGGCGGGGAAAGAGCCTTCATATCTCATTGGTCACTGTAAAGGTGTGGTAATGGAGGCACGCTCTAGGCTAGGATGTTGCCCACAGTCCATCATCAATGACAGTGTTCCGTTATGTCCACTACGACAGCCTTTTTCCAACTAAACAAGAAGTAGCCAGTTCCAGCTCCAGCTGCCACAGCGATGCAGAGGTAGGCGTTGTAGGACATGAAGATCAGCATCAAGAAGTAGCTGGTCACCACCTGGAAGATGTGTAGCACTGTCTGGGTCAAGTGCGGTAGGCTCAGCATCTGTTGGCTAAGAAAAGAGAAGAAACTACATTAGAATGAAGCAAACTAAAAGGTTTTGATCCACCATAATGTAAGTTGATAAATAATTCCAAACAATATCTGTATTTCAACAATTTTGTTTTACAAGTGGACCAGCTTTTTCCTGCACTAATCTCCATTTCTCGCTAAACAAACCAATAGTAGCCTATGTTCAAATTTTAGAGCAATTCCTTGATTATTTATTTGGTCAGAGGTTCTTTGAACCAGTAGCATTTCTAATAGATAAAAACCAGGCCTCAAATGTTTTTCTTAATGTCTGAAGGGTTTTTGTAGGATGAAGAATCATTACACAGGTTTTCATAGCTGAGTGGACAAAACTGAATGCACACTTCTTGATTCGTTAGTTACGTTTCCACGCTTTCCCATGGGGTAGTGAATTTGGTATGCTGAGTAATAGAGAGATGGAGAGTGAAACAGAGATTAAGAGAGAGGAAGGAGAGATGAAAGCACTGAAACGAAAGAGACAGAGTGAGTTCTGGAATGCTATTAAGCCATGTAGTAGGCTGTTGGCTTTAGCATTCTGGTTTATTATAGTAATGTGTGAGGTTCGAGTTATCTCAGGGTTTTTAGTCTCTCCCTATGTTTTGGGATATTACTGCCCTAAACCTCACTGGATAGGTCATTCATACTTTATTTGTCTCCCATTCGATGCTTCGAAATTTTAAACATCTGAGAATAGAGGTTGGTTGCGTCATTCTGATCAAAATCTACTCATAGGTGACCATTATATTAAAACTGAGTTCTGACGGTAGGAAGTGCGTATCCCAGTAAATGTGTTCCTTTGGATAATGCTCCACTGTCACATCAATAACAAAATAAGGCTTTCTGAACAAAAAATGTATCAAAATTCCCTATTCCTGACATTGAGCTACAGAATTTATAGTGGTAAGTGAATTAAAAAATACCAAATAAATTGTATTCAACATAAGCAGCACTCACTTCACATTTGTTGAGTGCTATTGGAGCGTCACAGCTGGCTTACTGTGGTGATCTAGTTTGCTTTTAAGCCTTTGATATATGCATACACTCGCATGTGTTATGTGCCCAGCATTTCTGACCCACAGAACTCCTGCCATGGAGGGCTTTGGCATACAGATAAAACTCCACTGCTCCCGCCTGATCTTACTCCAAGCCATCTCATTGAGCACCAATCGATTCTTGTCAAAGCACTCTGTAGATATAACAAATTGATACAATGCAAGCCCCCCACCCCTGTTAATTTCTAACTTGTAGTACAGTTAAGGGTGGGAGGTATAGTACGGTGAAGAGCTACTAGTACCCGACATGGAAGAAAGATATACGTTTGGGCCTTGGTAGACTCATGTTTGAGACACAACTTTAAGAAACAGATACTCCAGAGTCTAACTGGTTTCTTATCTTAGGACTAAACTTTTTACTAATAGCTTGCATCAAGGTGTTTTTACATCTCTTGGTGTAGTAGAACGTGGGGCAAGTAAATGTTCTGTGCGCACTGCAGTTGGAGACAGAGGTCGCATTTGAGGTTTGGATTGCACTCCATTATGGAGCACCATTTTACACAGGCACTAAAAATTGTTAATCCCTAGAAATTCCATTTACTAGTTTATTTAAAAAATGCTTTAGATGAACATTAAATGGAGCAGAAGAGACCACATGACTGGGAAAGAAAAAAAACAATGTTTTGAGCAGGTTGTTCCAGACACTGCAGTAAGGATCTTATGTGCTAGAGTTGGCTGGCACTGTGTTCTACTTGGTCTTCCTAGCTACCAGGAAACATGATCTGTGGACATTGTCTTGCTGGCAGCAGAACAGACAAGAGCTTCTGAGCTTCAGTTGCATCAATGAGGGTGCTTTACTTCTGGTGTCATAGGTCATCTTACTACTGGACCCAGAAGCTAGCACCAGCTACATCCTTTTAGTACTTGTCCCTTAGGGAAGCAATGTACAACAGTCCAATGCTTACTCAAAGAGGGGACATGAGCTAGAGAAACAGATCCCAGTGGCAGGGCAATAACAATCAACGTTCAAGCAGTACTTCGTGTAAGAAGAAAAGTACTTTATTCTACACACATCTCAATATTCCAAATATAAAATATCAGTACATATGGAATTTAGTAGATGAATAAGAACTGGTAATAATGTCTATTCACAATGAACAGGGTCAGCCTCCTTATTTTAGTTCATGGTCAATCACTTTCTATGGCTCTCCTACCAAGCGTTTCGGACATAGAGGAACTCTTCACCAAATCTCAGCCTGTGCCTGGTAGCCCTGTTCTGATATGCTACCTAGTCTAGTCTTTCTTCAATGGCTGGAGCAGCAGCTAACCGCAGTTACAAGTGCCCGAAAACAGAATCTCTACCTTAAGCCTCTCCTGAATCCAGCACCTCCCATCTCCCGATCCTGCCTAAACAAGACTCGAAGCTCAACCTTTCACACTCTCAGATCCGGATGTTAAGAAAGGTGAAGATGGGTAGTAGGAGTCCTTGGTGGGAGAGTAAAGGTGCACACTTGTGCCTGTGCACCAAAATCCCTGATCCTGGTGGTAATGAGGGCCAAATGGGACACAGTATCTTAAGACCACAGAACACAGTGAGAATGAAACTGCACAGTATCTTTGGACCACACAACCACCGTTTCTTGACACTACATGCTTCCATATATATATATATATGGCATCTAGTGGGATGGTTACGCTGCAGCTGCTAGGTGGTGCTGGACGCCTTCCGCAGGATGTTGAGGGTTTAGGCTGCACTGGGCAACCTGACCTCTGCTTTGTTTTGGGTAATATCTGGCTTCAGAGAAATGGATATCTTTCAAAAAGGCTTTCCAACCACACTTTTTTTTTATAAGTAGATTTGGCAGGAAAGGTGTTGAATTGGATGATCCTTGTCAGGGGATGTGAAACAGTGGCACAAAAAGGAGAGGGCCTTCTCTTCATTGCCAATATGCAAACTTTCCATTGCACACTTCTGGGCAATAATGAAGCAGAAAGGGGCAGTGGCTGCCCTGCACCTCAAAAAAAACATTGGCCCGTACCCGCCATTAACTTCTGCCTTGCTCACTTCAAAGGACCCTAATAATGTTCCTGGCCCTTTTACCAAATCACATCTCTGCCTGGCAGGCTCATCATACAGGAGTTAAAAAATGTATTCCTGTCTCCATGCAGTAAAGCACTACACAACAATTCCTGCTCACTTTGACTTAGGCATGCAGTACAGACATATCTTCCCCATACACATGGATTTAGCTAAAGACAAGGTTGAAATTAACTGCTGAAAAAGGAGAGACTAGTAGGAAACGTGGCCAGTGAAGGCAAGAGATAAAAGGCCTGCTCATTCAGTTACAATCATTTCCTGCCACCTCTGCCAGTTATTCTCAGTCCAATGCAACGACAGTAGCCATTCTTTTCAGGAAAGGAAGGGTGCATTTGATCCGCTTTTGCAGCCCATGCAGCCATTTCACCCAAGGCCCTTAGAGGACACACCTACTTGTAGTATCCGATGAGACACAAAGGAAAAACCTAGAGATACAAGCTTCAAGGGGAACTCAGGATAAGGGTGCATGCTCTACTAACTAATGCAGGGGACATTCCTAGCAGCCATGCGGATAGGTATTATACTGTCCCTCTAAAAATATGGCACCCTGCTAAGAAATGCTGGTAATGTCCAGAACAAGTATGGCTGCCCTGCTGAAAAGTCAGACACTGTCCTTTACAAGCATAGCATCCCTGCGAAGAATTGCTAACAATGTCTCTCTGCAAGTATGGCAGCCCTTCTGAGAAGTGCTACTACTATCCCAACCGGCACCCATAGGGTTAACTTTGTTTTTGACTTGAACCATAGAGCCATCCAGGCAATCGCTGTAGACCCTGTGTGCAAATCTAGAAATCATGGCCCACAAAGGCTCCCATGGGCCCCTACAGGTAGACATGAGATGGGCATGATTTCCTGTTGCAGGTTCTTCCTGCAGCCTTGTAGACTGCCTCAGGGAAATGGTAAAATACTGGGAAATGGAACATTTGGTGCCACTGTAGACTGCAGCAATTAACAACAAATAAACATGTGCACTGGGAGTTTAAGATACTTTTGTAGCACAATACCCCATTTAAACAAGGCTATATGAAAATGGCAACGTTGTTTGTACAGTTTTATGCGTGAACGTAGAACTGAAATAAAGAAGCACGCTGTTTTACATCTGCCTGAAGTTCTCATCTTTACGAAGAGTCCTTACCCAACAGTCTTGTGTGTCTCCATCAGCGTTGTTCCATTGGGCCCGGGTACTGGCATAGAGTTGTAGCGAATGCTGACCTGGGACTTCCTGAGCATACTTTCACGTGCAATCTTCAAGAACTCGTAAAAAACAGCTATCAAGAAGACAGCTACAAATGCGCCAGCCATTTCTGAAAGAAAGTATTGTAAACAAAGAAGAAATCATTGTAAATACGTAATCTGTGGCAGGAACGAACATCAGAGGTTGAGGACGGTGACAGTAAAGCTATGCCCACCAGAAAAGGGGATCAAATTGTCCTAGAAACCGTGCTATAAATGAAAGTACATCAAGTGCCAGTAGGATTTTTAATTTAGAGAGCAAACACTGTGAAGGTAAATCTTGCATGCCTTAAACCTTTACGTTTGCCTAGCATGAACTTGGTGCCAACTGCTTTGAGTCTCAGAGGTGCAAGAGGTGATGTAAAGGTGAAAAATCTTCAACTCTTTAAGCACTGTTATTTGCAGGCACCTATTGTGTGAAACCTTCTCTCTTATGAAAACACTACTTGGGCTCCACAGGTACCCCAACCTACCTTAGGAACTAGGCTAGACATAGTGCAGGGGTGAGTCTGGAGGCTTGCAGACACAGGAGCGCAAGGCAGCATCATAGGGCAGGTTAAAGGAAATGGTCACGGGCACTTAATCTATCAACAAGAGGAGGTGTCTTTAAAGGAGATCTGAGAAGGTGGTAGAAATTAAACCAAACCAGCTACAAAACTTAAAGAGTCTCTGCCTTGATTTTGGCAGCCGGAGACGTACTACAATGCCTGACCCCCCACCAGTGACTCCCTTACAAGAACCAAGAGGAAAATGACAGAAATGTTTCTCTGTAAGCATAGTGGCATTAATAGACACAAGGGCCAGGAGTTGGATGGCTTCCTCACCCCACAACACGGCTTGCCAAAAGAGATAATTGCCATGGGAGATAATCAGAGAATATGGGCAGATTCAGAGTTTAGAGCTATCCAGGAGAAGGAAGAGCACCCCAAAACACCACCCCACCCCGATACCACGACTCCAAACCAACCGGTTGATTATATTTATATTAGATTGTACTGAGACAGGAATGAGAGCTTTTCGAGGACATCACAGAAATGCTAGCCTTCAGGACGGCATGAACATGCTCAAGCCATCTCAGTTAATTAACTAATTCCTAGCGGGCAGGTCTTGATAGGAGATAGCATTTGAAGCAACAGTAGAGGTGCAAAGCTACAACAGAACAAACCATCATCATAAAACAGACACATGATTTTTAGGCAGGAATTTTAAAATTGACAGTTCTTATGACTGTTCATAAGATGAAGGAGTAGTCGATGGCCAAAAGATTGCATAGTGATGAACTGCAGAAGACCGCATATTCCACAGTTCCCGAATGCTAACAAAGATCTGGTGCTCAAATACTAGGAGTTTACAATTGGGATGAACAGTCCCATTTCTCAATCAGTCCAAAGTGGGTGACGTTAATGCCACTTGTAGTTGTAACTCACAAAGTCAGACCTACTGGGGAAAAGATAAGCTGCACATCTCATGTAAGTAATGCCCATCCAATCCCATCCTATCCCATCCTTCAGGGCTCTGCACTGCCCTGCATGGTTTTAAACCTAGTAGTCCATTGCAATCCAGCCCAGTCTACCCCTGTTAAATCTCCACCTTCCCATGATGCTCATGAAGTTACCACTAATCCTTATTTTTTTATACTGAAGGTCTAAATCATGATATGCAGCCTGACTATTATTCTTTTCTTTGTTACATTTTTGTTATGAGGAGTATTTTTTTTTTTAATGTGCAGACAACGAAAGGCTTGTGTTGAAATGCGCTGGGATTAAGCATGATTACATGTTTACGGAGGGTCTACATTACTTACCATATTTACAACAAAACATTTCTATTTCTGTGTATGGTGCACATGGATTGGCATAGACCCTCACCAAAATATACTTTTTAACTTAAGACTCTTGCTATAATCATAAAGCTAACAATGGCCAGGATTACTAATTATAAATCCTAGTAATTCACTTCCCCATCATCCTAGAAAGCATCTTAGTAGTGCCATTAAATGCATGTTGATTGGTGCTGCTTACACCATTCTGTAGTCAACATAAATGAGAGGCTGTATATTTTGAGTTTAGAAAGAATCCACATTTCTGCTAATTTTATTAAGCAAATATGTTTAAAAAGTCTACACGAGGCCTTTATGCTTCATAGCCAAAAGGTAGATTTGTGTTACTTAAAAGTTCAAATAGAACTAGGCTTATTTGTGTAATATTGGTATTTTCTACCCACGATGAAGTTACCTTTCAGAAATTCCCTAGTAGGGTTCCTAAACGTGTGCATTAAAGGTTTAAGCGGCATGGCAAAAACTGCTGCTCGAATAGAGAATGTTATTTTTGCTCCTTAGCACTATAATCTGATGTGCATACCTTCTTCCTAATTCTTACAAGATAGTGTCTTTGAGAGCTCTTTGCAACAGCATTCTTTTTTTCACATACTGCAAACAACTGAATTTGTATATGAATTATTATGTGGTGTGCTTTGAATGTGTTAGTCATTGGAGGGATTGGATACAGCAATGCAAACAAATGTTTTGAAAAATATTGTGATTAGATTACGGTTTACTCTTAAACAACATGATTTTGAACAGATTTTAACAAATTAAATTGTAGTTTTCCTGGGCACAACTAGATTCAAAGTGGGGGTGTTTTTAGCCCATAAGGAATTCCTAACAGCTTTATATGAAAGGAGCCAATCAAACCTATACTGACTAACCTTTTTGATCAAAGGAAGACTTAGTAATTGCAATGGTAATTCATTTAATACAGGATTTATTTAAATTGAAAGCTCCGTGTAACCTGCAAAAAGGTGTGCAAACCTCAGATAAGCTTTAAATCTGTGTTTCCAAATGCCCTATGTAATTCTGCACACTTTTTTTCAGAATCCCAGTCATTCTCAAGTTTGGCAGTAACCCATTTTTGGGAAGTCCATGGAAGTCCGAAATAGGCAATATACACAAAAAAGGATTCTTTGAGCCCGACTGTTCTGGAAATTGATGATGCTGAAGTTGTTCTCAAGCGCCTTTAAGTATCTTTATTTTAAAAACTGAACTGCAACTATTTAAACCCGAATAAAATTCAAGAATGACAAAAATACACATCATTTTAGGGCATTCAATACTTTACACATTGGTAACCGTAAAATGCTCACTCAACTGGGCAGCCACTATTTGCAACGGGCATACAAGCTTTTTAAAGATAAGAGTCAACAGCGTTGCAGAGTCTTATACACCATTAGTTACTCAACAGGAACCAGTGAAGCCTTCTATGAACTAGGTCATTTAGCGAAACTACTCTTGCATAGGCAAAATATCAGAGGAAACGTCCATGGAGAGGTTATCAGATAACAAAAACATATCAGAGGAACAGTTGACTATTGTAAAATGGTGTGGGCTGGGTTAGCGACGTAAGTGGGAATATCAAAGTACTTTATGGATGCGACCATTAAGAGAATGGTGTAAAAAATTTGACCTAAATTGAAGAGTGCCCAAAGAACCATCATTTAATCTGAGAAACTATTTTTTGCATACAAAAAAGGGCATCATATGGGCTCAAACACAACACAGCAGGGTTACAGCCCTGAGTATTTTCGGTCTGAACCCTGCAATGAGATAGTGAAGTACTTAACAGCAATGTTAAGGGTCACACACAATTAGACAAGAAAAAGAGAAGACTCAGCCTAATTATTAGTTAAAAGAACAGACAAAAAGTCCATTCAACTTCATGCCCCCATCCCCTAAAATATGGCATTCGAAGAACTTAATAGTTGTAATACAGAAACTTGAATGTGTAGCTATCAGAGAGCAACTAGACATAGTATGTCCAAGCAAAGAGGTGTCAGAAATGCTCCTAAAGATAAAACTGAGTGATGTTACAAACTGGAACCTCTAAAAGGTGCCTCCCAGCTTTTTCCAGACCATGCAACACTTCAAATCTAAAACACTCAACAGAATCATTAACAAAAAATACATAAGAGGAAAGGACCCATATGAGGAGTTCACCAACCTCCTGGTGTGTTGATCACAACGCCAGAGAAGAGCAGCTCTACATGTTCGTATCCGAAGTAAAATGTCATGTGCTGCAAACAAGAAAACCATGAAGATTTAAGCAAAATGTTAAAGTAAACAATGGACCAATTGAGTTTATGGAAAGTACTTGACAAACTGAGTTAACTTCCATAGAGAATTCGAGCTACAAATGACATGATCACATATATAAATAAAATAAGATCACATAGTAGAATTACAAGATAGTCTTGTCCAGGCATTAAATCAGAAGGAGAAAACATTTACAAACATTCATCATCAGAACTTACATAATAAAATCAATAACTTCTAAAAATATCTTTGTATAAATGTGGTGGATTCTGGTCCCTGAATATACAGAAGCCTCGAGAGCTGTTAGTCTCAGTACCACCACCACCACCACCACCACCACATATCATGGGTCTGTTTACCTAGGATATCTGGCTACCTACCATCTCCAGTAACAAGCTAGAGTATGGTATTTAATTCTGAGCATTTCGATATTTCTGCTTTTTCAGGATAGAAGCTACCACATCCATGATTTGGTCCATTTTTCTGTCAAGAACCTAATTACAAGGCGCCCATGATTTGCCAACATAATACGTCACCCTGGAAACCCTGGACACCTTACCAAACACCAAACAGATTTAGTATTGGCACATCTTTACAAGGTCTTAGCAATGTGTGTTTTCCCAATTCTTAGATGGACAAATTCAAAGTGTCAAGTTTTTAGCCACAATAATTCCTAGCTCAAACAGCATTGGGATTATAGCAATAGATGAATGAGGGCCCCAAGTGTAAAAAGTATATATGTGCACTCTGCTTTGAGTCTTTCAGGTAGCACAGGCCAAGTTCTAAACAAACCATGTAAAACAGTGTGCTTGGGTTAAGACCCAGAATTATACTTTACCTTTTCACTTCAATGATATATAATTTATTAGGCAAACCAGGTCTGTCTCCATAAAGGAGTTGCAGTATGATCTTTGTTTCACGTGGTGTAAGCAGTGGTGTCACCAGATTAGCACCATAACAATTTATGAACATTAAAAGTTCCCCTACAAAAGGGAAAGGATGCTTGTATCTTTCACAATTTAGATTTAGGGGAGGCGTTTTGTTGATGAGCACGCTTAACTGTTCATACTTTAGGAACTTACTCGAAGGATACAAAACCAAAAACCAAGTGAAACCAAGAATATCCACCCATAAAGCTGTATGCTATTTTCTGGCAATTAACAATTAGCTTATTTAAATTCTCATAAATTAGTAATTAGTAAGGCATTAGGTTGCTTCTGCAATCCATCATGAGTTCTATGCAGGTTAAAAGTATCATCAACATACTGCAACAAGTTCATTGAGACAGAGTTGGGGAGAGGAGTTGGCCTAACGGCTAGGGCGGTTGACCTCGAATCCGGGAACTGGGTTCGAGTCTCGGCAATGGCGCTGAACATCCTGTGATTCGGGGCAAATCACTTAATCTCCCCGTGCCTAACAAAAATGAATGTGTGTCCTCATGTAACGTAACTGGTGCTATGTAAAGCGCTCTGATACCCGATTCGGGTCAAGTTCGGACATATAAAAAACTCTGGAGAAACCAAAAAAAAAAAAAAAAAGAGTTATGATTGTCGGGTAAAGGGCCCTCTGGCATTAAGAGACTTTAACCAGTAAGATGTTTTGCTTTTTACTGGGATAGCCAATCCCTTATCCTACATAGTACCCAAGCACCAGCATGCTGATTACTTACGAGGCAGAGAATGCAATAGACAAAGCTCAGTGCTCTAAATTTATTCAGTCAGTTTCTTTCTCGCTACTGAACCAAAAAAATCAATAAACACACAGAAGAGGTCTAAATGTGAGGTAAGTTGAAGTACAATGATTGTTCGATCCCTTCAAACTCTAAACAAGTCCCTTATATTGAGGGCTCAACCAATAACCAGTTGACAGCCTTTGACTTCCCTGCAGCCATCCTCATCTCAGCATAATAACTTTATGGATTTCACACGTGTATTTGACTTAGTTACCAATTAGGAACCACTCAAGTGGGAGCTTCTACAGAAACTGCTCTTCTAATGGCCTTGGCTTGCTCCATCTGACAACCTCTGAAATGAGTGAGTTCGCGTTCTGCATGTGTTCTACTACTTGCAGCATTCCTCCACCACAACAAGAAAGATGACACGGTCTTATAATGTGCACACTACACACTGTGTATATTGAGCACATGCAATATTAAAATAGTTCAATTGGACACATATCAAAATAAATGCAGTGCAAACTAATATACACTCTAGGTGTAGGTATGAATCATTAGGCCAGGCACAGAATTCAATTATATATGCAAATACTGTTAGTTATTTGCAAACCCAAGTATGTCATGAGTACAATTACTAATGTGTCTTTATAATTTACAAGTATTTCTTGTTCTTCCTAAACGGACTGTCTTATTTCTGAATTACAGACGTTGTATAAAATTGCACATTTTGTGAAGACTTCAAAATCACTGTGGTTTGTTCTATGACAAACTTGCTCAAGGCAAGCTCAGAGAAGGAGGACAATTGGTGAATCCGCATGAACGTCACTGCCAAGAGTAAGGAACTCGTAGGTGTTAAGTCTAGGCTATGCAACCGCTTTGGTTGATATCCCAGCAAACACTATTTCTCAGAAATACCCAATCTGTAGAATACACCTGTCTGAGTATAACTGATTGGGATTGTAACACCTTAGGAGTATATATGGTACAAAGCGTACGCACTGAAAGTCTTGTAGTGAAAAGTTATGATATCCGATGGTAAGCATACAAAATCATCTTCAATTTTGGAATTAAACAGAAAATTAAAGAAGAACAATACATACTTCTTGGGAACCATAAAGATGTGGTAGTAATTTTAAAAAGTGTAATGTTATTTGGATGTGCGACTAACATACGACAGACGTTTCGGATTTATTTTCCTGAAATGTTTTTTTCACGTTTTATCATTTTTGAGCTGGGCTATTTCACCTCAGAAATAATTGATTCTTGGCATGCAGATTATCATATAGTTTACCACACTACTAGCTCAGCCATTGATCTCGTCTCAAAAGACATGAACGAATGTGAATCTTGTTCGTGCTATAGGTCGTCCACTTCAACCTTCAATAGTCTTTCTGCGATATGTTACTTCCCTTCAGTCTCTTCTCCCTCTATTAGCCGGCAGCTGGCTTTTCTCCTACTCTTGTATTGATATTTGTTTAAAATACTCTAAAAAGCAGTTTGTTTCACTATCATACCCCTCAGAATGTGCTTCGTACTAGAAAATGCCTTTGGTGGCAAGACCTCCACTGCCCTTCTGTCACTCCTCACACTGCAATTCTGGTTCACCGATATTATGTGTCCTATGGCCAATAAACTTTTAGAAAAGCCCAACTCTTTGAAACTTGCTCTCTCACATCTACTACCACTGAATCAGAATACTCTGATAATCACTGACCCATCATATTAGCCTCTGTGCCTTTAAACACACTCCCGATTGGGATCTACTCCCAGTCTGAATCCCTTCTTTTGTTCCACTGCTTCGGCTTATCCTGGAGTTCTCTTTTTTTTTTTTTCACACATCTAACAATACCTCCATTTTGTGATGCTCTTATTTCACCATCTCTGCACCAGTGTGTAGTCAATAAACCTTCTCTTCCTTCCCCTACCCTATTGTGTGCCTCCAACAGCAATACTAGCACACACACAATTTTCTGTATCATGTTTGAATGATTTCTTGCTATGTAGCCCCTATTCTCCCAGAACCTGCCACTGATGGTCGTTTAGTCCATGCTAATCTTTCATACCAAGAGTTATTTTTCAGTGATTCAACTAATCTCTGTTTTATTCCACCTTTCTAATACTGTATTTTCCTTCAGCTGAACCATATACCCGTT
Source organism: Triturus cristatus (assembly GCF_964204655.1). Taxonomy (NCBI): domain Eukaryota; kingdom Metazoa; phylum Chordata; class Amphibia; order Caudata; family Salamandridae; genus Triturus; species Triturus cristatus. The sequence goes on from NC_140580.1 coordinate 970,734,837, forward strand.
CATAGCTATATATGGTTCTTACCATAAATATCTTTCTTCTAGTTACTTCCACTCATATTAGCTATCGATTATAGACGATTATTGAGTCGGTCTTTGTCCCTTAGGCTATTCTTACCTCAAAGAAATTGATTTAAGATGGAATGCTCTCTGACAGGACAATATTCTTACCCCTTTCATCCCACTCTCAATGTCCTGTTCTCTGTAATACGGGTCAGCTGATCTATTTTGTCCATTCTTGTTCCTCCCACTAGTACTACACCTTTACTCACCTCTTGCATTCAATATATTTTTTCACTCTCGCAAATTAATTTGTCATTAGCTCACCATCATGTTCATGCCGCCGCCATGGTCGTGCCCAGGTGCTGTAGTTGGGTGATGGTGTGGATGATCGGTTGAGTCACTTATTAGTTCCAAGTTGGGAACCGGTGTGGCATGATCCATCGAATGACCATGGTGGTGATCCATCTCTGAAAGCAGGAAGGAACAAACAACAGACTGCTCCGCTGACAGCTATAAAATAAGACAAAAAACAATTTTACAGCTTCACTGTCTATAATTAACACAAGTTCAATGCACAATAATAGCAGTGTTCACACAACAAAAGCTTTCCACAGCAGTACAAGAACCTAATACAGCGTGTTTAATGGAACACAATACAAGGATAGGTTTTATCCAGATTTCTTGATAATCTATAAATTTTTTTGCATTCAACTAGGTTATTGTGTTAAAAAATGTTGAAGAAAACTTAAGTAGATCTAACGTCTTATGTAACATTCTTTGACAATATTAAACAGAAATTAAGGTTAGACTGGAAAAGAGGAGCCATTGTGGAAAGTGGGATGGGAATGGTTATGCGATGGGAAAGTAGAAACATTTTTTCACTGGTCAAATTGCAGAGGCACTCATTTTTTTCCACTGGATCAATTCACTCATTTCGGAAAAATGATGCTTGGTTAGTGATCACCAACAAATCCACCTTCATGTTACTTGTTCTTCAGGCTTCTAGGTACACAATGCGGTTTTGCAATAATTGTGTAACTGGCATTTGTGTAGAACACACCTGGCATTAGCATGGCCTCGCAGAATTTTGTTGGCAAAGGCGAGTCTCTCTCTACCACTGCAGGCTCAGACTGACCATGGAAAAACAGCATGGAAGTTAGTGGAACAAGACCAATGTCGGAGAGACTCCAGAAGAAAGTTTGATGGTCGATGTGGGACCTCGACAACCTGAAAGGTGCAAATTTCTTCACAACACCCCACAACTTGTTTTTGCGAATTCTTTTTTTGTGGGCACTGGACAACAGGGACATGTGTGCTCCTTCAAAGCTTTTAGTCCTCATAATAAAATGCCGCTTTAACTTGACCAAATCTCTGATTAAAAACGTTTTAGATAATAGCCACTAGTCAACAGGTTTTTTTGTTGGTTTCATATGTTAATGCTCCAATTAAATGTATCGAATTCCATTATTTTAAAGTATCTTGGTAGCTGTGTTATTTAAACATCTGAGGTTTTCAGTCTCCGAATGCCTGTATCTGTATGTCCACCATAAGCTAGTATACGACTCCGCGATCCATGATGGAAGGAGAGCCAGAAAAGAAGACCACAAAAACGTACTCCATCCCTTATTATATGAATGTTGTTGTATGCGAGCACTCCACATTTTCTCCATGCCGGCTTGATAAGGGACTGTAGTGATGCCCTATAGAATATGTACCCTACGCAATGCAGAAAGCCACTGCACACTAGATTGGCACCATATTCATTTAAAAAGAGGATTATGCCCAAACCAGAATAACACCAGAACTCTGCCCTCATACAAAGTTAGCTACAGGACTGCAAGGATTTACTTTGTGATGGGACAAACATTGTAACTTCGGAAATCTAGAACACCGATGTGCTAGGCGCTGCGTTGAACGAGCCTCTTCATGGCAAGCAAAACTATCAGTTGAAAGCAAAATATAAAGCTCAAAGCAAAACAAATTAGACTTTGGTAAGTAACATCTTTATAAGAGGAAAACAAACAGGGTGTTCTGTAGAAAGTATTATGTCATTTACTCAAGGCGCAAATCTTTAAATCGCATTCTAAATGCTAAACTAAAAACTTGTTGACTGGCTGAGAAGTAAACACTGGTGGAATACATTAAATCAGGAAATAGTCATTTAGTAATGTACATTTTCGAACCCTCTATTTCTCAGTCTCGCCTACAGCGGCTTTTAGCCGTCTGTTGCCCAAGACCTGTTATGGTGTATACAATATCAATGCTAAAGTGAGCTTTGAGTCAGTGCACTGCTTATCATTGGTTGGCTCTTTGGTCAATCTAATTTGCATACTTTTTAGGTCAACCCCAGCAGACTGCGCAAGCTGTGAGGTTGCAAAAAAACCTTTTGTGGGCTAACAAGAACTTACAGAAGCTTAGAGCGCCCATCCATTACTTACTACTGGTCGTTGGCTTTATTACAACTCTCACTTGCCTGCTTCTTATTTCATAGCTTTCCTTCCACCTTGTGTTTGTCCTTCCCCTGTAGCATAGCCATTTGACCATTTTTTTCAGGGGTGACTTGTATCCTTTCACTGGTCACTATCAGGGAACTACTTTGTCTTTTTGTTCAAGCATTCCATCAGAGTGCATGTGTTTTCCAGTACTCTCACTAGTGTTTTTCTACCTGCACCACAAAAAGACCTGCCCTGTGTGTATTCTCTCATTGCCGCTCGCTGTCTCTCCTCTGTACTTCTCTCCGCACATCCTCTCTATGCTTCGTGTTGCTGTCTACCTTGTGTGCTTCTCTCCCCACCCGCTGTGTTGTTGTCTCCCTCTGCTGCTGTCTCCGGGTGTGCTTCTCCCCTTGCCCCTGTGTTGCTCTCTTCTTCAAGGCCCTCTGGGTCTCTACTGCTTTCCCCTTCACCTGCCCCTCCGTTCGTCCCCCCACCACCTGTTATTTAAAAAAACATCATATTTTTGGGAGGGTCAAGCAGCAAATTGCTGCCGACCTACAACTAAAATGTTTTTTCAAACGTACAACTCCTTTTTTTTTTTTAACGACTAATCTAATGGGTGAACGAATGTGTAATGACACATGCGCACAACTACAGTATGACAACGCAAACAGAAGATGTGTAATTGCATTTTTTCTTGATACTAAGCAGCACCAGCAAAAAGCACTGCTGTTTCCCAATGCTGTTCAACATCGCCAAACACACAAAAGGTGATAGGAGGAATGCCTACAGTTTGCCCAACCACGGTCAATCGCTCGGAGTAGAATTACAACCCGTTATTCTTTTGCCCACCATGCCACGTCAGATTAGAGCCACCGTGACTGGAGCTCAAAATGCAGGTGTAGCTTGGTTTCAGTGCAGTGAACAAGGGACCCCCGTCTGGGCATATCCTTGACCACTTAGGGCGCTACAACAAACACACAGAAGGCGATGTGAGGAATGCCTGCAATGTATCTAACCACTGACATTTGCTCAGGGTAGAACTCTAACCCGTTGACAAAAAAGCATTGCCAAAGTCGGTAGTTCCCAAAGGAGACATTTATTGGCTTTGCCAATGCTTGTTACGTTTAATTGTCAAAAGGCTGACAAAGAGCTCCATGAGAGTGTATGTGAATGCTTGCTCTCTGACCAGTGTGCTGCTTCCTACCTCAAAAACATGTACACTCCCTCCCCTGTCTGCCCATCCCCGCTCCGCTTTCTTTTTGTCACATTATTCTTCCCAGACCATCTCTGCCAGCTTTTCTCTTGCTCTTCTGACCCTCCCTGCTCACCGTAGTACTGCTCCACGGCACTCACTTGCTCCATCATCCCCTGTTCTCTGTTGCTCACCGCTCCTCCCCTTGCCCATTTTTTAAATTTCTAACTTTAAGAAGACTCAACAAATGCAATTTGCTAGTAGGCAACTCCTTTGCTGCAATGCACTTGTGTGTGTGTGTTTTTTTTAATTTGCTGCTGCAAGATGGGCGGCTACACTCCAATCAGTTAAAAAAAAAAAAAAAGTCTGTTGTATCATCATAAAATACGTGTGCACAAGGCACAGGTGTGCATACATCATCATGAAGTAGGCACTGGTGTGCATACATCACCATGTGGCGGAAGCCATTTCAGCTATTTTTGGCAACAAGTACAGGCAAAAGTCAAATATTCCACCGGTGTCTTTCAAATGCAAGACCTATTGGTTTTGCCAATGCTTGTACAAGGCAGTAAATACATTTTTGAACCCTGGATTTATTCGTTCTTAAACAACTTCCAGGAGATAACATAGGACACACCTTGAATACACAACCATTACTCAGCTCACGCCTTGCCCCCTTGCCCCCAGTTTTCCTCTGCTCTTCCTCTCCCCATGCTCTTACTTTTCCTGCCATCTCTCAGAGCTGGAGGCCATCACTGTGACTGACGTTCAAGAAAAGCCGGCATGTTTCCTTCGAGCTCCCATTAGTACATTCATTTCAGCCATTTCATTCTGCAGATCAGAGTCTGTGGAGCGCCAGGATCACATGCAAATGTGCAACGGATTTTAAACTTGTTGCCCCAAGATAATATCACAGAGCCCTACCAAGACCTTCCACCAACCCTTTCCTCTAAAGATTGCAGGTTACTTTTTATTTGGCTGCAGAATGAAACATGCATAAACTTAGGACAGGCAGTGCCGTAACTGCCGGAACCTGTAACTGCATGGGGATGGCTGTACTTTGATGGGGTGGATGGGGAAGCTTGATACGCTCAAACTCCCGCCCCCCCCCCCCCCCCCCCCCGACCCCCAACACATATTCCCAACCCCCATGCTTTGATCATATGGTTTATTTCGGTTTAAACAAGAACACCAGGCAAAAAAGTACCTCCGCAAATTGATCACCTGTAATCTTAAACATATTTTGTCAAGCACATTATGATAACGAAGTTAGATTCCGCATACCCTATTTGGGGTTCTGATCTCTCTCTTCTCCTCCGCTATTTACATTGTCCGGACATATTTTGTCATCATAGGCGCGTGTAATCCTGCTCCCCTGATAACTATTTCTGTGGCACCTGTTATTGCAATGTATGCTTTGTTTTTTAATGAAAAATCAATACCAGCAGGTTTTAAAAAATGTTTATGAAATTCATAAACAGTTAATGCCATAAACAGTAGCACGAGTGCGGCCAGTAACTCATTGGCCGGCGTGCGACACTTCCTATCTGGTTACAAAGAGCTTCAGTTTCACATGTAAAGCCTGATGGGACAGTGCTACTCCTTCCCGTCTCTTGCTCCATCGGTCTATACTATTCACGATACAAATTGTGAACCTAAAAATAATAATTATCGCTGCAAGTTTGCAGTGGTCAACTCCAAGCAAGGGGTCAAAAGTCAACAGATCAAAGCACGGTCTGACTAGAGGTGTGAACATCCACAACTTGTGGATGTGTGCAGTTACTAGGGTTTTCTCTGTCAAAGTAGGTTCTTTACCAATGGAGACCCTAAAAAAAGGATTAGAAGAGTCAAACGTTTGAGGTGATTTGGACTGTAGCACAGACGTACGGGTTACCGTCCGAATAGATCATGTAACTGGTAAGGACCAATCTTTAGTTGTAAGATAGTTTCTATATAATATTGTTATCAAACTCTCTTGCTT